>NC_141907.1:10267500-12767500 GCF_057802395.1 Ceratotherium simum simum
TCAGCAATACGATGTGTTTTGAACATAGCAGGCACTAAATAAATATTTGTTGAGTTATTGAAATAAATATTAACTCTTCCTTTCAGATAGCTGGGGACCCAAAATGCTGGGCTAATGTGGAAGGCAGCTTTCACACCATATGTGCAAAAGACATTGGCACCAGGCTACTTTTCCTAAACATCAAAGAGAGCCCTGAAACACTTATGGTTAGAAGATTGAGTTTCATGAAAGTATTAAATTTATATTTTTTCAAACAGCATCACTGGGGGAGGCACCGTGGTTACAACTCTCTCATCTTGAAATAGACACAGAGTAATTTCCTCCTTTGCTGGTTGTCAGCCTGGCTCCCAATCATTTCCCCCAGAGCTGGCAGAATTTCAATGACTCTAAAATTAATCTATGGGGCAGAGAGTTTGCCCAGTGGCTTAAAACTCTGGAAGCTTTGCTGTGGTCTCAAAGTCAGTGCCTTGGATGGGAAGTCAAGAGGTCAAAGGTGAAATCCCAACTCTTGGCCCAACTGAGGAACCTTTGGACAATCCTGTGGACACATTTCTCCCCTAGCTTTATGTCAGGAAACCCCACAAATTATTCCGAACTAGAGTGATCAGTAACTAACATAAAATTGCTAGGCACATACATGGGATTTTTAAATTAATTTATTCAACATTTATTTGAATTCCTAAGGAAGATAGACATGTGAACAGATAAACAATGTGATGTGTGTAGTGAAAAAGACATGCACAGGCTGTTAGGACTGCACAGAACCTGGAGTGACTAAGCCCAGTGAGGTGGGGAGGGAGAGATTAGGCAAGGCTTTCCAAGATGATGATACCTGAAGTTAGGTTTAAAGAAAAAAATGGAACTGGATAAGTGAGAAATTAGGGTAGAGGACTACTGGCAAGGGAATAATGCAGCTACTAAGATGGTTAAACTACAAGCAGTTTAATATTAAAAGCATAGCGTGTAAGGCACAGAAGGGCAAAAAAATAGCTACAGGGGTAAGCAAGGGCCAGGCTGCATACGGACCTTGGATATCACAGTAGAGAACCTGGAGTTTATCCCATATGCAATGAGAAGCCACCAGAAGTTTAAACCAGGGGGTGACATAGCCATGTTTGTATTTAAGAACCGTCCTAAAGGTCCCAAAATCTATTAAAAGGTAATAGCAAAAGTATAGATAGGAGATAAGGGCCAATGATGGGGCTGTGGGGCAAGGGGATAGGGTCAGCATATAGATTCAGAAATACTCATTGAGGGGATGGGCCTCATGGCGTAGCAGTTAAGTGCGTGCACTCTGCTGCTGGTGGCCCGGGCTCAGATCCTGGGCACACACGGATGCACCACTTGTCAGGCCACGCTGTGGCGGCATCCCACATAAAGTGGAGGAAGATCGGCACGGATGTTAGCTCAGGGCCAGTCTTCCTCAGCAAAAAGAAGAGGACTGGCAAATGTTAGCTCCGGGCTGATCTTCCTCACGAAAAAGATAAATAAATAAATACTCATTGAGAGAATCATAGATCATAGAGATTGAAGTTAGAGCTAGTCTAGGATAACCCCTGAGTTTCTGGCTTGGGCAACTAACTAGATGGTGACACCATTAACTAAGCACAGGCATGGCAGCAGGTCTGGGTGGGAGAGGAGTTACAGAATGAGTACAAATAAGCTGTGTGTGTGTCATCCACGTGGAGATGTCCCACAGCAAATGGACATATGGGTCTGCAGAGAAGACTGTGCTTTATCCATCTTTGGATCCAATCCAGAGCAAATCCTGGCAAACAAAAAGCTCTTGACAAGTATTTGTAAATTGGAAAGATGACAGCCTGAATAAAGCTTAGGAGAAGGGTTCGAGGTAAAATAGAATTTTGAAGGGGGAAGGTTAGCAACATACTGAGAGTGGTTAAAACCGAGAATGAATGAAACTCCAGAGAAAGAGAGTCTCTAGAGTGAGAAGAGGGCCAAGAACAAGACGCTTGGGAGCACCAACATGCAAGGAATGGGCAAGACAGACCAGTGCTAGGAGATGGAGTCCAAGGGCACAGAGGTTGGAGGGGGACTAAGACAGTGATGTCACAGAGGCCAAGGAAGTCAGGTGGAGAAGCAAGGTCCTAAAGATACACCCTGAGAAAGGTCCATGGGAGCCATCTGGGGTCTTTGCAAGAGCAATTCCAGTGGAATGGAGGAGACAGAAGCCAGAATACCTTGAAATGTAACATGGGAGTGAGAAGAGAGATACTAGCAGTTAGGTTACAGGGGAACTCACAGCAAAGGGGGGGATGTTTTAGGACAAGAGAGGCTTACACGAGGTGCCCGGGCAGGAGACTGGCAACAAAAGTAGAGAGAATGGGTGATGTGGCTTCATCTGAGACTCTGAGAAGATGCAGGCTAGGCATGGAGATTGTTTTGTAAGTGCAGAGGATGAATGGTGAATCATTTACTATAGCTAAAAAGTTGAGAGAACTCTCTATGTCCAAAAATAGGGAAATGGTTGTATAATTATGATATATCTACCAAATGAAATATTTTACACTTGTGAAAAAATAAGTTATGAAACTATGTGGCCATATGAGAAAAGGAGTTCTAAAATGATGCTAAATGAAAAGGATGGACAATTACCAATAAGAGTTACAATTACTTTTAAAAGAAACTTCAGAAAAAGTTCTAGAATATTAACACCAACCATGATTGTATTAAGGTATGGAGATTTTGTGGATGTTTCTCAGTACTTTGTCTTTGATTTTCTACAAGTTTATTGAATTTATTTTGAAAATTTTTTTAAAAATTAAGTTAAAATAGGACTTACTTGATGATAGCCAAGTTTTTCCATAGGTAATAATTCTCATTCTCATACATTAACATATCCAAGAATCAGAGCCCCAGATAGCATTTCCCTCCGACAGAAATCGTTGTCCCATCCTTCAATTTACACATGATGGAACCATCCCACCTGCCTTATAATTTACTCCTCACGTTTTCCTTCACAGCCCTCCCCCTGGAGAATCTGAAGGCTGCCACTGGCATGAATATAGGCTTTCAGTTGGAATGTTCAAAGAACTGTGTCCAACCCATAGGTAAGCTACTGTCCTCACCACAGGGCAGGTGGCTGAGATGGCAGCCATTGCTGAAGTTAGTATATGTTCCGTTTGACACTTTGCCTAAGGTCTTGCCTAATTCTGAAAATGTAATTGAGACAGGGATTTTAGGGGAGAACCCAGGGGTTGGAACGAGACAGAACTGGGTTAGACTCTCCACGCCACCTTCTTATTAGGGCAAGACAATTATGAAAATGGAGCTTCAATCTCTACATTTGTAAAATGGAGGTAATGAAACCTACTTAGCCGACTTCTGAGAATTAAAAAAAAGCATCACATATGTGTGTGTGTATATGTATATATCCTATTGTATCTATATATGACAATATCTATATCAACTTTAGAATTTTGCAGCCTGGGGTTTGCACTTCAATGTGGTCATTTACAAACTGTGTGAGACCTTGAGCAAGTCACTAAACTACCAATGGCTGAGGACAAGACAGGATAAGGGGGGATGTCTCTGTGGATGCTAGTGAAGATAGATAGTAGAAAAGGCCAAATGCATCAGACTTTAAAAAGCTTCCAGAACTTGCCAATGACCCTGGGGAAAGATGGGACAGACCACTCAAGTGTAAAAGGGGCTTGAGACAAAAATTAAATCCATTATAGAAAAATAAAAGTGCATTTTTGCAGTCCTGATTTTGTGCACTGAATATTCCATGGTAATTTGGGTGGAAAGGTAGAAGTAGAGTTAGCAGCAAGTGTGGGAGCACATGGCCAGACAAACCTCTGTTCCATTCCTGATCTAATACTTTCATTTTACAAACCAATGAATGGAGGCCCAGAGAGGTGAAGCAAATTGTTCATAATCACACAGCAAACTAGAATTCAGATCTTCTAACTTCCCACACTGCCTCCCAAAATAGTTTGTTATGGTTTTACCAAAAGCAGTAGAATGGGAGCACTATCCCTAGGTTAGAATGAACCAAAGCATTGAAGCCGAGCCATTTCCCCAAAATGCAATTGCTTTAAGGAAGAGTCATCTCAGGGAAGGCAAAGACAACAGTTTCTACATTTCATCTGATTCCTTAGTTACGTCTGAGGACACATAACCAGTATATCCTAACTGTCTGGCCTGAGAGATTTTCATCTATAGAGTACACTTATGTCAGGTTTGATTCAAGCTGTGATGGCCCAAGCCTATGACTATCAACTACTTGCTTCAGCTCTGTGGCCACCCCAATATCTTTCGACAGGTTTCATTCCTAAGGCAGAATTGCCAATAAGCCTATCTTGAACCTTTGAGAATAAGAACCCTGAGCCAAGTGACATGCGCTCATTTCCTAACCTAAATTGTTGTGTTGCTTAAGACTACTTTGGCTGCAAGCAACTAAAACCTACCATGAGCTAGCTTAGGTTAGCGCGTGAGTGTCTTATTAGGATGTTGGGTCTCACTGAAGGACAGACAGGTATTTGGACACCAGGACATATTAGAGCTAGAGGTTTGAATGCCATCAAAAACTCTGTCTCCACCTTTCATTTCTAAGCCACTGTTCCATTTCTAAATTCAGTAATCCTAGAGAAGGAACTCACCATTGAGCTAACCACCTTGGCCAGAGAGGGTGAGTCACAATGGAACGTTCCTGCCTCTGCTTCAGTTTAAGGATGAGGTGGAAGCAGACAGCCACCAAGTGTTAATTTTAGTGTTTATTAAATGTAGGGCTCTGTATTAGGCTCTAGGGGAGAAGGGCAGCAAAGGAAACAAAAAGTTGGAGAAGAACCAGATTCCTCCCTCAAGGAGTCTCCCACTCTGGAAGAGAAAATGACAGAATACGGCCTAGCCAGGGCCACTACCATGTTGGGTAGATAGAATGGAATCCCATCTTACACAGGACCTGGATTCCAAAGTTAGCAAGCAAGGCAAAAAAGGTCTATAGTCAAATATTATTGCCCTAAATATTTGAATCACACCCAGCACAACAAGATGCTCATGGCATGAGAGACAAGCAGAACCAAAACTAACTTAACAACACAGATTCACATCTCCCATCTCTCACTCCAGGGTACGTGCTCACTGAATAGACTGGCAGGCTAAATCACTCACACTATTTATAGTAGTTTCTCTTCTTCTCATGCTCTTTTACCAAGTCCGTGGAGTTAAATCTACAGAAGTTACACATATATAGGATGTGACTCATTAACTTACCAAAGCCACATATTGAGCTTGAGAACCAGAATCCAAGCCCAGGGTTGCCTGACTTTTTAGTCCACAATCATGCCCTTACACCAGGCAGTCTCCTGGAGTTACTTCATTCCCCATTCTCTGAGTCTTTTAAAGATGGAGGCCCCCAACTGCTCCTCCTTGGAAATCCCTGGCCCCCAGCCCAGGAGCAGCACAGAGCTCTACTCAAGTGGGTTCACATGTGTAGGATTGTGTTGGGCTGGGCTGGGCTGGGCTGAGCTGAATTGGGAGGTCGTCTGGACAAGCACAGAAGGACAGCGATTCCAGGGCAGCTGGTGGGATGCCATTCATTTTCCTAGGTTGTATATGCTATAAAGAGCTTATCAAGGAGATGTTTATAGATGGGGAGCCTTGCTGTTTTTAACAGATTAACTGTAACATACTGGGTCAGTGACCTGGCAACCCATTTCCATGAACTGTTAGTTTACTCTTGACTCTTTTCCTGGACGGTAGGCAGATAAAGAGGCCACCGGGTTGACAGGGAGGAGGCTGGCCATGCCCAGAGCTTCCATTAGGCAGTTAAGCATGGGCTCTGCAGGCTCTAATACACCCTAGAATCCAGCCAGAACTCACACCTCACTCTTTCCTACATGGTCATCGAAAACCTTCCACCCAACCCTGCCTAAGGCCTCTTTCTGACCAACTCTATGCAGAGGCTCCTGTCCAAACAACACAGAGAAACTGTGCTGTTGTTGCTTTGGTCAAGTATTCAGGTCGAAACCACATCAGATAGGCCAAAACGACTCCAAGACAGGTCCAATTATATTTTCTGATCTGGAATAGGAAAATCTGACCTCCAGGGACATTAACTTAAATGCACTGAGCCCTAATCTGGTGTCAGTTGTTCTCTTCCTTGATCTCATTTAACCTCAAAACTACTCCAAGAGATAGATATTCTCTTCACTGTCTTGATAAGAAAACTGAGGCTCAGAGAGATTAAATTAACCAAACTGATACAATTTACAGGTGGTACAACTGGAGTTCTCACTCGGGTCTGTCAGATTTTAACATATGTTCTTTTCACAATACCATGTGGCCTAATCCAGATACCCTAATTGTACCTGTGTTGGCAGATTCTTTTGGATGTCTACCCAATAGCCACAGTCCCCTTTCCAGAACTTTAATTAGCTCACATATCCTACAGCCATGTGATTCTGTGAAGATTAAGATACTCCCCATCCCAGAGGGTGAAGCTTGGAGAGTCTAAATCAATGATTCTCAACCCTAGATGCTCATCAGAGCTCCTTGGAGTGTACACACACACACTCCTTGGAGTGTGCACAATAGGGCCCCCAACTGAGCCCAATTAAACCAATCTCTGGCCCCCAACTGAGCCCAATTAAACCAATCTCTAAGAGTAGAATGTAGACATCTGGATGAACTTTAAAGGCTCCCCAATTCTTTCTCAGCCAGAGCTGAGAATCACTGGCCCTAACCATTTCCCTTACCACTGGTCTGGAATGAGCATTTGATAAAATTCTGGCCAAAAAAAGGGGTGAGAAGTCTTCTGGGAGGTGAGGCTTTGGGGAAATTTTTCTCCCTTCTTTAAAGGAGACATGGTGGGATAGGCCCTTTTTTCTCTTTCTGACCTCTGGATTTTGTGATGTAAAGATGTGATGCCTGGTGTTATGATAGCCACCTTGGGACCATGAGGGACTCAGCCTAACAGCCAAGAGGCTGAGGATGGCAAAGAAGAAAGGAAAGAATCTGGGAACTTGGTGGCATCTTTGAGCAACTTAACCCTGGAATCATCTTACCTTGAGAATACTTGTTGTGAGAGGGGATCAATATTCTTAATTGTTTAAGACACTTTAAGTTGGATATTTTGTTACTTGCACCCGAAGGGATCTCAACAGCTATGCCCGCTACTGAGCTTCACCTGCCTACTGCCTGTGCTATCTCTAACAGGGGCAGAAGTTCATTAGCAGCTGGGGCCTACCAGACAGTAAGACCTAAACTTAGTCTTGCTGCCCAAAGGACTAACAACTAAAGGGAGCCCTGGACATGTCATTAAATAACTAGTTACCATGAGAGCTATTCCAATAATAACCATGACATTTATTATGCACTTACTATATGCCAGGAACTGTGCAAAGCGCCATGTCTTCTCATTCCATCCTTCAATTACCCAGGGAGATAAGTATTATTATCTATTTTTTATACATTAGGAAACCGAGACCCAGAAAAGCTAAGGAATTTGATCAAGGTTGCGTAGCTAAAGAGTGGCAGAGACAGGATGCTAACCCCAATCTGTCAGACTCGCAAGATTTTTCTTCTTTCCAGAGGACCATGTTGTTTCATTTCTCTATGACTTATGACGCTCTGTGTATTCACACATCCACTGAAGTGCTTAACGATGCGAATAAAAGGCATTCATCATTGTAATCCCTAATGGAGATAACAGAAATATTAGCAAAGGCTGAAGTGAAAACAGTTCAAGTGAGTCCTAATTTTTTACAAGGCCAAGGAATGATTTACTTTATCATAGCAAAGAATTTTATTTGACAAATGCATACTTTGTCATCTCTGGTCTGCTGAAAATGTAAGTTTACATTTTTCCTAACCATAAAATTAAAATAATTTTGGCTCCAAAAAACTTAAAAGAAATCCCATTCTAGCTTCAAGCATTTCCCTGCAAATTTAAATGCTAAATATGGAGTGTGAATAAATACCATTCCCATCGGGCAGGACAGACTGGAGTCAGCAGGAGCAGGGTTCAAATCTTGGTTCTACCTCTTGCTGACAGGGAGGCATTGGAGAAGATGTTTCACTCCTCCAAGTCTCAGCTTCCTGATCTACAAGACGAGAATCACAACTCTAACTGCAAGCCTGAAATAAGGATTAAATTAGATGGCCTATGTAAACTGCATGACAAAGTAGATGTGTTATAAAGCTTGGCTGTTATGAAAAATATGTACAAAGTGCCCAGCATGGTACCTGGTGCAGAGCAGCTACTCAATAAATTTTTGATGCCTTCCCTCATCATCAACAATCTTAAGAAGTAGGCCTCCAAAGAGGGCACCAAAAACAAACTAGACTAGGTCCCCCCTGTACTTGCTTGTGGAAGGAGTAATGAGACAGCACCCACATCTTGGTTCACTCAGCTTTCTGTCAGCTTTTTACAGTATCATCCCTACACCCTGACCCAAACACAGGGCAGCTAGCCAATCTGTTAGTGGGCCACCTGCCAATTTGGAAGACAAATTTGAGAAAGTGTCAGAGGATTGGGGTAAGGGACAGAACAGGGGTGGAGATGCGGTGAGAGGAAATGGTTAAGTTGGCTCCAAAGCCAAGGGACTTTGGAAAGCTGGAGAGAAACAATCCCCCCTCCCCCTAAGTTAGAAACAAATGAGGGGATTTCAAAGGAATCTGGACCGCTAGTGGGAGAAGCAAAAGATGGGGCCTTAGCAGGGGATTACCTATGATAACAATGGTGGCTCCATTAGTGCTTTATTGGGTTTGGTTAGCCAAAATCGGACTCCAAGTCACACTAAGAAAAGCAGACAGAAAAGACCAATAGTTCACGTACTTGTTTTGAATTGTTATAGGTTTTTCCCCCATAATTAGAGTCTCATCTCCACCCTATGAAGTCTCAAGGCATCACAACGATTATCATTCCCACTTTACAGATTAGCAAACTGAGCCTTCAAAGCTGACAATATATTCTTGCTCACATAAGGGAGAGGTAGAGACACAGAGAGATGAGTCTATCCAGTGGCTCTCAAACAAGAGTCCAAGGCCCTGCATCTGGAGTGCAACACAGAATTGGATTTTTTTTAAGCTTCCCAGGTGATTCTGATGATCAACCAGGTCTGGGAACCACTGACAGCACCTAACAAACTCACTGCAGAAAAGGAAATGGAGCCTGACAGAGGCGGAGCCTGACAGAGCTATTTGCCCAAGGTCACATAGCTGCTCAGTGGCTAAGACAAGGTTAGTCCCTTGGTCAACAGTCTCCAGGACAGAGCTCTTCCCAGGTTTCATTCATTCAATAAACCTTTATTGGGTGCTTCTTTGGTGCCAGGCGCCAGGGAGACAGATAAAAATAACAGGGTTCTCGGCCTTAGAGAGTTCATGGTCTTTCTAAGGGGAGGGGGACAAGTAGCCTCATGGCTGCAAGGTGGCATGGTGGTGCCATGAGCTCTGCTAAGTACTTCTAGCTTGGGGTCTCCGGTGAGGTTGTGGTCAGATGAAAAGCTGGAGAACTCACTTCCATGTAGAAGCAAAGACCAAAAGAGGGCTTAGTAACTTCTGCGCAAGGTAGGGCAAGACTTCAGAAAAAGGGAGCGAAAAATAAAGAAAACAAAGGCTCCTTACATGGAAGCTTGGTTACTTTTGTTTTAATAAGCCACTTGTGTGCTGTGACTTTATACAACTCACGTTAGAATAAACGATTTTGAATGAAAGGTTTCTAAGGATATTTAGTGGGTGTATAAGAAACAATCTGACATCACTAAAATATGTTAAGACCAAAATAGAGGCACCAGGAAAACATCCCTGTAGGCACAAATCTTCACTACCATATGGAGAGCTTAGCTGCCTGTGCTCATGGTTATTGACGAAAGTCAGTCCATATCAGTTCTGTGTAGAGGACCAGGCCGGTCAGTGAACCGTGAAATTTACATGAGGAATTTACTGTCTCTAATGTTGCCAAGGTCATGGGGAAGTGGACACCTTCATTTGCCATTAGCAGGATAAGTCATATATTTCTGTAGTGCAGTTTGGCAAAATTTATGAAAATATAAAATATTTTTAAAATAGCTTTGAACCAGCAATTCTACTTCTAGGAATTTATCCTGAAGATAAATACATAAAGGCAAATATAGAAACATATACATAGGACGTTCAATAAGGCATAGTTTATAATAATAGTGAAAACTTGGGGGAAAAACAAATGTCCATAGATAGGGAATGATTAAATAAATTATCATATTATACACTTGAAAACCATGAAGCCACTAAAAATGATGATGTGTATTTATACTTCTGGATGTAGGAAAATGTCTATAATATCACTTAGTGAAAAAAACAAATTTCAAAAAGAGTTATTTAACATAATGCAACTTATAAGTGTGGCTTCTGAATATGTGGACTTATGCATGGAGAGATATCTGGAAGATGGCTTTTCACCAAAATGTCAATAATAATGAACAGTGAGGGGGGATTTTAACTTCTTTATTTTTCTCTGTATTAAATATTTTACAATACTATATAATCCAAACAAATGATAGGGTCATTTTCATTTGGAGATTAAAATTCTTGAAGAAATTAGTCCTAAGTAATAAGAAACTCCAACCTGATTTAATGAAGATTGCAAATATTTATTTGTTCTTTATTTTTACAGTCTTCCCTTGTAAATATATACTCATGTAATTCATTTATATATTCAGCCATGAAAATCGTTTGTACATTCACTTGAAACTACTTAATAAGCACCTACAATGAATCAGGCACAGGGATACCGATAAGTGAGGAGTTTAACACAACAGTTAAGAAGTCAGGCTTCTGAGCCAGGCAGACCTGGGTTTGGATCCCTGTTTCATGACTCAATTGTACAACCTCAGACAGGTTATTAAACTACCCTGAGCCTCAGTTTCCCCATCCGTCAGAGATATATAAATACCCATTGCATTAGTCATCTATTGCTTTGAAGCAAATTACCCCAAGATTTAGTGCCTTAAAACAACGATTTGTTACCTCTCATAGTTTCCGTGGATCAGGAATTTGGGGAGCACTTCGGCTGAGTGCTTCTAGCTCGGGGTATCTGGTGAGGCTGCAGTCAGATGAAAAGCCAGAGGATTTGCTTCCAAGCTGGCTGCATCAAAGGACTGGCAAGTTGATGCTCACGTTGGTGAGATGTCTTCTTTAGATGGCCCTCTCCACATTGCTGCTTGTGTGTCCTCATGGCATGGTATCTGGCTTCCCTTAGAAGGAGCAATTAGAGGGACCAAGGTGGAAGTTGCAATGCCTCTTATGACCTTATCTTGGAAATCACACACCATCACATCTGTAGTATTTTATGGGTCACGTGGATTAGCCCTGATTCAACGTGAGAGGGGATAAAATAGGGTGTGAATAACAGGGGGCAAGGATCATTGGGGTCTTGAACCTATGAGAAGATGTTTATAAAGAACTCAGTATACCTGGACTGCATCCATAATAAGCTGTGGTGACAATAAAGAGCACAGACAACTGCACTCCACGAATGGGTCCCAGGAAACTGAGCCCAGAGACATTAAGTGGTTCAACTAGTCATAAGTCAACTGGTATTTGAGCCAGGAGAAAAAGCAGGTTTTCGAACTTGCCTCTTCAGGGTCCCTTTTTCCCTAGCAGAAATCCCAGTAGAGACACAGAAGTGAGGGACCACTTGCTAGAACAAAGTAGTCACCAGGGTTGAAGATGAACAGATGTCTCAGAAGGAAGGATGGGGAAGCCATTAGAGGATTCTGAATGTCAGGCTGAGGAAGTCATTTTCCTTTGATAGAAAAGGCCATTTGGAGCCATTGAGGGGTTTGGAATAAGAGTGACTTAATTCAAACCTGAGGGTCAAGTTCATTCTCATGGCCGTGTGTATAGCAGATTGTGGAGGTCTCTGAAAGAAGTAGGCTGTTGGAGCTACCCAGGCATCAGGGGATGAAGGCAGCAGTAGTGGAAGAAGAGAAGAAGCCCGAGAGACACAGTGGCTAGGAATCCCATCCATGCACAATCTGTGGATTCGGGTTAGTTAAGGATCAAGGAGGCCAAGTCACAAGGCTTAGGTGAGAGTGGCTAACTGAGCTGGTATGTGGGCAGTGCCAAGGATATTTGCCTCCCTCAGCCCAACCTCTAGCCCTGTGTCTACTTCAGTCTACAGTGTGGGAGGCCTAAAAACATTCAATATGACTTGGAAGCAGGACTTTAAAACAAATAGTCTGCCTTTCCTCTCACTTCCAGCTCTCCAGTGGGGAAAACTGATGGGATGAAGGGCCAGACAGAATGGAATGTATGCGGTTCTAAGATCAGCCCAAAGGCCCTGCTTTACTGAAAGGCTCACTTTCCAGGGCTGAAGGTGTTGGGAGAGAGGGTTGTCTCACTCAAGGCTGTCAGTCCAAGCCTCACTTCCCCTGTCAAATCTGTTCTAACCACTCCCTCATCCTCCTCCAGGCAGAACTGACCTGCTCTTGGTGCTCTGCACACCATTTACCAGGATGGATTCTCTCCTGATACCTAGGATGCCACAATGCCCTGATAACTTGAGGGCAGAGACTGTGTCCCTAGGCACCGCGTGTCCCTAGGGCCCAGCCTGAACACTATGATTTTACCCTCTGAAAAAGTTTGACAAATAATTTTCTCTCCTAATTTCATCAGCTTTACTTCCAGACACTAACGTTTACAATCACAAGGGTTGCAATCTGGCCACCAAAGGGCTGAATTCAGCCTATCGATAGGGCTGCCATTCACATCCCAAGTATTATAGATTTATCACCCATTTTCCAGGACAG
The DNA here is from genome assembly GCF_057802395.1 of Ceratotherium simum simum. Classification (NCBI taxonomy): domain Eukaryota; kingdom Metazoa; phylum Chordata; class Mammalia; order Perissodactyla; family Rhinocerotidae; genus Ceratotherium; species Ceratotherium simum. The sequence goes on from NC_141907.1 coordinate 10,280,253, forward strand.
TAAAGTGCCTTGTTCAAACAAAATACTGTGACAATTTTCAAAAAGTGGAAAGTAAAGTGATTGAGAAAGGAAAACTTCTTCTAAACGGCACAATGGTTTGATATAGGCTAGCAGTGGCCGTATCCATACATAGGTTTTATTTGGCCAATATAACTTAAAAAACTTGATTGGAATGGCTTTAGACAGGGCACATGCTCTCTAGCTTACCATTCACTCCCTCTTATCTTATACTCTTAACTGCTTTTTATTCATTTATTTACCTACCTAGCCCCTGATGCCATGCGAGTTTGCAACCCTGCAATATGACACAACACTTCATAAAGCAATCTCTTCCTTCTTTGGGAAGCAGATGTTTGCAAGGTTCTTTCTTGGGCTAGATCTAAATCTTCTTTCTCTAGCTTCTACCTATCCATCCTATTTCTGGGGTACTATAGCTTCTATAGTAGAAGTTTAATCTTTTTCTAAAGCATGGTCTTTTACTTACTTGGAGACTACCATCGGAGTCTCTCTGAGTCCTTCTCTTTTCCATATTAAGTATACTTTCTTCCTTCTATTGTTTTATATGGCATTGAATCCTCTTACCATAATCAGAACACACTGTTACCCTCTTAAAGAGGGGTACCTGTAAGTGGAAAAATACTGCAGGCATGGTCCAATCCCTTGCAATTCAAAGTGTAATCCAAAAATGAGCAGCAGTAGCATCACTGGGAGCTTGTAATAAACGCAGAACTTCAAACACTACCCTAGATCTACTGAATCAAGATTCTCCGGGTGATTTCGTACGCACAAACCAACTCAGAGAACAAGACTCGTTTTGCACTAATGTAGCCTAAGATTACATTAGCTTTGGAAGGCAATTATGTTACACTGTTGAACCTGATTCTTGTTATCTGAAATCCCTGTTTTTTCACACTCACTGCTAAGTCACATCTTCCTATATTATATTACAGTTTTATTGAAGCATAACAGTCTGATTACATTTTGATGAGTTATACACATCCTAGACTAAGATTCTGAGGACAAAATACAGATCATGTTCACCTCTGTCTTTGGTGCCAAGCAAAGGCCCTGGTACATAATAGTTGCTTATGTAAGAATTAACAAAAAAATAAAATAAACTAACCCTAGCCAAAATGATAAAGAAAACTGAGATATGCTGTTAATTCATGGCGTGACTTGATCTGGGGCTACTGTCAGAGACTGGGACTCTCTCCACTTCTCACTTCTGCTCCACTGGAGTCAACCCAGTATTTAGGCAGGCTTTCCCTTCATGTCCTCAAGATGGCTGCCAATGTTGCTCAGAGCTACAGCCTTTTCATTCAAGTTTAATGGGCAGAGAGTCATCTGAAAACTTGAGATATGAAAGTTTTTTTTTCTTTTCTCTTTTCTTTTTCAGAAAGCTTTCAGCAAATGTCACCCCCAGTTTCATTAGCTCTGATGGAGTTATCCTCTCGTTTGTGAGCCAATCACTGAGGCCAGGAGAATTTACTATCCTAATGCGTTTAAGCCAATGAGGATCCACTCCTAGAGCTGTGAGTGACTGAAAATGAAGGAGTGTTCCATCAGGAAACTGATGTTGGGAGAAGCGGTAGCACGGATGCTGGGGAGGCAGCCAACAGACGTCTGCCACAATGCTCAATAGGTCTGCATTTCCATTTCCTTTCAATTTTGCAACTGTTTTTCAGTATATCCAACATTACAGCAATCACTAGCATGGGTTATGGCCAGAAAGCTTTTCTATTTTTAAACAACACACAAATTATTATGCTCCATCACATTGTTTCAGTGATCAACTTTAAAGGGCCCTGGCTTACCTCCTCCTGGAATAAATAAAGCAGTCACAGAAGGAGTTCTTTGGGCCACTCCAAAAACCACTCCAGAGCGGTTTGCCACACATAATAGAGGGTGCACTTGAAAGGCAGCGTCCGATGACCAGTTCTAGCTGAAAACTTTTGTGTTTTTCAAAAGTTCAATAAGCAGCAGAAGTGACCACAATGTGTTTGAAACTTTATAGCATGCGTCTTCAGGAGACAAAGTGCCTAAAACTAGATGGAAAGACTTGTAATTTTTTAAATTAAAAACTGTGGACAGGAGAGGTAACAGTCAAAGTAAAATAAGCATGAATCCTACGTTTTTGTTTCAAAAATAAAACCTGAGGTATGGGGAAAATTGTAATATGGAATTCAGAAATCTGCTTTGGCCATATGCTGTACTGAATGTTCACTGTTCCTGCTTTCCTTGAGCCAAAAGGCTCTCAACGACTGGTCAGGCTTCGCTGGGAAAGACATAAAACCAATGAGACCAAAGGCGGGGGGAGCGCAATTTTCTGTCATCACTTCAGTGATCAGAGGGCAAACTTACCAACACCAGCCTCTTTTGGACACACACTGCTGGTCCAGGTGGTCAATGTGAGAAGGTACATGGACCAGCACTGGCCATCAACACTTCTCAAAAGAACAACTTAACAACCAGGCCTGGTCAACTCCTAGGAAGGAGGTCAGTTGTGTGATATTCGCAAATGGAAGGCAGCCTAAATCAGTATCCAGCCTTGTCCATCTGATCTCAGAAATGGTTTTTGCAGATCCTCACTCTACCACTTACTCAAGTAGGGACTTGGTGTAATCACTCACTCACAGCTTCTGTGTCCTCATGTGTAAAATGAGGACAACGATACCCGTCACAAATTGGTGTGAGGAAAAAAAAGTAGCTCGTGTGGCAAGTACCTGTAATGTCCAGGACAGAGCAAGCCTATAAGAGGCCATTCTCTCCCTTGTCCCCTGCTCAGTCCCATTCAGTGCTCTAACTTTATAAAAACACAAGCAGTTCTTTGATCTGATCATAGACCTTTCGTAATTTCTCTCTGCCTCCTCTAAAACGTCTGTAGCACTTAGCTTGTACAATCATATATATGTAAGTCATACCTTTTAGTACTGCAATAATTGGATTAAAAAAAAAAGACCCTTTGAAAATCCTCAAGTTTTCACATAGATGTAAAAACAACACAAAACGACCAAAAGAACATGGCCTCACCCCTTACTGAATGTAAAACCTTGGCAAGTTTAGTTTAATAGTAGACTTCAATCAATCACAGCTTTTAAAATAGCAGCAAAACAACAAACATCTCTCCTACTAGACTTTAAGGCCCTGGAGGGTTGAGATCTTTTTTCAACTTTATATTCTCCTAAAGAAAATAGGGAGAATATATTTTCCCTAGCTGACTGACAAGCATATGTTATGAAGATGTGAAAAGTAAGGATAAACTGAACTACCTTGAAGGGCTTATCACCTTGAAAGGCAAGGCTGTTTAACTGCTATAAAATGAAAAATATAGAAATCAAAATAGAGAAAGATTGGACCCACTGCCTAATGAGTACAGCAGTCACAATTTTTAAAATTTCAAATCACTCTTGACAAAGTGTCACTCTGGCCTAGAGACAGAAGATTTCCTATCAGGTCTAGCTCTGTGATTTCACGACCTCTGACAAGTTCCTTTTTCTCTCCAAACTTCAGTTTCCTTAGCTACACAGAATGTGAAATAAGTTTTCTAAAATCCCTTACAGCTGTAAAATTAGGTGTCCAAAATTTCTGTACAAACTTGTGGCAAGTCTCCTACAAGAAAGGGGCCCTGCTAGGCACTCCTGAGAGACATAAGAAAGAACAGACTTGAGACCATCCTTCACTAAGCTCATGGCCTATTAATAAAACACAAGGACACGAATAACTTTGATTCAAGGCAAGAAGGGGTGATCGCCATCTGAGAGGTACTCACATGGAACTTTCAGCTGTGAGGCAAGGACTGGCCTCGTGGAGGGGCAGCATTCATTCCTATGTTGATGTGGCAAATATGGAGCAGCAACCATGCCAGGGACTGTGCCTTAGCACAAAAAGTACAACTGTGACCAAGACAGAGCCCTGCCCTTGTGGTCCCTAAAGGCTGGCTGACAAAAGGTGGACATTTGGAGAGGGGGAGGAATTCCAGGTAGAGGGACCTGTATAGCAAAGACAGGAAAGCAGAGCATCATAAAGCACACAGGAGTGAGTCCATGGCTCTGCTTGCACAGAGGTAGGCAGGACACAGAAGACTGGCATAAGAAAAGGTAGAGAGGTCGGAGGCAGCTGATACGGAGCCTCTGAAATGCCAGGCTACGGAGTCTGGATTTTAATCAGTCCAACAAAATAACCTAACAATTCTAAGTGACTGAATGCTTACTAAACTTCACATGATCACTGATTTTGTATCCAAATACACTTTGTTTCTCTGTAAACAAAAGGAAAATGACTGAAAGAAAATCCCCCAAAAAAAGTAATTTAAACAAATTTATTTGCAGGAGAAAAACATCTGAACATCAGGTACAGTCTGATCCACAATGATCCAACAATAGTCATAACTCATTCTGGGAGTACTCTTAAGCAGTTTGCAGTAGAAAGTCCATGTGGAGCATTAGCTGAACATTTATCAAAATTCATAAAGCCATCTAACCTGAATATTACACAATACATAATGACCATGATACAGTAATAAAAATACAATATCAAATACTCACTACTTTGTGAGCTACAGCTACAATATAAACAATTTAGGCCCTTTTTTAAAAAATGAAAAAAATATTTCTATTACAGCTTTATTTCAAGCATTTTCAGTTAGATACAGCTTTATATATGTTCACTCACAATAGATAGCAAAAGAATGCCTTCTTAAGTATCTGTAAATAAAATATATTACTTGTTTAAATGTTCGCACTCTGAAGCATACTTGGCCATGTATGAGTTCAGATAAGAGAATGAAACTGTACTGTGGCAAAATCCTGGCTGATAATCAAGACTTGGATAGTTTTTGTGTTTGTTTAAAAAAATTTACATCAGGGAAAAAAGAAGTGAGGACATAAAGAGAACCAACATTATTCTTTTTCAATGAAGCAGTCTAATTTCAGAGAATGGGCTTTCCATTTTGAATTCAAAGTGTGTGGTCCCAAAGTTGAATTCTTTCCAGTCCAAGGAGCTGCCTGCGGCTGTGAGGCAACACTTAATGATGAAGCAAGTTGGGAGGAAAGTGTTAACTGAACTACAGAGATGGTCACTGATAAAACAAGTTCCTAGAGGTCCTAGGGCCCACACAGAGGCAAAGGGCAGCCAGAACTATCAATACAAAAGAAAAATGCACTCACTGAACTGCACACATAGAGCTTCTAGGAGGGTTAACAGTTCTTGACATAGGTTCCTGGTTGTAGTTTACAATATCTGCCTTCACCACCCTCTGTCATAAAAAAAAAACAAAGTTATTATCAGGACATCAGAACATTTAGAAAAAGCTCCTTAAAGTATATTTTTATTTTCTGAACTTTGGTGAACTCCTGATGATAGACATCATAAATGAAGCAGGAGCTGATACTAAAAGAATCAACCAGAACAAACTAATGTAAAGCTTGGATTGGGGGTGGGGGGAGGTTTAAGGATATAATAGCAATTCCTCTACTGAGTCTTTCCTGGTTTTATGACATTACCTTGAGGTTATAACAAGTCTAATAAAAAACTGACAAATCAATATGAAAAGTTAAACCCTGGTTATAATTTAAAGCAAAGGAATTAAAATTAATCATTCACATGTTTTAATTCATAGGCAAGACCTCATCATTTCAAAGTAAAAAAGTCATCATTTATTAATATTTCATAAACCATTATGCCCAGCCATAACTTTTTTTTAGAATGTGTACAGCAATTTGTGAGTTAATGAGAAAAGGTATCAATGTTAAAAATAGTCACATATAAAGGAGAAATGTTTTGAGCAACCCAATTTTTAAAACTTTTCCAATTTTTAAAACTTTCCTCCTAAATCCCTAACTTTCTTCCAAATAGCTCACTATTGGGTTACGAATAATGACTCTAACAAAATACAGAATAACGAGAAATTTAGAAAATTACCTCATATTCATGGTTTTGAAATAATTTAAACCAAAGACACTTTTAACTCTGCCTTCCTTCCTTCTAACTTATACTTCAAGGAATATCTTAAACAATGAATTTAGGAATACACCCTAATATTCATCTCTAAGTAACAATTTAAATTAAAACAAATTCTTTACTGTTTTCAACTCTTTTACTAAGGCTGCACACACAAGCAGACAAAGAAGGGTAATTCAAGGCAAATTTTTAAAATACTCTTTCAAATACCAGGATATTTCCGGAAAAATGGTAAAGAATGAATAATCAAACAACTGCCTCAATTTTCTACTTCACTGCACATGTAATAAACACAACAATCAAGACAAATACTTTGAAAGTAATTGAAATGTTATTTTAATTTGTTCCCAATTCCTTCTTTAATTCATAAGTCTCTTGGCAAAGGATCAATTTTTCAAAGTTCTAAAACAGGACTTATGCAATATTAATTCCCAATAATACACAATAATCACTGGAATTTCTCTGTTGATAAGGAATAAGGAACAAGATGGCATTCACTAGTTCTACCCACCCTCCTCCCCAAAACTGCAATAATTTATCCATTAATACCTGCACTACTGTACTGAACAGATTCTACTTTGAGCAGAGTTGGTATGTTGATTATCTTCTTCCGGGTACTTCACTATTTCTGCCCTGACAATATGCTGTCAATTCCATACAATATTAACAAGATGAAGAAGAAAGAAAAAAAAGGGAAGAAAAAATGGAAAGTATGTTCAATGACTGAAAATAGAAAGGAACACTAACACAGAAAAGGAATACACACATAAATTTAAACATGTCACAAAAGAAATAGCAAAATATATACATATAAAAGGAAAGAAAATGAACAAAGATCCAAGAAACATTACCTTCACAATTCTGTTTAATTATTGAAATAGACATGTCTAATGAACCTCCCAGACAAGTTGTGAGTTCTATTTTTGATATCACAATTATACATAATATATATAATGCCCAGTATTTCAGAGGACAACAAAGAATTATGGGGCTTTTCTATGCGAAAGTGCAGCAAAAGTATTAATTCCATTTCCTTCAACGAATATTATTGAGGAGCTATTATGTGCCAGTCACTCTATACTGGGAATGTATTGGTGAATTACACAGGACATGTTCACAAGTTGCTATGGCTCTAATGGGAAGAGAAAAACGTACACAGCTAATTGTCATACAAGACAAGTGCTTTACTAGTGGACTTAAGATATGTTGTGGGAACATAGAGGAAGGAGTAATTAATTTTCTTTGAAGGTGGGGAGAGGATGCACAAATCAGAGGAAGCCATATGTCACTTACAATTGTTACATTTAATAATATTTATTACTTGTCAAAGACTTCCTTTTGATGCTCACTCCCCCAGCCCTCACAACTCTAACCTACATGCTTCCAAATTTCATATAGAAATAAACAAGTTCAAAATGTACTTTTCTGTCATTTAAAAACAATATTTAAGCACAACACCTGCTGTTTTCAAATATCTAAGAGTTTTGCTAAATAAATAATCAAAACTACTTTGTTAGGTTTTTGATTGCTATAACTCTGAGGGTGAAAAGACCACCTATGACAAATATATATGATAGAGATAACACACTCCTCGAATTTTTTAGACTTGAAATTATCCTTTCTTTTTTTATGATTCAAATATCTTATTTCAAAGAATGCTTCCTTCATAACAGCATCTATTAATTAACACATATAGAAAAACATGTTAATACGGGCTGTTGTTTATGACAACATTTATAAAGACTGGATAAACAACTGTGAGTAAATGAACAGGATGCTATGGTATACTAGCCTTGGATGGGCTCTGCTCTAGTTCTCTATCAAGCAGTATTAACTTCTGGACAAGACTCATGATTTACTAGGCACTCAGCCTGATGCTATCAACAGAAGCATTACCAATTGCCACATGAGGTATGAGGGGGGTACATTAGTGAAATGTTGAATGCCATCATCTGACCTCCCCAAACCTACTTGTTTCATGCCAAACTATGGGTTACAATAAAGAGAAGGGATTTTCATAATCAGTAAGCAACTCATTAATCCTCAAAAATGTTGTTTTAAACCCTATCCTATAAACACAACCAGGTTCTGACCTACGGTCAAGACACTTTGGTCAAAGTACTGACTAACATAAATGACTTGGATTTTCACCATTAATTTTCATCAAATTAATGAAGAACTAACAAGGCAACATCTTTCTCGGGGGCCTTGGCTGTTTGACATAAAGCTTTGTACAAAGTTTCTGAACTGGAAGCCAGAACCAAGGCTCTGCAGATTCAAAATTTGCTTTCTGAGTAGAAAAACATAATTTCCATGACATAAGCTTCATGGTAGGTGATTTTACAGTAGTCGGCTTGTTTACAAGCCATTCATTGACGCTTTCAGACAAAATGTTACCTACAAAACACCAACTTTTCTTTTTGGAGCCACAAAGTACACTCAATTATTCTCTGCTATTATTCAAGGGAGTGAAAATAATGAAATAGCCCTAAAAGGAAAGAAGCTTAACCCTTATTTTGTCAAAGAGTATTTGCAAGTGGACACTGGGAATGGAAGTGGTAGCTATCCAGAGGGTAAGCAAGAAAGCAACCTGGGAGTTGGGATAGTAAGGTATAAGGAGCAGAGATGGACTCTTGGGAAGACACTAAAGATAAATTTGGTCAATTCGGCAATTATGTCTTAATCCAGATAGCAGTAACATATTTACCACTGCAAAAGTCATAATTTTTCATGCTCAGGATATGGAATAAACATACATTCAAGGCTAAAACATTTGTCACTATCATTCATTCAAAGCTAATCACTATGCTAGGTATTGAAGACATTCAGATAAATAATACATGATCTCTGTTTTTGAGATGCATAAAAGTCTAGCATGGAAAACAGATGTATAAACTATTAAAGAATATTATGATTGATACACATAAAAAGTGCAACCAGATTATAGATTAGCATTTAAAGCATGGATATACCATTTTTAAAAGCATGGTACTCTGCACACAGTTGGAGCTTCAAGGAAGCTACTATTCTTTTTCTTCCATATAATGTGCCATTATATGCTACTAGCAACATTCATAACTTTGGGCAAGTTACTTCACCTCTTTAGTCTTCACAATCTCCTAGTCTATAAAACACAAGGTTTATCTACATGGTCTCTAAGGTCCCAGCTGGTTTTGAAACTATAAGAAAAAATAAATCTAAAAGATGAGTAGAAAAAGGAAAAAATGGGATATGATATGGAAATCCATTAAGCAATATTCAATATCTTTGGGTTAGAATAGTATGTACAAAGGGAGTAAATATATTCTGCAAGGAAGACAAGTGACGTTTAGGATAAGAAAAGAATTCCAGTGCAGTCTTTGTAACACATTGGAGAAAATGATAAAAAGATTAACATCTGGGTAAAAAGAATCTAAGTTCCTTATGGCTCCTTAAGGAAAGTCAATATTCAGATAAAGCCGAAAAGAAAAGAGGGGCTCCTAGGATCAGGGTTAAATGGGCACCTGCGCTGTACAGTTGTGTGCTAAGTAAGACTTAACTAAAATCTTGAGCATGACTACTATATGGCAGGCCCTATGCTAGATACTTTCATATATAGTAGGAAAATAATCAGAGGGGACATAAGGAATTTTTAGCAAGTTTAATGAGTATCTCAGACAGACATGAGAGAAATTCTTGTTTTGAAGAAACTAATGCACACTTAGTTCAAACGGAACAGAAATTCACAGTTTATTAACTAGCAAGTGAAAATGTCAAGGCATAAAAATGTATTAAGTACTCTTAACACCAAGCATATATGGTAAAATCTCCTTGCAATTAAGACTAAAGAGATGAGATATAGGACTATGTATTTTCTTCTTAGATTATCTAATACATTATTAAAGAGCTGAATACTGGACTTCCTAGAGAAATAGCAGTTACAAATTTAATTTTTCTCCTAAAGGTCTGACAACTTTGTAAACAAAAAAATCTGAACAATCTAGGAAACCAATATATTTGTTAACAACTAGTCCCAACTTTTATACTATCTTAGAGGAGGATAGTTAGAAGAAAAGAGGAGAACAGATAAATGATGCAAATGAAACTATTAACTAAATTAAGAACTGTGAAAAATGCATGTAGAGTATACTTGTTTAAATATTTGTCTGCCCTCATTTATTCTGTGAGCTCCTTGAAGACAAGAACTTTAACTTAGTCATCTCAGTATCCCTAGATTCTAGTGTGGCCCCTGGCATAAAGTAGACCTTCAAAAACTGTTTGCTGTATTAATTAACTGCATTTCCTTTCTTTTCTCCCTCTTCCCCTTTCCCCTCCTTGTGAAGCTTGCAAAATGTGCTGATAACTCATTTTATATGACTCCCAAACAGAAACAATCTAGGTTAGAACTAAAATAGCAGAATCTCTTTAAATAAGCAGTGAATGAAACTAACACTAAAACCTTATTATAAATATTTACGTCCCAAACTAAATTTCTACAGCATCAATTTCCATATGACCGGTGAATCTACCATCTAGCTCCTTCTCTATAAAATAGTACATAACACTTTCAAACATTACACTGAATTCCCTCAGGGATCTTTCAAATGGCATAAAAAAACACAGAAAATAAGCATTCGCATCCTTTCCCTCTTTCTCCTCTCCCTCCCTCTCTGCCCCCTCCATATGTAAGATCTGAACTTCTTTGTCTTTTAAATGAACTTTCAGAAGACGTCCAAATGGCCAAGAGGTAGATGAAAAGATGCTATCAAAAACAGAACTACAAGAGTGATGTCAGCAACATGGCAGAATAAGCTGTTCCCTTTATCTCTCCTCCTCTGAACTACAACTAAATGGACATTCATCTGAATGTCTGAATATACATAATATACATATGTTGATATACATAAAACATCTGAAGGTGGATGGACTGGGCCCCCAGGAAGGCAGTGGAGATAGGTGAGCACTCCCCTACCCTTCCCTGGCACCCCTGTGTGCATGTGAACACTTTCCTGGCAGGCAAGAGTCCCCTTAGTACCGCTACAGCCCCACAAGTGGGAATGTGCCTTAGCACAACTGTAAGAAGAGGCGGCGGCAGCCCTGAACCCACACACGAACACTTTCCCAGCTAGTAGAAGAGCCCACAGTGCTACTGTGGACTGAAAGAGCGGCCCAGACTCAGACTCCGTGAAGAAGCCTTGTCCACCAAGCACAGCAGCTGGCGTGACCATAAGAAGAGGTGGCAGCAGATCTACACAGAGGTGCGAATGCTTTCCTGGCCAGCGAGAGCGCCCGTGGTACTGCTGCAGCCCCACATGTGGGAATGTGCCTCAGCATGACTGTAAGAAGAGGTGGCAGCAGCCCTGAGCCTACACGTGAACCCTTTCCTGGCCGGTAGGCGTGCCCACTGTGCCCCCACAACTTCCAGCAGATAGGTTCCGATCAGAAACATAGCTCTTGCTTCCCCACAAGCGGTAGCAGGTGGAATCTGTGACCTGATACTACCATAAATGCACCAGCAAAGGCTTAGTTCATCAAACACAATGAGAAACTACAGCAACAATTCAGAGCAGAGGGAAAATGACAAGTCTCCAGAAACCAACCCTGAAGTCACAGAAATTTACAATCTAAATGACAGAGAATTCAAAATAGCTGTCATAAAGAAACTCAGTGAGTTACAAGAAAACTCAGAAAGACAGTTCAATGAGCTCAGGAATAAAATTAATTAGAAGAAGGAATACTTCACCAAAGAGATTGAAACTATAAAAAAAAACACCAAGCAGAAATTCTGGATATGAAGAACACAATTAATGCGATAAAAAATAATCCAGAATCCTTAAAAAATAGAGCTGACATTATAGAGGAAAGAACTAGTGATTTAGAGGATAGAAATATAAAAATGCTTCAGGTGGAGAAGGAGAGAGAACTAAGATTTTACAAATATGAAGGAATTCTTCGAGAAATATCCGACTCAATTAGGAAAAGTAACATAAGGATTATAGGTATTCCAGAGGGAGAGGAGAGGGGAAAAGGAGCAGAGCACTTGTCGAAAAAAATAATAGCTGAGAAATTCCCAAACCTGGGGAAGGAACTGGACTTACAAACACATGAAGCCAACAGAACTCCTATATATGTCAATGCTAAAAGACCTTCTCCAAGGCATATAATAGTGAAACTGGCAAAAGTCAATGGCAAAAAAAAAATATTAAGCGCAGCAAGCCAGAACAAAATAACCTACAAAGGAACACCTATCAGGCTTTCAGCGGATTTCTTGGCAAAAACCTTAAAGGCTAGGAGAGAATGAATGATATATTCAAAATACTGAAAGACAAAAACGTCCCACCAAGAACACTCTATCCAGCAAAACCATCCTTCAGACACGATGCAGAAATAAAAGTTTTCCCAGATAAACAAAAGCTGAGGGAGTTCATCACCACTAGACCTCCCCTATAAAAAATGATCAAGGATGCCCTCATACCTGAAACAAAAAGGCAAAGATCTACAAAGCTTTGCACAAGGAGATAAGTAGACAGACAAAATCAGAAAACTGCAGCTCTCTTTCAGAACAGGGTAGCAAATACTTAATTATAACTTAAAAGATAAAGGGAAGGAAAGCTATCAAAGTAGGAAGTTATCAAGGAAAGTTATCAAAAGTAACTATAAACACTTCAACTTAGTCACAAATTCACAATAGAAAACAGAATAATTTGTGACAACAATAACTCAGAAGGGAAAGAGGAAAGTGATGGAAACTGCTTAGGCTAATGGAGATAAGAGGCTATCAGAAAATGGATTATCATCTACGAGAACTTTTATACAAACCTCACAGTAACCACTAAACAAAAAATCAGAGCAGAGCCACAATTCATTAAAAAAGAGAAAATCACCACAGAAAATCACCAAAATGAAGTGGCAGTCAGAAATACAAAGGAAGAGAAGCAATGGAAATATAGAACAACCAGAAAACAAGAGATAAAATGGCAGTATTAAGCCCTCATATATCAATAATCACTCTAAAAGAAAATGGACTGAATTCTCTAATCGGAAGATACAGAGTGGCTGGATGGATTAAAAAACAAGATCCAACAATATGCTTCCTCCAGGAAACACATCTTAGCTCTAAAGACAAACGTAGGCTCAGAGTGAAGGCATGGAAGATGATACTCCAAGCAAATGGCAAACAAAAAGAAAGCAGGTATTGCCATACTTATATCAGACAAAGCAGATTTCAAGATAAAAAAGACAATGAGACACAAAGAGGGGCAGTATATAATGATAAAAGGGACTTTCCACCATGAGGACATAGCACTCATGAATATAAGTGCACCTAACACAGGAGCACCAAAGTATATAAAGCAACGACTAACAGACCTAAGGGAGAAATTAACAGCAACACAATAAGAGTAGGGGACCTCAACACTCCACTTACATCAATGGATAGATCATCCAGACAGAAAGTCAACAAGGAAATAGTGGATTTAAATGAAACACGCGATGAGATGGACTCAATAGATATACAGAGCATTCCATCCAAAAACAGCAGACTACACCTTTTTCTCAAATACACATGGAACATTCTCAAGATAGACCACATGTTGGGTAACACGGCAACCCTCAATAAGTTTAAGACGATTGAAATCTTATCAAGCATCTTTTCCAACCACAATGCTATGAAACTAGAAATCAACTGCAAGAAAAAAGCTGAGAAAGTCACAAATATGTGGAGACTAAATAACATGCTATGGAACAACCATTGGATCAATGAATAAATCAAAGGAGAAATTAAAAAATACCTGCAGACAAAAGAAAATGAAAATACAACATACCAACTCCCATGGGATGCAGCAATAGTGGTTCTAAGTGGAAAATTCATAGCAATACAGGCCCACCACATCAAACAAGAAAAATCTTAAATAAGTAATCTTAAACTACACTCAGCAGAACTAGAAAAAGAAGAACAAGCAAAGCCCAAAGTCTGCAGGGAGGAGGGAAATAATAAAAATCAGAGCAGAAATAAATGAAATAGAGACTAAAAAAACAGTAGAAAGGATCAAAGAAACTAAGAGCTTGTTCTTTGATAAGATAAACAAAATTGACAAACCCTTAACCAGACTCACTAAGAAAAAAGAGAGAAGGCTCAAATAAATAAAATTAGAAATGAAAGAGGAGAAATTACAACAGATATTGGAACAAATACAAAGGATTATAAGAGAATACTATGAAAAACTATATGCCCAGAAATAAACTAGAAAAAATGGATAAATTCTTAGACTCATACAACCTCCCAAAACTAAATCAAGAAGAAATAGAGAATCTGAATAGACCAATCACAAGTAAAGAGATCGAAACAGTAATCAAAAACCTCCCAGGGCTGGCCTCGTGGCTTAGCGGTTAAGTGCGTGCGCTCCGCTACTGGTGGCCCGGGTTCGGATCCCAAGTGCGCACCGATGCACCGCTTCTCTGGCCATGCTGAGGCCGAGTCCCACATACAGCAACTAGAAGGATGTGCAAATATGACATACAACTATCTACTGGGGCTTTGGGGAAGAAAAAAAGGAGGAGGATTGGCAATAGATGTTAGCTCAGAGCCGGTCTTCCTCAGCAAAAAGAGGAGGATTAGCATGGATGTTAGCTCAGGGCTGATCTCCCTCAGCAAAAAAAAAAAAAAAAAAAAAAAAAAAACCTCCCAAAAAATAAAAGTCCAGGACTGGATGGCTTCTCTGGACAATTCTACCAAACATTCAAAGATTTAATACCTATCCTTCTCAAACTATTCCAAAAAATTGAAGAAGATGGAACACTTCCTAACTCATTCTATGATGCCAACATTACTCTGATACCCACTCTCGTCACTCCTATTCAACATAGTACTGGAGGTTTGGGCTAGAGCAATTAGGCAAGAAAAAGAAACAAAAGGAATCCAAATTGGAAAGGAAGAAATGAAACTCTTGCTGTTTGCAGATGACATGATTATACATAGAGAAAACCCTCAAGAATTCAATTCATCAGAAAACTATTAGAAATAATCAACAACTACAGCAAAGTTGCAAGGTAGAAAATCAACTTACAAAAATCAGTAGCACTTCTATAAACTAATAACGAACTAGCAGAAAGAGAAGTCAAGAATACAATCTCATTTACAATCACAACAAAAAGAATAAAATATCTAGGAATAAATTTAACCAAAGAGTTGAAAGATTCATACACCAAAAACGATAAGACATTACAGAAAGAAATTGAAGAAGATATAAAGAAATGGAAAGACATCCCATGCTCATGGCTTGGAAGAATAAACATAGTTAAAATGTCCATATTACCTAAAGCAATCTACAGATTCAATGCAATCCCAATCAGAATCCCAATGACATTCTTCATGGAAATAGAATAAAGAATCCTAAAATTTATATGGAACAACAAAAGACCTCAAATAGCCAAAGTAATCCTGAGAAAAAAGAACAAAGCTGGAGTCATCACAATCCTTGACTTCAAAATATACAACAAAGCTATAGTAATCAAAATAGCATGGTCCTGGCACAAAAACAGACACACAGATCAATGGAACAGAATTGAGAGCCCAGAAATAAAACTACACATCTATGGACAGTTAATCTTTGACAAAGAAGCCAAGAACAGACAATGGAGAAAGGAAAGTCTCTTCAATAAACTGTGTTGGGAAAACTGGACAGCCACATGCAAAAGAATGAAAGTGGACCATTGTCTTTTGCAATACACAAAAATTAACTCAAAATGGATTAAAGACTTGAATGTAAGACCTGAAACCATAAAAATCCTAGAAGAAAATATAGGCAGTACACTCTTTGACATCAGTCTTAGCAGCATCTTCTCGAATACCACATCTACTCAGGCAAGGAAAACACGAGAAAAAATTAACAAATGGGACTACATCAGACTAAAAAGCTTCTACAAGGCAAAGGAAACTAGGAACAAAACAAAAATACAACCCTCCAACTGGAAGAAAATATTTGCAAATCATACATCTGACAAGGGGTTAATTTCCACAATATATTAAAAACTCATACAACTCAACAACAAAAAAACAAACAACCTGATCAAAAAATGAGCAAAGGATATAAGAGACATTTTTCAAAGAAGATATACAAATGGCCAACAGGCACATGAAACGACGCTCAACATCACTAATTATTGGGAAATGTGTATCAAAACTACAATGAGATATCACCTTACAACTGTCAGAATGGCTATAATTACCAAGACAAAAAGTAACAAATGTTGGAGAGGATGTGAAGAAAAGGGAACCCTCATACACTGCTGGTGGGAATGCAAACTGGTGCAGCCACTATGGAAAACAGTACGGAGATTTCTCAAAAAATTAAAAATAGAAATACCATATGATCCAGCTATTCCACTTATGGGTATTTATCCAAAGAACTTGAAATCAACAATCCAAAGAGATTTATACACCCCTATGTTCACTGCAGCATTATTTACAATAACTAAAATGTGGAAGCAACCCAAGTGGCCTTCTTCAGATGAAGAGATAAAGAAGATGTGGTATACATATACAATGGAATACTACTAGTCAGCCATAAAAAAAGACAAAATCATCCCATTTGCGACAACATGGATGGACTTTGAGAGTATGATGTTAAGCAAAATAAGCCAGACAGAGAAAGACAAATACCACATGATTTCACTCATATGTGGAAGATAAAAACAAATACATGGATAAAGAGAACATATTAGCGGTTACCAGAGGGGAAGGGGGCTGGTGGGTGGGCAAAAGGGGTAAAGGGGCACATATGTATGGTGAGGATAAAAATTAGACTACTGGTGGTGAGCCTGATGCAGTCTATACAGAAATTGATAAATAATAATGTACACCTGAAATTACACAATGTTATAAACCACTATGATTTCAATAAAATAATTGAAAAAAAAATAGAACTACCATAAGATCCAGTAATTCCACTTCTCAGTAGTCATCCAAGGGAAAGAAAACTAACTTGAAAAGATATATGCACCTCAATGTTCACTGCAGTGTTATTTACAACAGCCAAGATATGGAAACAACCTAAGTGTCCATCGATAGATGAATGGATAAATAAAATGTGGTCACATATATACAGTGGAATATTATTCAGCCATGAGAAAGGAGAACATCCTGCCATTTGTGACAACATGGATGGACCTTGAGGACATTATGCTAAGTGAAATAAGTCAGACAGAGACAGACAAGTACTGTATAATACCACTTATGTGTGGAATTTTAAAAAGCCAACCCTGTGAAAACAGAGAATAAAATGGTGGTTACCAGGGGAAGACAGTAGGGGGACAGGACAGATGTTGTTTAAGGGTATAAACCCATGACGAGTAGTAAATAAGCCCAAGAGATATAATGCACAGTACAGTGAATATAGACAACAATATTGTATTATAATCATCAAACTTACTAAGAGACTAGAACTTAAGTATTCCAACTACTAAAAAGAAAGAATAATTACATAACTTCATAGAGATGCTAATTATCACTAAAATGGCAATTATATTACAATATATAAAAGTATAAAAATAACATGTCACAAACCTATAAATTTACATGTTGTATGTCAAATATACTTCAATAAAAAAAAGAAATAACACTATCCTCAACACAGCTTACAAGTACATTCTTAAAAACATCTTTAGGGGCCGGCCCAGTGGCACAAGTGGTTAAGTGTGCACGCTCCGCTGTGGCGGCCCAGGGTCGCTGGTTCAGATCCTGGGTGCACACCGATGCACTGCTTGTCGAGCCATGTTGTGGCGGCATCCCATATAAAGTAGAGGAAGATGGGCACGGATGTTAGCTCAGGGCCAATCTTCCTCAGCAAAAAGAGGAGGATTGGCATGAGATGTTAGCTCAGGCTGATCTTCCTCACAAAAAAAAAAAAAGAAAGAAAGAAAGAAACATCTTTAAAAAAAAGTACCTTTCAAAAATGTTCCTTGAGAGATGTTAACACTGAGAAATGTTAATTATGAAATCAATAATTTAATTGGCAAAGGCACCAAATTCCTTCTTCCCTACACAAAGGATTCTGACAAAGATAATAGAGGAGGGATCTTCAATGAATGAATTCAAAGTAAACTCCACCAACAAACTGAACATCAAATTAAATTTCACCATGTAATAAACAAGATGGGGTGCACTAATAAACAAAGTGGGGTGTACAGGCAGGGTGGAGAGCTAAGTAGTTACATCTGATACCTCTTTCATTAAAATATGCCTAAATGTTAAATCTATCTCTAAAGCCAAAACAGTAACTTTCTGGCTCTTGCTACTAAGAGTGACCTAAGAATATTAAGAAAGCTTCCCCAAAATTTTGCCTTTCAAAAGTTTCCGAGTTACTCCATCTCTCTAGAGTTTCATCCCTGAACCTGAGTACTGCCATGGGGCTCAGGCACTATACAGAGTTCTTTCTCAGTGAGGCTGCCTGTGAGGCACCAGCACATCTTCTCCTCCAGGGAGGGCCCACCAATCACTGGGTCTCCCTTTTCTCCATTCCTCTAGGCAAGAAATCTCAAATTGATCTAGGACTTCTCCTTCTCTCTTTTACCCAGTCATTCCACAAGCCCTATTGATTCTTCTCTGAAATTTCTCTTACATTCATTATTTCCCTTTCACTCTGATTCTGGTCCTTATCACATGATGGCAAAAACCCAGTCTCCTTGCTTCAATTTCTTTCCCATCCAACCACATATCCACCAATCCCATTAGATTAATCCCATCTAAAAACTGCTTTCATTTATTTCCCTGCTTAAAAAATTATTTCCCACTGTCAATATGTTAGATGAAATTTATCAACTTGGCATTCATAAATCTCCATAATCTTTTCTCAAATTCCCTTCACACTCCAACACAAATGGTCTTCTATTTTAACCAAACTGGTCTTCTGTTTCCAAAATATAACCTAAGCTTTTCAACTTGTTCATGCCAGCTTCTCTTTCAGCCATTTTCTTACCCCCTATTCCAAACTGCCCAGTAAATCTTCCCCCAATATGGCAGAGTAGAAACACTAGGGGCACTGCTGTCAGACAGGCCTGAGTTCAAAACCTGGCTCCACCACTGCCTAACCATAAGTCAGTGGATCAACCTACTTAACCTCGCCACAATCTGTTTCCCGCCCATAAAATGATGAAATGCCACCTGCCCCACAGAGTTATTCTGAGGATTAAATAAGATAACACAGTGCCTGGCACATAATATATTAATTTTCTTTACTGAAGGCAAGGACTACTTTTTAAACTCCTTTAAATCTTCTTTAGACCCACCACTTTACCACATATATAACAGATGATCAAGAAATCATTCATGATTGATAATCACTCATGGACTCTCTAATTAACATTCAGAGACAAACATCATTTAGAAAGAGAAGCTAAAAAGCAAGGGAATCACTTGACCTCTGGAGTCTGCCAACTTCTGTGCAATCAAGCAAATCATGGTGATTTCTCTTTCTTCTATCCATCCTCCTAGGCCAAAACCAAGTAACTATTTTTATGTGTCTGGGAGCAATTTACACAGCACAAAATATCTTAACATTGTGCCTGGCCATAGTAAGTGTGGAAATAAATGTCTTTTGAATAATAAGAAATAAAAGTAGCAGATTTCCAGAGTTCCAAATATTTTAATCAAGTTCTAGAAACAGCCACATCAGAAGAGCAATTTTCAATTGATATTTGCTCTAATGGTTTTAAAATACATATACATACACACAGAGTGACCATGAAAACAAGACACAGAACTAACTCTAAAAGAATTAAAGAAAAATTTAAGAATGGGAAAAGATAATTATACCTTTTTAGCTGCATGTGGTGAGGATGGAGTGGAGGTAATTAAGGAAAAATATAATTTATTTTTTGCTTCTAACCAAACCACTTCTGAAGCTTAACTTTAAACTAAAGGCTCTTGCTCTGACTTTTCATTCACTCAAACATGAATTGGTGTGCTATTACAGTGGTATTTTTAAATGCTTGACTATTGGTATCACGTTTATTTCTTAGTCTAAGAGAATTGTCTAGGAATAGTGAAAGAATTCAGAAATCCTCAATAATTAATACCATTATTAAATTAACAATGAAATAACATCAGAAATTAATATCATTACAGTGGAGGATGTTTTAGAAAAGAACAGAGAGCACAGACTTAAAAAAAAATTGAAAAAATAATGTTTGACCAAAGCAAACTTGGAAGATGCCAAATGGAGTAAACTCTCACTAATTAAGACTAACCTTTGACAAACAGTTGGGATTTTGTACGAAATATAAAAAGAAGATTGTACAGTAATCCTGGAAGAACTTAAATAAAGAAGTACAATACAATACAGTTAGCCCCTTAACCCATTTTTCTAATGATTGATGAAATTTTTATTATATAATCTCATTTTTCCAACAAAAAGGACAAAATGAAGTTTCAAAGATATCATATAATTTGGCAAAAAGTTAATATCCTCCATCTTCTGCAATAAACACTGATTCATACACACAATCTCTTTCTAAGGCTTTTAGGGATATGTACATAGAATGTATAAATGTGAAAGGATTCAAGAGTGAAAAATCAATGTCTTTCAAGAAAAAAATTATTTTTTCAAATATAAAGTTCAGTATAATCACCTGTGACTGTTCTATTTCTGCTTTGTTTAACTTGATTCCAAGGATGTCAGCAGCAACTTTCTGAAAACACAGGAAGACCTACATAACAAAAATAGATTTAAATGATTTAAAACAGGCATGCTTAAGTTACCTTCAAATAAATTGAACTTTCTAAAAATGATAAACAGCAAGAATTGCAAAAATACAACATACCAGGTTATTCCAAAAATAGTTTTATTTGTCAAATACAGCAACATTTTAAGTGTAATAACTTTTTAAATGATTAAACCATAATTTGAAAACCCATGCAATTCACTGAGTTGGTCTAAACAGACACCTTTATCCCTAAAAACTTATATTTTTAAAGATTTAATATAAGATAATTAATTATAGCTACCACATTAAAAAAAAAAAAACTACTAGCATAACAAAGTCCTATAAGTCCTGAAGAAAATGAAAATAAATTAGTCTATACTTTATTATCCAGGTATTTCACTGCCAATTTTATATTGGTCTTTTGATCTGGCTTTAGCCTATCTTAAAAGGTCTTACTTTTCAACCCTTTAATCATCTTTGTGGCTCTCATCAATTTCAATAAATTCTCCATATCTCTTGAGAAAAACAACTTAGCAATCTTTACTTTATCAGTTCAGAGTAAAGAAGCAGTATACTCCATTATTGTTAAAAAAAAATCTACAAATACTTTTCTATAAACAGCCTTTCATACGTAGTTAGCTTATGCTGAGTCCACTATGATTCCTAGCCCTCCAATCCAGACATTCACTGCAATGCATACCTTGTCTTTGCTTCATAAGTGTCCTATCATATTCTTATCCCTACATATCTCACGATTACTTACTGAATATTTATTCCAACTTTACTAATTTAATTTTGATTTCTAAACAAAAAAAGATACATATCCCCAAAAGGCTTATGTTATTTGTACCTCACAAGCATTATATATTATAGTTCGCTGGTGGTAAACGTTCAAGGAAAAATAGAAAAGCTAATGTGTTGGAATAGAGAGAAAGAGGAGAATTGTACAAATTATGTAAGATCTGGTAGGCTACTGGCAGGGCTTTGGCTTTTACTCTGAGTGAAATGGAAGCCATGGGAAGGTGGCTTGGTGTGACTTATGTTTTAACAGGGTCAATCTCGTTATTGTATTGAGTATTCACTATAGAAGATCAAGGGTACAAAAAGAGAAATCAGCAAGACAATAATGTAAAAGATGATGGAGGCTGGAAACAAAGCGGTAGCAATGGAGATGGTAAGAAATGGTCACCAGATTCTAGATATATTTTGAAAGTAGAACCAACAGGACTTGGTGATAGATAGATGCAGGGTGTGAAAGAAAGACAGGAGTCAAGGATGTCTCCAAAATTTTGTTGGCCTTACCAACTGGTAGATCTGCCATTTACTAAAGTGGGGGAGACTGTGAGAGATTTGAAGAGGGAATATCAAGAGTTCAGTTCTGGACCTGAATTAAATTGGGGCTGCCTATGAGACATCTAAGCGGAGGTGCTGGGCAGGCAGTTGGATATATGATCTGGAGTTCACAGGAGAGGTCTGGTCAAAGCCATGAGACTAGACGAGGTCACAAAGGGAGTAAGTTCAGAAAAAAAGATATTCAAGGACCGAGTCCCAGGGAACTCCCATATTTAGAACTTGGAGAGATAAGAAGGAATCAGCAAAGGGGACTAAGAGAGAGTAGGTAGGAGGAAAATCAGGAGGTGTAGTATCCTGGAAGCTAAGTGAAACACGTATTTCAAAGAGGAGTGATCAACTATTTTATATGCTGCAGCTAAGTCAAGCAAGATGAGGACTAAGAACTGGCCACTGGATTTAGCAAAAAGGAGGTCACTGGGGGGGGGCTGGCCCGGTGGCATAGTGGTTAAGTTCACACGCTCTGCTTTGGCGGCCCAGGGTTCGCAGGTTCGGGTCCCAGGCGTGCACTGACACACTGCTTGTCAGGCCATGCTGCGGCAGTGTCCCACATAAAGTAGAGGAAGATGTGCACAGATGTTAGCCCAGGGCCGGTCTTCCTCAGCAAAAAGAGGAGAATTGGCATCAGATGTTAGCTCAGGGCTAATCTTCCTCACAAAAAAAAAGGGGGGGGGAGGTCACTGGGGACCTTGATAACAGCAGTTTGGGTGAAATATTGGGGGCAAAAGTCTGTCTGGAACTGTTCAAGAGAAACTGGGAGGAGAGAACTGGAGACAACTCTTTCAAAACATTCTATTGGAAAGTGGGGGAAAGAAGGCAATAGCTAGAGAAGGAAGTGGGATCAAGAGTTTTCTTATTTTTGAGATAAGTCACAATATTTTGTATGCTGATAGAATAATCCAGCAGATAGAAAACAATAATGTATGAAAGAGAGAATTGCTAAGCAATGTTCATTACTAGGCAAAGGGAAGGGGGACTAATGCACAATGGAGGAGTTGGCCCTAGCTAGTAGCAGAGATAGTTCATCCCACAATAATCACAGAGAAGACAGAAGATATGGGAACAGATGAAGGGTGGGAAGAAGAGTGGGGGCAGATGTGGTGGCAGGAGTATGTGGAAGTTGCCTTGTTTGTTTCAAATTTCTTATAAAATAAGAAGCAAGGTCATCAGCTGAAAGAATGGACAAGGAAGTTTTGAAGATTTGAGGAGAGAAGAGAAGCTATGAAACAGTCATCTAGGTGAGGGGGAGAGACAATGGACTAAGGACATGTGGTATAATTATTGAGGAGAATTAAGGGCCTACTTAAGGTTAGTAATTGTGAATTTTAAGTGAAACCTCCAGCATGCCTCTGTGTTTTTCTCTGATCATGTTCAAATACATGGGTACAGCCATAGAAAGGTGGGGGCCTGGTTCAAACCAGAGTTAAGGTTTAGCCAAGTAAGTCTGATAAAGTGAAACAGCGGAAAGGGAATTGAGGGTATATGCATGGCAATGATTTTGATTGGCCATGAGATTTAAGTTAGGAAGAGAGGAAAATGAGGACATGAAAGGAGGTTAGGGACATTGAAAAAGTGTTAGGATCAATGTTTTGTAGATCTTGCTGGGGTTGCAGATTAATTACGTTAGGTCATTCAAGGGCGTGAGCTGGAAATACAGGATGGTGGTCAGTGACTGGGATGTCTGATATTGAAATATGAGATAACAGAAGGGCTGCAGTGACTTGTAATGATAATGCACGGGAGTGAGTGGCTGAGATGGAGTGGAGGATAAACAAAGATATTGAAATCACTAATAATTATGACAAAGGTAGTATTAGAGAGAAGTACAGCAAGCCAGGAGCTCAACTCCTCAAGCAATGAGGGGAAGTAACCTGGCATTGGAGATGACTACAAGTCTTAAAGTGATTCCACAAGAACAAATCATTTCAAAGTTGCATTTAAAAAGAAAACAGTGAGGATTTTTAATGACGGTTCAACATAAGCACACAAAAAGTACTAAGTGATTAAACACAAGCCAAAATACTGGAAGTTAAAATAATTCTAAAATGGCAAAAAATCCTAGGAAGATAAGTGAGGATAGAAACCCAATCCATGGACGGACTTATTGAAGAGGATTGATATTATTTTTGGTTTTTTTTGTGTGTGTGAGGAAGATCAGCCCTGAGCTAACATCCGTTGCCAATCCTCCTCTTCTTGCTGAGGCAGATGGGGCCTGGGCTAATATCCGTGCCCATCTTCCTCTACTTTATATGGGATGCCGCCACAGCATGGCTTGACAAGTGGTGCGTCTGTGTGTGCTGGGGATCCAAACCTGCGAACTCCAGGCCACTGGGGCGGAGCGCACAAACTTAACCACTACACAACTGGGCCAGCCCCTAATACTGTAGTTTTTAAATGGTAGGTGTGGGTATGTGCCTGTGTTTGCATTATCCTGGGGGAAAGGGTTCCAAAAGGTCAAATTTTTAAATGTATCTGACCCCAAAAAAGATTAAACACCCTTTATATTACTTAATATTTATCCTAAGCATAAAAACCATGAAGGGAATCATACAGGAAAAACATCAAAAGATTAAACCACAGGAAAACTTCAAACTTCCTTTGATTGAAAATGCCAAAAAAATTAACAGTCAAACAAAAATCTGAGCAGTGGAGAATATTCGTAACTATTATGACAAATGGCTGTTATCCCTAAAAAAAAAAGGTCATAGAAAAATTTAAAAAGCAATAGTAAATTATAAACATAAAATAAGCAGAAAATAAATCGATAATGAAACATTTTAAATTTCAACCTCAATAGCAATAAAACATTTCAAATTTAAATAGCAAAATACCTTTTTTTTTTGCCTACAAAATTGACAAAGATTTCAAAATAAATAATTATAAATCGTGAATGTTAAAAAAAGAGTACAGTGATATGGCACTCACACAATGCTGGTGGTAGCAGAAATTAGCCTTTCTGGTGATAATTTGGCAATATGTTTCAATTTCCTTTCAAGGAATTTATCTAAAGGAAATAATCAAAACATCAAAGCTTCTGGACAAAATTTTACATTAGAGTATTACGTCCAAAACTTGGAAACAACCTATATGTTCAACAATAGGGACCTGGTTGAATAAATTTTTGAACAATTATTTAAAGGATTATTAAATCTAATGAATTATTAAATCTATTTAGTAATATTGAATGACATGGTAAAATTTTCTACAGAAAAACATATTAAATTAAAAAGTAAAATACAAAATTATTTCTATATTATGATCTTAATTTTTTAAAATAAACATTTAGTGTGGTTAATACAGTGAGCCCTGGAGTGTCACTACAAATCCTATCTCTACTCACTTACTAGCTGTGTAATCTGGACCCCCCACTACATAACCTCTCTAAGACTTATCTATAAAACAGAGATAATCAGAATAGTACAGTGCCAGTCACAAAGTAAGCACTCAGTAAAGGCAATCTGCTAGCAGTAGCACTAGTATTTGTGAGCATCCAAAAAAGACAACTAGAAGGAACCATATGAGGTTATGAATAGTCATCTCTGGATGCTGAAATTATGGGTGATTTATATTCTTTTTAACTCTCATATTTTTAAATTCCTTAAAATAACCACAAAATTATGTAAATGAATTATAAACAGAATAAATATGTTATTTCTAATCTATTTTATATCTTCAATATGAATTAATTTGTATTGAATTAAAAGTTAAGTACTGAAAGTATACTTCCTATGAATATTAGTAAATAAAAGCAAAACATCACTTACAATGTTCAGTATTCATTATTTTACTTACAGAGTCTCCTGTCTTTGCTGAGACAAAGTGGCTACTAAAACCATTTTCCTGGCAAAACCGTAAGTGTTTTTCAGGTTTTACTGTTCGCATATGCTCCAAATCAACTAGAAAGGTAAACAAAAACAAAAAGAGAACAAAATTCAATATTAGGGTCAATCAATCAATTTTTAACACTTTTTAATTTGACTTATTTTCCAATATTATATCCTAGCTTACACACTAGCTGTGTAATCTGGAGCAATTTCTTTAACCTCTTTATGCCTCAGTCTCTAAATCTAAAAACTGGGAAAAACAAATATACCTACCTTATACAGAGTTCTTTGAGAATTACGCCATGTATAGTGTACAATGACTAGCACATGATAAGTGCTCAAAAAATGAAAGCTATCATTCTTATTATCTATATAGCTTCAGGAACATTGATTATATGCAGAAAAGATCTACTTAGTATAATGTGTTTAAACACAGTGATTAATTGAAAGTAAGATGAACTGACCCAAACATATCTGATTTGAAACACTTTAATTACTTTAATAGTTAGAATAGTTCTGTAACCTACATAAACGTTAATGTTAACACAAATACATAATTAATTTTCTGCTAAAATATATCAATATTTCATTAAATGTTTATTGTAATTTTTTTACATCTATGGTTTAATTTCATAAAGACAGCTCAGTTGCTTTCCAAACCTAAGGCGTACATATTGAAAGTAATGGGAAAGGGTATATTTCCTTGAATAGTCAGTTCTAAGTGCTTTAAAGCAAAGCGCAGTACTCATATCCAATACTGGTTTCATCCAGCACAGTCTATTTTTTCAAATGTGATTCTTTATTGAACAGTTTCTCTTTTTACAACACTAGAGACCCTATAAGGGTGTTGACTCAATGCCGTCAAATTATAAGGCAAATATATTCACAGGATTTAAGGACAACTAGGCTCTTTGAGTCAATATAGGAAAAAAAAACTTAAACTGATTTCCTGAGGAAGGGACCCAACTGACTTGTAAAAACTTGTAAATTTGCAAATCTAGTAAGCCTACATAATAGCAGCAATTGATTATCAACTAAAAAAAATGCTCTCCTACTATATAAAAGGCTTTATTTAAAATTATATTGAAGGTCTTTAGTTTGTAGGCTCAAGAGATCTTTCTCTAGGACATTTCTGATCTAGTGGGGGATTCCTGAGCCCCATTTATATTGCTTAGCTTGGATAATATGGAGCTTTTTTCTTCTGGCCACAAGTTGCTGTTCCTTAAACATCACTAAGACCTTATTTACAAGAACAGGCCAAAAAATGTCCAGATACCACAGGCATCAACTTGTAGAAGACTAAAATACTAAGCTATTAGCATTGACATTTATACATCTGGTTTATCATAATATTGAAGCTAAAATACTTTCCTAATTCAACAAGAGTAAGAACAAATCATGTCACTAGGAAAATTCCCCAAGGAAATCACTATCCAACTGAAAAAAAACCATGAAGTTTGTCATTTAATGTGTGTGTGCATTTGTCTTTTCTAATAGAATAGTCTATCATTGTTCTGTTTTTTCTTTTTCTTTTTTTCCTTTCTTCCTCCCCCTCCCCCAACTCCCTAACTACCACATCAGTTTATCTAAATAGCATTGGGAGATTTAATATCCAAGCAAAAACTTTTTCCTAATAAAGATAACCATGAGAGACTAATACTATAACTGGTCAATGGAAAAAAAAACATTTATTCAACATTTATTTAATAACTATTGTATACCAAGCACCACAGTAGATAATGAGAACCCAAAGATGAAAAAGATACAATCCAGGTCCTAAAAAAGTCACCACCGGTATTATCAACTGTTATGAGTCATAAAAGTTATTTTAAATAACTGAGATTCTGACAAATGAGACACTAGATATAGAAAAGGCCCTCACAGAACTTCACTTCAAAGTTTTCCTCTGGTGTGTTAGCATTTGGTGGGCAACATTTAAGAGGACTCAGTTACTAGAGCACTTCATTCTAAATAATCCAGAAATGTTAATTCTGAAGATGAAGTCATAGTGAGATGCGGGTAAAATCTTTCTTTTCTTCTATTTTTAAGAGTATCGTTAAATTAATATCCAGTATCCATCTATTATACATGTGATAACACTCTCACTGCTATAATGATTTAATTTCCTTTATGTCCTTCAGTAAACCACATCATTTTTCTAGCTCTTATCATTTATTTTTCAAAATGGAATTAAAATTTCCTAATAACAGTAATATATGCTCATTTCCCAAATATTCAGAAAAACAATCATAAAATGAAATAAAAAATGCCATTAACTGGAGACAATAACTGTTAACATTTTGGTGTGTATCCTTCCAATATCTAAGCAACTGAAGGACAAAGGCATTAATACTGTATACATGCAATTTCTTTTACCTCAACCATACTATACCCTGCTTAAACATATGCTTAACAATTTCAATGGTAACCACTTTATTGATCATTACTTCATTCATTCATTCAACAAATATGTGAGTCCCTACTATGGCCAGGCACTGTCCTGGGTGCTGCAGATATAACAATAAGCTTACATTTGAACGAAGGGAAAGAGATCAACAAGTAAAATATATAGTATGGCAAATGCTGATAGATCTTATGGAGAAAAATAAAGAGTACATGAGAGGAAGTACTATTTTAAACAGGTAAGTCAAAGACCTTGAGAAGGCTAATGAGCAAGAAAAGCTGGGGAAAAGCTTTCCAAGCAGAGGGAATTGCCAAGCGCAAAGGCCCTAAAGCAAGATTACGCTTAGCAGATTCAAAGAAAAGCCAGAAGGCCAGAGGGGCTGAAATGAGTTAGCAAGAGAAGGGAAACAGTGGGAAATGAGGTTTAAAAAGCCAAGGACCAGATCATACAGTGTGTATGGGCCAGTATAAAAGAGATGGGAAGTTACTGGGGGTTGTGAGAAAAAAAAAAAAAAAAGATGTAATCTGACTTACATTGTAAAAGGTTCATTTGGGCTGCTTTATTGAGAATAAACTATAGAGTGTCATAGTTTAAACCCATTGTGTGGGTTTAAAAATTACTGGAGTTAGATTAGTAAAGAAAGTAAACTGGAAAGACAGATGATAGACAGACTGGGATGCATGAAATTGATACTGATAGGAGGAGAGGGTGTAGAAACTGATATTGACTAGGTCTTCAGTATAACTATGTTAGTGTAGGTGGGTGGCAAGACGACGGGAGGTGAAGAATTCAAGGAACTGAGAGACCAAGGTATTAGAAGGATAATCTGCATAAATTCAGAAATTACCAAGAATCATGACAGCAATAGTAATGGAATAACTGTGACCCAGAAGCCAAAATCTTCAAGAAATTCAAGGCAGTGATTCAGGGTTTGGCTGATAACGCAAACAAATTTAAGTAACAGGAGGTATAATCATATGGCTGGATATGCACATCTAAGAGCTCTAAGGGAAGACGAAGGAGAATGATCTGGAATGAGCAATATAGAACAAGAAGGTCACTTTCCCAACCTCTGGTCCTAGTGATAACATAGATATAGCAGGGAAAAATCAGCACTTGAAAGAGCTTCAGGAGAAGGCAGCACTGTCCTTTTGGGAGAGCCAAGTGACAGAAGAATTCTATAAATTTTTGTTTGAGGAAGATGTTGAGAATAAAAGAATTTTATTGATGTCTTATTTGTAAACTCCTGAAGGCCCAGAGAAAGGGTGGCAGAAGTTAAGAAAGGATAGAAACTGGGGTCTGAAAGGGGGATGACAGAGCTGTATAAGGTAAGAATATAGGAGATAAACCAATGATATCAATGTCCTGGGCTTTCTTGTGTTGCTAACATAAATTGGGATTAAAAAAAAAAGGAAGATGAAAAACCTCTAAGTCTACATTAGAGCAAGAAAATCCAAATTATTTTTACTGTCAAAACCAACTGTGCAAAGAAATCACTTGGTTCACTAATCCTGACCTGGATATTAAAATGAAAAGGAAAAAAAAAAATTCATTCTTAAAATCACATGGTACATGAAACAGAAGTCTTAAGAGAATCCAATTAATTTGCCTAATAAAAGTAATTTTAATACAGCTTAGAAAGTTGTTTGAAAGAATATGTACAATTTTTAGTTTAATAAATTTTAAATTTAAAGTTACGATATTTCACATTTTATAATTTCAATTTATAGCAAGAAAGAGATACCAACAAAAGCACATTTAAGGGCTTCCTGAAATATTAACAATCCAGTAAGAAGTGACCTTTTCTCAGAAATGTAACTAATAATTATATGTTACAGAATGTTAGGCCACCTGAAAGCCCTTTTAAAATGTTTCACATAAACCTGTGAAAACAATGCTCAATTTCAGTACTCAAAAAAATGCAACTTAAAAAACTTAAATACAGATGTTTACCTTTCAAACTGGCAAAACTGAAAAAAAACAAAAAACATAAGAATACCCAGTATTGATGCGAGTTGGTACTACTGGCTTTCTGAAAAGCAATTTGGAAATGCATATTGAGCCTTACCAACATTTATACTCCAGGACCAAGTAACCCAACTTGGAAGAGTTTATCCTGAGGAAAAAAACATCAGAGATGTATAATAAAAATTATAAATTAAGATCTTCACCACAGAGTTACCTGTAATATAAAAAATAATGGAAGCAATATAAATGCCTCAAAATAGAAATGCAGTTAAATGATACAACCACATAACACAATACTCTCTAGCCATAAAAATCACGGACTTAAAGACTATTAAGTGAGGTCTTGGCAATGATTTTTTTTGGATTTGACACCAAAAGAAAAGATAACAAAAAGCAAAAATAAACAAGTGAGATTTCATGAAACTAAAAAGCTTCTGCACAGCAAAGGAAACCACCAACAAAATGAAAAGGCAACCTATGGAATGGGAGAAAATATTTGCAAATCATATATCTGATAAGAGATTAATATTCAAAATATATAAAGAACTCAAGACAACTCACTAGTGAAAAAAGAAACAATCTGATTAAAAAATGGGCAGAAGAACTGAATATACATTTTCCAAAAAAGACATACAAATGGCCAACAGGTACATGAAAAGATAATCAACATCACTAATGATCTGGGAAATGCAAATCAAAACCACAATGAGATATCACTTCATACCTGTTAGAATGGCTATCATCAAAAAGACAAGAGATAACAAGTGTTGGCAAGGATGTGGAAAAAAGGGAACACTTCTGCACTGTTGGTGGGAATGTAAATTGGTGCAGCCACTACGGAAAACAGTATGGAGTTTCCTCAAAAAATTAAAAATAGAACTACCATATGGTCTAGCAATTCCACTTCTGGGTATTTAACCAAAGGAAATGAAAAAATAACCTCAAAGAGCTATCTGCACTCCCATGTCCACTACATTATTATTCACAATAGCCAAGATATGGAAACAATCTAAGTGTCTGTCAACAGATGAATGGATAAAGAAGATGAGGTCTATATATATATATATATATATATATATATATATATATACACACACACAATGGAATATTATGTAGACATGAGAAAGAAGGAAATCCTGCCATTTGCGACAACATGGATGAAACCTGAAGGCATTATCCTAAGTGAAATAAGTTAGACAGAGAAAGACAAATACTGCCTGATATCACTTATATGTAGAACCTAAAAAACCCAAACTCACAGAAACACAGCAGAATGGTGGTTACCAGGGGCTGAGGGATGGGGGAAATGGGGAGATGTTGGTCAAAAGGTACAAACTTCCCATGATAATAGGAATAAGTTCCAAGATTTTAATGTACAGCAGAGTGATTATAGTTAACAATACTACATTATACACTTGAAAGTTGCTAAGAGAGTAAGTCTTAAATGTTCTCATCGCAGAAAAGAAATGGTAATTACGTGAGGTGATGGTGTTAGCTAATGCCATGATTGGTAATCATTTTGCAATATATAAGTGTATCAAATCAACACATTGTACACCTTAAACTTACACCATGTTATATATCAGTTATATCTCAATAAAGTTGGAGAAAAAAAGATTATTAAGTGAAATACACAACAGTACAGGATGTCAAATTAAAAAGTAGAGTACAAAATTATCATACAATAAAACTACTACTTTATAAACATATTATATACATGTACATATATGCATAAACAAATGACAAGAAAAATACACTAGAATTTTTTTAATAAATTTATTTATTTATTTATTTTTTGCTGAGGAAGATTCGCTCTGAGCTAACACCTGTTGCCAATATTCCTCTTTTTTTTCTTGAGGAAGATTAGCCCTGAGCTAACATCTGTGCCAATCTTCCTCTATTTTGTATGTGGGTTGCCGTCACAGCATGACTGATGAGTGGTGTAGGTCCGCGCCTGGAATCCAAATCTGCAAACCCGGGCCGCCAAAGTGGAGCGTGCCAAACTCAACCATTAAGCCATGGGGCCAGCCCCCTAAATAAATTGTTAAAAATTAAAATTGGGAAGACTAAGATTTAAAAATGACAGCTTTTGTTTTGGACCATCCTTTTAAGGGTGTTTATATGGCAAGCAGCCTACCTAGAGATAGTGTCTCCCTCAGGGATAAAGTGTAAATCCCTCAGGGATAAAGTGTAAATTTGTTCACTGTCTGGTATAATAAAGATAATATTTCCCTTCACAGCAAAGGTTAGAGGTTTACTTGTAGCCCATTATAAAAGATTTAGGTTTCCTAAGCTCAGGGTTCCTCAGCTGTGATACAAACCACTGTATGTACATCATCTATGTAGGTTCCCTCATACTCTGTCCTAGTGGAACTCTGGGGCCAAGGAGAACCAATGCAAACACGGAGCTCATCCTGCTGGCTATGCTATGAGAAATAAAGTCTTTTATCTCTAACCCAAGAGCTTCATGCCTTCCACCAATATCCATGGTGTTAGCAGGCTAACTCATTAGCTTCCAAGTAGGGTAAAATCTAAGATCCTCCACTTTTCTTGACAACAAGAAGAGTAAAATAGATATATAATGGTAAGTTGAGCAGACTGGATAGCTGTTCATCCACCTACACTGTATTTCCCAGCTTGGCTTGCAGTTAGATGTGGCCATAACACTAACTTCTGACCAATGTAATAAAGGAAGAAGTGAGAGCAATCACTACTAGGCTTAACCCATAAAAAACTTCCATGTGTGGTCGTCCTTACTCTTTCCTTTTTCATGGTAACCTGTGAAGCCAGAAGTCTGGGTGCCTGAAAAGGAGATGAACCATTACTGATAAACATTATCTGGTTTTGGTCTTTACATAAACAAGAAATAAATTTCTATTGTGCTAAGATACTGAAACTTTAGGGATTGTCTCTTCACAGCATCTAGCATTACCTTAACTAATAGAAAAACTATTTAAAGTATAGATTTGCATCCACTTTTGTTAACAATGAACCTCCTGCTGAGTATACATTGTGTCTTTTTTTTGTGTGTGTGAGATCAGCCCTGTGCTAACATCTGCCAATCCTCATCTTTTTTTTTTTTTTTTTTTTTGCTGAGGAAGACTGGCCCTGGGCTAACATCCGTGCCCATCTTCCTCCACTTTATATGGGATGACGCCACAGCATGGCTTGCCAAGCAGTGTGTTGGTGAGCGCCTGGGATCCGAACCGGCGAACCCTG
Organism: Ceratotherium simum simum; assembly: GCF_057802395.1. Taxonomy (NCBI): domain Eukaryota; kingdom Metazoa; phylum Chordata; class Mammalia; order Perissodactyla; family Rhinocerotidae; genus Ceratotherium; species Ceratotherium simum. The sequence goes on from NC_141907.1 coordinate 10,313,655, forward strand.
GGCCGCCGCAGTGAAGTGCACACACTTAACCTCTTGCGCCACCGGGCCGGCCCCTACATTGTGTCTTGAGTTATTAACTAATGATAATTTGAAGTTATAACTAGCAAGATAAAAATCTAAGCATTATAAGTGTCTCTGTGATTTTGGTTAGGTCATACCCAAATAAATGGTCACAAAATTACATTAAATTTAATTATAAATTGAGAAGCATCTTTTGCTTTTTTTTTACTTACTAGGGAAAAATAAACAAAAACATGTACCATTGGAAAAATGTTCTTTCTTCTGCCATCAAATGCTCAAGTAATACATGGAAAATATCATGAAAACAAAAATACATTCTCTTTTGTCAATACATTTTGTTGGAAGATAAAAAGAAAGATGCCTCAACAATTATCAAGTCATGACCAATCTTGTTTCATCCATATCCCCACTCTCAGATTATTTGAAAGCAAATCAAACACATAATATATGACTTCATCCATAAATACTTTAGTATCATGTTTTCTTAAAATATTTTGTTTTGATTTTATTGAGGTTCAAAGCTTTGATTTAAAAGCAACAAATCTGTATTTTGAATCTACAGCTGTCACTTTCATCCTTCATTTGGCCCTGCTGATTCCAACGGAACACTGACTTCCTAAATTTATGTGATGGTTCAAAATTTATTTACTTGGATAACTTCCAGGATAAGGTGGCCTGTATATTAGGATATAGAGAAGATTTTTATGAGTAACAGGAAGTAAATGGCATTTAATAAACAATTCTGATAAAAATCACAATATGTCAAATATTTTCATAAAGAAAGTGTCAACATAGAAAAATTTTTTCATACCCCAGTAGATGATCTTTGTTACTATTTTATTGATCTAGAGTGATGGATTATATACATGAACTAGTCTCATACAAGAAATAACTTTTCTGAACTTCTCAATTGTTTGCATTAAGGCAAATGTACGGTTCTTCAATCATTCACCAATTCATTTGGAGAGGAAATAGGACACGGTAGTAAAGAATGTAGTCTTCAGAGCCACACTGCCTGGGTTTGATTCCCTGTTCTGTTACTATTTGTAAGACCTTGAGCAAATCAGTTAACCTCTTTTTGTCTTAATTTTCTCATTTATAAAACAGGGACAATAATAGTACATATCTCACAATGTTATTATAATAGATAAAATAAGCAAATACATATAAAGCACTTACAGCAATGACTGGTACATACTCAATAAGTATTAGCTAGTGTTATTGTGGTTTGTCTATCCATTCATTTATTTAAGAAATATTTACCCAGCACCTGCTAAGTGCTAACTGCTAGGAAGGCTAAGAGGAACATATGTACAAAGATACCATACAATCAAATTCTGAGACCAAGAGAACAATAGTGGTCTGTATAAGACAAGGTACAACAGTATAATAGAGAAAGGAAATTTCTAAAACTGCTTAGGGGAACAGGAAAGATCTCACAAAGAAGGTGACACTTTAGCTAACTCCTGAAGAATGAGGAAAAATGTTAGACAACCTTGGCAGTAGAGAGGATGTACATTCCTTAGCAAAAGAATATGTGCAAAAGCATCTGAAAGAATCTAGCTTCCAAGAGCTGGTAAAATCAGCATGAGGGTCTTGTATGGGATGCTAAGAAGTTTATATGCACATAGATAACATCTGCACAGCTTCTCTTCTCACCCATCTTACCTCACACAAAAATATAAGCACAAAAAGGAAATCTTGTGGGTGACACATACTAGAAAACCTTTAACTTTCCCCTGTTGGATTCAAAGCACTTCCAATCACTACACAATGACAATTCTGTTTCTAACTTCAGAGACTATTCAAAAGAAAATTACAAATGACAAGAAATGTTGCATTCCTATAGATTTCATGAAAATGACATTTTTTTCTGTTCAGCCATCTAGTATACATAAATAGTTACCATTATCTATATCATAACTTTAAATATAGAATATGGCAAGTTTTATACACCTACAGCTGATTATTCTTCCTTCCGAAAGTCATTACAGTCCTACACATTAATCAGCCTAAAGATGATTCACATTAACTGTGTAGTTGCAAAAATCACAGGTTAAAAAAAGAAAAGGATAGTTCATGCACTTCTTTAAAAGAGCTAAAACAGTACCTTAAAAGTCATTTATTAAATAAGTATAAGCACCTATTATGTGTCAAGTACTGTGCTAAGTATAAGCAATACATCAGAGAACAAAATAGACACTATCCTTACTCTCACATTAATGAGAAAGACTGATAACCAAGTAAACACATAAATAAGGCAACGTAACAATTATCATAATCTAAAATGGGGGCGGAGTGGGGGGAAGGTGAGCAGATAGAGAGTAACAGAATGACAGGAACCAGGAGTGCAATTATGACAATTTTATATATGGTAGCCATGGAAGACCTCTTTGATCTGAGATCTAAAGGACAAGAATAAGCCAATCAAGTTAAGAGGAGTTTGGAGGAGAAAAATGTTTTAGTCACTGGAACAATTAGAACAAAACCTAGAAGTGAAAAATGACTGAGCACAATTGAGGAAAACAAGCATAATGAGCAAGAGTGGGGACGTAGTAGTATAATATGAGGATATTACTCAAATAAAGCAATGCAAAGCCATTGGAGGGTTGTAACCAGCAGCACCATGTGAGTTTTGCATTTTCAAAAAATTACTTTGGCTACTATGAGGAGAAAGGAAGTTAAGAGGGCAAAAAGAGATGCAGAGAAACCACTTTAGGAGACTTCTGAAGCAACTTGAACTCTGTTTCAATATGTACAGAACACTTCAGGACCTCATAACAATCTTGGCAAATACGTAAAGCATTAATATAATTTCACACACAAAAAAACTGAGGCTCAGAGTGACTTAATCAAATGCTAGTCATCAGTAGCACCAGGATTAGAAGCAAACCATCTGATTCTAAATCCAGTTACTTTCTAACAAAGAAGAAAGAATATCAGCTTTGGGGATGATTACTTAGTCTAACTTTTATTTAGCATTTTAATTAAAAGAATAAAGACATACAAACTTTAAATGCTCATTATAAAAAAGTAAACTATTATATACTTTATTACTTATTAGTACTTTAAAAGTATTCACTAATAACAATAAATCATAAAACTGAGCCCATCAGCATTATAAAATAATAAAAGATACTCTTTGCCTTAGCACTTGATTACACAAAGTCCTTTACAAAGTACTTGCAGCTGCACATACAAATTGTGAAATTACATAATGTTTAAAAACGATCCATCATGATTAGCCCAAACATGACAAGTAAAATACCCTTAATAATTTATTAAATTTGATTTACAAGAGCTTAAAATTATGTATATATTTTGACTTCTAAAACACACACACTAATGCTAATAAGCCAAGTATATGACAACTTTTCTTTTTAAGTCCTATTTGTTTACTGGCATTCAGGCATCCTTATTCAGGATCTCCATTGCATCTATCTATTGGATTACTGATATAATGAACAGAACAGTCTTCAAAGATACAGTGTCAAATGTAATAAATAGCTTAAGAACTAGATATATAAAATGCATAATAATCAGAGCTAGTGAGCCAACTAAATAATGTAAAATTTTAAGTAAAATTTTAAAATTCTGAAAACCATTACAATAATATCTATATTATTTTTTATATTGGCCTGAGACTTTACAATATTCCTGTTTTCCTAAATATTCATTTTTCAACATGCTATAAGAACATATTCTATAATGAATCTGACTTTTTTCATTCAAACCACAATGTATTATTTCATCTTCTTTAAAAAAGAGAGAGTATTATATGATGCTAATTAATTATATTATTAATGTCCAGTCTCTGTCAATGGAAAGAAAGTATTAGAAGTACACACTATTTTTGCTGCTCAAGCCACATATGATGGCAGCAATAGAATATTCTCAGTGAAATGATTATAAAATATGTTGCTGTCTAACTTGAAGAAGTAAAAGCAAAACACAAATATAGCACTTGTACAGATTTTCACAGTAATTTTTAGGTTATCAAGGAAACATCTAGAGTGTTGATCTGGTTATACTCAATTCAAACAAACTACTTGTCACATTAACTACCTCCAGGAAGTTACTCCAAACACAAAATAAACTGTTTATGCCCCTACTCAGATAGATAACATGACAGATTGTTATTAGTTGAAGACAGATGAAATACATTAATTTGATTGTGAGCATGTGTTTAATTTTACCCTGCCATGTACACTCTCTAATGCTGTCCTTCTATGATGACATAGTAAATCATACTGTATTAGAAGAATTGCTAATGCAAGAAAATAAAAAATTACCAGAACTTGACTTTGACTTAGTAGATTCTTAAACCAACCTTTTTAAAAAATATAACTGCCTGAAAATCACAGAGTTCCACAGATAAAGAAAAAAGGTATCATCAAAGAAACTACTTTAATTTCTAGTATAAATTTTAAAACCTCAATGCAGTTTAACATTTTTCCTGTATACCAGTCTTTATATTTCTTTATAAAATGTCTCTTCCTTTTCCCATTTTCTACTGTTTTAAGTGTTTATCTTATCAGTGTGTATAAGTGCCTTCTATAAGAAGGACATTTGCCATATTTGTTCCAAACATTCACCTCAGGTTAGGATCTTCCTTTTAAAAGTTTCATGATGCTTTAGAGACACAGAAATTAAGATTTTTATGAAATCAAATACGCTGAGATAATAAGCTCATTATTGAGTTTTTAAGCTACATTTACTTAGTTCTTTTGTTACATGCAGCTAAAAACAAAAACAGATAAACAAAAAAGCACCTAATACAACAGTCACTCACAAAGTATTTGCTGAATAAAGAAAAAATATTTTTAGGCTCTTAAAAGAAATACAAAATATCAACTGTGTCTAAAATAATATATATTTCTTCATTTTACAGGAATATTATACAGGACTGAAAATTTTATGAACCAGAGTCTCATACCACAATAAGTATGAATATCACAAAAGTGTTGAGCAAAAGAAGCAAGACACAAAGAAATACATACAAATGACAGCATTCATATTAAATTTTAAAATGAAAAAATTAAATATTATTTAGCAAAGCATATACAGATGATGAAACTAAAAAGAACGGCAAGGAAAAGATAAGGACAAATGATAATCGTTACCTCTGAAGGTAGAGAAAGGACTGATAAAGACACGTAGTAGGCCTCTGGGGTGCTTGGCAATGCTCTATTTCCTGACCCAGTAATAGCTATTCTTTAAACTATACATATATTTTACATACTCTTCTGTTGTATATTCACTATATTAAAAATTCCTATTAAAATTATAATAATAGTACAATGGTCTTCTCTTCAAACCTAATTTTTCACATGATCATAAAGAAAGGTCACTGTTGCAAAAATATTCATGGTTTTCATAAGTTTCCCCAAAGACCTCTATTATTCCTTTAATTATCAAATCATACTCTTTTGACTTACCTATATATGTCATGAGTCTTGTGGATTATCTCTTAAATTATTTATCCCCTGACTCTGCCAGATCCTTATTTATTAATTATTTTGCCTCTAGCAATTCTCTGGCACTTTTATAGAGTCTCTATATTGCTACAAGATTTGCCTAACCACTTTGCTTGTATTTCTATTGTATAATTACATACATATCCTCGAATAGACGTATAAGGATTCTGAGAGAATAATGCTGGATATTGTTAACTCCATAGAGTCACCAGAACAACACTAACAGCAGCCAGTATCAAGAGGACAGGAATGGAGTATGTAATAATTCATATTATTAGTTATTATTATTAATTCATATTATTTATATATAAATAATAATCATATTATTTCCTCAACTTCTCAACTTATTAAGTACTATTAATTAGATTACCTAAATTCCTTCTAGTGATGGATAATGTATAACTACTTCTCTAACTTCAGGCTAAAATAAAATAATACGCCTAAATGAGGACACAGCACCATAGAGTTAAGTAAATGGTGCTACATTTCTGGCTGTCTACAACTTTTATTGCTTTCTATAATATTTGTGCATAAATCATGAAGATTAGCATCTGCCCACATGCCAAAAGCCTAAAGGAACTAGAAAATTAATAAACTGCCTTTCCTTATTTTAACTCATGAGAGAATTGCATACTGGCACAGTACTATATAGGTTTATTTGCAAAGTTCTGCAAGATAGATATAATAAGGTCCAAGTTCACTTATGTCTTCATACATATATTTGTACGAAAAAAAGAAGTGTATTTGTCTTGCCTAGACACCAGCATATCCTAGGATCTTACAAAGAACAGAAGCCATACTAAGAAGTGTCTCAATTGGCAATTATATTATGGTTATTTACTTCTTCTTTATATTTTCCAATTGCCCACAATGACCACATATTAGATCTATTGGGAGAAGGAGAATGATAGAACATGATTTACAATAACAGCAAATAGTAAAGAGAAAACTGCTTGATAGCAATAGAATTCAGAGTAATAAGAACAGGTAACATTTATATAGCACCACACTGCTTTATAGACACTTTACACATATTAAATCATTTAATTCTCATTACTCTTTAATTACAATTAAGTAATTTAATTCTTTAATACAACCATCATTTGACAGATGAAAAAACTGAGGCACAGAGAGGATAAATGACTTATATAAGAACACAGATCTGGTAAGGGGTGGAGCCAGAACTCAACCCCAGGGAGTCTAGCTCCAGAGTCTGCATTCTTCACTCTCACACAGTTTTCTCTTCAAACATGTTTTGTTTTGTTTCAAACATAGATTTCTGGGACTGTCTTTTTTCACACAACTTTGTTTCATCCATGTCATCCCAAGTAGAATACTGCATTCATTTTCATTGTCATATAACATACCTTTGCATAAACATACTACAATTTGTACATCTTTTTTCCAAGTGATGGACACTCGAGTTGTTTCCATTTGTTAGCTATTACCGACAACGAAGCACCATGACTATTCTTTGTACATGTCACCTGATACATATGTGTAGCAGTTTGTTTAAGATACATAGAATAAAACTGCTAAATCATAGAGTCTACAAATGTTCAACGTTACAGAATAATGCTGAATTATTTTCAAAGTGGTTATACCAATTTATAATCCATCCAGCAATGAATATGAATTCCTGTAGGTTCACATTGTGTCTCTATCACTTGTTGTTCTTAGGCTTCTTGATTTGTACTTTATTACTTATCTGTGGTCTTATTTTGCACTTTCTAGATTAGTGATGAGACTGCACTTATTTTCATGTGTCTTTGGGCCATTTGTCTTTCTTCTTCTGTGTAATTCTTATTTATGTTTTACGTACATTTTCTAGTGAGTTGTCTTTTTCTTGTAGATTTGTAAAAGTATACTAATCTTCTGTCCATTATTTGTGTTACATGTACCTTCTCCCAGTTTGTGGCTTATCTTTTTGAATTCTTTAATGCATCACTTGACAGAAACAAATGTATTTATCTTAGGTGGTTGATATAGTCAACATTTAAATTTAGCAACTGCACCTTTTTTAAGAAATCCTTCCACACCTCAAGGTAGGAAAGATATTCTTTTATTTTTTTCTTCTAAGAATTTGTCCCATTAACATTTCAGTCTTTAATCCATTTGGAATTGATTTTTGCATATGCAGATAATATAGGGGTCCATTTTCTTTTTCTCCATAAAATAAACAACTTTCCCAGGACTACTTATTACACACTCTTTCTCAGAGATCTTCAATACTACTTCCATTATAACATTGAAGTTCCATTTTTGTGAGGGTTTATTTCCAGCATCTCTACTCTGTGTCCTTAAGTGAATTCCACAATGTCTTTATTACAAGCTATTTATAAAAAGCCTTGATCACTGGCACGGCAAATGCTTCTCACCTTGTAATTCAGGAGTATACTGACTATTCTTGGCCCTTTACCCTTCCATACACATTTTAGATTCAGTTTGCTTAAACACCACACACATAAATACTTTTGGGCTTTGACTGAAATTATGCCAAATCAACAAATCAATTTGAGGAGAACTGACATCTTTATTAGACTGAGTCTTTGTATCCTTAAACATAGTATTTGTCTTCTTTTATTTGGGTCTTTTTTTTTATGCCATGTATGAAAATTGTATAATTTTCTCAACACGGGGATTTTCGCTGTAGCTAATCATATCATCTGAGAATTTGGTAGTTTTATTTCTTCCTTTTTAATCTGTATGTTTCATATATCTTTTTATTACTGTTTACAATAGCTGGAACCTCAAGAATGACGTCGAATACAAGAGTGGTGGGAATGGATATCCTTGCCTTGTACATCATTTTAGGAGGAGAGCAATCACTCTTTCACTATTATGATATTAACTGTAGGTTTTTCATAGATGCCATTTATCAGGTTGAAGAAGTTCCTTCTCATTCCTAGTTTGCTGAGAGTCTTTTTTATCATGAATGGAAGCTGAATTCTATCAAATGCTTTCTTTGCATCTACTGAGATCATCATATGGCTCTTCTTCTTCAACTTATTGATACAGTAAATTATATTAATTGATTTTGAATACTGAATCAGGATAAACCCCACTTGGTCATAATGTAGTATCCTTTTTACATATTGCTGAATTCAAACTATTAATACTTTGTTAAGAATTTTGTGTGTCTATGTTCATGAAAGATATTTTCAATGCAGACGAAACAAGGTTATATTGGAAGAAGATGCCATCTAGAACTTTCATAGCTAGAGAGAAGTCAATGCCTGGCTTCAAAGCTTCAAAGGACAAGCTGACTCTTGTTAGGGGCAAATGCAGCTGGTGACTTTAAGTTGAAGCCAATGATCATTTACCATTCCCAAAATCTAGGGCCCACAAGAATTATGCTAAATCCACTCTGTCTATGCTCTAAAAATGGAACAACAAAGCCTGAATGACAGCACATCTGTTTACAAAATAGTTTACTGAATATTTTGAAACCACTGTTGAGACCAACTGCTCAGAAAAAAAGATTCCTTTTAAAATATTACTGCTCATTGACAATGCACCTGCTCACCCAAGAGCTCTGATAGAGACGTATAATGAGATTAATGTTGTTTTCAACATTTTGCAGCCCTTGGATCAAGCAGTAATTTCAACTTTCAAATTATTATTTGTCTTAATATTTAATAAATACATTTCATATGGCTATAGCTGCCATAGATAATGATTCCTCTAATGGATCTGGGCAAAGTAAACTGAAAACCTTCTGGAAAGAATTCACCACTATAGATGCCATTAAGAACATTCATGAGTCATGGGAAAAGGTCAAAATATCAACAATAACAGGAGTTTGGAAGAAGTTAATTCCAACCATTGTGGGTGACTTTGAGGAGTTCAAGACTTCAGTGGACAAAGTAACTGCAGATGTGGTAGAAATAGCAAGAGAACTAGAATTAGAAGTGGAGCCTGAAGATGTGACTGAATTGCTGCAATCTCATGATAAAACTTTAACAGATGAGGACTTGCTTCTTATGGATGAGCAAGGAAAGTGGTCTCTTGAGATGGAATCTACTCCTGGTGAAGATGCCGTGAAGATTATTGAAATGACAACAAAGGATTTAGAATATTACATAAACTTAATTGACAAAGCAGCAGCAGGGTTTGAGAGGACTGACTCCAATTCTGAAAGAAGTTCTACTGTGGATAAAATGCTATCCAATAGCATCGCATGCTACAGAGAAATCATTCCCGAAAGGAAGAGTCAATCAATGCGGCAAACTTCACTGTTGTCTTATTTTAAGAAATTGCCACAGCCACCTGAACCTTCAGCAACCACCACCTTGAACAGTCAGCAGCCATCAACATTGAGGCAAGACCCTCCACCAGCGAAAAGATTACAACTCGCTGAAGGCTCTGATGATGGTTAGCAGTTTTTAGCAATAAAGTATTTTTTTAATTAAGGAATGTACATTTTTTTCTTAGTAAGATTATTTTTATTTTTTCATTTTTTTATTGTTGTAACATTGGTTTATAATATTATATAAATTTCAGATGTACATCATTATATTTCAATTTCTGTGTAGATTACATTAAGCTCACCACCCAAAGACTAATTACAATCCATCACCACACACATGTACCTAATCACCCCTTTCGCCCTCCTCCTTCCCCGCTTCCCCTCTGGTAACCACCAAGCCAGTCTCTGTCTCAATGCATTTGTTGTTGTTTTTATCTTCTATTTGAGTGAGATCATATGATATTCTGACTTATTTCCCTTAGCATAATAACCTCAAGGTCCATTCATATTGTCACAAATGACAAGATTTCATCCTCTTTTACAACTGAGTAGCATTCCATCGTGTACACATACCACATCTTCTTTATCTGTTCATCCCTCGATGGGCACCTAGGTTGCTTCCAAATCTTGCCTATTGTGAATAATGCTGTGATGAACAGAGGGGTGCATATATCTTTACGCATTCGTGTTTTCCTGTTCTTTGGATAAATACCCAGCAGTGGAATAACTAGATCGTATGGTAGTTCTATTCTTAACTTTTTGAGGAATCTCCATACTGTCCTCCATAGTGGCTGCATCAGTCTGCATTCCCACCAGCAGTGTATGAGGGTTCCCTCTTCCCCACATCCTCTCCAACACTTAGTATTTCTTGTCTTGTTAATTATAGCTATTCTGACAGGTATGAGGTGATAGCTCACTGTAGTTTTGATTTGCATTTCCCTAATAATTAGCGATGTTGAACATGTTTTCATGATCCTGTTGGCCATCTGTATATCTTCTTTGGAAAAATGTCTGTTCAAAACTTTTGCCCATTTTTCAACTGGATTGTTAGTTTTTTTGTTCTTGAGATGTATGAGTTCTTTATATATTTTGGATATTAACCCCTTATCAGATATATGGTTTACAAATATCTTCTCCCAATTGTCAGGCTGTCTTTTTGTTTTGTTGATGGTTTCCTTTACTACCCAGAAGCTTTTTAGTTTGATGTAGTCCCATTTATTCGTCTATTGTTTCCCTTGCCCGGTCAGCCATGGTACTTGAAAACATGCTGCTAAGACCAATGTTGAAAAGCGTACTGTCTATGTTTTCTTCTAGAAGTTTTATGGTTTCAGGTCTTACATTCAAGTCTTTAATCCATTTTGAGTTAACTTCTGTGTGTAGTTTAAGATGATGGTCTATTTTCATTCTTTTGCATGTGGCTGTCCAGTTTTCCCAATACCAATTACTGAAGAGACTTTCCTTTCATCATCGTATGTTTTTGTCAAAAATTAGCTCTCCATAGATGTGTGGCTTTATTTCTGGGCTCTCGATTCTGTTCCATTGATCTGTGTGCCTGTTTTTGTGCCAGTCCTATGCTGTTTTGATTACTATAGCTTTGTAACATATTTTGAAATCAGGGAGTGTGATACCTCCAGCTTTGTTCTTTTTTTCTCAGGATTCCTTTGGCTATTCAGGGTCTTTTGTTTTTCCATGTAAATTTTAGGATTCTTTGTTCTATTTCTGTGAAAAATGTCATTGGAACTTTGATAGGGACTGCATTGAATCTGTAGATTGTTTTAGGAAGTATGCACATTTTAACTACGTTAATTCTTCCAATCCAAGAGCAGGGAATATCTTCCCATTTCTTTGTGTCTTCTTCAATTTCTTTCAACAATATTTTATAGTTTTCGGTATACAGGTCTTTCACCTCTTTGGTTAAATTTATTCTTAGGATTTTATTCTTTTTATTGCAATTGTAAATGGGATTGTATTCTTAATTTCTCTTTCTGCTACTTTGTTGTTAGCATATAGAAACACAACTGATTTTTGTATGTTGATTTTATATCCTGCAACTTTACCACATTCGTTTATTATTTCTAAAAGTTTTTTGGTGGATTCTTTAAAATCATGTCATCTGCAAATAGTGACAGTTTCACTTCTTCCTTTCTGATTTGGGTCCCTTTTATTTCTTTTTGTTGCCTGATTGCTCTGGCTAGGACTTCCAATACTATGTTAAATAAGAGTGGTTAAAGCGGGCATCCTTGTCTGGTTCCTCTTCTTAGAGGAATAGCTTTCAGTTTCTCTCCAGCGAAAATGATATTAGCTGTGGGTTTGTCATATATAGCCTTTATCATGCTGAGGTACTTTCCTTCTATACCCATTTTATTGAGAGTTTTTATCATAAATGAATGCTGTATCTTGTCTAATGCTCTCTCTGCATCTACTGAGATGGTTACATGATTTTTATTCTTCATTTTGTTAAAGTGGTGTATCACGCTGATTGATTTGCAGATGTTGAACTACCTTTGCATCCCTAAAATAAATCCCACTTAATCATGGTGTATGATCTTTTTAATGCATTGTTGTATTGGATTTGCTAGTATTTCATTGAGGATTTTTGCATCGACGTTCATCAGTGATATTGGCCTGTAATTTTCTTTTTTTGTGTTGTCTTTGGTTTTGGCATCAGGGTAATGTTGGCTTCACAGAATGAGTTAAGAATCTTCCCCTCCTCTTCAATTTTTTGGAAGAGTTTAAGTAGGACAGGTATTAAGTCTTCTTTGAATGTTTGGTAGAATTCACCGTGGAAGCCATCTGGTCCCGGAATTTTATCTTTGGGGAAGTTTTTGATTATTGTTTAGATTTCCTTACTGGTGACTGGTCTATTCAAATTCTCTATTTCTTCTTGATTCAGTTTTGGAAGGTTGTATGATTCTAAGAATTTATCCATTTCTTCCAGATTATCCAATTTGTTGGCAAATAGCTTTTCATAGTATTCTCTTATAATCTTTTGTATTTCTGAGGTGTCCATTGTAATTTGTCCTCCTTCATTTGTGATTTTATTTATTTGAGCCTTCTCTCTTTTCTTCTTGGTGAGCCTAGGTAAAGGTTTGTCAATTTTGTTCATCTTTTCAAAGAACCAGCTCTTAGTTTCATTGATTTTTTTCTACTGTTTGTTTTGTTTTTGTTTTTGTTTTTTTTTTTTTTTTTTTGCCTCTTTTTCTTTTATTTCTGCTCCGGTTTTTACTATTTCCTTCCTTCTACTAATTTTGGGCTTTGTTCTTCTTTTTCCAGTTCCTTTAGATGTACTGTTAGGTTGTTTATTAGAGATTTTTCTTGTTTGTTGAGGTAGGTCTGTATTGCCTAAACTTCCCTCTTAGAACTGCTTTTGCTGTATCCCATAAATTTTGGCATGTCGTATTTTCATTTTCATTTGTCTCCAGGTATTTTTTGATTTCTCCTTCGATTTCTTCATTGATCCAATAGTTGTTCAGTAGCACTTTGTTTAATTTCCACATATTTGTGGCTTTTCCAATTTTCTTCCTGTAGTTGATTTGTAGTTTCATACTGCTGTGGTCAGAAAGGATGCTTGGTATTATTTCAATCTTCTTAAATTCATTGAGACTTGTTTTGTGGCCTAATATGTGATCTATCTTGGAGAATGTTCCACGTGCATTCGAAAAGAATGTGTACCCTGTGGTTTTTGGATGGAATCTTCTGTATATATCTACTAAGTCCATCCAGTCTAATGTGTCATTTAAGGCCAATGTTTCCTTATTGATCTTCTGTCTGGAAAACCTATCCACTGGTGTAAGTGGAGTGTTAAAGTCCCCTATTACTGTGTTGCTATCTATTTCTCCTTTTATGTCTATTAATAATTGCTTTATAGATTTAGGTGCTCCTATTCTGGGTGCATAGATATTTACAAGTGTTACATGCTCTTGTTGGATTGTTCCCCTTATCATTATGTAGTGCCCTTCTTTGTCTATTGTTACAGTTTTTGTTTTACAATCTATTTTGTCTGATATAAATATAGCTACCCCAGATTTCTTTTTCATTGGCATTTGCATGTACGTTGTTTTTTTAGACATAATGCTATTGCACACTTACTGGACTACAGGATAGTATAAAAATAACTTTTATATGCACTGGAAACCAAAAAATTCATGTGACTCATTTTATTGTGACATTTGCTTTATTGTGGTGGTCTGGAACCAAACCGCAATATCTCTGAAGTATGCCTGGATTTTGAAGTTCTGTTGGTGGGTTTATATACATTTAGGATTGTGATGCCTCTTTTGTGAATTGATCTTTTGCTCATTATGTAATATCTTTCTATATCTCTGCTAAATTCCTTATTTCTGGTATTAATATAGATACTCCAACTTTCTTTTGATTAGTGTTTGCAGAGCATATCTTTTGCCATCCTTTTACTTTTAACCTGTCTGTATCTTCATATTTAAAGTACGTTTCTTACAGACTGCATATAGTTGGATCTTGCTTGTCTATCCATTCTATCTCTGTATTTTAATTGGTGTATTTAGACCAGGTATTGGCAAACTTGTTCTGTAAAAGGCTAGATAGTAAATATTTTAGGCTTTTCAAATCATATGTTCTTCATAGCCACTACTCAACTCTGCTGTTGTAGTGAAAAAGCAACTATAGACAAGATGTAAACAGATGAGTACAGCTCTGTTCCAAAAAAACTATTTATGGACACTAAAATTTGATTTCCATATAATTTTCAGGTGTCATGAATTATTATCCTTCTTTTAAATTTTTCCCAACCATTTAAAAATGTAAAAACTATTCTTAGATGGTGGGCCATACAAAAAGAGGCCATGAACCATAATTTGCTGACCTTTGCTCTACACTACTGCTCAAATCACTCCTCTGTTTAAAAACCTTTAATGGCTTTCTACAACTCTTAGGAGAAATCTGAACTCCTTAAAACATTGTCTCTGTTGCTCAACTCTTCCTGCCTTACACCCTATGCTCCAGTTGTGACAAAATGGTGTGAATTTTCCTCATATTTCAAACTATTTCCTAGCTTTTTCAGGTTTATTCATTCTTTTACTTCTTCCTGGACTGCCCTTTCTTCCTCTTCTCTGTATGGGACATTCCTGCAATCCCTTAAGATTCTGTTTAAGTATTTACTTCTGCTGTAACATCCCCCTGTATACCAACTACATCATTCTGCATACCATCAGTATGACAACACTATCATACTGTCTCCCCTACCATTGTGCTTGGTACATCAAAGGTACTCATGAATGAATGAATGAATGAATACTTTAAAATATAAGAGGAAACTGAAGGTGTGCAAATGTTTACAATACATAAGAACAAAGTGAAATTCTAACACACAGTTAGGTTTTTATGGTCATCAAAATGCACTTTAATCAAACTAATTTTAGAAAAATTAAAAAAATTCTCATAAAAACTAAAAGCATTTTATTGATTATAAGATGTTCCTTAGACTTTAACATTAAACTGTACTGTAACAAACTCTCAGAAGATGGTGCTAGCTTAATGTCAATAAATCTAGAAAGAAATAAATAATAAGACAACCAGCAAAAGAAAATACTTCCTCTAAAAAAAAAATAATGGATCTACTTAAGGAAAAGGCACAAGTACAGATAATTTCTAACAGAAAACTTCTTTGGAAAGAGGAAAACTTCATTCCTGAACCTAAGACTAAAGGTAAAATTTAATCGATTTTCACCAATTCTTATTAAAATATAGAATAGTGATCAGTAATCTTTAATGCTTAAGAAAGAGGAGATCCTGAAGAAAAAAAGAGCTTAACTGCAAACCTAGAAAACATTCATCTTTACTGACAAAGAATTCAGTTCACAGTGTCAATATATTAGCATATCAAATTATAACTCTATGGATATAAATGGCAGTGGTGGGGAGGAAGTTGGAATAAAGAAGGAAACAAAATTATACAACCATCTCTGGTATTCAGTTTTAAACCAAAAAATACTTTTTTACAGAAACTACAATGGACATATTCAGTTGATAAGTTTTAATGCTAACTTGGATTTTGTTTGTTTTCAGATACCTGCCATTTTGTTTTGTTTTTTTAAGACTGAACTGACCACTCAGTTCAGTGACCACTCAGTAAACTGTACTTTTTGGCTAATCCTAAATTACAGAAAATTCTAAAATAGGATTTAATAACCACTCCTAAAGATTTCTGAAACTCCACATTCAGGTATGCATTTGCAAAAGATTCATCATTTTTGTGTAGGATATCTCTGTCTCCTAATGAAAATTTAAACCCATATTTGAGAAGTAAATGGCTTGTGCTGGAAGACTGAAAATTTCCTGGCTATGGAGGAAACAAACGCACATAACCAAAATCCCAAATCTAAGAATATCTGACTTAGAACTAGCAGTCTTTCTTTTACTGGGGTGTGTTACTAAACGATACACTTTAACTTTAAAATACACTCAAATACAGCACAAGTAGTAAAGAAGAGCTTCTTACTTAAAATTAAATCCCAGAAGTATATTTCCTGAGTGTAATACATTCTATGAAGCTAAAACAACAAACTTATGAGTTTACACCCAAAAGAGGCAAAAGAAAACTGTTAGCCTACATGAAATATATTGTAAGTTAAAGAGACTACTGAATATCCACCTGAAAATTACAGTTCTTTGGATAGGTAACTGTTCTTATGTTAATGAATCATCTGATTTTGAGACTGTCAAAAAATAGACTTCTTTTATCGACACTCTAAGAAAAAAACTTTTAACCAGAAAAACTGACAACCTTCCTTCCTCTTACATGTCAAAAATACAATCAGTATTTATGGGTAAAATTCTGAGGTTTCTTAATGAATAGTGTAATCATGGGAGAGTAATGAAACAGAAATTACTGGACTCTGATTCCCATTTTTCAGAACACTCACTATTTGAAGAATAAATGGAGACTGCACTCTAAGGATTTACAGCATACAAGCATTACACCTTTTCAGATTAGAGCACTAACAAAAATTTTCCATTCCTCCTTTTAACATCCAAATCTATCACTTTCTGAGTTTATTGGGATCATTAATCATTTAAGTTTGATTCCTTGTTCATTTTTCCCACTTCATAATACATTGTAAAAGTCATGTTTTTTAAATTCAGAAATAATCAACAAGAAATAATCAAAAATAAAAAAACAGGTAAAGTATGGGGCAGAAATGTTAGGTAGCTCTTCAAAACAAAGCTTTAAAAGAAAGTCCGTATAACAAGAAAAAATACATGGACTAAAAGCCTTAAGTGAAAAAAAACGTATGGAAAAAGACTGAAAGAATACATAACAAGTAGTTGGTTCTGCAAGATAGAACTATGAGTGTTTTTTTTTCTTCATAGGTTTTTGCATTTTCCAAATTTTCTGAATTGAATATGTAATAATAACACTTTACTTTAAAATCCTAAAAAACATCTATTAGAGAATAATACAAGAATAACTTCCATTATAGCAATGTCTTAGAATCTATTACACAAGTGATATATTTTAAATAATTCACTACGCTACTACTTCAATATGAGATATAAAGATATGGAAATAAAAGTGAATTTTTAAACAAGCATATCAATGGTATTTACAGTCTAAGAAGTTATGAAGTTACTTCACTAACATTTGACAATATATTTTATTGAAATTTAATAATATATTTGGACTTCCCCATCTGGAATTAATTCATTCAACAATTATTAACTACATTGTCTTTTATATATGAGTCTCAGAAGAAAACTAAGCATTATAATAAAATCTCATTTGGGGCCAAAAGTGGCATCAATAAACCTCAATGGCTAGAAACAATTCTGTCTATTGCCACCAAAAAAGTCAACCTCAAAAATCAAAATATACTACTTCTTATATTAAATAATCATGCTAAAAATAAAAGATACTGAAACCAATGAAGAATCACATGTCACTGAAACAGGTGTTCAACCTTTAAAGTCGCCAAAAAGAAAAATTTTAGACCTTACTTTATAATTGATCACATCACATTACATTATCCATCTATTGCATAATGTGAAAATATGTGAATGTTGGTTGTCATACACCTTTCACTATGCCTTTGCCATAGTGCTGATTTTTAAAATGACACTTCTGTCTCACTAGGCCATTTAAATGTAAAAACTTCTTTTGGTTTCTTTGTACACTCTCCAGCTCACTGTTTTGTTAAATGAGTCTTTAGAATAAAAAAGACTTCAACTGTCTTTAAAAGATTGTTACGGCTGTTTAAATATTTTTAAAACTAACATTTAAGCACAACAAGAATTTTTTTAATCCAAACTATTATTTAAGGTTCGAAATACCATTGATATGCCAGATGAAATATTAAAAATAAGAAGACATAGCAACACTAAAAAGAATAAAGGCACCAAGAATAGACGAGAAACAGAAAAATTTCTGGAAGATAAAACGAGCTGGTAGAAATAACTCTCTAAATATGAGATCTAATATACAAGGTTTCTAGTATAAACCCTGGAATAGGTAGAGTGTATCAATTAGGATTCAGTAAAAGAAGCAGAACCAGTATGGATGATGAAGTAGAAGGATTTATTATAGGGGTTAGAACTTACATAACTGCGGGAGCTGTCAGAGCAGTAAGTGTGGGCTATTGCCTCCGCATCTAGTCTTGAGCCTAAAGTCACTATATCCTGACTGCCAGACTGGCAGGAAATGACTTGGATAAGGAGAAGAGCAAGGACAAACTGGAACCTGTGACCTGAAACTGATAAAGACAACTGAAATCCACAAGAACACACCAGAACCTGTGAGGACAACAAGAACTGACAATGACAAACTAGAACTCACACCTGTCTCTCACCATCTCCAACCCTGATGCCAAGGGTAACCTATGGAAGAAGCTTGTACCCTTCACTAGGGAGCTGTACATGCGAGGCAAGTACTCAGAGAAGCTGAAGGGTGAAATCTGGCAGGAGCTGAAGGAACTCCTGGTCCACATGGTATCCCACACCAACAAGGTGAACTAGCAAATCAATGACATGGTGTGAGAGCTGCCACAGTATCTGGTACTCGGCTCTGACCCTCAGAGAGTCAAAGAGCGCGGCTGCCACTTCACTTTCTCCTTGCAAATCTTCTGCAAAATGTCTCTTGTAACTAATGCTAACCAGAACAATACAGGGAAGGAAACTTTGGGAATTTATTTCCATTTTACCCAAGTTGACCTAGTACGACGCCACCACAGAGAGAAACAGATCAGTGCCCCTATGTAAACTCAAGCTATTACAAAAGTATAAAGAGAGAAAGGAAGGATAGCTATACCGAGTGGTGAGATCCTCTAAATCAGGCCAAAAAAATTCCATCCTAACTTCTACAATGGACAGGAGGTCTCAGTTATTGACTACATATATACCCATATTAGAAGCCAGATTGTCAATATGCCACGAATACTCTATGGTCAGGGTGAAATATATTGTAAGCCCTGAAGTTTGTTCTCAGATTCAAGGTAAGAACAGCTAAGAAAATCCAGTAATGACCTTCATCATAAATTTTAAAACCCAGATCAGCTACTAACACTTTTCAATACTATCTCATATTTATATATGAATTAGCAAGAGTCTACAGATCTTAAAGAATGTAAAACATGAAGGTGAGGCCACAGAGCTGTTGGATCTCAAGAAAGTAGTCAATAAAGAAAATGAAAGACAATGCAAAAAAAAAATGCAAGCATCCCATTCTTCTCATCTCCAGTCCCTTCCCCACTTTGGCAGTGGGGCTGCTGCAGGGACTAATGTTGCTCATTTTGCTTCTTTCATTTTGGCATCATGGTTGAGGCAATGGCTGCAGCAGGATTTGGAGGGCAGTGAGGAAGGCTGGGGCTCATCTGGGATAATAATATTCTAAATCTTGATAAAGATTTAGGTTATACAGGTGTATGATTTATCAAAATCAACAAATGGCACAGTTAAGAATTTTTCATTTCACCTCAAGCAAATCTTACCACAAAAAAAGAAAAAATTGAACTCTAAATAATGATATGCATGATGAAGTGTTTAGGTGTAAAGTGTACCATCTGCAACTTGTATTGAAATACATCAAAAAGTAGATGGACTGGTAGAGGAATGGATAGATGGATATATATGGGATAAAGCAAACACAGCAGAATGTTCATGCTAAACTCTAGATCAGGGATCAGAAAACTATAGCCTGTGGGCCAAATCTGGTCTGCCACCCGTTTTTGTCATGGCCCATGAGCTAAGAACCAGTTTTCCGTTTTTAAAAGGTTAACGATAAATGAATGGAAGAATCATTCATAAGATGTGAAATATGACATTCAAATTTCAGTGTCTATAAATAAAGTTTTGTTGGAACACATCCACACTCATTTATTTACATATTGTTCATGGCTGGATTTGCACCACAGTGGAACAGTTGAATACAGGCATACTTCAGAGATATTGTGAGTTTG
The DNA here is from genome assembly GCF_057802395.1 of Ceratotherium simum simum. NCBI lineage: Eukaryota > Metazoa > Chordata > Mammalia > Perissodactyla > Rhinocerotidae > Ceratotherium > Ceratotherium simum. The sequence goes on from NC_141907.1 coordinate 10,333,826, forward strand.
GTTCCAGACCAGCACAATAAAGTGAATATCACAATAAAGATGAGTTACCCAAATTTTTTTGCATCCCAGTGCATATAAAAGCTATGTTTAGTGACAACAGCATCATGGCAGAGTGAGCTCTTCCCCTAGTCTCACCTCCCTAAGGTACAATGAAAACGACATTCATAAACCAACAAAGGATATTCACACAACACAACAGACATCTGAGAGATCCACACAGCCATGCGTCTGCATGGAGGTGGAGGTGCTGGACACCCGGGGGAGGCAGTGGAAGGAGGTAGGCGGATCTCCTCTCCCTCCCAAGTGGCAGTGATCTAGGGCGTGGGACTGCCCGTAGCAGCCAGCATGCGACTCTGAGAGGGGAAGGGGGAAAGGACAGCCCTGTGCAGGAACACTCTCACTCTCGGAGTTGCCTCACAGGCCGTGGGATCACTCCACACCAAAGTGGGTAAGCAATCCTGGGCACATCCCCAGCAAGCCGAGCAGCACAGAGGGGCAGACAGTGAGCACAGAGCAGAAGCCCATGGGATCACACATGCAAGACAGAGTGCACCTCCCTCCCTCCAGACTGGTGCGGGAGCTCAGCTGTTCGGCCAGAGTGGGGGACCCCCACCAGAGCACTTGCAGATCTATGTGTGTGGAGGGGTGGTGGCCAGCAGGCAAGCGCAGATGGGCCCAGTCAGCACAGCTTCAAACAGACAGGCACATATGCCAGGGTTCACAGGGCGCTCAGAAACCACAGCTCCTGCCACCCCCCACAGTGGCAGCACAGGTAATTACCAGTTATTACCACTATGTGACAGCAAAAATCCACCCCATCAAATAGAATGAAGAAGTATATTAACACTCCAGCCCAGAAGGAAAATGACAAGTATCCAGAAATCAATCATGAATCACAGAAATTTACAATCTAAATGACAGAGAATTCAAAATAGTTATCATAAAGAAACTCAACAAGTTACAAGAAAACTCAGAAAGACACTTCAATGAAATCAGAAACAAAATTAATAAACAGAGGGAATGCTTCACAAAAGAGATTGAAACTATAAAAAAAAATTGGAAATGGAGATGAAAAATACAATGAATGAGATAAAGGAAAATCTGGAATCCTTAAAAAACAGAGCTAATATTATGAAGGACAGAATTAGTAATTTAGAGGACAGAAATATAGAAATGCTTCAGATGGAGGAGCAGAAATAACTAAGACTAAAAAGAAATGAAGAAATTCTCCAAGAAATATCCAACTCAACTAGGAAATGCAACATAAGGATTACAGGTATTCCAAAGGGAGAAAGGAGCAGAGAGCTTGTTCAAATAAATAGCTGAGAACTTCCCAAACCAGGGGAAGGAGCCAGAATTACATGTAAATGAAGCTAACAAAACCCCTAATTACATCAATGTAAAAAGACCTCTCCAAGGCACATATTAGTAAAACTAGAAAAAGTCAATGACAAAGAAAAATATTAAGGGCAGCAAAGCAAAAGAAAATAATCTACAAAGGAATCCCTATCAGGCTTTCAGAGGATTTCTCAGCAGAACACTTACAGGCTAGGAGAGAGTGGAATAACAGATTCAAAATTCTGAAAGACAAAAACTTTCAGCCAAGAATACTCTACAAGTGAAATTCTCCTTCAGATACAAAGGAGAAATAAAAACTTTCCCAGATAAAAAAAAGCTAAGGGAGTTCACCACCACAAGACCTCACTACAAGAAATGATTCAGAAGGCCCTCACACCTTACAAAAAAAAAAAGGGCTTAGAAAGCCTTGAGCAAGGAGATAAATAGACAAAATCAGAAAACTGCAGCTCTCTATCAGAACAGGTTAGCAAACACTTAATTATAAAATTAAAGGTAAAGGGAGGGAAAGTATCAAAAATAACTATAATAACTTCATTTTAATAACAAACACAACAGAAAAATGGAATAAGTTATGACAATAATAACTTAGATGGGGAAGAGAAAAGGGATGGAACCTGCTTAGACTAAGGAAATAAGAAGCTATCAGAAAATGATCTATCTCATCTAAGAGATCTTTTATACAAACCTCACAGTAACCATTAAACAAAAAAAATCAGAACAGAGACGCAAATGACAGATAAAGAGAAAACTGAGAAAACCACCATAGAAAATAACCAAAATGAACTGGAAGTCAGAAATACACAGGACGAGAAATAAGGGAAATACCGAACAACCAGAAAACAAGTGATAAAATGGCAGTATTAAGCCCTCATACATCAATAATGACTCTAAATGTAAATGGATTGAATTCTCCAATCAAAAGACACAGAGTGGATGGATGGATTAAAATATAAGACCCAACAATATGCTGCCTCCAGGGAACACACCTCAGCTCTGAAGACACACACAGGCTCAAAGTGAAGGGATGGAAGATGATACTCCAAGCAAATGGCAAACAAAAGAAAGCAGGTGTTGCCATACTTATATCAGAGGAAGTACACTTCAAGATAACAAAGGCAATGAGAAACAAAGAGGAGCAGTATATAATGATAAAAAGGACACTCTACTAAAAGGACATAACACTTTTAAATACATATGCACCTAACACAGGAGCACCAAAGTACATAAATCAACTATTAACAGATCTAAAGGAGGCAGTTAACAGCAACACAATAATAGTAGGGGACCTCAACACCCCACTTACACCAGTGGATAAATTATCCAAACAGAAAGTCAACAAGGAAATAGTGGAATTAAACAAAAAACTAGATCAGATGGACTTAATAGCTATATATAGAACACTCCATCCAAAGACAGCAGAATATATATTCTTCTCAAGTGCACATGGAACATTCCCAAAGAGAGACCATATGTTGGGAAATAAGGCAAGCCTCAACAAATTTATGAAGATTAAACCATATCAAGCATCTTTTTCTGACCATAATGCTAAGAAACTAGAAATCAACTATAAGAAAAAAGCTGGGAAAGTCACAAATTTGTGGAGACTAAACTACATGCTACGAACAACCAATAGATCAATGAAGAAATTAAAGGAGAAATCAAAAAATATCTGGAGAGAAAGGAAAACGAAAATGCACCACAGCAACTCATATGGGATGCAGCAAAAGCCATCCTAAGATGGAAATTCACAGCAATACAGGCCCACCTTAACATATCAGAAACATATCAAATAAGTAACCTTAAACTACAACTAACAGAACTAGAAAAAGAAGAAAAAACCAGGCCCAAAGTCAGTAGAAGAGGGAAATAATAAAAATTACAGCAAAAATAAATGAAATAGGCACTAAAAAAACAGTAGAAAGGATCAATGAAACAAAGAGCTGGTTCTTTGAGAAGACAAACAAAATTGACAAACCCTTAGCCAAACTCACTAAGAAAAAAAGAAAGAAGGCTCAAATAAATAAAATTAGAAATGTAAGAGGAGAAATTACAATGCATATCACCAAAATACAAAGGATTATAAGAGAATATTATGAAAAAGTATATGCCAACAAATTGGACTATCTAGAAGAAATGGATAAATTCTCAGACTCATACAACCTCCCAAAACTGAATCAAGAAGAAATAGAGAATCTGAATAGACCAATCAAAAATAAAGAGATTGAAACAGTAATCATAAACTTCCCAAAAAATAAAAGTCCAGGACCAGATGGCTTCTCTGGAGAATTCTACCAAACATTCAAAGAAGATTTAATACCCATCTCTCTCAAACTATTCTAAAAAATTGAAGACAGAACACTTGCTAACTCATTCTACGAGGCCAACATCACCCTGATTCCAAAGCCAGACAGTACAACATAAAGAAGGAAAATCACAGGCCAATATTGCTGATGAACATAGAAGCAAAAATCCTGAACAAAATATTGGTAAACCAAATACAGCAACACATTAAAATGATTATACACCATGATCAAGTGGGATTTATACCAGGGACGCAGGGATGATTCAACATCCATAAATCAATCAATGTGATACACCACATTAACAAAATGAGGAATAAAAACCACATGATGGGGGCCAGCCCGGTGGCGCAAGCGGTTAAGTGCGCACGTTCTGCTGTGGCGGCCCGGGGTTCGCCGGTTCGGATCCCGGGTGCGCACCGACGCACCGCTTGTTAAGCCATGCTGTGGCGGCGTCCCATATAAAGTAGAGGAAGATGGGCATGGATGTTAGCCCAGGGCCAGTCTTCCTCAGCAAAAAAGAGGAGGATTGGCATTGGATGTTAGCTCAGGGCTGGTCCTCCTCACAAAAAAAAAAAAAACAAAAAAAAAACACATGATGATCTCGATGCAGAGAAAACATTTGACAAGATCCAACATCCATTTATGATAAAAACTCTCAATAAAATGGGTATAGAAGGAAAGTACCTCACATAATAAAGGCCACATATGACAAACCAACAGCCAATATCATACTCAATGGTGAAAAACTGAAAGCCATCCCTCTGAGAACAGGAACAAGACAAGCGTGCCCACTCTCACCACTCTTATTCAACATAGTACTGGAGGTTTTGGCCAGAGCAATTAGGCAAGAAAAAGAAATGGTATCCAACTTGGCAAGAAAGAAGTGCAAATCTCACTGTTTGCAGATGACATGATTTTATATATAGAAAATCCTAGAGTCCATCAGAAAACTATTAGAAATAATCAACAACTACAGCAAAGTTGCAGGGTACAAAATCGACTTACAAAAATCAGTAGCATTTCTATACTTAACGAACTAATAGAAAGAGAACTCAAGAATACAATCCCATTTACAATCACAACAAAAAGAATAAAATATCTAGGAATAAATTTAACCAGGGAGGTGAAAGACCTATACACTGAAAACTATAAGACATTATTGAAAGAAATCAACGATGACATAAAGAAATGGAATGACATTCCAGGCACATGGATTGGAAGAATACACATAGTTAAAATGTCCGTACTACCTAAAGCAATCTACAGATTCAATGCAATCCCAATCAGAATCCCAATGACATTCTTCATGGAAATAGAATAAAGAATCCTAAAATTCATATGGAACAACAAAGACCTCAAATAGCCAAAGTAATCCTGAGAAAAAAGAACAAAGCTGGAGTCATCACAATCCCTCACTTCAAAATATACTACAAAGCTATAGTAACTAAAATAGCATGGTACCGGTACAAAAACAGACACACAGATCAATGGAACAGAATTGAAAGACCAGAAATAAAACCACACATCTATGGACAGTTAATCGTCAACAAAGGAGCCAAGAACAGACAATGGAGAAAGGAAAGTCTCTTCAATAAGTGGTGTTGGGAAAACCGGACAGCCACATGCAAAAGAATGAAAGTGGACCACTGTCTTTTGCAATACACAAAAATTAACTCAAAATAGATTAAAGACTTGAATGTAAGACCTGAAACCATAAAACTCCTAGAAGAAAATATAGGCAGTACACTCTTTGACATCAGTCTTAGAAACATCTTTTGGAATACCATGTCTACTCAGTCAAGGGAAACAAAAGAAAAGATAAACAAAGGGAACTACATCAGACTAAAGAGCTTCTGTAAGGCAAAGGAAACCAGGAACAAAATGAAAAGACAACCCACCAAATGGGAGAAGATATTTGCAAGTCACATATCTGACAAGGGGTTAATCTGCAAAATATATAAAAAACTCATACAACTCAACAACAAAGAAACAAAAAACCCAATCCAAAACTGGGCGGAGGATATGAACAGACATTTTTCCAAAGAAGATATACAGATAGGCAACAGGCACATGAAAAGATATTCAACATCACTAATCATTAGGGAAATGCAAATCAAAACTACAATGAGATATCACCTTATACCCATTAGAATAGGTATAATTACCAAGACAAAAAGTAACAAATGTTAGAGAGGATATGGAGAAAACGCAACCCTCACACACTGCTGGTGAGAATGCAAACTGGTGCAGCCACTATGGAAAACAGTATGGAGATTTCTCAAAATATTAAAAACAGAAATACCATACGACCCAGCTATCCCACTACTGGGTATTTATCCAAAGAACTTGAAATCAACAATTCAAAAGACTTACCCACCCCTATGTCCACTGCAGCATTACTTACAACAGCCAAGATGTGGAAGCAACCCAAGTGCCCATCAACTGATGAATGGATAAAGATGTGGTATATATACACAATGGAATATTAGCCATAAAAAAGACAAAATCATCCCATTTGCAACAATATGGATGGACCTTGAGGGTATTATGTTAAGCGAAATAAGCAAGACAGAGAAAGAGAAAGACAAACACCCTAGATTTCACTCATATGTGGAAGATAAATGCATGGACAAACAGAACAGATTAGTGGTTACCAGAGGGGAAGGGGGTTGGGGGCTAGGCACAAGAGATAAAAGGGCACATACATGTGGTGACTGACAAATAATAACGTGCAATCGAAATTTCACAATGTTATAAAGCATTATGACCTCAACAAAATAAAATAAAAACTTATGTTTACACTATACTGTAGTCTATTAAGTGTGCAATAGCATTATGTCTAAAAAACAATGTACGTATCTTCATTAAAAAATACTTTATTGCTAAAAAATGCAAAAGCTGTTGGAAAAACGGCACCAATAGACTTGCCTGACACAGGGTTGCCACAAATCTTTAATATGTAAAAAACACAATATCTGCAAAGCACAATAAAGTGAAGTGTGATAAAAACGTATGCCTGTAGTTACAACAGATACTGTATGGACTGCAAAGCCTAAAATATTTACTATCTGACTCTTTTCAGAAAAAGTTTGCTGACCCCTGCTCTAGACAGTGAGTACACAGATGTTTACTGTAAAATTCTTTCAATTTTTATGTATGTTTGAAATTTTTTATAATAGAATGTTAAAAACAATCAGAGCAATAATCATAAAATGATTCTACAGTTGCCCATTGGGAGGAGAGGGGAGAGCCTATCAGTTCTTAGTGCTGCAACGAGCTTTTCTAAAACCCACCTGGAAGAAGTTATGTGCCCGGAGTTGTAAAAGGTGAGAAAACTAGAACGAAGACTTAGTCTTAAAGAAATGTTCTGTCTATTAAAAATAGGCCTAGAAACATTCTACCTACCAGCCAACAAAAGTGTCAAGGAAGCTTGACGTTATATGAAGTCTTAGGTCAACGAAAGAAAAGTAGAAAAGCAGCCATGAGAAATCAAAACATCAAGCCTTCCCCCATTCTCACTCTCAGTTGAAGACCGGTATTAGTTTCCCAGGGCTGCTGTAACAAAGTACCACAAACTGGGTGGCTTAAAACAACAGAAATTTATTCTCTCACAGTTATGAAGGCCAGAAGTCAGAAATCAAAGTATTGGCAGGGCCATGCTCCCTCTGAAGCCTCTTGGGAAGAATCCTTCCTTGACTCTTCCTAGCTTCTTGTGATTACCAGCAAACCTTGGTATTCCTTGGCTTTTAGCACTCCCATCTCTACCTCCGAGGCATCCTCACATGGCTTTCTTCCTTATGTATCTGTGTCTCTGTCTGAATTTCTCTCCCCTTCTAAGGATACCAATCATTGGATTTACAGTCGACCATAATCAAGTATGACCCATCTGCAGAGATCTTACTTCCAAATAAGGTCACACTCACAGGTATTGAAGCTTAGGATTTCAACATATCTTTTAGGGGGAAACAACTCAATCCACAGCAAAGACTGTGCTTCCTATTTCACTGAGAAACTGGAAACAGTCAAGAGACCTTCTACATGTCACCAGATCTACACATCAAACACAGTACAGGCAGTTACCTATACTCCTGTTACTATGAATCAATAAATGATCCATGCTCCTACCTAAAGCCAAACCATTTATTTGTACACTAAATCCATCCCCTCTCAACTACTTAATGACATCACTCCAGCAATTCTAACATCTCTCTCCAACATCATCAGTTTTACTCTATCTACTATTTCATTTCTATCAACATATTTCTCCCATCTTAAAAAACAAAAGCAAAATCAATTTTAAAACTCTTGACCCCACTCCCTCCCCCTTCCATTTCTCTGCTTTCTTTACAGCAAACTCCTCAGAAGAATCATCTATACTTATTAATTCTAACCTGGCTTTTATCTTCACCACTTCAACAAAATTGATCTTATAAAAATAAACAATGAATTGTTGCTAAATCCAATAGTCAATTATTGGTCCTCTTCTTACTTACCTATCAGCAGCACTTGACATAGTTGATTCCACCCTCCTTGAAACATTCTCTTCACCTAGTTTCCGTAATGTCATACTCAATACCAAAACCAGAGAAGTAACATTCTTTGAAATGTTCTAGAGGTATACTGAGATATAGTACTTTTAAGGCGTTCTTTGAAATTATATCAGTTTCATCAAGAATACCAGCAAGGTTGCAGGATACAAGGTTAATGTACAAACGTCAATCACTTCCCTATATACCAGCAACGAACAAGTGAAATTTGAAATTAAAAACATAATACTATTTACATTACCACCCCTCAAAAATGAAATACTTAGGTATAAATCTAAGAAAATATGTACAAGATCTATATCTTGTAGAGAAAATATACATGTAAAGGAAAAATACAAAACTCTGATGAAATCAAAGAACTAAATAAATGGAGAGATAGTCCATGCTCATAGATAGGAAGACAATATTGTCAAGATGTCAGTTCTATCCAACGTAATCTACAGAGTCAATATAATCCCAATCAAAATCCCAATAAGTTGTTTTTCAGATATTGACAAACTCGTTCTAAAGTTTATATGGAGAGGCAAATGACCCAGAATAGCCAAAACAATATTGAAGAAGAAAAACAAAGTTAGAGAACCAACACTACCCAACTTCAAGACTTACTATAAAGCTCCAGTAATCAAGACAATGTGCAAAAGACTAGATAAATAGATCAATGGAACGGAATAGAGAGACCAGGAACAGATCCATATAAATATAGTCAACTGATCTTTGACGAAGAAGCAAAGACAACACAATGGAGCAAAGACAGTCTTTTCAGCAAATGGTGCTGGAACAACTGGACATCTACATGCAAAAAAATGAATCTAGACACAGACATTATGCCTTTCAAAAAAATTAACTCAAAATGGATCATAGACCTAAATGTAAACACAAAACTATAAAACTCCTAGAAGATAACATAGGAGAAAACCTAGATGACCCTGGGTATGGTAATACCTTTTTACATACAACACCAAGACACAATCCATGAAAGAAAGAATTGATAAGCTGGACTTCATTAAAATTAAAGACTTCTGCTCTGGGAAAGGCAATGTCAAGAGAATGAGAAGATAAGCCCCAGACTGGCAGAAAATATTTGCAAAAGACACATCTGATTAAGTACTGTTATCCAAAATACACAAAGAACTCTTAAAATTCAACAACGAGAAAACAAATAACCCAATTGAAAAATGGGCCAAAGACCTCAGCAAACATGTCATCAAAGAAGATATACAGGTGGCAAATAGCATATGAAAAGATGTTCCATGTCATATGTCATCAGGGAAATGGAAATTAAAACAACAATGACATACCACCATAACCTACTAGAATGGCCAAAATCCAGAATATTGACACCACCAAATGCTGGCGAGCACCAAGAATTCTCATGCATTGCTGGTGGGACTGCAAAATAGTAGAGCCACTTGGGAAGACAGTTTGGCAGCTCCTTACAAAACTAAACATACTCTTACCATATGATCCAGCAGTCATGCCCCTTGGTAATTACCTAAGTGATCTGAAAACTTATGTCCACACAAAAACCCACATATTGATGTTTATAGCAGCTATATTTATAATTGTCAAAATTTAGAAGTAACCAAGATGTCCTTCAGTAGGTGAATGGATAAACTGCACTAAAAAGAAATGAACTATCAAGTCATGAAAAGACATGGAGGAGCTTTAAATGCACATCACTAAGTGAAAGAACACAATCTGAGAAGACGACATACTATATGATTCAAACTATATGACATTCTCGAAAAGGCAAAACTATGGAGACTAAAAAGATCAGTGGCTGCCAGGGGTTGGGGAGGAAGGCATGACTAGGTAGAGCACAGAGAATTTTTAGGGCAATGGAAATACTGTGTATGATATCATAATGATGGATACATGTCATTATATGTTTGTCCAAACCTATAGAACGTATAACACCAAGAATGAATCATAACATAAACTATGAACTCTGGATGTTTATGATGTATCAATATAGGTTCATCAATTGTAACAAATGTACCACTGTGGTAGGGGTGTTAATAATTGGGGGGGACCCATGCATGAGTAGGATAGGGGGTATATAGAAAATCTCTGTACCTTCCCCTCAATTTTGCTGTGAACCTTAAACTGCTCTAAAAAAATAGTCAATTAACAAAGTCTTAAATAATATCAGCAAGCAGACAATTGATTCTGGAATTAAGCTCTCTTGGATATTAAAAAATTAATACTGAATCCCATATAAAAGTATGTCAACAAATGTTTTCCTGAAATCCTTCACAGTAATATAATACAGATCATCCTGTTTCAGAAACTCCACCATTAGCAAATTCAATCTCTAGAATCACGAAAAGCACTCAAGATCCTACATTAAAGCTGTGTGCGGGGGCCGGCCCCATGGTTCAGCGGTTAAGTGCGCGCGCTCCACTACTGGCAGCCCGGATTCGGATCCCGGGCACACACTGATGCACCGCCTGTCCGGCCATGCTGAGGCAGCGTCCCACATACAGCAACTAGAAGGATGTGCAACTATGACATACAACTATCTACTGGGGCTTTGGGGAGAAAAAAGTGAAAAAAAGGAGGAAGATTGGCAATAGATGTTAGCTTAGGGCCGGTCTTCCTCAGCAAAAAGAGGAGGATTGGCATGGATGCTAGCTCAGGGCTGATCTTCCTCACAAAAAGAAAAAAGCTGTGTGCGTGTACATACACAATAGAGCAGGAAGAATTCTTAGAGAAAGTCAAATTTGGTCCATATACATTTTTTCAAGATCTTGATGAATTTGGCATTATAGGAGAATTAACAGAAATGTTTAACCTCTGGCAAAATTCTTGGTTTTAATAGGTTGTGGCAGTTTTTTGGGGTTTTGTTTTTTTAATTTAACACATGTATACAGAGTTCTGTAGCAAGAAAAATCTGACAGTATGATAGTCACACTTTGGAGCTACATCAATTCTAAACAACACACAAGTGATTATCCCCATAGGATTATCACTTTGAGGTACTACTCTCCCCTTCCATTCTCTCTCACTACCTGCTTGTTAATTATAGCAGTAAAATATGAAAGAAAAAAAATTAAAGCTTAGGTTAAAGGTAAGATTTGATTTAAAATGTCACATTGATGATAACTTTAACTTATGGTTTATGACATTCATATTACTATCAAATTTATTACCTCTGGAGACTTAAACTTGATATAATGCTCAAAAAGAAGAGGGCAAAAATTTGCCTGATTGCTTAGTTTTAATCTGGAAAATCTCTCTTTGACATGCCCATCTTTCAAAAAATTCCTGTGAGACTTTCATAAAGATTCAATGCAAAAGCCTTATTGGGGAAGAGAGAGCAGAGAATTCATCCTCTTCTTAGCCTCAGGTTACCACCTAGTCTCACCCTATCTGACAGGATTCCTGCACAAATGAGGCTGCAACCTTGGAAAAGAATATCTGAGGAGGTAACACAGACTGGAGACCTTGATACAATGAGAACCATGAGGAAAGAGATTAAATGCTTTCATAAGACTCCAAATGATGCTTCATCCATATCTATGACTTTGACTTTTATTCCATAACCTTCACTTGGTACTGATCCTTTACCTTGATCCCCATTTAATATCCCACATTCCCCTGCCTGTCCGTAAACTGGCTGTTGTCCATTTTTAATCTTGTAAATCCAACCTTCCTCATAATTTTATGGCTACATCTTGAAAACTATCACATCTTTAGGGGGAGGGATCATGTCTTATTCTTTTTATATTCCCAGTATTTAGAATGATTCCTAAACAAAACAGGCCCTCAATGGATGTTTGCTAAGTAAACATAACACCTTTCTTGCATTGATAAGATTACAGCCACGTGTTGTTTAACGACTGGGGTATGTTCTGAGAAATGCGTCGTTAGGGGATTTCATCATTGTGCGAATGTCATCAAGTGTACTCACACAAACCTAGATGGTATAGCCTACTACACACTTAGGCTATATAATACTAATCTTATGGCACCACCGTTGTATTATGCGGTCCCTCATTGACTGAAATGTTGTTATGCAATGCATGACTGTATAAGCATATTATTCAACACTATTAATCAAAACATTTGGCTGACCATTAAAATATTTTAGTATTAGTTTTAGTCTTGGTAACTTTTACTTTCTAGATTATGGCTAATGAGAATATTTTCACCCTATGGGTACAATACACACTTTAGAGGTTTGTATTTTCAAGGCCAATCTCAAAAAAAAAAGAAAAATTCAGTTTGTGTGTTTTTCAATCATCATCATCATCCTTCTCCTCCTTGCTTCGCATGAAATCAAGATATACACAGCGTAAGAAAATGGCTCAGTCTTATGATGCAAATGATCAGAATTCCCCATAGATCTGATTCTGAAATGAACTGATCTATTATTGAATTTTTCTAATTATTTCTAATTTTTGAAATTCTCTTCATAACGGTTAACCCAAAACATTGGTTAAGTATAATCTATATTTTATTTGATATGCAAATTTGAAGATATAATACATTTTGAAGATATAAAATATTTGAAGACATAAAAATCTTCTTAAAATACTACTGCTTCCAGCTATGACAGAATAACTGGGACAAGATTTTCCTTCTGCCATAAAAAACTAGAGAACTGGACAAAATATATAAAGCAGACACTGAACATTAGTCAGGATAATCCCTGAGAGATAAGAAACAAATAAGGTGAGCTTGATAATCACTCTGACTTTCTAACTGGAGGTACTTTCTAAACCATACTGTGGAGAAAGAGAACATGAGGAGAGCATGAGCAGCTTGTTAACTAGAGGAAACTGAGACTGCAGTTCAAATAAGCTGAAGCACCTGGAATTCTGTGAAGTGTAATACTGGAAAGGAGATATCTACAAAGAGAAAAAAATTCAGAAATCGTTATAAGAGTCTCCTTGAGGCCATTCTTGACTACTAAGCTACAAGTGTATAGGGCAAAAGTCCATGAGGCTGGGCAAAGAAGAACCAGAAAGCTGCAACCAGAAAAATTCCCAGAATGTAGCAGACCTGGGAGATATTTAACTTCCAACCAACTAGAGAGGAAGGAACCCGCTGAATACTTAGGGCATTCAACGGAGAACACAAAAGGGTAACATCTTAGGAATGGGGCTCAACTAGCCATAGAGTATAGGTACTCTAACAAAGCTTAAAAACTATCAAGCTACAAATAATTTACGTGCCTACTAAAGTACAAAAGATGGTAACAAAGTCCAGCATTCAAGAATGTAAAATGTCCAAAGCCCAATAAAAAAGTATTAGACATATGAAGAAACAACAAAATATGAGCAACAACCAGGATGAAAATCCATCAGAGAAATAGATTGAGAAATGACAAAAATCATGGAATTAATCAAAAAGCACTTTTTAAATGAAAAAATCACTAGAGGGGTCAATAGCAGATTCAAGCAGGCAGAAGAAAAACAGTGAACTTGAAGATAGGTCAATTGAGATCATTCATAATCAAACAGGAATAGAGGAAAAAACCAAATGACTGTCTCAATAGATATAGAAAAAGCATTTGACAAAATCCAACACTCTTGATTTTGTCTTGTCATGATAAAAATATGACAAGGATATCTGCTCTCATCACTTCTGTTCAATGGGAGTTCTAGCTGGGGCAATCAGGCAAGAAAATGAATTAAAAGGCATCCATATTGGAAAGGAAGAAGTAAACTTATCTCTTCTTGCAGATGACATGATCTTATATATTGAAAATCTTACAGAATTCACACAAAAAAACTATTAGAGCTAATAAATTAGTTCAGCAAGGTTGCAGAATATAAGATCAATACACAAAAATCATTTGCATTTCTATACACTAACAATAAACAATCATAAAATGAAATTTAAAAAATGTCCACTTAGTACAATTGCATTAAAAAGAATAAAATATTTAGGAATAAGTTTAACAACAGAACTGTAAATTTTATTCTCTGAAAGCTACAAAACATTGTTGAAAGAAATCAAAGAAAAATTAAATAAATGCGAAGACTTCCAAGTTCATGGATTGGAAGACAATATTGTTAAGATGGCAATACTTCCCAAACTGATCTACATATTCAACACAATACCTATCAAATTCTCAGCTGACTTCTTTGCAGAAAATGATAAGCTGATCCTAAAATTCATTTGGAAATGCAAGGAACACAGAATAGTCAAAATGATCTTGAAGAAGAAGAACAAAGTAGGGGAATCAAACATCCTGATTTCAAAACTTACTATAAAGCTACAGTTATAAGACAGTGTGGTACTGGCATAAGGATATACATATAGATCAATGAAATAAAAGTGAGAATCCAGAAATAAACCTATACATCTGCTGTCAATTGATTTTTGACGAGAGTGCCAAGACCACTCAACGGGAAAAGAATCTTTTCAATAAATTGTGCTGGGACAAGATATCCACATGGAAAAGAATGAATTTGGACTTCTATTCACACCATATAGAAAATTTACTCAAAATGGATCGAAGACCTAAACTTAAGAGCTAAAACCATAAAACTCTTAAAAGAAAACACAGGTATAAATCTTCATAAGTCTGGATAAGGCAACAGTTTCTTAGATATAATACCTAAAGCATAAGCAACCAAAAAGAAAATAAATAAATTGGATTTCATCAAAGTTAAAAACTTTTGTGTATCAAATGACACTACCAAGAAAATGAAAAGGTAACTTGCAGAATCAAAGAAAATATTTATAAATCATACCTGATAAACATATAATATCCTATTCTTTAAAGAACACTTACAACTCAACAATACTCAATTTAAAAATGGGCAAATGATTTGAATACACATTTCTCCAAAGAAGATCCACAAGTAGACATTAAATACATGAAAGGATACTCAACATCATTAATTGTTAGGGAAACGCAAATCAAAACCATAATGAGATATCACTTCACACACACTAGGACAGCTATAATAATAATTTTTTTAAAAAAGTAAAATAACAAGTGCTGGTGAGGATGTGGAGAAATTGCAGCCCCCATATATTGCTGGTAGACATGTAAAATGGTGTAGCTGTTGTGGAAAACAGCTTGGCAGTTTCTCAAAAAGACAGAGTTACCATATGACCCAGCAACTCCATTCCTAATTATCTTGCCAGGAGAAATGAAAACTTATGTCCACGCAAAAACTTGTATACAAATGTTCGTAACAGCATTATTAATAATAGCCAAAAATTGGAGACAACCCAAATGACCATCAACTGATGAATGGAAAAACAAAATGTGATAAAGTATATACATTCAATGGAACATTATTCAGCCATAAAAAAAATGAAGTACTGATATATGTTATAACATGGATAATCCTTGAAAATATTACATAAGTGAAAGAAGCTAGACACAAAAGGTCATATATTACATGATTCCATTTATATAAAATGCCCAGATTAAGCCATAATAGAACTTCTTATTAAAAACACAGTTATTTTGAGCCAGCCCTGGTGGCCTAGTGGTTAAGTTCGGCATGTTCCGCTTCAGCGACCCGGGTTCAGTTCTTGAGCACAGACCTATACAACTCTGTTAGCAGCCATGATGTACTAAAAAATAGAGGAAGACTGGCACGGATGTTAGCTCAGGGCAAATATTCCTCAGCAAAAAAAGTTTTTTTTATATGTGTTCAATAGATTCTTGAATAGTTCACTTGTACCTCACCATCTTCCAAAAATGATTTAAAGTTGATAGTTCTATATGCCATCATATTTATTAAATTTGAGAAAAGTCAATGAAAGAGCATTAGTTCAAAAAGAGGTAAAATAACCAAGCTCTTGGAATTAAACCTACCATATTCAATAAAAACAGAGTTCACTTGAATGTTAGATATGCTTCTAAAACTCCTATGTAATACTGTATTTCTGTGAATCAACTCACTTTCACCCTTCCTTTGGCTTCATTATAATTTTAGAAGTACTAGAAGAGAAAAAAAAATGTGATGGCGCCATTTACTCTTAAGCATTCTTCCTTAATTTGCATATTATGTGTATTTGATTCTCCTAATACCAAAAAAACCCACATTATTTAAATAATCTGACTAATCACACACAATAATCCACATTTTTATATACTAAATATTTAAAAGTAGTCTACAAATTTAATTCCCACTGATTTTCACGTTTTTAAAAGAGCTCTAGTTTTGGTTTCCTCATTAGTAAATAAAATAAAATTAGAAGATTTCTATTTTTTTCCTAGTTTCAACTTCTATGAGTCTTTGAGATTTATATACTTCTAACATATTAAACCATAATGGTCCTATTATGGGCTGAATTGTCACCCCTGCCCATCCAAATTCATATGTCGAAGTTCTAACCCCCTAGCCCCTCAGAATGTGACTGTGTTTGGAGATAGGGCCTTTAAAGAAGTGAGGTAAAATTAAGGTCATATGGATGAGCCCTAATCCAATATGACTGGTGTCCTTATAAAAGGAGATTAGGACAAAGACATGCATGGAGAAAAGACCATTTGAAGACAAAGAGAGAAGACAGCCATCTACAAGCCAAAGAAAGAGATCTCAGAATGAAACCAACTCTGCCAACACCTTGATCTTGGACTTCTAGTCTCCAGAACTGTGAGGAAATAAATTTGTTATTTAAACCACCCAGTCTGAGGTACTTTGTTATGGCAGCCCTGGCAAACTAATACAGGCTCTAACATTTTTCAGTTATTTAGATCTTCTAACCTGTTAGTAGCATGGAAACAAACATCAAAATACAGAAGTGAAACTCAGATTTCAAGAAACTCTAGAATGAGTTCTTTGGAGACATAAATGTATAAAAGGGCTCTGGACTTCCTTTCCAGTAAGCTGAATTACTTTGGCTGCAGTAGGACTTTAGGAACAGTAAATTCCACATTCCTAAAGCAAAAGTTAACTTCCTATTAGCTTTTTGTGTTATGGTGTATGTATACATATGTTTGTTTGGGTTTTTTTTTAATTGCAAAAGAGCCAACATTAAATTCCAAATGGAGAGATACCCTTGAATTGGCTCAACAATTCCCTGTAACGAGATGGAAAGAAGTAGAAGTACTTGGGAGGAAAACAGCTGGATTCAAATCTTGGCTCTATCTCCTACTAGCTACTTAATGTTAAGCAAGTTACTCTCTGAGACTCAGTCTTATAAAGGGAGATCACTTAACACAATGCCTGGCACATAATAGATGCTTTACAAAAGGGGACATCATTTCATCATCATATTTAAATAACTCAGCATTGGCCCAAAAGGAATAGCAAGCTACCTACCTAAGCGCTACTGAAAAGAAAAAAAAAAAATAGCACCAATGTGCCCTAGTGCAATCTAATTTTCACTATACTTGAAATAATAAAGCCCAAATAAAATCAAAATTAACACAATAGCTTATACCACTTTAAAAAAACAGTAAATACCTGCATAGGCTCTATTTAATGAATCAAATACTTAAAAAGGATTCAAGATTTCTGTCAACTTCTCTTTAAACACATTTTATCTTAAAATGTTACATTTTGCCTGAAATTCAGTCCATTTATACATTCAAACTCTACTAATTTTGCAAAGACTGTTTGAGTTCCACATTCCACTTAATCCTTAGCTGACAATTTTTCCCTCCCTTTGATACAATAGTACTAAATTATATGTTTCTTTCTTTTGTACTTTTTGTCCCTTATGTTCATCTTACTTCAACAACAAGACTTTAAGTTTCCTGAAGGCAAGATTCACGATACCTAGGCTGTGCCTAGGCACCAGCCATGTGCTCTCAGAAAGAATTTATTACTTTATGGATTGACTGTGTTAAATAGTTATAAATTTGCTATTGCCTTTCTATGCTGCTTAATTTAAAGGCATTTCAAATTAGAACTCAGAATGCCTTTACTATAACATATATATAGAATCACACACAGATTTGAGTGTCCTAAAAAATAACCTGTTAGCCTAATTAATGACCTAATTAAGTCTTTAAAAGTAATTATTAGATAATATACAGACCACAATAACATTTTTTCATTTTCTGCTTATTTTTTTCCATTGTTAGCAATATATCTCTTTTACAGTCTACAGGAGTTAATCCCTACCATTCCCTGAATGATAATGAGAATATATTTTCACAGTAGCAACTGGTGACATTTCAATAAATCAATGTGCTACAGTGATACCTAAATAAAAGCTTATTTCACTATAATGATGCTTCCAGGCTTCCCTCAAGTCAGGTGGTTACTTGCAGTTAATGATCTGTGACATACCACACAAGTAGTCCTAAAAAGACTTATTATCCACCGCATGTGCAACAATATTTGCTTTATGGATGGCTAAATGAATGAAGACATTCAATGTAACTGTAAAAGTAAAATCAAAAGAAAACTTACAAGTAACATGTTTTCTTTAAGTAAAAGGGCTGTGACCATTTTCCATTAATACTTAACCTTTTAGTGGAGCAGTGCAACCACATATAACGCTCAAATCCATAAAGCCCAAGAGCTGTTCTGGGTTAATGCTAATTAAATGCCCCCAATCAAAAGAGCAGTAACTTTACAAAAATGTGAGATCATCAGCCTCTATTGTTGACATCAAAGTCACATTACAAAGCTTAATGAACAACTTAGAAAAAGACAAATAGGCTTAATACGTAAGTCGAGACCATATCTTTTAATCGAATTTACACACACATATACAACACAAACATGCCAAGAAAAGAATTATTATTATGCTGCACACAAAATCTGCTAATCTCAAACAATACTCTATCTTTCATAGCTGCCAGACTTTGTAAGCATTCACATGTTTACCATTTATAATTTTATTTCATTTACTAGACTCGGCTTTTGTCCACCATGTGTCCACTGCGGATTAACTATTCCCGTAGGTACAATTAAGGCCTTTCCATTTGTTGTAAGAAGAGCTAAGTATGAAGGACACAGCCAGAAATAATATTTATACCTCAACCAAACACAGAAGCACATTCAAACTCAAACGATGGTTTATGCAGCATCTTTTTTTTTTATTAGACACATGTCTACATAGCAAAATAAACTTGAGATAAAAATTCATGGCAACTGTATACCAGCTTTCACCATTTAGACTGGATATCAAAATTATATCACCTCCATCAACTGAAATTATTTTCCAGAAAAATTTACTTCTAAACTACAAGTGAAAGTTGCCTCCCAAACATTAATTATAACTAAAGTTTTCGTCATTATTTATGTATTTCAGAGAAATTTCACAAAATTTTTACTGGTCTTTATTTTTAAATCCTTAAATTAAGAAAAATATATAAACTTAGCAATACTCCTCCCTTACCCATAACTAGAAGAAAGGATTGAAGAGACAGTGGAAAACACAATAATAACAACTAACGTATATATAACCTATTATATATCAGGCATGGTTCTAGGAACTTTATATAAATATTCAATTCTTACAACAACCTCTCTATAAGGTAGGTGCTATTATTATTGCTCTCTTTACAGATGAGAAAACTGAGGTACAAAGATGATAAGTACCTTACCATGGTCACATAATTAATAAGTGAGCCTGTATCTGAACCTAAGTGATCTTACTTAGAAGTCTATGCCCTTAATCACTACTCTATACTGTCTCTCTATATTAAAGATATTAAAGTGCTAGAACACACTATAAAATAAATACACATAGGGAAAATACAATTTCTCATCTTTTAAAATTAAAATTTTGAATGAAAATTACGAGATTAATTAGGGCTAAGAGTTTAGTTTTCAAAAGAACTATGTGTGTAACATAAAAGGCTTTTTACGTGACCTTATGTGGTAGTAACTCATAAGCACCAAGTGAGGCTATTATTATTAAACTCCTCTTCCAGACGAAAAACCTGGGCTCCGAGTTTTATAAAAACTAAAAAAAACAGTATTATTTTCACTTTACATCTCAAAAGATCCATAGTTCTATCTTTTACTGAAGTAGAGAATTAACAGTTTTCTAGTCATTCACAACAAGTATTTATTGAGCCCTCTCTGTGCCAGGGATGAGCTAGATACTAGAGGGACAGCAGTGAACAAGGCAGACAATCTCTGCCTTTGTTGAGCTTTAATTACAGAACACCTGCATAATCCAAAGGGCAAAAAAAAACAACTTTGCTCTTAAAAAGGTGACTTTTTCATAAGAAACACACAGTTTGAAAAGCAAAAAGCAGCTAATAATTACTAAAATCAAATAAGAAACTATCTAGTAGTCTGTCCTAGTTCTTTTCTATTTGTTCATTTCCCTCAACCCTCTAAAGAGTTTAGGAATTGGGAAAGTTCGCACAGACCCCTCATGTTCAATAAACTAAAGAGTAAGGAATAGAAATGATTCATTCAAAACTATATCTAAAAACACAAGTTCAAAAATTTTAAAAAGACATGCATTTTATATCATCAGGTGTTTGCACATTCCCCTCTCATGTCTGTCTCTCTGTTCCTGTGAACATAAAACACGATGTAATATCTCCCATCCTTTAAAAACAACACCAAAAGAGTTCTGACCCGCAGTCCTTCCAGCTGCTACCCCGTTTATTGACTCTCTTGTCGAGTGGCCTTATATCTACATGTTGCCTCTATTCATTGTCCACAGTTCATGTCCTTCCCTTCTCTCTTGAACTCACTCTACTGAGCTTTCACCCCGACCACTCCAACATACCTGCTTGCCAAGGTCACACCAACTGCCTCTACATTGCTTAACCTAATAACCATTCTCAGTCTTCATCTGTGGATCACTCCCTTCTCCTTAAAACATCTTTACATTTGGCCTCTAGGACACTTCACTCTCATGATTTTCCTCCTACCTCCACTGGCCATATTTCAATTCCTTTGCTAATCTCTCTTCACTTCCCCAAACTTTAAAACATGGCTGTAACCCAAGGATTAATCTTTGGACCTCTTCTCTTTTTATAGTCACTTCTACGTTAAATTCATCCAGTCTCAAGGACTTAAATAGCACCAGTATGCTGTTGACTCCCAGGCTTTTATCTCTAGACCTTATCTTGCCCCTGAACTCCATAGTCATACCTCCCTCTGCCTACTAAATATCTCCATTTTGTTGCTTAATAAGTACCTCAAATTTAACATATCCAAAACCAAACTTTTGATCCTCACCCAAAATCTGTTCCTCCCACATTCCTCCTCATCTCAGTGAATTGAACTTCAGTCTTCCAGATACTTAGGCCAAAAATCTTGGCATTATCTTGCCTCTTCTCCACAACCAATCTGTGAGAAAATTCATCACCCCTACCTTCAAAATATATCCAGAAGTCAACCACTTCTGACAACTTCCATTGTTATCACCCTGGTCCATGCCACCATTATTTCTAACCTGGATTATATCAAAAGTCTTCTATCTGTTTACCTTGCTTCCACTCTTACCCACTATAGTATATGCTCAAAACAAGAATTATAGTGATCTTTTCAAGTTAAATCACTTTACTCTGCTCAAATCCTTTAGTGGCTTTCCATCTCAAGCAGAATACAAGTCAAAGCCCCCTTAAAATGGCCTACAAAGTCTTTTCCTGATCTGTCCTCTTCCTAGATTCTTTTCTCTTTATATCTAACTTCATCTCCTACACTACTCCTCTCACTCACTAGTCCCATAACTTCACATAGCTACACACATAGCTACAAACACATACACACATAACAACATATACACACCTCCTCAAAGTTCCTGGGGAGAAAAAAAAACAAACTACTACCTCGAGGCCTTTGCACCTAATCCTCCCCTCTACTTGGATAACTCTTCTTCCAGATATTTATGTGGCTCTCTCTCTCTTCTCCTTTATGTCTTTGCTCAGGTGTCATCTTCTCAGACTTTTCCTGACTACCATATTTAAAACCTTAACACCCTCCCCAAAGAATTCATTTTTCTCGCTTTCCTGCTTTATCTATCTATACAACACTTACCACCATTTAATATATCATATATGTTATTTATTTATTTATTGCCTATCTTCCTCTACTGGAACACAGCCAGATGAGGGCAGGGATTTTTGTCTATCTGTTCATTTCTGTATCTCTAACACCTAGACAGGAATGTGCTCAATGACTATTTGTTGAATGAATGAAGAAAGACATAAGAAAGTAAACAAAGAAAATACTTGCTGAAATGCTTTATTTATACTGCAAAAACTACACATCCATGTGAAATTTTAGAAAATAATGTCACAAAAAATGAAAAGTAATTAAATTCTAAGCTCAAAAACAATTTTAAATTAAAAAGAAACGCTACTTTTAGAGCCCCCAAAATACTCCAAAGTTGGGCATATTTCCAGGATGTGCCTGGCAAATAGTAAGAATTCAATAAATCTTAGCTAGATTTATTATTATTATTGTTATTAGGTATATGCATCTACCTACGTATACAGAAAATGGATTCATGGATTCTTAATAATCTATCAATTGAATGATAAAATGAACCTAAGCAATCATCTCTGTAAAGAAGAGGTCAGGGTTTAAACTGGACATAAAGTTACAATTAAACTCTCTTAAAATTGTATGTCAATAAATATGTTCAATTAAGCAGACTTACAACTAAACATAGTTTGGGTCATAATATTTTAGGAATAGAAGGTGCTTATGATTACCTAGTATAATCCCCTCATTTTATACATGAGGATGATCCTAAGGGATTAAGTAAATTGCCCAACATCACGTAGCTAGATAAAATGAAAGCATCAGGACAAAAGCTGAAGTTTTCTGATCCCCCCTCCAGTGTTCTTTTAATCTATATTGGATTTGTTCCAAAATCACTGCAAATATAAATTAAAATAAATTATTAAAGGGGCTTAAATTACATTAATGAAAATTTCAGATCTCCTTTTCACAAGGAAATGTTTTTATAGCTGTGTTCTTTTATTTAATATTAATTTAACACTTAATAATTAATTTCTTCTAAAATTTAAAATCAGAAATTCATCATAAAAGAAACAAAAGTAAGGTGGATTGTGCTTTTTTTTAGCATTTATTAAACTTTATTCATCATGACAAGAAGAAGATGGACAGAAATCATATAAACAGATTGTTGTGCCTGAAACACTTACACAATTTCCCCAGAAAAAAACCAGAAAAACCTTAATACTTCTCTGGCTAGGTAAATTATAATACTGTCAAAATAGTTTGAAGTAGGTTATCTAAAAAAAGTAACTATGAAATGACATAACATCACTGCAACAACCATCAGGTAAAAAATGGTTTTTGATTAGTAATATGAAAAAGCACTCATTTGATATTTTTCTTCCTCAATAATTACCAGTCATAACATCAGTCTGAATGCAAACTTAATGCATTTAACTTGAGGAAACTACTAAACCAATTAAACTTGAAACGCTATCAAAATGTTCTGAAAGTACAATAGGAGTGTGAAGTATCACATAAGAGAACAGCTTTAAGTATATACAGCCATGCATTCTGAGAAATGTGTGATTAGGTGATTCTGTCGTTGTACAAACATCACAGAGTGTACTTACACAAACCTAGATGGTATAGCCTACTACACACCTAAGCCATATGGTACCAATCTTAAGGGAACACCATTGTCTTTGCGGTCTGTCATTGACTGGAACAGTGTTATGCGATACATGACTGTATATTAAAATACTCTCTTACTCAGTATACAGGATACTGATGCTATCAGTATCAGAATAAGATGTTATCAGCATCTTCCAGTAAGTAAATAATCATAGCTCTGTCTGACAAATTTACACGTAAAAAGAGGAAAAAGCAAAAAAATGAAGCAATAGAAACAGAAATATTAGATGCATCTGAAAAAGACACTTGGTTCTGATACTTTGGAATTACTATTCCTGGAACAAAAAAGAACCAAAGTATTAAAAGAAATGGATGAGGGAGGGGAATGTTTAAATTTACAATGTATAAACAGAATGAACTTTTCAAATTCTCAAAAGAGTTTTTGTTTATGCTTTTAAATTAGAAACTCTTAAGCAAACTGATAATAATGACTCACATTCACTTTGTTATATTGTAGATGATAAATTTTATAGAAGTTGATATGAATCCTTCAAAATAGGAATCAAAGTAAATACTACCTACTTCATATTCACATTTCTACTCTCCAGATAAACAAGAATTTTTAAAGACTCAAAAGAGTCACTGAAATTCATGTAAATTCCCATAAAATTTTTTAAGCTATACATATAACCATTTCTTACACTCCTTTATTACTGAGAATAAAGAATAGTCTTTGCCTTGTGATAATTTTATTGAGAGCATCAGTAAAATTTTCAACTTCAAATTTACTTGTTTTACTAATACATTTCCACTGAGTTCAGGGAACACAACTTACAAGGTACATTAAAATGTAACCTTTGAACCTTGCAGTGTAAAACATCACTTCCTGGGCAGAGATAGTACTCCAAGAATAATCAATCACTGTTAAGAAGAATATACACTCAACATTGTTAATTAGTGTTGATGCACTCTTCTCTATGCCCTCATCTGTCATGAAGATTGTTTAAAAATCTGAGTTATTAGTCTTTATTTGGGAAAGGATCTGGTTAATATCTTTAAGAGTAGAAATCATTCATCCATCCACTCTATCCTGGAGCGTGATAATTCCTACCCCCAATACAAGTTACTGATAACCACTACCCTTCCACGAACTAAGAAGCTATAAATCAGGAAGAGGGCAGCTCCTATGCAACCCCTGTTAATTTCTGTTTACAATCTATCCAACTGAGAATGTTAGCTAGCCAGGGGAGAAACTAGCTGATGGATCAGATAGTAGGAAAACATAACAGCTTAAAGATAGAAAATAACAAAATGACAAATTAAAATGCCATGTGGTTATAAAACATGGATTGAATTTAAAATTAATCTTTAAAAAAATTAATATTCCTGAATGTTCATTCATTTCAATTTGAACCTTCCCTGAAACACTGAAAGAAAAAGCTGTAATTTAGTGCAGATTATGATTTTTTGAAATTAAACACAAAAACAAAAAATTTGTAAATAAAAAGTCAAAAATGTAACTTTCTACCATTATGTAAAAGTCACAAGTTTGGAAAAAGCAGCAAAATTCATAATTCTTTTATAATATTTATTTAACTTAAAATCATGACATAAAGTCTATGACATTTTGTCTCAAACATGATCCAGCATAAGATAACTTCTATGTATTTCCTAAAAAACTCTTTCTGACATTATTCACCAGGGTAGAATTCAGTAGACCAGTTGGGCCTGAAGGCCATCTAATAGATTTCCTGTATCTACATATGTATTTTTCCTCATTAAGAAAACCATTTTCCCTGAATAACACATCCTGGGCCATAAACACTTCTCATTTCAACAGAGTCTTCATGAAAAGGCTTTTATTCTTTCATTCAGTATTCATTCATTCAGGTACTGTTCTAAGTGATGAGGTCCTTAGCTTTCATAGAGCTTAGATTTTAACGGGGAAAGACAGACAAGAAACAAACAAAAAACAATATCAGATGGCAACAAGACTATGCAGATAACTGGAACAGAATTTCCTGACAGAAAAGACTAGATGGCTCATTTAGATTGAGTGGTCGAGGAAGGAAACTCTGAGGAGATGACATTTAAGATGAGATCCAAATGACAAAATGGAGCCAGCATTTTGAAAGAAGGAAAAGCATTCAAGCAGAAGAAACCCTAAGGTACAAATTAACTTGGAATGTTTTAGGAACAGAAAAAAAGACAAATGTGCCTTATGCATATAGTGACCAAGGGAGCATGCAGTAGAAAATGAGATCTGAGAACCAGTCTTGGTAAACTTGGATAAGGAGTTGGATTTCATCCTAAGTGTGATGAGAAAGCACTAGAGGGTTTTAAGCAGAAGAGTCATGTGAAAGATTTGCCACTTGGGAACTGGGCTGTAGGAAAGCAAAGCTAAGCGCAGAAAGAACAGTTAGGAAGCTACTGCAGTAATTCACACAAGAGGTGATGATGGTGTGTTAGGTCATGGCCACGTCCACCCATAATGAGCCCGTAGGCGGACATTAATTGAAAAATCCTAGGCTCTGCTGCACAGGCTATGATCAAGTGAGAATGCCCAGGTGCTGGGGGAGCAAGACCTTCAAGGCCAGGAAACCAGGTATTAGGCCTGGTGGATTTGACTCCCTGAATTGCAGAAGTTGCCTTAGACGGTAATACAATTGTTTCTGGGCGCTTATGTGGCTGGATCCGTAGCCTGTCAGACATCTCACTCCACATGGGGCTGCAGATATCATCAAACTTCAACAGAACTTCCGTAAAATACACTGAATAAGTATATGACTCATCCTCTTTCCCATTTTGAAAGTTACCTACCAGTAATTTATTTTACCTCACTAGGGAAAAGTAGGTCCTTCCATGAAGACTTGGATATAATTATATTTATTAATCCCAACAACCAGACAGAGCAAAAGTCAAATTTTTAGAAAACTTGAAGACAGTAGAGAAAAAGAATGAAATTAAGACCCAGGTTCGCAGGTCCCAATCACTCCTTAAGTGCTCTCTTTGGCTCAACCTTTGCGCAAATTAATGATGGCTAGCTGAATACACACATAGCTAGCACTCAAGAATGTTTGCTGAATGAATTGCCCTACCCAACACATGATATGAGAACTGTCAATCTGGAAAAAAAAAAAAAAACAAGGAATAAGATGGCAACAAAGGAATTCTCTAGGAACCATTTTCTCCAGGCCACTTTTGTAAAATATCTATTTCAGCTCTTCTAATATACAATTTGAGATCATTCGAATTGAAGCTATAGTCAGTGCTTTTAAAAGGCTATTATGATTAATAATAATAACTAATAGTTATTGGGCATTTACAGTATATAAGACTACATGCTAAGTGATTTTCATGTAACATCTCATTTAATCTATAAACCAACTTTTCAGACAGAAACTATTATCCTTATTTCCAGAGATTTCCTCCAGATGAGGACATTAAGGCTTAAAGATATAAATTGTCTAATGTCACACAGCTGTTAAGTGAAGAAATCGCGCTTTTAAGCAACGTCTGTCTAAATTCAAAGCCCTATGATCTTAACTATGACTTAATACTTCATTTAAAATCTTAAACAGTATAAAGAAAGAATACTAACTAGTGTCTTACAGTTTTTCAGAATAGAATATAGAATAAATTAATTTGTTTTTAAGTATTATATATTGAAATAGTTAATTTACTAATTACCAATTCTGTTTATTTCATTAAAGCAAGTCCCTTCCTCTGCTGGCTCCTTCATTAACCTATTCTAATTATTCCTTATATTTAAACATAATAAAACAATTTTTTTACAAAAATAAACCAATACTTCATCCTCACCAAAGACTTTCCTCAATCCTTAGTCCAAATTTCTGAGAGTTTGATATATTTTAATAAAAAGGAAATGATTTTAGGGGCTGGCCCAGTGGTGTAGTGGTTACGTTCGCACACTCCACTTCGGCGGCCCGGAGTTCACAGGTTCAGATGCTGGGCGTGGACCTACACACCGATCATCAAGCCATGCAGTGGAGGCAACCCACATATAAAATTAAAATAGAGGAAGCCTGGCACAGATGTTAGCTCAGGGTCGATCTTCCTCACCAAAATGAAAAAAAAAAAGCCAATGATTTTACAACTTACTAATCATAAACTTTTACTACAGAACAAATTCAAACATATACACACACACACTCTCTTTCTCTCTTTGTATGGAAATCTTCTCTCTATCCTATCCTTATGCTAACCTTTGACTAAAAGTTGGCTACTGCTGCCAATATTTTCACAGCCTACACAAATTTCTTTTCAACATATACTTTCGATTCAAGTTGCAAAGAATAGGACACAGTGTTGAATTTTAAAAAGCACATTTAGGCAGAAGATGACTCTGTAGATAATGAGCATAATAATTCAGTTTCAGATGTCTTCCTACCATCTTTCTTTTACTTTGCGTTTAGTATGTAAAGTCTTTGCTTTTTAATACAGTTACATCCCCAGAAAAGGAAATGAATTCATACTACTATGCTAATGTAACATCAATTTGGAAACACAAATTGTAAGATCTTTCATTACATGATTATATGAAATCGGGCCAGTGACAGATTACACAGTAAACGATAACCAGTAAAATGTTCATCTATAATCTCTCCATTTTACAACGTTCTGTATGACTGCATACTCTATTACATGATCTCGTTCTGAAAGAGAGTATTATAAATATAAGAAAGGGATTAGAGCTAAGTCATAAGTGAAAAAATTCTAGACATATGCTATTAAATCTCAAACAGAACACTGCAATATTTTTTCATAAATTCATGTAACTTATATAAATGTTTGCTTTTAAAACCTAGGAATGGCATCACCAGCACAGTCCAATAGCCCATCTAGTCTGATATCCTGTCTTTGACAGTGACCAATGGTAGATGCCTCATAGGACAGCATAAATACATAACATAATGTATATAATTATGCACCATTACTCCAGATGGTAGTTAGATTATATCCTGAAAGAAATGAAAACAAATTCCAACCCCCTAACCCTTCCCTACTCTATAATTTCCCAAAAGGTGATGAGAAACCTCCAATAAAGCACAAATTTAACCATAATATAAGCCAAAATGTTGGTAACACGACAGCTGACTAAGAAATGATCTCCTAAAATGAAAAGTTGCACTCAGAAATAGAACCTAAGCTCATCAAAACTTACGATTTGTAAAGGGGGATTTCAATGAATTGAGAAGCAGCTGATTCACTCAATTGGAATTATTTACAAAACAGATGAACAAAATTTAACTTAAAGCTTAAACAAGCTATATCTTTTACCTAAGCCATCCACTTTTTATATGTAATACTGTTTTCTAGAAAGTATTATAAAATTTGCTTATTAACTCTTCACAGAAATGATATTCACACCTGTTTTGTAACGGTTTTAAGGTAACGCTTGGATTTATTAAATGTTCATCTAAGTGTGCAAAACCACATAATGAAGAAATCTTGGTTTGGCCCTTCAGGAAGTACTATTTCCTAAACAATTACAGACAAAAAATGTACTATATTTTTAAAGACCATTGGAGAAGATAATTCTCTTGGTAGTATACTTGGGTATTGATTTAACAATGCTTATAGTCAGGAAACAGTTCCTGACCTAAATCCTCCATGGTATAATTTGAATTCATTTTCTCTTTTTCTGACCTCAAATAACTTGTAGAACATTAGGTCATATCATAATATTTTATTTATTTTAAAACACTTATTAATGTCTCCTTTTCCAGGTAACTGCATTTCAGGACTATGAACCAAATAACAGTCCTGTACTGAATTCAGTTTTATAATTCTTATATGCTGTATATCACAGCCCAAGAGACAAATCTCAAAAATTACTTATACATCATTTTTACCAAGCACTACTCCTCCCCTAATACACTCTTTCTCAAAAAAAAAAAATTATCTATATTTCAGAACAAACCTCAAAAATTCAGAAAAGGAAGTTTATGGTAGATGGGAGCAAGGAACAATGCACACAAAATTCCATGCAGACACTGCTTCCTTCCCTAGAATAGGGCATCATTTAATGAAATCTATCTCTCAAAATCTCTGGGGCTGAGCTGAAGCTGCAGTGTAATATCATAAAGTCTGCAGCTGTGTTGCTGTTCTTAATAGTCCACGCTGTTTCCTTAGACCACAGGAAGCCAAAACACAGTGTCCGAACAGAACTTACCTTAACAGGAATTGGCCAAAGCAGGGGAGCAGTTATGATAGATCAAGGCATCAAAACCATTATTTAAAACATTGTGCACATCTCTAGGAATTTTCTCCTTTAGCAACTTGCTCACTCCAGGAAAGCTGTACCTATTTATGTTTCCAAACATCAACTATTTTTTAGGAATAAAAACTATGAGATAGGCAAATAAACTTTACTATACATAAATAAGCCTTAATAACTTACTTTTATTGCCCACCAAGGCAACCAGCGGCTCAGTTTCTGACTCCTCGCTCACCTTCTTCACCACAGAATACCAGTCTTCTAAATTCTCAAAGCTTTGGTAATTTGTAATATCATATACCAAGAGGATTCCCTGTCACAAAAGAGTTACAGAATATTTGTAATGTACTACTTGAAAAAAAATATTAATACTGAATATTCTTAAGTAATGCTTCAGATATGTCTAGTAGAGTATAAAAATAAAATGTAGACTATTTTATATAATACTGACTTCATTTAGTTTCCAGCAGACAGATAACACTGAATGTTTTCATTCAAGATAAATCCAACAATTAAGATGCAATTCAAGGGGCCGGCCGAGTGGCACAAGCGGTTAGGTGCACGTGCTCCGCTGCGGCGGCCCGGGGTTCACAGGTTCGGATCCCAGGCGCGGACGGACGGACCACTTGTTAAACCACACTCTGGCGGCATCCCATATAAAGTAGAGGAAGATGGCTATGGATGTTAGCTCAGGGCCAATCTTCCTCAAGAAAAAAGGGGAGGATTGGCATCAGATGTTAGCTCAGGGCTAGACCTCCTCACAGAAAAAAAAAAAGATGCAATTCAAGCTAAATAATAATTTTATCAAATTATAAGTGGTTTCCCAATAAGACATCTGGGATATGCTTGGTAAGTTCCAATAAATATAAGAAAATCATATCACAGAGGTGGAAAAAGCCTCAAGGTCTACAATCCTGCCTGTCACTTTCATGAGGTCAAACGTTTAACCCTTTCAATAAATAACCATCTGCTGCTACTCTTTTTAAATATTTTCAAAAATGGAGATTCCATGACATCCCTTGATAGTCAATTTCAGTGTTTAACGCAATTTTCTTTAAATGAAATAAGTCGATTTCCTCTTTTGGTCCTCTGTGCATTTGGAGAACAACATGAGAGTATCCTCCTTATAATAACCCTTCATGTACTTGAAGATAGTTAAGTAACTGTTCTACTGTCTCCTTTCCAGAATAAACAAACTCAATTCCTAAAACTCGCCTCAAAGGACCTATTTTCTATCCCTTTAATCATAGTTGTTAGTTCTTCCCAGAACACACTACATATAGTTTTTTGACATCCTCTTTAAAATGAGCAATGTAAAACTGGACATGATACTGTAATAAGAGCTTGAAAAAAGCCAAATAGAACAGAGGGATTGCTTCCTGCCTCTTATATATCATATTACTTTTAATATATCCCATTATTTTGTGTGGGAAGGAGAAGAAGTATGTACACACACAAAAATAACAGTGCTACATTCTTGATTCTCATCCAGTTTGTGGTCAAACACTTAATACAAAGCTCTGCATACAGTATAAGTCTGGACCCTAATAGCATTTATGTCTCCTTCTTAAGTTATAATCATAAATATTGACTACTTTTTTGCATCTATTATGTACCAGATAGATATCTAGATCTTTTCATTAATCCTCACAACAATCATGTAAGACTGGTATTATTATCCTCATTTTTCTAATAAACACAAGTTAAAATAACCAAGGTCACATAGCGAGGTAAGTGATGGGGCCAGGATTTGAATCAGGACTGAATGAATATAAAGTCCACTCATTCATTCTACAAACATTTGTCTGCCAACTATTTGACAAGCATTGTGCTGGGTGCTAGGGATATAAATTCCAAACCTAAAGGAACTCACAGTCTTGCAACAAAGCTAGTCACATAAACAGACAAGTATACAACACAGAAGTCATGGCCAGTGATATGCTGGTAAATATTAATCAACTGGCTCAAGGGCACGGCAGGAGTGGGAGTGGGTGAGGGTTATTTGCAGTGTTTGCCAATTTATGTGGTGTAAATACTCCCCTGTGGCCATTTTCCAGCTATCAATGTGACTTCACTGAACACAGAGCTGAGTAGGACACCAATATATAGCACCTCCACCATACAGATACACTAGACGTAAATAATCTCAAGAGAATAGATAACAGAAATATATAGTAAAATAATTAGTAAATGATGCATTTTGAGCATATATCTTTATTTTTAATGTAATTTATGTTTACATATAATTTTTAGTCATGAATGTATTCAACAACTGGCTGACAAAAATTCCTGAAAATTTAACAATTGATTCTCCCAAGCCAGCTCTAGCATACTACTGTTATGACCTTCCAGTACCACGCTCTTTTATTAAACTACACTAGTCCCCAAGTCACTTAGCTACTCTGGGTCTCAGGTTGTTTGCCTCTAAAATTAGATCACTGAGTTATATACTCTCTAAGATTCCTCTCAGTTTAAATATTCTATAATTTTTATACAAAATCACTTGTCTGGTTCATTTTGGTAACTTAGACATCATTTCTGTCTCTCTTCCCAAACGCTTTGAAATAATGCCCAACACAGAATTATCTGAAACAATGAGCATAATCCCACTTTTCTTATTAAAAGTAATGCTCCAGAACTGACCTCTGAAGAAAGCTAATCTTCAATCTATTGACTCCACCTCCAGTTGACAAGAGTGATACAATATATGTGTTAAAAGAGCTCTGTGCTGGAAGTCAGATAGCTGCTGGATTGCAGTCCTTGCCCTACCATCTATTGATCTTGGCCAATGCTTCTGTCATCCACCTTTATAATACCTGCCATGCCTAAGTGATTAAGTGAAGGATTGAAAATAGACATTTAAAAATTAACGCACTAACACAACTGCTAGGAATTTTTATTATTATTCTGAGTGAATAAGAATCATACTTTCAAGGCAACTTTGAGGTAGTTTTTACACTCATAATTGAGCCTTGACCAGTGATGCCTCTTAAATCTTAAGATTTCTAGAAGCCTTCTAATTAATATATGAAAATCTTCATCTCAACATGGGCCAATATCTGAACATGACAGAATATGTGTAAATAAAACGGCCATGGTGGCCCTGGCCACCATCTCTTTGATGATCAATACTTGACCAGAGCTATAGAATAAAATTTAAACACCACTGATCTAGACCAAGAGTTTGTAAACTATGGCCCCCAGGTGTAATCCAGCTCACAACCCACATTTGTAAATAGACTTCTACTGACACATAGACACACTTATTTGTTTAAGTATTATCAATGGCTGCTTTTTGACTACAACTGCAGAGTTGAGTAGCTGCAGCAGAGAAGTATGGCCTGCAAAACCTAAAATATTTCCTATCTGGCTCTTTAAGGAAAAGTTTGCCAAGTCCTAATCTAGACCAATGTGTCCCAAAATTTTCCAGTCAGTGATACCTATGAATCTTCCAGTACTTACAAAAAAGATAGAAGGATAAACACCTTTCATTAATCTAGCTATCCACCCACCCAAACATCTGTTTATCTGTTCATATACCCCATTCTCAATACCATTTAATGTAAATACTAGGATTTTATCTTTGCTCCTCACGTGACAGATAATTTTGTACCAGTTTTGACCTACACCAGTGCCATGAAAATCTGAGAAGGGAAAATGAGAAAAATCAAAGACATTCAAATACAAAAGAAGTTCTAGGACTTTCGGTTTCAACTCTGACATGTAAAGAGCTCGGAAGTCATCACACCTGTCCTGACAATAAGAAAAAAGCTGAACAAACTAAAAATCAGTGACTTTGCTTAGACACAACGGAGAGCTGTGTTTAGAGGGCAAATCACCACCCTAAAATCTGGAAATCCAGAGCAAAAGCCACTAGAGCCAGTAAATGGTAGGAACATTTTAATGGTAATTTTGATGAATTGCTGGAGGCTGAGCGTACTCTAGCTTGAGAATGAGAAACTCCTAGGGACACAGCCTTAGGGGTACCCTCACACTTTCATGGGTTTTACCTCCAGATCCTCATGGTAAAGCGTCCAGAAAAATCCCCTCATGGCTCTGGCATGGGGAGGGAGAAAGTAACCATTGTAAAATGTGCCCAGAGCATTATCCATGAAAAAAAGGCTTACTCTCCAGGAAAAAAGTTTAATCAGAGTCTCATTTTACAGATGGAAGGGCAGTTCCCAACTCCACCCCTTTCTAGCCATCCTGTGTCACCTAAGTGGGAAGAGCTAAGAAACATCTGTAAAGGTCACAGGCCAGGGACACAGGCCCACTAAAAGTCTGAGACTTAATCATGAGAGTCTAGAATGCTTCCCCTCCCCCATACTTTACCACAACACCAACAGGGTTCCAGTATAACAGTAGTGGATTACATATGAAAGAGCTGCAAGACACAAACTTCAACTAAGGAAGAGCTCTTTGAGATGCTCAAAAAGACAGGGGAGGAAAAAAACAAGGACACTAGAGGAATTTGATGTCTCTGGCACTTACAGCTTCAACAAACACTAAACACAGACCAACTCCTGGTGAAATGAACACAAAATCTCACACTAAAGTCTTATTTACCTGAATTCATATTACTCAATACATCACGTCTAGCTTTCAAAAAAAAACTAGAAGGCACACTAAAAGGTAGTTTGAAGGGAAAAAGCAAGCATTAGAGCCAGAATCAAATATGACACAGATTTTGGAATGACATGACCAGGAATTTAAAATAACAACGATTAATATTTTAAAGGCTCTAATGTAAAAGGTAGACAACATGCAAGAACAGGTAAGCAATGTACACACAGAGATGGAAACTCTGAAGAATAATAAAAAAATGTTAGATATCAAAAACACTGTAACAGAAATAAAGAATGCAATTGATAGGCTCATCAGTAGACTGGACACAGCCTAGAAAGGAATCAGTGAGCTTGAAGATAAAGTAACAGAAACTTCCAAAACTGAAATGCAAAGAGAAAAAAGAATGAATAAAACAGAACATCAAAGAACTTTGGGACAATTCTGAATGGCATATCATACATGTAACTGGAATACCACAAGGAGAAGAGAGAATGGAGCTTAAGAAAGATTTGAAGTAATAATGGCCAAGAAATTGCCAAAGTTAAAGACACCAAACCACAGATCCAGGAATCTCCAAAGACATTAAGTAGGATAGAGACCAAAAAATCTATACCTAAGCACATCATATATTCAAACAGCATAAAACAAAACACAAGGATAAAATCTTGAAAGGAGATTATCGGCGGGGGCGGGTGGAGAGAGAGAGGGAAAACCTTATCTATAGAGGAACAAGAATAAAAATTACAGAGAATTTCTTTCCAGAAACTATGTAAGTACGAAAAGAATGGATTGCAATATTTAAAGTGTTGAAAGAAAGAAAAGGACCAATGTAAGATCTGAAACCATAAAACTCCTAGAAGAAAACATAGGCAGTATGCTCTTCAATATCGGTCTTAGCAGTATCTTCTCGAATACCATGTCTCACCAGGCAAGGGAAAAAAAAGAAAAAAGAAACAAATGGGACTACATCAGACTAAAAAGTTTCTGCACAGCAAAGGAAACCATCAACCAAACAAAAAGACAACCTAACAATTGGGGGAAGATATTTGCAAATCATATACCTGATAAGGTGTTAATGTTCAAAATATATAAAGAACTCATACAAATCAACAACAAAAAAACAAACAACCCAATTAAAAAAGAAGGAAAGGATCTGAACAGACATTTTTCCAAAGAAGATATACAGATGGCCAACAAGCACATGAAACGATGTTCAACATCACTAGTTATTAGCGAAATGCAAATCAAAACTACAATGAGATATCACCTCATGCCCGTCAAAATGGCTATAACTAACAAGACAAGAAATAACAAATATTGGAGACGATGTAGAGAAAAGGGAACCCTCATACACTGCTGGTGGGAATGTAAACTGGTGCAGCCACTGTGGAAAACAGTATGAAGATTCCTCAAAAAATTAAGAATGGAACTACCATATTATCCAGCTATTCCACTTCTAGGTATTTATCTAAAGAACACGAAAATACTAAGTCAAAAAGATATTTGTACCCCTATGTTCCTTGCAGCATTGTTCACAATAGCCAAGACTTGGAAACAACCTAAGCACCCATCAATGGATAAACGGATAAAGAAGACGTGGCATATACACACAATGGAATACCACTCATTCATTAAAAAAAGATGAAACCCTGCCATTTGCGACAACATGGATGGACCTTGACAGTATTATGCTAAGCGAAATAAGTCAGATTCAGAAAGTCAAATACCACAGGATTTCACTCATACGTGGAAGATATAAACAACAACAACAAACAAACACAGAGATACAGAGATTAGATTGGTGGTTAACAGAGGGGAATGGGGGAGGGAGGAGAGCAAAGGAGGTAACAAAGCACATATGTACGGTGACGGATGGCAATTAGTCTTCAGCTGGTGAACATGATGTAGTCTACACAGAAATGGAAATATAATGATGCACACATGAAATCTATATAATGCTATCATATATCATACCATTA
This sequence comes from Ceratotherium simum simum, assembly GCF_057802395.1. NCBI lineage: Eukaryota > Metazoa > Chordata > Mammalia > Perissodactyla > Rhinocerotidae > Ceratotherium > Ceratotherium simum. The sequence goes on from NC_141907.1 coordinate 10,370,264, forward strand.
TATAATGGTAATCAGCTTCATCTACTTGACATTTATAGAATAGTCTATCCAAAAACATCAGAATTTACACTCTTCTCAAGCTCACATGAAACGTTCACCAAAACAGACTACATTCTGGGCCATAAAACATACCTTAACAAATTCATAATAGAAATCATACCAAGCATGTTCTTAGACTACAACGGAATTAAACTAGAAATCAATCATCGAAAGATAGCTGGAAAAACTCAAAATATTTGGAGATTAAACAACACACTTCTAAATAACACATGGGTTAAAAAAAAAAAAGTCTCAAGAGAAGCCTAAAAATATCTTAAACCAATAAAAATACAAGCGATCAAAACTGTGGGATACAACAAAAGCAGTGCTTAAGGGAAAATGTATAGCATTGAATGTATATATTAGAAAAGAAGAAATATCAATAATCTAAGCTTCCACTTCAGAAAACTGAAGAAGAGCAATTTAAGCTTAATGCAAGCAGAAGAAAAAAATAATAAAAATTATAGCAGAGATCAATGAAATTGAAAAGTGGAAAACAATAGAGAAAATTAACAAAAGCAAAAACTGGTAAACCTCTAGGCAGGTTAACCAAAAAAAAAAAAGAGAGAAGTCACAAATTAATGAGCAGTCATCACTACTGATCTCATAGACATTAAAAGGATAATAAAGGAATAATATGAACAATTCTATGGTCAAAAATTTGATAACATAGATGAAATGGACCAATTCTTTAAAAGGCACAAACTCCAAAACTCATACAAGCAGCCACTGACTCTGAGGCCTCTACCCACCAGCTTCAGCACACCAAAGCACACCAAATGTGCAGTCATCACTACTGATAGACATTAAAAGGATAATAAAGGAATAATATGAACAATTCTATGGTCAAAAATTTGATAACATAGATGAAATGGACCAATTCTTTAAAAGGCACAAACTACCAAAACTCATACAGGCAGCCACTGACTCGGAGGCCTCTACCCACCAGCTTCAGCACACCAAAGCCAGACCTCTAAGCACTCACCTCTTCGGGAGCCTATAATACAAGCACCCTCAAGCCCTGAGTCTCTCACCACATCAATCAATCCAGGCCTCTTCTGACTTCTTCCAGAAAACTATCAGAATCTTCTCAGCCATAAGAAAGTACAACTCCCTCAGAAATGCAACACATAATGGCAACAACTCAGACCTGAGAAGAATCTACTGGGAACTGCTGGAAACAATTTTCTTGACAATCTTGTGACCATCTAAACCCATCACCATGTCTCATGTTCCTGATTCCTCTTTTATCACCCATCTCTCCGCCATGCATCTTTCTCCTATGCCTTATCCCCAAATTGCCCTGTGCTTCCTCTTCCCAATTTACCCTCCAACTGTTCCTCTTCTTCCCAAATCTTTTTGCCATGACTTCTGGAAATCAGATTTCAAGTTTAATAAATCCTTCTATATCTTCAAATCCTTCAACAAAAATTTCCTACATTTTCTACGCCTTAACTTCACCTTTTCCCCCTGCAATTCCCAGAAGATACTACCACCTTTCTCCTTCTCTTTATAAACCTCAAGACCTTTAGCAAATATTATATCAAGTACTTTGTTTTCATCTATTTCACTTATCACTGTATCTAATAAGAAAGATGAGCCAGTAAATCAAATGGATACCATTTTCAAATGGATAACTGATAGCGGTCTTGAAGGAACAAACACTGATGGCAATACTTAACAGTACTGCAAGGTATGTCATAGTTTTAGTTCTAAAATTTAACATGCACAGTACACACAAAATTTAACATTCTCCAAAATGAAAGGTTCCCCATTCCAAAAATGCAGGTATTTTTTCTCCCTGATTTGTACAACAAATAATCTACTTTTGTTTTCAATTATATATAGAAATGAATTAAATCATATAGATTATATAATAGTCACAACAACATATACTTTGCTGTAAAAGCACAACCTGCAAGAAGAAACACTAATGCAAGAGAGCTCTGTAAATACAATCAGTTATAAAGCGGCAAATATTCAACTAAAAAATTCATACTAAAAGACAGCAGAAGGTCTCAGGAAGTCCAGCTTTAAGATGTGCTCTTTCCCCAGCTGTCATACAGGCACCAAATACTTTTGTTCGTGGTTAACAGGCTAGCTCATCTGTGTGGGGCACTGGCACACAATAGTAGTTATGTTCCACCTCAAAAATGACTACACTTCATTGAGTTTATGCTCAGTAGCACAGTGTTTGCAAACCACTTAGATTCCAGGATGGAAAGAGCTACAAAAATGAAACATCCAGTCCTTCTCTGAGGTTTGTTATTAGCCTCTGTTAGCCACAGGTTACAGGGCACTAAACACTATGTACTGTGTGTTTGCTCGTAACCACTATGAAAAATAGCCCATAATATCGGTCTGAAGACTCCTAGAAAATTTTAAGTTAATTTAAAATCTAGGAATATAACTGAGGCATACTTATTAGTTCTTGTCAAAATACCTCATTAATTCTTTCTTGGGTGTCAATTCAATTTGTTTCAACCAACACTATTCAGTAGACTATTGCTCAAGTTTAATGCTACTGGGGGCAAAAGGGAAAGAGGGTAAAATAACCAGTTTTATTTTAATCTAAGTTAATTCCTAGCCTATAAATAAGCTTCTTCTGGATGTTAAAAAATGCCCTTAAAAAAAGCTTAATAGCCCAGATAGGTATAAGTCTTTCTATATACAACACATAAGTTAGAGAACCTAAAACAAAATCCTAAATAATACATTAAACTGATGTCCTCAAAACCGTTTGCCAAAACATTATTTCTGAAAGATTTCTATCCTATAGCATGTATCCCAAAATACAAAGTATTCATGACATGGGCAACATACAGCATCTAGAAGAACTCTAGAAACCATACAGATTCACTTTGAAGAATAATTGTGTGATTATATAACATAAAGTTATTAAATATATTAAAATGCTATTAGAATGTTTTTGAAACCATTGTTTTTGAAAAGTAACATTTCTCCCAATTTATGATAGTGAATTGTAGTCAGAGCTTCTCTGGCCTGGATAAAAATTTATATATATTTCAACAAAAGAAACCACTGGTAAATGTACTTTATGATTTTACACAGCATTTAATTTAGAATCTCTGGAAACAGAGAAAATTTATTACACTACCATTAATTTATGACAACTCATTTTATCATCTTAGAATTCCTAGTTTCCTGGTACCATTTCATGAAAATGTTCATGAACTTCTCAGAAATAATGTACTACATTGTTGTTTACTAAAACAGGGTATACGCTTATAACATTCACAGAAATTGTAAAGTATAAACAATATAATACACCATCAAAAGAGAAAAAAGTCAACATGTACCTTCAAAATAGAAATCTTATGTGACAAGTTCTAAAAAGGAATATAATATTCTCTTTCTCCCAAGATACAAGGTACATTAGAAGAGAAGACAAACATTTTACTAAACTCAAGTACTCTCAAAAGAGATGGAAATTTTGAAATTTCTACATATTTGCCCATTAATGCCTGCTGATATTAAGCAGCTATGTAATAGCATAAAACATATATTGTAAAAACCTGACTTGAGGGGATGGTCACACAATATTTAAATGTACTAAATGCCACTGATTATCTACTTTTAAAATGGTTAATTTTATATTATGTGAATTTCACATCAATATTAATTTTTATATATCATAATTCTAAAATAATAAACTTTAATAAATTTACATAAATCAAACAAAATTTTTCAAATGCCTTGAAGGTAAAATTAAGATAATCCAATTCATGAGCATTATATTCTCCTAATTTTTAAGTAAGAAAAATTTATTAATTGAATTTTATATTATTATTTACACTGAGATGCATAAAATCTTCCTGTTTTCCACTAACACTAGATATATCTACAAACCATAAGAAGGTCTTCTATTTGACATTATCATTAAAAGCTTGACTAATCTAACTTTTATTTTTTAAAAAATCCAGTATGTGTCCTTGAAGATAGATTTTAATGGAGCAAAGAAGAGAGAGATTGTTATTTTCAAATCCCATTTTACCAACTGGGTGAGTGAAACAAGGACTGTGCCTTCCCACAAATCTCTGTCCAGCAATTTTTCTTGAGCTTAAGATCTTCTTTAAACATAATCAGTTTAAAACAGAAAAAGTTAAACAACAACAAAAAAGCTAGACACAAAAATCTGAGACATATCTTTTAAGATAAAAATGAACAGGCATAAAATATCAAATCATATAGTCACAAGTGAAAACATTACATGAGCAAAAACATTTTCCCAGAGACAAAGAACAATGTAGAAGAAAAGGCAAAGAGAAAGAGTTCTAAGAGCCAAATCTATATATCAATAACGCAAAAAACAAAACTCGAGAGCCTTTATACGTGATTCAGAACCATATAAGCCTCATTTATCCTTCCCTGAATATTTTAGAAAATAATTTAGAATCTACTTTCCATCCAAAATTAAAGCAATAGTATTTGTCAAGCATCAAACTTCGTACAGAAGAATGCTTAACATTCTCTGGACTCATTTCTTATGAGCAATATATTTCCATATAACCAAGTTATGATTCTCCCACTTAAAATATCAAACTCCAATAAAGAACTAAATGAGGATTATGAATATTAGCCCCCTAATGCCACACGATGATGTGAAAGATACACACTAATTAAAAGTGGAAGAAAAAGCAAACATAAATAGCATGTCAATAGTTAACTTTTTAAAGTATATTACTACCATGCATATTTTCTATTTGTATAATAATTTAATTTAAAAACTTATAAATTATGTCTCTATAAATTCATGTTGCCAAAGAATTTCTGTTATATAATTATTCAAGTGGTTTTTCTTACTCTACATAGATTTTCTTCTGAAAAAAATCATTATCATGTTAAAATATTGTGCTTCATACATAGGCATACTTAGTTTTCTGTTACAATATATTGAGATATCTATTAAATCTGAAGAACTATAAATATTTAGTAGACTAATTCAAAACACAAAAATAGACATATAAATATGCTTTATGTCCTTACAACTTAAAATGAAATTAAATTTTCCCCTTCTATATTTTTCACTCAGTTTACATATTCTGAAAGTAATCACTATAACCAAACCAGCTAATAAATATCAAAATATCATTTATCACTGCATTTATTCAACTGCTGACAATAATATCTAGTGATATAAGTAGTATACAAAAGCTGTTAGAGTCATACCAGTTCCCTGACCCAAATCATTCCAAACATAATTTGGGGAGGATGAAACCAAAGGATTAGCACAAATGTAAAATTAGTCTCTACATATCAGATAAAAATCAAGTTAGCAAGAACGTGTGTGTGTGTGTGTGTGTGTGTGTGTGTGTGTGTGAGAGAGAGAGAGAGAGAGAGTACCCACTTGTGTGTGTTTGTGAGGGGAGTATTTTCAGTATTGGAATAATCATAGAATTCATGTCATACCTGTGCTCCATAGATATATTTATCCAACATCTTGCCTCCTATTGTCTGCCCTCCTATATCCCAAACTTGAAGAGTAACATTCAAGTTTCCTAGAATATAAAAAAATGAATATAAAAATAAGAATAGAAAAAACGTTAAGTAACAAAATAACAATTGAATACAGTTTCAGAGAACACTAAGTCACAATGATAAACTCTGAACCTAATTTGCCTTTTATTCAGCATGCTCATACGGTCAGATATTGGAATTGTGAAATAATGTTGTCAAAAGAAATCATAATGGGGAATTTCGTTTTATACTTTTACCCCATTTCCATGGAACCATATTTATAATCACCTTCAAAACAAAAGAAAGTTTTAATTCATAAACTTCTTAAACCTTAAAAAAAAATTTCTTAGAGAATAGAACAATAAAGCACTTGTATGTGGGGTAAAAAACATACTGCAAAATAAAAATTGATCTTTATATACTAACCTACCCTATTGCACATAATGAATTTTGCTGTAAGTTTTAAACTCTATAGGTTCTAAAACTCATAGATTAATCAGACTACAAAAATGGACCCATACTTTCAACTCAAATGAATAAATTTTAATTTGAATGTCAGCTTTATATGCAATAGTAAACATAATTTAAAAATCACGTTTTCAAATTTAACCTATAAAATATACACACATTTGATAGCCCTCTTCAGAACTGACATAGGATACATACCCAGTATATCACTAAATATTATGATGCATTTATACCTGTTCAAAGCATTTCCATTGAAACAAATTATATGTGATTCAAAGCCTTCATAAAATAGTGTAACAAATCTTCTTCCCCATACAAGTATTATAAAAGCATTTTAAAATACTAAAAGGCAATCTTTAAAATTCTTTTGTCCATTTTGCAAAATATTTGCTTAAATTTATGATAAGCTATTCTCTCTTATCAATGCAACTAATGACCAAACTACAAAAGGTAAAGACTATGTTCAGTATACTCTTTTAGTTTAACATTTCAAACTATTTCCCCTAATAATGTTATGCAGTTTTCTCCAAAGGTGGACAAAGTCTCAATGGGTACCTTAAAAATGAGCTCCCACACGAAAAATGTATCTTTCTGAATGATTTGCAAATCAGGAAAACTCAAAATAAAAACTTAGACGCTAAAAAAATGGTCTCACTTCAAAAAAAAAAAAAGGATCATAAAGACATGAATTTTTACACCAACGTAAAACACTAAAATTGGGGAATGTTAGTCACACCATTCAACTTTGCAACTGAAAAGAAAGTACAACACTGGATTAACTAGCCAAGTTTTACCTTTAACTCTAAGTTTTGCTGGGTTTGTATTACAATCTTTCCATTATTTGGATGTAGGTCTGTTCCATCTGCCAACGTGCAGAGGATTTACACAAGGTACTTCCATTAGCATTAATGAGAGCTACTGAAGTTTATCACCCGTCATCATTGCCACATACACACACTTTCAATGCTCACAGAGTAATGACCAAAATGTTCTTAAAGCTCTATAAATATGAAAACCAAAATGTCAGAGACTAAGACTTATCCAACAACTTGTGTAAACCCAATTTCTTAAAAATATAAATTTTCAAGATTCAAAGCTGAACTCATTCTATAATACTGTCTCAAATTAAGCAGGTGAGAAAGGGCTAGCCGTCAATAGAACTATATTATCAAATAGTTTCAGAAGCCCCTAGATAAACAGGCAGTACTTGATTCATTTTACTTGCAAAACTCTTTACAGTCATTTGTTTACTTCAAAAAACAGTGCCTAGCAACATTAACTTTTTTAGAGTAAGATTTTAGTTAATACTGAATAAAAAGCATTTAATCCCATTTTCTTCAAGGCCAATAAACCCTATCACTTAACTTCATATCAAGAAATATGAAGCTTTTTTTCCTTTAAATTCTGATACTTAGAGCCTATCTGAATTAGGTGTTATGAACACTTCAAATATAACTTTAGCAACATGATCGTCATTACATGTTTTCAAATTCTGACCACATCATTTCAAAACTCTAAATTGTTTATTCAATTGTCTCCTATCTAAGAGGTTTATATTCATGCATTGAGAGTATTTTTTAAATCCATACCTTTCCAAATAAACACTGTTTGTTGTTGTTGGCTTGTTTTTTAATATACATATTCTAGTGCCTCAGAAATAAAAATAGTTATGCATTACTGATAACCCAATAATGTACAATGCTAGCCAAAAAAAAAAAAAATTTTGCTATCATTCTACCTTCAACAAATGATATTAACTTCATAGTTATTTCAAATATCTAGAAATATATTTTTAACTTCCACACTTGAATTTTAGGCTTAGTAACACACAAACATAAAAATAAATGGGGTTCCCTATTTGGGAAACAAAATCACATAAAGATGGAATTCAAATCAATATTCATTTTAGTTTTTGCAAGCATAAACATATGAAGTCTCCTAGTATATTTTCAAAATGACGTACCTATAAAGCTATATAAGAGTATTCAAATAATCAATATTGCAAAATTTTTACAAATCAAGAATCAATCTAATATAAATTTCTAACTAATTAAAGAACATTAAGGAAACTGTCAGCAATTTAATCCCAAATGCAAAATGCTACAAAATTCCTGCTCCTTTGTAAGAAATGACATGTAACTAGGGGAAAAAATAAAATAAATGAGGTGACAAAATACAGGTAAGTTGCTTTTGGTATGAACCAAAGCCACCAAGAGGATTCAACAGTGACCTTGTAAAAGTACACTTGGTGCCTTGGTTAACCTTACTTAAAGTGCTGCATAGTCAAGATGGAACTAAAAACACAAGTCTGCCCACTTCTTGTACTAAAGACTTAGAAATCCTTTTCACAGTAGAACGCTGTTTACTGGACTGTACCCACAAGCTTCCTGAAAGTATTTTGACTAAGGCTCTTAAGAAGCTCTATCAGCAAAATCTCTGACTAACAGATACACTATTTTAAGCAGTAAAATCTGCACAGTGGTTGCATCCAGACTATACAGCATACCAGATCATGAAACATACTAAAATGGATGAGTATTTGCAAAGTAATGACCTTGAAAACTTGCATGAAGAAAATGTCAATAGATGGACAGGAGGTATTACACCTCTAATGATCTGAATGGACAGAAGACTTACTAGAATACTAACAAATATTAGATTTACCTACTATGCTGCTTTACTACAAATTCAATAATGCTGCCTGTAATGTTTTAGCAAATGATTCAAATATTAATCATCCTACATTTGACACTTACAATGAATTAAAATTAAGGCTAAAGTATATAAAGGATATACCATAAACCTTGTAATTTATTCAGCTTATTTCTTAACATACCAATTAATTATATAAAATCAATTTACATTAAAACAATTTTTTCCTACTGAAATTTCTACCACAATTTTGAGTCCATTAAGTAGCATAAAACAAACTGCCTTTAAAAAAAAAAAATTCTGGAACTCTGCCCATCAAAATAAAAACTTAATCAGAAAAATTAAAATATACATTCATTAATGTCATTTTTTAACCTAAGTACTTTCTAAATATAAAATATTATACTATAAATTTGGATTTCAAAACCACCAAATATTTTTTACAAAGTAATCAAAATCTAAAAATTGGTATTGATCTGTTGTGCAACAGATCAGAAATCATCACGTCACATATATAAAATATCCAAAACCAGTCTTAAAATGTTTTCAGTGTTTGAGTAGGTGCTTGTTCCTTTATTTAAGACTTTGAACTAAAAACATCAGGAAAATTAAAAAATATTAATGATACAGAAAATTGGTGCTGTTGCTAATTAGCATTAAAACAAAATAGTCAATAACTAAATACATAATGAGGTTCTCTGTGTACAACTGGCATCTCTGAAAAAATTGCTGTGAAAATAAGTTTTCAGCATGTATATTATGTGATTTGTGCATGTATTCTGCTAGTGACTGCTGTAAATATTCTGAATGTAGCATTAACCTATCTATAAGAGAATAATAAAAATAAAATGAGATTTTTGGTTTTGACTGCATTAAAAGAAAATACAAATGAAACAAAATACACGTTTCCCATTAAACCTCTTGCTGAACAATAACTTAGTAACGGAAAACTGGAATTCTTTTCTCATGCTATATCTTCTAATTTATTTTTCATTGGTAGCCAAATATAGACCATCACACAATATAACAGAGTATATTACTAGTGAGATATGCAGAATACCTTCAATTACCAAGAGTTTTCATTAATTGCTCTAAAACTTTCATAGAGAATTGTCTGATAGATGGGGTGTCTGAGAGGTTAACATATTTCAACAATATTAGAATTTATTAAACCCCTTCCCTCTATATCACTCACGTTCCAGTACACGAATCTGACACTACACTTGTAACCGTTTTTATTCAAATTTGTTTCCTCAGAGAGGAGAGGGATGGACTGGTTTATAAAGTCAATCAAGATAAACTGCTTTTAATAAAATACTTTAAACATATAATTTAACCATCACAAGTGAATGGACAGAGCATTTTAAAGCCCCAATTGTTCAGAAACTAACTTAAAACAGAAACCACTCTTTTTTTGTTATTATTTCCCTGTATTTCCCACAAAATGTGCTGCAACTGGCATCTAAATAGTTTCTTTGCATGGTGAACTGAAACATCTTGAATGCTCAAACTGTATTTTTATGAGTGCCTAGGGACCCTAAATTTTAGTGGTCTATTAAATGCCAGCAATTTCATGCTGCCTTGCATAAAACAGCATTCACATATTAGAGCACAGAAGTTCCATAGCTACATTATACTTCTGTTCCAACTTTCTCTCAAACAAAAAACTGAAGCAGAGGCTAATCAAAATAATATTTTAAAAAATAATCTTTCCAGTCTTTTCACATTTAGTTTATACCATATCTGTTGATAATTGTATAGCATTTGATTTTTTTTAAACTTTTTGGAATTTTATAAGCAACTATTGTTTATCCTTGAAAAATGTGTAGTGGTCAAAAATAGTGGGCGAGTAGGGGAATATACAAACTTTTTTCTCACACTCATGGACAATATGTCTTCATGGTAGATGCCAATGAAAGTTAACCTCCCTAAGATAGATTTACTGATTACATCTATTTTCATGCAAAAGCAGCCCCAAAATTTATTTAAACATTTATGCCTATGTCTCTTATTGTAAGATATGTACAATTTTCTGTGTTAAGATTTTCAGTCTCTTACCTGGCAATGTTATTCTTCTCAAAAAGAAATCCAGTCCTATAGTTTGTTTGTACTGTTTCCCAAAGGTTTCTTGAGCAAAACACGTAGCTAAGGAGGTCTAAAAAATTGATGCACAGAATATCAAAATTAATATCTTTGTTTTAGAAATGTAAACATAAAATCACTACTAAATCTTTTTAAGTAATCTTAATATTTCTTCTCCTATTAATCCAACAAGCAACTTGAAGTAGTTCTAATCAGTTACAAGGGGAGAAGGGACTAAACACTCCACCAGGTAAAGTTCACTTGCCAGCAGCTATCAGTGGGGACAACAGGCTAATCTTTTAGATCTCTTTAAATCCCCTGATTGTCAAGCTCCTTCTCCTGGCTGGAAATTACAATTTAAGATTCATCAACAAAGAAAATGAAAACATTTAGTTTGGAAAACTAAAACCAAAGATTCAGACTAAACATCTCAATCTTCTATATCCATATATATCAGTTCAATAAAATTTCAGAGAACTCAAAAGTTTCATTTCTGAGGTTAAATATTCTGAGTAGTTTGTGCCCACAGCCAATAAAAAAGTACTAATGAAGCAGAGGAAAGCCTGTTTATAGAATTTCTTTTCTTTTTCCCCCACAGGAAAAGTATCTTTAAGTGTCTAATTTTTCTCTATATTAAAGATGTTAAATGAAAATAATTCTATAGAATGACTCTGATAATGTTTATCTTTCAAATAAAGAAGTTGATATTTTTAAGATTAATATTAAGCAGGCAAAAATAAATACTTTCCATCCAAGAATCATAAATCTTAAAAGTCACAAGAATATTATAACCAGAACAGATACACATCCACATTTTTTTATAACAACTCAAAGTCATATTCAAAACTCTCAAGCTTTCTTTTAGGATACCATTTCTTATCAAAGCAAACGAATAATTAATCATTCTGGTAACAAGTGAAATAACTCAGAAACTTCTTAAACATTTTAAATGCACTATTCAATTGTAAACTTCCCCAAAGAGAAGAGAAAGGCAGCTTCATGAAGCTTATATGCTCTTCAAGACAGACTCCCAAAGTTAAGGAAAAACAGCCTTTTTTAATTTTAAAGTTAAAATTAGATGTCAACTCCTAAAATAATGAAAACTAAGATAAAATTTCCAAGATAGTTTATTATAATTAATTATGACATAAGTATAGCAGGCAAAAGAAAACGTGGCCAAATTTCAATTCCTTTAAACAAAAAGACCTAAATTTCTTTTAACACAAGAACCATATTTTCCACACAAATGGCAACTTGCACACCCTAACTCCAATTCTTTTAAATACTCAGCATTTGTAATAATTTTCTAAGATATTTGGTCAATATTTATTGAGCACCACAAAAAAGATGTTCTGCTAGACACTGAGAAATAAACTCACTACAACAAAATGAAAATTTATTTGGCTTCCTTGAAGCATATAACAATAATACAAAAACTGAGAGATCAGAATAAAAAAGGTAAGCATTCCTTTTTGAAGCCTTTTGTTTTTCATTTAGCCTTATTTATGCCATTGAGCTTGTTTAACTTAGAGCACACAATCATCTGTAAAGAGGCTCAGAGTTCTAGAGAAAAATAATTATCACTACTTATACTATTACAGATATTTAAAAATGTTTAATATATGGATGGTTGAAATACTTTTATAAGTCAAAGAGAAACTCAAGGCACATAAACATCAGCATAATGTCATTTAAGGTAATTTTTCACTTTCATTTAAGATTCTCAAAGTTCAATATTTTTATATTAATGAATATTCAGAAAAATTCTAAGGTTCTTTTCTTGGAAACAGGACTTCTAGATTTTGGAAGCCCTACCCTCACACTTTTGAGGCAAACATAAAGCTAGGACTTTCATTTGAAATAGAGTATAATCTGTCAAAAGTATTGGTCATTGGGAAAACAGAACATTAAAATGGGTTCTTATTCGTCCCCAGACATCTTACTATAAAAATTAAACAGAGGATCAACCGAATCAGTGAGAGGCACTTACTCTTCAATTATCTAGACTTTGTGCCATCTTTCACATTTAATAATTTCTCACAAGTCATTGTATAAATACCATTCTTAAACAATTATGAAGTGAACAACCATCTACCATATCTGAAACGTTTTTATCTGATTCTTTATTTTTTTTATTGTTTGGTGAACTTTTGCTAACAATTTCAACCACACTACATTTACTAACACTGAAAAGACACCATAAAAGAATACTTTGCCTCAAAAAAATCTTAAGAAATATGTAATAAAATCAAAAGTATGAATCAAAACAGGAAATAAATAGAAACACGTGCTACTAGGAGGAGGAGCTAAATTTCTCTTGGAGATACTGTTAGTGGTCATCTCAATACTCAGTTGCTTCTGTCAGTGTATATAGAAATGCCCTGAGTTAGAACTAGCAAGAAAAACTAATGCTAGAAAAAATGGCCACAAGTTAAATCAGGATACAAATAAGAACGAAAAAGAGGCTGAATTCATAAAAGAAAAGGACAGTAAAAGAAGAGAATGGGAATGTTGGCAGCCGCCAATAATTTGAGAGCTGAACAGGGTATGGAGGGAAAAAAAGCTTGATATATGAATAATGAAAAATAGTTAGGTTTCTGATGCTTATATCCGGAAATTTCTGGCAGAAAAAAGTCTTTATGGTTTTAAAATACACAAGCTAAGATGATGAAGACTAAATCAGAACACCATAAAGAGTATCACAGTTATCCTTTGAAGTAGAATGATAATCCTAATTCAACAATATTGAACTGCAAAAATTATGCTTTGTCCTACACAGAATTTTAAACAAAGATGAAGAACATAACTATTCATAATAAATTACCAACATGAGGAAAATGTATGACAGGCTAAATAAAAAACCTAGATACAAAATTATAAACAAATTTCAACTAATACATGTATGATGATAACGAATAAATACTAGGAGAAAAAAATGAATACAAGTTTAAAGAATTGCGATAGAATGTAGAATGACGGGCAATTTTTGTGTCTTTTTATAAGTGTATTGGTGTTATATATTATTATAATTTTAAAAAGGAAATAAATTCAGTTATGAGTTGACTATAAAAAGATTTAGGAAACGTAAAATTAGAAGGCATTCAAAAGAAAATATGAATGATGAGAAAACTATAAAAATATAACTTAAAATTTTTATTGAATAAAGGTGTTAGAAACAATGCTGATTTATTTAAAACAATTAATCCATTCAAAAAGTTGTTTTACATGTACAAAAATTCATACAATTAATACTTTATAAAGAAAAGTGATCCCAAGTTCTTTTCTTCCCCAAAATGTTTAAAAGTAATCAAAATATATTAAGTTGTTCTTCCTCAGCAATAAAAATCAATAACAAAATTCCCAGGAAGGCAAGAAAGAAATGAGAACTCTCCAAATTTTGCATTTGAATGACATCTTTCCCAGGGGGCCTCAGAACTCAAATCTCAGAACCAAAGACAGGAGCAGCTGCCCAGTGCCAACTGCCAGGGAAAAGGCAAAGAGCAATCGTCACCACAGAGACCAAGGTAACTATACCAGTAACAGGCAAACGTGAAGCTGAAATCGGGAAACTGGTAGCAATAATAACCTGCATTTCTGAAGACTCTGGTTGGGGAAAATGGAGTGGAGAAGAAAGGAGACAAACTTGAGCAATATTCCCAGAAGGAGTGTTAGCACCTTTGACAGAAGCGACAGGTGTGAAGACACCCCGGGCAGAGGCTCTTCGCTTTATTTGGGGTGTGTGTCACAGACTCCTTTGAGATCCTATAGACCCTCTCCAAAGAGCAAGTACCAGGCAATGTTTATTCCATTTCAGGAGCTCTACAACCCTGGGTTAAAAACCCCTGCCTAGGAGATAAGGAGACTGGCTGCCGGATATTCTCATGCACGCACTCCCTCCCTCTCATTCAACCAACCATCACCGAAGTCTAGACTTTAAGGCAAGGATCCCCTCTATCAAGCTAGCAGCTCTACCCTCAGCATCCAGCCCATAACAGGAGCTCAACAGATATTTGTTGAATGAATGCTTGTGCTGACAGGTGCTGTGCTGGGAACAGACAACAGGTATGATGCTGTAAAACAGCAACCAACGTTTATTGAGTGCACACCATGTTCTGAAAGCTTTACGTGGATTTTCACATTTAATGTGTATTTGCACACTTAACCCTTTGAGGCGACCCCCATCAATACCTATCTTACAGATGAAGCACAAATAGGTTGGCAATTTGCCCTCCAGTCACTCGACAAGTAAGTGATGGAGCCCCAATTCTCACCCGGGGACTCTGATTCCAGAGCCAAGCTCTTGGGAGCTCCCAGTACAGTGGAGGCATCCGAAACGGTGAAGGGGGGGAAAGGAGACAAGTGTGACCTGGACTAAAGTAAAAAGAGGTAAGATGCCTTGGCAGATCCTTGCCAGTCCTCAGAGACGAGAAGCTGGAAAGCTTCCCAGGGAGGTGATGCTGACCCGAGTCATGAAGGAGAAGTAGGAGTTCGCGATCCAAGCAGGGAGTCGAGGAGTGACTGTTTTTTGTTTTGTTTTGTTTTGTTTTAAGAGGAGCTGGACAGCTCTCGTCGGCCTTCACCAAGCGCCTGCTTCGTGTCCGGCCCCAGGCCAAGACCAGGCGGGCCCGGGCCCAGAGGTCCCGGGACTCGGGGTAATGAGGCGGCGGCGGGGAAGAGGCTGAGGGCGCCGGGGCCGCGCCGGGGTTCCTGCAGGCCTGGGACGGCTAGCCCGCTCGAGGACTGACCTTCCCGGAGGTGCCGTCCCCCAGCACGACGATTTTCAGTTGCCGGTCCTGGCTCTCCTCCTCAGAGTCCGACATGGTGTCCCGGGAAGCGGGCCCGCCTCCCCCTCCCCCCGAGGCAGAGGAAGAAAGGGAAGGAGGGGGTCTCCGGGGGCGGGGGAGAGGAGGAAGGGCGGCAGTGGGGGCAGGACCCCCCGCCCCGGTGTCTCAGCGGCCACTGAAGGTACCAGGAGAGACTCACTCGCCCCGCGCCATCTTGCCCATCTCCCCGCCCCCTGCGCGCTGCGTTTGGCGCGCCCCCCGCCTTGGCGCCAACCCGCACCGACCGCGAGTCTCCCCGTGGAGCCGGCCCATTCGTGGGCCTGGGATGGGGGAGGCGTTCGAGCCGAGCAGGCGAAGCGCGGCGCTACCCTCGCAGGGGCAGTTGGCGAAAGGAAAACTGGAAGTGTATCCTTCAAACTAGGTAGAAAAATCGGAGCAGACGTTCTATCAAATTCCCTTGTTTCCCTCTCGCCCTGCGAACGTCCCTGAGGCGAATGGTTTAGCTCGATGCGGATTGAGGGAGGAATGACGCCTGGGCTGCGCGCCGCGGTTGCCATGGAAGCCGGGAATTGGAGGAGAGGCCGGGGGGCCTGTCTCCCGGCGCCCGAGAAGCTGGTTGCTGGTTGCCAGGCGTAGCGCGCAGGGAAGGGGCCCCTGGAGCTGGCGTGGGCGCCGGGGGTCGCGCTCAGGGAGGAGCGGCGGCGCGGCTGAGGGTGGCGGTTGCTAAGGACCGCGCTGCCAGGTGGGGAAGCTGTAGAGGCCGCCGTGAGTGTGGTGGAACTGTGGCGCTGCCTCTTATTTTGGCCTCTCTGGAGTTTCCTCGTATGAGCAACAGAATCCCTTGATTCATTCATCAACCGCATACCCTGGAGCAGTAGTTCTCAAAGTGTGGTCCGGGGATCCCTCGGCGGTCCTGGTGAAGTCAAAACTATTTTCATAATACAAAGACCTTTTTTTCTTTTCCTTTTTTTTTTTTTTTTTTGTCTTTTCCACGTTCATTCTTTCACAAGTACACAGAAACGTTTTCCAGAGGATGCATGATGTGTATGACATCATCACTCTGGCAGCTGAGGGAGCATGTGCCTTTTATTCTGTTTCAAACATTTCTCAGTATTAATTTCAGTGCAGTAATGATCGCTACAACTCACATAAACAAAAGCTCTTTGGGGTCCACAATAATTCTTTTTTTTTTTTTTGTGAGGAAGATCGGCCCTGAGCTGACATCTGCCAATCCTCCTCTTTTTGCTGAGGGAGACTGGCCCTGGGCTAACATCCATGCCCATCTTCCTCTACTTTATATGCGACACCGCCACAGCATGGCCTGACGAACCACGTGTCCCTGCGCACCTGGGATCCGAACTGGCAAACCGCAGGCCGCTGCAGCACAGCGCCTGCACTTAACTGCTTGTGCCACCAGGCCAGCCCCCTACAATGATTCTTAAGAGTGTAGAGGGGCCTCTGAGTTCAAAAAGTTTGAGAACTGCTGTTGTGGATGATCTCAGTCCAGTAGGGTGGGTAAAAGACATAACTGAAAATTTCAATATAGTGAGACAAATTCTACAGTAATAATGCCAGCCTACTATGTTTGTCTCATTGTTAATTACTGTACATGGATGATCAATTCACTCCTTATGGGAACCCCATAACATGGGTAGAATTATCCCCGTTTACAGATGAGAAAGCTTAAGTCATAAAAGCTTAGCTCAGAGGCAGTAGTCCACGGGAAATGGAAAGCAGTACAGTGTAAAGAAGTGCCCAGCCCCGAAGATAGCACTGGAGTTCTAATCACAGGTCTGCACTTACTTGATGTGTGACCTCATGCCACAGTTTCCTCATCTATAAAATAGAGGTACTACTTCCTTCATAGGGTTGAGAATTAAGTAATCAATGTAAAGTAACATAGCACAATACTTGACATATAGTAAGCTCAGTATGAACCAGTGTAATTATCACGCTCATCGTCATTATTAGATATGGTCCATGTTGGAGCATCACTGCTTTCTAGCCATGTTACCTTAGACAAGTTTCTTATGTAGAGCCTCAGACTCTTCATCTGTAAATAGGACTGGTTCACAATAGTACCTACTCAGGTAGTATTAGCTCCCAGTTTTCTCTCCCTACTACTGACAACAACAACTTTCTACATAACTGGCTGAGTTAATGAGAATTAGAAGAAAAAGAATATGTGAAAGGGCTTTGCAAAGTTCTTTGCAACTGTTACTTTGAAGAATCCCTTTCTAATGAGGACAGACTTAACCCCTTCTTGTCCACGAGGGGAGTTAATATGGCAGAAATTTGCTTTTCCACTCTTCCTGAATGGAGATGGTTATATGACCCAGTTCTGACCAATGAGACAGAAGAGGATGTCCTTTGAGAGACATCTGGGAAAGATTTTCCTCTTTGATTAAAAAAAAAAAGAAAGAAAGAAAAAGATAGATGCAGAAGGAAAGATCTCCCCCTCCCTTCCTTTGCTGTCCATATTTGGATAAGGGCATAATATTTGGAACTGCTACAGCCTTCTTCAGCCCACCATCCAGGCTTCTTGTTATGGGAAATAATGCTAAGGCATTTTAGTGATATATTTCATTACTTGCACCAAAACGTATTCCATTATTTGCACAAACACATCCCACTGGCACAACTACTTTGGCCAAAAACTAGATTTAGCTAAGGTCATAGGACAGATTTTCATGTATGTTTTCATATGAAGGGAAATCTAGAAGAAAACTTTGCAGTTTCCAATCATCATGCTTTGATGGAGAGACACCATTTATTTGGATCTTGATTCGTTCCTAGGATAGTGTTGCTATATGAAACAAAAAGTCAATTGTGTTATTTCAGTGACCATATTTTATACACCTATGGAAAGATTCCAGGTTGAAAATTAGATTTGAAGAGTTGGAGCCATATTTATAAATTAAAAAGAAAAAAATATTCTTATTGTGTGGAGGACCATGCACTAAATGCTTCTATTTACTATTCTAAACAGAAGTACAGCTGATCCACAGAAAAGAAAAATGTCTCTGTGGAGCCTCTGTAAAATGCCCACAACAGGGTGATAAACTAGAGGAATCTTTTTCAGTGGCCTTAAAACTAGTAAATTAACAAAATGCTTAGAGAAGAATTCTAGAAATTTCAAGAAAATAGGGTTCTTTAGATATGAAGTAAAAGTTGTTACACAAGATAAACCTGACTGCTATCTATAAAACCACCTTCCCACCTAATTTTAAAACATCTTTTCTAGCATTCCTAACAGATGATAATCCAAACTTTATTGGAATAGATCCAGATTCAAAAAGCTTATTCTCTCATGAAGCAAGCTGGACTCTGGACAGATAGGCCTGGTTATTAGAATATTCTTCCTGAGATAAACTGAAGTCTTTGACTATAAATTCCAACTAATGGTATTGTGTATGTCTTCTGGAGTAAAACAGAACTTCCTCGTTCTAAAGGAATGTCTTCAAATTGATTCATTATAAATAATGATTGATTTGACAAATATTAAGTGAATGCCTACTGTGTGCCAGGCATTCTTGCTCAAAAGTCTTCTAAACAATGAGGACAAACAAGTGACCAAAACACACAAGGGCTCTGCTCCCATGGAACTTGCAATTTGGAGAGGTGTAATAGATGAAATAATGACCACTCCAAAGATATCAGGTCCCAATCCCTGGAACCTGTAAATGTCACCTTATTTGCAAAAAGCATCTTTCAGCTGTGATTAAATTAAGGATTTTGAGGTGGAGAGATTATCCTGGATTATCAAGGTGGGCCCTAAATGCAATCACATCTTATAAGAGAGAGGCAGAGGAAGATTTGACCCAGACAGAAAAAGAGAAAGCAGTGTGACCACAGAGGCAGAGGCTGGAGTGATGCAGCCACAAGCCAAGGAATGCTGGCAGTCACCGAAAGCTGGAAGAGGCAAGGAACAAATTCTCCCCCTGTAGCTTCCAAGAGAATGCAGCCCTGTCAACACCTTGACTTCAGTCCAGTGAATGTTTAGGACTTCTGGCATCCAAAACTGTGAGAGAATAAATTTATGTTGTTTTAAGCCACCATGTTTGTGGTTATGTTACAGCGGCCACAGGAAACTAGTACAAGGAGAAAAGCAGAAATTTCATGTCAACAGGAAAATTTCAGATTCAGGTAAAAAAAGATAGTAAAACAGCTGATGGATAGGATAAAGAGTAAAAGCATCTGAACATTTTTATTCATCACTAATGAAGGTGAGAAAATAGTATATTAACAAAGATTAATATACTGGGTATGAGGGCCGGCCCCGTGGCTTGGTGGTTAAGTGCACACGCTCCGATGCTGGTGGCCCGGGTTCGGATCCCGGGCGCGCACCGAGGCACCACTTCTCCGTCCATCCTGAGGCCGAATCCCACATACAGCAACTAGAAGGATGTGCAGCTATGACATAGAACTATTTACTGGGGCTTTGGGGGGAAAAAATAAATAAATAAAATCTTTAAAAAAAAAAAAATATACTGGGTATGAAAGAGTATCTCATTAAGCTCTTTTTTGCATGTTTCTCTGGTTATATTAAGGAGGTTGAACATTTTTGCATAAGTTTATTGACCATACATGTTTCTTTTTCAGTGAAATGCGTTTTCATGTAATTATCTCATTTTTCTACTGGATTTTTTTTTCTTATTGATTTGTAGTTCTTTGCAGATTCTGGATATCATTGGTTGTAAGTTTTACGTGTTGAAAATATCTTCTCCCAGTTTGTGACTTACATTTTCTTTATGGTATCTTTTGATGGAGTAGTTTTTAATTTTAATTTAATTTTCTTTGTATTACCTTTTATGATTAACTCTTTGTGTCTTGTCAAGAAATATTTCTCTATCCTAAGTTAAGAAAGACAGTCACCTCAAATTATTTAAATTCATTTCTTGCCCCTTCCCTTAATTTTCTTCACGTGTTTATTATTTCAGATGAAGTTTAGCATCGTTCTGTCAATTAAAAAAAGTTAGGGAAGTTTTGATTGAAAGTAAGTTTAATCTGTTTGTGTGGAACTGACATCTTTATAATGCTAAACAAAACACTATGTGACAACTGAAGTTTCAGTGGAGACCACTAGATACAGTAGATGAGACACTCCAAGAGCAAATCAACAAAATGTAGATGTTAAAAAGGGATATCCAAAAATCAGTTCCATGATTATTAAATGCTCCCACATTTCAGGACTGTAAAATGTAGACAGAAGAATTAAGAAGTCCAAAATATCTTACTGGTTAAGAAAATAGAAACCACATAGTTACGTTATCAGAGAGAATTTAACATAGGGAATTGGTTACATGGTATTGAAGGGCTGAAAAAAACAAAAAGGGGAACACTGAGGTAACACGAAGTTAGTTACTACAGGAAGCAGTTACTATCCCTAAGACTGGAAGAACAAAGGGAAGAGGTCGGGGTTATCCTAACATTGAAGCTTGAAGGAGAAAGCCTGATCCAGACTTTTGCTTCACTGCTGCTGCTCTTCAGGAAGACAGAGGAAGGACCCAAGGAGCTGAGAGTCAGAATTCTGAGGAGGGAGTTCCACTGGCTGCTACTGGCCACGCATTGAAAGATAAGTAGAGGAGCCCCACAGAGCTGGAACTCACCTCTGAGGAGAGAAAACCGTCCTACTGCTTCCGGTGCCTCTAAGTGAGCACAATGAGGCTGATTCTGGGAGTGTAGAAAGAAACTGGAGACTGGAAATAACCACGGCTATAACCAGCTTCTGCTGTTGAGGTGAGATGCCATTGTTGGAAGAACATTGATAGGAGTACCACGCTAACAGGAAAGAAAGCCCCTTTGGCCTCCTGCTATCTTCCAAACTCCCTCTAGTACCCCTTGCCATTGGCAGAAACTAAAAGGAAGCAAGCCAGCAAAAGAGCAATGTAGTTTGGAGAGTACAAGACCCATCATACTAAGTCAGTAACAGAAGGTGGGTTTGGAGCTTAAAGACAATACCTTTACAACCAGCACAACACCAGTTGTTGAGGAGGATATGGATCAACAAGAACTCGTACATTTCTTGTAGAGAGCACATGGAACCACTGTAGAAAACAATTTGTCACTATTTTGTAAAGTTAAAGATTTGTACACCTGGTGACCCAACAATTCCATTCCTAGGTATATATCTTGGAAAATCCCATACATAGATGCACCAGAAGAAATGTGCCAGAATTTTCATAGGCTCAATTTCATTCAAGAAATAATCCAAAGGTCCTTCAGCAGCAAAATAGATTTTGGCATATTCACATAAGGAAATATTATGTAGCAGGGGAAAATAAATGAACTACAGCTATGTGGATTATTCTTAGAAACATAATATTGAGTGAAAAAAGCTAATCCCAAAAGACTACATCCAGTGTAATACCATATTTATAAACCTCTAAAACAAGAGCTCAAAACTAAATGTAGGGGCTGGCCCAGTGGCGTAGTGGTTAAGGGCGCGCGCTCCGCTTCGGCGGCCTGGAGTTCACGGGTTCGGATCCTGGGAGCTCACCGATGCACCGCTTGTCAAGCCATGCTGTGGCAGCATGCCATATAAAGTGGATGAAGATGGGCATGAATGTTGGCCCAGGGCCAATCTTCCTTGGCAAAGAAGAGCAGGATTGGCATCAGATGTTAGCTCAGGGCTAGTCTTCCTCACACACACAAAAAAACTAAATGTATATACATCTATGTGTATACATATATGGTAAAAATTGTCCAAAAGATAATAGTAAACATAAAATTCTAGTTAGTGGTAACCTTAAGATGGGAAGAAAAAGGTGGATGAGATAGGAGAGGAACAGTCACATTGGGGATTAGATCTTCAATATATGAATTGTGTGTGTCTCTCTCCCCCACACACACACACCTCAAAATTCATATGTTTAAGCCCTAACCCCCAATATGACTATATTTGGATAGGGATTTTAGGAGATGATTAAGGTTAAATGAGGTCATAAGAGTGGAATCCTAATCCCACAGGATTGGTGGCCTTATAAGAGGAAGAGAGAGAAAGTGTGAGAGATCTCTACACCCACACATACTGAGGACATAGTGAGGATACAGTGAGAAGGTGGCCATCAGGAAGCCAGGAAGCGAGCCCTTTCCAGACACTGACCCTGCCAAAACTTGATCTGGGACTTCTAGCCTCTAAAACAGTGAGAAAATAAACTTCTGTTGTTTAAGCCACCCAATCTACAATATTTTATTGTGGCATCCCGAGCTGACTAAAACAGATTTTGGGTACAATTCAGTCCATAGCAATATATAAAATAAAAATAAGTGGTACCTACCCAATTTTTTTAAGTATTGAAAAGAGATTAAAATGTCCAGAGTTTTTTACATATTATTAAACTACCATAATTAAAACTATGTCAAATAGACACTGGAATTGATAGCTGGATTCCTTCAACAGAAAAGTTCAGAATGGTCCCAATATATGAAGAAATTCATTGCATAGTAAAGATGATATTTCTAATCAGTGAGGAAAACATGATGTTACTCATTGGGTATTAATTTTTAAAACTAAATGTCTACCTCATTTCTTACTCCAAAATGAATTCACATGAAATTAAAGTATATTTTTTGATGAAGCCATAACAAACTAGAAAAAAATGGGTAAATATTTATAACCTAGAGTGGAAATAACTCATGTGGCATGGCGTTAAGTTCAGTCAAAAAATTACATACTGATAATTTGTATACATAAAATTTTGAACATTCATGTAGCAAAAAGCACCAGTAGGATCATATAAGCTTCCACCAAATATAGAATAGATGGTTAGGACCAACATTCTCACTGAGGAAAACTAGAAAAGCTAAATATAATATTTTTTAATCTGTCTGAAGTTATCAGAGAGTTACCAAATTATATGAGGAATTATGGGGCTAAGAGAAAAGAAGCCCAAAGATTGGAAGCCGGCATTCAGAGCCACTCTCCCCAGAAGTTATCTGCTGATTCAAGAGTAGAGTTGAGAGATAGAGAGGATAAGCAGGGCTCTTAATAGTCTCACAGAACTGGGAGGAGATGGGGCAAACATTGGCATTCAGGGCACACCATGGAGGAGAAGCCTTCATAAACCAGCCCCCATTCTTTGGATTAAGACCCTGAAAAGTTACATTTTAGGAATAAGGGTGGGTGAAGCAGAAATAGATCACCTCCACAGAAACTGAAGCCAATTTTTGTTATCTCAATCCCTCACTGAACTAAAATAACCTGGGTTTGCTGTGCCCCTGAATGAACAACCAGAAGCAAAGCTATATTCTCTCTGAAGGAGCATCAAATTATCTCTACAATTTTCCATAATCAATATCTGTCATTCAATCAAAAACTTGGAGGGCCAGCCCCTTGGCCTAGTGGTTAAGTTCAGCATGCTCTGCTTTGGCAGCCTGGGGTTTGGTTCCCAGGCACGGACCTACACCGCTTGTCAGTGGCCATGCTGTGGCAGCAACCCACAAACAAAATAGAGAAAGAGTGGCACAGATGTTAACTCAGGGTGAATCTTCTTCAGCCAAAAAAAAAAACAAGAAAACTTGGTATATGAGGAACAAGACGTCGTGACTAAAAATCAAGAGAAATTATAAACAAGAGAAGTACACTACAGAGATCCAGGTAATGGAGATATAAAACATGGACTTTAAATAGCGGATATGTGTAAGGGTTTACATGATAAGATTGAGAATTTTGTCAGGGAAGTTGAAAATATAAAAAAGAACCAAATGTAAATGAGCAATAAAAAATATAATAACTGAAATTAGCCCAATAAATAAGTTTAATAGCAGGGTAGACATAGTTGGAGAGAGAACTAATAAGGCAGAAGATAAGTCAGAAGACAATATCTAGACTGAAGACAGTGGGATACAAAATACGGATGAGACCATAAGAGACGTATGGAATATGGTCACAATGTATAATTGAGTTCCAAGAGATATACTTTTTTTCCTTGATTCATCACAAAGGTGGCACTCCAGAGCAGTGAGTTTCAATACATAAACTCTCTTTTCAATAAATAGTCCTAGATCAGTTGGATATTCATGTAGAACAAAAATGAATTTTGACTCCTACTTTATACCATATTCAAAAATCAATTCCAGCCATGTTGTAAAGCTAAGACTAAAAGTAAGAAAGCTTTTAAAGGATAATATAGGAAAATATTTTCATGATCTTAGGTTGGGGAAGATTTCTTCAAGAAGACACGAAAGAAACCAATCTTTAAGGGAAAGGTTGATTAAATGAGTTACATTAAAATTTTAAAATTCTGCTCATCAAAAGACATATTTAAGAAAATGAAAAATCAAAACTCCCTAGTGAAAGAAGATATTTTCAATACATATAACTCATAAGGGACTTGTATCTAGAATTGGAAAGTATACCTATTTCAATAAGAAACAGACACAAATAACCCAACAGAACATTGGACATGAGGCTTGAATAGACATTTCACAAAATAGCCAATAACACAAAAAAGTTCTTGATTTGTTTAGTAATCAGGTAAATGCAAAGGAAAACCATAATGAGGTACCACTACACTCCCACCAGAATGGCTAAAATTACAAAGACTGACATTGCCAAGTGCTGGAGATGTGGAGCCATTAAGCCTTCCATGCACTGCTGATAGGAGTATCAATTTCTGCAGCTGCTGCAGCAACCTGTTTGGCATCATCTACTAACGCTAGATATATGCCCTATAGTCCAACAATCTCATTTCTTAGTATCTATCCAACCAAGATGCATATAAAGACATGCACAAAAATGTTTATAGCAGTATTATTCATAATACTCCAAACTAGAACCAATCCAAATGGCCATCAATTGTTGAATTGTGGGACATTCACACAATGGGATATTATGCAGCAATGAAAATGAACAAATTGCTACATGTTACAATACAGAAGAATCTCATCGCTACAATGTGGAATGAAAGAAATCAGACACAAATGAGTACATTCTCCATGATTCCATTTATATAAAGTTTTAAAGAAAAAAAAACACCTCTGGTACTAGAAGTCAAAATAATGGTTACCTCTGGGGAGGAGGAAGAGGGTAATGATGAAGAGCAGAGTACAAGAGAAGCTTTCAGAGTATTGTTCTAGTCTGTTCTATTTTTTTTCTTGAGTGGTGGTCACATGGGTATGTCCACTTTCTTATAATTCCCTAAGGTATAGTCTTAAGATTAGTGCAATTTTCTGTATGTTACTCTTAAAATTATAAATATATACATATATGGTTGATAGTAAATGCATAGTAAAATTAAATCTAGAAGAATACAAACCAAATTATTAATAGCAGCAAGATTATAGGAACTATCACATTCCATGTTATATATTTCTGTGTTGTATGAATTTTTTACAGTGAGCATGAATGTGTGTTGTAATCAGAAAAAAAAAGCATGAAAAAACACATCAATAATAGCAAAAGACTAAATAGTTACCCACAGTCCTTTTCACAGTGGGCAGATGAGAAATTTGTCATGTGATAAGTAGATTCCACTAAAATAGAAAACCTGTTAGTTTCATAATCACCTATGAGCCTTTGTTTGAAAAGAGAAAAAAATCTTGCTTGTAACAGAACGCCAGGCTGGTGTGTGAGCTGCAATTTCCCAGCTGTCCACAGTTCTGCCTCATTGCTTGGGGATGTGCTTCACTGATTCCTAAAGCATAGCTCCAGACAAAACCAAAAATTTGTAAAGCAGGAGAGTTCTCAAATCACCTCTACAGCTGTGAAAACCAGACCTATCACAACTTACCAGTGAGTCTGGCATGGTTAAATAAGGTAATATGTGTGGAAATGTTTTGAAAAACTAGAAGTTATGGTACAAATGCAAAATGTTGTTTGAAACTTGATTGTGGGAACATTTGAGACATGAGTTTCCCTGACCATCAAGAACCAGCATAGAGAACTCAGTGATTTTAAGGAAACTCTGCATTTGCAGATTCCATGGACTGGCAGTGGCACAAATGTTCTCTAAGACATAATATCCTTTACTTTGATCCCTTCTGAAACCTTGTTTTGCACAGCTCTCCTCTATAGCGTTACTGCCTTACCCGTGATGGCCCTTAGCTATGTCATCCGGGCTTCCAGTTTATCCATGTTGTTAAAATTTGGTTTAAGACATTCAGACAAGTGAGATGCTATTATAAAATGTTATCTAAACCTTGGGATAGCATTTCCAAAAAGTGACTTCTTTAGGACACTAGACCCATGAATTACTGTTCACATAAAGTTTGGAAACACCTATAGGTACCCCACTTTTGGACAGTGACAATGCACTTCAGCATATCATACTCGGAGAAATACTGCAATAAAAAAATCTCTTTGGACTTCTTTAACCCAAAATTTCCCAAGCTTATTTGACCAAAGTAATATTTACTGATATCATATAGAACTAATATTGCACAAAACACTATTTCAGAAACCCTACTTTAAAACTAAAATAATTCCAGGAGAGAGGGAAACTTAACAGCAGTTAAGAAGCTGATTTCTAATACTTAAATCTTCATTATAGAAAAATTCATATGCAAAATGCCTCAGTTTCTCCTTATATACATGGAGAGTTCAATCTTATGACATACAAATGTTTTGATTCAGAATGTATTTAAAGCTTTCTCAGTGCCTTTGTCATTATTACTAAAATAAATTATTATCATAAGAACATGAAGAACTGTTCAAGCATTGTGGTTAAAGCAGTGGCCTAGATTCAAATAGACATAGTCATGTTTATGACCTTGGACAAGTAATTTAAATTCTAGGAGTTTCAGTTTCCTCATCTATAAACTAGAGATTATAGTAATATACTTCATAGGGTTATTATGAAGTTTATCAATAATGCATATGCAGTGCTTCGTACAACACCAAATCTATGTTAGAGCCTGTTATTAAAGTCTCATTTTAATATCAAGTAAGCACATTAGAATATAAATACTCATGTGAATTTTGCCTATCACACAACCACCATGGCAAGCTGTACAGCTAAGCCAGTGATGCTAAAATTTTTCAAGTATCTTTTTTGGAAGGTGATCGAAGGGAGGGAGAGTAAGTTTTCTGACTAAATATGGATAAATTAAAGTTTGGTATGATACATGAGAAACATTTTCCTAAAAAAACTGAATTCAATAAAAACATTTGATATAGGCCCTGTATTTCCAAAGCTGTGGATTAATACTACATGCTGTGTGATGGTTAATTTTCAAAAACAGAAGTTTCCTGGAGAAGGAGAAATTCCACCTCAAGACTGCAACGTAGAAATCCTGCCTAAGTTTCCAGCCTGCTGGCCTACCCTACAAATTTCAGATGTGCCAGTCTCCCACAGTCACGTGAGCCGATTCTATAAAATCAAACTCTGCCTCTATGTCTCTCTCTACACATCAACACACACACACACACACCCCCACGCTAATGGTTCTGTTTCCTGGAGAACCCTGACTGATACATGCTGTGAGGGATACGAAGATGAATTATGACTTCATTGGATTAGTATTTATGCTACCTTCACAAATAAAAGAATTTACCAATTCCTCCTTTTTGGAGCGCCCAATGTGAACCAGACACTTTATGAGGAACTTGGATGTACATTATCTAATTTCACCCTCATAATGATCCAACAAATTAAAAAGTAGTAGATCTTAAATTATTATAAATTACAATTTATAAATTGCTTTACAGACCATAAGATCCTAAATAAAAGGGGTAGAACTATAGAAAAAACAAAGCAGGAAGTAAGAAAATGTAGAAATGAACAAAATAAGTAGGGAAAAGAAATTACTCTGAAAATCCTTTGTCATTTACTCAGGAAATATTTTGAGTTATCTTGGGCAGAGCCTAATTAGCTTTTTCCAAAGAAAGTTTAATTTTGATATAGTGAAATAAAGCACACCTTTCCCTAATTACTCAACCCTCCACTACACCATGACATAAACATGAATATTATTTAAGGATATATACTGGGGAAAAATATGGAATATAATGAGAGTCATGAAACATGGGTTTAATTTCAGCTCTACTTATTACTAGCTTGGAGGCCTGAGGTAGATCTCTTAGCCTCAGTTTTGTTACCCATAAAACGGAAATAAGAGAAGCACCTCACAAGAATACTATGAAGATCAAATTATAATACCAGTATTTTAGAGAACTCTGTAAATTATACAAGGATGTGCAAGTACTTGTTTTTGTTCATTTGAGCTTCCTAGCTATTATGTTTTCTTTTGTCCTATAGTTTACTTATTATAGAATTGAAAATATGCTAAATTTCTGCTTCTAGCAGTTTTGCAAACTATACTTTATAAACTCCTCCTAACACAAAACTAAAGACTTTCAAAAACTAATACTCTGTTTTTGTTAAAAAATGGAACTTTTAGAAATGAAAATTATAATCACTGAAGTTAAAATCTTAGAGAATGGATTAAATAGTACATTTGAAACAGCTCAGTAACTGGAAGATAGATATAATAAAATTACCCAGAATGTAACACAAATAAATCAAGAGATTAAAAAAAGTGTGAGGGTGGCCGGCCCCGTGGTGTAGTGGTTAAGTGCGCACTCCGCTGCTGGCGGCCCAGGTTCGGACCCCAGGCGCGCACCGATGCACGGCTTATCAGGCCATGCTGTGCGGCGTCCCATATAAAGTAGAGGGAGATGGACATGGATATTGGCCCAGGGCCAGTCTTCCTCAGCAAAAAGAGGAGGATTGGCATGGATGTTAGCTCAGGGGTGATCTTCCTCACAAAAAAAAAAAAAAATGTGAGGGATTAAGAAACATGGAGAATAAGATGAGAAGGTGTAACATATGACTAGAGTTGGCGAAAGAAAGGAGAGAGAAGATGCAGAAGTGATATTCTAAAAGGTAAAGCCTGAGGATTTTCCAAAACTAATGAATGGCATTAAAATGCAGATAAAGAAAACACAATATACTAAGTGGATTAATAGAAAATGACATCTAGATGCACTGTGGTAATACTTCATAACCTCCCAAAGACCAAAAAATATGTTTTTCATGTTATATGCTCTATATGCTAATTATAGGCTCAAATTAATTTATTTTATTGTGATCAGGAAAATGCAAAATAATAACATTTCATAGTGATACATTTAACGGTTATTTTTAAAGCATTTTGAGTTTTTCTTGTGTTTTGTTTCTCTCTCTCTCTTCCGCTCTCTCTCTCTGTATCAGACCAATTCATTACTTGCTGGAACTCATACCACAGAGCATTTTTGCCAACTATTTATGTTCTTTCCTTACTTAGGTAAAGTAAATCCCATACTTTCTCAGTGGGGTTAAGGTCAAGACTCAGAGGGGAGCCACTCCTTCCTAATTAGTTCCCCAGACTCCTCTCTTTTTTTTCCCCTTTAAATGGCCACAACAGTCTAGAAAAATGTTTGGAGTCATAATCCTCCTGATAAATGAATCCCTGATCAAGCAGCTGGTTTCCAGAAGGGACTCCTTGCTGTGCTGCAATTATGTTGAAACTGAACTCCAGTAGTTCAGGTCACAGCTGAAGTACTGAGGGGAAAATACCTGCCTCTGAGCTCCATTGTGTGATACGCTCAAGTAGGAGACTCCTGCTTCTCCCCTCCAAAGTCCTCACCAAAAATATCAATTTTCTTGTTAATCAATGAGAAAAAATGCTTACTGATGTGAATGCATGTGAAGGTCCTCTTCTAGTGACCCAAGGGAGGGAAAATCCATGCTTTTTTCAGAGAGTAGTAGCAATTTAATATCCATCCTAGAAATCTTAAAAATTATTTTCTATTTAGATAATGCACTTAATTTCTGAGCTACTGGATAGTCATCTATTAATTGTTAGTGTCACCGTACTGTTTGATATTTTGCAGGTAAAGTTATCCTAAAAGAAAATATTTATAAATACAAAGTTATATCTCAGATGAAGAAAAATAATATAAGGAAATTAGAAAAGGCTACATCTTAAATACTATAAACAACGGCACTTTAAAACACACACACACACACACACGAATGCACAATTTTTCACCTGAGCACACACTGAATATATAAATTTCAGCAACTTTTCTATAACTCTTTCAGATTCAGTTTCCCTCTCTGATTCTTCTAGGATAATAAAAACATTGTCTTCATGTTCCATGTGAAAGTGCAGTCCTTCATCATTTGGTCTTGTCAATAATGTTATATCAACTATGAACCTGAATTGTGTTTCTGCCAAGAGATATGGTTAACTTTCCTGCTATAAGTGCCTCTAATAAGAAACATACCTTTCAATGAGACTACTATGACTCCAACTTTACCTTAATTTCAGGAAAAGAAATTCAAATCTTTCTGGAAAAAATCTCAGAGACATTTTAGAAGACAGTGGGACTCTTATTGTGTGAAGAGAGATAATGATCACCCATATTCAGTTACAAGATACAAGACAGGCTCATAGAAGAGGTTTGCAACCTATAAAATAGAAAAAGAATTAACAACCAGAATAAATAAAAAATTCTTACGGTACTGGTTTTCTAGGGCTGTCATAACAAATTACCCCAACAGAAATTTGTTGTTTCACAGTTCTGGAGGCTAGAAGTGCAAAATCAAGTTGTCCATACAACTGCACTCCTCTGAAGACTCTAACAATGGATCTTTCCCTACCTCTTCCAGCTTCTGGTGGCTCTAGGCATTCTTTAGCTTGTGGCTGCATGATTCCAATCCCCATCTCCATCTCCTCATGGACTCCTCCTCCTTTTCCCTGTATCTTCCTGTGTGTATCTCTTAGAAGGATAATTGTCATTGGATTTAGGGATTACCTAAATAATCTAAGATGATCTCACCTTGAGATCCTTAACTTAATTACATCTGCAAAGACACGTTTTCAAATAAGGTTACATTCACAGGTTCCAGAGGTTAGGACACGGACATATCTTTTTAGGGACCACCATTCAACCCACTATACCTATCAATCAGACTTCTAGTTAAAATGGTTCTGGGCCGGCCCTGTGGCTTAGCGGTTAAGTGCATGCGCTCTGGGGCTGGTGGCCCGGGTTCGGATCCCGGGCGCACACCGACGCACCGCTTCTCCGGGCATGCTGAGGCCGCGTCCCACATACAGCAACTAGAAGGATGTGCAACTATGACATACAACTATCTACTGGGGCTTTGGGGGGAAAATAAATAAATGAAATCTTAAAAAAAAAATCTATAAGCTTTTGATTTTAGGCAATTTCTTCTACTATATTGTAATATTGTGATTTATAATAAGAAATATATATTTGGTCTTCCTGGCACAGAGCTCCTAAATCCCTTGGAATTTCCTGTGATAAGAACAATAAAGATGTCTTTTGTTATGTTAATGAGATAAAAATATCTATTTGGTCTTTGTCTCTGTTTCTGGCACAGAGCTCTTAAAACTCTTGGAATCTCCTAAGTGATGAAAGCCATAAAGGTGTGTGGTGTTATGTTAATGAGGTGACACTGGAAAGCACCTAAGGATGGGGGCTGGTTGCCAGGGAAACCAACCATATGATTAGAGGGTTGGAACATTCAGTCCTACCCTGTGACCCCCAGGGAGGACACAGGGACTAGAGGATGAATCCATCACCAATGGCCAATGATTTAATCAATCATACCTATGTAATGAAGCCTTCATAAAAAACCAAAAGGAGAGGGTTCAGAGAGTTCTGGGTTGGTGAACACATGGAGATGTAGGGAGAGTGGTGCACTCGGAGAAAGCATGGAAGCTCCTCACCTTCTCCCCAAATCTTGCCCTAGGCATGTCTTCCATCTGACTGTTCTTGAGTTATATCCTTTTATAATAAACCAGTAATCTAGTAAGCAAAATATTTCTCTGAGTTCTGTAAGCCACTCTAGCAAATTAATCAAATCCAAAGAAAGGGATTATTGGAACCTCCAATCGATAGGCAACTTGTCAGAAGTACTGGTAAAAACCTGGGCTTGCAACAGGTGTCTGAAGGGAGTTGGGGGGAGTCTTGTAGACTGAACCCTTAACCTGTGGGATCTGATGCTATCTCCAGGTAGTTAATGTCAGCATTGAGTTGAACTGTAAGACACCCAGCTGGTGTCCCAACCATTGCTTGGTGGTGTGGGGGGAAACCCCCCTTCACAAGTTAGATTTGGGTCCAGAATCTCAAAAGATTTGTACGTATAAGATTGAATAGATAAAGTATAAAAGTAGAATTCAAGATAAAAATCATAGTGAATCAAAAGATTAAAACTATAGATAAAACTGAAACTATGAGCGTAAATGATTTCAGGTCTTGAAAAGACAAAAGAATTTAACTCTTTCAAGATTACAGAAACCAGAAGTGCATTCAACAAGCATCCATATTCATTCATAATTAAAAAAAAAAAAAAAACACTTAGAAAATGAGGAATAGAAGGGAACTTGCTTAATCTGATAAAAAATAACTCTCAAACCTTCAGTAAACATCACAGTCAATGGTAAAACATTTGAAGCATTCCTAAATCAGGAATAAGCAAGGATGCTTGCTATTCAACACTGTAAGTGGAATAAACGTTGAAAAGGAAAAGAAAAAGAGAGGAAGTCAAGATGGCGGCGTAGGCAGACTCTGAACTCACCTCCTCCCGCAGACACAGCCAATTTAGAACTACTCATGGAAAAATTACTCCTGATACAGAACTGAAAACTGGATAAGAGGAGCTCCTGCAACAACAGACAATCCTAATTGAGGTAGAAGAGGCAGAAACTCCCTTCTGGAGAGGAAAAACGCCGCCTTCACAAGCCGCAGCTCCTCACGGCTGCCCAGGAGCAGCCCAAAGGTACGCAGCCCTCCCTGGAGGAGTAGGGCACCCAGCAGGGAGTGCCCCCGAGGTGGGCATTTTGTGGACCCAGCACAATCGAGACGAGTGGCATAATATCTGACTTTGCCTGCCAGTAAAACATTGGGGAATACTCCCAGAAAAGCTGGTTCACAAAGAAATTAAAACTGGCTCTTAAAGGGCCCATGCACAAACTGACTCATTTCAGAAAGCAACCTAAAATCACCAGAAAGAAAGGTGCACAGTGCTTTGGTGAAAAGAGACTCACCTAAGAGGCCCTGAGTGCATCTCGGTGAGAGGTGAGACCTCTCCAGGGACTGGGACATTGGCGGAGGCCATTGTTGTGGCCTGGTGTGGGCTTGCTGACACAGACATCATGGGAGTTCTCCCTGAGGCCTGCTAGCCCTGGGTCTTCCCCACCCACTAGAGCACCAATTTAATCCAGCTCAGCCAGGGCAGGCAGCCCACCCTAGAGACTGGCCCTACCCAACAACAAGCCCTCAGGCAACATGTGAGCCTGCATAGATTGGTGACTGGATTCTCTGCAGCCTGGCAACTGAGCCCACTTCAGTGGGGCAGGGCATGCACAAGGAGCAGGTGGAGAGTGTGGGGCAGTGGTGGAGTGTGTGGGGCTCCTGCGGTGGAGAGACTGGGTCCACTTCGGGAGGTCGGGGCACGCATACGGGGCAGGACTATGTTGACTGTGTGTGTGGACCTGTGGGCGGCAGGGCTTGTCAGCTGCAGAAGACTTGTGCTTCTCAAAGACCCACATAGGGGGTTTGCCCCACCTTCCAAAGCCTGAAACAATTGGGTGCTCCCGTGCCTGAGGCCAGCCCCACCCAGCTGCAGTCCTCAGAGAGCTGACAAGAGACCTAAAGGCTGGAGGCTTATAGCAATTGTAAGGCCCTGAGCCTAATAACCTGCCACCCTAGGGGCCTACTCACTTAAAAGAAATACTACAACAAAATGTGGTATTAGAACTTGCAGCCAACTGTGC
Organism: Ceratotherium simum simum; assembly: GCF_057802395.1. NCBI lineage: Eukaryota > Metazoa > Chordata > Mammalia > Perissodactyla > Rhinocerotidae > Ceratotherium > Ceratotherium simum. Next base: position 10,404,496 of record NC_141907.1, read on the forward strand.
TGGAGCTCCCCACACCTGATAAAGAGACTGAAGGGCCCACAACAACTACATGCAGCTGAGCACTATAACAGCTGGCCAGGAGCATAACTCGGCCACCCTGGGTGCCTACAGGGAGAGCAAACAGGCCACAACAGAAGGACACACGTAGGCCACATAGGGGTCACCCCTGGAACATTGAGAACTGAGGGAAGCACACTGCAGGCCTCCTAAGCCATCACTTACATAAGGTCACCTATCCAAGAGCAGGAGACGTAGCTGACCTACCTAATACGTAGATACAAGCACAGGGAAAGAGGTAAAATGAGGAGGCAAAGGAATACATTCCAAGTAAAGGAACAGGACAAAACCCCAGAAAAGGAACTAAGTGAAACAGAAATGAGCAACCTACCTGACAGAGAGTTCAAACAAAGAGTATTAAGGATGCTCACTGATCTGGGGGAGAAGAATAGATGAACTCAGTGAGAATGTCAACAAAGAAATGGAAGATATAAAAAAGAACCAATCAGAAAAGAGGAATACAATACTGGAAATGAAAAATTCACTAGAGGGACTCAAAAGCAGAGTAGAGGATACAGAAGAACGGATCTGTGAGCTGGAAGAAAGACTAGAAGAAATTACCCAAGCTGAACAGGTAAACAAGAAAAGAATTAAAAAGAGTGAGGACAGTCTAAGGGACCTCTGGGACAACATCAAGCACACTAACATCCGTGTTATAGGTGTCCTGGAAGGAGAAGAGCGAGACAAAGGGGCAGAGAATCTATTACAAGAAATAATAGATGAAAACCTCCCTAACCTAAGGAAGGAAACAGACATCCAGGTATAGGAAGCACAGAGAGCCCCAAACAAGATAAACCCAAAGAGGCCCACACCAAGACACATCATAATCAAAATGTCCAGAATTAAAGATAAAGAGAGAATCCTAAAAGCCGCAAGAGAAAGTCAAGTTACATACAAAGGAAACCCCATAAGGCTATCAACTGACTTCTCAGCAGAAACCTTATAGGCTAGAAGAGAATGGCATGATATATTTAAAGTGCTAAAAGGAAAAAACTTGCAGCCAAGAATACTCTACCCAGCAAGGTTATCATTCAAAATGGAAGGAGAGATCAAAAATTTCCCAGACAAGCAAAAATTAAAGGAGTTTGTCACCAAGAAACCAGTGCTACAAGAAATGTTAAAGGGACTGATTTAAGGGGAAAAGAGAAGACCACAAATAGGAAAAATTATCTATTTCCATGATAAGAGGGTAATGGATACAAATGCACAAAAAAGAGGTTAGATATGATATTAAAAACATAAAAGGAGGGAGGAGGGGAGTTAAAGAGTAGAGCTTTCAGACAGAGGTCAAACTAAAGAGACCATCAATTCTGTATAGAAGAAGAAAGGAACAGAGAAGGACTACTAAAACACTGAGGAAAAAAAAAGTTAAAAAATGGCAGTAAGTGCATACTTAAAATGTCTAGCTACTTTAAATGTCAATGGATTAAATGCTCCAATTAAAAGGCATAGGGTGGCTGATTGGATAAAAAAAACAAGACCCATATATATGCTGCATACAAGAGACACACTTCAGACCTAAAGACACTCACAAACTGAAAGTGAAGGGATGGAAAGAGATACTCCATGCAAATGGCAATGAAAAGAAAGCTGGGGTAGCAGTACTCATATCAGACAAAATAGACTTTAAAACAAAAACTGTAAAAAGAGACAAAGAAGGGCATTACGTAATGATCAAGGGAACAATCCAACAAGAGGATATAACACTTGTAAATATCTACACACCCAATGTAGGTGCACCTAAATATATAAAGCAATTATTAACAGACATAAAAAGAGAAATAGACAGTAACACAATAATAGTAGGGGACTTTAACACTCCACTTACACCAATGGATAGATCATCCAAACAGAAGATCAATAAGGAAACATTGGCCTTAAATGATACACTAGAACAGATGGACCTAGTATATATATACAGAGCATTCCATCCAAAAACCGAAGAATACACGTTCTTTTCAAATGCACATGGAACATTCTCCAGGATTTATCACATATTAGGCCACAAAACAAGTCTCCATAAATTTAAGAAGATTGAAATAATACCAAGCATCTTTTCTGACCACAACGGTATGAAACTAGAAATCAACTATAGGAAGAAAATCAGAAAAGCCACAAATACGTGGAGATTAAACAAAATGCTACTGAACAACGACTGGGTTAATGAAGAAATCAAAGAAGAAATCAAAAAAATACCTGGAGACAAATGAAAATGAAAATACGACATGCCAGAATTTATGGGATACAGCAAAAGGGGTTCTAAGAGGGAAGTTTATAGCAATACAGGCCTATCTCAACAAACAAGAAAAATCTCAAATAAACAATCTAACAATGCACCTAAAGGAACTGCAAAAAGAAGAACAAACCAAGCCCAAAATCAGTAGAAGAAGGGAAATAATAAAAATCAGAGCAGAAATAAATGAAATAGAGACCAAAAAACAATAGAAAAATTAATTAAACCAAGAGCTGGTTCTTTGAAAAGATCAACAAAATTGACAAACCTTTAGCTAGACTCACCAAGAAAGAAAGAGAGAAGGCACAAATAAGTAAAATCAGAAATGAAAGAGGAGCAATTACAACAGACACCTCAGAAATACAAAAGATTATAAGAGAATACTATGAAAAGCTATATGCCAACAAATTCGACAGTCTGGAAGAAACAGATAAATTCTTAGAATCATACAACCTTCCAAAACTGGATCAAGAAGAAGTAGAGAATTTGAATAGACCAATCACCAGTAAGGAGATCGAAACAGTAATCACAAACCTCCCCAAAAATAAAAGTCCAGGACCAGACGGCTTCCCTGGTGAATTCTACCAAACATTCAAAGAAGATTTAATACCTATACTTCTCAAACTCTCCAAAAAATTGAGGAGGGGGGAAGCTCCCTAACTCATTCTACGAAGCTGACATTACCCTGATACCAAAGCCAGACAAGGACAACACAAAAAAAAGAAAATTACAGGCCAATATCACTGATGAACATCAATGCAAAAATCCTCAATAAAATACTAGCAAATAGCATACAACAATACGTTGAAAAGATTATACACCATGATCAAGTGGGATTTATTCCAGGTATGCAGGGATGGTTTAACATTTGCAAATCAATCAACGTGATACACCACATTAATAAAATGAAGAATAAAAAATCACATGATCATTTCATTGGTGCCCAGAAAGCATTTGACAAGATACAGCATCCATTTATCATAAAAACTCTGAATAAAATGGGTATAGAAGGAAAGTACCTCAACATAATAAAGACCATATATGAGAAACCCACAGCTAACACCATCCTCAATGGTGAAAAACTGAAAGCCATCCCTCTAAGAACAGGAACCAGACAAGGATGCCCACTGTCACCACTCCTATTTAACATAGTACTGGAAGTCCTAGCCAGAGCAATCAGGAAAGAGAAAGAAATAAAAGGGATCCAATTTGGAAAGGAAGAAGTGAAACTGTCACTATTTGCAGATGACATGATTTTATATATAGAAAACCCTAAAGAATCCACCAGAAAAATTTTAGAAGTAATAAACGAATATGGTAAAGTTGCAGGATACAAAATCAACATACAAAAATCAGTTGCATTTCTGTACACTAACAACTAAGTAGCAGAAAGAGAAATTAAGAATACCATCCCATTTACAATTGCAACAAAAAGAATAAAATACCTAGGAATAAAATTAACCAAAGAGGTGAAAGAGCTGTACACGGGAAACTATAAAACATTGCTGAAAGAAATTAAAGGAGACACAAAGAAATGGAAAGATATTCCGTGCTCTTGGATTGGAAGAATTAACATCGTTAAGATGTCCATACTTCCTAAAGCCATCTATAGATTCAATGTAATCCCTATCAAAGTTCCAACAACATTTTTCACAGAAATAGAACAAAGAATCCTAAAATTTATATGGAACAACAAAAGGCCCTGAATAGTTAAAGGAATCCTGAGAAAAAAGAACAAAGCTGGAGGTATCACACTCCCTGATTTCAAAATATACTACAAAGCTATAGTAACCAAAACAGCATGGTACTGGCACAAAAACAGACACACAGATCAATGGAATAGATCAATGGAATAGAATCGAAAGCCCAGAAATAAACCCACATGTCTATAGACAGCTAATCTTTGACAAAGGAGCCAAGAACATACAATGGAGAAAAGAAAGTCTCTTCAACAAATGGTGTTGGGAAAACTGGATAGCCACATGCAAAAAAATGAAAGTAGACCCTTACCTTACACCATACACAAAAATTAACTCCAAATGGATTAAAGACTTGAATGTAAGACCTGAAACTATGAAACTTCTAGAAGAAAACATAGGCAGTATGCACTTTGACATCGGTCTTAGCAACATATTTTCAAGCACCATATCTGACCAGGCAAGAGATACAGTAGAAAAAATAAACAAATGGGACTACATCAAACTAAAAAGCTTCTGCACAGCAAAGGAAACCATCAACAAAACAAAAAGACAACCTAACAATTGGGAGAAGATATTTGCAAACCATACATCTGATAAGGGCTTAATCTCCAAAATATATAAGGATCTCATGCATCTCAACACCAAAAAAACTAACAACCCAATTAAAAAATGGGCAAAAGACCTGAACAGACATTTCTCCAAAGAAGATATACAGATGGCCAACAGACACATGAAAAGATGTTCAAAATCATTAACTGTCAGGGAAATGCAAATCAAAACTACAATGAGATATCACCTCACGCCCGTCAGAATGGCTATAATTAACAAGACAAGAAACAACATGTGTTGGCGAGGATGTGGAGAGAAGGGAACTCTCATACACTGCTGGTGGGAGTGCAAACTGGTGCAGCCACTATGGAAAACAGTATGGAGATTCCTCAAAAAATCAAGGATAGAACTACCATATGATCCAGCTATTCCACTGCTGGGTATTTATCCAAAGAACTTGAAAACACCAATGCATAAAGATACATGCACCCCTATGTTCATTGCAGCGTTATTCACAATAGCCAAGACTTGGAAGCAACCTAAGTGCCCATCAAGGGATGAATGGATAAAGAAGCTGTGGTATATATACACAATGGAATACTACTCAGCCATAAGAAATGATGAAATCCAGCCATTTGTGACAACGTGGACGGACATTGAGGGTATTATGCAAAGTGAAATAGGTCAGAGGGAGAAGATCAAATACCGTATGATTTCCTTCATTAAGTAGTAGATAATAACAACAATAAACAAACACATAAAGACAGAGATTGGATTGGTGGTTACCAGAGGGGAAGGGGGGAGGGAGGAGGGCGAAAGGGATAATTCGGCACATGTGTGTGGTGATGGGTTGTAATTAGTATTTGGGTGGTGGACATGATGTAATCTATGCAGAAATAGAAGTATAGTGATGTACACCTGAAATTTATACGTTATAAACCAATGTTACTGCAATAAACAAAAAATTAAAAAAAAACAAAGAAATGGAAAAGAAAAAACTGTCTCTGTAGATTATATGATCAACTACATACAAAAGCCAAGGAAACCTAATAAACTCATAGTATTAAAAAGGTTCATTAAGATTGCTGGATACAAGATCAACATATAAAAAATAATAGTATTTCTAAATACTAGCTAAATCAACTAGAAAGTATAAAAAAAGAAAGACTCCATCTGCAAACATAAAAACTATAAGGTAATAAGGAACAAAAGATGTTCAAAAATTTTGTTGAGAAAATAATAACACTTCACTGAAGAAATAAGTGAAGACATATATTATATTCATAGATGGAAAGACTCAATATTTTAAAAGTTATTACTGTAAAATAGCTCCAAATCTACATAAATTTTACCCTGTTGCAATTAAAGTTTCCAACAGATTTTAATGTGGTACTTGACAGGATAATCCTAAATTTTGGTAGTCAAGTAATTTTGAAAAAGAAGAACAAGGCATAAAGACAGTGTAGAGGTAAAGGCACCAATGGAACAGAATGGAGAGACCAGAAACAGACTCATACATACATGGAAACATGGTGTTTTGACTCAGTGTGGAAAGAATGAACTATTTAGTAAATGATGCTTAGATTACTGGATATCTAGAAGGAAAAAAATATATTTTCTATCTCATCCTATAAATAAAAACAATTTACAGGTATGAAAATCAAAACTTTATAATATTTTAGAGGAAAACAAAGAACATGTGACTTGACTCTTAAGGTATAAAAACAAAAATACAAAGGAAAATTTTAATACCCATCTTAAAATTTAAAAAAATATTTAGTTCAATAAAAAAAAAAAAACACTGTAAACAAATTTAAAAGGCAAGCTATGAGGGAAGACATATGCCCCTTATAAAATTGATGAAATTCAAGCCATGAATTTGAATTTAGCTTAAAATGGATCTCCAGTCTTAGACCCCTGAGCACATGGAAGAAACAAAAACAAATCATCTGTGAAGGAATGCACCTTTACCCTATGCCACAAATAATCCTCACAATTAAATTTTCAAGAAAAATGGGCAGTTCACAAAGATATCTCTGAACACAAGGAAATAAGTCACTGTAAATGACAATCCGCTGAAACTAGAGGGAGCATCAACAGACCTAAAATTACTAATATAAAAGAATTGTTAAGAAAGATTATGAAGAAAATATGCTTATTATGTTTAAAAGAAATAAAAGCTTGTATATATTTTCACGGAAGAGGAACTTATCAAAAATAATGTAACAGATATTAAAAAATCAAGAAGTATTTCTTAACATGAAAATTAAAATAATTGAGATTAAAAGCACAAAAACCAATTTGACATAGATCAAAAAGTAATCTATGAATTAGAAGATAGTCCAGATGACAGTATCCAGAATACAGCACAGAAAGAAAAAAGATGAAAAATGTGAAATAAACATTGAGGAACGTATCAGATAAAGTGAAAAGGTCTATCGAATATCTAATCTGAGTTCCAGAACACAATGAAAGAGAAAACAGGGCAGCTGCAATATTTATAATGACAGGGGGTAAGAGTTTTCCAAAAACTGATTAAAGACATTCATCCACTGATTCAAGAATCGTAATGAATCTCAAACAAGTTAAATAAAAATAAATCTACACCCAGATACATTCTTGAAAACGCAGAACTTCAAAGACAAAGAGAGGGTCTTAAAATTAGGTTATCCTTAAAAGAGTAGCATCTTGACCCTTGGCTTCTCAACAGCCATAGTGGTAGTCAGAAGACTAAGGAATGGGATCTTCTATGTTCTACAAAAAAGTAACTGCCATGCTAGATTTCCATATACAGAGAAAATACTATGCAAGAAAGCAGGTAAAATAATGACTGTTATCAGGCTAATAAAAATGATTTAGCATCAATAGACTCACTCTAAAGAAAATTTTGAAGAATACAATTTAGGCAGGAAAAATGATCCCCTATGTACTGACATGTAAGAAGTACAAAGAAAGTGATAAATATGTGGGTAAACAAATGAACATTGAATATATAAGATAATAATAATCATATCTTGTGGTGTTTAAAAGGGTAGAATTAAAATACATGACAATAATAACATATAAGTCAGGGAAAGAAAGGTGTAAATGGAGTAAAACGTTTTAAAATCATGATGAAGTAGGGCTTACACCAGAAATGCAAGGTTGGTTTGACATTATAAAATTAAATAATGTAATATACTATATTTAAAAATTAAAGGATAAAAATTATGACCATATCAATAGATAGAGGAAAAGATTATAATTCAACAGAACATCTTCTCATGATTAAAAAAATATCCTTTTAGAAAACTAGAAATAAAAAGGAACTCCTCGGGCTGGCCCCGCGGCTTAGTGGTTAAGTGCACGCGCTCCGCTACTGGTGGCCCGGGTTCGGATCCCGGGCGTGCACCGACGCACTGCTTCTCCAGCCATGCTGAGGCCACATCCCACATACAGCAACTAGAAGGATGTGCAACTATGACATACACAACTATCTACTGGGGTTTTGGGGCAAAAAAAAAGGAGGAGGATTGGCAATAGATGTTAGCTCAGAGCCAGTCTTCCTCAGCAAAAAGAGGAGGATTAGCGTGGATGTTAGCTCAGGGCTGATCTTCCTCACAAAAAAAAAAAAAAAAAAAGGAACTCCTCTAATCTGACAAAGGAATTTTTGAAAAGCCTACAGCAAATATTATACACTAGTGTTAAAATGTTGGAAGTTTTCCATCTGAAGTTGGGAAGAGGATTCCCACTATCACTGATACTATTCACTGATGTACTGACAAAACTGGCTAGCACCATAACTTAAGAAAAAGAAGTAATTATAATGATCAGAAATGAAGAAATAAAACTCTCATTATCTGAAGTTGATATAATTGTGTAAATTGAAAATCCAAAAGAACCATAGATAATTAACTCCCAGAGGCCATCTGCATTCCTTATCATGTGGCCAGCAACTGAGAATCTCTCTTGTATTGAATCGCTCTCGAGCTTTGAATCTCTTTCATTAGGAAAAGTCCAGTCCCTTTTAAAGGTTCACCTGATTAGGTCAGGCCCACCCAGGATAATCTCCTATTCTCAAACTGTGTCACATAACCTAACCTAGTCATGGGAGTGACTGTCCCATCATAGTCACATAAAGGGCATGAGGCCATCTCAGAATTCTGCCTACCACAACAACTAATTATCCCCATGTGTTTAGAATTAAGCTAGAATACTGAATTTTCTGCTTTTTGTTTATCTACTTTTGAGCCCATATTAGGGACTGGAGCCTTTACTAGGTGATGTACATTAGCTTATTTAATTTCTTAACAACTCTATGAAGTAGGTACTATTATTATCCCCAGTTTACAGATAAAATACTAAATTTTAGATTCATGATATAATTTTTCTAGGGTTACCCAGATATAAATAGTGGAGCAAAGATTCAAACCAAGCCCAGTGTACCTTCAGAGTCCTTCTTAATCGCTATGCTAAACTGTCTGCTTTTGCCGGTATTCACATGTAGTTTATCAAGAAAGCATTCCTCTTAGCCTCCAGCTGGCCATGCAAACTGGAGTCTGTTCCCATAACAAATGCTTATTTTTCTTTCTCCTTTTTCCCATTGTCAAAAGTTCTCTTTCACACATTTGTCCTTGAGTTTGTGGATTTCCCTGTACATCTTTCCCACTGGCTATTTCATTTGAATAATTATGTCTTTTGAACACAACCTTCCAAACTGCAGTGACAGTGTGATCACTTTTAATAGCAAATTTATCTTACTTATACTTTTATATAAAATCTCAAGATAGAGAATACAAAATTTTTAATTTTTAGTTTAATTTTTTGTGCCCCACTAAATTCATTTTACAACCCATTGAGTTGAGACCCACTATTCCAATTACTGCTGCTGCATAACAAATCACCACAAACTAGTGGCATAAAACAACCACCATTTTACTATGTTTAGGGATTCTGTAGTCAGGAATTTAGGCAGAGCACAGCAGGGGTGGTTTGTCTCTGTTTTTCAATGTCCAGGGCTACAGATGGGGAGACTCAGATGACGAGGAATGACACATATGCCGTGGGCTTGGAGTAATCCGGAGGCTTCTTCACTTAATGTCTGGATCCTGTGCTAGGATGACTTGAAGACTTGGCTCAGCTGGGACTGTCAACAAGAGCATCTACATGTAGCCTCTCAGTGTGTCTTGGGCTTCTCATAGCACAGTGGCTGTGTTCCCAAAGGGAGCATCCTGAGGAGGTGTGACCAGAAAGAATGCATTCCTAAAATCCTAGGCAGAAGCTGCAAAGCTTCTTCTGACAGAGCCTCAGAAGTCATGTGATGTCACTACTGCTGCATTCTATTGGACACAGCAAGTCACTAAGGCTGGCCTGGATTCCAGGGGAGGGGAATTATACTCCATCTATCAATGGGAAAGTGGCAAGGACACAGTGCAGAAGAGTAGCTGCGATGGGAGACATTGTTGTAGCCCTCTTTGGAAGATATGATCTACTACATCCATAGTTTGAAAAACATTTGTCTACTGAATAATGAAACATATACTTACACACAATCTGTTTTGGGTTGAACTGTACTCCGAAAAAGATGTGTTGAAGTCCTAACCCCCAGCATCTGTGAATGTGAGCTTATTTGGAAATAGAGTCTTTGTAGATGTAAAGTTAAGATGAGGTCACTGGGGTGGGCTTTTACTCAATATAACCGGCACCCTTATAAGAAGAGGAGAGAGACACAAAGAGGAGAATGCCACGTGAAGACACAGAGACACAGAGAGAAAAGAAAGCTGCGTGAAGATGGAGGCAGAGATTGGAGTGATGCTGCTACAAGCCAAAGAACGCCTAGAGCCGCTAGAAGCGAGAAGAGGCAAGGAAGGATTCTCCCCTAGAGCCTTCAGGGGGAGCATGGTTTTGGGGAACACCTTGATTTTGGATTTCTAACCTCCAGAACCATGAGAGAATAAATCTCTGTTGTTTTAAGCCACTCAGCTTGTGGTACTTTGTTTCAGCAGCCCTGGGAAACTAGTACACAATCCCTCCATTTTTTTACACAAATACTATATACACCATTATACATTTTGCTTTTTTCATTCATATGTGCTCATATTTCATCATATTTAAATGTAAAATTTGCTTTACCTCTTCCTAACATCTTCTTCATCTGAAGACATAAATATTATCAACTCACTTCCTGAACACTTTTACCTGATAAACACTGGAATAATTTCTTTCCATGTCCAGTTCTTGTCTCTGTTGGTTTCTATGGGATTTTGTTAAATGGTTTTTCTTCTTCTCACTCCCATCATGATTAGTCAAATTTGTATGGCTGCAAGTAACAAAATGAAGCTACTTTCCTGTCCCACTCTGGAGAAATCATTATTCACCCCGTTTTATATCACTTCAACTGAGCCAATTCCACATGTTCTCTAAATGGCTATTGTTTGCAACCCAACCTCTTGTACCAATATCTTTGGTTCGAACTCTTGACTAAAGTAGTAGAATGTAACTTGAACTAGACTTAGTAATTTGTTACCAGTATACAAGAGCATCCCATAGAACCAAAGGACGAGCATGTAGCTAAGCCTCACAGGGACATTACGCAAGACCTAGAAATCCATAAGGAAGTCAGAGAGTACTCTGTGTCTCCTATTTATTTTTCTCTATGCGTGTAACTTATTCCACTCTTTCTATTTAGCCTGGTATTCTCTGCTTCCTTGTCCCATCCTGGAAGACAGCCATGCTTCAGCTCCCGGGCTTACATGACTGTAATTCCAATTGCATGCAGAGACAAATTCCGTCTCTGAATCCCAATTCCAAATTACTGACTGAGAGAATCTTACTGGCTCAGTTTGGTTCAGGGGTCTATTCCAGGTCTAACCAACTGGAGCTGCGGGGCAGGGTCAGAGATTGAGTCCTTGGTAGGGCAGGACACTTATTTGAGAAGGGGTGAGGGGAAGATGGCTTAAGTGGCATAGTCCACAGGGAACAACTTGACTAATCTCCCTTTAGACTTTCTTGTCCTTCAAAAGTTATGTTTCAGCCTCCTTTCTACCCAGGTCTCTCCATTTTGTCTCTTTTTTCTAGGCAGCACCCAGCTATCCTGGCTTCCTTTTCCTTCTTTATTTCCCTTAGGACTTTAGATTCCTCTTCCTCTATCCTCTGTGCTATTGGTGCCAGCCTCTGTCTGCATGTTGGGGTTTAGTGTGGGGAGGGAGGAGAGGCTGGGAAATGGGAGAGCATCACACTTATCATTGCATTATCCCTAAAACATGGTCCTATACCTAAAAGGAATTCTGGTGAATAAAATTTCTCCATCCTAATACATCTATTTATTTATTGACCTTGATGTTTATCCTCTGTCTTCTCAAAAACCATTTGAAGCAGCTCCCTTCATCTCTACATGTCCCTCTTCATTCGTCTTCCCTGTCTGCACCTTTTCTGCTAGTAGTGGATATAAGCAATGCTTAGCTTTAAATGCTTAGACTTAGTCCTAAAGGAATTACTGATCTTGGTGACACTCCCTAGTTCTGAACATCATTTCTTGTCCTGCCTCTGAACCTACAACTTCAAATTTGGGGGAGATAATGGAAAGCCATATGGTGTCTTAGATTGGGTTCCCTAGACACAGGTCCTGAGCCAGAGAACTGCATGCAGAAGATTTATTGGCGAGTGCTTCAGTAAGATACTCCTGGAATGAAGTCCAGATTGGGCAGAGTGAGAAGCTGACCCTGAATGCAGTGGGCTGAGGCCTCAGCCCACCCTACAAGGTGCTCTGGAGCTGGGGTGGCTCTTCGGAGTTGTCGCAAATTCAAATAAGGGAGCCAGGTTTTTGTATTACTGAACCAGCCAATTGTTAACCATGAGACACTCTCTGGGAGGGGGCATAACATTGGCCAAAGCAGTTTCCTGCAGCCAAGGGCAATTCTCAGTGAGAGATGCAGCTGTGAGCCGTCAGAAGCTGACACTTCAGCCTCCGAGGAGGAGAGCATTTACTATGAAGAGAGGATCTGGACAGAGCACCAGAGCAGCCACTATATGTGGTATCACAGAAAGGTCAGTAAACTAAAAATCGGGAGATCTGGGGTTTGGTCCTGGCTTTGCCGAAACTGTGCATTCTTAGACATATCACTTTATCTCTGTGGACCCCAGGTGCCTCAATTATAAAATAAGAAGATTACAGCACACTCCACATGTATTTAGAGCAATAATCCCACGTGTACATAAAGAGGGGCAAAGGGCATAGTTATAACAATGAAACATTCAACCCTTGGGAGGTACTTAATAGTATGGATTTACAAGTCCCAACTAAAAAGAATTAGGTATGTCTATATGTACTAATGTGGAAAGCTCTTTAAGTAATATTACAAGGAGAAAAAAAATCAGATTGCATAAGAGGTATGGTGTGATTCCCTTTATGTTTGAAATAAATCACACAAAACAAAATTATGTTCAAAAATGTGTTTGTATCTGGAAGGACCGACACCACAGTAACATCAGTAATTACTACTGGGAAGGTTCTAGGATTGAGAGAGAGCAGGATATGAGAGCAGGGAGAATGAATTATTTTACTTTATATAATATGTATTTTTTAATAGTCATGTATTACTTGTGTAATTTGAATTAAAAAGAAAAAATATGAAGTAGATAAAAATAAGAGGAATAAATGGGAGCTCTGAAATTCCATGGTTTTAAGGCCATTCCTCTATTTTCATTCCTCCTCCCTCCCTTGGACAGCTTTCCACCAAAATATTGGTAATCCTAACAAGACAGGGAGTTGACCTTGGCAGCAGATCCAAACAGAAGTGATAGGGGAAGGTGAGAAACCAGAAATAGAAATAATCTCAAAAGTGACTGCCTCTCAAATTGAAACATATTAGCTAAGGAAACCTTAAAAACCATTTGACTGATATGTCCTCTAAACTTAATTCTAGTTTTAATTCAGCAGATGTAGTAACAGCAAGAGATATTAAAATCGGAACAGCTTCAAATACATGTTAGCTGATCCACACAGGCCTTTGTGAGAGGACTTTGACTTTTAATATAGAAAGGAAAGTTAGCCTCTCAAAATGTGATTAATATCTTGGTAATCATAGCCTTTAAATATGTATAAATTATTATCATAAGGCATTCTTGATTTCTACCATTCAATAAACAAGCTCTTGAAACACTGAAGTTAAAACAACTGCTTTACATTATCCCTTAAAGTGCCCTAAAAGTAAAATCTTTTGAAGAAGGATTCTGTGCATGCACCAAATAATATCTAGAATTTATAAATGCGAAAGCCCCCTAATACTTATACATCCACAGTGTTGAAACTCACTATTCCTACTTTGATAATGTACAGAACATTGTAGTACTCTCCAGAAATTTAGCCAAAGAAGGGATGACTTTCTCCTCTCTTTCTGCCAGAATGGGAATAGTTAGGGGGGAAAGCTCCTTAAAGTGAAGAAAAGGGTCACATCCAATTAAAACTGCAAAAGAGACTTCGAAAGGAGAATGCCATTAGCCCAAATTGGAATGTGGCCAAAACACGGGGTAATACTTCAACTCTTAGAAAAAGTGCCAGGGGGTTATTTAACAACTGCAGGTGGCCAAATGCTTTCTCCTAAGTCTTATCAGAGAAGTCATTTATAGCAGCAATATTCACCACGGTAAAGTAATATTACTTGGCATATTGCATATTCAATTACTATGTTTAAACTCCGACATCTGTCAGGTATTGATTGAAACTGCTTCTCTATAGGACAAATAAATAGAGAAACGAAATGCTTCTGTTATTAAGCAAGGTTAGAACTTAGGAAACAATTGTTATTTACATCTAGCATTGGGCTTTCCTTAAATGAAAAACCAATTATCATTTTGTCCAATAAACTGAGCCTTGATATATGCATGTTTTTAGTTTTTCTTCTATGTTTTAGAGATCTTTAGGAAATCTTAACCAAGCTTTTATTTCCCACAATGTTTTCTTACTATATGCTTATTTTATATGACTTCAATTGGTTTTATATTTTCTACAATCTCCCTGAGAATGAGCTTGTTAAAAAAAATGCATCAATTCTTATTGTGAAATATTATATGATACACTTTCTTATTTCTTTCTTAATTTATTTTTATCTATTTAATTTCTTTATTTCCTTTTAAGTCTTTCCCTCTCTCTCTACCTCCCTCCTTCCCTCCTTCCCTCCCTCTCTCTCTTTCTCTCTCCTAGGGTTGTAAGAGAAACATTTTGTGAACTGTGATATAAAGGCAATGGAAAATGCAGGCCTGTTAAGTGACATAACACATCCATTCCTGAATCCTGCAAAGGATATTATGTGAGCAAATGCACAGAGTGAAACCTAAAAAAGGTTCCAGTTTTAAAATGCTGAATGCTTGAGAGCTCTGCTTTTACCTGCTGCGATTTAAAAGGCTAGAGGCCTCATTTTGAGCCACTAAAATTCAAAGTGACAGAAACCTACAAATTTTTATTGCTGTGCATTTAATAAAATTTACATTTACAAGCTGTCAGTTTGAAATGTTGAATAACTGGTACTTTCGAATTCAGACGAGCAGATTTGGTTGTATTGGGGTTCATTACTACCTACTTACACGTTATTTAAATACTCAGAATAATCCTTCAATCTATGACTTTTGATATCTCTTAATTCAACACTGCACAAAAACACCATTGAGTTTGCAGTAAGGTCAACAAAAGGAATTTATTGTGCTCCCATAAAGCAAGGTGTAATTAAGAGCCCCCTTTCTGCTTGTTTTAATGTGCTAATACAAGAACATTAGACCCAAGAAACAGCCAATTGCTAGGTGTCTGCAGCAGCTGCCTAGGTTTTGGTAATTTACTTACTCAATTATGTCGACTCTCTTAAATCCACAACACTGGTGGGTGGTAAGGTAGAGGGATAATAAAAAAACATAGAGTAGGAAACGCCTTTAATGCATGTTTTATGTGCATCTTGGGTAACATTTTTTTGTTTGTTTGCTTTTGAGAACAAGAATTAAAGATTGTAACTTTAGGAAACTCAGCACAGGAATAAATGTGCATGGTTTTAAGACACCTCTAAAAATTATGAGATGTCTAATAATCCTATGATTATGTGGTCTGTTCTGAAAAAAGAATATTAAACCAAATGTTTGACTCAGTATTACAAAAACAGATTATCTAATGGCTTCCAAGGGGGAAATATGAGAAAGACCATTCACAAAGTTCCTTAATAGTAATAAATTATACGCACTTCCTTATTCTCCACATAAATGGAAAGACAAAGAGAAACTTGGAGGATGTGTTCTCACACCTTTAGAAGGACCACAGTTTAATAAAATCTCTTCAAATTGTTTGCTATCAATATGACTCTGATTTTCTTTTCAAATGAGCACCAGAAAAATGCTCATTACACTTGTAAAGTATCTAATTTTTATTAATATTCAAAGAAGCTTTGAATGCCAGCCTCAGTCTTAATTTTTAGAATGCATTTGTTTTGAATACAAGTCAAAATACAAATTGGGAAAAACGGCCCAAAGCGGAAAATTCATCCTGATTTATCTTGCCATTATTCAAATATGACAAATTAAATTATTGAACAAAATGCAAATTACTGACAACCTTGAAAATTCAAATTACCTCATTTTAAATCTCATTTAAATTATCTCTATAATTGTGGTATTTATATAAAACGGCATGTTGTAACATGTTGATATAAATTGAGACTTGGAGAAGAGGTTAAATGTTTCTTTAAATGTCAAAATTTATGTAGCATTCATCATCCATTTTCTTTTCAATTTAAGTCCCACAAAATGTCTTTGATAAATCAAATAATCTTCATTTTACAGCTCAAAAACTGCAAAAGAATTGACAAAGATCAACCTACTAGTTTTGATTGCAAATTAGATATTCTTAAACTTTCCTCCTTGGAAATTTTTATCCTCTCTTAGACAAGGTGACATAATTAAAAAATAAGAGAAAACACAAAATATCCTATTTTCTGTAATTACCTTTTAGTCATTGTATTTGAAATCATTTTTATCTTTTGCCCTCAAATTTTTTCATTTTGGTCTCAGAGGAATTAAAGGTGTAAAATATTATATTATACCAATTAAGTCCTATGCAATATTACTTTTAGCAATGTTAAGTACCTTTCTAAGTTTTCAAAAGCAATTTATGCCTCATTTTTCTTTTTGGGCACCAAAAGTGAATTAAATAGTTTGGAAGGGAGCCTATGAAATTTTGTTTTTAAAATGAAAAGTGAAGTCTGATAATGGCTGAGAGGCTACAAAATGACAGAAAAATGTGTAAAAGTCATCTTTTCTTCTTTTTATTTTTCTAATAATGAAGCCACCGAGCTAGAGGGACCCTAGTGAGTTTTCCCTATGCAAAGATTGCTGAACTAGCCTCTATCTGAATTCTGTCTGTTCATGACACCCAACTAAAGCTGCTTGATTCCGTGTTGATAAGTCGATTCTGAAAGAGTACACCCTGCTCAGAAAATGTGGACAAAAATAATATCTACAACAGAGTGAAACAATTTCACCTTTCAAAAAAACTGACAGTATAATAATTTTATGGTAAACATAGCAGTGACATATCTAAGATAACATGTGCCAATGACACATCTACTACAGTTTAGTGTTAAAAAAGACAATCTCTTGCCTTCATTCATCAGCTCAGAGCAAGCTCAGGCTGAAAATGAGTACCTTTCATGCTCATCCTTTCTCAGATATTTAGCGTCAAGGTCTGTTTAAGTGCTAGGTTTATTGGTGTACGTATGCATTGATTATATCAGGTCTATATTAATTGACTGGTTACCTTCAAAATAACTGAACTCTAAGTAACTAAAATAACATCAATACTAATATAATTGTAGGCACTAACCTCTCAATACACCCTCCTGCCTGGCATAAGTGTTAGAACTACAAGTCAGACAGGGCTGAGCAGCAATCTTCAAGAAAATTGCTTTAAATTGGCCTTCATTAGCCCTCACAGCGCTGAAAAACAACTGTAAGTGCACGCCTTGTGGCAGGTGAGCCAGCAGCAATCGCTCCCTACTAAAAAGGCAGCACACTAACTTGCCCAACCAGCATTCACCACAGTCTATAAATATTATTAAATAAAGAATCTTCAATTGCAAAATAATTCTACGATTTCTACGTACTGGGACTATTAGGACCAAATTTAAAATTCCAACCTTCCATGGCATGTATGTTAATTCCAGTTTACGTTTTATCAATTTTAGAGAATTGGAGATTGTAATCGAACTTTTAAATTTCCTTTACATACTTTTGTTCCTGGGTTATAAAAAATCAGTACCACACAGTAACAAAGAATAAAGACACTAAAACTTTCACAGGAAACTCAAACTTACTTAGATACCAACACCAAAAAGAAAATATATTTCAAAGTGAAGAAAAAAATTCTTCTGTTTCATAGCTTTGCTTTGAAGAGCATGCTCTTTCTTGACATCTGCATAGTAAAAGGGAGTTTAATTTCCTTGGTCAACTATCCTTTCTGAAAATCCTGCATTGGCAGACTTGGAAATGGAAGGAATTTTTCCAGGGGATTAATTCGCACCTCTTCTTGACACTCAAAACGCTGAATATCTTCAGTACACAAGCCAGGGAATTTGGCCCTTGGAGTTACACTTTTTAGCAAACAAATGTTAAAGAAAAATGTTTTCAACAGAAAGAGGCCACATGAAATCTATCAGACACATGAAATTGTCTGATATGAAATTGATATATATATTAACTCTCCCAATTGAGCTCCCTCTGGTATCCAGCTTGAAAGAGTTCCAGCATTTCATCCTTTATATTGGCATTTCCATTTCTGAATCTGACCACTGGTTTTGTTCCAAAAAATAACATTTCAAAACAGAACAGTAAAGTAAAACATTTTAGGCCTAGCAAATACGACCACCTTCTTGAAAGCCAGGTAATTTTTCTCAAAGTCTAAGTTCATAGCCAATTCTTCCATTTCAACCTGAACCATTTAATTTAGTAAACATTTTTTTTCAAGACAAGGTTTTGTGAATTCATGTCTGTTCAGTGAAAAATGGATATTCATGTCAATGGAGGGATATAGCTTAGAGTAGTAGCTAAAATTTGGATCTTAAAGTCAACTGATCCCAGTTCCACTATTTACTATCTATACGACTGTAAGGAAGTTATTTATACTTTCTAAGCCTTGATCTTCTCATCTAAGTGCGAATAATATCAAAGATTTTTGTAAGGAGAAAATGACGTTTGTAAGTCATCAAGCATGCTGCCTAGCACAGAAGTCCTCAAAATTGGTAGCTGTTATCTCCATGTTTGATTTGACCATTTCTTAAAATTAAATGGAATAGTTTTAGACCAAAATGGCCAGTCACATCCTTTAAAACTTTATCAATATTCAGTTTAGATTTCAATTGATACATCATAGACTGCCTACATCCACAGATAAAATGTGAAAACCTGAATCATTCATAAAGTACTTTCTCACAAAAAAAAAAATGCTAGGATTTTTCCCTCCAAAATATCTGGTTATCTGTTCCTGTAAACGGGACATAAAGTGACTAATGACATTTTTCACTTTTCTTTAAAGCCCTTTGCCATCTTAAAAACAATTGTGGTATTTTCTTTCTTATGCCATTTGCGTGTAAACCAAATTGTATTCTAAATACTTATTTCAAGATTTATCTTGAAGCTGACTTGAAATTTTCTTTCCATAGTCCACTGTCTAGTAGAATTCTCAAGCCTTGGTCTTTATTCTAATTCCATATTCAAACAAGCTACTTTTTTTGCTAGATTCTTAATTTTAAAAATAAGAAAAACTAAGAAGAAAAATACATATAAAAGTATACATAGATATATATATAAAGAAGGTAGGGGTACGTACAGGGTTTTTTTTCAGTTCTCTTGAATATATAAGCAATTTTTTTTTCAATATAAGTAATAAAAATTAATTCTCTTACATTGCAACACCCATCAGGACCCAAGATTATTTATTTCTATGCCAATCTACCTGCTCTTTATTGAGTAAGCCATTTCTAGGGATTTAATTATCCTATTAAAATTACTTTCAATTTTATGAGAATAAAGGAGTATAGACTCAAAGTAAAAGCCACAGATGGCTTATTGTCTGTGTGGGAAAGGGTGAGAATTATTTCAAACTCATTTGCACTAAGGAAGAGAACTGGGTACTCTTAAAAGGGAGGAGGGAAACTTCAATTTAGGTTTCATATTTGTAAGATAAAGTTGGGAGGACAGCCCAGGCAAACCAATGGCAGAAAAAATACCTCCAATGTAATGATGGACTTGCTACGTGGTCTCTGAAAAGATGACTAGTTGAAGAAAGGCACCCGGGCTCAGTTTCACGAGGAGTCAAGAGCTTCCTTCTGTCCTGGGGCCAGGGCCACTGTGGGACGCAGTTAATGTTAGGCATATACAGCAACATAGATTTGGCCAGTTTACACTTAACCATACCATTTTCTACTTGCCTCCCTCTATCCATGGAGGTGGGGACTCTAGATGTCAATGGGAGTTCAGGGCACGTGAGCATGTATAAAACAAGCCCATACAGCCCAACCAGGCCCGTAAAAGCCAGGAAATGAACAAGTTCAAGTTCTCATAGTGTGTTAATGTGCCCACAAATGTACCTACTTGATAGGTTTTACAGCTCATGTAGTATGTAATGAAAAATGTCATGTAGAACATATAGCTGCATGTGCAAGGTGGAGTAATTAATATGCCTATATGTGCTCCTTAATTGTTTCATTCCCTGTATTTTTGGTTAATGTAACACTCTGCAAACTTTTATACAAATAATTTATATTTTATATGGAATTCCATGTGAAAGAAACCAAGGGGGAACGACGAATAAGGAAACAGTCTAACGGTATTCTTATTGAATTTCATTAGCTGGATATTCCACCTTTTTTCCCCTATAAACTGCCAATATATTGACACAAAGCTTTCAATCCTAGCTTCGTCCCTCAGCAAGCCGATAGCCAGCTTAGCAAAAGAAAAAGGAGAGTTCCAAATCTGTCGGAATTAACATTTTACATTTTCAGTCAAGCCATCTTTGTAAAAGAGCCAGATATTAAATTTGACATTTTGAAGTCCAAATATATTCCAGTTGTCAGTTTGAAAACTGGGGAAGCCTGGGATAGAGAGCTGAATTTTAAAGTTTTCACTATTACTAGTGAGGTCTGGGTTTTGGTTGTTTTTCTAGGAGAACCCAAAGGCCACTAAAGATGTTTTTCCATCAATTTTTCATAAGCATTTAAGCTAAAGGGAAAAAAAGGTGGAAAGATGGGAGGATATGGTTTTCTTTGGGGGAAGGAAATGAGAAGTCACCGCAAATAATTCACCTGGATAGGTAAAAGCGAGCAAACACTGTTTGCTTGTGAATCCCTGACGACTTCATCGCCTTCTACCCAGGCAGGGGAGGAGCCTCTCGCTCCATTTCAGACGGGCAAGGAAAGGGCTTTGAGAAGGGAACTGGGGAGGGGCACGTTCCAGGTGTGGGTTCAGCTCGGCACTCGCCAGCGGCCTCCGCAGGTGGCTCTCCTTGGCAGCAAGACCAGGCGCAAACCCGCTTGCTGGAGAAGCCTGACTTGACCCCCGCCGAGGCTGGCAGGAAGCAACGCCCCTGTTCTCCAAGAGGAGAAGGCGGCCTCCGGGAATCGGCTGCAGCGGGGCCCAGTTTGCTCCTGTGCTTCGGAGCAAACCGCTGCAAGACCCAAGTTAGGAAACACTCCACCCGCCCCCGACATTCCCCAGCTGCGTGACCGCCTCCCACCCACCCACTCACCCACTCACCCACCCCTCCCTCAAGTTGGCAGATGCCTTGTCACCGGACTGGATGTCTGCAAAAATGCTCGCCAAAGCGCTCTAAGCAAAGTGGCCGCGCGTGGGCGCTCCCACGCGAGGGGACCTGGGGGCTCCGGTGCTGCCCCGCGCCCCGCACGGCGTGCGCAGGGAGACCCGACCGCCGAAAGCTACTGCGAGGCGGAAAGGGATTCGGGGAACCCGTGCCGGAGGCGGCGCATTGATGCCGCAGACCTCGCGGCGGGGCGGCCTCGCTGGAGGAAGTGGCTTAAATGCAGTCCTAGTCTCCACCCTGACTCTCTGCTGCTAAACTGTCACCTCCCTGAGGTCAGGTCTTTTGCTGCACCTGTGTCCCCAATGCCCCTGGCACCGTGGCTCCCAGGACCGGCTGATCAAGCCGAGGCCAGACCACTCCCCACGCCTACCCGCCTCGCAGCCCTCGGTGTCTCCCTGTGAGGTCCCTGAACCACGTGCACCAGGACCACCGAAGGGGTAAAAATGTAGATCCTGGCACCCACCCTCACCCACTGAAACCAAGCACACTCTCCACTGGGTTTGTATGCGTGCTGAAGTTGGACGCTTGCTGGGCCCTGACACCAACCGCAGCTTTTTCTTTTTGGAAGCGCCTTCGTAGCTTCACAACGAGGGGGACATCAGCCTCCTCTTACAGAAGAAGGGCCTGCAGCACAAAGAGGGGGTGGGGTGAGTACCCAGTGCCCCACGCCGGAAGCGGCCCTGCGCCGCTGGGGCTCTCCCTGCACCAGCACAGCGCCGGCAGAGCATAGAGCTGCCGGGGTTTGCGAGACTCACGGCGCCCGCTCCCGGGTTCTTGAACCGACTCCCCTTCCACCTGCCCCCGGCCCTCGCCTTGATTGCTGGAGTTCCAGCGAACACTGCAGTTGTTGCCGGGACGAGGAGCGAGCGCCCAGCGTAGAGCGCAGGCTGGTTACAGCCAGCTTCACCTTCGGCGGCTCCTGCCAAGAGGGAAGTGGGAGGGGAACAGGGGACACTGGCTTGGCTGGTGGCTGCGCGTCGAAGCCAGGCGACCTCCGCGAGGGCAGGAGCTGTACCCCTCAACTCCATCCCATCCGAACCACGCCGCGCCTGCTGCCCCCTAGCCGGTTCCATCCCACCCGCGCGCGGCCTCCGCCCCTAGCCGGGTTCCACTTCACTCACGCCTGGCCTACGTCCCTCACCCGCCCACCCTACACGCGCCAGCGGCGCCAGCTGCTCCAGCCACCACCCCAGGACCGGACTCTCGGCCTAATCCTTTCTGCCCTGCCCGCATGCTGGGGGGACGTAGATGGGATCGCTGATGCCGCCAGGCACTCCCCACACAAACACTCCCGGTCGCATGCCTCGGCCTCCAGCACCCTGGACGGTCCCCGTGTTTGGAGGAAGAGGGACGGTGAGCCAGTGTGAACCTAATGGGGTGGTCTTCCGACTGGAGCCCTCCGGAAACAAAATTAAATCAGTGTCCTCTGCCCACCAGGCCAGAGCCCTAATTCACATTCATTATGCTCTTCTTGGGACTGAAGGACCCATGTATTGAAGGCAGGGTGTATCAGGCTAGTGGCCCTATGCCACCGAAATTACCATCCCTAGTCCACCTGGGACGCAGGAGAGAAGACACACGCCAACGCGGCCTCGGCCCCCTTCCCGGCCCCAGTTGGCCCAGCAAGTCTGTCTGCTGGCTCATCGTCGGTGACACGAGGATAAAAATGCCTTCTTCTCTCCACAAATATTCAGAGAAGGCTACCAGATGTCAGGCACCCTTCGGGGCCCCAGGGACACAGCAGAAAGCAGCAGAGAGGCATGGTTAGGGACAGGAGCTGTTAAGTTTCAAATCCAGGTTCCATCGCTTGGTTAGCTCTAGGACCACAGAGAAATACAATTCTTTGTACCTCAGTCCTCTTAGCTGTAAAATAATGACATGTCCCTCATAGAATGGATGTGACAAATTATCTGATGGGCACAGATAGCTTGTCGGGGTGGCTGGCCCCTATGGAAAGCTCAACAAATCATGAGCTGTCACTCTCATTATCCTGCCTCAGAATGCAGCGTGATGTTCGCCAGTCTTGCCAACAATCTTTCCATAAGATCAGAGAGAAAGGATGCAGAGGTGAAGAACGCAAGGTGGAGCCCGCACGCTGGGCGCTCGGGCGGACGCCAACACTCGGCCCCTGCCAACAGGACCGGAAAGCTGAAAGCACAGAGATCCCGCTCGCTTTCCCAGGCCTGGGGTTCCTGGCTACCGGCTGAGGCGATCCAAAAGTGCGCTGGGCACACGGTGCGGACAAGGTGCCCCAGAAGTAATGACAGGCGCAGACGCAGAGCGGCGGAGAGAAGTCGCGGGTGTTCTCGCGCGCCGCCATTGGGCACGTGGAGCCCGAAAGCAAGCGCCAAGAGACCCTTGCCGCACCTCTACCGAACTGAAGCCCTAGGATAGCCTCATATCTGAGGGAAATTCCAGTAGAAAAGGCTTCAGGATGTCCTTCAGTGAAATGGGCAGAAGTTTCACCACTGGCCTTTCAAAGGCTTTTCCGGCTTTTTCACGATGTATAAAAATACATCGTAAGCCTTCCTGTGAATATGTCCCAGAAAGTCCTGCTTATTTCACGTCCTTTTATTTGAGGCATTTATGATCTAACTTAACAATAGGGGCGCCCATTTTTCCAGTATTCTATTCTAGACACACTGCCAAGCATTTTATATGCTCTAATTCTAAATCTACAAAATAGATGCTGAAGCACATGGACCTTTTAGTACCTTACGGTCACACCGTAAGTGTTGCATAAGATCAAGTGAGTAATCAGGATTTCTGATCAGGATTGTCTTCCAAAAGAAGAGTTTGTGAACCCCAGATGAATTCTGCCCTTGCGCTGGCATTTTATAAAGGAATAAATAGCAAGTGCTCCACTCCATCAGACTTTAATCCAGCCTGTCTGCCCCATCCACAGACTTGAGGAATTACAATAGAAATATTTGCATAGCATTTTGCTCTTTAAGAGTGGGCTGGGCATAAAGTATCATGGCCTGCAGTCTCTCTTCCAGTGGATCACAAAAACACGTCCAATCTAAGTCTAGAGCCTGCTGGTTCTGCCAGAGTATCTTCAAGACAAACTTTCCACTGCCCCCAGGCCCCAGAGCCCTTCCTATTAGGCAATTCTGGAGTCTCTGCTAAGTGGAAATTGTTATCCTCCTTGAAGTGGCATCTGGCTCAAAGATGCAAGGCCACCCAACTGTGAATGGTCATGTCAGTCTTGAACTCAGATCATCCCTAAAGACCTTGTCTCTGAGCAATCACACCCAGTTACCAGAGCATTAACCAATTATGTCATCCTCCTCCATACTGGCAGTGTCTGCAAGGGCAGTTTCTATACCAAGAAGGAATAAGAGCTAACAATATTGAACTCTTACTGAATGTCAGATGGGGAGATAAATGCTTTACATCTTTTTTTTTTTTTTTGCTGAGGAAGACTGGCTCTGAGTTAACATCTATTGCCAATCCTCCTCCTTTTGTTTTTCCCCCCAAAGCCCCAGTAGATAGTTGTGTGTCATAGTTGCACATCCTTCTAGTTGCTGTATGTGGGACGCGGCCTCAGCACGGCGGGAGAAGCGATGTGTCGGTGCGCGCCCAGGATCTAAACCCGGGCCACCAGTAGTGGAGCACCTGCACTTAACTGCTAAGCCACGGGGCTGGCCCACATCTATCTTTTTAAAGTCATTTTACACAAGAAGGAACTGAGGCACCAATAGATTAAGTATCTATTAGTTTAAGGTCACCTGGCTGGTAAGTGGCAGAGCTGAAATGGACATCCAGGCCCCTGACTGGAGAGGCCACCCTCCAAAGTGCCATCCTAGGCAACACTTCAAGCATCTCTTTGCAGGGCTCGTTGGGCTTCATTGGCCTATGGTAGGCTCTATTTGTTTGTTTAAATCCAGGCAAAGACCTGAGATTCCTTCCCGTGTGAGCCATGGTGTCTTTGAAAATAGCTAACATGTATTGATTGCTTACTATATGCTAGGCACCAGTAATTGAGCACTTCTTATATATTAGGCACTATTCTAAGCCATTTACAAGTTTTAACTCATTTAAGGTTCAACAAAACCCTATGAGGTAGGTTCTATTGGTACCCCTAATTTCCAGATAAGCAAACTGAGGCCCAATGTCATACAACCAGTAAAAGGCAGAGTTGGGTTTGACTCCCAGGTACTCTGGCTGCGACAATTCCATACTGGATGCAAAAATGGAAGATCCCTTTGCTCAGAGGCTTGTGCACCAATATCTACCATCTCTTTTCTTCCCAGTTAGAGGGATGTCCTCTCTGATGGAGTTTCTCTTCTAAGCTAAAGCTTCAAGCAGCCTAAAGGAAAGAGGGCCACTACATCCAGGCTTGGCCTCAGTCTCCAAATTGGTAATATGAGCAATCAATGCAACTCTTTAGGCTTAAGGCTTGGGGATTGTGTCTGGAGCCTGAAGGACAGGAAGGCCAGAGGGCCTCTCTACAGCTTCTGGACTCACCACTATAGGTAAGGGGGGCCAACTACATCCAAGGATTGTCTGCATACTCTGCTGGTTACAAAGTGCTTTCACAAACATCCTTCCATGGAGGCGCTGTGAAAGGGAGGGGGGCGCAGGTGTAGGGGCATACGGGGATGGGTTGGGGGGCGGGTTATTCCGTTATTCTTTCACTTAATAAGGAACCAAAGCCCAGAATCACAGCGGACGTGACCCACTTTGGCTTCAAGCCGGCCAAGGGCATAAACAGGCTCCTAGTTTCTCCTGATAGTTAATTGTCTTCTTTCTCCTTCCGTGGAAGCCTCCAAATTACTTGTGTCTAAAAAATGTATTTCCAAGACCTTTCTTTTTAATCAACAAAGACCGATTTGGGGGGTAGGGTGGGGTAGATGTTACTGGGAAGCCAGGTGCTTTAGCATTTACACTAGTTGGCTCACCTCGGCCACATCCTCTCCCCACCCTCTCCCTTCCCTCTCCCTGGGCATCTCCGAAGACGCTGAGTTGGAAACAATCCAGACTGCGGCGGTGACCGAGTGTGGTCTCCAGCGGACTCCGGGTGCGGGAAAAGGCGCCCGGCGTGGTGAGACCAGCCAGCGAAGCAGACGCTCCGGGAGGCGGAGCGCGGAGCCGGCTGCGCCGGGGCCGGGGCGGAGGGCGCACGAGTGGCTGGGATCGGGCAATGTGGAGGCGCAGACCCGCGCCGCGCCTTCAGACCTTGACTTGTTATTTCTCTTCTCCCAGCTCTCAGTTTCCGGGGTGGGTGCCTCCTCTGGTTGACCCTGCTGGTCAACGCTGCTTCTGCGCAAGGCGGAGCGCGCTTAGCCCCGAGCGGTGTCTGCAAACTCGGGTGGTTCCTCGCACAGCGGACTTCGTGGCGAGTGCCCGGGACTCGTCCGCGACCTCCTCTTGGCGCTCGCGCCACCCTCGGTTCAGGGCTCTGCACAGACGACAGATAACCTCCAAGGATTCACCCGCAACCTCTAAGGAAGTGCGCAGCTTCCTGATTGGGGGGCGTTCCACAGCACCGGCAGCGTTCCCCACCCACCACCGCGGGAGGGGCGCAGGGGCCCTTCGGGATTGCTTGAGATGGAGCCCCAGCAAAGGCTGGCTCCCTCCCAGCGCCTGGACAGAGGCCTCTACCAATCTCTCAACCATTTTCAAAGGTGGGCATTTTCACTCCCGTCTTACAGAGGATGGATCTGCGGTTCTGTGACACATTCTCAAGGCAGAGTTAGTAAATTCTGGTAAATTCTAGTAAACTCCGAGCAGACACTCCTCCTGCTCCCTAGAACAAAGTGTGTCGGTCAATATTAGGACCCTCAGGCCTGTGTAACCAACGGTTGCCACTGTGAAGCCCTGGTGGAGGGGTTATATCTCTTTACTTCTCTTTCCTCAGGGCCTCCCTCAGACCCATGTCTGAGGAGAAAGTGACTCCTGAGGCAAACTGGAGAGTGTTGGCCAATAGTGGGGGTTCACTGGGTCCCCCCGGGGCCTCTAAAGTGAGCAAGACCAGGGACATGGACATGGGAGTCTTGGTTTCAACTTTCCACCTATTAACCTCAATTTCCTCTCACCTACAGTGGGGATAATAATCCACACTTGGCTGGTGTAAGCGCTGAATGTGAGGGGTCAAGGTGAATGGCCTCACCTTAGACAGTGGTTAAGAGCACTGGGTCTGGGCCCAGCTCCATCTCTACCAGTGCTGTGATCTTGCGCAAACTACTTAACCTCTCTGTGCCTCAACTTCTCACCTCTGCACTCCTGTCGATGTTCTCTAGAAAGCTTTGCCTCGCTGATGGTTTTGAGGCTTATCAATAAAGGAACAAGCCAAGTCTCCCTTTCCAGGGCTGAGGGACACAACAGCCTCACTGCTCCCAACTCCAGGAATGGTTTTGAGAAAAACTTACCCTCCAAGTAACAGCCGTGAGATCTTAAACGAGCTGCACTCCCTTCTCTGCCCCTCTGTGTCCCCATCTGTAAAATGGATCCCTGAAAATGCATCAGTCTCTGAGGCCCATTCCAAGCTCTGGTTTTTGTCGTTGGTGGTTGGGGGACCTCATGTTGGAGGGAAGGGCCGAAAGGCTGAGGAGCCAACAAAGTAGGGTCTATCCCTAGGGTCCTTCCCGCTCCACCCCTTTGGGCACGGCTGAGGGGGTGGGGTGGAAGGACCACGCCACAAGATCGCTTTGCTGGGGCAGGGGCGGGGGTGCAGAGTTCCCGCTGCCACATATGGTCTGTGGATTTAGGTGTCAAAAACCGGAGAATTAGAAATGGTAATTTTCCGTCATTATGGCTGAAATGCGATCTGTCACAACAACTGGAACATGTCTCCAAGCTAGCGAAAATAATGTTCGTGATTAGGAATCATTACGCATGTCAAGCCAAGTCCATTAAGTTGTAGGAAGAAATTAGCCTTGACGGGCGGAATCGAACTACAAATATACAGGCCTCGCCTTCAGGAGGCCGGGTGGCAGCTGGGGAGGAGGTGGGCCAGAGCCAAGTGTTTTAATAGGAAACTGCCCAGAGAATTAATACCCCCTTCCTCGCCCCCCTAGTATTCCTCCTCATCATGCTGCCATCAAGACCCCACCCAAGGTGTGAGAGTGGGGCACGGAGGTGTCGCAGGCAGTAGCTGGAAGCTTTGAAGTCCTACAGGTCCCAGGGGTGAGTTCCCTGCTCACCACTTGCAAGCTATATGACCCTGCCCTAGTCACTTGACCCTCCTGAACTTTGCTCCCTCATCTGTAAAGGAGAGATAATCCCACCCACTTCATGGTTCTCTTGAGGATTTAATGAGAATCAAATATGGTCAGTGCAGAGCACTAGAGGCCCTTGGAACCTATGAGACCCCTTTTCCATTCCTGGAGCTCATCTCTGCACTGGGGACCCTGGTGATGGGGG
Organism: Ceratotherium simum simum; assembly: GCF_057802395.1. Lineage (NCBI taxonomy): Eukaryota > Metazoa > Chordata > Mammalia > Perissodactyla > Rhinocerotidae > Ceratotherium > Ceratotherium simum. The sequence continues at coordinate 10,433,228 of NC_141907.1, forward strand.
CTGCAATGTGTGTTTGTGGGAGAAGGTGGAGATTGCAGTTGAGTGGCCAGAGCTGAGAAGCTCTTGTCAGTTGGGTCCTGAGATAGGAAGCCAGAATCTCTGAAAAGATGGGAGGGGTGAACTCAGAGCAACCCATGTGCCCTGACCAGACCTTGTAGCCCCCTCCCTATCACCGTAGGTAGGAAAAGTGCACTGAGTCCTCCACCCTGCCTCCCAGGGCCTGTCCCAGCCACCGGCCCACAATGTCACCAGGAAGCACGCTGTCACCGATGAGAGGTAAATGGTAAATGGAGTCTGGATAAATTTTACCGGCTTCTGCTCCAGTCCTCCACCCCCTGAAGGCAAAAAGGCAATATACTATCCCCTAATGTCTCCTCAGTGGGGAGTTTGGGGGAAAATTCTCCCCCATCTGCAGATGGGAAAGAGAGGGAAAGACCAAGTGAGGGGGTTGGAAGGCTGGATCCTCTTCAGCCATGTACCCTTATCAGCTCTGAGCTCGCTGGGTGCCAGCCACCAACTCCAGAGGGCTTTGCCTACCTTATCTCCTTTTATCTCCCAGCAAGCCTGTGTCTCCATGGTTCCCACGGGGAAATTGAGGCCTAGAGGTTAAGGAACTCACCCAAAGGCCACGAAGCTGGGAAGATGCAGCAGTGGGAGCCAAGCCTGGCCCTGCCTCCATCACGCTGCCATTTCGACCTGCACAGCCACGGCCCACCCACCCTCTCTTATCTGGTCCTCTTTCCTCCTTCCCTACTGGCCGGCGAGTTCCGCCTCTCAGAGAGGTTGTGAAAATGAAATGAGCTGAGGAACGTAAACCATTTAGCCTGGTGCCTGACAGAGCTTACTCTCTCCGGACCTCATTTTTCTCCTTTGTAAATGGGATCCTCATCGCCGCGGCTCTGCGGTGGGGAACCGAACGGAAATGTGGCCAGCGCTGAGTAGTTTGGAGCCAGACAGTCTGGTTCGAACCCCAGCTCAGCCAGCAATAGCCGCAGCGTAGGGTCGATCCCCAAAGTGGGGTAATAGTAATCAAGCTGCCGGGAGGAATGAATGAAATAATTCACATAAAGCACTTAGCGAAACGGATTAGGCGCTAAATAAAGCGCTGGTTACCAGGATGGAGATTGGCCCGCGCAGGCTTGGAGGGCTGCCGCAGTGGGAGAACGAGAGGCTGTCCCCAACCCCCTCTGGAAACTTCTCGGCGTTTCCAGCAGCTCCCAGAGCTAGTGATCGAGACCTCAGACGCCACCTCCCGAGGGCGACTGGGTCCTGGGACTGCGCTTCCTAGATCCTTTCGCAGGCTTCCCGGAGGTGGAGGGATTGCTAAAAGGAAGGATGGGCAGGAGCGGCCCGCACTCAGAGCTCCGGGCCTGGTCTCCGCACGCATGCACACGCAGAGCAGGGAAGTCTCGGAGAGAGACTGAAACGAAGGGACACTGGCGGAGAGAGACAGCCCGGAATATAGAGACCCTCTGATGGAGTCAGAGAGGTAACGACCAGCCCTAGCGAAACCAATCTTACAAATATTTGACATTCCAGTGACCTTCCTTGACTAACCCCTCAAATAATGCCCCGCGACCGTCGGCGCTAACCTATAGCCTGCTTTATTTTCCTTTTGGTACTTTCATCCCTGTCTCCCACTAGACGGTAAACTCCACAGAGTGGGGCCTTTCTCTTCTTCATACCTGGCACAGAGTTGGCACCTAACAAATATTGCTGAATATTTGAATAAATAAATGAATGAACCAGGAAAGAGAGCAAGTCAGACAGCAGTTCTACAACAAAGATTTTTCTCTTTAAATAAAAAACTTCTATGTTTAGGATTCCCCTCTGAGCTCTCTCTTGAGGTCTTCCTCTGCCCAGCACGTGTAAAGAGTAGGACCCTGGTTCTCCTCCCTGTATATCCTGTGGCTGTCTTCCCAAGTGTGTTCTCTTCAAGACTGAACTCCAAGGCAGGACACCAGCCTTCTACAAACAGGAGGGCAAGCCAAGTGGGGAGAGCCTCACCTCAGGCAGCATTGTGTGGAGAACAATTATTGTAAGTCAAATAAATAATAGACATCTTAGGAAATAATTATTTTAAAGAAATTCTTCTGCAGGTTCTTGTGCACAGAAGGAATCCACTGGAAGGTGAGGTCCCCCACTTAATGCATTTCTTTTCTAAACCTTAAAAGTCTATATATTGAATTTATTTTAAAACCATAACTGCAGTTGCAAAGGGTGCACAGAACCTGTTGCTGCAGTTTCCGGGGGGGGGTTGACTGTTTTCACTGTTTTGGTTGTTTTTACAATCATTCATCACTCCCTATCTGCCTCTTACCATCTCCATAGACATTTTTTTTAAACGATAAATGTTCTTGTTCGACTTTGCAAAACTTATCAGTTAGGTTATGAGCATTTCATGGTGCCTACTGCTCAGGATGCACGAGGTTCTTAGAGTATCCCATCTTTGCTGGGGGTAATTATCTTTATTTTCAGCAGAGCAGCTCCAGCCAGGTCTTCAGTGGCCTGGTTTCAAATCCATGCTCTGTTCCCATGGGGTTTTTCAGGAGGGAGCTCTTACTGCCTTCCCTCCTAGAGAATCAAAAAAACCTCTGGCCCGGGAATGCCTAGGTTCAGCTTGCTCAGCTGAGCACTCGTGAAGGAACCACAAGCTTCTCTCGCTCCTGTGGCCTCCCATGGAACCAGAACTACCTGCCCTGAGATTCAACCCAGTGGCCTGAGGAACCCCATCTTGAAACATGAAATGCTCTAAAGTAGGAAACTTTCCTCTAAAAACATTTGAGTGCTGACTATGTGCCAGGCCCTGAGCTGGGAATCCAGAGAGCTAGGGCGGCCACTGGAAAGCAGCTGTCCCAACTGGCGGCACTGTCTTTAGCTGTCGATCTCAGCCCCTCACTGCAGCCTGAGCCCAGGCTCACCCAAGGCTCTGGGTGAATCCGCTATGCCCAGGACCACTGAGACCCAGCTCCCCCTAAGCGCAGTCCTGCCACCTGAACAACAGCCAACCCCTCTTGGAGGGTGTCCCCACCCACCCCGCCCCAGTCTCTGCGGACCACCTGGCCCTTTCCACACCACAGTGTCTGTCCAATTTTGAAATTGGACCATGTCCCCCCTATATAAACCTGAAATGGAATGTTTATTGAAGGCCATGGTTTTTTCAGCCCTTAGCTGGTCAAGTACTATGTGCCTTTTAATATGATCAAGTATGAGATGGTGAACACTTTATGGAGTTTGCTCACAGCTAAGCTGGCTGCACAGCGCTAAGAAGATTCCTGAGCCTGAGGCCTGAGAACTTGACCCCGGGACACACCCCGCCCTGCGCTGGGCCTTTCCCCCAGGACCCACGTCCCACCAGAGGGGAGAACATGAACTTGGAGAGGCTCAAGAGAGCTCTGCTGGTCCTGCTACCCTCGAGCTAGCTTCTCGACTGTCAGGGGCCACGCACTCAGAGCCCGAGGCTGGGATGGGGGGACGACGGGACTCGGACAGACAAGGACAAACTTGAAGGATCCTGGTCCTTATTCTCAAGTCCTTCCAGTACGTACTGGATGTCAGAGAGACAGGCTCTGCGCTAGGCGCTAGAGCCACCGCGGGGACAAGCACCACAGGCCCTGTCTTCCCAGAGGTCACTAGGCCAGAGGGTGCCAGAACAGGACCCTGAACCCAATACCACTTATCACTGCAGCAAGTGATAAGGACCAAGTGATAAGGACCGGGACAGTGGGAAGGCCTCCGGAGGGACTTTTGATCGAAACTTGGGAGGAGGGTTGACCCAGGGAAGGCCTGAGACATGTAAGACGAGACCTGAAGAAAACCGAGGACTTAGCCAAAGCGAGGTCTTCCCTTTAGCCCGCTTTTTCTCTCACCTGTCCTGTGTCCTCCAGGTCTCCTTTACTCTTTCTCACCACCTTGTATGTGTGTGTGTCTAGCTTCCTCTCCCACAGTCGCGGGGGGGGGGGGGGGGGGGGCAAGGGCGCAAGGCTCAACTTCCCCCGGAAAGAGAAGGAGGGGCAGTGTCCCGGGCCTCCTTAGGGAGGAGAGATTCCCGGAAGTCAGTCACGCTGGTGACACCCCTGCACCGGGTCCAGGATGCGCGCAGACCAAGCCCGAATGCTTGGTTCACGTTGGCAGGAATACGCGCGACACCTGCGCAGGAGCGGAGCGTTCACGACTGTTTTTGAATTCTCAGGAAGGAGTGTCAAATCCAGTGACTCCCATTGCAAAAACACAAGCAAAAATGTGGTAGTGTGGGACAAACCCCCAAACCCGCGGGTCCCTTGAAGCTGTGGGAACAATTGGGAGCCACATCTACTGTCACGCAAGCTCCTCCGCCACCTCTGACCCCACGCAGCCCTGTATCCTCCGATGCCTGAAGTCTGGCGGGCTGCGCGCAGCACGGCGTGGACCACCTGCGGACGTGAGGTCCTGAGATGGCACTGTGGGCGCTGCCGGGCTGCCCCGCCCCGCCAGGCCACCTGTGGGGAGAGCGCGGCATCGGCGCGCAAGTGTGTGCTTGTCGGTGCGTAAAAATCCCCACCGCACAGCTCTGCCACCGAGGGAGGCCTTGACGCGCACAAGGAGAGCCATTCAAAAATGTTAATGAGCTTATTAAAATAAGCGGCTTTACTGGCCCTTGTTTTACAGCGTGCCGCCCACCCTTGCTTTCTGGTGGACCACGGATGAGAAATCACTTGTGGCATTTTTTTTTTTCCTTAACGCGTTTTCCATCCAAGGACAGGCGACTCTGAAGCTCAGAGCGGCCACAGAGGCGGAATAGCCTCGGGTCTCCTCCCTCTTGCGCGCGGTGGGTGGGGAGAAGTCGTCGCTAAGGAAAAGCTGAACTTTCCAAAACAGCTGACCACCCAGGCCCGGGAAGCGGATGGAAGAGGCCCAGAGATAATGACCATGGGGAGGCCTGCGGGCGGCAATTTGGTAGACTTTTAAAATAAAACAACCCCTACCTCCCCAAAAAACTGCTCACGAAGGGCATGCCTCATTATTTAAAGTAGAAAGACTTTGTCCTTTACCTCCACTCCAAGCTAGAGGTGAGTGTGGACTCTAAACATTATTAGGAGCCTTAAGGAGCATCCCACAACTTTTTCCTTCCTTCCTTCCTTCCTTCCTTCCTTCCTTCCTTCCTTCCTTCCTCCCTCCCTCCCTTCCTTCCTCTGTTCCTTCATTCCTCCTTTCCTTCCTCCCTTCATCCCTGCCTCCCTCCCTTTCTTCATTTTTTAATAGAGATCCAGAGAAAAGTTAATTGCTTAAGATTCATCAAGTCAGTGGCAGAGCTGCTTCCTGCCCGTGGACTCCAGGCCCGAGGCAGACTCACTTTATGGATCTACGGGGACATTGAGCCCGATTTGACCACATCCCACCCTTGGTTGTGCCAGGCTGGAGAGAGAAGCTCTCATCTGGTGCATCCCAGATTTCCGGAGCCGGGATTCCGCTAAGCCGCTAAGCGCTGGGGCGCACGACCGAGTCGTAGCGAGCGCTGCCCAGCCCTGAGGCCTGAGTGTGACGACTGGAGGGGGCCGGGCCTGGGACAGGAAGGACTCACCGAGAAGCCCCCAGGCCTGCGCAGCCCCTGCGCTGAATCCTCACGCCAGAGGCTCAAGTTGCAATTGCAGAAACAGTAAGGAGTGATGCAGGTGCTCGCTGAAGACGGTGCCGCCTGGGCAGAGGCGACGCGCCCTTGGTTCCGCCAGCGCACTAACAGCAGGGCAGCAGGGCCATACCCAGGACTGTGGGCGGGGGCACGGAGGGAGAACACAGGAGTGCTTGAGGAAGGGAGAGCAGATGAGAGCCTGGGCCTTGGGCGGGGGGAGCGTGTCATGCTCACACACGAAAGCATGGAGGAAAAGTTTGAGCCCAGGAGTGAGCTTGCCTCGATGGAGGCTCCAGGGAAGGTGATGCCCCGCTCCTGCAACTACCTTGTATTCCCTTTGAACTTGACATTCCAACGGGAACAGAGAGATGCTATTCGCCTGTGCATGGATTCGGGGTCAGCTCCGGGTCCACCAGAAGACACGCTCCTGCCTCTCCCTGCCCGCCTCAAAGCAAAAAGCTGCAGCAGTAACTTTGACGTTTCCTTCAGAGGAGGCACAGCCTAATATACACCCAACAGGTCTGAAAGAAGTTCAGCGTTCAACTTAACAGGGACCCCACAGCGGCCCACCCCTGCTTGCAGGGCCCTGGGAATCAATCTTTTATAAATGCTTTAATGATGTGAACAACCCAATTTATGTTGAATAACTTCTATGTTTAACTACAGAAAAAAAAACCTTAATTTATTACATGATGCCATTTGCAATATAACACAATTTTTTTACAACCCTGCTTTGGCATTTCTTCATTTTTAAAACATATTTATCAGGAGACTCGAAAACAGCCTGGCCCAAGGTCCACGGTCTCAACACTTCTGAGGGACCCTTCACTGAGCACATCACTTCCAAGGGCACTTGGCAACCCCTGCAAGATGCAGGAGTTGGAGGAAGACTATTTCAGATCAGCGGATTCAGCATTGCCCAGGAGTTCATAATAATAACCATGGCAACAGTAACAGTAGTCCATACCAGTTGCACAGTGCTTAATGGTTTTCAAAGCACGCCCACACTTTTGTGATCCAACCATCCCAAAGCCACATGTGGGGGATGCCAGCTCTAAAGGACCATGTACCCTGCCCCTCAAATCCTAAAATATGCTTCTGAGCTTTGAAAGACCCTGAAGTGACCTCTTAGTGGCCTGTGACTTCAGGCATGTCACATGCCCCTTTGAGCCTCAGTTTCCCCATCTGTAAAATGGAGGTCGTGTCCACACGGCTAAGGCAGCCTCAGCAAACCTTTATGGGACAGGACGCAGAAGCACTTTTTCACGTGTAACACCCCAGACAAACAAATGGAGTTACAGTTATTATTATTGTTGTTGTTATGTATTGTTTGGATGCTCCTCCGGGCCTCCCTCAGATTAGGAGCCTCTGCTCCTGCTTCCTTCGCGGCCCTAGGCCTGGCCTTGATCGGCAGCGGTGGCTTCTGCAGTAGCCACGGCCACTAACTTGTGTAACTACGCGCCCCTACCTGCCCTCAGCGCTTTCCGACTTACAAAGCGCTGTCAAGCATTTGCTGTGTCCTGCAGTTCCTACGCAGCTCGGTGTGGGTCCCAATTAAGATTGTTAGCAGGGTGAGGTTGGTGGCCTGCAGACTGAAGCCTTGGAGCCCCTTCAGCAGCGGCCTGGGCCCCGGTGCGGGTCTGCCTCGCTCGGCTCTTCGTCATTTCGACCCAGGAGCTCTTCCGCCAGTTTTCGGGTTTTAGGGAAAAGTCTAATTCTCCCCGCCGCTCAGCTCCGTCGGCGGCAGCTTTCCCCCAAGGCAGGAGCCTTTCGGTAAAGCGAGATGAGCTCCGTGGACTTAGGGAGGCCGGATTCTACTTTTCCTGGCGAACACGTGGGTGGAGTGTCTGCCTGGCGGGGAAGGAGCTCCGGAGGCCAGTTGGGGAGTTGCAGTCGTGGGACCCACGCCCCGCCGGACGTCTGTAGGCCGTAAACGAGGTCCTGCCTCTGTGGGATGCTCGGTGTGGCGCTGCCATGCCCTGCCAGTTTCCCGCTCCCCCAGACGCAACCCCTCCCAGGGCCCAGCCTGTCGGGATTCGGGACACGACTCCCACTAAACCGCCTCTCATAGGCGCGGGGACGTCGAGGTTGAGCCCTCCTCCGGCCTCCTCGGATGAAGGCAAATCCGCGGTCACCCTCTCCGCTTTGCTAGCTGGGAGGAGCGGTGAGCGCGCGGGAATTAGTTGCGGCCCGGAAGCCATTTATTTTCTGAAATCGAACTACACCTAAACTCCCGCTGCTTGGCCTAGCTCTTCAGAGATACTCTCTGGGGGTCCATGAGCCCCTCAAAACTAGTTGCTTGGAGTGAGATGCAGCTTGGGATCGCCAAGACCAACAGGCTGGGGGTTTGAGTTTCTCTCTCTCTTACACACACACACACACACACACACCAGCGACATTTGGCAGCCGATCGATCCCAAATTTGCTGCCCAGAGCAAGATTCGTGGGCTGAGCCTGAATCCTCAGGACTGGTTTCAGTGCGGGTCACAGCGTGTTCCGCCCCCTTTCCCAGACATTCCTCCCACGGTAGTTTGCCCATCTAAGTGTGTGGGTCGGACCCAACGAACCCCAAGGCCAGCTCTGAAATTCACTAGGTACCAAAAGGGACTAAGAAAGATGAAGAGGTCAAAAGTCCACTCGGATCGGGTGGCAGCTGCTCCGGGCGACCAGGCCCGGAGGAGATCGGTAGGGATGGCGCAGCCCAGGGCGCAGGGAGTGGGTGGACCAAGATCCACTCCCCCAGGAAGCAGCGGACAGGGAGCAGGACTGACTGTTTCTCATCTTTTAAAAAAAGGGCGGGGGTGGAAGTGGAGAAGGAAAAGGAAATGAAGAAAGTAATACCGCAAATTTCCAAAAGGAGCCGCGTCTGCGGCCCAGGCCCCCCGTGAAGACACCCGTCGTGGGTCGCGAAATGCGGTGGAAAATCCTCCGAGGCTGGGCTGGACCCGCAGGCGGCCTCTGGCTCCCGGAATCAGATCTCAAGACGCTCGTGCCGACGCCAGCCTCGGGGCAGCTCACAGCGAAACTGCAACAAACCGGGTCAAACTGAATTCGTTTGAGTCATTTTTCCCGGGCGCCTCGAGCCAGCCCAGCAGAACTGGTCCAGGCGGGCAGACGGAGAGGGGGCGAGGAAGCGAAGAGGCGCCGTCCCGCCTACTCGAAAGAAACTCCCCAGTTCTCTCGACTCCAAATCTGCAAGGATGGAGAACAAACTACCCTCTTAGGACGCAGTCGCAAATAACTGGCATTTTCAGCAGAGGGGAAAAAATCGACCCCGCCCAGCCAAAAAACCCCTCAGTAGCGGCGATCTCTGGAGAGAGGGAGAGAAGAGTTCTAGCATTATTGAAAATGTTCTAAATTTCTACAAGGAAAATTCATTCATGATTAATTATGAAATTAAAAGGAAAATTTTAAACATGTCGTAAAGAAACAAAATGATTGCAGGAACCATTTGGAGGGTAGTTGGATTTGGGGAGGCGTTCATATCCCGGGGGCCTTTGCCTTTCCCTTCGCGGTTCACTGTTTCCAGAAGCGGAAATTGTTTTGTAAAGCTTGTTGCGACTCTCCGTCCCCGCCCGGCCCGAGGGCTGCAGACGCCTGGCCGAGATCTTCGGGGCACCGAGGCCTGGGGGTCCCGAGGCTGGGAAAGGTCGCAGGCCGGGGAGGAGGGCCAGTCGGTCCGTCTGCTCCGGGTGAAATTGAAAGTAGCCGGGACCCGGGTTTCTGCGTTTCCCGGCTCGGCCGCGGCCTGGAGGCCTCAGCGCCAGCGATGTGGCATTAACTCTTCCTTGCTCGCCCCGGACCGGCGTGAGGGGAGGGTAGTGGTGAGCATTTTGCTCTGGTGAATCCGTGGCATTCGGAGGAGTCTTGGAACGCCAGCGGAGCGTGTTCGTCTGTAAAATGGGGTAATGAATAACCCTCTCTCTGCCCTTCTCTGTTCCCAGAGTGGGCTTTTGTGAGGATCAAATGACGCCATGTCATCGAGGGAGTGGAAGCGCTTTGGAACAAGGTAGAGCGCCATTTGCACCTGGCAGAGGTTAAAGCGCAGGTGACCCTCCCCGGGAGACACTTTATTATCGCCTCCTTCCCCCTAATCGCTTTAGAATGTCAGCGAGAGTTTTTGCTAGCCTATTCTCCAAACGAAATAAAGACAGGATCTCTTAGAGAATCGCTCGGGAAGTCGAAAACAGAAAGGATTGGGGCAGGTGGAGGGGTCAGCAGGTTAGGGTGGAGGATAGAAATTGGCTGCGGGTTCAGTTATGGGCGCTTCCCAGACTCTGAAACCAATGCCCACGAGAAAAAAGGGAATCCTAGGAATTTGCTCCTGAGTGAGTGGGATTCATCTGTAACTCCTGCAAAGCCCCCGAAATCGCGATTCCCTGAGCCACGCAGGTTTAAACCCTTCCTGCTGGGTGGGCAGCAGGGCCACTCCGGGGAGGGGTGAGGCGTCCTCGGCTCAGGACTGAAAAGAGGTTGGGAAAATGAGCCCAGATAGTTCCACGGTAATGGTTTCCCCAAAGCAAGACGGAGAGAGGCTCAGAGAAAACGCTGCGTCCAGGAGGGCATGTTAAACTAAAAGTTTATAAATTAAAGGAAAAAATACAGCGAATAGAGCTTCCAAACTTCACAAATTTTTTTTTTAAAAGTTAATACTCTAGTGAGTGCACAGTGCCCTTAAGGAGGCGAAAAGCGGCGAGGTTGACACACCTGTCTTAGGGGCAGGGACAGGGATGGGAGATTTCCTGGTCAGGACGCAGGAGTCGCGGAGAGTGGACGGTAGAGACAGAGGGCCCGGCAGAACTGCGGAGGACGCCACGGAAAGGCTGGTCAGGGGTATTCACATTGAATACAAAAATAACCGTCATTTGAATACAAACAACTGAAAAGTGCTACAAGTTTTAACCTCCTTTAAAAAAATAAAAAGAAATAAAGGAAAATTTCTGCGAAGGGCTGCCTGGGTTTGCTCTCATGGTTGGGAGTTCCCAGGCCTCCAGTTGGTCCGGGTCCTGGACCTCTGAGAGGCAAGATGCCGGGCCCCTGCCCTGCCCTGTGCTCGGAGACCCCCTTCCTTACATTCAGCACCCAATCGGGTGCCCCCGCAGGAGCTCTCACACCGGGAAGGGTGGGACGGAGAGCCAAAAACTAAACCCTTCACGGTTCAAATCACTCCCTGGCCTGGGGTTCCTTGGGGCTGCCAGGGTTCTGCACCCCTTTGTTACTAATGCAATTTCCAAAAATAATAGATATGTAGATACACATAGATTGGTAGCATGGATACCATGAACTAGTGTGGCCTAGCGCACGAAGCTCCCGGCAGGCCTGAAATTCTGGGGATTCAGGCTATGTGGTTTCCAGGAGTTCTTTCTGCTCCGGGGAAACGCCATCCCCAGGCAGATACAATCCAAATCCAACATTGTCGTGGTAATAAATAATGTCCAAGGGCTTCCAGGCCGGTGAGCGGGGAGCAGGGCCCCGAGGCCATAAGGGTGCCTCTGTTCAAATTAGAAAAAGGCGCCCCCTCTGGGCAGACTCAGTCCCGCTGCCAGGGCGCACATCCTGGAGAGCAGAGCCAGGGCTGGATTTCATCCTTCACTTGCCCCCTCGGCGGGGCGCCTCTGTACCGGGCACAACCTGCACAGCCGTCAGCGGCCATCCGGAGCTGGGGCGCGGGGATCATTCGCTGCCTCGCCCCAGTGCGGCTCACTGGGTGCCCGCGGCGGCCGCGCACGTCGAGAGGGCCCAGCCAGGGAGGCAGTAGTAAGGGTAATAGTAGGAGGGCTGCAGTGGCAGCAGCGAGGGTGGCCGCAGCACCTCTCCGGGCAGGTACTGTCTCTGGTCGTCGCGTACCAGCACTTTCACCGCCACCTTCTTGGCGGCGGGCGCCGAGGCCAGCAGGTCGGCGGCCATCTGCCGACGCTTGGTCTTGTAGCGACGGTTCTGGAACCAGATCTTCACCTGCGTCTCTGTGAGCTTCAGCGACGCGGCCAGGTCTGCGCGCTCCGGCCCGGACAGGTAGCGCTGGTGGTTGAAGCGGCGCTCCAGCTCGAAGACTTGCGCGTGGGAGAAGGCGGCCCGCGAGCGCTTCTTGCGCGGCTTGGGCGCCGCGGGCTCCTCCTCCTCCTCCGCGCCGCCCGCCGGCGCGCCGCCGCCGCCGCCGCCGCCGGCACCGCTGCACAGCGCGGACACGCGTGCGCTTCCGGGGCCAACACCGTCGTCCTCGGCCCTCGGGCTGCGGTCGCCTGAGGAGTCCAGTGGGAACAGAAATAAGAGACTGTCAGCGCCGCAGAGGAATGAGGTCCGGCCTCAATTGCGGGGGGGGTGGGGGGCGGAAATACTTCGATCCCACAGGAGCGGTGGGGAGGGCCTAGAGGCCGCGGGTCCTGGAAACAAGTCTGACAACCCTGTCCCACTCGCTCCCCGCATCCAGGCCTGTTCCGTACCGGCAACGGACTCAGCCTCTGTATCAATGCTGTGCGGCCGAGATGCAGCTCCCTGCCCTCTCTGGGCCCCAGGCTCGCCTTAGTAGCGTGGGACACTGGACCTGAGCATCCTCGAAAGCCTTCTCGGCTCTCGGTGCTGAACCCTTGAGGTCTAGATTGCGTTTCGGTTTCCCTCCTTGGGTTCACCCCCTCCCCGCACTCATGCTTACACACACACACACACACACACACACACACACATTCTCAGCACACACGCGTCGGCCTCACGTAAAGTGAAGGTGGGGGGACGGATCCTGGGAAAGAAGTATTCCGAGTCTTCCGCCCCCAACCACCCGGAATTAATGTGAAGGCTGTGGCAACAGGCTGTGCGAAGGCCTTGGGTGGGCTTCTCCCTCTCTCTTCGCAAGGAAATGAGAGGAGGGCTGGGGATTGGGGGTAAAGAGAGGGGCGGTGTCCCTGCCTCCAGTCCTTGGACCCTAAACTGACGCCAGCTCCTAGGCCTCTTCGCCGCTCTCCACGCAGCACCCTAGCAGAGAGGTCCAGCGCGCTGGCCTCTGGCAGATACTATTTCCTTGGGGCCAGCGTGAGGCCTACTGCAGCGTCCACCCCACCGGGGCAGGCACGGGCGTCTTTCTGACCAAATGACGTGCTAGCCTGCGGTGGAGGAGGTCCCTTTCTCCGCTGCATCTGGGCTGACCTAATTCAAGCCCTTCTGCCTTCAGCTGGCTGCTGTGTTTACCTCCAGTTCTTGGGTCCTCAGCCCAGTGCAGCTCTCCCGGCCCTGGGATCTGGGAAAGCTAAACAAGCCCTGCTCCCAAAGCCCGGGCTGGGCAGATCCTCGGCCTCCGGCCCATTCGGAGGTATTCCTCGATACCTATCCTTGAGCCGAGCGCCGGGCCCTGGGACCTGGAGCCGGGAGCGCCTCTGCTCTCTGAGCCAGGGCCGGGGTACCGACTACACGAGGTCTCTTGGCTGGTTTTGGGGATTTGGAGACAGACACGACAGAAGGTACTGGCGATGGACTCAAAGCCAGGGTGCAATGGTTCTCTCCCAGCCGGGTCTTAGAGTACATTGTCCCAGGACGTCTCAGGCCTCGCCCCGGGACGCAGGGCTCTGAGGACTTTCTCGGTCCTCTCTCGGGCTGAGTTTCCGGAGGGTTAGAGCAGCCTGCGCTAGCGCGCAGAGCTTCGGGTCTCGGCCAGCCCCCGGACCCCAGGGTGCAGGGTGCTCACAGCAGACCCACCCCACTCGGCGAAGTTGCCGAGCCCCTCAGCCCGGCCCCCTTCCCTGAGAAGACTCAGCAGACCTGAGACGCTGGCCGACATCTCGCTGTCGCTCCGGCCGGCGGCTTCCTCTTCCAGGTCCTTGGCGGCGGGCAGCTCGCAGACCGGCTGGCCGAGGCCCAGGGTCCCCCCCGCACGGCCTGTCCCGCTGGCCCCCGGCGCGTCCGCGGAGCGCCGCCCGCCCTCGTTCTCCTCGCTCAGCGCGGAGTCCGAGTCCCAGCCGCCCAGGCTTTCCGCGGTCCGCCCCGCAGTCGTTCTGGTCCCGGCAGCCGACGCCAGCAGAGAGTCCTCGGTGCCCCCCAGCGCGCCGGCGTCTGTTTCCCCAAAGAGCCGCCAGCAGCAGACAGCGGGCGCAGCAGCCACTGCCACCGCTGTGCCCCCGGGGACCGGGCGCCCCTCCGGCGCGGGCAGCCCGCCGCGCTCCTCTTTCTTGTTGAGGATCGCCTGGATGGAGAAGGGCGTCAAGGTGTTGGCGCCGCGCACAGCCATCTGCGCCGCGGGCCGGAGCGACTGGCTGGGCAGGCGGCTGGGGCGCGGGGCAGCTCCGAGCTGGACGGAGCGCGCGGGCCGCCGCAGCGCGAGTGAGCCCCGCGCGCGAGGTCCCTGCAGCCCACTCCGGCGCGGCCCAGCAGCCCCCGCCCCCCTCTGGCCGGGGATCAGCGCCGACCCTCACCCCCACTTCCGAGGCCCACCCCACCCGGAGACCCTCCTCCCCCCAATCCAGCGCCAGACGCTCTCCTTTCTCAGCTCAGCTGGATTATCTCATCGCCTCGCGCCCCTAGGGGCGGGCCGGGGTCTGCCCCCTCCGAGGACGTAGGGGGAGGATCGGCAGGGGCCCCTTCGCGGCTGCAGTCCCCTCCTGAGCGCCTCCGGGGCGCACGGCCGGAGTCACTTTTTCTTTGCGCCTCTCTCTCTTCCTCGCCTGCAGGATTTCGCTTCTGGCTTGTCCTCTCCCCTGCCGGGCCGGCTCTTCCGGAGCCCACCCCCGGTCGCAGCGGCGGCGGCGACAGCGGCCGCTGGATTCCGAGAGGCGCGGGGCACCTTTTTACCCCCTGCCCTGGTTTTATCTGTTTCTTCTCTCTTTCCTTCCCCAGCGTTCCACCGTACCCCCCTCCCGCTCGGGTGTCATTCCTCACCACTGAGTGACAGCCGCAGGCCACGCCCCCTCACTGGGCTGTCCCGGGCGCTCCCGGCAGCCCATTGGCTGGCTCCAGCTGGGCGACGTTGACTCTAACAGACAGAAGTCTGCACTTTGAGCTGAGAAAGTCGGGGTCTGACTTAACCCCTTCCCTCCCATGCCTGGTCGTCGAAGCATCCTCCAGCAACAGGGAGATTCACCTATCCAGACACGCTGCCCGAGAAACCACGTTTCTTATCTGCAGACGTTATCAACGTATTCCACTGCTTTTATGGAACACGATATTTCGTTGCGTCAGAAACTGCCGGGAAAGTCCAAGATAACGCTGTTCCATAAATCGCGCGCGCAGTTTCTGTTCTCTAGGAAGGTTCATTGATGCGAAGAACAAAATGCATCTTTTATCCCCCTTACAATTTCGCGGCTTCCGCACGTCTATTCGCTGAAATAATCAGTTACCTAAAAGTACTCTAGGAATATTTTTCTTTCCTCATTGTTTGATTTGATTCGAGTTCTATAGAGGACTGAAAAAGGAAAAGATGGTAGAGTTAGAACCAAAGTCAGGCGAGAAATTGGAAGGCATCTTTGGGAGAGTTTCTGGAAATTGCATGGTCCTTTCCCTGGGTGGCCAATACAGAATTTAATTGGAGTTTGTTAAACTTTACACCAGGAAGAAAGCAAAAGCCCTTTCAATTTGTTCCTTAAATATTCTGTTACTTGTGAGTTGAATAAGATTAGAAAAAGCTGTGAGCTTGTTTAAAAGGATATCTGGGAATTACCATGGTAATGATCCCGAACTGACGACATTAAATACTTTTAGAAAAATAAGAAATGCATTGTTTTATGTAATAGAAGGAACCAAAATAAAAAAACACAAATATTATGGGGATATCAAAACATTTGTTACTTATTTATGTTATTTATTTTTAAATAAAAAATTTGCTCAAGTGACATTCTTTACTATCGTCCATAAATTTTACCAGAGGTTTAACCTAGCAACAAATACACAACTTTAACAATTAAATAAGTTTAAAGAACTGTGATTTTAATTTAGTAAATTGCTGGGGTTGGTGTTTTTGATGTCACTAAAATAAATAACATTTCCCCTTGTTTCTTTCCTTTTGGTGGTTCTCATTCTGCACGGCACACTGAAATACACGCACTATTCATACTTTCCAGTATCTATACTTTCCAGTATTTCAGCCACATGATGCTTTTTTGCATCCCCAATGCACTACTCACACTTGAAGAGGTCATTGCCCTTTATAGCTATCTAAGGTTACATCAGTTTTCAGGGAAAGGTGTTTAAATTTGGCGTTAGTACCCGGCAAGTGTAAGGAACGAGACGCTCTTCGGGCCGGGAGGGCAACAGAACAGAATGCTTACGAGGTTTCAAAAGAAAGCGTGTTCTTTCCTTCCTCCCGCTGACCTTTATTTATTCTTCAAATTACCTCCTACCCCACCACTTTAGACAATTTGTCCTTATTCTCTGGGGGCGAGTCCAGGAGGAGATAGACACAGATCGCCCAGAAGGTGAGAGATGGGCAGGTGTGAACGTGTGTCACAGACAGCTATCCATTTGTGGGGTTAGGGCTTGGTGTGGACAACTAGTAGAGTGAGTTTCGGACACCTAGGCAGGCAGAGATATTTGCAGGTTGAATGTTTATTGGAGTAAGTTTGGGGGCTGTACAAAGACTTACTTGAAAATAATAACCACCATTTAGTTGCCCTTTCAAACAGCAAGATATGCCCTTTGCCACAGGCTTGGGCAGAGGATTTTAAAGCATGGAAAGATGCGGTTCGGTGATGGTGATCTTGAGTTGTCCGTTTCTTTGCGTGCCTGGGGTGTAGGAAAGTGGCCGCATACCGAGTCCTCAGGAGGCGGGTGTCATCTCGGGCAACAGTGGCGGTTGGTGGATCTTTAGGTCTGGTGAACGGCTGCAGGCAGGGCCGGGAGCTGGGTGTTGGCGGAGGATAAACACACCGGGCTAGAGCTACAACTAGAAGCTGCTCCTAATAGGGGTTGGGTGGGGACGAAAAGGCTTTAGGGGACCGTGAGTGGAGGTGGTCGGATGCATAGAGATTTCCCTGGGTACGCGCAGAGTCAAGGCCAGTGAGTGAGCGTGTGCGGCTAGTGCTCAGCAGGTCAGCGCGTATCGCAAGGCCGGAGATCGTCTGGGACAGGGGGCGTCCGCGCGGACGTGCCGGGGCCCCGCTTCCAGCCCATTGACGGTAATTGCTCCTGGTGTGGTCGCGAGCTCCTGGAACCGCGAGACTGCCTGACGGCGCCTGACATTCAGTCGGCGCCGCGCTCCGGCCTGGGCCGGTCCCCGGGAATCAGCGCAGCCGGGGAGCCCCGGCGCCGGCCTCGCTCCGCGCGTGCCTTCTTCCCCAGCCCCTCGCCCTGCCCTTGCCTAGTCGTCCTCTCCTCCCCTGTTTCTTCCTCCCCCGTCTCTTCTTTCTCATCCGCAGTTTGGTTCCTGCGCGCCCCCTACGTGCCGCGCCCTCCCGCCCCCGGTACAGCCCGGGTCCGAGGCGCTGCTGGGCGGTGAGGCTTCCGCGGGCCACAAGCGGAGCGTGGGGTGAGAGTGGGAGAGCCGAGGGGTCCGGAGACGGGGAAACCCCGGCTCTCGGGCGCGAGCCTGAAGCTGCTGTGCACGCGCCCGCGCTCCAGGGGACCCAAATCCGCCGAGATTTTCCGGTGCGGCCACCGAGCGCCGCGCCCCTGCCGCTCTCCACCTGCGCCCTCGGCAGTCCTGTCTTGCTGGGAGGAGACCGCCTTCTGTGCCCGGAGCGACCTGAGGGCGCGCGCCAGAGGCTGCTGTTCAACTGGAGGCCACGCGGGACTCGTCTCTCAGACGCCTGTGACCTTGACCGAAATCACCTGCCTTCTCTGGGCCACAGTTTCCAGTCCTTTAAAACCAGGGTTTGTACTCGGTGCCCTCCGAGGCCGCTGCTGAACTGCGCGAGCTGGCGGTCGGGGAGGGGGCGCCAGTGCAGGCTCGCCGGAGCCAGGTCTAGGCAGAGGCCGCTCCCGGGGCTGGCCGCCACCATCCGCAGGCTCCCGACGGTGCTCCAAGCATCCCAAGCGTCAAGCGACACGCCACTTTCTCGCGAGCAGACCACAGCTCCTGGGATCCTAAGTTATCCGTTCCACCAGGATTTTTCACGCACATGGTCCAGGTATATCAGACTGCGCAGAGAAGCATTATTTTGGGCCAAGGTAGTTTTATAGTTAAACAAACGTTGCTCACCAAATGTGCCAGGAGCCGCAGACTATTGTTTTATTTAATCTACACAATCTTGAGGGTGGGGTGGGCAGAAGACATTATTATCCCCATTTTACAGATGAGAAACCGAGACTCACGGAGTTTAAATGACTTGACCATCAGTAAGCCGGTAAATCAGGATTTAAATCTGACTTTGTCTAATGCCAACTCAGTTGGATTTTCGGCTCTAATCGGTTTTTCTCATTAACCTTTACGTTTATTCTCATTAAATGTTTTCCATTGTCTTCCTTACTAATTTCTGTGCTACGCATTCATCAGAAAAGGAGCTGGGAACTTAAGGAAATCAAAGAAAGAATTCAGGCAGGCAAGTCTAACGGTTTTTTCTGTTCGGTGCATTTGAAAATAAAGGACGCTAAGGCCTGCGGATCTGAACCTAAACCATGTTGTGCAGAAAGAAACACACCGTTATTTTTATAATCAATGAACTAAACCGTGTATAGAGGGAGACAGCCAGATGATGGAAGATCGTTGTGTTCAGAAATATAGGGACATGGGTTTTGCTCGAAGCTGCAGCGATACGACCTCGGAGAAGACACTTTCCCTTTGGAGCTTAGTTTTCTTACCTGTAAAAGCGAGGGTTGGCTATCGCCTCTCCAGTTTAAAAAGAACTGTATGGACTCCGGGTCCCGCCTGGGTACAGTGGAGGACGAGCGCCACCTAGCGGGCACCTCTGCGGGCTGTGTGGCGCACCGCTGTAGAGAAGCGCTGTGATGAGTAGAGCCGAAAGGAAAGTGTTGGTTTCACAAAACGCAATATGTTTGCTCCTCGCTTTATGTTTCCATAGTCTCACGTTGTCAGTGATCTAACAGTGGAGGTGTTCCATTTTAAAAACTCACCCAGACGCAGTGAAGACTCACCTCACTCAAGGGCAGGGGAAAAGATGGAGGCTGGGCGGGAGATGTAGAGATCCGACTTAGGATGGAGGAGGGTGCAGTGGGGAGAGCCCAGAGACTTCCTGACCCAAGACCTCCATAATTCCTCTGTGCTGGCTCCACAGGCTGCCTCTTGTGGGTGCTCGACCCAGGATCCCGCTGGAGGGTGATTTAGGAGCCATAGGAAGCTTTCTCAGTTCTTCAGAAGCTCATTTCTTCCTGAGACTAGTTGGGGTATTTCACCCTAGACATCAGGAAGTTCAGGCATTACAAACAAACCTATCTTGTCTCTCCAGTTTTTTTCCCTCGTTTGGGTGGTCTGTTAGACAGTGGGTGCAGTAGATGGTGCAGTTTTTTGAGGGGGAGGTCAGGAGGAGGAGCAGGTTTGAGTGGATAAAGAGGAAGATGTTCTGTGCTGTTGCTTGTGCTGAGTTTGAGATGCTTGTAAAATACAAAGAAAGTTTTCTGAATTTATTATATTTCTGTTTCTAAGGAACTATTCTGGGGGCCCTCAGAGTCTTATGCCAGGTTATCCTTGCAGAGTTTTGTAACTAATTTCCCTGTCTCTAGTCTCTGCCTTTCATTCATTAATATTCAACAAACTATGTCTCAAGTACTATTCTATGCTCTGGGCTTCAGAGTCACATAAGGTGCTATTCCCAAAAGGTTAACATTCCGGTGGAGGAATACCGTGGAGAAACAAATGCCTAAATAAAGCAATGGAGAAAACATCAGATGATGTAAGTGCTATGGAGAAAATTAGGATGGAGTGATGTGACAGAAGGTGATTTGGGGCTTCTTTAGATGGAGTGAGATTCAAAGCAGAAAGAGATATGAAGAGATTTTCAGACAGGGGAAAAGCTAGTGCAGAAGGCACTATGATTGCCTTCCTATGTGTGGTGGGAACATCACAGCGTGCTCAAGGAGTTGACAGTTTGCTCCTGTGGCCAGAGTATGGTGGGGAGGGGCAGGTTGGTAAGAGTTAAGAAGTCACCAGGAACGAGACTGTGCAGGGCTTTCTATGGCACAGTAAGAGCGTGAACTTTATTCTAAGTATGATGGGAAGCCATAGGAAGATTTTAAGCAAAGAGGTGACTGAACATGATTTACATCTTAAAAAGATTACTCTGGCTGTTCTATGACAAAAAGATTCTGGGGGTGTCAAAGGAGAATCAGGGAGATCAGCTAGAAGCTAGTGAGTCCAAGCCAGAGGTGGTGGTGGCTTGGGCTAGGTGGTGCTGGAGAGAGAGAGAATGGCCAGATTTGGCATCTATTTGAGTAGTATTCTTTTTAAAAAAAATTATTTTTATTTTTTAAAATTGCAGTAAAATATACATAAAATTTACCACTTGAACCATTTTTAAGTGTACAGTTCAGTGGCATTAAGTACATTCACATGGTTGTGCAACCATCACCACCATTCGTCTGCAGAACTTTTTCATCTTGCAAAACTTAAACTTATTAAACTTATTAAAATGTACCCCTGAAACAACTCCCCATTCCCTGGCAGCCTCCATTCTACTTTCTGTCTCTATGCATTTGACTACTCTAAGTACCTCGTATTAGCAGAATCATTCAGTATTTGTCCTTTTGTGACTGGCTTGTTTCACTTAGCATAGTGTCCTCAAGTTTCATCCACATTGTAGTATGTGTCAGAATTTTGTTCCTTTTAAAGCTGAATAATATTCCATTGTATGTGTATACCACATTTTGTTTATCCATTCATCCGTCAATGGAGACTTGTGTTGCTTATATATTTTCACTATCGTGAATAATGCTGCTATGCACATGGGTATACAAACATCTCTTCAAGACCCTGCTTTCAAGACTTTTGGGTATATACCCAGAAATGAAATTGATGGATCATATAGTAATTCTATATTTAATTTTTTAAGGAATCTCAATACTGTTTTCCATAAAGGCCTGACCATTTTGCACTCTCATCTACAGTTGCACAAGGGTTCCACATCCTCACCAACACTTGTTTTCTTTCTTTCTCTCTCTCTTTCTTTCTTTCTCTCTCTCTCTCTCTTTCATTCTTTCTTTCTTTCTCTCTCTCTCTGTCTCTCTTTCTTTCTCTATCTCTTTCTCTCTCCCTCTCTCCCTCTCTCTCCCCCTCCCTCTCTCTCTCACTCTCCCCTTTCTCCTCCTCCTTCCTTCCTTCCTTCCTTCCTTCCTTCCTTCCTTCCTTCCTTCCTTCCTTCCTTCCTCCCTCCCTTCCTCCCTCCCTCCCTCCCTTCCTTCCTTCCTTTTCTTTCTTTTTATAGTCGCCATCCTAAAGGAAGTGAAGTGATATCTCATTGTGGTTTTCATTTTCATGTCCCTAATGATTAGTGATGTTGAGCATCTTTTCATATGCTTCTTAACCATTTGTATATCTTCTTTGGAGATATGTCTATTCATATCCTTTGCCCATTTTTGAATTGGTTGTTTGTTTTGTTGTTGTTTTTTTTAAGTTTTAGTTCTTTATATGCTTTGGATATTAATCTCTTATCAAATATATAATTTGCAAATATTGCTACCATTCTGTGGATTGTTTGGCAGTATTCTTGAAGGACTCGATGGATTGGATGGAGAAGCAATGGAAAGGGAGTAATCCAAGGTACCTCGTGGATCTGGGCTTGGGTGACTAATGGTACGTTTTACCTAGGAGGGGAAAACTTGAGAAAACTTGAGAGAAAGAGTATGAGAAAGGTGTTCAGTTTTGGATGTATTATGTCAGAGATGCTTGGTAGACATCCACGTGGAGGTGTGAAGTAAGCAAGTGAATATAACATTTCAAGAAGTGGTCAGGACTAGAAATACAAGTTTGGGAATTATCAGACAATAAGTGTATTGATAGAACTGGATGAGGTCGCCTAGGAAATGATTGCGGACTGACTGACAAGAGAGAAGCAACCTGGCTCCTCTAGCACTTACAGCTTCAGCAGCAGAGGGAGACCCACCAAAAGACACTGAGAAGGAGTTCAGGAGAAAGAACCAGGAGAGTTTGGTACTTGAGGAAGCCAAGAGAAGAAAATGTTGCCACAGTGAGGGAGTGATTGACTGTGTAGTGTGCTGAGGTCAAGTAATATGAGCTAGAGATATGACTTTTGGGATAGGCAACATGGAAGTCGTTGGTCACCTTGACAGGAACTGTCTTACAGGATGATGGGAATGAGTTAGAAGGGAGACCAGATTGGAATGAGTTGAGGAGAGCATGGCAGGAGAAGAAGTGGAGATAGTCGATACAGATAGCTTTTTAAAGAAGGTTAGCCATGAAGGGGAGCAGAGCAGTGAGGTGGAAGACGGAGGGGATCTTGCATCCAAAGATTTATTTTTGTTTTTTATTTTTTAATTTTTTTGGAAATATATTTGACATATAACACTGTATAACTTTAAGGTGTACAACATGTTGACTTGATACATTTATATATTGTAATATGACTGCCCTTGTAGTGATAATTAACACCTCAATCATGTCACATATTTATCACTTCTTTTTAGTGGTTGGAATAATTAAGATTGAGTCTCTTAGCAAGCTTGATGATTATAATACAATATTGTTGTGTGTTCATTATACTGTGAATTAGATCTCTAGGACTTATTTACTATTCACTGTAAATTTGTACACTTAAACAACATCTGTTCTATCTCCCCAGCCGCCATGTCCTGGTAGCCACCATTTCTCTCACAGAGATTTATTTTTAGATAGAAGATACTAGAATATGTTTATGTACTGGTGTATATAATCCACTAGAGAGAGAGAGATGGTTGATAATGCAGGAGAGAAGAGAAAACTGCAGAAGCGGAGTCCTTGAGACAGTGAGAGGGGTTGGTCTCTGGTAGGGAGAATGATGTAGATGCTTATACGCTGGTTATCGAGGTGACTGACAATGAAGTAGTAATAATCGTGGCTGCCATTTACTGAGCACATGCTATGAACCAGGTACTGTTCAAGTGCTTTATGCTTATTATTTTATTTAATTCTCTCAACTAGTATGAGGCAAGCTGAGCATGGAGAGTGGGGGAAGGAGGACTGTGGAGTAGTGAGAAGGTGAGAAAGAGCCATTGTGGACAAAAACTTCAGGGCAGTAAGATAGAAGAGCTGAGCAGTATTGAGGGTGTATTTGATATTCCCATCTATGAACTTAGAGTGTGACCAGTTAACAGAAGTGTGTGCTTTTCTCCAGCAACATTCCCCTGCTCAGAGTTAAAAAAAAAAAGCAAACACAAAAAACCTGGCATAGAGTGGGTAGAGAGTTGGGTGACCCAAAGTTAAAGCATTGCTGGGCCATTCACAAGAGCAGCCAGGGAGTTCAGGAAATTTTCAAGGGAGGGTTTATAATCATGGAGCCTTAGAACCTAAACTGGATCAGGGCAAAAGCAATGACAGGAGGAGAGTGACTGATGGATTTAGAACCAGTGGGGTAGAAGTCCTGGAGGAGTAAACACTTGCTGGAATGCAAGGATGAGTATGAGGGATATGAGCTGGAAAGAAGAGTGGGTGGAGATTTGGGGACTCAGTCAGGATTTCAGGGGTGCTCAGTTATCAGTGACACAAAGATCAATCATGACGGTGATGGGCAGGGCACTGATTACTGGAGGTGCTCTCTTGCCTATTTCTACCAATTCCTAGCGCAGCCTGTGACCCCCAGACCTTCTCTCAAAACGTTTGTTTCTGTTTCTCGCACCGACATGCCCTCTGCCCCACTCCTCACTGTGGAGATCCCGCTGACCCACAAGGTCTGGTCAAGAACACGGAAATAGGAGAATGTACTATTTTTTTAAAAGATGGTGTTCTCCACCTGCCAGGTTCAGCTCACATAATACTTTAGTTGTGAGTCTTTCCGGGAGCCTCCCACCCTACCTGCTGTGACCTTTTCCTCCTGGAAACAAGGAAACTCAGTGGGTTAGAGTGATTCGCTGGTGCTCCCAACCTGAACACTTAGTCTTTAATTAAACTGACTCATCTGGGCAAGATGCTGCCCAGTGATGATAAGCAAAGATGCATAACTCAAAAGCCTGGCATTTTCAGAGTAGCACTTCCTGGATTATAGTCATTCGCATACCCCTTTTCACATTTTTGCCATCTGTATCTACCATAATCACTATTTACTTAATACCTTTATTTAAATGATGACTTTTTAAACTTGAAAAAAACTTATTTAAAAAAAAAAACCCTTGTATAAACAACATATAAATAATATAAATATACTTATATAGGAATAAATGGAGCACAAGTAACCTCTTACCAAATAAAATCTTTAAAAAAATGTATATATAATATGGATAAAACAATGTTAGTAAACTAGCTAGTTATAATAGGATGCTGAAGGCTCTGGGCCTGAGGTTGGCTCTCTGTTATAAGGACAGATTTACAAGAGCTAGAGAGATGTCACAGCATGCTAGCACCAGCCTGAGACTTTCTCTCTGACATGATTAGAAAGACTGAAGGGAATTGACCCAAAGGAAGTGTATACGATAAGTTCACCAAAAGACATATGCCAGAATGTTCATAGCCTCATTTTCCAGTTTCCAAAAATCCGGAAAGGACTTAAATACTCACTAAGAGTAGGATGGATAAATCAAGTGTGATATATTCAGAGAATAGGATACTATCCAGCAGTGAGAACGGCTGGCCTACAGCTACGTGCAGCCATATGGGTGAATCTCACAGGCACAATGTTTTAAATCACTCACTGTTGTGTCCCCAGTGCCTAGAATGGGCCTGGCACATGGTAGGCTCTTAGCAAGTATTAACTGAATGAATAGTCTCATTTTATCCTCATGCAACCCTATGAGGTCAGTGGGACAGGTATCAGAATTTCTATTTACAGTTGAGGAACCTGAGAGGTAGAGAGGCCAAGTGATTTATTCAAGGTCCGGCAGAACATGGCCACTACGTTAGGATGCCTGCTCAAAAGGCTGCTCTGTGAAACGGGTTAGCTCACTGTTCCCCTCTGTTACTTAGCCGTTCCCTCAGCCTTTTAGCACAAATAACATATTTCAGTTTCTTTTGTTGTTGTTAAATCATCTTCTGAGGCCTAACTTGGCGATGTTTATTTCCATTATGGGATGTTTTGGACTGGGTTTTGAAAGAGAAAAGGCCAGAAGGCTGTGCTTTCAGAGAAAGGGGCTTAGGACAGGGGGAGAAAGCTGGCTGGAGAGATTTATGTCAAGGAATTATAGCAAACTCTGTCATTCTGTCTGAGTAAGTGTGGCTAGAAACAGGAAGGGGAAAACAGGATATCATGGTAGCACACAGACTTAATGGAATGTCAAATGAACAGATGGGACCGAGCTGTCCTGGGAACTGTCACAGGGAGAAGCTTGAGGGGGCTTTGGAGAAATCTCTACACACTGCAGGTGACCTGGGGCTGAGGACATGTGCTTCCTGTAGATTCAAAAGGGGTTAGTGATGTATCAAAAGGAAAAGCAAGGCACTTCTGTCCAAGCCATCGCTCTAGAATCCATCCATACTCAGGTCAGAAGGAAGTGGGGGTCCAGGGGGCAGAGGATGGACAAATTTATTGAGACATGGATTTCACTTAAAGGTCAGATTCACTTTTTAATTTTAAGAATCCGAAATGACCAACTACATCCTTTTACACTCCAAGAATGTTTACTGGGGAAAAAATCTCTTTTTGAAGACCAGAGGACCCCAAAATGACAGGGGTGAAATTAACCACAATGTTTGAAGGTAAGCAGGGACAGACAAGCCAAAAATAGGAAAAGACAAGTTCTTGTTGAATACTTCTTTTCTAAGGAGAAAATATTAGTTTGACTATTTCATGTAAGACTTGCTGAAAACTGACAAATTGGTTTCTGCAAATAAAAACAACTCTGAGCTTTGATAATAAATTCATTTTGAGAAGGTGACATTTTAAAAAAAGCTGGAACAGATTCTGCTAGTGGTCACAGGGGGCACATTTATTAAAAGCTAACGGAGAGATTGATTCTTCAGGAGATAGAAACTGAGTGAACGAGGACACGAATGATTTCTGTAGAGGATTTCAAAAATGTACTTGGAGTTTCTCCTTTAGAAAGCATGGCACATTAGGTATTTGTCCAGGCCCTACTGCAGGAAACACCTGGATGCTCAATTAGTTACATCCTTGATTTGCATACTTAGAGTGCATTCTGAGCTCACTAGAGAATAAGGGAAATCTACAAGCCACAGGTTGTTCTTGTATGGAAATTTCAGTATGTGCAGAAGCGTGGGGTGGATGTGAGTGGCCAGAAGTGTGCCTTGTGCCAATTATTACGTTATTGTCTCTCAACTCCAAATCCACCCTTCTATATTCTGCTTTGTCATGCCAGGTCTGGGACTTTGCAAACCTGATTTCTCCTTAGCCAGCTGGCTTTCCAAGTTCTTTCAAGTAGGGGCACTGACAAGAGACCAGAAGACTAAAGTGGAAAAGGGACTTGCTGCATCCTATTTGGTCACTCTGTTATTAGTGTCACGGAGCGATGGCTCTTCACCCCTGTAGTGGCACCTGGTGCAGTTGCAGCTGGTTCCCCACTCTCCTAGGACAAGCTGCATTGTTCTGTCTCAGAGGTCGCAGCGCCAAGGGGCAGTACCCCTTCTCTGAGTCTGAGTCCCAGCTCTGCAGAGCTTCTCCTTCCATCTCCTACCAACCTCAATCTTTTCTTTTTGTTCTCCAATTGAGCAGGGGTGATGGTTGCTTTCTAAAGTTGGCTTTTTAGTCCTCTAATAGCTGTTGAAGCTAATTCCCAATATTAAATTGTTTATTTAAATAACTAATGTGGTTTCTAGTAGCTGGCTGGACCATGACTGAAACAAGGTTTAAAATGATTTCCTATAATGTGGTAGGAAGAATATGGTTAGCATGAGGCCTTCAATCCTATACTGAGAGGTGCCTCTGGGAGAGAAGAAGGTGACCTATAGTTAAAAATTCTTGTAAACTTGCTAATGATTGGCCTCCAGGCAAACAACTAATGGTGTTTGCTAGTGGGAGAGTTGGGACTTATGGAATGCTTTTAGCAGGATGTAGCTGGTCTCTCCAGGATTGCTTATGGCAACAACACAACAAACAAACAAAACCCCTTAGAATCTATTGATTTAAGGGGCATGGCTCCCCGGAACATGTCACACACAGCCATGTAACCATCCGAGTAGAGCTGTGCCATGACTGCAATGGTTCCTCTTGTGGAAGTAATGGAGCTGCAGGTATTTTTTAGAGACCTCGTGTGTTAATCTAGGCACATGTATGTCCTGATGAGAAAGGGCCAGAGAAGTAGATGAACTGTCCCGAACCCCTGTGCTTCACTTGTGCTTTGCAACTACTTGTATTCTTGAAATTAATTGTAAAACTTGATGCTGGGTAAGATCTTTGATTCACATGAGTCCAATTTGACAACTGGTCTTTTTTGTTATTGTGGAGGCCATTTCTCAGAAGGCTCCTGGTGCTTCATCCAAATATGGGGGCAAACAAGCAAGGAGAAGATGTAGGACACAGGTTTTAGGGGATCCAAAAGATGAGAGAAATGACGGACACCCCCAGGACAATGGTTAGGAGAGACCCCAAGAGGAGATGGCTGCCAGTCCAGATTGGAGCAGTGTGACTCAAGAAATGGATAGGTTGAGGGCTGTTTTCAGCAAGATGCCTTCTGGCCTTGGACCATCTTTTAAAATCTAGCGGTGCCTGGGAGAGTTTGACTGAGATTCTTTTGTGTCCTTGGCTTGCCTGGGTCATACACTAATACAGCTCTTGTTTTCCTCACCACACCCTAAATGTGAGAAGCAAAACATCAAAACTTTTATGAGAATATCTATTTGATCATGAGTCTTAAGACACAATGAGAACTAACTACAAAATGTTTGTATTCAATTACCTTAAAATTAAAAACTATTCACCAAAAAATACCATAAGAAAGTGAAAAGATAAATCACACGGGTGTGTGTTTGGAGGAGTAGGTATTTGCAACACATAAACACAAAGGCTTAGATATAAAAATATATAAATATATAAAGAACTCCTACAAATCGATAAGAAAAACACAATGAACCAAATGGGAAAATGAACAAAAGACATGAACAGACATTTCACAGAAGAGGGAATAAGGATGGAAAATAAACACACGAAAAGATATCAACCTTGTTGTAACTGATGCAGATAAAGACCACACTGAGATACTTTACACCCACTAGATAGGCAAAAATCAAGAAGTCCTATGCTACTAAATGTCCAGGAAGAGAAGTACAGTGCTGGTACTTTACTACTTTACAATGTAGTAAAACCATTTGGGAAACAATTTGACATTATCTTGCAAAGCTGAAAATATGCTTACCCTATGAATTAGCAGTTGTACCCTGGAGCAGAATGTGTCTTGGTGTGGGGAATGGGATTATATTAACCCCAAGCCTTCAAAGTGTCTGAGTGGCTTTGTCTTCTGGTTCACAAGCTAATGATTGCCTCAGGCAGCAACCAGCCTTGTCCTTCCACTTATCTCAATATGCCTACAAATATAATTTTCTACATGTACAATTGTATTAATAAGTTTGGGAAGGTCTATCCACAGAATGTCCATAGAATATTCACAGCATCATTGTTTAACCTGGGAAGAGCACAAAGACCAGTAACAGGCAAATAAATGGCTTAGTGTATTGTGATATAGTCTTTCAATGGAATACTATACAGCAGCAAAAATGAACTAACTGGAGCTACATACATCACTATAGATGAATTTCAAAACACGGTGTAGAAGAAGAAAGCAAGTTTCAGATGATTCTTAAAATATGCTTCTATTGATATAAAGTGCAAAACATTCAAAACTTATTGCTTAGGGATGTATACATATATAGTCAAATAAACTTGTATTTAGAATGGTGGTAACCTTGGGGGCATGCTGGAAGCTTCAAAGGTGTTAGTATTATTCTATGTCTCAAGCTGAACGGTGGGTAAATGGGATTTTTAAAAACAATTCTTTATATCATATGTATGTACATATATTATATATATATATACACATATACTCTCTATCTCTTTTATTATAAGAAATATTCCATAAAGTCACATAATGCTTTTTAAAAGGGCATAAAAAGGCAGATATGTAAAATCTCATTTTTATAAAAAATCTATCTACATATTTCATTAAGTCAAAGGCACACTTTTTCCCCTCACATTTTAATATCTCTGAAATTTGCAAGTATCTTAAAATTGCTACTGAACAAGTAGCATTATACTATAGTAGTCTTTGTCATGGGTGAACTTGTTCATAACTATTCGTATTGTTGTCACTTAACCTAATGATGTGCAGCAGTGGTTCTATGTGCTTTGATTTTAAACACTATTTAAAATATCTTTTAAAAGATTGCACTATGATTTGGCATCAAAACAGAGTTACTGTGTACTCAGAAAGTCACAGAAACCTGGCAGCAAGAAATACATTTTATATCAGTGGGGCAGATATTCAGTGTTGGAGAAATACCTGTGATTTTATATTTTCTTGCACAGCTGCAACCCAGTGCTGAGACCTAAGAAAGGAAGTTATCCACAAGTAGGTAACACTGTTGCATTCTGTTCCTGAGGTGTGTGCAAACGATTATCTAATACGTGCCCAGTCTCACAGCTAAAGGTGAGCAGAGTCATCAAATCCCTTGGAATTGAGGACAGACCTTTCAAAACAACAAGATGATTATGACGGATTCATGCTCCTGGTAAGACTATCATTAATTTTATTCATAATTTTATTTTTTTTCTTAATAGTACATATAAGTAATGATGACGCTTTTTATAGTCTATAGCGTCTTAGATTTGGTGAAATGTAATACTGAGTTTTGCATATATTTAAATAGAAAAAAGTTCGGAAGAATTATGCATCAAAGTGATAATATATTTGACTTGTGGGATTACATGTGATTTTTTTTCTCTTTGCTTACCTGCTATTTTTCTAAAATCAAGATATTACTTGTAGAACAAAAATATTATTACTTAGAAAAATTGAGGGCCAGCCCCGTGGCTTAGTGGTTAAGTGTGCGCGCTCCACTACTGGCGGCCTGGGTTCGGATCCCGGGTGCGCACCAACGCACTGCTTCTCTGGCCATGCTGAGGCCGTGTCCCACATACAGCAACTAGAAGGATGTGCAACTATGACACAAACTATCTACTGGGGCTTTGGGGAAAAAAAAAAGGAGGAGGATTGGCAATAGATGTTAGCTCAGAGCCGGCCTTCCTCAGCAAAAAGAGGAGGATTAGCATGGATGTTAGCTCAGGGCTGATCTTCCTCACAAAAAATAAATGAATAAAATGAGAAAAATTGAGATTTTATAACATTTGTTAAAAAAAGGAAGCCTACAACTAAGAGAACATGGAGAGCGACTGAGCCCACTTATAAGCACAGGGCACATGGATCCTGCCACTGCAACACTAGCAAGGCCACCCTTGGGAACCTCGGTGTTGAAATGGAGAAAACCCCTAAACAGGACTCATGAGATCTTGGTTCCAGTCCTAGCAATGTGAAATACGTGTGTTCCTAAGTGAATTATGTCACCACTCTGAGCTTCAGTTCTCCCAACGGTAAAATGGAGAGTCTAGTACTCCTTCACAGGGCTGTTAGGAAACTGAGTGAATAGTTTTCAAAGTTTTGTGCACCATCAGTTTCCATGGATGTTAGATTAAGTTTCTGTGTGTGCACATATGTGTGTGTGTTGGGGGGGAGGAAGCAGGGATTCTAAGGTTTAATAAGCTTGGAAAATTCTGGGTTAAACAGAGTTAAGCAGATTTTCTTCCAGGATTTTTTGGAAATTCATGTGTGCTAATGTGCCCAGTGAATTTCCAAGAAGGGCTGCAGTGTGAGGAAGCATCTCTTGGAAATGGTGAGTGTTTCATGTGGTGTAGAGCTATAATAATAATAAATAGTTATTGTTATTTGTAGGGAGTCCTCCAGGAAGTTTCTGAAAGGTTGCCTTGGTGGTGGTAATGGCATACATCATTGCCTGAAGTCCTCCCTGATCCTGAGCCTCCAAAATGCTCTCTTCTCTAGGTTCTAACCTTGCTTGAAACTCCATTTTACACTTTTTAAACATAAACTCTTTCTCTTGTCTGCCAGGAGTTAGTCCTTGGTCCGGCTTCTCTCAGGATGGTAATTTTCTCCCCCTGCTGTGTCCTGCAACTGGACACCAATCTCAGTGCAGCACAGCTATTTGCTTCATGTGTTGTCACCCCTTGAGACCTGGGTTCATACTTGCATCCCTGTTGTTGGGCATGAAGTTGTGTTTTCCCAGCACAGCAGCTTCAGTGGAACATGCTGGCTGTGAAACTATTTTCTTCCCCTGAGAACAATGTCTCTGTCAATGTGTCATGAAAAACATCTTGTTCTTCATTTAGTCACACAAAGATAGCTAAGCAGTAATTTCAGGAAATGTAAGGTGCTTTTGGACATAGGACGAACAATGAATAAAAAACAAATGAAAATCAAAACAAAACAAAAAATAAGAAAGCAACCTTTTTCAGCATTTCTTCAAGTTTGAATTGTCTCCCCTGATTTCAAATCAGTTATTTTTGATCGGTTGCAGAGATGTTTGAGGAAAACCTCCGCTATATTGTGGTCCTGAGGTCAGTGAGCCTGCTGTTGAGGTAGAAATATCAATGCCTCCCTCCCATGGGGTTCAGCAGACAGAACCCTGCCCTGGGGGTTAGAAGACAATTGAGTCTTAACTTTGCTACCAACAAACACTGTGAGATCTTGTCGGGGAAGAGGAGTGCCACCTAATGGCCATTCCTAATTGGGGTGGTTATGGGAAGCCATCATAGGTAGGTTCTAGTCTTTAAGAAGTCTAGGTGGTGGGGGTCAAGTGGCAGAACCCTGAGGAAAGAGGCCTGCAGTGGAGAGAGAAGGACTGTTGTCACGGATTACCAGCTTCAACTGAAGAAGAATTTGCCACATCACTTTCAGTCAAGGGACACTCTGCTCCTTGAGGAAGTCTTGCTGGGTTGTCCTAACCTCGTCTCAGCTCCACAATGGGGAAAGCAGATGCGCCATTGTTCAGATTGTTCATCGAGGAGCAGTGAGGTGGTGGCAGTGGTAACTAGGCCGAGACCAGGGAAATGGCATATTTGGAGATGGTCTGCAAGTGTTTCTCAGTGGGTTCATAGAGGGAAGCTACTAGCATTTCAGGCTAGACATTTCTGCGGAGTCAGGGACTGCCCTGTGCATTGTAGGACGTTTAGCATTCCCGCCCTCTTTCCTTCTACTAAATACTAGTAGTACCAAATCATCGTGATGACCAAGAACTGCTCCCATGCATTTCCAGGGCCCCATGGGGTGACATCTCCTCCCTACCTGGGTTTCAGAATCCCTAAAAGTCAAGAGGTCCAGCTGACTTCCCCACCAGGAAATTCCTTATGCAGTTTAGTATTTAGTTCCAACTTTATTAAGAGGCAGCATTTCCTCACAACCCAACTACTTAGTCCCTATAAGGTTGTGCCCAGAGCAGGAATTACTAACCCGAATAACATTGGTTTCCCGTGGAGAAGACATTTTCAGGTATGCACTTCTCCTGAGCCAATCTAAAACTGTCAGTGTAAAGATCGTTAGTCAAGAAACTTGGAGCCTTGGAACCTAGTCTGGCTTCTACCCTTGAAGACAAATCACTTGACTAACTTGAAGACAAATCACTTTAGATTTTTGAGCTTTGGTTAAACTCATACATATAAATGCAAATGAGGAACTCGCATGTTCCTTTTCTCCAAGGTCCCCTCCAGATCTAACGTTCAATTCTATGGAGAGAGAGACCATCATTGACTCATATTTGAATGTGAAAATGGAACAAATCAGGCATACCTCATATTATTTTGCCTCACTTTATTGTGCTTCCCAGATATTGTTTTTTACAAATTGGAGGTTTGTGGCAACCCTGTGTTGAGCAAGTCTATAGGCGCCATTTTTCCAACAGCATTTGCTCACTTCGTGTCTGTGTGTCACATTTTGGTAATTCTCGCAATATTAATAATGAATTAATTCTCGCAAATAATAATGAAAAACTTTTTCATTATTATTACATTTGTTAGGGTGATCAGTGGTCTTTGACATTACTATTATAATTGTTTTGGGGTGCCACGAACCATGCCCATATAAGATGGCGAATTTAATTGATAAATATTGTGTGTTCTGATTGCTCCACCAACTGGCCATTCCCGTCTCTGTCCCAATCCTGGGCCTCCCTATGCCCCGAGAAAAAACAATATTCAAATTAGGCTAATTAATAACCCTACAATGGCCTCTAAGTGTTCAAGTGAAAGGAAGAGTCACACCTCTCTGTTTAAATCAAAAGCTAGAAACAGTTAAGCTTAGTGAGGAAGGCAGGTTGAAAGCCAAGATAGGCCAAGAATAGCTAGGCTTCTTGCACCAAACAGCCAAGTTGTGAGTGCAAAGGAAGAGTTCTTGAAGGAAATTAGAAGTGCTACTCCAGTGAACACATGAATGATAAGAAAGCGAAACAGCCTCATTACTGAAATGGAGAAAGTTTTAGTTGTCTTGAGAGAAGATCAAACCAGCCAGGACATTCCCTTAAGCCAAAGCCTAATCCAGAGCAAGGCCCTAACTCTCTTCAATTCTATGAAGGCTGAGAGGTGAGGAAGCTGCAGAAGAAGAGTTTGAAGCTAGCAGAGGCTCGTTCATGAAGCTTAAGGAAAGAAGCCGTCTCCATAACAGGAAAGTGCAAGGGGAA
Source organism: Ceratotherium simum simum (assembly GCF_057802395.1). Taxonomy (NCBI): domain Eukaryota; kingdom Metazoa; phylum Chordata; class Mammalia; order Perissodactyla; family Rhinocerotidae; genus Ceratotherium; species Ceratotherium simum. The sequence continues at coordinate 10,466,530 of NC_141907.1, forward strand.
GCAGCAAGTGCTGATGGAGAAGCTGCAGCAAGTTCTCCAGAAGATCTAGCTAGGATAACTAATGAAGGTGGCTACACTAAACAGTGTAGATAGATCAGTCTTATACTGAAAGAAGATGTCACCTAGGACTTTTACAGTTAGAGAAGTCAATGCTTGGCTTCAAAGCTTCAAACAAGCCAACTCTCATTAGAGGCTAATGCAGCTGGTGACTTTAAGTTGAAGCCAATTATAATTTACCATTCCAAAATTCCTAGGGCCCTTAAAAATTGTGCTAAATCTACTCTGCCTACGCTGTATAAATGGAACAAAGCCTGGATGACAGCACATCTGTTTACAACATGTTTACTGAATATTTTAAGCCCACTATTGAGACCTATTGCTTAGAAAATAAGATTCCTTCCAAAATATTACTGCTCATTGACAATGCTCCCAGTCACCCAAGAGCTCTGATGGGGATGTGTAACAAGATTAATGTTGTTATCATGACTGCTAACACAACATCCATTCTGCAGTCCACAGATCACGTAGTAATTTTGACTTTCAAGTCTTAATTTAAGAAATATGTTTTGTAAGGCTATAGCTGCCATAGATAAGAGATTTCTGTAATAGATCTGGGCAAAGTAAATTGAAAAACTACTGGAAAGAATTCACCATTCTAGATGCCATTAAGAACATTCGTGATTCATGGGAAGAAGTCAAAATATCAACATTAACAGGAGTTTGGAAGAAGTTGACTCCAACCCTCACGGATGACTTTCAGGGGTTCAAGACTTTAGTGGACGAAGTGACTGCAGATGTGGTGGAAATAGCAAGAGAATTAGAAGTGGAGCCTGAAGATGTGACTGAATTGCTGCAATCTCATGATAATACTTCAACAGATGAGTTGCTTCTTATGGATGAGAAAAGAAAGTGGTTTCTTGAGATGGAATCTACTCCTGGTGAAGATGCTGTGAAGATTACTGAAATGACAACAAAGGATTTAGAATGTTACATAAACTTAGTTGACAAAGCAACAGCAGGGTTTGAGAGGACTAACTCCAATTCTGAAAGAAGTTCTACTGTGGGTAAAATGCTATCAACAGCATCGCATGCTACAGAGAAATCATTCCCGAAAGGGTCAGTCAATGCGGCAAACTTCACTGTTGTCTTATTTTAAGAAAGTGCCACAGCCACTCGAACCTTCAGCAACCACCACCTTGAACAGTAGGCAGCCATCAACATTGAGGCAAAAACATTACAACTCACTGAAGGCTCAGATGATGGTTAGCAATTTTTAGCAATAAAGTATTTTTAAATTAAGGTATGTACAACATTGTTTTTTTAGACGTAATGCTACTGCACACTTAATAGACTACAGTATAGCGTAAACATAACTTTCATATGAACTGGGAAACCAAAAAATTCATGTGACTTGCTTTATTGTAGTATTTGCTTTATTGTAGTGGTCTGTAACTGAACCCGCAATATCTCCAAGGTATGCCTGTATATCTAAGACCATCTATTTAAAGAGAAGAAATGGTTTTCACAGGGAGAAATTTTAAAGTTTAGAAAAAAAAATTCTTACCACTCAAGTTTTGGGAAACATTTTATAATTTATATATAAAATCTCAGTAAGAAACCATGTAAAATGACAGAAATATCCACCTTACATTAAGAGTCCAAAAAGAAAAAAAATTCACACACACTGAATGTAAATTTTAATTACAAAACAAGAATATGAACAAAACATTTTAAAATAATCTCAATTATTTGGCAACTCATCACATCATTGCTAGAGACAAATTTGATCTTGAGAAAAGTTTAATCTTATGAAAAACTTAGGTTGGACAGTTTGCTCATATGGGAGTTAAAATATGTTTAAAAAAGAATCTGGCAGTAAAGCCAGTTTCTATCCTGAAATAACTGTGTATAAAACAACATAAAATCCTGAAGCTTGATAGAACTGAACTAATCTCAATGCATTTCTCTTTGCTGAAAAAGACAATATGGAAAGAATAGGGTAGAAGCCTTGAATAGCACAGACGAGAGGCATGAACACGGGGGGCGGGGGGGGGGGGCGGGCTTCTGCTGCAGTGACGGAATGGGACTTTCCTGAACCAGAACCTCTTACGCCAGCGGGGCTGGTAGTAAAGTCATAGATGCGAGTATAATCTAAAAACAAGTCCATTCTTAAAAAAGAGTCACACCTGTGAACAGAAAAGCAATGGAGATCCTCTCTTGAGCTAAACTACTTTACTTGGATACATGCGAGAAGATTCTGCATTTCCTGCCAGATCATATTCAGATAGTTACAGGGCAGGAAGAGTCCTAAAACATTTCTACTAATGACTGCATAGCATTTAAAACCCTTTTTTTTATTTAAAAAAAATAATAAAATAAAATAAACAGATATATAGTAAAGTTCACAGATAAGTTTTCTCTGTAAAATAAATAAAGTGTTCATTGATTAGCATCATACATAGAGTAAAATACAACCTATTTTTACATGTTTATATACTGTACACAGATTCCCAGTGGGCAGCCTGGCGTCTGATGGGCCGGAGGGGTTTGCATTAGTGATGTGTCACATTGGGAAATCCCAATTTTGAATGTTAAAATATACAACTACTTTGTTTGAGTTCAGATACAAAGTAAACTTATTTTCCTTTATCTGAAATAAATGTACATAACATCTTCTATGAACAATAGTTTATAAAGCTGTTTAAAACATAACAAGAAAAAGCTTGCACCTAGGAACTTAGAGCACATGCATGTCCTTTCCCTGGTTAAAAAAAAAAGCCTATGGCCCCCAAGGCTAGTCCATCTTCTCTCCACTGTGTTCTCGGACAAGCCAGGGGCAGCTGCGGTTAGGATTATCGCTTTGCCTTCTTCACAGGCGCTTCCTCCACTCTCTGCTGGCCTCTCGTGCGTGCCCCAGGAGGGCTGACTTCTCTCTTGCGCTTGGTTGGAGGGGAGAGCTGTGCCTTGGATCTGCAGTAAACAAAAGTCAAGGCAGTGGTGAGAGTTAAAAGAAGCTGCTTCAAATAATCTGGGAGTTCTTTAAAAAATGGAAGATTTTTGAACCTGAGAGGCAAGAAGAAAAGACCCTAGTCACGTTTATATAGGAAAAGGAGACTCTAGAAGAGCTTGCGATAACTGGTTATCTGCTGACAGCCTCACACACGAACAGGGTGCTGGAGAGGGAGTTTGGAAGCCCGTGCTTGGGTTCCGGCTCTCTCACACTCTAGGTGTTGACCTGATCAAATCAACTTTCTTCTCTGGGCCCCTGCTCTTCTATCTGTGAAATAATCAACAGCCAGGCCCCCACACATTGTCCCAAGTAGAAACAACTGGCAGGAACACAGCAAGATTGCATCCTAAGTTTGAGCAAGTGCACCATCACGTTTCACAGCACAATAGTATAGCAAAGAGCTGGCAACGTCAGAAAAGGCACAGGACTTTTAGAAGAGCATTCTAACCAATACATATTATATACATATCTCTATCTCTTGGCTCTCTGATGCTTTCAGAATAAAGTCATCCAGAGCATAATATACAAAGCCCTTTATAATCTGCCCTCGACTTCTGCCCCATCCTGGCTCCAGTCCTGCCCCTCGTGAACATATGACATTCTCTCACATTTTCATGCTTTGGCATGTGATTTTTTTTTTGAAATCACTCCACACCTCCGATCTGGCAAACCGCCTCATTTTTAAGCCCCAGTTCAAAAGCAACTCCTTTTGAGAAGCCTTCCTTTCTCATCACAGAGTGGGCTGCTCTTCCGAAATCCCATAGCACTTACCATGGTAATTTATCTGCTGTGTTTTCAACCTGCAGGTTACAGTCACATTTTAAAACAAAGTAGTAATAGAACACAACAGAAAATATCACTGGTATCACATCTATTATGTTCAGCTCATGAAAATTTTGTTTCAGTTATAGGAATGGGAATGTGAGCACTGGTTATATGCAAGATATATTCCTATCGTGGGTTGCTGTCAAAAAAGTTTCAAAGTCATATACACATATGTCTCCCCCATTAGACAGGATGTTTTTCCAAGGCGGCTGCTGAGTTTTATTCTTTTTCCTACCTCCAGTGCCTGGTACAAAGCGTGACACATGTAAGCAAGCAGTAAATGTTATATCAATGAAGGAAAAGACTTGGAAAACTAAAATTGCAAGAGATGGAGAAATGGCACTTGACTGATATGAAGACATGTTGTGCTTATTGTTCCTTTGACAGCAAAAGTAAGCAAACTCAAATTGAGTCAAATGTTGTATATGATGTAGTTTCAGCATAATATTACGTACACATGTGTTGAGAATGGCTAAAAAGCAGTGTTAATAACTCATTTCAAACCGTGTCCAGCGAAATCATCAGCCAGTGAATGAATGCCTATTCACTGAACACTTGGTGTGTGCCAGCACTATGCTAGAAGCCACGTAGCAGAGAACAGAAGCTTTGAGTCAGAGTGCTTCCCCCTAGCTGTGTGAGCTTGGTTGGTCACCCAGGCCCTTTCTTTCCACCCAGAGCACGGTCTGTGACCAGTGGCATCGGCATCATCTGAGAAGTGCAGACTCTCAGGCCCCGTCCCAGACGCTGAATCAGAGCCTGCATCTTAACAAGAGTTAAGTGATTGGTCTGCGCATTCAGTTCTGAGAACTATGGTCAGACCTTTCTGAGATTCTTCCCCTCACATATAAAATAAGAATAAATATTTCACTTAACGAGGATTAAATGGGAGAAACTACGTGAAAGGTGTCTGGCACTTTAGCTTGTTCCCTTTCTATAACACTGGGACAATAATGCATACGTACATTACAAGTGTGCTGTGAAGATCAAATGTGATGTGAGGTTAAAACAGCTTCTGTCTACTGTGAAGAGTCCTTTATCTTTCGATGCCTTACTGTACAGAAAGTAAGACAAGTCCCTGATTTCAAGGAAGAAGCTTATAGCTCAAAGGGAGAGAAAAAAATAATACATCTAAAGCAATGGCATATGCCACTCACAACTGCACAGCCCTGACTGCAAGAGCAACAGGAAGGAGAGGTGAGAATGGGCTGAAGCAGGCAGGGAGGCATCCTGAAGAAGGTGGGTGTGAAGGACACAAGGACCTGGCTTACTGGGGGGCTGGTGGCGAGGGCACTCTTCCAGAAAGAACCAGCACAAGCAAAGGCAAGGGAGTGGTGCTCAGCACCACCTGTGGGAGCAGTAGGGTGAACCAGGCTGCGTGATGGTGCGAGCTGGGAGTGGCTGTGCCTGAAGGGGGTGCTCTACTCTGTTACATCATCGCCTCTCCATGCTCTGGCTAAAACAGACACGACTCTGGGCTGTTACCCAGAGTAGCTCGACCGTGCCACTCTGTTTAACCAAGCATTCAGATCTGTGACACTCAAGAAGAAACACGCCTTGCCTTCAGTCCTGGTGGATGGGAGTCAGCATGTAAGGCTCCCGGGTGTGCAGGAGGGCCATGGGGTGAGGCCAGACAGGCAAGGCCACCGAGACTCCTTTTGCAGCCTTTCCTCTTCCTTGTGGGGTAGGTTTCCATTTGGGAAACCAATGATCCCCAAAGACAGTTATTTGGCATGACAAAAATCTTAAAGGAACTTGGGAAGAAAGCATTACTATACCAAAAATGGTCTCTGGGGGTTAAAAATGGTTTGAATTGTAAGTAGGGACTTACCTTCCTAATGGGGGAGATTTACTAACTTTCTCGCTGGTAGATAACTTCTCTTTTGCTAATTTTTGGCGATTTCTAGGAGAAACTGTTTCTGGGCTGCCAGGTTTGGATGTTGCACGTGTAGATGGCTCGCTATGATGCTTTCTGAAACAGATTATAGAAACACTGGGCAGTGGTAGCACTGAACACTCCAGTCCCTGGGACTCTTCAGAAAGGACGAGGCTCCTCACAGGCAAGTCAGAGAATGGGGACCAAAAGCAGGAAAATGGTTGGTTTTCTGGACCATTGCTAATAGGTCGATCTTGATGTCATCCACGGCTAATTCTTTGCATGACTCTAGCCTTGCTCTTACTGTGCGGGATATTTTATTTTGATTTAGGGAAAGATGAATCTGTGAAAAATAGAAACTATATTGGCCGACAAGATAAAGATCCCAAAAGAGCTCAGCAGAGAATAAGGGGCCAAGATTAATGAAAGTACAATTCACAGAGCTAAATGTTAAGGCCTTATAACTGGGTCCGGATAGTCAAATGCACAAGTATTAGGTGAGGAAAGATCTGACTCACCAGCAAAAACACTAAGAAGGCTTTGCTGAGCTGGGGTGCAGGTCAAGGGGAGGGAACTCAGCGATGTGGATGCATGTTGAAGCCACTGTCTACAATATAAGGTGGGACAGTCCTTGTCCGGATTCATTAGCCTACACTAGGTATAGAACATTTGCTTCTTAAAGAGGAGATGGATAAATTGAGGAGAAAACAGGGATGATGAGGGTGCTCAACACAAGAGAAGACCTGGAAGCTGCCCTCGAATGTTTAAGGGAAAGTTGTACAGAGGCTCCAGGAGCGGAACTAGAACCAAGAGGAGAAACGACAGGGAAGCCAGCTTCTACTGAACAGAAGGAAGAGAATGCCAAGGAGGTGGCCCTGTCACTCATGTACACGCAAAAGCAGCAAGACCATGTCAGAGGAGCCGCTGGCACAGTGACTGAGGCACTGATGGGTTAGCAGTACCAACCCACTGAGAAGCCATCCCACCCTGAGAACCTGTGAAATTATGAAGATGTCAGAATCCTGAAACCAATTAACCAATGCCAAGGAATCTAAACTAAAGAGAAAAGAATCCATTGTAAATCCATATTTCCTAAAGTACATTAAGGAAGAGCATTGATAATCCAGGTGATTATAGAACTATGAGTCAAATAAGATTTATTTTTGAAGAACGAATTTTAAAAGGCAAATCTGATAGCTACTTTTAGACACTCACTCGAAAACGGCTAGAAGGCCTATGGAACTTTCTCTGAGGTGGGCCCTACTGTACTGGATGATCTTTCCATGACTGTTTAAGAGGGAGGCGGTGGTGCTGGTAGGGTGTTCTGTACCCGAATGCAGGGGTGCTGGGCTCCAGCACCCTTACCCTCTCCTCTCAGCAGGAATCTTGATTCTGTGACTTCTCTTCTATTTATCTGAGCTGCCCCACCTAAAAAACAAATATGAGACCACCACCTTACCTTTAGCCATGTGACTTCCTAAAGTCTTTTGGCTCTAAAATCTGCTACTTCGAGAAATCAAACCAGGGCATGAAATGGCTAATAATGTGCAAGTTTGGAGGAATTAGAAACAGGTTGATTTTAAGTCTTTATATAAACACCAGACACTATTACTACTATACTACGGTAAAAGGTGTTAATAAGTGATACACTTGAAACAGATGTTCCTGAACTTTGTGATTAATCTTGCGTGATGAAATTATAGAAGAGGATATCAAGATTAATAGCTTGCAAATCACATTAAAAATGGAAAATATTCTTGCTTTAGAAAAAGTTATTATTAAACTGTACAGTGACGCAACATTTCTCAAAATGTGTTATGGGGAATACTGATTTATATCAACAGGTGTAATGACACAGGTGAGAGGGTGGGGGCGTATAATCAGCAAATAATGTTTGTTTAGACAAAGTTAAACAGGTTTCTTGCTGTTAGAACTATGCCAAGCCCCTAATATTTTAATGTACACTGTGACTTACAAAGGGGAGAGAATTCACTGGTACCCCCAAAACTCATTTGACCATCATACCCTTTTCCAGAGACTTCTAGCTATACCAGGGTTTGAGAGAACATACTTTGGGAAACATATGAAAATTACCAGTTATGTAATTCAAAAATGGTCACACATGGGCAATTTCATGTGATCAATCGATTACACAGCATTGGTTAGCTGCATCTGACAACAGGGCTGGGTGCACCTGCTTCCTGTCTCTCAGCAGAGTTAAGCATGCTACACGTAGGGACTGTGTTATATGCATGTCTGTTTTGTCCCATGGTGCTCAGCACAATATTCGAGACATCTACTGAGGCTGACTAAATATTTGCAAAGGCATTGAATGGGTTCCACCAAACAGGTATCTAAAACCTGGCAAAGATGCTGAAGTGATCCTCAAAAATGGTTTTAGAAGGAAACCGGGTTCTCCAAGAAGAACCAAAATGTCAGAGGGCCGAGAGCATGTGCTCTCTGAAGATAAAATGAAAGGAGACAGCTTGCAGTGTGGCAGGAGTGAGTCAATGAAAAGAGAACCCCGTGGAACTCAATGTTGTTTTCTGGTGCAGAAGCTGGTGAAGGTCTTTGGAAGCTCTCTGTTGCCCCCCATTACCTCTGAGCCTCTGATCTAGTGGTGGACCTTGTGGTGGCTCCTGAGGGCTCATCCTCTTCCTCCTCTTCCTCTTCCTCATCAGACTCCTGATCCTTCTTGTCCTCAGTTGCTTCAGAAACTGATTTCTGGCGTTTTCTTTCTGGCTCTGAGGATTCTGTTCAAATAGAAGGGTAACATCTGGATTGTACAATTCCCAAAGACATTTCAGAAGGACAGAGGCATGGAGTTTAGAACATAGGATATTAGGGATTTGGAGGCAGAAGAAGTAGTTTTCCACTTCCTTTTTGTTTCAGCACTTGCAATTCACAACTGTTTAACTTAATCTCAAACACATTTGGGAGAGTTTACTTAGGCAGTTCACAGCCAGCATTCATGAAAAATTCACATGTACTCAGAAAAGCATCTGGGATGTACCATTTCTGACACAGGATTAGAACCATTTCACACATATTTATGTAATATTAATACTAGCTCTACCCCATTTTTCCTCATCCAAAGAAAAACTCTTAAAAAGGTGATTCTGAAATGAGACTCTGCAATTAAGAATCTGCTAGGAACATACCAGCATCATCTGATAAAGTGAGTGAACGCTTGGGCTTCCTTCCTCTCCGACGCACACTCGCTACTGTTTTTTCGTCACTATCATCCTAGAAGCAATAAAATTAAAGTGGAAAGGGCAGTCAATCAAGCATTTAATAAGTTTATTTCTAAAGGACATATCCTAATAAGAAAATTAACACTTACATTGCTCATACTTTTCTCTTGCAGGTTAGCTGTTTCTTTATTGGACTCATCTTTAAGAAAAGGGAAATCTCTGCATTAATACTTTATTAGTGTAAAATTAAATTTCAACGGTCTGGCTTACTATCTAGGACTGTACCAGTGGTAATTAATGCACTGTTACATAATTTATCATTATTTTGTATTAGCCAAGCAAAGCTCCAGTTGGAATACCTAGCAAAGAGCACATCAGAATGCAAATCAGGACAATGAAGTTTGCATTTTGGCTTTGTCACTAATAAGCTATGTGACCTGGGGAAATTACTTAAATTCCCTGAGCCTCAGGTTTTTCATCTGTAAGATAAGGAGTTGGGTTAGACCACCTATATGGTCCTTTTCAGCTCAAATGCTCTGAACCCAGAGAGGGAAGACAAAGGGGACACCCCAAGATGCACAGGGACTGCAAGTCAGGATTACAGACTTTATTGAAATATCAGTGTAGCTCTATAAATACTACAATCTCATTTTATAGTTAGGAAAACGAGGCTTGAGTAACTTGATTTAAGTAATTTGTTCAGAGTCACATAACTAACAAGTAGGGTGATAGCTGGAATTCTTTTGACCCCAAATACTGACATGATGGTAATTAAAAAAGTACACATTATAAGTCTGTGTTAGGCTGTGTAAGCCTATTCTTTATGAATCTGCTTTATGTAGATGTTACAATTTTCTGAGAATGTATCTTGGTAAGAAGAATGAAGTTTAGTTCAATGCACTATTTGAAGCTAAAATTCTGGGATGCTTGTTAGATACTCAACAACCCAAAGGTACTTCTTATTAGTGATGACGACTGTGTAGTTGCCCTTTTCTGCAAGTTTAATATACTCAGGGAGATGGAAGAGTTAAACTAAGAAAAAGGCCGACAATAATTCCTGTCTTAAACTGGTCATCATTACCCAGATTCAGAAAACTACTGCCAAACAACAACACCCAAACATAATCACATAGCTTAAATTAGAGTCTTTAAAGGGCATTCAGGTTATAAAGATTTCTTGTTTGGATTTAAAATATTATAAAATTATGAATAAAAACTGGTTAAAAACAAACAAGCAGAATCTCCTCCCCTTTTAAAAAAAAACACAAACCTTAATTTTTCAAGAGACAAGAAAAAGTCAAGTATAATCACAAGATCACATATAGTTAAATGTTGAAAAAAATTTAAATTACATATTTGCTTTACCTTGCTATCAGTATATGGACTTTCCTGATCTGACCATACTATTTATTTGATCCAAAATAGCTATTAACATTCATGTTTTTTGCCTACATCAACCCTTTAAAACCCAGCAATGGCTCTTCCTGCTTTTATGTAAAAAATTTTAAACCATGAAATCAATATATACACATTGTACAATTTCTAGAAATTACTGGTAATAGTAACAAATAACATGGAATGTTCTCATCATCCTACCACTCAGAACTAACCATTATCAACATTTTGGAATATTTTTTTCTCCTTGGAATGAGGACAAAAATACTTGAAACAGTTTTCTCTCTTGCATCCCGGCTCTGTAAGCGGCACAGGCTGCTTTCAAAATTCTTCTTTTGAGAACAATAGGCTCCTAAGTTGAATTCCTGTCTTGCTGATAAGAGTGCCCAGTCCCCAGGCTGATCTATTTTTTCCTTAGACATATCCAGTAAATTATGGTTTGGACAGCCAGGGCCTTCCCTATTTTGCTTTTGGCTGCCTACACCCTCCCCTCTGAAGGCTTCCCAGACTTTAAAACTAAGAATGGCTCAGATTACAGGAAAAGCCAATAGCATAGTCTCTCGTAGCTATAAGGACAACTGTTTTTACCAAGGAGGCTACTCACTTATTGAGAAACAATGAAACTCTAAAACCTTTCCCAACAGCCAGTCTCCCGTGCCCCTTCCTTAGGTCATACACAGAGCAATGCTCTAGGTACACACCTGCTTGCATTACTTTCAGTTTGCCACCAGGTGGAGATTGTTCCACCTAAATTAAAACCAACAAAAAACTGAAGTCAGCAATTTGTCCTCATCACATAGAAAGTCAATCAATAATGTAAAGAAGGTTTAGGACTTCTATTACGTAGGCAGAATATTAGGAACCTATTTTCTGCAGGTGACTAAGTATAGCAAGTAAATAGGGATGCCCATGCTTCTGAACACACTGTCTTTCCCTAAGGAGAACTGGGGCTGCCACAAGACTCTTCCCCGCCCACCTGCTGCCACACTGGGAGACAAGCACTGGAGGTGACATGGCACAGCCCACTGTTAATATTCGCCAACCCTGGCAAACCATCTTACATGTTGGTAACTGCACTCACATGTGGCTCTTACCATCTTACATGTTGGTAACTGCACTCAAATGTGGCTTTTTGGTTTTGTTGTCTTATAATAATTCTATGATATAAGCACTGCAAGCATTGTCATAGTACTTTATATCCAAGGAAACTGAGTCTCAAGAGGGTCACAGGATTGGCCCAGTGTCAGAGATCTGGGAGTAAGTGGCAGAGCTGAGGCGTGAATCCCATTTGCTCTTATTAGGTCAGTGGACATGTTTGTCTTCCTAATAATGCTGTCACTGAAATTCATGCAATGAAATCTTGCTACAATGATTTCATTGGGTATATACTTTGGGGTAACAGAGAAAGCATTAATGAGGATTTTCCTGCATTGAAATCAGTGTACATTTTATTACAAAAGGAATTCCATAGAAAGTAGTAAGATGGTGAGACACACTGGAGATTTTCATAAAGAAGCCATGATCTAAATTCATATAAAACAGATAATTTCTACATTTTAATCAAGGATGACCACAGGAGGGTAAGTCCCTAGATAATTTTTATATAATCAAACTCACAAGTGAGGATGGAATCAGCCTGAAGAACAACTAATATAATTATGTTTATATGAAGATATTAGTAGTCAAGATATTATTTAAATGGTTATTCAATGGTTTATTTAAGAAAGTCTTTTAAAGCTTTTCAAATGCTTTTAAAAAATAAAGTAGTTCAAAATACTAGATACTGCAGCATACCCTTTCCAGGTCAAGAGCAAATATCTGAAGAGTTCTCATTTTTTGCAATTACTTACAGTGATAATGCCAGTATCCGTTCTGCAGTCTTCTTCTAAAAAATGCAAAAATAAATGTCACTTAGAAAATTAGCTTGAAAATTTCTTGTGTGTGAACTGAAAACACACCAAATACCTACTTGTTTTTAATGCTGTTTCTACAGGGTGTTTACGAGGTCTTCCTCTTTTCCTTTTAATAACTACTGGATGATCTTCCTAAGGAGGAAAGGGAAAAATAAGTAATAAAAAATAATTTTATTCTCTATCATATAAATAGTTCATTTTCTCAAAAGTGAGATTTAGAGTTCTCTCCTAAGAGGTCTCAAATCCCAGCTTTGTCACTTAAAAAAATACATGACCTTGGGCTTAGTGCTTCATTTCTCTCAGGGCAGTTCCCTCACCTGATAAATATTTATAACTGTAGTAGGAATTCACGGAGTCGTGAGGATTATGAGATAATGAGGTAATGGAAGTGAGTGCTTAGTAAGTGTTAGCTTTTACTTCTGTAATAAATATGTGTGTCCATTTAAATTTGGCTTTAGTCCAAGTCACTTGTGACCAAATGTTATTAAAAAAAAAAAGGCCACTGAATTTCTCATATAGAAGTATGAGAAAAGGAAAAGAACTACTAAAAAGTTGTATCAAGACTGGCAGACTTGGCAATGGTTAACATCTGGCTGGTATACTGGCTGCTTCCCTTGATTTATGGGCCTCTGTCTCAGGCCACTGCCATTCTGTGCCCCATTGGGCTCTGTGCAAATCTGAATGGGCCTGGAGCAGGCAGGGCTGGAAGTCTGCCTGCTCCTGCAGCCTCCCAGGAATCCCTGCCTCTGCCTCATCAAACCAGGCCCCATGTGGCACTCGCTGCAGGCCTGCTGCACAGCCTGCGGCTGCCGCTCCCATTCCGCCCTGTCCAGACTCCAGGTCAGCAGCCCCATTCTCTGATCTGGACTGGGGCCTGGCTTGGCTGGGCTAAGCTGCCAGGTCAGGAACCTGACATTGACGCTGTGGGACAACTCTGGGCAGAGCCTATGTGGCCATGACAGAAGTAGGTCTCATACAAATGTTTGGATAAAACAAAGATGAAGAGAACAAAATTAATCAAAATGACACTGATAAAATGCACTGTATGAAATGGTGTCCCACTGAACCAGAAAAAAAGAACTACTTCAAAAATACTTAAGAAAAACTTTAGGTAACAGCACTTAACACATTTTATTTGTTTTTAGTACTTAAATAAATCTGAACAAATAAATACGGAAAACATTTCTCACCTCCTGGGATTTTACGTTGTCATCATCATTCTGCTCTGTCTTTTCGCCAGTAGCTTCACTGCTGCTATATTCATCTGCAGAAATGGCAGAGCTGAGTTCACTCCTCATCACCATGACACCTATCAAGGTAGCCTACACAGTCCCAGTCACACGTGCACACACATTCCATTCTCAGCCTATGCCACCTGTCAATAAGCTGGAGTCTGGTTAACTGACAAGAGGCACGCTTTGGGTAGAAGCGGATCCAAATTAAACACGACTCGAAGTCCTATTAATATCCAGTGTGAGTGTACTGTATTATAAAGGGAGGCAAAGGAGCAGGCTGCAGTTTCAGCTGGCGAGGCCTGGTGAGAGATGCTAACTGCTTTGAAGGACTGGTCTCCTCTCAAAACAATTCATCTAAGTAGATGTATTACTCACCTTTTTCTTCTATGGCCCTTGAAGCAGTGCTGTTTGTCTTAGAACTTGTTTTAGATAATTGTTCCAAATCGCCAGAGTTCTCTTCCTATAGAGAAGTTGAACAAGTCAAGAAGCTTCTTTTTCAAACTTAACCCTGCCTCCATTTATCCTCCTCAAAGTTTTCCTTTCCATTTCAAACACAATTTCCTAGCGATCTTTTAGCAGTTTATTGGGAACATTTTAAAAAGTAACTATTTTTGCTGCTAGTGAGACTATACAAAAAGATACAAATTCTCAAGGCAGAAAAGCATGAGATAAGGTTCAACTATAAAGCAACAAAGCCATTACTTTCTTCCCTGCAAAAGCAAAATCACTCTTCTCCTCCCTCATCCTGGACTTTATCTTTTTGAGACAAACTCCAAAGAAAGAATGGATAGGAATTTGCAACAGATTTTTTGTTGGGTGGTGGAGGGGAGCGATTGGGGGGAAGGGATAAAGTAGAAGGTGCCAAAGAGAATTCTGGGTACCCAGCTGGGCTGATTTAGAGCAATGATCTCTCAGTGGTTACATTATTCATCCTTAGTTGCAAAAAAGTTTTGAGGACAAAGTACCAAAATGTTTATACTATAATACTAACGTAATATATAAACAAAAATATATAAATTAAACTTAAAATTAGAGTACTGCTTTATAATACTGAAAATCTATATATGCGATTTTTAAATAAAAATGGTTACATTTAGAGTTTACTTAAATTTAACATTAAAGATACCCTTCAATCTGCTTCTCTCTGAATTTAGGAGTACTGTCTCAGCATTCTTGTTCTGAACCTAGCAGGGGGAGGGATGGGCTTAAAAACCTGTTTCTTTCCTTGGCCATGACCAATTGAAATTCATGACGATATGTGACTTTACCTCTTTGGTTGTTAAAATTCTTTTACTCCTTTTTATTTAGTTCATCAGTTATTGGGGGAGAAAAGAGACTTTAAACTGGTTTTAGTGAGCTGGAAGTCAGCTGCATATACTTTTATAAGCTGACTTAAATACACTTGGAACAAGGTGGAAAAAAATAAATTAGGGAAAGAGACAGAATGAGGAAATGGAGCTAGTTTGGAACAGACAATGAGAAGTACTGAGTCTCAGAAATGGAAGAATACCCAAGAAGAGTTATCTACCAGGAAATGGAGAAATCTGGGCCTAGAACAAAAGAGAGGGCAGGGGTTGAAATAAAAATTTGTGAACTGCTTCCCTGAGTCATAAGACGAAAACAAGACCATAGGGGAAAAAGGCAATGAGTGAGGCCCATCCTTGGACTACCTATATTTTAGGGGCAGGAGGTAAGACAGAGAGATGGCAGAATACTAAAATTTTAAAATAGTATGTATCACTATATTTCACTGTTTTGGTGCAAGTATACCTGTAATAAAGCATATTACACTCTGGAAGAAAGCACCTAGAAACCTAAAGAAGTCAATAATATGACTGAACAAAAACCTAAGCAATGATCATATCTAAACTGTACTATTAATATAAGCTTATAGTTTAAGATTATAAAGTGCAACATCTGTGTTTTTTTGAGAAAGTCTAAAAAATATACACCTTTTATAATAAAGTGATTATTATTAGAGATAAATAAAGTAAAAGGGATACTGGAACAAAAAATATACAAGTATTCACAGTGATGTAATTAGGTTACCCCTACAACTTAAAATTAATATGTGGAAAAAATACCTTTGTGTCTTGCAGTTCAGTTTCAGAACACAGCCTTGGTGCTGTTTCTATTTTGGAATCGAGGACATCTGGATTATCATCTGTAAATCAGTTTGGACAGAATCATAAAGGAATAAAAGCTAAATGAAAAATGAAATGCATAGTTCTATTTTAAGACAGTTTAAGACTTCTCTCTTA
This sequence comes from Ceratotherium simum simum, assembly GCF_057802395.1. NCBI lineage: Eukaryota > Metazoa > Chordata > Mammalia > Perissodactyla > Rhinocerotidae > Ceratotherium > Ceratotherium simum. The sequence continues at coordinate 10,482,236 of NC_141907.1, forward strand.
GGCTTGTGACACAGTGAAGTCAAAGTTATTCTAAAAGTATTTATAATGTCATGTGATTTGAGCATGGAACACGGGCCTTGGCCCTACAAAGCCAAAAAATAAAAAATAAAATAAAGAATCCACAAATGCCCAAATGACAACAACAAAGCAGCAGGTTCCAGGGAAAGGGCTCAGGGCATACAGAGTTCCCACAGATACTTTTAAGTTACTGAGGGGCCAGCCCCATGGCTTAGCGGTTAAGTGTGCGCACTCCGCTACTGGTGGCCTGGGGTTCGGATCCTGGGCGCGCACCGACACACTGCTTCTCCGGCCATGCTGAGGCCACATCTCACGTATAGCAACTAGAAGGATGTGCAACTATGACATACAACTATCTACTGGGGCTTTGGGGAAAAAAAAAACGAGGAGGATTGGCAATAGATGTTAGCTCAGAGCCGGTCTTCCTCAGCAAAAAGAGGAGGATTGGCATGGATGTTAGCTCAGGGCTGATCTTCCTCACACACACACAAAAAAGTTACTGAATGGGTCACCAGCTAAGAGATATAGCTTAACGATTAGGATCGTGGGCTTGGGAATCAGATTTACCTGGTGGAGATAAAGCCACAGTCTATCAGAATCTTAATCTCTTTATTTATAAAATGGCAATAATACCCAACTCACACAGTTATTGTGAATGTGTATAAAGTACCATGCATAGTGCCTAGAGTATGAACTCAATAATTATAAAATAATCACGTTCTTAACCATAAAAGGAAAGTATTTAACTCTCCATTCTTTCTCACATATTTATTGAATTTGTACTTTGTATCAGGTAGTAAAGTATAAAAGTCTCTGCACTGTCCAATATGGTAGCCACTACCCACATGAGGCTATCAAAATTTAAATTAATTAAAATTAAATACAATTAAAAATTCAGTCTTTCATTCACACTGACCACATTCAAGTGCTCAACAGTCACACACGGCTGGTTGCTACTATACTAGACAAAACATTTCCATCACGACAGCAAATTCTACTGGACGGCACTAGTATAGATCATGAGAAAATCCACAATATGAAGCACAAAGGGGCTATTACATGTACCTTTACTATAGTGCTTTGCTAGCTCTGCAGGGCATCTGTTCACGATATAAAATAAGGAAATTTGTGGTACCTGGCTAGGTCCCAGGCCCAGGTTACAGAGAGAGCCTGGGTTTGTGTGAGTTCCAGGGGTTGGGTCTTCCCCAAGGAACAATCTAATTTCTAGATCAAGTCCAGAAAAGATGCTGAAGATGTTAAGCCAGTCTGGAAACAAACTAGACTCAAGAGTTGTAAAGTAAACAAATACTACCCTCAAGAATTTTCTATGTTATTGGCCCACTATTTTGGATGTGAAAATAATACGATTTTCAAAGATGTCTAAAACAGGAACACATATATTCTAAATACCCAGTTCATCTTCTGAAGAGGGGTAATGCTTCTTTCTTTTTCTTTTAGGCATGTGCCTTTCTTCCTCTTCAACCTGGAATTAAGAATGACTATGTTAAAAGCAATAGAATTTGGATGCAAGTCAACTGGAATGAGGGCATGTTATATTAGCTTCTAGTCTTTGGAATAAGTTTTTATATAAATTAGAAGAAATCTAGGGGCTGGCCCCATGGCGTAGCAGTTAAGTGCACGCACTCCGCTGCTGGCGGCCCGGGTTCGGATCCTGGGCGCTCACCGATGTACTACTTGTAAGGCCATGCTGTGGTGGCATATCCCATATAAAGTGGAGGAAGATGGACACAGATGTTAGCCCAGGGCCAGTCTTCCTCAGCAAAAAAGAGGACTGGCATGGGTGTTAGCTCAAGGCTGATCTTCCTCACAAAAAAAAAAAAAGAAGAAGAAATCTAGAATAACACTTTTGGCATTCAGATTTGGATTAGACTCCTTTTGTAAGCGTGAGTTCTTTTTTTTGGATTGAATATAAATCCATACAGAATACCCAAATCTGTTTCTGGTTACCTACTGTATTTCCACAATTCTAAAATACATAAAAAAAATATTTCTCCTTTTACCATCTCTGAAGTCAAGCTATGTCTTACAATCAATGGCACGTTAAAATTAATTAGTAGTGTTTTCCTCCTCTCTTAGTGGCCCATTAAAGTGCCATTAAATGCAGTATATGAAAAGTATTCTTCACTGTACAAGGACATGTACAAATAATCCTAGGACCTGCCAAATTACCTAAATGTTACAAGAGCACAAACAGATAAAAGTGATATGGAGAACTCTTAATACATCCCTTTAATTTTTAATATATACAAAGAAGTAAAGCTTTTGTGCACAGGTGAAAGCACTAGGTATAAAACATGAAATACCTGAGGAGTTTCTTAGGAAAACTCACCTCTTTAAGATTTGCTTCAACACTATAACCTCTTATGGCTTCTGTGTTGTCTTTTCTACCATTGGATATCTCTGAGTAATAAACAGAAAAAAGAAAAAAATCCTTTAAGTATGTATTCATTCTAATACTTATTTTAGGGGTATGTGTGGCAGGGAGAAGGAAAAGAGGGAAGAACGCTTCACTAATGATTGTGACAGCATCTTCACAGCTATGTTAGGTAAGTTCCATGATTTCCATTTCTAGATGTGAGTAAATGGGACTCAAGGAGGGGGATGATCACCGGACTTTACACAGCAGACTTCAAAGCCATCTCCCCCAGTCATGCAGCAGTACAGTATGAAGAAGTGTCCAAGGAAAACAAGTAGATATCGTTTCATAGTCACCAGATTAGCAAACATTCAATACCAAAAGTCCAACAATACCAAATAATGGGAGAAGGCATGGAGCGACAATTGGTATGCCACTTGGGGACAATTTGGCACATTCAGTAAAGTTGAAGAGCATCATGGCAGAGTGAGCTTCCCCCATTGAACTCTCCCCCTCTAAGACACAACAAAAAAGGACATTCACATCCAACAGAAGCTAATCCTACTACACAGGGGATGTCTGAAGCACCCAGGCAGCTGTACACCCAAGGACTGAGGTGCTGGAATCCCCAGAGGAAGTGGAAGGAGGTAAGAGGAGCTCCCTTCCTTCCCCAAGGACTGCGACCCAGAGACTGAGACCACTCGGCTCTTGGGGTTGGGGGGGGCTCACTGTGTGAAAATGGGCACTCTCCAAGACCTCTCCCGTGGGGATCCCCCTATGGAGGGAACGGAACTGCTGCGAGGGTACTTTCAACAAGTTAGCCCCTCAGGAGAGCAGAGAGCGACAGCGAGGTGAGAAACCTCTGAGACAGAGGAGGTGAAAGTAAGCGCCCCTCCCTGACCCTGCCTGCCCGACCAGCGCTTCAGCACAGCGGTGCTCCAGCTCACTCCCGTCCCCAGAGGCAGCGGCCCCCAGGCGCCAGGGCCCCACCAGCAGGGGCAGCGTGACTGTGCCCCACCCCCACAGGCAGCAGCCCCCAGGTGCCTGGTCCTGACCTGCAGTGGGGTGAGCCTGCGCCCCTACATGAGGCAGCGGCAGCTCAGGCCCCACCACACCACAGCCCCAGCCGCTCCGGCTGGACCAAGCCACGGCCCCAGCTCCTTTGGCTCGACTGTGCCCCGGGCAAAGCTCCTTCGGCTCGACCACACTCCCCCTACCCCAGCTCCAGCTGCTTCGGTTTGGCTTGTGCTCAGGCTCCAGCTGACTTGGTGCCAGCAACTTTGGCCCATTGCACTCCATTTCCAGCTTCTTCTGCCCAGTGGCACTCCAGCTCCTCCTTCTTCAGCCCAGCGCACTCCAATTCCAGCTTCTTTGGCCCAGCAGCACTCCAAGCTCCAGCTTCTTTGGCCCAGCAGTGCTCCAGCTCCTCCTTCTTCTGCCCAGCGGTGCTCCAGCTCCTCCTTCTTCGGCCCAGCAGCGCTCCAGTTCCAGCTTCTTTGGCCCAGCAGCACTCTACCTCCTCCTTCTTCGGCCCACCGCACTCCAGTTCCAGCTTCTTTGGCCCAGCACACACCAGTTCCAGCTTCTTTGGCCCAGCACACACCAGTTCCAGCTTCTTTAACTCAGCGGAGCTCCAGCTTCTGCTTCTTTGGCCCAGCGGCACTTCAGCTGCAGCTGCTTCAACCCACCTGCACTGGAGCCCCAGCTGCTTCGGCCTAGCTGCACTCCGGTCTCAGCTGTTCCCACGCTTTACCCAGCAGCCTCCACTCAGCTGCCCCTCGGATCAGCCAGGGGCTGATGAGAGTGCCCACGGATTGAGGCAGGCCAGAATACACAGTCCTTGACCCCCACCCAGAGGCAGCATGAGGAAACCACGACCATATATTTTCACTATGAGGAAAAGTAAGCCAACACCGACAGGTGTTATGCAAAAATATATTAAATCTCCAGACCAAAAGGAAAATAACAAGCACCCAGAAGTCAACCCGGAAAGCACAGAAATGTATCACCTCAATGACAGAGAATTCAAAATAGCCATCATAAAAAAGCTTAATGAAATGCAAGTAAAGTTGAAGAGGTGCCTATCAACCCAGCAATTCCACACCTAGAGTTCTAGGTATACTACACATGCACTGGGAAATAGATATAAGATCACGCATGGTAGCACTCTTTGTAATTGGAAAAATTTGCAAAAAACCTAAAAGTCCACCAACAAAAGAAGCAAAGAAAATAACTGGTATAGTTACACAATGGAATATAAAAATATAAACAGCAATTGAAATAAAGAAACTAGAGTTATACATATCAACATGACAAAATTTCAGAACACAATGCTGAATGAACAAATAAGGTGGAGACAGTTCTATAATGTGACAGCCTTTCCCTAAAGCATGCAACATAATACTACATATTGTTTATGGACATATAGTAAATGCAGAATAGTGGTTCCCTTTGGAGTGGGATAAAAGGGACAGAGATTGGGATTGGGGAGGAATATAATGTGGATTCAACTATATCTGTAACATTTTAAAAAAAGCATATGCAGCATATACACTACAATTAAGATATAACAAAACTAGGTGATGGGTACATGGGTGTTTATTATGATTGCTGCTTTACTTTGGTTTGAAATATGGTATAACACATTATAAAAATAACTGTATAGGGGATTAAGACCTCTTTCCCCATTCTTGGAATAGGGAATCAACAAACTCAGTAGAAACCAACAAAATTCTATGTTCTGTTTGAGAAGAGAGTTGTCCTTCTGGAGTTTGCAGCCTCCACGTTGTGTGGAATAAGGTCTGACCTCTGGAAGAAGACCCACATAAATGTGACATCTCTGATCTGTTACCAAATTGCGATTGCCTGTCAGAAGTTAACACAGTTAAGTACTTAGCACAGAACTTCTCCTATGGCACAAACCACAGGGGACTATACATTTTCTATTCACATTGAATTGAGTCCACTGTGAGGTTATTGGCCAAGTTCTAGTAGCTATTTAAAGCGAAGCACCACTTATAAGCTGCGTGGCCTTGAACAAGCCACTGGATCTCTCTAAGTCTCAGTTCCTCAACTACAGATGTGATGCTGTTAACACTTACCTGACTGGATTATATGGATTAAATGAGAAAAAAATCTGCCAAGTAATTAGCATAGGGCCTGGCACATAGAAGGTATTCAACAAATATAATTATAATTAATATTCAAATTACTACTATGAAATTCATTAACTTACCTTCTTTGTCATGAGATCTGCTATGAATTTCTTCATTTGTTCTTGAGCCTGAATTTTCGGCCTAAACATACAATAGAAAAGGTGATTTATGGATAATCAAAGACTTGAAGGCAGAAAAAAAATAAAGGTGGCAATTTACATAATCTGGTTCTGAGAATGCTGAAAGGAACTAGAATACCTGTTCTTTTTAATTTCACCTGGAAGGTCAAGTGCATAGAGCATCTTCCTTTCGAAGTTTTGGTTTAATAAATTAGCATCCCACTGTGTTTATTCCCCTTATCTTTAAAATGGTTATGGCAAAAGAGCAAGAAATGAGAGAAAAATTTTCTGAATTCTGTGAATTCTCTTCCCATGCAATAATCCCTCATGATTTTCTTTTTTCTTTACTTAAAAATGCTGAAGGATTCTGTCATAAGATTTCCCTTTGGCAAATCTTCTTAATTGTACTTTTTTTTTTTTTTTTTACTGAGGGGAAGTCTCAGAATATCCTACAACATTCTAAATTCTAGGTACAGAATTTCATGCATATTTGGGAAGGACGGTTATGCTCGGATGGAGAAAAGGCAGCTGCTGGGGATTTGAGGAACTGAGGTAGGATGGAGCATGTGCCGGGGGACCGTGCAATCGCCTCGGCTGGCACTGGAGGTTTCAGCCTCATTTAGAATCCTTTTAACTTCTGGAGGGTAAACCTGGACCAAACCAAGTGGGCTTTTCTCTTCCTTCTTACTCTTCAAACTGTGTGAGTTTCTAGCTACAAAATGGAGGTTTCAACACGGTGAGGTGAGCCCTCTGATGCCAGCTGTCTGGTAGTAAGCAAAGCACTCTTGAGTCGTCTAGGGACACTAGAAAGAATGTGGCTGTCTGCAATTTGCAAGTATTTTACAAAATGCTCACTCCTGGTATGATATTAGGTCTCTTACAAATGCATTCAGAAATTAAAAAAAAAAAATTTCTTTCAAGTACAAAAGGGATTATGAAAGTCACATGTGAAAAAAAAATGTATATATGGCAGTTATAGTTTAGGATCGTCAGAAAAGCTTTCCAAAAACATCAAGTGAACTTTAGTTCTCAAAATAAAATCTGTTTTGTCTACAGCACCATGATAAGTTAAGACATAAAAACAGAAAGCTCATAGTTCTTTGAAGGATTTCATTAGCATGACCAAGTTGAATTTCCTAGTCTGAAGGATCTGGGCTGCCTTCTATTTCCTTAGTTTTGTTTCATGACATTGGCCTAAAGGGCCACTAGAATACAGTGCTGCTGAATTCAGAGATTCTTTTTTCTGAGGAAAACAACTAAATTTTATGACATGAGTGGATATAGTTGAATGTGGAAAAGAACAAGTAAAAGCTCTGGTCAGTATGCTGAATTCAAGTGGAGAGCATGCTATAAACTGCCTCCTGCCTCCCAGAGAAACGAACAGATGGCTCCCCCAACTGTCCCCTCCCCAACCGCTCTCCAAACACCAAACCAAAACAACCCCAACACAATGACAAAACCCAAACCATCACAGTGACGTACATTTAGTGATTCATTCACTAATGAAGGCTCCCTCTGTAGCTCAGCTGTTCAAAAACAAAAATGAGAAATAGGGAAATTGAATATTGTTTCTGAACCACAGAGAAACAAATTTAGAGATTTTTAGGGTTGTTAAGTAGGACAAATGTTGGCCTAGCAGCCTCTGTGAATTATAAAATTCTGACCAGTTATTTTCTGCAATCTATGGTCTGTCATACTACCAGAAAAACAACAGAAATTAATATTGCCTGCATTTTTACAATAATGGCAGTGGTACATTAAATCACTAAAGTGGTTTAACTATGTTGGTGATCTGTACTGTAACTATTGAGCTGCAGTGTAACGCTGGTTCATTTAAAAATAATGCCATCAAATGAAAAGTTAGATCCTATCCCCTCAAACAGCGATGGTGTATTTATATTCTTTGGAAACTTGAAGTACAAGGTCTACTGTTTCTACTCAACAATGACAGAGCACACATTTTTCTTTTAAACAACTTCCTTTTACGTAAGTAGATCTCTTATTGAACCACACCTAAACACAGTAAAGTAATCTGAAATATAACTGTGGGAACAAAGGACTTTAGAATCCAAAAATGTTACCTTCTTGACAAAATTAACAAATCAGATGCTAATTATTTGTACTATAACACATACATACAGATTTTAACTAACACGTGTGTTCAAGTTCTGGACAGATTAGTCAGCGTTAGGGTTTTAACATGTCAGCATGAATGGCTTGCCAGGTCTTGGGGTGGTCTTCCAGGATTGCCTTCTTCTGCTTATAAGGCTCGTGAGGTCACACACTTTGAAGATTGCCCTTTCAGATGGTTTTGCCTGGGAAGGTCCCTGCCCTGAATGCTCCAGATAGTCCTAGCTAAGGATTTATATACACTGCTCCTTACACACTGCCTTTCTCTTTGCCTTGTCCACCTAATGCACAACCTTCAATATCTGGCTCCAAATTAGGGGAGTGATAAGTGCTTATCAAAATTCAAAACATATATTCTTTGATCTTTCAATTCACTTTTATGGAAATACTTGGGGAAACACGTAGTTACATGCATATGGAAGTTCACTGCAGCCTTATAATAGTAAAAACTACAAAAACTGGAGACCACTAGAAGATCTAACAAACGGGAGAATGGATTATAGCTACTATTGAGCTATTAAAACAAAAATGAAGTTGATCTATATACATTGACAATGAAGGATGCCCACAATATATGGCTGAGTAAAAAACGGAATTACAGAACAAGATAAATATTATGATTTCATTTTTGTTTACATACCTAACTGTATTTAAGGTAGGCACTCATGAGGAGTGGGAAACTTTATTATGCACTTCTATATATCTTACTTTCTACAGTTAAAGGAGAGAAATTGGTTCAGCTTAAACACAGGCCTTCCCCAAGGCCCAAGGGCCCAGCAAAGCTGACCCCAACAGACATGAATGTATTTTTATTACAGGTAGCACCTTCCTCATTTGTATGTCCATCTCAGCGAACTCCCTGAGGGCAGGGACTGCATGCTCCATCTTCATTTCCCTACTGCTCACCAGTACCTGGCTTACTAACATTTGTCAGGGGAATAATTTAAGAGACGAGTTGACTACAGCAGACTGCTCTCCTAGCACCTTCTGCAGAGCCCAGATTGTGGTCTGTGGCACAACGTGGTTCCAGAGACACCAATTCTACTCTTGCCTGCCAAACAGAGCACGTGACTTAATTTAAGTCAACCAGCAAGTTATATTCATCTGGTCACAGTAATTAGTCTAAGGTGAACACAGCTACCTAAACTGAAACAGAATAAATCTCAGGATTTTGGCCGGGAATGACAGGACAAAGATATTCTTTTAGAGGCCACGAACGAGAAAGCACTTACCTCTGTTAGGAGATGAGGGAGAAGATAAGAAACTGGGCCTTTGCAAGATGTGTTTTTGAGGACATCATCATGCTCGTGGATCATGCTTTGTTCGAACTTTTCAGTTTTGTGAATGCTATGGACTGGATGTTTGTATCCCCCCAAAATTTAATATACTGTCCCACCATATATTGAAACCCTAACCCCCAGTGAGATGGTATTTGGACATGAGGCCTTTGGGAGGTGATCAGGTTTAGATGAGGTCACGTGGGTGGAGTCCCTGTGATGGGATTAGTGTCCTTATAAAAAGAGGAGACGTGAGATCTCTCTCTCTGTGCACACATGCACGAAGGAAGACCACGTGAGGCCATAACCAGGAAGAGAGCCGTCACCAAGAACCCGACAAGGCTGGCACCCTGAACTCGGACTTCTAGTCTCTTGAACCGTGAGAAATAAATACTTGTTGTTTAAGCCACTCAGTCTATAGTATTCTGTTATAGCAGCCTGAACTGATAAATCAGTGAGCTAATAAATTCCCTTTAGGCAAATATTTGAAGGGTTTTCTGTTACTTGCAACCAAAAATCCACCTGACTTGCACAGACATTTCAACGTTGTCAAAAAAAGAACTGGCTTAAATTTGGTCACATACTCTAAAGTTCCTACTGCTTTTTTTCCTAGTTAATGTGCGCATCAGAAGAAAACATACAATAGTGACTGGAATACAAACCAGAAATAATTTTCTATTGTCACAATTCTCATTTCCACTTTCCTAACCCAGTGGTTCTCAAAGTGTGGTCTAGGGACCCCCTGGGAGTTCCTGAGCCCTCCCATTAAGAGGTCCACAAGGTCGAAACTACTGTTATAATAATACTAAGATATTATTCACCTTTTAAACTCTTGAGTACACAATGGAGTTTTCCAGAGTCATATGATGTACCCACAATTACCTGAAAAGGCTATTAAAATCCAACCATGTATGTGGGATGTTGGATTTTCTTCATATATTTCAACCAAGACAACAAATAGCAACAGACTGAAAATAGAAACAGATATGAGAAACCAGCTGTTTCCTCTATTAAGCTAGACAAAGAGATTTGCAAAAATGTAAAATAGTGTCACTTTTCTTACTAAATTTTGTTGCTTTGGAAAATCTAGCTATTTTTCATAAAAAAATGTCACTTATACTAAAGTGAGTTAACTATATTGAATTAATACATATTTTATAACTTTCTCAGTTTTAATTTCTAATTTCGTAAATGTCAACAGGTACAACCCCTATAACAAAAGCTCTTTGGGATCCTCAATAATTTTTAAGAGCATAAAGTGGTCCTCAAACCAAAGCGTTTGAGAGCTGCTGCCCTAATCCTTTCTGATACTGAGGCTCTCCCTTAAAAAATCTGCAGCGGTCTGAAAACTGCTGCACAGAGACACTGAGAAGAAGCTCTGCACGCTGGGAGCAGCTTCAGCGCAATCACTGGGCAACAGCCAGAGTCCCAGGGCCAAGAGCGGAAGAGGTTTAAAGAAGTGGGCGCATGGGCTGCAGACTAGCCTTTTGGAAATGAGCTTCGATAGCACCTGAAAGGGCAGGAAGGTGCACAGAGACACATTTTTGGGACAGAACAAGCATTTGCTCTAAAGCAACTTTCTTTATGATACAATTATTTGGAGATAATAGATTTAAATAATTACCTTACATGAAATTGATTGACACTTCATAACAAAAAGTATATGTTAAAAATGAAATAGTAAAGAGTTCTCCCTAACCTATTTAAAAAGTGAGAAGCAAATTCATATTGCCTGTCACTGTTTTATTATTAATCAGCTACTGATTTTAAGCTGCAATGAAAGGTAAAACCACATGCAAGGAAAAAATAATGTGAACAACTGTTAGAAGGAACTTACCTAGTCCACTTGGCTTTCTCCCACATGGACCACATGGTGCTACAATTTCATGGTTTTTCTCTTCCTCTGTTGGTACAAATGTCTAAAAAGTCCAAAGCACCAATAAAAAGCGAGTTAACTGAGGTTTTTACAAGAAAGAGGCAAGACTAAACTCAAATGAATTAAACAAAAACACCCAGCATCTTATAACAATATAAAAGTCTACTTTCAAGTCTGTGCAAAACTTAAAAATGAATACGTCAACTTTTAAAAACAAAAAAATGAAAAATCTATCTAATCTCGTATTTCATCCATCAGTAGCTCTCCTACTGCTCTACAGGAAAACCCAAACTTAGCACAACACACAAGGCCCTTCCTGACCAGGTCCCACTCCCTCACCATGCTGAAGTCTCACCATAGCTCACCTTGAACCACTACAGTGCCCGGGACTCACCATCAACCCTGAGCTCTGTGTCTAGAATACACTTCTTTGCCTGGAAGGCTCTTTCTTTTCTTGTTCCTCTGGTAAACTTCTACTTGCAAAATTCCACTCAAATGTTCTCCTTGCAAGCCCTCTCGGGTGCCCACCCATTGCTCCTGCTGGTGACTTGAGGCTCCTCTGCACTACTCATAGCCCACATGTTGACTGCTATCTTGTTACGAAGATTTGAAGGGTGCCACGAGATCAGGCTGGAAAGGGGGCATGGAGACTAAATTGTGTAAAGCACAAAGGCCATGATAAAAACAAATTAGATTTTCTTCTAAGTATGATGGTATGCCATCGGAAATTTCAGACAGAGTAACGACATGACCTAATTTATGTTTTTAAAGATAACTCTTGAGCTGTGTGAGTCACAGACTGGAGAAGGGAGGGGCTGGAGAGGAAGGAAGTCCAATGGGGACACTACTGAAGTAGTGGTTTAGACTAGGATGGCAGCTGTAGAAACAAAAATAGGTGGATTTGTGTTACATTTTGGAAATGGAAACCATAAGAATTGGCAATGGATTAAACGTGGGGTGACAGGGAGAAACTGAGGATGACTCAGGTTTCTGGTTTGAGTAAACGGAATTGAGGATGGCACTATTAATTGAGATTAAGGAGGTTCTTAGCTTTTCCCCCCAAAGCGTGTGACACTAACAATACTTAACTGCCTTAAGTAGGAGAACAGGAGCTATATACTGCTTAAGAGTATATATATGGTAAAATGGTACTTAATGGTACCACTTACAGTTCAGCATAACTGAATTATCAGCCATACCTCAGTTTTCAAGTTGGCTTTCAGTTCCAATGCTCCCAAAACACTCGATGAAGACTCTTCATTGCCTAATGAAATTCAAACCATGAAACCAATTTAAGAATTTGCTTGCAAAATACATCCTGAATCACAAGGTAACAGAATGCTGTCATCTAGTACGCCATGCCCCCTTCCTCTGCTGTTTCATTTTGCCGTCAGTAGAAAATAATAAAAAGGAATATGTATGAAATATCTGGGATGAAAGGCAGTGGTCATTTACTCATTTTTGGGGGAGTGAAGCTGTTTCTTGCTGTTAAGATGGCTGCCCAAAAAGAATAATAAAATATTATTTATGGTGACATTTCCAAGTATTTTTCTACAGTGATCTGCATTGTTTGTCCCTAATAGAAAATATTCTGGGCCACTGAGGTATATTCTCAATAAAGACGGTGGTTTATGAACAGACTCACTTTACTTGCTTCACGTTGACACAGCAAAGTTGAACAAAAAGTTAAAGAACTGTGAGGCAGACAAAAAGAAAAAGGAATTTTCTCTGGTGGAGACTTAATTCCATCCCTTGTTTTGGTCCTTTCTTTCTCTCTCCCTTGTCCTTCTGTGACTTGTGTCTTCCAGCTTCCCTCACCTGCCCACACATAAACCTCCAAAGAAAATCCTTCCTTTCAAGAGGCTGCAGGCTTTCCCTCGCTAACAGCCCTTCTATTTTTGCACCTTCAGAAGAAAAAAGGCGGAGGAAGGAGTAACAGATTGTAGCAATGATTAAGTCATAAAAACTTCTGGAGCACTCAATTTACCCCAGGCTAAATTCAATGAAAAATTTTAAAGTTACTTATTTCAACCCTTGGAACATTTCTTAAATGTCTCCTATTTAAGTCCCCATGACATACAAGACTAAATCTACTAGTCTCAGCTTCCTGAGGCTACATTAGATGATATCTAAGGTCTGTTCTGGTTTAAAGTCCAGGATGCTACATTTTATACAGCCGGAGTGGGAAAGAAGTCACCGTCCCTGACGCCCTCAAGCCTAGCCCAGGTGCTCCCTTTGAGTTCTCACGGCATCCTGTGCTTAACCCCACACCAAGCACCTGTCACACTACAGTGTCACTGCCTACTCATAACGCATGGCTGGATCCACATTATCTTCCCATCTTGACTGTTTATCTTTGTATCCCCAGAGTCTAGCATAGTAGTAGCTGGTATGAAGTGTCCAAAATTGGAAGGTTTAAGGAATGACTGAGCTCAAAGCTTATACCTTTGAAAGTTACCAACTATTTCTAAAAAGACTAGCACTCTCTGCAATCTGTCAGGAGGGAACACATTTCTTTTCTCTTTCAAACAAATTCTTAACCAGAAACTAACCCGTTTTACCTGAACAATAAACTCAGTTAAAAAAAATAATAGTGTGCTCCCTTGATTAGCAGTAGCCAGTTGGACCGAAGTGACACATACTGCAAATCTATACTAAGTCAGAGGTAGGTTGGAATGATGTTTGTTTTTGTACTATTACTCTCATTTTATACAACAGAAAACTGAGCCTCAGAAATAATTTTTTTCTAAGAGGCACCCAAGTACTATGTAAGTTATTTAAACTCTCTGAATCTATTTCCTCATTTGTAAAATGACGGTGATAAAAAAAAATACTCATTTCAGAGTTGTTGCAAGGTATTCTTCAATTTGATTGACAAGAAAATTTAAGGTCAGAGGTTTAGTAATTTGCAACAGTCGTGCAGATGACACGTGGCTAGCTGACTTTCCGTCCCTTGGCCTCCTGCCTCTTCTCTCATTGCACAGGAGAAATGGGTCTAAGGTTTTAAGCTTTTAAACACAAGTTTCTTTTAGAGAAGCTCGACCTTCAAGTTTGATGAGAGTTATTTTGTGACATTCTGGAACCAAAACCATCATTTGAGATTATCTTAAATGTACTCTACATACAATCACCTTTGTAAAATGCTAAAATTTGCAATTAGAGAGATTCTCACCTTTGTTACACAAATTTTCTTCGGAAGAAACAGTGACCTCCAGGTCTCCTTCCTCCTGGAAGGATTTTGTCATGCCATTACCATCTCCCGTTTTCTCAGCGGATGCTTGAACAGTCCATTTGCCTCTGTGATCAATCTTCACCGTCAAGTCCTGCTCACATTTAGGAGCCGAAAATGCAGCTGGAAGGACTGTTGTGTGAGAAGGAGCAATTTCTGATTCTTGGCCATTAATACAGTCAGTGGCGGTGGTTTTAAAGTTGCCCTCAGTTCCCCCCTGGTCAGGAGGAAGAGCGGACTGCTCCGCTGCAGCGTCTCTGACTTGTGGCATATCATCAGCTTCTATAGCATCGGTATTTACTGCTGTCAAACAGTGAATACTGATGGAGGAGTCCTCAGCCGTCTGTCCAGATGTTTGCTCAGGTCCTCTCAGATGGACAGGTGAGTCAGCACTTCTCTCCACGACCCTCTCTGCTGAACAGCTCCCCGGGGTACTGTTCCCTGCTGTCCCTGCCTCAGGGCTTTTATCTCCCCTCTCAGCAGAGCTCAACCATACACTCTTCCCTTCTGCATTTATGAGGTGCAAGGTGCTCTCATTTTGTCCTCTTCCTGCAAGAGGCACTTTGCCAGGACAGTCATTGCCATGCCTCTCTTTCTCTTGTGCACACACAGCACCTGGCTGGCCTACCCCAGCAGAGAGCACGCTGACTGACGCACTGTCTCGTGCTTCCTGGGAGCTCACAGCCATGACAGGGCCTACTTCTTTTTCTTCTGTGAATGGCCCAGGACGCTGACAGTTGTTCTCAGCAATTCGGCTGGGCATAGGGACCTCACACTTGCTCGCCTTTGTGGCTGACAGGTCATCTTTTCCTTCTGGGTTGTTTGCAGTCAGCTCATTCTCTTCATGTCTCTCTAGGCCAGTGACAATTAGCACACATTCAGCCGTGCTGGTGGAGATGATGGCAGCATCACCCAAGTCCTCCATTCTTGCAACAGTGGGCTGATCTTCATCGGGTGGGACAGCACCCATCATGACTGCTTCCCATCCTTCAGAAGTGCTTGTGGAAATCATGGTGGTGTCACTTATCTCTTCTGCTGGTGTGACTGAGGGATGGATTTCCTCCTGAGGGATGGCACTGGACACTGGGCCCTCACAGTCTTCTACTGAGCTTGTTGAGATGATAGCACTCCCGTCTTTTTCTTCCATGACTGTAACAGATCGCTCATTTTCACTCTCCACAGCTACACCAGAAATAGAGGCCTCGCATTCTTCTGCTATGCTGGTGGAAATGAGAGCACATTCATCTTTCTCCTCCTTGCTGGTTGAGGCAAGAGGACTTTCAACTTCTGTGGGCGCACTGGGCATGGGCCCCTCGAAGTCGTCAGTGCTTACCAAGATTGGACCTTTAGCTCTTTCTTCAACTGTTGCAATTGGCTGCTGACTTTCAGCACATTTGATGGTTGTTGCACTGGAAATAGGCACTTCAAATTCTTCCCCTATGCTTGTGGAAATCATGGCACACTCATCTTTCTCTTCAGTTCTTGTAGCAGAGAGCTGGTTCTCATCTCTTGAAACTGCACTAGGCATGGGGGCCTCGAATTCTTCCATGTTTACTCTGGTGTCTTCCATATTTTCTTCAGTTCTCAGAGCACTTGAATGACCTTCTTCCACGTCTACAATCGTGTTTAACTGAGTGGTGTAATCATTTGTTGTACTGGTGGAAATCAGCAAGCCTTTGCCTTGACTTTTGCCCCCAGCTAAACAAGTTTGGTTGGTAATACTGTCACTGGCTGTAGTAGCCATGAGGCCATCACATTCTTCATTTTCCACGGAGGTGATGATACCTTCATCCTCTTTCTCACTCGGTGATGTGTGATGAACTTCATATTCTGGGACTGCACCAGATACAAGTACCTCATAACTGCCCCCCACAAGGCCAGTGGAAATAGTATCTTCAACTTTTTCTTTTCTGGTGGGCTGACTGTCACTTTGATCTGAAGCCACACTAGTCATGGGACCCTTGCAACCTTCAGGCACTGGTGCCGCTTCACCCTTTCCTGACACTGCACTGGTCACACTGCTTTCTACAATCCCTTTTGCACTGGAGCAGATCTCCGTATCTTTAATTTCCTTCTCCACACCACTCATGCTATCAACATTACTTTCATTTGCATTTGTGATGGCCACTCCGACCTCAGCTTCCACATGCCCTACTGCAGTACCAATCTGACTGTCCCCTTCTTCTGCACTTTCACAGACTGATACCCCTTCACTTTCTTCTTCTATCCCTGTGCAAGTTGAAGCGTGCCCAACTTCATTTCCTCTTCCAGTACTAGTCACAACACCCTCACCTTCGTCATCCTCCTCTTTTGCACCTGTGCTGGTTACAATGCCTTCATCATCACATGGACCAGCAGCGACTAATGGTACATTAGTGACTTCTTTGGCTACTGTGCTGTCCATTGCACTCTCTCCATTTTCTTCTGATTCCGAACTTATAGCAAAGCCTTCGCTGCTCACTTCTGAACCTGTGCAACTTGCTGGCCCCTCTCCAACTTCTTCTGTTATCCCTGTGCTGGTGACTGCACTTTCACCTTCTGTACCATCGTTCACGGAACCATCTCCTTCTTGCGCAGCACTTGTTCCAGGTGGTGTGTTATTATCTACCAGGACCACAGCTGCACCTGTAACCATGTGCTCCACCTGTGGCCCTGCACCAGTTACTGAGCACATAACAAAGTTATCCCTTCTCTCTTCTGCTCCTGTACATGTCACAGTCCCCTCGGTTTCTTTTATGGGGCCCATTCTCATCATATTTCTCTGGAATCCATCTGCCTCTTCACTGCTTAAGGATCCCTCTCTTATTTCTGTCCCAGCACTCGTTACTGCTCCATCACTTTCAACTTCACCCATAAAAGTAACAGTTCCTTCAACTATTTCTGAGTCTCTATGTGAAGAACCATCATCATATTTTTCTTCAGAGCCTGCACTGGTTACAGCATCATCTTTCTCTTCTGTCACAACACTATTGACATTGTCTTCAACTTTAACAGTGTGAGCGGTCACTAGGTCTGCTGCTGTTTCTTCAGATTCAGCCATAGTACACTCTCCACTTTCTCCTTCCTTGGTGCTTGTAAGGAAAGTTTCACTTTCAGCAAATCCCTCTGTGACAACGCCCCCACCTTCTTCAGCTGCAGCAAAAACAGTGCATTCGCTAGCTCCTGCCCCAATGTGAAGAGGATTGTTCCTGGAGCAGGCACCTGTTATGAAGCCTTCATCTGCCTCAATGCTTGTGCAAGGCACAGCCACCTCACCCTCTCCTGTTTCTGAGGAAGTGGTTGTGGCATCCCCTGCCTTTACTGGGTTTAAGATAACATCATTGTCCTTCTCTTCAGTGCTAGTGGCAATAGAATTCTTTTCTGCTTTATCAGACCCAGCTGTCACATTCTCAGTTTTTCCATTCCTTTGGTGTAAAATAGACGATGCAGCATTACTTCCAGCACTGGTGTCTACCTCACTGTTTTCATTCCTTCTTTCAACATCAATTGACATGTTTTCTATTTTACCTGGGCCTCTACTATGGCTAAGTTCAACAGTTTCAGCATCTTTTTCTGTACTCATATCTACCACATGGTCAACAGCAGTGCCATCATTTTTGCCATTTTCTACTGCAGCTCTAAACGTCTGCTTTGAACTGGGCTCTGTACTTAAGTCACTTTCTTTCTTGGCCAAGTCTGTCAAGCCACCTTCTTTGTTAACATTCTCATTTTCCAGAACCATGTCCATGAACTTGCTACCAAGAGGCATGTTTACTTTCCCTTGTTTACTCTGCTGTACCGCAGCCTGGTAGCCTTCTGGAATGTGTCTTTTGCTATCTATGCTTGCTTTTGCTGGTGTATCTACTGTGGAAACTGTACCACCTTCTTCGCTGTTACTTGTCCCAGGGATTTCTGATTCCCTAACAGTCAACCTTTGATTAGGGTTATCAGAGTGGTTCACAGGTGACGTGCTAGCTGTGCCACCTTCTAAAACAGTTCTTTTGTCAACTAAAGGAATTACATCTGAATCATGAGATTGTTTCTCAGGCACAACAGTCACTGAACTTAAGGGTGGTGAGGGGTCTAAATCCGTGGAATGTTTAAGAGCAGCATCTCCTCGAGCAATATGTTCTTCAGTGGGTTTGGTTGTGTTTCTCAAATTCTTTTGTGCCTTGTCATTTTCTGAAAGGGCATGAGTTAACATTCTATGACTAGTTTCAGAGTCTACATTCATTTCACAAGTTACTTGAGTGGGTTCTTTCTCCCCGGGATTCGGTTTGGACACAGCACTTTGGATCTGCACTTTCTTAGTCAGTGCGGTTTTATGGTCAGTGTGCTTTTCAGAATTACTAATGACTCCTGTTCCATGTCCCAATTTACAGGCTTGAGTTGCTGTTTTTGATTCTACTGTGGAAGTTCTTAACTCATCCTTTAGAACTGTGGCAGTAGTTTTTTGTTTCATAACATTTTCAGAGTCAATGTCTTGCTGAGAACTATTATTGCTGCTGTCCTGGGTTTTAGATACTTCAAACAAATTTTCAACAGCTGGCTCAGAATCAATTTCCATTGGCTCTTGTTCAGGGATCAAGGTGGCATCATCACTTTTTTTTGGTCTCTGAAGGGAGGAGCTACTGGGAGTGCCCAAGGTGTTCGCTGCTAATTTTTCTTCTCCTTTGGTCATTTCTTGGGATAAGCTTCCTCTTCGATTTTCACACAACCTTCTACTTAATTTCTTTTCCAGGACCGAACTATTCCCTCTGGCCTTTTCATGATTACTATCAACTTCTTTACCATCCTTGTCATCTGATTTGTTTTCTTCCTTCTTTTTCACATCCTTACTACTATGCTTTAAGCTTCTGCTTTTGTGCCCATCTGATAACTTTCTCTCAAGTCTGGAGGAGCTTGAATCTTTATCACTCTTATATTTCTCCTTTGCTAATGGTAACTTAGCTCTGTGACTAGAATCCTTCTGGGTACTATGTGCCGAAGCAGCACCCTCTAATACAGGCTCAAGACCAGTTTCCTCAGGTTTGTCCTCAGCTTTAGACTTTCGCTGTCTATCTGGGTCACTTTCTTCTGTGTTCTTCTCCTTATCTGGTTTTGGAGTGGTCACCTGTTTTGTGACACTTTCTTGTAATTCTGTTTCAACTACTTTTAACTGTTTGCCTTGACTTTTTGACTTTGACTTTAACATAAGTTTCTCTTCTAACAAGCTCTTTGTTCTTCGCCTCTCCTTGTGAAAGACCTCTTCTGGTTTTGAATTACCATCGAAATTAGTCGAGTCAGTATCACACTTATCCTCTGAATAACTTTCACTTCTCCTCTGTAATGTGATACCATGTTGCTTGGAACTCAGAGAATCTTTCTGAATTTTAGAATCACTCGATCTTCTTGACTTGTGCTCTGCCTTAGTTTTTTCAGCTGACATGTGTCTCTCTTTTTTGTTGTTTTCTTTACGAACATTCTCATCTGTTTTTATAATATATTCAGAAACTGGCTTTCCATCTTTGCCTAAAATTGATAATTTCCTTTCATTCCTATGTTTACTTTTCCGTTCAGCTTTATCATCTGAAGAAAGCTTTGTTTGTTGACTTTGCTTTTGAATACTTTCATCTACCCTTAAACCTTTCTCAGAAGGGTGAAGTTCAGTTTCATCACCTGTTTTATGCATACTGTCTCCTTTATATTTATGTTTCATAGACAATTTGTCTTCTGACAGAGTTTTCTCTTTTTCAGGCTTCTCCTTGGAGGATTTCGCCTCTTTCTTAGGTAGGTTTTTCACATGTGGTGCTTCAGAATCATCTTTCTTTAGATGCTTTTCATTTTTAAGTGTGCTTTTCTGTTTCTGGGGTTCTTCTGTGCCACCTTCTGAGCGTTCTACTTGTCTTTTTCCATCTCGCATGTCAGTCTCTTCTTGTGTCCCTTCCACCACAACAGGGGTAGAGGTCCGTCTTCTATGTTCTCTTTCTATTTTGGGCTCATTTTTGTTCTCTTCAGCTGAATGCAAAGACTCTGAAAGTCTCCGGGCAGGTTTACTTGGTTCACTTTTTGCATGAACATGCTTCAAATCCTTTGAAGAAGACACCTTTTCCTTTTCACAATGCTGTAAGAAACAAAAGTTACAAAATAAAGAATCAATTTTTATCTTCAAATTTAACATTTGGGTGCATTCAATATGTCGAGTGCTGTCATATATGTTACACCATAGTCAATCTTTGCCAGCAGCCTGTGGTAGGTATTATTAATCTTATTTTACGCAGGAGGAAACTGAAGCTTAGCATGAGTCAGTAACTTGACACCTAGGCAATGAGTTCAGATGATCTCATTCTGAGTCTAGTCCTCTTCCTACTACACTACAGGCATCTTTATAGAGACTAGTTATTTCTCCTGAGATTTGTCCATGCATTTAGGAGGCCCTCTTTAACTCTAAATTGCTAAAGCACACAAATGCTCAGTAGTCATTAATAAATATAAACTGAATGAATGACAATCCAATGTTCTTTTCAGTCCAAAAGCATAATAATGATACAGACAACTTAAAAATTTTATATTGAAATAAACTTTTCCTATATTTTAATTTTGAAAACCAAATTATTTATAGAAACCTCATGAATTTAGGTTACTTGTAGGGCATTCTACTTAGGAAGTTTCAAATGCACACAATAACTCACAGTAACAGTAACCACAGCACATATAATGTACGTATATGTTTGTGTATTCAAAGGAAGGTACTGACAGACCAAAGCATGTCAACTTTCCTCCCTACCCCACAGTATGGCACTTGGCAGGTTATTAATGTTAATGAGTGGATGCTGACTAAACACACTTTAGTAAAGACTCATGGACTATTAGCTATAATTATTCTTATTCAAATAATGGGCTGAATTTCTCAAAAAGACCTCTAAGTCTCTAGTCAGCTTACCACTGCATCTCCTTCCAATTTAACACACAGATTAACATACTTCTACTAACATAGGAACCAAGATATAGCAATGTCTTAAAAAATACTTTAAAACTATATTCCTCAAACAAAGAACTAACAGAGATTTCATCAACCTAATTTTACAGTAAGTTCTAACCAATTAATGTGAATAAAATTTTGAGATGATTTTTCAAAGAAATTTATCACAAAATAAAAAATATTTAAAAATATGCCATTAAAATATCTGGATATACTTATAAATATGCCTATAATTTATGAATAAAGAAATCAAGAATATTCACTGGGTATGAATAAATAATCAATTAATTATTAGTTTTCCTTTGGAAGTTTCAGCTATAGAATTATAAATATGGCAGTAGAAATAAGGATTTAAACCAAATGAAAGCAAAAGTTTATCCCAAGAAAATAATCCAAAAAGGGGAAAAAATGTACTCATTGCACATATTTTTACTATTTAAATTGATCAAATCTTGGAAACAATCTAAGTGCTCAACTATAAGGAAATGCTTAAATTATAGTACATCTATTCAATATAATACCAGGAAATCATTAAATATAATAATTAGGAAGCTTACAAAGTAACATGAAATGAGTAAGAGGGAATGTTAAAAACATTTTGCAAGATTACATCCACTCTACAAAATTACCTACATGTATGGATGAGAAACAAAAGAGAATGAAACTGGTGATTTCTATGGCAAAAGGATTTTAGGTTTTCTCTCCCTTTTCTGTTTCATTATTACTACTGGCAATTTTGTTATTGCCAATATAAGAAATGGGGTGGGTGGGATGGGGAGAGAGGAAAAGTAGAATAGTAGCTATTATCTGGATAAAATGATCACACGCATCAACTCATCAAAATGAGGAATTCAGGCCATAACAGGATGGGGGTTCAAGAATGTAAGGTAAGGATTTTTTACTTAACATGGAGAAGATGAAACTGCATTCCAAGTTTTACTCCAAAGGCCTGAATGGCCTATATCTGACAAAAGAGCATTTAAAATGGGGTTTATGAATTAGGACACACCTCACTTGTTTTGAGGGTTTCTTTGGAATCTTCTTCAGATAGCTGTTTCTTTTTAGAATTCTCTTCAACATTCCTAAGTGAGAGAAAAAGTCAAATATGAACTTTGTTTGAATCAAATGTAAAAATTTCTCAGGAAGGTTAAAAAAAAAAAGCTCAGCTTTCCTTTACTATAAACACTTGATCTACAAATGGAGACTTGTTTCATTTCAATTTAAATCCTATTCCTAGTCAACAGAGGAGCTCACAATTCCAAATGTGACATGGACTATTCTCAGTGCTAAAGGAAGTATACTTGAAACAAAAATTCCTGATTTGTTGCTTGAAGATAAATATTTAACGGGCTATGATTACATTTTGAAAGTCTCACCATCTTTTGAGTAAACAGGGCAGTCTTATTTATTCAGATCAATAGAAATGAGTTAAAATAAGAAAACTGAGAGCTAATTCCTCTCACTGAGTTCTCCAAATTATCGATTTAGCTATCTTGAAGTCTGTGATAAATGTACATAACTGCATCTTCATGGAATAGCGAAATTGTAGCCCACGGCTCATATGACTTCATAGCCACTCTCACTCTCTTCAGTTTTCTAATTCTTGTAGAATTAACTATGATAATGAAGTGTTAAAAAAGAATTTGGTTCAGATCTCTGGTTTAAGGGGAGAAGCTTGGAATACTGGTGAAGAGAATTGCCTGGAAAGACTAGAAAATGGATGCAATCACTGTAGATAGGTGGTTTTTGAATGTCCAGATGGGGATACTTCCTGAGTACTTCTAGAGGGTCCATAAACTCTCTGAAACTCTAGGACAACTGCGTGTTTATATATGTGTATTTTTCTGGAGAGAGAGTCCAAAGTTTCCATCAGATTATCAAAAAGGTCTGGGATGCCCCCCCAAAAAAGATTACAATCCACTACTTTGAAATATTATAGATATTAACACAATGAATTATGATATCAACAACGCAACTCTAAGGTCTTTCATAAACATGCAATAACATACATATTCAAGGTATGGCTCTTTACTGTCATTTTCTTTCTTTCTTTTTTTTTTTTGTGAGGAAGATCAGCCCTGAGCTAACATCCATGCTAATCCTCCTCTTTTTGCTGAGGAAGACCAGCTCTGAGCTAATATCTATTGCCAGTCCTCCTCCTTTTTTCCCCCAAAGCCCCAGTAGATAGTTGTATGTCATAGTTGCACATCCTTCTAGTTGCTGTATGTGGGACGCGGCCTCAGCATGGCCGGAGAAGCGATGCATCGGTGTGCACCCGGGATCCGAACCCGGGCCGCCAGTAGTGGAGCGTGCACAATTAACTGCTAAGCCACCGGGCCAGCCCCAACTGTCATTTTCAATGCCTTTCTTCTGAAAACGTGCCCGGAGAATGTTACAATGGGAATGTGGCCAGATGAAATATGTACCTTGAATCTTTTTTTCTTTTTTTGCTTAAGGCTACTTTTTTCTCTAAAACCTTCCGTTCTTTAAGGACTTCTTTAATTCTGGGGGCTTTAGGTTCCAAAGCCTTTGTTGATGATTCTTCCAAGTCCACACTATTTTTGCCTAGGAAGGAAACAATCAATAAACTGTGTTTCAGAACAGAGTTTTATAAACAACATAATATTTATTTATTTTTCATTAAGATTTTCTAATCACTGTAAAAATGCAAAATAGTTTTAATATTCTGAAGTTGTGCTGGAATAAAAATAATATTTTAGATGAAGAAATCCTATCCTTTTTAATTTCAAATACTTATATTTGTGTATGTATTTGTATATTACACAGGATCAGTACCTAGAGGAAGTTTAATTTTGTTCAATGAAATACTCTAGATAAACGTTTGAGATTTTAGTTAACATAAAGCATAGATTAACTCCATTAATATCACCAGCAAGGCATGATTACTCACATGTTAGCAATCCATTTTCCAGTGATAATTCATTCCACAATCACTAGTAAATAAATTACTAACATGTGAGATGTGTAAGCTGGTACCCAATAGAATATTTAATTTAGATACAGCAATATAATAAAAAAAGTGACGAAACACATCAGATTAAAAAGTAAGGAAATCTTCCACACTGGAAAATAATTTTTTTTTAATATAACAGCTTTCCCAAGATGTAACTTAGATCATTTTGTTTCATAATCACATCTCATAAGTAATATGAATATCTAGAAAATAATGGAATATATAAGATCGTTTAATAGATTCAAATTAACATCTCCTATACCTTGAATCTTATCTTTTGAAGACTTTGTCTTTTCCGCTTTCTGTTTTCGTTTTTCTTCAAGTTTCTCTCTATTAATTTGCCTTCTTAAAAGCCTCTCTTCTTTTTCTTTAGCCTAAAACCACAAAATATTCACAATTATCCTGACAGATTACCAGGCAAAAGCAAAAACATCCTGAAAAAAAAAATGTTTTCCCTTCAAATGCTCTTACAATTTAATGGGCTCTGCAAAAGTGCACATACACTACATAATCTGGAAGCTACTAGGAGAAAAAAGAGACAGACATGAAAATTTTTCATTACTCTTTCAGAATGCTATAAAGAACGGGAAATGTATCATTTTGGGAAATAGTGGCTTAATAAATTGGTTACTTCAATTACAAGGATAGCTATGAAAATATCTGTGAGCATCAAGTGTACACAGGTAGGTTCTCCATAATTTTTCGATTATTCTTTTAGGAGGAAGTTGAAATGCAGATTCAAGTGACAGGCTAGTCCTATAATAAATGTGACCTGCTGGTTATACTCTTAGGACCCAGGTTTTGGATATGGGACTTTTTCCTGCCCTATTGTGAAGCCAGGGAGAATCCAGTCATTGTGTGTTACTCACACCACCCCCTTCCGGCCCAGAACTCAAAGTCTCAAAGTGCCAAAAATCCTAAGCATAGGCGTAACTCCTGATCAAGTAAACTTTTCAAGAGATGTGCCACTATTAGCATTGGTGTACTTCCTTCAAATCATTTTTTCTATGTAATGATATTTCCTCATTCTAAAATGCATAACTTTTCATATTTTAAATGACACTGAAATTGTAAATCATCTGAAAACCGATGTACACATACCACGAGGTAGCAATTTTTTTTCTCTAAAAAGCTGTTAATAATTCAATGACACATCTTATAATTAGAAGTATTTTCAAATCCAGGAAATACATGGACTGCACTTCCCTCTTAGTATTATGTTTCACATATTATGTTTCACATCCTATCTTTCTATGGCTTGATCCATATTTGATTCAAGCAATTCCACACTGTGAAACACTTAGGTTGTTACCTGTTTTTCACTACAGTTAATAATGATGACATGAACATCCCTGTCACCCATGTATGTCTATTCTGCCTAGTTAAATGACAAGGTTCCTGAAGGCAGAACCTGTACGTCCCTGTTTCATATGCTCCCCAGTACCTTGCACACAGACTAGTCAAGTTTGTCAACCTTGTCAAATCTGACTTACAATAGACTGACGCCGTTGTTCCACAGTAAGTTCGTCATCAGAATCACTGTAATACTTCGAGTAAAGATATGGTTTGTGAACATAAGAATGCCGTACACTTTTTGCTTTTCCTTCACTGGGATCACTGGTTTGAGTTTTTGTTTTGTTCTGCTTGTTCTCTTCATCTGGAAGAAAGTCAATAGAGGAGTGCTTCTGTGAATTAGCAATAAAATAAACATTATGCTTAATCAATATCAAGCAGCAAAAGTAGTATCAATGTAGTTCAAGTGTATCTGAAGGTTCAACAGGGGAAATACTAGTATATGAAAATTCAATAATTGATATTTCTAAAGGCTATAATCTGTATCTTGATTTACATTTCTCAACAATTAGCTTCTCACACATAAGGAAAGCAGAGAAAAATTAGACTGTAGAGTTATTTATGTTTTCTTGACAAATAGTTGATTCTCATTTGTACGTCAGTGGACTTGGTATGAATGCTTTACTACTGTTAAATTGAAGAAATTCACTTGAAGCCATACTTTAAACTAAACTTGAGATTTTTAGGACCACCTGTGAGTCTCTCATTTATGGAAGAGGCAAGAATCAATAACTGGCCCTACACCAAGTATACACTAAAACCTCTCTACCTTAGGAAGGCGGGTATGTTTCCCCATGACACAGCAAGAAGTAAAGAAGAAAACTTGGTAAACAAGGTTTTCATTTCCTACCATTTAGTACTCTCAAAATAGCCATCTTCTTACTTTTTGGATCCCATACATATAAAATCTAGCCTTGTCCAGGAAAAAACTTGAAAAGACCCCCAGAAGCATCTAGAATTAGAATTTTAGTTAGGCTAGAGAAAGTGGAGTGTTCACAGGATGAGGAGCATTCTTCCTACAGAATACAGAACTGACCTCACGAGGATAGATAGGAAAAGTGGCAAGAGATGCTGTTGCTTTTTTGGGTTGGTAGTTTAGTTTTTTAATGTGTACTAAGAAAATGAAAAATGAAAGACTGAAAAATACACTTGTGGTATTAAAAGCTTCTACTTTTTCTCCTCTATGATTTTCTCTCTAGGTATTCTATCCAAAAGCCAGTGGCCAATTCAGAAGATGCTACCCACAGGCAATTGCAAATAATATTCAACATTTTGAATTTTAAAAAAGGTCATAAACAGAATTTAATCATATGGTAAAGAACAGTATGAGGTGCTGGTTAGAAGCCCAGACTCAGGTCTGAAATTGACACCTGAGCTCACTAGCTACTTGACCTAGGACAGGACACCTTCTCTTGGTGACTTTGTTTCTTCACCTGGACCCACTTCTCAGGGTTGCTGTGAGGATAACAGAAGTATTACACAGAATAGTGTACTAACTTAGCATAGAGCCTGGAACATAGTAAGTGCTTAATAAAGGTTAGCTGAAAAACAAAGTGTATAGTAAAGAGAGGGCTAGTCCTTACCCTTGGCTTCTGGGAGGGAATCTCTAAGCCTTTGGAATGCCATAGCTGACAGGAGTGTTTTTGTTTGCCTAAGGGTCTTGGGTCAAGCCAAATTGCCTGTGATTTAGAGTGGGTCATAGGGGGCGTAAGGTCATGGGGTATCTGCTTGACCTTCAGAGGGGCTGGAGACTGAGACCAGACACACAGGCAGTCAAATATGTCTACGTGATGGAACCCCAGTGAAAGCTTCGGACATCAAGGCTCTGGTGAGCTTCCCTGGTTGGCAATATGTGTTGTCAGATGTTGATGCTGGGAAAGTAATGCAGTCCACTGGACTCCACCAGGAAAGGACAACTGGAAGCTCCATGTTTGGAACTTTCTTGGATTCTGGCTTATGTGCCTCTTCCCTTGGCTGATTTTAATCTGTGTCCCTTAGCTGTAATAAACTATAACCACGAGTTTAACAGCTTTCACTGAGTTCTGTGAGTCTTTCTAGCAAATTACCAAACCTAAGGTTAAGTTTGGGGACCCCGAACTCGCAAATGATATCAGAAGTGAAGGCAGTCTTGTGGACTGTGCTCCCCCAAACGTCACCCACACACATCCACACCATCTTCATACACATTAACTCATCTAAATATTATAATCCAAGGGGATGGAGTTAAGAGATAACCAATGCTTGCTGAAGTTTAGTAACTTACCAAGCTTGTTCAGACAGACAACCTCGGAGCTGGGACTCAGATACAAATCTTCCAACTACAAAGTCCCATGCTCTTGCCACTATACCAAACTGTCTTTCACGATACAGCCATCTGAATACACAAATAATGCTCGATGGGAAGCTTCACAGAGGCATTATTAAGTAAAATGCTTTACCATCTGATGTAATCTCTCCTTCTTCCATGCTATCAGACATTACAACTTCTTCCTCAGTGTCTTCTTCAAAAGATGAAAGGTCACTGGTATGGACAGAGCTAACTGTGATGTCTGTTAGTCCATCCACATCAGAATCTATCAAAGAGCAATCTCCAAGAAGAAAATGAAACACAGAAGATAAATCATCTTGTTACAAGAACGTACTCAGCACTCAATTCCTAAATTACATTTAAAATTTTCTGATTTAAATACGCGTCAAAAAACTTCAACTTTCGAAAGAAAAATCTCTCATCATTAATAAGCAATGTCAAATAAGGTAGAGCTGTTTCCAGAAAATGTAAAGACCAACTAGTATACTGTAAAAATAACTAAACGATTAATTTATGATGTAAATGACATAAACAAAAGAAAATTTTAAGCAAGTAACTATCTCCTATCTAATATTTTATTTTAAAGATTAAGATACACAACTATGAATTAAGTTGTTGAAATAATTTATATGAATAAATTACAAAACTTCAATAAGGTTTAGAGTTTCTCTGTTCATTTTCGTGAATTGGTCCATTAGTATAGAAAAGAAATATACAAATGTTTATTCCTCATTTTTCAGCAAAGGGGATATATGTTGTCAGGCTTTTGAAATATAGGTATCAAATTCATGAAAATCTGAAGCAAATTTGATACCCTCCTCCCCCACCAATGGACACTTTTTGTTCTTTAAATCATTGGAGATTTCTGCAAGTTTTTATGTACCTTCTTTTGCCCCTTCGATGGTTTTAGCTTTACTACTGTTCTTTTCTGAAGGAAGTTTTGAACACTCTACTTCTTTTTCCTTTGGTTGTTTTTCATCTTTTACTTTTTGTGTATCTTCACTCCTTTTTGAGTGATCAAATTTCTTTTCAGTCTTTTCCTTCTTTTCTTTCTTTCTTTCTCCTTTTTCGTTGCTGTCTGGTTTCTTTTCACCTTTGTCTGTTGATTTATTTTTTTGGTCACTGTTTTCCTGTTGAACATCCTTATTTAGCAGAATTGAACTACTACTCTCTTTCATGTGATTTTTAATTTCTTCCACTGGACAAGGGAGATCATTAAATTCTTCGGACTTCGGGGCCATTTCCTGTCCGTCCCCTGCAGAGTCAGATGTAGATTTTTCTTTATCAGCCATGTCCTCTGAAGTTCTCTCTTTCTCAGTACTGGTGTCAGTGCTTGGCTGAGATGGGAGTTTTTTGGATACTCTCTCACTGGTCTTGGCATTTGACGTTTCTGTCGAAGCCCTGGCAGCACTAGCTTCTTGGTTAAGAGAAGTTATGGTTTCTAGGATTGACATGGCATCATTGGCTACATTAGCACTGGGCCCAGGAGTAGGGACACCTTTGAGGGAAAGACAAATTTTAGAACAAATTTATGCAGAAGGTAAACCCCTTGGAT
Source organism: Ceratotherium simum simum (assembly GCF_057802395.1). NCBI lineage: Eukaryota > Metazoa > Chordata > Mammalia > Perissodactyla > Rhinocerotidae > Ceratotherium > Ceratotherium simum. The sequence goes on from NC_141907.1 coordinate 10,511,547, forward strand.
GAATCAATACTATATGCCACTGCTGTCTGTATGGATGCATGTGCTGTGCCGATCATTTATACTCCTTTAGACTTCTCAGGTACCAGTGCTCGTACCTAGCACACTCTAAATTCTCTACCTATCTAATACGGTATCTTAGGAAAGGCACCATACAAATATGAGAATAGTCTAGTTCCCAGAAAAAGAAAATATTCTCTAATTATTTTAATTATTTCCTCTGTTAAAACACACACACACCCTTAATACACTACTAAAATGCCTATTATTTTGTATTATTGTAAAAAAAAAAAGGAATCTTATGCCAGATGAGGAATCTGGGTGATATTTAAAATAAACACAATTTCACTAGAGTAACCAAATAGAGAAATATTTTAAAGGACCAAATACCCCTAACTTAACACTCAGTTCAAGAAGAAAAGCAACAGAACTGACCAAGAGTAAAAGCAAAGCACCTTGTATAATGACGGAAGAGTCTGGTTTCTCATCATCTGGAGCTATGCTGCCACTTGCTTCCTCTTTGTGATTCAGCGTGGCTAAAAACTCATGCACAGCTTTCTCCACCTGAGGTCTGAACGTGTGGTTTATCTTTGGATCTACAACCTGAGAAATGATTCGGTCGATACCAGACTCCAACATTCCTGATCTGAAACATAGGATGATTTACAGAAAGTTAAAAAAATAATTTCATATTATTTGCATTAATCACTTTTAAGTAAAACTGTATCTATTATATATATGTTCAACCTTAAATTGCCCCAATCCATGCATCTGGATATGTACAATGAATAAATAATGGAAAATAAGTTTCACACTATAGTGGCTTTAGATATACCACAATGCAAAAAAGTCTGTAAACTTCCCAACACTGGGTCCCTAGTGGAAATACTAAAGCAGAAAACAAAAAACAATATGACACACCCTTAGAAATAGACAGAGTCCACTAGCTAGAGCCCAGGCTTATCGAAGAGGCTTATCTCAGCCTACCCCTGCTTGTGGCCAAGAGGAATAAATGATCACTAGAACCGAGTTCTGGGTATCAAATAAATCTATGGATTCTGCAACTTTTTTTTTCTAGAACAGAAAAATGTAAGCCTTTTAAAAGTACTAGAGTCTCCAGCAAACCCAAAGAACATACACAAAGCATAATTTCATCAAACTTACACACACGAAAAAAGAAAGAAAGAAAACTTCAGGAAAACAAAAATAAAACTTAAGACTTCTGGTTTTCTTTTTATTATCTTCCTGCTATAAAAACTAGATGATTTACTCATTCCACAATTATGTTATGAGTGTCTTCTACAGAATAGGCACCATGCTGGCCTCTAGGCAGCTACAATCAGATGGGGTCCCTGTTGTGGTGGAGAGATAGACACAAACAACAGAAACACAAGAGGACGGGCACCAGGACACACCAGATACCACAGGAAGAGGAGCACAGGAATTATTAGGTATGTCCAAGGTAACCTGAGAATGCTTCACAAAGAAGACATTTGAGCTGAGTCTTCCTTCCATAGAAGAGAAGGGGAAGAAAGAGCTTACAGAAATATCATATATAAGAGACAGATAAGCAAAGAGGGCAACAAAGTCAGAAATGTGCAGAAAATCACAAAGGTGTCTGAGCAAAACAAGAGGACATGCACTTATTTTAAGAAATGTACTTAGACCTTGTTTCTTCCTAAGAAAGAACTTTAGGGGTCAAAGTTCCCTGGACAGTGTTGGAAGAGTGGGTGCTAGTCCTTTCCAGCTTCTAGCTTCAGGCTCTTTCTGTAGAATGGGGGAGGGGTCTCTTCTACACTGACAAGGCTATTTTTGAGTGCGGCTCTGCCTGGAGTGGAGGATGGCTTTGATTTTCATTTCCCGAGGCACCTTGCAGCCTTGTGATACTACAATTCTACTTATGTGGGCCATAGAGAAAAATGAGTCAACAGTGCATGAAGTAGGTAACCTGCTTTTTAAAGTTCTAAGATAAAAAACAATACTAATTCTGAAAACATTGTTACTCTTAGAGGTGTCTTTAAAATATAGCAGGTGGAAAGGAAACAAGGACAAGCAATTGGAAAAATGTTTTGATTTAAGGCACAAGCACAAAGGCATAAAATAAAAAATAAACCCCATCCACCCCAAATTACGGCTTCTGTCTCTCTCTGTTTGCCTATATTCTGGACCCTTGTCTACTCCAGGCCTCTCTCACACAGAGGTCAGCTCTGATCTTAAATAAAAATGGAGGCCAATGCTAACGACCACCCTGCCCTTAGTGGGTGCACTCTAGTGAGTGTGGCCACTGGTGCCTCACCATAGGGAGAAACCACTGCTCTAGGTTGAAGGGCAAAGCCAAAGTGCCAGCAGCTGGCACTGTCCTGGTTAAAGCTACTTCTTTGTCTTCCTTTTAAATCCTGTTCAGTTAAGATCATTATTTCTGAGCTATCTGGCATTTTTAGATTCTGTTGTACAAATGAGCATAAATAGAATAAGATTTTTTTCCCCTATTGAGTCAGCAGACTCAAAACGGCAATTGTAGATGGTTCAACCTAACAGAGTCAATTCAGTATTTCTCAAAGTATATGTAAGAAAAACTTTGAAATTCTATTTATAGGGGCTAGTCCATCTCTATACCACTATTTAGACACAACTAAATAGCGTCCTTCTTTAAGGTAGCTTTAAAATGTTGTTATTGGTAACATATAACTTTACTAATGGAATTTCAATAAGAAAATAGTTCATTTAGGGCCGGCCCCGTGGCTTAGTGGTTAAGTGCGTGCGCTCCGCTGCTGGCAGCCCGGGTTCGGATCCCGGGCGCACACTGACGCACCGCTTCTCTGGCCATGCTGAGGCCGTGTCCCACATACAGCAACTAGAAGGCTATGCAACTATGACATACAGCTATCTACTGGGACTTTGGGGGGAAAAAATAAATAAATAAATAAATAAAAAAAGAAAATAGTTCATTTAAAAATAAATAACAGAGCTAGAAGAAAATTTACAAATGTCCCAGGGAGATCAATGACTAAATTATCCAATAGACAGCTGTTTCCCCTGTTACAAAATGTCTCTAGAGGAGACTCCTCATCATCTACAGACAGACTGCTCCAGTATTTTGTTGTTGTTGTTGAGGAAGAGTGGCCCTGAGCTAACAGCTGTTGCCAATCTTCCTCTTTTTGCTGAGGAAGACTGTGGCTGAGCTAACACCTGTGCCAATCCTCCTCTGTTTTGTATGTGAGATGGCGTCACAGCATGGCTTAATGAGCGGTGTGCAGGTCCACGCCTGGGATCCGAACCCGCGAACCCTGGGCCACTGAAGCGGAGCATGTGAACTTAACCATTACAATACCGGGCTGACTCCTGCTCCAGTATTAATCGCTGACAGTCACAAGATCCTGTTACTGATGTGTACAGCAACCCCTCACCAAACATGATTCTGAGAAAACAATGTCTTATATCGGTACAACAAGAATTTTAAGTGCTTGATTTTACACACGCAAGATTGAGTTTAGTTCCCTTCAAAGAAGAGAATAAATGACTGTTTCCCTACTTTACACGTCTTGTATGCTAAGGAGCAAATGCAATTCCAGGAAATTTGCCTTCCACTTAGTCTCTCAACATATGAAGAAAAAGCATGCAAGACCTCTCAAACCCCAAACATGCTTTTCAAGCACTGTAATCATTTGTGAAAAGGGAGGTGAGCTATGCAAATTATTGAGTGAAAAGCATGCTGTAATCAGTAGAGCTCTGTATAAGTGTGCAGGGCCCACTTGGTGATAGTGTCAGTAAACTTGCCTCCCACACCCTATCCCCTCAACCCCCTACTATTTTGGTTATTGTTCTCCTGAAGGCCTGGAAATGGGTAACCCTCCAGGCCTGTCACCCAACAGACCTTTGCAGTGTCTTCTTTTTCAGGAAAGGCTTTGACTTGTCCCTACCAGTATTATTATGTAGTCCACTAATGGCATCTTTTGATCTCACCTGGACTCTTTAAAAGTTCCTCAAACATCCTTTAAAATGTAGACAACAAGGCTATTGTTAAATTTCCCTCTCCTCTTATTCACAAGGAGACACAGTCTGAGCCCCCAGGCTCCTGGTTTCTACTATTACCTGTGGCTAAATGGGTCTTTGAGTCAGGGTGTGAAGTTTTATTTGTGGGGCTTCCTGTGGGTCAGACTATCAATGGAGTAGCACACTAAGCAGGCTTGCTCAAGGTTCCCATGGGACAAGAGGGAATTCAGAGGCAGCAGGTATAAAATAGATTTGTTTAACTGTTTAAAAGCCACATTTCATTCTAAAAAATGTGCTTGAACGTAAATATTTGTCAAAGCAGGAAGACTAGACGCTATTTAAATAACTCAGTCACCTTTTTTGGGGGGTGAAACAGGGATAGAAGGTCTGAGTCTTCTTGTCTTGGCAAATATTTATATTCAAGAACAAGACAATATTGTAAATCTCCTTTTTTTTGGAATAAATATGAATTTTTTTAGGTCCCACTAAACATTTCAGTTCTTCTCATTCTCTTTATCTTATGTTCACCCAAAAACAGCTCTGACAGGTCCAAACACACTTTTTTTCTTTTTTTTCTTGGCTATATCTTCACTAAAAAGCAGAATTCAAGTCAGAGTAAAATGCAAAAGAAAGAGGAGGGGTGGGGGACTGTATTAGAAGTTAGAAGCCACGACCTCAAATCAGGGGAAAATATTTCAATTTCAGTAATCTTTAATGTCTTTATTTTTAAAATAAGAAGAATAAAGCCTGCTCTTTTATGGCTAAGATAGTTATGAATGTAACAGTATGGACTATTCTGGCATTTACCATCTATTAATATTTTACCTAGAGTTTTTTTTAAGTCACATTGTCATTCCTTCAATATTTTCAAAGGTGTTCAGGAGAAATCAAATTGATAAAATTTATGGAGGAAATGTGAAGCAATTAGAGCCTAGTCTAAAATTACACTGCATCCTAATATGAAGTAGCCATACCAAACTTGACAAATTATCATTAGGTGAATCAAGATCTGCATAATATCTCTGCTTTCAGGCAAAGAAGGCCATGACATTTTCAAGCACATCTAGGAACTCTGTAATTCTGAGACTTACTTGAGCACTTGCTGTCTAATATTGTTTCTTAGCTGGTTCTTATTGAGGTGGGGACTCCATGTATGAGTTGCTAAGTGGTTTGCAACAAAGTTGTCAACACGTTGTCTCAAATTCTGATAGGCAGGCTAGAAAGAAAAAAAGAGACATAAATGCTAAAAATCTTCAATGTTATACAGTATCAATATTGATAGTCTCAGGAATTTGAGTATTTTTAACAGTGTTAACATTTCTTAGATTATAGTATCAATGTGGCAACAAAGTTTCACAGTTTATGACAATCCTGCTACTGGATAATTTAGTCATTCAAACACTGCTGATTTTGGCTAAGACAGGATGTTTGGAGAATGTGAAGAACGCAAAGGAGAGAGACACACCTCTTATTTGTAGACAAATGACTAAAAAAATAAGACACCAATAAATGTTACTGTTAGATGATTTGGAGCACAGAAAGGGAAATCAGCAGAGGAAGTACCCTGCACTGAGAATGCAGCATTTGATTTGGACCTTCAAGGTTTCACAATGCAGCTGGGATTTGGAAAGGCAGGCCTTGCAGGTATAGCCAACAACATAAGCAAAGAACAAGTAGATGAGAAAATGTGGGGTCAGCAGCATTTGGGGGCCCCCAAATTGTTAAGTCCAACTTGGTTCAAGAGAATACAAAAAAGCAGGGAAATAAGGTTAGAGACATAGCTTGGGGCCAGGGTCTGGAAGGATCTGGGTACCTGTATAAGAAGTCTGGAATTGTGGGGGCGGGGAAAATGGGAACCCACTGTACATATGAGCAGAGTGATATGTGATAGCTGAGCTTTCTGATGATTACTCTTCCTATAGTGAAAAAGGAAAGAGACACAAAATATACTTAGGAAAGTATCCTATAACTAGCGTGAGGAAGCTCTGCCTTGGGTGGAGAAACGGGCTGAAAGCCATGGATTTAAGAGAAATTATGAAGGGACAACCACTGGAACTCAGCATTAAATTTGATGTAAAACAGTGGTTCTCAACTGGGAGCATTTTGCCCCTCCACCCCAGGAGACATCTGGCACCGTCTGGAGAAATTTTTGGTTGTTACAACTGAGAGGAGTTGCTACAGGCGTCTAGTGGGTAGAGGGCAGGGATGCTGCTGAACATCCTATTCTATAATGCACAGGGCACCCCGCTACAACAAAGAACTATCCAGCCCAAAATGTCAACTGTGCTAAGGCTGAGAACCCTTGAGGAAAAGGACGAGGAGAGAGGACACATATTATGTCATCTCTACTTAAAAGGACACTGCCTTGAAGGAATGTTTGACTACCTAATCAGGACTGCACGCTCCATTCCTAGAGGTTGTCCTCCACCACTCACATTCTTTATATCTTTCTTTTACATGGTTTTTAACCTAGATGAGTTTGAGTGTCCCTGAATGATTTTAAGCAAAACTGTACAGCCTCATGTTTTGCCATTTGCTCCCTCTACCCTTCAAAGCTTATACTCCAGTGGTAAGTTCTCACGCCTTTATCTTCTGCACCTACCATTCCCTCTATTTGTGCATTTGGCAAACTTCTCATTTCAGAGCTCACTCTCATCTGTGATGTCATCCGGACACCACAGGTAGGCTTACGTAGCCCTTCTCCCATGTGCCTACTGTCTTCTATACATAGTATCATTCAAGCAATTCTTAGATTGTATTGTATTTTGGGGAGGGGGGAATATTTATCTCCCCACTGAAGTGTAAACCTGCTCCTCTCACTCCCTTAATCTTTCTTTTCACAAAGCTTATCACACTGCTTGGCAGATAAACAATTAAAAAGTAGTCGTTAGATAAGATGACTGGGTAACTATCTCCAACACAGCGTGTGATGCCTGCTCATTTCTTCCAACGTCCAGACTTTTGCTGATCCCTATTTTCTATCCTGTAAGAATCAGTCTCACGATCATTTCTCATGTTCCTCTCCATTTATCCAAAATCAATGTGAACGAAAACTAATTCTTTCTCCCCAATGATTCTAAAACATAATCCTTCTTTCCAGGATTCCCAAATCTCAGAAACATTAGGCTTAAACACCACAATGCATTTAGCACTCTAGTCAACCCACAACAAGCTCCAATTTGAACCACAACAGATAATTTTCCTTGTTTCCAAGTTCTCCTTTCAGTAAAAAGCCTAGTGACTAGAGAAATATTTTGGATTCCGTTAGCTATCTACATATCTCTTCTTCCTTTTCTAGTGCTCTGGTCAAAAGCCTTGGAATCATCCTTGACTCTCCCTTTCTCTTCCACCCCATATCCAAACCATTATCAAATTCTGCCAGCACCAGCATCAAAATACATCCAGAATCTGACTACTTCCCATCACCTTTACTGCTACCACTCAGGTCCAAGGCATTCTCCTCTCCTGTCTAGATTCAGTATCTGATCTCCACGTTCCTACCCTTGCCCACTTGAAGTCTATTTTCCATAGAGCAGCAAGTGTAACGCTTCTAAAATTAGAGTAATCAGATAATTTTATTGTCCAAACCAGATCATGACTGAGCGAGAAGGGGACACTACTAATAATTACACATGGTCAATGCATCTAAAATGGAAGTCAGATCATGTCCTTCTTACGCTCAACACCTGCCAATGGCTTCTCAGCTCAAGTAAAAGCCAAACTCTTAAACGGCTTCCAAGGCCTGCCAGATCTGTGAAGGGAGGGAAGGAGGGGCACTCCTATCTCACCTTCTATCACTTTGTCCCTTAGCTGGCTCTGTTTTAGGCCTTCTGCACTTGCTGTGGTCTCTACTGGGAATGCTCAGCCCCAGAGAGTTGCCTGGCTCCTTCAGTTCCTTCAGTGATGCCTCAAATATCATCTTATTGAAATCTTTCCTGAACAACTTACTCAAAACAAGTCAGCAATCCTTTCCACCCTCATCCTGCTTTATTTCTTCCAAGGGTCGTATCACACATTATTTATTGTCTCTTTTTCTCTGCTGGGATGCAAGTGCCACAACACCAGGGACTTTTTGTTCACTGCTGTTTCCCTGGCACCTAAAACAGTGCCTGGTACAGAATACATATTTGTTGGGTGAATAAAGTTATATACCTCTGTCTTTGATATTCCTTTTGAATCTAAAATGAGAAAAAAGGACAATAATTACAGTGACTAGGAGCCATTTTTAACTGAGAAAGTATCCAAAAATTGGCCTTTATTACATGAGGAGAGAGGTGCCATATTTACTTGGAAGGTGAGCTCCCTGCCTAGGACAGAATAATGGGCCTCTCTTCATCTTCCCTCCTCACTCTCCGGTTGCTAATCAGTGCAAAGGCATCAGAATAGCTTTGTAACCTCTCGGCTTGCTCCACGCATCTGGGAACTGGTAGTCTAGAGCAAAGGAGCCTCAGCATTAGGTGGATCTTGGGGCTGCCCAAGGTTCCAACTCTTTGGGTAGAAAGGCTGAATTGGTCTGCTACCATAGGATCTCTCTTGGTTGGTTATGGACCATCAATGACCCCATAACAGTTCGGGGGTTCTATGTCTCCTGGAGTGGTGGAAGACTTTGGTGCGTCTCATCTTGCTTTAAACACACTGGACTGGATGATAGTTTTGTTCTTGGAAAGCACCTGATAGGTATTAAATGTCTCATTTCTTAAATATGCACATAACTGACAATCCAGTTACTGCCACAACCCTGTATACTATATACTACAGGTCAGAGTTTGACATAAAGCAAGTCAGTCTTCAGGGTTCAATTATCAAAAGCACCATACCACAAAAGGTCTAAACTGTAAGGTGTTCTTAAGAGCTGACACCCAAGGATTCCATTAAAGTGATGCTCCTGTGCACGAATAGGAAATCTTATTTCTACTCTGGCCCACTCATCACAATGATAGGAATGTTAAGCTTATATGAAAAAAAACTTTGGTTTTTCTATGTTTCTTGAGACTCTCAAACTTACTCTTTTTTTTTAGATAAGGAAAAGGAGTATAAAACACTACTCAACAAAAGCAAATATTTTAAACTGAAATCTACATAATTGCTAGCTAAGAGGAAGAAAAGCAGGAGGAGAAGGGGGAGGAAAAAGGAGATAGTCAACGGGGAAAGAAGCAAGAAAATCAGAAACAACAGGTGCAGAGGTAGAAAGACGAGAGAGAGACAGAGAGACAGAGAGAGAGACGGAGACAGAGAGACAGAGAGAGAGAGAGAGAGCGAGCGAGCGAGCGAGCACACATGAAGAGTGAGGAGAGAACTTCAACCTCAACCATACCCAGGCACCCCCTTCTGTCAGGGTGGGAGTATCCTTTCAGTTCTGTTCTTCTCTAGCCTCAAACATTAAAACAAGGAATCTTTATTCTGCGGTCCCTGAATTCCCTGAAACTATAAGGTTGAATCACATGAAATTGCCTATAGTTGACCATTTTTGAATTATAAAAACAGCATTTTAACGTGTATATGTGCATTCTTCTTGGGAGAAGGTCCTAGCTTTCATCAGATTGTCAAAGCAATTGTGCTTCCCTCCTTCCCCCCAAGAAAGGTTCGAAGGCTCCACCTTGAGAGGATCTGGCACACAACAACAACATATAGTGGGGATGGGGATGAAGAAAAAGTTGAGCCTTAGATACTGCAGCACCCCCATCAGTATATTTAAATTTTCAATTTGCATATACAGTGATAACAGAGATCTGTAGGTTTCTGAGAACAGCAAAATGAAATCTTTACTTGCCCGATACAAATAAGCAGGTGTATCTGGGTAATATTTACCTGGCCACATCTAATCTAATCTTCCATTAAAAAAAAAAGAAAGAGGCAACAAGCCTCTTTATTTTCAAAAAGTTATTTTCAAAAAGGTAGCTGTGCATATTCTCTAAAGCAAAGTGAGAAAACTATATACTTCCTACATAGATCAACATCCCCATGTAAAATGAATTCTCCGTGTGCAAAAACTCCAACATGCTGAAAAGGCAAATTTTACTTCTGTTCTACATGGTGGGCTAGAGTCCTTAAAAGGGAAGATGTCCCCAGATTGTCAGGAGGGCTTTCCCAGAGGAGACAGCGGGATTTTGTGCAGTTCACCTCAAAGCCTGGTGAACACAGTCACAGGGAAGAATCGGCGCATGTTGCAAACAACCCTTTCCCAAAGAAACAAGTCTCCTCAGAACAGCCGAACATGCTACAAGGAAACTCTCACCCCATCAAAACTCCAATTCCATGGATCCAACCAGATCTAAACCAAAAACACCCCCAATTTTCCAACTGTTTCCACCTGAAGCTTCCTGCTTCACTTGCTTCCAGAATTCCAGACCCTACTGGTTTTCCATCCAATTCACCTGATGGCTCCTTCCTGGTGTCCTCTGCTCATTCTTTGCCAAACCAGCTAAGTTTACCTGTTTCTGCCAACATCCCTCTCACTCTGACATTTGGTACAAAGTCCCTTTCCCTTCCCAGTCCCTAACTCGTTTTGTGAAGGGAACCACTTTGCTGACCTTTCCCCTCTCTCCCTTACTCTCTCAACTCACTCTTCTTCCATTTCATGTCCTGTCCTTTCTCCACTTCAATATCTGCTATCACCTCTCCTCCATCCTTTCCCCCACGGCAAGGCTCAGTTGTCTCTACTCCTCACCTCTCCCTCCCTTCTCACTTTAGAGGAGTGACTTGGCCTAAGCTACCTAAACCAAGCGGTCATTGGTAGAAACAAAAGTCCCGGATCTCCCCAACCCATCTTGCCACTGTCCAGCTCTGCCTCCCTACCTTTGCACCCCCACAATGTCCAGAAATGCACATTGCAAATCTGACTCAATTATCACTTAATAATTCCTCCAAAGAATAAAGACATGACCCTTACCGCCCAGAAATCTTCAAGAGAGGAGGCAAAAATAACTTGGATACAAACTAAACCGGGAAGAAAACTAATCAGAGATGAAAGCACCGTTAGCGTTGGTGTTTCCAAACGAGTCTCCATGGGAACAACGACTTGGTCCTGCTCAGCGGTAGGTTCCCAGCGCCTCGGCAGCGTAGTAGGTGCTCACCACTAGTCGGTTAAGCGAACGGCCGCACAGGCGAATGAATGAACGCACCGCGCCTTGCACAGCGCCGGGCACAGAGCAGCAGCGCGAAGAGGAAGCGGCTGCACGGGGGACTCGGGGAGAGGCGCGCTGGAGAGGGGCCCCGGCCGGGAAGTCGAGGCGCAGCCGGCCCATCGACGGGCGCGGGAGACCGCCCGAGCAGGCGGCCCTAGGGGTCCTCCCCTTCCCCCGCACACCCGCAGCCCCGCGCGCCCGAACCTTGGTGTCCACGTCGGCCAGGCAGTCCCTGCGGAACTGGTCGAAGAGCCCCTGGCTCTTGAGGTGGTTCACGATCATGGCCACGAGCTGCGGGTCCCCGCCGCCGGCCCCCGCGCCGCCTGCCCCGCCCGCGCCGGGACCAGCCCCGGGGCCCGGTGGTGGCGGCGGCGGCTGCGGCTGCGGCGGGGGGGGCGGCGGCGCCGGAGGAGGCGGCTGCGGCTGCGGGTTGGTGGCCATGGCGGCCTGGGCCGGGGAGGGCGCGGGCGGGCGCTCCTGGGAGGCGGCGGCTGCACAGGTCCCGCCGCCTGAGGGAAGCCAACGGGATGTTGTTACGGAACCAGCGGATCCAGAGCAACCCCGGAAGTGAAAGGGAACTGGGGGAAGGGAGGAAAAGGAGGTGACAATAGCAACGAAGGTCCGGCGACGGGAGCCGCGAGGGGCCATTTCCGGCCGCCGCCGGGCGCGGGCGCCCTCGCGCGGCCGGGCTGCGTCGGAAGCGACGGGGAGGAGGCGGAGCGCGCCGTGGGCCGCGGGGTCTGGGCCGGGGCGGGGGCCTGGAGTCCAAGGCGGTGGGGCGTTCGACCCGCGCGACTGCCCTGGCGGGAGGGCCGACTGGGCGCCTGCTCGGAGCAGGCCCCGGCGGGGGAGGGAGGCGCTGGCCCCGTTCCATCCACGGTGGCATTTAGGCCTGACGCGCTCTCTCCTGTTTCCCCCAGCAGTCGAGACCCATAGATTTGAGAATGCGAACCGTGCGTGGAACTGCTTATCCTAAGCTCTCCCAACCCTTTTGGTTCTCAGGCTATGATCCTGCCCAGATTTCTTCCAAGCAGGGAGCTTCGGGGGCTTCCTGTATCTCTTCTCCCAGCCCCATCCTGTTTTTCCTTAGGCATCTGTTATTACTCTCCAAGTGTGCCTGCTGACTAGAACCCCATCCCTCCAGCACCTTCTTCCTGCCGGTGAACACAAACCCATGGGTTTTTAGTTGTAAGGGTTTTTCTATTTGATAATGTTGGGGGAAGAGGGAGAATCCCCATCTGCCCTTTCCCTTAGGTGCTTATGGCTGGCCAAATAATTAACAAGACAGGTTAGCAGGAGAAAATAATACCAATTTTAATAACATGTAAACATGGGAGAAACCAGGGACACTGCGTTTCTCAACACAATAGCAGAAATTCTCATCTTAAATACCATCTTCTGCTAAAGACAAAAGAGGATTTTGGGGGCCGGGGGAGTCAGTTACAGGAGATGACCACTAAAGCACAGTAAACAAGAGTAAGGTTATCATGCAGATTTAAGGCCTCAGCTTCCACATTGATAAGTTTCTAGAAATGAGGTCATCCCCTCTCTTCCCAATACAGAGAGGGAGATACCTTTACAAATGGAGATTTCCCTTATAAATGTAAATGTTTGTCTGGCAACTCCTCACAGGGCCATCCAGAGAATGTGGCCAGAGAGACAGAACTTCTGATAAGATGGGCTTGTTGGTGCCTTTTCTATTGTAACATCTATTTTACATTATATTACAGCCGTCAGATAGAAAATCTGTTCCAGGAAGGAGTTATTATGTCAAATTCTTTAGGCAGTTACTGGGGGAGGTCAAATGTCCCTCAGAGAAAACAATCAAGGTAAAGAGATATATTTCAGGGTGGCCAAATCTTGATCTCCCACAATAATAACAGGTCACACATACAGCGCACACTATGTGCCAGGCGTGGCGTTAAGAGCTTTTACGTGCATTAACGCATTCAGTCATTGGAACAACACTGCACCTAGGGCCTACTACTGTCCCCGATTTGCAAAGCAGGAAACTGAGGCCCAGAGAGATTAAAGATATTGCTGAAGGTTACATAGCAAATCACCTGATTCTGGACTGAGTTATCTTTAAAATGTCACTAGTACACGATCAAAGCAAAATAAATATTACAAATTTTCATAATTATTAAATAGAATGTAGAACTTACTGGAAAATGCATCTCTTGGTGGAATGGATATTATTGCTTTTTAAAATTCATATGTCTCTGAATGAATATGTCTTATTGCTAGAACAAGAAGAGTTGAGCATCAATTCTATTCCTGTTTCTAGTTTTTATAACTATGCCCTGAGTAATTGTGTTCTTATAAACAAGTGCTGTACTTGGGAACAGAGTTTTAATGTAGTAATGCCACTCAATTCTTGATCTCAAAAAATTAGATTTGATGATCTGTAAGCTGATTATTCAATTAGGCCCTCCTTCAATTTTGTGGAGAGCAAAGGATTGAAAACTACCTAACTTGTCAAAGGGTTTGTTAACCTAGTCCTTTATTTTCATTTTTTCAGTTTCTGGGAAATATACCAAACAGGCTTTATCAAGACATCAAATGACTGAATTAGACCTGTTTTTTTTTGTTGTTGTTGTTGTTGTTTTTTCCAATGAGATGTACCCTGTTTGACCTGACATACTCAATAGTTTGGGAAAAATCTAAACATTGTTCATTTTCATAAATGGTTTTGAATAAAATGCATTTTTGTTGTTATTAGGTGGTTCAATTCGTTTTTGTCAAAACTTTTCAGCTAATGGTACAGCTCATTCAAGTTGAAACTGTTTGTCAAGTATGGAAAATGTTTGTCATATAACCTAGTTAACAGAGCCCATTTTCACCATCAAACTAGCCAAATCAGATTTACTTTCCATCAGAAACAGTTTGACTTCATTGTTTCAATTCAAATAAAGTGTCATGCGTTTTGAGGAGTATAATGAAGACTGCAGAGAGACAGTCATGGAGTGAAACTTAAAAGACGTATTACTAAAAGCCATCAAGATTAAAATGGTGTAAGATATAATTGTTTTATCCATTTTCAAAATTAGTTATGAACACAAGATGAGGCTATGACATGTTTCCATTTACCTGATTACCAACAATGCAATACAATATGTTGCTAAATTCTATAAGTTATTTATTGTGTGTAGCATGGTAATTCTTTGGTGTATACAAATGTATCAAATTTATCTGGTTTTTGGGGAATAAATAAAGAAGAATCATCCATAAAAATTCAGCAAAACTCCACAAATTTAATTAAGCATAATGATCAAATTAAAAAAAAAATGAAACAATAAGGTATTTGTTGCTAAAAATGAATTGGTTCAGTGACTAGAAAATAGTTTTGTGTTTTGTGGGTAGCATATAGACAATTCTAAATATTTTCTGAAATATAATAAGGTGAAAATTGCTTATAACTTAGATAATTCACAATTGATTTTATAAAATGTATAGTAACTGCCTCATTGAATAACAGTGTGGTGATGAATTGTAATTAGTATTTGGGTGGTGAACATGGTGTAATCTATGCAGAAATAGAAGTGTAATGATGTACACCTGAAAATTAAAAAAAATAAAAAAATATAGGACACTCAGGCACATTTAAAAAAAATTATAGAATCATTTTGTAATACCTGCCATCTTTGAACACTGATTCCTGTCACCTGTAGATATTTTATTTTGCCCCATTATTCATATTTTATTATGACATTTTCTTCTAGTAGGATATGCACGTTTATTCTTAAATGTATTTCCAAAGCACAATATATCATTTGCTTCAGTCATGAATGGAATTTTTTTCCATTAGGTTTCAGTAAATGTTATTATTAATATATATTTAGTATTTTGTATAATATTACAATGATGAATAAAAGCTTACCAAGCATAAAAAAAAAAAAGAATAACACACGGAATCTAAAAGAAATAGCAATATTTGTATCCATGGGGTCAAATTACTCTGGATACAGTGGATACAGTGTAACTTGAACAATTGTATAGCCTTGGAAAACATTCTAGTTACATTGAAAAGAATCAGGGTCACTGATCTCTACTGCTTTGGCTGTTCTGAGGTGATTTTCTTTCCACTTGAAGACAGGTCCTGGGGATGAATATTGTGAATACCTGAGGGGATAATGGCATACGTTTAAATCTTAAAAAAAAAAAAAAAAAAAGCTGTTTTACACAGTCATCATTTCCTACCAATGACTTCTTTGCTTTGTTATGTCCTCTGACTGTTTCTTTAGAGAGAGTAATATAATATTTGATAATAGTGAGGGTGTGAATGAGATGAGCTCTTCAAAAAAAACTGCCAGTTCTCCGCTACCCACTGTGTGTATGTCTGAATTCAGAGTCTCCCAACAAGGATCAAAAATTTTCTCCCTGAACATGATTGAGCTCTCATTTGGTTTCCCAAGTCTGACGCTAAGGCGATGGTTAAACAAACTTTATAAACCCTTTAGGAATGAGTGGAACAATGGTCGGGTATTATGGCGGTCATTACTGGCAGCCATCTGTATCCTCGGGCACCAGACTCCTCCCAAGTACCTGGCTCCTGATTTCCTCTCTTTTCTACAGTCCAGCCTGCCCCCTATTCACCCCTATCCAATGCAGACCTTGTTTCTGGTGGCTGATCCAGTGAAAGTTAAGCATCGGTTTAGATACGATGATCTCCTATCCCCAGGGAGCCCAGGGGCTTTTTAGGCAGAGTTGTTTGTTTCCTTTCCCTCACATCCCCAGGGCATCTCCACTCCAGGGCATCTCCATTCCAAACCAGGCCTTAGGCCTTGCCTTTCATAATCAAAAGACTAGTGAATGTTATTTTCTAAATGACTTTCTCTCCCAAAGCCAAGTAGAAACCTTGCAAGTTCACTTTTTCAGTGATAACAGAACACATTGTTAGGCGAGGTTCAAAGCACCCCATTAACAGTTTCTGTAAGAGGAAGGGGAGAGGAGAAGATGTATTATTTGCCTTTCCAAAGCAAACTCCATGGTCACAGCTATTCGTCTATTTCTACTGCAGTATAAAATAGCTGATGAGGGTGGAAACGGTGGTGGGCAGAGCATGATAAAATGTTAATGTAAGAAGGGGGATGGCTTTTTCTCCTGAAAAAACTTAAAAGAATTGTCACTTTGGGCCAGCCCCGTGGCTTAGTGGTTAAGTGCGCGCACTCCGCTGCTGGCGGCCTGGGTTCGGATCCCGGGTGCGCCCCGACGCACCGCTTCTCTGGCCATGTTGAGGCTGCGTCCCACATACAGCAACTAGCAGGATGTGCAACTATGACATACAACTATCTACTGGGGCTTTGGGGAAAAAAAAAGGAGGAGGATTGGCAATAGATGTTAGCTCAGAGCCGGTCTTCCTCAGCAAAAAGAGGAGGATTAGCACGGATGTTAGCTCAGGGCTGATCTCCCTCACAAAAGAAAAAAAAAAAAAGGTACAAACTTCCAGTTATAAGGTAAATGAGTACTAGGGATGTAATGTACAACATGATGACTATAGTTAACACTGATGTACGATACATAGGATAGTTGTTAAGAGAGTAAATCTTAAGAGTTCTCATCACAAGGAGAAATTTTTTCCCTTTTTTCCTTCTTTTCTTTTTATTATATCTATATGAGAAGATAGATGTTAGCTGAACCTATTGCGGTAATCATTTCATAATATATGTAAATCAAACTATCATGTTCTATACCTCAAACTTATACAATGATGTATGTTAATTATTTTGCAATAAAACTGGAAAAAAGTTGGGAAAAAATCATTATGTTGTACACTTTAAACTAATGTTATATCAATAAAATCTTGATCAGACTGGGGGAAAATTTTAAAAATTTAAAAAAAGATTTAAACTTCTAGTAGCGATAGCAATCAGATTTACAAAAGTAAGATTTATTATGAAGTTAAGTAGCCAGTGTCTCTTAATGTTACTGAGTTGCTGGCTATTTTGACAATTGGGATGGCACCATAGCAGATGGCTGGAAATAAAAGATATTCCTTTATAGGCTTATAAAGATGAAAAGGAGCTTTGCATTTAGAAGAGTTAATCTTCAAGAACATTATTTTTATTTAAAAAACAGCCTTAATGTGTGTGTGTTTCCTGAATGTTCTAGATGGTACATGGTACCCTGAAAACTAAGAGTCACACTTCCCAGAATGAAATTAGGAAAAGTAGAAATGAAAAGAAGATCTATGGAAATGATGTGGTGCTGTCTGAATACCCTAAATTCAATCCAGTCTTCTGGGTAGAAATTCTGAGCGGGATGAGAAAATAGTGATTATAACCAAGAAATTGTATACCTAAGTAATGAGAATAATCTACCTCTGAATAGGGAATCTTTTCAGAGGGGAAATGGCTAGCATAGCATTTACCAAAGGGAGGGATCCAAAGTATCTAGAATTGGGATGGTCTCTATGGAGAGCATGCATTTGCTATTAGGCGCCAGCCATTAAAATCATCTAATTCATTCCTCTTCTGATCTGTGATCATTAGACAACCTTTGGATCATATTTGGCTTCACATTTGGGTTTGCCTATAGGAAGAAAAAGTGTTGTTCAGCAAATATAGGAAGCTCTCCACTTGGTGGTTATATCTCTTCCTATGAATCTTTTTTTTTTTGCAGAAGGCTCTAAAAACTTGGCTAAGTGTGAAACCACTTGGGATTCAGATCCATTCTTTGTGTACTGATGTTCTTCTGACCTTGTGAGACTGAAGGCAGGGCCTCACACTGTGGTGAACAAATTGAAGTATTGCTGTGGAGACCAGTCTGGGTGGCCAGCTGGCTTATCTCAGGTAACACTGAATTTTATTGACCGTATTTTAAGTTCAAATGGCAATGATTACACTGGTAACTCAAGTTCCTTGTAGAAAATGTGGTGAAAAAAAGAAGTTTATTGACAACAATAGTCTAGAGATAAGCCCCTGATCCAAGTTGCACCGATTAGAACCGTCCTTGGGATTTTTGAAGGTAATTGGTGTCCCTCTCTGGTGTCTACACTGTAAGCAGATGTCTGGAGGGAGTAGTAAACCATCAGATCCTCTGCCATGTGGATAGTGCCAGTCTGAGAGAGAAAAAAAATCTGCCAACCCATAGAGAGAAGCATAGATGAGAGACAGACAGCAAAAGCCCTGTGTGTTCTACATGTTCCTGAGACCTACTTTTGCTTGTCTCTACCCATCGTTTGATTACGTGAAACACAGTCCAAGAAACATCCTAAGTCCTATTGTTCAATATGGAATGTGCCTTGTTATGATGATAGGAGGGTACTAAAATGGGAAGGGATTGTGAAAAATGGTGGGGTGTGCACAGGAGCCTAATGAATATCAACATTTGTCAATGTTTACCCCTCTGTAAACAAACTGAACCTTGGCTTGACACTTCCTACTAATTGATGCTGGCTTACATCAAAACATCGATACAAATCTGATATTCTTCTAGCCAGATGGCTTGTTCTTTTCATATTAGTGTCTCAGTTACTCCAGGGAGGCCATGGATTGGGTGGGAACAACTCTTTAAAAGCAAGAACTTACTTGCTAGAAAGATTTGACTCAAGAATTATTTCCATGGAGTTGAACCATATGCCTCAACAGATATCAGAGTTAGTCGAAAAGAGAAGATATCTTTGTTTCCTCAAAGAAAGTTGAATAAAAATACTTATCGGTAATTGTTTTAGACAATGACTACTAAACAGACAATTGTACTTTTCTGGACTTAAGTAAGGAGCTTGTGTTTAAATGTTTTCCACCACTCTTTTTCTGTGACAATAGTAAGAAACCATAATTAAAAGATGAGATTCAGTTAGCCATTTAAAAAAATAATAAAAGGCTTAGTAACAGCCAAGATTCTTTCTGATTGAACATAAATTTGAATTTCTGCTATTTTAGGTTATTAGAAATACATACTTTGATGTGGTAAATATGTTGAACAAATTACAATGGTGGTTAAACAGTGAGTTTTGCAATAAAGAAAACATCTGTGTTGTTCCCCAAATTCAGAACTTTCAATACAGAAGGAAGAGAGAAGACAATGAACTTTTACTTATATATTCCCATTTTCTGTTATTAGGCAACTGTTATAGGCATTGGTCTTATGTACCAGGTATTGTCGGTCCTAAATAGATTTGCCTACAATAGGAAGCCCAATGGGCATGGGCCCTAGTCACAGGGACACAACATGATAATCATAAAGACAAAACATACTTGTTATGCTCACACAATACATATATGAAATAAAATAAGAGTAGTTATATAATGTAGCAATGAGGGAAAAGTGGAAGAAAATGAATGTGTACACATGCAGAAGGCTGGCTGGGATGGGCTGAGTTAACCGATAAAGCACTCTGCAGGAAGGTGGCCTTGAACCTGGTTTTGAAAGAGATGATGGGCACTGGATGGGCCGAGGGTGTAGAAGGTATTTGTAAGTTGTAAGTAGGTTAATTTTCAAGGTCAGTCATAGAAAAGATATATTCATTCTGTAGGGATGGAAAAATAATTTTCCCTCTACCCTTTTGGTTCTTGGCTAAGACACCCCCTGTAAGAAAAGATAGATTAGGGGCCAGCCCTGTGGCGCAGTGGTTAAGTGCACACGCTCCGCTGCAGCAGCCCTGGGATCACAGGTTCGGATCCTGGGCGTGCACCGACACACGGTTTGTTAAGCCATGCTGTGGCGGTGTCCCATATAAAGTAGAGGAAGATAGGCACAGATGTTAACCCAGGGCCAATCTTCCTCAAGAAAAAAAAAGGGGGGAGGATTGGCATCAGATGTTAGCTCAGGGCTAGTCCTCCTCACAAAAAAAAAGAAAAAAAGAAAAGACAGATTAATAAGAGAAAAACAAACAAAAGTTTAATAACATTGACAAGAGAATTTCATATACTGAGGTACATTGGGTAGCTATTCTGGTTCAAAACTGATTTGGCTTAAACTAAAGAAACCTGATTTATGGCCTATCAAACATCCATTGTACATCTGCTTTAACTGTTAAAGTAAAGAATGCATTAGACATTATCTCAAAGTGAAAAAATGCACTCTTTTGAGATAAGAATGCTTACTTCCCCTCCTATGCCCGCTAGTGCTGTAATGCCTGCCTGTATTAGCACTCCTGAAGATAAGTTCTCTTTCCTGGACATCAGGGTCACGTTGATCTGCTAATTTGCAACTGAATACCTCTTTGAAACTTTGATGAATATGTATCCTGGATGTGTTTAATGTATGTTCTTTGTTCTAAAAAGGTATAAAACTGTACTGAAAACCATGCTTCTTGGGAATCTTTCTTCTTTTGTGGAGACTGCCTTCCCAGATTGTAGTCCCCAGCCTGGCTCAAGTAAATGTCACCTTATCTCTCTTATATATGGAATGCTGTTGGCTATTTTGCATCAACAACATGTATAGCTCCTTTATACAAGGGAGAGACCCAGGAAAACTGAATAACTCATCCAAGTGGCCTAAGCCATCACCTTAAATGCCATCTCCAGCTAAAGACCAAAGATGTTGGGGGGAGGGGAACCAGTTATAGGAGGTTATCAGACAAAGCACAGAAAGGAGGGTATGGTTATTATGCAGATCTAAATCTCTGCCTTCTTCATTGAGAAGAGTTTCTAGAGATTTAGAGTCATCCTTCTCTTCCTGGTACAGAGAGGGAGACACCCTTACAAACGGAGATTTCCCTTATAAATGTAAATGTCTCTTCCAAAAGAGTAACTTCTACTCAGTTTTCAGAGCTTCTCCTGTGTCTGCTGTTTCTTAAAAATAACCAGCCTAAAATCCTCATGCCAAAGAGGCATATTTTGGGATGACAAATTTTGATCTCCTTCAATACAATTATAAGCATATTCACTCCTGAAGTGGGCATTTTTCCTAATTTTGATTTACATGAAACTGTAGATAGACCTTTGACTAATGAATTTCAGAGAAACTAATACAAATTAAGTCTAAAGCAAAGAAAGATTTATTTCCATTTCCTAGACTAAATGTAATATATAAAAGAGGAAGGGTAGGTGAAGAAGCTTATTTTTACAGGTGACACCGAACCTCTTAATCTCGAGTTCGTGTGCCCAGTGCACAGTAAGCCAATCACTGAGATATCGGTGCTTGGAGATGGAGAAAGGTCTATTTGAACTGGCTAAAATGAGAAGGCGGGAGGATAGGTTCTCTCAAATGCACCTTCACCAGAGAAGAAAGCAGGGGGTTTTATAGAGTTAAGGGGCTTGGCAGGAGGAGTTTTGGAGAAATGAAGGGAGAAATCCATGTTTCTTTCACTCCAGATAGGCCCTTTGGCAATCTGACTTCTGGGCACCAATGGGCAGCTGGGGGCTGGTTATCTGGTGATCATAACTTCCTTGAAGGCATTCTTTTTCTTCTGAAAAGCAGGCTTATAAATCCTTGTGACCCTGGAGTCACCCCTCAGGTTAAACAAGAAAACAGCAAGTGGCCAAGATTAACTTCTTTTCATCTATGTCTTTGTTGGGAACAAGGTTGAAAGGTAATCATGTTCTTATTGAATATTTACAGTAACCCTCAGGTACCCAGCTTCACAAGCATGATGATGAAGAGGTGGAGATTGGGGGCTTTGGAGCCACAGTTGGCTTTGCATTTCAGATTTGCTCTTTTCTAGCTTTACAACCATGGGCAAATTGCTCAACCTTTCTTATTATAAAACAACCTTGTTTTCTTATTTGTGAAATAGAAAGAATACTAGACCTACCATAGGATTCAGGGGAAGATTGAAATAATTCACTCATTCCACAAATATGTTTTGGGCTTCTACTATGTGCCAGGAAATGTTCTAGGCATGAGAAAGAAAGCAGGTGAGCAAGAGAGAAAAACCCTTGCCCTACCAGTGCTTCCATTCTAGTGGAATTAGCTGGTCAACAAACAAATGCATGAATAAAATATCAGGCAGAGATAAGTACTCTGCAGAAGGTTAAGTAGATTGATATGATAGAGGGCGACTGGGTAGCAACTTGCAGGTTAGGGAATGTCTTTCTCAAATCTGAATGTCATGGTGCATCCAGCCATGAGAAAACGAAGAGGAGCAGCCCTGGCAGAAAGAACCTCTAGTGCTAAGGTCCTGGGGCAGGAATCAGCTTGATGTGTTTGAGGAACAGAAATCAGGTCATTACAGCTGGAGATAGAGGGCAAGGGGTATAATAGGAGCAGATGGAATCAGATCATGTGGGGCTTTGACAACAAGGATAGGAAAAGTGTTTTGTCTAATGTGCAACAAAAAGCCCCCACAGAATTTTAAACTGGTGAAAGACATGATTTCATAACGGATGTAAAGTGCTCACTACTGGTGTTGGCACAGGATAAAACACTCAGTGTATGTTAGTAGCTGTTACTGTTTTGTTTAATCCTCACACCAGTCCTACGTGATGGTACTATGAAAGGAAATCATCCAAACCTGATCTGGGGCAGAATTTGTGGGCTGATGTGATTTTCAGCCCCTTGGAGAAGGATCTAGCATTCCTAATAAACCACTGGAGTATTTTTCTGATGGACTTTAATGCAGTTTAGAGTCCTTCTGGGAAGCTGATTGACTCCTCTGCTAACTCTTGTTCTTTAGATGTGCCCGATAACCTTTAATCAGATATTCAAAGTACAATGCTCTTTAAGCCTTATGCTATGCTAATAATCTTTAAACTAGACATTCCTCTTTTAAAACTCTAGTTGAGTGGTGTTCAAGTCATGTTTGCTTTCCTCCCCAAACAAAATCTTTGAACTAGTTTTTTTTTTTGAAGTCTTTTCCCTTGCCAACAAACTTGAAATAAAATGTGGATAGGGCTGGCCCCGTGGCTTGGTGGTTAAGTGAGCGCGCTCCACTGCTGGCGACCCGGGTTCGGATCCCGGGCTCCCACCGGCGCGCTGCTTCTCCGGCCATGCTGAGGCCGCATCCCACATGCAGCAACTAGAAGGATGTGCAGCTGTGACACACAACTATCTACTGGGGCTTTGGGGGGAAAAATAAATAAATAAAATCTTTAAAAAAAAAAATGGGGATAAATGTTTGCACTCAATTGATCTGAGAAACTGTTTTGACAATATCATTAATATCACCAGTCTACAGTCAAGGAAACTGAGGCTTAGAAATGTTAAGTAACTTCATCAGTGCCACAGATTTGTGCTCAAAGCCTGTGCATTTAAGCACTCCACTGTACTTCCCCCCAGGAAGACCAAACCCAACCCAGTGTTCCAAGAAGAAGCAAAGCAAATCTGAAACCAAGGGAAAGCATAATTCCCAGTGATCAAACTCCTCTTTCTTCTACTGCAATCCCATTATTATCTGCTTTATTTTATGTTGATTTTGAAAGATTGGTATTCTGTGATTCATTATAACCTCCCTTTTCTGCCCCCAAGATATTTATGTGTAGCTCATCCCCACTCCCACTTTGCTTTTTGATTTTTAAGAGTTCTAATTTATTCTTTCACTAATTGAACCCAAACCTAACTAGGATGGACCTTTTCTCCAGTTTGTCAAGGCCCATGAAATCTATTCTTCTGGTCTAGGATGTCACTTACTTGAATCTTCAGTCTGTCAAGCCTGGAGCTTTAATTCATTAGCGTATATGACTCATGCCAATCACACAACCAGATTATGTGGATCTGCCGAGCTGAAGTAAATTACCCATTACCCGTAGTGAGAAAAAACGTGAGTGAGAACATTGAGGCATGCTAAAACACTCTGGATTATTTTGGAGGATGGGGGAAATCCCTACTTCTCACTACCAAACATTATTTTCTTAGAACGGAATAGATTCCACAGGTGTGCTGGAGCCTCATGTACATGTGCATGTACACAAGCTCATGTTAAAATTTCAGGAAATTTGTTAAGTAGTCAATGCCAAGTTGGTAGCTTGAAATTGGCCATGTGGGAATATTTACACCACGGAAATTGGCAGATGCCAAAAATCGGGGTCTATTTCCCCCATTGAGCCAGTTTGTAGACACTGAGCAGTACACTGCTGTGGGGCCCCTCAGGTTCACCCATCTTTCTGCCTAGTTATGGGATAAGATGAGGACATGCAAAGACAATGGGACGGTTGCCAGGATGGGTTTTTGGCAGGCATTCCATTTCCTGCCTGTATTTTTACCCATCACATACTCTGGCAAGAGATCTGTAGTCAAACAGACCCCATATTCCTAGTGGCAAATGAGGTTCACTATCATTTTTCCCCCTAGGGTTGAATCCCGGTTCCATTACTACTTGCTCTGTGACTTGGGCTGGTCAGTTATCCACGTCCCTAGGCCTGCTTTCTCATGACTATAGTGAGGAGAATATTGCCAACCTCATAGTTTGTGTGTGTGTGTGTGTGTGTGTGTGTGTGGTCGGGGGAGGGTGCCCATGAAAAGCTTTGCTTAGGAACTGGTGCACTGTAAACTTTCAATAAATAATAGCCCTAATCGAAATTGAAATTATATTATTATTTACTAGATATTCATAGACACTCATGGCAGTTCCTGGAGGCCTCACATCTGTGGTGATGTCCTAAGCCCTGGAACCAGCCTGGCTTGCACCATTTCACCCACAAGGTGGTGCTGTCTCTCTGCCTGTGCTCCATGTGGCTCGGAGCCCCCACACAGGTATGATTCCCTTGTATTTCAAGCCACATCAGCCACACACTTTCTCCCTTTCATTCAGTGCTTGCCTCCAGTGATACCTCAAGTGCATCGAGCTTGATAACCTTTTCATCTAGAAAGAAGTGGGGGGAAAGAAACCTTTCTTGAACTATGTTGATTTGGCCTGGATGGCTTTTCATTGACACGCAGAAGGAATATTTTCTGTCTTTGTGCAAAATCTCCCTTTTGTTCACTGAAAGGATGTTTTTAACAGGTAGGAAGCTGAAGTCTTTGGGGTTTTCTTCTGTTCTCTTTTGTCTGTCTTGGTTCCTTTTTCCTCATTCTCCAGAATCCTCAGGGCAACAAGATAAAGTTAATATGGGGTCAGCAATCAGACAGACCTAGATTTGACATATGATTCTGCTACTTGTCAGCTGAATGACCTTGGGCTACTCATTTGAATTTCCTTCTTTCTTTCTTTCTTTTTTGAGGAAGATTGGCCCTGAGCCAATCTGTTGCCAATATCCTCTTTTTTTCTTTTTTCTCCCCAAAGCCCCCAGTACATAGTTGTAGGTCCTTCTAGTTCTTCCATGTGGGACGTGCGTCAGCATGGCTTGATAAGCAGTGACTATGTCTGCGCCCAGGATCCGAACCGGCGCACCCTGGGCCACCAAAGCAGA
Source organism: Ceratotherium simum simum (assembly GCF_057802395.1). Classification (NCBI taxonomy): domain Eukaryota; kingdom Metazoa; phylum Chordata; class Mammalia; order Perissodactyla; family Rhinocerotidae; genus Ceratotherium; species Ceratotherium simum. Next base: position 10,536,892 of record NC_141907.1, read on the forward strand.
ACGCATGAACTTAACTGCTGTGCCACCGGGCCGGCCCCTGCTTATTTGACTTTCTGGCCCTCAGCTTCCTGATCCATAAAATGGGGCATCTATCTATCTATCTATCTATCTATCTATCTATCTATCTATCTATCTATCTATCTATCTTGAGTTAGTCCTGTACTTCACAACCTGGCTACGTACGTGTTAGATTCACCTAGGGCGCTTATTCAAAAATAGTTGAGGGGCCCGCTCCGTGCTGTAGCGGGTAAGTGTGCGTGCTTGGCTGCTGGTGGCCCGAGTTCAGATCCCGGACGCCATTGACGCTTGTCAGGCCATGCTGTGGCGGCGTCCCATATAAAGTGGAGGAAGATGGGCATGGATGTTAGCCCAGGGACAGTCTTCCTCAGCAGAAAGAGGAGGATTGGCTTGAATGTTAGCTCAGAGGTGATTTTCCTCACAAAAAAACAAAAACAGTTGATTCCTTGGCTCCGCTCCAAAAGATTCATTCACTTGGATTGGATTTTACCCCAAGCATCAGTCTGTTTTAGAAGCTCCCTGGGCAATTCTATGTGCAGTGAGGGCTAAGAACTGCTGAGATCCTCTTCTCAATCCTCTCTAAGCCTCAGCTGGCTAACATGCTCATAACCTGGAAGTCTCTTGACTCAACAGCTCATATAAATATAAAATGAGTCTCCTTTGCTAACAGCCACGTTGTTACCGCAATCCTCCGCCTGCTCAGATTAGCAGGCAGTGCAGTCTCCCCAACCCCCACCCGTTGTCTCCAGGGGCCTTTCACAGGATGCCCAAGAACCCACATTGGTGCTCTGCAGGTAAGAAGAACAAACCTGGGATCCTTCTCCCCCTGCTGATGCTGGGCAGTCCCTGTGGTCAGAAGAAATGCCAGCCTGTGCAGTGGTTCCTCAGAACAGAGGACGATGGTCCTTCTCTTCAGTTATCCTCGGTTAAGGGTACTCTTCTCTCCAATGGGCCTGGACTGCCAGGGCACTGGGCCATCACAGGTCAGCTCTTCCACTTCACATAAGTGCAACTATATTTCCTAAGGCACATCCTAGCACCCAGTGAGCAGTATCATGATTTACAGCCTCATCTGCTCACTGCCCAGAATCAGCACTCTGCTCCAACAACTTATGCCTGGGTTGCCCAGTCCACACGTCTCCCTCTTGACAAATTGGAGATTCTTCTTTTTCTTCCCACCATTTGGTCTCAGGTGGGTCCACCCTTGCCCATCAGATGTGTTTTAATAAATGTAGTAAGTAGATAAATACTAGCCCCTTTTCTCCCAGAAGCCTGCTTGGCCCACTGTGTAGATTCATATATGTAGAAAGATGTATGAGAGATGATCCATCATCAATTTACTTATCAGGCTTTTCTAAACCCAGGATCTTTTCAAGTCTTATCTCCACTTAATCCCTTTCCCATACATATGTGCCCCTTTACTCTTTTGACCTCCCACCTACTTCCCCTCTAGTAATCACCAATCTGTTTTCCTTATCTATGTGCTTGTTTATCTTCCACATATGAGTAAAATCATATGGTATTTATCTTTCTCTGTCTGACTTATTTTGTTTAGCATAATACCCTCAAGGTCCATCCATGTTGTTGCAAATGGTACGATTTTGTCTTTTTATTTTTGTTAGGAAGATCAGCCTTGAGCTAACATCCATGCCAATCCTCCTCTTTTTGCTGAGGAAGACTGGCCCTGGGCTAACATCCGTGCTCATCTTCCTCCACTTTATATGGGACACCGCCACAGCATGGCTTGACAAGCGGTGCGGCAGTGCGTACCCGTGATCCGAATCTGGGCTGCCAGCAGCCGAGCGCACGCACTTAACCACTAAGCCACGGGGCCAGCCCCAATTCTGTCTTTTTTTAATGGTGGAGTAGTATTCCATTATATGTATATACCACATCTTCTTTATCCATTCATCCATTGATGGGCACTTGAGTTGCTTCCAAATCTTGGCTATTGTGAATAATGCTGCGATGAACATAGGGGTGCATATATCTTTTTGAATTATTGATTTCATGTTCTTTGGATAGATACCCAGTAGTGGAATAGCTGGATCATATGGTGTTTCTATTTTTAATTTTTTGAGAAATATAAAAACTAGACTATTGGTAGTGAACATGATGCAGACTATACAAAAACTGAAATATAATAATGTACACCTGAAATTTATGCAATGTTATAAGCCAATATGACCTTAATTAAATAATTTTTTAAAAAATCCAAAATTCTATGTTAAGAAAAAAAAAAGTCCCTTTCCCCAAATCAGTGGGTAGGAATGTACTCACTTTGCATATATGTAACTCAAAGGGATAAATGGAATGGTTATTTCCAGGGCAAAGGGACAACTTGCTCCAAAGTTAAGTTCAAGTTTTTACGATGAGCACAGAAACCACAAAAAATACCCAAGATGGTAGTTTTCTTAGTTTCCACCAATTTTAGGATTCAGTCTCCTCTGGGCAGCTCATTTCATATAAACGAGGTTGATATGAATGGCAACCTCCCAGGATAGTTGCAAATAATAAGTGAGAAAAGATGTGGAAAGATCAATTTGTATTGTCTTATTATTGTCACTGTTACTAATTAGTTATGCTAATCAACATCTAATCAGAGTTGCCCCTTTGGACAGTGAGTACCCCATGGCCAAGTTATCTCCCCTCCTCTTCCTGCCATACAGTATTCAATGTAGTGGCCCTGACCTCTGACCAGTACAACCCAGTGATCCCAGGTTCTCACTGTATCGCCAATAAGTCACATTAACTAGAGATGCGGCCTGGTCACTGAAATGCAGGGCTGTGGGCCCAGTGTTACTTGCTGTCTCTCTCTCCTACTCTGCTTATGAGGGAAATGTAAGAGAAAACTCTTGGTCAGGTGGCCTTTGGGTTGGTTCTTTGGTTTTCCTCTGGATAGATCCAAAGGTCTTCAGGGGGTTAGGAGAAAATCGGGGAAAGTCTGGTTTGAGCATGTTCTCCAACATAGTCAACCCAAAGCCCTAAATATTGGAGCCATTGGGTCCTTGCCTGGCCCTTTAGGAAAGTGAAGTACTCTGTCTTGATTCTCATGTAGCTTCTTGGGTCTGCTCTCTATTAGTTAGCAATCTGGAAGGGAGGAGGCTTGTAATTAGCACCCCCAAACCTACCACAGTTGAAAGGCTAAGACACTGATGTTTTAAGAAATGTGTACATGTCCCTCAAAGGGAAGGTCCGTTTTGGCATCCTCTCTTGGTTGCTAGCTATGGATGATGTGGATTTGATTACCTAAGGGGGTTGGCTTGTCTCTCTGATGGATGGCCAGGAGATATATTCAGGAGGTGGTGCTGACTGGGCTCAGAGGTTGACTGGATGAAGCAGGAAGGGAGAGGGAGATATTCAGGTTGACCATTTCCTCTAGAGCAAGCATTGGCCAACTATAGCTAGCAGGTCAGATATAGCCTGCTGCCAGTTTTTGTTTTTAACTTCTTATTTTGAAATAATTTAAGACTCAATTGCCACCTGTTTTGTAAATAAAGTTTTATTGGAACATTACCACACTTATTTGTTTACTTATTATCTATGGCTACTTTCATGATACTGTGGCAGAACTGAGTAATTACAACAGAAAACACATGATATACAAAACCTAAAATTTGTACCAACTGACTATTTACAGAAAAAGTTTGCTGACCCTGCGCTAGAGTCAAAGGTGCTTCTCAATCAAAGATGCTCCCCAGGGGCCGGCCCCGTGGCTTAGTGGTTAAGTGTGCACGCTCCGCTACTGGCGGCCCGGGGTTCAGATCCTGGGCGTGCACCACTTGTCCAGCCGTGCTGAGGTGGCGTCCCACATACAGCAACTAGAAGAATGTGAGACTATGACATACAACTATCTATGGGACTTTGGGGAGAAAAAGGGGAAAAAAAGGAGGAGGATTGGCAATAGATGTTAGCTCAGGGCGGGTCTTCCTCAGCAAAAAGAGGAGGATTGGCATAGATGTTAGCTCAGGGCTGATCTTCCTCACAAAAAAAAAGAAAAAAGAAAGAAAAGATGCTCCCCAGAACTGCCTTAAATTCCATAATCCTCCTTGCTGGCACCCAAAGGCCACAAGAGCTCTAAAGACTAGAGCACTGCAGAGTTGGAAGGGGGCATTAGTGGGCATCCAGGGCAATTACTCTCTGAGGCCAGAATCTCCCAAGGATACCTCCTCAAGAGATCTCCTGGTGGTGGAGGCATATCATTTCCAACTCACCTTCTTTGGGAAGTTCTGGCTGTTGGAAAATGTTTTCTTACATTAAGCTAAAATCTGGCGGGCAGAAAAAATTGTTCAAATTTTATTATCTATGATCCCATCTCCAGCCTTTGGAAGAGGAAGACTCCATCACCAGCAGGGTGGGCTGTGCTGCCTGTGTTGTGTGGAGCAGCACGATGAGTGGGGAGGAGATCTGCAGAAGCTGGAGTACTCTACATGGGAAAAGATGCTGGACACCCCTAGAGAGAATGATCCCGAGAAGGAACACTGGAGGGACGTGGCTGGACAGGAATGGGGTGGGAGAGGAGCTGTGCACGAGGAATGAGACAGAGCTGTGGAAGCTGTCTCACATTATTCTTCAAAGCTTCTGGAGTAGGATTTGGGTTTGTGGGCGTGTTTCTACGCGGTTCAACCAGCTGAAATGTTCCTTAAAGAAGAACAAGGGGGTCCAAATGGTCCAGGCACATTTGAGTTGTGTCTGTTTCCCTGAGGTTCCCATGTATTAGTCTTATAGTCTCAGTCCAAAGAGTTTTCAGACCAGCAGCACCCTAGCCATAGATGTCCAAATCCCACCTTGCTGCCTTCCTTTCTGGCCACAGATTGCTTCTTCTCTCATCTCTAAGGTTGCTCCAAACCAGAAGATGTGGAGAGAAAGAGAGGTGAAGGGAGACCATGTACTACACCTTTGGCGCACAGTTGAAGGTTCCCAGGGTACCGGATAGGGCAAAGATCTCCAGATGTATACCAGATGCCATGAGTTCAAGATCTGTTTCTGTAATAACTCCATGTACAACTTTTTGTCATCAATTCTCTTCTCTGTGCCTTAGTTTCCTCCTCTGGACAACGAGAGACCAGATCCAGAGTAGTGTTCAAAATGCTGCTTGCTGAGCTTTAGATGTTCTCCAAGGGGCTTCTGGGGGCTTGGAGCAGGATGGTGGCAATGCAGATGCTAAGATTTCCCGGCTGCCCTAATTAACTTTTGTCACAGCAGCTTTGCACTGTCTACTGAATAGATTGGAGTTCCTTAAAAGCCCCTATTATCACTAAATTTCTGCTGCTAAGGAAAAAAAGGGCTAGAACCCAATAATCTTTATCAGCATTTCTCAATGTGTGACGCTTGTCTCACTAGAGGGATACAAGCTGATTTTATGTGATACATGGATGAACATATTTTTATTGAGATATACTTGATACATAATATTATATTAGTTTAAGATGTAAAGCCTAATGATTTGATATATGTATATATTTTGAAATGATTACCCCGATAAGACTAGTTAACATCTTTCACCACAAATATTTACAATCTTTTTTTCTTGTGTGAGAACTTTTAAGATCTATTCTCTTAGCAACTTTCATATATACGATACAGTATTATTAACTATAGTCACCATGCTGTACAGTACATCCCCAGGACTTTTTAATTTTATAACTGGAAGTTTGTACCTTTTGACCTCCTTTAACCCATTACCCCCCGCCCCCACCTTTGGTAATCACCAATCTGTTCTCTGTGAGTTCAGTTTTTTTTTTTTTTTTTTTAGATTCCACATATAAGTGAGATCATATAGTATTTATCTTTCTCTGTCTGACTTATTTCACTTAACATAATGCCCTCAAGTTCCATCCATGTTTTACAAATGGTAAGATTTCATTCTTTTCTATGGCTGAATAATATTCCATTGTGTATGTATATCACATTTTCTTTATCCATTCATCCCTTGATGGACACTTAAGTTGTTTCCACGTCTTGGCTATTGTAAATAATGCTGCAATCAACATGGGGGTGCAGATATCTTTTTAAGTTAGTTTTTTCCTTCCCTTTGGATAAATACCCAGAAGTGGAATGCTGGGTCATATGGTAGTTCTATTTTTAATTTTTTGAGGAACTTCCATACTGTTTTCCATAGTGGCTGCACCAGTTTACATTCCCACCAACAGTGCACAAGGATTCTCTTTTCTCCACATCCTCGCCGACACTTGTTATTTGTTGTCTTTTTGATAACAGCCATTCTAACAGGTATGAGGTGATAGCTCATTGTGGTTTTGGATGAACATTTTAATTTTCATAGTTACCATATTTATTTTAATATCTCATAGGAAAAAGTATACCTAGCACATCCAGTGTATGTTTTCATACATCTATTGCTTAGGATGTGGCTAACTGTAGTCAAATAAGTGGGCTTATTTAAAGGAGGAGAATAAGCAAACAACGGTACGTATGATATAGGACTATGGCAAACATGATTGACGTTTGGGAAAATGGACAAAATGGCCTCTGCAGGCCCTCCTGGCTCTGACATTCTAGTATTCTTCCCCCTCTTCATCTTTTCTCCTGTTTCCTCCCCCTCCCCAGGAAAGAAGACATTATGATGTGTAGTTCCAGATTCAAAACAACGACCCTGACATGCACGGGGTCTGCATTCTCTGTGTCCTCTCGGTCCTCCCAGCAGAGAGCTTGGTTTTGTCAGGGGCAGCTCTGTTTTCCCACCTCTGGTCTCTGATGGTACATGAAGTCAGCAGGAAAGCGATCAAAATGAAAGCAAGAAAAACAGGGCTCTGCAAAGAGTGCGGATATGCATTTCATTTGCGATTAGCCAAGGCGCTCTCTCCACCGTTAGCAGAATGCCTAATGTGCTTGAGTTTGAAAAAGCAAATCTGCAGAATTAGCAGCCAATAAACTGTTAGTCTTGCAGACTGTTGATTCTATCTTGCTCCTTTTAACCATCAGAACTCACTTATTTTTACTTACTTCTTGGCATGAAATTATTTCCTATATTCTCTTGTTAACTCACTCCTAATGGGATAATGCACGTCTACTTTCCTTGCTCTGGATTCTGGGTGATTCATCCATAATTGTCTATTTTCTAATGTTAGACGTGCACTGGGTGTCCATAGTTCATGAAGCATGGCATGCCATGGTGGACAGAACTTGGGTGTTGGGGCAGATAGACCTGGATTTGAATCCAGTTTAGCCACTTATGAACTGTGGGCTGGTGTTCCTTACTTAAATGAGCTTGAGTCTCACTTTCTTTGATTACTCAACAAGAATTATGCTTCTTTCATAGAATTTTTGTGAGGATTTAAGACATACCATATATATATATAAAAGCCTAGCCTGAGCATGTCGAGTTTTAGATGCTAAATATCAGTTGTTTTTTCATTTTCACAAGCTCAACACGTCTTTGTACTGGATACTGCAGACAAGGCAAAGATGAATATGACATAGGTCAGGAAGGCACGTAGGTTTTATTTCACGTGCCAGCTCTCATGAAGTGTGCAGCTTCAGGGAAAACTGTGTAAAGAAGGATTTTAAGGGTCAGAAGGGAAGGGCATCTAGTTGATTAGCCATGTCCTCAGGCTCGGGAGGGGGCAGTGGGGGACACGAACATCCCACATTTGCCATCATTGACACAAGTCCTGCTTTGGGGAAGTCAAAGCTAACAGAGTGTGAAATTCCTGGAGAATAAACAAGTAGCTATTGAGCATAAAGACAGTGGTAGGTGCTTTTACATATGTTATGTTTGGAATCCTCTCGGCCAACTGGAGGGGAATGAATTATTATTCATATTTTATAAATTAGGAAATGGAGGCTCAGACAAGCTAAGTAATTTTCTCGAGGGCTTACAAAGTAGGAAGTAGTGGAAATGAGATTTGAACCAGATCTGTCTCATCCCAGAGGCCTTTTGTTTGCAATTACTCTTTTTTTTTTTTTGTGAGGAAGATCAGCCCTGAGCTAACATCCGTGCTAATCCTCTTTTTTTTTGCTGAGGAAGACTGGCTCTGAGCTAACATCTATTGCCAATCCTCCTCCTTTTTTTTCCCCCCGAAGCCCCAGTAGATAGTTGTATGTCATAGTTGCACACCTTCTAGTTGCTGCGTGTGGGACACGGCCAGAGAAGTGGTGCATCGGTAAGCGCCCGGGATCCAAACCCGGGCCACCAGTAGCGGAGTGTGCGCACTTAACCGCTAAGCCATGGGGCCGGCCCCTAACTCTTTTAATTGGGGTGTTTAAATAGAGTCATTTTTTATTTTTTTAAATGTATATATATATATTTTTGCTGAGGAAGATTCACCCTGAGCTAACATCTGTGCCAATCTTCCTCATTTTGTATGTGGGTCGCTGCCACAGCATGGCTGACAAGAGGTGTAGGTCTGCACCCAGGATCCAAACCCGTGAACCCGGGCCACCGAAGTGGAGCATGTTGAACTTAGCCATTAGGCCACGGGGCCAGCCCCTAGAGTTATTTTTTAAAAAATTGAGGTAAAATTTTGCTACCTTAAGGTTTGTCAAAGTGCACTAATCTTAAGTGTTCAGGTTGATGAACTTTTAATTGTACCTGGGTAATTTAAACACACTTGTGTAACCATCAGTCAGACCAGGACACAGAACTTTATCATCTGTCTGAAAGCTTCCTTCTGTGCTTTTCCCAGTCAATAACTTCTCCACTAAGACATTACTAATATTCTGGTACTTATCATCATGGATTAATTTTGACTGTTCTTCAACTTAATATAAATGGAATTATATACTAATTTCACTTTTGTGTCTTGCTTTTTTGTTCAACAAAATGTCTGTGAGATTCATCCATATTGTTGTATTAGTAGTTTTCTTTTTTATTGCTGTGTAGTACTCCATTGTATGAATACACCACAATTTATTTATTAATTCTCTTCTTGAGGGACATTTAGGTTGTTTGCAGTTTTTGGCTGTTATGAATAAAGCACATATCAACATTCTTATAATGCCTTTGGGTGTACATACCCTTATTCTCTTGAACATATACCTAATAGTGGAATTCTTGGGCTGTAGGATAGGTGAATATTTAACTTCAGTAGATATGAGCCTTTGCTTTTTCCAGTGAGAGCTGCACAAAGCCAGGGTCTCAGGTCTTCTCGATCTCTACTGTATTCTCAGAACCCACAGCAGTTCTTGGCTGAAGTCAGTGCTAAGGAGTCATTTTTGAGTAGATGAAAATATTTGCATGTTGTGCATCTTGGTTCTTGGCTTTGTATTGGGGCAGTCATGTTTCAGTGAACAGAGAGGTCAGAACCTCTCTCCTTGTGCTCAGACTCCCCTGTTTAAAACAAATATTTTATAATGCCTCCTTAAATATCTTGAAATGAAGTTCACAGATAATACAATCTGTCTACACATGTATTTTCTTTGTAATCAATATGGTGTTCTAACTATTCTACAAAGTAAAAATAAAAAGAAAGTAATTTAGTAAGGTAATGAGTATTTCAATATACAAATGCCTGGGGACTGCTATGTTGGAAGAGACAATGAAATACACAGATACTGGCAACTGTACATATATTGAGTACAGATGCAGGGCAGAGTGAGGGAAGTGAGATGGTCTGCTAACTCCTACCATGAGTGGCATTTTTGTTGGTGATACGATTTTCCAAATGGCAACCAACTCTTGGTAAAATTTCTAATAAAAGAAAGTAAAATCTTCCCTTAATTCATTCTGGAAAATTAATTGTCTATTAAAACTGTATAAGAATGCTTTCTTTTTATATGTAAAATGGAATTGAGGTCTAGAGTCAGATAACTTTTTCAACTACAGGAATGTTCTGTGGGATATATGTAGCATGAAGCATATTCTTCATTGGACAAGACTGTCCCAAACATCATATAGGGTGTTTACTCTTCTTGATCCTTAACCATGAAATGCCAGTCAATGCCCTCTTATCACAGGCGATCATCCCCACAAATTTCTAAAATTCTTGGGGATGGTACCACCCCCATGAGAACCACAGTTCTAACTCAACTCCCCCATTTTATGACAGGAAGAACTTCCCCCTGAATCATACGGGGATTTCGAGGTTAAGCGTGGGCCACAATCTCCTGACTCCTTAGTCTAAATCGGGATTCTGTCCACCATAGCAGTTGGAGCTGGGGTTTCAAGTCAAGTAGACTTGGGTTCAAATCCTGGCTCTGAGCTTAGGCAAATTGCTTCATCTTTCTGAGCCTCTATTTCATCATTTGCAAAATTGAGATTACGAATAGCATTTATTTTAAAGACTTGTTGTGAGGATTAAGGGAGATTATGACTATAAATTCCTGGGACATAGTGAGATCTCAGTAAACGGTAGCTATTATTACACCCCTTTAAAGCTGATTTATTTACGTGTCAATGTGTATCATTTTGCTGGAGAAATTTTCCGTTTGAACTTTTCTCTGCGGAGAAGCACTAGTTTATCTTTATCCTTTGTTTCCAAAGCTTCAAAGAGTCCCTTTCCAGGGAAAAGTGTCCAAAAGCTGTTCTAGGCCACATTCAAGGACAAAATGTCTTGGTCTGAGTAGCTCAGAGCACTCTGACACTAAGAAGAAACCTTGGGGCTGCAATTTGGTTTGAAAAGAAGGAAAAGAGATGATGACATTTTTGAGCACTTATTTTGTACCAGGTGCGTTGTGAAGGGTCTGTTTTTTCATTCTCTCAATGCCCTGTGAGGCGAGTATTGTTTATTATTACCCCTATTTTACAGATGAGAAAGTGGAGACTCGGAGCTATTTAGGCCCTTCCTCTAGGTCACACAGAGCCAAGATTGAAAACAAGTCTGATAGACATTTTCTTGATTTGGGTCCTTTCAAAAGCAGACCCTGAGACAAGGATTTGGGTGCAAGCTGTTTATTTGGGAGGAGTATTTATTTGTTGTCAATTTATTGCCTCTCAGCTCTGATGTACCCTTCAATATACGCTCTGTGATAAAGGAATTTCTTTAAGTATTTCTCCTTTAATGTGAGCATGATGTTTAGCTTTCTCAGTAGAGGGCGCTAGAGGGATATTGCAGGAGGAAGAAGGTCTCCTGCCATTTCTGTGCCAGATCAGGCTCAGCTATGGGTATAAGGACATTCAGCCCCAGCCACGGGCCAAAACATGGTCCTTCTGCAACACTGCAGCCTCAGCATTGTGATAACTTTTGTGTAGGCCCCTCAACATGGAAACCAGAGCATGTAGCGCAGACCACGCTCTCCGAAGGACTGCTATCCCTGTCGGCTCCCGGACCTCACATTCAAGGTCAGTTGCTGGTTGTCTGCTCTCTCACATGCACTCTAGACGGTGGCCTTTTGGGTTTGCAGCACCTCTGGACCAGCTCCAGCCTGGCCAAAGCAGCAGACTTCTCTGCTATCCAGTAGGTGGAACCACACCTTCCCAAAGATTCTGGATCCCTCCCAAGTTTGTCCTTCTGTGGGACTCACCCTAAGACAGGGTGCCTTATAGAGTTTCCTTACATCTTAAAGTTACTCTTTATCATAATGATTGTTTATATTAAACTTCCTGTTTAAGTTATTGTGTGGTTTCTGTCTCCTGATTGGACCAAGACTATCATAGGAGGTGATCCTAGGTAAAAGGTAAGAAGGTAGAGAAGGGAAAAAAGCCAGTAAGGAATGTGTTAATGAGTGGGTCACTATTGTGAACACCTGGGTTTCAATTGCCTGGTGTCCTTCTGAGAGTCCAGGTGCCACACACTTCAGCATTGCCCCAGCAAGGGGCAAGGGGGCTGTATATTTATCCACCAATTCCCATCCTCACTGGTTGAGGGTTGCTCTTGGGGATCTTAACTTCCTGGCACTTCTGTCCTGCCCTGCATTCCTGGACTGTCCAGGGCATACCTCTGTAGCCAGAAGAAGCCCTCAGGTAGAGAAGCAGGTCCTTGATGGTAAGACAGCTGTGTTCATGGGAACTCCCACTGAAGCTGCGGGTGACCTCTAGATTGAGCCAAGGGGTTGTGGGTGGGCACTGATGCATTTACTACAGACATGTTGCAGGATGCTGTGCAACAAGGAAATTGGTCAGCGGATGCCAATGAATGGCTCAGAATGATTTGAGGGTGACTTTTCTGGAAAAGCCAGTTGCAGAAGATCAAATGTTTTCCTGACTGGTATAATTTAATTGTACAGTCAGTGTTTGCTGTGGATAATTGTGTTTTTCTTTGACCTTGACAGTCTCACTGGCTTGCTATCTGCACTGGAAAATGTTGTTTTCTACCTCTTTCAAATACGATAAGCCAAACCTGGCTTCCATCAAGAGCTGGCAGCCCTGCCATTTTCAGGAGGTGCTGATGGCTGTGGTATCCAACCAGCAAAAAGGCTGTGGTGTTTGTATTTTCCATTTTGCCCTTTAAAAGAACATTTCAGTTAAAGCAAAAGGCTTTTTCTTTCACCTTGGGTTTTTTTAAATAGAAATCTTGATGGCATTAAGCCCTTTTAATTCTGAGCACCAGCTTCTAAAGTTCAGTGATGACAAAGCTCTGTTCTGGCATGGAAGGCAGTTGATATCAAGGCGAGAGATTCTAATCATCAGAAACACCAGAATAAAAATATAGGCAGGAGAGAAGTTTATGACAAAGGGTCATGGACAGTGTTTGTCTGTGGGTAATGTGGGCTGAAGAAGGTTATTTCTACATCAAAAAATTTAAATCATTCACATTTTGCAATAATTTAACCAACTTATATGGCTTCCTAACTGGTGATGTGTCCTTTCACATTTAAAATGCTCATAAAGAAAGAACAAGGAAGCTTACCCCGTCCTGAAATGGAAAGATCTCTGAGATATGGTGTTAAGTGACAAAAGCAATATGCAGAACAATGTTAATTAGCTAACATTAGTATGAGAAAAAAGGAAAAAAGATTATAGTCACATTTACTTGTATTTACATGAAAATCTAATAAAAGCATCTAAGTATGAGTAAGGAGGGCAGAAACAAGGGGTGAGATTTTTCAATTTACAAGTTTTGCATTGTTTTGATTTTAAAATCATATCAATGCATTTCCTGCTCAAACAAAGAGAGAAGTAACGAATTGCCCAGTGAAGAACATAATCATTGAAGAGCAAGCCTCTGTTCCATGATCATCTTTACAACCTTCGCAGGAAGCTTCAGATGGAAAATGTATCCCACAAAATTCAAATATCTACACATAGTGAATCCTGTGCAAACATTTGAGGCTTGAGTACGTTTATCTGATCATAATTTTTTTATGTCTCTGCTGCGTATTGACCGTCCAGGCAGCAGGGGGAAGTGTTTCTCTGTTTTTCTTTGCATCTTCCTCCACCTCCCCAACTTCATATGCAAAACCAACGAAGAATTCTCTAATTCAAATCTATGCACAAAATGCACCACATTTTCTGGATTCGTGTTGTGACTCCTCCCAAAAATCTTTTGGGCACTTAAAGTTTCCAGCAGGCTGCTTAATGATTATTCAAAAGGGGCTGATTGTTGTGTTTGCTGGTGTAAAGTCTTTCTTCTCTCTTCTCTCTGCCCTCTTCTTATCATTCCATTCAGCTCCCATACGTCACTTTCCATAATCAAGTCATAGAAAAAAAACCCCTTAAATTATGTAAATTCACAGCTCTCTCTCTCTTTTTCTTTTTTACTTTGCAAATGAGGCTCAGGCTTTGGAAAGCAAAACAAACAATCAAACAAATAAAAAGAGGGTGGATTTTGGACCTCCATGAATGGTGTCAACGTAAAAAAGAGCTAAAAGAGGAGGAGACTGAGTGTTGCGTGAGTGTTTATCTGTGTGCCTGGCTGGCACCGTAACTCCTTACATCTTCACAGCAACACGGAGAAGTGTGTATCATCAGAGCCATTTTGCAAAGGAAGAGATGAAAGCTCAGAAGAGATGAGCAACTTGCCCAAGTTTATGTTGCTGCAAAATGATAGAATTGGAATTGGAAGCCAGACTACATCCAAAGCTGAAACATTTAAATATTTTTTCCCTACACCATGCTAAATAAGCAGAAGGCAATGCCTCCCCCCAGGCTCTGTTTCTGTCCCACCCTCCCCCAGGCTCTGTACCTGCTCCCTCACAAGTGTCCACCATCCTCTCCCTACTCCACACAGTGTCTATAAAAGGAAGAAAGGGAGGAAGGAAGGCCACCTCAAGAGCTCCCAATGTTCAGTGACGCTTGTCTTTGTTGTATACGGGCAGCGATTCCTTTAGAAAAGGCAGCAGCACTGAATTGCCCAAGGTTGGAGATTCCTCAAGCAGTGGACTTGGGGAGGTGCCAGAAAGGCACTGCACTGTTTCCAAGTTGTTTTGGAGCATTTCATGCCTGTGTGTGTTTCTGAGTGTCCCTGTTTCTCATCCCAGCTGCCTGGCAATGCCCACAGGTGAAAGTGATGGTGATGATGCAGAAATGGACACTTTGGAGCATTGGATGGACTAATTACACTAGTGGACAAAGGACAGTAGTGAAGACAGTTTACCCAAAGTGAAGTACTGGGAGTGATCTTGGGTGGTGTCCAGCCTCTGTGTTAAATAACGTCAGTGCACTTCAGGAGAGAGCTGTGGCCGTTTTCAGTGCAAGTCGAGCGAGGAGAAAATCTCCTTCAGTGCAAGCATGACTTTAGCACCTTTTAACACTTGCTCTGCTGCCGTTTCAACAGAGAGGGGCAAACAGCAGGCTGGAGTCCTTGGGCAGGCAATAGTACCCAGCTAGAATTTTCTTAGGTTGTTTTATTTTCTTTTAGTTATAATTCTATCTATGGCAAATGATTATGGTTTTCTGTTTAAGGTAGTGATAAGGTGTCCCTTTTAAATACACGCATTTAAGTAAAAAAGTCCACTTAAAGAAAAATAGTTCAGTAAATAATAGGATTGGTGGTGTGTAGATGTGGTAAAAATGATGAAGTGGCACTAAGATGACTGAAATATGGGATGTTGTAGTGGATTATTTCTAAATGTGTCTCCCATCTCAGACAATTTATGACTTTAACTCCATCATTCGAGAAACATGGGAAAATTAGAATTGTGCAATTTTAGAACAGAAAGGGATTATCTGGTCCAACCTTCTCATTTCACAGTTGATGAAATGGAGGCTTAGAGGGACGTGACCGGCCCAAGGTCGCAAAGGGTTTTGTGGTTAATAATCTGCGCGCGCACGCGCGTGCGTGTGTGTGTGTGTGTGTGTGTGTGTGTACTGGAATGGGGAGAGCAGGGCAGGGTAATAGCCTAGATATAGAGCTGCTTTAAGTAATTCGGGTTGTCTTGGCACCATGGAGGGAAAGAGGGAAGAGGAGGGGCAATCTTTGAGCAAAATGAAAACTAGATAACAAGGGGGGAAAAATCCCTAAAATCTAAATTTCTTCTGTTTGCTGCAGCAGCAATGACAAGAGCTGGCTTGTTTCCCCCAATAATTGCAGCAGTAGCTTTTTGCTGTGGAATGTGGCCTTAAATAGAACAGGTCAGCTCTGAGCGTGAACAAAATGTGATGACTGATTAGGAAATGGATGGTAAGTCATGGACGACAAGTCCTGATTGTGGTGATGCTTATCAACACCCCCGCTCCCCACCGGAACAAAAATGCTGCAAAGCTGCACTAGCAGGCTGACAAAACCGAACCCAGATGTCCTTGTCTTGAGGACAATTTAATTCCGGCTATGACAGTCATCTACGCGGAAATCAGATGTCACAGGGAGAAAAGACTCAACCATGCTTCAGGCAATTCAGGACCTGCTCTGGGGGAGGCCATGGCCCCCTGCCTCCTCCTCACTGTGAGGTCGGCTCTGAGTCTTGCTTTCCTGTGGGTACACGAGATGACAAAAGCGGGATTTAGTCCAGGATCAAAGACGGCTCCCCCTTGTGGATGGGGCTGGGAGCTCAGTCCGTGGTCCTGGGCAGCAACTTATGTATGGGTGGAATGACTGACCACAAGGGGATAAATCAATCAATGGGTCTTGCGTGTGGCTTGGCATAAAGCTAGCCCACTGATCACTCACATTCCTTTGTGTAGACAAACCACTCAGTTTTTTCAGTGTCACTATTTCTTCATGCCTAATATTTAGATAAGAAATTGTGTCCTACAAATATGTTGTTGGGATACAAGAGATGAATCTAGTGAGTGTGGTGGTTGCCTTTTCACTCATTCACTCGTTAAACCATTCATTCATTCAACCAACTGATATTTATTAAGCACTTAGTAGGGAGATAACTGCTCCTTCTAGAGGTTAAGATCTAGTGAGGAAGTTAGATAACAACTATGTAAATAATTAGATAAACAAGGTAATGCTTTCAGGATGTCATCTGTGCTTGAATGGGATAGTGATTATAAAAACAGTAGTAGTAATAATATTGATAAAAGCTAACATTTATTAAATACTTACTATGTGCCACACCTATTGTAAACATTTACCCATATGATGCGTTTAATCCTTATCACCACCCTAAAAGAGGTATAATTATTATCTTTCACTTTTTTTTTTTTTGTGAGGAAGATCAGCCCTGAGCTAACACCCATGCCAATCCTCCTCTTTTTTGCTGAGGAAGAGCGGCCCTGAGCTAACATCTGTGCCCATCTTCCTCCACTTTATGTGGGACGCTGCCATAGCATGGCCTGACAAGCGGTGCATTGGTGCATTCCTGGGATCCGAACTCAGGCTGCCAGCAGCAGAGCACGTGCACTTAACCGCTATGCCGCGGGCCAGCCCCCTATCTTTCACTTTCTTTTTTCTTTGGTGAGGATGATAAGCCCTGGGCTAACATCAATTGCCAATCCTCCTCTTTTTGCCTAGGAAGATTGGTGCTGGGCTAAAATTGCTGGGCTAACATCCATGCGCATCTTCCTCTAATTTATGTGTGGGATGCCTGCCACAGCATGGCTCGATAAGCAGTGCGTAGGTCTGTGCCCAGGATCTGAACCTGTGAACCCTGGGCCGCCAAAGCGGAGCATGCAAACTTAACCACTATGCCACTGGGCTGGCTTCTGTCTATAAAGGAAAATTGATGTACAGAGCTGGAAAGTAATGTGAGGAGGTGGAATATTTTAGACAGCATGGTTGAGAAAGACTTCATGGGAGATGACAGTTAAGCAGGGGCCAAAAGTGTAAATTTCCTGTATATCTCTAAAATCCATGATTCCCTTTCTATTTACTCCCCCCTGCCCCCTCACTGCACATTGGTGAAGGCTACCATGCCACTCATTGTCATTGCGACTACTTCTAACTAGACTGGCCCTCCTTGCAATCAGAGTGGAGTGACAGTGACCGGAGGGGATAGACAGATTGGCTAAATGCATTTGCTCACTTACTGCTCCGTTGACCTTTCTAGGGTGTGGTTTATTCGTGTCCTCTGAGTTCGAAGGATACAAGGCTGAGGCCTCTGGGATGACATAGGTGGAATAACAGCGTGCCACCTGCACTTAGACCATTGGGAGGCTGGGTATATTTCTTCTCTTCCTTTAAACATTAAGTCATGGCCATTGACTGTGGGAATGGGGGCAAAAAATAACCCAGTGGTGGGGGCAGTAATCAGAGTAATCTCATCCATACACACAGTACAATAAATTTCTCAGCCTTTCACCTCCAAGATCCCACCTGGATTTCCCAACGACCTTGTGGAACAGAGATTGTTATGCATGTTTGGAAGATCAGAGAAAGGAAGGCTGATATGCTTCAGAAGTTTAGCCAAGGTCATACAGCTGGTGAGGGATAAAGTTTGAACTTTCTGACAAATGAAAAATCTGTTAATCCATATGACCATAGACTTTAGGAATAATGTCTTTCTTAACAATAAGAACAACAGTTTATTGCTATAAATGTTTACCTTGTGCTGGATTCTAAGCCAAGAGCTTTATATACATTAACTCATTTCATCCTGTTGCAACTGTAGGGAAAGGATTTGGCACAGTGTCTAGCACATGGTAGGAACTCAATTAATGTTAACTTATATGATCCCATTTTTGGATAAGGGAAACTGAGGCCCAGAAAGGTTAAGCAACTTGTTCAAAGTCACCCTGACAGTAAACAGTGGGGCTGAGATTTAACTGCACGCCATAGAGTTATGGGGTCTATCACTCGTCCATGATGCACATCGCCTACCTGCCTCACGCTTGGGTCCCCAGTGCCTCGGTGGGTATTGTGGGCAGTGCACACTGAATTTTAGACTTTTGCAACTTGTCTCTGGCAACATGTAGAATTTCTTCAGTTTTTCATTTGAATTACTGTTCAAAGCCACTTCGGGCTTGGGTCTTCAGCCTTGCAGAGATGATTGGGGCTGTGACTCCCTCTATGGATTCTCTCTAGAACCCATTCATTTTCTCTCCACTCAAGAGAGGCTGGGAATCTGAGGTACTGGATTTTTCTCATTGTACCTGAAAGATATATGTTTCTTGGAGAGGTTGGTAGAATTCCATCCCTATGAATGAAATTGGATTTGGAATTCAAGTTGTAAGGGTTTCCTGTTTTGTATTTTGCCAAATTTTCAAACATAAACTATTTCCTAAGCAGACAATGTCTTGACACTCACCCATCTCTACTCCAGGCTGCAGCTTTATATTGACTTTGCTTCATTCCAAAAATAATTTATTTGTAGGACCCTGTGCTCAACAACACAGAGAAGGCAAATTGAGGGGGATCCAGACTCTGTTTCCAGGTCTTGGGATGTGGCAGATAAAGGGCAGATGATTCTCAGTGGAAGCTTTCGTCAAGGAGGTAGAATTTTAGCCAAGCTTTGAGAGACATTTGGATTTTGATAGATAGAGGAGGAAGGCTAGCACAACAAACCATACATCTGATAAGGGGTTAATATCCAAAATATATAAGGAACTCAAACAACTCAATAGCAAAAAACCAAATAGCCTGATTAGAAAATGGACGAAGGATCTGAATAGACATTTCTCCAAAGAAGACATACAAATGGCCAACATGTGTATGAAAAGGTGGTTAACATCACTAGTCATCAGGGAAATGCAAATCAAAACCACAATGAGATATCACCTCACATTTCTTACAATGGCCATTATCAAAAAGACAAAAGGTAATAAATGCTGGCAAGAATGTGGAGAAATTGGAACTCTTGTACACTGTTGGTGGGAATGTAAGTTGGTACAGCCACTAAGGAAAAAAATATGGAGGTTTCTCAAAAAAATTAAAAATAGAGCTACCATATAATCCAGCAATCTCACTTCTAGCTGTATATATCAAGAGGAAATGAAATGAGTATCTTGAGGAGATATCGGTCCCTTCACGTTCATTGCAGTATTATTTACAAGAGCCAAGATATGGAAACAATCTAAGTGTCTGTTGATGGATGAATGAATAAAGAGAATGTACATATATACAATGGAATATTATTCAGCCTCAAAAAAGAGGAAAATATTGCCATTAGTGACATTATGGATGAATCTGGAGGACATTATGCTAAGTGATATAAGCCAGACACAGAAAGACAAATATTACATGATCTCACTGATATGTGGAATCTAAAATGTCAAACTTATAGAAGCAGAAGAGTAGAATGGTGGTTGCCAGGGGTGGGGGGTAGAGGGAATGGGGAGATGTTGGTCAAAGATTATGAAGTTTCAGTTATGCAGGATGAATAAGTTCTGGAGACCTAATGTACAGTATAGTGACTATAGTTAATAATACTGTATTGTATACATGAAGTTTGCTAAGAGAGTAGATCTTAAGTATTCTCACCACACACACAAAAATGATAACTATGTGAGGTGATGGATATGTTAATTGGCTTGATTGTGATAATCGTTTCACAATGTATACATATATCAAAACATCATATTGTACACTTTAAATATGTACAATTTTTATTTGTCAATTTTACCTCAATAAAGCGGGAAGCAAAAAAAAACCCAAAATACTGTAGACTGAGTGGCTTAAACAACAGAAATTAGTTTTTCGCAGTTCTGGAGGCTATATGTCCAAGATCAAGGTCCTGGTTTGCAGATGCCTTCCTTCTCGCTATGTCCTCACATGGTCTTCTGTGTGTGCATGCATTCTTGGTGTCTCTCTGTGTCTCCAAATTTCTTCTTATAAGGACACCAGTCAGATTGGATTAGGTCCCACCCTAATAGGCTCATTTTAACTTAACCACTTCATTAAGGACCCCGTCTCCTGATACAGTCACATACTGAGGTACCGGAGGAGAGTGCTTCCACATATGAATTTTGGAGGGACACATTTCAGCCCATAACAGACATCAAGTTAAACATTTTATGTAGTCTTTTCTTTTGGTGAGGAAGATTAGCCTTGAGCTAACATCTGTTGCAAATCCTCCTCTTTTTTGCTGAGGAAGATTGGCCCTGGGCTAACATCCCTGCCCATCTTCTTCTACTTTATATGGGACACCACTACAGCATGGCTTGACAAGCGGTGCATCTGTCCGTGCCCAGGATCGGAACCTGCGAACCCCGGCCAACTAAGCAGAGCGTGCGAACTTAACCACCACGCCACTAGGCTGGCCCCCTGTAATCATTTTTAATGTTCATAATAATTCCATGACTAGTACTATTAGTAACTTCATTTTTCAGATGTAAAATCTGAGGCAAAAAGAGGTTTGGTATCTTGTTTATGGTCACACAGCTGGTAAAGGGCAGAGCCAGGATTTATCTATAACCAGGTCTGTCTGATAAGAGTCTTCACTCTTACCACTCAAAATGGCCGAATGGAACATGGCTGTCTCCATGACGGGCTTATAAGGGGTGTGGCCAAGGGCCTGCTGCACCTTACTATCAGCTTCTCCTAATTACGTGTGGAAGAACAGCACCATCAGGGAAGGGGCTCCAGAAAGGTAGAGAACTTGAGAACACAGGTGGGATTTCATTGTTTCTACAGATAGGTATTTTGATCTTGGAATGAAGAGGCAGGTTTGGGAGGGGCAAGGCTGGCTGTGTAGATGGGGTTGAATAATGTGATTGGCATCCCGAGCAAAGAAGGAAATGATGGTTTCTTGGGCTGGCTCCATCCCTGAGGATGAAGAACAGGTTATTTGCTATGAAGTCCAGCTGACTAAAACATAGGGATCTAAAGTGAATATGAATGTGTTGTGGGTTGAATTGTGTCCCCCCCAAAAGATATCTTGAAGTCTTAACCCCAGTACCTGCGAATGTGACTGTATTTGGAAATAAGATCTTTGCAGACGTAATTAGTTATGATAAGGCCATACTGAGTTAGGGTAGTCTTAAATCCAATGACTGGTGTCCTTAGAAGGCCATGTGAAGTCAAAGAATGACACAGAGGGAAAAGACAGCTATGTGAAGATGAAAGAGATTGGAGTGATGCCTCTACAAGCCAGAGAACACCAAAGATTGCCAGCAACCAGAAGGTAGGAGAGAGGCATGGAACAGATTGTCCCTCAGAGCCTGCAGAAGGAGCCATTTTGTGGACATCTTGATTTTGAACTTCTAGCCCCCAGAACTGTGAAACAATACATTTCTGTCATTTTAAGCCACCAGGTTTGTGGAACTTTGTTAAGGCAGCCCTAGGAAACTAATACAGATGGGAAGGGAGACACATTCATGAAAATAATTGCTTTGGATGATAATAAATATGACTCAGAGAGAAGAATGGAGGTGCAGAATGTGTCTGGGGACTTGTAGGGAAGAAAAATTTTAAAGCAGGTTGGGAATTATGGTCTCAGAATCTCCTTCCTTCTTCCTTTTCTTCCTCCCTCCCTCCCTCCCTCCCTCCCTTCCTCCCTCCCTCCCTCCCTCCTTTCCTTTCCACAACTGAATGCCATGTACTTCTACCTTTTAAGTGTGTCATTAAGGGATATTAAATTTTAGCATTTAGAAATTGAAATTAGCCAGTACTGGAGTTTGTGGAGGCTGGAATTGGTGCTCAGCAAGAAATCAGGCAGTCTCACAAAGCTCCTGTGGACAGCTGCATCCAGGCTGCTGGTACTCCCACTATATTCTGGAAGGACCATTAGTTATTATGTATCATCAGGTGATCTGCTGGTTGTGTTTTTCACATGCTGCTATTCTTACTTGTTAAATATAAATGGTAGCTTGCTTTGTTTCATCATTATTAATTTAAATTGCTGTACATTAGATGAACCTCACAGTGTTTGTTGGCCCTCTTGTGGGAAATGAAAATATTTGCAACACTTGTATTTTGAAACTATAGTTCTTTAATAACCATACCTTAAGATGTACGTTACTGGGCCGGCCCCGTGGCTTAGCGGTTGAGTGCTCGCGCTCCGCTGCTGGCGGCCCGGGTTCGGATCCCGGGCAAGCACCGACGCACCGCTTCTCCGGCCATGCTGAGGCCGCGTCCCATATACAGCAACTAGAATGGATGTGCAACTACGACATACAACTATCTACTGGGGCTTTGGGGGAAAAATAAATAAATAAAATCTTTAAAAAAAAAAAAAAAAAAAAAAAAAAGATGTACGTTACTGTGGACTCTAACCTGTTATGGTTAAAGCAGGGGTATACATCATCTTCATCACCCCCAAACATTGTACTGTGTACATTTTAGTGCTAACGCTAGAGTCTGACTGACCAGCTTGAATCATGGTCTCACCTAAGCTGTTTAAGCCTCACTTTCTTTATAAAATGGGGATAATAGGACCTACTTTAGTGAGGATTAAATGACATCATGCACATACACTGTTTAGACAATGCTCAATAAAATGGGAATAATTACCAATACTTAAAGAGTGCTTACAATCTGCTAGGCACCACATGAAGTGCTTTAAATATATTGACTAATTAATCCTTAGAAAACTCCATGAATTAGGTATTACTATTATCCATGCTTTACAGATAAGCAAGAACCTGAGGCAGAGGGCATTTAGATAACACTCAATATCACACAGTTAGTAAGTGGCAAAGTGGGGATTTGAACCCAGGAAGCATGATTCTAGACTTATTGCTGGTAACTACCATACTACCTCTGCTAATAACAACAATCACCCATTTCTTTTCCAAATGGGTCATACAACGAGATCAAGGCCAAGTGAACGGACTTTATTCATTTGCAAACCATTTCTCTCTTTATTTGCTGTGGGCATCTGGAGGGGCTGTGTCTTACTTACCCCAAATCCCCAGAATTTAGCTCAGCCTTTGCTTTATGAATGGCTTAGTCAAGACCTTCCCCTCACTGACCTTTTCAAACATCCTAGCCTTTGCTGACAATGCTAACAAAGTATTATATGGTCTGGGAACACCACTGGGATAGAAGTCTTCCTAGATTCCACTCTGAATTCAATGCTCCTTGAGATGAAAACTGTTGAAATTTCACGAGGTTAGGCCTCCTCCAGGATGGCAGCCATCAGGTTGAGCACCTGGAAAATGTCATTTTCCATTAGTACTTCTTAAAATTCATGGAGCTCATTGATGATTGCTTTTTAGTTTTCAAATGCACTTTAGTGATTGTCTACAAGAGAGGAATTAGGGATCCAAAGATGTGATGTTGCTTATCTTGCTTTGTGGAGTTTACTCAGATATTCAGGGGTAGATTCCAGACTGGAAACCAGGACCCCTAACACTGTCTAAGTACTTTTCAACTTTCATGTAGAAGGAGAATCTGGAATATTATGGATTTTACCATATGGGCTTTCCTTATACGTCACATAACATTTGGATTAAAGCTGAAAAATCCAAACAAATATTCATACATTGCTTTTTTAACTAATGGAAACTGTGGCTTTAAATGGCTATTTTAACGACCAACATTTTTAGGTCTTATATAAGGACATTTGTAGAATGCTCATGGATGATAAAACTATGACAGTACTACTTAAGGCATTCAATGATATCTCAGTGAAAGTTCTGTACAATTAGTGTTTTGTTTTGCACACCATAAATTAGGTGTTCTACAAAAGATTAAAGACATCCCGAATATTTAGAAGTGTATAATTTGCAGAAATTTATAAGCATCCGTGAAGCAAGCTAGACCGTGCTTTGGACAAACTCAAATGATTCCACTAATGGAAACCTTAGAAAAGAGGGTTTGAATCAAGGTTTGAATCAAGATCCATGAAAATGTTACTTTAACAGATGCGCCATTTGTGAAATTGGGTTTTCAAACAAATGACGTATTTGCTTGAAATGAGTGGCTTATAGTTTTTCTTGGAAAGGAAGAAATTTATGAATTTAGGGGAAAGATATTTTCCTGAAGACTATATTAATAGAGGCCAAAGATGACAATGATTATCAATTAATCAACACCAAGCAATAAGTAGATATATGACCCAGATACAATCTGTCATTCCTATCTCAGACCTGCCTCTGTCCTTTTCACATCCTTCTAGTATGCCAATAATCTCACCCTTAAAGGGCATGTAGCTTGTGAGTTACTGAGGGCAAAGACCCTTCCTCTTTAATTTTTTTTTTTAACAGGTGAAGTGAGTTATTCAATGTCTCTTATGGAATGAGTGGCAGATCCAGGATTAGGACTCAGATTCTTTCACTCCAAGTTCTGTGGAAATAAATGGAGATCAATCAAAGGAGAAAAGCAAAGGCTGTTTTTTCAGGCCTTGCTATAGGAAGGGAGTCAGTCACCATCACTTCTGTTTTGCAGAGACTCAAAAGCAGGCAGAGGGTTGGGAAAACTTTATTGTGGAAAAAGGGGAGGCTTCAGGTGTGCCGGGATTGGAGGTGGGATACCTAGATGTAGCATCCTATGTGATTGGTTCAGGTGCGTATTTAGCTTTCTCCAGATGGTCCTTTGTTGGAAATGAGGAGAAAAATTAGGAAAGCTGTCAGTTGTTAATCAAGTCCTGGCTGTTTTGGGCCAATGGATATAGAAGTTATTGTTTGGATTCCTGGACTGGTTGCTAGAGATAGTGGTCTGACTTCTTACAAGTCTGACTTGTAGCAGGTTGGATTCCTGAGCTGGTGACTGTAGGTAGTGGACTGGCTTTTTGGGTTACTTCTTGTAGATTGTGGGTCAAAATTCATATTTTTCATGTGGGTTCATGTGGGTCATTTTTATATGTGGTCTGGCCGTATATGTATATGTATTTGTATATGATATATATACTATGGCAATAATCTCACCCTTAAAGGATATGTAGCCTGTGAGTTACTATGGGCAGGGACCCCGCCTTTTTAATTTTTTTTAAACAGGTGAGTTGAATTGTTCAATGCCACATATAGAATGAGTGGCAGATCCAAGATTAGGACTCAGATCCGTTGATTCCAAGTTCTGTGGAAATAAACGGAGATCAACCAAATAAGAAAAGCAAAGGCTATTTATTCTGAACTTGCTGTAAGAAGGGAGTCAGCCACCAAATCTCACTTGTAAATGATATATAAATATCATTTGTTTAGTCAGTCTGTCAGTTCGGTTCTCTTCCTTCTGAATCATGGGTAGCACACTTTCAGTAAAGGGCCAGATAGAAAGTATTTTCACCTTTGTGAGCCATGCAGTCTCTGCTGCAATTACTCCACTCTCACATTTTAGCACAAAGGCAGCCACAGACAATATGTAAACAAGTGGATTTGGCTGTGTTCCAACAAAACTTTATTTACAAAAACAGGCAGCAGGCTGGATTTGGCCCCAGGGCTGCAGTTTGCCGACCCCTCTTCTACAGTGAAGAGTTTGCACAAAATCAGCAAACGTGCAAATAACAGCTGTCTCCTGTGTTGTGACTCATTTCCTTTAGGCACATTTTCATGCTACCGAAACTATAATCATTGTAGTTTAGTTTCTGAGTGGTGTCATATTCAAGAAGCATACTTCAACAACCAAAAATTTTTAAAAATTCCATTATTTTTTCCTTCCTCTCGAAGGACCCTATATGACACCCATTTAATAACTAAAGTGATTGTTCTTATAATGTTTTCCTTCTGTGCCATTAACCCAAGGCCCATACTCCATTTTCAGAATCTCTTATTTGTGAAAACCTCCAAAGAAACTCTCCGTCATGCAAAGTGAATCAGCAGAGTGAACCATCTTCCTCTCAATATGTCACATCACCATACACCAAACACAACACCAAACAAGAGTAGGTGAGAGCAACATCGCTAAACTGGCAAAGATGGTCTGTCTTTAGCCTGGTCCCCTCATATTTGCAATATGGCTGCCACAGTTCGAGGCATCACATAGATAGAAAAATATCTGGAGAGAGTAGAAGCCATTTCTTCCTTGTATCACCTTAAGAGTGGAAGAATCCTCTTCCAGAATCTTCTTAGCAGACTCCTCCTCATTCT
Organism: Ceratotherium simum simum; assembly: GCF_057802395.1. Taxonomy (NCBI): domain Eukaryota; kingdom Metazoa; phylum Chordata; class Mammalia; order Perissodactyla; family Rhinocerotidae; genus Ceratotherium; species Ceratotherium simum. The sequence goes on from NC_141907.1 coordinate 10,563,032, forward strand.
CATTGGCCCAGTTGCATCATATGCCGATGCCTCAGTCCATGTTGGTAAGGGGAATTGGACCACCATTACTGGCTTAGATTAAGCAGTGGTTACCTGCTAAAGTTGGGGGTATATCCTGCCTCCTCTGATGCACATTGCCTTACAGGGGAGGGTCGATGTGAATGAGTGAAGTTAGGGTTTTGTAGGAAGGATGAGGGAGAGGGGGTCAATATTGAGAAGCCAACTAGCTGTATCTTCAGCAAGAGGCAAAGGGGCGGGGAGAGAAATGGCCATAGAGAAAAGGAGGCAGGAGAAAATAGAGGACCTATGGGGAATCTATCTCTAGGTTTTTAACATTCTTCAAAGTGGAAACAGTCAAAGCTTCTTTTTTTGTGGCAGACAGAAGGCTTGGCTTTGTTGATAAGAGTTGTCTCCTCTCTTCCCCAGGACACATCACATATTAGGCAAGAGCATTGTCAAATTGGCAAAGATAGTCTATCTTTCTTCTCTCCACCCCAATTTGCATGTCTGGTTTCACAAATCTCACCTTCCTGTGCATTGAGTACCCTGAACACCTCACCATGCATGCTTTGAGCAAAGGGAATTCTGGATATGGGTACAAATCACGGCTCTACCACTTACCAGCCTGTGACCCTGGGCAAATTACTTAACAGGGATGAATATTAGTTAACCTACCTGTAATGAGAGAAGGGTAAGTGCCTTCCTTTCTTATTCAATTGTTGTGAGGATTAAATGAAATAATTTTTCAGTGCCTATGGCGCATAGGCACTAAATAAATATTTTGTTTTCTCTTTGGATTAACCAAACCTGTCTACTCATTTTTCCCTGAAGTCACATAGTTGTTTTATGATTTTCTACCTTCACTGGTAGCTCATGCTATTTCCTCTTTCTCTTCTACCCCATCCATGGCAAATGCCTTTTCCTTTCTTCTCCACATGGGATCATATCTACTGTCTGAGGTCTGACTTGTGAAGCCCTCTTCTCCACTTCAGACCCAGGGCACCATTCTCTGAAGGAGCCATCAGGAGCTTGTGGGATTGAGGGCATCACCGGGGAAGCCCTCATGGCGTCAGATGGAGCCCCAGGTCAGCATTGTCCAGGAGCTAAGTGGTTCTCAGGATCATCTGAGCAGTGGAACCAGAAGGCCGCGAGGTCTGTGATTAGGGCCTATGGGAAATAATGAAGTAGAAGCCCATTTAGAAGGAGAAACAGCAAGAAACAGAGAGAGAAATTATACTGGGAGCCTTTAGCTGGAGTCCTGGTCCCTCCACGTGTCATTTTGTTTTTCACAGATGAGTTATTTGAGCCTCAGTTTTCTTATCTTCAAAATGGAGTCCATATCTACCTCTTCTTCCCTCCTAGCCTCCATGACAATATAAACTCCACAGAGGCAGGGACTACATTTTATTTTTAATTTACCAATTACATCCATCTTATAGTACATTACCTGGGACCTAGCAGGCAAAATACATACTTGTTGAAAAATAAAATGAATGTAAAATAAGAAAGCATAGATGTAAATGTTTGTAAACTTATGGTATGATACAAATGGAATGCTTGTTCTCACTACCTCTCAGAGCTCAGCATAGATTTCTATACAGAGTAGGTAAGCAGTTTGTGTTGACCGACAGGCCACATGTCTCTATGGAATGTAGAGCATACTGTGAGGTTGTCTGAATCAAAATCTGGAATGTTTTAGAGCAGGAGAATGCCTGTCTTGTGTCAGACCATCACCTATAAGTCTTGCCTTCAGGTTGTCTAACGTCTAATGGCAGACAGGTAACATGCATGCCTCCATCTGCCCCCCCATACTCAGGGAACGCATTGGTAACTGATCATGATACTTTCCACTGAGCCTGGTCATGGTCTCCACATTTTTTAAAAACCATTTTTACATGCAGCCACTACCTACTGATCAGAATTCAGCTTAACTTGAAGCGTATGTGCTATCCCTGGTCTTAATTCAAGAATCTTCTCTTTTGGCTTGTATGTTTATTTTCCCAAAGAGCTCTGTTGATGGAATCTCCACAGTCTCCTTTTGTTGATAGTGTCTTTGTTTTCTTCTTTAGCCATCAGAAAGTTTTCGTATCCAACTGCGATCTCTCCTGCTGTAAAAATAGGGCTGTCCTGGGGGCCGGCCCCGTGGCCTAGCGGTTGAGTGCGTGCGCTCCGCTGCTGGTGGCCTGGGTTCGGATCCCGGGCGCGTACTGACACACTGCTTCTCTGGCCATGCTGAGGTGGCATCCCACATACAGCAACTAGAAGGATGTGCAACTATGACATACAACTATCTACTGGGGCTTTGGGGGAAAAAAGGAGGAGGACTGGCAATAGATGTTAGCTCAGAGCCGGTCTTCCTCAGCAAAAAGAGGAGGATTGGCATGGATGTTAGCTCAGGGCTAAATAGGGCTGTCCTTATCCTTCAATCCAAACAAATATCTCAAAGAAATATGATTCGGTTTTGCTTCTAAGAAATAAGAGAAATATCAAAGGGGAAATGAATCAATCTACCTCTGTAAGATTACTGTGAAATTTATTAGAAACAAGCCCCCTGTACACAAAGGCCACACTTCGAACACCAGATTCACTCTTCAGTGAACTGCCCTGTTTCTGTAATGTGCTGCACTTATCCACACGTTTTATCTTTTAAAGCACTTTACAAACATTTCCTAATTGATTTATTGCCCTGGAAGCAGTTTAGAACACAGCTACAAGAGTGATTAAAGGGCCAGAAGAACTGATTTATGATAAAAGATTAAGAATGGAATATGATCTGAAACTTGACCAAACAAAGATCCCCGGGCAGACATCTCACCACCTATAATTACCTGGAGAGTGTGAACTCCAAAGCAAGAGACAAATTATTTCACTTGGCCATTAAGGGTTTCAAAAAAGAAAGTTGATTTTTTTTAAATGAAGAAAAATTTAGTCAGGCAGATTGATTCTCTAGGGCTCTGGGCTGTCCCAGTAAGCGCAGGTCTCAAGGTTGCTGCAGGACCAAGGTCGAGAGCAGAGAACGGTGTTCTTCTACGTTCGGGAAATAAAATCCAAGCCTCCTTCTAGCCCACTGTTCCCATCCTCCCCTCTCACATGGTCCACCTGCTTTAGAATGTGATTTGGGGAGACTATACTCTCTTTGTGTCTCTGGGAATAAACTGAGAATCTGCAACACTCAACCTAAGGAAAATTACAATCTGATCCACTGTGGAGGGTGTTCCCTGTCAAAAATTTGTCTATTGATTGTAAGTACCAAAATGCGCATTTATGTGATTCGTTCTTCCAGGTTTTTGGTAAGCAGCTCTTCTCAAGTTTGCAGAAAATTTTTAATAATAAAATTAACAAAATAGCCCATAGATTCTTTATGTTCAAAATAGATTTTTGGTTTAATTTTTGTTTATTATTTTAAGAACACGTCTCTCAACTAAAGGTAAATAATGTTTCTGAGATCCAAATTATTCATTACTTTATAAATGCATTCACCTAACAAGCATTAAATGAATATTTACTATGAACACCTTATGATTTAAACCAATTTGGGGAGAGTGAAAAGTTTTAAAGAAATCAAAGACATGACCCCTGTCTGCAAGAGACTAAAGTGGCAAGGGGTCCCAAACTCTTCCTCAGTGCTTGCTGTGTGGCTGAATTCTTCTCGTCGGTGAATGGAGGCCTGGGACTCTGGCCAGGGTGGAGTTTTGGGAATTGGGGCTGTGTGGGGAATGGTGCTGCCTATCCTTGTCAGATATGGCCCCAGTGGAAATCAATGATACTGACCCAGGCGAAGGCGAAGTCAACCTTGAGAACTATTGGAAAAATGAGCACTTTTGAATGCCCAAGCACAGGATCTGCAAAAGGGGTTAGTTTGATGGAGTCAACAGGTTTGAGAGAATGGGCAGATCCAGAAGAGAGCCTGGGGACTCAAAGGCAGAGGAGAGAGCCCCTGATAAAGAGCTATGGTCATGGCGATAAGTGGAAGTTGTTATGGGGGATATGAAGAGGGGTGGGAGACAGACAGGTAAACAGTTGATTCAGGTGAAAAGGCTTAGTGCTGCCATGTTGCACAACTCCAGGGAGTCCCACTCTTATTGTGTTTGATGTTAGTTGTGTCCCTTGCAGTTGGGAAGGCAGAAGCACTGAAGAGGCTATGACAGAGGGTAACAGGGGTGCAGAGGAGACAGAATCTATTCAGAAGTGTTTGGGAAGAGTTTTGAAGGACATGATATCTAAGCTAATTCATGATGACTCAGAATTAACCAGGAGGAGAGAGAGAGAAACAAATTTTGGGCAGAAGGAAAAGCAGCTGCAAGTGTAAGGGAGTCTGGAGAACGTGAGTTGTCCTGAGCATGGCCTGCTTCTTAGAACGGCAGAAGGGAACAGCTGGGTGTATAAGCAGGAGTGGTACGGAAGAGGCAGGGGAGGGGTAAGCTACTCTATGGAGATCCCTGAACAGCATGTGGGAGTGAGGGCATCATTCCACAGGCATGGGGAATCCATTGCAGAATTACCTAGGGAGCTATTTGATCAGAGAATGATTGAGATAGATCACATTGTCACTGGTACAGAGGATGGAGGCAAGGAGAGGCCGGTGGTAGGGGACCAGTTAGGAGGCTGTTGAAATAATCCAGACAACAAGCAATGAGGGTCTGATCAATGCCACTGGAGCGGGATGGAGAAGCAACAGGGACAGGACCTCATGGCTCTTTCCTTTACACTTTGGCCTGTGTCTGTCTCCTTTTGGATGAATCAGGTGGGATGTCTTTCACATTTATGCTTTCGAGGTCACTGCTGGCTAGTACATGGAAATAACTGAAAATGTTTTATTTTTAACTTGCTTGGGCACAGAGACTGACAAATACCTAGAACAACAGAACCTGGCACCTCATTCATCATCTGGCAAAATGACTGCCTTATTAATAGTGGGAGCCAGTTCATAACTCTGCTGCATTTCTAACAAACACTTCTCCTTTCTCCGGGATTGATGAATTTGATAAAGATTTGGAGTAGTATGGAAAGGTGATGTGGAGCATATCACATCCCACAGGTTGAGACCAGATGGATTTTAAGTCATAGACTCTAATAATGTGTGATATTATGGGGAGCGAGACACAAAAAATATTACAGCAGGTCCCAAGCACTATACCTACCACAATCTCCTGAGTTTACAGCCCTCACACCAGATACCTAATATATAAGATTGCTGTGCAATGCTATAAAAGGGCCTACACAGTCTATTCTGAAAAACTGGTAGTTCAATAAATAAGATAAGTGGAGGAACCAGGATATAAGAAAACATATAAAAAACCTTTAGAAGGTCAACAAAGCCTGGGGAGATAAAACTCAATAGTTCAGGGACAGAAATGAAATGGAGTTTTCTTTGTTTTAGATAGAAAATTACAAGGCGCTGTTTGAGGTTATAGCTGGTGTTGGAGTAGTCCCTTGCAAGAGTGCAATTTAACAAGCCAGCTAGGAATCTGACCCCATCCACATAAAGGAAGCGGATAACTTTTTGCTGGCTTTTCATCATGATGAGAAATGTTCTACCAGCAAGGGAACTTTAGAGGGGATGGAAAATGTTTGTGTCTTGTCTTGGGTGGTAGTTACATGGGGGTGTATAATTGACAAAACTCCTTCAATTGAACATCCAAGATAGGTGCATTTTATTGATATTAGTCCACCAATAAAATAATATAAATAATGAAAAAAGCAAAAAAGGAGAAGAAGAAATATTCTGCCACTGTCCTAGTGGCAAATTATCATGCAGTAGGTAGTGGGGCAGATCAGACCTGGAGTTGTCAGGACCTCAGGATCACAAACCTCCTAAAACCAGATGTATTGTTTGGAGGAGTGACCAAATTCATTTAATGCAGCTGGGAGGCCCAGACCATTTCCGAGTAGCAGATAGACTGGACCGAGTATGGGCGCCATCTATACATTTGGCTTCTCTGGCCAAGTACAAAGCTAATTTTAAGTCCCTTTGTGAACTTGGAATCCAGCATAGAGATAACAAATAGGTTTACTTTTCTCTCATCCATGAATCACACATGGATCCATAGGCTAATGAGGATTCCAAGACGTCATCCATACCTAAAGAGAAGAATCAGCATTGATTAGTGATGTCTGTTGAGGGTATGGTAGGGCGGATTGGAGGTGTGTATACCAAATATTTACTAACCACTTCTGGCCTAATTCTTTGAAGGAAGAAGAAGGATTGGGGCTGGATTCTCAAGGCCCACAGAAAATTTCTCTAGTGGTAAGAGTAGTGACTATGGCAGTGTTGGGAATGTTTAGGTACACTGGGTCTGGAGATCAAGTTCTATTTCTTCTAGAAATTTCCAGAGATGAACCTGGCTTGAGAGAATAGGAGCAGAGCAAGTGAGTATTGACTAGTTTAGGAAGTGGCTCTAGATTCCCTGACTGGATGGGGTATAGCCCCATGGATTTTGTGAGTGGGTTGCTGCTGTTGGGGTGCACAACTAGTTTGGACCATGAATAAAAAGCCCATGGATTGCTGAATTCTGGCTCCTTTAATGACTCTCTTTTCCTTGAGGACAGATGTGGTGCCAGGGCTTGGGGTCTGGGGGTCAGATGTGAGGGAAGGACAGACAAGCGAGTGGATAAAGGGATCCATAGGGAGCCTGGCAGGGAAATACCTGCTTTGGGTAGCATCTCCTCCACTCCTGGCCATGTCATTTCTTCAACTGCCCACTGTTTCTAGGTCCAGATCCTTTTTTTGTTTGTTTTTAAATGACAAATAGCATAAACATACTGTAAAGTGCATCAAGTACTCTGATCTTTGGTGCTCAGCGTGATGATTTTTACATGTACACGGCCAGTTACCACCTCCCAAGTCAAGTTTTCCATTTCTGTCTGTTTCCCCTGTGATTCTTCCTAGTCTGTAACCTCCTCTTATGTGGTAATCATTAGGGTGACCAATTGTCACAGTTTGCCTGGAACTGAGGGGTTTCTGGGATATGGAACTTTCAGTGCTAAAACTGGGCAAGTCCCAGGTAAACCAGGATGGTTGGTCACATTAGTCTCCACAATTGTGACTTCAGTCATCATTGATTAAGTTTACCTGGTTTTGAACTTCATTTAATTGAGTCAGACATATGCACTCTTTTGCATCTGGCTTCCTTTGTACAATGCCACGTCTATGTGATTTCAGTCCCATTATTGCATCTAGCAGTTCTTTTTTGTTTTTAATTTCATTGCTGAGTAGTGTTCTATTGTATAAATATACTGCAATTTGTCCATTTTCCTGCTGAAAGGTATTTGGGCTCAGATAATTTCTGGCGTGCATAATAAACATGCTGTCTGGCTTGCAAAGGGTTCTTGTCTTTATTGTGAGTTGCCTCAAATTTCTAGGAATTAGGTGGAGGGGTAAATTATAAGCACATCTATAATCAAATAGGGGTTGGTGATTACTCCATTTCCTTAAAACAATTTCAGGCACTGTGCCATGGACTAGGTAAGGAGCTTAATTATTTGATTTTCATGATGACCCTATATGGTACCATAATCATCCTCTATTTAACAGTTGAGAAAACTGAGGCACAGAGAGGTTAAGTAATTAGTACGTGCCAGAGTCAGAATTTGAACCCAAGCCATCTGGCTCCAGAATCTGCTTTCTCAACCACTTCACTCAATGCCTCCTGCAGAAATGAGCAAAATCTTATCAGGAGGGAATTCAACCTAAGTCTCCCTGAACATAATATTAAAATCTGTGAGTCCTCTGTAAGTTCAGAAAATCAATGCTTTCCTGCCTACCCCAGGATTTTGAATGATTCTAGACTCTAAAGTGGTGTGTAGTTGTAAGGAATTGGAGAATTTCTTTCGATAATATAATGGTCCAGGCATTTTATGACTCATAAGTAAAGATCTGCCAGACCTTGTTTGCTGATTTTGACAGCCTCTGATTTTCCATGAATTCTCTATGCTTGAAACATTATGATCATCCTAGAGTTAAGGTATTTATTGAATGTGTTCTGTGTTTCGAACAGCTGGATGCTCTGAAGAACATAGAGTCAGAAAAAGGAGATCTCAATTTTACTAGCAGAGTGAAAATGACTGTTTCCCACAATGTGTTCCTGGAAAAGTTGAGTCCCTGGTAGCCCTGAGACAGGAGGAAGTTTTGTCCCCAATTCACTAGTGCCTGGGGGTCTGGAGAGAAAGGACCTGTGAGTGTTTTGGTGGAATGGAGTTAATCAGTACCATCTTTAACTGAATTGTTTTCCACATAAACCAAAGGCTAAAGGTGAAGTGGGCAGATAACACAAATAATTGCTTTATTTCAAGGGTGAGTCATTTCTAGCCTGAGGTACTAGATCCAGATTTCAGTTTGATTTCATCACATTCCTCTAGTCACTCCTGTTTTAGCATAGAGATTAATTTCTATCCTGGTGGTGAGATCGTTAGGCAAGATGTTTAGAGGTTTAATAATTAAAGCAGAGGAAGATCTGTGAATAATCAAAGTTTCAAAGGACTGCGAGTTTTAAATGCAGGGCCTGATGAACAGTAGGCCATGACTTAAAATCAACGTTCTTCTCAAAAATCTGAGTTCACACCTCCTTTGTCTGTATCCCTTTCTTCTTGGCTTTCTCTTTCTTCTCCCTCATTCTATCTTCTTCTCTATCTGACTGCTCTATATCTCCTACTCTCTTCAATTTCTTCCAAACTTCTCCTGCTCTCCTACATTCACTAATTGGCCACAATGTATAACGGAAGCACTGAACCCTAGATATTAAGAGCAATCTCTGTGTTTTGTAGATGAAGAAACTGGAGCATAGGCTGGGGAAGAGATTTGAAGTAGAGTTGGAACAGAAACCTGGCTCTTGTGTTTCAGATTTATTCTTATTTAGTATTTGCCAAAAGTATTTAAAAATATTGATTATTTTTTCTTGCTATAAAATATTATATGGCCCTTGTAAAATATGTTTAAAAATACAGAAAACTGTGAGGAAAAAATAGAAGTCAACTATTACTTCACCCAGAGATAAGCACAATTAACAATTTGAGTATATTCCCTTTCAATCTCTTATCTACTCAAATCAACAGAAATTACATATTTTTTAAAGAAATGGGATTCTATTGTAAAGGCACATTGGAATCCTGTTTTTTATGCATAACCTTCTCTTATTAGCATTGTCTCATGGCATTAAATATTTCTGAAAATATGATTTACTGAGGTCATACTATTTCAATATATGGCTATACCATAATTTGTTTAATCTTTTGTGGAACTTATTGGATGAAGTTCCCCATTTTTTATTTAAAAGCAGGTGAGTAAGACATTTTATATGTCCCAAAGTGGAGGGGGGAGATCTCCAACAATCCTAGATGAATTGCTTTTTGCTCAAAGCTCAGTTGATTTTTCCCCCTGTGCATCAGAGACTCTCACAAGGGAGAAAAAGGATGGTTTTGTACCCTGACTGTATTGATTTAATTACTAACTTTGGAGACTTCCTTTGCTCTTCTCCTATTCCCACACCGTGTAGAGAATTCACTTCATTCTGTGCCTCCTCCCCTTGCTACCAATCATGTCTTAAAAACCAATTGCTTGCACATGCTGCCTGCCTTATGTGGATCATCCACACAACTGGCTTTGCTCAAAATCCTCCTGAAGTGGAGAAAGTGCCTGCTGAGCACATGTCAAGCATTGCCAGAGACAGAGCAAGAGAAACCTGTTCACTGTTTGAGGATAGCACTTTACAGTTTACCAATCCTTACCTGCCTGGGAAAAGCAGAAAGAGAATGTCCCTGAGGTCCATGGAGACTCACTCATGATGCTGGAATCAAAAATTGGACTCAGTTTTTGGGATTTTTTTTCCAATGCAAAGATGAGGCTGTATCACAGTAGCACAGACTTTGATGGCAACAAGACCTCTGCCTGAATGGCACCTTTGCTCTAACTTGTAGGACTTTGGGTAGATAACTCATGTAAATCACTTGAGCCTCAATTTCCTCATTTGTAATTCAGGAATAATCATAGGATCTGACTCATGGGCTTGGGCAAGGATTAAAAGACATAATACAACTGAAGTGTTCAGCATGGTGTCTGGAATGTCAAGGAGGTCAACAAATGATGGCAAGAACCACCGTTTACCCTGCCCGTCTGGCTCTGTGGTTTCCATGTTCAAGGTCAATGTTTATCTTTTCAGTGAAAAATAGAAAACAAAAATTAAAGTGATAGCCCTGAGATGATCCCTTACATATATACATAAAATGAAGCATACTTGGATTTAAATTAAGGAATGAGAGCCTTCGATTAGTAGAACTTGATGAGGAGCTGGAGATCAATTTTGAGAAAATCTTACTAAACACGTCTAGAGCAAAGCACTTAACTTTTCCTTTTCTAGATACTTACAGGCCTGCAAGCTCTACAGTTACTGACTTTGAGGTTCCTGTGTCCTGCCCACTGAACTTCCGGGAAGACGGCCTGTTTCTGGGAAGCTGCATGACCAAGCTTCCTGGTCCCAGGCAGCACCCCCGGCTGCCCTTCGGCTTTGGAACACGATTGGAGCTGTCACATCGGCTTACTCGAACCAATGTGACCTTCATTCCACACCTGAGAGTGTCTCTGTGAGCCAAGTATGGATGTACCCGGTGCAGAAAAGATGTTGTGTGCTGTGGAGAACAATTCAGAGTAACGTCTGCTCATAAACACAGCCGTGTCCTCAGAAAGTGATGTGTTGGCAGGCTGGCCGCAGCTCTGTGCTGCTCTCTCAGGCTGAACGGCAGTGACGTCTGAATCACCTTCTGGATTGCACCTTGTGGCAATCTGCTAATTATTTTTATGATGCCAGGTCAGCAATAAAGGTGGCCTTCCTGCTTCGCTCTTTCTCCACAGCCTCATGACAGGAGAGGCCATTTTTCAAACCTGAGTTTAAGAGCCCAGCCTGCCAGGCAAGGGAGGCCCTGGACGCTGGCTGAGTGCACTCCTTTCCCTTTGCCTTTCATTGTCCCGGGTCTGGCTTTTGTCCTTCTTGGAGTCGGAAGGTGTATTAGTTTCCTAGGGCTGCAGTAACAAAGCACCACAAACTGAGTGGCTTAAAACAACAGGAATTTATTTCTTCACAGTCCTGCAGTCTAGAAGTCCGAGATCAAGGGACCAGCAGGGCCATGCTCTCTCCGAAGGCTCTAGCGGAGCGTCTGTTCCATCCTTTCTCTTAGCTTCTGGTGTTGCTGGCGATCTTCAATGTTGATCGGCTTATAGTTAGAACACTCCAACCTCTGCCTCTGCTGTCACATGGCGTTTTCCTTATGTGTCTCTGTGTCTGCGTCTCTTCTCTTCTTATTAGGACACCAGGCATATTGGATTAAGGGCCCACTTTACTCCAGTTTAATCTCATCTTAACTAATTACCTCTGCAAAGACCCTGTTTCCAAATAAGCTTACATTATAAGGTACTGAGGGTTAGGATTTCAACATATCTTTTTGGAGGATACAATTCAAACTATAACAGAAGGTATCTAAGGGTACCTCATTTATGAAAGCTTGGGGCATCATTTCTAACTATTTACCGGGCCTGATACAGGTGAGGAGCTGTTCCAAGTGTTTGCTCTGCAGGCAGGAAGAGGGGCTCAGCTCCAAGCTTACAGTAGCTGTGTGTTCACATGTGTTTATGAGCATGCCCTCTGTGAGCTACATTTGTTTGGGTGAACACAACTCTCTTAGATTCTAACAAGATCATAGTGTTCTAATGAATAAAGAAAAAGAGGGCTCCACCTCCTTACTGAGTCACAAGACACATATGCTAGGGGCTCCCTCATTCTCGTGGCACCTCTTCTGTGACAAAACCCTGTTTCCAGCCTGGAGGAAAAAATTTATAGGGTCATATTAAAATTACCACAGAAAAGTTAAAACTCTGGAGTCAGTCATTTTAGAACAGCCTGAACTCTTTTAACTAAACAGGGCAGCTTTGAAATTTAATCGAAACCTTTCGAGCTATAATATAATGTGAAACGCTTTATTTCTTTTAGTTATTTCATGAGAAGTTGGGTATTTCTGTGGTGACTTTCATCTGAAGTGACTCAAGTGCCAGGCTAATTTTGCAAATTATGCTGTCTACGGGGCTTCCATATCTGCCCACTTTTCTTCCCAATTTACAAACCCTATGGAGGTTCCACTCGCTCTGGGGTCCAGGTTGAAGGCCTCTGTGCAGTAGTAACTCTACTTAAATGAGGTGTTTTGGGATTTTGAGAATTTCTCATTCCTGATTCATATCATAAGGAAATACTTGGCACAGCAGAAAGAAATGTGGATTTGAAATTAGCTGTGTGGATCTGGACCTCAGTTTCCTCAACTGGAAAAGGAAGCATTTGGAATTATGACCTCTGAGGTTCTCCTTCAAGTCTAAACTTCCAGGAGTCTATGGTTTGTGATGACTTTTCTAAATTGCTTCAAAATGTGATCAGGAAGTTAACCATGCTTGTAGGGAGCCGTCTGTGACTTGGCATTCTGCTCAGTTCTGCTGACAACAATCTTGTGTTGCATGAAGGATTTTCCTAGTGTTCGACCTCCGTGTTCTTCAGGCTTGTCAATGCCTATAGCATAGCAGTGACCTTGCAAAAGGAAACAGCCGCTTTGCATGCTTTCTGCCAGCATTCATACTCCCTAGAGGCTGTCCCAGAGATTATTGATGAGGGCTATGGCCCATTGTGATCCCTAATATTTGGGTAGCTCTTTGTACTTTTCACAATAAATTCGTGAACATTCATTTATTTAATCCCCACAATGGTCTGGAGGTAAGCTAGACTGGCATTATTATTCTCATTTGAAGAATGAGAAAACTGAAGAACATTGAGCCTATATCACCTTAACAAGGTCACAGAGGATATTAGTGGCAGAGAGAGGGCTGGAATACAAATTTTCTGGCTTTTAGTTCAAGTTTTCTTTCAGTCCATTACATTTGAACTATCCAGATGGGGAAGGGTTAGGGCATAAACACCTACTATGTGCTAGAAACTACATTAGACAGGATTCAAACCACCATGTATTTTATTCCAAAGACTAAATTCTTTCCTAATTACCTAATATTTCTTCCTTGATGACTGGCAACAGAATTTAAGCACCAAGTGGCATTATGTAAAGTAGGTCAAATTAGCTTGGTTTATAGGCAACTTGAACACTCCTAATTGTGATGAGATAGTGCGCTTAGGGATGCAAATAGCCCTGGGCTGGGTTCAGTCTCTCTAGTGTCCTCCAGGGAGATTCTATGGGAGGGAAGCTGCAAAGGGAACATGTTTCTCCCTAAGAGATACGGCTAGAAGATTGGAGGAGCCAGGAATGTGACTGCCCTCTCTCTTGAATGGCCAGTGTGATGTTTAGAGGCACCAGGAATTCCTTGTGGTTGCTCTTAAGTCCTCCTGCTTTGATGGCTGGATCCACAATTGTATCCCTAGGGACTGACCTCAAAGAAGTATCGTCAAATAGCTATAACAATACCTGCCTTATTTTCCTCATTGGCAGTTGTAAAGATCAAATGAGATGATGTAGGTAATTGTGTTGTGGAAATACAGCTAGCTGGTCATTAAAAAAAACAACATAGTGTTTTCATGAGAGAATGGACTTGGGGTGCAGGAGCTGCTCTGCCACTTACGAGTCCTGGGTTCTTAGACAAGCACCTTCTCTTCTTGGGTGCCAGTTTTCTCATCTTGCCTGATGGTGGTTCTGAGGCTTCAACAAGATGGTCTCTTTAAGAGGCTTGCCCGTGGCACAGCGATTAAGTGTGTGCGCTCCGCTGCGGCGGCCTGGGGTTCACAGGTTCGGATCCCTGGTGCACACCGACGCACCGCTTGTCAAGCCATGCTGGCCATATATAAAGTGGAGGAAGATGAGCACGGATGTTAGCCCAGGGCCAATCTTCCTAACAAAAAAAAAAAAAAAAAGATGGTCTCTTTATAAATTTCAGACCCAGTGCCTGGATCTTTTCTATAGTCAGTCCCCAGTAAGGAACTCCTCTCTCTTCTCACCTCTCTTCTGGGTTAATGAATTGATTCCTGTTAAAGTATTCTGGGAAAAAAAACCTTTTTTTTTGAAGTGACTTATGCTCTTCAAAAACATGGGATCCATAAACATAAATTTTCCCAAAAACAAGTTTTCAAAGTTATTTCCTCACATCAAGCTTTAATAGCATGTAGTTTTGTTGTTTCTTTTTGATATATCTGCCAGAAAAGTATCTCTTCCTTCTGGGAACTTTCCTCCTTCTCTCCGTGTATTTCTGGTGGGACTGACAATCAAGCGGCTCTGACTTCCTTGCCACAGTGATTGGTCCAGGGATGGCCATGTGACAATAGAAGAGCCAATCACAGTCCTCGAGTTTGCTGTGGTCACTGGTGAAAAAGGAGCGGCACTCTTCTCTCAGATACTAGTTATGAGCGAGGTTACATCTGGAGCTGCTGGTGGCCGTCTTGAATGCTTGGTACAAAAAGCCTCCTGTGGATGACACCCCCATGATGGATAGTAGAGCAAAAGAACATTAGAAAGGAAGACTCCTGATGGCATATTTGAACCTCTATATCTCACCATGCTTAAATTCAGTCCTGCCTTTAGTCTGACTCCTTAGTTCTTTGGAACAAGAACTTCCTTTATGGTTTAAGCTAGTTTAAGTTGGTTTTCTGTAATTTGCAACTGACAAAAATTCTAATGAGTACTTGGAATGGCTAGAGGAGCCAAGAGTCCTGGGTGTCTAAGGAAGCCTATAGTGAAGGGGTCCCTTTGAAATGCAGTCAGCGTGTTAAGGTGGATCACTGATGACTAGCTTTGCCTAATTCACAATGGCTTGCTTTTCAGAACAGACTTGCGTAAAGAATTCAGGGCATACAGAATGACTCATGATGTCCACCATGGCTATAAGAATGATAGAACTTTTTGAGGAGTATGGCTCCTGGTGAAAATCCTACATACGATCTTTTAGGCCCTACCAAAAGCAATTACAAGGCTTTACCTGGCAGGCCTCATGGAGGAAAAGCTGTCCTCCTGACACCTGACTTGCATTGCCGTTTTCTGGAGAGAGATGCAGTCAAGGACTCAGGACTCCCCTGGGCCAACCACGCTCATAAATGCATATCTGCATTCCTAGGCAGGCACGTCCATTCGGAGGCCTCTTTGGGGGGGGCCCTGGCTGAGGCACTTTTCTCTACTTTGACTCAGTACCTTTCTATCTCTAACTCTTCCCCTTTATCTCCCTGGCCCACAGGTCTATAAAGAAGTAGGAGCCTTTTATTCAGGGCATTCCCCCACCTGTGCTGCATCTACTTGACCCTTGCCTGGTGCCATTCTGTTGGGAAAAATAGGAGCCCTCTTTTTTGCCTCTTGCTTGCATTGTTGCAGTGAGTGAACAAAGGCTTGATTGTTAATTTCAGTTTGGCTTGTTGTCCATATTGACCACCTGGACACCTGGAAGCTCAACTGCTTTAAAGTCATTTCTCTGGATTCTTCTAAACATTATCATGCATAATTATCCAGACTGGCCAGGAACAGAGAAACATTATGAGAGTGGATCTCAAACTTCAATGCAAAATTTTCAACTCCATCTGTCCATTTTAAAATGCTGATGCTTGGGTCTTATCCCAGACTAGTTATATCAGTATGTTTGTGGATGGAGCCCAAGCATGGTATTTTTAAAGCTCCAGGTGATTCTAATATTAGCCAAGGTTGTGAACACTGCTTTAATGGGCATCCAAATCACTAACCTGGGAAATTAATAACATAGATTCTTGAGCTCTCTCTAACCTACTGGATAAGAATCATATAGCAGTGGACTGGGAATTTGGGGAGACCAGGTGATTCTGATGCAGGTGGTAAATAATTTGAGGATGGTTGAAAAATATTGGCCCAGCACATATGTGTATTTGTGTATGTGTATGTGTAAGTGTATGTGTGTGCATGTACTTGCTTGTTTGAGAGATGTGACCAGGGTAAAAGGAAATAAAGAACCCAGAATGCAAGTAATAACCTCAAAAGAACTTTATATTCATTCACTCATCCATCTATCCAGATTGAGGGGCAACGTAGTGCAACAGTTAAGAGCATAGGATCCTATCAAAAGGACTCACATCTGAATCCTGGCTGTGCCAATCATTAGTTCTGTTTCCTTGGGCAAATCATGTGACCTCTCTCAGCCTCAGTTTCTTCATCTGAAAAATGGGGACACAAATAACATCTTCTTGCAGGTTGTCATGACATTTACATAAATAATATTTTTAAGATATTTAGCATAGTGCCTAGAACTGCTAGTGACTGTCCGATATGGTAGTCACTGGTTACGTGTGGTTACTGAGCATTTAAATGTGGCTAATGCGAATTGAGATGTGCCATAAGTAGAAGATACACACTGGATTTTGAAGCCTTAGAGTGAAAAAAAATTGCAAAATGTATTTTAAGAATTTAAAAATATTGAAATGTTAAATGATAATATTTTGGATATACTGGGTTGAAATGATACTATTTTATACATATTAGGTTAAACAAAATATATTGTTAAAATTAATTTTACCCATTTCTTTTTAAAATGTGGCTATGAAAATATTTAAAGATAACATATGTGGCTTGCATTATATTTCTATTGGGCAATGTAGGCCTAGAACTCTCAGTGAATGTTAAGTGTATTGTTATTGGTATTGTTTTATGTATTTAATTCAAAAGCAGTCAGTGAGCACTTGCTGTGAGGGATGTAACATCAGCCATTGATCAGATGGAGTGCTTAGAGTCTGGTTAAGGTAAACAAAGTAATCAGGAGTGTGTGGGACGTGATTAGTCCTAGAACTCTGGGGTGTGCCTGACGTAGTCCATATTTCTACAAGATGAGATGCTGCCAGAGTCATTTCTGGGACATTGCAAATTGGGGTGATTGCCTCAGGTACCCCAAAGCATGTACACTGTCTGGTGCCAAGAAGGTGTCTTAGAGAGGGCCCCAGGGTTGAAGAACTTCACAGATCTATCTAATTATTTAAAGAAACCCGATTCTAATACATACCATGAAGCCCATCATCTCTCCCTTTCCTGACATTACAAAGAAAGGAATAAATGCTTATTGGGATAGTGAGACTAATAGTGTCCTCCCAAAATTCATGTCCACGTGGAACCTTAGAATATGGCTTTATTTGGAAATAGCATCTTTGCAGACGTAATAAGTTAACATGAGGTCATGTTGGATGAGGGTGGGCTCTAATCCAATGACTGATTTCCTTGCATGAAGAGAAAACAGAGACACAGACAGACACTCAGGGAGAACACAGGTAAAGGTGGAGGCAGAGATTGAAGTCGTGCACTTGCAAGCCAAGGAATGCCAAAGATTGCTGGCAACCACCAGAAGCTAGAAGAGGCAAGGGAGGATTCTCCCCTAGAGCCTTTGGAAGGAGCATGGCCTTGCTCATACCTTGATTTCAGACTTCTGGCCTCCAGAGCTGTGAGAATAAATTTCTGTTGTTTTAACAAAAATTTTAACAAATTTTTGTTGTAACCCAATTTTTGGTAATTTGTTATGGCTGCCCTAGGAAATGAATACATTGGGTATCACTTGAGCCAGGCGTGGTCTTCTTAATACTTTGTGAGGCAAATATTAACATTTTTTGAGGGGGACTCACTCCTGGGTCCAGGGAGAATCTGATGGGGTTGTATCATCCTGGTGGTCTTGGCAAATGTAGAGACTGGTTCTGGGAGAGACCAAGGCCTGTCAAAACAATGTAGCCAGAGGGAGTTTCCAAAATGAGGATGAAGGGATAAGCTAAAGATCAAAGCCAGAAAACAGAGCCAAGGACAGGTATAAGGTGAAGAGAAATGATGGATCAAACACTGATTAAACTGTGGTTAGGTTGGCAAGCAGAGAGGACGATGGGGCAGGATGGAGAACTTGGGAATAAGGCTGTCATCAATGTGAGGGGCCGAGCTCCATTTCTGGCTTAAGACAAGTATGTGGCAGGGCTATGGATTTTAGGACGTAAACTTGAGGTCAGTGCTCCTTCCCCTAAGACATGGCTACATCTGGACACAAAGGGGTTCGCCGGGAGTTACGTAAAACAGGACAAGCATAGTGCATCTCCTTCTATCACTGTAATATAAAAGCAAACATATGTTTAGGAGTATAATGTAAAATTTCCAAGAATGCAAAATCTAAAATATGAGATTTGGGAAGTTTTTCTTTTGTGGTATTCACCTCAGGCTATCTTTAGAGCTCCCCAGCAGTATACAACCACCTTTGTGTGCTGTTACAGGCTCTGTCACCACTGGAAAGTTTGAGAAGCATCAATGTAAAAGACCCAGAAAGGACTGGACACTATTTTCATCACTTCTGAGATATATCCCTTGCACTATGCCTTCATAGGGTAGGCACACATTAAACATTTGTTCACTCTTTTGTAATAGCCAAAGTTAAAAAACCAGTGATGCATTTCTTGCAAGAATTTTGAACCGTGCATCGGCACATGCTTTTATAAACAAAAGAGAAAAGCATATATAGGTAGGATGTTTTCAGGAGGGGTAGGAAGGTGTGCATAGTAAGTAACGGTTGATGAGTCTCAGATTCACAAACACCTCGGACACACCAAAGCAAGAAGAAATTAAACGAAGTGCTAATCCACAGCTTTTACCCTTATCTACACAAGTCTTTCTAACTAGGAAACACTTGGAATTTAAATGACCTAAAAGTACAATGGACTATCTTTTGTAGAGCACTCCTGCTGCAAGTCAGGGGTCTGTCTGTATATTTTCCTGCTACAAACCTATGTTCATATTTGCATTACCCTTCTTTTAGTTAAGTATGTGAAAATGTGTGCAATTTTAGCCTCTGGATCATCAAGGGGAAATGGCATTTTTTGAGGCCAATTTCCTACACAGAACCAGAGCTACTGCTTGTTCTTGATGTGCTAAGCAATGAGAAGATGAGGAACTCTGTGGAGAAACCTGGGAGTCATCCTAGATTCTTTTCCTTCCCACATCTCATCAATCACCGAGTCCTGAAATCTACCTTAGCAAAGCTCTCAAATCCATCCACTTCTCTTCATCCTTTTGCCTAGATAAGAGTGGAGTCTAATCCTCATGGGAATAGGGATAGGAGTGGGAGGAAGTTAAAGATTCTAGAATTAGCTTATAAAGTGAAATCAATTATAGTTAAAATTACCCTTGGGAGAAATGAGGAAGAAACCCCTTAGGTTATGCTTAAATCACCTGACTTAGCCCACTATAGCTCAAAACCATAGAACAAACTGTTATTTCTCTTGCTTTTCCAACTGAGGCTATCCTTTATTAGGACCAAAGTCTGTTTTTGACAGGGGGAAGGATGATATGGTAAATAAGGAATTTTCTCTTTTTTAAATTTCATTTCATTTCTTGCTAAACATGATTGTAAATGAAAGGATGTGATGGCATGCTCTGACATTGGCAGGCCTCTCCTCACTCTCTTCAGGCAGGACTTGCTAACCCAGTCCACTGAGATAACGGCATTAACCAAACAGGATTATATTGGCTGAAGCTTCAGTTCTGCCACAAAGTGTTATCTAGGTCCATAATGTTAAAAAAAAAAAAAAAAAAAAAGCCAATGTTAGTCTCAATTGGCCAGAAACACAACAAACCAGAATGTGGGTCTTTTGGGATGAAAGTGAATGGGATAATTGGTAAAGGATGCCTTGGCCTTCTCTGGTTGGGGGGCTGCCAACTGCTTGTACCAAGGGCTGAGTGCGGATTTTCCCTCTTCTTTCCCTTACAAAGTGACCAACTGTGGGACGTTTTCCTGCTGATCTCATTTCCACTGCCTGGGTCCAGTTTAACTGAAGGTCGGTGGGCCCAGTGTTCCAGACAGTCTTCCTTGACAGATCCTTTGAAAGTACAGCTGCGGCCACAGCAGAGTGTGAGGTGCAGTGGCTGGAGCATGCTTTGGAGTGGACAGACCTGCGTTCACACCCTGGTGTTGCCACAGAGCTGGACATCTCTGGGAAAGTTACCAAAGTAATCTGCCTCTTGGTTCTTCTCATCTGTAAAATGGGGGGGGCTGTTCCTGCCAACTTCATAAGGTTGCTGGGAGGATTACATATGCAGCTCCTGGAAGGATTAAAAATGGAGCCTCTTCCTCTTCTCTGGCCATTCACAATGGGAGAACATTCCTGGAGGTTCCTAGAGGAGGCAGCAGCCATGGGTAACCCACTCCCAAAGCACCCTGTGTATTACACCCATAGGAATCACATGAGGGCAAAAACGACTTTTGAAAGTGGCTTTGTTTAAGCACCCTTTAATCACAGGATCTTTCTCCTGTCTTTTCTCATACACAATCGCTCTCAGATGTTTGTACAGCTTTACAAACTGTTAGGTCTTGGGCTCAACTCATAGTGGCAAGGTCACTCTCAGTGACCATAAAGATATATGTGGACATCTGCCTGCCTGTCTTTCCTGGGACAGAGAAAGGATATTCATTTTTCTAACTCCTCATTGAAATGGTATTTCTCAACCACTTTCTAGTTCGTGGTCATCTATAATAATACCAGGATAAACTGAAGAAAGCGAAACTTGTCTTCTTTCTCCTTTCAGTGTAGCCACCTTTCAATATAACCACCCATTCATCCAACACTGGAAGTTCCAGCCCTCTAGGGAGGGAAATAGTTTTAACTTGGAGGTTAACCCGATAAAGTGGCAGTGGGTACCTATGATGCTTTGTTGAGAAGGTGTCTGAGCTCACATCTGCACTCCACAGAGACAGCCGTGATTAATTTGTGATGTGTCTGTGGGCATGGATGGAGGGAGAGTGCCACGTGTTTCCTGTATCTTACCCACCTTTCAGGTCTCTATCATGGTGTCTAGTTCCTCTCTCCACCTTTTACTTTCTTGCAGGATATTGGCAGAACACAGGAAGGAAATGCAGGAAAGGATGATATATATTAACCATTCCCATCTTTGTGTGCTCTCAGCATTTTGTTCGTATTTTAACTAGTGCCTTGCTTACTGTAGAGTCATGACTTGTCTATTGTCATAGATGTCTCTTTCCATTGCCACTCTGTAGATGTGTTGAGGTTAGGGATTGTTGTTCTTCATTCTTGTATTTCCCACCTCATGACTCCCACTCCAGAACCAGGTACAGTGCCAGACACATAATTGTCATTTAGTTTTATTGCCCAGTTCAGACTTTTTAATTCTACTCTCTGAAATCACCCACACTGCCAACAGAGATATCTTTCTAAAATATAAATATAATCTTGTCCCATTTCTACTTAAAACCCTTCAATGATTCTCAACTGGCTGAAGGATAAAGTCCAAGTTTTAAATCCTTTATTTTGGAAAAACAAGTCTTTCAAGGTTTTGTTCTCAGTTCTCTGAATCACTGGCCAGTACTCTCTCTTCCACCTCATAAACACTGTCTATTTTGTACTTTTGAGCCTTCATATCTGTCAGTTATTAAGTCCAGAATGCCTGCTCTCCATTGCCCACCCAGGGGACTGCTCTTCATCCTCCAGAATCCTGTGTCTTAAAGGCAGTTGATGTAGTATAGTGGTTAGAATTGTGGTTTAGGCATCAGGCTGCTAGGGTTTAAATCCTGACTGTAGTTGTATGACCTTGGGCAAATTACTTAACTTTTCCCAGTGTGAATTTTCTTATCTGTAAAATGGGAGGGAGGGCAGGCAGTAGCATGCTTGATGGGAGAAATCAGTGAGCTAATCTATATGAAGTGCTTTGCATGATGCTTGGCACATAGTCACTATTCAGTTAAGTTGATCTATTTTCTTAACTGGGATTCAGAACCAAGCTCACAGTCCATTGGGGGAACCAGACAAGATTACAATGTAGTGTGATATGGACTCTAATCCTGGTGTGAAGAGGAGGCAAAGGGAGCACCAAGGGCGAGCCCAGAAAAAGAGCACCAGATCCAGCTAGGGGACGGGGTGTCTGAGGAAATGCTTCTGAGAGGAGGGATGCCTGAACTGAGTTCCAAAGGATGGGTCAGAAGTGCGGCACTGTGATAGGGATGCAGTGATGTGTGGAGCTGGGACCTCATGACTTTATCTGGCCACATGCAGCTATGTCAGGGTGAGAGATGATTACCCAAAAGTGAATGTCCTTGACATAAGTGTTTTTGGTTGCTTTTGGATGCAGTAGACCATCAGCACTCCAGATACCTTGCCCTTTTCTCACATGCAGAAGAAAAATTTGTAGGAAGAGGGCTTAGGCAGCAAAAGCATTCCTTCTGATGGAAGGGCAGATAAGAGATAAGTATGTGCCTCTCCCTGTGAGCCAGAGTGTGGAACAGTTGCTCCCAGGGAAGTCTCTCCTTAGTCTCTCTCCTACTTTTGATAAATAGAATAGAGATGGGTTTTGTGGAGCAGCCTTTAGCCCCTTCTTCACGGAGAGGGAGGTGAGGGTGGGTATGCCAGTGCTGGCCCTCCATGAGAGAAGAGAAGACTATTTCACCCTTGACATCCCAGGGTAAACCAGTAGCTTGGGGGCTGTGATGAGAGCTCAAATTCCATAGCTGCCTTTGGCATGCATGAAGCAAAACCAACTCTTGATCTCTCTCTCCCTGTGTAAGAGCATCCTTTATGATTAATCAAGATGAATTCCTCCACTCAATTAAAAAATGGGGAAAGCTTTTTTTGTTGTAGGTAGAAAAGTCCAAAAAGAGTGGTCCTCATGGGATTTTTCACTGAGGCTCATTTTAATTGAATAGGAGTTTGATAGATAGCAGAGTGTTTGTAGGGTGAAGTGCAGAGAGGGCGTAGGAAGCAGAGGGCGTAGCATGAGGAAAAGTGTGGCACTGTGATATGTTAAAGATTGGAAGAGGCAACATGAATTATTTTTTCTTTGAAATTTAAATTGGGCATAAATATCACTTAGTAAAACTCAGGGAAAAAAGTCAAGTTTGACATGTGAAAGGCAATATGAATGTGATAGGAGATGTTAGTCTGTGAAGCTTAATTTCAACTGAAAGAAATTCAAGAAAAAATAAAAATAAATGTATTCATTAGTAATTGCCCTGTGGCTGTTAGGAATACTGAGTAAAAGATGGATAGAGGAATAAGTATCCTATAACATGGATATTTAAGTTAAATCCCCAAATGATGAAAGAGCACTCATTCTTTTATATTCCTTGGGTAGGCTTTTGTAGGATCTCCTTTCTTCAGCGGTTTGATTCAAAAGAGAAGCAACATACTAAAATGTTATTAACTATGTGGTTTGGATTCTTGGAGTCTGTGTGCAAACATCTGAGAGTTTCTGGGAAATTGATCAGCCTTCAGATATCTACCTGTCCAAGTGATGCAGCAAAAAGAAAGGGCTTTTTAGCTGGGCATACTTGGGTTCAAATCCAGGCTCTACGTTTACTAGCCGCGTATTTAGAGAAGACAGCTTGTGAAAAGTTATAGATAATCCTTCAAAAACAGAAGTTGCCATTATTACTAGCTGTTATGTGGGTATCTAAAATGGGACAATTGTTGGGCCGGCCCCGTGGCTCAGCGGTTAAGTGCTTTTGCTCTGCTGCTGGTGGCCCGGGTTTGGATCCCGGGCGCGCACCGATGCACCGCTTCTCCGGCCATGCTGAGGCTGTGTCCCACATACAGCAACCAGAAGGATGTGCAGCTATGACATACAACTATCTACTGGGGCTTTGGGGGAAAAAATAAATAAATAAATAAAATTTAAAAAATTAAAATGGGACGATTGTCGATCCTTTGGGGAAAAAAATAAGAGTTTATAAAATGTCTTTGCTACGTGGGGGGTTAATATGTTGTTTTGATCAAACAATGACATTGCATCTTCCATAGAAATGAGCACATGATATGACGTTAGATAGAGATTCTCATTCAGAGTCTATGAATAAGTTTTATGGAGTTTAAGAACATTCTAAAATTTTGTTGACAGTGTATGTGCATGTCTACGCACCCATGTGTTTGTGTGTCTGTGATCTGTCTCATTCTGTAAGTGAACATGAATATTGGACTCTGCTTTCTAATTAATGCCTAAGATACCTGAGAAATTTATAATCCTCCTTAACTTTTTTTTTCAGTAGGTGAAAAAATTGAGGTCTAAAATTTAAGTGACTTAACTTAACATTATTATTACAGCTGAGGCTTGAACCTAGCTCTCTGACCTCAAATTTGTTGGCATTTCTGCTACATTATGCTGATCCTGTTTGGGGGCTTAAGCATTGAACTTGGCTCCAGTAAATTCAGTTGGTTCTGGGGAACAGTAACCCTTTTCAAATTTCATTTTTGTTACAATCAAGAGCTTGAAGATGCCATTTTCCCTTAACTGTCACCTACCGGAATTCTTAACAATTGCCAATGTCCATCTCTTTGTCAAGATAAAAGCTGTATTTCCCCATTCTAGAAGCCTGCACGGAAATTTAAACATCAGTCAATATTCCATATTATGTGTTGAGGTTGAGACAGTGTATCATGAGGGCAGAGAGTGACTAGGTCTTTACCTGGGTGCTTTTGTTTTCCTCAGACACTTTGAGTGTCATAGGCATATGGACAAAACGTTCTCTTGTTTCATCCTGTGAATCCCAGTGATGGGACTGAGGACCAATGCTTCTGGGTAGAAGATAGATGATGTTCATCTGTCAAGGTCAGTGACCGCTGGTTACTTGATTGCTTGTTATGAGTTTGAATTTCAGGGCCAATTTTCTCAGCCTTGCTCAGCTTGCTCAGCCATCAGAATTACTTCTCAACACCTTTCAACATTCTAATTTACTATTTAAAATTAATTTGAATTTCTTGGTTCTCCTTTTGTTCCTTAAAACACAGTCTCTTCTATTATTTAAAAATAACCTAACAAATGAACAGGATGGAACATTTAAACAGTGCTAATGGTACAAAATTCTAAAAGTTAGAATATGAGTCTTCCTCCCATTCAAGAAATGCAGCCGCCTCCCCGCCCACACCCCTCCTCCCCCACATCCCCGCTGTCCTCCACTGGAGAAGAAGTCAGCACTGTTTATTCCGTATTCATCCAGAAACTTTGGTGTAAATTCACACAAAAATCTGTACATATAACTTGAAACAAAATTGAGGCAGAATGGTACATGATTCCGCACTTTTTTTTTCACTTAAAACTGTATCTTTGGGCCGGCCCCGTGGCTTGGTGGTTAAGTGAGCGCGCTCCACTGCTGGCGACCCGGGTTCGGATCCCGGGCTCGCACCGACGCGCTGCTTCTCCGGCCATGCTGAGGCCGCGTCCCACATGCAGCAACTAGAAGGATGTGCAGCTGTGACACACAACTATCTACTGGGGCTTTGGGGGAAAAATAAATAAATAAAATCTTTAAAAAAAAAAAAACAAAACTGTATCTTGAAGCTATCAGTACAATCAACAATCTAACTCAATAACTCACTTTGCTAAAAGGATAGCTGACTGGTATTCCATCATATTAATGTGGCATACTTTATTTCACTAGCCCCACAGATTTAGTTGTTTTACCCTTTTGCCCCTTTGGCCAACGCAAAAATACTACAGTGAACGTCCTTCTACATACATATTTGTATGCACGGGCATGGATATTTGTAAGTTATCTGTCAGTTATGTTTCCAGAGGTGGAATTGCTGGGTCAAAGTATCTGTTCACCTTGCTTCATTTTTTTTTTTTTCTTTTATTTATTTATTTATTTATTTATTTATTTATTTATTTATTTTTTTTATTGCAGTAACATTGGTTTATAACATTGCAAAAATTTCAGGTGTACATCATTGTACTTCTATTTCTGCATGGACTACATCATGTTCACCACCAAAATACTAATTACAACCCATCATCACACACATGTACCGAATTATCCCTTTCACCCTCCCCCCTCCCCCCTTCCCCTCTGGTAACCACCAATCCAATCTCTGTCCCTATGTGTTTGTTTATTGTTGTTATTATCTACTACTTAATGAAGGAAATCATACGGTATTTGGCCTTCTCCCTCTGACTTATTTCACTTTGCATTATACCCTCAATGTCCATCCATGTTGTCACAGTTGGAGAGGATGTGGAGAGAAGGGAACTCTCATACACTGCTGGTGGGAGTGCAAACTGGTGCAGCCACTATGGAAAACAGTATGGAGATTCCTCAAAAAATCAAGGATAGAACTACCATATGATCCAGCTATTCCACTGTTGGGTATTTATCCAAAGAACTTGAAAACACCAATTTGCAAAGGTACATGCACCCCTGTGTTCATTGCAGCCTTATTCACAATAGCCAAGACTTGGAAGCAACCTAGGTGCCCATCAAGGCACCTTGCTTCATTTTGCAATCTCTATTTCTATATTTATCTGATGGCGTAATTAATTAATTAATTAATTTTTTAAGCTTTTAAACATAGTTACAAACATACAAATTTGGTCAGGGGTTAAAAGAGAAAGAAAACAAACAAAAAACCCACAAACAAACAAAGAAAAAACCCATCCTCCTAAACAACAAACAAAAAAAAAACCAATTTAAACTCCCTAGTCATTAAATTGACTTTTAAATGTCAGGTAAAGAAAATTTTCTTTCACCTGTTAAACTCCTCCAGGAATTTTTACTGCTTCTGGATTGTTATTGTCTACTAATCTGAACTTGACTGATAAGAGTGGAAGCATCAGATTGTTTCTTTAAAATTTCTGTCACCTTTGAGAACTCTGTGGCCATGGGGTGGTTTAAATTTTCTCTTGATGGATTTTTCGGTCCATACTTGGTCTTCCTACCATGCAGCTTAGACTTCCTCTTAATATACAGACATGTAGCATCTTGTTGTATAGTATAAATCTCCATTATTTAGCCAACACTGAAAATCTACAATAACTTTCATCTGCTCCTTGTTTACATGCAGCATCTCATATGCTCAGATAAGAAGTTAAGAATCTACTCTGGGTCCTGAGATTTGTCTTAATCTTGGAAAAATCCAAAAAAGAGTAGGCCCCCATATCAATAAAATCTCCTTCACCTAACTTTATGTTTCATTCACACCTACATTAATCCAGTAGCCTCAAGATCCAGTTCTGTACATACTTACCCAGAAACTGCTAGTACATGTTGACCAGGTTCTGAAACTCCTTTCGAGTATAGTCCCTTTCCTCTCAGTAGGCCAAGCACTTCCCTGGCTGGATGACACTGTAATTTGACCCTAGCTATTGGTCTGGTGGCCAGGTGGGGAGGTGGAGATAGACATGGGAGTAGGGGGTTACCTTCCAAGGCAGAGATCTCTGCATCATTTTTAAGTAAGGAGAGGAGAACTAGGCTTTAATGTGGAGGAATGGGCCACTTCTGTAGGTCAACAGGGGTCAGGAAAATCTGCAGATTGAAGACTTTTGAGGGCATTGACATGAATCTCAGGGGCCCCACTCCTTTCAAATCAGAGCTCTGACTAATAATAAACAGACTTGCCAGGGTGGAGAATTCAATCTCCTCTGAACTCCATTACCCCTATATTTAAATCCTGGGTCTGATCCTTAGTATTTTCTGTCCTCTGGCTGCGGAAGATGAGGAGTCTGTATGCTGCCAGGGAGGTCCTCTGGGTTTGCACTTTGCCTTAAAATTTGTGATTGAGAGTCTTCAGCTTTTCGTTGTATTTCTCTAAGGCATCCCCCAACAAAAGCCATCCACTCCCATAGTTCCCGTAATGATTGCTTTTCCTAAACATCTGCAATAGCTGAGATATTGCCCCGTTAGTTCATTCCCACCCACCATTTTCCATCTCAGTTCTCCACCAGTGAAAATTCCAACAACTGCAGCTATAATATGCCTAGGGCTATGAGTACTTCCTCTGCTGCTTGTGATGGTGTCCTCATTGTCAACCAGCTGGCAGGTGATCCAACACCCAAATCTTATTTTTAAATCTGTTCTTTAGACCACTCCTAGCATTGTCTCATTTGTGTTCGCTGGGAAATACTCTGAGATAAATGTTTACGTATAGGGAGTTTATTGAGGAGTACTTTTGGGAACAACACTGGATAGAGAGTGAGGTCAGAGGGAGAAATTAGTGCACTTGCAAGAGAGGTCTCAGATGATTTCACGGGGAGTTTTAGAGCTGGGATAGCCCTTCAGAATTGTCCCAAATCTAGGTGGCATCTGGGTTTTGTATCCCTCACATCTCCCAGTCATTTGATGTGGGCTGTCCCTGAAAAAGTAATGTAACATGGGGTGAGGCAGATCACCTCTGCCAAAGATCATGGGGAAGGACCCGCCCGTGAACCATCAGCAGCTGGTACTCCCAGCAGCCGGGAAGTTTCGAGTATCAGATGAGATACTCCATAGGAAAGTGTTTATGAACAGCTTCATATCACAAAAGCCAAATCACCTAGCAGCAAGATGTAGGAGAAAGAGCAAGGGTTTTGACCTCAGACCTCTTACCAGCTCTGCTATTTTCAGTTTATTCCTTATTCTTTTCGACCTTTGGTTTTCCCTTCTGTAAAACGGGGATAAATATGTTTTTCTTGCAAGAGTGCTTTCAAGGACAATTTAGTCAATGCTTATGAAAGTGTTTTATAAATTGGTCAGCCCTGTTCCAAGGTCAAGAATTATACTCTTAATCCAGATTTGCTTACTCAGTTAGCTCTTGTCCTCATTGTTTTTTGGCGTGCTACATACATGACTTATAATAACAATGGGGAGCTTGAAAAGGATACAGATTTTATTTGATTTGGAAGGTTAAACAATTTAATATTCTTTTTCTTACTGTTCAAATCCATGTTTGTATAAAACTCTTTTGGAAGTGACTTGAAAGAGCCTATCCAACAAGATGATGAAGGTTAGTTCTGCTGGGGTAAAAAATGTTAGCTCACTGGGCTGGTCACATTTGAATACTGAATCTTGACTTTCCCTAAAGCATCCTACGGTCAGTATCTGTTTCTCCAAGTAAAAGTCAATGACAGTTTGCCTGCAAGGGAAAGATCCAATTGCATCTCTAGAATGAAGATCGATACAATCACTACAAATAAACCGTGTCTGACCTTATCCTTTGTAAGAAGGAAAAGAATCAACAGGGCATGAAAAGTGTTAGCATTTTTGGTTTTGAGAGGTGAGAAAGGGGAAACAGCTCATGCTATGCTCATCCATCACTGGACTTCAGTATGATCATTAAGGTTCAAACTTAGAGATAAAGATTTAGCATTTTATTCAGTTCTCCTGTTGGAAATCCTAGCACCAATTCAGTTCAGTTCAATTCAATTCAATTCAACAAGCATTTATTAAGTGCCAACATTGTGTATGACTTTATGCTAGCTGCACAAAAACCAATCTCTGACTGCTCAGTTTATTTCGTGCCAGACTCTGGTAGGTGGTAGGAATAAGCATGTAGAGAAAGAGAGACATACAGACACAGAAAATCTATTGTGATAAAAACTAAAGAATATGGATAAAATACTGTGGAATTACTGTGGAGGGAAACTCAAAAGCTATGTGTTCATAGAAAAAGAAGGTGATTTTTGAATTGGGATTTGCATGATGAGTAGGCATTTACTCATGAGTGGGGAAGGGTTTAGTTTAGTTCATTTTGGCCATTATTTATTGAGGTATAATATGTGCTAGATCCTAGGATGGGCACTGGTGCTGAGGAGGCAAATAAAGCATCATAGCTTCCCTCAGGAAGCTCATAAGTATGATATAGCAAGTGGAGACAACAGCCTGAAAGACCTTGTAACTTGGTAGAAGAGACAAGTGAATTTACAAGGAAAGACCTCATTTGCAACCTTGTTCAACATATCTGCTTTCTAAGACAAGCTTTGGTTTGGTTACAGTTGTTATGTTTTGCCCTAATAATGGCAGCAACATTCTCAGAAAAATGCTGAGAAACTGGAAATTAGTAAGAACATGTGCAAAAATATGATGACAAAGAAGTTTCCAGTA
Organism: Ceratotherium simum simum; assembly: GCF_057802395.1. NCBI lineage: Eukaryota > Metazoa > Chordata > Mammalia > Perissodactyla > Rhinocerotidae > Ceratotherium > Ceratotherium simum. The sequence goes on from NC_141907.1 coordinate 10,592,814, forward strand.
TGTTTATGGATTATGGTGCATATATACAATGGAATACAACACAACTGTTCAAAATGGTGCAAAGAAATATTTTATAACTTGGAAAGTTATGTATGATACACAGTTGAGTTAAAAATACAGTAATAGTACAGTATATACAATATGTTTTCACTCTTTTAGATTTTTGTTGTACATTCACAAGAAAGAATATAAGAAGATGCCCTAAAATGTTCATGGTGGTTCCATTTAGATGGAGAGATTATGCAGAGGGATAAAGAATAGTTTTTCTCTTCTCTTCTCTCTCTCCCCTGCTCTTCCTTCCTTCTTCTTCTTTCTCTTCTGTTTTGCTTATGTACATTTCCTTTCTTTTTCTGCAATGAATCTGAGTTACTTCAGGAATGAAAAACACAAGCAAATGAAAAGTTAATTTAACAAATCCTTTAAATCAAATAAGCACTTCTATAGTTATGACAATCTTCATTTTATGGGATTTGTTCCTCAGAAGAATCAATATTGTTGGAAAGACAGGTGTCATTACATTATTGTTGCTATTGTTATTTTATATCTATGGACTGATAATATTTTGAAGTTTTAATCGGTGTGCTTTCCTCACTCCCAGATCATACAAGACACAAATAATCTTCTAGAAACACAGGCTGCAAATACTTGCCACAGAAAGATTTGGATGCATATTTTGCAGAACAGGTTTTCCTATTGGCAGAGATCATGATAAAAAAAATAGTTACAGGGAAGGGAACATGCAGACAGGAAAGCATGATAGAAGGGAAGAGAGAGTCTCAGTGTGGGAACCCTGGGGCTGCATGGACGCTGAGTGGGAATGGTCTTAGTGCTCCTGTTGCTGTCTAGGAGGGACCACCAAGTGATAGCCATCCACCCATCATCCACCAATCTTCCAGTCTGGAGTGATACTCATCTGAGCCTTGAGATTCTGTGCAACTCCCACGCATTTGTGTGGACATAGCCCACTTCTTAGCTTGAACAACCCACTGTTGCATTCCCATTTTATTGACAGAGGAGTAGAGGTTTGAGAAGGCTGAGCAATTTGCCTAGAAGTCACCAGCAGGGTTGAAGCTAGAACTTGAGCCTCTGACTCCCTGTTGAGCACTCTTTCTAGTACCCCATAATACTGCCTTGATTTGTGGATCACAGTTATTCAAAGCCAACAGTTCTGTCCCCTATTGCTCCTTGGCCACTCCTTGCTGTGACAAATAAACGATATGGTGACAGGCTCCTGAAGTTGTGTCATTTCTAACCTGGTGCTCCACTCCTGAAACTAGAGACAGGGTTATTTCTAGTGAAATCTTTGCTGTAAAATACACCAATCAATTTTCCTTACAAACGATTTCTAACATATAATTATGCAATCAAGCATTCCCATAAACAAGCTGGGTCTTGACATAGAGTGATGGGGTGCAGTAATATTTTAAAGAAAAGATGATCATGCAGCCATTTATTTTGAAGTCCAATTTTCAGGGTTGGGAACTATACATTAATGGCAGTTTAGAGATTAACAGCAAGCTGAATGTGAAACTCTATGAGCCAATGGCTTCCACATAAACAAATGTACAAAAATAGCATCCTGCAACTGTTTGCAAAGTCTGACAGAGTTACATGGCTTTCTGCAAAGCAGAGGGTGCAAAGAGTACCAGATTCATCAAATTCTGGCAGTGATCTGTTAAAAAAATAACGGTTTTGTCTACAAATGGAAATTGTTAACAGCTTTCCCTGTCCACTAAAATCGTCTTTCCATCTGCTTGGGTTTTATAATTGCGTCGCCTTTAGAAAATTACAACACAGAGCATATTCTCCTGGAGGTCTGTTGTTGAGCTGAATATTCTGGGCCACAAAATGGTGACAACAGTTGAAGAGTTTCCTTGCAAAAGTGTTACAACCATTGCATATCAACAAGCTGCCCTGGTGCTGCAAGGCTCTGGCAGGAGTGGAACATCGCATTGCATTCAGTAGAGCACAATTTAAGAAATTTGACATATATTTGAATAGGCACAATCTAACACTTGCAGTGCCTTGGAATAATGGCGGCTTCTTTTTTGCCTCCTTCCTTCATCTTTCCTTCTTACTCTATCTTTTCTTTTTCCATTTCCCTATGAAAAATGTATTATTATCCAAATGTAAGGTCATGAGGGATCTGGACAGCTCCTCTAGCCTGTGATCTGCTCAAGAAAGAACATCATTCCTCTGTATCTCCAGATCCTTTGCCCAGAGCCCAGCTCATGGTGGATGTTCAATACCTAATTGCTGAATAAATGAATGACTGACATTGTATCTTTCATATGATGCTTTATACCTTATAAACCCTTATCTACTTTGTAAAACATTTTCACTGACACTGTCCTCACAACAATATACGAGGAGGGAAAATCAGGTATTGTCTCAATGCATTAGTTCAGGTCCTTTAACAGGCAGATGCTAAAATGGGATTAAACATGCAAGAGATTGATTAGAGAAACCACTTCTGATGGAAAATGGAGAAGGAGCAGTGGAGAATGGGAGAGCCATCAGACCATGATGCAGGTCTTACTCCTGTGGAGGAGAGAGGAAGGAATGTTGAGCAGCAAAAGTCTTTGACTGAAGTGCAGTTTGAAGAAAGTTTCTGCAAAGCTTTGGAGAGTCTTTGGGCCAAAGTTACTGGCCAGAGGAGTCTCACATCTCCTAGAGATGTGCCTGCCTCTCCCAGAAGTGGCCATGCTGGACTCAGACTTTGGCTAGTGGTGCCAGTGTGGTGATGGATTTCAGACAGCTTGACCCCAGACAGCTGGGGCCTTTGGTCAATTATACTCCATGCAGTGGGAGATCTGAGAGGTGCGTTCTCGTGGCCACCACATCCTGTTTTATACATGGAAGGAAAATGAGATCCTGAGAGGTTAAGAGACATTCTCAAGGTCTCATGTCAAGTGAGTGGCAGAGTGGGGATTAATCCCAGGCTCCTGAACTCTGGCCCATGTTTTTTCTTCACCAACATAACTGTGGCTTCGCTTTTGCTGCTGACCCCCTGCCCCATCTGATTGGCGGTGTTTGGGGAGGAAAGAGCAAAGGGAAGTTGAAGCACTGGGTGGGTGAAACACCTGGCAGGGACATGAGAAGAGACAGGGGGTGGGGTTTCTTTCACTCGTGGTAAAAAGAAGAGTATAATGTTGGAACATGAAGACTAGAAATCTCATCCTAGGGTGGAAGTATGTAAGACATTCATTGTGCTGTAAGTAAAATATGCCCTACATAAAATCAAATCTTTTGATAATGAAAAGCAGATTATGCTCTAGAGAATCACATAAGCTCCTAGAAGGTAGAGATATTCTCAGCTAGTTTTTTTGAAGGCTGTATTCTCAGCACCTTGACAGTGCTTGGCACAGGGGTGTAGCATAAATGCTTGTCTTTGTTGACTGAATGAATATAAGTTTAGCCTTGGAAGGGACCTCAGAGAATATCCAATGCACTTTAGAAGATAAGGAGACATTGAATAATTGTTAAATCACTCCTCAGAGAGAGTGAGATCCTGAGATTCCTGACTCCCTGCATAGGAGTCTGCCCTCTTCCCATCTGGTGCCACCCTGGGATGAGGGCTCTGAGCTGTCAACCCAAGAGAAAACAGACACATTAATATTGGAATGTCTAGCATTTTTGACCAAAAGTAAGACTTCACCTATCCATGTTTTGAATTTAAACCTCAATGTGGTGAGTAGATTAAAACCAAGTTCTCAGACAAGAATGAATAGATAGAATGATGAGTCATTTGAGAAAAGCAATGCATGGAACTTGTATGATAAGGCCAATATTTGGGGACTATCATGGGAAACCTTTATTGACAATTAGGAGAAGACTGGAGGAGAATTGACATACTTATTAATTGTGCTTTTGTAGCTTTTTGAAAACTCTGGCCTTGAGGGGTTGCCGTGCAGGATTGGATGTTGATTCACTCATCTACTTAGTAAATATGTACTGAGAACCAACTCTGTGCCAGGCACTATGCTAGGCTCTGAAGATTATTGGAAACAAGGCCATGTTCCTTCCTTTATAGAGTAAAGCATCTAGTGGAAGAGACAGGCAATACATGCACAAACAATAATTCCAGATAGTTGTAAATGTTAACAGGAAAATCCCCAGGGTATGGGAAGGGAATAATTATGTGGAGATGGGAGGACTCCGAGGCAGTGAAATTGGCTTGAGACCTGAATGATAAGAAGGAGTTACCTCTGTGAACATCTGAGAGCAAGAGTCCAGGGAACAGGAGAAGCAGGTGCAAAAGCCCCAAGGCCTCCAGCAAGACACCGAGTGCTTCAGGAGCAGAGGAAAAGCCAGTGTGGACGGAGCACAGTGCAGGGGGCACGGCAGGAAGTGAGATGAGAAGTAGGCAGAACCAGATTCTGTGGGACCTGCAGGCACAACAAGGAGTTTGGGTTCTATCTTAAGTGTGTCAGGAAGCTATCGGAGGCTTTTAAGCCTGAGAGTGTCACGATTTGATTTATACTAAAAAAATGATTTTGACCTGCGGGAAGGCAAGTGTGGAAGCAGGGAGACCAGTTGGGTCTGTTACTAGAGTCCTGGGGGCTTGAGCTGAGCTGGATGGACAAGCTGGAAAGAGCCAGGTGGACAATATGGAGAGAAGGGTTCCTGGCTAAATGATAGCATTTGCAAGGCAGAGGGGCATGGGGGCAAGGACGTGGTATATTGGGGTTCACATGTGGTTTGCAGTGGCTGCAGTATTGGATGTGCATGGGGTAGCAGGAGGAGATGTAAAATAGGGAGGGAGCCATTGAGGGGCTAGCTTGAGAAAACAAGCCACATTCCCTCTCTGTGCCTCAGTTTCCTTCTCAGTAAAATGGAAAGTGGTGTCACAATACAATTACTAAGATCCCTTCCATTCTGTGATTTCCCCCACAACCCAGGATGTGAAACCTAATTGCAATGTCTTGTTTCTGTGGTGGGTCAGCAATGTTGGGGCTTCACCATGTGGGTTTTCACGGACCCAGGTGCGAGGAACATGCTTTTGGAAGTCAGAATAATGGTTGAATAATGGAAATAGGCATTGGATATCATCAAGTGTTGAAAGCCCTTTTCATGGGCAATACAAAACAGGTTGTTATAGGAGACACCTGGCACAGGCTGTTTACTTCTTGTTTCTCCATCCTTGTCAGAGCCAAATCTCCCATGAGTGAATTAACCATCTCCTCACTGTCCTGAGCACACAGAAATCCCTTCTGCAGAAAACAGAAGTCAAGTCATAATGGTTACCAATTTGTGTTTCTGTTTTAAGAGGTGGCTTGTTAATAATAGTGCTTATTATATGCCAGATGTGGGTCCAAGTAGTCCAATTGTAGCAACTCACATGATCTGCACAAGTCTATGATATTGCTAGTATTATCCTCCCCATTTTGTAGATGGGAAAAGGGAGGACCAAAATGGTAAGTAATTGCTTGAGGCTACACAGCCTTTCTATAGCTGCTATCAGTTGGGATGTAGCAAAAGCACACGGACTCAGCCTTCATGGACTGGGCTCTGCCATTTGGCAGGGTATGACCTTGACTTTCAAGGCACTTAACACTTGTTCTTGCTTGATTTCCTCATTTGTGAAATGGGGATGATAACTGCTACCTCAGGGAGCTATTGTGAACATTGAGACAAATTGTATAAAGTACCTGGTGCAATAACCGTTAGTCTTCTCCACACATAAAGATACTCTGTAAACCACTGTTATCAAAAAATTTAATACAACCCCCTGGAGTATTTCTAGGCAATTAAGTTGGTTTTGTACAAAAATTGCATTTAATGTGAAGATATTTGTAGCGTTGGAGAATTCTTAGGGTTCTTGTGTTTCTGTATGTGTGTGGAGGGAGGCGTTGAGGTAAATATTTCCTCTGGAGATTAGCAAACAGTGAGTCAGAAATTTGAACAAGTTGATATTAATTTCAGGCAATACTTCCTTCTGCTGTATGAAGTCAACACGGAAGAAGTAAACCAAATATTTGTTAAGCGCTCGGCCCTGTTCTAGGCACTTTGGAGGAAGAGGTGAGGTATGGATATGTGTGAGACTATTGATTCCCTCAAGGAGCTTGCCATCTACTGTCTAGTGCAGTGACTAGAAGGGGTGGCCTTCTGCTGGGGGCAAAGGAGGTTCTTACAGCAAAATATGGTGTGTGTCTGTGTTTGTGTGTGAGAGAGAAAGAGAGAGAGAGAGAGAAAGAGGGAGAGAGAGAGTGTTTTCATGCTAGTCAGAACTGGTCTTGAATTAAAGAATGTTGAAAAACCCTGGCCTAGACAAAGAGATCCATGTAAGAAGAAATGAATCACTGCGTTTGTGATAAATTATAACTAGTTTTTACATAGATAATATATGAGTAACCACAAACTAGCCAGGGGGCTCCTGTGTCTGGGTTAAACTGCCCAAAGGCAACAATTTACTATCCTATACCTCTTTTTTATAACAAATGTTTTTTAACGCGTTCTTCATTTTACTGAAAAGGTAATGCAACTAATCTAAAATATAATTTCAAAAACAGATCAATATAATGCCCCAATATAACAAAAGGAGAAATTAAAAGAAAGCAATTTAAGGTAAAGTAATACGCATAATATTTTAGTATGTAAGTACTGAGCCTGACTACACTAGAGAGATAGTAAACTAATCAAATGCTTGTACCCAAGACGGCCTCATGGATGCATCTGGCGCCTGGGTGCTGGCCTTGGCTGGGGCACCTCAGATTTCCTCCCTGCGGCTTTTCTATGCATGTGGTATCTCACCATTCAGTGGTTTAGCCCAAGCTTCTTCACATGGCAGCTGGCTTCCAAGAGACTGAATCAGAAGCTCCAAGGCTTTCAAACTCTAAGCCTTGAAGTTACATAGCCTCACTTCTGCATTCTATCCATCACAGCAAGTCACAGGGCTAGCCTAAGATATTCAAGGGAGAGAGTAGGTGGGAAATAGCCTCTACTTTGTTATGGACAGAGCGACAAAGTCATATTGCAAATGGGCATGTGGGATGAAAGACCATTGTTGCCGTTTGTGGAGACACCTACCATGGGAGGAGAAGAGCCCTGAAAAGTAAAAATAAAAATAATTAATCTATTTATTGAATTCTTCCTACATGCCTGGCATTGTGCTAAAGCTTTACATGTATTTTATTAGGTAAACCTTTCAGCAACCCTATGAGGTAGGTGTATTTACTATCTCTACTTTACAACTAACAGAACTGACACTCAGAGAAGTGAAGTAACTAGCCATGGTCACACAGTCAATAGGGGCTGAGATGGGATTTAAACTCATCTCTGTCTGATTCCCAAACCTGTGGTCTCATCCAGCGCCCATGTGGCAGCTACCCAGAGGAGACAGAAATGCTCCTTCTGAATAGAATAATGAGATTGGCTTGAGTACTCGGTTAGATCCAGGGATTGGACACAAAAGATATTGTTCAATCTCCTGATAGTGGAGAACCACAGCCATCCACTTGATGCTTTTTAGTCTAGGGAGATGAGGGACAAGCCCAAGTGTTGGCCTGTGAACTTGCTCCCACATAGTAGGTCAGTCAAAAAGGCATTGGTAATATTTAAGTCTGTGTATTTCATTGCCTGTGAGACATTCAGGTCTTCACCCTTTCAGAAAATGTGTAGTTCTGGAGTGCTAGTTGTTTGAAGAATGGCCATATCAATCATGTGCAGAGGAAAATTAATGAGTGACGTGGGGGACAGGGAAGACGACAGCACTACAGTGATGGATGAGACACAGGTTTACTGGCTCAACCAGGATGGGAGAGACCTTGCTAGGAATAGTTCATGGCTGAGCATGATCTTAATGCAAGGAGGGAACAGGCAAAATTGATCCTTTTGATCTTTGTCCATTATCAAGCAAGGTTAATCTTTATGGAGATGTGAGACTCAAGTCACAGTTGGTATTTGTTATGTGACTTGATTTAAAAACTGTAACAGCCTCTTTGTGGACCATCTCAGTCCGGGATGAACCTCAGCTCAGCATTTTTCACAAGTTCTGTTTAAGGCATGAAGAGTCCCACTAGCACTACAGTGTGGAAGCTGATTCTGATTTTTATTCCCACCTTTATTGTGGCCTTGATGTATAAAAGGTCTTTCTGGAAAGGCTTCTACAGCCCTATAATGAAGAGTTCATTCATCTACTCATTCTTTCATTCACTCAGCTAATATGTTTGGAAACCTCTAGAGACATTGTTCTAGGCACTGGGGATATAGTACTGAACAAAAAGACATGAAGTTTCTAGTTTTGTGGAACTACATTCTAGTTGGGGTGGGGAGCCAGACATTATACAGTATTTCAGGTGGGGATAGGTGCTAAGAAGAAAAATAAAGCCAAGGAAGAGGATGCAAATTGACAATGCAAAGCTATTCTGGGCAGGTTATTTAGGGGCAGCCTCTCTACTATAGTAACATTTGAGCATATCCCTTTGTGAAAGGGAAGAGGAAGCTAAGAGGATATCAGGAGGAAGAGATTGGCAGGCATGGGGAGCAGTCAGGACAGAGTCCTGGAGGTAGACGTATGCTTAGATGGATTAGAAACAGTGAGGAGCTAGTGTGGCAGGAGCAGAGTAACAGAGGGGGCACTGGTAGGAAATGAGGGCAGAGAGGGAGGGAGCCAGGCTGGGACCCAAGGACCTTTTAGAACTGAGTAAGCCCTGCTAATTTTATTCTGAGTGATATGAGAATCTATTGGAGAGTTTTTACCGGAGGAGAGGAATAATTTGACTTATGATTTTAAAAGACCATTCTGGCTGTTATGTGGGAAACAGAGTGTACAGGGACAGGAATGGAAATAGGGAGACTAGTTGTCTAGTTCAAAGGCTGTTGCAATAATAATCCAAAAAAGGGATGATGGTGGCTTGGACTAGGATGGTAGCAGGGAAAGGTGTGAGAAGTGGTCTGATTCTAGATATTTTTCAAAATTAAAGTCAACAGGATTTGTTGAAAATAAGGTGTGAGATGGGAGTGAAGAGTGACTCTAAATTTGCAACCTGAGGAACTGGAAGGATGGAGTTGCCATTTACTCATATGGGAAAGACTATGGGAAGAGCAGGTTGAGAGAGAAAGAGAAGGAGCTCAGTTTTGGAAATGTGAAGTTTGAGATACCTGAGACATCTAGGAGGATATTTTAAGTAGGAAGTTGAATGTAGGAGTCTACAGTTCAGGGGATATATCCAGGTTAGTGATGAATATTTGGATATCATCAGCATATAAATGATATTTAAAGCCATGGGATTGGATGAGTTGACCTACCCAAGGGAGTAAGTTTAGGTAAATAAGAATAGAATTCCAAGGACTAGGTCTTTAAAACTCCAACACATGGAAGTCAGGAAAAAGAGGAGGTGCCAGTAAAGGACTCTGAAAAGGAGTAGCCAGTGTGCTTGGAGGAGAACTAAGTGATGTCCTGAAGGTGAGTGAAGAAAGTATTTCAAGGAGGAGGGAGAAGTCAATCAAGTCAAGTGAGGCTGATGGGTTGAGTCTGGTAAGAATTAAGAAATGGTTGAGAATGGCCATGTGAAGGCCATTGGTGACTTTGATGGAATCAGTTTTGATGAGGACGTGAGGTTGAAAGCCTGACTGGCGTATGTTCAAGAGAGATTTGAAAGAGAGAAAGTGGGCACAGAATATGGACCACTCTTAGGAAGAGTTTTTCTGTAAAAGAAATGGATGGTAGCTGAAAGAGGTTGATGGGGGACATTACTTCTTATTTGTATGCTGCTGGTGATGATCCAGAAGAAAAGAAATAATCAACGCTGGAGGAGAGAAGGAGATTTGTTGGAGCAGTTTCCCTGAGTTGGTGAAATGGGATAGGATCTAGGGAATACATGGAGGGCTTCCCCATAAATGGGAGCATGCTACTTACTCACTGTATGGGAGGAAATGCAATGTGTATAGTCCAGATGTATTCAGTGTGGTAGATTTGGTGTGGGAACACATGGAAGTTATCTTCTGATTGCTCTACTGTCTCAGTTAAATAAGATGCAAGGTCCTTAGCTAAGAGTAAGGAAGTGGAAACAAATGATAGAACTTCGAAGAGAAATAATAAGGTGAGAAACAGACAGCCAAGAAAGTGAGAGACAGTTTGACTAGGGAAATGTGGTATATTTCATGAACAGCTGTGAGGACTCTCTGGAGGTTAGTGCTCATGAATTCAAAGTGGAACCACCCGTGTACCTGTGTGTTTTCTTCCAGCCATGTCTGCAGTCACAGAATGGGTGGAGAATTGGCTTTAAACATGGTTTACGGTTTTTTTCAGGTGAAAGCAAGGAAGAGAAAAGTTGAGAGTATTTATAGGGGACTGATTACAATGATGGACTATGGATTTTAAGTTGAATAAGAACAATGGGGTAAGGTGTGAGGGACAGGGAAAAGTTGGAATGAATTTTAATCTGGGTGGAGTTGAAGGGTTGTTGGAATGTAAGCATAGCAGGAAAGAGCTGGATGTGGAGTGGGAGTAAGTGTGGGGTTCTTAAAGTTGATGTTTTAGAGAGATAACAGTAGAGTGTCGTAGTCTGAGATATGACAATGGAGTGAGTGACTGAGGTGCAATGGAAGACACAATTGTTGTAAGAGAGGAAGTTAAAGGTTTGACAAGCTAGGGTGTTGGATGGATCATCTATATTGACACTGAAATTACCAACTTGAAACTCTCTATATTGCTGCTTACTAGGGTAGTTGCTGGAATACTAAATTTTCAGAGAATATTTATTGAATGAAGACTTCTTCCACAATGACAATCAAATTGTAATCTGAGACTAGTTTCTCATGTGTACAGGTGAGGCAGAAATAAATGGCTCCTATCCTGCAATGAGCCAAAGTGAGGATACTAATCTTTAAAAATAGAGTGTAGCAAATTAGCTCTTTGGGGGAATTGCTTGGTAAATTCTCTCTCCCTGGACCCTGCAAGCACTTAGCTTCCCAGAGCCCTAACAGCATAAATCCACATCACATCGACAAGCGTTTTTCTCTAAAAATATTTCTGTTTCCTATATAATTGGGTCTTTGGAAAGAAGACAAACATAAGCGGAGGGTATGATGTGCAGAGAAGGTGACCATGGGGAAAAGAGTCAATGGAATTTGAATTTTTCCTCATCATTATGTTGATCCCTAGAGTTTAGCTTTTTTTTTTTTTGGTTCCAATTAAAAGAGAGAGCTTTGGAACTGACCCTCTCTTAAGAAATAGTGAGTACTGTGAGAATATAGTGCTGTATTTATACTAATAAGTGTTCCCAATCTTTGGGGATTGGCTTGTTTGGAAGGTGATAGGTATCTTCCCATAGAAACAATGTTACATATAAAACTTAGGTTCCTAGGCAAGTCTATTTAATCATTATATCTCCAAAATAAAGACTATTATTTTTTTGTCTTAATAAATGGGCTGTAACATTTTATAATACTAAGCTAATAAAATTGGAAAGGGGATAGTCTCCCTTTCCTTTGGAGCTATCTTGGTCCACAAAATAGATAATTACACCAATATTTCTTCCCTTTTAAGGAAGTATTAAGGCCCAGTGATTCTTTGTACAGCCAACATTGTAGTTTTCTGTAGAAATAGAATCTCTTGGGGAATGTTGGGGAAGCAAAGAGGTATGTCATTCTAGAAGCCCAGTTGTCCTTGAGTCCAACCGTCATTCCACAATTCAGCTTTACCAGTAATAAAGCAGATGCTGTATTTTGATTCCTGCCTAGCTCCTGGGTCTGCTTCCCAACTGGACCAGAATCTTTAGGGAAGAAGAAAGTGATGTATCGGCATCCTTAAATCCCAACAGCATTATGTAGGGCTAGACCAAGATGCATTTGGGTGATGCACTTCATGGATGCAAGGGAAGGCAGACTTTTCTATCAAATTTATCTGATGCCTCTACCTCCCCTCACCGTTTGAGAATTTCTCCTTGCTGTTGACACTGTGCCTCCTCTGCTCCTCTTCCACATCCTTCTCCTGTCATGACTGTCATGTCCTTGAAGGGGATAAATGATGTAATTTAAAGAGCTCTAGAAAAAAGCTTCCCATCTTATTACCATTCAGCCTGTCTGCTAAGCACCCATTCATTCTTTGTTGGGAGGCAGTGTGGTTTGTGGGAAAGATAAACTTCGGAGTAGATAATTTGATTAAGTTTGGGTTGATTACTGGTTTTGGAACCTTGGAAAACTTAATTAACTACTTGGGACTCAGTTTCCTCATATGTAAAATAGAAATTGTCAACTAATAATTTTAGGAATTGCTGTATGGATTAAATATGCTCACCATGTGTATCTAATGCTGTGTCTGACACAATTAGGTATATTAGCATGGATATTGCCTCCCTCTTACTATCTTTAGGGGGTAGGAATTATCTGCAGTTTATAAAATGAGATAGCTGAGGCTCTGAGAGGTTAAGTAAATTGCAGAGCTGGAATTCACACCCAGGCTGGTCTTACTCCAATTACATTACACTCTCTGCCTCCTCACAGAGGGCCCTTCATGTCATCTGCAGTGATGGGAATGTTAACTGAGGTTTCTGCTGGTGCCATCCACAATATCCTCCCATAATGCCCCTGCCAGACAGGAAGGCATGCCATTAAGGTATGGCAGAATGGCCAACCTACTCCAGCTTCTTCCCAAGAATAATTTTGACTTCTGATGATAAAATTTTTAACAAGAAATTATGCCATTTTCTTCCTTCCTGAGATATCAGTGGGCCCCATTTAAGATGGCTAAATTTCAGACCACAATTAGAAAAAGCCATACTGGGTGAAATGCGATATTCAAGAATCTCAGCTTGATTAGAAATGACTGTCAAAACTGAAAAGCATTATAATAATAAGCCAAAGGAGAGAGACATGTGAGACACATTATTTTGGTTTTTAATAGTTGGGAATGAAATAGAACTTAGTTAAAGATAAGGATAAAAATATGGCCGATCATGGTTGCTTGTGTAGAGGAAAAACACATCAAATCTGAGGTCTGTTGACCTGAGTAAGATAACGTTGTCATTACCTTTCAAACGTTGTCATTACCTTTCAATCCAGCACAACCTTTCAGTCACCAAAAAAAAAAAAAAAGCCACAAAAAACAAAAAACAAATAGGAAGAATTACTAGAGCTTCAGAAGGTTTTGTGTTATAGGTAACTTTTGATGAGAAAGTCAGAATTGGAAATATTTTTCTGTGTAAAGTTCAAAAAGTTGACCAAATCTCTCCCTCAAAGGATTAAGCTGTCTTCTAAGAATTTCTTTTACTTACAGAAGAGAGAGATGGGGAGACAAAATAATGAAAAGACAGAATGAAAGGTGCTGAAGGAGATGCTGAGAGAGACAGAGAGATGCACAAAAGGAGAAAAAAGATCCACAGCAACGGAGAGAATAGGCGCTCTCTATTATGAGGAAAAAGAAAATATTATGGTCTAGGGTGGCTTCCAGCCAACTCTTCAGACTTTATTTGCTTTTTTCATCAGAAACTATGGAGAAAGACATAATCATTTCTCGACTGGAATTTGATTCCTTTTTAGCTGTGTAGGTGGGAAATAACTTCGGATTGCTGTGTTGGTCTTAAGTGTCCCAGGTACACTCATCTCTTGTCCTGTATTGCAGCCATCTGTACGTAATAAATCTCTCTGTGATTGCCATCTGTGGGTGGAGAGGGAGAACAATGCACTTCTTTATTCAGGAACTTTGTGTATATTTTTGGTTATAAGAAGGCCCCTGGCACTAAGGACACGAATTCGCTCTAGGAGCCATAGGTCTCATGGAAATAAATAGATATTTTTTAGACAGGACTGCATTGGAGTTAAAAGCTTTTAGCACCACAATTTGAACTTGTGTGAGCCTGGGCAAGAATTTAGCTCTTTGTCTCAGTTTATGCATCCTAAAAAAGAGGATGATGCCCCTATAGGGTTTTCATAAAGGGCAAATGAAATTATATTTGTAAAAGACTTGGTGTAGTGCCTGGTGCATAGTAAATTGAATCAGTCAGGGTTCATTAAGGAAAGCAGAAATTCTAACTGATTTCAACACAGAAAATTTAATATAGAGAATTGGTTAAATAGGGATTGGAGGACTAAACAGAAGAAAAAAATTCTCCAAAACCCACTGATGCAGCATAGAGATAGTAACTGGAGAAATGAAAGGATGGGGTAGGGTTATCAGAACTTAGAAGCTGGGAGGAGAGGCTGGGACCCAGGCCACTGGAGAAGAGATACTGGCCAACCGGTGCTGGTGTTTCTGAGGGAGCACAATGAGGTTAATCCTGAGAGTGTAAGGGAAACCATCCATCCATCCGTCCATCCATCCACCTGTCCATCCACCTGTCTGTCCGTCCATCCGTCCATCCATCCATCCATCCATCCATCCATCCATCCATCCATCCATCCATCCATCCATTTTTTCCACCCTACCTTTACTCCTTCCTTTCCTTCCATCTATCCAGCTCACAAATCTCTAGCGAGTGATATGCTTACTTACAATATATCAGACCCAGTACTCAGGGCTGGAACTATTACAGACAACTGCAATATAGTTCCTGACCTCAAGGAGCTCACCATCTAATGGGGGAGAGAGGCAAATAAAAACCCAATTATACAAAATGGTAAGTGCTTTTATAAAAACATGCACAAGGTACCAATTTCTTGGTCTGATGAATGTTATTAAAAATAAATCTAAAACAACAGAAAAACAATTCCTAGGCTGTTCAGTATAGAACCTTAACCAGGTGGTGAAGAGCCTGCTCTCAGATCCTGGGTCTTGCCATTACTGGCTCTGTCATCTTAGCAAACATTTTTGTGCCTTTATTTTTCATATTTAAAATGCAACTAATAGTACTTAGCTCATGAGATTGCTGGTAGGATTAAATAATTCAACATATACAAAGCACTTAGAATCATATCTAGCACATAGAAACACTAAAAAATGTTGATTAATATTAATATTTGTATAGTGCCTTAGAGTTTAAATTCATCATTGCACTTAATCCTTAAAAATTCCTCATGCCCTGGGGAAATAGAAAGGGTAGTTACGCTTTCCAAACAGGGCCAGTGAGGTCCAGGGAGGTTATTTTTTTGGGCAAAGTCACAGAACTACAAAACAGTGGAGCTGGAAATGTATCTTCTATAATGTTCTTTCTATTATGCCACGAAGCATCATATATTGACTTGAAAAAGCAACTGTTGTTCCCCAAGTGTCATAGCTACTGACTGGCTGCAGCTGGGCTGACTGTAAACACAGCCAAATGACACAGGCTGCAGCATAACCAAGTCACTGCTAGTTTGCCCGCATCCGCCACTCAATACAAGGTCCCTGGTGATCAAGGGACAGAAGGCGTGGGTCAGGGAGCTGCCAAACACCAAATATACATCTTAATAGGTTGCAGGCAGTCACTTCCATCCAAGTTGTTGATGGGAAAATGGCTCCCACAGGGGTTCAGAGAATTAGGAATTCAATGTCCTTTTAAAACCAAAACTAGCATTGGAGTTTGAAATCACTCAAGAGTGTGATATTTTTGATTGATATTCCACTCAAAATGTGGTTAGATCTCCTTGACTGTTTCATTTGGCTTTGGGGTCGGGTCCTGTGAAAATGCATCAGAACTCTGAGTGCTGAGATATGTGAAGCTGAGAGGGAGGCAGGAAATGGTGCAGGAGCCTAGAGCCTCTTAGGAAAGGAAGCAGAGACTATATCTGCAGCTGCCGTAGAATTAAGGGGCAGGGTGGTGATTATGCAAAGGGACAGGGAAGACATGGGGTCCTATTCATTTAACTTCATTTCTTGAACGTCATATGCTGAACGCTGGGGCAGTAAGATAAAATAGCCCTTGCTTTCTAGGAGTTCCTAAGCTAGTTGGGGAAAAGTGTAAACAAATACTTATATTACAACGTGATATAGGATGATCTGACTTTGTACAGGTAGCATAGAGGAAGAAACAATTCATTTTGCATCTGGGAATCTGAGAAAATTTCTCTAAGTAGATGCCAACTAGACAGGGTTTTAAAGCATGAATAAGAGTTTTCTAGACAGATAATTTGAGGAAGTGCATTCTAAGCACAAGCCAAAGCATAGCTAAATACCTGGAATCATGTATGTGTTCAGCATAACCCAAATTGGTTTCTTAAACAGTTGTGTCAATAACTAACACTTGGCATTAGCTTTACAATTTTTGCCAAACTAGTGGGTGTAAAATAGTAGTTTAATTGTAAAATTGTAGTTTAATTTGCATTTCCTTAATTATTAATGAAGTTCAGTATCTTTTCATATGTTTATTGACAATTTTTGTTTTCTGTGCAATACCTGTTCATGACTTATGCCCACTTTTCTATTTGAGTTGTTTGTATTTTTCTTATTGACTTGTAGGAATTTTCGTATGTTCTGAATACTCATTCTTTGTTGGTTTTGTTTTGCAAATACAGTCTATGCATTTATTCTCACATACATATATTAAATACATTATATATTTCCTATGTGATATGTATATAATTATATATAGATTATACATGTAATAATATATAATTTGCATATATAATTATATACTACATATTAAATTAGTCCCATTTTAAATAAACATCTATAAAATCTCCTACATATTCTCATATATATAATATTCTCATATATATTCTCATATAATATATAATATATATAGTATGTATTATATATATCTCTTATGGCTCATCTTTTCATTTTATATTATTTATTGATGTATCTCATTTAAGAAATATTCTCCACTCTGAATCATAAGGAGGTGCTCTTTTATATATTTAAAAAGTTTAAAAGTTTGGCTTTTCATATTTAAACATGTTAACTATTTAGAATCAATTTTTGTGTAAAGTGTGACATAGACATCCATTATATTTTATTTTTCAAAACAGAAAACTGATTCTCTGGGTACCATTTATTGAACAGTCCATATTGTCTCATGGGATCTGAAATACTAACTCCAACATATATTGTGTTTCTGAGAGTACATCACTATTCTAATTAACAAAAGATTAATTTAAAAAATCTCGGGCCGGCCCCGTGGCTTAGCGGTTAAGTGTGTGCGCTCCGCTGCCGGCGGCCCGGGTTCAGATCCCGGGTGCGCACCGAGGCACCACTCCTCCAGCCATGCTGAGGCCGCGTCCCACATACAGCAACTAAAAGGATGTGCAGCTATGACAGACAACTATGTACTGGGGCTTTGGGGGAAAAATAAATACATCAAAAAATCTTTAAAAAAAAAAAAAATCTTTATGAAACCCCTATGAAGTACACATTAGCATCCTTACTTTACGTATAACTTGACCAAAGTTACATGGAAAATGATACTAATCCTTTTGACAATGATGGCCATGTTCCTATCACTTGGAAAGATGAGCAAGAACCAAATCATGCAGGGCTTTTGGAGAATTAGGATTTTATTCCACAATTAGAATCCATCAAAAAGCTTTCAGCAGGGGAGTGACATACTTTGCTTTACATTTTAATATGATTCTTTAGCTGTTGGATAAAAAGAAGGTTGTGAGAAGGCATATGTAGATGGGGGACACTGGTTAGTAGCTCTTAGAGTGGTCTAGGTGTGAGGTGGTGTCACCTGGACCTTGGAGAGTTCAGTGGGGATGGACATAAGTGAATGGATTTGAAATATATTTTAGAGATAAATACATCAGAACTTGCTGTGGAGCTGGATTTGATTGGAGGCTGAGAGAAAGGGACAAGTCAAAGACAACATTTAGATTGAGGAGCTGAGTGATGGTGGTGCCAGTTGAGATAGGGAAGGCTAGAGTGTAATGAGGGGAGACGGGGGACAGATCAAGCTGACGATT
The DNA here is from genome assembly GCF_057802395.1 of Ceratotherium simum simum. NCBI lineage: Eukaryota > Metazoa > Chordata > Mammalia > Perissodactyla > Rhinocerotidae > Ceratotherium > Ceratotherium simum. The sequence goes on from NC_141907.1 coordinate 10,610,574, forward strand.
CCTATGAGATATGCAAACAGAGATGTCAATAGGCACTTGGATATGCAAGTTTGGAGCTAAGGTGGAGACGCAGCCTGGTCTATAGATGTACACTTGGATTGATTCATGACTTTGGCTGGAAGATCTACACAGGGGTGGTATTATAAGGAATCCTGATTTTTAGTGAGTTGAAAAGCAAATGGGAAGTGACATTGGAGACAGTAAATGCAAACAAATCTTTCAAGAAGCTCAGCTGTGAAGAAAAGAAGAGCAAAGGCAGAAGATACAGAGCTAGAGGTGGCTAGAGGGTCGAGCAACATATTTTTTTTAAGATGGGAGAGATCTGTACTGAGTGGAAGGAATTAATAGAGAAGTAGTTGTCAAAAATACAGGAAGGAGGAGGGAAAACTAAAAATAAACGTAACCGAGGAGGCAGGGGGGATCAGGAGACAAAGATGCAGGCGATGCTTTTTACTGGGAGAGTGGAGAAGAAGCTGCCATTTCCTGAGAGTGGCAGAAGAAGGTGACACTATAATGTGACGTCTAAGTGCCAGGTTTCAGAGCCAAGTCGTCTAGGTTTGCATTAGGCTCTGCTGTTGACAAGTGATGGAACTCTTTACTTCTTAGTTTCTTCATTGGTAACATGGGAATGATGATACTATTACCCAGGTCTAGGACTGTTATGGGGACTAGATGATACATGTAGAGCACTTAGCACAGAGCTCAATAAACATGAGGTCATATTGTATTAATAAATATAGGTTTGCCTGTGTAGGTGGGAAGACAAAATTTTTCACATTGAGTTCCCCAATTTTCTCAGTGAGATGGTATTGGAGTGGGTCATGAAGACTCTTAGTTTGAAAGGGCTCTTCTGGCTGGTGGGAGAGGGAATTGATCACCAGCACCCCCCTCCTTCTGCTGGCATTTGTATAGCAGGTGAAACTGGTTTAAAGTGAGAATGAAGGGTAATAGTTCAGACTGTTCTTTACCTGGTTAATACAAATGTGTGAGACTGGACTGAATTTCTCAGATTCCTGGAACTGGCCACAAAATGTCATGGTGGGGTCTACAAAACTAGAAACAAAACCATGCTTTTCTTGCTGCCAGATCTGTGGACAGAGCTGCCCATTTCGCAGACTGCCTCTTTGAAACATGGCACAACGTGTCTTGTTTTACGTAGTACTTATGTGGTGTTCAAATGGCTTTTTCTTTCAGGACATCTACAGTTATGGGAGGGCAGATTTCGTCTCCTCCAGATTACGTAGACATTTAGTCAAATGTAATTCTAAAGACATTTCACAAAGAGTTCTGATGGGTTTCAGGATATCTGGGGTTGATCCTGGTTCCTTTACCATCTCACTGTGTGATTTTGGTCAACATCTGGAGAAGGAGGGGTTAGGACTGAGCAGTTGATGATTCTCGTCTAGTTCTCCAACCACCTGCAACACAAGAACCTCATGAAGCAATTCTTGCCTGAGAGATGATTCTTTCTTGCATCTTGAAGGTGTATGGAAGGGGATTCCTTTGGCAGGAGGATGTCTCCTATCGAATTAAAAGTAGCCACTCCTGTTCCATGTTAATTACTCACTGTTCTTCACTGTTTACTAATAGATTTGCTCAAGAAAACATTTACTGAAGGTCCTCTCTACGAGGTGCTGTAACTGTGATAATCACCCATTCAGGCCAGCTCTGACCTTCATTTCCCAAAGGAATACGTTTTGATACTTCATTTAATATTTTGGACTCAGTTTAATTTCATTCATCAAATATCATATACTCTGAAGATTATTTTCTTTCACATTTGTATGTTTGGTGTCCAGCATAATTCCTGGCACATATAAGGTGTGCAATAATATCTGAAAGAAACGATCCCTGGTAATTTGAGAAGATGTAGACTGGATGATATAATTTCTGTTTTGGTGCATTATGGAGGAAAAAGCATAAGTGGTAGGGAATTAACATTTGTTTAGCATTTATTATGTAACATTTTGTGGGTACTTTAAATACATTCGTTAATATGAGTCTTTTTAATTGTTTTTTAAGATGAGAAAACTGAGATCTAGAAAGAATATGTAACTAGCCTACATTACTTTGCTATTATGTAGCAGACACATGATTTAAATCATGGTCTGTCTGACTTTAAAGATTATACTTGTTCTATTTCTATGTGTTTTCTATAGTTGCAGGAATTACTGTTGTAATCAGATGCAAAAACCCTGACTAGTGCTATTACATAAGTAAAGGCTCCATGATAATTTGGGAACCTCTAGGTCCTGCCTGCCTGGTATCAGATTTTCTCTAGCTTCACTGTCAGTGGCTACAGAGGTCCCAAAGGCTGCAGACCAGAACAGACCCCAGATGGATGAGGGCATGAAATTATAAATTGGAGATAAAATAAGTGCTATTGTTGTTTTTAACAGTGGTGATAATAATGGCTTACACTGATATGATACTTTATAGATTGCAAAAGACTTGTCATACTCCTGGGAAGGAGGCAAGGCAGGGAACAGCAAGCTCATGTCCCTCATCTGAGCTTGCCTTGCTGGTTAGTGGCCTGACTGAGTCTGGTCTTTTTGCTCCTCGTCCAGTGATATGTAGAGTAATGAAAGATGCTCTCAGTTTAGATTGACCATGTGTATGCCAACTATAAGCTAACCCAGCAGATACACAGATTTATAGTTAGGCTTAAAATAGTAACAACATAATTTCATAATGGCTCACAGTTTATTTCCCCTTTTGGAAAGGAAAGATGCCTTTTCTTCTTTCTTCCTTTGTGCTTTGTAAGAAAACTCAGTTGTGGGATGCAATCAAGAGAGGAGAATGGGGTCCTCTCAGTTTGTTCGATTTTCAGACCATCACAAAGAAAGGAAAAGCTTTTCAGTCATTTGGAAATGGTAATAAACAAGACTGAGTCAGGCAGTTTGCGGGAGACCTGAGCAATTATGAGACTTTAACCTGTTGTGAAAGGAGCTGCCCCGAGATCTTCTTTGTTGGCCTTCTAATGTGTCCCATCTAAACTGCAGCCAGTGAGGGCACCGGAAGACACATTTTTATTTTCTTACCCAAAGGAGCTAAGGCATAGTTCACCTCTGAGCTGGTCATTCACCAAGAATTACATGCTGTTGCATCTGTGGGTTTCAGTGGCGGTGTTTGTTTTTCTGTCCGCTTTCCTTCTCTGAGTTATGTTCTGTGCTCAGACCATCTCAGTTCCTCTGGAGACAGGCAGTTTGGTGTCAAAGAAGCATGCAGTGGATTTAGGAGACACAGCCCCTGGGGTCTGCTGCTAGCTCCACCGTTTAGAGGCTTTGTGTTCCTGGGAGAGTTGTTTCATAAGCCTCACTTTCTTCATCTCTGAAATGAGAATAAGGCCTGCCTCACAGGGTTGTTTAGTGAGAGAAATGTAACACTGTATGTGAAAAATACTTTGCACACAAAATTGATCGTTACTGTCTTAATTATTATGTCTTTTCATATTTATGGCTCTCTCTCTTCTTTTGAAACTTACTCTCCATTTCCAACAAAATACCCCTTCCCAAAACTCATTTCAACTTGTCCTTTGTCATTCTCTTTTGAAAAACCTGGGGCTGTGTGATGGTTAATTTTATGTGTCAACTTGGCTGGGCCATGGTGCCCAGATATTTGGTCAAATATTATTCTGAATTTTTCTATAAGAGTGTTTTTGGATGAGATTAACATTTAAATTTGTGGACTTTGAGTAAAACATATTGCCCTTCATAATGTGGGTGGGCCTCATCTAATCAGTTGAAGTCCTGAATAGAACAAAAGACTGACTTCCCCACAGCAAGAGGGAATTCTGCAGCAGATGGCCTTCAGATCTGAACTGTAGCATTGGCTCTTCCCTGAGTCTCTAGCCTGCTAGTCCACACTGCAGATTTTAGACTTACCAGCCTCCGTAATCATGTGAGCCAATTCCTCAAAATAAATTTCTTTCTACATATATACACATGCTATTGGTTCTGTTTCCCCAGACAATCCTGACTAATACAGGCTAGTTTGTGATAGCATTCTTCTGAGGCTGCCACTGAGCTGAGAAGCGATGGCCCCTCATCAGAGCCTTTTAGCTGCCTGGTCCATCAGGATGCGGGGCTGGGAGGTGGAGCTTGATGACCCTCAGACTGGTCTCCTGCTGTCAACATAGCTCCAGCAGGATGGGAATGGATCTACCAGTACTAACGCCTCAGGCAGGAAGCTCTGGAGCTCTCACTCCCTTTCCATGAACTTCCTTCTCCAACAACCCCAGACAAGGCCCAAATCTTTTCCAGAAATATTCCTCCTCTGGAAACTGGGAGGTTGTTGGACTTTGTGTCCCTTGGCCTTGCTTCAACATCAGTAACACCTTGTCCCTCCCCCTCCTTGGCACCCCGAGTAGTTCTCTATTCCCACCACATCAAGTGCAAATGCCCTCGCCTGGCTCTGAGCACTTCATATCTGCCTTCCTGTCCTTTGAATGTGACATGCTCATTTCTGCCGCCATTCTTTTGCCCACTTTCATCCTTTCTGATGTGGCTTCTCTCACTCCACTCAGGGATGCTCAATTTCAAGACTCCTCTCAAGTTCCATCTTCCTCCAAAACTCTCCCTGATGACTCCTGTCTCATCGTCTCCTTCTCCCTGAACTTCAACCCCCTTGACGAGTCTGTACCACAGGGTTTAGCAATACATTATATATTGGCTTGCAGTAATTTTTTTTTAAAGTATCTGTTTTAGATCCTTAACTGAATTGAGAGCTTTTAAACTCAATCATGTGAGAAATGGTTAATTGAGGAACTACTATTCACTCTATTAGTTACCAGAGATAATTGTATAAGACATGGCTTGTATTCTTAAATTGTTCACATCTAATGGGAGAGATAGACCAGAAACGAGAAAATTAAAATGCAGTGTTATGAGTGTTATAATAGAGAAGTGTACAAAGTCCTGTGTGTGGGGGACCATGAGTGTGGGAGGGTGACTGTGGAGAAGGGTCTGTTGTTGAATGCCTGTCATGTTCCCAGCCCTGCACTAGGGGTTTGTACGCACCATCTTATTTAATACTTACAATAATCTTGCAAAGAAGACGTGGAGCATTGTCTTCCCCTTCCCAACGAGACCAAGACCAAAGTGATTTCCCAAAATCAGAGAATTTGTTGGAATCCATGAGTCTGCTTTCTCCAAAGCCTATGCTCTTTCCCATTATCTGCCTTCTAGGAGGATTGATTGGTAACTGCTAGCAAGTCTTGATCTACCATTGACCCCCTCGAACCTTTGCCTCCTCTTAGCAATTTTTGGGCTATTCACACCTTTCTTTTCCCTCACATTTTGATTTTGCTGGAGATTACCAAAGTAAATAATAAATAATAACATTAAACAAAACCAAAAACCCTTCCTTTTTGTAATGTGAAGAAGCCTCTAGTTATTAATTTGCTATTAAAACCTGAATTTGAAGGAATGAGTTTTAAATTTTTTATTAATTTATTATTTGTTTGGTAGCCAGACACAATCATTAAAAATCCAACACGTTAAGATATTCCATCAGATCTAGTTCTGAAGCAATATTTATTTAACTGGGTTTGTTTGTACCAAGAAACAATAGACAAATATGCTTTTGATAGAGAGACAGGGAAGAAGGAATAAAGGAAGGAAAGAAGAAAAGAAGGAAGGGTAGGCTTAGATGGTGGACGACTGCAAGGCATTCTGGGAGTGACAGTCTAGCGGTAGCTCTGGATCCGCAGAGACTGGACTACCTGCACTCTTTCCATGGACAAGTTTAAGATTCTGTGTCCACACCCCTCAGGTCAGAAGAGTGCCTCCCATTATAGGGCTGTCTTAGTCAGCTTGGGCTGTCATAAAAAATTATTGCAGACTGGGTGGCTTAAAGAACAGACATTTATTTCCTCCATTTCTGGAGGTTGGGAAGCCCAAGATCAAGGTGCTGGCTGATTTGGTTCCTGGAGAAGGCCTGCTTCATGGCATAAATGGATGCCTTCTTGCTCTGTCCTCACATGGTGGGGAGAGAGAGAGAGAGAGAGAGAGAGAGAAAGAGAGAGAGAGAGAGACAGCACTGGTTTCTTCATCACCTTATAATGGCACCAATCTCATCGTGATAGCTCTAACCCCGTGACATTATCCAAACTCAATTACTTTTCAAAGGCCCCACCTCCAAATACCATCATATTGAGGGTTATGGCTTCAACATATGGATTTTGGGGGGACACAAACATTCAGTCTGTAGCAAGGGCTCCTCTGTCTTTATATTGCAGCCCCCAGCATTTTGTCTGGCCCTTAAAATGTCCAATGCCGTGTGGACTTAATGATCCCGCTGGTGGGAGGGGGTATCTTTCACTTGACTGATGGATCTTTCCATCTATAACCTTTCTTTCCAACTTTATGTTCCAAAACACCTCCTCCCCACTCCTACATCACCCTACATTCCAGCCAATCTGTGATTCTCTGCCTTTAACACCCTTTTTGCTTCAGTTGTTCCCTTCCCTTGGGTCTATCTCCTTTCATTTCTGCCCTGTTCTTCAAAATACACTTTATCAAAGCCCTCTCTGATTTCCTGGATTGGAATCTTTCTCTCTTCCTCTGTTATTAGCTTTGATAGGTGGAAGGAACTCAGACCCAGATCCAAATTCTGCTTCTGTCACTCACCAGCTGTGTGATTTTGGGCAAGTTCCATAACTTTCCCCAGCTTCCTCTCTTATTAAATGAGAAACTTAAACCTCCATCATGCCTTTGGACTTTGCACATGTTATTTTCTCTGCCAAGAACAATCTCTTCCTCTGATTTGCTTGGCTGACTCATTCTTCAGGACTCAGCTTAGAAGTCGCTTCTACCCGGAAGCCTTCTCTCATTCTCCAAAATGGTGTTAGGTGGCCTCTACTACCCCTTTCACTACTTCCTGTTACGTTATAATTATGCATTTGCTTGTTTGAATCTCTCTCTCAAGACCATATCACCAGGCCTAGAGCAGAGAGTAGATGATCAATAAACATTGCCAAAAGACACTTCACTGATTATATTTGTAAAGCACAAGGCACATAGTAAGTAGCCACTCAATAAATTATAGCTCTCTCCTCCCTCCCTGTACCTCTGTATACCCTGAACTGAAGTTAGTGTTATTTGTTTCTGTCTCTCCACTTAATTTCATACATATTAAGATCTGGATCCACGTGGTTCCATACATCGTAAGACCTGGATCCATGACTTAATTATCTTTGTGTCTCTCACAGGATCTAACACACAGCACCACCCTTGACACATGTGAGATGGAACAGTGATCCACATCAGTCTGAAATGTTTAAAATTCAAGTCCTCATGTTAGGAAAACATTTTGCCTGTCTTCACTGGTGTCATAATAGAGAGTCCAGTTCACTTAAAAAAGGGTTTCTTGGGGGCAAGCCCTATGGCCTCATGATTAAGTTCAGCACGCTCCGCTTTGGTGGCCTGGTTTTGGTTCCTGGTCACGGACCTACACCACTCGTCAGTGGCCATGCAGTGGCCATGAACCACATACAAAATAGAGAAAAAGTGCCACAGACAGCTCAGGGGGAATCTTTCTTAAGCAAAAAGAGAAAGATTGGCAATGGATGTTAGCTTGGAGTGAATCTTCCTCAATAACAACAACAAAAAAGGGGGTTTCTCTTTTTAATAAGTCGTGCTCAATAAGTGTTCGTGGAATGAACAGATGATAAACACCTTGGATTCTTCTTGTTTGTGCATGTGCTGGATTTCAGTTTATCTCATGAGGACAGGAAGCTCTCAGTTTTCCATCTTGCCTATCACTGTGCCTTGCATGTGGACTGGCGCTAGAAAAAGACTTGCTGAATTGAATTGGGGAAGGAGCCTTGTGATTCTGCTTTTACCTTGCTATTTGGAATCCTCTTAGAAAACTGCCTAAAATGTCACTTCAGCACTCATAGAGGCAGACAGCGTGTGGAAAAATGAAGGGACAGAAGAGAAGAGAAGAGGATACATTTTAAAAAGGAAGAAAATCCTGTTGGATGTCAGGCATGGAAACCTACTCTCTCTCATCTCTCTTCCTTGTAGCCCATTTCAGGGACATCTAGGCAAGAACAAGTAAGAAACTGCAGTCCCTGCAATGAGAGGTGAGGGCCAAAACATCAGTTGGATGGACCAAGATGGAAGACCAGGGCAGCACAGAGGGGTGGGCTTTTCCCACTCTGCCTTCAACCCTGCCAGGTGGGCCTCAGCTTGTCCTGAAATTCCCTGGCCAAAAGCTTCCTCCTCGTCCTCCCAGCCCTGCAGAATAGCTAGGGCTGCTGACAGACAGAAAGTGTGAGTGGGATGGGCAGTTGAGGGCAGCTGCTGAGGGTAGGCATGCAGCAGTGGTGCCAGGAGCGCTCGCTTATTTCATACTTGGATTTACAAGTGTAATGAGGCTTTATCTGTTGACTGCCAGCCTGCCATCTATCAACCCTGTTCCACTGGAGGCAGAGTCCATGTCCTATTGGGCCTCTGAAACATTGGTTTGCTCTCTTCTCGTGCCTTGGAGGCCTGGTAAACAAAGCGAATGGAGCTACAGATGGAAGTTATTTGCTGCATGTATGTATCTAGGGGCAGGCTAGGCTGCAGCTGGTGTCCTTGCCAGGAAACACACCAGCTGGTGATGTTTTATGTCTGCTCTCCCAGCTCCAACTCCAACGGGGAGCAAGTCAGAGAAGTGATGTGCTAAGCCTGCCTTCCATCTCCCTCAAGCTTCCATTTTGGGTTTACACACTCTTGGCTTGAGAGCTGCCCAGCTGTAGACCCTGGTTCTCGGTCCTCCTGGCAGAGAGGCTGTGATGATTGGCCTTCTGGGATGCAGGGAGGAGGTGGATGGCTTCCTGCACCTGCTCTGACTTGTATTAGGGATTTCCCGCTCTCACCCATTAGGTTAAGACAACTTGGTACAAATGGACTATTTCTAGCTCATTGTAGGGGAGAGTTGGATTGAATTCTCTTTTCAGAAGGGAAACTTCATGGATACTGCTAGTGCTATATCTTGAGAGGAGACAGTCTGGGTTCTGTATTTGAGACCATCCACCCATCACCTCTGTCACACTGGGTGCCTCAAAGCTAGAGGCATTACAAAGTCTTTGCAGTACATGATTCTGAATTCATAGATTTCCTAGATGAGTGACTTTGGGAAGATACTTATTTAACCTCTCTAACTCTGTGTCCTCATTCACACAATGAAGAATGAATGAATGGATGGATGAGTAAATCAATCAATCAATCTATCTATCTATCATCTATCTATCTATCTATCTATCTATCTATCTATCTATCTATCTATCTATCTATCTATGTGTCTGTCTGTCTGTCTGTCTGTCTATCTATCTATCTATCTATCTGAGTTTTAATTCCAATCTCCCTATGGTCTCCTTCCCACCTCTATGTGTTGTGCTGATTTGTATAGAAATCTCACAGGCTTCCAAATCCCATTATACAATGAGATGTTTATTACTTGGGTTTTCTAGCATTTCTCTTTCTCAAATCATATGTGTGTGAATATTTGCATGTGTTTGTTTTTTTGTCCTTAATACCTTATCTTGAGAGGCATATGGCATCATGATGGTGCTCTAAGATCAAAATGCCCAGGTTGGATCTTGTCTCTGCTACTCCCTACTAATTTCACTCTGGACAAGTGGTTTAACTTCTCTGTACTTCAATTTTCTCTTTTATAAAATGAGGATAATAACAATAATAATGCCTATCTCTTGGTGGTGGTGTGAGATTCAATGAGTTTGTATAGTAATTACTTAGAACAATGCTTGGCACATGGTATTCTATATAAGGGTGTGTTATTATTGTGGAAGATGGCCAAGGAATGTGATATTAGAGTGTCTTACTCTTAGGAAGTTGTCTGCTGGTGCATAAACATCTTTACCTTATGCACAGGACTTTACAATTTTGCCTTTGGAGAGTATTCCAGGTGAAGGCTCCCTCACTCCTTAATGCTCTGTCTCCCATCTTTCTTTGACCTTTTCCAGCAGCTCCTCTGTAAGTACCCTTCCTACTACTGTCCAACTGCCTTTTGTCATGAGAATCGAGACCTGCTCATGTCCCTTCTTATCATATAAAGATAGAGACATGTGTATACACACATGCCCACACATGCAAATGCATATTTATATATGTAAGTAATAATTCCAGTGTCATTAGGAGCTGAGGTTCTCCTCATTAGAGAGAAAAGATATAAGTAAAATGAACTCCTGATACGTTTTCTCTTAAAAAGAAAAAAGATTGTTAGATCTCTTCACTTAAAAAGCTTAGAAAGAATGATGTCCCCAGCAATGAGGACACTTCACATCCAAATTGTGGTCTCCAAATGCCATTTCTCATTAAAGAACTGGAGTTTCTTGGAGAAACGGATGATTACAGGTCTGACACAGGAAATGCATAAGAGGAGTCTTGCCATGCCAGAAAGCAAGGAAGCTATAAGAGGCCCTTGGGGCCATGTTAAGATGACTTAGGAGCAATGTGAAGTTGTTTCCAATGCTAAATATGGAAAATTTAAACATCAAAGGGAATAATAGCTGCAATATATTGAAATACATCAAATATGTAAAAATTCCATGAGTTCACAATGTTTTAAATAAACAAAAGAAGTCACTGGTTACTTTTGGAGGATTCTAGGGACTCAATTATTGAGAAAATTGGTAAAAAAAGGGAAATAAAGGGAAGCATGAAGCATTTATCCTGTCTTTTCTTTACCTCAATGTAACCAAATAGTTGATATGGGAAAGATTTATTCTTTATAAAAGTATTCCTGCTAATAAATTAAGAAGGAAAATTAGAATATTACTATTTTGCAATCTCTAATGAAACAATAAATACAGATAAGGATTACCAATGGCTAATTAGGTGAAATGCTAATGGGGAACACTATGAAAGGTGGATCAGGATGATAACACTGCAACCCATTCCCCAATCTTAACATCATGTGAACAGAGGTAATAAGATGTTAAATGCCTCCTGATGGAAACTCATCATACCATATAAATTGACAAAAATTGAACTTGAATGTGATCAAACCTCTAAATCCAACTAGTAGTTTTCAGGAAATACGGGAGATAGAGAAACATATTAAATACCACCACAGGCATGTAGTTGGCAAAATCTAGATTGTGGGAGACTCTACTAGCAAAATTACATATTACTCGAACAAATAGTTGTAAGGGGAAACAAAAGAGGTAGAAGAAGCCTATAGACAAAAAGAAATTAAGAAACGTATTAAGGAAATGGAGGAACTCTGAACAGACTGGATATTTGATAATACTATGGTGTTAGTGTTAATTTTATAGACATGATAATGGGATTGTGAATATGCTTAGAAAAAGAAGTCTACTTGAGACATATATGCTAAAATATTTGTAAACAAAATAATATAATGTCTGTAAAATGCTTTGAAATTATCTGGGGTTAGGGAGTAGAGAGAATATGAATGAAGTATGATTCACCACGAATTGATAATTGTTAAAAGCTGGAAATAGTTACATGGGATTTCATTAGATTAAGCTCTATATTCTTGTGTATATTTGTAATTTTCCCTAATAAATATTTTAAAAACAAACAAAAAAGCACTCGTGGCCATACTATTTTTTTTTTTTAAAGATTTTATTTATTTTATTTTTTCCCCCCAAAGCCCCAGTGGATAGTTGTATGTCGTAGCTGCACATCCTTCTAGTTGCTGTATGCGGGACTCGGCCTCAGGATGAACGGAGAAGTGGTGCCTCGATGCGCACCCGGGATCCGAACCCGGGCCACCAGCATCGCAGCGCGCGCACTTAACCACCAAGCCACAGGGCCGGCCCAATGGCCATACTATTTTTTTATAGAATTTCTCCACAGTGTCCTTCCCAGGATCCTCCTCAGACCCTCTTACTCCTTTCTGCCCGTCTTGGCTCCATTTACTGGTCATGTCTTCTTCATTGAAGCCCTACAGCTGGATGACTTAGTTGGATGAGCTGTGTGTTCCCTTTTACCACTGAAAGCTGTCTTTCCATATTTTTTTGGAAGCCAACCTCCACCTTCATTTCAGGTCTTGCCCCACCTCACAATACACTCACAGGCACATAGATCCCAAGCTTTTGGGAATTGATGACCCCGCCTGTCTTCTTTTCCTTAGATATCCACTTAACTGGATTGGGAATTGTCCATTCTCTTTTCTTCCCTTTCATATAGCTAGTAAAATGGTGCCTTGGAGGTATGATATGTTTGGGAAGGCAAGTAGCACTTTTTTTTTTCTTTTTTTTTGGTGAGGAAGATCAGCCCTGAGCTAACATCCATGCCAATCCTCCTCTTTTTCCCGAGGAAGACTGGCCCTGAGCTAACATCTGCGCTCATCTTCCTCCACTTTATGTGGGACACTCCACAGCATGGCTTGACAAGCAGTGCGTTGGTGTGCGGCCCGGGATCCAAACCTAGGCCGCCAGCAGTGGAGCGCAAGCACTTAACTGCTACGCCACAGGGCCAGCCCCCAAGCAGCACTTTTAAGAGCAGTGAAGAACATAAGGTGCTAGGGAAGAAACATATGGTGGAATAAACTGAAAGACCTCATCCTACCCCATTGCCAACTCTCCGCCCCCTCTTCTATCAAGAGAGAAATATGCAAGTTGGAAAAAAGGCATTTTGGCATGGGGCCATATTTTCTAGAGGGCTTGGCCAGAAGCATTCTTGGTTGATACAGAGGGCTTTGGAAGAAAGCCAGCCCAGGAACAAGGTGAATGAATTATTTGTATGACAGGGTGACCAACTGTCCGTTTGCCCAGGACTAAAAGGACCTCCCAGGACACCAGATTTCCAGCTAAAAACAGGAAAATACCAGGCAAACCAGGACAAGTTCGTCACCTGATAGTAAGATCAAGGTTACATTTCTTAAAAGGAGTACAGGCCAAGTCATGTGGGTGGAGAAATTGTTTTATCATTGGAGATAAGTCTGTTTTCTTCAGGAGAAAATTAATAATTGCTGTGATAATGTGTGTTTGTTCTTGAGTAATTAACTAGCTGCAGCCAAAGCTGGTAGGGAGATTGGCCTAGATTCAGAACACCAGCTGTCTTCCCCCAACTCATGTGACCACCTTCACGGTTTTCCACTTTAAAGCTAACAGAAACTCAGGCAAAGAAAATCTCTAATAACACTTGACTGAGATCTTATAGTTCAAAATAACTATATCAATGTTACTACTAACAATATAATTACCAGAAAGCATTTAAGATTCCTTTATAGTTATTGTTTTTGTCTTTAGCAGGATGTGCAGTCAAATTACTCTATTCTAAAAGTCAGTTGAAATAATTCTTTTGTCGGAGTGGTTAAGCCACTGACTCCAAACACAATTAGTGTCACTTGCTTCATTTTGATTTTGGTTTTTAGGATTTCTCATTTTTAAAATTTAAGAACTTTAATTGTGACAATGGTGGTTGGGAAACTGTTAGCTTGGCCAGAATAGAACTTTGATTCCTTTGCCTTTCTATCCAAAAACCTCATCCTTTAGTGGGAATGGAAAATGGGGCAGCCACTATGGGAAGCAATATGGAGATTCCTCAAAAAATTAAAAATAAAACTACCATATGACCCAGGAATCTCACTTCTGGATATATATAGTCAAAAGAACTGAGATTAGGATCTTGAAGAGATAGCTGTACTCTTGTGTTTATTGTAGCATTATTCACAATAGCCAAGATATGGAAACAACCCAAATGTCCATCAACAGATAAATGGATAAAGTGTGGTATGTGCACACAATGGAATATTATTCAGCCATAAAAAGGAAATCCTGTCATTTGTGACACATGGATGAATCTTAAGGACATTATGCTAAGTGAAATAAGCCAGTCACAGAAGTACAAATACTGCATGATTCCACTTATACGAGATATCTAAAATAGTCAATCTAATAGAAATGAAGAATAGAACAGTGGTTGCCTGGGACTAGGGGGAGAGGGAAATGGGGAGTTGCTAATCAACAAGTATAAAGATTCAGTCATGCAAAATGAATAAGTGCTAGAGATCTGCTGTACAACATTATGTTTATAGATCATAATATTGTACTGTGCACTTAAAAATCTATTGAGAGGGTAGATCTCAAGTTATGCCCCCAAAACAAAAACACAAAGGGAAATAGCTAAACTATTGGAGGTGATGGATATGTCTCTTACTTTGCTTGTGGTGATAGTTTCATGGGTGTTTGCAGGTGTCCAAATTCATCAAATTGTCTACATTAATTATGCGCAGTTTTGGTGTATCAATTATACCTCAGTAAAGCTGTTTAAAAAGGCCTCATCCTTTGGCACAGAGGCTAATTCTGTGTTTGTAAGGATGGATAGCAGATTCCTTCTTCCTTTCCATAGGGACAGAGTAAGTGAGAAATATTTGGGCTCCAGAAATGGAAATTATTATTAATCCAGAATACATGAAATGCCTGGATTCCATGGAATGACTTCAGGGGGCCATAAAACTGTATCCAAAACTATGCCAGAGCATACGCATATTTTTCTAGCTAGAGTTTCTGTTATTTTCACCAGAATCTGAAGGAGACTTTAAAAAAAATTAGAAATACTGTCTTAGAATATAGAGTGCTGAAAGCCAAAAGGAGGAACCAATAGAAGTATCTGCCACCAAAATTCAGAATAATAAACATTCTCTTGACACATATACCACATTTCATTGATTCTGAGGTCTAGAATTTTTGGCATCTCAAATTTGGATGCATTTTGTAACTGAAGGCATCATATTGGATGAGATATAGTAATCCTTTGGGATTTTTTGGCTCTATTTTATATTTCTGCACTTCTCAGTAAGAAAGTCTGGTTGTCATGAATGAGATATCAAAACATATTCAAAAAGAAATCGAAAGAGCTTTGAATTCAGGGCCAAGAGACCCAGAAATCCTGATCCTGCCACTTTTGAGCAGTGTGAGCTTCAGCAAATAATTCATGCTTCCTGAGTCTCTATTTCCACATCTGCAAAATATAAAGGTGGGACCAGCTGGTTCCTCAGAACTCCTTTAAGGGAACCTGGTGTGGGAGGGGGTGACAGGTGGGAGTGGCTCCAGAGGTCCCCCCACCTCCTTCCAACTAGAACAGTTCTGTGTTATGTGTTCTACAAAGCAGACTTGTTTCTAAGCCTTTTTTTGAAGAATGATTTCTGCTATTAGGGAAGCAAAAGGCTTAAAAAATCCTCCAACGGGCATTTATAACTGCCATTGTGGGTCTAAGGAGATTTATGAGTTTTTCACCGGATTTTTGTACTTTCCTTTGAACAGTGCCAATTGACTTATTGTTTGAGAGACAGTAAATCAGAGTGAATAGAAGCACAGATGTTGGGTCATCTAGACCTACCTGCACAATCATCCTTGCTGTGTGACCTTGGTCAAGTAATTATAACAATAGGGATCATCTGATACCTCCCTCATGGGAACTATTAAGAAAATAGTTTACGGAAAAGGCTCATACAATGCCTGACCAAAAGAGATCCTGAGTGAGCATAGCAATGACCACTATTTCTATTCCCTGGATATGAATTTGTGGGGAGGGTGCGGTCTTCATCCCTCTCAGCAGAGTATCTACAAAGGAACTCTACACTCTCCACTCCCAATCCCACTGCATAGAAAGTCCTGAAAACCCTCGGACCCATGGTCAGCTCCCAAGAGACATTCACCCCTGGAGATGACCTTAGCATGTTGTAGGGTTCATTATTCATGCAGCAAACCAAATGAGTAAGGAAGTGCTCTCAGGCTGGTAAGGGACATAAGAAATGCCAACAACTGTGATAAAGGCAAATGGAGGTTTAATTTAAAGGATATTCATTGTGGCATGAGCCAGGGCACACAGGATGGTAGGATGTGTTCCCTGCCATTTAGGAGCTGGCAGACTGGTAGGTAATCAGGGTGGACACAGGAGTAAACAACATGCCAGGTTGCTCAGAGCAGGGACTGACTGATCCCTACATGCCGGTCTGGGAAGGTTTCCCAGAGGAAAGGATGTTTGAACTTAACTTTGAGTGAGGGTAAGAATGATTACAGGTGGGAGGTTGGAAGGGAGAAGGGTTTCTCAGCTGGTGGCATGGCCAAAAACAGAGTGTCCTAAAAAATAACAATAAATAAAGTAAAGCAGCGGTTAAGAAAAATCATAGTTAACATTGCTTCTTAAGTGCTAGATCCTTGATGGAGCACTTTATGTGAATTATTTCATGCCGTTCATTTAGTCCTTAAACAACCGTGTGAGGCAAGTTTTATTAACATCCCCATTTTATAGATGAGGAAACAGGAGCATTGAGAGTGAAGTATCTTGCCCAAGCTGGTAAGTGGGGTAGCTTGGATTTGAACTCAGACATTTATGCTCTTAACCAGATTGGGGCCACATCAAGGGAAGTTGGAGCACGATGCTCTATGAAAGTCATGGAAATAAGCCTGGCCCTTCCTTATGGGACAGGGCTTCTCAACTGAGGCACTATTGACATTTTAGGCTGGATAATTCTTTGTTGTACAGGGCTCTTCTATGCATTGCAGGACATTCAGCAGCATCCCTGGCCTCTACCCACTAGATGCCAGTAGTACTCCCTTCCCCAGTTGTGACAACCAAAAATGTCTCCAGACATATCTGAACGTCCCCTGAGAGGCAAAGCCTCCCCTGGCTGGGAATCGCTGTTACAGGCAGGCTCACACAAGGCACTGGGTTTACTGATCCAAACAAGCAGAGCAGAAGCCAGCAAAAATTCTCTCTGCTGTGCACAAAATTGTCTACAACAAACTCGCAGCTTTGAAATTGTTCGTCTCAGCAGCTGGGGTCTTGATTTCCCCATGGTGACTCACACAGCCCCTGTCTGTGGGAGTTGGTTGGTTATCCGTTCCGACAAGGCCCCTCATGTGTTTGAAGGAGGTGCAGCATCAGACTCATCAAAGCATGCTGGATGCGCAATTACATCTCTGCATTGTGCTTGCCAAAGCATGACAATTGGAGCGCTTTGATACAAGGCTTGTTTTGTTCTGACCAGCGTCAGAAGTTTTGAAGCATAGATTGAGTAGTGAAATTGATTATATATTCCATTAGCTGCAAGCTTACCAGCTTGTGTGCCTATTCATCTTTTTATTTTCTGGGCCCACCTCCACAGGCAACACTTATATAACCTTCTGAAAGGCATTTTGCATGGTAACTAGGGCTTTCCAGAGTAGTTTTGGGTGATATAACTGCATTTCAGTATGTCTCTCTTAGAAGTTTTGAGGAGCACCCTGGGTAGGCCCAGCAGGAGGAGTTTTGAGGTTGGTCCTGGACTATGAGAGATCAAAACCTCAAAAGGAGCAAGCAGGGGGAAAACTAGAAATCAAAATCAGAAAGGCAGGCCAAAGATTTTTCCAAAACTGAGATATCAAGCTACACTCTTGCATAGGGGAAAGAAGAGCAAGGGAGAGGAATCTGGGGTGATTGTGGTAACAGTTACTGTCCTCCGAAGCATTGGTTAACCAAACATTTAATGGGCACCAGCTATGTACCAGACACTGTGCTTGTGTGCCCCTCAAAACAACCCCATGAGGCAGGCTCTACCATCCTCGATGTAGAGGCAGAGAGAGGTTGCGGTACCAGTTCAAAGTCACACAGCGGGAATGTGGAAGGGCCAGAGTGGGGACTCAGTCGGTCTGACCCCAGGGCTAAGACGTGAACCACAGAGATCTGTTCTACTCTCAGAGCAGGACATGCATCTAGGGCTAGGATCTGGGAGGGCTGGGCTAATTTAAAGGATCAAGACAAGGTGGATCAGAAAATTATTTTAATCATTCTCCCAGGGCTGGAGCTAGGAAGGAGAGGAAGAAGTTCCTGGTCACAGCTCCTGAAGCTGAGCTGGGAGTTGTTGTTTTATACGCCTCCCAAGGAAGACATGGCCAAGATCCCGAACCCCTGAATCCTGGTCCCACTGCCTAAAGCAGAAGGTATATTAGTTTGCCAGGGCTGCCGTAACAAAGTACCACACACTGGGTGGCTTAAACAGCAGAAATTTATTGTCGCACAGTTCTGGAGGCTGGAAGTCCAAGATCAAGGTGTCAGCAGGGTTGGTTCCTTCTGAGAGCTGTGAGAATCTGTTCCCTGCCTCTCTCCTAGCTACTTGTGGTTTGCTGGCAATCTTAGGTGTTTGGCTTGTAGATGCATAACCCCGATCTGCCTTCATCCTCACATGGTGTTCTCCCTTTGTGTATTCTGTCTCTGTGTTCAAATTTCCCCTTTTTATAGGGACACCAGGCATATTGGATTATGGACCAACCTAATGACCTGAGCTTAACTCTATCATCTGCAAAACCCTATTTCCACATAAAGTCACATTCACAGATACTGGGGTTTAGGGCGTTAGTATTTTTGGGGGACACAATTGAATTCACAACAGGAGGCATCCCAGTAAAAGATGCAATCATCACTAGCTGGAGCTTTGTTCCCAAACCCCTCTGTAAGCTGGGCTGGACCATGTGAGATCAACGGGGTAGCTGTACCCCTTGAATGTAAGACTTTGACTGGAAGACAGCTCAAACAGTGCCCTTTGTCCCTTCCTGTCCCCACCCTCGTCTTGTTCCACAAGACTCTTTGGGTATTAGTGAGTGAAGAAGACATCAGAGCAGCTAGGATCTGGGAGCACTGGGAGAAAACAGAGCGGAGAGATTAGAGGTAATTTTGCATGTGATTCTTCTATCTTCTCTTATCAATGACATCTTCTAGTCTTCTGGCCCCTTTGTGTGAGCTTGAAACTTCATTTTCTTGTTGGCCCATGTCACAGAGCTTTCTCTTTAAAAATTAGGTTTTCCTTTCCTTCCTTCCTTTCTTCTCTCCTTCCTTCCTCCCTTCCTCCCTCCTTTCCTCCCTCCCTCCCTTCCTTCCTTCCTTCCTCTTTTCTTCCTTCTTTTTTTTTTTTTTTTTTTTGTGGGGGAAGAGGAAGTATAGTGGAATGAAGAAGCAGTATTCTTCTCTTAGGGAATAGAGCATAGTGAGCATAATTTAACAGGGAGCAGGTGGGAAGTCTAAATATTCCTTCTTACTCTAATGTTATCTCTTTCTGTTCACCCTATTCCCCTCCACTGAAGGGACTTAAGGTGTTTAATTCTGAGGTATGATAGATTCCAGAAATGGAATGTGGCGAGGACCATGTAAAGGCAGCAGCTGGGGAAAGAAGACAGGACTGACAATGTAATATCCACTCCCATCCTGGCTAAGCTCAGCTTGGTATTAGGAGACAAACTGTTTTAGATTAGCTCATTTTATTCTGATGTGTGAATGTAGGATAATCCAACTGTGCTAGGATGTTTGCACTTCATAAAAGTACTGTTATTAACCACAAGTTTTTTTTTTTTTGGTGAGGAAGATTGGCTATGAGCTAACATCTGTTCCCAATCCTCCTCTTTTTGCTTGAGGAAGATTGGCCCTGAGCTAATATCTGTGCCAGTCTTCCTCTATTTTGTATGGAGGTCGCCACCACAGCATGGCTTGGTGAGTGGTGTAGGTCCACGCCTGGGATCTGAACTCGAGAACCCTGGGCTGCTGAAGCAGAGCATGCTGAATTTAGCCACCGGGCTGGCCCAACCACCATTTTTTTTTGTGTGTGTGAGAAAGATTAGCCCTGAGCTAACATCCGTTGCCAGTCCTCCTCTTTTTGCTGAGGAAGATTGGCCCTGGGCTAACATTGGTGCCCATCTTCCTCTACTTTATATGGGATGCTGCCACAGCATGGTTTGACAAGCAGTGCATTGGTCCACATCCGGGATCCGAACCTGCGGACCCTGGGCCGCTGCAGTGGAGCATGAGAACTTAACCGCTACACTACTGGGCCGGCCCCCCAACCACCATTTTTAATAGTCAAAATAGTGAGCTAAATGATGAAGGTAAAAAGAGAACTAACATTTTTGAGTATGTATCGGATACTGCATTAGGGACTTCTGCATATATTGTCTTGTTGAATCCAACTAAATCAGGGAAGCTGATAAGATTATTTCCATTTATTAATGGAGTTGCAAAGGCACCACAAGGTTGGATAACTTGCCTAAGATTAGACAATATCTCTACGTATTTATTATAGGCCTTATTAATGAAGGCCTTATGTCATTCAAACTTGCTGCACTCATTTATTAGTTTAAATAGTTTTTTAGTGAATTCCTTAGGATTTTCTATACACATAATCAAATGATCTATGAACAGACATAGTTTTATTTCTTCTTTTCCAATCTGGATGTCTGTTATTTCTTTTTCTTGCCTAATTGCTCTGGCTAGAATCTCCAGTGCAATATCGAAATGAAAGTGACAAGAGTGGACATCTTTTTGTTGTTCCCACTCTTAGGGGGAAATCTTTGCCTTTCATCATGAGGTGTTATGTTTGCTGTGGGATTTTTGTAGATGCCCTTTATCAGATTGAGGATGGTTTCTTCTATTTCTAGTTTGCTGAGTTTTTTTTTTTTTTTAATCAGAAAAGGATTTTGGATTTTGTCAAATTTTTTTCTTTCTATTGAGATGATCATGTGGTTTTTGTCCAAATTCTAGTAATATGATGTATTACATTGATTGATTTTCATATATTGAAACAAATTTGCATTTCTGGGATAAGTCGTGATGTTTTTTATATGTTGTTGGATTCAGTTTGCTAGTATTTTGTTGAGTATTTTTGCATCAATATTCATAAGGGACATGGATCCATAGTTATATTCTTGTGATATCTTTGTCTGGCTTTTGTATTAGGATAAAAAGCCCTCATAGAATAAATTGGGAAATGTTTTTTCTTCTTCTGTATTTTGGAAGAATTTGTGAAAGATTGAGCATTGATGTTAATTCATATTTAAACATTTGTAGAATTCATCAATGAAGCCATCTGGGCCCAGGATTTTTTTCATGGGAAGTTTTTCCAATAACTAATTTAATCTTGTCATTTGTTATAGATCTATTAATATTTTCTATTTCTTCTTGGGTCAGTTTCAATAGTTTGTATCTTTCTATGATTTTGTCCTTTGCATCTTGGCTATCTACTTTTTAGCATGGTTGTTCACAGTATTCCTTTATGATGTTTTTCATTTCTGTAAGTTAGGTAGTGATGTCCTATCTTTTATTCCTGATATTAGTAATTTGAGTCTTCTCTCTCTCTCTCTGTCTAACTAAAGGTTTGTCAATTTTATTGGTCTTTATTACAAAGTGCTTTTGCTTTTGTTGATTTTTCTCTACTGTTTTCCTATTCTCTATTTCATTTATTTTCTCTCTAGTCCTTATCAGTTCATTCCCCTGTTTATTTTGGTTTCAGCTTGCTCTTCTTTTTATTTTGTTTCTTAAGGTGGAAAGTTAGTTTACTTATTTGAAATATTTCTTTTTTAAAAATATAGACATTTACGGCTATAAATTTTTCTGTAAGCACTGCTTAGCTGAATCCCATAAATTTTGGTATGTTGTGTTTTTGTTTATATTTGTCTCAAAGTACTTAATATCCAGTGTGATTTCTTCTTTGACCCATTGGTTATTTAGAAGTGTGTTGATTAATTTCTTCATATTTGTGAATTTCCCAGGTTTCTTTTTGTGATTAATTTCCTGTTTCATTCCATTGTGGTCAAGAAACATACTTTGTGTGATTTCAATCCTTTTAAACTTATTGAGGCTTGTTTTATGTAATGGCTTATGATCTATTCTGGAGAATGTTTCATTGTACGTTTGAGAAGAATATGTATATTGTTCTTGTTAGGTGGACCACACTATAGATATCTGTTAGGCATAGAGTTGTTTGAGTCTTATATTGCCCTGCCGTTCTATCCATTATAGAAAGTGGGCTATTAAAGTCCCTTCCTGTTATTGTTGAATTGTCTATTTCTCTCTTTAATTTTGTCGTTTTTTTCTTCATATGCTTTGGAGTTCTCTTGTTAAGTGCATATGTGATTACAATTGGTATACCTTCCTTATGAGTTCACAATTTTTTTTTATTATAAAATTGTACTTTGTCTCTAAAAACAATTTTTTTTTCTTATGATCTATTTTGTCTGATCCCAGTATAGCCACTCCAACTCTTTTTTGGTTACTGCTTTGCATGGTATATCTTTTTCCCCCCAATTTTTTACATTCAACCTACTTGCGTCTTTTCTATATCAATTGAGCTCATCATATTGGTTTTCTTTCTTTGTTCTGTTTATATGGTGAATTATGTTTATTGATTTTTGAGTGTTATACCAAACGTGCATTCATAAGATAAATATCACTTGTTAATGTTGAATTATCCTTTCTGAATATTGCCCAATTCAATATTCTCATATTTTTTTTCTATACCTTCTTCCTTTTTATTTCATTAATTTATATTGTAGTTTCATATATTATGCTCATATTTTATAAAGGATTGTTGCATCTCTGTTCATGAAAGAGGAGTTTTCCAATGTCAGAGTAATGCTGGCCTCATAAATGAATTGAGAAGTATTTCCTACTTGTTTGTATAAGATTGGTATGATTTTTTTCTAAAGATTTGATAAATTTATTAGTGAAGCAGCCATCTGAGTTTGGAGGTTTTTTTCCCCCCCGGGAAGATTTTTAATGAAAAATTCAAAGCCTTTAAGAGATACACGGCTATTTTAATTTTCTCTATCTTTTTGTGTCAGGTTTGGTACTTTGTGTTTTTTTGATAAATTTGTTCATTTCACCCAAGATGTCAAATTCGTTGGCATGGAGTTGTTTATAACATTTTTATTTTTTATTTTTTTTATTTATTTTTTGTTTTTTTATTTTATTTTTTATAAATTTTTTGTTTATTGCAGTAACATTGGTTTATAACATTGTAAAAATTTCAGGTGTACATCATTGTACTTCAATTTCTGCATGGACTACATCATGTTCACCACCAAAATACTAATTACAACCCCTCACCACACATGTACCGAATTATCCCTTTCACCCTCCTCCCTCCCCCCTTCCCCTCTGGTAACCACCAATCCAATCTCTGTCCCTATGTGTTTGTTTATTGTTGTTATTATCTACTACTTAATGAAGGAAATCATACGGTATTTGACCTTCTCCCTCTGACTTATTTCACTTTGCATTATACCCTCAATGTCCATCCATGTTGTCACAAATGCCTGGATTTCATCGTTTCTTATGGCTGAGTAGTATTCCATTGTGTATATATACCACATCTTCTTTATCCATTCGTCCCTTGATGGGCACTTAGGTTGCTTCCAAGTCTTGGCTATTGTGAATAACGCTGCAATGAACACAGGGGTGCATGTACCTTTGCAAATTGGTGTTTTCAAGTTCTTTGGATAAATACCCAACAGTGGAATAGCTGGATCATATGGTAGTTCTATTGTTGATTTTTTGAGGAATCTCCATACTGTTTTCCATAGTGGCTGCACCAGTTTGCACTCCCACCAGCAGTGTATGAGAGTTCCCTTCTCTCCACATCCTCTCCAACACATATTGTTTCCTGTCTTGTTAATTATAGCCATTCTGATGGGCGTGAGGTGATATCTCATTGTAGTTTTGATTTGCATTTCCCTGATAGTTAGTGATTTTGAACATCTTTTCATGTGTCTGTTGGCCATCTGTATATCTTCTTTGGAGAAATGTCTGTTCAGGTCTTTTGCCCATTATTTAATTGGCTTGGTAGTTATTTGTTGTTGAGATGCATGAGTTCTTTATATATTTTGGAGATTAAGCCCTTATCAGATGTATGGTTTGCAAATATCTTCTCCCAATTGTTAGGTTGTCTTTTTGTTTTGTTGATGGTTTCCTTTGCTGTGCAGAAGCTTTTTAGTTTGATGTAGTCCCATTTGTTTATTTTTTCTATTGTTTCTCTTGCCCAGTCAGACATGGTGTTTGAAAAGATGTTGCTAAGACCGATGTGGAAGAGCGTAGTGCCTATGTTTTCTTCTAGAAGTTTCATGGTTTCAGGTCTTACATTCAAGTCTTTAATCCATTTGGAGTTAATTTTTGTGCATTGTGTAAGGTAAGGGTCTACTTTCATTTTTTTGCATGTGGCTATCCAGTTTTCCCAACACCATTTGTTGAAGAGACTTTCTTTTCCCCACTGCATGTTCTTGGCTCCTTTGTCAAAGATTAGCTGTCCATAGATGTGTGGGTTTATTTCTGGGCTTTCGATTCTATTCCATTGATCTGTGTGTCTGTTTTTGTGCCAGTACCATGCTGTTTTGGTTACTATAGCTTTGTAGTATATTTTGAAATCAGGGAGTGTGATACCTCCAGCTTTGTTCTTTTTTCTCAGGATTCCTTTAGCTATTCGGGGTCTTTTGTTGTTCCATATGAATTTTAGGATTCTTTGTTCTATTTCTGTGAAAAATGTTGTTGGAACTTTGATAGGGATTGCATTGAATCTATAGATGGCTTTAGGAAGTATGGACATCTTAACTATGTTAATTCTTCCAATCCAAGAGCACGGAATATCTTTCCATTTCTTTGTGTCTTCTTCAATTTCTTTCAGAAATGTTTTATAGTTTTTGGTGTACAGATCTTTCACCTCTTTGGTTAAGTTTATTCCTAGGTATTTTATTCTTTTTGTTGCAATTGTAAATGGGATGGTATTCTGAATTTCTCTTTCTGCTACTTCGTTGTTAGTGTACAGAAATGCAACTGATTTTTGTATGTTGATTTTGTATCCTGCAACTTTACCATATTTGTTTATTACTTCTAAAAGTTTTCTGGTGGATTCTTTAGGGTTTTCTATATATAAAATCATGTCATCTGCAAATAGTGACAGTTTCACTTCTTCCTTTCCAAGTTGGATCCCTTTTATTTCTTTCTCTTGCCTGATTGCTCTGGCTAGGACTTCCTATACTATGTTAAATAGGAGTGGTGACAGTGGGCATCCTTGTCTGGTTCCTGTTCTTAGAGGGATAGCTTTCAGTTTTTCACCATTGAGGATGATATTAGCTGTGGGTTTGTCATATATGGTCTTTATTATGTTGAGGTACTTTCCTCCTATACCCATTTTATTCAGAGTTTTTATCATAAATGGATGCTGTATCTTGTCAAATGCTTTCTCTGCATCTATTGAGATGATCATGTGATTTTTGTTCTTCATTTTATTAATGTGGTGTATTACGTTGATTGATTTGTGAATGTTAAACCATCCCTGCATACCTGGAATAAATCCCACATGATCACGGTGTATAATCTTTTTAACGTATTGTATGCGATTTGCTAGTATTTTGTTGAGGATTTTCGCATCTATGTTCATCAGTGATATTGGCCTGTAATTTTCTTTTTTTGTGTTGTCCTTGTCTGGTTTTGGTATCAGGGTAATGTCAGCTTCGTAGAATGAGTTAGGGAGCTTCCCCCCCTCCTCAATTTTTTGGAAGAGTTTGAGAAGGATAGGTATTAAGTCTTCTTTGAATGTATGGTAGAATTCACCAGGGAAGCCGTCTGGTCCTGGACTTTTATTTTTGGGGATGTTTTTGATTACTGTTTCGATCTCCTTACTGGTGATTGGTCTATTCAAATTCTCTACTTCTTCTTGATCCAGTTTTGGAATGTTGTATGATTCTGAGAATTTATCCATTTCTTCCAGATTGTCGAATTGGTTGGCATATAGCTTTTCATAGTATTCTCTTATAATCTTTTGTATTTCTGAGGTGTCTGTTGTAATTGCTCCTCTTTCATTTCTGATTTTACTTATTTGTGCCTTCTCTCTTTTTTTCTTGGTGAGTCTAGCTAAAGGTTTGTCTATTTTGTTGATCTTTTCAAAGAACCAGCTCTTGGTTTTATTAATTTTTTCTATTGTTTTTTTGGTCTCTATTTCATTTATTTCTGCTCTGATTTTTATTATTTCCCTTCTTCTACTGATTTTGGGCTTTGTTTATTCTTCTTTTTCCAGTTCCTTTAGGTGCATTGTTCGATTGTTTATTTGAGATTTTTCTTGTTTGTTGAGATAGGCCTGTATCGCTATAAACTTCCCTCTTAGAAACGCTTTTGCTGTATCCCATAAATTCTGGCATGTCGCATTTTCATTTGTCTCCAGGTATTTTTTGATTTCTTCTTTGATTTCTTCGTTAACCCAGTCGTTGTTCAGTAGCATTTTGTTTAATCTCCATGTATTTGTGGCTTTTCTGATTTTCTTCCTATAGTTGATTTCTAGTTTCATACCGTTGTGGTCAGAAAAGATGCTTGGTATTATTTCAATCTTCTTAAATTTATGGAGACTTGTTTTGGGGCCTAATATGTGATCAATCCTGGAGAATGTTCCATGTGCATTTGAAAAGAACGTGTATTCTTCGGTTTTTGGATGGAATGCTCTGTATATATCTACTAGGTCCATCTGTTCTAGTGTGTCGTTTAAGGCCAATGTTTCCTTATTGATCTTCTGTTTGGATGATCTATCCGTTGGTGTAAGTGGAGTGTTAAAGTCCCCTACTATTATTGTGTTACTGTCTATTTCTGTTTTTATGTCTGTTAATAATTGCGTTATATATTTAGGTGCACCTACATTGGGTGCGTAGATATTTACAAATGTTATATCCTCTTGTTGGATTGTTCCCTTGATCATTATGTAATGCCCTTCTTTGTCTCTTTTTACAGTTTTTGTTTTAAAGTCTATTTTGTCTGATATGAGTACTGCTACCCCAGCTTTCTTTTCATTGCCATTTGCGTGGAGTATCTTTTTCCATCCCTTCACTTTCAGTTTGTGAGTATCTTTAGGTCAGAAGTGTGTCTCTAGTATGCAGCATACATATGGGTCTTGTTTTTTTATCCAGTCAGCCACCCTATGCCTTTTAATTGGAGCATTTAGTCCATTGACGTTTAAAGTAGCTATTGATAAGTATGTACTTACTGCCATTTTTTAACTTTTTTTTTTTTTCTCAGTATTTTAGTAGTCCTTCTCTGTTCCTTACTTCTTCTATACAGAATTGATGGTCACTTTAGTTTGACCTCTGTCTGAAAGCTGTACTCTTTAACTCCCCTCCTCCCTCCTTTTATGTTTTTGATATCATATCTAACCTCTTTTTTGTGTATTTGTATCCATTACGTTCTAATCATGGAAATAGATAATTTTTCCTATTTTTGGTCTTCTCTTTTCCCCTTAAATCAGTCCCTTTAACATTTCTTGTAGCACTGGTTTCTTGGTGACAAACTCCTTTAATTTTTGCTTATCTGGGAAAATTTTGATCTCTCCTTCCATTTTGAATGATAACCTTGCTGGGTAGAGTATCCTTGGCTGTAAGTTTTTTCCTTTTAGCACTTTAAATATATCGTGCCATTCTCTTCTAGCCTGTAAGGTTTCTGCTGAGAAGTCAGTTGATAGCCTTATGGGATTTCCTTTGTATGTAACTTGACATTCTCTTGCGGCTTTTAGGATTCTCTCTTTATCTTTAATTCTGGACATTTTGATTATGATGTGTCTTGGTGTGGGCCTCTTTGGGTTTATCTTGTTTGGGGCTCTCTGTGCTTCCTGTACCTGGATGTCTGTTTCCTTCCTTAGGTTAGGGAAGTTTTCATCTATTATTTCTTGAAATAGATTCTCTGCCCCCTTGTCTCGCTCTTCTCCTTCCGGGACACCTATAACACGGATGTTAGTGCGCTTGATGTTGTCCCAGAGGTCCCTTAGACTGTCCTCACTCTTTTTAATTCTTTTCTCTTTTACCTGTTCAGCTTGGGTAATTTCTTCTAGTCTTTCTTCCAGCTCACAGATCCGTTCTTCTGTATCCTCTACTCTGCTTTTGAGTCCCTCTAATGAATTTTTCATTTCCAGTATTGTATTCATCATTTCTGATTGATTCTTTTTTATATCTTCCATTTCTTTATTGACATTCTCACTAGTTCATCTATTCTTCTCCCCAGATCAGTGAGCATCCTTAACACTCTTAGTTTGAACTCTCTGTCAGGTAGGTTGCTCATTTCTGTTTCACTTAGTTCCTTTTCTGGGGTTTTGTCCTGTTCCCTTACTTGGAATGTATTCTTTTGCCTCCTCATTTTGCCTCTTTCCCTGTGCTTGTGTCTACGTATTAGGTAGGTCAGCTACGTCTCCTGCTCTTGGATAGGTGACCTTATGTAAGTGATGCCTTAGAAGGCTTCCAGTGTGCTTCCCTCAGTTCTCAATGTTCCAAGGGTGGCCCCTATGTGGGCTACGTGTGTCCTTCTATTGTGGCCTGTTAGCTCTCCCTATAGGCGCCCAGGGAGGCTGAGTTATGCTCCTGGCCAGCTGTTGTTATGCTCAGCTGTTTGTAGTTGTTGTGGGCCCTTCAGTCTCTTTATCAGGTGTGGGGAGCCCCAGCACAGTTGGCTGTAAGTTCTAATA
The DNA here is from genome assembly GCF_057802395.1 of Ceratotherium simum simum. NCBI lineage: Eukaryota > Metazoa > Chordata > Mammalia > Perissodactyla > Rhinocerotidae > Ceratotherium > Ceratotherium simum. The sequence goes on from NC_141907.1 coordinate 10,638,789, forward strand.
CCACATTTGTGTTGCAGTATTTCTTTTAAGTGAGTAGGCCCCCAGCGTGGCAGGTTGTCAGGCTCAGGGCCTTACAATTGCTGTAAGCCTCTAGCCTATTAGGTCTCTTGTCAGCTCTCTGAGGATTGCAGCTGTGTGGGGCTGGCCTCAGGCACAGGAGCACCCAATTGTTTCAGGCTTTGGAAGGTGGGGCAAACCTCCTATGTGGGTCTTTGAGAAGCACAAGTCTTCTGCAGCTGACAAGCCCTGTTGCCCACAGGTCCACACACACATTCAACACAGTCCTGCCCCGTGTGAGCGCCCCGACCTCCCCAAGCGGACCTAGTCTCACCACGGCGGGAGCCCCACACACTCCGCCACCACCCCACACTCTCCACCAGCTCCTTGTGCACACCCTGCCCGCTCAAGTCGGCTCAGTTGCCAGGCTGCAGAGAATCCAGTCACCAATCTATGCAGGCCCACACGTTGCCTGAGGGCTTGTTGTTGGGTGGGGCCAGTCTCTAGGGTGGGCTGCCTGCCCTGGCTGAGCTGGATTAAATCCGTGCTCTAGTGGGTGGAGCAGACCCTGGGCTAGCAGGCCTCAGGGAGAACTCCAATGGCGTCTGTGTCAGCATGCTCACACCAGGCCACAACAATGGCCGCCGCCAATGTCCCAGTCCCTGGAGAGGTCTCACCCCTCACCGAGATGCACTCAGGGCCTATTAGGTGAGTCTCTTGTCACCAAAACACTGTGCACCTTTCTTTCTGGTGATTTTAGGATGCTTTCTGGAATGGGTGAGTTTGTGCGTGGGCCCTTTAAGAGCCAGTTTTAGTTTCTTTGTGAACCGGGTTTTCTGGGGGTACTCCCCAATGCTTTAGTAGCAGGCAAAGTCAGATATTATGCCACTGGTGTCGATTGTGCTGGGTCCACAAAATGTCCACAGCGGGGGCGCTCCCCGGCTCAGGGCCCCGCGCCTCCAGGGAGGCTGCATACCTGTGAGCTGCTCCCAGTGGCCGTGACGCTGGCGGCTTGTGAAGGCGGCGTTTTTCCTCTCCGGAAGGGGGTCTCTGCCTCTTCTACCCCAGTTAGTATTGTCCGTTGTTGCAGGAGTTCCTCTTATCCAGTTTTCAGTTCTGTCTCAGGGGTAATTTTTCCACGAGTAGTTGTAAATTGGCTGTGTCCACGGGAGGAGGTGAGTTCAGAGTCTGCCTATGCCACCATCTTGACTCCGCCCTCCTAACTCTTTTATAACATTTTATTATTGTCTGTTTAATGTCCAGAGAATGTTCAGTGACATCCAATTTTATTTTTGATATAAAAAATGTTTTTCTTTTTTTTCTTGCTCAATCTAGTTGGAAGTTTATCATTTATATTGATCTTTTTAAACAAGCAGCTTATGGTTTCATTGATTTTCCTCTATTGTTTTTTATTTCATTGATTTAAACTTTTTATTACTTCCTTCCTTGTACTTTGAATTTCAATTCTTATTTTTCTAGCTTCTTAAGGTGGAAGCTAAGATAACCGATCTTGGACTTGTAAAAAAATCTGCAATATAAGCATTTAATGCTACAAAATTTCCTTTAAGCACTGCTTCATTTGTATCGCACAAATTTTGATGTGATGTGTATTATTCATTTTGAAATATTTTATAACTTCCTCCGTCAATTTTTCCTTGAAAAATGGGTTGGTTTGAAGTGATTATTTTTCTAGATATTTGGGATTTTCCTGTTTTTAATTTTAGTTTAATTCTGTTGCAGTCAGAAAAAATAGATTGTATGATTTCTATCCTTTGAAGTGTATTGAGACTTGTTTTATGGCCCATTATATGGCATATCTTAGTGAATTTTCCGTATGTATTTGAAAATTATCTATATTCTGTTGTTGTTTGGTTACTTGTGCTATAAATGTCAATTAGATCAGGTTGGAGGTAAATGTTATATAAGTTTTCTACTAGACCTTATTCTGTCTAATTTATCTATCAACTACTAGAAGAGTATTGAAATCTCCAACTATAATTGGGAATCTGTCTATTTCCCCTTTCAGTTCTATCAGTATGTATTTTGAAGCTGTGTTACTATGTGCCTATGCATTTAGGATTCTTAGGCCTTCTTGATAAATTGAACGTTTTGTTATTATGAAATGTCCCTCTTTATCACTGGTAATATTCCTTGTTCTAAATTCTACTTGGTCTGCTGTTAATATAGTCATTCAGTTTTCTTATTAGTGTTGGCATTGTATATCATTTTGTATCCTTTTACTTTTATAATGTAAGAATCTTACAATAATCAACTTCTGTTCTCGCCCAGGCATTATACTGTTGTTACAGTACAATGTCCTTCTACACGCTATAAACTCTTTGATGCATTGTTCTTATTTTTTATTTAAATAATTTTCTTTTAAAAAATTAAAGAATGAGGAAAAACATTTTTCCTTAACACGGATAGTTATTTAAACTGTTCTGATTTTTTTTGAGTAGAGCCACATTTCCATATGGTATCATTTTCTTTTTGTCCAAAGAACTTCTTTTAAATTTCTTGTAGTGGAGATATCCTCACAATAAATTCTTTTAGTTTTTGCTTATCGGAAAACACTTTAAATACTCTTCACTTTTGAAACATGTTTTCACTGGATAGAGAATGACATTTTCTCCCCCCTTTCAGCACTTTAAAGATGCTTTATTGTCTTCTGTCTTGCATCGTTTGTGATATTCAACCTGTAGTAATTCTTATCTTTGTTTCTCTCAATATAATGTGTCATTTTTACTTATGGCTTCTTTTAAGACTTTTCTCTTTATCACTGGTATGTAGCAATTTTATTATGATGGGCCTTGGTATGAGTTTCTTTGTTTTTATTTTGTTTGATGCCTGTTGAACTTTTTAAGTGTGTATGTTTATAGTTTTCATCAAATTTGAATAAAATTTCAGCCATTATTTCTGTAAATGTTCTTTTCTGCCTCCCTCCTTTTTTTTAAACTCCAGCTGTATTTATATTAGACTACTTTTATTGTTCCTCGTGTTATTGGGGGTCTGTTAATTTTTTTTCTCTTTGTGCTTAAGTTGGAGTAGTTCCTATTGCTATGTTTTCAGATCATACTGGTCTTTTTTTTTTGTTGATATCTAATCTGTTATTAATTCTGTGCTGTGAAATTTTCATTTCAGATATTGTATTTTTCAGGTGTAGAAGGTCCATTTTGTTCTTTTTTATTTCTCTAATTTGTCCCATCATCATTTTCATATTTTCTTGTAAATTCACATACACACGTATATGTATACATATAACTTTAAAGTGCTTGTATGTGAATTCTATTATTTATGTCATTTCTAGATCTACTTTTATTGGCAAAGAGATTCTTGTGTGTGGAAATATCTCTGCAATATGCTGAAAACCTCTCTGTATGTCTCAGTTGGCAGTACATTTGGCTTCAAGTAGCAGAATAATGGACTGAGAGTAACTTAAATAGAGGTTTATACATCTCAAAAAATATCTGGAGGTAAGCAATGGCTGGTTCTAATTCAGCAGCTCAATAATATAAGGATTATCGTGATTCTTTTAGTTGTTTTTTTCATGTTGGTAACCTCATTGTTTCAAGAGAACTGAAAACCTCCAGATATCACAGTTGTATTCTGAGTAGGAAAAACATCATGCATGCCTCATATCTATTTTTTTTTCTCCTGAGCAGCGGTTTCCTGGAAATTCAACCCAGTGGCTTTCCACGTTGTTGGCCAGGACCGGCTCACACGACCTTCTCTAGACTAACCTCTTGTCAAGTAGAACAAAATTACCATGACAGGTTAAGAACAACAATAATTTTTCTTTTTGAACTCCAAAACTAATTGGGGCTCTGATAGCAGAGATGTATGGTGGAGAAGAGACAAACAATGTTTTCCATACTCTGTAGTGACAAAATGTCAAGTTCTCTATCAGAGTGGCATTTGATCTTCATCTGGTAGGAAATTCGGTGGAAGACGGGACAATCGAGAGCAGTGAGCGTAATCGCTAATGTTAGCTAGATCTCAAACAAGTAGAGGTTGAGGTTGAAAAGCAAACTATAAGATTTTTTGTGAAATGTTTAGGTTCTGTAGTCTTTTATGCACATAGAAGCAGTTGAGTTGTTGAGTTTTATACCAGCTAAAGTGTCTGGTGGCACACAAGGGTAGGGAGAGTCTGAGTAAATTGAAAAAAAAATTAGACTGGTGAATTCTTGTTTCTTATAAGCTTTTATTGTGAGCTGTGTGACCTTGAATGACTGACAACCTCTTTAAGCTTCAATTTCTTCATCAAAAACTAGAAATAACAATATAGCTTTTGTAGGGAATTAAAAGAGATACTATGTCTAGCTAAGAGCAACAGTTCTCAAAGATTTAGGTGTCAGGGCCACTTTATACCCTTAAAAATGATTGAGGACTCTAAAGAACTTTTATTTACCTTTGTTATAGCTATTGATCTTTACCATATTAAAAATTTGAACTACAAACTTAAAAAATATGCATTTATTTATTCATTAATAATAACAATAAAATGCATTGCATGTTAAAATAAGTAACACTTTAAATGAAAAATATATTTTCTAAAACAAAATTTTAATGAAAAGAGTGGCATTGTTTTACATTTTTGCAAATCTCTCCTGGTTTAAAGGAAAACAGCAGGATTTTCCTATGTGTTTCTTCATTCAATCTGTTGTTAATATCACTGACATATAGGTTCTGGAAAACTCCAATGTACGCTTGTGAGAGAATGAGAGTGAAAAGGGCAAATAATGCTTAGTATTATTATAAAAATAGTTTTGATCTTACAGACTCTCCTGGAAATATCTCTGGGGGTCCCTGGACTTATATGGAAAATAGTTGGTTAAGAAAATAGGCTCTTCCTGTCCTGAGTAAATGTGGGCAAGATGTTAAATGCATCTGTGTCTCAGTTTTCTCATCTGTAAAATGGAGATAATAATGCTACCTATTTCATAGGACTGCTCTGAGGATTATATAAGTTCTCTTAGAATAGCCTGTGGAACTCAGTAAATGCTAAAAGTCAGTTATTATTACACTTCATTGAATGCATGTCAGACAGTTTTTCCTCTTTCTTTCCCTTTGGAGAAGAAGGGAGCTTTGAAACATTTTGTTCGAAAGGTGGAAGAGGTAAACCTCTAGATTGATCCATAGGGGCTCAAAATTCAGATAAAAATGACCCTTTTGGGAAGTAATGATGAATGCATACCATCCACATAGTATTATAAATAATTTCCACCAGTCATTATCTCACTTAACTTCTATCAACAAACTGTGATAGGGGTGAGGCATATTTATTGTCCCCATTTTACATATTGGGCCACTGAGACTGAGGTTAAATGAATTGCTCCAAACCAGAAATCTCAAATAGGAACCTTTATCTTTTGACTTCACATTCTGTGCATTTGAAGTCTCCTCTTGTCTCTCAGTTCTGATTTTTGCACATTAATATGCATGTAGTGCACCTGCTCCCCAGGAGGCGAGTTCGCCTGCATCAGTGTTTGAAGTTGGTGCCTGAACTTGTTTTCATCAAGGATAGAAAATTCACTGAGTAGACAGATGGACTTGAAGGCCTTTACATTGCTTTGGAGATAAAAAGTGTTGAGTAGGTGTTATTAACCATGTGCTAGTAATTTGATCAAAAGATCAATAGCCATGCAGAACTGACCCTAAAAAAATCAGATCTAAAAAGGGGGCAGTGGCCAACAACTTTAACCTCAAGTTTATTCAAATTTTGATTCAGAAAGTTGCTATGGGCTGAGGAGAAAATGTCTGCCTGAGACATTATTAAATTCCACAGCTTACTTCAGTGTAGTAGGAGGCTGGGAAGGATGTGTAAATTCAATATCAATAGCAGAGGTGACAATGCACCCACAGTTATTCCTGGGAGAATCTTGCAGGCAGGAAACTGGAGGAGAAAGGGCAAGATGCTAATTAAACATTGAAGGCTTCATAGAAAGCCTGGTGTCTGGTACTATTAATAGTTATAGAAGTAGTGATGCTAACAATGATACTACCTGACAGAGACTGAGTGTTTTTTCTTGGCCTGCCTCACTACCACGGACTTTACCTACTCCATTTCATTAATTCTCTCAAGAACCTATGAGGAAGATGTTTTTATTATATCCATTTTACAGATAAGAAAACTCAGTCTCAGGAATGTCAAATAATTTTACTTCGTTGCAGAGCTAGTGAGGGGTAGAGGAAAGATTCAAACCAGCTCTAATATCAGAGCCCAAACCACTTGATTTACTGTCTCCCCAAGACTTTTTGATCTCAGTGGAATACAAAACGGTGACTTTTAGGACAATATTAATTGCTGGAGATATGACTATTTGGTAATTAAGCAACTCTGAGTTTCCTTAGGATAAATTTAATCTTCTGGGTGTTTACCCATAAGGGTTCCAAACATGGATGAGTTTCTATCATTTCTGATACTTGCTGTTGCTCCTTATTGCTTCTACAATGATATTCAAACCCCTTAAATAGAGTTGAAGTGAAATATTCTCTCTGGGTAGGTTCTGGAAGCCAACAGAGAGGAGACAGCTCTTAGAGCCTTACCATTGTCCAAGTTCATTAACAAGAACACACTACGTGCAAAGCATATGGGTGATACAGAGCAGATCCCACATGTGCCTCATCCTGCTCCCTTAGGGAGTTCACAGTCTAGTGTGGGAGGTAACATGTATTCACAAATAGTAAGTTAGGAAGTGGCGAGTGTCTTAAGAAGGGGACTTACCTAAGTGTGATGGAAATTCAAAGGCAAAGGAGAAGCAGAAAACACTGAGAAATGATCTTCTATGAATGTCAATCAGTGAGGCCTGGGAAGGCTAGCTGGAGGGGAAAAAGACTAGAAGAGGGTCCAGCAACCTCGGTCCATGGGCTGAATCCAGCCCATTGTCTGCTTTTGTAAATAAAATTTTATTGGAACACAACCATGCCCTTTTGCTTATATTTTGCCCATGGCTGCTTTCCCACTACAATGGCAGAGTTAAGTAGTTGAAACAGAGACTGTATAGCCTGTGAAGCTTAAAATATTTACTGTCTGGCCCTCCACAGAAAAAGTTTCGTAACTCCTGGGCTAGAATCCTGGATCCCAGGACTGTTGAAGCATCAGTATTCCCTTTTACCAAATGGAGAAATGGAGAATGACAGGTTACATGACTTATCCAAGGTGAGAGAGTAAGTTATTGGTAGATCTGGGCCTAATATTATTAAGAGATAATGTTGATTGAGTGCTTTCTGTGTGCTGGGCACTACACTAAACATTCTCCTATGTGTACCATCTCATTTATTACAAGATCTGGTGAGGTAGGTACCTTGAGTTATTCCCATTTTATAGAGGAGGGGACTGTAGTGTGCCGAATAATGTCCCCCCAAAATTTATGTCCATCCAGAACCTCAGAATGTGACTTATTTGGCAGTAGGGTCTTTGTGGATGTATTTAGTTAAGCATCTGGAGACAAAATCATCCTGGATTTAGGGTGGACCCTAAATCCAATGACTGATATCCTTATAAGAAGAAGAGAGGATACACACAGGAAAAAGGCTATGTGAAAATATGGAGGCAAAGATTGGAGTTATGCTGCCACAAGCCAGGGAACACCTGGAGCCACTAGAAGCTGGAAGAAGCAATGAAGGATTCATTCCTAGAGCCTTTGGAGGGAAGGCAGCCCTGCTGACACCTTTGTTTCAGACATCTAGCTTCCAGAACTGTGATAGAATAATTTTCTTTGGTTTTAAGACACCAAGTTTGTGCTAATTTGGGGCAGTCCTAGGAAACTAATACAGGCACAGAGGCACAAAGAACTTACTTAAATAAATTGCCTAGACTCATGTCTAAATCATGGCAGAATTTAGCTCCACAGCCCAGGCCCTTCACCATTGCATATCCTTCCTACCAGGTCTAGGTGGCTCCAGCCATCCAGCCACTCAGCTGGGGAGCCTTAACAGACCACCCTTTCACTGAGCACAAGCCACTTGGAATTAGGTAGAAGGTGCTGGACCAACCTCATGTGTAGGGGTGGATGTGGGAATTGCATCATTGCATTACTGTACCATGCAGCCAGGTGTCTGTAGCACAGGGAGGTGAATTTACTACCCAACCTAACACGATTGAGTGCACACCGGCTGTGTTTATTTGTTCAGACAATTCATGGGTCATGGGGCCTGCTGGGATGGGTGTGGTGCTGCTTGGAGAGCAGTGCTTCCTAGTTCAGTGTCTCATCTGACTGCTGAAGAAGAACCTTTAGAACTTAAAAGAAATAAAACTCCTGTCCATTACATCTGACCTGACTGAACTCAGACTCAGGAAAGATTGGGCAGCTGGCTGGCTTTGCATTGAATCTGCTATATTTACACAGCATGCCTTAAATCACCAAGAAAGACCATGTGCATTGTTAAATTCCCACAATAATCTTATGGCTTTTACAGATTAGGAAACTGAGGCTTAGAGGATTAAAGACATTTGTCCAAGAGCACATGGCTACTAAGTGGCAGGTCCAGAATTTAGAGTTAGATGTTCTGAACCTAAGTCTGGTTCTCTTCCCCCACAAGAGAGCTGCTTTTCATGGTGAGTCTTTTCTTCCTGAGATATTTGCCCCTGCTTCTGGGGACTCCATTCTTAAGAGTTCCAAAGGCTCCCCATCATAGTGTCTCCTCTGGACTTGCTTTTCTCCTCCTTTCCCTCCCTCAGCACAGATCCAGCAAGGTAAGGCCCCAGCTGAGTTCTGGCTGCTGTTACAGTGTCAGGTTCAGGACTTGAGGCCCATCTAGTCATGTAAGCATAGCTTTCTCCACACTGCCATTCTGGCCCTGGACATGAGTCATTCTTCAAGTGGAAGTAGTCTGGATTCTTACCCCTTTCATCTCTTCTTTTAGTCTACAAGTTCCACCTCATCTCCTGGCACACTGGCTCTCCCCTCGTCCTTGGAGCTAGCGCAGGTCGAGGTGGGGAACAGCAGGAGGGTCAGCCCATCGTTCCAACCCGTATGACAAGGTTGGAAATGTCACAGTTCTTGGTGCCTCTTCATGACTACTGAGTTCTTGCATTGCTCCTTTCACAGAAACAGTCTTTAGTTTGATTAAAAAGGGTGTATTATGTGGGAAATTTTAGCACCAGAGCAAGGTCAATAAAGGAGGTATTTTTAGTTGGGAGAAGGGATGATTTTGGCTCCTTTTGGCTCATACCTAATATAGCTCTTCTTGGAGCTTGGGAAGATGGTTCAGGTCAGCTCTGGACAGGAATGATGAATTGGTCATAATGGAAGCACAGCCCATAAGAATCTCTGTTCCAGGGGGATCTGCAGAAAATCCTCTGCTCCCAGGTAGCTTTGAGCAACATTCCATGACATTAGTTCACATGGCAGACATTTATTGGAGGTCTACATACGGGTTAGAGTGCTAATGGCTCTAATAACAGAAACTTCAACTCAATGTTGCTTAAACAACAACAAAATATTATCTTATTGGATAGAAAAGTCAAAGTTAGGTTTGGTCCTTGGCATGGAACATGAGGGATCTGTCTCTTCTCTTGAGTCTCTTAGCTTTTCCCTCCTTGTGAGTGATAGTGTATTTGCTTTTCCTAGCTGGCTTGCTTTAAGGTCATTTTATTCTTCCATGGTCATACCCAGTGAAAGATAGAGATAAAGATAGAGATAGAGAAAGAAGAAGAAGGAGAAGGAGAACGGGGAGAAGAGGAAGAGGAGGAGGAGGAGGAAGAGGAGGAGGAGGGGTAGGGGTAGGGGTAGGAGGAGGAGGAAGAGGAAGGGGATGGAGAAAGAAGAAGGAGGAGAAGGAGGAGAAAGAGGAGAAGAAAGATGAGGAGGAGAAAGAGGAGGGGAGGAGGAGTAGGGGAAGGAGGGGGATGGGGAGGAGAAAGAGAAGAGAGAGAAGAAGGAGATGGAAAAGAAAAGAGAGTAAGGGAGGGAAGGGTAGAGAGGAAAGAGAGAAAAGAGACGGCCCCTTGTCCTCAACAGACTGATGGGACCTACTTAGGTTACACTCCACCCCTGGACTATCAGCAGTGAAGAAAATGTCATGTGCTATTTGGCTTAGACTGATTAAGACATGAGGCTGGTACTGGGGTGAATATCTTAATAAAATTGGAGTTCTGTGGATGTAGATGTTGAATAAGCAACACCCAGTGTCTGCCGCAGTTTGCTACATGCCCATACTCTGCAAGGTTTCTACAGGTACTTGTGGCCATTGGGAGCACTTGGGTTCATTGTCTAAGACTGCAGATGATTATGGAGAAGGTCAAGGAGAGTGGAGCATTTCTTTGTGTACATGTGTGTGTGAATGCGTGTATGTATTTACTAGTAATGTAATATGTAATATAATATATGTGTTAAATTATATGTGTTTTTTAGATTCAGAAAGGGTTATACCAGTCCCCCAGGGCAGCAAAGTTTTCCCTACGAGTTAAAGGAAATTCTCGAATGGGGCTTTACCTGCAAATATATTCAAATTTATCACTAAATGATAGAGCAGACAAGATTTCCAATAAGATCCTTACAACCCACAAAAGCAGTAACGTGCTTCACTAGAGATAGTGATTCTGGTTAGAGACGAGGTAGTGAGGTCCAGGCACAGCCCTCCACAGAGGAGAGTGGTGTCCAAGCAGGAGGTCCTAGAGCTGTGTTGTTCAAACTTTTGTTCAATCATTTTTATCCAAGTCTGCTATTGACAGAGGACGGAGAATTTATATGTGGTGGGAGGTTGAAAGAGTGGTGGGATGGGTGATGTGGGGGGATAGCATGAAATTTCTTTGGAGTCTTGTATTTTATGTTCAGTATTCACACACACTTTACATTCTACTACTAAGTAGAATTGGTATGTTTTAACATAAAAATAAGGTTTTGCCACAAATCTTTGAGTGAATTAGGTGGTTCAGGAAGATGCACGAAGTGTATGCTGTGGTTTAATAGACCCCTGGCATGTGGAGGAGTTCTCTTGGCAATTTCCTCATATTTGTGTCATTCTAGAACTTCCATCACTAGTTTTTCCATGGATATGCAACACTTATACTTTTTATTTTTACTTAATATCTTTGAAATTGACTCGATTTTATTTATTTATTTATTTATTTTGCTGAGGAAGATTGGCCCTGAGCTAACATCCATGCCAATCTTCCTCTATGTTGTATGTGAGTCACCACCACAACATGGCTGACTAGTGGTTTAAGTTCATCCCTGGGGTCCGAACCTGCAAACCCGGGCCACCGAAGCAGAGTGCGAACTTAACCACTACGCCACGGTGCCGGCCACATGAAATTGACTTGATTTTAAACCTAAATACATCTTATAGCCTCATACTAAGCCCTGGTATCCATAACATGATGAATTACAAGTCATGTTATTCAGTTTCTTCTGTTCATTAGAATTAATACAGAACATTAAAACTGGAAGTTCCAACAGGAGACCTGTGTTCCCCTATGGAAAATACTTCATTCCCTAGTTCAAGAAGCACAAATTCAGAGCAGTAGTTCTCAAACTTTATTGTGTGTAGAATCACGGAGGAAGCTTGTAAAATGAATATTCCTGGGTCCCAACCTCAGAATGTCTCATTCAGTAGCCTTATGTGAGCCCAGAAATATGGATTTTTTTTTCTTTTTTTTTACAGCTACTCCAGATGATTTTGAAGCAGGTGGATTCTGGGAAAAATTTGAAAAACACTGACCCAGGGGAAAAGATGGATGGCTTGACTTTTAAATGATCTTCCACAAATCTCTCCTCTTTTAGCCAGGTTTTTAACTGTAGCTAAATAGTAGACAATTTAACAAAAAACATCATAATTAACATTTCTCGAACCATCCCCATGTGCTAAACACTACGCTGATGAGATTATGTTACCTAATTTCATCCTCAAAACAGCCCTATATGGTAAATACTATTATTTTACCTATTGTACAGATGAGAAAACTGAGGTTCAGGGAGGTGTCCAGTGTCACACAGCTAATAAGAGGTGATGTGGAACTCCAGCCCAAATCTGCTCACCTAAGTACCTAGGTTCCCAAGATTCTAGTCTCCCAATGCTGGCTTTCCATTTCACGGGTGAGAGAGACCACATGCTTTAGAGACCTGATGATCTGATAAAAAAGTTGACACGTGATAATCAAAATTATGGATCTAAAGCAGGAGTTAGCAAACTTTTCCTGTAAAGTGCCAGATAGCAAATATTTTTGGCTTTCCAGGCCATTCAGTCTCTGCTACAAGTGCTCAACTCTGCCCTTGTAGAGAAAGCAGCCATAGACACTATAGAAATGTTGTCTATGGCTGTGTGTCAATAAAACTTCATTTACAGAAACAGTAGTTTGCGAACCCTGGATCTAAACAAAGCAAGACTCTGAAGGCATGTTATTTGAGTTTTCTGGCATTTAGAATTCTGGGGAGAGGGAGGCTTGTGGCAAACACTCCATCCCTGAGTCGTTTACTTCTCTCTTTGAGTTCATGGCTGTGGTCATCCTATGGCTGCCTTCTATCCGGGACATTCTGTGCGAACTCCCCACTCGGTGCCTTTGCTTGAGTTCTCCTAGTCACCTTCACCAACCCATATGCCCATCTCTCACAGATCAGTGCATGTCTCACCTCCTCCCCAAAGGGTCGTTCTGCCTGGCTTTTAATCCCCTTGAACTCCATCCTCCATACACAGCCACCTAATAGGTGTTCCAAAAGCAAGTCTGACATGGCTCTCCCTGATTGACACCCTTCAGCAGCTTCCCATTCCCATGGGATAGTCTGAGCTCCTTACTCAACAGAGAAAGCCTTGCAAGCTCTCATTGTCCTTTCTGATGCTTCCCAACTCGACCTGATGTTCTAGTAACACCAAAGTGCTTTTAGCACACACCATGTTCATGCCGTGGGTTCTTCTTCACCTGGATAACTCTGACTGGGGAGTGATTTCAACTTGCACCACTCGGATGTGCAAGGATGCAACGCTCCTCCTTTTTCTACATTCTTTATGATCCCCCGTTTCCTTTTTCTAATTTTCTCAGGAACCTCCATTTCTGCTCACAGTGGAAAAATTTCTCTAGTCATTTCATAGCAACTCAGTCACTTCTGGATTTAAACATGGTCAATTCAGGATGTCAACATGGTCAGTTTAAGACTCTTCCTCCTACCCTGTCCTTCATGGGAATGATGTATCTCCTTGGCATTGTGGGAGGGCATCTGCTGGTTCCTGTGTCTCATTTTTTTCTGATGGCTACTTCCTTCTTTTGGAGGCTGCATCTGCTGCTGATGCCTGTGATCCTGCTCTTGATTCTGGTTCCCCTGTGTACATGTGACATATATTTCCCCTCTCACCAGCTGATTGGACTTTTAGCTTTTTTAGGACAGGAAAGATATTGTGTTGCTATTCATTCTTTCCTACTCTCTGGCTTATGGTATGAAGTCTATGCTCTGCATTATTCAGTTTTTCTCTAGAGATGAAAAGACAAGTTATTGAAATTCCCTCAAACACAACCAGCCAACCAAATTCTGTTTTCTCCCTGGAAGAATAGCTTTTCAAATCTAAGAATTTGACTCTGTTCTCAACTCTGTCTCCTCCCCATGAAGCTCATGCATATAGAAGGCTGAGACCTGGCGGAGATCTTTCAAAATATTAATGCTCAGCATTTAGTATGTCACCTCGTCCATGAAGCCTTCCCTTATCTCTCTAGTCGGTGGTAGGTACCCTTCTTCTGTGCTCCTGCAACACCTTGCACATATTCCCATCATTGTAGCACTGTATTCTATTATAATTGTCCATTTACTTGCCATCTCCTAAGCACAGTATGATCATCTTGAAGACAAAGGTAATGCTTTTTAATTCTTTATATTTCCAGAGCTTAATACAATGCCTTGCATACTGTAGCTGTTAAAAAACTATATTATTTTTTGATGGAATAACCCATGCAGTCTCCCCTTCAGGTCACTTCTGTAACCATCTGCTAAGTATTTACTGTATCGTTAACCAGCTTTCAAGACTGTGTTTTATCTTTTCAACTAATCATAAAGTCCTTCAAGTCACTGGTAATGTTATATAACTTTATTATTCTTTTATTCTCCTACAATACCCTGAACAGAGCTAGGTATACATAAAATACTTGTTTAGTTGATGATTAAAATGACTTCTCCCTTTTTTGAAGAAAACAAGTACATGCAATTTACAGTAACATTATAATTTAGTTCTTCACATAGGTCATGTTGACTTTGCTGCATCATATATCCTCATTGGCATTTTAGTGATTAGATATTTGTCAGATCTCCCAGACTTATGACTATGTTTATTTTAAGCCCCTCTGTTCAGCAACTCCAGCAGTGCTTTGTGCTAGTGGGAAGTTTAATAAGCATTGAATGATGATCAGATATTGGCTGTTTTCCACCAAATGAGCTTGCTAACCATTCCGTGGTCTGTCCCTGCGAACTTGCCTAAATTATAGAGGATGTGTTATGCATTTCACAATACGTCCCCTTCACCTCATATTTGATCACGGAAATATAGGGTTAAGATATTATGCTAACTAGCTGAAGGACATTGAGCTAGTTACTTCCTTTATTTGGAACCTAGTTTGCTATCTGTATAAAAAAGAGGGAAGACAATGTGATCTCTGAATTTTCTCCATTTTGTCCAAGACTCCTACTTTAAATCTAGGCACTTGGAGAAGGGAATGGGGCACACACAAAGGATAGATAGTGGGATATGCTGCCTCATCGAGCCAGCTGCTTCACTCTGAAAACCAACTAGAAGTCCAGTGTTGACTGAGCAGCAACATAGGGGTGGGTGCAGAGAAACTAACAGTTCAAGGGAAGTAATATCTAGTGCTTACTGGATGCCAGTCACCATGCTGGCCCCTTTCACAGAAGTAACCCTTACACAAGCCTAAGAGAGAGAGTTTTTTGTTATTTTTATTATCCTTATTCAGAAAACAAGGAAACAGGGATTCATTGAGATTAAATAATGTGCACAAAGTCACACAGCTAGAATATGCCTGATCCAGAATTGGAACTCATATCTAACTCTGTATTCGTGCACTCTCCTCCTCTGCTGTGCAATTCCCAGTGCTGGTGTTAGCCCTCTATCTTTATTTAAACAACAGTGTGATTTTAGTGCATGTCATTAGAAGTGGCTAGAGCATCATTAACACTTTGGGCCACAAGAGTACCTTTTAGTACAATGAAGCAGATATCTTTTCATACAAATAATTTATTCGTACCAAAGTTTCCCACTTGAGCACTGGAAGTGAATTGAACTAATGTTTTATTTTATACTAATGAGAAGGTTGGAACTTGGTGTGCTTTCAAACCTTTTATTTATTTTCTGGTGGGTTTCAAGTAAAATGTACCCTATATGATTCTTATTCGTTTACACACTTATTCTCATGAAAGCTATCTGGATGAATTATTTAATGTCCGCTGCTTATGTTCTTTACTTAAAAGGCCATTTGAAGTGCCCCTTTTTAGGAAGAGAATGTGTTGATTTTGAGGCCAAGTGTAAATGAATTTGAACCATAAACAAGTTTGGAATTTAGGGTGAAACATTGAACTCAGGAGGCTCCAGTCTGCTTCCAACCTTGGCAAATGCATTCTTGAACCTCTAAAGCAGTTGTAGTGCAGCAATCCAGGGGGATAACAGGGCTCTAATGAAAACTGTCAACAAAATTGAAAAGAAGAAAAGAAGCATATTTCAAAATCCAGAACTGGAGAGGTCCTTAACTCCAAACAACTGAGGCATAAAACTTGTGAAGGCTTCGAACAGCTTTAATCTGCTGGTGAATCTGTCCTTTGATAGCATGTAAGATCCAGGCTGAGAAGAGTGTGCCTAAGGGTTTCGGTACACTAATTCCAAGATTGATTTTGCTAAAGGACCTGACTGGCATTCAAAAGAGAAACTGTAGGGAAGGGAGCAGGGAGAAAGTAACGGAAGACAGAGAACGAGAGAGAAAGAAGGAGAGAGAGGGAGACAGAGAGTGTCAGAGAGACAGAGATTGAGAGATAGAGATACGAAGAGAAAGAGGGAGGAAATGAGGGAGGAGAGAGGAGAGAGAAGAGAGGGGAGGGGAGAAGGGGATGGAAGTGGAGAGGGCAGGGGGGAGGGAAAGGGAGAGGGTAGGCAAGAGAGGAGAGGAGAGAGGAAGGAGGAGAGGGGGAAATGAGACCAAAGTCTTGGATTTGAATCCTCGTTCTGTTATTAACATCTTATAAGATTTCAAGCAGATCATGTGAACAGCCTGAACCTCAGTTTACTTATATGTATAATGGAATAAGGATTCCAGACTTCCTAGTGTAGGAGTAATTGAGGTGGTTGATGTGAACAATTCTGCACATGTAAGGGGTGATGCAAATGTAGGGATTGTTAACCCCTATTCCTGTAAAGGTGGCCAACACACAATCCTTTTCTCCATTTGTACCCATCCTAACTGTCCTCTGTAGCTCCTCTGACCACAGGCAAATCTTTCCATCTCTGCTCTAGATTTCATGCCCAGATTTCCTCTCTTTCTGTTGGTTTTCACTGTATTGTTTATTTCTGCTCTTCTCTATTCCTTCAATCTGTTGTTCATTTCGGATCTTTCTTGGGAGCCTTCAAACATCCCTTGACCTTCTAGTTGTCCTCTGGGTACCACCCAACTCTCTTTTCCATTTCAAAGTCAGGATTCTTGAAAGATATGTATACACAGCTGCCTTCACTTGTTCACCTCCAAAGCTCTTCTCCACCCACTCTGTCATGGTTTCCACAACTTCCTGCCCTTCTACGACTCTCCTGAAGATTGCCTTTCCCAAGTCCACCAAATGGTCTCCATATTGCAGAATCTAATGGTCAGTTTTGTTGGTGATTATGTTACTTCAAACTCTCCAGGTATTCTTGCTAGCTCTCTAGAAGATCCTTCTGAGTCTTTTGATGGCTCATTCTCTTCCTTCCAATCTCTGTATGTTGGAAGATCTTTGGTAGCAGTCCCAAACCCTTTCTCTTCTCAGTCCACACTACTCCTCAGGCATCAGAAACCTCCTATATACCAAAGACTCCCCAGTTGGCCCCTCTTCCAGCCTCTCTTTTGTCCAGGCTTACATTTCAATGCCATCTCAGCAGTTCTACTCAATATCCCCCAGGCCTCTTAACCTGAACATGTTCAAACTGTGGTTTCTGCCCTAGATATGCTTCTCTCCCAGGCTTCTCCAGCTCAGTAGTTGACCAGTTGCCAATGTCTGAAAACTAGGAGTTATTCTTGGCACCTCCTCTCCCTCATTGCTCACATTAAATTCAATATCCAGTCCTGTTAATTCATCTTCCAAAACACTTTTGAGTCAGCCCACTTCCGTTTAGACCCACTGTTGTGTCTCTTTAGTCTAAATCACCTTCATTTCTCACCTTGACTCTGGTGCTGATTTCCAAGCTGGTTTTTCCATTTCTCCTTCTCTTGTCCTCGATTCTATTCTCCATACAGCATACTCCAAAAATGCAAAGTGGTTATGCTATTCCCCACCTTAAAATCTTTCAGTTGGGCCTCCAATGGTGCTTCCTATACTAGCCAATATTTTTATCACAGTCTGAAAGATCCTACATGATCTGACATTTGCCTTTCTCTCTCCAATCTTATTTCACTTATCAATGACCCTCTTATTCATTGCCAATCATTTTTGCCAAGGAAGTCTGGAGTTTAACATTTTCTTATATTACAAAGGCCAAATCACTATAAATAATTCAGAATTGTGAGGCCAGAAAGACAAAAGGCCTTTTGTTTATTGTAGGATGTATTATTTTATATGGATAAAATATTTTATATTATTTTATATGTAGGAAGTATTATTTTATATGGATCCCAAGGGAACATTGGGAGAAATGAGAACATTTAGCAAATATTGATAAGTAAGATTTTCAAGGGCTTCCTTTCATTTGTGATAAAATAATAGAGCTGAGAGGGAACCTAGAGGTCATTGAATTCAACTTCTTGCTTTGGAAGATGAAGAGACAGAGGTTCAGAGAAGTGAAACAACCTCCTGAGATCACAGAGTTTGCTACTTTTCATGTAATGGAAATAGCTTTCATATTAGGTATAACTGTGAGGGGGCCAAATTCACCTTTCTTATGCTAAACTTGTCTTTTGGTTTTCAAATGCTTCACCGATCTTATCATGGAAAGAAACCCTACCATTTGTGTATTCTCATGAATAATTTTAAGGAAGGGTGTTGTAAAAATGCCACTTATATTTTAAACCTCATTCTTCAGTGAGAATAAAAGACTCTTTCCTTTAAGAAAATTCAGGCATAGTGAAGGCAGAAATTTTCAAGTTGGAGGCATTCAGAAGCCTTTAACTCTTATACCTAAAATTCTATCATTCAGAGGGTATCCAAGTATCAAGCTGGTTGTGAATGAAAAGAACCAGGGCAGCTTTTCTCAAAGCCTCAGTTTCCCCATAGGTGGGACAGAGACAATGCCCACTTTATTATTGTGTTTATGTGACAAAATTGTGGTGAAAAATAGGAAAATACTTTTGATAGCACCAAGCATCTTGATTTTTGCCTGTTTTGCTATCATCTTTCCTTGGTCAAATTATATAGCTGGTTTCATCTCTTCCTTGTAACTGAGGGGCCTGAGGGATGTGTACATACACATGTATTCATATACACACACATATTCATATACACATACACACACACAGAAGCATGTAAACATATACATTATCTGAGTCCATTCGGCTGCTATAACAAAATACCAGAGACTGGGTGGCTGATAAACAACAGAAATTTATTGCTCACAGTTTTGGAGGCTGGGAAGTCCAAGATCAAGGCACTGGCAGATTTAGTATTTGGAGAGGAACTGCTTCCTTATAGATGGCCATTTTTCACTGTAATGTCATATGGTGGTAGGGGACAAGGGATCTCTCTGGGGTGTCTTTTATGAGGGCACTAATCTCATTCATGAAGACTCCACCCTTGTGACCTAATTACTTTCTACAGGCCCCACATCTCAATACCATCTCCTTGACGGTTAGGTTTCAACATATGAGTTTTGGAGGGAAACAAATATTCAGTCTATAGCATACATGCTCTTAGAAGTTCTCCTTTGCAGTATGTATCACAAGTGTAATTATGTAGTAATTTATTTAAATATATATCTAGTGCCTGACTTGCTATCTGAACTCTAAGCTTCATGTAAGCAAGAGCCATTCTTGCTCTGTTCTCTGTTGTATGTGAGAACCTACAAATATTTGTCAATTCATATTACATTTATTTTATGAGTGTCAATTTAAGTGCCAAACACTTTTCTAGGCTCTGGGTATCTGGCCATTTAAAAAATGTCTCTGGCTTATGGTATTTCATTCTAGTTGGGGATGACGGATGATCATACATCCCTGCTCCTCCATTTACTAACTCTGTGATTTCAGGCAAATTACTTAACCTATCTGTGCCTCAATTTCCTCATCCACAAAATGACAGATAATTCTCCATGGATCTCTCCTGTTTTTATACCTCTTGCTAATGGCTTTTGTTCTAGACCAACTTTTCAAGTATATTTGTATAGCAATGGTCTTGAATAAATAGCATCTCCCTCCAGTTGTCAGGGCAGAGTTACTTCCTGACCAGTATAACAAAGATAATGTCTCCCTCTGAGGCGAAGTCTGGACAGGTTTGACAGTGGCCTCATTATAAGATTTGGGATTTCCTAAGCTCAGGTTCCACAAATGTGACACAGGTCCACAGTATACACAGCATCCAGGTGGGCCCATCTGTATCACCCCTGTGGGACTTGGGGAGAGCAAGGGTAACTGACACACACTTGAAGCTCATCTTGCCTGCAGTGCTGTGAGTAATAACACCCTTTGCTTCTGACCCAGCAGTCTCATATTCTCTGATAGCATCAGTGTGTGGCAGGATGACTTGTTAGCTGGCCAGCAGTGAAAAAAATCTCAGACTCTTCACAGTTCTTGACAATAATATTAATTTCTAATTCATAGTGTTGTTATGAGGGTTAAATGGAAGAATGTCCTTGTATTTCTTGTTATTTTGTCTAGAATGTTCCCTCCCCCCACCCAGATATTTGCTCACTCATTCTCTTACCTCCTTTAGGTGTTTCCTTAGTTATTGCCTTTTCAACGAGGTTTCCTATTTAAAATGACAGCTTTCCCCCAAATCAATTGGAATTCAACCAGAAAAACAGAAGCTGTAGGAGATATATATCAAAAGATTTATTGTGAGGAATTGGCATATGTAATTGTGAGGGTTGGCTAGGCAAGTCTGAAATCCATAGGGCAGGCCGTCAGAAAGGGTAGGCTGGAACACTCAGGTAGGAGTGATGCTGTAGTCCACAGGTAGAATTTCTTCTTTCTTAGGAAAGCTTCCACTCTGCTCTTAAGACTTTTCAACTGATTGAATCAGGCCCATCCAGATTATAATCCGATTATGGACTGATTAACTGATTATGGATAATCTGATTATGGACTCTAATCACATTTACAAAATATCTTCCCAGCAACACCCAGGTTAGTATTTGATGGAATGATGAGGACTGTAGCATAGACAAATTAACACATCAAACTTAGACAGCCGCATCTCCGATGCTCTCTATTCTCTTTCTCTGCTTTATTTTTTGCCATAGCACATATCAGCATCTAATTCAGTATTTTACTTATTTTGCCAATTGTCTTTCTCCCCACTGAAATGTAAACCCACAAGGAGAGAGATTTTTGACTGTTCACTCTTGTGTTCTCTGCACCTACAATGGTTCCTGGCCTGTAGCAGTAGATGGCCAATAAATATTTGTTGAATGATTGAACGAATGAAGATGAAGTGCTTAGAGCAGAGCCTGACACATGGTAAGTGTGCAATAAATGCTAGCCATTGGTATACTAAATGCGCATGTATTACCAATATAAATACTTTGCATCTACGTGCCTCAACATTTTTTTCATACTTTCATTTTTTGATCCTAGACACCTTTTCAAAGATACTGTCTGCTTTCCAGCAAAAATTCAGTACTCTTTGCATGGCACACCAGGCCCTGTGGGATCTACCCTTGCTGCCATGGTCTCCAGGCTCACCTGAGGGTCTTTAAATGCATTGAGTGCTTCCTCTGACCTGAATTTCTTTAAAGCCCTCAGTGCTCTATGCTGCACCTTCTACCTCTCTTTTGCACAAGCTGTTCTCCTGGCCGTACATGCTTTCCCCAATCTTGTACTCACCTGGCTTATTTTTATTCCTCTTGTAACACGCAGTTTGAGTGTTGGCTCCTGTTCAAGGTCCCTTCTGACCCCCAAATCTGATTCTCCTTTTGTGCCTCCACTGTGTTGCATACTCAGCTCTGTTCTAACAGTTAGCTGACTCCACCGCTCTATTAGAATTGTCTATTCACTTGCTCCATGGCAAAATCCTTGAGGACAAGATCATGCCGTTCTTCTCTGCATCTCCAGAACATAGGGCAGCTTCTGGCATAGGGAGATGCCAGAGAAATAATTTTGGGCCAAATGAGTACTCTGAATGAGGTTCTCAAACCATACATGAGCAGCTACTTTTCTTAGCATCACCCAAGGGCAGTGCCTCTCAACCCTCATCTTGCAAGAGAATCACCTGGGAGAGTTTCAAAAATACAATGCCTAGGCCTCAACCACAGAAATTCTGATTAAGCTAATCTGCCATGAGGCTTGGGTGTCAGTATTTTTCTTAGAAGCTCTTTGGATAATTTTGCTGTGTAGCCAGGCCTGAGAAACACAAACTTAGGGATAACTCTTTGCAAAGTTTCTAGTTTATTTGCTCCATATCTGGCCAAAGGAGCAGGGCTGCCCTTTTCCCTCTAATGTGAGAGCAGCGTGTTCCCTTGGGCAGCTTTGTACCTGGAATCCTTGCTCCTGTTCAAGGCAATACTCAAAGTGAATGGTGCACCTGTGTTTATGGCCTTGAGCAACTGACCAAGAAAGAATTTACATTTTTACTGCAATTTCACTTTTTATTGAAAAGGATGTATTACGTGATCATGGGCAGATGCTTCAAAGATAATAAAAATGATCCAGAATTTATCATTCAGGCTCACATTGTTCTTTAGGAGTGGGAAGGAGGGCATTGGTGGGTGGTGGGTTGTGAAGGGTTTAAGTGAGATCTGGCCTGTCAGTGTGCCTGAATTCCTTCCTTTCTCCACATGGTGGTTAAGAGAGAAGGCTCTGGAGTCAAATGTCCCAGTTGAAGTCCCAGCTCAGGCATTGACTAACTTAGTAGCCTTGGAACTGCTTTGTGCCTCGGTTTCCTCGACTGTCACATAGGGCCATAGCCCTGCTGCATACAATTTTGAGAATTAAATTATATAATGTATATAAATTGCCTGGTGCAAAGTAGGTACCCCCCAAACAAAGCTGTTACTACTGTCATCTCCCCTACCCTCCTCTTCACCCCTGGATCCCTGCCTCAGGCGGAGCCTGTAGCATCCCTCACCTGTACTGTTGCAATAGCCTGCTAGCCGGGTTCCTTGCCCCCACCTACCTCAAAGCCGTCTGGCGCATGGCCTGCCCTGTCTTCTTCTAGACATACTGTTTTTATCAAGTTTTTCACTTACTCAATCACCTTCAATGGCTCTCTGTTGCTTGTTGCAGTAGCCCTGACTTCTCTGACCTCTTTCCCAGTCTCCTAAGACTTAGAGCCGTCCAGCCCTTAGCTGGCTAAGGATGCTTATCCCTATTCCCTTCCACCCACTCCACCTACACCACCTCCTCATTTAATTGAACCATTTCCCCCCTTTTTCTCCTGCCACATGCTTTATACTCACCACCTTTACTAGTGTTGCCCGCTTGAGCACAGGGTCCTTGTCTTCTCCTATGTAAGGATGTAAATCCAAACTCTACAATGCTATCTTGTCTCCTCCAGTTAACTTCATCCTTGACTTCAGCCCACACCATTGAGTTTTCTATGAAGTCCCCACTTGTTTAGGGTATGCTAATCTATGCACAAAGCAATCCCTCAATCCCAGGTTTAGCCTTCAGCGGTTCTTACCTCACTGCTATGATATAAGAGACCTAAGAGGTCTAATGTAGGTCTCTACCTATGAATATGGGGTCCTTATGTTTCAGCAGTTACTGAGGGCCCAGCTTCTTCCTTAGAGTGGATCCCTCATCTCCCAGGGCCTTTGGGTCCTCCACTGGATTCTCTGTACTGATCAGAGGTAAAAGAACATGGAAGATTGCTTAGGGGCTGAGCTTGAATGAGGCATACATCACATCCACCCACATTCTTTGTCCAAACTCAGTGTCACAGGCCCACCTAATTGTGATGCAGGCTGGGAAATGTAGTCAGCCGTGGTGTGCAGGCAGCCAAGGAAATGGAGATGGCAGACACACAGCATTGCCTCTGCCACGGCCACTACAGCAGGGTTTAACAGTGACATTTCCAGTTGCTTTGCAAATGGACTTTTGTTCCCCTAGATTGTAGTTATTTGGGGTGCTGCTATGGTCTGAATGTGTCCTCCCTGCAAATTCATATGTTGAAATCCTAATGCCCAATGTAATGGTATTGGGAAATGGGACCTTTAGGAGGTGTTTAAATTATGAGAGTGGATCATGATTGATGAGGTTAGTGCTCTTCTAAAAGAGACCCCACAGAGCTTCCTAGCTGCATCCACCATGTGAGGACACAAGGAAAAGTCAGCAGTGCGCAACCTGGAAAAAGGCTTTCACCAGACACCGAGTCTGTTGGCACCATGATCCTGGACTTCTCAGTCTCCAGAACTGTGGGAAATAAATTTCTGTTGTTTCCAAGACCCCTCAATCCTGGTATTTTGTTAGCAGCCCAACAGACTAAGACAGATGCTTTCTTAAAACGCAGAATTCACTGATACTTTCTTTTCAGGGCAGCATTGGCAAAAAGTGAGACGTGATCAGCTTTTCTTTGCTTTGGTTTTTGCAGTGACCTTGGTTGGCATTCTCTGAGGACACAGAGGTATTGTCTAGCCATGACAGAAAGTACATTTGACATAAGAGAGGATGCTGACACAGAAGAAAGAAGATGGATAGAATGAATAAGAACTTTACATTTTATCAAGATATGAGTGCTGGAATCTTTTCAAATATTTTTCCTCAAAAAAGATATCACAGATTATTTCTGGATGTCTTTCTCATCAGGGAGTGTTGTGGGTTGAATTGTGTCCCTGCTAACCCCTAATATCTGTGAATATGACCTTACTTGGAAACAGGGTCTTTGTACATGTAATCAAGTTAACATGAAGTCATACTGAAGTAGAGTGGGCCATAATCCAACGACTGGTATCCTTACAAGAAGAGGGAAATTTGGACACAGATATGCACAGAGGAGAACACCATGTGGTGACATAGACACAGAGACAAAGGGAAAAACCCATGTGAAGATGGAGGCAGAGATTGAAGTGATGCAGCTGCAGACCAAGGAATCCCAAGCTTTGCCAGCAGCACCAGAAGCTAGAAGAGGCAAGAAGAATTCTTCCCCAGAGACTTCAGAGGGAGCATGGTCCTGCCAATGTAACCACAGGACCAGTTCAACTGACCCCATCTTATCAACAGAGTAATTAAGAGTGGTTTTCCAGGAACTGAGACCTCTGGTCCAGTTCAGGCCTGTTGCGACCACCAACCCATCAACTGGTCCTGCACAAATGCTCCGTAAGTGATCTTTTTGATGTGAAAGAGCTAAAAACTCCACCCTCAGATCATGGTAATGCTGCCATTTTGTGAATATGCATCCTACGAAGAGGCCTGAAGCTTGACTACACTTGTGCAGATCATCAGTTACCTCACTTCTCCTTACCTCCAATCATCTATCTCCACATTTCAGACCACCTTGCCCTTCATCCCATAAATTGTGCCCCAAGCCCTGGATCGGGGAGACAGATCTGAGAGCATATGTCCCTGTCTCTTTTCAGATCCATCTCACAAAATAAACCTGATTTCTTTTCCTGAAAGCTGATGCTGTAATAATTGGCTTTTTTTTTTAATGTGCATTGGGCAAGAGAACCCCAATTTTGGGGCCGGCCTGGTGGCACAAGCGGTTAAGTGCACGTGCTCTGCTGCCGTGGCCCGGGGTTCGCCAGTTGGAATCCCTGGCGCACACCTGTCAGTGCACTGCTTGTTGAGCCATGCTGTGGCGGCGTCCCATAACAAGTAGAGGAAGATGGGCACGGATGTTAGCTCAGGGCCAGCCTTCCTCAGAAAAAAGAGGAGGATTGGCATCAGATGTTAGCTCAGGGCTGATCTTCCTCACAAAAGAAAAAAAAGAGAGAACCCCAATTTTGTGTGGTAACACCAACACCTTGATTTCAAATTTCTAGCCTTCATAACCGAGAGAATAAATTTCTGTTGTTTTAAGCCCCCCGGTTTGTGGTACTTGGTTACAGCAGTGCCAGGAGACTAACACAGGAAGGCTGTGTCTGTTGTACCACTCTTTCTTCTCCCAAGCCCTGCACAGTGCCCGGCTCACGGTCCTCTACCGATGTTGATCAACAGTGAAAGGATTCCTTAGGGGCAGGGATTTCTCTTTCTAGCTCTCAAATCTCCCTTGCAAAGCCTGGGGGAGTACTTGGATCAGAGAACTGGTTCAATCTGGAGAAGTTTCCATTGATTGCTGATTGAAGTGAGCTGGGAATTGGGAGTGAAGGGTTCCACAATACCTATGGGTGCTAAAGAATTAGCATCCTCCCGTGGGGTGCCCACAGGTCTGAGATCAGCACTTCCAGGATGCCTGAGAGGCTGTGGGGGTGTATTAATCATATCACTTGTTCTGCAATTTTTCCAACTTTATTGAGGAATAATTGACAAATATAATTTTATATATTTATTCTGTATTTTTGATGAATTGACATCTTGGATCTTTGCTGAGCTTTGAGGGACTGCCCCTCCCAGGGCTAGCTAATTCCTAGAGATAGCTGGCCTGGGAACCTGCTTTCATATGCAAACCATCCCATCCATAGCTCATACCCCTGTTGCCTCCTTTATCAGGCTCTTAGCCTCCAGGCCACTATTCCTCTGCATGTTTTACCAGACCATAGGGACAGCTCCTATGCCCCAGACCCACTATTCAAACTAGCTAATTCTACACCTGCTTACTCTGCCTCACCAGTCCTTCCTGTGGAAACCACAATAAAGGCACTTGCCTGCAGTCCCCCTCTCCTTTCTGCCTCCTGACCAACCCCAGTGCTTCCCCACGTGACCCTGCATGTGTGATGTGAGAATTGTGAGTAAATGTCCTCCTTCATGACAGTCATTTCTATGTGTGCATGTGTTATCATATCTGATTAAAACAAATCCCAGGTACTATTAATAAAAGGGGTTTGGGGAGCCTCTTGGAATTCAGACAGGATAGGGCCTGAGAGGAGAGGGGAATGTGGTGAGAAGGGAGGCTGCAGAGATGATCAGGGATCAGGTCCCAGAAGACAGGGCAGGGATGAGAGAGGATAGTCAGAGGCTACCAGGCCACTGGGCCGCTCCACAGACAGAACCTGGGTGATGAACCAGACACCCCGGCTGTGAATCAGCCCTGTGTGGAGCCATGACTGCTATGAGCACCTGTGCTTCTCACAGGAGGCAGAAAGGGCCCTTGTGCATGTCTTTTGTGGCAGTAATACAGGGTGGGGGTTGGGGTTGAGGAGCCAGGGTGCCTCTCCACAAGCAGGTTTTCAGGGAGATAACTCAGAAAGAATGTGGAGGCTGACAGTACGATTTTGGAGAAGAAAACAGGCCAAGTCCCTGGAGAATAATTGGAAGGCAGTTTGGGTCTCAAAAGCAGTTCTGTCAACCTTATCAGTCAAAAGAAAGCACTCCCAGGGGACCCTGTGCTGCTAGAATGGCAACCCACCCTCCTGCGGGCTACCAACCCTCCCTCCCGCGGGCTCTGATGAAAGGACTGGCCTGACACCCTCAGTCAATTTCCCTTTATCTCTTCACTTCCTGAGGGAGGATAATCCTCTGTTTTGCAGTCTCTCCCCACCCAGTTTGTAGCATCCTTTGATTTTTGTAGTTGTTTTTGCCAGTAGATACAGGTGCTGAAGGAGAATGACCTGCAAGTTTGAAGTCCTGAACTTGAGCTAGGAGTTCAGACTCCTGAGAGTGACTACTTTTTTGATGTTGTTTTGAAAGGCCCAGGTCCTACAGGTGCTCTTTGAGGGATGCAGTTATTCTGATTCAATTTATCTATTCCTTTTGTATCATCCTCCAAACAAAACCCTCCTCTTGATTATTTATTCATCAGACCACATGGTGGCACAGTGTTCCATCAGACACCATAGCTTACTTATAGGCTATTAGGAGAGGAAAGACACAGACATAATAGCAATAAAAGGTCAAATCATAGCATCTCAGGTTTGAAATAACCATTATTTGGGCCTTTGTGTCTCATAAAGCACTTGCTCTTTTGTTGTCTAGTTTAATCTTTACATGAAATCGGAGTTTTATGCATTAGGAACTTGAGCCTCAGAGAGGACATCATTCATTCATTCAGCAAATATCCACTGAGCATCCCCTCTGAGTCCAGTACTAATTTAGCTGCTGGGGATCCAGTGTGACCAAAAGAGATGAGCTCCCTGCCTTTCTGGCACTTATTCACAGCTGATCATGGGCTGGAACCCAGGTCTGCTGCTGTCAGTGCAACAGGAGGGGTTTCCAAGGCTGTGTGGAATGGAGCTTTGCCACTCACTAGCTGTGAGATTCTGGGCAAATTCCTGAACTTCTTCAGGCTCCATATATTCATTTGTAAAATAGAGGTAATGATTGTAACTGCCTTAGGGATTGCTGAGACATCTAGAGATTATGGGAGTTAAATGCCTGGTCCACAGTAAGGGCTCCAAACAGGACAGCTGTCATGACTGCGCACCAACCGCTATGAAGGTTTGGAACTGGGAGTGATCTCTTCCTGCTTGGGGAGGAGAGCAGAGAAAGCTCCCTGGAGGGGACCAGGGGTGGATTGTCTTGACCTAGACACTGAAAAACAAGTTTCTATTCTTGGGAAACTATCTTTCCCATTTGCTAGAAAGTACTTGATTGAAGCCTGCCTGACAAGTCTTTTTTGTCACGACCCAACTTCCTTACTAGAATGTATTCTAAAACTTGTGAGTTTAAGTCAACATACTGAAAGTCTCAGCCAGAGTCATAAAAAAGAAGGAAAGCGGAGTAACATGATGCAGAAATGCAAGTAAATATAAAGTTGAGTTCAGTCTTTTTACAAACCCTCCTCTACAGTGACACATAAAGAGGGGCTCTGAAGTCAGGCAGAGACCCTGGGTTTGAATCCTGGTTCCACTGTGTATAGTTGTGTGCCTTGAATAAATGCAGTAAACCCTGGACCTCAGTTCTTGCCTATGAATTGGGAAGAACAACTCCTGCATTATGGGGTCTGTGGGTCCTAAGACAGATAATGCTTGTAAAGCACTTAACATGGTGCCTGGCTAACAAAGGTGAGCTGAAAAAATAAAATTAATGCACCAAGACTGGTTTTTTCTTGCTTTCTTTCGTTATTGCCACGGAATGGGGTAGAGCACTGTTCTGGCTCCCTGGAGTCCTGTGTCCAGCCCTGGGCCTACTCTGAACTCAGAGACTGGACACAGGCTAGTCCATTGCCCATCCGGGTTTCCATTTTCTCCTCTGTTACAAAATGTTGGCACTAGACCTGGGTTCTTGGACTTTTCCTGGAGCCAAGAGGTGATCCTGGAAGCTGCTTTGGGTATTTTCAATATTCTAGAGAGCCTGCTGGATATTTTATAAGTAGGCTAAATAAAAGTCCACAAGCTAGGGAGAATGATACTTTTCTTATCATGCCATTCCTTGGTTTAAAATCCTCCAAGTCTCCCCATTTCTCTTGGAGTAAAGGCAATGTCTTTCCAATGTCCCACATGGCTCTCTACCCTCTCTTCCTCTGCCATCTCTCTGGATCATCTGCAACTCTCTCCGTGGATTCTATCTAGCTGCACCAGGCCTGGCTGTTCCCCTGACACTCCAGGCATGTTTTGGTGTTCCAGGCTTTGCTTAGAATGCTCCGCCCATATCCCTCACTCTTACTGTCTTTGACTGGCACTTTCTCCATGAATCCTATGCTGACCACTCTGTTTTGAATTATAGCTTCCCCTCCCCACATTCACCACCACCCCTCACACATTTCTCCATGGATCTCTCTCTTACCTCACTTTCCTTTTTCTAATAACACTCATCACCTTGTAAAACACAATATCACTTTATTATTATTTTCTAGTAAATTTGTTTTGACATTTGGAAATTTTAAATACAAAATGGGAAAACTAATTATTAGTTAATAAATATAGTTTGCTTAATAGACACAATCTTTCAAATAGAACATAGGTGAGCATTAGTGAAATCATAGACTCTTAGTGGTGAATGTTGTAAACAAAGACATCTTCTAAAAACCCATTTGAGATCTAAAATTTCTTACAAATGTGTGAATGTGTGTTGTGGGGAGTGTCCAGGGGAGGTCAGAGTTAGTGCTTTTTGAGCAGAGCTGGTCATGTTGAGCTGTGAAGCCCCCATTTTGAACATAGTGTCATAGTAGTTGCTCAGTAAATCTCTGTGGATTAATTTTGAATAAAGCATAAGATAAAAACATTGTCTCATTTTTTTTTACCAGAACTGTGTACTTAAGGGAAATATTTTTATTATTTCATTAAGTAAGAGAAGCTAAGGAGACACAGTATTTATGCCCTGATTATCTGTCTCCACCAACTTGCTATTTATCTCCACAGGGAAACCGGAGGCAATAATTAGAGAATTAAACCTCCCTGATTCACTCATGCGGTGCACACGATCACTTGCCATTTGGTATTTATTTTCCAGATGAAGGAGTTTAATTTATTTTTCTTTCTTCCCTTGGGACCCCAGCTGCCTGACCTAGAGCAGCTTCCAGGTTTGGCTGAAAAAGTTCTCTATTTTCATTCTCCTACGGGCCGCTCTCACCTTTGGGCAGGTAAAGAAATGAGCCAGAGCCTTTAATGATATTTAATTCTCATCTGCCTTAAGTAGCAATGGATGGGGAAGCTCCCCATGGATAGGGAAGAGTTCTTTCTCATCCTGAGACGTTCATCCCTTTGGCCTCTCATTACTGCTGCTGCCGACAAAGCTGTCTTCAGAGATTGTGGATCTTACTTTTATGTGTTTCCAAGGTGGACCAGAATCCACTCCTTCATTCCCCGTGGTGCAACTGAGGCAGGCAAGAATGGTTAGCAGGTCTCCCAGATCACAGAACGGAATTAACCCCAGACAGCAGTTGATATTTTGGTTTATAAGATACCTGCTACCTACAAACAGACTTGGGCTCCTCATAGGCTGCCTCCTGGCTTTGCCCCCATCCACACACTTCTTTGAGGCAAGGGCCAATTTCTCCTACCTTCTTTCAAGTATGTTTAGATACATCAAAATTTTGGCTAAAGAGAGTGTGCTCAGAAGAAGATGAGCATTCCTTTTTTCTGCCAATCGAAGCTCTGCTTTGTAAGACTTGGTTTGCTATACCAGAACCTGTCTCTTTCTCCATGTCTAAAACTGAGCAAGACTGGACCTTTCGGGGTGATGATGTTTTTATTTTCCCATGGATGTGAACTTATTATCCAGCCCCAACTAGCAAGCTCTCCTGAAGACAGCATGACAAGCCCAACCTTCCTACACAGGATACATTTCTATGCTTCAATTTCTCATATGTAAAATGGAACTACACTGGTACCTCCTAGGTTGTTTTGAGGACCAAATGTAAAACACTTAGGAAAGTACCAAGCATATAGCAAATGCTATTTAAATTCTAACTGTTATTGTATCTTTAGGATCAAGTAGAAATAACCCAAATGTAAGTTGGGGCTTTACATGGTCCAGGCTTTGTGGGGAGTTGCATTCAAAGTAGCACAGGTTGATAACCTAAAAATAATTCAAGATCTTTAATCTTGATCTTTAGAAGTGTCCAGAGATAGGAAATAGGTTATCATCACAAGAATGGAGCCTGTGGTTGGCAAACACATTCTGGGATTGTCCACTGGGTATTGCATATTTGGGCAGCAAGTGCCAGAGCCAAGCTGAAGATAGGTAGTGCCGGCAGAGGAAATAGAAGGCATGTACAGAGACAGGATAAACCATACATCTTGGAGTAAAGTGAAAACCATAGTAATAGCCAACATTTATTCAATGCTTACTAGGTGCCAGATACTGCACTAAGATCTTTACACGCACTATCTTATTTAATAGTCACATCACAGTGAGATAGGTACTGTTAATATCCCTATACTTCTAATGTGCCTGTTTTACAAATAAGGAAGCTGAAACTCAGAGAGGTTAACTTGCTAAACCGAGGCCACATAGCTTTTAAGTGACAGGGCTGGAAACTCACGCTGAAAATACGTCTGTCTGATTCAAGAATCCAAGCACCCTGTTAAGAGC
This sequence comes from Ceratotherium simum simum, assembly GCF_057802395.1. NCBI lineage: Eukaryota > Metazoa > Chordata > Mammalia > Perissodactyla > Rhinocerotidae > Ceratotherium > Ceratotherium simum. The sequence continues at coordinate 10,670,110 of NC_141907.1, forward strand.
CAGGTCATTAAAGCACCAACCAGAGGCCAAACTCAAAAGGCTGAAGCTGGAAGGTGGTCAGAAGTGGCAAGTATTGATCCACGTGGAGCAAAGTGCAGAACAATTCTTGAAGATACCAATAACTTGTGTGTTTGCTCCTTTCATACACATTTTGACATCCTCTTCTGATATTAATGTTGATCCTTAAAGCAGCAATACTCCATGAATGGCTGGGGAAAAAAGATCTTGTAAGTCAAGACGTTTGTCTCCTTTGTTTCATTCATTCATTCTATAAATATTTATTGATGTGCTAGCATTGAGTTGTGTACTGTGATCATAGATTTGGAGTCCCTGTCACCAAGGAGCTCACAGGACAGGGTAGGAGATCAATGTTTACAATGTAATGAGAGCTAAAGTGTAGTTCTTTATGAGAAGGGAAACTTAGACCTCTGCCTGAGGAAGTGAAGGAAAGCTTCCCAGAGGAGGTGACCCTTGAGATGGTTCTTGAAAAAGGAGCAGGAATTCTTCAAGTGCTAAGGGGTGGAGAGGAAAGAATTCCAGGCACAGAAAAATAATTGAGAAAATTAGTTTTTTTCCAAGTCCACATTGTTATCTCCCATCCATCTCAAAATGCCTGATATTTGCTAAATACGGTTCTTGTCAGAGGCAATGCTGATTTGAGATTGACTGATTGGGGCTCATGTTCTCAGCAATCAGGAAGATTGTGGCACTGAGGATGTTTCACTCAGACTTCCATAACACGTGCTAGCTATGTGCTCACCCTCCCCAGCTCGAACCCGCGCAGAGAGGCAGTCTGACCCTCAAAGCAATGCCTTGCTTTGCCTTGGGAATCTAGGATTCAGTAGGTGCCTTTGCTTCTCAGACACTCTTCCGTGGAGCTGTTTTTTCTCTCCTTTCCTCCTGATGCCCTTCTCGACTTTGGCAGATGTCCAAGCCTTGTTGGTCTCACTGCACAGGGAGGCTGAGCATTGCTCTGTAAATTATGCACCAGCCCTACGATGTTTGGGGAGTCTGTGGACCCATTTTGTCTATGTGGAGGTAAATTATTTAGCGAAAGCATTGTAAATGATTCAGAGGTGATGGTGTGAAGCCTGGCTTTGGAATAGCCCGTCGTGGGAAATGTGATCAACCTGGCATGCAGTGGACCCAGCTCCTAGGCAGAGCTGGGTGCATTTTCTCTGTTCCCTGGATCCTGTGGGTTCCACTCCCTGGACCATCTTCAGACAGTGTCCCACATTAATAAACATTACAGTTTAAAATCTGTGATCTCATTTGGTGCTTGCCTCACCTCTGCAGGTGGGGAGGTTTAAAACAATGTGGTCTAGTAAAATAGGCTGGATCTAGACAGACCTGAGTGTGAGTCCTGTTTTTCAAGCTTCTCAGGACCTCATTTTTCTCTCCTGTAAATTGATAACAAAAGCAACTTTTGACGGTTAATATCTCCACTTGAATATTTAATGAAAGGTACCTGGACAAAAGAAACTACTTATGTCCTACCCCACCCCACCCCTGGAACAGTGTTCCCCATCGTGGGAAATGAGCACCTCTTTTCTCAATCCTAGAAGTCTAAGTCCTAGAAGTCATATTTTATTCCCTTCTCTCCTGCAGCCCCCGTGGTTAATCTATTTACTAGTCCTGTCTGTTTTATTTCCAAAACGCATACCCAATGGGATCATTCTCAGCAGCTCCTCCGCTATTTCCCAGCCGAAGCCTCCATCAGTTCAGCTGTTATTGAAAAGCCTCCACGTTCTTCTCTCTGCTGCTGCCTTCACTCCTCCAGCTCTACGTCATCCCCACCCAGCAGTCAGGAAGGGCTTTTAAAACTAAAAGAAGGAAACTTTGCCATTTGTGACAACATAGATGAACCTGGAGGACATTATGCTAAGTGAAATAAGCCAGTCACAGAAGGACAAACTGCATGATTCTACTTATGTGAGATATCTAAAATAGTCAAACTCATGGAAGTGAAGACTAGAACGGTGGCTGCCAGGGGCTGGGGGAGGGGGGAAATGGGGAGTTGCTAAGTAACTGGTATAAAGTTTCAGTTGCAAAAGATGAGTCCATGCTAGAGATCTGCTGTACAACATTGTGCTTAACAGTATTGTGCACTTAAAAATCTATTAAGAGGGTAGATCTCATATTAACTGTTCTTACCACAGGAAAAAAAACTAAATAAAAATAAGTGAATTGGATCTTATCACTCCACTGCTAATAACCCTCTGATGGCTTCCCATTACTCTTAAAATAAAATCCATTGACTTTCTATCACCTACAGGCTCTACATGACCCAGCTTGAGTCCACCTGTCCCTCCTCGACACCGACCACACTGGCCTCGGGACAAAATCTGCAGATTGAATTCCTTGTATCTTTTTGCCTTCCTATTCCTAGTGCCTTGTCAATGCTTGACCTATGGCAGGTGCTGAATAAAAGTGTGCTGAGTAAATGGTGAGGGGGGTATCCAGTGTTTTTTTTTTTTTTTTTTTGTGAGGAAGATCAGCCCTGAGCTAACATCCATGCCAATCCTCCTCTTTTTGCTGAGGAAGGCTGGCCCTGGCATAACATCTGTGCCCATCTTCCTCCACTTTATATGGGATGCGACCACAGCATGGCCTGACAAGCAGTGCGTTGGTGCGTGCCCGGGATCCGAACCCAGGCCACCAGCAGAGGAGCGCGCGCATTTAACCACTAAGCCACGGGGCCGGCCCCTCCAGTGTGGTTTTGTCCCTCCATATCATGTTGTTAGTCTCTTTTTGCAGTTTCAGAAACAGGGTTAGAGAGCAAGAGCCTTTTCCAAAGTTAAGCAGCTAGGAGTAACTTCAGCTGAGTACAGCAGAAAGCAGGCCCTGAAAGTTGGCTTATATTTTATTGTTAGTGCCATTGAGTTGATTCTGACTCCTAGGGACCCTATGGATAGCAGAGTGGAACCCTGCCTTGTCCTTTTGCACCATCCTCTCACCTTATGGAGCTATATCTGACAACGCTCCGTTGCTATCTGCTCTTCATAGAGTTTTCATGGTCAATTTTTTCGGAAGTGGGTGGCCAGGTCCTTCTTCTTAGTCTGTCCATTCTGGAAGCTCTGATGAAATCTGTCCATCATGAGAGGTGACCCTGCTGATATTTGAAATACTGGTGGCATAGCTTTCAGCATCACAGTAACACACAGCCGTCACGGTATGACAACCGACGGATGGTGTGGTTCCCTGACAGGGAAACAAACTCCAGCCTGGGCTCAGAATCTTCATGAGATTAGCTTAGCGAGAGTGCCAAATCTTAACCACTAGACCACCAGGGTGGCTTAAATTAATTAAGCTTATTTGCTTCTCCCACAAAAGAAGCTGGTGTAGGGGCAATCCAGGCCTGGTATGGTGGCTTTGAGACCAGGCTTTGATCTTTCTCCACCATAATCCTCTAGAGCCAGCTTCCAACTTCAAATTTACTGCATAGTCCTAAGATGCCAGCTGGAAAAGCCAGTGGCTGGAAAGCCAGTCTTCACATTCGTATTCCAGGAAGGCAGTAGGCTTAAGCAAGTGAGAACAAAAGATCACTCACCTTCACCCCTTTAAGAAACCTTCCTGAAAGTCCCTCATAACACAACCTCTTGAATCTCATTGGTCAGAAATCTGTCTCACGACCACTGCCAGGTGTAAAGGAGCAGGAAATACTGTCTTGTTTCCAGGCAGTCATATGTGCTTTGCTAAAAATGGGGGTCTGTTCTTAAGAGAAGAGGAGAATGGATGTTGGGGAGCAATGAACAACCTCTGCCACAGCTAGAGAGAGGTAGAAAGATTCCTGGTGTATCCTTGGTCTGCTGTACCATATGCTGCTCACGCTGCCCTGTGAGAGCCTTCCAAGTGTGGGGACAGGATTAGACCCTGGCCTCCTGGCCATGTGACTCAGAGACTTCTCATATCCTTTTGCTGCTGAGCCCTCTGTTGCATGGACCAGTGCTTGAGGGGAGTGGGTCAGAGCCTGGGGTGTGGACCTTTGTGTTACTCTGAGACTTTTTCTGCCTTGAAGAGGTTGCAGCATATTCATAGTCTAGGGGACATGGCAGAGACCCAGAAGCAGTTTATACTGTTAAAACCAAAATATAGAGACAAATATAGGGATAGGATGATACTAGGGAGTCAGACAAAAGTTGAAGAATGAGAGGTTCTGTGTGTCACATCCATTGTTCCAGGATCCTAACAGATCTCAACAGGTGGAAGCAACAGTTTGAGCATAATGAGGCAGAAGTGAACAGGAATCAAATAGCTTACACTTGAGTCCAAATGTAAACCAACAAAATAGACCTATGTGACTTAATATCAGTAGAATAAAAGATGACTGATGTGCTTTCATTGGCAGTAATATGAGCCATAATGGAGTAGGGAGATATTTTGTCCTTAGCCTATGTCGATAGGAACACAGAGTTGAAGTGAGGGAGGTGAGTCTTGCTCTGTAATGCATGGATGAGACGACATCTGCAATGTTGCTTTCAGTCCTGGGCTCTAAACTTTAAAGGGAAAAAGACAAATGAGAGTTTTAAAAGGAAAGTAACCAGGATGAGATTGAAGAACTCCTCTACCTGTCTATTTAACATTGTTATCAATCACTTGGGTCATGCCTGCTTATCAGATCTGTGGATTACTCTAGGATGACAGAGGTGGCAAATACAGTGACTGACAGAATCAGTCAAGAAGAACAATGGGCCAAAGTCAGCCTATGAAATTGAAAATGGATTAAGGTAGAGTGCTGAATTTTGGTCAAACAATCAACTGGGCAAGAAGAGGATGAGGGAGGCATGGCCCACCAAGGTAGCATTGTATGTGAGCGTGTCCAGAGGCTGCTGGGTGGCAGGCTGCCAATGGGCCTCTGGGCAGCACAGAGGTTTGACCTCAGCTTTGGGAGTTCACATACTTGAAGTATAGAGCCTACTGGACTTGGGGAGGCCGACTCATGTTAACAACGCTTGCAGAAAACTGAGGAATAACAATAATAGCTGACGCCAAATGTATGATTTTTAACATGAAATATTCTTGTTAGGTACTCTATACCTTACCAGCACATATATATTTTCCCTTTCAAGAAAATATGGGAGGAGGGCGAAAGGGATAATTCGGCACATGTGTGTGGTGATGGGTTGTAATTAGTATTTGGGTGGTGAACATGATGTAATCTATGCAGAAATAGAAGTATAATGATGTAACCTGAAATTTATACAATGTTATAAACCAATGTTACTGAAAAAACAAAAAATTAAAAAAAAAAAAGAAAATATGGAAAAGCAAATAATACTCCTAAGTTTTTTCGTGGGAGATGGAATTGAAAAGGGGGATGTGAGTGATGTGATTTGAATGCTTGATGACATTGTGTTAAAAGAGCCTGATGCGTGCTTCTTTCTAATGTGGATGTCCCCATGCTGGAAACATCTTCCAGATAACCTCTAGATATGTCAGGTTGCAGGCAACTTTTATAGGCCTCGGAAATCATTTCATCTCTTTTTTTTTTTCTGTGAGGAAGATCGGCCCTGAGCAAACATCTGCCAATCCTCCTCTTTTTGCTGAGGAAGACTGGCCATGAGCTAACATCTGTACTCATCTTCCTCAACTTTATATGGGACTCCGCCACAGCATGGTTTGCCCAGCGGTGCGTCGGTGCACGCCTGGATCCGAACCTGCGAACCCTGGGCCGCCGCAGCAGAGTGTGCGCACTTAACCGCTTGCGCCACTGGGCTGGCCCCCATTTCATTTCTTTAAGATGACTTGGTAAAGTTCTGTTTTGTCCTTTTATTTGTCCTTTTATTTGTTGATATATACTACAACTCTCAGGAAACAGTCATATTTTCCTTTTCCTCTGGAACTTGAGGTGCATCCAATTGCTCTTTTGTTTGTTCCCTGGTCCCAGAGTGGCATGGGAAGGGAGAATGATCTTGAAAGGTTATGTTGATTAAACTTTCATTATTATCTATCCTCAGAAAACTCAGAGTCACTGTCCCCTCGCCATTTCTCTGGAAGAAAGGAAACTTTCCCCACCCTCCAAATCTGCTGTCCTTTAAAGGTAGACACCCAGTACCCTCAATCAGCGCCCTGCACTGTTCCAGCCTCCTAGGCACAAAGGCAAACAATCCCGAGGCATTGGCTTTGACTCTTCCCCATGCCCTCCTTTTCCAGTGGACAGCCCTAAGTATTCATTCACATGTCCAAATGGATTCCTCCTTCCTTCCTCTGTTTATTGATGTTCTTTTTGCATCTCTACTAGGAGCTTACTGTACCTATAGTGGTCCCAGTGAGAAACAGATGGCACACTCATATTAGAGTAATTTGAGAAGAATTTAATAACAGACTATTGGGCTGGCCCTGTGGCATAGCAGTTAAGTGCACGAACTCCGCTGCTAGCGGCCCGGGTTCGGATCCTGGGCGCGCACTGACGCACTGCTTGTCAGCATGTCCGCATGCTGTGGCGGCATCCAACATAAAGTGGAAGAAGATTGGCAGGGATGTTAGCTCAGGGCCAGTCTTCCTCAGCAAAAAGAGGAGGATTGGCATGGATGTTAGCTCAGGGCTGATCTTCCTCACACACACACACACACACACACAAAATAAATAATAAAGGACTATTTACAAAGCTGGGATCAGGGTTTAGAGAAACCACAAATAGTCCAATACTATAAGGCTATGAAATCTCATTGCCATTGTTGGTCTGAAGGAGTGGAGAGAGGGGAAAGAGAATCAGGAGGCAGAGGAGACTGTGAAGAATGGATCTCTCTAGAGGATCCTTGACCTTGGACAAAACCAGCCCATGGCAATTCCACAGCATGGTAATAAATGCCATACTCTTGCTCGCTTCCCTCCTTTCAGTCTCCTGCTGGTGTGAAACACTGGCCAAACCAAGTTTTGAAGTTAGTGGGCAAGGGAGCCCAGTGGTGTGATTTGAGGAGTTCAGTCTCCCAGGGGACAGTGGAGTGGATAAAGGTATAGAGTGGATTTGGAGGGGCAAGTGGAAGAATCCAGCAAAAGTACTGAAGGCTGGATTGTGTTCTCAATACCCTTATTTCCTTGGTATCCCACCCTGTACACAATAGGTTTGCAGCAGTTTACTTGACTCTGAGTTTCTCTAGGCTGGGAGCCTGATCTTTGACTCTTGTATTCCAGGGCCCAGCCCAGCGTCTGTAAGATGCTCCATAAGTGTTTTTGGGATGACTGATGAGTGAATGAATGAATGGAAAAATGAAGTGAGCTCTGGGGATTTGCCTTTATTTTTTGCTGACTGCCACACTCCCTAGAGGCAGCCACTTTCCTGCCCCACTTGTAGGCCCCTAGGACCAGTTCCTATTCCTGAATTTCTGTGTCACCCTTCTGTGCCTGGGGCTGAGTCTCTAACGAGGTTTTGGGAGTCTTTGCTTCTATCAAAGGAGCACTGACCGAAGTTCTTGCCTCAGGCACGGCCTTTGGTCTCTGAATGTCTCACTTTTCAGTAGATATGCATTCTGTGACAGGTGCTTAGTTCATGTTCCCCTAACAGAAAAGTTCCTTGAGGAAACCTCTGCTCCCTCTAGGCAGATGGGATTGCTTTCTCCCTGTCGCACTCCCATTTAGATGAACTGTTAAACGTCTATTTCCTCATCTGTCATGTTCTAGCCACTGTGCTAGAACCTGGGAATGTCCAGGTAGATAAGACATACTTGGATATAAGGGACAAAGAGCTGCAGTCCAGAGGGAGAGAAGACAAGTTATATATCATTATTACACAGTCTGATAAGTGCTATGTTGCAGGAAAAGACAGCACTGTGTGAGCACAGACAAGGATCATCTAACGCAACCTGGAGGTCCAAGGAAGGCATTCTGGAAGGGTTGGCACCTTATCTTGCAGGATGGGAAAGAGTTAGGCAATGGAAAGGGAGAAATATGTTCCAAGACAAGTGAGGAGTATGATCAAAGTGACAGATGCCTGGCACAGCATGGTGTGCAGGGAAACATGAACAAATCTGTATTGTTAGTGATACAAGCTGAGCATGGTGGGCTGAGATGCAGGTGGTAGGAAGGTCAGGTAGGAGTGAGGGTGTTCTTGGTATGCTAACTTAGGAGTCATCAGGACTGCGAGTAGGGTGAGGAGAGTGAGGCATTTGCTTCAGATGCCAAATTTAAAGAGGCTCCAAAATCTCTTTAATCAAGATAAAAATATCAAAATTTTAAATAAAGATGAATCAGTATTACTAATTTTTTTCTTTTGCCTCAGATTCCAATATGGCTCAGCATGACACTGTTACTGATCTTGTGTTTATTACATTAAAATATTATCTTTCTCTTCAACAAATGGTGCTGGGACCATTGTATATCCATGTGTAAAACAATGATGTTGGACCTCTACTATTCACATCATACACAAAAAGTAGCTGAAAGTACATCATAGTCCTAAATATAAGAGCTAAGACTATAAGACTCCCAGAAGGAAACACCAGAATAAATCTGCACAATCTTGGGTTAAGCAATGATTTCTTAGATATGACACCAAAACTACAAGGAATAAAAGAAAAGATTGATAAGTTGGACTTCATCACACTGAAAAACTTTTGTGCTTCTAAGGATGCCATCAAGAAAGTGAAAGGCAGGGGAAAATATGTGATAAAGGACTTGTAACCAGAATATATAAGGAACACTTACAACTCAATAATAAAAGGACAAATAACCCAAGTAAAAACTATGCAAAGGATGTGAGTAGGCATTTCTCCAAAGAAGACACCTGAATGACTAATAAGCACAGGAAAGGATGCTCAACATCTTTAGTCAATAGGGAAGTGGAAATCAAAACCACAATGAGATAATATTTTACACTCACTAGAATGACTATAATAAAAAGACAGAGCATGATAAATATTGGTTGAGATGTGGAAAAACTAGAACCCTCCTACATGACTTGTGGTAATGTAAAATGATACAGCCACTTTGGACAACAGTTGGCAGTTCCTCAAAAAGTCAAACACGGTAACATATGACTTGACAATTCCACTCCTAGGTATCCCCCCAAGAGAAATGAAAACATATGTCCGTACAAAAGCTGTATATGAATGTTGATAGCAGCAATATTTCTAGTAGCCAAAAGATAGAAACAACCTAAATATCCATCAACCAATGAATGGATCAACAAGATGTGGCATATCCATATGATGAAATAATATTTGGCAATGAAAAAGGAATGAAGTATTGATACATGCTGCAACATAAATGGCCCTTGAAGACATACAGTGAGTGAAAGAAGCCAGTCATAAAGACCACGTATATATGATTCTATTTCTATGAAATATTCAGAACAGGCAAATATATAGAGATAAAATATAGATTACTAATTGGTTAGGCCTGGTGGGAGTGGCAGGAGTGCTAGAGAGTGACTGTTGATAGATACAAGATTACTTTTTAGGATTATAAAACTGTTCTAAAATTAGAACATGGTAATGATTGCACAATTTTGTACATATACCAAACCATTGAACTGTATACCTCAATCAGGTGAACTTTTTGGTATGTAAATTATATTGCAACAAAGTTGTTAATATATTGTTCATCTTGATTACTATTTTGGCATGCACTTAAATTTTGTCCCTGGGAAAAGTGCCTTACTTGCCTTACCCTAGTGCAGGCCCTGGGAGTTAGACTTCATCATGTTTTCTATAGGAAACCTCTGAAGGGTTTAAAGCAGGGGATGGTCAGATTTGCCTTTTGGACACGTGGCTTTGCTGCAGTATGGAGGATGGTTAGACATGGACAATGCCAGAGGCAGGGACCACCGCTGAGAGGAGTTATGAGAACTTCTCTCCTAATGCATGAATGTGGCACAGGGAATGAGTATGGAGAGCTGGTTAGGAAAGGAAACTGACAAGCTTGGCTTGGAAGGGAGAAGTCTAGGTTGCCCTCAGGCTTCTGGTTTGGTGCTTGGTTAATCTCAGTACCATTGACCAGGAATACATGAGATGATGACTTCAGTTTCAAACATAGTTGAGTCTGGGCTGCTTCTGAAGTACCCAGGAGATTATAAGCCAGTAGCTCATTATTATTATATTGTATTATCCCCCTGCTTAAAGCTTTATGGAAGTCTACTGCTCATAGAATAAACCCTAGTTCCCCTGGCCCTGCGTGGGACCTCTGCCCACCTCTTCAGCTCCATCTCATTCACTCTCCCTGTCACCCCTCAGCCAGCCACACAGGCCTCCTTTCTGCTCCTGGAGCATGCCAAGGCATGTCCTCAGCTCTTTTTATGGCTGGCCCCTATTTTTTAATATTTCACTGGACTGTCATACTTTGGTGAGGCCTCTAAAGGGGCCTTCTCTACTTACCTTTTGTATTGTCACTCAGTGTATTAATTTCCTATTGCTGCTGTAACAAGTCACAAGGTATTGGCAGGCTGTGTTCTTTTTTCTAAGAATCAATTTCCTTGCCCTTTCCAACTTCTGGAGGTTGCTCATGACTCCTTTCTTCCACCTTCAAAGCCAGCAATCTCCAACCATTCTTCTGTAGTCACATCTTCCTCAGTTCTGCATTCCTCCACTTTTAAGGACTCTGTGTATACACTGGGCGCACCCAGACAACCCAGGATAGTCTTTCTATCTTAAGGTCAGATGATCAGCAACCTTAATTCCATCTTCAACCTTATTTCTCCTTTGCCATGTAACCTAACATATTCACAGGTTTTGGGGATTAAAATGTGAGATATTGAGATTGACCAAGTCACCCAACCCAGAAGCCTGAGATGCATTCTAGACTTCTCCCTCTCAGTCCAAGCTCATCAATTTTCCCTCCTAACCAGCTCTCCATACACATTCCCTGTGCCATATTTGTGCATTAGAAGAGAAACTCTCATAATTACATCTTTGGTGGGAGGGGCATTACTTTGCTTCCCACACCCAGCTTCAGTCCTTCACTAGCACTTTCACAATCTTAATCAACCTCTTGACTTATTATTATTATTTTTTTCTTTTTCACCTACTAGGATGTAAGCTTATGGGAATCTGCAGCCTACTGACACAGGCAAAATCTTGAGAGTGGATGGGAATGTGGAAAAGAATGGTTCTAGAGCATGTCTGTTGATCAGAAGTTGTTCATTTGTTTGTGTACTCAACAGTGTGTATTAAGCACCTCTTTAGTACCAAACACTGCTCCTTGGGGATATATCAGTGAAGAAGACAGACTAAAGATGCTTTCTTCCCTTTGGAGATGCAATGTTGCCGGGTTTGAAGGTGGAAGAAAGGAGTCATGAGGTATAAGCTAGACTAAATATGCTACCTTACACCTTTTGCAGAGCTTTAAATAGTATAGATGCCTGAGCCCCATCAGCTACCCTGGAAGCCTAACCACTTTGATGAAGAATGACTAGTCATTAAATGGCAAGTTAGAATCATTTGGATCTATTTTTTTCTGCCAATTTGACCATATTTCCAGAGGAAGAGTTTTTTGGAACAGTGCTTCTAAAACCGTCTGTAGTGAAGGACAAATTGTTTTCTATCTCCAATCCATTGTGGACTGATACTTTTGCAAAATACAACAAGTAAAGATAAATTACTAGAAAAATGAAATGTTACTTGGTTGTCACGGCAGTGTCGAATGCCGGTAAAAGTTTCTCAATTTCTACACTAATCTTACCATAGGCGGACATGACAAACTTTTCACAAAGCAACCCCAGTCCTGGGTCTCTCACTTAGTCTCAATCTTTTTATCTATAAAACGGGGAATAATTTTACTTATGGAGAGTTATTATGAGGAGACAACTAGGTAATGTAAATCCCAAAGGTCATTGTCTGGCTTAATAAGTGATCGTCATTAATGTCCGTAACTATTATGTTTTAATATTTCTTAATAATACTGTAATATTTCAATTTTTGGTGTCATAAAAATCAAATTGGAAGTCCTCCAATTCTTCAGCAGAAAGCGGCATCTTGCTAGCTCATCATAAAAACAATGTAGATTTTGAATATCTGTGCTTGGCATTTGTTTTTGCCTATAAACAACAATGCAGGGAAAACATGCCTTTGAATACTGTTGACGAATAATAACCATTTAGAAACCCCATTTGCTTTTTAAATAGCAGCCAGATGTTACCCTTCCCCATTGCAATCCCTGCCCACCCTTGGGTCCATTAGACAAAATGCTGGCTGTCACCAACTGATGAGGTCTGGGGATTGGCTCTTTTTAAATAGCCACAAGGTCACGGGGATTAAACGTTCTCCAGGGAGTCACAGGAAAAGTGGAATGTCAGCATTGCCTTTTTTCCTGGAAGATGGCTCAGTGACATTTTCAGAAAGGAGGGACTGCTGCTACCTGTCAGCACTGAATGGGGAACACAAGGTTAGATGCAAAATGAGAAGGTTACTCACCACCTGGAGATTGGCGATGCAGCTGTAATTTCATTCTGAGAAGCAGCGCAAACATGAGAGAGCCAGAAAACTCTTTTGAGGGCTGGAAAACAGAGACAAAGCCTGAAAATGAGAGGCAACTTGTCAGAAGGGAGAGAGCAAGAGCTTTGGCAGTAGACAGTCCTGGGTTTGAATCTCAGCCTGGTGTTTGCTGCTCCTGTGACCTCAGACATATTACATAGCCTCTTAGACAATGGAAACCCCCTTAGAGGATGGTCATGGGTGTTAGTGATATTGTGTATGAGTGCCTGGCATAGAGTGAGTCACCTGTGGACTCTAGCTATTGCTGATCTTGTCTCAGTCACCCAAACCACAAGGTCCAGTGAAAATTCCTGTAGCCTCCTTTTTCTGTCTGTCACATCATTTTAAACCTTTGTACATAAATGACTCTAGTTAATGTTCACATATTACAGATGCCAGCAGTTCCCTCAACCATATACACTGACTGTTTTGTCTCTATGTCTATCTAGATACAAAAATTATGACTCTCAACAAGAAATGCAAATATCCAGGCACTTGGGGGTATTTGTGTGTGTATGTGTTTGGGAGTTTTTACTAAAGATCTGCAGCATCATTGAGGTAGGGTCTCACTGTGCTGTGCTCATCATTCCACTGAAGATCTGGCATTGGACTTTTTTGTCTCCAGAGTCTCCACTAGGCTCAGATGAAATTGGAAAGCTCTTCTTTGAGAAGAAAAATGTGGAATAAAAATGTTGCAAGTTTCCTTAATGAATGGAGAGAATGGACAATGAGTCTTGCAGAGAGAAGAAATAATCTAATTGGACTTAAAAATATTTTTTTATGGTGGTGCAGTGCTCTGAATTACCTTTCTTTGTGGTGATAAGAAAGTGAAAAGAGTCAAAATATTTATGACCCAGTGAGTTAATCAAAGCATGTTATTAGCCAGCTAATCAGCTCGTGGCAACAGTGTCAGGTAAAATTAAATTTGCCTCTACTCTGTGCTCTGTCACATGTAAGAGATCAGATAAGAACTCTCTGAACTCTGAGAGATGTCAATTTAGACAAAACATTGGCAGACCTTCTCTTAACTGGCCTAGAATCTAACATTGTAACCCTGAGAACTATGATATTTTTGAAACACAGTTTGAAGAGTTGAAGTCATTGGCACATCTATTGAAGCAACCACCACATTTCAGAAAATCTGAGATGCCACTGATTGTAAGACACATCATTCTTTTTCTTACTTCTAATAAAGAAAGAAAAAACAAAACATTGCCAATTAATAATAACATTCCATCAGTTATAAGGTAAATCCTGACTGTAGAGATATTCAAGTAGAAAAATATGTGCATCTTAGAATGGAGAAACTACTATAGTGATAGTTTATAAATTGTTGTTGATTGCTTAAGCTCTAAAAAGATCTCACTAAAGTTATTTTAATTGGGCCCCACTATATATTTTGTAGATTTCACCTTAGTCTCTTAGGTCTGCTTTTTTCACCATGCTTTAAGCTGTAGGCAGATAGAAGCATTGACTCTCCCACTTTATAGCAAAATACTAGAGGAAGCCTCATTCACTGAATTCTCGTTATTTCTGGGCTTCCCTCCTCTGTCTTCTCCATCCAAGGTGAAGCCTCAATCCCTCCTAGGGATTTTCCTCCTAGATTTTCTTTGGGGGAACTCCAACTTCTTCATCTCTTTGTTAAGCAGAGCATGGTCTTCCTTCCCAGCTCGTGTCCCTAGATTTATAGAGCCAAGACAACTAGGAGTTCAACAAAACAAAGTTCCCTCAGCCAAATAAATCCATTTTCCTTAGGAGGCAGAAGACAAAGCATCTATTTTTAGTTGTGCATGTTCCTTGGGGCTTCATCCCTTAGCTGAAATATCTTGTCTACTCTTGTTTCTAAAACTAAAATGCAGAATCTTTCACAAGGGAGATTCTTATAATATCTGTTAAGATAACCTTTCTCTAACGTCATTGTCTATGTGTATAACACTGTGTGAATATGTGTATAACGCTATGATTAATGAGAGACAGTCTATATCTACTCGGGTCTGGTGACGCAGGGCTATTTTCCTGTATATAGGGGGAAGGGCTCTATCTGAGGAGTGGAATGTGTTGCATGTTTCAGTCTCCTCTCCTAAACCAAATAGGTGAGGCTTGCCTGGAAGACAGAAACTACGCTATAGTGGGAAGGCCTTTGGTTAGGTAGAAGATTTGAATTTGGGTAATTTTTGGCTTGACATACTGCTATGATTAGTAGCAGCTAATGTGAATGAGCACTTTCTGTGTGTGAGATCCTGTGTTATGGAGGTAGAAGCTTTTCTAACTCACATGTCACATACCAGAAAATGGAGGCTGAAGGTTTTAAGTAACTTACTCAAGGTCACACAGCATGTTGGAGAAAAATAATGCTGCTACTGCTCATAATGGTGATAATTTTAGTCTTTGAAGACAGTTCTCTCATAGTAGAGTTTGGGTAGCTAAGAAAGCCTGAGACTCCTGGCAGGTGGTTGTGGAACAAAGTTTGAACCAATCCTGGAATCACAAACTGCTTCAGGAGACTTGAGCCACAAATTGAATCCTGGTTGCAATGACAGCAGATGAAACAGTGGCCTGGTTTTCTCCTTTGTCAAGGATTTCTTATTTGGGGAACTGAGGACTGTGAGTGGGGAAGACTAACATTGCCTTTCCCGTGAACTCTTTTAACATTTTAAATCTCACTTTCAATTGTACAGCCTAGCATAGAACACGCATAAATCCTTTCTCCTCTTGCACAACTATAGCATATCTTATAATTTAGCAACTGTAAAAATGAATAAGTACAATTAACAATGCAGAGTGAAAGATAGTGAGCTTATAACTGGTTATAAGTCAATTGAATCTCATTATTAAGGAATTTAATGATCCTAATTAATATCCTGGTTTTCTGGTCTCTCCATAAATCAGTAGGCCATCGCCTAGTTCCTTTGTATTCCCAGTTTTAGTATCAGGTCTCATTCAGTGCTAGTAGGAGCCCACTTTATTCCTTCTTGATCTTTGTCTGCACACTAAGGTTAGTCAAGGGATTCTTTGATGTGGCAGAAAAGAGCAATGGGGTGTGAGTCGGCCCCCCTCTGTCCTGGCCGAGTCTCTACTTCAGACATCCATGTGGGCTTGGGGGTCAGCTTGAGAACTCACAGGACCTGATAACCGGGTGGACTTTGGGAGTAAGAATGAGGAGGGGTAGAATTTGACTGATCTGGAAGAGTGGGTTTTGATGGGCTTTTTGGAGAGACAACAAAGGAGGAATAGCAGGTTGTGGGGCCCAAAATCATGGTTTTGGGCATTCAGAACCTGAGATTTCTTCATGATATTTATGTGCAAATGGATAATCAGCACTGGACCTTGGGAGAGAGGTCTGACGGGGTTTTGGGGGCAGATGAGGGAGAAAAGATGAGTGGAAGGCAAGCGGAAAACTTCATGGAGACCCCTGCTTAAGGCTGCTTAAGGTGTCACACTGAAGCCAAATATATCATTTAAAAGGTTGAATAGTGTCACCTCCTACAGCCACCTTTGTCTGCCAGGAAGAATGAAATACATATTCAGCATAATAGCCCAAGTCCCCAAGGATCTACATTTTGTATTACCTCCTTTTCTGCTGTCAGGGAAGATGGCCCATTTGCTTAATAAGGAAATCCGTACCATTCTCTCGTTTGCCTACAGACATTAAGCTTCAGGTGAGATGTAGATTTTTCCTTTACTTTGTAAATATGCCCCGCTGTTGGAATGTGTGGCTACTGGGAAAATACGTGAGCTAAGATGTGCTAGTGTTACGAACAGCTAGCTTTAAGTCCAAAATGAGTAAGACAAAGCTGGGGCTGTTGATTTAGGATTTGTCTGAATTGTGTGTTAGGGGCCTTAATAAGAGCTTCAAATGGCTTAAAGGTGAAAGGGCTTTAGAAAAAGGCAAGATCTGCCTGCTTTCCTCCAGCACTGCTGGTCTCACAATTGTCTCTGACTGCCTTCCATTACGTTGGTAGAGACTTTATCATCATTAATATTAACAACTCCTTATACTGTAAAGCACTTGATGTGATTTCCTTAGTTACACATCCCATAATAATTCTGAGAAGGAGAACCAGCAGGTAACTATTTTTTTATTTTTTGCTGAGGAAGATTGGCCTTGAGCTAACATCTGTACCCATCTTCCTCTATTTTGTATATGGGGTGCCACCATACGTGGCTTGATGAATGAAGCATAGGTCCGTGCTTGGGATTTGAAACTGCAAACCCCGGGCTGCTGAAGAGGAGTGTGCAAACTTAACCACTACACCACTGGGCCGACCCCACCTAGCAGGTAGTTATTAATCTCCTTTTACAGAAGGGGAAACTGAGACTCAGAAAGATGAACTGCTTTGCCCAAGGACATGCATTGAATAAGTGGCAAAGCTGAGATTAGAGATCTTACACCCCCTCTGTCCACATCCAGTGCTATTGTCCTAGTTCGAGCCTCATTCTTTCTCATTTGGACCATTATAATAGCCAGCTAAATTATGTCTCCACGTCTAGTCTTTTCTCTCTTTAAGTTTTGGTTTATGCTGCAGTAGAGCCATCTTCCCATAACAAGGCTTAAATCATGCCTGTTTTCATTGTTAGAAATCTTTAACGTCTCCCCATAGCCTACCAACAAAGGTCCAACATCCTTGCAAGATGCTCACAGCCTTTGATGATCTGGTCTCAGATGATGTACCCTAGATATTCTAACAATACTGGACTACTCATCATTAGCCAAATATGCCTTCTACTTTCTCACTTCTTCATGCATTGGCTTGTGTTATTTTTGCAACATAGAGCACTTTTCCTTCTTTTACCTAGAATTTAAATCTTGTTCATCCTTTAAGGCTCAGTTCAAATGCCACCTCTTTTGTGGAGTCTTCCCTGATCACCCCAATCAAGAGCAATAGCTCCTTTCTTCTCTGTTGCTGTACTGCCTTATAGCCCTTGTTTTACTCTACTTTGTGTTATGGTTCGTGGTGCCCAGGTCTGACCCCTTCTATGCTTTGAATTCTTTGTGGGATGTCAGGAATTGCCTCACTCTTCACTTATGCCCATGGTAGATACTCGGCAAACACTTATTTAATAAATACATTTGTTAAGAGGATATGCCAATATTCCAGGGAAGTCAACAAGCAAGGAAAAATATGTAATGTTGGACTTGTAGAAAAATGGACCATTTGGGGCTTTGAAGAACAATGGTTCCACAAGTTGCTTGTGTCCTACACTTATCTTCCTGTCTGGCTGCATAAGTATGATCTGGACTACTTGAAAATACTGACTTCTGAGCTCTTATTCCAGAGCTTTTCATCTGGGAATACGTGCTTTAACAGGTCCCCAGGTGATTGTATGCTAAACCGTGTTTGGCAGCCACTGGTGTAGAATGTTGTGAATCTTTAAGAATGTTTTGATCCAGCAAATGAGTCAAGTTGGCTGAAGATAGCCTAAATTCATTCATGAGACAGGGACTACTATTTTTGGATACTTCCCTTAGTCATGAATCCCTGAGGCTTACAAATGGATTCCGGAGTGTTTTGTTTCCCAGCAGGAAGAATGTAAGTGGCGTCCTGACAGGGACAGGAGGATGCTTTGATTTCAGTCTTCTTGCTGTTTTGACTTTTCTCTATTTTCTGATACTCACCTCATTTGATTTCCTGTGTGTTGTTGATTTTTCACTGCCTGTCATGTGTGCATAACCCTTTTTTATCTTCAAAATGCTACCAAACTGCTTGTTTGATGAACGCATCTCCTTCCTCCTGTACAAAGAACCTTTTTTCACTCTGGTTTCATATTCCTGCCTTTTCTCTTTGATCCATTGTTATCCAGGTCCTGGCATTTTTCCTGACATCCAAATATACTGTAGCCGACTATATGAAACCTCATCTGAATATATTCAGAGTAAGATCTGCTGGGAGTGTTGATTCATAATATTAAATATTTCACCTCAAAGGTAGATTAAGCAATACATCTATGGGTGTTTTACACACTCTTCAAGATACCAGAATTATAAATGGGATTTTCTTGCGATTGAAGAAAGAATATATCCCTTGCTTTTATGTACTTATTATGATTGACCATAGAGGAAAATTTGCACTATTAAAAGTCCAATAATCTAATCAAGAACCACAACTTCTTTTATTACTAGTATTGTTATCAGCGTTTGTACAAGTACTACCACCTCTACTATTCCTATCCTCACCAAAATTTATTGAGTGATTACTATGTTGGGAATACTCAAAAAACACTATGAGGCAGGTATTACCACAAAGGGTTTCTATTTGTGGAAATGAGATCAGAGAATTTGAGCATGAGGGTCATGCAAATGGTAAGCAGTGGAGCTAAGACTCAAACCTGGTCTGTCTGACTCCAGTACCTGTATATTACCCCTTTTCTGTCCTCTTCTGAATACAAACATAGACTTTTGCTTCTAGAGGCTTTTGAATTGTAAAGTTGTATCAGTTAATGTCTGTGTAAGAAATAGAATTCAACTCAGATGATTCAGTTGAAGAGACTTTAATGAAGGAATGACTTACAGAAGTGTGAGCAGGCTTAAGGAAACAACATAGGATGTTGAGGCACTCGGGGACCTTATTATTATCTCCAAGACTGCAGGAACCTAAACACATCACATTCAAACCAGCAGATTTTTAAATGCTATGTTCTTGGGTGCAGATATGTTCATGACTTTTATAGCTTCTAGATTTATTGCTTCTTTTAGTAGCATATGGCATTCCTCTCTGTCCCTTCTGAATTTTTTTGCCTTCTTCTCTATTTTGCAAGTGTTAAAATTATTCTCACATTCTCTTGGTTCATGTTTGCCTGATATATTTGTTTTCAACGTTTTTAGAGTTCTTTAAGTGGGTCTATTGTATACAACAAATTACTGGATCTTGTTTTTAACTAAATCCATGAGTCTCTGCCTTTTGAGAAGTCAGTTTAATCTCTTAATATTTAATGTAGTTATTTCAAATTTTTAACATCTTTCAGCCATGTTTCCTGTTTCTAAATTTACTATACTTATATCTTGCAAAGTTTTTTTTATTTATTTCTTTGTTTATAGGAATACTTCTCCAAGTATGTTTCAAAGAGGATCTTTGTGTGGTAACCCAAGTGAAGTCTTGTGTACCTGAAAATACTGTTGCATTCAAATAATAATTTTGATGGATATCAAATTTTAGTTTCAAATTTTTTTTGTGTGTTCTTTTTGCTGCTGAGAAATCAGATATCAATTGGATACTTGTTTCATTATAGGTAACCTTTTTCTTTGGAAGCTTTTAAAGTTTTCAAGTGTTTATTGATGTTATTTTTCTCTTTGTTTTTAATGTTCATAAATTTCTCTAAAGTGAGTTAAACTATGGGTGGTTTCTTATATGTTTGTATTCTATAAACCTTTTCAATTGCAGTTCTTATACACTTTTCTAGTTTGAGAAAGTTGTCAGCCATTTATTTGTGTAAGAATTTTTTCCTTCATATTTTTTGTTCTCTTTCTAAGAGTCCTATTATGCATATGTTGGTGCTTATAATTCTATCTTCCAGATTTTTTTTCTTTCATGCTTTTCATTTCTTGTCACTTCCTGATGCCATTAGTAGCATCTCTTATTTAATCTTTCAATTCATTGATTTGTTTTGCAGCTATATTCATTCTGTTACTCAAGCCATCTGTTGAATTCTTTATTTCAACTACAAGTATCATGTTTTTCACATATAATGTCTTTATTTAGTTCTTTTTTATGACTTTGTGTTCTTGGTTTATGTTTCTGATATCCTCCTTATCTCTTTGGGAATATTTAATAAATTGATCTTTAAGTTTTATCTGATCTATTAATTTTCTTCATCTGGCACAGATAATTCAGTTTGTTGTATTTCTATCAAAAAGGCAGTAAAGTGTAGCGATAGAAGCATAGGCTTTGGAACCAGACTGCCTGCCTTCAAACCCCAGCTCTGCCAATGCCCAGCTGTGTGATCTTGAAGCTGGGTACCTGAGGGTTACTGTAGACATTAAATCCATTTGCTGTTTTCCTTTTTAACTTGCGGGGTAGCTTGGGGGTCTTGGGGATTTGTGACCTTGTTTTGCCCAAGAAAGAGAATGCCTTCAGGGAGGTTGCAATCACCAGATGGCTGGCCCTCAGCAGCTGTTGAAGCCCAGAAATTAGATTGCCCAGAGGGTTATTGTGAGTGACGCCTTTGTTTTTCCAAAGCCCCTCCTGCCAAGCCCCTTAGCTCTATAAAACTCCCCTGCTTTCTGTTCTTGAAGAGGTGGATTTGAGCTAACCCAGGCTCCCACCTACTTGTTTTGACCAATTCAAATAAATCTTTCTCCATCTCCAAGCACTGATGCCTCAGTGTTTGGTTTATTACACGTTGGGCACACGAATTTGAGATTAAGAGGTTCTGGCTCAATCTTGGGCAAATAACTTAACCTCTCTATGTTTTCTCTTTTTCATATTTAAAGTTGGGAAAACAGAGCAATCATGAGGATTAAATAGGCTTATATTTGTAGCATGTAGAACCATGCCTTGCACACACTTATTGTTGGGTAAGTTTTTGCTATTATTACTAGAATTATTTCTCTCCTCAGATATTGTGTTATTTTCAACTCTGAGCTTATAATTTCCTGGTTCTGTTAGCATTGAAGAATGAGTTCCAGGTCTTAGCTGTAGCTTTTCTTGACGAATTTAGGGAGAAAGAGAAGGAGTATTGCATCTCAAGACAGAGACCTTTTGCAGTTACAAGCTCTACCTCTGCCCTGGCATTGACTTTCTTTAAGATTTTCTTCTTCTTCACTTGAAAACACTTGGCTTTTTGTTATGGAAGTGTGGGAGGAGGAAGACTTTGATTGGCCTGCATATATTGTTAGATATTCTTACTCCAGCTGGCTGATGTGTCATTCTGATGTTAACCCTATTACTGTTGGCTTGCAATGGTCTGCCCTGGACATCTTCTCCCCTGGGTTGTTGTTTCTCCTACTCCTTCATCTCACCACCAGGGAACCCAATCACCTTCTCTTGCTCCTTGCATTCTCACAGTTCTTATGCTAGTTTGAGAGATCCGTCAACCTCCCTTTCCCTCCTTTGGGAGTTTCCAGTGTTGGATTGCATGAAGGGAGCCAGCAATCTTTGCTACTTTTCTACCTTATCAGGATCTAAAAATCATGATTCATCCTCTGGTTTTATAAAGGAAGAAATGGAGGCTCACTGTGGGAGGGAAACTGACACTCATTGCATTCCTGATGTGTGTGAGGTGTAGGTTCTAACACCATAATGATGACGATGACAATGATAACAATGCTCCCCCTCCCCCTCCCCAGCATGAAACACAGTATATACTTGATTCCAAATCCTCACGACAAATCCTGCAAAGAAGGTAACATTATCCTTTTCTTGCCCAAGAGGACACTGAAATTCTGAGAGGTTGGGTAACTGGCTCAAGGACACAGAACAGGTAAGTGGTAGAAGCTACATGTGATTCTCTGCTGTAAAAACCAGATCATGCTCCTTTCTTGCTCTCTGCTTGGAGTTCTTTGAGTGTGAAATGCCAAGCCCAAGGCACAGAGTGAGCTGGTGCCAACTCTGCACCAGATTCTAGTCTAGTGACTCCAGGGCCTCTGCTCTCTCTGCTACATGATCCACCCTGGATCCCTGTTCTCTTCCTTTTCTATGTCCAAGCGTGTGGACTAGTCCTTGGAATATGGTCTGCAAGCTACTGAGTGGAAAAATACCATCGGAGAACCAAAGAAGGGAAAAAAAAGTGAAGAGGAGAGGCAAACACCTTATTTATCACTTTTGACTTCATTACAAAAGATCTGCAAAGCTCACAAAAAAATCAACCTGAAAATGATGTTATGGTTAATAAACAGTAATTTAAGCACCACCTGGCTCTACCCGCAGTGTCCTGAGGTGCTCACAGTGCCCTTTCTGTGTTTTATTTAGGGGCCAGTACAAAAGTTTTTCACCTTAACGTAATTAACTTTTTATCATTAAGATTCTGAAAAATTGAATTGTGTTGGACACAGGTCACCATAATGAGAATTTAATGGAGACATATTACAATGCAAGCTAAGCTTTGAATCCGTGCTAAAGGCGTCACTTTGCTACTGACCTATGCAAATTTCCATCTCCGTGGCCCTTATTCTTCCCTACTGTGGCATCCAGCCCCCTCCCTGCTTTCCTCTCATCTCCTTAAACAATGATTCCCTCATTTTCATATTAATTGCATCACTTAACTGAGATAATGCTCCCTCTGAAATGAGCAAAGGGATGAATCACCGAAACGGGCCATTATTCTTTTTGCTTAACCAATTTCACAGGCCCCGCACAAAGTGCTGCCTTCATTTGGCTTCCTATAATTGCTTATCATTAGGCCCAGCCGCCCCACGAAGTACCTTTTTATTTATTTAAGTCTCATCTCTGATGGATGGAAAATGAGTCACTTGCATATCTGAGGAGCCCAGACAGTTCCAGGCAAAGGAGTGGTGGAATACCCTGAACTTTGAAGGCAGAAGTCAAGGAGAAGGGCTCAGGTGGGTGACCCCGCCCCTTCCCCTCTTCTGCGGAGATTCTGAGGGCAGCCACAGCCATAAGGTGACCTAGGGGCAGCCAGCACCAGCCCCACTGGCTCCCCATAACTGAGAGGAGAGAGGGCTTGACACATGTGATGACGGCGGCTCGGTGCCCACAGTGGGGTGTAGGAGGCTGCCAGGCACCTGCTTCACCAGGGAACACGGCACCCGCCTCCATAACCGGACAGGTAAGAGGCTGTACCCTGGCCTTGACCTTCATATTCTGGACTCATCAGCATGAAATGGCTAAAGGAACATTGTGAAAGATTGCCCTTCGTTCTCTCTCTCTCTCCTTTAGGAGGCATAGAATGGTGAATAAGAGGGAGAAAAGGAAAGGACATTTTCCGAGGGAAATTATGCTGTTATCAGCCACAGACACACTCAGAAAGGTATCAGGAGAGAATGGCTCCCTCACCACGAAAAGGAAAAACTCCTATTAGCCTGTCAGGAGATCTGGGCTAAAGCGTTCCCTGGAGGTTTACCTGAGCACACCGTGTACTTTTGTTCCTGAGGATAAGAGGGCCTGTCACAGAGGTAGCTATCAATGGCCTTGCGATCCGTTCTGTCATAATATTGTTTCTCAGATATCGCTGCCATGACTCACATCCCCTTTCTGTTCGGTGGCTGCTATAACTTAACCCGTAGGTCCCCTGCACCTTTGTGTTCAGCCTTCACCAGGGATCCTCGGCTTGGCACCCCCACCCTCACATGAGCTCATCAAGAGCCTGACAGGGGACAAATTACTTCTCTGGGAAAGAAAGGAAGTTTCCTGACTCTTCCCTTTTGTTTCTTTGTTTGTGATGTCCCTGGGGATGGCTGAAAAGGACTGAAATCCAGCCACACTGTCACCCTCCTTAACACAGAAGGGAGATGACCTTGGGAGTACACCTGGGCACTTTGTTTA
Source organism: Ceratotherium simum simum (assembly GCF_057802395.1). NCBI lineage: Eukaryota > Metazoa > Chordata > Mammalia > Perissodactyla > Rhinocerotidae > Ceratotherium > Ceratotherium simum. The sequence continues at coordinate 10,693,952 of NC_141907.1, forward strand.
GGGTAGGGGTTAACATAGAGCCATAGTTCCCAGTCGTTCTCGAACCAGCAGCAGCATCATCATCTGGGAACTTGTTAGAAATATTAATTCTCAGGCCTCACCCCAGACTACTGAGTCAGAAGATCTAAGGGTGGGCTCCAGCTACCTGGCTTTCCCAAGCCCTCTGGGGATTCTGACGCCTACTCCATGGGGGGCATCATATTTTGCTTTGGCTGTTTTATTTTTTCATAATGCTCTCATATGCAGCATCTCACAGGATTTTCACCACAATTCTGGAAACTGGCAGGAAAAGGCAAAGCTGGTGGAGTTATCCCTATTTTACAGATGAAATGGTAAAAATCATAGTGGTTACGTGACATGCTCAGGGTCCTCCAACTTGTTGGAGCTAGAAATTGTCTTCCCACTTCCAGGCCACTCCAACTCAGTGTGCACAGACAAAAAGAGTGCCCCAGGGGGAACAAAACCCTAGAATCAATAGCAGGGCATGAAAAGGGAGGTTTTCTGTAATCCTCCAAGTATGATGGAAACCACATTAGAAAGTTACATCATTGCCTTAGCAAAGGGGAAGACCCTCAAAGGTAGGGCTCAGAGTCATCATTAGCCATCAGAGTATAGGCTTAGGGTCTAAAGTCAGAAAGACATGGGGGTAAACTCTGGCTCTACTACTTCTCACTAGCTGTGGGAGCTTGGTGAAGGTCCCAAGCTCTCAGACCCTTGGCTTCATGATTATAAAATGGGGCTGATAATACAAGCATTTACCTTATAGGTTGTTTTGCGAGTCAAAGAACATAATGCATGTGATTTCATTAGCATGTGCTTCAATCATAGCAAGCAGTTGATAAATGATTATTTTATTATCATTGAGAATTAAAATAAGAGGGGAGTAAAAACTGACACACATCTCAGCACTTAACTGTTCAAAATGATGAGACCTGCAGACATTCACTGAGCTCCTCCTACATGTCCTGGTTTACATCATCAGGTCCTCTCACAGGAATGGGACAGGGTGATGGGTGAGATTTGTAAAAGCTGGGAGGGCTGGGGCTGGGAGAGGAGCATTTTCCAGAGTGGCTGGGGGTGGCAGAGCTGGAGGGAAACTCTGAACTGTATTCAGGAAGAAGCCTTAGGCCTGGAGGTAGGAACATGGAACCCAGCAGAGTAAGACCACTTGTTGGATGGGTTGTGATGACAGAATCAGGCAGGTGAGGATGTAGTCTGTAGGGGAGGTTTCTGTAAGTCACTCTGGGCCAGGTCTGTGAGCCATAGATGGTAATGGAGATCTATTTATTTGTGGGGCTGCATTCTGGATGAGGCTGGTCCAATGGTTTAAAGGGCTCAAGAGGGCTCTCTGCTGTGCTAGATGCTACAGTAGATTAAATCTTAATACTGTATTTTTGAAAGGATATAGAGAACTATTGCAAGTGAGTTCTCTTCCTATCTCCTGCAACCACAGGGAGAAAGAACACGGGAACATTTGTGTTGCCCCGTCCCCTTTTCCCAGGAGAGAAGGCTTGGCTCACTGAATTGGTGGTGTCTCCCACGGGCCATGGTTGGGAGTGGGAGGAGCTCACTCTGCTGAAAGGTCACACATGTGTCTACTGAATCCCTGTTCTGCCTCTGACTAGGTGGCTGAGGTGAGCTCCCGGCCTTAGTCATGCAGCTGGTTGGGAAAAGCTGCTCAGATTCTGTTCTCCAGACTCTCTTCTCACTCTGCTTCCACTCCACCAACTTCCCTTAAGATGTGTTTTCTAGGTAGGAAGTGGGTGGCCTTAGGACTGACCACATTTTCTAGTCCATATTTTATCAGAACTCTGCCATGGAATATCTGATGCTAGCATGGCTATTAATTTTTGCATTTATATTTAATTACTATATAAGTAATTAATAAGTACTTTAATACACATATAATTAACTTGTATCAATTAATTAATACGTGTTACAGACTGAATGTTTGTGTTGCCCAAATTCGTATGTAGAAGCTTTAACCCCCAATGTGATGGTTTTTGAAGGTGGGACCTTTGGGAGGTAATTAGGCTTAGATGAGGTCATGAGGGTGGGGCTCCGGGATTAGTGTCCTTTAAGGAGCGGAAGAGAGACTAGAGCTTGCTATATCTCTGACATGTAAGGATACAGTGGGAAGGTAGCTGTCTGAAAGCCAGGAAGAGGGCCCTCACCAGGAACTGAATCTTCCAACACCTCAATCTTGGACTTCTAGCCTCAAGAACTGTGAGAAATAAACGTCTGTTGTTTAAGCCACCCAGTCTATGATATTTTGTTATAGTGGCGTGAGCTGACTAAATCAATACATGAAACAATAATTTGCCTCCTGTTTGTCAACTGACCCCTGTGACTGTATCTTATTGGTCTGGAATCCAGAGGGCAGATAGTATGAGCTGCCCCTTAACAGGACTGTTATTCAAGCCTTTACTGGCTATAGGAGCCCTTGCTACAACATTTCTAACATTTCTAACAAATACCTCTTTAGCTTCTGTTTGCATGTCATTAGTAATAGAGAACTCACTACTTTTCAAAGCCAATTTCTTCATCTGGACTGTGAAATATTTTCTGGAAGAAAATAAATCATCATTGAATCTTCATCATCTAGAATCATGTGTGGCATTTAGCAGAGGCTCAATGAGTCTTCATTGAATTAGTGATATGTGGATGCAAAGTACATTTACTCGATGCTAGAGTTGGATAGTTCATTAGAACTCATTTTTAGTGAAGTAGCAACTGAGGCCAGGGATTTCAAGTAACTTTTCCAAGTTCAGCGAGTAGAAGATCTAGGACTAAAATTCCACTCCCTTGATACCTTGATTCTCTACTGCGTGTCTGTTAGTGTGAAATTTTTTTGCCCTGTAGAATTTCAAATCCACAATATACAACAAAAGGAAAACATGTAACCAAGTAGAGAAGAATGAAATGTCCATTGTGTAGTACTGATCTGGAGGGCCAAGGATTTCAGAAATCAAGAGATTGATATGGGCTGGAGCTTTTAGCTTAAGCTTCCATCATAGTATAGGTAGAATGGACTGAGCCTGGAAGAATGAGCAAGCCTTAGGTGGGCAGAAGAGCAGAGATGTGTGAATGTCAGGCATTAACAAAGGTATTAAAAGCACAGAGAAATTGGTGAGTGTAGAGCACAGGAGTGTAGGAGACTGACAAGGAGTGGTGGGAAATAAGTTTGAGGGCAAAATAGGGCCAGATCATGGAGAGAAGTATTGAAAACCAGGGTAAATGAAAATAGGGAGTCGTTATGAGTTTTTAGTTTGGGAAGAACAGAATAAAGTGGTGCTTTATAAGAAATAATTTGAAAGTGATATTTGGGGTGGATTCAAGCAGCAGAGACTAGAAACCCTTATTATACTCATTGACAGTCCAAATTACCCCCTCCCCCCTTTTTTTCAGTGGTGCTCCTTTCTCCAGCAATGCTCTATAAATGGCAGACATGCTAAAAGGTAAGAGCCTCCCTTGTGCTCCTGAATCACACCACATTACTTACCTCTCTGGGTTTCAGTTTACCTGGCTGTAAATGGCTATTAGCCTGTTGCATAAACTATCTTTTCTCCCAGGGTGTGACTAGTTTGTTTCTTGCATCAGATCATTCCAAACTTGGAATAATTGGTGTTTGGAACTACTGAATTTTGTTGATTTAGAATTGCTTTGATAAAAGCTATAGTTTAAGAGAAATTATAGAGTGACAGCACAGAGGTATTTTTGTTATTGTGAACAAAATATTATTAAAATGAACAGCTTGACTTTAAAGTTGACATATGTCGTAAAATTAAACTGGTAGAAAACTGAGCTTAGAATGATGATACTGAAGAAAAATAATCCTTTATAGTTGCAGAGTATGTTATCATTTGTATTAGTTTATATGGGCTAAATTGTTGCAAGATGGAAACTAAAAATGTAGTAGCCCAGGGCTGGCCCTGTGGCTTAGTGGTTAAGTGCACGCGCTCTGCTGTTGGCAGCCCGGGTTCGGATCCCAGGCATGCACCCACGCACCGCTTCTCTGGCCATGCTGAGGCTGCATCCCACATGCAGCAACTAGAAGGATGTGCAGCTATGACATACAACTATCTACTGGGGCTTTGGGGGAAAAAAATAAATAAATAAAATTATAAAAAAAAAAAATGTAGTAGCCCAAACTCAGTGAAGCCCTGTTTTCATCTCACTTAATAGTTGAGCAGGGATGGATGTTCCAGGTCATCAGAGGTGGTTGGTGGTGGGGAGACAATTTCTGCTCCATGCAGTCTTTCAGGGAATCTGGTGGATAGTGGCTCTGCCATCTTCAATACATGGCTTCCAAGGCTGTCCTGATTATCATTATTAGTCCCCAGCCACAGGAAGGAGAAGAACATAGAGGAGTCTGGAAATTTTTATGGCTCAGGTCTTGACATGACACACATCACTTCCACTCACATCCCTTTGGCTCAGACCCAGTCACATGACCATGCTGAATTGCAAGGGAGGCTGGGAAACACAGTTTAGTTCTGCACCTAGGAAGAAAGGAAGAGTAGATCTCAGTGGACAGCTGGAATTCTTTTCATAGCAAATCTAACAGGTACTCTAATCTCTATGTTACTGGTGAAGACAGTGAAATTCTGGTTAAGTGAATTCCTTGGGGGAAAACACCAGCTACCAATGCATGGATTTGGGCAAAATTCAAGTTCAATTCATTACCTCTCTATTTATAGTCCAGCCAAAAAGTTAATTATTCCAAAGATTTAGAGAACATTTACAATGTGCCTAGATCTGTATCTCTGTTACATGCTTGGAGTTCAGTGGTGGCCGTAGTTCTATTCGTTTTCTGACTGAAGAGTGATGCCTGCATATGTTGAATGGATAATGAAACTCCCTTTGCCTTTAATCTCTAAATACTGTTTGAAAACCACAGTCACATATCTTATTTTCAAGATGGGTTAAATTTTCCAGATAACATACATCACACATTAAATAGCCCTACATGTTCATAAGGCTGTAAATTTGTCAAGGGGAGAGGGAGTGAAATTCCTTATTGTTTTATAAAATCTCTGTAGCATCTAGAGTGGGGTTTTAGAATCAGACAGCAAGGAGTTCTACACTCAGTTCCTCACCTTTAGCCAGTTCATTTAACCTCTCAAATCATGGTTTCCTTCTCGTAAAGAAAAAGAAAATATCTACCCTATCCATCTTGAAAGATGGTTGGGATAAATAAGATGTGATAATGAATGTGAAGGGGATATATTACAAAATTTGGTACAAACATATAGAATTATTATTATGATAATCCATCGGTACTCCGAATTTTATCACGGTACTAAACACATTTGCTATCATGAAACATTCACAATATTGTATGTGAGGTAGGCTCACTATTATTGCCATTTTGCAGAAGAGAGAATTGAGATTCAGAGAGGTTAATTGCTACTTCTTTGTCTACAGTTGGCAAGAATGAGATAGGCATTAACGTGTAACATAAAGGAAAAGAACATTGGAAAAAGAACATTGGCTCTGGAGGCCAAAGACTTGGATTTGAGGCCCACCTCTGATAAATATTAGCTGTGTGAGTTTGAAAGTCATTTTTCCTCTCTGAGTGTATTTCCTAATAAGAGAGAAGAGTATCTTTTCCTCCTTATAATCTTACAAGGTTATTATGAGGATCATAAAATCAGTTTATCAAAATTATCTCAAGATTTTTTTTAATGGCTTTGATAAGAGTCAATAATTCTTGGCTCTGTCTCTCAAGTCACTCTGCAGTAGCAGGAGCCATATAAGTGGAGCTTTACGTTATTGCTGGTTGCTTATCATTTAACTGAGGTCTAAAGTGAGACTTGAGTGCATGAGATGGATCATTATGTCATTGAATATTAACATTGGAGGCCTTTAAAGTTTAATCTAGTACAAGCTGTCACCAAACATAGAACCCCACTAGATAGTATCTTTGAAAGATTGTCTTCCAGCTTTAGTTGTAATAGTTCCAGCAATGGAAACTAACTTACTCACAAGAAGGGACCTTCTATCTGGGTATTCAGTATTTATGGAGGCAGGTACTATGCTAGTAAGCTAACACAAAGGATTGGATTGTCAAATCAGACTTACAAGAATCAGAAATCTTACCCAGTACCAAGATTACTAATAATTTCAGGGACACAAGCAACCAAGTGGCACAGGTAGAGCAGCGAGAGGTCTGGGACATTCTGTATGGCTCCCCAGGTCTTTCTTTCTTGCATCAGATACAGAATCTCTGGCTCAGCATAATAGGTGAAGCATCTAAGTGAGGTTTGCAGTTACTGCACCTGGAGGAGAGTGTTTGGGTTAAGAAACATCTCCATTTTATACCCCAGATAGTTGTATAACTTACTTGATGTGTTCTGTGAAATCACGCCTCATAAATCCATAGATTCTAGGTTTGTTTACCACAAGTGATTCTAAACCAGGGACATCCTGCTAAGAACATTCCATAAAAAATTACCCTCTTTTAGGGAATATCATGTCTTCATTTGCCAGGAGGTCCAGTTATCAGCATGTTTATAGGAGATTAGATGGTTTATCTTCCTCTTTTTCTTTTCATAGGGTGTTGTCTGATAACTGAGACAGAAATAAATCACAGGCAGTTACTTTCATTTCTTCCTCTCCAGTCAAGAAGGAGAAATGTAATGGTGAACACAACATACAAGGTCTCTGACTTTGACCAATCGACTCACTTAGGAGAGAAAAGGAAGTAGTCATACATGTTAAACAGGACTGGCTGACTGAGTGCTGATCAAGAATATTTCTCAACTATGGGTAAAAGTTACACTTGTGAAAAGTAGCCCAATTTCAAATCACAATTGCAATTTGGAGTGTCTGTCCTTTTGAATTTTGATTTGAGATTCACATTTGAAGCCATCATTGCTTTTCTTAAGTCATGGATTCACATGCCACACATATGGCATGCCTGCCTCAGTTGGCAGCTCTGTTTGTCTTTCCTTGCACTTCAGCTTCAGTTGCTCTGGAAGATGACTGTCTCTCCGGGACTGGCACCAAGCCCACCTAGGTGAATTTTATATTTGCTGAATAGTATACATTTTAATATAGACCATCCATGAAGAGCCCAAATCAGTTGAAAATCCATTTAGCTATTTTCAACTACTGCAGTAACAGATACATTCACAGAAGTTTATTTTATTTCTATGCATGCAGAAGGTTAATGATGGAGATGTATATCAAATGTTATGGAAGTAGACAAGAGGGGCTTACCCAGTCAGAGATGCATGGGCTAAGTCTAAAGGCATAAGCGGCATATAGCCAAATGAAGACTAGGGGACAGGACATTTCAAGCCAAAGCCAGGAACTGAGAGAATATACATGACATGTGCCAAAACTACAAGCAGTTTGGTCTTCATTGAACATTAAATACAAGGCAGCAATGGAAGATGTTGGAGCTGGCACAGCAGGCAGGAACCAGACAGGTCACGAGAAACGCTAGGAGCCATAAAAGAACTTGGACTTTATCCTCTTGACATGGTGGAGTATGACTAAGATATAGTCCCTCCAATGTCAGTCAGCTGTGATTGCTAGAAAGTTTTTTCTCTTTTAGATTGAATCTGCCACCCTGTTATTTCCGCCCATTATTATTAGTCCTGCCCTTAGCGCTAGTGAGGAAACATCTAATTTCTCTTTAGCCTGACGGCCCTCAGACATTTGAGGACATATTTCATGCTCGCCCTGAGTTTCTTTAAGATCAGTATCTTCATGTTGCATGGCCTCCAGAATTGTCACCATCTGATGTTCTCTTGAGGTCAGCATCTCCCAGGCGTAAGGGTTCAGGGGTTGGTGAAGGATGTTACTTTCAGGGTTGGGGGAGGGGAAGCAATTCAGTCTTGGATGCCAGGAAATTGAATGGTTCACCCCAACTAAGCCTCTGTTAAATTCCCATTTTCCATATGAAATTCAGTTCCTTACTCCTTTTATACCCAGGTATGATCTGCTTGGAGCTTCACTAATTCCAAGGAAATGTTCAAAATCCTCCATAAAATTTCTATATATTCTCTGGAATTCACTTTCCAGTGGATCTCCCCTGTCTTATGTTTCTGCAATTATGTGTGTTCTATATCAACTTAGTGCCTAGAGGAGTGCTTGGCACTTGATAGGTGCTCAAGAAAGATTTGTTGAATGAATAAACAGACCGACATTCAGGCAAAACTCAGCATCTTCACTGGTTGCTCCCTTGCCTCAAGCATTTTTTAATTTGAGAAGAATTTGCTGAAGATTGATGGTTACAACAGAGTGAGAATGCAACTTTCTGCTCTTTGTTCCTTTTCTCTATCCATGTTCTGAAGTAACTTGTCTCTAGGAACTGCAAATTCTTGTCTCTGCATAATGCATAACAATTCATGTCTCCCTAGTTCTTATCCAAATCTTATTTAGTTACATCCATTAAGAACAATGGTGTACTGATGAATGTTTAACAACTAGCTCTCCAAAAATCCCCACCATGGCTGATTTCAAAGTACCCACGTGAGGTCTCTGAACATAAAGTTGGGAAGAGATGCCCACGAACAGCTCTTGAGAGCTGGTGTGAACTGGCTCTTCAGGTCATTGCAGGGGCTCACAAAACCCTTCTTAGAGGATGGTTGGGATCATAAAGAGTTACTTTTTTCCCTTAATACATGAAAAAACTGTTTAGCATAAATTAGACTTCCAAAACTAGACTTTCTAGACTTGCAAACTAATGCTCAACCTTTAAAACCAGTGGTACTAAACTGCGAGAAGTGCTGACCCCCAGAGGGCATTTGGAAATTTGCAGGGCTTTTTTTTTTGGTGAGAAACATTCGCTCTGAGCTAATATCTGTTGCCAATTTTCTTCCTTTTTTGCTTGATAAAGATTAGCCCTGAGGTAACATCTGTGCCAGTCTTCCTCTATTTTGTATGTGGGTTGCGACCATATCATGCCTTGATGAGTGGTGTAGGTCTGTGCCTGGGATCCAAACCCACAAACCCAGGCTGCCAAAGTGGAGTGGGCTGGGCTTAACCACTACACCATGGGGCTAAGCTTGTGGGGCTATTTTTGGCTGTAGTGATAACTGAGATGGATAGGCATTTAGTGGGCAAAGGTCAGGAATGCTGAATATTCTGCCCTGTGGAAGACATTTCTGCCCAGTAAAGAATTGTTCTGACCCCAAAGTCTATGGCACAATCCTTGGAAAATTCTGCTCTCCCCTGCACCTCCCACGGGTTGGGTTTCTGCCAGATGGTAGTCCTTTATATTCGGCTAAACTTTTGTGAGATGAGTAATCATACCCTGATGCTTACAGGAAATGGAAGTCCTATGCTTAGTGACAGATGCTTATTTTATTCCTAAATGATTGAAATCAAATGCATTGGAATGAAACTTTTTTCCCTATTAACCTTTAGCAGCATTTATAATGACCATGTTAAATCAAACCTCATTATAATGTAATGGGGCCTGACTGAAATACTGCAGGTATGATGCTGAGTAATTTCATAAATTATTAAATGGTAATTGAAAGTAATATGGCAGAATACATTCTACTCCTGAGGGGGGAAATACAGAAGACTTTGGAGGGAAATAAAGTTGGATAAAATATAGCATATAAAAAGTGTTGGAGGCAGGGCAGAGAAGAAGGGTGATGCAAGACCTGAACATACCCTTTAATTTTTGCCATTGGGTTAAAATATGTAATTCTGATACCACGTTTATGTCCCCTGCTTGAAACATTGCATAATCTAGACTTCTCTCTCACTTCTGTGCTCAGGTATTCTTCAGGGTAAAAGGATCAAATTCAAATTATTTTTTATACCCAATGTCTCTCGATGCCATGTCTTTATTTCAATTACAGTTCACTTCAAGCCCTCACTTTCCTAATAGCTTTTCAGAAGCTTTATTTAAAAAAAAAAAATCCCAATCAATAAAGTAATTATACTTGCTGTGGAAAAAAACAAACAAACCTAAAATAATAAAGAATGTAGACTTGAAGGAAAAGTCTCATTATCACACACAGCCTTCACTATAGCTAGTGTATTCTTCTGGATCCGCACACATTATAAGTTTACGTTTCCAACACAGACATACTATAGGGACTGTTCTACAATTTATTGTTTTCATTTAATATTATAGCTTGAACATCTTTCTATGTCTATGTATGTAGATCTAAATTTTAAAATATTTTTAAGTTAAAGTATACTGTAAAGTGTACAGATTTTTAATGTAGATCTTTATGATTTTTCCAAGTGAATATACCCATGTAACCACCACTTAAATTAAGATATAGAATATAACCACTACCCCTGAATTCTTCCTCTTACCCCTCCCAGTCAGTTTACCCAGCATCCCTGAATGTAGCCACTCTTCTGAATTCTATCACCATAGATAAGTTTTGCCTTTTCTTGAGATTAATATAAGTTGAATCATTTAGCATTAACTTTTTTGTGTCTGGATTCCTTTGCTTGTTATGACTGTGGAATTCTTCCATTATTGCATGGAGTAGTAGTTAGCTCATTTGTATTGCTGCTTAGCATTCTATTGTATGACTGTACCATAATGTGTTTATTCATTCTATTTTTGATGGACTTTTAGATTGCTTGAAGTTTTGGTCTACTATGAATAATGCCTTTATACATACATGTCTTTTGATGAACATGTATATATACATTTTTCTGGGGCACACACCTAGGAGTGGGATTACAGTGACATGTCATGAGCACAGTCAGCATTAGTTGCTATCTCCAAGAGTTTTTCTAAAGCGATTGTAAGAATTTGTGTTTCCACGAGCAGTGTATGAGGGTTCCAGGTGTTCTACATCTTTGCCAACACTTAGTATGGTAATTTTTTTTTTAATTTAAATTTCAGCCAATTTTTGTGGCTATCTAGTGGTAATTCATTGTGGCTTTACTTTGCTTTTTCCCTATGATTAAAGATGCTGAACATGTTTTATATGTTTATTATCCACTTGGTTAGCTCCTTTTGATAAGTACCTGTACAAGGCTTTTGCCTATATTTTATTTTGTTTTTCTTTTTCTTAAAGATTTGTAGGAATTCTTTATATATTTTGAATGTAAGTACATTGTTGGCTGCATGTATTGCAAATATCTTCTCTCACTCTGTGTCTTTTCACACTTTAAGGCATCTTTTAATGAAGTTCAATTTGTCTGTATTTTCTTTTATGGTTAGTGTTTTGTGTGTTCTCTTTAGGATATTTTTGCCTACCCCAATGAAGCTATTGTCTTATATTATCTTCTATAAGTGTTATGGTTTCACCTAACATAGATCTATGATGCAGCTGATATCAATTTTTGTGTATGGTGTGAGGAAAGGGGTAAGGTTAATTGATTTAGCATCATTTATGGAAAAACCATGCTTCTTCCACTGTGTTTCGTGGGCAAACTTTGTGATAAATCAGAAGTCTGTATATGGATGGGTCTGTTTCTGGAGTCTCTATTCTATTCTTTTAGTCTATTATCTATCCTATCACCACTACCACACTTAGAATTGTAGTTTTATAAGAGTTGGTATCTGATTATGTAAGTCATTCAGCTTTGGTCTTCTTTAGGATCGTATCCACTATTCTTAACCTTTTTCATTTACATATTCATTTAGAATCATCTCATCAATTTCTGTGAAATTTTTGTTAGAATTGAATCTATAAATCAATTTGGGGAGAATTGATATCTTCAGAATATTGAGTCCTCTAATCCATGAATATAGCATAACCCTACATTTATTTAATTCTTTAATTTTCTTTTAGTAATGTTTGAGTTATTCTCTGTAGAGGTCTTTCCCACTTTAAAAATTAGATTTATTCCTAGGTATTGATGTATTTTAATGGTAGATATTGTTAGTTGTATTTCTGTAAATTTCATTTCTAATTGTTTGTTGCTGGGCTATAGAAATACAATTAATTTTTAAATATTGACTTTGTAATCAGAAATCTTGCAAAATTCACTTATTTATTTTTATAATTTTTTGTAGTTCTTTTGCATTTTCTATTTATATTATCATATTTTTGTGAATAATAAAACTTTTATTTCTTCTTTTTATTTAATTTTAATTTTTTCCTTTTACGTCTTATTGCACTGGTTAAATCCTCTACAGTAATGATGAATAGAAGAGGTGATAGCAGAATTAATGGAAAAACTATTCATGACTGTTGTTAAAATAGTAACGAAGACTTTATTCAGGACTTTCACAATAGGTATAGGGACTACTACAATGGGGTTTTGCAGTTGGGGAGAGAGATTGGGCTCAACTCAAAAAACAACAAAGGAAAGTGGGGATTTATAGCCAAGGAGCAGAGTAGGAAGGTTGGTGGATGAAAAATTACTAAGAAGGTAGGTAATTCTTTACTAAACTGACCTACCAGGATTCTTGTTGAAGGGAGGCCAGAGTGATTGGATATTACCTGGAAGCTAGTGGAGGATGAGAGATTTGGTCAGTATTGAGGGTGATCAGATTTTGAGGATGGGGGATTCTCTCTAAAATGACTTAGCAGGCAGGACTCTTGCTAAAACTATACTCTACAAGGATGGAGATAGAAGCCCAAGATTTGGTGTAGTTGGGCAGAGGGCTCAGGGGAGCTTGACTAAAGTTTGGTCAAAGACAGAATCTTTGTCAGCAAACATTCTTGTTTCATTCTCAGTCTTAGGGGGAAAACTTCCAATACAATATTCCATCATTAATATCATGCTTATATCATGCTTACCGTAGGGTGTATTTTTGTTGTTGTTTGTTTTTTACCAGATACTCTATCAGATTAGGGAATTTCCCTTCTATTTTTATTTTCTAGAGTACTTTTTTTTTTAAACATAAATGCACAGTGAATTTTATCAGATGCTTCCTCTGCACTAATTTAGATGTTCATATGGGGTTCTCATTCGTTCTGTTAATGTGGTGAATTACATTGATTAATTTTTAAAAATGTTAAACCACTTCTGCATTGCTGGAATAGGCCCTACTTTATTATAATACATTACCTTTTTTATACGTCACTGCATTTAATTTGCTATTACTTTGCTATGGACTTTTGCAGGTGTGTTCATTAGAGGGAATGGTCTTTAATATTTTGTTTGTAATTTCACTGACAGATTTTGGGATTGAGGTTATGCCAAAGTAATAATAAGAGATATCACTCTTTTTCTATTTCTGGGAAGAATTGCTGTAAGTTTGACATGATTTCTTATTTTAATATTTGAAAGAATTCTCTGGTTAAGCTATCCTGGGAATTCCCCATTCAAGCTATCCTGGTTAAATTTATCCTGGTACGTCTTCAAATTGAAGTTTTCTTTGTGGAAAGACATCTACTTATGGATTAGATTTCTTTAATAGATGCAGGAATATAAAGATCTTTTATTTATTCTATGTCAGTTTTAGTAAACTGTATTTTTAAGAAATTTGTCTATTTATTCTAAGCTTTTAGGCATATTGACAAGAGTCGTTGATATTATCTTCTTACTGTCTCTTTAATGACTGCACAAACTGTGATGATGTCCTCTTTTTTATCCTGACACTGGTAGTTTATGCCCTTTCATTTTTACTTTTTCTTAGAATTGCTAGGAGTTTATAAGTTGTATTAACTTTTTAAAGTAACTAAATTGTACTTTGCTGATTTTGTTACATTGTATTTTTGTTTTTATTTTACTGATTTTTTCTTTTATATCTATGATTTTCTGTCTTGTATTTTTTTGAGTTTCATTTACTGTTGTTTTTTATGCTAATTCAGGTAAATGCTGTGATCATGAGTCTTTAGCTTTTATTCTTTTTAAGAACATATATGCATTTAAGACTATACATTTTTCTCTAAACGCTGATTTATCTGCCTCTCACAAACTTTACTACCATAGTTTTATTCTAACTCATTTAAAAATATTTTCTCATTTCCATTATGCTTTTTTTTTGCCCTTGTGTTGTTTACAAATATATTGCTTTATTGCTTAGTTCCCAAACATTTGGGGATTTTTCTATTTTTGTTTTTGTTGTTAATGTCTAGCTTAATACCATTGATGTCACAGAAGATATTGTGTGATGATTATTATTTGAAATTTGCTGAGATGTGTTTTATAAATCAGTATATGATCAGTTCTGTGAATATTTGAAAAAAATGTGAATTTTGCACTTTTTGAGCACAGCACTCTATATACGATCATTCAGTTAAATTGGTTAATCATGATATTCAAATCTTTGATATCCTTACTGATTTTTTTTTGTCTATTTATTCTACCAGTTACTGAGAAAGCTATGTCAAAATCTCTAACTAAATTTATAGATTTTTCTTTTTGTCAGTTTTTGGCATAAATATATTGATGTTATGTTTTTAAATGTTCAGAAATTTAGAATTTTTATATCTTCTTTTAGATATATCCTTTTATCATTATAAAAGTCCCTGTATTTCTAGTAACACTTCTTACCTTAAAGCTATATACAAAGTTAATGTAGATCATTAGTTTTCCTTCAATTGTATTTTGCCTGGCATATATTTCTCTATTTTTTGATTTTTCAATCATTTGTGTACCTGTATATAAGATGTGTTTCTTGACTATCCCAGTGTTTCAATCTTTGTTTTTCATGGAAATATTTAGTCTATTTACATTTAATTGAAGTTGCTGGTATATTTATGTTAAATTTGCCTTCATATTAGTTGCTTATTCTACTGTTCTTATTCATTTGTTCTATTTCTTTTTCTTTCCTGTCTTGCTTCCTTTAGGATTGTTTAAGTATCTTTTATAAATTGTATCCTCCTCTATCAGTTTATTTCATATGTATATGATAAAAAATATAATACACAGTATAATTTTATTATTCTTTTTTGTGGTTACCCTAGAGATTACAACACGTATCCTTGACTTATTAAAATCTAATACACATTAGTACATTTACCATTTTGCAGATAATACAAGGACTTGAGAATATTTTAATTCATTTTACCTCTCTACCAACTCATGTGCTATTATTATTACGTATTTTGATTTTCTGTATATTTTAAACATCCAAATATTTTATTAGTTTTACATAATCAATATTTATTTAGCTTTCCACATATTTTCCTTTTCTGTTGTATTTAATTTCTTTTTGTATTAATATGCTTCTATCTGGGATTACTTTCCTTCTGTCTGAAGAATTCCCTTTAGTATTTCCTTTCTTACAGGCCTGCTGGTCACAAATTCTTTCCATTTTTACTTTTCTGAAAATGTATTTGGCCTTCATTTTGAAAGATATTTTTATCTTACTGAACAAAGCATTCTGGATTGGTAAGTTATTTTTGTTCAACACTTTAAAATTCATATATTATCTTTGGCTTCCACAGTTCCTGCTAAGAAGTGAAAAGAGATTTTTTTTCTCTCTCTGATGTTAAGATTTTGACTTTGTCTATGTTTTTCAACAGTTTCTCTATGATGTTCCCTTTATGATTTTTTTTTTGTATTCACGTTGTTTGGGTTCTGAGATATTCTTGAATCTGTGGCTTATTGTCTTTCACCAGTTTTGGAAAATTCTCAGTCAGTCTGTCTTTAAATTTTTTTTTTATCATTCTGTCTCTTCTTCTCTCTTTTTCTTCTCTTCTTCTTACACACGTTAGACATTTTCTTCACGTTCCATACATCTTTTTCACTTCTTTCTCTATATACATTTTTCCACTCTGTGCATCAATATGGACATTTTTTACTGATCTGTTTCAGTTCACTAATTCTCTCCTTTGTTTTCTTTAATATGACTTTGTTTTCTTTAATCTACCTTTGTATTTTAATTTCAGTTATTATATTTTTCAATTTTACAATTTCTACTTGGCCATTTTTTAATACGTGAAGTTATATATGGTAAAACTCTCCATTTTATTCTATATTTTATTGAATTCATTAATCATAATTTCTTTAAAGTTTGTCTGAAAATCCAATTGTGTAATCACTGTTGGATAAATTTCTATTGTCTATTTTTTCTTTTGGTTTTTGATCATTTATTACTTTGTCTTGGCATGACTTGTAATTTTTAATTAAATGCCCAACATTGTGTATGGAAAATTTTAGAGGCTATGGATGACATTATTTTCCTAGAGAGACGATTTACATTTCCTCAGCCATTTATATACAGGATGGGAATTGATCCCATTAAGCCTGGGTTTCTGCTTTATTAGGACTTACATTTCTGTGTATTTCCTTACTTCTTGGACATAGCCTTAAAATGTTCTCAACTGAAAGCCTGGGTTTTCCACCAGGGCCTTCCTTCCATGATAGACTCTGATCTCCAATTTATCTCTCCCTACCACCATTAGACTGCCTAAATCTCTGTTTAGATTTTTAACCTGTTGGCAGCTGCTTTTTGCTTGATTTTTTCATTATCTAACTCCATGAATGCACAGTTAGGAATCAGGGAGTAATTTGAGGGAAATTGTGTGAGTAATTTTGGGCTTACTTTTCTGTTGTGCCCTTTTCTCTGTGATCTGGGCCCCTCTGGTCCTGGTTGCCTTAATCATCCTTAATTTCAATTTCTGTCTTCCTCTTTCGGTGAGACTGCTGCAAACTCTATTTGCTTTCTATTTATCCTCTGTGCCCCTTGATGCAGATTGGCAAAGCCCCAAAGGAAAAAAATGTGTTAATGGAGTAAGTTCATTTTAGTATGTTTTCTTTCCCTTTGGGATACTGACCCCTCAATTCTTATCTGCCTCGGTTGCTCTCTGATGTCTTAAAAAGGCGTTTTTTTTTTTTTTTAATGCATTTTATCCAGCTTTTAGTTTGTTCTTAATAGGAGGGTTAGTATGACATAAGCTACTCATAATAACTGGGACTATTTTATTCATTTTGAAGGCTGCACACACTTCCAAGATTTGGATATACCAATTAATTATTTAGTACCCTGTTGGACTTCTGGTCTTCTAAGTTTTCACTATTATGAACAATGCTGCATGAACATTTTTGTAATATAACTTCATGCGATTGTACAAGTATTTCTTTAGGATAAATTGCTAATATCAGAATGGCTAGAAGTGACTTATATCACTTCTGCCCATCTTCTATTGTCCAGGACTCAGTTTCAAGTCTTCAATCTAATTGCAAGGTGGACTGGAAAATTTAGGCGTTTTTGTATGTACAGGAAGAATAAATGGTGTGGCAAACACAGAATTGTCTTTGCTACTAACTACGTCCTAACTATTCTCTCTAACTCTAGACTTTTCCTCTGTCATCCATATACTACATTATCATTTGACTTATCCTTAAATACCACTTGGTAAGAGTCACCAAAAGATCAAAATCTTTTAAGATCTCCTTTTTGCTTAGAGAATGAACACACGACTTCTCACAAATATGTTCAGTGACAGAAACTAAAAAGAGGACAGGTTTTTTTTGTATTTCTAAATCTAGTTCTCTTATCATCTTACCCTCATACTCACTTTTTTCTTTTTCTTGACAGGAGAGAGATGATGGGAAGAGTTCAGAGGGGTTCTGGTTCACAGTTGGGTAGAGATGATCACGCTTACTGAGGCAAGCTCTTCCCAAACACTGTTGTAGCTGTAAGGGCAGAGGTGAGAGACGCAGAAAAATGTGAGATGGACATTCGTTCCAATACATCCAGCAATGTGACCTTGGGCGAGCTAGTTGATCTTTCTGTGCATCGTTGTCCCCAGTTGTATTATACAGTTCTGATGATGCGGTGGAATGGAAGCCGTATTGTTGTGATTCACCAATCTCCATTTAAAAAAAGCACCAGAAAGGACAGGGCTTGACTTTGGGGAAGACAGGAATCTAAGCCATAATGTAGCCCTAGGTGACTGTACGTGTGTGTGTGTGTGTGTGTGGGGGGTGTGTGCTCACACCCAATGTCTCAGGCCTCGCAGCTGAGGACTCTTTCTTCTCCAGCTCATTTTTATTTATTTGGAGCCACTCAGATCAATCTTCATAGAAGCAGCAAACACTTCAGGGTCCTGACTTTATGTGTTAAGTGCCTCCTCAGCTCCCTGCCGGAAGATCCAGTTTAGGGCCTCACAAGTGGGTCTCTTGAGAGTTATTTGTTTTTAATCTGCAATGAGAGGAACAGCCTGGTGGGAGCCCTGCAGCCCTAGTGTTTCAGCTGTCGTCCTTAAGAAATGGGAGTCCTTCGGTTCCATTATCTGACTCTTTTCAGGCCATTAGGTTGTCCTTTCACAGATAGGAGGTTAATGAGCCCAATGATAGAACTTCAGTTTGGGCATAATCCCTGTGTACTTTTTCTGAAATAATACATCAACCACAATAAAAAAATTATTACTGTTGTGGCACTGAGATTATTCTTGGTTTGAAAGTAGATATCAAGAAGGAAATTACCCAGTTAGGATCCCACTTCTGCCATTTATTAGCTCTGTGACCCACAGAAAGTTGCCTAAAATATTCATGTCTCAGTCTTCTTGAAGATATACTGAGAAGAAAAATAGTACTACCCCTTACAGGTCCTTGTGAGGATTAAATGAGATAATTTATGAAATGTAATTTGAATAGTGCCTGGCACATAGTAAGCCCTATACAAATGTTAGATAGTCTTGTTATAAATAATTATTAATTATTCCATCATTTAATTTATACAATGCTCCTCTAACATGGATATTTTAATTTTATTCCCCTTTTACAGGTGAGGAAATTAAGACAGAATGGTCGGGTAACTCATCCAAGTTAACCACATTTAATAAGTTGTAGAATTGGAATTCAAAGCCAGGCAGTCTGGATAAATAGACCAAATAATGAGGGAAATGTGACACTCTACCCCAAGCAGAATTATGTCACAACACAGCAGTTGGGCACTCCAACACCACATGATTGTGGTTTCTACCTACCTTTCCAGCTTCATCGACATATATGGGGTTGATAAGGTCCTTGGGTCAAGAACTTAGGGTCTGAAGTCAGACAGTTTTGGGTTCAAACTCAAATTCTTCCTCTCAGTAGCTGTGTGACCTTCAGCAAGTTACTTAAGCTGTGTAAGCAACGTTTCTTGATCTGCAAAATACTGATAACATTGTTGTACATTAACACATGTAAACTACTTAGCAAGTATCTTAGTTTAGTATAAGCCTTCAGAAAGTGTTGGTTATTGTGATAGATTCCAAAATAGCCCCAATTCTTCTCCTTTCCTGTATTGATATGCTTTCCAGGTAACTTTTTAGTGCCTTCCACTCTGCGTCTAGATTCAATCATATGACTTGCTTTGACCAATATAATGGGGTGAAAATGACAGTGTGCTAGTTCCAAATCTCTTGCATCTTGATCATCATCGTGAGAACATGCACATGGTGGGGAGGTAAGAGAAATGAGGAACCACATTAAATCAGAGAGTTTGATGCAGAACTGGGATTTGAATCCAGATCTATCTGACTTGATAACTAGAGCTCTTCTCCACTCTGCTAGTTTTCATAGTATTAGCATTGCTACAGGAAAAACTTGGGGGCAGATATAAGGCAACTTTTTTTTTTTTGCATTAGCTTGGATTACTAAGAAAGATTGCAGAATCAACTTATAGTCAGTCAAAATGTAATTACAACAATGAGTAATAACGAGAGAGAGAACGAAAAATTTGCACTTATGAGAGCAAAATTGATTTTCTAATATGTACACTGGCAATGCAGAGCAGCTCCTCTGTAGTCATGTCTAATGTGTAACTTTTTTTGTAACACATGAACCCAAATTTTGTAGGATATGCCTCTTTGACATTACTGACACTTTTTAGATCCACCAGTCTGAAATGAGTTAGGTGCAGTTGTGCTCATCACCAGAGGACTGGTATTGTACAATAAAGAAAGTGGCCTTTGTTCTAGTTTCTGGAAGGAGACTCTAAATCTTTGGAATATCCTTAGTAATAGAAGTGCCTTTGTCATTCATGAGCCCCTCAGATCATATCTGAATTTATGCTAATGAGTTGACTCAGAATGGGGGCTGATCATGTTGGAAAGACAAACCATGTGATTAGGAGGGTTGGGACTTTGAGCCACTTGACATCAGCTGGATCTCTCCACGTCTGGGGATGGAAGAGGAGGCTGGAGGTTGAGTTCAATCATGTGGCCAATGATTCAATCAATCAGGCTTACGCAATTAACTCCCGATAGAAACTCTGAACATTGAGTTTAGTAGAGCTTTCTGGTTGGTGAAAACATTGATGTGTCAGAGGGGTGACATGTCCTGATTCCACAGAGAGAGCAGGGAAGCTTTGCATTAAGAACTGTCTCAGAATTTGCCTTGTGTCTCCTCATTTGCCTGGTCCTGATTTGTATCCATTATAATAAAACTCTTATACAATTTTTCTAATCCTTTTTTATGCATTTATATATGTATAGTCTCTATAGGCAATACAAAGTGTTATCTTATGTTTGTTTTATTTGACAAGAAAATTTGTGTATCTATCTGAAGTTTTGTTTTTTTTCAGTTAATACTTTTTGGAGAACTAATATTTATAGTTACTTCATTAAAAACAAAACAAGGCAAAACACTTCTGCTTATCCATTCCACTACTGATGGACATGGAAGTTGCTTCCTAACTTTAGCTATTGTTTCAAATGATGATGTAATAAGCATCCTGTGCATGCCTCCTTGGACCGATGTGGGAGTGTTTCTCTAGGGAGGGTATCCTTGAACAGATCTGCTGTGTGCCTTTGAAGATTCTGGTGTCTCTTAAATCATCCCTTAAACTATTTTAAAAATAGTTTATTTAGTGATGGTTTGCTGATTTCAAACCAACGTCTAGAAGTTATAGCAGTTATGCAAAAGGTGATGATGGGGAACAATTTGGTGGTAGTTGAGGTGGCTGTCAATTAACCACCAGGGAGACAGAGGTTTTATTTTTGGCTAGAGGAAAACATTCTATTTTTGTTTATCGTAAGTTGTAAGATAATTCACAAGGTAAGTTTTTTTTTTTTTTTTTGGTGAGGAAGATTAGCCCTGAGCTAACATCTGTTGCCAATCTTCCTCTTTTTGCTGAGGAAGATTGTCCTTGAACTAACATCTGTATCCATCTTCCTCCATTTTGTACATGGGATGCTGCCACAGCATGGCTTGATGTGCGGTGTGTAGGTCTGTGCCCAGGATCTGAACCTGCGAACCCTGGGCCACCAAAGCAGAGCACACAATCTTAACCACTATGCCACAAGTCCGGCCCTCGAGAAGGTAAGATTTTTAGGGAGAATGAAAAAATGTTTAGTTAGTGTTGTGATTTTGCAGGTTCTGGTCCAATTTATTTGTATCTTCTATGTGTGTGTGTGTGTGCACGTGTGTGTGTGTATGCATGCAGGTTGCACTTACACACATAAGAGAATAATTCTTATTTAAAGAGGAGGTATCGGGCCGGCCCCGTGGCTTAGCGGTTAAGTGCGTGCGCTCCGATGCAGGCTGCCCGGGTTCGGATCCCGGGCGCGCACAGACGCACTGCTTCTCCGGCCATGCTGAGGCCGCGTCCCACGTATAACAACTAGAAGAATGTGCAACTATGACTTACAACTATCGCTTGGGGCTTTAGGGGAAAAATAAAATAAAATTTAAAAAAAAAAATAATAAAATAAAATAAAGAGGAGGTATCATGTTCGTCATCCTTGGCAAGTTTCTTTTCCAACTCTGGCAAGTGTTAATCACAGAATAAGTCTGCTCAGGCTGCTCTAACAAGATACCATAGACAGAGTGGCTTTGACAACAGACATTTATTTCTCATGGTTCTAGAGGCTGGAAAGTCCAAGATCAAGGTGCTGGCTGATTCAGTTCCTGGTGAGGGTCTTCCAGGCTTGCAGTCAATGACTTTCTCATTGTGTCCTCACAAGGTGGAGAGAGAACCCTGGAAGACACTTCTTATGAGGGCATTCCTAACTTACTTTTCTTAATAGGATACTAATCCCATTATGAGGGCCCCACCCTCATGACCCCATCTAAACCTAATTAACTCCCAAAGACCCTATCTCCAAATACCATCATATTGGGGGTTAGGACCTCAAACATGAATTTTGGGGAGACACAAACATTCAGTCTATAAAAAGTGGTTACCTCATTTTCATCCCAAGCCCTTTGGAGAATGGCCGCAGTACCAAGTTTGTGGGTCACAAACTTGTAGTTAATGATGATTTCTTGCCATGGTTATTCTTTTATCCATTCTCCTCTCCCATCCATGATAGTTATGGAACAGTGTTCTACAACCATCTTGGTATTTCCTTCTTAAGAGGTGCCAAAATGATACCATCAGCCAGATGGTTCAAAAATTCTGATTGGATCCCAAGGCATTGGTACTTTTATTTCTAAACAGTTACAGGTAAGAATCATAGCCTTGGACACCAGGGGAAATTTGCTTACCTAATCTTGAGGCTCATCACAGACCATAATCATTTTTTACATAGGGCCAGTTCTCAAGAGAGGAAACCCAGAGCAAACCTGACCCCTGCTTTATCTTGCAAAGTAATGCTCAATTTCTTACCTTCAGGTAATCCTCTCTGCAAGCAGTTCTCTAACCTTGTACATATGAAAGAAACGATCAGGTTAAGGCTAGGGTTAGCAGGGAAGATGCAGTATGTGGTTAGCAAAGTCTTTCTTGCATGAAGGAAAGGAGTTGGCGTCTAGGTGCCATTTATTTGTCTCCCTGCACAGTTATTCTCTTCCTCCTCTTCCTGATTCTCTGGCCACATAGTCTCTCTTCCATTGGTATATTCACCATAGTTCTTCCTGTCTCTCCTTTCTTCTTAAGCCAGTTTCACAATTTCACCACCCAGGAATCATGGTAACATCAATGACACTCATTTATACTAATAGCTAACATTTGCCAAGTATCTCCTTAGTTATAGGAACTGCATGTTTGCATTTAATTCTCATACCAATCTTAAGAGATTGGCCTTAATATTATCCCGATTCTATAACCGTATGTGTGTAATTTTCCCAAAGTCTCACAGGTGGCAAGTGGCAATGCCAGGATTTGTACCTGACTCCATTCTTTTAATTGCTACTCTGTTCTTCACCAACTGGGATTTTCACTTTACTTCCAAAATTATTTAATTCTCATGACAGTACTTTAAAGATGGGATGATAACAGCCCATTTTTCAGATGAAACTGCCAGACTCAGCAAAGTTAGTTTGCCCAAGATCACCAACAAGTGGAGGTTCCAGGGGAAGCCCTTCCTCTTCATCAAGCTGCCTCAGTTTAATTCTTCCCGGTTGCATTGAATTGAATTGAGGTCTCAAGGTCTCCTGTCCCAAGCCAGAAAATAAACTGTGAAATGCAGAATGTGTCTGTTTCATTGACTTGCTCTTGCTCTTTTCTTATTTTTGTGACCTTGAAGGTCCCTTTATCATCATCTTTTTGTGGGACGTGGTTCAACATTGCCCTCTGGTCTTCCTGTACCCTGCTCCCGCGCCCAAGATACAGCCAGGCCAATCTATATTTTAAAGTCGTCTCAAGTTATGTTCAAATCTCCAGAGTCCTTGCAGCCTTGAGGAGCACTGGATCTAATTTTAAAATGATTTATCGTTGCAATTTGTGCTAATATCATTATAAATCATCAATTTACATAGGCTGAAGATATGATTAATTCAAATGTATTCATTTATTTTAGATTAATATGCACCCACTGACTAACTTCTGTATTCATTTACACACAAGATTAAAAACAGATTATTACATCCAAACAACTACCTACACCAGGCAGCTTGAGTAGAATTGCCCATTTTCAGTACTGGCAGGGTAGGTTGAGGATTGCTTTTGCAATCCTGAAGGGGTTGAAGGAAGAAGCATCACACCTGGTGTGTTATCACAGCAACAGGCCTTCAGCTTCTGACTTTCACTGCCATTGTTACCTGCACTGCCTCCAGGCACATCAATACTTGTCAGCCTTAGTTTTCCAATCTATAGAGACATAATGAATACTGACAAGGTGCTTACTACATGCCCAACCATGAACATAGGGCTTAACAGATACAAATTCATTTAATCTTTACAACAACTCTATAAGGTAGGTACTAATATCATCCTATTTTACAGAGGGGGGACTGAGGCTCAGAGAGATTCAGCAACTTGCCCAAGGTCAAGCTAGCTAGTGTTATAGCTAGTAAGTTTCAGAGACAGGATTTGAACCCCAAAAATCTGGTTCCCGAGTCCATGCTCTTAGCCACTCTGATATATGGCTTTAGGATTAAGCAGAATTATGCAAGCATTGAAAGGATCCTTAGAGATTTCTTCAAAACATTTCTAATACTAATTGGTGATATATAGACTCTTAGGGGCTGAAATCGTGTCAAGTATTTCCTATGAAATTGCAAGATACCCAGTTTACTTCTGGACAAAAGATAGTTGCTCAATACACATGAGTTTCAATTAGCTATTGATTATTTTACCTCCATAATGGAATTATATCTTTAGGATGAAGATATTTGATTAATGCTCTAAAACTTTGGAGTTGTAAGATGTGAGTTTGCTTTCCACTTCCAACAATCCTTAGTTCAGCCACCGTGCACACAGTCCCTGGGGAGCCTTAGTTTCCTGCTCAATAAAGTGGTCGTCTTCAATCTGAGCAATGAGCTCTTACCATGCATCAGCCTATTCCACAATGCAGTTTCATAGGCAGTCCAAGCCCTTATTAACTTGGACCTTAGTTGCTAAACCCCTGCAGTTGTTTCCAAGTGCTTCACTACTGAAGGAGAGTCCAGGAACTGGGTCACCTGTTTCCAATCTGTTAGAAGTTTACAGGCAAAGGCATTGGGTTGACTTGAAGTACAAAGTATGATTAATGATTTGAAGTACTAATGGAATGTTGGCCCTGCAAACATGCCTTTCTCTATATTTCCGTAAAGGTCTTTCTTACCTAAGACCTTGAATTTTAAATTATAGTCCTAGGTCCACTTTTTATAGCCTAAACATGTCTGCCGACTGCCTATTTTGTGAAAGACATTCTACTTGGTGGGAGCAGAATGATGTTAACAATAATAAATATGTCATAATCTTGTAGAGCAGATTTTATTTCAAAGTATTTTCATGTACTGCATTGTATCATTGAAGGAGCAGTGAAATGGGAGACGAAGGTTTGAACTGGGCTTTATCATCATGAAGAGACCTTAGATAACTCACTGTCCCTCCTTGGGTACTGATTTCCCTATCTGATTTGGGACCTGGATTAGTTGACCTGAACTCTGATTTTCTATGATGCTTTGCCACTTTGTCTTATTTAAAGTACAAGATGTAGCCCCTCACACATTGAAGGGCATACCCTGGGGGCTCAACAAAGCCTAGATGAACTGAACTAAAAATATACGAATTGTTTTAAATCACAGGCTCTGGCATCAGGCTGCTGGGGTTCAAATTCTGGCTTAACTATTCACTACTTGGCAAGTTACTCAATTTCTGTTTTCCCATCTGTAAAATGGGGATGATAGTAGCACCCATCTCACAGAGTCATGCAGGAAGTAAATTAGTTAATAAATGCAAAGTGCAAAGAGCAGTGCCTGGCTCATAATAGATGCTCAATAAATGCCAGCTGCTTCTGCCCGCTTAAGAAATTTGGAACATTTTCACATGTACTCGTGATTTCAAAAAATCCAAATCAGACGCTAAGGTCTGAAGCAGAACTGAGCAGAGGACAGGGACAGATTTGGAGATCAAAAAGGAGGTCTCTGGACCACTAGAAGAGGTTGCAGCTTTGTCTTGGAGATAAGTATGTTTAAATGGTGGAGAGAAAGCTATAAGGTGAAAAACGGCTAACGATGTTGGAGCTTGGGAACCAGGTCTCGGAATAATGTTCTCCGCATTGCTCATTCTGATGCTCCCAAAGGTCAAATTTATTTTTATGAAGCTGATTGTCCTTTCTTTCTTTTTTAAAAAAATTTTTAGAGATTTTAATTTTTTAGATCAGTTTTAGGTTTACAACAAAATTGAGAGAGGTACACAGATTTCCCATGTATCCCCTGATCCCATACATGCATAGCCTGCCCCGTTATCAACATCACTCACCAGAATGGTACTTTTTTTGGTACTGCCCTAAAAACTTTCTATGCTCAGCCTATTCATCTCTTCCTCCACTCCCCACTGCTCCCCCTACCCTGCAACCTCTGATCTTTTTATTGTCTCCATAGTTTTGTCTTTCCTAGAATATCATACGGTTGGAATCATACAGTATGTA
The DNA here is from genome assembly GCF_057802395.1 of Ceratotherium simum simum. Classification (NCBI taxonomy): domain Eukaryota; kingdom Metazoa; phylum Chordata; class Mammalia; order Perissodactyla; family Rhinocerotidae; genus Ceratotherium; species Ceratotherium simum. The sequence continues at coordinate 10,720,015 of NC_141907.1, forward strand.
GCCTTTTCATTAATATACATTTAAGGTTCACTTAATAATATATTTTAAGCTTCCTCTATGTCTTTTTCACGGCTTGATAGCTCATTCCTTCTTAGTACTGAATAATATTTTATTGTCTCAATGTTCCACAGTTTATTTATCCATTCACCTACTGAAGGACATCTTGATTGCTTCCAAGTTTTGGTAATTATGAATTAAGCTGCTATAAACTTCCATGTGCAGTTTTTTGTGTGAACATAAGTTTTCAACTCCTTTGGGTAAATGTTAAGGAGCACAATTGCTGGATAGTATGGTAAGAGTATGTTTAGTTTTGTATCCTTTCTTTTTAAAAACATTTGAGTTCTCTTGTCCAATGGCTTGATTTTCTAGCATTTTGCAAATTTGCAGGGACCTTATTGTTACCCCTAATGGACGCTGGCCTTGCTATCTTTCTCCCATTCCCTCCCTTAGAGAAAGGTTCTACCATCTACCATCCCACCAAGCCCCAAGTCCTGAGAATCCTATCTTCCAAAAATATTTCCATCCATCTGATCCCCTCTTTCTCCACTTTCAGGTCAAGGTCTCTTTGCCTCTTACTGGGACTGTTGCTATGTAATAATCTCTTGCCAGTCTCTCTGCTTTTGGGATAGGAACCTTTCATGTTGGATTCAGTTTGCACTCTTAACACCTCTACTAGGCAGTGGGAAGGAGCACAGAGTCTGGGGTTGGTTTGTTCAGATTAATTTTCAGCTTCACCTATATATTCTTGGGGAAATTACTTAATTTGTCTTGCTCTGTTTTCTTACCTGTAGATAACAATAACAATATACACCTAATAATAACTCATGATATTGTTATGAAGATTAAATACAATTATCTATGCTAAGTAAGTAAAATAGTGCCTGACTTACAGTCATCCTCAAAAATTAATACTATCACTATTACTTGTAATATGACTACCACCACCACCACCACTACCATCATCACTGAAAGTGAGGCTGGAATGATGGACAAGTTCTAGATGTCACTCACATTGCAGTTCTGGGTATCAGCCAGTCACCACACATCAATCCATGCCTGTTGAATTGTTAAGACCACAAAGCACCTGAAACTCTAACAGATAAGATATGTTCAAAGAAATAAGATTGCTGAACCTAGTGAAGGGCAATGGCACGTAAGTAAAAATAATGTTATAACAGTAGTTGTCTGTTATTATTACTGTGGGGAGACACACTGTGAGAAAAACAATCTTCAGCTTAGCTCCAGAGCTGAGGAAGCAGAGCCCGTGGAAGGGAATGGAATAGAACATACTACATTGCATCTCAATCTAGCTTAGTTTTCCCTACAACACTACACTACATTTATATTATCCCCCTTTTGTGGCTGAAGATTCTGAGGTTTACAGAGTTGAAAATGGCAGAGATCAAAACTCTTCTAAAACACCGTGTTCCTTCTCTGGACTTTTGCTCACCATAGGAAGCTCTTTCTAACAACATCACACGTCCAAGAACGCGATGATTGTCTTAGGATGCAGGAGGATCCCCATCACAAGAGTTGTTCAAGCTGAAGCCAATGTGTTGGGAGGATGTAAGCATTGGAGGAGGGCTGGGATGAGATGATATTTAAGGTTCTTCTGAGGCTGAGAGTCTAAGCCTTTGTGAAGCTCAGTGCTACACCTTGAATAGAACCTCCAGTTTGTGAGAGCATGTTTAAAAACGAACTTGTATAGTTAGTTAGTAACCTTTATCTACAAATCCCCTCAATGAAATTACAGAGCATTAATTAGCCATGAAACTCCACAGAGGGACATTTGCCTTACCCAAAGTCAGCATTTTCTAACTTCCTGTAAATATTCACACACATGAAGCAGTTAATAGACTTTCTCATGCAGAACATTCTCGGCCACCAATGGAAAAATTCTCTAAAAGATGGATTGCTTTCCCATGGCCTCAGGACAACTGCTGTCAGAATCTTTATGCCACCTGACACCGACAGTTAATATCAAGCCTCAAAGTACTGATTCTAGGGCCAAATGAACACAGATCCATGAGGATTCCATTTTATTTTCTTACCAAGACTTGACTCCCTGCTGGGTACAGTGCTGGGGGCGTTCCATGCATTACAACATATGATCCTCAAAGCAACCTTGCTTAGAATGTATTTTACAGATGCCATTTTACAGATGAAAAAGCTGGACCTCAAACAGGCTAGATCTGAGCTGTCCAATAGATAGCCACTAGCCACATGTGGCTATTTAGATTTACATTTACACTAGTTATAATTAAATACATTTAAAAATTCAGTTCCCCGGTTGCCCCAGCCACATTTCAAGTACTCACTAGCCACATGTGGCTAGTGGCTACCATGTCGGACTGTGCAGATTAGAATATTCTTGTCGTCTCAGGAAGTTCTTTTGAGCAGGGCTGGCCTGGAAGGTCATTTCAATGGTAGAGCTGGGATTGAGAAACCAGGCCTTTGATGCTCTTCATGCAGTGTTGTGCTCCAGAGAAAGCCCTGTGATCTATAGCAGATGCTCTCAAACTCCTTAAGTCGGAGATGAATGAAATTAGCAGGAGCATCTGGGTGGATATGTGAGTGCTGTGGGATGGTGGGGGGTGAGCTCTTTAAATAGGCTTTCTGGATGTCCCTAGATGTTAACCAAGTTCACACGGTTAACCAGTGTCAGGACTCAGATCTGGGTCTAACTCCATAGCCCTTCCCTTCAGAAACGTACTCTGCTTCTCTGTATGACTTAAAAACCCAGTATATTTCAAAATCATTTCAGCCAAATCACTACAGATAACTTGCCCATCAACTGGTGGATTTTTTTCACTTACATCCTTGATGTTGTAAATTGATCAGTGATCATTTGAAGCCCCAGCGGGGACGTTTTATGTGAAGCCCCAGCAGGTACATTTACTGGCGTCAGTTCTCAGAGCCTCTTTCTACCCAGCGTCTCCTCCTGGAATCTTCCTCGTAGCAATTCTGAAGTTCAGAGCCATCTCCAAACTGCATAAGAAAAGCAGACGGAATATTTAGTGCAGTTGCTGGAGCCATAAAAGAAAAAAATTAACCAAGCTTATTAGGCTCCCTGTTTCTTTTCTCCCATAAAGGGAGCAATTGGCAATAAATGCCGTTCTGCTTTTTAACAGATGAATGGCCCAGTTGTGATAAATCCACTAGCATTTTCTGGGGGAAATATATTTTACTCCTGACAGTTTTAGTAGTGGGACCATATTTTTCAAAGGAGTAGTGAGAACAAATTTGTGAGGATTAAACTTTTCAAACCAGTGTGAACGCTGGGCCATGAGAAATCCAGCACCTTTGGGGTTGGATTTCAAAATCAGGGGAGAAGTCCATTTGTCCATGGTTCTTTCCTTCTCTTGTCAGCTTGCCAGCAGGATCTCCATCTTTCAACACCTCTATGTTTTTCTTTGATTTACATTTCTTTCTGGGATTAGGGAGTATACATATATTTCCTTTGTGTTTTAGGTAAGGTAAGTGAGGCTCAGAGAGAACAACTGGTATACCCAGTCATACACCTAGTGAGTCAGGCATCTAGGATTTGGACCCTAGTACTTTGCTCTCCTATTCATTTCATTCAATTTAGCTTTTGTCTGGCAGAGGGTGAAGAAAATGCCTGGGAGTTAGGAAATCTAGGTTCTAGCCATAGTGTGCAACCGACAGGTGAGATGACCCTGGGCAAATCACCTCCCTCTTATGTTGTTTCTTTTTCCCTACACAGTAGGTTTTAACTTGCCTGGGACTGAGGAATTTTCTATGACATGGGACTTTTAGTTCTAAAACCTGGAAAATCCCAAGCAAACTGGGATGAGTTGGCCGTCCCAGTTCTGGTGCTGATCCATTTTTCTTCACTACAATCTCTCCTTGGGCAGTCTCATGTGTTCCACTGACTTCAAACATCAGGAGTAGTGAGAACAAATTTGTGAGGATAGTTAGCCATTCTCTGTGTCCTTCCCAACACCTCCCCTTAGCTTCAGTCCATCTGCCTGATGGACATACTCAGTGAGATGTACCACAGTTATCTCTACCGCAGCCTGCCCCAGACTGGTCTCACCCCCTCCCTCTGCCATCCATCCCATACCCACTTCTCCAGTTGCATTCCCTACTGCTGTCAGTGGCACTACCATCAATCCCATTACCCAAGTAGCAACAAGGAAGCGGCCTTAGAATGCTTTACTTCCTCATCCTCATCTTAGAAGTCTGCAGGTATTGTCACTCTGTCCTTCCAACTGTTTCTTGAATTTGTCTGCTCACTCTATCTCAATAACATGTGCCTTAGTTCAGACTCTCATCGTCTCTTGCTTGGACTGTCACACCAGACCGTCAGGCTTCTGGTATTGTTTCCTACCCCATTCTATCCTGTGCCCTATTGATCAGGTAACTCCAGGTTTCCTTAAGAGTCTACTTTTTGGGGTATAGATTTGAAGTACGTTTCTTCCTTGGATTAGCAAGTATACATAGACATATATTCTCCAGCACTCCCTAAAATTCTGTTAGCTGTTGCTATCCTTTTATATATCCTTCTTCCATCTAAGTGGCCAGTATCTGTTTCTGTTGCTGGCATCTAAGAACTCTGATGAATACAGTGCAATGATGAGCAGTAAGATCGGTTCAAAGAAGGTTCAAAGAAGGATAAAACTTGGTGTGAGAGACTAAGGTGGGAGTTTGTCATCTGAATGAACATATCAAGATCAAGATGAGAAATTTAGCTGAGACAGCAGTTTCCCTAAAATGCTGAGATCACTTTGCTGTGTTGGGAGTGTCCTTTAGGCATTTCCAGGCACACACAGCTGGAGTGGCGCTGAGTCATCAGAACTGGGTTCTGAGCCAGATGAGCCACTTACCTGAGCTTTGCCCCAGGTAGGTTGATACTTAATGTTTGTTCAGTTGAAAAAACTGTTGTGCTCTTTGGCACATCAACCAAACTCCCCAGCCTTAGTTTCCCAATCTGTACATGAGAAACTGATATGCATTAAGAACCTACTCATTGTGGTGTGAAAGAAGAATTCTTATATAAAATCAGGCTGCAGTCATTTCTGCTTTCTGGGAGTATAGGGGACAGTGGCAGAATTCATGCTTTTTTTTTTTTTTTTTTAATTGATGTTTTAATGGTTTCTAACATTGTGAAATTTTGGGTTGTACATTTTTGTTTGTCCATCACCATATATATGACTCCCTTCACCTCTTGTGCCCACCCCCCACCCCCACTGCCCCTGGTAACCACAGTCCAGTTTTCTCTGTCCATGTGTTGGTTTATATTCCACATATGAGTGAGATCATACAGTGTTTGTCTTTCTCTTTCTGGCTTATTTCACTTAACATGAATTCATGCTTTTTTATTCTTTAATAAAAGAATAAAAGCCTTTTGACTATAAAAGATAAGACCCCTGAGCCTACTTTGGAATAGAGAGATTGATTAAAGGGTCTGAAATTGTCCTATCTAATACAATAATGGATTTTTCAGGTTCTTCCTGGGGATTTTAGAGACTTTAAGGGTGGGAGTCAGTGAGCTGGGTAAGGATGATAGTTGGCACTTGGTTGTTGGAGTAGGGGGCAGGTAATGGGAGAGCTGATCTGTTGGGAGAAGGCAGGTCCCAGCAATATGGGAGGAGACGTATACTCAGGAGAGAGATGGTGTGGGAAAGCTTGACGAACTTTAGAATCAGTGATGTCTGAGAGCAAATTTCTTTTCTATCTCATGTTGCAATTCCTTTCCATGTTCCTAAAGCTTCAGGAAAACCTGTCTCCCAGAGCGGCATTGTGCTTGGGTGCTTTGAGGAATAGAAGGGAGACGGCTCCATTCGTGCTCGGGTTGAAAAGATGTAGAGGAAGAACAGGAGTCAGCCATCAGGAGTGTACATGAGATGCCCACACAGGCCGTCGGGACTGGAGAGACGGCATTTGGGTTTGGAGGTGAGAGGCCATAACCAGGAGGCTACACACACAAGAAATTCCTTCTCCCCCAATCCAGTTCACAGACGTGATCAGGAGGGGCCTGTTTTTCCTGCAGAAACATGTAGGTTGGGGACTTCAGTCATTTTATTTAAAAATTAGAGGAAACTGTGAGTCCAGAAGGAGAAACTTAAGTTACACTCATGCCAGGTAGTTTACTGATATATTGACAAAGGATTTATTGAGTCTTCACTATGTTTCAGACTTTTACAGATATTATTTCATGGGCTCCTAACCCAGCAGGTGAGGATTAGTATTACAATAAACACTTGAGGTGAGGAAGCTGAGCCATTGTGAGATGGGGCGACAGTCCCGCTCCTGCCTCCTTCTAGGTTAGCAGGCAGCTTGCATCTGATGATGTGTGAGAAGGTGCTCAGTCATTGCAAGGCCCTGGGAAATTGCAAGGGTTTACTGCCATTTTTTATTTTCCAGGTAAGGAACCAGAGCAGAGAGAAGAATGGCAAGGGAAGTGTGGCCTTTTCCTGGGCCAGCTGGTGGCAGGGTCAAGACCACAGAAACCATAGCGTTTGTGCTGTTTTCCTACCACAGCTGGATCTAATTTTATTAAGTGCTTTACAGCCACTTTTATTAGATGGGCCTTGGCTAGTGTGGCTCTCACTTGCAGGTGAACAGGCCTAGAAAAGTTAGCGTTCTCTCCATCTTGCCCTTTCTACCTTTTAAGGGCTGAATTGTGTCCCACCAAAAGATGTGTTGAAGCCCTAACCCTGGGTATCTGTGAATGTGACCTTATTTGGGAATAGGGTCTTTGTAGATGTACCAAGTTAAGGTCATTAGGGTGGACCCTAATCCAATACGACAGGTGTCCTTATAAGAAGAAGACACAGACACACCCAGGGAGAAGGCTTGTGACGACAGAGGCAGAGGTTGGAGTAATGCAGGTGCAAGCCAAGGAACGCTGAGGATTGCCAGCCACCACCAGAAGCCAGGAAGAGGCAAGGAAGGATCCTATCCAGAGTCTCTGAGGGAGCGTGGCCTTGCTGACACCTTGATTTTTGGACTTCTGCCCTCCAGAACTATGATACAATGCATTTCTGTTGCTTTGAGCCACCCAGTTTGTGGTACTGTGTTACAGCAGCCACAATAAACTAATACATGACCATAAGTCACCTTTATACTGGCAGAGGTCAGCTCCTGAGTTTCTCTTTCATGCTCTGCAAAGATCACTTATTCCCTCTCATTCACTCATGTGCATGGCTGTGCTAGGCATTTTACAAGAAATACAATCACAAGCCATGTTCTCAAGTTAACTTCAATTTAGAAAAACAAGAAATTCACATCAAGAGCTGGATTAAATGAGATGAGATCGTGAATAGAGTGTGTCTCTGGGTCAGTCCTCAGTGCTTGGTAGGCACTCAGTACCAGAAGGTGTTACTGTGAACAACACCGAGAGAGGCAGCAGCTGCACCACGGACTTGAACTAGACTGGGGGAGTCGGAATCTCGGCTTCTCCGGTCTGCACTTACTGTCTCTCTAGAGTGACCTTTCTCCTCTCTCGCCCCAGTGCTCTATCACATTTTCCTATTTATTTTCTTCAGGGCCCTTAGCAGTCCCTGAAATGACCTTATTCATTTATTTGTTTATATAGTGCAGGCCTTCTCAACCTCAACGCTATAGACATTTGGGCCCCATCATTCCCTGTTGTGGGCTGTCCTGTGAGTTGCAGGATGTTGAGCAGCATCCCTGGCCTCTACCCACTAGATGCCAGCAGCACTCCTCCCAGGCCTGACAATCAAGTATGCTTCCAGACACTGCCTAATGTTCCCTGGGGGAAAATCGCCCCCTGTTGAGAAACTCTGATTTCAGTATTGTCTCTGCAAGCAGGAACGTCATCTGTCTTGTTCTCTATCATACCTCCAGCATCTAGAATAGTGTGCTTACATACTGTATGCTAAGTGAACGCCGACTAGCTGGCTGGAGAGCTGCTGCAGAGTTCAGTTTGCTGTTAAGTGGGAACTCTGAGGAAAATACCCCATCTCAGATTGGAAAATACCCCAGGGGAGGCATCTCTGAGGAGCTGGCATGTGATGGAAACTCCAAGCATGAGCAAGCTTTATCCTGCCAGTGGCGGAGGGTGGGCATTTCCAGCAGAAGGAGTGCCTTGGAAGAGAGGATGAGGTGGGGTGGAGTGTGGGATGTTGGTGTAACACGTGGTGAGGCTAGAGGACAGAACAACCAACTGAGAGAGGCTGCAGGGCCACAGGGACGAAATCCTAAGGGCCTGGACTAAGACAGGGGCAAAGGGATGGAGTTCCATGTTAAGATGTCTGATTAGTAAGAGAACGTTACTCTGAAGTCATTAATATACCTGATTATTCTCTTGATTTGTGCTCCTTGCTGATGGATTAGTGCTTCATGAAATGCTGTTACCCTTATAGCTCATATTTCTCTCTTTTTACTTTTACTCAGCAACTATCACTTCTGATCATTTTTACCCTAATTGTATATAACATTACTTTCCTTTAAACATATTATTTTAAAACATTTTGTTTTACAGTTCACTTTATGGCTTTAAATTCTGTAGACAGTGGTCATAAATCTCTCTGGAAAGAAAATGGAAGTTGTCTGTTTTAATTTCATATCAATTCCCGACTGCTTGGGAAGAGGTATGGGAGACACACACAAAAAACTTTTCAAGTGCTTGCAATTGTCCATATTTTACTAGTGGGTTGCTGTTTTTAAACGGAATAGATAACTTTCAAAATGCATGTGTTTGAGGTGAGGGTTTGAAGACGTATTTTGGGACAAGGTGCAAGGTTTAGAATACAAATAGCAGTTTAATTTTGGGATGTGACAAAAAGATGGCAGTGATGAGATTTAAGAAATAGCACAGGTTTTGGGCCAGAGAGATTTCACTTGAATTCTGGCTCCTGTGCTCACTAGCACTGTGATCCTGGGCAAGTTACATTAATCTCTGTCAGTCTTCATTTTTTCACCTATACAATGGTGGAGGAATGTAATAAACCATCCCTAAAACAGTGCCATGAAAGATCAACAGCAATCAGTTATTTTGCTCACTCAGTTATTTTTTCTTCTGGGCAGGGCTTAATGGGGATGGTTTGTGTTTGCTTCTCATGGCAACAGCTGCAGTGACCAGAGTGGAGTTGGAGGATGCATTTCCAAGGTGGAGCACTCACCTGGCTGGTAAGTTGGCGTTGACTGTTGGCTGGGAGCTCAACTGAGTTGAGTGCCTCTATGTGACCTCCCCAGCTTGGTGGTCTCAGAATAGTTGGACCACTTACATGGTCTGGCTTCTCCCAGAATGAGTGTCCCAAGAGAACTTGTCAGAAGCTGTGTGGTTTTTTATGACTTAATCTCAGAAATCAAATAGTGTCACTTCTGACATATTCTATTGGCTAGAGCAGTTGCAAGCCTGCCCAGGGGACATAGACACCACCTCTTGATGGGAGCAGGGGCAGGGTGACATTGTGGAAGAGCACATGGGACGAGAGAGACTGTTGTAGTGCTCTTGAGAATATATAGTCTTCTGCACTGATGAATATCAAATGCAGTGCATTGTATAGATTCTGTCACAGGATAAATGCTTAGTAAATGGGAACTATTACTATTCCTATTAATTATAATTGAGTGCTATTTAAATCAAGTTTAAGTTAGGTAGTAGTTCTATCCTTGCTAACAGTTCAAGATCTTTCTCCCCAAATCTGTTTCTCTTTAAGCGTCCCTTACTGTACAAAAGCCTTATCATCATCCTGTTACATCTGGACACTTAGAAATCATCCCAGACACTTCCTTCTTCTTCCGCAACTTATATTTGATCCAGCACCAAGTTCCACTGATATTGCCTTCCAAAAAGCTCACAAATCTCTTCACTTTTCTCCATCTCCACAGCCTCTGCCCTAGTCTAAGCTGCCATTATCTTTTGCCTGAAATTCTCATTTCTCTGCCTCCATTTTGACTTTCCTCCATTCAGTTCTCCACATTGTAGTATCTAGTTGAAAGGAGGTCTGATCATGTCCTCACAATGTCATAAAACACTCCAATGGCTTCCGATTATTATTAAGACCCAAATCTTAGTAGGACCTACTTGCGGGGTCTCGCTCCCCCCATCTCTCAACCTCATCTTTTTTAGCATAGTTCACCTCCCACCTCCTCCCTCTGAACTTCTACCAAACTGGGCTTCTTTCATTTCCTGGAACTCCTGGACAGGAGCTTCACGCTTTTTGCCACAAGGCCTTTGCACATGGTGTTGCCATGACATGGATGCTACTTGTCCTGAACTCTACAACTGGGACAGTTACTCCTGTTCATTGCTTCTTTGGTATTATTACTTCAGATAGGATTACTTGAGGCGAACTACCAGGAACTCAACTTAAACTGGCTTATATAATAAGGATATGCTCTATCTCATATAATAGTTAAGTTCAGAGGTAGGAAAGGCTACAGAATTGGTTGTTTTGGTGGCTCACCAATGTCAATGACTTCTCTCTGTAACAAGGTTCTTTGAGTTTTTCCACGATTTGTTTTCTGCATTACCTTCAACCTATAGCAGGTTCCCCTCATGTTCACAAAATGGCTTGCAGCAGCAATGGAGCCAATCTGCTTTCTTGTTTCCATCTCCTCCAACCATGGAATAAAAACGCTTTACTTCAATATAACTGGACCAACATAGTTCATGTACCAAAGCACTCCTCAGACCAATAATAGTTGTCAGAGCGGTATCATGGTGTGATTGCCTTGGACTAATCAGGATCCACCAGTAGAGGCAGAAAAGTATTAGTGTTTCCTGAGTCACATGACTATGTGGGGGAGAAATGGACCCCTAAACAAATATGAGTTATATTAGAAAAGAGAGAGTGGGGAATAGATGCTGGGAGGCAGCCAATAGTGTCCACTTAAACAGCTATATCTCTTCTTGGTGGCATTTACCCTAGGTTGCAATTTTTTAAAAAATTCTTAGTAGTGGTGAAATACACGTAACATAAAACTTACCATCTTAACTATTTTTAAGTGTACATGTCAGTGGAATTGAGTACATTCACATTGTTGTGCCACCATCACCAACACCATCAATCTACAAAACTCTTTGCATCTTGCAAAACTGAAACTCTGTATCTATTAAACACAAGTGTCCATTCCCCCTTCCCTAGCCCCTGGCAAACATTGTTCTACTTACTGTCTCTATGCCCTTGACTATTCTGGGTACCTCATGTAAGTGGACTCAAATAGTATTTGTCTTTTTGTGGCTGGCTTATTTCACTTACTGTAATGGTCTCAAGGTTCATCCATGTTGTAACAAATGCCAGAATGTCCTTGTCTTTCCTTTTTAAGGCTGAATAATATTCTGTTGCATGTATTTACCACATTTTTTTATACTTTCATTTACTGATGGACACTTGGGTTGCTTGCACCTTTTGACTATTAAGAATAATGCTGCTATGTACTTAGGTTGTAATTTACAGTTATTCATGGGCGTCTTTGTTGTATGCTCTTTCTCCCCAGGTCTCCCCATGCTGGGAGCTCTACCAGGAAAAGGCTGCACCTTTTGTTTTTCCTCAGCACTGACTCTTAGAACCCAGGACAATGCCCAGTGGAGTGTAGGCTCTCAAATATTTGTTGACTTAGTGAGTGAACAAATTTAATTTGGGATATTTTGCAAATTATCTTACTTCTTCATGGTCACATTTTCTTTTCTTTAAAATCTCATAATTATGTGAAAATATATGTGAATTCTTAACTGAGAGCATACCTGGAGAAAGAAAAAAAGATTTGCTAAGTAAAAATACTCTACCAAGGGGTTATTTATTTGCTTGATCATTTGAGGCAATCATATATGGATTTTTATGGTAAAGGAGGATCAGACAATTTAAGTATTTGTAATAAAATCTGAAAAGATTTTTTTAATTCAGAATTTTATGAAGATGATACAAAGACTTGCATGGAAACCATACATTTTGTTATACTGCTACTTTCCGCATGAGAGCCCTCTGGTTCTGATATAAACTTTAGGCCCTCCTCACTCGGGCACTGGGGAGGAATCTTGGCTAGTTCCATGAGGGAAATGATTGGCTCAGAATGGCTTTTTCTTCACTTTGGGTTAAGTTCAATGGTACTTTTGTCTAATGCTATTCATTCTAAGGTTGGTTAGTATTTTAAAAATGATTATGGAAAACTTTAAACATATAAAAAAGTAGAGAGAATAGTATAATAAACTCCCATATACTCATGTGCAATTTCAACAATTATCAACTCATGGCCAATATTATTTCGTCTGTGCCTACATCCACTTCCACTTTCTACTTGAATTATTTTGGAGCAAATCCCAGACATTATATAATTTAATCCACATGGGTTTCAGCATGTATTTAATAGGAAAGAACTCTCTAAGGAAACATAACGACAATACTATTTTTATATCTAAATAATTCAAAATAGTTACTTATAATAATGAAATATTGAGTCAGTGTTCAAATTTCTCCAGTTATTTTATATTCTTTTTATAGTTTTTCCTATCAGGAGTCAAATAAATTTCGTACATTGCAATTGCTGGATATGCTTTACGTCTTTGTAAATCTCTTCTCTCTCCTCCTCTCGTCCTTTTTTCCCCTGGAATTTATTTGTTGAAAAACTACTTGTTTGGCCTGTTACCTTTCCTGTGTTCTGGATTTTGCTGATTGAATCCCTGTGGCATCATTTCACATGTTCCTCTGCCCCTCTATTTCCTGTAAATTGGTAGTTAGACCTTGAAGTTTGATAGACTCAGGTTGGGGTTTTTGACAAGAATACCACAATCTTTAGACAATGGTGTATTTTTCCATCACATCTAACCGACTGTCTTTCTGTGATGTTAGCAGTTATCCATGATCACTGCCTAGATCCATTATTTCATTAGTGTTCACAAAATGTGTTTCCAATTTTATCCTTTTTAATTTTTCTTTTAAGCTGGATTACTGCTATAAAGAGAATCCCCTCATTAAGCCTTTGAATACCCTCAAATATGCTTTGTACAGAAAAGGCAGGATAAATGCTTGATTACTTTTATTTACCAATTTTCACAACAGCAAAAGTGATCAATGGGATTTTCTCCTTACATTTCTCCCTTCATCCCTTTATTCCTTCTTCACCCTCCTTTCCCATAAGTAACTCATTTAAACTTATTATTAACTATGTGTATAACTAAAACATCTTCACTAATTTTAACATATTTGATGGATTTCAATAGGATTTGTTACTTTTTACTTTTAGAGTCTTTATTTCTATTTGAAGAAAATCTTTATGTTTATATATTTGATTTATATACATTACTTAAATGTCAATTCTTTGTCAATTGCTTATTATCCAGACTGTCCCTGCAGTATGCCAGTGAAGATATATAAGCAGAAATGTACTGAATGAGGCTTCCAAATAAGGTAATGTTTCCCTCATAAAAATAGATTTAGATTGGTGAATATTTTCTGCCCCTTTCCCTTCCCTCTTCTTCATACCTGGGATGTAGATGCAATGGCTGGAGGGGTAACAGTGATCATGCCACAGAGAGGATGGACACTTATATATGCACTTGGATAAGAGCAGAAATTGAATCAGAACTCAGTTGCTTGGTAATGTCTTTAAGGAATTGCTCCATTTTGAAATTACTGTAGCTGATTTCTTGTTATACAAGAAAAACAACCTCCAGCTTTTTAAGCCACTATTTATCGGCATTTTTGATATTTGCAGCTGCGTGTCTTCCATGATACATTTGTCCAAAGTCATGTACGAAAGTGGGAAAGCTGTGTTTCAAATCCAGGTTTGTTCATATCTAAAGCTTGTATTCTCTTATTCAATGATACGGAGAACCATGGGCAAAGAATACAGCTGAATACTTTTAGAAAGAGGATCCCCTCATTAACTCTTTGATTACTCTCAGGTACGCTTTGTGCATAAAAGACAGGATATATGCTTGATTTCTAAACAAGCCTGCTCTGTCCAAGGTCATGCGGTTCTCTGAAGAAGAGCCGAGAATTAACACACATTTTCAGCATCTCCTCAGGCAAAGAATGAGATGCTTCTGGCCCCATGTAATGAGCTGATAAAATGTACAAGCTTTTTCTTGCTCCTTGTCAAATGATTTCCAACCTTTCTATACCAACAAGGCCTCTTATATTAACTCTCTGCAAAGTACAACATGTTTTGAAAGATTTTGTCAAGCAAACTGTACTTAATAATAAATATTTGATTCACTTCCCCATTTAAATTTAATCAAATGCACATATAATCTCTAATCATAGTTTCTGATCTACATGACCAGTGTTAGCACACTGAATCAGCTCTAATTTCAGTCAAAAATAAGGATACTTTGGTTAGCCTGGACAGCCTTAAATTCTGTTAGGATTTTAATGGTAATAAAAATGCCCTGGGAATCCCCTGGTCACCTTTGAAGACTGCTATGGGTATGGGAACTCTGCTGGGGACCCAGGTTGGGGGTCCCTGCTGTAGAATCTGGTGGTCCATATTCTAGTAAGCTGGTTAGTTTTCACAACCACAAAAGGTGTAAAAGAGGTTTCAGTTGGAAAATGGATTTGCTTCTGCTTTAGGTTCCTCTTGGTGCCACATGCTGCTTCTGAGCTAGGCTGACCCTGAGTTAGCCCTGATTGTCCTGTACCCATCCAGCTCCTGATGCTGATCACCTCCCACCTGTAGTGTTAGGCAGGCCTGGGCCCTGAGAACCAAATTGTGGAGTATTTTAGGAACCCCATCCACAAGGGTAAGTGGGATCTAGAACTGGTCTTGCTAAGGTATCCAACCTGCCTGCTTGATGCCCCATAGATTATTCTGTAGCTTTTCCCTTCTGGCTCTTATCATACTTATTATGTTTGTGGTTGAGTTCTGTTTGGAAAACATTTACTGAGCAACTGCCATGAGCTAGCATAGTATTAGATGCCACGTTATAGAGATGAATAAGATCCCATGCTTATGATTGGGCTTCTGCCTAGATTCTAATTGATAATCAGGTTTTTTCCTCATTTGAAGACTTAGCGCTACCCTCAACAGGGTTTGTGAGACACTGTGTAGCTAATGCTAGTCTCCCCCTACCTTCTACTGGAGTCAGACCCCTCTGATGGGGTCCACTGATGGGTCCTGCTATAGCCCAGATGGGTTATCCACCATGTCAACACTGTAGGTCCTGCCTTTATGCTGAGAGGGGTCCTGTTGCCACATCCTTCCTACAAGATTAAGTTCCTATTTGTCCTTCTCCTATGTGACTCTCTCTCCTATTAGACTATAAGCTCCTTGAGGGAAGGAACTGTATTCACTTCAGCATCTCCAGCACCATGCCCAGTGCACAGTGAATGGTAGATGTTGGTTACCATTTGTGGAATAATGGATGAAAGTGAGTGCTGCGTGGAGAGAGGAGGAGAGACTTTGAGATGAGGGAGCCATGGACCTGAGAAGTCTGGAGATCGTATGGGCTGGACATTGTGAATGTTGAAGTCACATGATATGAGATGAAAGGTGATATGAGATGAAAGGAAGGCTATGGGCCAGATACTACTAGCACCATCATTCAAACTATCTGCAGAGTGAGTAATGGCCAAGTAGTGGTTAGAAACAGCATAGTGGGGGCAGGGGCTGGAATAGCTGGAGGACCTGAGCTTCAAGAGGACAGGGATTTTCACATAAGAACATAGGCAGCTGGGGTTGGCACTGGGGACCCAGCGTGCTGACCACAGCTCTGAGGATTGTGGAGGGACATGTCGAGAATGGGCAGATTCCATCTGGGATGACTGCAAAGGAATCATCGTTACCAGGGGAAAGCCAGTTCTCAGTTAAGGCAAGGAAGTGGTGGAGATACTCAGCGAAGAGGTTATGGGTGTGTGGCGATTGGTTCACCACACTGCAAAGACTGCGCAGATCAGCACCTTAGCTAGATTAGTCCCCAGGATGACTGCCTGCTTCACCTCATATATTTTCCCCTCTCCACCACCAAGGTCTCAGCATGCCTCATGGGAGTGTGATAGTTTTGGCTTTGCCCCAACTTCCTGCATCTTCTTAGATTGCCTTCAGCCTCTGGCCATGAGCTTTGTCCTTGCCAACTTCCTTGCGTCTCTGGTCCTGGCCTCTCGCCTGTCCTCCTTCCTCTGGTTCCCCAAATCTGGTTTCCTCAGATCTGAAAAGGTAGCTCCCGCCTCTCTCCACCTTGAGTTACCTCCCCTGCCAAAACTTTTGCTTAATTTGCTTTCTGACATTTCACACTGATATGTGGGTAATCATCAGTCGAGTTCCAAGTGCACTCATGACTCACATGTTTTTGAAGAATATGTGGAGGAGGGAGGAAAAAAAAGTTAAACCAAGAAAAAATGAGAGAGAGAGAATTTTAGTAATGTAAGCCGTGAAAGAGCCTACGAGTCTTGCTTTGGTTTTGTTTGTTTTAGAAAATAACTAGAGGCCATAATGTTTGAACTTTTCCATTGTCAAGTCTGCTGAGAATTCCAGCAGGGCTGACCCCCCCAAGACTGCTCTTTCTTCAGTTCCTGAGACAGAGGAATGAAAGTCTGAATCTTATTAAGCAGATCCACAGGACTCGGTTGAAAGGAATATGAAAACACGATTTTGCGTTCAAGCCTGAGAAGGAAAAATAACTCCAGAGTGAGCCAGACATACTTTGTGACTCCTTCAACAACTACTCAGCATGCATGTGTGTGAGTGAGTGAGTGTGTGTGTGTGTTTATCTTCTGGCTGGCAAACCGGTTCTAAAATTTGTACAAGGAGACAATTTCTTTTCTACAAATTTATTGGAAAAAAGTATCAAATGACATTTCCAAAAGAAACTTACTTTTTAAGAAGTGAGTTGCTCTGTGACACATTTGCTCCCATGGGCCTTTGCTAGGAAAGCCCTCTCTCCCTCCTGGTATCCCAATCTTATACACTTCAGGTGCAGCCAGAAAGTCTGCCCTTAGCTCTCCATCACGGAGCTTTCTCTCCCTTTTCATTTCTCCCTTATTATCTGTGCCATTTAATCAAACACACACTGCTCTGCCTTCTTGGGGTTTGAATATTATCAGGTTGCCTCTGGCTTACTCAAGTGAGCCTTTCCTCGGAGCTGTGACTCCTCAGGACTGTTTTTCCTAAAGCACAAGCTAGATCTGTCCGTTAATTCTCTATAATGCAGTTTCTAAGGCATTGCTGAAGGCTGTGAAATGAGAAAGGAATTACAATGCAGGCGGTATTACTACATATGGCTGTTCCTAGCCAAGCCCTTCCTTAGAGGGGCCCCTACACTACTGCTTTCTTTTTAGCCCTTGCGTATCTCCACATTGCGATGCCCAGCTGACCACTCTGAGAGGGAGTGCCTTGAATAGGTGGACTTCTCCTAAACCCGGTCCAGGCCCTCAACCCTCTGGAGGCCTTGAGGGAGAATTACTAAGGCTTCCTCTAAAACATTGGCCCAGTAATGCATCTCAAAGATATGACTGGATCTTACTTTACCTTTATCTAGTTAAAAATGCCCTGAAAGTGTTTTGCCCTAAACAAAAGCACTGTCTTCCTCCTTCCGTGGAGGAATTTGAGCCTCCGTCTCTGAAGAAGCAGAAGAATTGCTGGCAGCCTTCAAACGTCAGGGGCATGCTTCTAGCTGTCAAGATTTCAAAACATATGCATGCAGTTTCAGCTAGAGCACCCCAGAGCGCCTTAACTGTCTTCTCCCTCTCCTGCCTCTGTACAGGTTACCCTGTAATTAACATCTTGCACTAGTACATTTGTTAAAACTGATGAACCAATATTGAGACATTATTATTAACTCAAGTCCATAGTTTACAGTAGGATTTACTCTTGGTGTTGTATATTCTATGGGTTTTGACAAATGCATGTTGTCATGTATCCGACATTACGGTTTCGTACAGAATAGTTTCACTGCTCGAAAATTTCCCTGTGTTCCACATATTCTACCCCTTCCCCATCCCTGAACCCCTTCCAACCACTGATCTTTTTACTGTCTCCATAGTTTTGCCTCTTCTGGAATGTCGTAGAGTTGGAATCACACAGTAGGTAGCCTTTTCTGACTGGCTTCTTTTACCTGGCAATATGCATTTGAGTTTCTCCATATCTTTTCATAGCTTGATAGCTCGTTTCTTTTTAGTGATGAGTGATATTTCATTGTATGGAAGTACCACAGTTTGTTTATCCATTTGCCTATTGAAGACATCTTGGTTGCTTCCAGTTTTTGGCAATTATGAATAAAGCTGCTATAAACATTCGTGTGCAGGTTTTTGTGTGGACATAAGTTTTCAACTCATTTGGGTAAATACTTAGGAGCCTGATTGCTGGATTGTATGGTAAGTCTATGATTAGCTTTTAAGAAACTGCCAAACTGTCTTCCAAAGTGACTGTATCATTTTTCATTCCCACCAGCAATGAACATTGCTTCCCACTCTTGTCAGCATTTGGTGTTGTCAGTATTTTTGATTTTAGCCATTCTAACAAGTGTGTAGTGGTATCTTGTATGGTTGCTCTTAGCATTTTAATTTGTAATTCTCTATTTATATATGCTTATTTTCTATCTGTATGTTATTTTGGTGAGGGATCTGTTCAGATCTTTTCTCCATTTTTAAATTGGGTAGTTTGCTTTCTTACTCTTGAAGTTTAAGTGTTCTTTGTATGTTTCAGCTACAAGTCTTTTATCAGATAAGTATTCTCAAAATATTTTCTCTCAGTCTGTGCCTAGTCTTTTTATTCTCTTAACTGTGTCTTTCACAGAGCAAAATATTTTAATTTTTTTTTTTTTTTTTTTTTTGGTGAGGAGATCAGCCCTGCGTTAACATCTGCCAATCCTCCTCTTTTTTTGCTGAGGAACACTGGCCCTGGGCTAACATCCGTGCCCATCTTCCTCTACTTTATATGGGACGCCGCCACACCATGGCTTGCCAAGCAGTGCGTCGGCATGCGCCCGGAACCCGAACCAGCGAACCCCAGGCAGCCACAGTGGAGCGCGCGCACTTAACCGCTTGCGCCACCAGGCCCGCCCCGCCCCAAAATATTTTCATTTTAATGAAATCCAACTTGTCGATTTGTCTTTTCATGGATTGTTCTGCTGGTGTTGTATCTTAAAAGTCATCACCAAAATCAAAGTCCCTTAGATTTTCTCTTATGTTATCTTCCATAGTTTTGCTTTTTAAATTTAGGTCTATGACCCATTTCCAGTTAATTTTTGTAAAAGGTATAAGGCCTGTATCTATCCATATTTATTTATTTGTTTTGCTCTGGAACCATTTGTTGAAAAGGCTATCCTTTCTCCACTGCCTTTGTTTTTATTGTCAAGGGTCAGTTGACTATATTTGTTAGGGTCTATTTCTGGGCTATCTATTGTGTTCTATAAATCTTTGTGTCAATTGTTTTGTGACTTCCTATCTCTCCATTTATTTAGATATTCTTTGATTTTTTTAATCAGAGTTTTGCAGTTTGCTGCATATAAATCTTATACATACTTTTTTAGATTTGTACTTAAGAATTTAATATATTTTTTATGTTAATGTAAATGGTGCTGTGTTTTTAATTTCAAATTTCCATTGTTCCTTTCTGGTATATAGATTTATTTATTTTTACTAGAAAAAACCTCCAAAGAAGCTAAAAACAAGTCTCCAAATCATCTCAGTGTAAACGACATCTCACAGAAGATTGAGCAATTTCTTATCCAAAGTCTGATTAGTCCCATCAGGAGTTCATTTATCCTGTGCTTGAACATTGTCTATGATGGGCAGCTCACCATCTCTCAAAGTAACTTATTGTCTTTCAGACAACTTAGTTTTTAGACAGTTTTTCCTTATGTTGTATTTCTTGTGAATGAGTTATACCTTAACTCTAATATAACAAAGGAAATTGTAATCCAAGTTAAAGATTTTATCTACACTCTTTCATCTCTGTAGGATAAATGTTAAGTCAGGGCTCTTCTAGCATTGGTGAAGGAAGGGGTCCTGTGTGCTGTGAGATTCTGTGTGCTGAGGCATCAGACTCTAGGATACTAACTGGGAGCTAAACACGTGATTTCAGGTCTGGATTTGTCACTTTTTAGCTGAGTAACTTTTGACAAGCCTTATCATTTTCCAATTTATTGATTTTTAAAAATGGGAAAATTAGTACCCTTACAGAGCTGTCATAAGAAAGAATCAAGATACTGAATGTAGAAGCAGTTTTAAACCAAACTATTCAGGGGAATCATAATTTTAATTTATTATCCTTCATGTCATTGTCACCACACAGATCTGTAAATTAACAAATGGACATAACAAATGGAAGAAAGGCAGAGAGAAGCAGAGTTGGAATGCTCACAGTAAACCTAGGAAGACATGATTCCCAAGCTTTGAATGTGATGGCTGAAGGGAACTTATACATAATCTAATTTAACTGCTTCATTTCATAGATGAGGAAACTGAGCCCTGAAGAGGGAAGTGACTTGCCCAGGTTCAAGAACTATGCTATTTAGCTGTTGAACTAAGAAAACAATCCAGCGTCAATCTGAAACCAGTGCTCTTTCTCCTAACTTGCTTCACAAAAGAAGCATCTGAATATTCTCTTCCAGGCTCTGCCCTTGCCATCCTTTCCTACCTCCTCCCTGATCATGAAACACAGGGCTTTCTATTCAGAGCACTCGTTGTAATTTGGGGGATGGATTATGTGGTGGGCATTCCTTCCCCAAGAAAAACAACTGGCACATTTTTAGGCTCACGTAAGCCAAGAGGAGCAAAGGACCTCAGTTTATACATTAGCTTCCACGATCAAAAGAACCAAGTTCCATTTAGGTGTGCAAGGAAGGATTTCTTAGTCATGATGGTGGACCCGATATAGGAGAAATGAATGCCGTGCAGAAATTAGAATTAAAATTACCTCTTGAGAATTGACAAAGGATTTTCTGGGAAAGAAGTCTAGAATCTTCATTTAGCAAACATTTACCAAACATTTTTTTCTACGGCACGCATGGTGCTGGGTGCTGGGTTCCCAAAATGAGTTTGATATAGTTTTTGCCTTGAGTTGCTCATAGTCTGTAGGTAGACCACTGCATTTCATAAACATTTACCTCCAAAAGCTGTGCAACCTTGGGCTTAATACCTCAGTTTATCATCTCTCAAATAGGGATGGTAAAGGTATGCGCTTCATTGGATTGTGACATGGGTTAAAGGAGAAAGTATCTATAAAGCCCACAGCACCAGGCCTTGCAGAATATAAGGAAAGGTGCCATAGCAGATGTTTAAATGGAGGTTTGAGAGCTCATAGACTTCAGGCTCTGGAATCAGAAACCCATGTAGGACCATGGGCAAGTGTAGCAGACACTGTTGGTTGCTCTTCCTAGAGACATCAATTTCATCAATTTTCACTTCTTTATTCCTTAGTGATGTTCAGGTATTTAATCTCCTCGTCTAGCCTCATACTGCTTTGAGAGACATTGTGTACTTTTCCCAGGCCCTCAGGTAAGTTCTGATTGGTCTAAGCTGATCATGGGGGTCCCCACTACCCTTGGCAGTGATCGGTTTAGGCTTGGGCACATGATGCAATTCTGAGCAATGAGATATAAGAGGTTGGCTAGGGGGCTTTTAGGAAAGGTTTTCTAGCTCTTAAAATAAGACACTGCTGTGGGTTAAATTTTTTCCTCCAAAAAGATGTATTTAATCCTAACCTCTGCACCTGTGAATGTGACCTTATTTAGAAACAGGGTCTTTGCAGATGTAATCAAGTTAAGACGAGGTCATACTGAATAGGGTGGGCCATAAATACAAAATATCTAGTGTCCTTATAAAAAGAGGAAAAGAGATAGAGGAGCATGCACACAGGGAAAACAATCTCTCAGAGGCAGAGATTGGAGCAATGCATCTACAAGCCAAGGAATGCCAACAATTGCTGGCAACCACCAGAAGCTAGAACGAGGCAAGGAAGTATTCTTTTCTAGAGGCTTCAGAGAGAGTATGGCCCTGTTGACACCTTGATTTCAGAATTTGGCCTCCAGAACAGTGAGTGATTACATTTCTGTTGTTTTAAGTCACCCAATTTGTGGTCCTTAGTTATAGCAGCCCTAGGAAACTAACATGGACACTAAGAAAAGAAGTGTTCTTGATCTCTTCCTTTGGATTGCTGTGTCTAGGTGAGTCTCTTGAAACTGCTGTAACCTTGTTGCAGCTCTGAGAAGACCCCATCTGAGGACTAAGGGGCTGGCAGGGAGAAAGCCTGGAAATAACCTAGGTATGAAGTCCCTGAATTCACCAATCCTGGAGCTGCCTCCCTCTGTTTTTCCTGTCGCGTTAGATAATACATCTCCCTCATTGTTTAAGCCACACTAGGTTGATTTTTCTGTTACTTACAGATAAAATTATCTTAAGTTGATTCAGCTGGTCATTCACTCTGTTTGCCTGTTGTTTCCTCATTTGTAAGATGGCAATGCTAATAGTACCAACCTGCTAGGATTTTTGTGAGGATTAAATGAGATAAAGAATGATCCAGATTTTTTCTCTTTATCTAATTTTTGTTAGTGCATGATAAATGCAATACATGTCAGCTATTGTTGTTGTTATTATTATTATTATTCTGTGTGTCTTCAGTTCTAATATACAGTAAACATTAAATAAATATCTACTTATGAATAAATGAATGAGGTCACTCTAATGCAAGAGGTAACAAGGAAATGATAATAAGGACAAAGCAAATTGCTACAAGAGATGGAGAGATTCATTCTGCATCCTGACTCCAAACCAAGACCTGGGGGCCACATATGGCCTAGGTCAGGTTGGCAAGGACTCACTTCTGGGAAGTCTGGTGTTTTCATGCAGAGGGCTTTGAATTACTGAATACCTATAAGGGTTTGCAGATAAGCTGGGGTATGGGAGGGGCAGAGGGAAGTGAAGCTCAGAGCCTGCCTTGGAAAGTCCCCTATGGTTCAGACTTACCCTGTGTGCACAAGGATTAAGGCAGAAGTTGGGAGCTTTGTTAGGCCTCAGAGTTAAGGAAAATTGTTTTCATTTGGCCTGAGGGATAGCGACTGTTTCTCCCAAAGACCTTGTTTGAAATTAAAGTCTTGGAACACTGGATTCAATTAACTACTAGTTTAGGAACCTTGGGGAATCTAAGTTGCTGTATGCTTCATTTTCCCTTACAAATCACCTCTTGTTTTCTTGTCTTCATATTTCTCCCACCTACAGAGAATTCTGTACTTGGGACTGGGTCAAGACTAGTTTCTTTTTTCCTAGGTTAAAAATGAGGAGTACTGGCCAGGCTTTGCCTTCAAAGTCAATTTGCTGTCAACTGGGCCTGGAATCAAGATCTTGTGTGTATGTATGTGTGTTTATGTGTGTGTGTGTGTGTGTGTGTGTGTGTATACACACGTATGTATGTATGTATATACATTTATATATTTGTGTTGTATGAATGTGTGCATCTATCTAAATAGCAGTTGGAAGATACTTAATTGTTCAATTTAATACAACAAACACTTTTTGTAAACAAACTCCATTTCAGTCTCTATTCTGGGACTATGTAGAATTGGAGATGGATTAGAAAAAAATCTTTGTCCTGACGAGCTCGCAGTCTAGGTGGGGAGAAAGATAAATTTATAAGTGCTAAATATTGGTAGATCCTATAAAGTAATCGTAGTACTGAAGTCTACATAAAATTTGGAGAACATTGAAGAGGGACTGGAGGGTGGATGGAGATGGGGAGAGTCAGGACAGGCTTCACAGAAAGGAGATGCTTCATTCAGCTAAATCTTGTAGTGTGAGCAGGAGTTTGCCAGGCACAGATCTGGGTAAAGATATATGGCAGCTAACCGGGGCCCTTCTCTCTGAGAGGCACAAAATAGCTCTATAATAAATTGGAATAAGGTTCCGGTTGACTTAGGTTTCTACATGTGGTTCCTACTGTGTTTGAAGGAATGTAACTTGTTTAATGCATATAATAAAATGCATATTTTGGATTTTATATACAATAAAAATTAGAATTCCTCTTTGCTAGTCGTAAATACAATTTTCATCCTTGATATAGTAACTTTTGACTCTTGAAAATAGTATTAAGAAGTAAGGGGCTGGGCCGGCCCCGTGGCTTAGCTGTTAAGTGCGCGCGCTCCGCTACTGGCAGCCCGGGTTCGGATCCCGGGCGCGCACCGACTCACCGCTTCTCCGGCCATGCTGAGGCCGCGTCCCACATACAGCAACTAGAAGGATGTGCAGCTATGACATACAACTATCTACTGGGGCTTTGGGGGAAAAAAAGGAGGAGGATTGGCAATAGATGTTAGCTCAGAGCCCGTCTTCCTCAGCAAATAAAGAGGATTAGCACGGATGTTAGCTCAGGGCTGATCTTCCCCACAAAAAAGAAAAAAAAAAAAAAAGAAGTAAGGGGTGAGCACATTCAGAGGGTAGAAGGTGGACAGAGTTCATCTCTCTGCATTGGAAAGAGAGAGCCAGCCGGGAGTGCTGTTGTAGTGGGAATGAGGACCAGGGAAAAATCTGGGAAAATACCCAGCTTAGTTTTGGCTGAGAAAAGATGCCTGTAAAGAAAGATTTGTAGAATGATGCTATTTCCTATGACATGCCGTGTTCTATGTGATACAAATGGCCTCCTACATCTTCTCTATGAAATGTTGAGTAGACTCTCTTTGGTCACTGATATGCTCATAGGAGTGACATTTTGTTTTAAAGGAGCTTAAAGAAGAAGATGAAGTGGTAAATGAAACGTTGTTTACTGACCTAAAGAAGAAGGTACTCAACATTTTAATTAGTAGAAAAATACTTTTTCTCCACTGATGCCAAATAAATATTGAGAAATATTTAAGCATATCAAGAAGGCCAACCACCTAGTTTTATCCAAGTGGGGGGAATAAGATATGTGAAGCCCGAGAGGTGTGGCCGTCCATTTGGAGACTAGTAGGAAGTTCAGTAGAGCTGGAAGAGAGGATGTGAGTTTAGGATGAGTGGAAGGTGAAGGATGAGAGATGAGAGGGAGCTGGATCATGAAGGTGCCTGAATGCCTTGTAGAAAAGGTTTCTATTTATCTCAGTAGAGTCCTATAGATATGGAGAGCTACTCCAGAGGTCTCTATCCAATACAGTATTATAGATCATGGAGAACTACTAGGGAGGTAGATCTCCATTCAATAGCATCTCATAGATTATGGAAAGCTTCTGCAAGGAAACAATGTAATGGGTTCATTTGTACTACTCCATTTTTTGGAAGGGGAATCTGAGGTCTAGGGAGTGGACGTATTCCTGCCCAAAGTCATTCAGTTAAGTGTCACAGTGTTCCTTATGTTGAGCTAAAATTTGCCTCCCTGTGGTTCCCTCCTATTTGTTCCCTATGGTAATTAATAGAAAAGAGCCTTAAGGCATGTTATAGTGAGGACGCAACCTGGGGAGCTAGTAGATAGAGTTAGGCTGATATGGGCTTAAGTTCCAACTCCATCACTTATTATCTGTGGGACCTCAAGTGAATTTCTCAATCTTTCTGAGACTCCTGAATAATGTGGATTTTTAGCTGAAAAATGAGAATATTAATGCCCATAATAGTGTGGAGTTTTTATAAGAATTAGATAACATTGCATATGTAATTATTTATCACAATACCTAGCACTCACTACATATGAATTTCAGTCCACCTATTAAAGTTCTGTCCTTTAGAGTCACATAGAGTCCTTTTTTTACATTTGATCATATATCAAACACTTGAAGATACCTCTTCCCCCCCCATTAGTCTTCTCTTATACAGGCTGAACGTCAATTATCGATCATATAACTGGATGTGTATTTCCTCCCCATCTGAAGTCCCCTTCCCTCTCTTAAAGTAGGAGCACAGATTGGATAGCATGGGGCAGGTGGGGACTGACACATGCTCAGCAAACTCAAAGGCCAGTTATCTCATGTATGTTGATAAATAAAACACTGATCCCTTGAGCATGTCTCCCCTGCCCCACATAGAGGCTCCAGGAGGGGTCAGATAGGTCTCAGAATGTTGCTAGATGAGCACAAGGCAAGAACAAAATGGACTGGATAACCACTGTGAACACCAATATTTCCTTTTTCTGCTCTGGAATGAATGTAACAGGTACTTCCCCTAGGTCAGACCCCATAGAAAAATTTTTTAGTGAAAGAAGAGCCTTTCCTCAAATTTCTTGAACAGTCTTGCAGAGCTGTTATCAAATCAACAGCTTCCCAAGATGGACAGGATGACTTAGAAACCCCAGAATGACTGTCTTGCTTGAGTCTGTTAGCTAGTCTTTACAATGGAAACCACTCTCGTGGACTTTATGGAGTAATGCCTTATTACTCTGGAGGGGCAAATACTCTCGTCAGGTGTTAGTAATTGCTTGAAGGATATATTTTAGCAGAATGGATGTTGTCTGGGAAGGTACCCAGACAAAACTAATATCCCATAAACTCCCCCTCCGGGCCTTTCTCCCACTATCCCTCTTCACAGGCATTGTTGCTCCAACCAAGCTGAGCTCCTTGCTCTCTTCCACGTCTCCTGTTTTCCTTGCTTTCTAATTTGCTGATGCTCTTCCCTTAGCTTAGAATACCTTTTCTGCTCGGTGATGCTTGTTTAAATTCTACTTGTCTATCAAGAGCAACCTCAAATTCCACTATTTCTAAGGAGACTTCTCTCTTTTTTCAGCAAAGAAAGAATTGTTTCTTCTTTCTCCACATATCCTTGATCCTTTTTCCTGAATCTCTCTTAAAGTGCTTATATGTCTCAGCTCTCCTAAAATCTGTGCTCCATGAGGCCAGGATTTGCATCTTAGCGTCTGTGTATCTTACACCTTTGAGAAGCAGTATAGCATGAGGTCAAAGGCATGGGTTCTAGGTCAGGCTCCTGGATACACACTGGTCTCTACTATTAGCCAGCTGTGTGATCTTAGGAAAATTTTGGCGTGTTGTAATCACTCAACAAATATCAACATTTGCCATTTATATTCTTCATAACACACAGGACAGTACATGGTATCCATTCTGTGCTCAGTAAATGTTTATTGAATGAATAAATGAAAAAGCAAATGAAAAGTAGTTTGTTGTTGAGTGTTTGTTGAATGAATGAATAATTTAACAGATTTGGAAAAAAATTGACAAGTCCACTGCTTTTCACTGAACCAAAAGATATTCTATAAATGCTATGCTCAAACTTCTCCTGGGTCTCTCCTTAGTTCACTGTCCCCTTAAGCACTTTTCCCTTAGAACTATCTATCAATAAGATGACGAGGCTTGTACATTTTATTTCTGTTTGTTTTAAGAGTGACTACTTTATGCTAAAAAGCTGCTTTAAGCTTTTGCAGATTCAAGGAAGAGGATTACTTTGCTTGCCTGTGGATCAGCCAGTTTCTCTATAAAAGCCGAGCCAAAGGAACTTCTCCACCATTATAACCATGGATTTTCTGAGTAGACAAGATCCGGATGAAATTCAGTAAGGTCCCCAGGCATTGTGGCTCTCCTTTCAAAATAAACTTTGAGGCTGCTAACCCTGCATGATGTAGGATACAGGACACTCTACTCCCTCTCCTGTTCTCACCAAACAAGAGAAATTACACAAGCTCAGGGGCAGCTGGATCACAGTTTATGCTGCCCCCAGGATACATCTTTCATCTTAATTGTGCTTATTCAGCTGTGGGAATGCATTGGTATCTAGCTGATTTTTTGAAAAAGCGCAAAAGCCCATTTAAAAACACAACCAACTCCTCCTTTTGAGATAGAGGCCTGGGGTGGGGGTGGAGAGGGAAAGGATGAGGAAACTTTCCATCTTATTTTCTGATACTCTTTGCTTTGTGTGTGAAGACATGCACTGATGACTACAGGCGATTTTCCCAAGCCACTTTCTGATCAGTTGATAAGCTCTTCCCCTATGTGGGAAGAATGTTCTCTTTTTTGACTAGCTTCTTCATTTTTGTTTTTTTATGGAGATAAGTCATCTGAAATCGTAGAGCCACAGGTCCTTATCTGCCAGGGTCTGCAATCATGACCAGTGGTATCTGTTAATCCAATAAACATGAATTAAGTGATTTCTATGTGCGAGGCACTGAGCTAGCTGATAGGATTCAGAGGAAAAACAAGCAAAAACAATAGGTACCATTTATATATATATATATATATTTGTGTGCCTATTATGTGCCAGACACTGTACATAGATACTTTTGTATAATATTAATAAGAAAAAGCAAGGTAGAAATTATTATTATTTCCATTTTATAGAAATGTGGAAACTGAAACTCTGAGAGGTGAAATGATTTGCCTAAGATCACTCAGGAAAGTCTGAGTTTTTTGATACTGGTTGCCAGAGAGGAGTGGTGTAAAGGAGGAAATGCACACTGGAAAGAGGATTTGGTTTAACAAAAGCGGGGGGACAGGAAGGTCAGGTCAGGTTCTGCAAAGATTTGTGTATCACTGACTTTTGGAGCATAATGAGAGAGAAGTTAGGATTGGGAGGTGGGCTTGATAAAATGAAGTGAGCTATGGAACATCAAGCAATGCCAATGAGGTTCATTTGTAAACACTTGAATTATTGCTGTCACCAACTGTAATATGGATTAATTATAGGTAGAACTGTGTTAGTAAAGATAATCAATAAAATAATGTCAGTGATTTTTATTATTTTTCTCCATTCCAAGAGCAGTACACACTTATTATAAACATTTTAGGAAATGCCAAAAAATAGAAAGAAAAGGAATTGACCTTTGAGTTACTTCTCAAAGCAACTACTATGCACAGTTGGATCTGTTTCCTTTCAGTCTTTTTTCCTTCCCTTCAAAAATCATGATTACACTGTACATTTTCCACTTAATATAACAAGATAACTTTTTACGTGTTATAAAGCCTTTAAAATCATCACTTTACTGATGATAATCCACTAATTGAATATACCACACTTTACATAAACAAGGCCTTAGAGTTGGATATGTAGGTGTTTTGTGATTTGATGTTGATAAGTAACATTTTGATAACTATCTTTATGCTTAAAGATTTTCTGATAGTTTAAATGGTTCCTACAGGATGAATTTCCAGGAGTGGTGTTACCAAATTAAAGGTCACACGTACTTTTCAGCTCTTCCATCATAAAGCCGAGTTCGATGCTTTTTTGGGAATCCTCACGCATTTATATGCCTGTTGTATTTCCTCTCCTATCTCTTTCACATGTATAACATCTCTCATAAATGTCAAGTAGGACATTGAGATGAAACTCCTACACCCTAAGGGAGACTTAAAACTGCTTGAAGTATCTTGTCTTGCTGGAAAGGAAATTTGTTGGAAGCAGAGAGAGACTCCTGCATATTCTGCTGAACGACTTCTCACTATGCTATTGACCGAAAAGTTTCTATCTCCTAATAAGAAGAACACATAGCTTCTGGATAGTGTGTCTGCAGCCTCAGGGAATCTGAGAAGTTGATGCTTGTTTAAGGATTCTCTAGGTGGCTTGAGGCTCTACCTAGAGGCTTAGGAATGCATGATCTATAATACTTATTGAATGAGTAAGCCACAAGCAGCATGAGGCTCACAGACGACTAATAATTATTCTCATGCTGCAGTGTGTGGTTTGTAAAACAAAGTAACCAAGGCCTCTGCCCCTTTTGTTCTGTGATTCACTCCTTACCTCAGTAGTAAGGCTGAAAGAACGCCAGGAAGACCAGTTGGTACTCCTTATTCTTCTTTTTCTGCCTACTTTATCCACTTACCTCTACCACAGTGCCCTGGTCCCATTGGGGCTGCACCTCCATTTTAAAGACTTGAGGAGAGCTGTGCTGTATACTGGTTAAGAATCAGACTTTGGATTTTAATACAGCAGCTTCACATCTAGGCTCCATCTTTCTCCAGATACGGGACCTTGGGCAAATGACTTGACTTCTCTGAACTCCAGTGGTTCTCATATCTTTGGTAAAGGTAATGAAATAAGTTATAGAGTTGTTATGGGAAGTAGTGGATGTAAAGTGTTTAGTGCAATGCCTTGGTATAGAGTGAGAGCTGAAGAAATGATAATTATTAATAAGATAAGCTTTCACCAGACCATCTCCGAAGAAAGAACTAGTTATATGATTTGGGGACTTTAAAAAAATGTCTCTGATCTTTTCTTTACTCCTCTTAATAAGCAATTATAATAATGTCTACCTTGCACTTTTGTAGGGGAGATAGAACGGGATATGGCAAAGTGTCCGGCACAGGGTAGATGCTCAACGTATATTTTTTTCCTTTCTCTGTCCATGGTTGACTGAAGATTCCCTTGGTGTATCCAACCTCATGAAACAGTTTTCAGAGATCTTCAGAGTGGAAGGTACTAATTTTTAAGCACCAACCCCAGAAAAATGATTCCCAAACACTGGCTTATACACTGGCATTGGATATTTCTCTGACTTGGAGAAGAAAAGGAGTTTGGGCTCTGAAAATGGAAGAGGTCTGAGCACTGTTTGGTGTATTATCCTGGATGAGGTGTGACCGGTTCCTAACCTGGGAGTCTAGATACCAGGCAGTATACCAGTTTAGGGGTGACAGAGAGAGAGTGAAGACTAGAGGGCTCCTCCCTGAATGTTCTGGACCAGGAAGTATGATGGGGCACTTGTACAACACTAGAGAATAAGAAGGGCCCCCCAATAATGACCACTGTTGAGCTTCCTGGCACTCTGTCCATTGGGAGCTCCTAGGTAGACTTAATTTGATGTAGATAAATAAAATGATGTGGTATTTCTTGTATATTAGTGTGGAACAAATTCACATTGCGCACATCTATAAGCATCAAGCACGGTAGGACATAATCAGCAGGGCTTAATGAATAATAGCCGATATTGTTTTTACTCTCTCTGACAGCAAGATGGGGTTCCAGACATAAGACTTAGTTAAGAGTGTGGGTCCTGGAGTCGGAGAAAGAGCAAGCTCCATTGCTTAGTATTTGGGGACTCTTGGGCAAGTCATTAAACCCTCCTGATCCCATTTCTTCATCTGTTAAGATGCAGATATTAAGAATATCTTTCATAGAGTGCTGTTGGTCATAGTGAGCAGTGGTCATAAGAGTTAAATGGTAGAATCATGTCCAGCTGCCTAACTGATCCATCATTGGAAACTGTTATTATTAACATTATCATGATTGTATAGTAGCTGTTGAAGGAAGTTTTGTTCTTCTTCTATCCTCATTCCTAAAGATCAATGTAGAAAGGTAAACATTGGAGGCTGTGAATTCTACTCACATTATGCTTATTAACATTCACTCCATTCACCCGGGGATGCTTTATGGCCAATTATATGTAGGCTTAGAAAAAATCCTTTGAGAATAGTCATGCATTTTCATGTAGACACTCCTGAACCTGAAGAACTCTGCATGGCTGGAGAAAACCAAGGACAAAGATAGGGAGATAGGACACTTGGGGGAAATTTTATGGCAAGCGTTTTTCTTTGGTGGTAATAATAGAATGGCAAGGGAATGAAAATTTTGGGGAAATAGAAATATAAAAACTTTATTTAAATTCTCTTTAGAAATCTAATTTATTTTAGTCTTTTAACAAAATAAATCTTTTGTCCTGTAACTTTTGTTCACTTTTTTTCCTTTGGAGATCTAAAGACCCAGTATAGGGATAAGGAGAGAAACTTCTAAACATTTTGAGGGAGTTTTTCATTACTGCTTTTGCTGTTTTGTTGACAGTGCAAAAAAATTTCCATTTTAAAACATCTTCTGCCACATTTTGTTTTGTGGGGGCTTTTACGCTGTAATCAGTATGGACTCATAAAACATCTCTTTTGTTTGTTTGTTTTCTCTATCGTTCATCAATTCAATTCAATATGTTTTGTTTTAATTGAATTTAATATAACTTAATTTAACCCATTTCTTATTCATTGAGCATGTGTGTGTGCTTAGACAATCTTAGCCATAATGAGGACACAAAAGAAGAAAGTCATACAACCTCAATCTTTGACAGACTTAGGGTCTCATTGGGTGGCATCTAGGCTCTATTGCTTTGCATGAGCATTCAGAGTGACGGAGCAAACCATACAAATGCAAGTGGAAGGAGGCCCAAATGCATCATTCTACCACTCCTCCTACTCATTCAATGCTCTTGTTTACTGTCTGATATTTTTGCAAAGTGATTGTACAAACATAGAAGAATATTGAGTGACATGGAAAAATGTTAAAATCTACTTTTAAGTGAAAGAAAGCAGATTGCGAATCTACATGTACAGTATGATACAAATTTTGCATATATGTATGTAGAATGGTAAACATGACTTGTTCTATCATCTCAGATTTGACTCCAATTTTCAAACTAAACAAGTACTAGAATACTCCCAATTTCTAAAATGATGGCTAAGCCATCAATTAAGCACTTGCAAAGGAGATATCTCAATGCTGGTTCTGTCAGCATTAGCCTATCACCCACCTCTATGTAAAGGATGCTAAGAATTAGTAGGAGGCGGGATATATGGAAAAGTGCTTTGAAGAGAGTTACTGGAGGCAAATACTTCCTTTTCGCTATGAGCAAAGTGTACCAGTCAACTATTGCCATAATAATGCTGTATAATAAACAGCCTCATAATCTCATAGGATCATAACAATAAACATTTATTTTCATGGATTTGCAGATTGATCTAGAATTTGGATGATCTAATCTGGGCTCTTCTGGGAAACTCTACTTCAAACTGTGGTTTGATCAGGCTTGTTTCCAGCTGCAGGTTGGGGTCAAGTCTGCTCCATGTGTCTCATCATTCTGGAACCAACGGTTGCCCAGGACAGTTTTATAGTGGTGTCAGAAGTGCAAGAATTAGCTCAAAGATGTAAAGCCTTTTAAGACCTTGGCTTAGAATTGGCATAATATCACTTCTGCCCATAAATGTTTAGTTAAAACAAGTCATATGGCCAAACTCCAAATCAATGATGGTGGAGAAATATACCCTACCTTGTGAAGAGGGTGTGTTGGCTAAACAACAGCAATTTGCCAGTCTAAGTTTTATGTGTGTTCCCAGTAGGCCAGAAATGTACCCCATGGAAGGGAGCTAGCCATGGATTATCTTGAAAGAGATTTCAGAGAAGGGGACTGCCTGGACAGATGAGGTGATCAAAAAGAAATAAAATGTAGGTAGAGAGGAAGCCATGCGCTGAAGGATAGTCATACATCGCCAGCTAGTGGCGGCATTGAGGCACCAGATATGGGGTCTTTTTTCTCTATATCGATTAGAGTTCAATCAGAGAAGCAGAACCACTATGTGTGATGTAGAATAAGGGGTTAAACCTTACACCGTTGTGAGAGCTGGTGAAGTCATGCAAGGCTGGTGCTCTGTGTCTGGTGTTGGTCCTGAAGTCACTATAGATCAGTGTGGCCAGCAGTTGGGAGGAAAGATGGGCAGGATATAAGGAGAGCAAAGAAAAACTGGAAACCAGGAGAATGCACTGGATCCCACAAGAATAAACTGGAACCCTTCTCTGTCTCCCACCATCCTCCACCTCGATGATGTAGTGAACTGTGGGCCAGCTGGTGTCCTTTGCCATGGAGCTGTGCATGCTGCTGACCCAGGACTTGAAGAAGCTGAAGGAAGAAATCTGGAGAAGGCAAGAGGAGCTGTGGGCCCTGGTTCTGCTCCACACCAACAAGATGAGTTGGCAGATCAGTGACAACATACGTTAGCTGCTGCAGTCCTGGTGCCTTACACTAAACTTCAAGGTGCAAAAAATGGCTACCATTTCACTGTAGCCTTTTACATCTCATGCACATTTGTCTTATATTCTCTCCAACCTGAAACCTTACAGGGATGGAATTCTGGGAATTAACTTTCCGCTTAGCTAAGTTGACACATAACAAAGCCACCACACTCCCTAATCTTTGAGAGAGTCCTAAACAGCAATTAGAAAGTGAGGGAGGATATAGACTAAAGAAGAAAGTCAGAGTGAGGAAACTGACCTTGAAACCACTCTGTCCTTCCTTATCTGAGTTTCCTAGCCTGAGGCAGGTGTGAGCTGCAGGGAGCAGAGAAGCTTTAAGTTGGACTGGAGATTGTATGAGGTTAGACTGGACTTTACATGTAAAAGTGAGTAGAGAAATAATGAAAACTGCATGAGATTTTAGCAGGTGCTGAGAAGGGAGGGTCACAAGATCAGGGAGGAAATGCAGAGGGGTGAAAAAAACAAGTTTTGCTTTTGACTGTATTTTACTCTGTCCAGATTAAAAAATATATCTCTATGTATGTGTATGTGTGTGTATGTGTGTGTATGTGCACATGTGTGTGTTTGTTTTACATTTATGGAAGAATATCAACTTGCTAGTTACAAACATCAAAGGATTTTCCCCTACTCACTGTGGCCCCAGTCACTGTTCCCAATGATGTTGTGTCAAATCTCTCTTACTCATTGGATAGCAGATTCTATAATTTCCTATTCCCTTTGGTTATAGCAAGTTCTTCCAGTTGAAAAGACTGACCTGGTCTTCTCCTCTTCCTCTAGTGCTATACAGGTTTGAGAATTGAGGGATATGAAAGGAAGGGACCTGGCCTGCTCTTTACTCTTCTTCCCCTTTCGTTTCTCTGCAAACAGTCCTCTTTGCTCCCTCATTTAGGCGACAAGTCCTCTGGTGTGTTGGAGAGGAGAGGAGAAAGACGGCAAGGACAAGCATTGCTTTTGGAGCTGGCTGCTGTTGCAGTTCAATCTGTTTGTTGTCTTTGTTTCTTTGGTTCACATTGATGGACATCATGCCCTCTCCATGGCAGATTCCTTTCTGCTTGGCTCTGTCCTGGTGCGTGCATTGTCAATTTTCTCAGGTTTCTCCTCAGGGGCCTCCCAACTACAGAAAGTCTGACTCCAGTTGACAACTTCTGACTCTCCCTCAGAGGCCCCCTTGGGAGTTCACCCACAACTCCTGCTTCTCAGATCCTCCTCTGTGGCAAACCTCTCTCTTTTGTGGAGGACCAGAAAGATGGGTCAAGACTATTTTCTGTAGTATCCACTTGACCTCCAGAGAGCTGATGCATCTTTGTCATGACCACTAAAAGAATGGGCTGCTCCATGGATGTCCTCTCCCTGCCCTGCCCTCTCTCTCTAATGCTCTATTTTTACTCATAGGTAGGAACAGAGCAAATCCACAAGGCTGCTGTCTCATCAGGATCCAAGCAGGGAATGCACTGTCCATATTCCCTTCTTGATGGTGTTCCCAATATTTGTGAGTTATTTTCCTGGAAAGCCCCTTCCACATCTCATAGACTCCTTATTTAGCTCTGGGATAGGCTATAGCCCAGTATTTCTACCCAACAGTCATAGATTGACTTTTCTTTTGCTTTTAGTCTTCTTTTATAGATGAGGAGAGAGGGGCTGGTGGTGCTGGGTGGTGGCTGAAGGTGGCAGTACCAGTTTGGCCATTTCTTGGCAAGGTTTGAGAGACGTGTCTGGCTCTACTTAGAGTGTGTGGCACTTTATGACTCTTAGTTCATATTTTTATTTGCTGATTCTAGAGTAACAGGAAAAGTACCACTTTAATTTTATAACACACGCAGACACACACACACACACCCATATCCCACAGGTGAGAGATTGAGAGAGAGAGAGAGAGCGTGAGAGAGTAAGAGAGCAAAAGAGCAGTATGTTATCCACTGAAATGTTAGCAGCAGCTCTCACTGGGTGGTGGTAAGATTAGAAATTATTTTTGTTTTCTTCTCTGTGCTGTACTGCGTGCTCCACGTTTTCTCCAATGAAAGTGTATCACTCTTGAAATGAGATGGAGTACAGTAAACATAATTTTAAAAACATTTCTTAGCTGTAGCACCATTCGTCTGATGGCCCAGATGTGAGGGGCAGGAGCCTGAGCTTTCTGACCTCCCAGGGCTCTCTGCAGGCTCATGATTTTACGAAACATCAGCTGTTCTGAATTCCTACAGCACCTGCCACAACAAAAGGAGGCCCTTTGCCGAGCATACTAATGCAGTTGTACATGCCTTTATAGAACAAAGAAACCAAAATGAGGAGGTCATTAAGCCTCCCTTGGACAGCGTCCACCCCACCCTAGCCTGAGCCCTCTGGGGGAGGTAGCAATCCACCTGCAAGGGAAGATGGCCATACCCAGAGTGAGTTCCTGCCACCTCCCTTTTGTCCTCTCTGGTGGTCTCCTCCCTCCTTTTTCTGGTTCCCTGCCTGCAGTTTGGCTCACACCTCAGTTCCTGCTTCATTCTGAGAACCATTTAGCATCTGCTCCTCTGATGATGCCTCTGCAATCTCTCATGAACCCAACTCTGCCCCAGACATCACAGCTGTGCCCAAGAGATAGGTCAGCTTCCCAGGAGCAAAGGCTACAATGAACAATCAGCCTCTCAATCTTTTTAGCTTCTCTCTCCATGTTCTTATGCTCCCTGCTGTTTTTTTGCCTGGTCTTCAAAGTTAGCCACCCTCCACTTGGCTTCACTGAAAGAAGGCATGCTGATGTCCATTTCTTTGTATTATAGTATCTTTTCAAAGATTAGCTGACTTCTGTCCATTCTCCCTATGTGGGGAATGCTAAGGAGGCAGAGTGTGTCCTTCTCTCTAATCCTTCACTCACTTTGTCCCAAGAGGAGAGCAATGGCCAGCGTGATTGGTCCCAGCTTAACACTCACTGGGACATATTTACTAGTGGATGGAGTCACTGTGCCTTTAAGACAGGGCTCCAATCTTCACTCTTCCCTGTGCTTGGGCATAGTAGGCTCTCTTCCACCTTTTTCTCTAATGTGGCAAGCACCCCCTATTGAGGATTCCATCCTTCCTCCCCAATGCAATTTTGTGCCCACTGAACTGTCTCTTTTGACCAGTGGAGTGAAGCAGGTCTGTTATTCTCACCTATGCAGTTGGCTGGCTAAATGCACCAAGAGTCTTGTTGTTGACCAGTTTCATATCTTTATTTTTTCTCCAGCATCCCTGAGTATGCTCTTTTCAGGGCTTTAAACCTAAATCATGATCTCAAATCCAGCTTTCACCAGGGTTTGCATTGGAACAGTCAAAAGCCTGGAAATCTATGGATCAAGTGATAGGTTTCCATCCATCTATTACTGTCTTGGTATAAATGTCAAGTGGAGGTGAGAAGGGAGGCTAAACACAGCCTATAGAGGTAGGAACTGGACAATCTCTTTATGGGGAACTCAGTGCCCTTCCAAGCCTGACTTTGAAATAAACTGCCATGTAGTCCCCTAGTCATGTTTTCCCTTTGGTCCACATCAAGGTGCTGCTGTGGGAACTCAATGCTTTCACAACAATGTGGATGAGATTCTTATACTTTCTCCCTGATTCAGAACCAGCCTCCTTCCCAACCAACAGGAAATTACACTAAGACTTAGTGGTGCTTGTGTGGGTGAACAAATTACACCATGCATTATATTGAATCCAACTGGCCCAAACAAGAATGGAATCTGTGGTCTCATTTGCTGACAATCTGACTAACAAAGCCCGGGTTATTTGGGTGGGAGGTGGAGGAACTTATATAGGACAGAAAATTTAACAACCTGCCTCTCACATCTCCCAACCCCTTGTCCCCAGGGGAAAATAATCCAAAATGTTGTGTGAACTTGGATCCTTCTTTTCCAGTGCCTGATGAGAAGGGGCAGTGCAGAAGATCATGGTCTTTTTGCTTTAAGAAAGTGGTAATTCGTAGCCAAGACAGGTGTCATGGTTTAGTGAAAGAAATCCTCAGGTTCAAGGAAGAGGGGACATAGCATAGTGGTTAGGAATATGGGCTCTTATTCAGACAAACAAGATTTGAAACCTGTCTTGATTACTTACTAGCTGTAAACCTTGGACAAGTGATTTAATCTTTCTTAGGGTTCTTTTTTTAGTAATAAATAAAGGATAATTGTAACTAACTCATAGGGTCGTTGTAAGGATTAAATGAGATAACATGTCCAAAGTCCTTTAGCACAGGGCCTGGGATATGGTGAGCTAAAATTGAAGCTAAAATTGTGTTTTATTATTTTACTGTAAGCACATCCTGAACCCTAAAATGATGGATTTTAGAAGGGAACAGGAAGAACTAGTGCGTGCAAAGAGAAGGTGTCAGAGGCAAGTGCCAACACTAGGTGGGGTCCAGGTGAAGAGATCAGGGACAAGGGTGAAAGGACACTTAGGACACACTGAACCATTTTCAGACACATACATACCTTCTTCCTAAACTTACCAGGGAGCCTTGTTCAGGCCCTGGGTGGGGATGTGCTTGGGTGCTACTGGAAAGGACAGTAGACTTCACTTAATTGGTTCTAGTCACAGCATTTCATTAATTTGCTGGGTACCTGTGGCAAATTGCAATGTGGCTTCAATTCTTCACCCCTCTAGCCTTGTCTTTTACTCTGTATCCTCTTGCTAAAGATGGAGACTTTTACATCTTGCATCTGGGCTGGCCTTGTGACTTGTTTCAGCCAATAGAATCCATTGGAAGTAATGGTTTCCTGGTTCTAAACCTACACCTCAAGAGGCCTGTGAGTTTCTACTTTTAGTTCTTCTTACTGTGGCTGTAAGGACATGGCTGTAGATTACTGGAGGATGAGAGACACATGGAGCAGAGCTGAGTCACCCCATTTGTCCCAGCAGAGGATGACCTGGTCAGTGAATAGCCAGCCATCTCCGAGCTATTTGAGTGAGCCAAGCAAAGATGAGCAGAGTCATCCAGCCTAACATCCTAGAGATATTAGCAATAAATGCTTATTGTTGTATGAAGTTTTAGGTAGTTTTTCTTATGTAGCATTACTATGAAGAGAGATAACTGAAAAGTGACCTTGGCAACATAACTTCATTTTATTCTTCACCTTGGATTCACTCATTCATTCAACAGATATGGAGTGTCTACCACATGTCAACCCTGTACTAAGCATTGTTGGGGAGACAAAGATAGTAGTAGCATCATTTTCACAAGGAACATGTTGGTGAGAGCAAGAATATGTTATAAGAACAGGGATTCTGTTTAGTTTATTCACCAATGTATCCTCATCACCTGGAAGAGTAAGGTGACACTTAGTGGATGTTCAATAAGCGTTTTTTGTCTTATGCAGGTATGGGAGTGTGTGTGTGTATGTGAGTACGTGTACTAGATAACTAATTAAATATTTCACAAAAGTACATAGGCCCATTTCTCTTGCCCTCCTTAGACTGGCAGAATGACTGTTCCCA
Source organism: Ceratotherium simum simum (assembly GCF_057802395.1). Lineage (NCBI taxonomy): Eukaryota > Metazoa > Chordata > Mammalia > Perissodactyla > Rhinocerotidae > Ceratotherium > Ceratotherium simum. The sequence continues at coordinate 10,759,011 of NC_141907.1, forward strand.
ATTCTTTTCTCCACTGTCTTTTCTTTCTCTTCCTACAATGTCAGCAGCAGAAGCCGCACCGTGCTATAAACTTACCTCTGTAATAGAATGTAGAGACATAAATCAAAACAGCTTCTAACGCTTGTCTGCAGTAATAAATGCTATGGAGGCAGCCCGACTGGCAGTGTAAGAGAGATTATACAAACCACTGCCTGGAGAAAACACAGCATCACGAATAAACTCAGCCTTGAATTATTTATATATTTTAGGCATTATTTTCTCTCCTCTATCCTGCAAGGCCTGCAAATAATTTTCACGGAGAACTGAGAGTGCCTGGATTTGGCTATAAAAGAAAAACAGTTGCAGTTTGTCTTGGGCCAGATTTCAGGGTGAGGATTGCATTATGTTCGTGGGGAGCAGCGAGGCCAGCAGTGCTGTGTCCTGGGGAGATACTGCTTGGTATTCAAGACAGGATGCTTCTAATCCCAGCAAGCTGTGTCCCAAGGGGCTCTTGGGCTTTGTGAACCACCTTGGAGCCAAGCGGCTGGAGGGAGAGCTGTAGGGCCTGTCTTCCCCACCTCCACCACGGGGACTCTGCTTCACGCTCTTTTATGCAGTAGTTTTCAACCTAAGATTTCATTGTGGAAAAAAATGTTATTGCTAGAAAAAAAAAGTTTAGAAATCACTGGCTTGGCTGGTCTTTGAGACTCTGCAGTGGTCCTCAACTCCTGCTGCCTACCAAAGTCCCTGGGAGCTTCTAAAAACTATTCACACCAGGGCCTCGATCTTGATCAATTAAATCAGAATTTCTGGAGATGGGGCTGGAGGTCAAGATTTTTAAAGCTATCCAGGTGACTCTCATGGGCTGCCGGGGTTGAGACCCACTGCTTCAAACTCTTCATTCATCGAGTAGGACAGGTACCAAGCAGCTGTTGTAAGCCAGGCACTCGACGGAGGACTGGGAATAGAGAGATGAATGAGACAGGCTCAGTCCTTGCCCTTGTGGAGTTCTCCATTTAGTAGGAGGCTCTGGCAAGTAAATACACAACTGCAATTTGGTGACATGTGTCTTGATGTGGGAGTATAAAATGCTATCAGGGTATTAACAGCAAAGATAATAATAATAGTGATGTTATTTATTGCTGGGGTAACATTATTTTCACCTTTTTTAAAACTCAGGCACTGTATTAAATGATTTGCATGAAGTATCTTATTGAATTCTCATGTCACCACCATAGATAGGCAGTTACCATCTTTGTTTTACAAATTAAGATACTGAGGCCTGGAAAGGAAAAGTAACTTGACTAAGTTTACGCAGCATATACTGGTGAATTATACGGAAGTGATGTGCTACCCAGCCTTGAGGAATCAGGATAATGTTTCCGTGCTTCACATCCCTTTGAGGCAGAGATTAGGGAACTGAACTAGTATCAGAGTATATGTTGTGAAAGGAAAATTAATCTTTTCCAGGGCATTGCACTGACATAAGGAAGGACGTTGCGTGCGTGTGCGCGTGCGCACGTGCACACACACACTCACCTCCCCCACACAGAGACCGCTTATGGTTTATCTTGTTTCCAGCTGCCTTTGCTGTAGAATCTAACTGTAAAAATTTTCTGGAGAGAAATAAGCAAGTTTTGGGTCTAAAGGAGTTTTGAGCAGTCCCATCATGTCTACTTGAACCCATTTCCTTCCCAATCCACTATGGGCTTCTTCTTGAGCAGCTAAAGACCCTAAACCTAAATGTTTTCTTAACAACTTCTGTGTTTTCACAGCCTTCCCTCCACGTGGCCGACCTCTACCCCACCCCAAACACAGGACTAGCCCTATAGTTCCCAGCATTAGTCTCTCATTAGCCATTTGGGGGTTGCTGGGAACCAAATGGAAGCCCACGCTTTTCCCCCAGTGTGAGACCCTGGGCCTCAGGTGTACATTCTCCTGTGGTTGGCCAGAGAATGTACAGTTGAGATGCCAGTGGGTCTGGACAAGGTCAGAGAGATAATTGATCAATGTGTGTTCAATGAATACGTGAGCATGGGAATGAAGACATGCGTGTAGAGTTGGTCTTCATTTGGCTTGAGCCTGCTCTTGTAAACCCAAAAGAGAAGACAAGACATTCTAAGAATTTCATGAAAATGTGTTGCTGTTGGGAAAGAGTAAAGCAAAATCCAGGACTTAGCACTAGTTAGGCCCTGCTTCTCCCATAAGCATTACAACACACATGCACACATATGCACGTACAAAATATTACAATTGGAAAAGACTAAGAGATGACACTTTTATTTCCTAAGTGAGCAAATAGGCACAGTGACAGCGATGACACAGGCTCGTGCTTTGCCACACCCTGTATGAGAATCCAATTCTGATTCCCCATTAAGGGCTCTTAACCTGACTCTATTGTGACTCACCTTTCATTGCAAGCTCTTCTTGCTTGCAGCCCCAAGATTCAAGGGAAATTTTACCTGATGTCACCAAATACAATTTCACCTGAAATTGTATAAGAAGTTAACCTGATTGTAAAGTGATTCACTCTGCAAGCACCTTGATTTACCCAGCCATACCTTAAATTTTCAATGCCCCACTTCCTCCCATAAGCAGGCTTTGTGCCTTCAGTAAGTGAGGGGGAAATTTGTCATGAGAATATTACAACCCTTTCTACTTGTTTGGAATTGGTGCTTTTCAAAGCTTCTTAACAACCATTGTCTCATGTAATCCTGCCAAATGTCCTCTCAGTAGATAGGAAATTTGTCATTATCAACCCATTTTGCAGGTCAATTGCATTAGGTTCAGGAATGGCCTGCCCCAGGATCCTCCCAGGACCTTGATGTCATCATCTTGGTAATAGGATGATGCCCACTGTTGATGAACTCGAGCGACTCTCTCACTTGCCCTCGCAAACTGTCTTCACCAGTTCCATCTGCATTTTCTCCAGCTGTGTTCCTATCATTAACCTCAGCTCCACCTCTTTTCCAAGTCATTAGGCTGACTCCCATCTTCTAGACCCCAGAGATCCAAATAACCCGGATGCTTGAGCTAGGAAAAGCTGTGTGTGTGTAAGGAGATCTCTATTAACTTTTTTTTTTTTTTTAAAGAATTAAGTTGACTTTTTAAAAAATATTTTATTTATTTATATATTTTTCCCCCAAAGCCCCAGTAGATAGTTGTATGTCATAGCTGCACATTCTTCTAGTTGCTGTATGTGGGACGCGGCCTCAGCATGCCGGGACAAGCAGTGCATTGGTGCGCGCCCGGGATCCGAACCCGGGCCACCAGCAGTGGAGCGCGCGCACATAACCGCTAAGCCACGGGGCCGGCCCTCTGTTAACTTTTCATGAGAGCACTTCGGGATATTTGGACCTGCCGCCACCTGTCCCTCTCCCTATTGGTATCTGAACTTCCGTCTCCTCATTAGATGGAAATGCAGTTCCTACCTCTTTCTCAAGGCTGATTTGCAAAAGCAGTGATTCCTGCCCATTTTTTCTTTTTTCTCTCTTTTCATTCTGATTCACTCTTCTTCTAGTCATCGCCAAGTTTAGCCATGATAATACAAAACATTTCTCTAGAGCCTGCCCCAGTCAGTTCTTTCAAAGACTCATATTCTTTTGAAAACCTAAATGGTTCAATGAAAGGGCACCTTGTTTCTGAACAGTTCCCTGAGCTTCACTGCTTGCATGGCTGGTCAAAGACTTTATCCAAGAAGGACCTCTGGAGAACCCATAGTTTAAGGGGAGCTGCCCTCTGGGGACTCCTTCCTTTTCAGTCAAAGTCGAGACTCCAGTTTCCAGAATCAGGATGGGAAGGGGCAGCCATCCCACTCAGCAGATATCATACTCAGCAGGATGAGTGTCAAGAGAGCTGATCAGAGGGAATTTTGGGGCTTGGGCCAAATGGGGGCTTTCCAGGAGCCCTGTCGGGAAGAAAACATATCAGGCTCTCTAGAGAGTCAGCAAATACTGAGACCCAAGGTCAATGCTGACAGAAGAGATTGCAAGGAGTCAGGCTGATTAGCAGCAACTCTCCTGGAGCTAGGTAGGTTTGAACAATGCTCTGTGTTCACCTTACCTTGTCCTCTTAAACAGAAAGAATTTTTTTCTTTTGGTGAGGAAGATTGGTCATGAGCTAACATCCATTGCCAATCTTCCTCTTTTTGCTGAGGAAGATGGTCCCTAGCTAACATCTGTGCCCATTTTCCTCTATTTTACATATGGGACTCTGCCACAGCATGGCATGGTGAGTGGTGCGTAGGTCCATGCCCGGGATCTGAACCTGTGAACCCCTGGCCGCTGAAGTGGAGCACATGAACTTAACCACTATGCCACCTGGCTGTCCCCGGAAAGAATTTTTAGACATGTGGTCTTGGGCTACACAGCTGGCTTGATTGAAGCTTATTCATTGTTTGAATGGGGTTTTATGGAGGATTTAATCCTGAATTAACGTTAACTGATAAAGAAAATTCAGAAAAAATGTTCTCCTCATGTCTTAGTAGACTCTAGTAGGAAGCGAATGGAGCAGGAGACGTTTGAAGTTTCAGATTCTCCCAACTGGGAAGACCCTTTCCATCACCATCCCTCCCAGCCCCAGACTTTTTAAGAGAACCCGCAAGATGCCTGACCTGGTGCTGAGTATCATGGGTTTAAAGACAAAAAAAACCATTCCTCTTGTGTGAAGCTCCAAGTCTAGTGGGACAGGGTCCTTGGAAGGGAGGACTCTGAGACCAATCTCTTTTTGTGGGGAGGGAAGGTGTAGAGACCCTCTGTCACTTCCGTGTGATGGTTTTCCCTTCTTCTGGGAAGCAGATGAGATTAACAGACCACGACGATTGTTTACTGTCCTTAAGTGGAGGATAAGTTATTTCTGCTACAAGGTAAGAAAGCATGTAATGTCTGAAGTTCCCTGTATTGTTGGGAATATGCCTGCTTTTTCAAGATATACTTATATAAAGATATTAGGGAGGAAGCGGCTGCTCAGTGTCCCACAGGAGGACACTGAGGTGTGTCCATAATTTCTGATCTTTCTTGCCTCTCACCTATTGCTTGGTTCAGGAAGCCCTGTGGGGCCTGTAGATCTTTAGCTGAAGTTACCAGCAACCACTCATGGCCTGTTCATGAATTCTGAGGCCCAGAACTGTTTGTATGATTGAAAAGCCTTATCTTCAGGCAGAGAACTGGTAGCAATGCAAATAATAACTGGGTATTGTTTGGCTCTTTTTGAAGGGAATATGGGGTGTAAAACTCTCTCTGTGGGTGTTCCCAAATTTTTATTTCACTGTGCTGAAAAAAGAGTAAAGGGCTATATTGGTTTGCTAGGGCTGCCGCATCAAATTACCATAAACGGGATGACTTAAAACAAAAGAAATTTATTCTCTCACAGTAATGGAAGCTGGAATTCTGAAGTCAAGGTGTCAGCAGGGCCATGCTCCCTCTGAAGACTCTAGGGAAGGATCCTTCCACACCTCTCTCCTAGCTTCTGGTGGTTGCCAGCAATCCTTGGTGTCCCTTGGCTTTTAGACACATCACTCCAATCTTTGCCTCTGTTGTCACATAGTGTTCTCCTGTGTGTCTCTGTGTGTTTGTGTCTAAATTTCCTCTTCTTATAAGGACGCTTGTCATTGCATTAAGGCCCACTTCAGTCTAGTATGACCTTCTCTTAACTTGATTACATCTACAAAAACCCTACTTCTAAATGAGGTCACATTCACAGGTACCGGGAATTAAGATTGGAATATATCTCTTTTAGGGGACACAATTCTACCTATGACAAATGCATCCCATACTAGATGGGAGAAACAGCCCCTAGTTTGGCAGACCCTAGACAACTGTTAGGTATGTACTCATTCAACATTATTTCAAAATGTATTTACCAAGTACCAAGTATTTCCCACGCACGGGCTGGGCACAAGGGCAGGAAATGCAGCCAGTGATTCTCCAGATACTAGCTTGCTTTATGCTATGACTGGTTTTTTGTTTGTCTTGGCAGGCAGCCTCTGTCCACCTCCAGGGCTTGGCATTGGGCAGGCTATCACCTTGAATGCCTCTCACTGGTCAGTGTTTGGTGCCAGGAGGGAGCACTTCTCTCTCCCCTTTCCTGTCTCTGGATGCTGGGTAGGAACTCAAAGCTCACAACCTGGGGGTTAGCTGGCTGGCCCATCTGTTGTTTCCCATCTTTCTGTGGAGGCACAGCAGGCTCCAGGGGCCAAAGTCACTGTCTTCTCATTGGAGAGAGCAGATGTCTCTGTATCTGCTCACTTGGAGGGAGTTGTTGGGATTCCACTTTGGCCTGGTTCACTCTTCCAGGAGAGAGCATGCCGATTTGAATCTATTCCTTTGGGGCTCTTGGCACACACAGATGAATACAACGTTGTCCCTGGCCACTTCACCTGCAGCTGTATAAAGTCAAGGCAAGGGTCCTGCATGTTGGTCATATTGTTGCAACCTCTAGAGGGAGCTCAAGGCCTGTTTCCATCTCTCACAATGACTGCCCAAGGAAGAAGATGCTCTGATGGATTAAGGATTGAATGACAGACACAAAAAATCCACAGTGCTAGGTGGATGGGAATACTTAGTGAGAAGGAAAAAAGAAGGCTTAGATTTTTTTGAGGGGGGAAGAGTTAGTGGTTCACTCTTTATCTATGAATCCAATGGAGACAAGACAGGGCCTAGGGATCTTTCCTGTTTTGTCCCTAGAGGCCTATGGACAGGATGTTGCCTGTGGGAAAAGGGATTTGGAGAGGACACCTGAGGCCAGTTCTCTTCTAGGTTGGTGGTGACGATAGGGGGAGGGTTTTCTGCTCTGTTCTTCTTCCTCCCTTGGAGTGGGAAGGTCTGAGCAGCAATGCTCTTGGGCTAAAGTGGTTAAAGAAACTACTGAAGCTCAAATGTGGGTCCAGTGTAGAAGAAATGTGGGACTAAAGCCTAAATTAGTAGTATTAATGAGAGTCCATTGGGCCAGCCTGCCCATGTGTCACAAATCCTTCTGGAATTTGTGAGAACTGGATGGGATTCAGGGTCCTGACCACCTCTCACAACTTTTAGGATAGAAAATAGAGGCATGGGACTGAGGAAAAGGGGGCATCTCATTGTGCTACAAAGGCCACCTCAACAGGTGTGTGATATTGGATAAGTTACTTAACTTCTTGGAAATCTAGTTTCTCCAACTGTAAAAAGAAGATAATACTTGCTTAAACAGCAGTTATGAGATTTATAAGTAAAAAAGAAATTGATGTATAAACAATTAGCATTGCATATAGCACATAGTAAGTGTTCGACAATTGGTCGCCATTATGACAGATGTAGTTCTGGCTGCTAAATGATAACGTCTACCATTGATGAGCACTAATGAACAGGCAATGCTAAACACTTTGTGTTATTTCATTCAATCATATCAGCAGCCTCATTAAATATGCTATTATCGACCCCATTCTCCAAATGATGGAATTAAAGCTTAGAGAGGGTAAGTAAATTGCCCAGGGTCACACAGCTAGTAACTGCCAGAGCTGGGATTTGAATGCAGGTTGGTCTGACTACGACATGCCAATTCTTCAAATATCTCTCAAAATACAATCCTGAGTCAATCAATGGCAAAATTTAAGCCCTTTTTCAAGACTGTGATTCTGCTCTACACGCCAGTGCTTTAAAGGTCCAAGTGAGCAAATCTGGATGGGGGATGGCAAGCCTCAGCTATTCCCAGGGATTTGTGCCTCTGAAGTAGACACTAGCTGTGAAATAACCCTCTCCTCCTTGAATCTGAGGAAGCCGATGTATCTGAGTGCCACTTTTTAATCAAGGAGACCATCCATCTCCCGTTGTCATTTGATCTTTCCTGAAACAACAGCCACAAATCTCTAGGCAACGCAGATATGACGCAGAAAAAATGAAAAAGGAGGAAGTAGCATCTTTCTCTTATTAATGGGAGAGGAGAAAACACATGGCTTCTGCCTTGAGTGTTTTGGGGACGTGTTATTTTTAGAAAAGAACATTTTGTGATTTTAGTTGTTTGATTTCCGAGAAGGCTTTCTTTTTAAATTTTTTTGGTAAGTTGCTGAATCAAAAAGGAATAGTATATTGAGCAATAGCAATCAATCAGCAAAAGCTTATTGAGCTCTTCTATGTGCAAGGTATGGAGATAGAGACAAAGAGACTGTAAGGCTTCCTTCCTGCTCTGTAGATGCTCAGAACTTACTAAGAAAGATTGTACAGCTATGTATGTATAGAGCTCAGAAAATAAGGCAATTTGATCTATTGTAGTTTACAGGAGACAGAATAAGGAGAGGTGAAAATTATAGAGTCCTGAAGAATGGATGGAGTCATTCGGTTCATTCATTTGTTCATTCAATGACTATGTATTGAACACCTTCTCTGTAGGTAGCAGGCACTGGGAAAAGAAAACTGAATAAGATCTTGTCGCTACCCTTAAAAAGTTTGTAGTTCAGTGGCAGACACAGAATTAGAATTATAAACCAAGAAATGCCACGAAGTAAGTAATAGAAATGTGCACCAATAACATGGGGCCACAGTAGGGGAGATGGTCAAATCTACCGGGAAGAAAGAGGTATCAGAAAGATTTCATGGAAGAGAGAATACTCAAGATGGGTATTGAAGGATGGGGACTAATTGACCATAAGGAAGATGAGGAAATGTAGTCTAGGCAAAAGAAGTAATATGTGCAAAGATTGTGAGCTAGTTTCACCGGTGACGCTCTGTTTATAGCTGGAAATGGTAAGAGCTTTGGGGTAGGTGTAGAGAGATGAGGCTAGAGAGGTTGCTGGGCATGCCTACATCTGGAGGCAATGAGGAAATCTTTAAAGTATTTGATGGAATGGGGTAACTTGGTCACATTTCTAAACCTAGTTTAGAAACATAAATCATACAATTTAGTTAGGGCACAGACAATTAAACAAGAAGTATAGTAAGTACTACTATGGACTGAATGATTGTGTCCCTTCCCAAATTTATCTGTTGAAATCCTAACTTCGAATGTGATGGTATTTGGAGGTGGGGCCTTTGGGAGGTAATTAGGTCATGAGTGTGGAGCCCTCAACAATGGGATTGGTGCCCTTATGAAAGACACCCCAGACAGCTCTCTGGCTCTCACTCTGTCGTATGAAGACACAGTGAGAAGACCATTGCCTGTGAATCAGGAAGCAGACTCTCACCAGACACCAAGTCTGCCTGCACCTTGATCTTGGACTTTCCAGGCTCCAGAATTGTGAGAAATAAACGTTTGTTGTTTAAGCCACCCCGTCTATGGTTTTCTGTTATAGCAGCCTGAGTTGACTCAGACAAGTACTGTGATGGGAATACAGTATAGGAATTCAAATGAAAACCACCTTATCCAGACTGGGCCTATCTGCAGGAGACTTCTTGGAAGAAGTGACATCAGCAGAAATTATCATGATGGAGGTGGGGGTGAGTTAAGGGAAGACAGTTCTCCAAGAAAGTGGGAGATAGATTTGGGGCACAGTAAACTCTTCTGTGGGGCTGGAAAATCTGGCAAGACGTGTGCAGAGAGAGAGAGGAGGCTAGGCAGTGGTGGGTGAATCTGTACAGCATGCTCTGAAAGCCCTCTTCAACAGACTATTGAGACTTGAACGTCTTTAAGCAAGGTGTAACCTGATCAGATTTGCCTTTTAGAAAGAACATTCTTGCTGTTGGATAGGGAATGTACGGGAAGGATGCAAATGTGGAGGAAAAGGAACCTAATAAGGCGGTGTTTTGTGTTGGTCAAAGGATGAGATGATGGTGGCATAGACCCAGGTTGTTGCAGTAGAAATGCAGAAAATTTCATTAAATGAGCAGATACTTAAGAGGTGAAAAGGATGGGACTTGGTTATTGTTTGGATAGCCTGAGATGCTGAGGGAAAGCAGATGGCCAGTGATGGAGAAGGAGAACTCATGGAAAACTGGGAGAATGGTGGGACATTCACAAAGATAAAGGACACAGGAGGAGGAACTGCTTGGGGTAAAGTGGAACACATTACAGAAGACAGATAAGGATTCAACGTGTGTTGCCTGGAGTGTGTGGGGAGAGTTGGGTAGGAGGGAGTGAATAAGGAAGGAGGAGATGTCATCTCAGTTCAAGAAACTGATTGAGTTGCTACTGTGCCTCAGACTCTGTGCTATATGCTGAGACCAAACCCCATCAATAGAATATTCTCAAGAAATTCTACAGTCTAGTGAGAGACGAAAGTGGGCACATAGATAATTTCAATATAATGTGTCAAAGTGTTGATAGACCTATGCACAAAATTGGACAGGTATTGACAAACACCTACTCTATGCCAGAATGGTGTTGGTGCTGTAGACAGTCTAACAAGAGTCTTTATTTCAAGGAGATAATGTTTTATTTGGGAAACTAACTAACTAACTAACTAAAAATAGACAAAGATTAGGGTAAGTACTATTGTGTTAGTTTGGGTTCTGGGAGAGGAAGAAGTAAGACATAGGGTTGTGAGGGAACACGAGGAGGGTGCTGGAGGGGACTGGGGGAGCCATCAGACTACAATGCTGGTCTGACTCCATGAAGGAGAGAGAGAAGGAAGGAAGGATGGAAAGTTGGGTAGGAAAAGTCTCAGACTACCATGCAGTCTAAGAAAGTTTTAGCAAAGCCGATGGTGGGTCCCCAAGCCAAAGTCGCTGCCCAGAGGTTTGTCTCCCAGGAACAGACTGCCTTGGTGTCCCTGCCCTGCTCAGCCATTGACTGGGAGCACCCCATGGGAAGTGTGGCCTCAGAGCATGCGTATATGGATTTCAGAAAGCAACAGCCAAAGCCCTGACAATTGTACTCTGGCATTCAAAGGTCTGCAAGGAAATCCTTTTGGTTGCCATAACTATGAAGTAAGTAATTCAGATGCTTAAAGAGAATAACCTGAGAAAGGGAGTATTTAGATGATCAAGAATGGATGGTCTCTCTGGGGAGATGGCATTTAACCTAAGACCAGAAGGATGAGAAAGATCTAGCTCTGTGAAAATCCTGAAGAAAGTATTGTAAGTGGAGGGAACAGCAAGTGCAAAGGCCCTGTGGTGGTATCTGAGGATCCCACAGAAGGCCAGTATAACCGAACGTAATCAGGAAAAGAGAAGAGTGGCAGAAGTTGTAGATAGGATAATAATCCAGGGTTTTGTAAATAATTTTAAGGAGTTTAGATTTTGTTCTAACTGTGAAGGGAAGCCACTTGAGAATTTAAGTTAGGCAATGAAATGATCTTATTTATATTTCAAGAAGATCACTCTGGCTGTTACATGAAGCATGGCGTATAAGTTTTCAAGAGTGGAAATGAGTTAGATGGTGCCAGATAATGATGATTTACACAGTCAAGGCCCACTGATCTGATCTGGGCTTGCAGCGGGTGCTGGTGTGGTGAGAAAAGGCTTCATGGGGGAAAGGTCATCTGAGCTGAGTCTTACAGGGGCTGATTTTTAGGACAAGTTACAGAAAGGAGGTGACATTTAAGGTGAACTTCACTGGCTCTCTGAAGGGAGGAGCAATGTTATAGCACTTTGCAAAATCACTTCACTAAAACATAGAGCCAAAGCAGTCTTTAATTTAGTGCCTTTTATAGGACAGAATATAGTTCAGGAATAACCAAGGACGTTCATAGGTGAAAAGTGCTTAAATCAGAGAGACAGTGTAGTTAGGAAAAGGAGACCAACCATTTCTTTTTTTATGGCAGAAGAACATGAACTGAATACCTCAGAGGCTGAAGCAAAGGAAAAAAGACTTTTTGACTCTCAACTTGGCTCTGAATCCAAACCGGATCTGCCATGTGCCATTTTGAAGTTGGAGGGCTCAGGGGAAGTTGATTTTGGATGGCATTGGAGGCTTGTTTTTCAGCACCCACTCATTGCTACTCCTTTCTTTGTTAACAACAACAACAAAATAAAACCTACATCTGCAATCACAACGATGACACCATAGATTAAGTCACAGACCAGAGTCCAAACACTTGGTTAGATTGCTTCATCAACCACCTGATGGTTTTCCTCTAGGTTCTATATTCTGACAGTCAGTCATCTCCCTTCTTTTCATCCCTCGCTGGCCCTGCCTTAGGTTTACGCTTTTGAAATAGATTCCTAAATATTCTCCTTGCCTCCAGTTCACACTATACACAGGTCAAGTAACAAAATAATGACGACTTGAGTAAAAGCAGCCCATCGGTGTATTTCATTTTTCTTTATTGTCCAAAATACTTTTTGGAATAAAATGTCAAAATTGAAAAATCAGATGACTTTACATAAAAATCCCCAGTTCTAGTTTCTCTTGAAAATTCGAATGATCTGACCACACCGGTCCACATTGAGCAACAGCTGGGTGAAGCTGGCTGTTCCTCTTAGCTTGGGCATCAGATTTCTCTTCAGTTTGTTATAACCTCTCCTGCTTACTATTGTTTAGACTCTTCTTTTTTGTTACCTGCCTGAACCTTGGAAGTATTTGAATTCAAAGGCATTACTTTACAGACTTATTTTTCTAAAACACAAATCTGATCACGGCACACTCTTGCTTTAAAAACCTTCACCTGCCTGCTTGTCTGACGGATTAGGTTCAGACTCTTCACCCTAGCATAGAAAGCCCTTTCAATCTCCATTTCTCTGTGGATCTGCTTCCTAATCCATGCCCTTCCCAGAAGCCATGCTGCAGGCTGCTCCATGTCGTATACCTGTGTCTTCCCCCAACTGGAATCCCCTCCTTTCAGGCGGAATGCTGTTTCATCTCTTATCTACCTGGTGAACATTTAGTCTTTAGCTTCAGTTCAAATATAAATCCTCTTCTAACTTTGGCTGTCTCATTACCTGCTTCTTCTCCACTTCCTTAGCACCTTGGATCCACCTCTGTTATGCCCCTTTCCAGTATTATCCAGTGAATTCTATCTCCTTCTCCAGACTGCACAGCCCTCAGAGTTCTGAACCATCTTTGTCTTTGGGGGCCTAGTGTAGCATAGGTGAGTGGTGTTCAGTGAATGAATGTGTCAAGATGGAAAGTTTGATTTTCCATTTTCTTACCTATAAAATGGAATAGTAATATCTACTGTTCCCACATCAAAGGATTTTTGTGGGAATCAAAGGACATCATGTCCTTTGTAAAAGCACTTGGAAACTGCAAAGTAACATATGAATGAATGGAATTGGTATAGAAAATAATACATTCTCAATTTGTTTAAAATGATTTAAACGTGTAATTTCTGCAGAGAACAGTGACCTGGAACAGTGACCAGGATGCCTGGATTATAGTTCCAATTTCATTGCCAATAGCTGGGTGACTCAGGGCAAGTCCTTTTGCCACTCCAGACCTCAGTTCCCAGAGCTGAGCTTTGGAAATTTTAAGGTACTTGTTCTTTCTTCTATGTTGTTTTTCTTCAGTCTTCCGAAGAGTAAGACATTTTTCTTGTTCTTAAAGACTGTCATTCTTCCATGTTTGGTATGGTATATTAACCATAATAAAATAATGAATATGCAGTAATTAGTTTTTTCATTAAATATACAAATCAATGACAATAGCTATTGTGTGGAGTTGATTACTAACATTTTCCTAACCTGGAATTGTTTTCATTATTTAATCAACATTAACAAATGAAAGCTTCAGAGCTCAGAATTTGAAGATCTCAGCAGCTGTATTATGATTTCTCATTCAGTCTCATCTAGTCTTTTGCTCTACACTCACACGGCAACTCTATCCTCATATTACTCTAATGTCACCAATGTGATTGATGCGTTCAGGGAGACGAGTTGGAAGCGGGGGAGTATGGAGGAAATAAGGACATTGAAGGAAAAAAAAAGCTTCATCCCTTCCCTATTTTCTAAATTGCAGCTGATAAAGTTGATTCACTGACTGGTAGTTTAAAATGGTGTCTGCTAACTGCCCCTGGTACAGCTTCTCTGTAACGTGCAGTAAAATACCTATGAAGGCTTAAAAGAAGACGTAAACTCAAAACACAGCCATAAACTTGGACTGACAGTCAACTAAAGACTGGATCCCAGAGGATTTTTTTTGCCAGTTTTAAGGTCAATGGAACTGGAGAGAAGAACACGTTCCATTGGCTTGGGTCTGCTCTTGGAGAGTTGTTCTATAGGAAAGAGGTTCTATAGGAGACGGACTATTCTCCTTCTTTTGTTGTGTTTCCTCAGGATTGTATAGCCTTGAATGGGTCCCCTGGTGGAAATTCATGTCCACCCAGAACCTCAAAATGTGATCTTACTTGGAAATAGGGTCTCTGTAGGTATAATTAAGGTAAGGATTGAGATGAGATCGTACTGGATTCAGGTAGGTTCTAAATCCAATTAGAGCATTCTTATAAGGGACAGAAAAGGACACACAGAGAAAAGATGGCCATGTGAAGACTGAGGCAGAGATTGGAGGGATGTGGCCACAAGGCAAGAATGCGAGGAGCCACCTGAAGCTAGAGAGGCAAGGAAGGTTTCTCCTCTAGAGCCCTCAGAGGAAACATGGCCCTGCTGACATCTTGATTTTGGACTTCTGATCTCTACAACTGTGAGAGAACAAATTTCTGTTGTTTTAAGCTGCCGAAGTTAAAGGTAATTTGTTACAGCAGCCCTAGGAAACTAATACAATGGGAAACCCAAGTTTGTGCCAGGAGTTGAAAATTCAAACACTTAAGGTAACAAAAATGAGTTGGTTGACCAGGGAGAAGACTGAGGCAAACCAGAGAAGATATGCCTTATGTAAAGACAGCAAACTGTTGCCTTGTAAGAATGTAGACTCAGATTTGCCACATCTTTCCATAGTTAAAGACAAGCTAGCACTTTGGATTTTATTTGTATGCTCTTATTTATTTTTTAATATTGCACTGATTTTATTTTAAAAATGGTGCTATTTTAAACATGTCTGAGTCAGATTCCTCCTGTGGGCAGCCAGCTTTCTACCTCCTTTCTGTTCTTTGTAGCCATTCTTATCCTGTGTAGCTCTTCCGTTTCATCAGGCAAGTTCTGGTATCTCTTACCTCCCATTGTTTATTTTACTACTTCAGATATGGCCATTCTTGAAAGTCAATTGGACAGTGCCTGGAGGACATGAGGAGGGCTTTAATGGTAGTAATGCACAGCATCTTGAGGTGGAAAAATATATCTCTGTACCTTTGGTGTGGAAGAGAAATATAGGAAGACCCTGGTAGCAATACTTATGGGGGACTGATGGTTATTTTCATATTCAACAACTGTTCATGTCATCAGAAAAACAGAAAGAACTTGGACATAATTTTATTTCAGTCTATTAGAGTTAACAAAGCCTGTTATAATGTGGCACTTATCTATGAGCTGTGAATATTCAACTGGTAGGTAGCTATACCTTGGAAAAGAGAAATTGACCAGAAGGAAGTAGGGTCAAGGAACATTCACCCTTGATGTCTTCTGGAAAACACTGGGCTTTGATTCGTCTTTTACTTAAGGATGAAAAAAACCACAAAACATGAAGAATATGAGCTCTAACAATGGCAACAATCACAGCACAGGAACTTTGAACAATGATTATCTAAGATTATCATGAAAACTCAGAGGAAGAGCAAACCCTTGACAAAGATCTGCTGCAGAAAATGGATTTTCCTTTTTAAGAAAATTATTTGGCATCCTTAGATGAGATGTAAGAAATAATAGCCTCTTAAAAATAGGATAAATGTCATAAAGAAAGACCAATAGGATGACATGTAAAAAGATCTGGATGAGATAAGGAAAAATTTCTAGGAAATTAAAAGTTCAACAGCAGAATTACAGTTAGCGTTAAGAAGCAGTTAAGAACATAATTGAGATTATAGAAAATTCGTGTTATAAGAGACAAATTTTAGAACTTCTGGAACACCGATTGCCAAAGTGTCTCTCATTAGAATTGCACCTGCAAATTTTTGAGTGGAAAAAAGTATTGTGCATTATATTCATCAGGGTTCTCCATAGAAACAGAATCAATAGGATGTATGTATGTATATATACATACAAAATTTATTACAAGGAATTGGGTCACATGATTATAGAGGCTGAGAAGTCCCACAATCTGCCGATTACAAGCCGGAGATCCAGGAAAGCCTATGATGTAGTTCTGAGAACTGCAAGGTCAATGATGGAAATCCCAGTGAAGGATGGGAGAAGACCCCTATCCCAGCTCAAGGAGTCAGGAAGAGAGAGCCAATTCCCCCTTCCTCTGCCCTTTTGTTCTATTCAGGCCCTCAACAGGTTTGATGATGCCCACAAACACTTGGGAGGGCCATCTGCTTTATTCAGTTTACCCACGAAATACTAATCTCATTCAGAAATATGCTTATAGACAAGCTCAGAGATAATGTTTAGTCTGGGCACTCTGTGGCCCAGTTAAATTGACACAGAAAATTAACCATCACGAGCCCCCCCCTTATCAACTTGGAACTCATACACATCTCCTTAAACCATAATTTATTTCCAAATAAAGACAATAACAAAGTCATAATACTGCCTAACATGAAACAACTATCCTGAGTACATCCAAAAATGCACTAATCCCTTCCCCAGAAGAGGAGGTAAAGTCCTTGAGGCTGGTTTACTCTTCTCCTTGATATCACGTAACTTAAATACTGTGATGTAAAATTAAAAAAAAAAAAGTAAGTGCTATGATATAAAGTCAATACATCTTATATTACATGATAAGAGAATAAGAAAGGAAAGAAAATAAAGCAATTTATAAATTTATATATGTAAAATATACATATTAAGCAAGTAGCTTTGTATATACGAACACACACAAACATATTCATCACAAAATAAGGAGGAAATACTCATGACGATTACAGTTCTAGTTTCTGTAACTGGTCACATGGTCAGAGCTAGTATTTATAAATACCTTCTTTTACTACCCATTCTGTATTTTTTTTGCCTTCAGCAAGCACCTCAGCCAGTTGTGGTCTTTGCCTGGTGGGGTGACTCAAACCTTCATTTCAGGAGAGTTTGGGCCGTTATTAGCCTTACATGATTTGGTTGTTATAGTTTTCCACTGAACTTAATCATAGAGCATGGTAATACAAAGAGACACTCTAAGGGATTTCCTGTATTCCAGACATATTCTTCCTTACCTCCATTGTGGAGCAGCACTCCCATTTTGTCTGGGTAGTAAGGATCAATCACACTAGCCAGCACCGTAACTCTTTTTCATTTTTTGCCTGTTGATTCAGAGTCATGAGGAGCCCAAAGTGGCTGGGTGGCAGTCTTAACTTCCATCTCAGTGAAATCACTGTTATGTCTCCTGGTGGAAGCATTCCTCCCTCTGGAACTAAGACCTCTAGGCCAGCAGAGCATAATGTTCTGGGAACAGGAAGCAAAAATTTTGCTAGCGGTTCACTAGGGGTAATAGTGAGTGATGCCACTCCCATTTCCACCCTTTGATCCCTGGACCTGTGAATCTTGGCTTTGGAAGAAACAGCACCATATATTGAATGCTAATTCAGAGCATATACAACCCTCTGGAAAACTTTGTTCCAGCCCTGCAAGATATTTCCACCCAGCTGGCATTGCAACTCAGTCTTCAAAAGGCCATTCCATTGTTCTATTATGCAAGCTACTTCAGGATGGTGGGGCACATTGTAAAACCAGTGAATTCTGAGCATGGGCTCGTTACTGCACTTCTTTTGCTATGACGTGAATTCCTTGGTCAGAAGCAATGCTGTGTGGAATACCAGGAGAGTGTAGAAGGCATTCTGTAAGTCCGTGAATGGTAGTTTTGACAGAAGCATTGCATGCAGAGAAAGAAAATCTGCATCAAGAATAAGTGTCTATTCTAGTAAGAACAAAATGCTGCCCTTTCTATGATGGAATCAGTCCAATGTAATCAACCTGCCACCAGGTAGCTGGCTGATCCCCCTGGGGAATGGTGCCATATTGTGGACTCAGTGTTGGTATCTGCTGCTGGCAGATAGGGTGCTCAGCAGTGGCCATAGCCAGGTTTGCCTTGGTGAGTGGAAGTCCATGGTGCTGAGCCCATGCATATGCTCCATCCTTGCCACCGTGGCCACTTCGTTCATGAGTGCATTGGGTGATGACAGGGGTAACTGAGAAAAGAGGCTAAGCGGTATCCACAGAATGGGCCATCTTATCCACTCAATTATTAAAATTCTTCTCTGCTGAGGTGATCCTTTGGTGAGCATTCACACGAGACACAAATATCTTCATGTTTTTTCCCATTCAGAGGGGTCTACCCACATACGTCTTCCTCACATTTCCTTGAGACCAATTTTCAAATCATGTTTCTTCCAAGACCCTAACCATCCAGCCAAACCATTGGCCACAGCCCATGAATTGGTATGTAATCACATATCAGGCTATCTCTCCTTCCAAGCAAAGTGAACAACCACATGCACTACTCAAAGTTCTTCCCAAAGGGAAGATTTCCTTTCACCACTGTCCTCAAGAATGTCACAGAAAGTGGCTGTAGTGCTACAGCTGTCCATTTTTGAGTGGTGCCTGCATATCATGAAGAACCATATGTAAACCAGGCCTGAGTCTTCTCTTTGTCAACTGATTATAGGGAACTCCCCGTAAGGCCATAGGTGCAGGTGGGGAGAGAGAATGCAGTGTAGCAGGAGTAGGGAACATGGGCTTTTGGGCCACTTCTTCATGTAATTTACTTGTGCTTTCAGGGCCTACTGGGGCCTAGTCATATATATACCACTTCCCTTTGATGATGCAGTGTTGCCGTGCACTCCCAACTTTATGGCTTCGGTAGGTCAAATAACACCCAGTTCGTGATTGGCAGCTCAGGTCGCATGATAACTTGGTGGCCCATGGTTAAGCTTTCAGTCTCTAGCAAGGCCGAGTAGCAGGCCAAGAGCTGTTTCTCAAAAGAACAGTAGTTATTTGTGGAGGATGGCAGGGCTTTGTTCCCAAATCCTAATGCCTGTGCTGTGATTCGCTATAGGGGCCTGCCAAAGGCTCCAAACTACATCCATATCTGCCGCTGTCACTTCAAGCACCATTGGATCTGCTGGATCATATGGCCTATGTGGCAGATTGCTTTCACAGCAGCCTGGAGCTATTGCAGAACCTTTTCTTGTTCTAGACCCCACTCAAAACTAGCAGGTTTTCAGGTCACTCAGTAAATGGGTCAGAGTAACAGACTCAGATGAGAGGTATGTTATCTCCAAAAATCCAAAGAGGTCTGCTAGGTGTTGTATCTCTTTCTTGGTTGTAGAAGGAACTAGATGAAACAACTTAATCCTTAACCTTAGAAGGGATATCTTGACATACCACTTACCACTAGATCCCTACCAATTTCACTGAAGTAGAAGGCCTCTAAATTCCTGTCAGGTTCATTTCCCATGTAAACGTCTTACCAATAAGTTTAGAGTAATTGCTAGTTCTTGTTCACTAGGACCCATCAGCATAATGTCATCAATGTAATGGACTCGTGTGATATTTCGTGGAAGGGAAAGGTGATCAAGATCCCTGTGAACTAAATTATGACATAGGGCTGGAGAGTTGATGTACACCTGAGGTGGAACAGTGAAGGTATTTTGCTGGCCTTGCCAGCTTAAAGCAAACTGCTTCTAGTAGGTCTTGTTGAAAGAAATGGAGAAAAAGCATTTGCTAGATCAATAGCTGTATATCAGGTATCAGGGAATGTGTTCATCTGCTCAGACAATGAAACCACATCTAGTACAGTAGCTGCAATTGGAGTTACCACCTGGTTAAGCTTATGATAAACCACTGTCATTCTCTAAGATCCATCTGCCTTCTACACAGGCCAAATAGGTGAGTTGAATGGGGATGTGGTAGAAATCACCACCCCTCCATCCTTCAAGTTCTTGATGATGGCACTAATCTCTGCAATCCCCCCAGGAATACAGTATTTTGGTTTATTATTTTCCTAGGTAAAGGCAGTCCTACTAGCCTCCACTTGGCCTTTCCCACCATAATAGCCCTTACTCTCTAGGTCGGGGAACAAATGGCAGGATTTTTCCGGCTGCTGAGTATATCTATCCCAATTATACATTCAGCACTGGGTAAATAACCACAAAATGGGTTCAGGGACCCACTGGGCCCACTGTGAGATGGACCTGAGCTAAAACTACATCCATCACCTGACCTCCATAAGCCCCTGCTCTGACTGGTGGACCACAGTGATGTTTTGGGTCTCTGGAATCAGTATCAGTTCAGAGCCAGTGTCCCTAAAGTCTGATTATTTTCTTCTCTTCAATGCAGCGATACCCTAGTGAAAGACTGTAAGTCTCTTTGGAGAAGGCTAGGAGAAAGATTAACAGTATAAAATTTCAGTAGTGTCCTGGGCACCTGCAGATATTTTAAGTGGAAAAAAATATTGTGCACCTAGAATTATGTACCCCTCCAAGTAGTCAAAAAGTCATTGTCTGATAAACCGAGACCCATACAATTTGCTTCATGTCTACCGATTGTATGTGGGGGAGGAAGGATTTCACATGGTATGAAGACATGTTCTGTACTACCAAGAACTGACTACAAACAAAGATGCCAAGAATTGGAAAATCAGTGCTTGAACAGTCTGGTGGGTCTCCCCTCACTCAGATTGGAGCCTACACTCAAGAATCCAGTCTAGTGTAGAGTTGCATTCCTACAGACACTGTTAGTCCTTGGTGTTATACTCTCACTGGTTCTTCTCTTCCTCCAACTTTCCAGGGCATGTGTTTCCAGTGTCCTTTATTCCGCTATTCAGGTGGAATCTATGTTCATGACTGATGCCCATTTTAAACAATAATTCTTACTATTCTGTTCAAGGATTTGGTAATTATTGGCTAAAATATTGAAATGTTTAAAACACCTCTAAGAGTATTAATAAACAACTACAAAAAAATACATTTCATCTCTATAAAAGTAGAACTTCAGAGAGTGACATATGACCATTTTCAATATCACAGAACAAGAATAGTGATAGTCTGCATCTTTAAAATTTATATGAAGAGCCTGAGTTTTTGGAATAAATATACCACACACTGGCAGATATTATCTGTCATTAAGTCATTCTTTATCTTCCTTCTAGGAACTATGAACATGTCTGAGTTCTTCATGCTTAAAATCAGTATGTATGCCATTATTTCAAGAACATTAAAATATATAGACAAAGTGGAGGACAAAAACAGAAGTAGTTATTTCTGGTTATCATTAGTTATATACTTGATTATCATTATTTTTAAAAAGTCATGTTGTGTATCTTATTCTTTCTTTGTACTTTTAAATTCTCAAATTTTCTACAGAATGACATATTCTCTCTTAAAATGAAAAGAAAGCAGACAGTATTAAAAATAACTATGTTTAATTTTAATACACCGTTACATAATAATTAAAACATGCACATCACTCAAACCAGAAGAAAATACCCCAAATATTAACAGTAGTTATATCTGGATAGTAAAAATAGGGATGGTGTTGTTTTTTCTTTCTTCATCTGTTACAAAGAACCTTACTATTTTTAATTATGAAAAACAATTTAAAAATATAAATATAAGAAGTGCATTCAACCAGAGTTTTATGATAACCTATTGTGTGACAGAATTGCTGTGATTATACACATGAATGAGGCGTGGCACCTTATTCCAGGAGTTTTCATTCTCATGAACTAGTGTTTTATTAATTGTCACATAAAAAATAAAGAAAGAGAGGAACCACTTCTCACTGATGAAGAACATCTAGATGATGGGCCTTTGGTCAATTTGAATTGGCTTGGAATAATATTGGTCTGATAAACATATCCTGTCAGGAAGCATGGTGGAGTTCAAAAAGCATGATCTGTAGAGTCAGATCCATTTGTATTTTAATCACGTCACGTTTTCTGTGTAAAATCAGGCATTCAATTATCTGGGCCTCAGGGCAGGCCCCGTGGCTTAGCGGTTAGGTGCGCGCGCTCCGCTGCTGGCGGCCCGGGTTCGGATCCCGGCGCCACTGACGCACTGCTTCTCTGGCCACGCTGAGGCCGCGTCCCACATACAGCAACTAGAAGGATGTGCAGCTATGACATACAACTATCTACTGGGGCTTTGGGGGAAAAAAATAAATAAAATCATAAGCAATATTTCCTATTTGGGCCGGCCCCATGGCTTAGCGGTTAAGTGCGCACGCTCCGCTGCTGGCGGCCTGGGTTCGGATCCCGGGTGTGCAGGACACACGCTTCTCCGGCCATGCTGGGGCTTCGTCCCACATACAGCAACTGGAAGAATGTGCAACTATGACAGACACCTATCTACTGGGGCTTTGGGGGAAAAAATAAAATAAAATTATTAAAAAAAAAATTATCTGGGCCTCTATTTCCCCATTTTTAAAATGTGGAGACTAATACTGAACTGGCTAAGTCATTGTGAATCAAGTAAAACATGAGAAAGTGCATATCATACTATGTAGGGTTCTCTGACACAAGGGAATTTCTTCTCTCTTTGCCTTTATCTACAAGATTAAAAATTTTCATTAAAAATGATCGTCTCTCATATTTGGTGCAGTACTTAAATTTTGCAAACCAATCTCACATACTCTATCCTTATTTCTCACAAAATTCCTCCGGTATCAGGAGCATGTCAGGAGGTTTGATGGGATCAAACAACAGCTCAGTAGGATGCAGAGTGAGCTCCCAAGAAGGGTGACCATCAGGCTCAATCTCAGGGTTCAATGAGGCATGTTGAACTTTGCACAGAGCAAGGTTGGGATTGACGACCAACGGTCAACCGGGAGGGATGGAGGAGGAGGGGCAGGGAAGAGTAGCTTGCCTTTCCCAAAACTGGGAGAAGGGACTTCACATTTGCTAAATTCCTTCTCTGTGCTAGCTTCTCTGTGTTGAGAAGTTTCCTTGTAGTTATTTAATCCTCAAAATCACCCTCAGATCTGGGCAATACTTCCATTAACAACCGAAGAAACAAAGACCTAGAGGGGTGACAAGCTCAGGGTGATCCTGATAGAAAATGAAGAGGCCAAGGTTTGAACTGAAGGGCATCTGACTCCACCTCATTTTCCACCCCTTCCTAGGAATAGAGTGGTATCTTGCTGTCTTTGGGATTGAAACTGTCAAGTAACTGGATTTGTAGGATCAGGGTTTAGTTTCTAGAGAGAATAACTTGACACAGCTAAGTGGGATTTCAGGACTGATCTGGGATGGGCTTCGGGTCTATTCACTGTGACTGATCCCAAGTCCTACAAACTGAGCATGTGCAAAAGGGACGCTGAGAAAGTCTTCAGCCTGATGGCTCCCAGCAACTCACCTGAGCCACATTAATCATTGTGCTAGCCACTGCCAGACAAAGCATAGACTCTACCTGCTGCAGAGACCCCACTCCAAGGTTTAGAGCTGCTTCAGAATCTAGATTGGAGAATTGTCAACACCTATAACTTTGAAGGGCTGGGTCAAGCAGAGCTCTAATTAAAGTAGACAGAGCAAGAAGTGTTTCCATTTCACTGAGGAGAAAATTGAGACTCACAAAGGCTCTGGAGACCCAATTCGAGAGGCAAAGCCAAGCAGACCCTGTCTTTCTTTGAATTTTTGATACCTATTATGTTTTTTTACTTCTCCATGCTTTTCCTGTTGATGATTCACACCAATAGGCAAAATGAGCACAGATGCTTTTTCGTTCAATAAATGTTGAGTGAGTTTATTGCCAGGTATTCTTCTAGGCTCTGAGGATACAGCAGTAAATATGGCTGACAAAAATCCCGCCTCCATGGAGCTTACGTTCTAAGGGAGGAAGACAAAATAAACAAAATATATTATAATAGGATATAGTATGATAGGAAGTGATAACTGCTATGGACAAAAATAAAGAGAGAAGAATTCAGGGAGGGGCCTCACTAGGAAGGTGACATTTGAGGAAAGACTTGTCAGAGGTAAGGGAGCCAGCATGTGGATTTCTTGCAGAGGAATGTCCCAAGCCCAGGGAACAGCCAGTTCAAGAGCCTTAAGATGGGAGCATGCTAGAGGTGCTGGAGAGTTTCAGGAACAGCAAGTGGCTGCTGTGGTTGGAAGAGTGTTGAGAACAGGCTGTGAAGGGGTAGCAGGGTGCCAGGTTATGTATGTTCTTGAGGTTCATATCAAAGATTTCAGTTTTATTCTGGATAGGATGGAGATCCACAAGAGAGTGTTGAGCAAAAGAGTGATAAGATCAGAGTCACGTGTTAACATGATCAGTCTGGCAGCTGCTGATTTAGAGCTGTGTGGTGACATCTCTACTGCACATGTAGATATGGGAAGTACCTCCATCCTTCAGCTTCAGGCTAGGTCTGATGACATTGGGCTTGGGACTTCAGGTGGCCATAAACCAGATGTCCAGTGTGGTTCAGGAGAAGAAAGGCATCAGGAATTGGGCCACTCAAACACCTCAAGAAGAGATATTTGCTTATACAGGAAGTCTCTCATGGGAAAATCTAGTTGCATTTCCAGATGGCAGTCTCCGTGTCATCTTGGCCACATTCCGTGGAGCACACCTGGATGCTTTTGACATGAATACATCAGCTATAAGCTGTATCTGGTGGTCTTAAATTGATCCTTTAATGGAGAATCACTCAAAGTAGTACCAGCCTTGCCTGGTTCCTTGGCATGAATCTCCAAAAGCACCTGCTTTACCATGAGATAGAACCAGGAAGCCGTTATCAATGCTCCATTTTGACTTTGAAGGATCTTTGTAGGAAAAATCTTTCAATTGTCCCTGGATTCTTCTTGAAAATGGCTTGAGATTTTTCTAGACCTATTTAAAAAGAATCACAGGTCTGCCTAGTTATTTTAACACATTTTTCATTTAACCAGACATTTAACCAAACATTTATCGAATGCCTCCAATGTTCCAGGCACCACGGGAGGGGTAAATGGTAAGGAAAATTTACTCTCTGCCATGGATGAACTCACAGTCTAGTAGAAGACCCAGATGACTAAATAATAATAGCAGAACTACAATGCATGCTTTTACAGCTGTATGTCCATGATCATACAGAAGATCAGAAGAAGAAACATTTAATTCCATCAAGAGGGGTTAAGAAGGGATTTCCAGAGGAATTTAGAAGTAAAAGGTTTTTACTTTAGGAAGAATATAAGGTCTGTCATATTTGAAGGTATTTTTCTCACTCCACCTTTCCCTCTCTCTCTTTTTCCCTTCCTTCCTTCCCTGTCTTCTTTCCTTTAACAAATGCTTATTGTCTATATCAAAAATATGTAATGCGTTTGGGATTGAGTACATGGTCCTGCTCTCACAAAGCTTGTGGTCGAGTGAGATAGAAGAGTACCAATGTGTAAGAGTACTTGGTTTGGCTGGATTTTGGTATCTATGTAAGTGAGGTTGCCAGATAAAATGTCAAACATCTAGTTAAATTTGAATTTCAGATAAACAAAGAATAATTTTTTAGTATAAGGATGTTCAAATATTGTATGGAACATACTTATACAAAAAATCATTAGGTGGGTGTCTTTTTTCCCTTTTTGCTACCCAGCAACCTTGCAGGAAATGAGGTTAGAAATATTGGCGGAGATAATAAAATTTTATAAATCATCCTAAGGAGTTTGAATGTCTTGCTGCCTGTAATAGGGAGCCATTAAAGTATGTTATGCAAGGAAACAATAAGATCAGATTTGAAATTGTGAAGATAATTCTGGCCACGGTAAGAAAAAAGTATGAGAGAAGGACAGAATTAGAGACAGCGGGGCCAGTTGGGCACCTGACTTAGGCAGCAGCAGGTTGGAGGGATGTTATTAACACAGTCACTTGGCAAAGATTGAGAAGAAGTAGAATGAAGGAGATGATAGAGAAGAGGGACTTCAGAATGTGCCCCTACCCTGTTTCTGGCTTGAATCTTTGGGTCAATGCTTCTGCCATTCTCCAAGCTGATGTTTCCAAGAGGAAGAGGTATTGGAAGACATACATTTTTGCAGCCGGTTTATTGCATTTAAGAAATTTGAGACTGGGAATCTTCCCCAAGCTGTCCAAGCTTCGACCTCACCCTTAAAACAAGAAATCTCTCTTTCTAGATTGTCCTGAATCTCATATAATTGTAGCATGGAAAGAAGGAGAAGCCACAGCAAAATTTTTTTTTCAGAGATAACCATTTTGTTGAGGTCTGCTCACCTCCAATTTCTTTTAGTCGTGCTCGAGATAATCATCAATTCTAAGAATTCAGTGGATTCTTGACACACACTTCAGGTATTTCTGAGCACCTGTGTGACTCTCCAAATATTCAAAATTGAATGTTCAGTCAACTGATCTCATATCCCAGCTGAGGGATTCTCTTTGGCATATCAGACCTTCAGCCCAGTGGGTTCAAATTTATACTTGTATATGGCATCAACCTTGAAGGTGGAATCTTCAGACATCAAACCTTTATTGCAAGCTTCAAATGAAGTAGGAAAGTCAGAGCTTGCTAAAAACAAGTCTTATTTGATCTGCTTTAATGAATAGGTAAGAAGCAATTGGAATTTAAAGCATCAAAAGAATGCAGATGAATGCTGCTAAAGCATGCTTTCTTCATACCTTAAAAGTTTACAATTTCTTAAATATATTAATGCATTTGTCTCAAATCTTCTTTGCTAATAGTTTACTTGCCAAAACAAAATCTCAGGAAAGTAAAAAAAAAGATATATATATATGTGTATATATATATATGTATGTATAAAAATGGTATGTATGTGTATATGTACACACACATATTGCACTGAGGTTTTTACATCAATTGCTACAACTATATAAAGAAAAGAAACAATTGTTAACAGAGAGCTAGATGATTTAAAGACAGTACAATATGATGAGGTGAGGAAGATTGAGATGTTTTGTGAGAGAGTGCTATTATTAGAACAATAATATTTGAAAAGAATTGACTCATGACTTTGCAGAAAGCCAGGAGAGGAGTAGGAGGGCAGAACACTGTGTAACAATTCAAGGTAAAATGGTACATTAGCAAAGGGATTAAGATACAGTAGGCATGATACCAATAGTATAATTCCACATCTGGGAAGGAGCGATAAAACTCTCATTTATTAGCAGGGGAAATGAATGGTCCGGCTGAGAGCAGTGGAAAGGTCTTATTTTATGTGTTGTTGGGGAAAGGAGATGAGAAAGCAAAAGAATGAACATTTATAGAGCTCATACTGTGCATCATCAACTGTGCCAAGAACATATATTAGCTCATACATCCAGCTTATTGAAACCTCTCAACAAACCACACCATTTAAGGACAGATTTTATCATCTGTACTTTACAGATGAAGAAACTGAGGCTTAGGGGGACTAAGAAACTTTGTCCTCATCACAAGTTAAGTGACAAAAATGAGGTTTGAATTTGGATATTTGTCTCCAAAGTCCATGCTTTTTCTATTCCACTAAACTGCTGCATGTGCTTCATATTAGGAAGCTACATCAGTACAGCGAAGTAAAGACCATTGCTTTTGCTCTTGACAAGGCACTTTCTACTCTGGCTCTCTGAAGACCCAAGAGAAACATTCTTTGTTCTATCATTGTTACTGTCTTCCATTTGGAGCAATAGGTTAGTGACATAACCAAGGTAACCAGTGAGCCAAGCCCTTGCCTGGTCTGGCTGTCTCTCCTCACCGTTAGACAACAGTCCCACACGCTGAAGCCCACTTTGGGTTACGGCTTCAAATCTATGCAGAAACAGTCCTGCAACCTCCCACTAGACATTACTGAAGTCAAAACAAAATGTTCTGGGATCTAGTTTATTTAAGAAGGAAGGCTGAATGCCATGTCTTATAGATGAAAAATATTGTCGTCAATATTAGAGATAACTTATTACGTGTTCTGAATTATACTTTATGTCTTACATATATTTTTAAAGCTTAAATTAATTTCATCTGCTATCTTTGTTTTAAAAATTAAAAACAGCAATTTAAATATGTCTAATACAATTTCAAGGTCATAATACTTGAATAGTCTATGCAGGAGTCTACGCAATCTATATGGCCTTAGGCCAAATCCACCCACCACTTACTGTTGTGAATAAAATTTTATTGGAACACAGCTACTTACACCCATTCATTTAGTATTTTCTGTGGCTGTTTGTGCAATATGTGGCAGAGTTGAGCAGTTGTGACAAAGATGGCGTGGCTGCAAAGCTGAAAATACTTACTGTCTGACCCTTTTCAGTAAATGTTTGCTGACCTCTGGTCTATGACAACAGGAGATAGTTCAACCTTACATTTATAATTAGGGTCCATACATTGCATTTCATCTTGTTTCTTTCAAGAGAAACCATGAAACAGTTGTCTTATTTGACAGCATCTGAATTTGCTTAGGCATTTCTCTATCACAAAATACTTATTTACTTCTACAGGGAAATTATTTTTTTTAAATAAAGGGAAATATTTCTTTAAAATATTCACCAAAACACTGTAATGTCATGATTTCTTCTTTAGAAAGGAAACATATTTAGGCATAAAGAGTGTACTCATTTTTCAAAAAAAAATGTTTGAGTGCCTATTATCATGTCAGGTCCTGAGCTAGGTGATAAGTATGGAAAAGGAGCAGGGGAGAGAGAATCCCCAAAGTAATCAAACAGTAGGGTACCAGCATAAATATAGATGCATAAACCAATGAAATGGAATTGAGAGCCCAGAAATAAACCCTTGCATATATCGTCAACTGATATTTGACAAGAGCTCCAAGGATACTCACTGGGAAAAGAATAGTTGCTTCAGTAAATGATGCTGGAAAAACTGAATAACCACATACAGAAGAACAAAATTGGATTCCCATCTTATACCACTCACAAAAATTAACTCAAAATGGATTAGCGACTTAAATGTAAGACTTGAAACATTAACTCCAAAAGAATACATTAGGAAAAATCTCCTTGACATTGGTCTTGGCATTGGTTTTTTGGATATGACACCAAAACCACAAGCAGGAAAAGAAAAAAATTAATCAGTAGGACTCCATGAAATTAAAAAGCTCTCTACAGCAAAAGAAACAATCAACAAAACGAAAAGGCAACCTACAGAATGGAAGAAAATATTTGCAAATCATATAACTAATAAGGGGTTAATATCCAAATTATATAAAGAACTCACTCAACTCAATAACAAAAAAACAAACAATCCTATTTAAAAATGGGCAGAAGGACTGAATAGACATTTTGCAAAGAAGACATACAAATGACCAACAGGTACATGAAAAGATGCTCAACATCACTAATCACCAGGGAAATGCAAATCAAAACCACAATGAGATACCACCTCACACCTGTTACAATGGCTATTATCAAAAAGACAAGAGACAACAAGTATTGGCGAGGATATGGAGAAAAGAGAACCATTGCGCACTGTTGGTGGGAATGAAATTGGTGCAGCCACTATGGAAAACAGTATGGAGTTTCCTCAGAAAATTAAAAATAGAACTACCCTATGATCCAGCAATCCGACTTCTGGGTATATGTCCAAAGGAAATGAAATCAAGATCTCAAAGAGATATCTGTATTCCTGTGCAGGATTATTCACAATAGCCAAGATATGGAAATAACCTAAGTGTCTGTTGACAGATGAATGGATAAAGAAGATGTGGTATATATATGTGTGTGTATATACATATATGTATATGTGTGTATATATATATATATACACACATATATATATAATGGAATATTATTCAGCCGTGAAAAAGGACATTCTGCTCTTTGGACAACATAGATGAAACTTGAGGACATTATGCTAAGTGAAATAAATCAGACATAGAAAGACACATACTGTATAATATCACTAATATGTGAAATCTAAAAAAGCCGCACTCATAGAAACAGAGACTAGAATGGTGGTTACCAGGGACTGAGCGTTGGGGGAAATGGGGGGATGTTGGTCAAAGCGTACAAACTTCCAGTTATAAAAGGAACACATTCTGGGAATCTAATTATAGCAAGGTGATTATAGTTAACAATACTGTATTATATACTTGAAAGTTGCTAAGAGAATAGACCTTAAATTGATGTGATGGAAGTGTTAGCTAACGCTATGGTGGTAATCATTTTGCAATATATAGTTGTATCAAATCAACACATCGTACACCTTAAAATTATACAATGTTGTATGTCAATTATATCTCAATGAAGCTGAGAAAAGAAAAAAAAGAATCTCTAGCCTTGGAGAGCTCAGCCTGGATTACATAACTTGCCCCAAGTCATACACTTAATAAATAGCAGTGTCAGGTTTTAACTTAGGTCTGAATGGTTCCAAAGTTCTGTTTACATTAGACGTGTGCTTTCCAAACTGAGGAATGTGCAGCCCCACCCCCAACACTCCCCACATAGCATGAGCCAAGAATATACAAAGATACAGAATTACATGGCTTCAATTTTACTAGACAGTATATGATTTTAAACAAATTTTTATATTAAAATAAGCCTGACTATTTTACGAAGGAGAATGCAAATTTCAAATGAATATTTAAGATAAAAGACTTTCAATAAATTAAGGCTTGCAGTGCCCCAGCCCCTGGGGGCGGAATATTCTTTCTGGAATACTCTTACAGTAAGAAGAAAAGAGAAAAAGGAACAAGTCTTTGGTGAAAAAAATGCACAAAGAGAAACCTCATAACGGCTAAGATTTAACTGGAAAAAAGAAGAGGAAAAGTTTGAAGGAGAAGAGAGCCCTCAAATGCAAACTTGAAAATGACTTTTACAGAGTGTCATTGGTCAACCTGCCACTGAGAAGCCTAATTAAGACATCTGCTAAGAATTACCAGGTGATGCTGGTCTCACTGTCACACCATTTTAATTGACATGCTGAGATTTCGTTCCAGATTAACTTCATAAGTAGTCTTCCTAATAGAAAGACCACTTAAATTAAAAGTGGGCCGTAAATGGGGATTTGTGATGTTAATGGGCCAGTATAACCTCTGTGTCATTTACATACATTTCCATTTTTCCCAATGCATATTTTCATATATCAAATGATGTCACTGAAGGCTTTGCATGGGCAACATTAGTATGGTAATGAGCATGCAACTGGCACAGTGTCCAAAGAGTCATTTCTTTGACCTCCCTTCAGCACTAATTTTGGAACTGCCTTTGAGCCTCCAATACTAGTTACATAAAACCCATGTTCCAGAAAAACATGAGTTCAGCCTATTTACCCAGATGCAGTAAATGTTTGGAAGACATTTGAATTGAATTTAAGCACAGAGCCTTGTAACATTTGAAGAGTTGCTTAATACTTGAATAACTCACTATGTCAGCAATGCTAAAAAACTCCAAAAATGTTGACTCAATGTGGTAGCCCAATATAGCATGTCTACCAATCTGGGGAGGTTAGGGCAGAGGCCAACTCAAATAGGACTTAGAATAGAGGTTTTGAGGAAAGGGCACTGAAATTGGAGTCTACCAGACCAGAGTCTAACTGTGGGTCTGCCACCAAAAGACCTTCATCCCTCCAAGTCTCAGTTCTGTATTTATACATTCTGGGTAAGCACACATACCTTATGTTTGTGGTGAAGATTGAAATGATGAATTAAAAGCACTTGTATGTTAAGTTTAATAATTAAGGGCAAAATTTTGCTCCCCAGTAGCCAAAGCAAAGAAGGGGACAATGAACTCTTCAGTTTTTCTTGACCAGTTCTGGGACTCTCTTTGGTGCTAGGACAATAGATGGAGGAACGGCACATTCAGTCAGACTTCCAAAATGTATTTTGAAAAACTAAGTTGAGCAGATCAAGTGTAACAATGTAACAAAACCTCCGCTTCATGTTATCTTTCATGTTACTTGGGTGTAGTATTTTATAATGGCGGATTTGAAGTACTTGAGAAGCTTGAGTTGAAATGTTGCTCTCTCTGGGTAGAATACCAATGGGCTGGATGTTTCTTCTGCACAGTTTCATTAATCATCACTTCTTTCTTGGAATAGTAGGACTAACTCTTCCCTCAGTACTCTCCACAATAACTGGACTTTCTTCTTCGTCACCTCACTTCATTTCCCATATCCTACTTACCATGACACATATTAAAATAACTCTCACTAGTATATCTCCTCCAAAACCAACTCTAAAGGAATGAGGTTTGTACAGTAATGTTCGTCTGATTTTTGCAGTTTATCATTCAGCATTGTCTGAAATTGTTTTGGGCAAAGGATTGCACGTCTATATTTTGTGATTATTTTCAACCAGAAAATGAAATAGGGGCATAGCAAAGAGGCTTTGTTGTGTCTCATCATCCAGAAAGCCTTCCAGAGAAGCTTCATGAGTAAGCAGCCACATCTCATAAAATCCACTTCCTATAGACTGACACTGGGCCACAAGATGGGGCAGACACAATAGGGGATAATACCTGCTAGCACCTCGCTCATGGACTGTGGGAATAATGATGGGAGGTTCCCAGGCTTCCAAATGTTCACAGATAGCAGGGAGGTTGGTAGGGGCAGGAAGGACTGCCAGGGGGCAGAGTATCACCAGAATATCACCAGGAAAACTTGGTAGTGTACAGGAAACAGTTCTGTGTCCCACAAGTGGCAACACCTTTGAGAGTTTTATAGGGCCTAGGTAAGGTGTAAAGGTCTTGGAATCGTTCCACTTTGTTAATGTAGCAGACAGTGGTAGTCACATTTTTTGTGTATCCAGCATTCTTTCCAATACCTTTTCTTCTCGTTCCTTTGGGGAACCCCTCCTTCAATCTGTGTGGTCCTGTTAGAGTGTGGAAATCATTCTGCCCTTACCCTCAGCTAAAGAGGGGACATTTGACCCTGGCTGGGCAGACCACCCCATCCTTCTGGGTAGAGTTACTGCCTACAGGTATGTATGCATGACCGAAGCAAGGTTAACCAGCATCTTTCCTAGAATTAATATGTGAAATTTGAGAGTAGAGTTCTTTTTCCATTGGCATTGCCAAACTAGGAAGAGGTGGGTTTAGAGAGGGGGTAGGCATATGAGAACCCTTCAGCAGATAAAACCAGGCAGGGTGGATTGGAGAGAAAGACAGACCCCAGGACTCATCCATACTTGTACTTCCTCATCTTGTGAGCCAAGGAATTCCCTTTTCACTTCAACTAGTCTGACTTGGGTGTCTGACTGTAATTTAAAGCCAGTTAAGTCTTGGAAAAGGAGAAGAGGGATGTATGACCAAAGGAACGAAGTGAGAAATCAAGTGTTGGCAAAGGCTATGAGGCCAGTAAGTGGGCTGGGAAGAGGTTAGGCTACATTTTGGCAAGGAAATAAAACTCATCTGCCTTTTAATTAACCTTTTCTCATTTTTCTTCTGTTAACTTTGTGCCTGAAAATGTCTAAAAAAAAAAAAACTAATTATTTTCAAGCAGGTGTCAGAATACTAAACATCAAATTCCCCATCCAGCACGTTACAAAGTCCAGCCTATCCCTCTATACAGGGCTTTCCACATTGAAGCACTGTTAAATCAATGTTAACGAGATTGGAGAGAAACAAGTTTGAGAAGCAATGTGATATCACAGAAAGAATACTGGCTTTTCAATTAGGGGCTGAGATTGGAATAAACATTTTGAAACCCCTGTGGGGTATTTACTTTCTTGCTCTGAGCCTTAGTTTTTTCAACATGGAAGTTGGAATAAGAATAATAATAATAATCCTTACCTCATATCTTTTTCTTTTTTTTTTTTTTTTTAAAGATTTTATTTATTTATTTTTTCCCCCCAAAGCCCCAGTAGATAGTTGTGTGTCATAGCTGCACATCCTTCTAGTTGCTGTATGTGGGACGCGGCCTCAGCATGGCCGGAGAAGCAGCGCGTCGGTGCGAGCCCGGGATCCGAACCCGGGTCGCCAGCAGTGGAGCGCGCTCACTTAACCACCAAGCCACGGGGCCGGCCCACCTCATATCTTTTTCATGTGGATTAAACGATGTACTGTAAATGATGTATACTGGTCGGTACTGACAGTAATAGGTTCTCAATTAATGTTTTATTTCTTGCTTTCAAACAAGTTCAAAGCAATATTGATGGTATTCAGAGGAGATAGAGAAACTATCTTCACTCCTCACCACCAAAACAGAGGCAGAACCCTTTCCGGGAGCCAGAAGAGAGTGGAGCTAATTACTTTTTTGTTGATTTGTGTGTGTGTGACACAACTTGGAAGGCAGTTTCAGAGTCATTGCAGCAGCCTTTTGGGTTAAATCTCTGGGTGCTGTTTGGAGTACTTTCTTCTTAGGAATTTCCCAGAATGTTTTAGGATCCTCCTAGGCAAGCAGGAATAGGGAATCAGATGCTCAATAGTGACTCAAAAGGAAAATTCTAATCTCAAGAAGGAGAGCTAATGGACAAGCACGTTTCTTTCTAGGTTGACCTAGTTCACCGGGATCAGATAAGATTCAGAGATTTAGGGTAGACTATCTGT
This sequence comes from Ceratotherium simum simum, assembly GCF_057802395.1. Classification (NCBI taxonomy): domain Eukaryota; kingdom Metazoa; phylum Chordata; class Mammalia; order Perissodactyla; family Rhinocerotidae; genus Ceratotherium; species Ceratotherium simum. The sequence continues at coordinate 10,793,224 of NC_141907.1, forward strand.
CCAAGGGGGAAAGAAACTCACACACATTATTTCCATTGTTATTGTGATGCCAACACCATCACCTCCACTCCCAGCAGCTATTAGTCGATGAGAAGCTTCTAGACACTTTATATGTGTTAATTTATCTAGTCTTTTTAATGACACACACAAAAAAACCCCAGATATTATTAATATTTCAATATATATAAGAGAAATGAAAGTCTTGAGAAGAAATTTACTGGACAGGCAGCAAAAGTGAAACCGAGGTCTACGTGATTGCAAAGTACATTCTCCCTTTCCGTTACTGCACTCCCTAACAGCTGGTGTATAATGAGAACTAACAAGTGAAAAATGGATGGCCTACATTATTAAATCCAGGATGGGAGTCTTATCAGCAGTCGCACCTTGAGAAAGCCAAGGGCTGAAATGTTACTTTTCCTGTCTTATCCTCTAGGTGAGGGAATTGGTGTAGAAAGAAGGGGGCTGGGCTGAAGGAGTAGCTTGACTGCCAAGGGAGAAAAGAGTAGCTTGCCACCTTGGAACCAGAGAACTGGGACAATCACTTTCAGGCTCTGTTGGAGCTTGGCTACCAGCTTTGCCAGGGCTGGGAGATGTGTCAACCAGCCATTTACATGACCCTTTACTAAGTCAAGCCTATTATTTGGCCTTTCATGCTGGCTTTTTAAAAAGCCCTTGACAGACACAGTAGGAATAAAATAATGAATGTCCACATGCTGGGTGCCTTCTTAAAAATGAAAAGTTGAAGTCTGAGAAACTTTACAGTCAAGAAGTAGTGGCTTTGGCACCTAGGAACACTAAGTATTAAAGGAAAGTGGTGCATGTTTAGTCCCATGCTCTAACCACGATTTCTCTGAGAATGGGTAGAGTTTCTACTGGCCAGCACTGGATAGGAGGTGCCAGTGAAAATGCAGGGCTGCCTGGGATTGGTGACACACTCTTCCACCAGGAGCCATGACCCACTTAGCTGAGAACAGCTTGTTTCTGGGATGTCAGGTGGCCAGCTTCCTGAGGAAGATGCTTAGATGGACAATCACACAAAGGGCAGGGCATGCTGACGTGGGGGTGCTGAGTCATTAGGCTGCAGTCAAACCTAGTCCAGAAGTGAGGGGAAATGGCCAGTCAAGGGAGGGAACTAGACCTGTGGTTTTCAACTCAGGGTGATTTTATCTCTTCTAGGGGACTTTTGGAAGTTTCTGGAGACGTTTTTGATTGTGATGATGGGGGAAGGAGTGGATGTGCTACTGGCATCTATCTGGTAGACAGAAGCTGGGGATGCTGCTAAACATCCTACAATGCACAAAACAACCTCCACAATAAAGAAAACTTGGTCCCAAATGTCAACGGTGCTGAAGTTAAGAAACCCTGATATAGGGGTACCAGGAACTAAGTCAGAAAGTCAAATTGGGTTTAGAATCACCAAGGAGAGGGGCAAGAGGAATGGCCAGTGTCAGAATGCACAGAGGAAGTCCATCCTAAAACAGATCTACACCATGCCCTGCAGGCTGGGGTTGCTACTGTTGACTGGGTTTACCCAGCTCTCTGCGACCACTGGGTTCCCTGTTGTAAGTCATGCCTGCTCATATGTGTGCTTGCAAGATTTTGTCTGCCATTATTTACAAAAACTGTCTTGAGAGCAGCAGCTGAGGAATGAAAACCAGGATGGAGAGAATTTGTGGTGTAGTACTTCCTTAGCTTGGGCTTCAGTCCTAAAGTCTTCAAATTCCAGCTCTATCACTAGGTGTGTCTTTTATTTTCCAGCTTTATTGAGATATAATTCACATATAACATTGTATAATTTTAAGATGTACAACATGTTGATTTGGTACACTTTTATATTGCAAAATGATTATCATCAAAGCGTTAACTAACACCTGCATCACATCACATAATTTGTGGTGAGGACATGGCAGGATGTCTTTCTTTCTCATAGCTGAATAATATTCCGTTGTATGTATACACCACATCTTCTTTATCATTCATCAGTTGACAGACACTTAGGTTGTTTTCACATCTTGGCTATTGTGAATAGTACTACAACGAACATGGGAGTGCAGGTATCTCTTTGAGATCCTGTTTTCATTTCTTTTGGATATATACCCAGAAGTGGGATTTCTGGATCATACAGTAGTTTTATTTTTAATTCTTTGAGGAACCTCTATACTGTTTTCCATAGTGGCTGCACCAATTTACATTCCCATCATCAGTGCACAAGAGTTCCCTTTTCTCCACATTCTTGCCAGCCTTGATATGTCTTGTCTTTTTGGTGATAGCCATTCTAACAGGTGTAAGGTGATATCTCGTGGTTTTGGTTTGCATTTTCCTGATGATTAGTGATTTTGAGTACGTTTTCATATATGTGTTGTTCATTTGCCTGTGTTCTTTGGAAAAATGTCTATTCATTTCCTCTGACTATTTTTTAATTGGATTGATTTTCTTCTGCTATTGAGTGTCTTAAAGTACAGTAATTAATCTCTCTTTTCCTAACCTGTATCCTAGGGATAATAATATCTACATCATGAGTTTGTTTGAGGATTAAATAAGATGATATATATAAAGAATCTAGATAGTTTTATAATTATTTAAAAAATAATAACTATCATTCTGGTTGTGGTTACTATGTAGGCAAGATAGAATGTCTGGAGTGAGGGATAGGGGAGGGTGCACTAGGCTCCCCACCCAGAGGCCCTGGAGAACCCAAAGGTGGTGTGAAGTAATGGGCTTGTGAAGGGGGTGAGACACTCATGATTTGTGATCTCCAATAGTAAGAAACAAAGATCACCGAATAGTGATCCGAAACAAAGTTGAATTTATTTACTTTTCTGTCAAGGAAGAGACACATGTCTTAGGTGGGAGTTAGGCAGGTCTCTCAGAGCAGAAGTAAAAAGGACTGGACAGATCACAAAAAATGGACAAAGTACACCAAAAAAGGCCTTCTTCTGAGTTCAGGTCTCTGATTGACTCAGGACTGTGATGTCTTTGTTGTGGTCACTTTTATGTTTCACAGCATCCCTGATGCCAGGAAGCCTGGTGTCAAGCACATCCAGAATGAACTATATAAAATTCCAGCTGCAAATTCAGTTGAAAACTTCATGTGCAAATACTTAAAGCTTATCATTGAACAATGTCAACAACACTGTTGCATTTCCTTTGTATTACTCCTGTGGTAGTTTGAGTTCTCTGGGAAGCAGATTCTGAAATAGAGTCTTGTGTATAGAATATTTATACAGATGCATCCTTAGATTCTAGATCTGTGGAAGAGGAAGAATAAAACAGGAGTGGGCAGAGGGAGAAATTGAGTTCGAGCCCCGCCCAGTGACAACTTTGGCCAGACCCAAGGGAACCCTAGAGTGGCATTTCAGGGTTGTTCTCTGTTAGGCTGCCTCATTGATCATTGGAGGCTACTGTTAAGGCCATCCCCAAGGGGCTGACAGCTGAAGGTCTTCCAAGAAGGAGGATCTGGATGGCACAGTCTTGGTTTCATTTCATGCTTAAAACAACTCTGTAAGGTCTGTGTGGGAGTGAGAACAGGCTCGGGGAGAGTAGGAGGCTTACTGAAGGCTGCATGCCTGCTAACTTCTCCCTGGGCACTCAAACCCAAACCGCAGCTCTCCTGTCTCACTGTCTCTCCCTTAGAAGGAGAGGGGGTCAGGTAAGTGGGAGTGGGGAGAACACGGTGGAGAACACAGGATGAAAAATAGACTTGAGCTAATTCTGTAGGCAGGTTAAGATGCCTCAATTTGTTTACATAAGGTGTGCATTCTCCATGGGGGCATTTTGAAAGAATTGATTCTTGGTGGAGGGCGAAGAAACCATACTCTATATATAAAGCACATAGAGTACGTAAGCAGATACACAGCATATCTGTGGTATTAAAATTTAATGGGCAATGATTGGGAGAAAATATCTAAAATGGCTCCTGGAGGGGGAGCAATAAAGAAACAAAGGTATAAGAGAATATAAAGAAAGGAAGAAAAACAATCTCTAAGCCCCAAATTTTCATCATGGCCTTTGTGTTCCAAGAATTCGTCTGTCCAAGGTCTTGGAGAATAGGAGTCAGCAACTAGTGGCCCTTAGTATTACCAGGATACACAATGCTTTTTGTTTCATTTTTTGATTTTCGTTTTTGCTTATATAATATTAAAATGAAACTAAAAAAATTCCCAGTTGGGCCACCATGTAAAATTTTGGAGATTTTGTATGTGCACGCAGTCACGTGCACACACACAAGATATTCAGCTTCTCTTGAATAAGGGAACATTTGGCAGCCCTGGAGTCCCAGCCCTGCTCCCCACATCCAGTTCCCCACATAGAAATGGTGGTCTGGCAGGGATCACCTGCTGCCCTTCCCACGGGGCATCCACCTGTGGGCACAGCCCCCCCACTCTCATTTGAGGTAGCTGTGGCTGTCTGGCTTCATGCACTTACCTTACCTGCTTGGTCTGTGTAGGCATTTGAGTTTGCAAGCTCTCTCCTAGGATGTTAGAGCTGAAGGAGGAGCCCAGAAGTTCTCAGTCCTAGCTTCACATCAGGGGAGTTTTAAAAAAATCCCTCCAGGGATTCTGGTTTAATTTTCTGTACGTCAGTATGTTCTAAGAGCTCCCCAGGGGATTCTGATGTGGAGCCCAGACTGAGAACACTGGTCTAGCGCAGCCCTTCATTTTATGGCTTAGGGAATGAAGTCTTGCAGAGAGAAAGTGAGTTGCCCAAAGACACATAGCTACTGTTGGAGGAGCTGGAATTAAAATCAGGTCTGTTGACCCTGCCTGGAGTATTTCCCTCTACCTCACATTGCCTTTAAGTTTGTATGGGGAAGGATGAAGTAGCAGGTAACCTGGTCAAAACACCGGACTTGGATTTTATTTCTGAGTTGGCTCAGTGTCGTGCATTTAGTGCCTCTAGTTAAACTAGTAGCTAGTAGTGCCTTCTCTTCCCTTGGTTTTAAACTGAGATAGCATGGAGTCCTGGAAATAAACGGTAGAAGAGAAAGGGGAACTTACGTGCATCCAGCAGCTTCTATGAGCTAAAATTGTTCTAGGTGTTTTACTGTGGTTGCTTAATTTATTCTCGCAGTGACCCTAGGAGGTTGGTATTATCAGCTCCATTTCAAAATGATGAAACAGGCTCAGATGGGTTTGGTCAGGTGCCCAGAGTCTCATAGCTGATGAGTGATTTGTGCTCAGTTCACAACTTTCCAAAGCTGACATTTTGTCAGAGTCTAGAAGAATGCAAGTTCCACAGAGGCAGGGATTTAAAAAATCTGTTTGCTCATTAATTTCTTTACTATATGCCTACAATACTGATGGCACATAGTAGGTGCTCGATAAAAATTGGTAGGGTCAGTGAATTTGTACCACTGAGCTGTATAGGCCTTACGACTTGAAGACTAGGGATTTTTGAGGTCAATGAAATATAAAACATCAAAGAAAAATCTGCTTCTTTTTAATTTTGGAGTCCAGCAGCTTTCAAACACCTGCAAGGGAGCACAGTGTATTACAACACCTCCTCTAAGTTGCCTGATGTCAAATGTTGAAGTATAGCAAGTGACAGCCTTGTCCTAAGCGTATGAGAAAGAGTGTGTGTGTGTGCAATGCCGTTACATTATTTAGGGTATTTATTTAAAAAGCTGTAATTAAGGAGAGAAAAAGCATTAATATCTCATAGATTGTTCTAGCACCCTGGGCCCAGCACTGAGGTGTGCCTGGTGGGAGGAGCTGATATGGGAGTTTGGGAAGTTCAGCGAGCCACCTCACTTCTCGTCTCCTCAGACCTGAGCTTATCTGCACACTAGCTAACACCCTTCCATCCATTACTTCCCAAATCACAGCAACCTGGTAAGAAATGTAGCCTTCTTATCCCTGCATCTGCAGGACTTGGTCCGTAGAAGCACCCCATAAATGCCTGTTTATGAAATAAATGACATGATGATTGTGTTCCTATAGAAATGGTATTTTTCTTGGTTGAGGTACATGTCCCAGGTGTTGCAATTTCTATGACTTCCCCCCCAAAATAATCTCTGGTTCATTTTGGATCGAGGTAGAATGTAACAAATTTTCCCTACTTTTATAGTTTGTAACATCCTGGTGATTCTTCATCTCTTTTATCTTCCCAACAGTCATCTGAGATGTTATATCCATATTACAAGTGAATCAAAGGAGGCTCAGAGAGCTCGAGGCATCTTTCTGAGGTCACTCAGCCAGAAAGTGGTGGCAGTAGGATGTAAACCCTCTCTACTGAGCTCCCAGATTGGACCAGTTCTGTGCAGTAAAGGATTAACTTTGCCCAAAGAAAGATTTGACCTTTGACTGGCTCCTGGGAGATAACCTCTAAGCCCTTGGAGTGCTCTCTCTGTTGAGACCTTGGGCCACACCAGATAGACTGTGCTAACCATACGATTTATTGTGAGGATCTTGGGCCACACAGTATCAACGTGACCTCTTGGAGGGGCTGAAGATTAAGGTCAACCATGTGAGCAGCCAGTCATGTCTATATGACCAATTCCCAATAAAAATCCTAGACACCAGGCTCACGCGAGCTTCCCTGGTTGGCAGTACTCCATGTGTGTGGCCACGTATTTTTGCCAGGAGAAGTAAGCTCTGTTCAGGACTCCACTGGGAGAGAACAACTGGAAGCTCGGGCCTGGAACTCTCCTGGACCCTGCCCTACGTGCCTCTTCCTGTTGATGATTTTAATCTGTATCCTTTCGCCGTAATAAACCATAACTGTGAGTATAACAGCTTAGCTGGGTTCTGTGAGTCCTTCCAGTGAATTATTGAACCTGAAGGTGGTCTTGGGACCTTCTGAACTCCCAAGTTCCTACAGTTCCTCTCTGCAATGCTCAGGTGGGGTCAACCATAAGGACTTACGGGGAGGGGCATTACTGCCCAGACACCAAAGTGGGCAAGACTGAGGGGCTGCAGGTCATGATCAGGGTGGAGAAGCGAGTACGAGGTGGAGATGATCCTCCAAGTGGAAAGAAAGCTTGGGCCTAGTGGCCACATCTAGCTCCCTTTCTTTGTCACATTGGTAGCAGACTGCAACCTGAGAGACCTACCCACCATCCCTCACTGGGAATCAATCCTAATACATCAGTCTTGAGACATTTTCTGTTGTGACACATCTTGTAAAAGTGAAGAGGGTTTTCTGTTGAATTAACAATCTTTGCAGTGTCTCCCTCTTTTATTTTTAATTTTTTTCATTTTTTGGTGAGGAAGATTGGCCCTGAGCTAACATCTGTGCCAATGTTCCTCTACTTTGTATATGGGATGCCGCCACATCATGGTTTGATGAGCGGAGTGTAGGTCCACCCCCGGGATCTGAACCCATGAACCCTGGGCCTCCAAAGCGGAGCACACAAACTTAACCACTATGCCACCAAGCCGGCCCCTCTCCCTCTATTGTTCTCCCTCCCTTCTCCTCCTTTCTCTTCTACCTTTCTGTTCCTTGCAGCTCTCCCCACCTCCACCTTTTATTGCTATGTGCCTGGGCATTATACCACGTTCCTCAAAGACAAAAAGCACAGAAGGGGCAGCTTAGTGGTCATGAGTGCAAGTTCTGAGTTTGATTCCCTGGCTTTGACTCTCATCTCCACTACCTTCTTATTCTCGGCCCCTCCCTAGGTAGGGCCCTAGGTAGGGACAAGGGGGAGGCAAGTGAGGCACTCGAGTCTCAGGCCTGTGTCTGTTTCAAATGCCTTGTCTGGAATGTGGTATTAACCTTAGTGTCTACCTCCTAAGGTTATGAGAGTTACAGTTACTCCATCTCCCATGCTCAGCTCCTTCCAACACAGAGTAAGCACTATTGAAGTGCTAGCTATTCATTTTAATGTTTCTTACCCACAAAGAGTGCTCTTCTTAGGAAAGGGCAAGTAATTGACTAAGATATAGGAAAGATATGTATATTTTAGGTAAATCTAAAGTGTGTGAGCTCTACTCTGATAGAAGTAGGGCAGTTTCACAGGACTGGGATGGAGTGTCCATGCCTCCTAGGAGAACTTGGTTCTGTCTATAATTAAGATACCTGAATTTTCTCCAAGAAATGAATTTCTTGGTCACCCATCTGCTGCCTCCAGCAGTAGCACATTACACAACCTCACACAGATGTTTGTCACCCCAAATCTGCAGATGCTGAAGGCAAGACTGCCTAGGATTTTCATGGCCTAGAGGGCAGCATAGTTCTTCTTCAGGATGACATTTGAAGTCCCTGGTCTGAGCCAGGGCAATGGTTTTTAACCTTGGCTGCACATTAACATCGCCTGGGAAGTTTTTACAAAGTCCCGATGCCCAGATCCACCAGTGGAAATTCTGATTTAATATTACAGGCATGGCATTTAATATTCTAATATGCTAGAATGATAGTTCTTATAATCTCTTAGGGGGTTCTAACATGCACCAGTGTTTGAGAACAACACCTTGCAGCTTCATCACCTGCTGGCGCCCTACTGTGCCTTTTCCTGTCTGCATAGACTTTGCCTCTGTTGTTCCCAGCAGATGGTATGCTCTCCCTTCTTTGTCTACCTGGTGGGCAACAGTTTGCCCTTTACAACTTGACTCGGATATGATCTTTCTGAACGTTTCTGGGCAGCCTGATCCCAGGCAGAATGATTGCTGCCTCATCTGTGTTCCCATAACAATTTCTAGACATTTTCTATTATGGTACTTATAAAGAATTATAGGCTTTTTGTATAGCAGTTTGTTCATTTGAGAGTTGGGACCTTATCTTCATCACCTGTATGTCCCCAACACCCGGTAGAGTCAGCCCCTGGTGCAGAATAAGCACTCGGTGAATATTTAGTTGGGTTAAATTGAGGTACTCAAAATAGCTATCATGTCATTGATGCTGAACTATCCATTCCTTATGATGCTGGTCTCTCTCTTTGTTTTGCTGTTACACTTACTGCTCAGTACACCAATGTGCCGCATTTGTGCAAACACTGTATTCTCAGTTGAGTATTGAAGTATTTTGCTAATTGCGGGATTGCTCGTGGCCATAGTGTCCTGTTTCTCAATGTGCCTGTCAGAATTTAAAACCAAGAGTGCAAGGCTAGAGTTAGTGGTCTGCAGCAAGTCTGCATATATACAAATGCTAAAATGCATCTGGGGACTCCATAGGTATAAATGAAAACCCAGGAGAGATATTCTGTCTTGTAGTCCATTCTAAGGTCATACATCTTTTGATTTTTAGTTAAGAATGACATCCATCTTCTAATTGTAATGTCTCTTCTTTTCTGTTTATAACAAATCTCTACTACAGTGTTGTACTGTGGAGAGGGATGGAGACTGAAGAATTGAGCAGGCCAGGAGGCAGGAGAGATCATCTGCAGGAATCAGCAGGTATATCCCAGGTGGCCGTGCTGCTGCTTAGGACAATGGCCTAGGTGGTTGCTTATGAGTGGTGTCCATCCTGATTGATTACTCATTGCCTGGAGCTTTCCAGTTGGTATTCTGGAATATCACTCTCATTCCCATTGATAGGACTTTGGAGGATCCATTAGAGACATGAGAAGCCTAGAAGGAATGTGATAATCAACAGAGGGAGTTATTAAACTCCTTCCCCTTGGGGAATTTGAGAGAAGTTTGGTGACAAATGTGGGTCAGGTAGAGTGTAAACTAGGCAGGCAACAGCCACTGGGTGGCCCATGACCTCCTGGAGGGTGGGAGGATAAGAGATCACAGTGCAAGAAGTGGATGTAGGGTCAATGCTGGGCATATTTGAGAGATGATTATGGGCCTGGGTCTGAGCAGATCTATTAATTTACATTCCCTTTTCCTGCTATAACACAGTCAAGCCAGATAAAGGCTCTTTCTTTCTTAATAACTGTCTGAGTATAAGCAGTCAACCATATCAAATCAAGCCAATATGGACTTTCTTATTGTTCTGCCATCCTCTACATGTAGCTTCTCCCTCATGGTTTAAGATGTCTGAAGTAGCTCCCACTATCACATCCAAATGCCAGCCAACAAGAAATAGAGAAGAGAATGGAAGACTATGCTCATTGTATGTTAAGGGACCCAGAAGTAGTAAACTCAGCACTTTCACTCACGTACTATTGATCAGACTTTAGGCACATGGCTACCTAACATTAAGGGAAGTCAGGAAATAAACTCTTTAGGTAGATGGCCCTGTGCCCAGCTAAAATCTTTGTCATTCAGGCAAAGGAGAGAATAGATACTGGGGAAATAACCAGCTATCTTTGTTTCACAGGAGACATTTTCCTGGCTACTGCCCAAACTCAGCAAAATATAATGAAATTCCAGAAGTGCTGGGAGGGTGAGTTCAGGAGATATCTCAATGTCTTAAATGCCATCCCAGAACAAGGAATCAATGGTTGAGGTTAAACATATTAGCACTTGGAGGTTGCCTAAAAATCTCAGCGTCTAAAAACAACACTTCCTGTTTGATGCGTGTGTCACACAATGTTTAATGTTAATTTAACTTCTTAATATAATTGGTGAGAGTGTTTGTCCAATGTTCCCAAGAGAACTAGGAGTGTACTATGTATGAGGAGGGGCACACACAGCAGGACAAGGATTGTAAATTTCCATAAAATTAATTACCTGGAAGAAGACATAAAAATTGCATGAATGGAGGTGATTTATGTGTAATTAACAGTTTCTATTTTGAAAAAGGTGTTGACTTTAAATGTAGGCATAAATTGTGTGAGTATATATGTGTGTGTGTGTGTGTGTGTAACACATATACTTAACATGATCCCTAGTATAGTCATATGATGTAGTTGGAGAAAGTTTGATTCCATTTTACAGAAATTTGGTGATTAGATCCTGGGCCTGGAGCTAGGGCTTGGGACAATATTAAATAAAACTGCTTGGAGGGGGGAGATGTCTCTGATGAAGGTAATTTTCATGTCTCAGGAGAGAATGAAGGTAATTTTCACGTAGGAGAAATGCAAACATATGCAACTAGAGGCTGGACTGTGGTGGTTTTTAAAACAAGTCTGCAAATTCTTTGACATTTCTTTCACTGAAGAGTGGAGTCTGATTACCCTGTCCATGAATATGGGCTGGACTTAGTGACTCCTTTCCATTGAATAGAATGTGGCAACAGTGACTCTCCATGCCTTCCAGTATCAGGTCGTAAAAGGCTCTGTGGTCTCCACCTGGCCATCTCTTAGGACCCTTGCTCTAGACCCAGCTGTGGTGCTACGAGGAAGCCCAGGCCACATGGAGAGGCTTGAGTATGTGTTTCTCCACAGTCGTCCTTCGTAGTCTCTCTCTCTCCAGCTCAGAAGAAAACTCACTCATATGTTCTTAGAAAGCGAGAAAATAGTAGGCAAGAGTTTTTCATCTTCCTGTTCCAATGACAAGATACACTGGGGCTCTTTTGTGAAAGACACAGCAGAGCTGATGTTCTAGCTGATGGCAAAACTAGCTGTGCCTGTCACTTTGCTGCCCTGGTCTCAAAAACGTCTCTTCCAGAAGCCACAAAATACTGGCCTGAAACTTTCTCTCCTTTCTAGTAGGAGGGCTCTGCCCCAATAGAGTTGCACACAATTAGACGTGCTTAATAGTGTGATTTCAGGCCAGAAGCCCCCATTCTTTTAACCATTCTGAGTATGTTGTAGTTTTCAGACCAGTTTATAATTTACTTGTTTATACTCTAGGTTATTGTGTTCTGAGATTTCACTTAAATCTGTGTACATTGCTCTAAAGATTTGGCATGTAGTATGTACCTAATTAAATGTTGAACCAAATCAAAGTGAAGACTAACCAGCACATGGAAAAACAAGACTAACACTTCTTCATTTCAGATACTTTTATTAATGCTCTCCCAAATTTCATAAATAATTTAAATCTAACTTATTTTTGACACTTTGTATGTATGTAGATTAAAAAAAACAGCATAATTACTTCACTTTCTCTGATGTCTAGTCACATAGAAGATGAATTTTAAAATTATTTTTCTTGTTAATTGTTTATTGATCATGCACTTACTTTGTGCCAGGGACTGTGCTGATGTCCTCATATGCATGATCTCATTTTATCCTCTGAGATAGAAGAGTACACAAGAATTTTTTTTCCTGTTCAGCATCCTTTTCCCCTTATTTTGGTGAAAGCACCATTCTTTTCCTTTGGGTAACACTTTTTCCTCATTGTTTGTGGATACGTTGATGGCGGGATTCTTCACAAAATCTCCCTCTTCCCCTCCCTGCCAACACTGGCCCAGGAGGTGGACACTTGATCCAAGCTAGGTTATTCAGACTCTTTCATGGGAATTGAAACTTGAGCAGAGCCTTACACAGACGGCAAGCCCTGGAATTTGAGGGTCTAGCACCTGTGTCCTGAAAGGTGTCCATTAGCTTTTGTAGCCACATCTTAGACTCCTTCCTTACTACACTTTCAGCACCTAGAGCAATTCCAGGTAAAGCAGGTGCTCAATAATATTTGTGGAATGAAAAAATGAATGAATGCTCAGAGTATCCCTGGCTCATCAGGCCGAAAGCCTGATTAGTCAAATCTTCGTTTGAGTCTCTGGGCAACTAGAATGCTTCTGTTAAATTAGAAAGAGTCAATTTCACCTGTTTACAGCCAGGGTACCCTAGTGATGCAAGTGGATGCCATTAACTCTGCTTATTAATAGTGTATTTCTTTTTAATAAAAAAGTGTAGATGTGCATATATTTACTATCTCTTAGAACATTTGTACCACTTCTCCCTATCATGCTTATCCTTATTTGTCCATCTCTGTTGAATTTTCCGTAATTTTACCTTACCATACATGAATCTTACATACTAAATCATCCTTAGGGCATCAAAGTTAACATAAAAAACTGAAAAAGAAAAGCTGGCTGGTTCCCAGCTGTCGCTAGCTTGGAAACACAATGCTCTTCTTGACATTTTTCAGCAGGAGATCGGGGCCGGGGGGGAGGCGGTCTCCCAACATTGGCATTTGAACTTGCTACTGCAGACCTAGAGGTAAAGATGGAAACCAAACCAAACCAAAGCAGAGTGCTGGTGTACCATAAGATGGTCTCATTCATTATTTAATGAATAAACAAGTACTTATTCTAAATATGAAATCTGCATTGGGTCTTGGTCTGAAGCAGTTGAGGCAATTGGAAGCAACAGAGTGATTGAAGGGATTGCAGGGAGGGCTGTAGGGGCAGGGAGCTGGGTGCTCTTTGAGGAGGGAATCTTAAGAAGTCATCTGTCGGGCTGGCCCCGTGGCTTAGTGATTAAGTGCACATGCTCCGCTACTGGCGGCCCAGGTTCAGATCCTGGACACGCACCGATGCACTGCTTCTCCGGCCATGCTGAGGTGGCGTCCCACATACAGCAACTAGAAGGATGTGCAACTATGACATACAACTATCTACTGGGGCTTTAGGGATAAAAAAAAAAGGAGGAGGATTGGCAATAGATGTTAGCTCAGAGCTGGTCTTCCTCAGCAAAAAAAAAGAAGAGGATTAGCATGGATGTTAGCTCAGGGCTGATCTTCCTCACAAAAGAAATAAAAAAATAAATAAAAGAAGTCATCTGTCCACTTGGTCTTTAGGAGGTTTGAACTCAGACTATGTTAGAAATTCTGGTAATGATCAGGCCACTACCAAAAGTCTCTCTAGCCAGACTGAACTCCTCAATATCTCCAAAGATATATATTCATAATTTATTGATGCTGTGATCTCCTCCCGAAATGGCTTTCTTCATACTCTCTCCCTCTCTTGGTCTTTCAGGGTCCAGCAAAAAATCTGATTTCAGGGATCCCTTATTCTCTGATCTTTGAGAAGACATGCTACGTAGTGAAGGGCAATAGACAAAGGCTTTGGCTTAAGACACATGGTTGTGAGCCCAAGCTCTGATGCTTTACCAGCTGTGGACACATTAATTAACCTTCCTGAGCTTCAGTTTTCCCTTCTCTAAAATGGGGATGATGCTAATTATAATAATAATACCTTGCAGGGTAGTGGTTAGGATTAGAGAGAAGATATGTCTATCAGCCCCCACCTCATAGGATATTGACGGTAGCTCTTTTATTTAGTACTGTAGTGCAGTGTAATCTTGTTCCTTGCAATTTCTTTAATGGCATCATGTCTGTTGCAGTCATTGACACCTAGCCTTTGCTTGACTGACCTCTATTCTCCATTTCTATTCTTCACCTCAAGTCGTAGCCATAGCTATATCCCTATATATCTTAATTTTCCAAATTCCTGGAAGGGAGAGCTTAAGCTTTATAGCTATCATGCAAAGATATCCAATGAATAAATGCCAATCAAAAGAAAAAATAAGGGGGCCAGGCTGGTGGTGTAGTGGTTAAGTTCGTGTTCCACTTCAGCTGCCGGGTTGCGGACCTACATACAGCTCATCAAGCCATGCTGTGGTGGCGTCCCATATACGAAAAATAGAGGAAGATTGGCACAGATGTTAGCTCAGGGCCAGTCTTCCTCACCAAAAAAAAAAAAAAAAGAAGAGGACTATTTTAAAACTATTTTAGCTCTACTGTGTTTGTGTTTTTTTAAGGCTTTAGAAAGTTAACTGGAACTTATTATCATGATTGTTTGTTTTGCTTCTACAGAACACATCTAATAAGTTCTTTCTTACTACACTTAATTAAAGACATATGCACAAACATCACCTCACTTGATCTCCTTGATTCCCCTACAAGGCAGACATTATTTGCATTTCCTGATTACAGTTAGTGACTCAAGGATCGGAGAGTTGACATGACTTACCCAAGGTAACCCAGCTTGAACAGTGGGAAATGGGCGCCTGAGCCTGTGTCTAACCTTCTCCTATGCTCTGCTGACTCCACTGAGAACATCCTAGGAGATAATGGATGTGAAAATCCTTCACAGACTCCAGAGTGGAATATGAATGTAGAGGATTATTGCTATTATTTCTAGGGCAGGTGAGCTATAACCTCTTGTGGAATCATCTATCAACCAGGAAATCCTGTTGCTGTTCACTGAATTGTACCCCTGTGACCCAAAAGATAATGTATTTCCCAGTGTACTTAACTTAATACTACGGGCTGACCTGTACCTTGAACTGAGCTGGGTGAGTAATATTTAAATGCAGAGCCTGACAGCTTATAACCCAAGGCAGCTCACTTCCCCCTGTGGCAAGCTGCCAAGCCAGGGAGGGAAGAACAGTGGAATGTGGGGATGAAAAAAATCAGGGTCAGATGTTGTTCCTTCAAAAACAACCCATGGCTTATATTTATTTTTGATACCTTGATGAAAGGAACATCTTTGTTCATTTTGATTATCAAGAGTGCTCCTCGGGCCACCTCCCACAGCCACCCTTGGATTGTCAGTTTCACCCACCCTCACACTGGGTCAGAACCATTCCATGTTGATTTAAAAACCCAGTGGGGGATCATCTGACTGGAGTTTGATATCACGGTTCAACAGCCTGCTGGATCTTCCAGTGCCTGCAGAAAGGAAAATGCTTGCTGGACACTTCTGGGGGCCGGGGTCAGTGGGGAGGGGCCGGGTGGGTTGTTTCTGCCTTAATCTCTTAATACTGGGCTGAGAATACAATTGAACCATAGAGTTAAGAGTATGTTTGAAGTAGAAAGGAGCCTAGACATCAATGCAAAGACCCTAATTTTATAGACAAGGGAACAAAGACTGAAAAGGGTGAGTGATTTACCAAGTGTTTTGATGCCTAAATTCATCAAATTTGGATGAATGTCTCATCTAACTGACTTAGATGAGATATTCCTTATCCCCAGTCACTCATTCTTTTTGCCTCATCATGCTGCCAGCTACTGAAGGTGATATCTGCCCAAGTCAAGAATGAGCCATATGGCAGCGTTTAGACAGTCATTTTCCTTTTGTGTTGTAACAACAATCAGTCAATCAGTAAACAGGCAGGAGCTCCACTCTGCATCTGACACAGAGTTTGGAGCTGTGAAAGGGACCTGCAATGCTCTCAGTGAGATGACAACTTCAAATGATGCTAAGACAGTGGGCAATCACATGCAGAATTGTTGAATAAGGTCCTTATATCTTTATATAGTGGAATATGTTATGTAATTTGGGGATCAAGTTTGGATTATTGCTTTTCATGTTATTCAAGATTGACACAAAACAAAAAAATGCTCTAAGAGTCTTTAGACCTTTGGATTGAGTTTGAGGGCACTAATTAATCACAGCCCCTCCTCTGTGGGTTCTGAACCAATTGAAAAATAGCCCCAGGAGCTAGATGACGATTAAAAAGGAGTCAGATTTATTTCAGGCAAAATTTGAATTGGACAATAGAATTTGACACAAGCAGCTGAAATGAACTAAGACACCCCATGCAGGGCTTGGAAAAATCATATCCCATGGGGCAGGATGTAGGAAATAGAGGCCTGATGAAGATGGAGGTAGAGATAGAGTTAGGGATTGGGAAAGAGAGAGGGAGAAGAAAAGGGAGAGAGACCCATTGCTTTAACCCTATACTAAAATAAGTCTTACCTCCTGGTGAGAAGAGGATAGAAGGACATGGAGAGAATGAACCTTCCTATTTTAGAGGCCAAAGAAGGATCATGCAGAAAGGAAGAAAAGATTTCCATATACCTTTGAGAAATATGAGCAAGTACAAGGAAAATGCAGACATGTGAAATCATTGAAAAGGTGGTAGAATCCAGGCTGTAGAGATGGGGAGAGGACATAGGTCCCTCAGTGTTTTTTAAATTTTATTTTTAATAGCGATAAAATACACATAACATGCAATTTACCAACCTAACTGTTTTTCGAGTGTACAGTTCACTAGTGTTAAGTGTATTCCCATTGTTGTACAACCAATTTCCAGAACTTTTTCAACTTGCAAAACTGAAATTCTATACCCATTAAACCCTAACTTTCCATTCTCCTCTTTTCTCAGACCCTGGTAACCACAATTCTACTTTCTGCCTCTATGAATTTCACTAATCTAGGTGCCTCTTATAAGTGGAATAATGTAATATTTGTTTTTTTGTGACTGGCTTATTTCACTTAGTATAATGTCCTCAAAGTTTATCCATGTTGTAGCATGTGCCAGAATTCTCTTCCTTTTTAAGGCTGAATAATATTCCACTGTGTGTATATACCACATTTTGTTTATCCATTCATCCGTAGATGGATACTTGAGTTGCTTCCACCCTTTGGCTATTGTAAATAATGCTGCTATGAACACGGGTGTGCAAATATCTCTTTGAGACTTTGCTTTCAATTCTTTTGGGTATATACCCAGAAGTGGAAATGCTGGACCAGGGCCTCTCAGTTTTGACAAAGGAAAGCTTGATGCTGCTAAGACGGTTAAACAGAAGTCAGAGACCAGAAATCTACAGGTCTGCAGAGTAAGAATATCTTCTGGGGCTGGTAGGATTGAAGAGCTGACTTCCAAGAGAGTGTGAGACAGTGCCAAGGCTTTGAACAGTGACAAGGAAGAGTTATAGGGGAGACAGCGAAGTCTTTGTTTTTGGATAGATTCCAGAGGCTATGGAAAGAGCCTGAGGCCTAGGGTGGGTGTGGGAGTGGGAGTGAGAAAGATTCCTGCCAGTCTTCAGGTGGAAATGGACACAAATGTGATGAGGACTCAATCTTTATTCAGTAGTGTGTTTTGTTCTTAATTCTTATTCTAAATGGAGTATAAATTTGCTTGTAAGTGAAAGGTAGGGATAAAAGATGTATAAGAACTTTTGTTTAAAACAAAGAGAGGAGGAGCCAAGTCACATGTGATTCACTTTGAAAACCGGAGTCTGTCACACATGTATTAGAAGTAAGGCATTACTGTCCTAACCCCCACCTGTAACAGGGTGGAAGTGACCGAAAGAGAAGGCGTCACAGGAGTTTCACTTATTTCCACAACGCTGATCATATACCCCTTATCCTAATTCTATGCTGGAGAAAGTCCAATAATAATACCCACCATTTGTCTAGCTTCCCCCTCACCAGGTGGCCACTGACAATGTCTGGGGACATTTTCAGCTGTCACAACTGGGAGGGGAGGTGCTACTGGCATCTAGTGGGTAGAATTCAGGGATGCTCCTAAACATCCTACAATGCTCAGGTCAGCCCCTACAACAAAGAGTTTTCCAGCCCAAAATGTCAATAGTGCTGTTGACAAATGGGATTTGTTATATCTCCTTGAGGTATTGTCTAATTTCCTCCTTACACAGACATGCTAAGATACCATTCTTGTCTTATTTTAGTAATTAAGAATGTGAGAGATGAGCCTGAATAGTTTAACTGATGGCCCAGAGATTCAGTACTGAGATTAGGTGTCCTGACCCCAGGAGCATTTCCCTTTGTTTATACCTTGAAGGGTCAGAGAAGACGCAGTCACGGAGGGTCAAAGTTACCAATAAAGAAGTTGAAAGAGGGAATGAGCATTTATTCAGTGTCCACTGTGCCGGGCTAACGCGGCACTGGGAGATTAGCTGCATTCATAATCCTCGTCACATTACCAGCCCTCCACTGCCATTTGGTATGTGGCAGTTCAGAAAATTAAGTAGCTTGTGAGAGGTCACGTTTGATCCCAGGTCTATGCTAAACTTGACTCTTGCCTTTAAAACTCATTGCTCTTTTATTAGAATATGTGTGATTAAAGAATAATTAGTTCAAAAGCTCCAATAGTAAGACATTAATATCTAAACACTCCAGATTCTATTTATTCACTCAGAATAATTTTTTTAGTGACTGCTATGGACCATGCTCTGTGCCAACGGCTGGAGAGATGCTGACTCCCTAGACACACCATCAGGTGAGTTGGGCAGGATGGGGCAGAGTGCTAAAATGCTGCTGCCTTGTGTTCCAAATACCCCACTCGTGTGTGTGTGTGTGTGTGTGTGTCTGCGTGAAGACAGATCCCTTATGTTTTGATGACGGAGTGCTATTTATTTGTTTCGTTCAATTGTTTATCTGCAACTTCTTTATCCTGGGCATTTTGACGTTAGTCCATGAGGATAGGCAAGGGATAAGTCTGAGTGATGTGCCTTATTAGATGGCAGAGGTGCTGTTGCTAGACAAAGCTTGTGCACCTGCATCTGTTCTCTGAGGCTGAGTCCTTTCCCTTAGGGAGACAGGGGAGAATGGGGGTCAATCATGTGGGCTCTGCCTGGGTTCAAATCTTCCTTCTACCATTTACTACTCATGTGGATTTGAATGAATGGCTTAACCTTGCTGCATCTCAGCTTCCTCATCTGTAACACAGAGATGCTCAGAGTGGGACCATACCAGAGAGTGGCTGGGAGGCCTACATGAAGAGATGTAAGGAGGAGCAGAATTCTCTCCACTCTAGAGTAACTTGCATTGACACTGTGGGACATGAGGTGGGCATGGAACAGAGGTTCCAATACACAGTGTCAGAGCCAATAGGGGTGGTAGCCCTCAGCAGCAGCTGCATTCTCTGGACCAGCAGAGGAAGAGGCAGATGAAGCCAGTCTTTTGCTCATGAGACACAAGAATAAAGTTCCCACGGGAACCTTAAGGACGGCAGAGGAGTTGGATAGAGGGAGGCTTAGACACCATCTTGGGACTGCCAGGAGAGTAGAACTTTTACCCTCAGGGCAGCCAAACCACAGGAAACATGGACAACATAAGTTATGGCTGAGTAAAAGCCAATGGTAGCAATTTAGGACAGACCCAGTGTCATAAATAGACCTGACATTATTTCAGACACCCTGGAGTAGCAGTGGTAGAAAATATACCCAAAGACTAAGGGCAATGGCCTCAAATCCCAGCTTAATCACTTACAAGTGTCATATTTGGAGAATCATGTGATTTATCTGAGCCTCAGTTTCCTCATCTGTAAATTAGAGAAAATACTATTTCACATAGTGGCTGTGGATCTTAAATATAATCAAATCTGTAAAAGCACTTTGCAAACTGTCAAGCTCTGCACAGATTTGAAAGGTTGTTATATTATTTCCAACTAGTCAAAAGTGCTACTGTGGATTTTAGTTGGAGGAAAGAAATTTTTCTAGTTCATGTTCTATATGGTAGTATATTTGAACCTCATGTTCTCACTCATCAAACACCTTAAAATATGGAGCCACCTAGAGTGGCAGCAACAGAAAAATCTATCAAATAACTCAAAGCTTCCTCCTCTCTGTAGCTCATTGGAAAGGGGATGGAGAGTGTTTCTTTTGTTCAGCTTGCTTAATTCGAGAGGGAGAAAGAGAGTTATAAATGAGAAATGCAAATCTAAGAAGATATCCAGCAACGTGCCTGGCTTTAATAATTGCTCAAACAAGAAAATCTAGTCTCTCATCCTCCTCCTTTCCACGCATTCACTCTCACAATATTTTTGGGGTCCAAGTTTCAGCTAAATGTCACTGTGTCAAAGATCCATCTCAGACCTATCCTATCCTGTCCTCCCCTCTCCTGTCCTGTCGTATCCTATCCTATCCTATCCTATCCTATGCTATCCCATCCCATCTCTCTGTTTATTTCCTTCATCACCTGAAATTTGAAGCTATTTGAAATTATCTTATTGTTTGATGCATGTGTTTTGTTGATTACTATATTTTTCCCCAGGTAATAAACCCCTTGTGGGCAGGTCTTATTCACTGCAATATCTCCAATGCCTACCTCAGTGTCTGGCTCATACTGAGAACTCAATAAACATTTCTTAAATGAATGAATGAATGAATCCTCAAATCCCAGGGGTGTTGGAAGGCAAAGGCAATGGTAATGGGGCCACTGCTTGCAAGTAGTGGCAACTGAGGCAGAGATAGGAGCAGCAGCAGCAGAAGTGGCAGAGTACCTGGACAACAGGGGTGGACCTTCTGGCTCACTGGGACCAGGAGTCTGTTGAGCTGGGGTGCTCTGCAGCAGGCCCCTACGGAAGCAGCAGACACTCCTGCCTGGGGCCCCAATGGAACCACCATGGACCTTTTAGATCAGCATGTGCAGAGGCTAAGAACACCGAGAGCTTTAGCAATGAGAACATGTGTTGATGCCTGAGGTGGTGGAGTGTTGCCAAGAGAGGGGAAAGGAGAGGAGGGATGCTGGAGGCTGCTCAATGGCCAGTCTAGGAGGAAATGACACACTCTTCAGTGTTCTTTTTCTAGACTGGTGGCCTGGGATGTGACTTGCATTCAGAGAATAGAAAAAAATCTTAAAACACGAATGAAATTCTTAGCCCCAAAGTCCCTTAAAACATCTACCATTTATTATACATTTATGTGTTTATGAATTGAGCACTGGGATAAACACTTTAACCACATTATCTCCTTTTAGTCCTCTCAATAGGTGCTTCTTCTTGTCTTCCCATTTTACATACGGCAAAACTGACGTTCAGCGAGTCAAACTGACTTACTCAGGCTAATAACCGGTGGGATTGGAGACCAGACAATCTGACTCAGATTCGGTGCTTTTAAACTATGATTGACAATTGCGTATGAATTGTCTAATTTGAAGACAACTTTCTAGACCCATATAAAAATATTGGAGGGCCGGCCCCATGGCTTAGCGGTTAAGTGTGCGCGCTCCGCTACTGGCGGCCCGAGTTCGGATCCCGGGCACGCACCGAGGCACCGCTTCTCCGGCCATGCTGAGGTCGTGTCCCACATACAGCAACTAGGAGGATGTGCAACTGTGACATACAACTATCTACTGGGGCTTTGGGGAAGAAAAAAAAAAAAAGGAGGAGGATTGGCGATAGATGTTAGCTCAGAGCTGGTCTTCCTCAGCAAAAAGAGGAGGATTAGCATGGATGTTAGCTCAGGGCTGATCTCCCTCACACACACACACACACACACACACACACACACACACACACACAAAAATATATATATATATATATATATATATATTGGAGCTCTCAGTGTTCTGTCTTGAGCCTACTTTTATTATTCTTATCCTACACAGTTGGCAGGGGATGATCTCAACCCCACATCTGTGATTCTAACTTCAGACCTCTGTCTCCAGCTACCCACTGATGTCTTTACCTGGCTGTCCTATAGAATCTTCCACTCAACATGTCTATAACTGAATTCACCGTTCCCTCCCCAATCCTTCTTTCTTTCAATTATTTCCTGTCCTAGTTAAATGACACATTCATCCATCCAGCTGCCCCAGTGAGAAATCTGGAAATTTTTCCTAGCGCCTTCCCCCTCTCCTTGATTTTGAAATGTCTTCCTCCTTAGTCTTGCTCCAATAAAATTGAGTCCATCCCAATTGACATTGCCTCAGATTATTATTATTGACTATTGCCGCTGTTTTTTTAACTGGTCTCCTCATCTCTGATATCATTCCTTACAAATTCACCCTACTTAAAATTACTGCAATATTTTAAAATTAATGGTAAAATGAAAACCTGATCCTATTAGTCCTCAGTCATTTCTTCCTTCTCATAAGTCCTGTAGCCTATTAGCCCTTGGCAGATGTTTCCCTATTTTATCAGTTTTTAAACATGCCACATGTGTATCTTATCTTTTCCCTTTCCTTCCGTCCCTCACGTCTTTCCTTCATTCCTTCCATGAATTTTCTTTAGCCTCTTCTTTACACCAGGGTTTGAAACTAACATTACAAGAAGGTTGACACTCTATAAAATATTTTCTCATACAGTATCTCATTTATTTCTCACAACACTCTTGACAGGCATGTAGGCTTATCTCCATCTTACAAATGGGGATATGAGCTCAGATAGGTCAAGTGCATTGCCCAAATTCACATTACCAGGGAGTACCAAGTCTTGTACTGTGTCCTCGGCTTTCAAGTCCTGTTGTTGCCCTTCTCTGCGGCACTGCTCATTGAAGTCAGGTGCATCTGCTCTTTTATACCTGTTTTCACCATTCCAACTCATCATACATTGTCAATACATAGAGATCTTCAATTCAATGCAATCAATACAAGTGGTGTTCAATCAAATGTCAGTGGGGGCAGAAGCACATGAAGTAATAGAGAGGAGTCTACTGGATGCAAACATTCAATGTGTTCTGAGAACGAATCAGTATACTTTTCCCAGTGAAAGAAGACCTTCCATTGTCTTGTCTACTTGGCTAAGTAGATGGCAGTGACCAGAGCTTCTCCTGTAGCTGCATGTGGCTTTGTCTGTCTCACTAGACTGTGAACACCACAAAAACAAACACTGCTCCTCATTCTTCTTGGTGTCTCTATTACACAACACAGACATGATCACTCAATAAATAGTTATCTATGATATGGATCAATGCTTAGGAATTGAGAGATGGAAGGGGACTTTGAGAGCATCTTTCCAGACCACAGTTTCCCAAACTCCAGTCATCTGTGCAATAGATGTGCACAATAGATCTGTGTAATAGATTGCCCACGTTTTGTGACATTTGAGTCTTGTCTGTATTCTCATTTATTTTTTATTTACTCTTTATTATTTGTTTGCTATTATTACCATCTCCACTTTTACAGGTAAAGAAATTGAAGCTTAACGTGATCATCATACATACCCCAGCTTAGGAATTACTGTCTGAGCTGAATTTGAATATAAGTGCTCAGATCCCAGATTCTGGAGTGTGCAGCCAGCCTTTCTTGCCTCCATTTCTAAAGCTCTTTCTGCTTCTTGAGCAAAAGAGCCACGCTGTAAGGAGATTGCGGGTGGGGAGATAACCAGGTGCCTGCAGCCATCCGTGAGGCGAATACAAGAAGCTTTGTGGGGGAAACTTCAGCAGTGTTTCCTGGAGAGAAGGAGGGAGCTCAGAAGAGGGAGAAATTAGAGGAATCTCCTGGGAACTGAGATGGGGAGGACGGTGGTGCCCAGGACAGGAGGGGAAGTCAGACACATTTCTCTCTGAACTGAGCTGAGAACACCCACCATACATTTCAAGTCTACATTTTGGAAGGAAAAGATATAATGCCCTCTTAAAACTGTTCTCTCTTCTCTTCGAAAATGAAGGTCAGCAGGAAAGAGAAGTAGCATCTGAGATGCTAATGGAAGAAAACCCACATGACTGCAGAAGCAATATAAAGATTTGCCTGGATTTGTTTCAGCCCCCATGGCTGTGCCTTCTACTTGCAATTTCTCCTCAGCAGTCTGGATTGGGAAATAAATACATTTTTTAAAAGTCCAACATTCAGGCACTTTTGAAACTAGGGAAAGTGGAACCAGGGAGGCTTAAAATATTAATCGTGTACCCAGGCTTGCTGGTGAAAAGAGGATGGTGTTCTGCAGGTGTAATGCAGAGAGAAAATCCCCTCTAGGAACGAGTGATATGGAGGTGGATTTCACTTGTGTGCAACAGACAGACAGAAAGCTTGATTCATACTTAATGCAGTCCTGGATTCAAAGGCCCCTCCTTAAAGGGAAAGCTGCAGGCCAGAAGCGTTACTTTAGGACTCTCCGAGACCTCATTAGACTATCATTAAACAGCCAACGAGGCTCTGCTAAGGCAATAGGCTGAGTCCAGAAATACAGATGAAAGGCTTTAGAAATGCTGGATTAGAAAACAAAGCACTAGCGTTCAGAGGTAGGAATTTAATGGCAGGATTCCCAGTCCCCAGCCCAGAGCCTAGGAGAGAACATCGTCAGAAAAACATGGGTAGTGATTTCACTCCTTTTATCTCTTCCCAGCTCTACAGTGGCCCCAGGAGGTGGGCTGAGTAGGAGTTATTTTTATTATCCAGGAGCCCCTGGGCTTATCCACTGTTCATCCCCAGGGCTCCCTCTCAACCCAGATCTACTTCCTGTGCTCATCTTGGTTTCTTATCACAGGCCCCAGAGACTCAGTTTCTTTCTGATCTTCTTCAAAATGGTTGCGGCCACATACCAGTTTGCTCTCTGACTCAGCTCAAGTCTCTTCAGCTCCCTGTTTTTGTGCTGCCAAGGATGAGCCCACAGGATCTTTTTGAATTAAGGATTTTAATTTCATTTCCTGCAAGGAAAGGGATGGAAATAATGAGAATCCCAGCAGTAGAGAAGCAGCTAAGTTTCTACTATTTTAGAGTTCCTGATCTTTATATCCTGTCTTTGTTCTGGAAGGTTCCTAGAAGTTCCAAGGACTCGACATTCTGTTTTCACTCCTGAGGTTGTGCTTAATCTTCTCCCACCTCTTCACTCCTGGAACTTGCCCCTTATTTACGTAGAACAAGCAGCTTGCTGTTCCTTGACCTTGCCCACAGCCTCTGTTAACCTCTATGCCCTTATTTGCTTTGCATGTCTTTGTCTGAAATCCAGCTTCCTCCTCTGAAGAATCTTTCCATCCTCTCCCTCCATCTTCCCACCCCCGTGGAAGAACCCATAGCACTTGCCATGAGTAAGCCTGGGGTGGATTCTTCCCTCCACCTCAGAACAACCACATGATTCAGAACTGGGACTTTAATCACTAGGACTTAACACCATGTCTGGCACACAGTAGGTGCCACTTTTAAAAGAGTAAATGGATTGTGCTTTTGTGTGATATTCGAGTCCTCTCACGACTGCAGAATGACTTAGTTTTGTAGAAACAGCATTAGACTTGGGTATTCAGGTTTGAGTTTCAAATCTGTCACCTGCTAGGTGAGGGGCAGTGACAATTATCTTAAATTTTCGGAGCTTCAGTTTGCTCACTTATAAAGTGGAGTCAATAACACCTACCTTGTAGTTTATTGACCTTTTTTTTTTTGTTTTTGGAGTAGAGATCCTTTTTCCCTAATAAAAACATTTCCAGAACAAATAGGGAGTAAATTTGGGGGAATACTCCTAGAAACTATATTAATTTGTATAGGTTCTAAGACTGGCCCTGGCCTTTAGTTGAAGTTTCAAAGAAGAGAGTACAGAGCAGTGAGTGTTATTCCCAGAGGCTGGACAGCAGTTGGCACAAGGACGTCCACGCGTGGTGTTCTTCACCACAGGGTTGGTCTTGCAGTGTGCTAAATCAAAATCCAGAGTTGGCTATGTGCTGAGTGAGGGCAGAGAAGGGTGCATGAGATGCCAATTCATTTGTAACAGGTGTAAAGTTCTTTATATTATCAGGATACTTGCATCACTATCCATTTTTGATCTTCAAATTGTTAGAATTGGCTCAAGCTTCACCCACAGGATTGTTTCACTTGTCCAGTTCCTTGTTCAGACTCTCAGGGTCCTGTAGAGCAGGATCTTTGTTCTTTCTGTACCAAGCTTGACCACAGGTGCCCCGAGTTTTGGCCCCCAATACTGTGGCTCTCAGGGCCATTTTTCTCCAAACTCCACTTCCTCAGCGGCATCATGCTGGAACATGGACTACTCTTTTTCTTCTCAAAGTCTCACAGGATCCACCAGAATCCCAACCACATTTTCCTCCCACTTCTGGCTCCCCAAAGAAAATTTTAGACCAGTAAAATGCACACACACATCCACACACATACATCTTCTTCACATTTCTTGAGATGGTCCACAGTGAACCAGATGGTAATTCGGAAAGGCCCAGAAGCTGATAACCAAAAAGTTCTTATCCTAACCTCTCCTTCCATTCTTTGCTGATGTAAAGACCCACAGACCTATCCCTCCCATTCCCATCAGAGTGCTCCAGTGCACTTCTCGCTACAGTAGCTAAAGACACAAACAAAAAATACAAAAGCACAAATTAAGTACTCAGTGGGCCACTTGTGTTATGTATTTGATTAACACTGAGAAATATGATTGACATAGGAAGACAGAAAGTTCAGGTCCATATTTCTAGTTCTTTCTTTCCTTAGGAGACCTATGTGAAAAGCCAAGTCTTAATTAGAACCTTGCTTAGTGAGAATACAATCAAAGCAAAGGATATTTATTGGATTTGAGAGTGTAGTGACATCATAAGATAGTCTGATATGTTCATCTTCTGTTGGGGATGCTTTTGCCAAATTGGAATGAAACAGAGTTATCACTTTCCCTTTCTCAAAGATCCATGATTTTGTAAACCTCAATTGGTAAGATGAAGGTCTCAGAAAATGAGGAGTGGGGGAAATAATTTAAAAATTTCACAAATACATTTAAAGAAGAGAGCGAATAAGTATTCTAGAAGATACTCACTTGCTTTAGCAAGCCAGATACATGACTATGAAACCCTGCTCCAATAAATAAGCTTCTTCTGGATGACTTTCTTCCTTTTTCAGGAAATATTACTGTAGCATTGCAGTCTGCGAGACTGAGTATTTCACCAGCTTTATGTTGTGCAGAGGATATCTCTCTTTTGACTGTTTAAACCAGCCCTTCTTGACATGGTATTTGTTGGCTTTTGCACATGAATTTTTTTTCATTGTTTTCAAAGGTCTCAGGACAATGTTTGGTTATTTCACAAGTTACAAACATGTTGTCAGGCCCTGGCTCTCTGTTGGATGGATTTTAAATAAGGTGGTCCAGGAGAGACCGTGGAGTTAAATTTGAGCAATGAAGTGAGAGAGAGAGCCATGCAAAATTTGGGAAAAGAGAATCCCAGACCAAAAGAACAGCCACTGTATAAGCAGCAAGAAGGCCAAAGCGAGAGTGGAATGAGTGAGGTAGAGAGAGGTGTGGGATGAGATGTGCTGAGGCTAAATCATGTAGGGTCTCATGAGCCATGTGAGGAATTCAGGGGTTTGTTCTCAAGGTGTTCAGCATCCACAACAGATTTCAATGCACTGGATAAGCTAGTACAACCCTGGATAGGGTTTGATCAGGCTGCACCCATTGCCTCCATGGTTCTCTTTTTCTATGTTTCCATGCTGGTCAGTTTCCTTCTGAGCAAAATAATTTTTCTCTAGATACCTTAACATCTTCATTGAGGTTAGCCCCCATCCTGCTGGCCTAGGGCCCACTCTGTCTCTGGGTGGGGACTTTGCATATCTCATTTTAACTGGACTGATTTTCTGGTTTAACTCTTAGGAGGACAATCTCTTTGCCACATTTCCTAGTTCTTGGGGAGCATATGACTATCACCTTCCTTTCCACGTACCAAGAAAATAAACATGCACACAGGTGCTTTAGGGATCCGGGCCAACAACAATAGCAACAAAAGATTTAAAAGGAAGGCTGTTTGGAGTCTAGGTGTGTTGGAGCTCTAAAAGCAGAAGCCAGACTGAAAACAATCAGCATCCTCAGAGAGGGAGAGTTAGAAATAAACACTTACATCATCCCTTTCCTCCCCTGCATTGATGCGGTCCAGGCAAATTATTGTCCAGCATTTTGAATTTGTCTGGTTTCCTCATTAATTCTCCTCTCATTTCTGCTTTTATTATCTACAATGACAACGGCACACTATCCCTAGGCAGCTTCTAAAGTCATCTAACTGTCATTAGAGCAATAAAGACTCATATCTTTCTGCACAGCAAACAAATTAAACTGCTCCTTGGTGTCTAAACCTCTTGATTAAACCATCATTGTTTCATGATTACTATTGTCTTTTGAAAACCTACTGTGTGCCAAGCATAGATAGTTGCTTTACATACAATTCTTAGTTTAATCTTTACAGCAGCAGTTTCAAGCTAAGAATCATTGGCTCAATATGCAGAAGAGGAAATGAGCCTCGGAGTAGTGAAGCACTCACCCCTGATCAAAGGCAATGAGTAGCAAGTCCAAGATGCACAGACTTTCTAAGCCAGACCAGCACACTCATACACCCCATGCTCCACCCACAGAACTTCATGTCTTCCTGCTACTCTAGACTGTTCTTGCCATCCTCCCTCCCAAACTTCCCTCCTCACTGAGATACACATATGCACACCTCTGCTTTCTCTCCTCAGAGCATGTCTTCAAAATCTTAAAGGGGATACAACTTCTCTTTCTTTTTTGTCACTCTAATTCCTGGAGTCAGAGACTGTCATTGCTAGAGGGAAACTTGGAGATTATTTCTCTGGAGGTTTCCAAGCTTGAGTCTTCAGATAACAGACTTCAAGGCAGTTTCAATATTCAGAAATCTCTAGTTAAATCACAATACTGTTGTTTGGTTTGTGCTCCTTAAATATCAAGTTAAGCAACTATTATTTGATAAATACAATTTATCAAATAGACAGTTTCACAAGATTGAGCTCATGTTGGGGTAAGTGGGGAAGAAGGAATTTATAAAAAAGATTGTTGGTGAAAACTGTCAAAAGTATCACCAGTTATGTCTTGTGTTCTCTTTTATAGATGACTCAAAGGATGTCCACTGGGAGGAAAAGTTAAGCTTCGTTGGTTTGGAAAGGACTTTAAGGCTTATGTTTTCCAACTATGATACATTTCTAGCAAGCAATAGACCAATCATTGATGGAGAATTTATTGCTACCCTAGGCATCCTCTACCAACTCAGCAGCTCTGACTGTTAAAGGTTCCTGCTTTTCTGTAGTTTCTACCCTTCGGTTCAAGTCCTCTGGAGTTCCACACGATGGTTCTCACCACTCTTCTGAGTAGTGTCCTTCATGCATGGGATATGACAGATGTGGACTCACTGCTAGATATGCCAGCACTCACAAAGTGATTATGGCCTCTCTCCGCTCCACATGCAAACCAGGATTAAGTCCTTGTTTCCTTAACAAGGCCTATAAGGCATTTTGTCATTTGACCCTTTGTTCTCTGCTTCAGCAACATGCCCTAAAACTGCAGATATACTTAACTATCTGAACTTTTGCTTATGCTCTGTGATCCTTCTTTCTAGAATATTCTCTATCCCACTCTCTTCCCCAGATTTGCCTCCTCTGCGAAGCTTTCCATGACCCAAAAAGACTGGATAATGCTTTCTCACACCTGCTTACATTGCATCTTGAGTGTTTCCTTGGTTATAACACTCATTTGTAACTAAACGTTTATTTCTCTCTCTCTTCAGCAGGACCATGGGATCCTAGTGGCCAGGGATGATATTTCGTTCTCTTAGCCCCAAAGCCTAACATTTGATTTAAACATATAGTGAGTGCTTAGTGAAATGAATGAATGAATGAATGACCTTCCTGTGTCTTGTCCAAGCTCATTCACCAACCCCTCAACTTACATTCTCTCTTCATCATGGCAGTGGGAAAGAGGGAGTTGAGAAGGAAGATGGATAGGATGAGGGAGTGACTGACAGGGAAGGGTAACCAGCGAAGAGATAAACACATCAGAATCAAAAACTTCATTTTATAGATGAGGAGACTGAGACAAAAATACATAACGTACCTAAGTCACACAGTGGAGCCTGAAGTCCTGTTTCCTGGCCTTTGGCCCTGTGCCTTTTTTCCATCTCGTGAATATTGCAGCAAGTACTTTTTGAACACACAGGCAAAAACAACTGGCTCAGATAGCCTCATCACCAGGTTGAAGGGGTCACTGTTTGAAATTTTAAAAATTATCCCTGATTTAAACTCAGCCTCTCACTTGGAGCAATGACTCAGGCTAATTTTGTGGGCGGTATGTTTTCCTTTGAGATTTCTCATCCGATCTGTTCCCTGTTCTCCTAGATTACATAAGGGTAATGATGAATTCCGTGACTGGATCCCAACTTCCCGAGGCCCAAAATAATCAGTGTTCTGTTTTCCAAGGGAGATGAAGATATATATTAGAATTTTAACATTATTTGAACATCTACTTTAAAAACAGGAGACATCCATGGCAGCTGGGGCTTGCAAATGATATTTCTAATCAGGTGTTCATCCAGAAAGTAATTAACTTTAGGAAAGTGCCTTCCTAAAGTTGTTGTAAGGCCCCAAAAGCTTCTAAAATGACTTCCTCACTCTCAACTCTCTCTAAACATGCTTTGTCTTTGCCTCCCCCTGTGTCCCAGAGCCCAAAGGGAAGATGAGAGGCGAGTCCTGCTGTTAAGGATGCCATCACATTTTGGTGATTCAGAGCTGTAGGGCAAGAAGCCTTTCTTCTGCCTGTTCTCCCACCACCCCAACCCCAGTACCCTCAAGATTGTGTTTTCTCATGTTTTGTAAATTGCTTAGAGCTCTGCCAAGTTCTTCAATTTCCTTTGGCCCACTGCCTTGGCTTCCTTGTTACTTCTTTTAGGAAATTCAAAGGAGTCTCTTTCTGAGACTCAGTTTCTCATCTATGACTGAATTGTTATAGGACTGTTGAGATGATTCACTGAAAAAGTCCCAAGAAATCACTTAACTTCGAGCTTGTTTCCTAGAAGTTTCTTAGCAGAGTATTTATATTCTGTCTTATTTCCATTCTATCTCTTTTTGGTAAAACAAAATTTGGATATAATTTGGCTAGTGTATTAGCTTCCCAGGGCTGCTGTACCAAAGTACCACAAATTGGGTGTCTTAAAACAACTGAAATTGATTGTCTCACACTTCTAGAGGCCAGAAGTCCTAAATCAAGATGTCAGTAGGGCCCTGTTCCCTTTGAACTTGTAGGGGAACACTTCCTTGTCTCTTCCTATCTTCTGGTGGTTTGCGGGCAGTCTTTGTCATTCTTGGCTTGTGGCTGCATAACTCCAGTGTCTGCTTTTGTCATCATGTGACATTCTCCCTGTATCTCTCTGTCTTCACATGGCTGTCTTCTTATAAAAGGACCTTTGGATTGGAGTAGGGGTCCACCCTATTCCTATATGACCTCATCTTAACTAATTACATCTGCAACGACCCTATTTCCAAATAAGGTCATATTCTGAGGTATACTAGGAGTTGGACTTCAACATATGTTTTTATTGGGGGGGGGATGGAGAACACAATTCAACCCATTACAAGTAAGTACTAAATTATATGCTAAAATGTCCTAGTCCATTTAGTAAATATGTCATATAGACTTCTGTTTTGATTAGATTAGATTTCCTTGTTTGAGAAGTCTAGTCTTAGAATCGCAGTCTTAGAGCTAAAAGGACGTATATCATTTATTTAACTTCCTTCCTCTTTATATTTCACTTTCTAGTCTTCTCTCTTTATTTCAAGCCTCCCAGCCACCATTTTCACCATCTCTAATCTAATCAATCCAGCAGCCAGGGTTCTCTCTCTATCTCCCTCCCCTTTCTAGGACAGTTATGTGTTCATATCAGTCATCTTGTTCTTTATAGGACAAAGGTCAAACTCGTCACCTTGGGACAAACCATCCTTCGGTACCTGACCCCCATATACCTCTGAGGTGGTTAACTGCTCTTGATTTGTTCCAGATGGTGCCAGTTTTAGCACTGAAGTCTTTGCATTCTGAGAATCCCCTCAGTCCTGGACAAACCAGGGCAGTTGTTCACTCTACTGCCTCCCTATGGCTTTAGGTACTCTCTAGCTATTACAGATTCCGTCTTGCTAATTGTGTATTGCCCTGATATTAGCTGTTTACTCATCAGGCTCTTCTGCTGAATTATGTGTTTCTTAAGGATTTTAGATCCAGCTAAACCTGAGTTTGGATTTCAACTCTGCTGATCTTAGTCAATGAATACCTTATTAAGCACCAACTTCCTCAAAAGCAAAAGGGGCACAAAACAATATATCCTTTGGTTGCTGTGAGGGTAAATTAGATATTATGAATAAACCACCTGGAAGACTGTCTTATATATACTAGGTGTTGCATAAATAGTGGATTGTTTTCACTGGTGAGTATGTCTGTATATTCCAGAGTACCTGTGTTCAGTAAATGCTTTTGAAAGAAAGCTCAAGGCTACAGAGTTCAAATCTCTTGAGCCATGATCTTTCTGTCCTGCCATTTTCTCTCTCTGACTCAAAAATAAATCCATTCTTTCAGAGGCTAGCCTTATTAAGAACTTGGCTCAAAGCCTTGCCAAATAGCATAGAATATGGCAGATGTATTTCCTACGGACCTCTTACTACTGGAATTTTCCATGTGTCAATAATTTTCTACCCTCCAGTGATTTTGATCCTGTTAGATTCAGCAACAGGTCCTTGAAAGGAAAACAGGAAACTGAAAAGATCTTGAACTCTTCCTTGTACTCCAGTTCTCATGAACTCGAAACATAAACTCATTTAAAGTTGGTGTGGCATCATCTACTGAATGGGAGGTCATTTAAAGCATTTTCCTCCAGATCAGCCCCAAAAGGAAGTGACAATGTTTTATTTAACCTGATGGAGCTCGAGTTATGTGTATGAGGCTGCTGAGAATGAGTGAGGGTGTCCCCCATCCCAGAGTGGAGCAGGGAAAATCTGGATTGTAGTCAAAAGGATATCTCTGGCTCTTGGTTTTCTCTGAGATCCTCCTTGTGGAGGCCACTGGTTCTTTTTATCTAGCAGGTATTTGATGTCATGATGAGATTAATAATTCACACAGTCTAGGCAGTACTTTTCCAGTGAGGGCTGTGTGCAGAGAAGAGCAGAAGTGCTGGCAAAAGCCCGAGGGCTCCTGACAAGGTCAGATGCCTTATGCTTCAGAGGCAATCTGAATCCCCAGTAACCCCTTCCTTTCTGTGACTGACACAAAGACAGGCAGGGATTCTTGAAGCATTTTTAGATTTCTCGGCTGGGGTTAAAGTGAATTCAATCAAATAGACCTCTAAGAGTTGGCATGTCAATGACAACAACAGCAACAAAATGTAAACAAAATTTTAATTATCCATATCAAACAGTAATTCAAGAGATGTTATGAAATGATACATGATTAATTGCTATAGGCGATGAGAGGGTTAGTGTATCCAGAGGAAGAAGAGGCATGATCTATTATTATTATTATTCCTGGTGCTTATTTTGATTATTCCTATCTACCATTTTTTTGAGTTCCAGGCACTCTGCATTGCATATGTCTCCTTTGATCTTTACACTAATTCTGTGAAATAGACAACCTTATCCCCATCTTATAAATGAGGAAACTGAAGCTCAGAAAGCCAAGCAGTCTTTTCAAGGCCATCAGGATGGTAAGAGATGGAACCAGTGTTTGACCCTGGAGTGATTGTCTCTAGACACTGCGTTTTACATGTGCTATATCACCTGCCAATAATAATTAAAAATTAATGATCATTAAGAGGATCTTAGCATTTTGCAGGGACTTAAGAGTTTTCAAGACCGTTTATATCTTCTTTCCCACTTATTTCTCACAGCAAGTGTGTGCATGGACAAGTTGGGGGTTACTATCTCTACCTGGCAAATGCTGAACTCAGACTAGAGTGAGGTTACGTGATTCCTAAGGTCACCAGCCAACTGATTAGCAACCGAGATGCTCTTGGAACTCAGGACTTCTGATTCCACAGGTGGAGATTTGTGACCTGTGCTTTAGAGGATAAAAGGGGTCAAACCGCTGGTAGCTGCCATTTTTGGTTCCAACCTCTATGTATCCTGGGCAAGTTATTCACACTCTTTTAAGTCTTAGACAACACTGTTGAAGTGTAGGAGTGTGAAGGTTGGACACTGAGTGGAAGATAAATAGAATTAAGGCACTTTACTTGAAATGTTTCTTTTGCCCCACATTCAGTTTCCTTCCCCACAGCGTGCCTCCTGTGATCTCCTTGGGAGGCGTGAGATTTAGCTTTCTTTCCCAGCATGTGGAGATGCCTGAGTCCCAGAGGGTTTTTGCCACTAGCCAGACGGCCTCTTCATGTTGGGAAGATATGCCACTAGAGCACCTAGTTTTCTTTTTATGAAAGCTCAAATTACCCATGGCTGATCATATTTCTTCACACAGGAAGTTGGAATACTCATAACAAAATTGAATGGAAGCTAGAGTATGGTATATTTATAATAGTGAGCCTCCATTTTACCTCTAACTAGTGAGGTCTGGGGAGTCAAGGGTCATACCTCTGCCCCAGGATAATCATTTATTAAATTGTAGGGCTTTCAGATAGGTAATGTGAAGCTCTATGGAGTCAGATACAGTTGGGGTGAATTCTTGGTTCTGTTAGTTATTCACTGGTGTTCTTGTTCAGCTTACTTAACCATTCCATGCCTCAGTTTCTTCTTCCAAACTGAGGATAATAATTCTAGAACATTCCTTTTAGAGTGGCTGTGAAGATTAAATAAGAATATCCCTGTAAAGCAGTTACCTCTGTACCTGAAATAGACTGAGCATTCAATAAATGTTTACTGTTAATGTGCTCAGTGCCTAAGATACAGTGGTTGATAATATATGTCAGTCCCATTTCTCACTGCTTGGTATTTCTTCTGTCATTGCTTAAGGTGGTATAATACATGGGTAAAGTGCCCTGGTAGTTTTTCTTCAGAGTAAAATTGGCAAATCCACTCACCTGAGTTAGGCTTCTATATTAAGGTACTCTACTGGCAGTAATAAGAATTTTATATGCTATGTTCACTAAAAAATATAAAGTCTACCATTGGCTTTCAACGTAATAAATATTGAGAAGTAGATAGCTTTTTTTCCCTTATTTTTCAAGTTGAGTTGTCATCTGCTATTGAAGTAGAAAAGAGTGAGAAGACGGAACAGCAGACGGTAAGATGTTTGAGAGGCATTTTTAGTGTATCAAGAGATGAGTTTCACTACTCATTTTAAAACTCGCCAGCTTCCAGTATGGAAGCTGGGTCTCCCTGGCTAGACTGCAAGGTCTACAAGGGTACCCACTGTGACTGAACTCCCTCTGCGTTTCTTACATGCACATAGGCACCATGTAAAGTGTCCCTTTCCTCTATCTATATTTCTGTTTGCAATTCTTCAGTTCATGCCTCTGTACCTTTGTACATGTTGTTTTCTCTGCCTGGAACCCAGTTCCCAGTTGTCTGGCTGTACAACTCATTTCTCAAGACTGAACTTAAATGTCATCTCCTCTGGAAGTGGGCTGCTTGTGCCCATTGAGGGCTGGTTAAGTTTGCCTTCTTGATCCCCTTGGTATTTCTTGGACAGGAAGCAGAACCACTCATTGCGACATCAGCTGGAGAACAGCAAGTGCTTAGATAATTCTGACACAGCTAGCACAAACAACATCGTCAATACTCTCTGACAAAAGGTCTCTGGGTATTTTTAAGGTATTCACCTGGCCAAATCATCTTGGCCCTGTCTCCAAAGATATTAGATTCTTGATATCTTGGGCTACCTGTTATAAGAAAGAAGTTTGTGTGGCTTTAGAGGCAGAGGAATCAAGATTTGGCTCTTGGTTCCTACTACCTATTAGCTGTGTGAAAAGTGAATCTCAATTTTCTCATTTTTTAAACTGAGTATAATGATAGCTACTTTGAAAGTCTGACATGTGATTAACTATGATAATGTAGGTCAAGTATCAAGTATGTCCCTGGGATCCAGAAGACACTCAATGAACAGTGGTTACCATAAGGTTGTCTGTCCTTAGAGGACATTCTGGGGCCCTTTGCTAAGAAACGGCAGTTCAGTTTCCATCATGCACACATAAAACCTCCTTTTACAAAACAATCCTAAATGTAGCTTATCATAGAAACAGTCTCTCTGCACCTGCTACTCCAGCTCTCTGGAAATAATAACTCTTGCCAACCACAAGGGTTACATTCCTGGAAAATGTTAATGTTTGTAAAGACTGTTGCTAGTGCAATCAAGGTATAACCAAAAATATGAGTTTAAGAGATAAACCATAAAAATAGCATTACATGTATTTTAAAAGCAAATAAATGTTATAGAGGACATCTAAAGCTAAAACACAACAGTTTTGTCTAGATTAAATTCTTGATGTTCCCTCTACAGATGTTGCTGTTATTACAATTATATTGATGAGGAAACTGAGGCTTAGAGAGATAATGTGTAAGGCCCTTTACTTGTTTCATCTCCCTTGATGGCATCTACTAAGAACAGTTTGAATGAACAATTTGAATGACTTACTGCTTTTTTGTTATAAATCTCCAAGGAATCAATGTTGGATTTGGTTGTTATTTTGTTTGTACCATGACCAGGGACAGTCATACTTCTGGAAGACACATGCAAGGTACAGGAGCAGAATGGAAATCAAAGTAGCATGCACTTTTTTTTAACATTTAATTTTGGACTAGTTTTAGACTTAGATAAAAGTTGCAAAAATAGTACAAAAATTTCCCTTTATGCCTCACCCTGCTTCCCCAAATGTTAACAATGTTAACATCTTACGTAACTATAGTCCAATTATCAAAACAAGGGAATTAACACTGGTACAATATTATTAACTAAATTACAGACTTTTTCAAAATTTACTAATTTTTCCAATAACATTCTTCTTCTCCTTTAAGATCCAATGCAAGACCCTACATTGCATTTAATTTTTATATCTCCTTAGTCGCCTCCAGTCTGTAACAGTTCCTCAGACTTTTCTTATCTTACATGACCCTGGCACTTCTAAAGAGTATTGATCGTTTATTTTGTAGAATATCCCTCAATTTGGATTTGTGCGATGTTTATCACTGGAGTGGTTGCGTATTTTTGCCGAGAATACCACAAAAGTGATGTGGCATCCTCTGCATGCTGTATCAAGGGGTTCAGGATGTTGGTATGTCTTATCACTGATGATGCTTACCTGCATCACCTGGTTATGTTGGCATTTGTCAAATTTTTCCATTGCAAAATTACTGTATTTCCCTTTGTTGTTGACAGATATTTCAGGCGGGATATTTTGAGATTATGTAAATGCTCTTTCTCCTTGAACTCGCACCCTCTAACTTGTGGCTCTTACCTGCAGTACTTTTCACTGTGGTGTTTGCCTACTGGTGATTCTAGATTTTCTTTTATTCTTCTACATTTATTAATTGGAATTTTACTGTCATGAAGAACTATCTCTATTTATTTATTATTTGATTTCATTATATCAGTAGAACTCATGGGTATTTATTCAATTCTGTGGGTTAAAATCCAATACCATCATTATTTATTTTGTAAAAGCAGTACCCTCTTCACAATTGCCCTGACTGCATTGGAAAGACCTAAACTGAGCTTTCTCCTCCATTATGCATTGAAATATTTATATCAGCATATTCAGGTCTGCTTGTGGCTACTGAGATACAACACAGAGCATAAGAATATGACAGAGAGAGAGAGAGAGAGAGTGGGAGAGAGAGGGCTAGAGAGAAAGATAACTGCATACTAAGTAGAGGCATGCATCAGAGACCCTATATGCTATCCTGGAGCAAGTAGGAGAAGGAACTATCAATTCATCCTGAGAAAGAGTGCTTAGGCCTCAGTAAAATTGGTAACATACAAAAATGAGCAATAATTGAGGCTTCCTTTGTGGTGAAATTTATCTCTAGCCAAATAGACCTCTTGTAGGTTTTTGTCCTATTTCAGAATAGATGGAACACAGGGCTGGCCAGCAACACTGACTGAATCTCTTTTGTGAGTTTGTAGAGTAGGGAGGGATTAAAGAAAGTAGGAGACATGCAATGCTCTGAAAATACTTAAATGTGAAGTGGAGTAATAAGAGGAAAAAAAAAAAAAAAAACTCAATCCAAAATATTGGATTAGAGACCAAAAATTCAAGCTCTAGTCCTGACTTTGTATCCTTGGGGCTTAGTTTGCTCATCTGAAAAATGAAACTATTATATTTGCTGGTCTCTGAAATCCTTCCCTGTCATCTCTCACATCCTGCTCCATTTCCTCTAATGTGTTTGTTTAATGTTAGTAAAGTGGGTGGGTTGTATTAATTTATGAGGAATTCCTAGAGAGCTTGAAACATGTTTAGCCCCAGGGTCTATGAACTAAATGTGCCCCAAAGAGGACCAAGGCAAACTGGCAGGATTTACAATGCCTGGAAAGGCTCTGGGAATTACTGAAGACAAATGCACGAGGCCATTCTGTGCTCGTGGTTTCAGCGTAATTGTTCTCATTCAGTTGCTGTTGGGCACATATGCTAGAGAGCTTGGTTTCAAGCCTAGCATATGGTAGTTTTGGAATAAAGTTTGGATTCTTGTTAAGATTTTTGGCTCATGTGTCTTCTCAGTTCTAGCAAATGACAGAAGAGAGAGTAGAATAAGGGGACTATTCTAGTTAGGGTATTACATAAGTGAAGTCTGCTTTTCTCCACCCATTGAGGGGGCTGACATTTAGCATTTAGAAGCTGGCATTATGTTGTTTCTTTTTCTTTGTTTGTATCTATGTGTCTTTGTATATTTCTTTGTGCCCTTCTTTCTTTCTTTGTGTTTTTCTTGTGTCTTTCCTTCCTTCCTTCCTCCCTCCTTCCCTCCTTCCCTTCCTCCCTCCCTCCCTTTCTTTTTTGACAATGAATTCTTTGGAGGATAATCTATGACCCAAAGATGAAGAGACATTTTTCTGTGAGACAAGTTTCTCCTCACTGGAAAGCTTTGAAAAGAAGAGAGGCCACAGGCAGCATGGTTCTCTCTGTAGCCAGGCCAGAACCTACTGTCTGCTGAGGGACAGTGCCTCCTGGGGCACACCGTCCAGGTAAAAGAAGAGAACAAATTCACTTCCCTCAGCAGAACCCAGGTCCTGAGCTTTGCATTTGTGAATTCCCCCATACAGAAATTAGAGTCAGAAGAGACTTTACAGTCCTTTTAGTTAGTGATTTTCCAAATTGTGCTCCCAGGTGAGCTAGATGATTGGAGGTACCTCAAGTTTGCTAAGGCTGATGGGTGGGTCTCTGAGTCCCCCACTCCCACTTTAGCTAATGTAGCATGTTAGTTAAGGGCTTGGAGAGTGGAGCCAGGCTTGCTGGGTGTGATGCTGGTTATTAGGTATGAGATCTAAGTCAAGTTACTTAGCCTCTCTGTGCCCCAGCTACTCATCTGTAAAATGAGAATAATAATAATAATAATAATAATAATAATAATGCTTACCTCATAAGGTTGTGTGAGAATTAAATAAGCTAATACATTTGAAGTGCTTAGAATAGTGGACGGCATATGGTAAGTGCTTTGTAAGTCTTTTCTGTTGTTATTAATAGCGTATACATCATCACCATCACTGAAATTCTGCACATCAGTTCAGCTAATGAGAAGGTTTAGCTGTTAAGAAAATACTTTACAGACACACACACACATACACACACACACACACACACACACTGGTATTTTTCTAATTTTATCCAGAGTAAAGCAACCTTGTTATGTAGTCTGCTAAACTCTGCTTGAACATGCCTGGTGATAAAGAGCTATTTCACCAACTCATATGGCCGCCTGCTTTGGTGGTAATAAGCTCTTGCTAATGAGCTAAAATCTATTTCCTCGTAGCTTCAATCCAGTAACCCTTTTTCTCTTCTCTGGGATCATGCTGAATTTGTCTCTTAACAACTAGTCTTCCACCTGGCCCCAAAATTAGCTCAACATCGTTGATGGGATCTAGTCTCCTCGCTTACATAATTCCAATGCAAGTGAGCTCACTACCTCCTGTGGCAGCTTGTCTGGTTGTTGGTCAACACCGATGATTAGAAATTCTTCCTGCAGCCAAACTGACTGGCCTTTCCCTGTGCTTGCACCC
This sequence comes from Ceratotherium simum simum, assembly GCF_057802395.1. Taxonomy (NCBI): domain Eukaryota; kingdom Metazoa; phylum Chordata; class Mammalia; order Perissodactyla; family Rhinocerotidae; genus Ceratotherium; species Ceratotherium simum. The sequence continues at coordinate 10,833,236 of NC_141907.1, forward strand.
ACTGGCTTCCCTAGAGTTGCTTAAAATTCCAACTCCCCTCCTCCAAGTGGGCTTTAAGATAATAAAAAACAGGCAATCCTCTTGTCTTCTCTAAGCCAATGATTCTTTCAACTGCTTCTTATGTGAAGAATTTCTTCAGGATTCATCATTCAGTCTGTCCAAAGCCAAGGTAGTAATAATGACAGTTTCTCTGTCTCATTCCCATCTCTTCATTCTTGAAGCCCCCAAGAATTTTTGTGTCTCATGATGTCTCCAGCTCTTCCTTTTCATTCACTTGCTCTGGTTCTCCGTTGTCAATGCCCACCAGGGAGAAAGCACTGGGAGCTGTACCTCCTTCCGCCACCGCTGAGTACAGAACACTGATGTCTCTGCAAAGGCTGCTGCTTCTCTGGAAGCTGCCAGCTTTGCGAGGTCAATGGGGCATTTGCTCCTGCCTCAGGGTGTCAAAGCACTTTGAGTTCCTTGGGGAGGCCCTAATCCCCGACATCATATCCCCTAGGCACCAAATCAGTGATGCGGTGTTCCTGGGTCTTAGGGCTAAGTGGAGCCAGCCTCCCTCTTTTAATGGCTGACACACGTCCATGGGGCTGGGGGACAAATAATTGCATAGGACACTCCTTACTGTCCTTGCTCCCCCAAGTGCATATGCAAAAATATTTTCCTTGTTTTGTGCATAGAGGTTGCTCCCTGTTGCCCACCCGTCTGCTCATGTATATCTTACCCAGTCTGAGCTCAAGTTGGGACCCCCAAGACACAGGACAAGCTTTCCAGAACCATTACCTTCACATTTCCTCATTTCTACTTAAACCAGGAATTAATTGACATAAATCAAATGATGATGCAAATATAAATATTTGGTCCAATTTGTGGTAGTAATAGGAAGTGTTCCATAGGAGAACTTGAGCTAGAATGGACAGAGGGGTTTCCATGAGGGAGTGGGGTTTGACCTGAGGAGTGTTCATGTAAGCAGAGGTGATGAGCTGCAAAGTCTGTGTCTGTCTGGGATGCTAGTGTACACGTGTATGTACATTTGCTCAGTACACTCACCTGGGATATATGGATAGAGTATAATGTGATTGCTTTGGGTAATAATTAAAATAATTAGGCTTAAATTAGAACCATTGACTTGGAAGGCTATTTTCTAACAGTGATTTACTCTCCTACAAACAAAAAAATCAATACTATTTACATAGTGCAATCACATTCAAATTGCTATGTTTAGATAGCATTTACACCTTACCAAAGATGACAGTAATGGTTTCTTTGTCCATAATGGTCAAGTTGCAACCAGATAATCTAAAGACAAAGTAAAGCCCCTGTTTCATCATTTATCATTTTTTAATTGTATTCATTTTTCTATAATTGGATTAAGTGCAGGTTCTAGACCTTAACTCTTCTAAAACAAGTTTTGGAATTGTTTATGACTTAAAATTTTTTAACCCTGAACACAACTTTTCTTATATGTGAAATCTCTATTTAAGCCCATTTGTTCTTTCATCTATTTCATAGAGAAAAATTTATGAAATATACAGTATGTGCAAGGCAACAATGCTACTGCAACAGGGAGTGTCAGAAATGAATAAAGCATCATCTTTGCTCTCAAACAATAGATGGACAAGTAGGGGGGAAGCTTCCCTTGTACTTTAATCCCAGATAGGATATAATTAGCATTAGGGTGTGGCACAAGCCAGGAACAATGGGAATAAATAGGAGGGAGTCACAACCTTTTAACTGAGGTATTGGGAAGGCTTCAATAGGAGATTTTCTACGGGAGTAAAATCTCAGGGAAGAGTCTTCAAGGAATAAAGCAGGGCATGAGCCAAGACCTAGAAGATTGGAAGTCCAGTGCACATTGAGAAAATAGCAGATATTTGGGTGCTGATAAAGAATGAGGACTTGGGAAGAGTTTGGGCTGACCATGCAGCTTTTCTAGATTTCACCCGGCATTAGAAGACAGGCTTTAAGGAGTTTGTCTCCTGCCCTTACCCAATGAGGAGACTGTGAGGAGTTTGGAGCAAAGGAGTGACGTGATCAGAACTCAGCTTCTGCATCTCTAGTTTTGTGATGTTCATCCCATCACATTCACCCAGATCCAGCTGATGATGTCATAGATCCTCTAGAACCCTCGCCTTGCAGATGAACAAACTGAGGCACAAAGAGAACAAGTAGTTAAACTAACATTTTGCCCTAAAGATAGATGCTTTGGAGACAGCCTCATCTTCTCGTCAATGGCATCTAAGTCTCTGCTTTGGTTAGGGCTCAAGCCTCCTGAGAAGGGGAAAGAGAAAGAAAAGAAATAAACATTTGCGGGGATTTTGTCAAGTGAAGAACATTTCCATGAAGAATATATATATATTGTCATTTGATCCTCACATAATCTTGATTTGAATGAGCTTTCCTTGGTTGTGAGGCCAAGGGGTTCTTGGGCTTGTTTTGGAAGGGAAGAAAAGGAGAAGAGAGGAAAGGGGGAAGAACAAAAATAATTAAAGTTTCTTATGAGCTGGACCTTGTGCTAAGACCTTTTGAACATATTTTCTCTGCCCTAGGAGGTTGATGAAATGCTTATCATTTTTACAGATGAAGAAATTGAGGCTGAGAGTTATATAACTTAAAATACACACAATTATTGAACACTTACTATTCTAAACACTTTTTGAATCTAAACCACTCAGTCTTCACAACAGCTTTAGAGGTGGGTAAATTAAGTCAATTTTATAGATGAAGAAATGGGGAAGAAGAGTCTAAGAAAGTTGATCAATGTGAAATAACTAGTAAATTCATGGGCTGGAAGTTAAACCCAAATAATCTGGCTCTAGAGTACACTTCCTTCATTACTATACCATATTTGATGTCAATTTACCAGTGGACATAGAATTTCCACATGATGGAATACCCTATATCCAAAGCTTGTGCACCTTTCACTACTCCATGGGGCTCAAAATGTCTTCAAGCAATTCAATTCAATGCAATGCATGGAATTCAAAACACTTATTGACCACCTAGTTTATGCCAGAGTTTGTGATACATGTTGGAGATACGTCAACACACACACACACACACACACACTCACATACCCTGCCCAATGTGAGGCTGTCATTGAGTTGGTGAAATAAAGATCCTTTGGGGTTTATAATGTCCATTAATAAATCTATTTACTTATGCCAATAGCTCAGAAGCACTATATTTTAAATATATATTGAAATATTGATTATATCTATTTAAAATATCTATTTAATAACACCTTCCATTATTAATACCAAGCATTTGACTTATCTATTCCTACATAACAAATCACCCCAAAACTTAGTGGTTTAAATATTAAAGAAAGGCTCATCTTATTTGCTTACAAATCTGATGGTTCTGCAATGTTGTCTGGGCTCATATGGATGGGTCTTTTGCTGGTCTCTCCTGGGGCCACTCACAATGTAGCAGTCATCTGGATGCTTGATTTATGCTGGATGATCTAAGATGGCCTCAAATATCTAGCAGTTGGTGCTGACCCTTAGTTAGGCCAGCAGACAAGAAGAAGAGTGAGATGTGGAGGAGAAGAAAGTGAGGACAATGTGGAATTCATCAACCATCTCTGCATCTGTTTGTCACTGTCTCTGACTACAAAGAGTTTCAAAAACAATGGCCTTCCAAATCTCATACAAGCTCCTCTTTTGGCCAGTTATAACATAGTATCACATAGGGAAAGTGATTTGAGGAAACACAGTTCCTAGCTTAGTTTATGGAGCAAAATGTAGCCCAGTCCACCCCTTGTCAATTTGGCATCCATACAACCCTGTTTCTTTTTAATCACATTGAGTTTTGAAATTAAGTAATAACAAAATCATGTTTCAACTTTACATAATGCACCTATCCCTCGTACAACCAAAAATATGTTAATTGTATCACAGAAATAGGATGCACAAAGTCTCATATGCCGCTTTATCCTTCTTGTGGTGATGTCCATTCTTCTCTTAGCTGAATCACACTCTGCCTTTGGTATCTGATAACTTAAATACTGAGATAGAAAAAGTTAACTATTCAAATATTTTGTGTCAGATAGTAAGATAATAGGATAGGGAAAAAGAAAAAGAACAAAATAATTACTTATTATTCATGCAAATAGATTTATATCAAAGCAAAGAAGAAACTGTGCAGTCATCAGATCTGCAAATGGTCACATGGTCATAGCTGCTAATCATAACTGCTTCTGCTACTCCATTTCATATTTCTTTTGCTCTTGGTAAGCACCTCAAGTGATCATGGCTCCTTGCATTATTTTTCAAACCTTCATCCCTGAGGGTCTGTACTATTTGTTGTTCTGTCTATATTGAGTTGTTGTAGTTTTCATTAGCTTTTATCACAACACGTAGGAGTACAGAAAGTACCCCAGAGGAGCTCTTGTATTCCAGACATACTCCTCCTTGACCCATGGGTTCCTGTTAGCCAATATCTCTTTGATAGTTAGGATCAGTCACCCCAGTCTGCTCAGCATCCTCCTCTTTTTGCCTATAGTGTCAATGATATGAAGAACCAAAAATGGCCCGTGACAGTTTCATCTTCCTGTTTAGTGGTGTTATAGTTGTATTCCCTGACAGAGGCATCATCCCTAGAGAATTGAGACCTCTAAACCAGCTGAGCCCAAGGTGGTGGTAAAGGGGGATACGATTTTTACTGGCTCATTAGGAGTTATAGCGAGAGAAGCCACTCTCACTTTTACCCATTGAAAAGGGTAGAGACAAGAGTTGAAAAGAACAGCGGACTAGGGAATCACTCACATGTTGCAAAACTAATTTCCTAATTAAGGAAAATTTCATGGTCCTAGCAGAATGGACTTGACATTGCCCAGCTGGATTTCAGAATTTCTAGGAGCCAGTGACTGTTGTGTACCTCCTGTCCCTCCCTTTTTAATGTGTCTATTGAAATTATTTGTTCCTTTGTGCTATAGATTGAATATTTGTGTGTCACAATATTTGTGAATATTGTGTGTCTCACCCCCACCCGCAGTTCATATGTTTATGAATTTGTAATCTAATCCTCAGTGTGAGGGTTATTTGGAGGTAGGGCCTTCGGGAAGTGATTAGATCATGATGGCAGAGCCCTCGTGAATGGGATTAATGCCCTTATAAAAGAGACCTCAGAGAGATCTTTTGTCCTTTCCACCATGTCAGGCTACATCAAAAAGACAGTCCTCTAGGAAATGGGTTCTCACCAAACACTGAATCTGCTGGGGACTTGATCCTGGACTTTCAAGACTCCAGAACTCTGAGAAATAAATTGATGTTGTTTCTAAGCTAGCCAGTTTATGGTATTTTTGTTATAGGAGGCTGAGTGGACAAAGACATTGTTTCACTGTTGCATGTTGGGTGTTTGGGGAACATGAAACTTGCCTTTTTAGTTTATAGATGTCTGGTTCAAGGGGACTTTCATACAAGGGTCTGACCCCAAGGAACCACCTACACGTCTGGACTTGAGACAGAGCATGAGATCACGGACTTCAAGCCAGATGACTTGACTGACGGGATGTGGGAGTTCTTGAGAGAGGATAGATATAGTTTGTATGTCAGGGGGTATGAATCACTGGGGCAAAAGGGCAAATTCTGTCTTTCTCCCTACTTCTGTGTGCATCAAGGGGCTGAGCTCTGCAGATTGCAGCACCAGGGCTCCCTTGACCGCTGACTTTCCTTAAGTTTGTCCAGTGGGAGGTGCCAGTAGCAGACCAGAGAGTAGGAGGAGAGCAAGGCTAAGGCTTTATTCTGTCTGCTCCCTCTCTGCCTCAAAGTCATTTTGTCAAGAGCTGTGTTCTTCCATAGCTACAGCTCTACAGGTAGACCTTACATCCCAAACTCCCCCATTTCCCCTTTATGACTAGGGGCTATGAGGGACCTCTGGCCCATGTTAGTCTCTGGGTGTCTCAACATTCTTTTTAGGTTCCCTTAACCCAACTGACACTTCTGTAAATAGTTACATCCTTACAAAATCTCTTCCAAAATCCCAGCTGAGGGTTCCATTTCCTGCAGGACATTGTCTGATATGTCTAGTTTTAGGTGCTGCTTTTTGTGTGTGTGTGTGTGTGTGTGAGGAAGATTGGCCCTGAGCTAACACCTGTTGCCGATCCTCCTCTTTTTGCTGAGGAAGATTGGCCCTGGGCTAACATCCGTGCCCATCTTCCTCTACTTTATATAGGACACCTCCACAGCATGGCTTGACAAGTGGTGTATCGGTCCATGCCTGGGATCTGAACCTGCGAACCCGAGGCTGCTGAAGTAGAGCATGCGAACTTAACCACTACACCTCTGGGCAGGCCCTTAAGTGCTGCTTTTTTCACTTACTAGGTTTGTGACCAACGACAAATCATATAACTATTCTGAATTTAATATCTTCATCTATAAAATAGAATTGTAGGGGAACATCACATTTATTGAGCATTTATCACATGCTAGGCACTTCATATATGTTAGTTAATTTACTCTTTATTTAATTTTTATGAATGTATCTTTTCATCATTGCATCCCTAAACCTATACAGATACCTGCAACAGGATAAACACTTAGTAAGTGCTTACTGAGTGAATGATGTAGGCATGAGATTGGTATCATTATCTTAGGTATAAAGAAATTGATGCTGGGACACATCAAGCTACAGATGAAGATCATAGGGCTAAGGAATGGCATTGTTGGAATTGGAAGCTAGGCTGTCTAATTTTTGAACTTTGGCTCTTTCCAGTAAACAGTCTTGCTTATCCACCTAGCCAACCCTTACAGGGCTGTTGTGAAAGTAAAAAGAAATAAAAACATATTATGAATTCTAAAATCTACTTAAACTTACTGCATCATCATTATCTTTATGAACATGTTTTAGAACTTCTTTCTCACTCCACTGCCCCAGAGTACCAGGCAGTCCTTCAATACGAACTCATTTTCATATAAGTGTTGGCCAAACATAAATACGAGGGTTGATTGCTAGGGAAAAAGAAAAAGAAAATTATTTCAGGGTTTTCTGCTCTTTTTTATAATTTTCTTAACTGTATTCTTCTAACAACATGGCTAATCAGGAAATAATTTTTCAAGTTTCAAAATACAGCATTAGAAGGAAAAGATTATTTTAGAGAAAGAATTTAGGCTTTGGATCTGGATATGTCATGAAAATATTTTGAGACTGTAAGTTTAGGAAAAGCTTGAACTTGGTTCTCTGATTCCCAAGTCACAAGTAAATGAAGTCATGAGAGTCACAAGTAATTGTTCCTGGGACCTTGGGTAAAAATTGAGATTTTGAACCTTGGGACACGTTATTGACTGTTTCCGTGATGAAACTTAGGTCTCCTGGGGAGTCTGCAAGATTGGCTAGACCCAAAAGGCAATGGACTCTTTGATGAGGAAGTGGTTGAAAGAGCTTTATAGAAGTTATATACAGCATGGTATCCATGCCATTTTTTCCCCTCTATGTTGCTTATACATCACTTTAGAAAGTTCAAAGTATGTAATAACACAAAAATAGTGATGAGATAGATCTGTCTCTTAGGGCAACATCCTTGGCTGTGGAAGTCTCCTTCCTTTGCTTACCAGAGACCAATCCTATTGACCTGTGGATCTATTATTTTGGAGATCTGAGATTCTATTTACACTTGTATAGTAGTTGAAACAAAACAAACGCACAGAGAAGAGAGTGTCTAAATAGTGAAACTGGTTTTAGCAAACACAAGCATCGAAATTAATGTAGTTCTTCCAAGTGGTCACCCTGAGAAACTGAGATCTTACGTGAGTGATGATGACTTTAATGAACTGCATTCAAATATGAACTATACGAAGTAAAAAAAAAAAAATTCTGAAGATTATCAGAATCTTTCCCTACAGTCATTTGTTCCCTACAGAACATTTCAGTCATTCTTTTATTTATACGCACTATTTACAGTGCTATTTATTCAACACTTGCTAATGTGTCAGGCATTACTCCCAGCATTGTGGCTTGTAGATGTCACAGTTCAGGTTTGAGGAGCTTAGCTAGTGGGACAGAAAAGCAAACATCAATAACAAAGGATGGGAAGTGTGTGTAGACAGGTAAGTTCAAAGGGCTCTGGAAAACAAAGAAGGGACACTTCAGCATTCTGGAGGATCAGGGAAGTATAACTAGAAGAGAAAACTCTCAGGCTGAATGTTGAAGGATACTCAGGAGTAATCCAGGTAGAAAAATTAGAAAATCAAAGGTAGCATAAGGCAAGGAATCTGGGTGAGAGAAGATGGTTTATTCATCAAGCAAATTCTTTATGGCCAGAGCATAAGTCAGGTATTGGAATGAGAGGGGAAGAGACAAGAAAGGTAGGTCAAAGGCATCACCATATAAAGGACATCTGTGGGGCCACCTTCCTTAGAGTCAGTCTCCTTTGACCACAATCAGAGTCTACAAATGGATTATAACCAGTGTTGATTTTCTACTTGCTTGTAGTACCAGCTTTGGGGAAAAAGCCTGTTAATTACTGTCCCAGATTTTAATTGTAAGCAGCCTATGATGAGATTTCAAGGTAACTTTGTTTGCTGTCCTAATTGCCTGTGCTTCTTGAAATCTATTTGTGTTTTCCACCTGCATCACTCCTTGGAGTAGTGAGTTTGGTTGTTTACTGACTGCTGCCTGATGTCTCGTCCTCCACCCACATCCTGATGTAGAGAGACACTATTATTAAAAGTAATTCTCCTTCACCCACAACCTCACCTTCAGATAATTCCCCTAAGGTGCCAGTGCTGGCTCAGATGGGAATTGAGGTTGGTTTCTCTCTCTAGGACTTGATGGTTTGAATGACCAACTTTCCTATCACCCAGATTCTCTCATCCTAGACTTCAGATAATTTCTTCTACTTGCTCAGTGCTCCCAGCATGCCTCACAGGTGAGGTCATATGGCCTAGGGCTCTAAGAATAGAGTCTTGACTTCTGGGAGTCTTTGCTAATGGTTTCTTTTTGTTTCCATATTAGCAAACAGTAAAGTGAAGGTAACTTTAATTTGGGGTTAAGGGGCCAGTATCAGATGGAGCTGCGAACTCTTCCATCAACGTTAATGATTAGCAAGCCAAAGACCCACCCAAAGCCCCTTTGGATCACTTGAAAATCAACAACAAGGGAAGCCTTGCATAGCCTGTACTGGGTAACAAATGAATTTCTTTTCAAGGCAAGAAGAGTGTAAGAAGATCCTTTTCTGTCAAGTTCCTGGATTGCCTTCCCTTAAAATAACCATCTGCCAAATAGCCCACCAGATCTGTACAGCCCATTTGACTACCTGCTCAAATTTTTGCTGGGTTAACCACAGTGCCTCCATCATCCTGTTGAATCAAGTAATTGCTGCCACTCTGGGGTTTTCTCCTTTGTGAAATCCAGCAGTGCTAGGGAGGTGGCTGCACTCTTTAGAATGTGCAGTCTCAGATGTCTCCCTGAAAGTTCCCTCAGAGTCACACTGACTGAGTTTTCAATATGTTAAGAAACTTTTATACTTTTGCAAAGTTCTTCTTAATACAACAGGCTTACTGATCTTGATGACATTGCCAAGTGGTTCCTGCTTCTCACCAGGAAAGCCAAGAAAACCTCATTGAAAGGGTTTCCATCTTGCTTTCTGTTAGGCGGAGTTGGCAGCTAATGTTTTGTAGCCATGCTCTGTTTTCTGTTCTATTGGCCTGTGAGTTTCTTGAGGGCAAAAAAAAAAAAAATGGCTATGTTTGCATTAAAAAAGTATTCACTGAACACCTGCTATATGCCTTGAATATGTATTTTTGGCACCTCACACAGGGCATGACCCAAAAATGATGCTCAAAAACATTGCATGAGTGGAGGGCCTGCCCTTCTCAGGTGTCCTCCTCTTCCAACTTGTTATTACTAGCACCATGCCCACTTGTTCCCCACGTGGCTGCAGTGGTCTAGCCTCAGCGTCTATGGTGTATTATATCTGTGCATCTTTTCCTGCATAAATTTTAGAAACATTCTTCAGCTTTAGAGTGAAAAAGTGTCAAAGAATCCCTGAATCTTCAAAAGGGGAACCAGAGGGAAATTTGATGCAGGAAATTGATCTGGATTTCCTTGCACCTGAATCCTAGGTCCTATGGCATACCTGGCATACATGTTTATCATTCCACTTAGCATTAACTCTGAGTCTTTACACTATTTCTATTTCTCTTCTTTCTTCACTTAGCTTTTGATAACCTTCTCTGTTCCTGATCCGTTTGCTAAGCCCTGGCCCCACATTGGAATTTTTTTGCCTCCATGGTCTGTCTTACTCTGCTCACATCTGCCCAGATCTGATACCCTAGCCTGTCCACACATGGTTTGGTCCTGTTACATGGAGTGTTAAGTGAACATCTACTCCAGGTTTCTTATGTGCAGCTCCTACAAGCCTGGGTTTGTGTTATTCACCCAGACGCCCTGTGCTTTCTGACTTGACTCATCTCTCCTTGCCCTCCTCAGCCCAGATCTGGGGTCTCTAAGTTTTAGAATATGAATGCTTGAGAATTCCTTGCTCCTGTGTCACCTAGAACTTTGGATAATGACACTTTTTTCAGTGATCTCAATGCCAAGGATGGATACTGGGAAGACAGGTTTTTTGACAGACCCCTAACCCTGGCTCCCATGCCCATGCCTGGTATCCCTTTTCTAGGACAAGAATTGGACTCGTCTGATAACAGACTGGGACCCTGTGCTATTAGTACTAGAAGGGACCACTTTTTCCATATCAACTTATCCACTACTCCACTTTTTCCATATCTACAAGGTGTTAAAACTCATTAATTTGATAATGATGTCTAAAATCTCCAATTATACAAGAAGAATCAAAGTGAAGTCACTGATGATGATTCTTTAGACATATTTCAGGCAGACAAAATGTTGGACTAACTTTAGTGTTCTATTTTAAACTAGTGGTTTGGAGAAAGGCTGATACAGCCTCAGTCTGCTCATTGTTCCTCCCAAATGCATCATTCCAATGCTCTGCCTGCTTGAATGAACCTTTGTGCATCAGTGCTCTGAAGTTTATCTGTATCATACTGATAACAAGATTAAAAAATATTACAATGTAGGGAATGTTCTGAATTTACTTCCTCAAGGGCATTTGCTTACAAGGATAATGAAAGTGATATGCATATTTAACTCACATAACACCTATTTTCTAACCCTATTTTAACACCCGTTTTTCAGGGCTGTAAAAAGAATAGCTACCTTCAGTACACGGGCAAAGGGAGAGTCACCTGAAGACCATTAAGGACTAAAAAATAATGATAAAGATCATATACATACTAGATATCTATATTTCACTTAAAAATAATACCATTGAAATGTTTTTATGCTTTCTATTTCTAAAATATGGATTTTGTTTTTCTTAATTTCGATAACAATACTTTTGTCAAGTCAATAATAAATATAAAACAGCTATGAAAACACAGTTGAATGAATTGTCATTTCTTGAGTTTCAAGATGGTAGAAGAGAAGAAAAGAAGGTCCATAAAGATACCTTGAAAATGTTCTTTCCTAACATCCATATTTGTTGACCATGTTTTAGTCATTCCATAAGTACTAGTGACCCAGAAATAGAAGACAAAGTCTTTACTTTCTGTGATAGTCTTTAGTGATGGTTGTCAAATATTTCCAGTTGTCCCCTTTCCAGGTACTTCCTGGCTTCTCTGTGGTTGGGTGAGTCATGTGGCTACTTCTGGCCAATGAGTTGTGAGAAACAGTACTTGTGTCACTTCTAGGTAGACCATTCCAACGTTAGTACAAAACTCTTCGTTTCCTCTGCCATGGCTGCTGGCTGTGCTGGAGATAGAGGCTGCTCCCCTTGAACGTGGGTGGAACCTGTGAATATGCTGGGTTATCACCTCTGTGATTACATTACCAATCACTCAACTTTGAGTTAATCAAAAGGGATGTAATCCTGAGTGGGCCTGACCTAATCAGGTGAGCCCTTTCAAAGAAAGTGAAGCACCAAAGAGACACTGGAATAAAGCAAACAAGATAATGAGGACATCAATCTTCTGACCACATGGAGCTAAATTCTGCCAAAAAACTTGAATGAGCTTGGATGAAGACCTTAAGCCTTGGATGAGATTAAAACAGTGGTGAACACCTTGATTTCAGCCCTGTGAGATTCTGAGCAGAGCACCCAGCTAACATGCCCCTAAGGAACTCTGAGATAGTCAATTTGTGCTGTTTTAAGCCATTGAGTTTGCAGTAGTTTGTTAGACAGCGTTAGAACTCTAATACAGTCATGAGAGGCTTCCCAGGACTGATAGCTTCTGACTATTAGGATGAGTTCTGAAAGAGTGAGTAGAATAATCCAGGTTAAGAATGATGGCATGGAAGATATATCAAGATGACGGAACAGTGAGTGCTAAGTTTTAGGAGCGTAAGAGACTATGAAGTGTCTTGGGAACTAAAAACAGCTTGGTTTATGTAAACAAGGCTGATAGTAAAAATTATTTAACAACCAATATAACCTACATTGTGGCAGTTGGGTTCTCTGGAAGCAGATGCTGAGACAGAGTTAGGTGTGCCAAAGGTTTATCAGCTGTTGACTTGTGTCAGGAAGAGGAAGGAAGCAAGATTTGGCAGAGGGAGATGTTACACCAAGATACAGTTCCAACAAAACTTGGGCCAATCCCACAAGGAGGTCTAGAGAAAATATGGACTATTGGGAGAGTCCCCATTGAGCTGAAATGGCCAGGCCCTTAAATCCCATCTTGCTTATTTATTTGATATGAAAGAGTATGGTCCCAGCTCTTTGCAGCCCAAGCAAATCCTGGATAGTGTCTGCTGGCTGGATTCCTTGCAACGGAATGGTAAATCCTTCATTGAAGGAGGATCTGGGCAGCCCATCTCTCTCTGCCACAAACTCCAACCAATTGGAACAGAACGACCAAAAGCAGACAAGGCACAGGAGCAGCACATGCCCAGCATGACCAGGCAATCACTCTAGTAAATGGATCTCAGTAAATGATGGGGAGTTTTAGGGGAAGAACCAGGCAAGTGGTGGGGACACTCTGGGAGTGCAAGCAATGACTATTTAGCAAATAGTATAGAAGCATTTTAATCTTCTGTCAACCGGTTTGGCTGAATCAGTGCATATCAGCTTAATATTTGCCCCATGTGGAGATAAGGCCTGAGGAGCAAGCAAGGGCCAGACAGAGAAAGGTTCATGTTGTGATCTGAGGCTTCACATTTCATATCATACCCGCACTGAATCAGAACGACCACTGCCTACCCTTTCCACCATTAAAGGATCTGTTGCTGAGCAAAGAACTTATGAGATTCTAAGAATAGACAACATGGTCATCAAAAATTATTCAGTATGAAAGCAGTAGAATAGACTTCAGCTGCAGTGCTTCTGAGCTTATGGTTAATTTTATTCATTGCACAGCTATGTCTTCATCTATAACTGCATTCTCCTTTAAGCTGCTATCTGCCAATCCCATGATTTCACCAGTCTCAGTTAGAAATGTTCCTCAGGGCCACAACATCAAAGCCACTCTGCCCCTTTCATGCCCTCTTTTATAAAGCTCATCCCAAGGCTCATCCATTTTCCATGACACAGTTTGTCATTAATAGATTCATATTGCTCATTGCTCTTGAATCCATCGTCCGAGAACTATTGAAGTGCCCTTAAGATCCTCAGGGTGCTGAATCGGAACTTGCTCATCAGTCATTGTTGGCACCATTTAGCTGGTCTGCTCACTTGCCAGGAAGTGTACGAAGCAAATGTCTCCTCTTCTTCCATGTAGAGTGGGGGCATTCAGCAGTCCTGCGAAACCTCACGTCTTCTACAGAGAAATATGGAAGGTAAAAGAGGAGGTGACATTGGGGAACGTGGGCAGAAGCACAGAGGTGCCATCAATGATTCTGGGATAGGAGGAAGAATAGGCTGAAGTTATGTATATAGAGAAAAGAATCTAAGAGATCACTTGACCCAAACTTCCCAATTTGTTGATGAGGACAAGAGGCTCAGAAAGTTGCGTGGCTTGCCCTAGATCACTCAGCATACTTGTGACATTTGCCCAAGTAGTTCTGTCCAATTAGCAACCTGAGGAGCAGTAAGTGACAGAAGATGCTGGCCGTCCACAGAATGGGAAAGGAGAGAGAATAAATGGCAGAGGGGTCAAGAATGGAGGAAAGAAAAATAAGAAAGGACAGAGAAAGAGAATGAGAGAGAACAACAGAGAGACAGAAAAGTAAAACAAAATTAGAAGCATTAAGCTATATTTTAGATCTGCAAGAATTTAAAAACACAATACATTTTCTTTGCATCTTGACTATGAAGGCTGTAAGGATGAAGAAAGACAAATGGTTTTTATGGAATTGGAATTTCAGAGCTGGAAGGAAATTAAAGGATAAGGAGTTTGAGGACCAAATTGGGTCAAGAGATCCAATTCGTACAGTGAGTTCCGCACACTGGACTTGTGAATGGTGGGGGCCTCGCCCCAGGTTCCGGCCTTCTGGAGACACTCTGTCATAATTGTCTCCTGCCCCACTTCATGTGCACATGTGGCATGGCATTAAAGGGCACAGAATGAAATGAGACTGACCTGGGGGCAGATCCTAGTCCTATACCTTCCCAGCTGTGTGTTTTCTGATAAATGCTTCTACTCCTTTGTTTTCTCAATTGCTCAAGTGTGTAGATTCAGCATTCACAGATCTAGAGATGTGCTGGTATTTAAAGATGCAAGTTCAAATTCAATGAACATGTAGGGAGGAGTACTAGGACTTTATTTAAGAAGTAAGATGGAAGAGAAATGAACTTAGGTTTCTGTAGAGATTAGAATTGAACTTCCCCCTTCTTCATTGCAATCATATTCACATAGCGGATGTGAAATCCTAAATGATAATGTCTTTTTTTCCTTGATTGTCACTTTATACACTATTTATTTTCATAGAAACCTTGAGATGGCTTGCAACTAATTGCAATGACAATTAGAAGAGAAATCTGGCCTTAGCCCATGCTTCTGTGCTCAGGGATGTGGACTTTGTCCTACACCGGTGTCCTAGTGCAGGATGCCACAGGTGAATGAAATGCTCAGATCTGGATTTTGCTGCAGTGACCCTGGCGCAGTGTGGAACACAGGTTTCAGGAGCACAGGGGTTTGGGTTGGGAGGCTGATTGGAGGCTCTGCAGAGAGAGCTTTTCCTCACTTTACAGCCAGGCAGTGTGCGGGGGCAGTGGAGTGAGGGACACATGCTCCTCCTACTTCACCAGGGTGGGTTGGGGTTGCCCCTGAGAGGTGTGGGATTGAACACATATCTAGGATTTCTCTGCAATTCTCCTCTCATTTAGATTTTGATAAATGCTGCTTTGTGAAGTGCACCTGCTGTACACCTGCAGGAACTGCGGTTGGAGTCTCTCAGAGGTTGAGAGAGGGGCCCACACTTTTTTGAAGCTCCCTTTAAATTGAAAAAATAAAGAAATGTGATAATAGGATTGCAAAAATTATATCTTATTTTAAATGTTTATATTGAAATGTTTATGCCTTTTTTTCAATTAAGTTTTGCAGGTGCAAAAGTACAAAGGAAGACAATAACTTACTACATTACTAAAAGAAAAATAGTTCATAATGTATTACAGGAGTATATACAAGTTTAAGACGAAACAATGAATGTGTTCCTTCAACCCTGATTGTCTCTCCTGGGACTGTGTGAGTAAACTGAATAGCCCATTCTAGAGTGGACGAGGGCCTTGGTAAAGTTGAGGCCCAGGCCTGGGCTAAAGGACCCTTCCCACACCCTGCCTTTCCCATTCTCCCCACCCCCATCATGGATGGTGGGCCTTGATCTTGGTCTCTGGAAGGGACTGCCTCTAACAGCTAACTTACTTCCAATTGGGGTTTGGCTCACAGGGCAGGAGGAGAGTGGGGAATTAGCTCATTAGATGAGCCCATACTTTAAAAGTGTCCTATATGCTAAATGTCAACTAATGATAAATGATAGTCACCTGGTACTTATCACCTGGCTGACTCTGGATGGGACATTCCTTCTCCTGCTCCCAACAATTCTCTGATGACTCATCTATGGAATAGCGATAATTAATATTTTACCTATCTAAAGCAGAGATGTAGATTGAATGATTTCTTGGAATGCCTTCTGGCTCTAAGATCTACGTGTGTGAGGAAGAGGTAGCATGTTGGAGAGAAGTGATTTTCAAAGTGTGGTTCCCCGAGCAGCAGCAGCAGCATGACCTGGGAACTTGCTTGAAATGCACATTCTTGGGCCCCACCCCAGACTTATTGAATTATAAACTCTGGAGTGGAGCCAGCAATCTGTATTTTAACCAGCCCTGTAGGGGATTCTGATACATACCCAAGTTTGAGAAGCTCTGGCTTAGAGCAATAAGCAATACCTCTTCCTTATGAAATGGCTTAGTCATTTAAACTCTCTGAGCTCCGGTTTCTTCATCCACAAAAATGAAATAATTCCATCTCTTTCAAACCACCATCACGAGTTTTAAATGATGTAAGAGCACCTAAGACACAGTACGTGCTCAATAAATGTTAGCTGGAGTTGAAGGACCAGAAAGGTTGGATAGAAGAATGAAAAAAAAAAAAAAATAAGAAAGAATGAGAACCCAGTCCTCACTTTTTCCTTATATAACATCTTCAGCATTACATAATTTGCAATTTGCATGCAAAACACCCAACCCCGGGGCATCATAGAAGCTTTGAAAAATCCAATATTATGAAGACAGCCAGAGATTCTGGCTGCTAAACCAGGCTTAAAAACTAATTTTCCCTCTTTAAGGAAGTGACATTTGCGCATTCAACACAGCAGCAATAAATTTAGGCTTTCTTACCACCCCCTGCTGTACATGAGGTTATTATTTTTATCAGTAGCAAAGCTATTTCTTTTTGAGTGTTTGGAGCTGTTTTTGAATCTCCCCTTTTGTCCACGCTGTAGTTATCAACAGAGTAAACAGCTCATTAGAAAAACAACAACAAAAACCTAAAACCATTTTTAATGGTAGAAATGTGATTAGAGCATTTAATTAGACTCCAGAAAGTACACTTTCTATTAATGATTGCTAATGCATTCCATGCCAATTAAAAAAGGATTAACAGTGAAGACTTGAAAATTTGGACTTAGACATAGCCTGAATTTCGAGGCTGTTTTTATTAGCAGGCTATGCTGTGGGGAACGCAAAAATGCTCAGAGAGCACAGAAGCCATGTTGCTTCTCATTAGGAATTTTCCAGATGTTCAGAAGGCCTCTTCATCCTCACAGGCAGAGCATTGTTGGTCTGTCTCCTTAGAGAGTGTAAGGGACTGACCTCTGGGCCCCACGTGTGAGTTTAAAAGGACTGGAAGGGACACTATTAGGTAGAATAGGAGATTGATCAAGTGACTTCGTCTCTACCCTTTCCTTTTGGAGCCAGCCCTCTAACTCCCTCACCTCCCACCTCTCTAAGGCCCCAGGGGCAGAGTGTTTCCCTTTAAGTCTTTGACACCAACATGGGTTAGAAATTTCTTCCTCTCTCACAGCCTGTTGGAAACAAAGAGAGGTTTTTTTATTGGCTATTGATTTGATATGAAAATGTGAGTGTGAAGTGAGGAAGATATTATGGTCAAAATCCCCAAAACAACTTAAATTCTAAAGATAGTGATGTTGGTGAGATCAGAGGTTAAATACCATCCCTGTCAAATGGAGCATTGAAGATCATGAGAAGTGAGGCAACTCTTTTGTCCTCTAGTCTAAGGACTCCAGGGTCTGGCTTGAAAAAGAAGACAAAGCCATATATCCAGAAGTCGGGTAGGTATTAGAACAGGGAGACTAAAAGAGAGAGCTGAGGGAAGGGACCAAGAACATTCGCCTACTCAATAAATATTGATTAAGTGCCTACTATGTAGTCGAGCACTGTTCCCCACGGAGCTTAAAAGGAACTCATTTTCCCTGGCATGTGAATTAATGACACTGTAGTCAACCTAAAAGAAGGGTAGGGGATTAAGTTCTTACCCTTTACAAAAACCTTTACACGTTTTAGCTCATTTGACCCTCATGACAGGTAAGCAAGATAGATATTTTAGAAATAATGAAATTGAGATCCCGCAAGTAAAAAATGTGCAGAACCAGGATTCTAATCCAGATCTCCAGATTCCAATTCCCATGGTGTTTTCATTTTACCCTGGGTGGTCGCAGGATGATTCAACACCTTGGGTACACCCAGAAAGTCAAAAGGGGCGTTTATACCTTCCACTTCCTGTAGGAAGCCCATTGAAGCCCTATGGTGAACCTCACACAGTGGCCATATGCTGTTGTAAGGAAGAGTGATAAAATGGAGGTCAAAGATCATTACTTTATTCAAAATATTCTTGGAGCACCTACTGAGTGACAGGCACCATGCTAGGTACTTTTACTACTGAGATGCAATGAGTACAATGTACAATGCAATGTATACCTCTCATTTAGGTAAAAATGTGACAGTACCTGAAGAATAATGTAATTCAAGTCAGTGGACATACATGTATGAAAGTCACTGCACGAAGTGTGGTTTGAAAAGACGTATAATAAACAGGAGAGTGAATGCCTTAAGGGGGAGGAAAGATTGATAAATAGGATGGAGCTAAAAAGGCAAACAAAGAAAAGTGGGGCCATGAGTGGACTGATGCTGATGCTGAGGCAAATGATTGAAAGTGCCATTCAGATTGTGAGCCCCTGCAGTCCTGAAAAGCAGAGATGAATAAAAAGCTCATGGGCTCCTTGGATGGAACACATGTATCAACAAATACCTGCAGTTAGTGGACTCCTTACCAAGCTTCTGGCTTCATATTTTAAGCAAGTGCTGTCTTATGAGTTCTGACTGGGAGTGGGGTTGCTTCTGGGCCAGGGAAGGATTTGTTTGGTGTTGGCACTGTTGGGCCTATTAAACTGAAGTTGCAAACTCATGAAGTTGAAGCGTGAACACGCTCCCGCTCTTGACTGTGCCACGGTTTTGGGAGGATGGCTGGCAGTCCCTGCTATTCTTGGCTGTGGGGACTCTTTCCCACATGAAATCTCCCTAGAAACATCATGTCCTAGCACATTGTAAATGAAGGCAAGAGAGCATTTAACAGCACCCAGGACTCAAATAACTTGGTCTTTTGTGCATAAACAGAGCATTGGAGGAGGAGAAAGGGAAAGAGAGACAAGAAGGAGCCAAGGCCCCTGGCCCTACCCAAGGTACCCGAGAGGGAAAAATCTTGGTAATGGTGATCATTTGAAAAGATTATGCAAATGTCTCTTTTTTTCCTTTTCCTCAGCGGAAATCTCTCAGTGGCTATGTCTCGTCAACAACTCCCGAGCTCTCTCTTTCTGTTTGTCTCCCTCTCTGACTCTCCCTGTCCCCGTCTCTTTCTCTCATTCTTTCTGTGACTCTCTCTTCTCTTCTCTCTCTTTCTGAGTCTGTCTTTTGGTCTCTCTCTCTCTCTTTTAATCTTCCATTCCTGTTTCTGCATGTGTCTTTGTCTCTGTTTATCCGTCTTTGTTTATCTCTCTTTGATTCTCTCTCTCACTCTCTGACTCTGTCTCCATTTTTGTCTATGTTTCTCTCTCTTTGCCTGTCTGTGCTTCTCCCTCTGCTTCTGTCTCTCTGACCATCTCCCTGTTCTCTGCCTCATTCTCTGTCCTTCCCTCCCTCTCTCATCCACCCTTTCTCTCCCACCTTGTTCTTCTCTCCTAGTTGTTCCAGGATTCCTGGAAATTTAAGCAGCTGCCACCCAGGTCCCAAGAAATTGAGAAAAAGGAATATTACTCTACTGAACAGTTATGGTTCAGGACCATGGCCATTCCACGGGATTTCTTTCCTTACCTGCTATCTCAATGCCTTAAATGTTTCATTTATATCATATCTCTGCATCTGTGCCACAGTATCCTGGAAGAGCAGAGCTGAAAGGACCTTCAGAGAACACAGCACTGCTCTTCATCTCTCACATGGAGAAACTGAGGATCACAGAAGTAGTGATTTATTCAAGATCATGCAGCCAGTTTATCTCAGAGTCAAGATTGAAAGAAACATTTTTGAATGCCAATTCAAAGTTCAAAGAAATATTTGATTTGTCAAATTATCTATCAATTATCCAAAAATATTTTGAAAAACACACTAGCTGCATCTGCAATATATTCTATTAGATTCCAGGACAGTGGATGTATAACTCACGATGTGTACTCTTGAAAGCCTACAACTTACAAGAGGAAGTTACACATTACAGTGTTAGGAGAAGTGCAAATAACACCTCCTTCTTCCCCTCCTGGATTCAGAACCTAGTGAGAAATGAGGCAGAGGGAAGATGGAGATCAAATGGTTAGTTTTACTACTGATGAATGATGAAGAATGTGGCTTTAGAACTGTGGCCAAACAAGCTTGCTAACATACTCTGCCTCAACTCTAGACGTTAGGACAGTCCACTTGAAGGAAAGTTTAGGTCCACCAGGCAGACATAGCCATGCGGATTCATCACCTCATGCCAGATCTGGGTAGAAAGGAAATGGGAGAACGAATCCCCAAGACTTGCAGATTCTTAATAGATTTAGCTACACCAAGAAAGAAATGTGGACCAGTGACTACTAAACCCTGCTGATCTCCTCTACCTGCTGACGAGATAAAACAGGGCAGCTGCCACAGGAAACCTGAGATTAGGAGAAAATAGGAAAAAGTGAAGGCCCCCTACTTCTCCTAAAACCTCCCTGAATTTTTAGTTCTCTCAACCTGTGGAGCTCAATCACTGAGTCTGTAATCAACCAAGGGTTACATTGTCTCCCTTGTGAGGGATCAACAGCACATAAGAAGAGTCTGGCTACCATCTTCCTGGGCCAGCTCACTGATACTTTCATTCTCAATATCACCCCAAAGGGTGATTCCTAGGATGAGAAGAGTGAAAAAATCTTAGGTAATACAGTAGTTTGTGGCCCTCCAACACTAAACTCTACCTGACAATATAAACAGATATATAGTATATCTGTGGTCTTAAAATTCCATAGGAAGAGGATCAAGTAGGACAAAAAAAATAATGAAAAAAAGGTGGAGAAATGCTGCCCTAATACTAATCTTGACTCTGATGTGTATCCTCCTGGGGCCATGAGTGTGCAGTTTAGCTCTTACCCCAGACAGCTCTTAAGTCAGCACCAAAGGGAAAGGAAGTTTCTTGCTCGTATCCAGCAAACAGTGCCGACCTTAGTAGTTTAAAAGAAGAATAAGGACCTGCCTAAGATGTGGGTTAAAATACTGGAAGCTTAGCCAAACCTTGTGGGAAGGAGGAGGGACACTGTAGAGGGAAATGATACACTAGCACCATGTCCTTTCAGGGCGCTAGGGGATGTTGTAGTAAGAAATATGACTCTAGGCCTGGAACTTGCAAAACCTGGAGAAAGACCAGGGCTGAAACTAGGATGAGGTGAGTGAGGCCCTAACGTATAAAATGTAAGGACCTGGCACTTGCATGACTTGAGAGTGGGCACCTACTTAAATGTGGCACCCGACGTGCCTCATTTGACTCACCTTTGTCCCAGCCTTGAGAAAAACAGAAGCTTGAGTTGCCCATGTCAGAGCTCCTGGACTTTATTAACCCCTTGGGGCTCAGGATTTGGCAGCTTTGCCAGATGCTTTGGTTCAGGAATATGCTGGGGCAGATTGTCCAGCTGAACAAATGTGCAGACGAGAAGAAAATTTTCCCCAGGGAGAAGGTGGTTTAGTCTAGGCAATCCCAGAGTAAGGAGATATAGTGTCTTCATTTACATTAGCTGTTAGGTTCTTCATGGGGAAAATCTATATCCTTTAGGTAAGACTAGTTGCAATACTTAAAATAAAACACTGCCCCACTCCATGCTGTCATTGCAGGTGTAAGGTGAGGGAGCTGAGGACCAGGGTAAACTTACACAGTTCCTTTTGATGCAGTCGAGACTGGAGTCCACGTCTGCTACTTAAATCATCGCCATGAGGTAACAATGAACCGGTTCCTAACAAAGGAACTGGCCAATGCCACGAAGTGGTGGTGAGTGTGGAATGAAAGAAAGTGTGATTCTTTCCATGTAGAACTGATTATTTTTTTGTAGGTGCTCTTCTGGGGTGAGTGGCTGTGAATATAGACAAAAGGAGGCTCTGTGTGTGTGTGTGTGCATGCACATGCACACGTGCTCAGCATACGTGTGAGTGGGTGAAGGTGATTTGACTTAATTATATGCCTCATTCACTCAGATAGAGGAAAATAGAAATTAACTTCTATTATTGCACTAATTCTATCCCTTCATCTGAATCTTCACAATGATGTCTTTGAATATAGATCCTTTATCTACAGTAGCCATAATTGCAGGGGCTCCTCCCCTGACAATCCTGTTTAGAGCAGTGTTCACAAAATGCTCCTTTGGCAATTATCATGTTTCAGAAAACAGCAACAATTCCCAGGACTCCTGCCACCAAATTTCCTTTCCACAAATGTGGGTTCATTCCCCTAAGAGCTGAATGAATAAGCAAGTAGCTTCCTTGGAAGTTAGCTTCAAGTTGACCTGTCTCTCTCCTTATCCATTTTATTAATAGGCTTCTCTTTCCACATACTTTAAAAATGATATGAGTTGAAAATTATTTTTGGGACACGGAAACATGAACCTCCTGAAGGAGCTTTTAAACGGTAGAGTTTGGATCTCATAACTCACGACCCCACCATTTGAGCACTGACTGTGTGCTGAGCCTGTGCAAGGCACTGAGAAGGGGTGCACTGTCAGATGAGGCGAGGTCAGGGCTGCTCAGCTCATCCTTGCTCTCCTCCAAATCCGCTTTGTGCCTCGCTTTGGCCACATGCCCACTCACTGCCTTTCTTCTGCCAGCAATGCCCTCCTCATTTCAGTCTAGGTCCTCACACCTCACTGTCCTTTACATCTTTAGGATTCTTTCCTGGTAGAGCTATTTTGTTGAACTTGTGCAAGTTTCTTAACCTCTCTGTGTCTCAGTTTTGTGATTTGTATAACTGGGATAGTAATGGTACCTGCCTCTTTGGGTTGTGTGAGGAGTAAAAAGGTTAATACATATCAAGCTCCTAGAACAGTATCTGGCACAGAGTAGGTGTTTTATAACTATAAGTAGTTGTTGTTTGTGTTGTATTGCTTATTTGATGGGGGGTGGAGTGGATGGAAAGAAAAGAAAGGGAAGAAACAGAACTCCCAAGAGAGTCAGAGTCGGCAGGTGCTACGAACTGAATTGTGTCCCATCTCAAAATTTATACATTGAAGCCCTAACCCCCAATCTGATGTATTTGGAGATGGACCCTTTAGAAGATACTTAGGTTTGGATGAGATCATGAGAGTGGGGTCCTCATGATAGAATTAGTGACCTGTGAGAAGAGACCAGAAAGCTTGCTCTCCCTCTCTCACTCATGTGAAGATAAAGCAAGAAGGCAGATATTTGCAAGCCAGGAAGAGAGTTCTCGCCATGAGCTGACCATGCTGGCACCCTGATCTCAGACTTGGCAGCCTCCAGAACTGTGAGAAATAAATGTCTGCTGCTTAAGCCATCCAATCTATGGTGTCTTGTTATAGCATCCTGAACTAAAACAGCAGGGTACGGGCCACGTTTCTTGACATCTCAGACTCTTCCAAGGGGATGCTTATTGTTGAGGATGCAGGTTGTTTCTGCTCTCCACTCCCCCTGATCGGCTGCTCGTTTTAGTATTAGCCTATAGGGGTGAGAACATAAGAAAACACATCAGTCCTTCTATATACAATCCCCCTCCCCACACAGCTCAGAAGCTGCACCTGAGCTGGGTTGGATGCAGGGCCTTTCAGAGCCCATGGTCCCGCCTTTGTCCTCTTGCCCCTTGGGGTCCTGGATGTTAAGCATAAAATCTAATCCCCTTGAGGCTTTTGGGCTTCCTTATCCCTGAGGCAGGTTGGGTGAATAGTCTGACCTAGACACTCTTGATTAACCTAGAAGGGGAAAGGAGTCTGTCAGGATCCCATTCAGAGGCCTTAGGATCCACCATCACTTTCCTGAGAAGTCTGGACAGGAGGAAAGTGAGGTCGGCATTGGGTATTTGTAGAGCTATGGGGAGAACAGTACATAGTTTCCTTTTTGGCAATTGACCCTTGTGTGTATGTATTACCCTTGGTTGAGATCCCTGGATTCCTACCTCTTGAATAAGATGGTTAAGAGCTCCTCTACCTGTGTGTGCAGAGTTCTGGGTGAACCCACTAGGCTCTAGTGACTAGAGCAAACAACTTGTAGTTCCTGAAAGAGACACACTCTTTCTTGGTCCCTGTGGCTGGATCAATTTCTCTACCAGTTCTCTAGCTGTGTCTTGATCATCTCTCAGCTTAGATGTTACTTCCTCTGGATTTTTTCCCCCTGATTCTGCAAGGCTTGGTTCTGTTCCAACTCTTCTGCTATGTCTCCTCTGTTTCCGCAGCACCCACTGCACACGTCACAGTGAATTGTGCTTGCCTGTATACTTCCTGAGTGCTCCACTAGATCTTGGGCTCTTTGAATGTGGAGCTGGTGTTAAAAACTGCTGACCACTAGTGCTGAATACAGGGCCTGGTATATCATACGAGTCTAACAGTTCAATAATTATTTGTAAGTGAGATCTGAGAGATGAAAAGGACCCAGTTTGAAGAAAATCTGAGGAGGAAAAGTATTCAAGACAAGGGAAGAGCAAGTGCAAAGGCCTTGAGGTGGATACAGGTGGCATCTTGGGAAAGAAGAATGAGGATCAATGTGTCTAGAACATGAGGAACCCATGTGAAGAAGGTCAGAGAGGAGTCCAGAGAGAGAGATGAAGATTGATAGATCAGGTAGGGCACCATGGCCAGGGTCAGGAGAAGAGATTATTTTATAAGTGCAAGGAGAAGCCTTTGGACAATGTTTTGTGTGTGTGTGTGAGGAAGATTGGCTCTGGGCTAACATCCGTGCACATCTTCCTCTACTTTATATGGGACTCTTCCACAGCATGGCTTGAAAAGCGGTGCGTAGGTCCACAACCGGGATCCGAACCTGCAAACCCCAGGCTGCCATAGCCCAGCGCGCACACTTAACCGCTATGCCACCCAGCCGGCCCCTAGCCTTTGGCCATTTTTATCAAGGGATCGTGACACAATCTGATTTGTGTTTCAGAGAGATCACTCTGGCTGCTGAGTAGAATCAATTGGAGGAAGACAGGTGTGGATGCTGTTGTATTTCTCAGTTTCTATTTGGAGTCTTGGAACTGGTGTGCTTCTGTTAATTTAAAAAATAACAGCAACGAAAAGAACTTTTAAAATAAAATGGTTTGTTTTCAACAAGCTGTTTATCAAACATTTTTGGAAAACTGGCAAGCCCTTTGGTTGTTCTCTTACAAACTGGAAATTATGGCGTTTCATTACAAATTTCTCCTCAGAGTAGGGTAAAATTTTCTTTTATTACAAAACCAATATTAAAGAAAGAGAAGAAAGAAAGAAAACAATTCACTTCTCCGTCTCAGAAAATCAAGTGGTTTTGTTTTTTTTTTTTTTTTTTTGATTCTCTTATAGTCTGTGATCAGGAACATAAAGGGTTTGGTTAAAGTTGTAATAATGACGGATATATAGTGTATTGAATTCCATTTCTTCCACATAATGGATAGCAGTCTTTTCCCACATTCTACATAAGTGCTCAGCTCTGTGTCTGACATATAATCAGCAAGAAATATTAAAACGTTAGCTTTCCTTCTACTCCTCCTCCACCGATATCTATTATTGTGTTAGAATATAATCTTCATAATGATAATTTTTAAAAATTGCGAGACATTTTATCAAGTGAAGAATTCATTAAAAAAATGTTTACACTCTGTTGGATATTTTGTCTACTTACCTTTTTTTTCAATCTTGTACAAGTTGTTGCTTAAGTAAACTTCATAGTACTTATAACATTTTTTCTTTTGGATTATTGTCTTTGAACACTGGTTTCCAAAGGATAAATTCTTTTTTTCTTTTTTGGAAGAAAAATCTTCCCTCCCCCCCAAAATATTGCACAAACTTAAAATAAATGTAATGGGCAAAAATAAAACTTACTTGGCTCCTCCTATCTCTGTAAGGCAGCTTCAGAGTTCCTTAGGAAAGCTGGAAATCCTGCTTTAGGATAAATAACCAGGGGTAGAATTTTGGTGAATAGCTATAAATATTTCTTGAAATTTCTGTGTTATTCTTAATTTGTGTATTTTTTTTAAAGAGTTGAAACAATTTGCCTTGCTCCCGGAAAAGTATAAACAGAGCAGTTTCCCAACTACACTGCCAACAGTGGGTGTTGTCACTTTAATAAATTTTGTTAATATAGTAAGTATAAATGGCATCGCATTAGTATTTAAATTTACCTATCTTTGAACATGAAGTAAATTTATCATTTCTATGAAAAATAAAAAAGCTACAATTTATTGAGGATTTACTATGTTCTAGGCAGTTGCTCATGGGTTTAGTGCAAATTTTCGTTCATTCCTCACCACACCTTTCTTATGAAGATATTGTTGCTGAATTCTTTTTATGGATGGAGAAACTGAGGCTAAGAGAAATTGAAATGTCAGAGAGTGAGTGAAGTTGGGGTCAAGCTTGGAACTCCCTTCTGTTGGACCTCTCTGCTGATTGCCCGCCTCTAGCTGGTATCACATACACATTGCCTATTTATTGTGAACTTGATGTTTTTCTCACTAATTTGAATTTGCTCTTGTTATGCTGTAGGTATGTATTTATTTTCTTGGCATATTTAATGCAAATATTTTTCCCAAAGACTTTTAAAAGATCCACTTAGCAGGAAATATTTCAGCTGAGGGAGTCATATAAGTTGCACCAAGAAGAGGTCTAATTTTATTAATGCACTAGGTGTGTGATTGTGAGAAGCAGAAGGAGACATTTTTACAATGTTTACTTATAAAACTTCCTTGGATTTTCAAAAAGTGAATGAAACTGAGAAAAACCTCACTCCAAAAGTTGAGAGATCCCCTGTTGATTGCTTTAGGCCCTAATAAATTCCCCATAACTCAAACATCCTTCATGTCCTTTTACTCTTATCTTCAAAGTGGGTATAATAAATACTGTTTTTACAGATGAAGAAAATGAGGCAAAGACGTAAAATAACTCTCCTAACATCAGAGAGATTTTAAGTAGCAGAGAGGGATTAAACAGATGTTAGGAGGAGTCCAAAACACATGCTCTTTCTGCACTATCATATCAAAAGCTGTCTAAAGAGATGCTTGTTTATAGCAAATAATAGGCTTGAGAAAGTTTCCGATGGAGTGACACAAATAAGCAAGATGTAGATCACTTCAATGAGAAGAAACTGGCTGGGAAACTATCTGTTCACTGTGGTGGGAGGGGGCAGGAGGGAGGGGAAATTTGGGAGACTCATTCTTCTTTCTTTCCTTCTTCTTCCTTTGTTCCTCCCTCCTTCCCGCTCTTACTCTCTCCTTCTGTCCCTCTCTCCTTCTCTACTTTCCTTCCTTCCACTTATCTATACCTTCATTTGTTCATAAAGAATATATCAAATGCATTAAACTAGGCACTTAGGGAACTGAGATGAATGAAACCTGATCTCTGCCATTAAGGAACATTCCTACAAATGGGAAAGGCAGATAAACAAATGATTGTAAAAGAGTGTGATATTATTTGATAGTTAACATCCACAGAATACCATGAGACTGTAGGGCTTGTCAACCAATGGGTGATGGCCAAATATTTGTTGAGTGAACATGAAACTCAGAGGCGGGGCATCATAATCTGAGTGGGAAGGGAGTGGCCAAGGAAACTTCTTGGAGGGGTGATTAAGTTTGAGCCGAGTGGTTCTTTTTTTTTTTTTTTTGGAAAGGTACATAGAAGTTAATTATCTGAAGGGGGTGAGGAAGTGTTCCATGCCAACGAATTCTCTTGTACAAATATTTAGAGGTGTGAAATAGAAGTAAACCTATGAGGAACTGGAAGCAGTTTCAAAAGGATGGTGTGAAAGGGAGAGGTATGGGATGGGGTCAGGAAGATTGCAACGTTCAGACCAAGACTAGGCTAAGGCTGCTGGTATTGGGAGGAATTTTCATCCTGAAGGAGCAGTCTAGGACTCCGGAGATCTTGTTATTTTTTTTAGCTCACTTCCTGCGTCATCATGACTAAGAATTTCTCCCATGGATGCACATTTCCCTCCAGGCCAGTGCCCCCTGCGGTGTCAAAGATCATCTGACCTGCCCCTGCACTGGTTGGAATCAGTAACTTATTGCTTTGTCCAGGGGGAAAACTGGTTTGGAGAGAGAAAAACATCCTCCAGGCTCCTAAGCATAAAGTTTTCAAGGCTGCAGTGGAGGGAGTTAATTTATGGCTCTGAAGGAGTCGGCTGGGGAAGTGAAAGTCCCCAGGGTCACATCTTGCTGGCCTACTGCAGCTTTCACTAACTTTTCCCCTAGAAAGCCTGGACATCAGCTTTGACAGGTGGTTTCAGCATCCTCTGTGTCAGCCGTGGTCCTCATATTCAATGGACATGTTGAGAGGCTCAGCCAGGAGGCTCGTCTAGCTACAATTTAGTGGGCATTTCCCATGTGCCAGCATCTGTGCCAAGCTATAAACATTCTGATTCACATTCAGTTATCACAATATTATTATCAGGTAGGGATTATTATCCTCATTTTATTGGTGGGGAGGGTAAATTTTACAAAGATTAAGTGGCTCACACTACAATATACAGTCAACATTCAAGGTGGGATTATTTGGATTTGTGCCACACTAGACATCTCTCCATGTGGTATGTAGCTAAAATTCACCTTCGATATTCCAGTCCTTAGTCTTGACTATTCCTTCTGCCTGGAGTGCCCCTTTTGCTTATTCCTCTTCGTGAAATCCTAGGTTAATTTGGACCTGCTGCAGCTGTTACGCTCTTCCTTGAGGACTTTCTTGACCAGCTTTCATCATTTCCAAATCAGAATTATCCCTCCTCTCATGTTCTGTTTGTACTTTGTACAAACTTCTATCATTGTCTTCATCCCACTGTGATTTCTGGGTTTACTCACTGGGCTGCAAGCCCTTTGAAGGCAACTCTCCTTTGCATCTCCAGTGCTGTTGCCGGGCCTCAGTAAATATTTTATGAACACCTGAGTAAGAATTATTTTGCATGTTTCAACTGGGGAAGTTACTTCACTTATTCATGACAGCTCTCAGGTCTGCAAACTTTAGTATTTTTGGTTGTTGTTTACTATTTTTAAGTGTACAGTTCAGCAATATCAAGTATATTCATATTGTGCAACCATCCCTCTCCAGAATTGTTTTCGTCTTGCAAAACACAAAGTCTATACCCATTGAATAATAACTCTCCATTCCTCCCTCTCCTAGCCCTTAGTAACTACTGTCCTACTTTCTGTCTCTATGAATGTGACTACTCTAAGTACCTTGTAAAAGTGGAATAATACAGTGATTTTCTTTGTGTGACTGGCTATTTCAATTAGCATAACGTCCTCAAGGTTCATCCATGTTGTAGCATTTATCAGAATTTCCTTCCTTTATAAGGCTGAATAATATTCCAGTGTGTTTGTGTATATGTATATATATGTGTATATATATCTGTGTGTATATATATATACGTATATGTATATATATAGATATATACACTATATTTTGCCTATCCATTTGTCTATTGGTGGACACTTGGATTTCTTCCATGTTTTAGCTATTGTGAATAATGCTATGAATATGAGTGTACAAATATCTCTTTGAGATTCTGCTTTCAATTCTTTGAGTATGTACCCAGAAGTGGAATTACTGATCAGATGGTAATTCTATTTTTTTAGTTTTTGAGAAATTTCTGTACTGTTTTCCACATCAGCTATAATATTCTGCATTCCCATCAGCAATGCACAAGGGTTTCAATTTTTCCACTCCTTACCAAGACTTGTTATATTCTTTTTTTTGATTGTAGCCATCCTAATGGGTGTGAGGTGGTATCTTCTTGTTGTTTTGATTTGCATTTCTCTAATGATTAGTTAATGATATTGAGCATATTTTCAAGTGCTTATTGAGCACTTGTATATCTTCTTTGGAGAAACATCTCTTCAAATTCTTTGCCCATTTTTCCATCAGGTTCTTTGTTAATTTGTTATTGAGTTTTAGGAGTTCTCTATAACTTCTGGGTATTAATTCCTTATCAGATATATGAATTGCCAAAATTTTCTCCCGTTCTGTGGGTTGCCTTTATACTCTGCTAATAGTGTCTTTTGATGAACAAAATCTTTTAATTTCCATGAAGTCCAATTTGTCTATTTTGATTTTGTTGTTTGTGTTTTTGGTGTCATATCCCAAAAATCATTGCCAAATCCAATGTCATGAAAATTTTGCCCTGTTTTCTTCTAAGAGTTTCATAATTTTAGGTCTTATATTTAGGTCATGGATCCATTTTGAGTTAAATTTTTGGATATGGTATTAGGTAAGTGTTCAACTTCACTCTTTTGTGGATATTCAGTTTTCCCAGTACCAATTGTTAAAAAGATTATCTTTTCCCCATTGAATGGTCTCAACTTCTTTGTTGAAAATCCTTTGACCATATATGCTAAGGTTTATTTCTGGACTGTCTATTCTATTCCATTGGTCTATTTGTCTGTCTTTACAGAAGTATCACATCGTTTTCATTACTGTAGCTTTGTAGTAAGTTTTGAAGTCAGGAAGTGTGAGTCCTGCAGCTTTGTTCCTTTTCAGGATTGTTTTTGTTATTCACGCTCCTTGAGATTCCGTATGAACTTTAAGATTTTTTTTCTATTTCTGAAAAAGCATTGCTAGGATTTTGATAAGAATTACAAATCTGTAATTTGAATCTATAGATCACTGTGAGAAGTATGGACATTTTAACAACATTAAGTCTACCAGTCTATGAACATAGGAAGTATATTTATTTGTGTCTTCTTTAATTTCTTTCATCAATGATTTGTAGTTTTCAGTGGACAAGTTTTTCATCTCCTTAGTTAAAACAATTGCTAAGTCTTTTATTCTTTCTGATGCTATTATAAATGGAATTATGTTCTGAATTTCTTTTTCATATTTTTAATTGTTAGTGTGTAGAAATCCAACTGATTTTTGTGTGTTGACTTTGTATCCTGCTACTTTGCTAAATTTTTATATTAGTTCCAATAGCTTTTTTGTGTGTGAAATCTTCAGAGCTTTCTACATATAAGATCACAGCATCTGCAAACAGACATCTTTTTACTTCTTCCTTTCCAATTTGAATGATTTTATTTCTTTTCCTTGTCTAAGTGCTCTGGCTAGCACTTTCAGTACTACATTGAATAGAAGTGGTGAAAGTGGGCATTCTTATCCTGTTCTTTTTTTTTTTTTTTTTTAAAGATTTTATTTATTTATTTTTTCCCCCCAAAGGCCCAGTAGATAGTTGTGTATCATAGCTGCACATCCTTCTAGTTGCTGTATGTGGGATGCGGCCTCGGCATGGCCGGAGAAGCAGCGCGTCGGTGCGAGCCCGGGATCCGAACCCGGGTCGCCAGCAGTGGAGCGCGCTCACTTAACCACCAAGCCACGGGGCCGGCCCCTCTTATCCTGTTCTTGATCTTAGAGGAAAAGCTTTCAGTACTTCATCATTGAGTATGTTGTTCACTGTGGATTTTTTATATATGGCTTTTAAATGTTGAGGTAGTTTCCTTCTATTCCTAGTTCGTTGAGTGTTTTTTTTTTTTTAATCATGAAAGGGTGTTGAATTTTGTCAAGTGCTTTTATTGCACTAGTTGAGATGATCCTGTGATCATTTCCTTCATTCTATTAATCTGATGTATTACATTGATTGATTTTCATATGTTGAACCATCCTTGCATTCCAGGCATAAACCACACTTGCTCATGGTGTATAATCCTTTTAATATGCTGTTGAATTTGGTTTGCTGGTATTTTGTTAAGGATTTTTTTCACCAGCGTTCACAAGGGTATTTGTGTTTTGTAGTGTGTTTGGCTTTGATATCAAGGTTATTCTGGCTTCGTAAAATGCGTTAGAGAGTGTTTCCTTTTCTTCAATTTCTTGGAAAATTTTGAGAAGGACTGGTGTTCATTATTCTTTAAGTGTTTGGTAAAATTCACCACTGAAGCCATCAGGTTCAGGAGTTTCATTTTGGGGGAGATTTCTGATTACCGATTCAATCTCCTTAATACCTATAGGTCTATTCAGATTTTCTATTTATTCATGGTTTAGTCTCTGTAGATTCTGCATTTCTAGGTATTTGTCCATTTCATCTAGGTTATCAAATTTGTTGGCTTACAATTGCCATAGTACTCTCTTATAATCCTTTTTATTTATGTAGAATCAGCAGTTATGTCCCCACTTTCATTTCTGATTTTAGTAATTTGAGTCTTCTCTCTTTTTCTTAGTCCATCTAGCTAAAGGTTTGTCAATTTTGTTGATCTTTCCATAGAACCATCTTTTGGTTTTGTTGATTTTCTCTATTATTTTTCTATACTCTATTGTATTTATCTCTGCTCTAATTTTTATTTCCTTCATTCTCCTAGCTTTGGGTTTATTTTTCTTTTTCTAGTTCTTTAAATTGTAAACTTAGGTTGTTAATTTGAGATCTTTCTTTTTTTTTTTAGTGTAATCATTTATAACTAAATTTCCTCCTTAGCTTTGCTTTCACTGTGTCCCATAGTTTTCATATGTTGTGTTTTCATTTTCATTTATCTCTAAATACTTCCTAATTTCGCTTATTATGTCTTCTTTGATCCATTGGTTGTTAAAAAATGTGTTGTATAATTTGCACAAATTTGTGAGTTTTCCAGTTTTCCTTCTGTAATTGACTTCTAACATCATCCTGTTGTGGTAGGAGAAGATGCTTTGATTGATATCTATCTTTTTAAATCTATTGAGACTTAAATTGTGACCTCACATATGTTATATCCTGGAAAATTATCCATATGCACTTGAGAAGAATGTGTATTCTGTTGTTGTTGGGTAGATTGTTCTGTATATGGTTGTTATTTCTACTTGGTTTATTGCGTTGTTCAAGTCCTTTGTTCCATTACTTACTTTCTGTCTGATTGTTATAGCCATTATTGAGAGTAGGGTATTGAAGTCTCAACTATTAATGTAGAATTGTCTATTTCTCCCTTCAATTCTGTCAATTTTTGATTTATATATTTTGATGGTCTGTTATTAGAGTGTGTTTATAATTGATTTATCTGCTTGCTGTATTAAACATTTTGTTAACATAAAATGCCCTTCTTTGTTTCTTGTAACCTTTTTTGATTTAAAGTTTCTTTTGTGTGACATTAGTATAGCCACTCCTGATCTATTTTGGTTACTATTTACATGGAATATCTTTTTTCATCCTTTCACTTTTAACTTACTTGTGTATTTGGATCTAAAATGAGTCTCTTGTAGACAGCATATACTTAGATTATGCTTTTAATACATTTTTATAACCTCTGTCTTTTAATTGGAGAGTTTAATCATTTACATTTGAAGTAATTACTGATAAGGAGGGAAACTTTCTGTCATTTTGCTATTTATTTTCTGTATACTTTATAGTTTTTTGTCTCTAATTTCCTGTATTAGTGTCTTCTTTTGTGTTTAGTTGATTTTTTGTATTGAAAGGTTTAAATTCCTTTTTCATTCCCTCTTGTGTATATTCTTGCTGTATTCTTTGTGGTTATCATGGAATTACATTTAACATCCTAAAGTTATCACAGTCCAATTTTAATTTGTACCAACTCAACTTCAGTAACATACAAAAACTCTGCTCTTTTAACAGTTCCATCCCCACCTCTTTCAGTTGTTGGTGTCACAAAATTATATCTTCATACATTGTGTGTCCAAAAATATAACAATAATTTTTTAATGCATTAGTCTCTTAAACTATGTGGAAAATAAAATATGGAGTTACAAATCAATGTTACAATAATACTAGCCTTTAGACTAATAATTATTTTTTAGAAATGCTTTAGTTTCTTAAATCATGTTCAAAAAAGATGGTAGAGTTAGCACACTGTTGTTTCAATAATACTAGCTTTTAACTTTGCCCATGTTTTTATCTTTACTGTGATCTTTATTTCTTCATAGGGCTTTAGATTACTTACTGTCTAGTGTTCTTTCATTTCAACCTGCAAGACTCCCTTTAGCATTTCTAGAGAGGCAGATCTGATGATAATGAACACCTTCAGCTTTTATTTATTTGGGAATGTCTTAATTTCTCCCTTACTTTTGAAGGACAATTTAGCCAAGGATTTTTGGTTGACGGTTTTTTCCTTTTAGTACTTGAATATATCAGCCCACTGCCTCTGGCCTCTGAAGTTTCTGATGAGAAATCTTCTGATACTCTTATTGAAGATCACTTGTATCTGATGAGTTGCTTCTCTCTTGCTGCTTTCAAAATTCTCTCTTTGTCTTTCACAGCTTGTTTATAACATGTCTTGGTATGGATCTTTTTGAGTTCATCCTACCTGGAGTTAATTGAGATTCTTGGGTATTTATATTCAAGTATTTCATCAAATTTGGGGAATTTATAGCCATTATTTCTTCAAATATTCTCTGCGTAATTTTTTTCTCTCTTCTCCTTCTGGGACTCCCAAAATGAGTATGTTGGTCCATTTGATGGTACCCGTAGTACCTGTAGACTCTATTCACTTTTCTTCAATCTTTTTTCTTTATGTTCTTCAGATGCTAGTTCCCTCTGTCCTATCTTCAAATTCACGAATTTTTTATTCTGACTGTTCAAATCCTCCTTTGAATCCCTCTAGTGAATTTTCGTTTCAGTTATTATAGTTTTCATTTCCAGAATTTCTTTGGTTTCTCTTTAGGTTTTCTATCTCTTTATTCATATTTTCATTTTGTTCATACATAATTTTCTTGACTTTATCCATGTTTTCCTTTAGCTCTTTCAGCATCTTTAATATAGTTGCTCTAAAATATTTATTTAGTAGATCCTCCATCAGGTCTTTTTTGGGGACCGTTTCTGTTGATTTTTTTCCCCTTTGAATGGGCCATATGTCCTTCATCTTTGTACTTTTTTGTTGAAACTGGATATTTAAATCTAATAACGTAACTCTGGAAATCCAATTCCCCCCCTTACCCCCAGAGTTTGTTTTTTTAAAACAATTGTCATAGGCTGTCTCTGTGTCAAGGATAGGCCTAACGTATTAACTTAAAGTCGTCTATGTCTTCTCAGATCTTTTCTGAGCCTGCACCTTCCTCTGGGTATGTGTGATGGCTTTCTAACTTCCCCCTTATATGACGTTGCTTTGAATGTCATAGTCCTTGATGTCTGTCCTCAAATGGGAAAAAAGACAAAAATAATGAGGAAAAGAAAAAAGTGCTTACCATGTATACCCCCTGGCTGTCACTTCCTCCAGAGGGTAAGAACTTGCAACAGTGGGAAGAGGTGCAATAATAGTGGCCACTGCCTCTTTGACTGCACCTCTGTGATCATAATCATCAATCAGAGCACAGATGCTTGATATTTGGAAGACAAAATCCTTATTACCCACCCTGGCTCCCACAAGCTGTGTGCAAGCTGCTCTAGGAACTTGTGCACAGCTGTCTGCCATGGGACTGAGGAGTGGGGGATGAGTAGCTGCTACTGGGCTATGAGCTGAAATTGACTAAAATTAACAGCAATTTACCATCAAAGCCTTCCCCTGGGTGTCGCAAGCTTTCAATAGATTTCGGAGTTCCAAAATAGTTACATCAGACATATTCTGCCAGTGCAATTGTAGAGACAGATTTCTAGTGCTTCCTGCTTTATCATTTGCCCAGAACACTCTCTTTAGCCTTTTATTTATTTATTCTTGTAAATCTGTGAAATTTAACAAATGTTTCCAGTTCATAACAGGAGAGTAGTGTGACTACTAATGAGGAAAGTGGGCTTTTATCTTCCTTCTCTCCTTCTGAAAAGTCACATGCAGCTCTGAAAAATATCTTTCATCATATTCTTTCCTCTTGTATTTGTCACTCTCTTTTTCTTTCTTCTCTCAACTCTAAGCGATGAATATCTATTCCAAAGATGGGATGAGGCCTAAAAAGTTTAGGAAAAAAGGCAAAGACTTTAAAATTTATTATGAGTATACCAATATTTCACCATTTTTGGTTTAATGCATTTTTTTATTGGGAAGTCACCTAACATGATGGCTGAGGGACAGTATTGATCTTGGACAGGTTTTACCACTTGCCTGTGTATTTATGGATAAGCTACACTAATTCCCTGTGCTTCAGTTTCATCATTCATAAAATTGAAGTAATAATAATATGGAAGTCATATGATTGTCATAAAGAAAAAATAAGTTCAAGTGTGCAAAACATGCCTGTCACAAAATAATCGTTTAATACACTAGAAAGTTTCCTCTGAATAGTTTCCAATTAGAATGATAGTTCACACCATTGAGTGGGCATTATATTCATACACAGAGTTTTTTAGAAATATAAATGCTCAGCCCCTGCTCCTGATATTTTAATAAATACAAGTTGGCATTATATTTTCCCCTTAATTTTGATTCAGAATTGATATTGGTTAATTTGAAAAGATTGGAGAATGTACAATATCATAATTGAGTGAAAGTTTTTTTTTTTCTTTTTACTGGAAAAAATGTTATTTTGTAAAAACAAATACACATTTGTATTATTTTTGATGGCTGCAGAGTATTTCATGCCAGGATTATCTTGACTTTGGCTGAGATTCTCTGCATTTCTAGGGAAAGATATATCCATTAGAAAGGAGACATGGGCATGCTTAACAGATCCTCCTGGAGCCTGGGCTTGGTAAAAGGATGATGTGGCCCTTCAACATGCCCCTTGGAGAGATAGGTAATAATTATATTAATCATTGTCATCATAATGGTCAACATCTATTGATCAATTTTTTTTCATCAGAATTTGGCTGTTTATTACATATAGTATCTCAGTTTATCCTCACAACAATCCTGCTAGATATATTTATTATTGCCACCAAACATATTAGGAAAATGGGGTGACTTCCCCACTTTGACACAATGGGTATGTGTCAGAACTGAGATTCAAATTGAGATCTGTCAGAATCCAGAGCCTGGTAGGCCACCCTAGCCTGGTGCCTTACTACTCTTGAGTCTTATAAATAATTCCTTTTGTACTAAACCTATGCTCATCAAGCAATCTTTTGAGTATGATTTACCTTCCCACTTAGCAAGTCTACAGGAGGAGAAAGTGGAAACATACATGAGTTTGTTCTACTTTATGGTTATATTTCTGATCATAAGTCAACAAGTGGTCATCTGATTGATACATTGACTTCATAAACTTGGTTAATGTGATCCCAGTCCTGGGAGCTGACAAATTAAGAATGTGAGTGTGTGGATCTGAAGTCCAGACTGTGAATTGTGGTGAATTAAGTAAGGTATTGCCCTTTGTATGGACTTGTTTGGGAAGCTATCTGGACTTTTGCATGTGGTACTCTTCCAGCTCTTTGCAGACTTTCTTGGAACCCTATCCCATATAGAGCAAGATAATGCTCACTGCACATTATTATCTCATCAGGGGGACTAAACATGTTTATTAACAGTTGATTTACATCCTGAGAACATGTTATTTCTAAACCCAAGTATGCTTTGCTGAAACTTTTTACTATTTAGATTTTTATACCAATTTTCCTTTTGTACATCTCTACCTGGATGTCTTACAGAATACTCAGTTTTCAAAACTATACTCATTATTTCCTTTTCCTGCCCCTAACAACATCTTTGCCTTCTCCATAGTTCCTCTTTAAGATAATGACACTATAATTCTCCAAGACATCTAACGTAGAACCTGGGACTCAACCAAGGTCCTCTCTCCTTCCCTCACTGTCTTAATTTGTCTTATTTTCATTTATAACTACTATAACTTAATATAG
Organism: Ceratotherium simum simum; assembly: GCF_057802395.1. Taxonomy (NCBI): domain Eukaryota; kingdom Metazoa; phylum Chordata; class Mammalia; order Perissodactyla; family Rhinocerotidae; genus Ceratotherium; species Ceratotherium simum. Next base: position 10,870,998 of record NC_141907.1, read on the forward strand.
CTTAGTGGTTAACAGTGTGGTTTCTGCAGTTAGGCTATGAGGGTTGAAATTCTGTATTACCATGTTTTAGCTTTGTTATTTGAGGAAGCTACTTAACTTTTTGGTGCTTTCTTTCCTCTTCTGTAAAATAAAGAAGACTATAATAATAGAACCTAACTCATAGGGTTATTGCAAGTTAAATAAGTCAATATATGAGAACACTTTACAGTGCCTGTAATACAGCATGTGCTCTCCTGTCTTCTGGTTCCAACCAAAGGTGAAGCCTCTTGATTGGTCTCTCTGTCTCTAGTTTCACTCATCTCCTTTCCATACTTTTCATTATTGTTAGAAGGCTCAGACCCTTCAACGACTCCTTACTGTCATCCAAATAAATTCCAAATTCATTTGCATGGCAATTGACAAGTCCTAAGTCTTTGGACTCACGTTTTACACTAATCTTATTATTTTATATCCCATTGAATCAGAACAATGACTTGAAGTCATATTAGTTCTTGAATTACGCTCTATTGAGATTTTTTAATGTTCATCTCCTTGAGTTTTAAAAACCGAAAAAGCAACAAAGAAAAAAGATTGTTTGTTTAAAACCCCATGTATTCCCAATACATACCAATTCTTTATCACCGTCATCATCATCATCATCTGTCTATATCTAGACCTGTGTCTGTATCCATATATTTCTCATATATCTCCTTAATAGGGTGTGTTTGTGTGTGTGTGTATGTGTGTGTGTGTGTGTGTGTGTGTGTGATGGAGGTGTCCTGATTTTGGAATGCTTTTGTTCTTTCTGATCAGTATCTGGCATCTTTGAATTCCAAGACAATTACAGAGGAGAGAAACTAGGAAAAAAACCCAGAATTTATGGTCAAACCACCACACCTTATGTCCATGATCCATATCTTTAAGATATAAGCTACTGAAATTAGATGCATTTCTGATTAGAGATGACAGGTAATAAGACCTTTTTATCTCCCAGGCTCTTTATGATCACTAATGGAGAGAATGGAGAGAGTGAGAACAAGAGTATGAGATGGTGAGAAAAAATGGAAGTTACTATAAATCTCAGTGGGATGTACTATTAGGCACTATTCTGCCATAAGGAGGTGCTGAGAGCTTGTCATCATGTAGTACTTCTAAATGGGCTGCAGTAGACAGAATTCTAAGATGGCCTTGAATGATCTCCATCTCCTGTTATTCATATCGTTGTGTAATCCTCTCCCTTTGAATGAGGGCTGAACCTAGTGACTTATTTGTAACAAAAAGCCTATCGCAAAACTGTGACTTGAATCTTGCTGGAAATCTCTAGCCTTCTTGCTCTGAGAAAGCCAACAGCCTTGTTGTGAGATACATGACAAAGAACTAAGGGTGGTCTTTGGCCACAGCCAGAGAGAAACTGAGGCTTTCATTCTCAGAGCCCACAAGGAACTGACTCCTGTGAACAGCCATGTGAGTGAGTTTGGAAACAGATCCTTCCCCAGTCAAGCCTTAAGATGAATGTTGCCCTGGCCATTACCTTGATTGAAACCTGTGAGAGACCCTGAACCAGAGGACCCAGTTAAGCTGCACAGAATTATGAGCTAATAAACATTTTGTTTTAGATCACTACATTTTCAGGTAATTTGTTAAGTATATGCACCAGTACATTGACTACCAGAAATTTCCATGATGGTTTATAACACATATACAAAACTCTCCCTTTATGTTTAGAAGGCTATAAACTCTGAATACAAATTTTTTATTCAGATATAAAGAATGCTCTTTCTGTTACCTGGTAGGATTCAATTGTCAGATAAAGAAGAACTTCCTTCCTGTTTATCACACATAACTCTTGATTATTCAGTCTTTCATAAACTTTTCAGGTTTTTTAGAAATCCTTTGACTAGGACTCAGATCACTCCATATCTCACCATTACCTTACATAGTACTTGGCTTATAGTTGGTGCTGTATAATATTTATGGAGTGAAAGAAAGAAGAAAAGACATAGGAGAACAGATATTTTAATGCTATAGAAAGAAATTTAATAAAAAATGTAAACTTTCAATCCACAGTTTATACAATTGGTGGAATCAATCTCTTTGATAGATAGAAAAAGACCACTGTGGGTGAAGCCAGGGAGATACTCTGCCCTGTCTATTGCTGGTAGGTGTCTATAATTTCTTACTGACTTTTTCTTAAGATTTATTTGAGGTTTCCTTATGTTAGGTGCTGTTCTATGTGTGTTATCTTTGACATGTCATTGAATCCTTTCAACATGCCTGTGAGGTAGGCACTCATAACTCTTAAAAACTGTGTATAATTAACTTAGAGTCCTCTTTCAATGGAGACTGGCAGGAATGGAGCTGCCTTTTTCAAGGTGTTGTGATTGTCCTTTATCTCAGCCTTCCTTCTGTCAGTCCTCTCTTCTTCACGAAATAATTTCTGAGCTAGGGCTATTCAGTCTAGTGCTTCTTCTAATGATGATTTAGTGAGTCTCCCACTACAGTTGCCTGTATACGCATGACCTCCACATTTTTGTTCCTTGGAATGAATAGGGAGCAAGAGTGGAGGTGGATTTAAAAGATTGTAGATTTGGGGAGTGTATTAGTCATCTAAGGCTGACGTAACAACATACTACAGACTGGATTGCTTAAACAACAAAAATTGATTTCCTCATAGTTCTGGAAGCTAGATGTTCAAGATTAAGGTGCCATCAGGGTTGATTTCTGGTGAGATCATTCTTTTTGGCTTGTAGATGGCTGCCTTTTCTCTGTGTCCTCATGTGGTCTTTTCTCTGTGCATGCACACTCCTGGTAACTTTTCTTCTTCTTATAAAGACATTGTTCCTATTGGATCAGAGACCCATCTTTACAAACTCATTTAGCCTTAATTACTTCCTAAAGACCTTATCTCCAAATACAGTCACATTGAGGTTTAGGGCTTCAATATGAATTTTAGAGGAACATAATTCAGGCTATAACAGGGAGCGTGGTAGGCATTGTAGTGAGTGAAAATAAGGGTAGTTAGAGGGTGACAATAAGGGCAAAGGAAGTTAGGCAAGGAGACAAAGTCAAGAAGAATAATGTTTGTTTATTAAATAAGTAAACATTTACAATACAATTTTGTGGTTCCTGAGGACAACTATAAGTGGAAATTACTGAAAGCCAGATCTGCATTCAAAATAAAGGTTTTCAACAATTAGTGCTACCTAACAAAAACCGGTAGCTCCTGGGAGATCCTAAAATAGCTCCGGGGTGGGGCGATCTTACATGCATTTCAGGTATTTAGCAGGAGATAAGAAACTCTCTATGAGACAGGTAGATAGAATTTCTGTATTGAGTGGAAGATTCAACTAGATAAACTCTAAGATTCATTTATAACTGCAATTCTTTGGAGGCTTTTGCTTCAGTTGAGATAGCATCATCCTCTTGATATAAATAATGTCCTAAAGAAGCACTAAAATATAACGTGTTAGTTCTGCATAATGTGTGCTCTTTGTGCCCTAGCAGACTGATCTAGAGAAGGACGGAGATGAAATTTGTCCTTATCCATGCCAAGCATGCACATGCACATACACACATGCTTTTTAGTATCTTATATTTGCTCTTCATATATCCTTTTTATCTTACCTATCTCTCAACCTGTGGAATCTTCCTCTTTGCTGGTTTTTATTATAACCTCCTGTGATGGTTAATTTTATGTGTCAATTTGCCTGGGCTACAGGGTGCCAGATAGTTAGTCAAACATTATTCCGAGTGTTTTTATAAGGGTATTTTTGGATACCCTCAGTATCCAAAATCAGTGGACTTGAGTAAAGCAGATTGACCTCCATAATGTAGGTGGGCATCATCCAATCAATTGAAGGTCTGAATAGAACAAAAAGACCAGTTTCCCTGAGCAAGAGAGAATTCTCCAACAGACAGCCTTCAGACTTCATGTCTACCATTGGCTCTCCTGGGTCTCAAGCCTGCCAGCCTACACAGTGAAATGTGGACGCTATAATACAATGAGCCAATTTCTTATCATAAATCTCTTTCTAGATATATGTGTGCATATATATATATATATATATATATATATACACACACACACACATCCTATTGCTTCTATTTCTTAGGAGAATCCTGACTAGTATACTCCCAATAAATGTTTTCTGTAAGTAAGGGGTTAGCTTTCAAATTTGTGGTGGCTTTACCTCCTCTTCTGAAAGTAGTTCTAGTTCAAAACTCTCCAAAACCTTTAAGAATAAGTTCTGTAGTTCGTTCATCTCTCCTCTTTAGACAGTAATAGGACCACTCTCTTTAGATATTGAGACACCTGCGTCTTAATCTTGCCTACCTCACGACAAAGTGTGTGACTTTTCTAGCCTTTGTGATCTCCTCTTTCTCTCACACCTTACTCAAAGTGTTGTTTTCAAGTTTAAATGTGTTAACGTATATGAAAGGACTATTTGTACCGTATTAGCCTTTTGTTGCTTTGTTAGAATGTTGTAATATTTACTTTTTTCTCACCCTTTCTTACTCTTGAAGAGCTGCCAAACCTTAGAAGAATGTGAAGGGCCGCCAGTTCCTGGGAAGAGTGAAATCTCTTAAGACCAATTTCAATAATATCTTCATAGTCAGATCATAGTACTTGTTGCTTGATCTTGCTTCTTGCCTCCACTCTGAGTGGCTCATTTCCTGGCACTGTTTTAGAGAATAAGAAGGAAAGGTTAGACCCCATCTTCTGGCCTGACTTTATGCTCAAGGGCAAGTATATTTAGTTTCCTTAACCATCATCTTTGAAGAGATTTTCAATAAAGGGAAAAATCCCGTTCACTGAAGAGCAACTTTCAAGATTTAAAGGAAGTAAAACTGAAGTGAGTGAAGGACAGTCATTAGAATTGACATTTGAGGACCAAAAGTCAGATGTTATAATCATCTTCTAATTATATTATCTTTTCTTGGTCATAAATAAGTCCACTTCTGATATTGGATATGTCACCTCTATTCATATAACATCTTGTTTGAAGGGAAACTTCTGTGTCCTGTTTTCCGTAAGTAAGGCTGGCCTTTGAAGTACCATCTTGCAAATTTAGGCACCCACTTCAGCTTGAGACATTAGTTGAAAGTGAGTGAGACAACAATATCATACAAGTTTCTTCAAAGGAAAATGTTTTAAAAACCCACAAAAATAGTCTTAGAGACACTGGTGAAGGCAGAAAAGTGAGAGAACAAGCCACAGAATCACTGTCAGGAGTGTTTCAGACAAACCTGACAAAAAAGCAAAACTCTAGCTCTGAATAGAGTAAGAAGTAGAAAGATATATTTAGGATGGATTTATGATTTCTTTTCTTTCCTAGCCCCTTTTATCTGAGCAAATGACATCACATCCACTCAGTATTTCAAGCCAAAAACCTGGGAAAAATTCTCAGTTCTTCTTTTTTCTTCACCTACAACCAATCCTTCTCCAATCTAACACTGGCAGAGCTCAGAGAATCTGATTTGTCCTGATGAGAACCATCCAACCATCCTTGGTGGCTCTCAGGCTGTAGAACAATACATCCCAGAAAGGACTAACCCAGCATAGCAAGACTTGTTCAGCCTCACTGAGAAGACACTTCTTATTTTCCAAGACGTATATCTTCATCAATCCTGTTATGTTTTTACGAGACCCTGTTTAATATTGGTAATAACCAATATTGTTGGACATGTGGGTTCCAGGCTGGAATAATTGTTGGAGACATCTCAATTATTTTGACTCCAAGGCACTTTTGGCATTTGAATTTGAAAAATAGCTGTAATGATGAGAATTAGCTTCTTTATCTCTCCATTGAAACACGGTAATCTTAATTTTGTCAGTTATACTCTGTAGTGATGAATCATGTGTTTGGACCTTGACACAAACCTCCTAAAGCTCATTCAAAGATAGCATTAAATCTCACATATAAAAATCTGTTTGATTTCCTTCAATCATGTCATTGCCATATACTTTGTAATGGCTGACACCCATTTGTTCCCTCTCTGCAAAAACATCAAAATTCATTTCAGGTAATGAAATTCAATTTGTCTTCAAAGTAATTCTGTAAAAAATAATAATCTGTGCAGTATTCTAATCTCCTTCAACAATGTTATGTTGAGCCTGGGCAGAGTTATCTGGCATTGTCCTAGTATTATAAGAGGATAAGTGGGAAATTAATGCTTCTGGTAAGGCAACTATTAATGATAATGGAAAGTAATTAAAAGCCCAAAGTAGAACTTGGAGGAAATTTGCTCCAATCCTGAGCAAATCAAAATGATTTTTTGGTTTAACTTGCTGTAATAGATGGTATTATTAACTCACAATTATTCATTCCTTCCCTGCCCTTGCTCTGAGTTTTAGTCTTGGTTGCCCTATTTGCCCAATTATAATAAAACTGGGTATGGGGGTACCAGTGGATCACCTAATGTTTTCATCTCTTATTCCTCTATGTAGTAGCAACCCTATCTCCTTAGGATGATCAGTGTCCATTACCCCTGTCTTTATGGAAATTCCTTTCTTTGCCAGCTATGTGGAGCCCAAGGTGACAAGAGATTTTAGGTTGGGTGGGATATTTCCTGTGTATCCTGTGAAAATTTTCTTCTTTCTGGAACTGGAAACACTACACTCATAGGGCCAAGATTTGTGAGGAGAGGAAGCATAAAATTCCCCACTGGGTCACTGGGAATTCTGATAAGACCACTCCTTCCATGCCTAGGTTCCTGGACTAGTGTATTCTACCTATCTGAGAACACAACACTATATATTGTTGATTTAAGGTATATGCTACATTTTTTCAGGGTATCATCTCTAAGTTGGTGCATTAGCTCCATCTTTAAAAAAACTGTCTCATCATTTCAGCAGGTTAGCAGCTTCTGTGGAAGGATGAAAGGATCTTGTGGCAGTTGTACCCCATTTAAAGGGAGTTCCTTGGTCTAAAACAAGGTCACATATCAGTATATCAATCACACTGTGAACCCCTAGATAATCATGCTGGGTTTATGTGAAAAATTACATTTTCTACAATGATTCTAATAGTACCTGCAGTGAACACTTTTCTTCTTAACATGTGGTTAAATTTGAACAAAAAGCACTGATAACCTGTCTCTCTTCTCCTGATCTTTTCCAGTCACGAAACAACACCTCCCTTCTGAGGACAGTGTGGAGAGCACTATCTGGTAAAAGTGTTTGGAAGTGAATGTTAGCCGAGACAGCGAATTTGTTCTCCTCTCTGGTGGAGGTGGGAGAAGTATTTGTTGCTCCTTCTTTTGCTAGTCACCTGGTTTACCAGTCAGCAGGGTCAGCGAGGAACACGGGAAATTATAGGCTACATGTCCCTTCAGTACCTTCAGGCTGTAGTGACTGAGCAGCACTGCATACAGTGTGTAACTCCTTTGCTTCAGTGGCTTTGTCATTTATTTTGTGCTTATTTATTTTATTGTTTGATAATTTCTCTTTTTTGTTTTAAAATGAACTTTTTTGCCAGTGATGAGCTCAAAAAGCAAAATTGCATGTTCAATGAGAAATTGAACACTAGATTTTCATTTCTCTGGAAAACTGACGTTAACTGCGGAAGCTGCTCAAAACGTTTGTAGACATTTAACCATCCACCAAGAGGGACATAGTGATATTACTGATTGTAGACTCTGCCCAGACATTACAAATTAACACTTCCAACTGCAGATGGTGTAAACATGGCATTTCGATTAGATCAATAGAGTATTGTTCTAAATTTATTTTCCTTGTTTTGGATTTTAAGTTTTCTTGTATATGTACAAAAAAAAAAGAAAGAGAGAGAGAGCGAAAGAAAGAAAGAAAGAAAGAAAGAAAGAAAGAAAGAACGAAGGAAGGAAGGAAGGAAGGAAGGAAAGAAAGAAAGAAAGAAAGAAAGAAAGAAAGAAAGAAAGAAAGAAAGAAAGAAAGAAAGAAAGAAAGAAAGAAAGAAAGAAAGAAAGAAAAAGAAAGAAAGGAAGAAAGAAAGAAAGAAAGAAAGAAAGAAAGAAAGAAAGAAAGAGAAAGAGAAAGAAAGAAAGAAAGCATGGCTGTTAACATGTTGGCTCCATTGGAAGCAAAAGATCTTTGCAAGCAGTTAAATGATATTATCTGATCTTTCAAGTAACAAAAGTCAGTGAAGGTCGTTCCAAAAATTTTTTAATTGTTTATTTATTCAGTAAATCAGAGTAAAGCTTTGGGAATTTCATTCTGTTAAAGGTGACACACCTGACATTATTATAAATGCTACTGAGAATACAATTAAAAGAAAAATTATGTTTGTGGTCGTAATATGAATACAAATATTGATGGAACATAGCATCATGCATATGCAATGTTCTTGGTGAATTAAAAAATTCATGGACCAACTGTAAATATAGAATTGTCATTGGGCACATATAATCATAATTACATCCAAACAAGCTTAAATATTCTACTGCAATGGGCTGAATATTGTGTCCTCCTCAAATTCATATGTTGAAATCTTAACCTCCAATGTGATAGTATGAGGAGGTGGGCTTTTTGGAGGTGATTGTCATGAGAATGGAGCCCTCATGAATGGGATTAGTGCTCTTATTAAAAGGACTTTAGAGAGCTCCCTCTCCTTCTTTCCACCCTGTGAAGATACAGTGAGAAGATGGCAGTTTGCAACCTGGAACAGGGACCTCACCATAACCCGACCATGCTAGCACGCTGATCTCAGACTTCCAGAACTGTGAGAAATAAATTTCTGTTGTTTATAAGCCAACCACTCTTGGTACTTTGTTATTTCACTCCCAACTGACTAAAACATCTAACAATCAAAATAGAAGCTCTAGTTGTTAAAATTTACAAACAAAAATCAAGTATTACATTTAGAGTATGTAAATAGACTACATAATAGCTGATGTTGAATACACAAAAGACTTGAGCATCACGTGCATAGAGTTTTTTCTTCGCTGCTCATCAACAACTGAATTTTAGAAACATGTGAGCTTTTGAAGAGTAATTGCAAGTCAACCCAAGTTCCCTAAGTGAATTTGCTCATCCTTCAGTCAGTTCAGTTTCCCTCTTTCCTCTTATAATGTAACTTACTATAGCAAGTATCATGCTCAGATTTATTATAACTATTGTTACTATTTGTAAAACATATCCCCTGAAGTTAGCCAACAACCTTACCTTGTACTTAATCGAGGGTACCTGGGACTCTCTCTGATTTTCAACTTACCCAGTGATTTTGGTACATAATCCCTATAAAAATACAAATATTGTGTGATAAGTTAATAACTTCATAAGGTTGTGCTACAAAATGGCAAGCTTGATATCAGCAGGTGAAAGGCTTGCTGAATGCAAACCCAATGTGAATAATCAGGCTAATTGTTTGTTTGTGTGAACACTTGTCTGGGTTTCTGAATGATAACCATGAGAAAATAGGGGAGTCAATGAAGATGGACAAGAGTAGCAGTGGAATGTTTATGTGAAGGTCAAAGGCCAGACCATTCATCCAATGGGAGAGCACTTTTAATGAACAATTGTGCTTGCCCAGGGTGTGGTGCTAAGGAAGGAACTGAGGTAACAATAGCAACTAATGAAGACTTTTGCCAGAAAAGCATGACTCAAAAGAGGTTGGGATGGTGCTTCTTTGAAATGAACATCCCTTGGTTTGTCCCTTGGGAGATTTGATTCTACAATAATTAAAAAAATAAATAAACTCTAAGATACTGCAGTGATTGCAGGAAACAATGTGTGAGAGGAAAGAGTATGCACGGGGCTTGCCATTTGACTAGGGGCCGTGTACTATTTACTAGCTGTGTGAGAAGTTTGGAAATGGAAGCCAGATGTGTCTACTCTGTTGTCTGGTGGAAAGAGTGCAGATTTTGGTGGTGAGAGGTCTGGGTGAGCTGTTGAGTCTGGTTTGCCCTTTACCAGCATCTCTTTCTCCATTTAGAGTTTGCTGCAATAGGTTTTCAACACAGACACATACACACACACGCACACACAATAGTTATACCATTCACACTTGTGCACCTTGCTTTAGTCATTTAATATTTAATAAATATTTCCACATCAGTCCATATAGACTTATCTCGCCCACTCTGATGGTAGTACAGAATTCCATTGAATGAATAAACTGTAATCTGTCCTCTATGGACAGACATTAAAATTGTTTCCAGCTTCTTGATGAAGCAGACATTCCAGGTGGTACATTTTGTCACATGTTTACATACATATTTGTAGGGTAAATTTCTAGAAGTGGAATTACTGAGTAAACAGAGAAGTCCATTTTATTTTTGGAAGATATGGCACAATTATCCTCCAAATGCTGCCAAGGGTGTGGACGAACTAGACGCTATCATACACTGATGGTGGGGTCGTAAATTAGTGTGAAATCCCAGGAGGGGCATTTTAAATTTCTTATAAATTCAATAAATTGCCATATGGAGTTACCTGTTTGTACATCTTTTAAACTGTTTATCTTGGACAGTCCTTTAGAAAATAGAATGGCCCAAATTTAGATACATGGCTGGTGCTTTCTAAACAGTTGTTAAAACTTTGTTTTTGTCTAGGTGGGTATCTACTTAGCCCTGTTTTCTTTTCAGCAATGCAGACAGAGGGGAAGTTGAGGGCCTTGCTTAGCTAGTCGTGTGTTCTTAATGAGCAGATTGGAAATAATCTTCTGAATGAATCTCACCCCCAGGCCAATTCTTTCTCATCTTGCTTTCTCTCCTCCCTTCTGGGTGGAAATGGAGCAAGTTTGCATTCAGGCACTTGTTCTAATCCATCTCTTCAGTTCCTGCAAAGCTTACTTCCCTGCCCTTAGCTGGCTGGTCTCTCAGGCACACAGTTCTGTATGCTACCGGCAATACGGATAAGTTGAACTCAAGGCATGTCACAGGGAATAACTATACCAGCCCATCTCTATTAAATGTTTGCACAAAGATCAGCTGAGAGGAATTGTATTCAGGGAGGATTGCTTGAGATACACCAGCCTGTGCTCTCTTTCAGATATCCTTAAATATATACTTGGATCATGTAGAATAACCAGACAACTTTGTCCAAGACCTTGCCGGGAAGGCTATTTTTTAAACTGAATTTCATTTTGCTGTAATATCTATTCAGCCTATTCTGATATTATAAGAAATAGCCTTCTGAAACCTTAGTGGGGTTTATAGTAAGGATGTCGCACAGGTCACTGTATTCATCACATCACAAGATTTCTTTTTCTTTTCCTTCCTTCCTCCCTCCCTCCCTCCCTCCCTTCTCTTTCTTTCTTTCTTTCCTTCCTTCCTTCCATCCTTCCTTCTTTCCTTCCTTCCTTCCTTCCTTTCTTCCTTTCTTTCTTTCTCTGTCTTTCTTTTGCTTTCCTGCTTTCTTGCTTTTCTTGCTTTTTCTTTCTTTCTTCTTTCTTTTTATGAGAACCCCTAGGGGAGATTCCTATAGGATCTTAGTATCAAGGAAAGTTGCAATTCTCCTGAGCCATTGGCTTATTTTTATTTTGCGGATATTTCTAATCTTGTAACAGATAAGTTTTCTATTTTTGTGTTGTTTGCTAGAAAGCTTAGAGCTAAATTTGTGATTCATCCACAGTAGGTTTTACTTATCGAGTAAATTCTTCCAAGGATCCAGCAGAATGAGGCTCCACCTTTTTCTGATCCGCAAAAAAATTGCTTATTATAAAGCTGTGATTTCATGGATATTTATAATAACCTTATTCTTAACGCCTTCATCTACCCAGGGGCTATGGGAGAAGCATGACAGCGCCACCAATGATTTCAATCACTCATGCTAAGATAAGCGTATTTTTTTCCAATCCCAAATCTCTCCTTTTTTTTGATCTCTCTTTTGTCTCCACTCAGCCTTCCTCAGGGTGGTCTGTGTCACCTTCTCAGGGTACCAGAAAACTTCCTATTTCAGCTTTTTAAAAAAAAATTCCATGTCTTTTTAAGATAAGAAATGCTTTGGGGTCATCAGCTAATCTTTACTCAGCACTAACTTTAATAGAATTTGGTTTTCTTCCAAGCGCATGCAAGCCATGTTATGCTTGTGTGATAAAAGTTATACAAACAATCAGATGTTAATTTTCCCTTATGTCTTATAGGCACTGGTTTGTTTCTTTTGTTGCTTTTACAGCAAGCCTCTTTTCCCCCTAATCAGTCTACCTTTTCCTAAAGAATTATTCTCACGCATATAAACTAGTATATTTTATTGTTAGTTTTAACCCAATAGTTATGTAGGCCATTATAGCATGCTTTCTTGTGTTTCTACCAGCTTCACTTTGTCCCTGCCCTTGTTTGACAACTTTCTTTATCCCAACTTTTAATGTTTGCAACCCCGTCAGCTCTTAAGATATCTTCTAAGTTGCCCAAAACCCTTTCTAGAAATTTGTGAGAATAAAGATAAGCACACAACTAATGTTTATTTTGGCCCATGGGAAGTCACCATGTGAAGGAATAATATTTTTCAGAGATATATTAAATCTTCATTGCAACAAGTATTAGTCTAAATTTCTTACTCAAATTTTCTAGAGATTCTGAAGGACTGCAATTTGCTTGTTCTGAGATACGTGGTGAGTAAAATGTAATACTTTTTTATGTCCTTCAAGGATGAGACAATTTTCAAGTCAAAAGACACAAAATCAAAATAGGTATTATTTTGGGGAGAGTCATTTAATCTTGTCTGGTTTCCTTTGGGACAGAATCAATTAATTGGGAAAGAAAATAGCATCGCTGTGATACTCATATTAAATATGTAAACAAGCATTTCATCTTCAGCCGTGTGCTATACGGTGATGGTAAGAAACTTGACCAGGTTGAAAGCAGACCCATAAACTGATGAGAGTCTATAAGGGTTTATTTTAGTTATGATCAGTAAATTGAATTTTGCATTGATAAACATATGAAACAAAGCTAGAGAGAAGACCCTGGTCTTACTGCAAGTCTTGAAATCTTCATTTGTAGTACCACTATTCAAAGTAGCTTTGTAGATAGACTTGAATGTTTATAATCCATTGTTATTGCAGCATCTGAAGGTTTTTGGTGGCACAAAGGATCTGTCAAGTGAAGAAAGGAGAAAAGTAATTAATACCTGCTAGTCACATTGATCACAGATCTCCCAGATTCCAGGAGTTCCTTTGTAGCATGACTGATTGCAAACTAGAAGAGGTAGTCAATAAAATGATCAAGTTTTATAGAGCAGAAACACAGAAAGATAAAACACAGAGAGCAAAGAAATACCTCTACCACAATGGAGGCTTTCCTCAAATGCCTAGGAGATCTGGTCACTTTGGTTTTTGCTTGCACGGGTAAGAAACTCGTTTCTATTCAGTGTATCTAAAACTCATGATTACACCTCTCTGATCATGTCTGTGTTCCCCACTAGACTATGAGTTCCTTGACGGTGCTAGAGGATCCAGTTGCTGCTCTGCCGAGATCCGCTCAGATCCTTTTTACTCTTTCTCTGTATCTCTGCCCTAGCTTCTATGTGTCTTTGCTTCTAAGGACCCACACCTGAGACTCTAGGTTATTGGAGCTGGTTTGTACACAGCACAGAGAGCTTGAAGTCCCTGGGAGTGTACAACCCCTCTGGGAGGGCTTTGTCAATGACTTGTGTAGGGGTTTGAAAGACTAGCTCCCTTTCTCCAAAGTGGGATCAGCACTGGAACTTAACTTATACTCTACAGCTTTGCAGGATCAGGCTGCAGCTATCTTCCCTGAGACTTTGCTTGAAATCACACCTTGCTTGATTTCATCTCCTTCCCTTCTCTGTTTTTTCTACTCCCTAATTGGTTTCTCCTGGGAGCACTTCCTTATGAATTACATGCACAAGAGTCCTGTCTCAGAGTTTGCTTCTGGAGAATCTGACAATGCTCAATGTTCCTTTATTCATCTTGGTTTTCCCAGGCAGAGTAGGAGCTTAGTAAATGTTCATGGAATTAATGAATGAGAAACTCAGAACATATTCAGATGTAGAAACTTTGCAAATATACAAGTGCCTGCCTTTACTATGTGTAGATCTGATGTATGTACCCCAAATCCTGAGCTGGATTCACCATGAGCAGTCTGATGGAGAGGATCTTTGCTCATGTTCTGTTCAGGTGGTTTGGCCTGACTGATGTGCTACAGGTGTAAAAAGCATGCTCCAGAGAGTCTTTTTAGGGTCAGGTGGCACTGGTTTCTTGTTCACTAAGAGTGAAACTCCTTTCTGGTTTAGCTGATAAAGGTGAGCAGATGATGCTTAACACAGAGGGGTGCTGAGGAAGTGATTTCTGAAAAGCACTGTTTCCGAAAATAAATCTTCTGCACATATGTAGTAAGAGGCATGAAAGGCCAAGGGTTTATCTATGGCCCACCTTGTCTGGGTCCGTCTACTGCTTAATTCTCTTTATGAGCTCCACAGTCCCTAGGGGTTGAAATCCAAGATCCTTAGCATGGCATTCAAAGACCCCAGTGATGTGGGCCTGTCTAACATCTCTAGTGTCATTTTCTGCCATGTTTTCCTTCATGTTTATCCTCCATAATATCTAATGCTGGGTATTCCCTGCCTGCATCATACTCTTTCTCATCTCTATGTCTTTGCTCCTGTCCTTTCATCTTTCTGGAATGGGCTCACCTAACAAAGCCATGTTTAAGATCCATCCTGGTTACAATTTCCCTGATGTATTAGGTGTCTTTGTTTAGATTCTCATAGCACCCTGGACTTACATCTACTATTGGACTTACATATTTTAAAAATCAGTGGCTGTCTATGGGTCTTTCCTTTTTAGATTGAAAGCTCCTTCACACTGTATCGTATTCCTTCTTGCATTCCCACTACCAAGGCCAGGAACAGAGCAGACTTAATAAACATTGATTGAATGAATGATTTAATCACATTGATATTTATCTCTGTCATCATATAATTTTGCTAAATCCATCAACTTATAAATCAAGTTATACAATGTTACCATTTCCATATCACATCAAAAGTGGGGAGGTTGCTGGGAGGAATAAGCTCGTGTGATCAATAAATGGCGTTCATATTCTTCAGTGATTTGAAAAAATTGGACTACATAAGAAATCCTAATCCTTAGGCAAGATATGTTAAATATATTCACAGACTTTTCTCGCAGAATTTTCTATATTAGAACTATGCTAGGAACAGTAGAGAGAGGTCAAGACCTAAATGGCAACAATGACAACAAGAGCAGCAGGGACAGCCTAGATGATCATTGAAACAGAAGGTCCATAGTAAGAACCTGAGGCTGGTTGAGTATAAAATGAGATGTCAAATGTAAGCTGGAACATTTTTGAGAATTAGAGTGTTTGAGAGAATTAAGAGATTCAGAAGAAGGCACAAAGAGGAATAGAGAATATTTTATACAATATATAGAATTTAGACATAATCTTGTCATGGGGGAGCCATCCTGAAGGTCTGATTGTCTTGAGTCCAAATTAAAGACATCGCCCTATAGAACCAGTTTTGAACAGAAGTTCTATGTGTTACTTGGTGATTAAAAAGAAATGATTCAGAGTCAAAGCATATGCGTATTTTAAGAACTAGAATGGGCAATAGGGCCATTTGTTGATAGCAGAGCCATGCGATAAAGGAAGCCTGGATCCCTGAGTTATCAGATGCAAGAGAGCTTCAGTAAACCTGAACAAGAAATGAATTTCTGTTCCGTTAAATTGATGAGATATCAGTTAATCTGTTACTACAGCAAGCACATTCTATCCTAACTAAAATGGACCAAGTATTAGGCCACTAATTAAATCTCAGTATTATAAAAACTATGTTCTATGGCAACAATGCAGTAAAATTAGAAGTCAATAGTGTAAATATAGCTTAAAAATCCCAAAAGTGTACAAAATAAGTAGCATACTAATAAATAATTTTGGACTATAAAGAAAATTGTAAAAATTATAAAATACTTGTAAATAACTGGCAATGAAAATAGCACAGGTCAAAAGTCATGGGACACAGCTAAAGCATACATAAAAATTTTTATAGTCTTATAATTTTAAATACATTTATAGAAAACCAGAAATGTTAACAACAAGTAAACTAACTTTAAAACTAAAAAGGTCAGAAGTTAGATGCCTTCCTTCTAAGATTCAGAACAAGCTATCACAATGACTGTTTACATAGACCAGAGATTTTGCCACCGATTATAAGAAAATAAATCAGAGAAATAGGAATTGTAAGAGAGAAATGAGTGTCATTCTTTTTAGATGATTTGATAATCAGCTTAGAAAACGCAAAAATTTGCTGTTTCAAATTCATTTTTCAGAAAAAAAATAGAACTAAAAATATAAAGGTAACATATATAAAGCATATAATAAAATGCTTAAACTTATTAGTAAATAGAAGTTAAAAATTATGGCACAAAAGATATATTACTTTACAGTTATCACATTGGCAAAAATTAGAAAACTGTAATAAAAGCCAGGTGTAATGGGCAAGTTGGTATTCAGAAACCCAGTGGTCATGTAGCACTTAGTCAAATTAAGCATACAGATGCCCTACGACCCCCAAATCATACTCCTCTCTGAGGCCCATAATGGAACATATATAAGGAAAGCTGTCAGTGTTGTCTATGGCAAAAGGGAGTTGTCTAACACAAGTAAATAGAAATGTGAGATATTGTGGATGTACGCTATGAAACACCATGCAGCTGTTAAAACAATGAGCTATATGTGAAATTACATATGTAAATAACATGGCATTGAATGAAAAAAATATGCAACAGAATGAGATATATAGCATAATATCAGTTAGATAAATTTAGAGTTATAATAAAGCTAGTGTTTTGCAAGGACTTGTGCAAGCAAAAAGATGAACATTGACTACATTAAGGAAGAGGGCACATAATGAAAGTGGGGAATTATAGTAAGATACTGGAAAGGGAAGAATATTTTTTCATCTCTTTTCTTTTAAATCAGAATGTGCACCAACACTGAAGGGGGATGCTTCCTTCCAATTAGTTTGTCTATGGTTATGCTGCACCTGTTCAGAAATTCACTTACTTTGCCTCTAATGAGTTAATTCATTCATTCAGCAAACATTATCAAGATTCCATTATGTGCCAGGCATTGGTGTACATTTTCTGCTCTAGAAAGTTGCACTATAGTTGTGATTTTATGTGGAGCAAAGATCAGTAAGCCAATCAACAAGAACATATCAGATAGCATTAAGCCCAATGCAAAGAATTACTATCAGGCAGAGAGTGATGGGGGAGGACACTTTACATAGGGTGGTCAGGGTAGATCTACATGAGGAGGAGACATTTGAAAGGAGGCCTGAATGAGAAGAAACTAGCCATGCAAAGATCAGGAGGACGGCTTCCCAGGCTGATGGAATAGCTAGAATCCTGTGGTGGGAACAAGGCCAGTGTTGGTGGAGCAGCATGGGGCAAGTGGTGGGCAGTGCAGAGACAAAGGTGAGGGACCAAAATCTCATAGGTTTTATGGACCATGAGAAGGAGTGGAGATTATATTCCAGGAAGCAAAAGGAAAATGGAATTAGTTTTAGATTTATAGTCATCTTTGGGGCCCCCAAACTCCAGAATGAATAGAAACTGATGGACTGTTGCCTAAGTCCCTAAGTAAATATGACTCAGTGCACTGGAGAACCAATATGCTGCACTTACTGTGATGGTTAATTGTTTGTGTCAATTTGACTGGGATATGGGGTGCCTAGATATTTGATTAAGCATTATTCTGGGTGTGTCTGTGAAGGTGTTTCTAGATGAGATTAAATTTGAATCGCTGGTGAAGCAGATTGCTCTCCTCATTGTGGGTGGGCCTCATCCAACCCATTGAAGGCCTGAATAGAACAAAAGGGAAAGCAAGGGAGGATTCCTCTCCCTGCCTGATTGTTTTCAAGCTGTGACATAGGTCTTATTTTGTACTTGGACTATAACTTACACCATAGGCTCTCTTGATTTTCAGTCCTTCAGATTCAGACTGGAACTTATGCCATTGGCTCTCCTGGCTCTCAGGCCTTTGAACTTGGACTGAAACTTACATCATTGGTTCTCCTGGTTCCCAGGCCTTTGAACTTGGTTTAGAACAATACCATTGGCTCTCCTGGGTCTCCAACTTGCAGTCAGCAGATTGTGGGACTTAGCCTTCATAATCATGTGAACCAACTTCTTATAATAAACCTACCTATGTATCTCTCTCTCTCTCTCTCTCTCTCTCTATCTATCTATCTACCTATCATCCTCTTGGTTCTGTTTCTCTGGAGAATCTAGACCAATAGACTCCCTCATTTTCCTGAAACAATGCTTTTCACAGTTCCCAATTTGTGCTACCTTAAAATTTTTTCAATGTGTCCCAAAGTCAGCAAGTTATGACCCAACTCCAACTGTTTGATTTGTTGTTGTTGCTGATGTTAATTTCCAGAAAATCACTTAAATTCCCTGTGTTTCTGTTTCTTCATCAGTCAGCTGTGTCTAATTTTATCTGCCCTGCCTCTCCTCTTACATGGCAGTGTGTCCTTGATTTTTCAGTCACGCCTCCTTCTATCACTTTGCCAAGTTGCCCCTAGTCTTGTTTTAAATATCTGGAGTTACAGTCAGAGAAGGGATGCTGAGGTTTGGATTTGCTTAGAGCCACCTTTGCCTTTCTAGTATATAACTTTATAATTGATATATGAATTTGGGAAGTGATCTATGTGCACATGTCTTAAAAACTTTCATCAGTCCTAGTTTTGTCAGATGGCAGGGAAGAATTAGAGGATTTTTGCCCCTTTCATTTTCTCATTTGATTAGGATAGAACAAAACTTTCTATGCTTTAAGAATTGTTTCCCAAATGAAATATTCTCTTCTTTATTGTCTTTGACATTTGTTGCTATCAGATCCCCCTTTTTTATGTGTATAAACGGCTTATTTGATTTGACCTGGTTCTGAATCAAGAAATTGATTCAGAGGGGCCTCTGCCTTTGGAAATGGTCTTGAATAAAAGCATTATGGTAACATATGCTGAAACCTAAAACTGCAAATGTAGGGGAGAAAATGATCTTGCAGCTACTTCCCTCATTTAGAGAATTGGAGGCATAAGACTTTATTCTAATAAAATGCGATGGGTTTGCAGCTGGGGCTGGGGGAAAATCAAGATACATTAGGAGAAATTGACATTAAAAGTGCAATATAACAGATAGATGAAAAAATGAATTTTTATCAAGATGATCCACTAGTGTTCTGCAGCTAGGCAGAGAAGAACAATGACCTGGAACAAATCAAGAAGAATGATGCTTGACTTGTGTTTGCTTGTTCTAAAGGGTGACCCATATTTATAATATTTAATTAGAAATGCATTTGCTTCTGGTTGGTTGGATACATTTTTCAACTATTGTTATTTTTCTTTTTTGTGGGGTTAGGGAAGTGGGTGATGAAGGTGGTTTGGTGCAAAGGATTTGGTCCATCAAATTAGATTAAATGAAGAGAGAGAAAACAAGCCTAGTGGAGCAAAGCCTTGACTAAATGGTGGAGTTCTTTGCAAAGGAGGAGAATTAATCTCCAAGTTGGAGAGAGCTGAGCCACTCCATCATCAACTATTAACCTCAAATAACCTTGGGTAACTTTGGTATCAATATTTAAAAGCAAGTCGAGTATAGACCTTGTTTTTAACCTCAAATTCTCTCTATTTCCTAACTATCAGGCTTCCTGTCTACTCTTTAATTGATCTCTGGGATTAGTAAGTACTTATTTTTTAATGGGAAGAAAGAAGAAAGGAGAAAGAAACTGTGAACAGGATGTCCTTAATTTTTCTTTATAAACTAGGCTGAAAATGCAAGACAGTGGGGGCACTGTGCCAACTCATTTGGGAAAACTTGGAGTTTTATTGCTGATGAATTGCTAGGTTGCTTGCCTCACTGCCAAGGAATAAGTAGCTTGAGATAGTTCATTTACTCTGTCTGTTGCTTGTACCTATCACTTCCTTGCCTCTGGCTGATGTTAATAATAGTAGCCTGGGAGGTAGAGGTAAAGGGGGAGAGGGAAGTTCCCTTTGATGTCACTTAGACTCACGTAGAATCAGCACAATTGTAGCCCACGGATATATGCTTGGATTTAAATCCCAAACTATCAATCTTGATCAAATTCCCTGAAGAACTCATCTGTGAACAAAACATAGTCACGTAACTACAAGAAGGAAGGGAATAAGAAATGGCTGAGGACAGTTTAGTAAAATTTTAAACCTGGAAAGAAACCTTATAGATGACCTAATTCAACCTAGCCCACTACGGAATTAAGGCAGTTGAAAAGAGAGTTGAACTCAATTGGGCCATTACCAAGCGCCAGGTAATGTGCTTAATTTTCATTCTAACTTACTCTTATGTCAGCATTTCAAGGGAGGATTATTATTATGCCCCCACTTCCCTCTTTTTCAGGTAAGAAAAGTAAGTGTCAGATGTAAGAAGGGACTGTTCAAGTTTTCTCAGCTAGTCAAGGATAGAGTCCAGATTGAAATCCATGAATGTTGGATTCCAATGCCCATGCGTGGATATCTCCTATGTGTAGAACCATAATACATTTCCCAAACAGCTGTGGTGGTCACAGCAAAATGAGACAATATTCCTGGAAGTATATCTTTCCCACAAAGCTTTAAATTGCCAGGATGTTATTATTACACCATCAATTCTCAATATAGAGGAAAGATTATGAACTTTGGAGTTAGAATAATTGAATTTATTTTAACTACTCACTATGAGTATGCATACATATAAATCACTTATCTTCTCTGAGCCTCAGTTTTCTCATCTCTAAAATGGAAACTATATGTTTACATGCACGATCTTACAATATTAGCAAAGCACACCTGCTGGCACAGGTGGTGGGGATTAGGTGGGCAGGGTGGGGGTGGTGAATGGAAAAGAAGGGAGCAAATGCTGAGATATGGGAAGGAAGGGACCAGCTGCACGAAAACATGTGTTTCTGTGTGACAAGGTGCACTGTGTGACAGCGGTACAAGGGAGCTTTTTGAGAGGAGAGAGTCCTTGTTTTCCACAACCTGTATTTCAAGCAGGATCAGTAGAGGCTAATAGTGCACATTAGGTTTCAAATCAACATGCCTTGTATCAAAATAAGTGTCGACTCTTACCCACCTGGGCTGGTTGTGGCATTTTAGGTTAGGGCTTAGTTAGCCTGAATGCAAAGTGGATCCAGTCCACTTTGGATTGTGGATATATGCTCAGTCTTCTCTACTATAAAGATGCCCTAGTTTATTACTGGGTATCAGAGAGGAGGGGCAAAGGAACAGCAAGTTCAGAAACTGGGAGGGAGAGATCCGGGTGAGGAAAGTCTCTCGCATGCATTTGGCTCCTTTTCAGGGAGTCCTTGCAAAAGTGCTGCTCAGAGTCTGTTTAGATGAGGTGGTTGGGATTGAAAATATATCATATTTTCTGAGCAGTCTCCAACCCAGCCTTGCTTTTCATAATGAAAATATTGCTAGTGAAGGAATAATACTTATTATTATGCAGAGATGTTAGTAATTGAACTCTGAGACCTCTAAAGAATGCTTATAATCCTCTTATTTGAAAAAGCAAGATTCTTAATATATGTAACTAATCCTGATTCAGAACACAGAGGAGAATACTAGATTCAGATGTGTGAACAGGTTGCTTAAGAACGTTTTAAGCCAAACCTTTGGGAGAACTTTGGTCATGAGGCCACCTGGACTCAGATGGGAAAAAGGTTTCTCATTTTATCTCTCTGGGACATCTCTACTGTCTGGAGAGCCACGTTGAATATAGCAGGTTCTAAGCAATTTGAAGCAAAAGCCATGTCTCATTCATCTTTGTGAGTCCCACAGAACCTATGAGGCACTCAATAAGTGTTTGTTTCAGAAAGATGCTGCCGCAGACTTGGCAATATTTACCTTTTAGATGAGGAGAAATGCAGCCAGTCTCCAAACGGTGGCTTGGGCTTGCAAGAAACAATTATTAAAGGGTTTATAGTTGCCTTATCCTCTAAATCTTCTTCCTCTATGAATTAAACTCTCTCTAGATTCCTGTTATTGAAGAGTTTTAAAAGAATTTTTCTTATCGCATGGCATTTCAGACCTTTTGTTCCTCCTCGCATTCCCAGCTCTGCTTGATACAAGTGCTACACTTCTGAGGAGAGGGAGGATTCACAGCCTCAGAGCCAACGGAGCACACACTGCAATTAAAAGCAAACACATTTCCACTTCAGTCACAGCCTGTGGGTGTTTTAAGAAGGAAAAAAGGAAAACAAATCTATTAAAAATATAAATGTCAGACTCCTTGGGGTTTTGATCTATACGTTTCATGTAGAGCGAGTTCCTAGCAGAGCATGGATCTTAAGGAGTTGATAAGGATGCTTTGCTCCTAAATCGTGAAACTGACGGAGAATATCCTGCTGGGCAGTGAGCAAGAGCAGCCAGGCTCTGGCAGGTGCTGAGGCTGGGAAGTCCAGGTGGAGGCAGGAGGAGAATGCAGATGCTCTTGGGGCATGTGGGTCATGGCCAGGATCCAAAGAGCAGAGCAAGGATGGAGATTCCTGCTGCTCCCCACATTAATTGAGCCTCTGACCATAGAAGAGAGAACCTCGACTTAAGTTTCTTTCTTTTTTTCCCAGACGATCTTTAGCCTCCAACTCTTTCTTCACAGGGGCAAAGTTGCTTCTCAGATTGTTCAGAACTTGAGATTTATTTTCAACTTCCCTTTACTAGTGGGCAGAAAATGTTATGATCTAAAAGGCATGTGGCCTTGCTTTGCTTCCCGTTTTGACTTCCTGGGCATATTTACATTGGGCAAGAGCTTAGCTTCTAGCCTCAAGGTCCAGAGAGACTTGTCCTGTGGGCGGAAGCAAGCTTCCAGTTTTCCCAGTTCCGGCTCCTGGTCCATTTGGTGGGGGCTATATAAGAGGAGTCAGAATCTGCCCAGCAGATACAGCCATTGAGATTCAGGAGTGCAGCTTCTAGGAGTCCCACTTTGATCCCCAAACCTAAGCCTTGTGTTACGGGCTGAACTGCATTCTCCCAAAATTCTTATGTTGATGTTCTGACCCCCAGTACCTCAGAATGTAACTGTATATAGATACTGGGCTTTTAATGAGGTAATTAAGGTAAATGAGGTCACTAGGGTGGACCCTAATCCAATATGACTGGTGTCCTCATAAGAAGAGGAGACTAGGACACAGACATGCACAGAGGGACGACCACATGAAGACACAGGGAGAAGATGGCCATCTACAAGCCAGGGAGAAGAGGCCTCAGAAGAAACTGACCTTGCTGATACCTCAACCTTAATTTCAGCCTCCAGAACTGTGAGGAAATAGATTTCTGTTGTTGTTAAGCCAGCCAGTGTGTGGTACTTTGTTGCGGCAGCCCTAGAAAACCTTGATTTTTGTTTCTACTTACTCTAGAAGCCCTGCAGCAAGTTATAATTATTGAATATTTGCGCCTTTCTGAGGAAAAGTGGTATTTCGTTTGACACTATGAGCTTGAGCTCATACCTTCTGTGGCAGGGAAACACGGAAGCAGGGACATGACGGGATCGGGGATCCAAAGTTTTTCCCCAAACCGCACCTAACACCAGCTGTTGCAAACAACACCAGATCATGCAGAACTATCAGGTTAGGCCTGGAAACAGATACTGGCAAAGGAAGATGCCAAGGTTTGCAAGAAATAGATTAGCCTTGGGAGAGGGTGAGTTACCTAAGCAACAAGTGGTAAGTAGCTCTGAGGGATGATAGCTCTGGACAAAGGCACATTCTTTTCCACCACTTGGATACCATTGCCCTCGTGTCTCAGCTTTCCTGGACTCTGACCCCATGACCTCCCAGGGGTGATGTGCCTTGACTATGAGCTTCTGCAATGGCCTGACCTATCTCTCACACGGCACTTAGCTGATTATAATAATATATTTAAATATTCCTCCCACTCACTACAGTGTGGAATAATCATAGGCTACAACTGTGAATTAATTCATTCTGATATCTCCTAGCACTTAAGTCCTCAATTAATGTTTGTCACATTAAACTGATGAATTGAGAAAAGCAGGGATGGACAGAGAACAGGTGCACATTAATGGTGAACAGTGACTCCATGTCCCTTAGACCTTCTTTGGACCTAGAAGCTTCTTTGGAAGCAGCTAACGTGTGGTACATAGAACTGCTGCCCCAAGGAATGCCTACGGGAACACTCTCCTAAGTACTCTCACTAGTAAGAAAGCAGGTGTTTCTTGACAATCCAACATTTAAAACAGAGGACCAATCTGAAGGGTTCTGTTTTCACATAGAGTGATATGGTGACAAAGTTGGGTTAAATTTGTTACGCAGCAACTTGCCAATTGCATCATCATAGACAATGTCGTGATTGTCTATGACAATCACCGAACCTTCTGAGGTTTGGTTTACTTTTTCGTAAAATGGGAAGACAATCTGTAATTCACAGAATGGAGGTGAGAATAAAATGAGAAAATATACGTTGAGAGACTGAATGTACAAATGGACAGTGAATGGTCAGACTACATAAAATCAGACTGAGACTCATAACCTGCAGCAACCTGCCCAGGAAATCAATCCTTTACGCATTAACTAGCCCAGGAAGCCAGCCTGCTAGAAGTTAGACTTGTAGAAAGTCAGGCTGCTATCTCTAGTGATGATCCAGAAAGCCAAACAATAACCCCCATAACAATTGACCCCAAATGGCCAGGACTTGATAAATAGCTAACAGTTTCCATAATTTTTATTCCTGCTTCCAATTTAGGACCAAACAAAAAGAGCCAAATATGCACACCACCAATCACATAGGATGTCCTGCCTCTAGTTATCCCGCCTACAGCTTCCCTATGCCCACAGCCTCTAATCAGGGCACAATTGAAGCCTCTGCTTTTTCTGTTATAAAGCTTTCCCACTCCTCTGCCTGCTTTTGAATCTCTGCCAAAACGCAGGTGACTGTGGCTGACTCTCTTGTTATAGGAAGCTCTAAATAAATAGCCTTTGTTGTTCTTATTTGGATGGTCGTCATTTATTTTCACAATGTAAACACACCTATAACGGTCACTGGCACATAGTAGGTGTTCAGGTTGTGAGAATTTCCATGTTATTTCTTGTGGGCCCCTTTTAACTTTCTTCACATAAAAAGTTGCACAGCTTTGTCTGTTTTCCATCTTTTCCCCATCCTTTTTTTTTTTTGAGGAGATAGAAAGATATTTTCTTTCCTGGTCATTACTGAGGGGGTACTAGAGGCAGGAGAGTGGATAAAGTGGAGACTTGGAGCCATTCTTCTTGAGATCTCTGAAACTTACCAGAAAATTGGTTCAGATAACCGTACTGGCCCATGGACCACACAAGTACTGGAAAATAATTTACTTTTCCCTCTTGTTAGAGAAATAAAAAAATTATATTCATACACCCTGCAGGAAGAGCCAATCTGAAACTAAGCTGCTCTGGTTACAATCTACTTTTATTTGGCTTATAAGGAAATGGAGTAAATTACTATCTTAGAACATTTTCCTTTTCAGTGTTTGTTGTTCCAAAAATTTCTTCAGTCCTATCTCAGCCCAGTCACTGTGAAAGAGAATTGCTTTTACGTTAACATTCTGAAGTATACTTTTAAAAAAGACAATAATGACATTGCTGTCTTTTTAATTTATTTTTCTGCATGATGTAAAATTTTCTTGGAAGTTTAGGAAGTGTTTATTTGTAAAAGTTTCCTGGAAATTCCACTAGAATGGAAAGCTAATAGATTGCCTATTTGTTCTCTGAAAGTTGAAGAATTGCAAAATTTCTTATTGCATTATTCTGAATATTGTTTTTCAAACAAAATTCTTTAAAAATGTAGTTCAGTCTTAATGAGAATAATGAAACCCATATACCTAATGAATGGAAAATACCCTTTGGATTGTTACATTACAGCTTCCACTATAAAATGGGTATGTCCTTGGGGCATTAGCTGGAGTAACATTATCATATACTCCTCTCCTCTCTTCTCTTCTCCTCCCCTTCTCTCCTCTTCCTGACCCACGTCCCCTCCCCATTCCTCTCTTTGAAAAAATGCAGTGATTGGGGACAGTGCAGTAAGAGTGATTTTATATGACTCCCCTAGGCAACTGTGCTTTGTTTACAAATTTGAGAGAAGAAAGAAACTAGGAAAATATTTACTTGACTCTATAAAAAAAGGATAGCTGTTGCTGAAGGCGCTTCACTTTGCATTTCATGAACAAGTCTAATAGCAAAGCCCCAACAACCAAATGAGATCTCACGAATGTGAAAATTGGAAGCAACAAAGCTCTGATAACACACTACTCAGAGGCAAGTTTCCTGCCTCAGAAAAGTCACAGGGGGCCCAGACTGAAGCAGGACCCCTGTGCTCACCTGCAAGTTAGCTAAAAGCTTAATGATACCCAAGCAGCCCCTGCAGCAGGAGAATGCTGTTGGCTCAGAGGACCCTGTCGTTTATGATGCAAAATAATCCCCTTAGAGGTCTGCCCCATATGGTACCATAATGTAATTTTTAGCTCTTCTGGTCCCAATTCTTCTGTTCCAGGCCAAAATTAAAAAAAAATTAGAAACTTGAACCTAGGCCATCTCCATTCCACCTTGCTTTGATGAGCTAAGTTTAATCATCTCAGATATTGGTAATTTTTGCTGCCTAGAAACAAGTAATTCTGGGAAGAGGGGTCTCTTTTGGAAGCTGACTGGGCTAAACACAAATGTGAGTTAGTGACAGATAAAATATTTGACTGAGGATGACAATATATGGGTAACTAAATTACACCTGATTGCAAAGTTTATCTCACATTTACATTCAGATTTTGCTAGTTCTTCCATTTGTACAGGCATAACTGGAATGTAAAACTAGAAAAAGGTGTGGGTGAAAATAAATTGGACTCTCCCCACAGCCCAATAGATACAAACCAAAAATAAGCTGTTTAGTAAATTGAAATAGTCTGTTAGCATGCCTCTCTCTCCTGGTCTGTGAGCTATTTAAAGGTCATGGACTCTTATTATCATTCTTTTCCCGATGACCCATGATATGATATGAAATATATCAGGTTCTCATGAAAAAGTTGTCCATTTGGAATGAACCTATCATCCACTTTATTTGGGTCATTTTATGATGGAAATGATTGGTTAAATGTTCTATCTCTACAGCAGTCTCATATATATGAGAATATAGATACATATTTTCTGTAGCTCACGTATATTTATTTACAAATGTGACATATAACTTCTGGAATTTTGACTCCCTCTGCATACCCCCCGAGTGATACAGGTTGTTTGGAACCCTCGCAAGAGTTTAAAACACCTGAAAGAAACTAGATTAGGCTCAGGGATGAATGGACATTTAGATAAAGGTGAAATCGGTTCATCTAGGGCAGAGGCAGAGTGTATGGATTTGTAAATACTGTTGAAAGAGAAGTCTCAGATCTTTTCTCATAAGTATTCAGGAGTCATGGGTTGGATTCTCTGAGAAGCAGACACAGAGATGGAGTTAGGAGTGCAGAAGTCTTATTACTAGGAGAGGAAAAAGTGAGGAAGCAGGATTGGGTAGGAGAAGCTGTCAGACTCTGACCCAGATCTGACAAAGTCCCCACCAGCTCGAAGGGGAGCTTTAGAGCAGAGATTGCCTGTTAGAGAGATCCTGTGTTTGATGAACATGGGAGGCCCTAGCACCACTGTCCCGCTCAGTCATTGGCTAATGACTTCCCACAAAAGAGTGCAATCTTGCCTACCATGCCTATTCTCAGTAATTGTCTGAGGACAGCTCTGAAAATAGTGTGACCTTAGCTGAAGAGGCCACTGAGGGGCTAGCTGGAGGCATCTGGGCAGCAATTTCATTCTTTTTTTTATTTTTTTCCAGTTTTATTGAGAAATAATTAACATACACCACTGTATATAAGTTGAAATTGTACAGCATGGTAGTTTGATTTACAAATATTGTGAAATGATTACTACAATAGGTTCATCGTAGTTAACAATGGCTAACATCCAGCTTTTCATATAGATACAATAAAAAGAAAAGAAAAAAAGAAAAAGGAAAAAAAATTTCTCCTTGTAATGAGAACTCTTAGGATTTATTCTCTTAACTTTCCTATGTATCATACAGCAGTGTTGGCTATAATCATCATATTGTATATTACATCCCTAGTACTCATTTACCTTACAACTGGAAGTTTGTACCTTTTGACCACTTTCCTTGAATCCCTCCTTCCCCCATCCTCCACCTCTGGTAACCACAAGTCTGGTCTCTTTTTCTGAGTTGCTTTTTTTTTTTTTATTGTTTTATTTTTACTTTTTTAGATTCCACTTATAAGTGACATCATACAGTATTTGTCTTTCTCTGTCTAACTTATTTCACTTAGCATAAGGCCCTCAAAGTCCATGCATGTTGTTGCAAATGGTAGAATTTACTTGTGTTTTATGGCTGAAAAATATTCCATTGTGTGAGTGTGTGTATGTGTGTGTGTATATATGTGTGTGTGTATATATATATACACACACACATACAACTTCTTTATCTACTCATCAATTGATGGACACTTAGGTTGTTCCCATGTCTTGGATATTGTAAATAATGCTGCTAGGAACATGGGGATACAGATATCTTTTCGAGCTAATGTTTTCATTTCCTTTGGATATATTCCCAGTAGTGAAATTGCTGGATCATATGGGAGTTCTATTTTTAATTTTTTGAAAAACCTCCGTACTGTTTTCCATAGTGGCTGTACCAATTTGCAATCCCACATACAGTGCAGTTTCCATTTCTCCACATTCACGCCAGCATTTTTTATTTCTTATCTTTTTGATGATGGCCATTCTAACAGGTGTGAGATGTTATCTCTTTTTGGTTTTAATTTGCATTTCCCTAATGACTAGTAATATTGAGCATCCTGTAATGTACCCGTTGGCCTTTCATATATCTATTAAATGTCTATTCAGGTTTTTTGTCCATTTTTCAGTTGGGTTATTGGGATTTTTTGCTCTTGAGTTGTATAAGTTCTTTGTATATTTTGGATATTAACCCCTTATCAGATATATGGTTTGCAAATATTTTTTTCCCATTCCGTAAGATATCTTTTCACTTTGTTGATGGTTTCTTTTGTTGTGCAGAGCTTTTTGGTTTGATGTAGTCCCACTTGTTCATTTTTTATTTTGTTGCTTGTACTTTAGGTGTCATCCAACAATTTATTACCAGGACCCATGTCAAGGAGCTTTATTCTTATGTTTTGTTCTAGGAGTTTCATGGTTTCAGCTCTTACATTTAAGTTTTTAATTCATCTTCAGTGAATTTTTTCTGAGTGGTGTAAAATATGGTCCAGTTTCTTTCTTTTATATATGAATATCCAATTATCCCAGCACCGTTTATTGAAGAGACTGTCTTTTCTCCATTGAGTATTCTTGGCTCCCTTGTCAAATTCTGGTGGACCATATATATCTCGATTCTGTTCCATGGGTCTATTTGTCTGTTTTTCTGTCAATACCATATTGTTTTGATGAAATCAAACAGCTTTAAATCAGGAAGCGTGATCCCTTCTGCTTTGTTCTTCTTTCTCAAGATGTCTTTGGCTATTTGGGGTCTTTTGTGGTGTCATATATATTTTAGGATTGTTTTTTCTATTTCTGTAAAAATTGCCATTGGAATCTTGATAGGGATTGCATTGAATCTATTGATGGCTTTGGGTAGTATTGACATTTTAACAAAATTAATTCTTCCAATCCATGAACATGGGATACTTTTCCATTTATTTATGTCTTCTTTGATTTTTTCTTCATCAACGTCTTATAGTTTTCATAGTAAAGGTCTTTCACTTCCTTAGTTAAATTTATTTCTAAGTATTTTATTGTTTTTGGTGCTATTGTAATTGCGATTGATCTTTTCATTTCTTTTACAGAAAATTCGTTGTTAGTGTATATAAACACTACTGATTTTTGTATGTTAATTTTGTATCCTGTAACTTTACTGAATTCATTGATTAGCTCTAACAGTGTTTGCATTGAGTCTTTAGGATTCTCTCTATATAAAATCATGTCATTTGCAAATAAAGACAATTTTACTTCTTCCTTTATAATTCTGATATGTTTTTTCCTTTTTCTTGCCTGATTGCTCTAGCTAGGACTTTTAGTACTATGTTGAATAGGAGTGGTGACAGGGGCACCTTTGTCTTGTTCCTGATCTTAGACGAAAAGCTTTCAAATTTTCGCCATTGTGTATGATGTTAGCTATGGGCTCGTCAAATATGGCCTTTACTATGCTGAGATATGTTCCTTCTATGCCTAATTTGTTGAGTTTTTATCATGAATAAATGTCAAGTTTTGTCAAATGATTTTTCTGTGTCTATTGAGATGATCATATGATTCTTTTCTTTCATTCTATTAATGTGATGTAACACCTTGATTGACTTGCATATGTTGAACCATCCTTGGATCCCAGGGATAAATCTCACTTGATCATGGTGAATGATCCTTTTAATGTGTTGCTGAATTCAGTTGATAACATTTTATTGAGAATTTTTGCATCTATATTCATCAGGGATATTGGCCTGTAGTTTTCTTTTGTAGTAGTGTCTTTTTCTGTTTTAGGACAGGACAATGCTGGCTTCCTAATATAAGTTTGGGAGTGTTCCTTCCTCTTCAATTTGTTTGATAAGATTGACGCTAATTCTTCTTTAAATGTTTGGTTAAATTCACCAATGAAGCCGTCTGGTCCTGGGCTTTTCTTTGTTGGGAGATTTTTGTTTGTTGATTTAATCTTCTTACTATTAATTGGTCTATTCAGATTTTCTATTTCTTTCTGACTCAGTCTTGGTAAGTTGTATGTTTCTAAGAATTTTTCCATTTCTTCTACGTTGTCCATTTGTTGGCATATGGTTGTTCATAATACACTCTTATGATCCTTTGAATTTCTGTGGTATTAGTTGTAACGTCTCTTTTTTCTTTTATAATTTTGTTGATTAGTGTCCTTTCTCTTTTCTCCTTGGTTAGTCTAGCTAAGGGTTTGCCAATTTTGTTAACCTTTCTGAAGAACCAACTCTTAGTTTTGTTAATCTTTTCTGTTGTTTTTCTGTTCTCTATTTCTTTACTTCAGCTCTAATTTTTATTATTTCCTTTCTTCTGCTAACTTTTGACTCAGGTTGTTCTCCTTTTTCTAGCTCCTTAAGGTGTAATGGCAGGTTGTTTACTTGGGGTCTTTCTTGCTTCGTAATGTAGGCATTTATTGCTATGACCCCCCTCTTAGAATTGCTTTTGCTGCATCCCACTAGTTCTTGTATGTTGTGCTTCCATTTTCATTTGCCTCAAGAAACTTTCGTATTTCCTCTTTAGTTTCATCTTTGATCTATTGGTTGTTCAGGAGAGTGTTGATTAATTTCCATATGTTCATGAATTTTCCAGTTTTCCTCTTGTAATTGATTTCTAATTTCATGCCATTGTGGTTAGAGAAGATACTTGGTATGATTTCAATCTTCTTGAATTTGCTAAGACTTGTTTTGTGGCCTAACACATGGTCAGTCTATCCTAGAAAATGTTCCATGTGTGCTTGAGAAGAACGTATATTCTGCTGTTGTTGGATAGAACGTTCTGTAAGTGTCTGTTAGGTTCTTTGGTTTATAGTGTTGTTCAAGTCCGTTTCCTTATTGATTCTCTATCTGGATGATCTATCCATTGTTGAGAGTGGAGTATTAAAGTTCCCAACTATTATTGTGTTACTGTTTATTTCTCCTTTTAGCTCTGTTAGTTTTTGCTTTATATCTTTAGGTTCTTTGCTGTTAGGCACATAAATATTTACAATTGTTATATCTTCTTGATATATTTTCTTTATCATTATATAATGACTTTATTTGTCTCTTTTTACCATTTTTAGTTTAAAGTCTATTTTGTCTGATATAAGTATAGCTACTCTCTCCTTTTTTTTTTTTCACCATTTCCTTGAAATGTCTTTTTCCATCCCTTTGCTCTCAGTTTATGTGTGTCTTTAAGGCTAAAGTGAGTTTCCAGTAGTCAGCATGTTATTGGATCTTATTTTTTTAATCCATTCAGCCATTCTATGTCTTTTAATTGGAGAATTTAATTCATTTATGTTTAAAGTAATTATTGATAGGCAAGGACTTACTATTGCCATTTTGTTAATTGTCTTCTGGATGTTTTGTAGCTGTTTTGCCTTGTTTCTTATCCTGCTATCTTTTTTTGTGTGTTTTGATGTCTTTTGCTATCAGTATGTTTTGACTCCTTTGTTGTGTTATTTTGTGTAATCCTACAGAATTTTCCCTTGTGGTTACCATGAGGCTTACATAAAATAACTTAAACTTATAACATTCTGTTTTAAACTAATAACAACTTACTTCAATAGAATTTGTAAATTTTACTCTTTTACTTCTCTTCCCGCTCACATTTTAAGTTATTGTTGTTACAATTTACATGTTTTCTTTTGAATTGTCTAACTAATAACAGATTATTATAGTTATGGTTATTTTTACTATTTTTCTTAAAAAAACTTTTAAACTAGAGTTGTAAGTGAATTATGCACCATAATTACCATATTGCAGAATCTAACTATGACTATATATTTACCATTAACAGTAAAAATTACACTACCTTTTTATGTTTTTATGTTGTTAATTATCATTCTCTTACTTCTCTTCAAATAACTTTCTTTAACCTTTCTTATAAGATAGGTCTGGTGGTAATGAACTTCCTCAGCTTTTGCTTGTTTGGGAAAGTCTTTATCTCTCCTTTGTTCTGAAGGACAGCTAATTGGTTGACAGTTATTTTCTTTCAAGATTTTGAACGTGTCATTTCATTCTTTCCTGGCCTGAAAAGTTTCTGTTGAGAAATTTGCTGCTAGTCTTATGCAGACTCCCTTGTACATAACTTCTCTCTTTTCTCTTGTTGCTCTTAAAATTCTTTGTCTTTTTCTTTTGACAATTTGATTATAATGTGTCTCAGTGTAGCCTTATTTGGGTTCAAACTTTTTGAGATCCTTAACCCTCATGGATCTGGCTGTCCATTTCTCTCTCCAGGTTTGGGAAATTTTCAGCCATTATTGCTTTAAATATACTTTCTGTCCCTTTCTCTTTCTCTTCTTCTTCTGGAATTTCCATAATGCAAATATTGTTTCTTTTCATTGTATCCATAATTCCCGTTGGCTTTCTTCTCTCTTTTTCATTCTTTTTTCTTTTTGCTCTTCTGACTGAGTAATTTTTAGTGTCCTATCCTCCAGGTCACTGATTTGTTCTTCTGCTTGGTTGAGTCTACTTTTTAAACTCTCTATTGAATTCTTCAGTTCAGTTATTGCATTTTTCAACTCTAGGATTTCTGTTTGTTTGGGGTTTTTATTTGATGGTTGTTATTTCCTTGTCGAACTTTTCATTTTGGTCATGCATTGTTTTTCTAATTTTGTTTAATTGTCTGTCTGTGTTTTCTTTTATTTCACTAATTTCCTTAAGAGGATTATTCTGAATTCTTTTTCTGACAGTTCATAGATCTCCATTTCTTCAAGGTCAGTTATTGGAGCTTTATTAATTTCCTTTGATGGTGTCATATTTACCTAATTTTTTGTGATCCTTGATTCCTTATGCTGACATCTGTGCATTTGAATAATCAGGCTCCTCTTCTAGACTTTACAGGTTTACTTTGGCAGAAACAGTTCTTCACCAATCAGCTCAGTTTGGGTTTCTGGGTATGTCTGCTGGTAACATTCTTGGGCAGGGGGGACCTGCTATTATGATCTATTTTGGGACAAAGCAATTGTTTAAGCTCTGAGGACAGAGATGTGAGGGTGTGCCGCTAGCTGAGAACAGTTAGATAGGACTGCTGGCTTGGTTCCCTACCTAAGTAGGGCTCTAGGATGGGCTTTGCAGTTGCCTGGATTCTTTGGCCAGGATGACTAGATGGTCGATACTGGGTACTATATTCAGTAGTAGATGTGTTATGAATTAACTTCCTTGCCTTGGCAGGGCAGCAGGATGAGACCCAAGGCCTGTACAGCTCATTGTTTGGGGACCTGAGTCAGGCTAGAGGTACCCTGAATTCTCTGGTCAGGTGAGGCCACTGATTTTGCTCTGCAGATGGGGAAAGCCATGTGCTGTATTCTCTGTTAGTGTGCCACTGTACATAGGGCTGTTGAATGGGCTATGCAGCTTCCCATGTGCTCTGGTTAGGTTCCCTAGTGAGATGACAGGATGAAGGCTGTACTCAAAGATGAGTGGGGCTACGCATTAGATTCACTGCCTAGGAGTGGTGAGAGAAGCAGCTCTAAAGCCAATAAAGCTTTTTGTTTGTTGTCTTAACTTAAGCCGACCCACACCCCAAGTTTCCTGAACGAATAGGCCACTAACTTTGCTCTTCAAACTATCAGTTCTGCCTGCCCACCTGCCTTTCAGCTTGAGTGCTGCTGGGCCACATAGCTTCCAGGAGGTGTCTCCAGCCCTTCTCGTCAGATGGGTCTAGAAGACAATCTCTACAGTGGGTGGAGCTGTGTCTCGGGCTCCCTTGCCTGGGCAGGAGGGGGAGAGGCCACTCCAGTCTACCCTCAATTTCCCAAACAGGCTTTCCTGTTGGAAGTGGCCAGGTGCTACCTTCAGCCCTGGCTTTGAATTAATCCCCCTGCCTGTGTGTAACATGGGAATGCTCCACTCCTGGTACTGGCTTTGCTCTGGGGGATCAGCTCTGCTCACTAATCTCTCTGTTTGAGTACTACTGGGATGCACAGCATCTAGGAGTTGTAACCAGTCCTTTTGGTCAAATACAGCTGGAAGACACTCTCCACAGTGGGTGGAGCTGTGATTCAGCTCCCTCAGCAAGTTCTTTCTCGAAGGAGGATCTGAGCACTCCGTATTTGTGTCTGTGACAGCTTACCCCTTGTACCATGCAGGCACACTTCTTACTACATGTGTGAAGAACACTCTTCAAGGGCTGTGGTGGCCTTCTTTCTTTTTTTTTTTCTATTTTATTTTATTGTGATAAGAACACTTAGCATGAGATCTGCTCTCTTAACAAATTTTTAAGTGAACAATACAGTGTTGTTAACTATAGGTACAATGTTGTACAGCAGATCTCTAGAACTTTTTATCTTGCTTAACTGAAGCTTTATGAGTGTTGATTAGTAACTCCCCATTTTCCCCTCTCTTCAGCAACTAGCAGCCACCATTCTACTCTTTGATTTTATGAAAATGGCCCTCTCTATCCAAGGGGAAACTTAGAATAGGGAAGTTACTGGAATGAACTGCAGACCCTTTTGCTACAGTTGGTTGTGGGACCAGAACTGGTATTTGTTGTCTCTGTCTTCCACTATCCATTCTAAATCCCTCTCACCCTCAGTAATCACCTCTGCTGGTCTTGGTAGCTTACCTGTGTATGACCCAAACCCTCATTCCTCAGGGGGTCTCAGATTCTGATAACCATTACTACTTGGGGCCAGGATTGCTCCACTTGTCTAATCACATTCACTGTTTGTCAAAGGAGTACCAAGAAGTGCCTGAGTGGATCACCCAAGATCGATGTGTCCCTCCCTTCCTCTATCATATAACAATACATCTACCTCCTCCTGCTGATCAGGGTTAATTACCTGTGACAAGATGGTGACTCCTTTTTGCCTGATGAGCCCTTGAAACAAGGAACCCAAAATGTGCCAGAGTAAGTGGTAGCTTGCAGTTTGCTGTGATCTTTGCACCTCTTTGGAGAAGAGGACTTCCAATGCTGCAGAGACCAGAGCTGTGGATCAAGGAAGTACAACTTCCCCAAGGGGGTCATTGGGATGATGATACTTGGGACCATTCCTGCTACCACCTCTTGTTTTTTAGATTCACGTATTCTTCCTACTGGGGACACAAAGCCATATTAAATATATCGGATTTAATGTGTGTACTGAAAATAAGAGGATGACATCCTCCTCACAGGGTGTTGCCTCTAAGCTGTGCATCAGCTGTGCCTTTAGCAAACTTTCCAACAATCTATCAGGATATCAACACCTGGGTGATACAACCAGTAGGTCCCACGGTGCTGGTCCGACTCCCATGTCTCTTTCACTGTAAAGAGGTAAAATAGACTGGTTAGATGCTATGTTGTGTAGGATTCTACATCTATGAATCAGGCATCCCATTATTTAAATAGCACTGAAAAATGATAACAATTCAATAAAATTATCCTACTTTCTTATTTTTATAATTTTGGTATTAGATATAACTTATTGAATGTGTGCTATAAGCCACGTCCTGGGCAGAGAACGTCATTTCTCATCTTCACAATGGAGTTATTACAATGAAGATATTAAGAACAAGAATATTAGTATTAGAAAAACATAACTTTCAGCCATAAATCTTCCTCTTATTTACAGTTTGACTTGGGCAAGCCACTTAACCACTCTGAGCCTCAGTTTCCTTATTTTTCATGGGGCTTCACCTCTCATACCCAGAACTAGGTCCACATCTTAGCCTGGGTTGGGAAGTTAGAGACTTGGGACTCACTCCCAGCTATGATTATCACTAGCTTTGTGATCTTGGGAAAAACTACCTTAATGTTACTGCACCAATGTTGATCTCATTAATTTCTAAAGTCCCTTTCAGCTTCAAAATTTTATAATTTTCTTTGATAGGCAATTTCTTGAATCTTTCCCTTAGGATGAGAGATTTCATTATTAAAATTATGCGTTTGGTTTGTCAGAATCACCTTTCTGATTTTCAGCTTGTATCTAAAATGTATCAGGAGCACATCTCTGGTCCAAATGGATTCTGAAATTCCAGTTTCCTACATGATGAACAAGAAGCTTGCTTTTTCATACCAGTTATAAATTCTTTCTACATGCCAAGAAACAGACTGTTTAGGACTCTGATTTTAGTAATACATGGTTGAATTATATAGTAACACCTGAGGTTGAAGTCATCAGCCAGGAGAGGGACATTACCCTAAAATCAACGCGACTCTAATTCAGAATAATGGTGTGCCTGACTTATCCATCTTGGTAGGCTTGCTTGATGATTCCCTGCAGATGTTTCTTGTTTCAGTTTCCAGAAACATTGCTGGTGATTTATTTGCTGAAAGGCATGGCCACTTGCTTGTTTTTCCGCTGATGAATGATTTATTACCATCCATTATGCACAGGAGACAGAATTGTTTTACTCTTGTATTATTTTTGTTTTTTGCTGCTAGTAGGTACACAGTAGAAAAATTAGGAAACAGATCTCAGTGGTGATAGATGTGTGGTTGTATGTCTGGGTTTGTGCAAAGTCAAAGGACTCATTTTTTTCACCCATAATGTTGTAGTTTACTAGGCCTCTTTCTGGATCTTCTTGCAGGTACTACAACATAGAGATTGAATATGGGGTTTGAGCACCCTACTTCCTGGGTTCATAATTGATACCTTCACTTTTCAATTATGGGTTCACAATGGCAAATGTTTATGTAGGGTTCACTTTGTGCCATGCCTGCTTCTAAGCACTTAACCTACATTTTTAGCTCATTTAATGTACACTTTAACTCTGTGAGGTAGGTACTACTATCATTCTCATTCCATAGATAAGAGAACTGAGGCACAGAATTTAAGTAATTGTCCTAAAGTCAGACAACAGGGAAAGAATTGAACCCAGGTCTTCTGGCACCCAAATTCAGGTTCTTAACCATTGCTCTAAGATGCTTACAATATCAGAGTGGAAAGCCAAGTGCTCCCCTTCCTTATCTTACTCCTCTCTGTTGACATGCATTTCTCCATCCTATCGACTTATCTAAGTACCAGGTCTTCATTTAGTCTGTGGTTGTGTGCAAAGCTTGTCAGCATGCACACGCACACATGTATACTACATGTGCCCATTACTGTTAGGAGTGCACAGAAAGCATATCTTTTCTGCTCTTTGCTGTAACAAGGGGGCTTGAAACTCAGTGTATTTGTTTTATATTGCTGCATAATGTGTCACCAAACATTTAGCAACTTAACACAACAGATATTTATTATTTCATGGTTTCTGTGGGATAGGAGCCTGGGAATGGCTGAGGGTCCTTGGTCCCAGTGCCTCATCGGCCCGCAATCAAGATAGCAGTTTAGTCTGTGTTTTCATTTAGAGGCTTGTTGGGGAAGGATCTGCTTCCGATCTCACTCAGCTTGTTGGCAGAATTAATTTTCTTGAGGCTGCCTGACTGAAGGCCCCAGTTCTTACAGGCTATTGTGTTGGGGGCGGGGGGCGGGGTCTAGCTAGTGTATTAAATTAAAAATATGGAAATTATGACTTGCCGAATGAGGAGGTAAAAGCGACCCACATGAGGTCAGCAGGTAGCTCAGCATCCAAGCTCCCACTTTGGGGAAGTGAAAACCCCAGGGATTGATTTGATTGAAGATGCACTTACAGTATACTCACACAAAAGAGGTAAAGTCACAGGATCTATTACTTATAAATCCCAGAAACAACAGAGGGAGTACAATGAACAGGGGAAAGGGCAGTCCTATGTCTCAGGTCACAAGTGAGATACAGAGCAGGGTAGCAACAACCTATTACTTATAAGGTGGTTGGGGCAAAAGTCACTAACTTTCACAGGCTCAACTCTAAGTGGTTATTTTAAAAAGTGCCCAGGAAAAGCAAAGTGGGAACTTGTGGAGGGCATCCTAAGCTTAGGTCCTTATCTAAACATCCAGACTCTGGGTGTGAACAGGGTTCTCACACTGTGAAATTCCTAGGCAGCAATCCAAAATAGCTGTTTTCCCATCATAGCTGTTGGCTGTTGGCTACCCTCTGCTCCTAGAGGCTGCCTCAGTTCCCTGCCATGTGGCCCTTTGCAGAGTCAGTTCACAACATGGCTGTTTGCTTCTCCAAGATGAGCAGGGAAGTCTTTCGAACTCCAGTTTGCTAAGACGGTGTCTTAGATAACAAAACTTAATCACAAGAATGACATCCATCATCTTTGCTGTAGTCCATTGATTATAAGCAAGACACAAATATTGGTTATAAGCTCTCACCCAAGGGTAGGCAATATACAAGGGTGTGACTCATTGGATGTCCTATTTGGGTGTGTCTGCTACATTCACTTTCAATGAGCAGTCTGTTCTTTCCTTACTGGCTAGTCTACATGGGAATCTAAATGACACTCAGACTGTTATTTTGTGGGTAATCATGGAATCCAAGAAATGGGAGTGAGATGATGATAATGGCCAGTATCTTCAAGTTACGAAGTTTAAAGGATTCTTCCCCATGTGCCTGTCATGAGTACACCTTATTGTCAAATGCTCTCATCCAGATGTCCCTTCCTCCGAATGAGACATATCCAGCTCTTATTTTATGTCATTTGTGTTATAATCCCCATTGTGCTAATTACTAGATAGGTGATCTTAAGCTAGTGTCTTAAACTTCCTAAGCTTCTGCTTCCTATAAAATGGGAATCATATCACCTACCTCACTGAATTGTTGAGTGGTTGTGTTAAATGCCCAGGACATAACACGTGCTTTACCAGTGTCAATTCTTTTTCTCATTTCTCCATGTCTTGTCTTTGTGCTGAACATCCCTTCTCTGTTGGCTCACTTGCTAATTTAAAAACAGGATTTTTCACTTGGTGAAGTTCAAGTTTTCCCAGGATAATCATGTTCCAGTCATGTATCTCTAAGTTTCCATTTGAGACTCCCTAAGTCTCCTAGGGATCCTGGTTGTTAATTGTGAATTACTTTGAGAGATGGCCCCATCCATTGCAGTTTCCCGAATCTAATCCTCAAAGAGTGACCTAAACATTTGGAAGGGTGAGGTAACTGTTGTCCCTTTGTGCAGGCTAAACTAGTTCTAATTTTCTGTGTGTTTATGTGCATAAAGCACTTTGCAAATATTTGCCACTCTACTCACTCCTCACACATTCACAAAAAGGCAGACTTAAACAAAAGTACTTGTTCTATGCTTCTCCCTCCTGGAGAGATTTCTAATTATTCTATGCATTGGTTCTTTCTAACTAAGCAACTTCCCTTACTTAATACTTAGAGTCACAACACGTGCTGAATTATTCTGGGACTAGTCCATATCCGGAGTACACAGAGATCAGGAGAAATTTCCTGCAATTTCTTCTCCTTAGCCAGTGGCTTACATTTGAATAGATGGTGCAATTCTAGAGGATCCAAGGTTAAAACAACATTGTGTATGAAGCACTTTTAGTTCATCCTTGAGTATTTTTATGAGGACAGACCTAAACACGAGGCCTGTGCAAGCCCTGGAAGCAGGCTTGTGCCATTTGGGAATAGAATTCCAGGTACTTAGAACCCAAAATATGGTCTAGAAGTGAGTGTGCAGGCAGGGAACTCATGTGCCTGGGATAGGAACACTGATTTCCTTAGGGACATTTACTTGCAATGTTTCTCCTCCTGAGAGTTTTATAGTTGGCTGAAGACAGAGGCCCAGGCAACTTCCTAGCATCGCTCTGCTGATGATGTGCTAGTAATCTTACCCACATGCCTGACCCAAGGCCTCCAAGTAAAGGGGGCAGGAGTTTCTTCTGATCTTCCTTTCCTTGGGTTGAGGACTCTGCTTTCCTGGAGCTCCATTCCCTGCTGCTTTATGAAACATTCATCTCCCCTTCTTGGTTTGGGCATTATACTTCTTGTGCTTGGGCCTTATCATTGGAAACTCCTGACTCCTGATCTGATTAATGTTCCCCTGTTTTATTTTCTGTCCCTGTGTTAAATGGGTATTATCCAGAAGCTGATATAATTTGCAAAGCTTGAAACAGCATCAAATAATATTCATTCTCACTGATAGTTTTTTCAAGGAGGTATACTTTCCAAATCAAACAGAATCCTTTCTTTTGAGTACTGAGTTGTACTTTTTCTATTTAAAAAAAAAACAAAATGTTTGTATTTCTTAATCACCTTGAATATTCTCTACTGCTTCCCCCAATACTTCTCTGAACTGTAAAACCATCTTCTCTTCTAGAGTCAATTTTTTTTCACAGCACATTCATCAAGTTGTGTCCTCCTTAAAGGTTAAAATTGACTACACAATTCATTTCTGGGAAGTTCATTTTAGGTTCTCTTAGATCGGTCAAGTCTGAGATAATGGACTTGAAATGAATATACACACCCCACGCACTCACACCTCCTCTCAATCCAGCTGGTTATTGTTTCTCTAAGGCCCCATGCTCTCGGCTCTGACTCTAAGCACACGCTACTCCTTCTCTTAAACATCCTCTTTATGACCCATCCTACCACCTTCACTTGATTAACCCCTTGCATTGTTGGTCCCAGTTTAGATTCTACTTCATCACTTCCCCTACCAGCCCTAGGAATAATTCCAATACTCTTCCCACTCCTCCCATGTATTCCAGGGTTTGCTGTACTTAGTGCAATAGGAGACTTGATAGCCGTGCCCTGTGAATTCCTGGCTTCTTGCCTTGTTTGCTCAAATAGACTGTGAATTTCTTCAAGGCAGAGACTGTGGCTCATTCACCATATTCCTTCCATGCTCTTAATAGAGTTTT
The DNA here is from genome assembly GCF_057802395.1 of Ceratotherium simum simum. Lineage (NCBI taxonomy): Eukaryota > Metazoa > Chordata > Mammalia > Perissodactyla > Rhinocerotidae > Ceratotherium > Ceratotherium simum. The sequence continues at coordinate 10,912,318 of NC_141907.1, forward strand.
ATTGAATGTGTGAATGCATTCCTATCATATAGACAAGAACTATGAAAATCAGAATTTTTTTTTTTTTTTTTTGTGAGGAGATCAGCCCTGTGCTAACATCTGCCAATCCTCCTCTTTTTTAGCTGAGGAAGACTGGCCCTGGGCTAACATCTGTGCCCATCTTCCTCCACTTTATATGGAACTGGCCCTGGGCTAACATCTGTGCCCATCTTCCTCCAGTTTATATGGAACGCCCCCACAGCATGGCTTGCCAAGCAGTGCATCCGTGCGCGCCTGGGATCCGAACCGGCGAACCCCTGGCGGCCACAGTGGAGCACGCACACTTAACTGCTTGCGCCACCGGGCCAGCCCCTGAAAATCAGAAAATTTAAGTGAGCTTCTTATCATCATACGTAGTTGTAAGAAGTCAAGGCAGGATGTAAATCCATATTTAACTGCCCTAGGCTTGGATTTTTCTACTGCAACATGCTATTGCGTCCCCTTCAAATTCATATGCTAAAGCCTAATTCCCAATGTGATGGTATCTGGAGGTGGGGCCTTTGGGAGGTGATTAGGTCATAAGGGTTTATTAGGGCCTTATAAAAGAGACTCCTGAGAGCTCTCTCGCCTCTTCTTCCATATGAGAACACGGAGAGAAGACGGCCATCTATGAACTAGGAAGTGGCCGTCTTTGAGCTGAATCTCCTGAAACATTGATCTTGGACTTTCAACTTCCAGAAGTGTAGGGAATACATTTCTGTTGCTTATAAGCCACTCAGTCTATTGTATTCTTGTATAGCAGCCCGAATGGACTAACACATTGTTGTTGCATAATAAAAAGTCATAGAATTTAGTGGCTTAAAACAACCATTTATTTTGCTTATAATTTTGTGGGTCAAGTTGTTGGGAAGAATTGGGCTAGGCAGCTCAATTCTACCCAGCATCGCACCAGCTGGGACTGGAGGATCCACTTCCAAAATGGTGTCTCACTCTCATACCTGGTGCCTTGGTGCTCCTTGGTGTCTCTCTCCATGTGTTATCTCATCCTCCAGGGCTTCTCTACATGATTTGGGCTTATCAAAGCACAGTAGTATCTCTTCTTCCATTGCAGCTGGCTCTTAAGAGGTAGCAACAGGCCAGTTAAAGACTAAGCTCAGATTTGGCACAATGTCACTTCTACCGTATTCTATTGTTCAAAGCTATTATAAGGCACATTCAGATTCAAGAGGTTGGAGAAATAGACTCCAACTTTTGATGGGAATGTGACAAAGCCATGTTGCAGCAGAACATGTGGGAGGGTAAGTACTGTTGTATCCAATTTGGAAAATATAATCTGCCACAAACCATTTAGGAAGAGTTGAATGTATGAAAAGAACAATTCCTTCCTTTATTTATTCAATAAATTTTCTTCACATACCTACTATAATGCATGCATTAAGTAACCAAGCCATGCTTCCTCCTTTCAGGGTGCTAACATTCTTGTATGAGAGACAAGAAAAGTGGTTTTCCAGTCAGTTTGTGCTGTGTAACAAACCACTTCAAAACTTAGTGGCTTAAAAACAACTACTGTTTCTTTGGCTCATGATTCTGTGAGTTGGTGATTTAGACTGGGCTCTACTGAGTTATTCTTCTAGCTTCAGTCATGTTTACTCATGAGTAAGTGGTTAGCTTTGGTCAGGTAGGTGGCTTTACTGATCTTGGTTGGGTTTTCTCACTTGCTTTGGGGTTGGCTAGCTATAAGTTAGTCTAGAATAACCTTGGCTGGGGAATCTGGGCTCTCCTCTATGCGATCTCTCATTCGTCAACAGGATAGGCTTGACTTGTTTTCAGAGCAGAAATAAAGTCCAAGAGAAGAAGAAAAGCTGGGCAAGCCTGTTGAATCATAGACTTAGAACTGGTACAAAGTCACTTCTTCTGCATTCTATTGGGAAAAGCAAGTTACAAGGCAAAGTGAGATTCAAGAGGTCAGGAAATAGACTCTAAGTTTTGATGGGAAAGTGAAAAGTCACACTGCAAAGGACAGGGATACAGAACGACCATTATTTTTGGCCATTTTGTAATCCATCTATCAAAGGTGCCAAACAATGTCAATGCAGTGTGGTAAGTGTGTGGACTATGGGGTGCAGAGGAAGTATACTTTATGAACCTGGGACATCCAGAGGGGATGGGGAGTGGGACATAGCACGAGAAGGGATCAAGGAAAGCATCACTTAGGTGTGAATCCTGAGGGTGGGTGGGCTTCTGAGCCTTCATGAAGAACAGGAGGAAATGACTGTACCTTTACCAAAGTGGTCCTGCCTTGAAGTGTACAAAATATTCACGATCTTTATCTCTTATTCCTGGTTAGGAGTCAGGGGACAATCAGGCAAGCTAAATGGCCACCCTGATATACCAGCTGAGAAAACCAGAATGAACAGGCATCCTGGAGATGAGTTCTCTCAGTCTTCCTATTTCATAGATTTGAAGACTGGGAATGAGATAGGTTTGCCCTCATGTATTGGTCTGCTAGGGCTGCCATAACAAAACACCATGGACTGGGTGGCTTAAACAACCAAAATTCATTTTTCTCACAATTTTGGAGGCTAGAAGTCCAAGATCAAAGTCTCACCAGGTTTTCTTTCTTTTGAGGCCTCTCTCCTTGGCTTGTGGATGGCCACCTTCTTGTCATGTCCTCACATGGTCTTTCCTCTGTGCTTGTCTGCGTCTTAATCTCATCTTTTCATAAGGACACAGTCAGATTGAATTAGGGCCCACCTCTATAACCCATTTTAAATTAATCACCTCTCTAAAGGCCCCATCTCTAAATACAATCACATTCTGAGGTACTGGGGGTTAGGGCTTCAACATATTAATTTGGAGGGGGGGTAACAATTCACCCCACAATGCTGTGGTTACATAATCAGACTTGAATCTGGAAGCTCAGGCTTTTCTCCATGAAACATGTAGCCTCTTGGCTTTTAGCTGAAAGTTGCTTCCCTTCTGCTTCTCAGATGACTGTCATTCCTAAAAAGCACGCTCGTATCTAGTTGCATCCCTCACCATGTATTCTGCATGTCTCCCTCCTTGGGGATGCCTCCAAGTCAATAAAAAGACAGAGGAAACTCAGACAGAGCCCAGAAGTAACAGACGACCTGGTGCACAAACAAACTTGTTAGCCTTTGGCACATGTGAGGGATATTATCTTTAAATTAGTTGGGGAAAATTAATATTGCTCCCTTGCTATGCTCACCCTTATTGTCTGCTCTGAGAATCAGCAGGGCCAGAGCCACTGTAGATAATATTTTTTAATTAAAAGGAAAATAACTTCTTGTGATTAATCTGCTTCTTTGGGGACTTGATCCAGAATCTCATAAATCTAAAATGGAGGCATCTTCTGGTTCACTGACAGACTCCCTCCCCCTCAGCCAGCTCAGAAGTAGGGTAAGAGAAGAAGCTGCTAGAACAAGACAAACCCCAGTTAGGGCAGACCTCAGCCGGGAGATGAGAGGCCAGACTCCAAGAAGAAGACCCTGGAATCTCAGCTGGGGCAGAATTCTTGGCAAGGAACTCTTGGCAAGGAAGAGAGTAGGTGTTGGTAGCACAATGTCTTGGGTGAAAGTCCTGGGTATACCACTTGTTTGAGATCCTAGGAGAATGTCTGAGACTCGGTTTTCTCATCTGTACAATGGAGCTAGATCAACATCCATCCTATAGGGAGCATTTATGCAAAAAGAAGTCTGAGTTATAGAGCCAGATTGGCTGTTTTTGAATTTGAAAGACTTCACTTTCTTGTGGTCTTAAGCCAGTTATTTAATCTCTCTGTGCTTCTATCTTCTTCTGTAAAATAAGGATGATAAGAGGGCTTGTCTCATAGGTCTGTTGTGATGCCTAATAAATTTAAACACATCAAGCGCTGGAGCATGGTATAGTACGCACCAACAAAAATTTGCTCTTACAAGGCCAGTGTTAGCACACACAATGTCTTTGTGGTTGTTACAAGTAAAATGGATCTTATTGCAGAAATGACTCAGCCTCTATTTTTTTTTTTTTAAAGATTTTATTTATTTATTTATTTTTCCCCCCAAAGCCCCAGCAGATAGTTGTATGTCATAGCTGCACAACCTTCTAGTTGCTGTATGTGGGACGCGGCCTCAGCATGGCTGGAGAAGCGGTGCGTCGGTGCGCGCCCGGGATCCGAACCCGGGCCGCCAGCAGCGGAGCGCGCGCAGTTAACCGCTAAGCCACGGGGCTGGCCCTCAGCCTCTATTTTTAGAGATGGAGAAATGGAGGTTCAGAGAGAGGATGGGATTTTCCCAGAGCATAGAGCAAGTTATGGGTAAAGCTGGGTCCGGGATGCTGCTTTTGAACCCAGGGCCAGAAGTATGTACAAAAGTGTGTAGTTTTGGAATTCCTGCCTGGTTTTAGTCTTCTAACAATCTGGAAACAAATTTACTTGTAGCAGTGCAGTTACCCCAGACAGCATTGCAAAAGGGCCAAGAGTTGTGGTGTGCCAGCACCCATCTATTCTTCCCAGCACCGGGTGGCACTCCACATCCATTGACTCATTTTATCTTCTCACCAGCCCACAAGACAGCTCCATTTGACAGATGAGGACACTGAGGACCAGGAGAGTTACATGACTGGCCTAAAAGCACACTCTACAACAGTGGAGCTGGCGTCTCAAACGAGGCTCAGTCGAACTCTAAAATGCAACGACGCAAGGCTGCCTCTTGGAGAAAGAGGGTTCTATTCTGCATCTTGCCTGCACATCTCTCTCTCCCTTGGACCTCCTCACCTATTGCTGTTGTGGCCTTGTCTTTGTGTAGGGAAGGATCAGAAACTTACTTTTACTAAGATGGCAATGACTGATGAATATTTCAAATGTTGATTCTGCCCCTTTCTCATCAGATCTCCAGTGCATTCATATACACTAAGGTCATGTGCCATTGAATCTAGGCCAGAAGACTGGCATTTGCATCTTAGGTTGTAAAGTACAGTGCAAACTCAGGTGATTATTATAATCCTCCTGGCAGCTGTGTGAGGTGGGCCAGTCAGGACCATAGTTCCCCTTTACAGATGACAAAACTGAAGCCCAGGGAGATGAATCCAGCACCTACTCTGTGTCAGGCACTGTTTAAGTGAATTAATGAAATCCTGGATGTTTCTTTCTATCTGGTGCTCTCTCCATGTACGTGTCTCTGGAAAACAATTCAGAACTCCTTTGCCTGGCAATCTTGGGTTGCTGGCAGGAAGGAAGCTGGGATTCGACCATGTTCACAATGTTCATAAATCGGTTTCTGGTTCCCTTATGACTTTCATGAAACAGAAGTTCTATCAATCATACCAAAGCCCCTGAGCTACCCTCCAAGGAAGAGCTGTAGATAATATTTTTTAATTAAAGTTAAATTAAACTGCCCACCGACTGATAATGAACCTGTGTCTTAATCATGGAAGCCACTTGCACATCTGATGCTCCTGATTAATGCCGGATGCTAGACTGGGGCAACAATGCCATTCAATGGTAACTTTACTCCTTTTTCTCTCCATACATAGAGCTATAGAATTTTATAGCTGATAGGACACCTGGAGAATATATAAGCAAATGTTCATTGTCCACACGAGGAAACCAAAGCACAGAAAGGCCAAGGGATATCCCAAAGGTGATACAGCTAATTATGTCTAAACACAAATAAGAAAAATCAAGAGGACAGGTGGGTAGATGATAAAGGGAGACATCCAGCTCAACAGCAGAAGGACCTTCTGAACAGGCACTGAGCTATTCCTCAGTGAAATGGGTGATTTCAAGAAGGAGTGATATCTTTTAAACAATAGCTGAGAACTGCATCTGATATACAGTAAAGGGACACATACGTCTGGCTAGGGAAGTGTGGTGTGTGTCTGTGCACATATGTGTGCAGGCATGTGTGTGCGCATGTGTTGGGGAAGAAGACAGAATTGAAGCTAAAAGTCCATTAGATCTTTTCTGTCCTTATCTTCTTATTTGTGTAGTGCCTTAGTATTAGCAAAGCAGTTTCACATACATTGTCTCATTTGATCAGTACAACTTCACTTTGAGATTAAAACAGATATGATATTTCCCATTTTACAGATAAAAAACCACAGGCTCAGAGAACTTAAGTAACTTTTTTGTTGTCGTACCCTGGTAGTTGGAGGCATTTGGATTGGTATCCTGGTCGCCTTACTTCTAGTCCTGCCCTTTGCCCTCTATGGACCTGCCTTGCCACCTATTAGCTGTTTGATTTTTGGATACTCTTTCATTCCTATGCAGGCATTATAATCTTTGTTCAGCTGCAATTTTTGTTCAAATGTCACATCCTCAGTATGTGTGTGCTGGTGTGGAGTTAATTGACCTTTGGAGCCAGACACCCTGGTTCACACGTGTCTGACTATTTGTGTTCTGTGTCCTTGAATTCACCCCGGTGCACAAGTCTCTGCTATTTGTGTTCTATGTCCTTGAGCAAATTACTTAACATCGCAGTGTTGCTGCCTCCTTATCTGTAAAATGTAGAGGAGCAGAGGTCTGTCAAGTAAGCACCTGAAACAATTCCAGGCCCCATTTTTTATTTGTACAGTGAGTCTTCGTGGCCTCTTTCCATGCTGTGGTCAGGAAGTCTCTGCAATATACTTCCATAGGTTGAGGGCTTCCAATAGAGCATGAGGGGAGGGAGAGCTTGAGAATGTAGTGAAGAAACATTTGGAACTTTAGCAGGCATCAATGTGGCATCAAGAAATGGAGAATGGACTGGGATCCTTGCTTCTAACTTGCCCTTTTATTCACTCACTCACTCACTCACTCATTCATTCTTTCATCAATCCATATTTCTGAGCACCCAGTATGTACCTGTGGTAGGCGGTAGAGCAGAAAGAGAAGAATAAGTCTTGCTTTAGTCCCTCAAAACTGCCTGACTTTGTGGTGATCAACTCTGGGCTGATTACTTCCAATTTTGGGGACTCGGTTTCTTTATCTATAAATTGGGGATAATAACACCTTTCTTGGCTAATTGCTAGTTTTTTTTTTTTTTAACTCTCTGGGGACTAAACTAGATACCAGATATCAGGTCTAAATGTCCCATGTAGAGACAAGGGAAGACATTGGTTAGTGAGGAAAATGACACTGTCACCCACACTCAGTTGTGATTTTCTCAGCAGACTCAGGAGCAAGCTCTGATCCTCCTGGGGGTATACCCAACTTTGACCTACAGGGAACTTTTTCATATGCTAATTTTCTACTGTGGGAAAATCTTTAGATGCCTGAAAATGTTACTCATCTTTCAAGCTCCAACCCAAGCTGTGCATCTCTCCAAAGAGCAGCCAGAATCATCCTTAAATGATGACAAATCAGATTGTGTTATGTCCCTGCTCAAAATCCTCTAAAAACACTTGGAAGAAAGTCCAAAATGGTGATTTTGTGTGGGGTATTCTCAAAGAAGATTCTGAGACAAGGGCTTGAATACAAATAGTTCATTGAGATGAAAGTGAGACAGGGAAGGGAGAAAGCCAAGACAAGTGTCCTGATGAGTAGATTATCACTGTGGGCAATTGGAACTGAATCTCACTCAGGCACTCTGAGGAACCTCATAGAATGTGCCTCAGAATTGTCCCACCTACGGATGGTGAATCTGGGCATTTATCAACCCATGTCCACTCCTCATTGGTTAAGGGTTGTCCCTGGGTACATTAAACCTCTGACACACGAAGGCTGCCCTGAAAGTGGGTTAAGCATGTCCCATGGTGTGGGACAAAGCTGTCAGGCAGCAGGGTGGAGAGAAGCAGGCTATTAGGTTGAGGAACAGACAGTGTAGATGGCTGCAGGTGGACACAGAGTTGGGGCAAAGGCACGTGGAGCAGGGCACTCACAGTGTCCTACAAGGACCTCCACTCCTTCTACCCTCCCCCTTGCTTACTCTGTTCTGATAACATGCTCTTGACCAAAAATGCCAAATAAATCCCCACATCAGGCCTGTCTTTGTTTGCTAGGGCTGCCATAACAAAGTACTGCAGACTGGGGGGCTTAAACAACAGAAATGTATTCTTCCACGATTCTGAAGGCTAGTAGTCTGAGATTAAGATGTCAGTATGGTAGATTTCTTCTGAGGCCTCTCTCTTTGGCTTATTGATGGCTGTCTTCTCTTCTTGTTTTCGCCTTGGATCCCCAGGAACCAGCAGCTTGCCAGGTATTCAGTACAAGTTCAGGAAGTGTGTGTGCATATATGATTGTCAATATTCCAACAATACCGCTTAAAATACTGTGCTGTTATTTTCATAAGGGCTTACATGAGAAATCTCTTTCAGAATTTAGTAGCAGGATAAAAAAATATAATTTTGTCCCATGACAAATTTCTTCAATTCTATTTTTTCTATAAAGAAGACTATGTTAGATTTTCTTTTGTGTCCTGGTTGCAAGGAGTTGAAAAGCCAAAGCTGACACATAATTAAAGCAACGTTATTAACACTTGTAGTTCAAAGTTTTCCCTTCTCCATCTTTTTTTTAGTCTTGAATTTGTTTGTCTATGTATAGAATGCATTTATAATTTTCTCAGTCTTTTTAGTCACTCCCAGTGTGTTTCAGAAAGAGGTAAGAATTAAGTAAAATATATATGTTTAAAAAGCAGGACTACATCTGCTTAGCAGACATTGAGTAGTAATAGTGATGGGGAGAAGGGAAGATGGATGAAGGCAATGTTTGGAGAGCTTTCAGGAAGAAATAGGGCAGGTTTGCCTGCCCTGTACCCCCTGCAGCACCCCCACTCCACCACCGTGCACTATAGCATCCCGAGCACAGAGGAAAGCTGGAGAACTTGCAGAATGTTACAATGAGCTATGGGGAAGGAGAGGCAGTCACTGGAGAGACTGCTATCCATCAAATCACTCACAATTTATACTCTGCAACATATTTGGAAATTGAATGCAAATTAAAGACAATCATCCTGCTCAGAAATTGGAGCCTTTTGAAAAATAGGATTGTGTTGCAGGCTTCCCAGGGTTTTGTTGTTGTTATTGTTGCTTAATTCTGCAATTTTTTTCTCCTTGGAGTCAAAGAATCTTACTGCCAGATGGGAATCTATCCTAGAGATTCTGTACCTGGATACCAAGGGTAGCCATGGGATTGATTTATGGGCTTCAGGAAATCTGTTTCCCCAAGAAATTGCACACAGAAGGTGCACTTTCCTTGAGTCTACAGTTTTCTCTGGATTCCCAAACAGGTCTGTGATACTGAACTCCTCTCTTGACATCCCTCTGATAAAAACGTTGACTAGCACTGAGTATATCCCTTCTCATTTAGAGGTGAGGGAAATGAAACTCAAAAGAAGAAAGGGAGTTTCCCAAGGTCGTATCCCAAGTTGACGTCAGAGCTGTGCCCCAAAGGCAGACCTACCCCCTGGCCCCAAGACCGTGATTGTTGCTCTTAAAGTACAAGTCTGCTTGTAGGTCAGAGACAGTTGGTGAGTCTGTGATGAGGGGGTTTTGCCGCTCTATATGCACCCAGACATCTGAGGTTATCAGGCCTTTCCCTGAGCCTCTAGATGGCTCAGAGGACCTCTGGCATTCAGAACTATCTTAGTCAGTTCAGGCTGCTATAACAAAAATACCATAGACTGGATGACATAAATAATGAGCATTTATATCTCACAGTTCTGCAGTCTGGAAATAAGATCTAGAATCTGGAGAGAAGACATGGAAGTAAGTCTGGAAATAAGATCTGGAGTTTAGAGATAAGATTAGTGTGTTAGCGTTCTCGGGTTCAGGTGAGCACTCTCTTCTGTGTTGCAGATGTCAACTTATTGTATCCTCACATGGTGGAGAGCAGAGAGAGCTCTCTTGGGTCTCTTTTATAAGGACACTAATCCCATACATGAGGGCTCTGTCCTCATGACCTAATCTACCAAAGGTCTCATATCCTAATACGTTGGGGATTAGGATTTCAACATGTGAATTTTGATGGGGACGCAAATATTCAGTCTATAGGAAGAAACTTTGCTGCAGGTATTTGGGGATTTTTCTGTCTTCCAGAGAAGCAAACTTCATTTGCACAAGGTGCTTGGGAAGCAAAATCCAAAATCTCTACTTTCAAAGCCCATTTCTCCTGTGTAAGGAAGTCAGGTTCCCAAGGAGGCAAGGGAGAGCTAGAATATCTGCACCTGGGAGAGCTGGGTTGCACTGGCTGAAAAAGGATGCCTCACACTTTCTCAGTCATAATTTGGACACATTGAGCAGAGGGAAATTTTCACAGTAAATTTCTGTCTAACGCAGAGATTTCTCTTTCACAGCTCAGAGTTTCACAAGGAGGAGGAGAGCCAGGTCTCTGTCCAACCTGCCTTTGGGTGGCCAATTTCTAATTTGTTTCTCAGGTGATGCCAAACCAAAGATGGGGTAATAGAGATGATATCCAAGTAAAAGGTGGAGGGAGGTGCAGGACTTCTCTAGAATCTGTCCTAACTGTCAATGGAGGTGAAATGCAGGCAGAGAGAGTTATACGTCCTCCTCTATCTTTTCAACGTAATTCCATGGCTGGCAAAATCTAGAGATATTATTTGAGCTTAATTTACATGTTTACCTTGGGGAAAGATGAACTACCTTGAGTTGTTCTTAAGATTTGATTTGCATTTGTGCCCTTGAGCCAACAGATATGACAAATGTAGGAGGATTTGGGAATATTGCCAAGTTCCTTTCGAATCTTGGTTTGAACACTGTTGAGGCAGTGTGATGGTTTCCAACCTAATATCCCTTATGTTTATGGGCTGAGGATGTGGGGGTGAAGGAGGGGCATGGGGAAGTGAGCACTATTAAGCTTGGGAACAACGTGGAGAGATTTGAGTTGCAAACTTATTATTCCAATGACCTGAGTGGAGGATGGGTTGGAAGTGGGGAGACTGGACAAGAAGATCAGTTGGAAGTCACTGCGAGCTGAGGGTCTTAACAAGGTCAGAGATCACAGGGATGCAGAAGAAAGGAGCACATTGACATATATTTCTGGAGTAGGATCAGCTCATCTGGAGATAAAGGAGAATTGGAGGAGCTATTTCCTGCTCCAAGAAATGGGAGGAGGGAAGTGAGGAAAACAGCAGACAATGACTCTGAAGTGACTGAGGAAAAAAGATAAGAAGCCTGGTTCTCTAATGCAGCTCTGAGACCCTTTATGTGAGTTACTTAAAAGGCTCCAAAGGGTTGTTCTCTTGGTATGATGTTACTGAGACAACTAGATGAACTGGCTGGTCCCTGGAGGAACTGATTTTTTTTCCAGAAGGAGAGTACAACCACAGAAAAGCCATATCCCAAAGACCCTTCTACTGCAGAGCCCTCTGGGTGATTATGTCAGCAGGAGCTTCTACAGGGAGCTTTAGGGATATCAGCAGGAGAATGGCAACTGGGGCTTATTGCTGCTTCCCAGAAAAAACTGTCTAGAGGTGGTACAGAGAGCCAAGGATGGGGATGGAATCCACTATTGGAAGCACCTACTGAATGGACCAACGTGCTGTCGTGTTGAGGAGCACGGGCTTTTTAACAAGAGTCCTGGGCTCAAAGCTAAGCTATGACACATATTTTGTCTGTAATCTCAATTGCTTTGTTTGCTATACTTAGGTCTGTTATGACCTGAATTATTTTCTCCCAAAATTCATATATTGAAACCTTAACCCCCAGCACCTCAGGATGTGACTGTATTTGGAGATAGGGCCTTTAAAGAGGTAGTTAACTTAAAATAAGGCCATTAAAGTGGATCCTAATCCAATCTGACTGATGTCCTTGTAAGAAGAGGAAATTTGGAGACACAGAGATTCCAGAGATGTGTGCACACAGAGGAAAAACCATGTGAGGACATAGTGAGAAGGCGGCCATCTGCAAACCAAAGAGAGAGGCCTCAGAAGAAACCAACCCTGCTGAGACTTTGATCTGAGACTTCTAGCCTCCAGAACTGTGAGAAAACAAATTTTATTGTTTAAGCCAGCCAGTCTATGATATTTTGTTGTGGCAGCCCTAGCAAACTAATTCAAGGTCCCAATACAAATCTCATAAGGTCGTTATAATTACTAAAAACATGCATGTACAATACCAAGTGCAGTGACTGTCACATTTTAAGCCTTTGATAACTAGTGGTAGTTTATTGTAGTAGAGTTTAGTAATACTAGTAATAGTAGTGTTATCTTCACTTAAGACACTTGGTCCTTAAAGAGCTAACAGTCTGCCTTGAATTTTAACCTGGATTTCAAATTCCAGTAAAAGGTGTACTAGTTAAGGTAACAGTAGCTGCTATAACAACATCAAAACAGGTTGTAGTGGTTGAATACAATAAATGTCTGTTTCTAATTTACAGATCAATCTAATGTGGGTGTTCCTGGCCTGTGGGTAGCTTCCTGTGTAGTGACTGAGAGCACTAGGGTCCTCCCATCTTGTGACTCCACCCTCCTCTTGGCCATGGAGACCTTCACATTCAACTGGCAGATGGAGAAAGAGAAAGTGGGGAAGGCACCACATGTCTCCAGCTGCTTATCCTGGAAGTGACACATATCACTCCTGTTCACATTTCGTTGGTGAGAATTAGTCAAATGGCTCCAGATGCAAGGGTGGGTGTTACTGAGAAACAGAGCCATGATGAGTAGCTGGTTTCCAGGGATAACATAAAACTATAGAAGGGAAAGCATGAGATCTCTGAATGAAAGCTAGTCATCTCAGCCAGAAATGTGTACTGGGTTGGGCTCGAGGGGAAAGGACTAGAAAGCAGGAATTCTTTTCAGGTTTCCTTTACTTCATTTCAAAGGAGTGATGATAACCCCTTCTTTAAACTCCTTGGTTGTAATAAACATGAAAAAAGATAATGCTGGGATAAGTTCATTGAGAAAAATGAAGTGTTAAAATAGAGACAACAATATCATAGTAATGAGCACTGCAAGGTGGATTTATCAGGAAAAAATCCTCAAAGAGGTGAGATTTGAATATATTGTATCTTGATCCCTCTGATACCTAATAGAACCCCAGGGTCAAGGTGTTCTCCTGGGTAGATACTTATTGCACTGCTTCTTTACTCTTTTATTCCTTCAACAAGCATCTATGGAGCACCTTCTAAGCATCAGGGACTGTGGATACGAAGGTGATTAAGAAAAGGTCTGTGCCCTGGGGAAGCTTATAGTTCAGTGAGGGGTCTGGCAATCCATATTGCCTCTGGTAACGTCTGCACTACAGCAGCAGACTTGAGAAGGTGCAACAGAGACTTCCTGGCAACATAACCTGACCCTTTACAGAAAAAGTTCACCAACTACTGCTCTAGTGGAAAGTAAATCATTCTGGAACAACTTGGAATGCTTTCTCCAAATTTTCCTTTCCTTTCAGTAAACTCTTACTCAACTGGGTTTCTCACTTTCAATATCACCACTTTTGAGTAACCTCATTTGATTCTACCTTTCACAGTTTAATCCAGGTCTCATAGAGCCACATGCTTTTCTTTCATAATACAGGTTATATAATTGCTCATTTTCTTGGTGGTGATTTGATCAGTGTCTGTTTTCCCCATGAATGTAGCCCTGATTATGTGCCCAACACTATTCCAAGCACTTTACATATATTAACTCATTTAATCCTCTCAACAACCCTATGAGTAGGTACTATTATTATCTCTGTTTTACCGATGAGAACCTGAAGATTAAATAACCTGCCCAAGGTTGCTGGGAAATATCACTTTCACACACGTAGTTGAGCAATAAGTGATGGAGTCAGGCTTTGAGGCTGAACAGTCTGACTCTAGAACCAGCACCTAGAATACTGCATGGCACATGGTGATCCTTAAACATGTTTGTTGAGTCGATGAATGATACCGCACCACAAGTCAATGTTATTCTAAAGAAATCAACTAAGCACCGTGCAGACAGAAATGGTGTGCACATTTATAGCTGTATGTGGGGTGGATCAAAGGAAACTACACACATGACCTTCACCATTTTGATGTGACTCAAGGCCTTAGAATAAGAAATAAGAGAGCAGATGACTTTTCTTTCTCTCTGTCACTTGCTGCAGCTAAAGACTGGTCCTCCTGGCACACCCCCACGTGCCACTTCTGAGCTGAGGTCATGCCTCCCCAGCTGTCCTTCCCATTTTTCTGGTCTGTGCATTTGCAATCAGCTGCTCAAAGCAATTCCCTTTTCCAATCCCCTTGTTTCTCCCCCAGACTCTATCAAGCTTCTGGAAACATGAAAGCAGCTAAGCCATTACCTGAACTGAACCTGAACTCTAAACCTCAGGAGGTTCACCCATTACTGAGCTGCAAGGCTCCTTGGGCTTCCAGCTGCAGCAATTTTGTGAAGTCAGCACAGTGTGCCCATGGGGAGCATCGTATTTTGTTTTTCAATCAAGCATGGGGCCGCCAGGCATTGCTTAAGTGGCTTGATATCAGCACTTTTTTTTCAAATAACTTGTGAGCCTGATGTGAGTGAAGTTTCCCTGTGTGAAAATGTGTCAGTTATGAGGATTTTCCGAAGTCCTGGTCTTCTTGTTCTGAGTGACTTCAAAAGTTTCCTCCTACTGTAATCCCATGGGCACTGTCCTGTTGGCATGTCAGCCTCCATCTGTTAGCTGTAAATGCACTCCTATGACTCAAGATTGAAGCAACCAGCATCAACTCCAGGGCTGCAGGTCAGGGTTGGGAGGTGTTCTCAGATATTTGGTTTATAGTTTTCAGGGCTCCTCACTGCAGGTTGGCGGTGCAATTTTGTGCTGCTTTTAGACTGAGCAGTCTGTGAGGTGCTGGCTGCTTGGGGTCAGGTAATCTTTCCCTTCTGACTGTCACTCTGACTAGCTTTTCAAAAGGGTGCTACTTTTAGCAGAAAGTTCCTTATTTTGACTGTGAGCCCTTTACCTGTAAAGGAACCTGATTTTGACTGAGCATTTCACATCTTCCAGGATCCTAATTTTCACAATGAGATGACAGCTGCAGGGACCCAGATTTTGACAGTTCACCTCCCTGGAGTGAAGCTGGTTCAAGAAGGTGCGACCTGAACATTTACATAAGCCAGATTCCCATAGTCATCCATCACAGCTGGAGAGACCCTGACCTTGGTGGTGCTCCCAAAACATCCTGTGGGCTTAATTCTTGGTAGGATGAGTGTAATGGGTGACATTCCCAAGATCATAGCATGTGAGGGAGAAAGGGAGCTTCATGTGGCCGAAGGCCTCATCTGTCTGTTTTTCAGAGGCATCTAAACTAGGATCTGGCTGTTTGTCGTTTATTAATTTAACAACGGTAGCAGCACAATCCCACCAAACCCCAATCACTCTGTATTTGAAGTCGGAGGCATGCAGAGCTTTAGCTCTAACCAGCTCTTGGCTCATTTCCTCAGCTCTGAGCACCAAAGATTTTAGGGCAGGGTCAGATGAAAGCACTTTGTAAACTAATATTCCATATGCATTGTTATTAATATACGTGAGTGGGATGTAAACTGTAAAACACTGTAAACATTTGAGGCATTGTTATTTAGATTATACCTAGGTTATTATTACTTAGATGATTATGATATTATTTAAACAGTATCATAATCGTGTAAATAATAGGAAAATAAATGGTAAATAGGCTAAGTACAAGAATTAACCTTAAACAATTATTCTTTTTTCTGTTACCCCTAAAGACAGGCTAAAAATAGGATTCCAGTCATCATTTACAATATTTATTTCATGCCTGTAGTATATGCCACTGTTGTAGCTTTACCCTTGTTCAGTATCTTTCATCTGCAAGATTAACTTCATTGAGGTCAGGGATGATATCTGATGTGTTCGCCATGCTAGTAGAGAGCAGGTGCTTAACACACATTCGGAGAATGAGTGGATGAGATGAAAAATGATTGTATACATTTGTCATAGAATCTACTTCTCTGGAGATTTGTAAGGAAAGACTTTGGTTATCAGCCATTGTGATCCAAAGTGTGACAGCTTCAGTTTCCCTCAAAATGTTTTCAAATCTTAAGAGTCAGTAAATGAGTCTTTTCTAACATTTATTGAAGCTACATGTTCAAAGCTCACCATGCCTAGTACAACAGGAGGTACTTTCGTGTCACCCAACCTTGGAAGGTAGTGTTTTAAAATATAGGTTTCCTTATTATTCAGGTATGGTGAGGCCAACAGATCAGGAGACGACTGCCATTGAAAAGATAGTGCGTTACTCACAGTTCCCAAGAGGAGGGGGCACATCATGCTGTGGGGATCACATAGAGGAGCACCAAAGTCAGTCAGGAGGCAGAGAGACTGAAGGGAAAATGTGAGCAAGAGCTTTCATTGTGGTTAGGAAAAGGGAAGGAACAGTCAAAGCAGGGCAAGCAATCTTAGGATTGGCTAGTATGAATATTTTCAGGGCACTGGGACATGAAGCTATCCCTAATTTTCTAGTACTTAGCCCTGGGTGATTAGGGCAGGGCAATAGTGGCCTGGAGTATGAGATCCCCATAGAAGAGATGGTTGTGGGTGTGAGCTCTGGATTGATTTGTACACATATGAAAGACATGCTCCCAGGCAAGCCCTTTACTCTCTCTAGGAATTGGCTAGCCCTGGGAGGGGTAGTGCCTCCAGGGTCAGCAAGGTCCCAAGAGGTAAAAGCATCAAAAATATAGGGGGGGAAATGATTAATATAGGTAGATACTTATCCATATTCTTCTGTTGAGGAAAATGTGGTTCTGAGAGGTTAAGTGGCTTGATGAGGCCCACACAGTGAGAGGGGAAAAGCAGTAGAATTCAGATTAGTGGGCTCCTGTCCAATCCACTGTTTGCTGCCTCTGTCAGCAAGAGTTGTCCCCTTTGCTTTGTATCAAGAACATCTCTTGCCCAAGAATTATTTTACTCAGGGCTCTCTGTAGTAGCAAGAGATTGAAACCAAACTTGAATTAGTTGAAACAAATAGGACCATTTATTGATCTCTATAGTGGGAAGGGCAGGGTCATGGCTGAAAAGGGCTATAATGGAGGATGTCTCCTTTCCACTCACCTTTGTATCTTTTTCTCTGCATCTGGCTTCAATCTTTCCTTTTGCAGACTGCCTTTCTCCATAAGGCTGAAACTTCAAAAGTTTCTTTGTTCGTACCCTCACATCTTTACCATCTAAGAGGAAAGAAGTATTTCCCTACCATGGGGGGACTGTGATTGGCCTGACTTGTGGCTACTCCATGGACTAATTCTTGTTACCTAAAAAGTGAGGTAATATTATGACTCTATCTTAGGTCATGTGTCTATTTTGGTGGGAAAGGGAGAAAGGGAAGAGAGATCTATCACCAGAATAAGTAAGTAAGGAGGTGGTGATCAGACTAAAATATTAAATGTCCACCATCGGAAGATTTGGTAAAATTCAAAATTTTACCAAATTTTGGTAAAATTTGGAGAAGCTGATTATCAGCTTCTCACAGTCATCAAAATCTTGGATGATTTATTGGTTAATTTGGGGCATATTTACCAGAGCAAATCCCAGGAACATTCCAGCAGTCATAAAATGGATGAGAATTAAAAAAAATAATAATCTTTTTCATCACACAATAGAAAAGTAAAGATTAAAAAAACTCAGCACAATTGTGAGTGGAGGCTGAATTCTGTTTCAAATAAACGTGAAAGGCAGAGGGGAGTGTAAGAAGTCTGCAGCTCTAGGGAGCAAGTTTCTCTGGGCAATGTAGCCCCTGAAACTCCAGGTTTTGGGAAACCAAGCTTATCCTCACAGAGTCATAATATGCCTTGAACAAGGAGAAGCAAGCTTCTTCAACTGTCTTCAGAAGTTGGTCAGTACAGGACAGGGGAAAACCAGCTCCCTCTGCCAGTTGTAGACTCCTCAACCTTGGTGTTTCCTGCAAGTTAAATAAACTTTCTGCATTTGTGGACAATCAGGACAAATACAATCTTTGCCTGATTTGGAGTCAAAGAGTCAACCACTTGACAGGGAAAAAATTACACTAGGTGTTTTGTCCTTCTCTGCCTCTATCAAAGATAAATAATTACATCATATAGTATCCTCTCCCTTCCCTCTACTAAACTTACCTATGATTTGCCTTAGCAATTTAAGCTCAAGTCTTCATAAGACAAGATAGTTGTGAATTTGGAACTCAAAGTAAGGCTTCGTGGACTTTGAACAGAAGCTCCCACTTGGAGTCTTCATCCACCTGAGCATCAGTAAAGGAATACATGAAAGCCTGGTAACCACTAGATGCATCAAAAAATCATGCAGAAATAAGACATTAACCAGCACCAAAGTCAAATGGTCAAAGCATTTAATGGCACCTCAGCTTAAGGTTGAAATTATAGCAATTTCCAGGTATGGGCAGCTTTCCAGAAGATCAGAATTTCCAAAGGGCAATGACATGGGCTATTGATTAGTATAAATAGTAATTAATAAATTAAGTATTATTACCTAAAATATGCATTGTTGTGTGATAAGCAAAATCTTTCAAAATATGAAGCTCACTATAGGATTAATCTCTGAAAGGGACTCTGATAGGAAAACATTTGGAACAATTAGTAAAAGTTGCAGGCTCAGGCTGGTGATGGCGGTGGTGATGGTGATGTAGATGATGATGGTGGTGATGTGTATTTCAGGTTCAGCACAGTTGGAAATGCTGTATTTCTGTGGGAGGAGTGGAGACAGTTTTCGTTGTCTTCGATCCTTGAGATCAAACAGTGAGTGTAGGATGGCAAGGGGTTTATGGAAAGATCCTTGGGTTATGTGGGGAGAAGAATACCAGAATGGAACTACTCTCCCCAAGGAAATCCTGGGAAACCAGCTGGAGAAGTGCTTGGAAGAACTAGCCATGTTTATCTTAAAGGATCAGAGTGTCACCTAGAATCCAAGGTGGACGAAATTTCACAAATTCATCACATCCAACTTAGTTTTCAGAACAGAAACCTGAAGTTTATATTCGAGGGGTTGGGAGGGGAAATAACCCACCCATGATCAAGTGCTCATAGCACAAGTGTGAAGAAAACTAAGAATGAAACTTGTAACTTCTGGTAACATCTTCTTCATCTTCACTATCACACAATTAGGGAGGTACGTCGTTTTCTGAAATACTTTACAGGCTTTTGTGAATTTGTTCTGTTTGACTCAAAATGACAAAGAGAACCAAAGGATGGAAGTTATAAAAGAGACAATTCAGCTGAATATTTGGAAAAAAAATTTCCTAGGAGTTATAGCTGTACAAAGACAGAATGAGTCAGCATGTTATTGTTCAACACTTAGTGAGCACTATTTTGAGGAGGTGGCGAGTCCTCTCTCACTGAAAGTATTCGAGAAAAACATGGCTATTTGCAGGAAAATCAGGGAAGATCCCCAGAATCAGCTTGGTAGGTGGCCGGGAAGAACTTGAGAATTGTAGAGTCTTAGTGAGTCTGAATGGGGGTTTGGAATAGTGGCCAACTCGTGGCACAGGGACTGGACCTTCTTCTGCCTTCCTATTCCTCCAGGTAGCCTTCCATGATAAGCCTACCCATACTTAGGATTTATAAAACCTTGTGACAATTCTCAATTATTACACCTACCCCAATGGGCTAGTACAGAATACTTGGGAGGAATGTGTTCCTGAAGAACTCACATGGTTCAAGTACAACTTTATCCAAGACTATTCTTGACCACGGATGGCAGACATCAGGAACTCAGTAAATATGCATAATTGAATGTTGTTGTTATCAGCTGGCCTCTCTTTGGCCATCAGGTGATGGAACATAACTACTTCTTGAAGATGCACTGTGATGTAATGAAAACACTTGGGCTTTAGAATCAGTCAAAATGCATTTCAAGTCTTGGCTCAAACATGTAACAGTTCAATAGTCCAAGGAGGAGAGCTTAGCTTTCTTGAGCCTCTGACATTTCATCTGTGTGATGAAATAATAATATATGTGTCAGAGGGTGCTTTGAGGGTTTAATGAGGTTGCATGTAATGCATCCAGCCCACAACCTAACCTCTGGGGTTAGTGCCGATTTACCAGCCCCCATTGTTAGACTGCTCCTCTTGTTTAAAACCTCTTATTATTACTTTTTTAATCCTTTTGAATAGTATATGTTTAATTAACTTCCACTTCTACCGAGGGATCCTGGATACAACACTTTTATTTTTCTTACTAGGCAATAGTGCTGATATTTCTGTCTCAAGCTCCCATATAGATCCTTTGTATCAGTGGGGTGTGAGAGCTAGTATTTGACCATGGCTGAGAATTAACAGTGAAACCCTTTTACTTTGTATTTCTAGTGATGACAGATACTTAATAAATACAAAAGAGTGTTATATTCTATTACAGAGATGAATACTGGTCAGTAGTATAAGTGCATATCTTCTATATTGCATTTCTCCAATTTGAGAAGAGCAATGCATGCACTATAAAAAGATCAATCATTTTGTCATTATGGTCTTCTTTTGCTCCAAACCAGTTTATTGGATTTCTTTAGTTCCAAGTAACAATAAAATAAATTGCCTCTTATATTGAAAGGGAAAATATCATGTTTGAGACTGGATTGAGATTTTATGACTGAGATAAAAATGATCCCATTGAAAATACAGGTTTCTTATCAAAGGGCTGGTGAATTATGTAGAGAAAAGGTCTATTCCTCCTCCTTACATTGAGGCCTGATAAAGTGCCATTTTGGGTTTGATCTTTGAGGATGAAGGCTTGGCATTTTGATTCAGATATTTCTTGTATTTTAGAGAAAGATCATCTATTTGAATGTCCTTGATTTATAGATAGAGAAACCGAGTCCAAGTTCACCCCTTGAAACAACTTCTGCATATAAGTCATCAAGCCCTAGAGTTTATTCTCTAACTTGACTCAACAGTCACAATTATAGACTCATGAAGTTTTAAAGCTAGTCTGCAGCTTGGTGATTATCTGGTCATACTTATTTTACAGCTGAAGAAACTGAGAGCTAAATGATTCTTCAAGGTCATGCAGAAATTTGCCTACAGATTTGGAGGCAAGAGTCTGCTAGTTTTGGACTTTTCTAGATTATCTCATTTCCTCCCACTGTGTGCTAAACACTGCTACAGAATATGGACAAATGCAGCAGAGAAATAAAACATTGTCTTCCTGGATGAAGCTACAATCTTAGGACATAAGATGTCTTAGGAGACAACCATGGAAAAACTAAGAGAGACAATAGTGTCATGTGCTCTTCCCTCCATCCATACTCCATTTAGACACTTATCTTCTGTGCCCTCAGAGATCCTTCCTCTCATCTCAACTCTAGCCTTTGTCTCACAGAATTGCAGTTGTTCAGTTAACTTTTCTGTTTATCTTTTGTTTTTATATCCCTGCTACTTTGGCGAGTAGTGCCTCATGCTTTTCAACCCATAACCTCAGGATTTGAAGCTACTAAAAATACAGAAATGTCAGAATTTCAGATATTTTGAGGATCAAGAAATGAAGAAACAGCTTACAGAACTTGATATGTTCTAGCATGCCTCTCTCACCCCAGCCTCTTCCCTGCCCTTTTCTTCTCTCTTAAATTTGTGATGACAATTTAATTAAAAAGTTGATAAAAATCAAACATACATAATAAGCTCGGGAACATTTAACATTTGTAGATGGAGGCTGCGTTTTTACTCAGATGGAACCTCCCAGCTTGTATGATTCACTTGTTGGAGTCATATGCGAGAGTTGCTGGAGGAGAGAATCTTATGAGAAAATGATGAGTGAATCCACCCTTTTCGGAGAATAAGAACAGTTGTAGCTAAGGTGGGGGAAAGCCTGTTCCCTCACCTCAGCAAGGGCCTAAGGAGTGACCACAGAACGGTGAGGCCATAGTCAGTGATGTTGGTTGAAATCAACCTTCCCTGGGAGTAATAGGAGCCGTTAAGTCAAATTGTAGTACCACCTTGACTTTGTTGGGATAAACCATCAGTATTGGTCTTGAGCACTTGTTAGCAGGACCTTCTTATGTTAGCAACAGCCAAAGCAGCAGGAACAGAAATGGCAGGCAAAAGAGCTGAAAATTGGGACCATCAGGAGGGGCTGGACCTTGGCGCTCAGGGCTGCAGCAGGAAACTAATGAGACCCACCAAAAAGAATTTTTCAGTGAGCATCCAGGATCTAACAGAGAAAGGCAGAGAATATGTGTGGAGGGGCAGCAACACCAGTCCCAGAGATTTTGCTGCAGGGTTTGAGGAGGGACTCAAGTGGAATGTATGTTTATTGCTCTTGTGTTTGTCACCTATTCCGTTGACCATGTCCTCAAGCCTATGTGTCCAGGAGACTCCAGAGTTATGGAAGAGAAGGAGAGAGCAAGAAAAGAAGATGAAACAGAAGGAAGGAAGAATAGATCGTTACATGGAACTTCCTATCTATAGAACACTGTGACTGGTTAAAATAAAAACAGCAACAACAAGATATTTCATCGGGCTTTTTGTTCTAGGCACTGTGCTTGACACAGAGGATGTAGACAAAGTGGGACAAAGCCACATGACTCTATGCGCACCCTTATCTTAGCTCTTATATAATAATTGTCTATTTGCTCATCTTTCAAAAGAGACTGAGTTCCTGTAAGGCAAGGATCCTGCTTTTTGCATCTTTGTGTCTGCAAAGCCTAGTTCAGTCTTGCTGCACAGTAGAATGACTGTTACTTAATGTGCAAACTGAGACACTCCTGAGAGTGAAACTAGTGCTATTAATAATTACACCTGGACAATAAGCCTAAACTGGGACTGCAAAATGAAGAGGCATTGCTCAGTAAATGTATTTTCAAAGAATGAATGCACCTTGGGCCAATTCTTTGATATCAAGGCAGACCTTGAAACAGTCACTGTGCTAGCCGACTAGCAGTTGATAGCTGACAGCATTTTGACTCTTTAATTTCTTGCCATTTGGGACACTTTATCATTGAACATTATTAGGATGTGACTGTGCAGAAACCCAGAGAAAGACAGAACTGTGCGAGACAAGATGTTCTGTAGCCATCCAGAGGATGACAAACCTCCATCTCAGAAGGAGCATGATAAGAGGGTCTGTTGGCGGGGATCCTTCTTGGCCTTCTGGGGAGGATGTGTATACTGAGCTCACATCAGAATAACTACAGAAAAAAAAGAAGAAACAGAAGTCAGACAAGTAAAGCGAGAGGGAATGAATATCCCTGCTGGAGACAATGACTAATTTAAGCGGGGTAGGAGAAAAACTTTTTTTGCCAGTTCCCTTTGCACAACTTCAGAACATTCTATGACAGCCCAGCATGCAACTTGGCACTGTCAGAAGAGGCCTGAGAGAGAGAGAGGGAGTGCAGTAAGAAATGGAGTCAGAATATCACTGCTGAGAGCCTGGAGATACTTTCTGGAATTTTCTACCCTCGAGGTAAATAGGGAGATAAGAAAAAACTTGAAAGGAGGGTACCTTTCTTCCCTGTCCTCACCCATTTTCACTGGAGGCAAAAAAGAAAGGAGTGAATATTTACATTTGGCTGGGATTCTTCCTACATAAAAGAATCAGTCAGAAAAATCAAAAACACTTTTCTAGAGTCTAGTCATGGTGAGATCATCTCCGTGTAAAATGAAGATGTCCACTGATGACAGAAAAGCTCAGTCTTTATAACTCAGGTTTTGCCCTTTCTCCAAGCCTCTCTTCCTATCAACAGAAACCGGAGCCTGTAGTCACTATAATGGCCTTTCCGTGCCTTCAGCATTTCAACCAGCAACTCTGAGGTAGATGTGTGCGAGTTTCAAAGAAAGAGGCCACTCATTCATTGCCAGCCAAAGAGAGCGGGAAGTTTTCTATCCTTTGAAGTGGCCAGGGCCTGCTGTGACTCAGGGGCTGGACTTCCAAGGGTGCCGCCAGAGGATTACGGTTTCGGCTCCCCAAGGAGCACTGTAGTTCACATCTGCAGGGTGGAGGTGGCCGCATCTTGTTCTTGTGCCTTTACTCTTGGTTGCCTTCCCTTCTCCTCTCTACCTAGTTAAATATTTGGTCTCGTAGCTCTTTGACTAG
Source organism: Ceratotherium simum simum (assembly GCF_057802395.1). Lineage (NCBI taxonomy): Eukaryota > Metazoa > Chordata > Mammalia > Perissodactyla > Rhinocerotidae > Ceratotherium > Ceratotherium simum. The sequence goes on from NC_141907.1 coordinate 10,936,200, forward strand.
CACAGCTGCTTCTCTTCCCTGCCTTCCATGGGACTCACAGGGCCCACAGTGTGTACAGCCTTGTGGTGGTGTGTACAGCTGATGTGTACAGCTAGACGACCCTACTGTGGTGTGTGAGTGTGTTATACCTGAGGCATATGTGAATATATGTGTGTTTTGTGCATAACGCATGTGGTATGTATATGTACGTGTATATCATATGTGTGCATGTGTGGTGTTTTTGTGCGCTGTACTTGTGATGTGTGTTGTTTGTATGACGCATGTGATGTGTTGTATATGTTTTTGTGTTATGTGTTTATGTATGTTGTACCATGTGTTTTATGCGTACACATGTGTGATATGTATGCACAGATGTGTCATGCATGTGCTGTCTATAATGTGTGGTGAGTGTTATGTGTGTGATGCATGTTGTATGTTTTGTGTGTATGGTGTGCAGGTGATGTGTGTTGTATAAGTGTTTTATGTGTGTTCCCTGTGATATATGTGTTAAGTTTGTTGTAGTGTGTGCCGTGTGTGTATGTGTATCATTAGGAATGTGGACTCCCTTTCATATATTAATCTCCTGTATGGGGTATGCTCTAGTTTATCTGTGTTTCTCTTCAGCTTTGGGGGCCTGATGGGACCACATTTTTCCAGATATCTCTGAGCAGTGCAGAAGATGGCAGGACCCCTGAGTTAATGAATGAATCGCTGTTCTTTGGTAAACAACTGCTAGGTTTCTGTTAGTTTATCAGCCATTTCACACACCCAAATCTCCCCCATGAAGCTGCCATCCTCTCCTGGTTATCACTCACCAGTCTTTCACACCGAGTTGTTAACTCTCACTCTCTCTTCCTCCTGACTTCCCAGTCATCCCTCAAAAGGTAACGACTTGTCCCCGCCCTGCCATTATGACACCATTGAAAATGGCCTCCCTGTGGCTAACAAAGAACTTACTGCCAAATTCATTGGGCACTTTGCAATCTTTGTATTACAAAAGTTAAACAATTGTAAGCATTGTTGAACATTTCCTCTTTTGTGAAATTCTCCCTTCTTCTGAATTCTGCAACAGCGTATTATCATGATATCCCCCCTGCTTCCCTAGCTACTCTTTAATCTTCTCTATCTCATCCTCCTCTGCGGCCATTTTTTAAAAATGTTATTTCCCACCATTCCATCAAGGTCTCATATTTCAGTCTATTTATTTTCTCTGGTTGATCACATTCAGTCTCAATTTCCTCCTCATTGATAAGACACAAGTGTCCAGGCACAGCCAAGACCCCTTCTGGGTTCAGACCTGAAGTTCTGCCTCCCTCCAGACAGTGCCACCCATGCGTATTCACAAGTATCTCCAACAGGATCTGCTTGGAACGTACCTCTCCTCCACTTCCCCTTATGTCTGTCACTGCCAGAAACCCAAGACAGTTACTTATCTTCTCTGAGGGCATAGTAATATTTTCCTCAGAGGGTTGTTGTGGGAATAAAAGGGGACAAGAAATACAAATAGATTTAATACATCACCTGGCTTTCATTAGGTACTCAGAAAATATTTCTTTCTTTCATCTGTCTTAAAAAAGTACCACAAAAGTTCACTGAGTCGGAGATCATTTTCAGATGTGAGTTTTAAGATATGACTTTAATAAAAAGTTAAAAAATATATAATATTTAAATAACAAGAGTGAGGACTGTTTCTCCAGCAATACACAGATAATAAAGCATTTTTACCACCTCTCCTTTCTTGATGTTCATAAATCTGTGCAGTTGGAGGACAGAGATTGTTTTTTCAACTTTGCAGACAGGGAAACTGTGCTGCCAGTGGATTCCATGACATCCCCCAGTCACCCAGCTGGTTAGCAGCAGAACTGGGACTTCAACTTAACCCTCCCAATTCTATGTTCTTTCTGGCACTTGTGACCTGACAAGGACAAGGTAGGTGGTGTTACATTGTCCAACCGGCCGGATTGGCAGATGACCAGCCAGTTCTGAGCTCAGAGCAGGGGTCAGTGACTGAATTAGGAAAGTCTGATCACCATAAAGATCCTTGGTAAGGTTGAAAATTATGACAGCTTTTAATAAATGGACATAGATTTGGGAAGAAGAGTGACAGGGCCATGCTACGCAGGTGGGGTGACGCACAGAAAGGGATAGACGAAGGAATAGCTTCAGGAATGTGAATCTACCAGATGGATTACGTTAGTTATTTTGCTCATCTCTGAGTGATCGTGCATGGAAGAGTGGGTAGAATGTGGGTCCAGGTGCCAGAACAACTCAACACAACCAGGTAACACACATTTTAGAGTTTGTAAAGTGAAATCTTACACATGATCTGATGTGGGCCTTGCAAACTACTCTCTGGTGTTTGAACCATTATTATTATTATTATTACTCTTTTATAGGTCAGGAAAGTGTTAGGTTCAGAGTGGAGAATTTGTTAATGGCCATGTTCCAAAGTTAACTAGCAGAGAGACAATAGACATAAATCTAGGACTGTAGACCTGAAATATTTTTAACTTGTTTAGCATGTTACATCTTGTTTTAGTCCCTATTCTCTCATCTTAGGCAAAACCTTAGCTTAAGTCTGTTTCACAAATGTAGATAATAATAACCATTCTACCTACCCATGGCATTATTTGTGAAATGCATATTGACCATGTGCATGGAAATGCTTTGTAAAATCCCATGTAATATACAGAAATAGAGAGTATTGGTATTAATGAGTTTCCATTTCTGCTGCCTTTCTGCCACATGACTTTCAGCCTTATCTTGTGGAGGTGCCATTTTCATCTGCTGGCAACACAAGGCTGGTCAAATGAATGAGCTGAGCCTGCTTCAGCCATCAGTACAACGTGTCCTCGATTCCTGAACAGGAGGCTCTGGCTATTTGTGGCGCTGCTCTCAGATCAGAAATGTCAGATTGTCACTGTGGGAAGTCAGATCTCATGGGCCAAGCTCCTCTTTTTGCGGACGAGGGCATGCAGGTTTGCAGTGGTGAAATACAGTGTGCCCAAGGTCACACAGATGGTTAATGGAAAAGCCATTTCTAATAAACCATCTGTGTTTTTCTTTTTGAGACCTTTAGCCTCTCTTTAGGACTCTTCTGTCTACATCACTGTAATCAAACAAAGAAAAAAAAAAAGGGATACTCAGACCCCGTGTTTTAAACTTTCAATTTTCTGTGGTCCAAGTCCATGTCCAGGTAAGGGGTGGCAGGGAGGGAACACTGATTAATTATATCACCTCTTGAGAGAGTATGTTGGGCAAGGGTGTTTTTTGTTTTGTTAGTATCAGCACTTTGGCGAGTGTAAGAGACTTCTGGCTGCTTCTTTGAAAGGAGAAAAGTAGATAGAACAAAAAGAGAGAAGAGGTGAGAGACAAGATACTGATGGTATAAAGGAATAGGTGAAAGTGATAATAATAACAGTTGAACACCAGTGTGTGCCTAGGTGTATGCTTTACAACATCTTCATTAATCCTTGTGAAAACTCTATGAGGCGATTATTATTATCTTACAGAAAGAGGCTTAGCCTGAGTAAGATTAAGCAACTTTGGGTAGCATGACAAAGAGGTAAAAGGAAAAGGTGAGATTTGAACCCAGGCCATCTGGTGCCAGAGCTTTCATTAATGTATTACATTATACCGAGGAAGAGCAATCCTGTTGGGATGCCAGAATTTTCAGTTGATCCATGATGTTAGTACTTGTTAGGGATAGAGGTAGCTGTGCAGAAGATGATCCAGAGGCCTCAGTGATTCACTCATTTTTTCATTCAACAAGCACTATCCTATGGGTTAGAGATTTTAAGCAGGTGAAGTACAGCTCCCACTTGTAGTTGACCTGTCTTGTTCTTTGCCTCTTTGTTAGATGTGACAGGCATAATGACACTCACCCTTGTTTAATCTTCTCCCCTTTGAGTATGGGTAGAACATGCTAATAGGATGCATATGAGGTTAGATAGTGGGAAGAGCTAACACTAACTACTCTTAAGATTCTCAGCTGAGAAGAGATGAGAAGAAAGAGAATGATGGCTGGAAGGCATGGGGGAATGTCAGATACAAGATGTATCTAGGGAGGCAGAAGACAGGAATCTTGAAACAAAATCCCTGATGGAGATGGGAGACAAAGCTGAGAACATGGGCTAAGAGTAAAGCAACGATTGTCTACGAACCAATTACTTACTGTTTTGCCTGCATTCTCTCCACCAAGTATGAACGAAACTGGGGAGAATCTCATTTGACCAAAGAGAATGGGACTTTGCAAGCCACTTAGCCTTGGTATAAAATCTACAGGTTTAATATTGATCTGTATATTCATATACTTCCTGCTCACTAGCCTCTAATATAACTCTACCTTGAGGGTATGTGCCTGGTAGATATTCAGACTCCTCAAATTATTGTAATTTTCTTCCTCCTGAGCATATGCTAGGATTGCACATCTCTCTCCCCTTCCGGTTAGGCATGGCTGTGTGGCTTGCTTTGGCCAATGCAAAGTCAGTGTATCATTTCTGGGAAAACACTTTGGAACCATGATTGCTGTGTCTCCTTTCCCTCTGCCATCATAATCTGCAATAGTTTAGAGAGAGCTACTCTGACAGCCTGGGCTCTGGAATGAGAACAACCCTGAGCAGCCTCCAGCTAATCCCTGGTGGGCATTTGCTGTGAACAAGAAATATATTTTTATTGTTTTAACCTATTGGGATTTGGGAATTGTTTGTTACTGCAACATAATCTAGATCATCCTGACAAATACAACACACAAAAGTAAAGAGCTTTGGTCTCCCCTTTATTGAGACATCCACAGACTGGTTAAACGACACCATGCCAAGTGCAGAGGTCCACTAAAAGAATAGCAACAGAAACAGCAACACAACAAAAGCATTAGCAGCAGCCACAGTAGCAGTACAAACAAAAGCCCCATCCCCCTCTGTCTGGGTATCCATGGCAATAATAATCACTGTGAGATTGTGAGGGTTGCATTGGCTTTTCTGGAAACTCACTGTTCTCTAAAATCAGGAACTGTCTATCCACATTTACCATAACATTTCTCTACAGCTTGTCCTTCGGGTGGAAGAACAGTCCATTGGCTGGTTTTACGGTGATCTGCTTCATTTCCTCTGGCCTGAAGTGAAGATGAATTATAAAATAGGGCCAGCCTTATCTTGGGCAGCCATGCAACAATGGTATCTGGAGGTGAATGTTGAAATATGTCTTGGGGCTTTGGGAAATGTTTTCAATTCAACATTCTGTGATCATTGTCCAAAGATTTTTGATAGTGTCTTTTAAGAGTCACTGAATACAAATGGGGAAAAAAAAAAGAAACAACTTTGCATTCAGATGCCTCTAACTAACAAGTAAACAAGCAAATGTCTAGAAAATAATTTGCGGACTCAGTGAGGATAATAACTATAATTATATGTATTTATCATATATAATATTAATAATTAGTGTAATCATATATATTCGTGTATATTCATATATATTACGACTCAGAGTCGTTTGGTAGAACACTACCCGAGTATCAGAAGACCTGGATTAAGATCTGACTCATCATTAACCAGCCAGGAAATCTTGGGCAAATAGCTTATCTTCCTTTAAATTCCTCTAACCCAGAGAAATTTGTATTCTAAGGACCTGAAATCTGAGGGTTTACTCTCACAATGGAGCACTCCTCCACTCACCCTCACACCATTAAAAGTTTAATAGAAATTTCCACCAAATGCTCCTAAAGGCAGAGACAGAGAAGAGACTACTTCTGTGGTCATCTCTGGCTATAGCTCAAAGTGATCCCTTGTGTATTAGTTACCAATTGCTGTCTAACAAATTACAACAATAACAAACCTTTATTATCTCATAGTTTTTGTGGGGCTGAAATCCAGGTACAGTTTAGCTGGAGTCATCTGGTCTCTCACAATCAAAGGGTCAGCCAGGGTTTCAATCATCTCAAACCTTGAATGTAGAAGGATTTGCTTCCAAGCTCACTCATATGTTATTAGTAGGGTTCCATCCGTTGTGGGTGGTATGGCTGAGGGCTTCAGTTCCTTGTTGGCTATTCATTGCCATGTGGACATCTCAGTAGGGCAGCTGACAACATGGCGCTCAGCTTTGCCAAGGTGATTAAGTGAGGAGAGAGAGAGATAGAGAGAGACAGAGAGAAAGTCACAGACTCTTTTAATCTAATTTCAGAAATTTCATCTCATTGCTTTTTCTGTACTTTATTCTTTTCTTTTTTCATTTTTTTTTTGTGAGGAAGATTAGCCCTGAGCTAACATCCATGGCCATCTTCCTCTACTTTTATTTATTTATTTATTTATTTATTTATTTATTTATTTATTTATTTATTTATTTATTTATTTATTGTGGTAACATTGGTTTATAACATTGTATAAATTTCAGGTGTACATCATTATACTTCTATTTCTGCATAAATTACATCATGTTCACTATCCAAAGACTAATTACAATCCATCACCACAAACATGTGCTTAATCATCTCTTTTGCCCTCCTCCCTCCCCCTTCCCTTCTGGTAACCACCAATCCAATCTCTGTCTCTATGTGTTGGTTTGTTGCTCTTTTTATCTTCTACTTATGAGTGAGATGATATGGTAGTTGACCTTCTCCCTCTGACTTATTTCGCTTAGCATAATACCCTCAATGTCCAACGCTGTTGTCACAAATGCCTGGATTTCATCGTTTCTTATGGCTGAGTAGTATTCCATTGTGTATACATACCACATCTTCTTTATCCATTCGTCCCCTAATGGACACTTAGGTTGCTTCCAAGTCTTGGCTATTGTGAATAATGCTGCAGTGAACACAGGGAACACGTATCTTTATGCATTTGTATTTTCATGTTCTTTGGATAAATACCCAGCAGTGGAATAGCTGGATTGTATGGTAGTTCTATTATTAATTTTTTGAGGAATCTCCATACAGTTTTCCATAGTGGCTGCACCAGTCTGCACTCCCACCAACAGTGTATGAGAGTTCCTTCTCTCCACATCCTCTCCAACACTTGTTGTTTCCTGTCTTGTTAATTATAGCCATTCTGACAGGCCTGAGGTGATATCTCATCGGAGTTTTGATTTGTATTTCCCTGAGAGTTAATGATGTTGAACATCTTTTCACGTGCCTGTTGACCATTTGTATATCTTCTTTGGAGATATATCTGTTCAAGTCTTTTGCCCATTTTTTGATTAGGTTGTTAGTTTTTTTGTTGTTGAGATGTATGAGTTCTTTATATATTTTGGAGATTAACAATCCCATTTATAATTGCAACCAAAAGAATAAAATACTTAAGAATAAACTTAACCAAAGAGGTAAAAGATCTGTACACTGAAAACTATAAAACATTGCTGAAGGAAATTGAAGAAGACATAAAGAAATGGAAAGATATTCCATTCTCTTGGATTAGAAGAATTAACATAGTAAGATGTCCATACTTCCTAAAGCAATCTATACATTCAATGCAATCCCTATCAAAGTTCCAACAATATTTTTCACAGAAATAGAACAAAAAATCCTAAAATTTTTATGGAACAACAAAAGACCCCAAATAGCCAAAGGAATCCTGACAATAAAGAGCAAAGCTGGAGGTATCACACTCCCTGATTTCAAAATATACTACAAAACTATAGTAGCCAAAACAACATAGTCTAGCACAAAAACAGACACACAGATCAATGGAATAGAATCGAAAGCCCAGAAATAAACCCACATATCTATGGACAGCTAATTTTCCACAAAGGAGCCATGAACATACAATGGAGAAATGAAAGTCTCTTCAACAAATGGTGTTGGGAAAACTGGACAACCACATGCCAAAAAATGAAAGTAGACCATTATCTTATACCATACACAAAAATTAACACAAAATGGATTAAAGCCTTGAATGTAAGACCTGAAACCATGAAACCGCTAGAAGAAAACATAGGATGTATGCTCTTCAACATCACTTAGCAACATATTTTCAAGCACCATGTCTAACAGGGCAAGAGAAACGATAGAAAAAATAAATAGGACTACACAAAACTAAAAAGCTTCTGCACAGCAAAGGAAACCATCAACAAAATGAAAAGATAACCTAACAATTGGGAGAAGATATTTCTTCTACTTTATATGGGACACCACCACAGCATGGCTTGACAAGCAGTGAGTTGGTCCCTGCCCGGGATCCGAACCTGCAAACCCTGGCCCGCCGATGCGAAGCATGTGAACTTAACTGCTATACCACGGGGCTGGCCCCTGCATTCTATTCTTTAGAGGAAAGTCACTAGATCTAGTATAAATGCAAGAGGGGGGGATTACACAAGGGTGTAAATACCAGGAGGTACATATCATTGAGCACCATCTTATGTCTGCCTATCACACCTTGCAAGCCATTTGATATGTCTTTGAAGCTTTGTATTTTATATTTAAAATTTATGCCTATTTGCATTTTATGCTAAATTATGTCTACATTTATTTTAATAAAAGGGTAACATTTTGAACTACTTATTATCAAGAAAAAAATAGGTTTTCTGGGAAGATACACCTTATTATTCTATAACTTTCAGTATGCCAGGTTGCAGACGTAAGCTGTGTCTGGAGGAGCATGGCCTTGAGTCATTTCCTTATATCTTCAATTCCAGTCTCATGATTTATATAAAGGAAGAAACAAATACCAGAAAGGGGCAATGACTTGATCAAGGTCACCACCCTTCATAGCAATGACAGAGTCGGGGCTAGGTCCTGGAGCTCTCGGTTTTGGGTCCAGAGCAGTTTTTTAAGACTTTGCTTTACTTGGGTCTCTACCATACCCTCCAGCATTTAGCACCTGCTGACCTCAGTATGCTCAAACAGCATCTGGCACATGTGATGCCTTGAGGTCTTAAACTCCTGGCACATGGCTAGTCGCACAAGATGTTCTCAAAGAGTCCACTGCGTGCATTCTTTTTTCTTAATGTGGGAAGTCTTGATAATGAGGTTCCTGTTCTCTATCAGAAAACATTCCTCATGCTTCTTCTCTCTCTTACTCGTCCATCAAGATTTATCGCAAGCATCATGTTCTTGGAAGCCTTTCCTGTGGCCCTTATCTCCCAGACTGTGTTCCTTACCAATTCTCTACACTTCCCCTTCACCTACTGTTATTAATCCTTGTCTCTTCAGTATCATACCCAGAGCAAGCGCCAACAAACACAAGAGTCTCAACAAAAACCACACAGCAATGAGCTTTTTTGATATCATTTATTGATTTGTTATCACACCTAAAACACTGTGCTAAGTATAGTATGCATTATCCTGTTTTTCTCACAATGGCTTTAAGAGCTTTACGAGGAAAGTGATGTTCAGAGTGGTTGAGAAGCACCAGGTTGCACAGCTAGTCAAAGGCAGAGCTGGGATGCCAGTCCAGGTCTGTCTCATGTTCTCTTAATATAATGAATGTCTGAACTCTAGAATGTTGAGGCAAACTATCAGGTAAAACAGAATCAGCATGACCTTTAGGGCATTGTCTCCATAATACTCTTGTGAATACCCTTGTGATTGATCAAATTTGTGCTATATTTGCTGAAAACCAGCAACTTCACTTTCCGTGATTAAATTTGAGGATTAATTCGAAATGGCTCCAGGAAGGTGGCTACTAGGGACATGATGTGGGTATCACACAGAACTGCTTGTCTCTATAAAGTCTTTATAATTGCCTTTGAAATCCTCAATGATCTGGTCACTGCATCTGGATTTGTCCTATCAGCTGTTTACGACTGTGGTTCTAAACATTAGCGTGGACATCTAGTGCTTGTTAGAATACAGAGTGCTGAACCCCCGGGGTTTCTAATTCAGCAGTCTGAAGTGGGGAATTGGCAGATCCATGTTCCCAGGTGAAGCTGCTGCTGCTGCTTGTCCACGGACCATGGATCATCTATTGAAAACCACTGGTTTATAGAAATTGCCTGGGAACACTAGGGGAAGGGAACCAATGGTCTCACCCCATAGGATGCTGAGCTTGGACACTGCTCCTCACACTTGGAGAAGGTAGCAACCACTCTCCATTCCTTCATCCCAGCTCACCTGTTTTCCTAGCAACTCTGAGTGAGTTTTTAGGGTAATTTTCAGATAATTCTATTTATTGCTTCACATTATTATTATCTAAATCTGGATCTTTTTACTTCTAAAATGAGATAATAAATATCTTGTCATTTAACTGAAATTTACTTGGGATATCTCTTAAAGCATTCTAAGTGATACAGTCCTGTTCATGAGCTTCTGAAAAGGCCCATTTCCCCTTTCACCTCCCCACTCGTCATAGCAAAGACTATACTTTTCTTCTTTCCTCCTATTAAATAAGAGAGGATCTCTTCCTCTGTCTAAGATGCATGTTTTGGACCCCTTCTCTCTGGCCTTATTGAAGTTCTTATTCCATCAATTAACCACTTTAACTCCCACTCTGTCAGCCTCTTTACCTTGCACACTTATGGCATATAAACATGCTTAATCTCTTTCATCCTTAAAATAATATTCTGAAGATGCTTTTCTTTGCCATTTCAACTGCAAGACTGAAGACAAATTTTGGCAACCAGATTCTCCATAGCCCAGGAATTGTTGACATTTCTGAGGGGATTCGCAGTTACTAGAAGGATCCCCAGTGGTTTCAGACACAGACCTCTTTATCCTGGATAGAAACAGAAAAAGTGCCAGGTTGGTAAATGGTGGGGAAATAGAAAAGAACGGGCTATTGTGTACATGATCTGTGGTTATACACGGAACACATTTATAGATATTAGCAGAGATTTCAAGAAGAGGACAAGGTCTATATACGTTCACTTTCCCATTGTAGAACTTGTTCAAGAAAAAGTCTTTCTTGTTTAAATCTGAAATGTTGGTTTTAAAAACAAACAAAGAAAAATGAATGCACAGTGTTTTCCTGGGCCAGACATTGCTTGTGCATTTTATAAGCGTGGAAAGGTAAGCTTGAAGGAAATGAAAAGGAATCTGAGTTAAAACTTCCTTTGACCCAATGAGCCATGTCAATTGTTATTCCCCATCTACCTCCGTCTCGTTTAGGCTATCAGAAAGAGTTGACAGCATACTGTCCCCGGTTCTTGATGTCCAGTTTTAAATTGGCTGCTATATATTCTCTACCCACAAAGGCAGCACTGACAGTCTTAGAACAGTTCAGAAATGATCTCTTAGTTTTCCAATTCAGTAGACTTCCCTCAGTCTCTTGTTTTGCCAAATTGACCTACTCCATTCAACACTGTTGACTATTCTTTTCTTCAGAAAACCATATTTTCTATTTTCTTTCTCTCTTCTCCTTTGACTTTGGTCTTGGTCCACCTTTTGTCTGTTCCCACTCTTTGTGAGCTGCTTCTCACCTTTTCCTGTCCATTAAATGGTTGTATTTCATTGGATTTTGTTCCTTGTCCCTTATTACTCTATGTGAACTCCCTGGGCAAATACTTGTGTCTTTCACTCCACTAATAAACTTTCTTCCAGTCCTGGCCACTCTCAAGGCCAATGGTTTACCCTAGGAGGCATTTTGAAAATCTATGGGGATATTTTTTATTATCATGATGAATGGGGGAAGAGAGCTACTGGTGTTTAGAAGGCATGGCCCAGGGAGGCTAGATATCCTGCAATGTATTGGATGGTCCTTTCCACACAATAAAGAAGTGTTCTATGCTCTGCGTGATTTACATAAGTAAAAAAAATGATTACAATTGTGTGGGCCCAGAAAGTATGTCTGTTTTTTATAAAATCCCAAAGGATTTTTTTTGCTCATTTTTATTATACCTTGGATTTCCAGGAATGCAATGAATGTGAAAATCAATAAGCAATTGTAATTTTTTTTCCAGGACTTTACTCTGAGTAGTTGATCTAATTGCCATTTTGAAAAATCACATTACTGATGGGAATATTTTTCATACAATTTGAGTCTCCACTTTATTGCACCTGTATTGGTCTGCATTCAAAAGGATTCTACTTATTTCTACCAATGTGTCTCATTATCCCTGATTTCAAAATGCCACATATAAAAAAATCAACAGTATTTAGCTGGAAATTATGTTAACTTTTTTTTTTTTATCTCAGCCTGTTATTCTTGCCTTCTCCCACGTGGCTAGCCCCGGACAACACTAGAAGGGAAAATACATAATGAATGTTAATAAGTATTAGAGACACCTAAATAACTTTCATTAATTAATTATCAGGCACTGTTTTCAGGACCTTTTAACTCCTCACCTAACTCTAAACATAGTTATTATCATGGCTCCCATTTTATAAGTGCGTGCAACACAGAGGTTAAGGAAGTCTCCCAAGGGAAGATAGCTAGTAGGTGTAGATCTGTGACTTGAACCAAGAGTCCTTGTTTTTAAATCACCATGCCACACTAAGTCTCAGAAAGGCAGCATCATCACGAAGGAGCTTAGAGTATGGGAGATTTGTGAAAATGTGGAGGAGGGCAAATATCAGCATTCCAGAAAGTCCCAGAAACATACACTACATCACAGAAGGGTCTATAAAACCAGTTTATTCCAACTGCAGGTAGACATGTACACTGAGAACTAGGGTATTATTAATAATTATTGTGGAAAGCTAAAGTCCAAGTTGGCAGAGCTTCTTGCCACATAGTCAGGGGCTCGATCTAATATAAAATGTGCCTAGTGCTGTGTTTCACCTACTCTTCACGTTGACTCTTTTTATTCTGGTGCATTATCCCCAATTCTGCACATAACTTGGATTCTCCCTCCTAGTCCCTAAGGATTGATAACTCGGTTACTAGTTTATCAAAGTTAGTTTTTCTCTTCTGCTCTGCCCTCTATAGTCCAAGGGCCTGCCCTTTGCATCCCAGACTTCCAGGACCTGGCTGAGATGTGGACCTCTGGACTTCTTTTTAGCTAGGACGAGGCAAAGAATACCATCAGAAATTCTGCTGCATCCAACAGACTGAAAATTGCTTAAGTGGGTGTTTCTTAAGATTCTCTTTTGCTCTAATGATGAACACTTTATTTTTTTCAGTTTGCAAATGGTTCCATAATTTAATTTAATAGTGTTTATGACAATATGTAATAAATACCATAAACAAGTATAAGTTGTTCTGGGTGTGTTAGCTCATTAAAATGAATGCTTGCTAGATTGTGTAGCAAGCTTTGGAAACGTGGTGCTAACTCACGTAAATTGCCATGACAAATGTGCTTTTGAACCAATAAAATGTGCCCTGATTCACTAATTGTCAGATCCAACATCTCCCTGTTGATTCCCAAGAGAAGTCGAGTGGAGATTGGTGGAAGATAAATTGTTGCCCAAATTCTGCCAACCTTCAGGCATTCTGATTAGCATGTGTGGTTTGGCTGCTGTCTTTTGTGACACTGTGCACCTGCGATATTGCCCTCGTGTTTTTGATCCTACAAGCTCTGGAAAGGCCTCAGAGCTCAGCACGTCCTTTCTGCCAACTCCTGATGTGGAGTCTTTGTATTTATGCAGACTCCCCAACCTCCTTCTGGCTCAAAAAAAAAAAAAATACTTTACTGGGCTCAGAAGGGAGCTGCCGGATTAAGCTCAGCACAGGTGAGTGGCAATGGAGTCAGGCCAAACAGTAAAACAAGGCTATCTCCTGTCTCAGAAGCACACTGGAGCCACAGGCATAAATATGCAATAAAGCTGCACTGAGGGGAGGCAAGCTCATGTTTTATAATGTACTTATGTCCCACACAGCATCTGAGATTTCAGGCACAGCCCAGATTGTGGCTGATGAGGTCTTTCCAGGAGAAAAGCAGCTCTCTCATTACTTAGTAAAAATACTATTTGGAATTGTAAGAATGACTTTGCAAGAGGTTAGATATGTTGAAATACACCTTTGTTATTACTTTTTCTCCCAAGCTTTGCTGTTTAATTTTACTTTATACAAACTGCTTCAAGAACAAAATGTTGAAGGATTTGTTCAACAGAACCATATTGTCCTGGAAAGTCACATCTCTAGACCTCGGTTGCCTGTGGAAGGTCTCTCACCTTTTACACTTTTACAATTCACAAAGTTGACCTTCTTTATTGCATCTGATATGGATACTGACTAAATCTGTGGAGCACTTTAAAGTTTAACACACAAGCTCATGAGCATTCTTTGATTGAATCCTCTAAGAAGACGTATTTCCCAGTTTACAAGTGAGAAAAACGAGACTCAGGATAGCTAAGAAAACTGCCCAATGTTATCGAGCAAGCAGACAATAGATATGGGCACTAACTCATGTCTTCTCATTTTAAATCTCATGCTTGTCTCGCTCCATTAGAGTGCATTTTGGTGTGGAGAGGAGAGTTTCCTCTTTCTGTCAATACTTCTACCTCCTGCATTTTCACCTCTTCTTGGGAGTAGACCTTGATGAGCAGAATCTGTCCACCTGGACACTGGCCCGTGTCATTCTGTCTTTGCAGAAGACGGTCAGATATATGCCAAATGACAGTCAACAAGCAGCCAACTTGGATGCCTATTTGGTGCAGAATTTACTATATATTTAGGAGGATAAAGGGAGCTATATGGTTGAGTTAGTCAAGATGTTTCACTGAGTGCCTACTATGTTCCAAGCGTGTGGTAATTACCTTTTAGAATATTTGTAGAAACCAGAATTTTATGAGTATATACATCTATCCATCCAGCCCCATCTTATTGTCCATCTGTCCATTCTACTATTCATCCTACTAACCACTCTACTACCCATCCATCCATACATGCATCCAATAATTAATCAGTTTAAATCATTTAAGTGCTAAATCATATGTCGTAGGGCCCCCTCCAAAGAAAGAAAATAAGGAAGGTAAAAAGAAACTTCAATAAGCAAAACATATAAAACCTCTCTGGGCTTAATATATTTAAATTAAGACTAAGAATTATCTTCTTGAAAGCATATTGCCCCCATTTATGTTTTCTCCATCCTAGTAGGGGCCAACTACTCAATAAATTTGTATCCATAATATATGTTGAGTTTGTATGGTGACCACAGCTAGAATTGCCTTGGCATATTGGACTGCTTTCTTTGTATTCTTATAGCCTATATTTAATTACAATGAATACAGCTACCCTCCAGTATACTCCTCAAAATTTTCTTTCCTTTTTTTCCTAATATGTAGAATCTCAGACAAAAAGGAAATGCCTTGACAGTGGCTTTGGAAGCTTTCTTAAATGCAGCTTTATTGCTATGTATAGTTATGACATAGCTATCAGTGTATACTTGTACACCTATTCAGTGTAATTGAACACTTAAAAAAATGAAATATGCTTCATAAAATGCAGGTGCGAAATCAATTACAGCAAGTCAAGTTTTTGTTAAAAACACTCCACCAAGATTTATTGGCATTTATTTTATTTTGTTTTCATTAGATATATACTTCAGTTTCTCCACTTCAATTTCTTATTAAGAGATTGAATAAAAAATAAGTCTTTTTTCAAAGGTCCCAGTTAAACAAGGAATAGACATAACTCTGTGAATGTATTATTGTAAAAATGAAATATTTACTAAAAATCTAGGAGACAAATAGGAAGAGTTAACATTTACTGGGTCTTTACTAACTATCAGGAATGAAGTACATATGCATGATTAATTAATTTACTGTCACAACAGTTCTTTACGTTAAGCAGTACTGCCTTGCCATCTTACAGTCCAGCAGTCAAGGCATGTGTAAATTATGTGATCCATCCAAGGATATTGAGCTGGTCAGTGGCAGAGCAGGGATTCAAAACCATGTTGTCTGAATCCCACTATTGTTATTCTCATTAAAGAATCTTGGACCCATCAAAGTTCACTCTTCACCTAATATGAAAAAGAAGCTTCCATTTCCCCTTTCTCTGAACTCCTTGCCTCAGCAAGTAAAGAAACATTCAGGGATTGGTTAAGACACATTAGATATCAAAGTAATCTACCTGCTTCCTCGTATCTAGTAAAGTATTAAAACAGGCATTTCAAGGAATTGAGAGAAATATGAGCGTTGGTGGGACCCTGGACATACTATTTGGAAGGACAAATATTTAAAAAAATGAATTCTTGTCTACAATAGTAGCCCATCTGTGCTCAAGGTAAAGTGACAAGGGATAGTAGAAGGTAGACAAATTTGGTTGAGGGTACAGGTGGACTGAAAAGGTAAAAAGAAAACTCTAAGAAAAAAAGTAGATGGGTGAAGACATGTGTGCATATTGGAGAAGTTGAGACCAGTGGACTGGTGGATATGAAGGTTACATTCGTTTAGGAAGGTGTGGATTAAGGGAGAATGGTGATGATGCATACTCTGCTCATCCTCGTTAGAGCCTGGACTTCAATATACTGTAACTCGGCATCTATTATTTGATGTAAAAGTCCACCCAAGAGTGAGTTCTCTCTGCCTGCTTCTGGAATATCAGATTCCCTAGAGAATTATTTCTCAACCTCATCTCTTGGCAGATGTGTTAGTTTCCCAGGGCTACCATAACAATACCACAAACCTGGTAGTTTAAAACAATAGAAACTTATTGTCTCACTGTTCTGCAAGCTAGAAGTCTGAAATCAAGGTGTTGGAAAGGTTGGTTCCTTCTGCAGGCTCTGAAATTTAATCTGCTACACAACTCTTTCCTAACCTCTGGTGGCTGTGGGCAGTTGTTGGTATTCCTTGGCACATAGATATATCATTCCAATGTCTGCCTACATCCTCACATGTTTGTCTTTCTTCTGTGTGTCTCTGTATCTTTATGTGGTGTTCTCCCTGTGTGTCTGTGTCCAAAGTTCCCTCTTTGCATAAGGTGACTAGTCATATTTGACTAAAACTTACCCTAATGACTTCATTAACTTGATTAAATCTGCAAAAGCCCTATTTTCAAATGAGGTCAACTTTACAGGTACTGGGTGTTAGGACTTCAACATATCTTTTTTTGGGGGGGGGTTGCACAATTGAGGTCCTAACAGCAGAGTTAGTGGATGTGATGATCACTCCTTTCCCACATTTTACAACTGACAAAACCAAGGTGTAGGATTTTCAAAACCAAGTTTTATTGGCATGGTTTGATCCCAGAGCTCAAATACAAATCAATTTTTTTTCCACTCTACCATTCTGGGAAACTTATTTTTAACTGATACTGATGGGCTCCATTGAAAAGCCATGATAAAAGATGTGGTTCAGGGAAGATGAGGGTAAGGATCACAGTTATTCCTATTTGTATCCCCGGTACTCTATACTACCTGGTACCAAATACACACTCGATAACTGTTACACAATTACATGAAATATAACCTCAAACATAGCCTCAAGGCTACTGGAAAATCAAGGATTACTTCTGAGAATTCATATATCTTACCATTAATTTTTAAACTCCCTACCTAGTACACTGTAAAGCACACTAATCTGAAAATTGGTTTCCAAATACAATTTCTCACAGTCATCTGCCATTGGTTTACCACCTAATAGAAAGATGTTCCAGTTGCTCTACTCTTCTGTTTTTGAGCAATACCCTTAGAGCATAACCTATGAAACCAAAAAGATCTGGTTTCAAATAGCAAGTCTTTCACTTACTTTGAGATCTTGGGAAACTTATATTAACCTCCCTGAACATCAGTCTCTTCATCTACTGAGTGAAGATAAAAATAGCACCTGTGTGGGCCGGCCCTGTGGCTTAGTGGTTAAGTGCATGCGCTCCGCTGCTGGCGGCTCGGGTTCGGATCCCGGGCATGCACCGACGCACCGCTTCTCCAGCTGTGCTGAGGCCACGTCCCACATACAGCAACTAGAAGGATGTGCAGCTATGACATACAATTATCTACTGGGGCTTGGGGGGGGTAATAAATAAAGTTATTGAAAAAAATAACACCTGTGGGGATTCAGTGAGCACATGTAAAATGTTAGAGAATAGAGCCTGGTAAACAGTAACACCACAAGGAATGAGATAGTTTCCTATTTTCATAATTATTCCAGGCTTGGTGCTTTGCATGTGATTTCACATTTAATGCTCATAACTCTTTATAAGGTAGGTATGACTTTTATCCTCATTTTACAGCTGAGAAAACTGACACAGAGAGGCTGAGGAAACAGCTCAAGCACTCATGGCTTCAGAGGATTAGGAGAAGGGACAGAGTCAGGTTTGGCCCAGGCCTATCTGACTGCAAAACCTTGTTGGTCACCTCATCATTCTGTTTAATATGTTGTATTATTTTAGCGAGGACAAGGTGACATGCTTTAGCTTAACATCAGATGGAAAAAATGAATCTAACATTAGAGTATTTGTTTCAATGTGACTCTTGAGACAGTAGCAAACAAAAGCTAATAAACAAGCAAGCAAACAAATCTGATTGCCCTTAGCAGGCAGTGGACAGAACCCAGATCTCACCCATGTTTGAGCCCCACTCCAACTCATGTTCTTCACCATGATTCTCTTGTGACTATCATAACTCCTCCTGGGTAAGGGGATGGGCTTTTGGGGTGAACACACACCTAGAAATAGCAAAGTTCCAAATGGGATACAGTTCAGTTTCAGTCACAAGGAGATTTTAAGCAATTCACCAAAGCACAATGTACAAAAAGTGACCAAAAAAACAAGTGGAGAAAGTAGGGTGAGGAATTAGATGATAAGTGAGTTACCAAATATGAATACAGATGATAAGTAGCAGGTATCCAAACTCAAAAGAAGGTGGAAAATCCAAGCCAACAAGTCTTGATGAAGAGAAGAGGCTATAGAAAAAAGGAGGGGCCCCTGGAGGAAGTCATTTGTGAATGGCCTCTAGCTTGGCTTCCCTGAGGGTCCTCCTGGAACTCATAAAAGAGCAGGTCTCAAAGTCCGTATCATATACCGTGGGCAAAGGTATTTCCAAGAATCTCAGTTCCAATAGCCAGTTCTTCCCTACTCATTTGTCTGTCTTCCCTGGAGGGACTGTAACCATGACGTCAAATGCATTCACTTTGAGGATGCTACAAAACATACATAGTACCTACTGATCTGGAATATGTGAACTTGCCTTCCTGTAATCAGAGCTTTTTGGTTTGAACAATAACAAGCTGAGCCCAAGTATTACAGGGGAATCTACAGTGAAAGAGAAGAAGATTTATGAAATGAATGTGAATCACAAAAGTGCACTGGTGGACTCAATTTCTATTATTGCAAACATCAAGACAGTTAGAGCTCTGAATTTTGTAAGTCGAGTTCATTGCAGATTTTAATGGAGGAAACGATTGGCTGAATTTTCTGCATGCTTTGGCCTATTTATATGGAAAGAAGTTGAAACAATTTTGTTTATTTAATATAGATGGATGAATAAATCAAGAAAAAATTTGGAAGAGGCTTATTGATCTGTTTTTTCAGATTAAGGAGTTTAGAAAATCTGATGACTTTGAACAACTCAAATAACAAACTCTTAATTGCATTTTTATACTGCTATGGCAAAGATATGGATTCACCAAACTTGACACTGTAAAAGGAAAATATTTATTTCAACTCTGCTGATTTTTTTGAAGAAGTACAGGCACTCAAGAGCAAACTGGACATGTGGATTGAGCAGATGGAGACTTGAGACTGCACCTAATTCCCATTGCTAAACTACCCTGAAGTCAATGGAATCACAGCTGTCAAAGAATTGTAAAGCTATTCAGTGGAAATGAAAACCTAATTTCAGAAACAATTCATAGGTTTGATGGACATGAATCAAGTCTTATGTTTTTGTGTCTGCGTTTAGACTCCAGCTCTCAAGATCTATCTTAGTCATTTAGCATCTGCTTCATCTTTGAAGTTGAGCTTCCAGAAAAATTTTATTGGGCCAAAAGCAAAATATGGTTGCCAAGAAGATGGCATAGCACAAGAATTTGGAAGATTAGTATAAAAACCTCAGAGATATCCAACAATTTGTAATTATGTGAACAGATTCTGGAATGTTGGGTCTATTGGGCTATGTGAGAATGTATTCTGTTTCATGAAATGACAGAAAAGGGGTCATTGAGCCACTTTCAATGGGATACAGGCTTAGAATTTGCCTGGAGCTGGTATCTCACAAAATATTCTGCTTTCAGCAATTGTGTCCTGACTGACTTGATCAAAATTGGTCAGGCATTAGATCTACAGCAGCGCAATCTTTTAAGAATAAAATTGATTAGATTTAGGCTGTTTTTGTATTACTGCTACAAAATCTATTTGTTTAGATAGCTAATAGCATCATACTTTCCACTGCTATTGATCAAAATTCCGTGAGGATTTTTGATCAAGAGAGCTACCACTGAGAAAAGAATGTAGATTTGTGGTAAATCCTTATGATTTTGTTGAATGGCAAAGACTTCTAATCACCAATACTGAGGAAGTTACAATGCTGACTGCTCTCTATCAGAGCTTTCTCACATTGCCAACTATTGAGAGCTTTCAGGGTACCTAGATGCTGCAAAAGAGCTGTGTTCTAGGCTTCACCACTTCCTTCTGAGCTCTGAGCTCTGAATCTGTTTTTTCTTTCTTTGCTTTTAATCTAAGGAAAATCTTTATTCCCTATCTGCTTTAGTTTCAGTTTCCTTAATCACAGACGATAAAATTTACTTGGTTTCCTAATACCCCTAGAAACTTGAAAACAAAAACCTTTCAGAGGCTATCATCAGAATCTTAGGTAGTCACTGTAAAATCTGGCTGAGTGTTGCCATGGAAATGTGGCATCCTAGAGTGGAAGAACAACCCAGATTTCACAGACTGCTTTGTTATTTGATCAGAAATGTTGTTTTAGCTACAATGGTGCCAATAGGGTACACTGTAACATTTATCTAATCTAAACATCTTTCTTTCTCTCCTTCCAAGTTGTGGAAACTAATGATCACATTTCATCTCTGGCCTCTAGAGAGGGTTAAATTACGCAAGCAAGAAATATTTATTACTCTAAATGCTGAAGATTGTTGGGGGTAAGGAGTGATCATTCAGAATCAACATTAATGACAGCCAGAAATTAGACAGAGGGAGATGAAATTCTAAGCCTCTGATGTGCTCTGAAAAGTTAAATAACTGCCTTGCATCAGTTGGTGTCTTTTTGAGAGGGTCTGTTTATTAAGGAATAAATAAATGGAAATCACTTTTTAAATTAACACAAGACAAGATTGGAAAAGAAAGAAAAGAGAAGCCAGAGATGTATTTTAATGATTATTGAAAACAAGCCAGAAGGTGGATTCAGTATTTACTTCAGGGCTTTGCTGGTCATTGTGTCAAAATTGCCACAGATTTAAGTACAGATAAAAGATTTTTTTTTTTTAATGGAGGAGACACATTGGACAGGTAGATATGCAGAAAATGTCATATGAAATTCAAGAGCACAGAGCTGGAAAACAAATAACTGTTCTACCTCCGTATGACTGCAGTCAAACATTTTAAAACTCAGTGTCATATTGGAATACTTCACAGAGTTATTCAAATGGGCACAGTATTGGGCACAGCTGGTACAAGGTAGGACTCTTGTCTCTCAGTGACTTTTCTCTCTTTGCTGCTGATCCAGAATCATGGCTTTTGACAATTCTTGAGTTTTAACCACTTTCAAGAGATTATTTGGATTCTCTGTATCAAAAGGCTAAAAAATATTGAGTCAGGGCTCTGATTGACCTGGTCTGGGTTAGATACCTACTTCTGGATTAATCACTGGGGCCAAAACTTAGCTATCTTGATAAAGAAAATGTCTATTTTAATGGTAATCTTGTGATGAACAATAGAATCTCCCAGAAATCTGGGGTGAGAGACAATTCTTTGGGTAGGTAAACACTCCTGTTCATCATGTAAATGAAGCTTATTTCCCTTCTTCTTTGCCTGTTATTAAGATAAGTGCACACTTTGCCCCCACCTCTACAGAAAAATGAAGGACCACATGATGTGAAGTTTGCGTGCTCTGTAAAGATCATGAAGGAGGAACCCCTCCTGCCTTGTCCATCATTATACATCCCCACCTAAAATAGAGCCTGGCACTGTGGAGTCTCAATAAACGTATGTTGAATGAATAAAACAGATAAACATGTGGCTTTATTATTTTTCCTACTATTTTATTCTTCTCTTCTGTTTCCCTACTTACTAGTATTTTATCTCATTGTTTTGTACATAATTTTGAAATCCACCTCAAATCAAAAGGACAAGGAAGGGAGTTGTTGGAATTTCAGGTGGTCATAAATAATACCCCCTTCCCAGCCTGAGTTTAGAACTATTGAGAGTAAAATGCAGGAGAAAGGCTGGGATAGACTATGACTTTAGATTTACTGCCAAATAGACTTGCTTATATTTCACCTCAGAATTACACACACTTACCAACCTAGCCATTGCCACAGATGGGCAACCACAGGCATCCCTTGGAAAGGGCTGAGCAGAGCCTTCTCAATTTCTTTTCACATGTTCACCATTCAGATAAATCTTTCCTCTTCTGGGAAACAGTGAGAGTCAGAAGAGAGATCAACACTTTGTTTAGTACAAGTCCCTCCATATGGAAACCAAGGCTTATGGGAGGATGGAAATTCTCCCCTAACAGATATAAAGAAAGAAATGGAGGGAAGAAGGAAATAGAAAATCTGCCAGAAAAAAGTAATAAGACTAAGTTCTGATCTGGTTCGTCCTTTGAGGTAGCGTGAATGGCAAGCTTCTTTTTTCCGCCCAACTCCACCCTGCTCCATTTCAACAACAGCTTTTTTTTTCTATCTTGGCTTCGAGTTTCTGTCTCAGTGTCTTGACAACCTTGCCCTCTTCCTGGGACAGGTGACATTTAAAAATTATCATAAAAACTGGCAAAGATATCAAGTCTATTTCTCATTTCCAGTTCAAACACCCATTATCTCAATGTAGATATAATTACTAAATAGTTTCAAAACCATTGGGATGAGAGAAAATCTATTGTCGTCACTGGGAATCCACCCTGTGGATACGAGAATCACTAAACTCTTTTTCTCTTTTCTGATGTTTACAATGGGGGGAGTACTTAGGAAACTAGAATTATGTCAACTCAATCAACAGATATCTATTGACTTTCTACCAACACATTTTACCTCAACTAGAGTAAAATTAAGTTTAATTCATACACATATCTTCAAAAAGAAATGTAAGAGCACAAGATAAGACAATCAAAAGATGGGCCAGGATCAACTGCCAGCTGAGTTATGTGAGCAACAGATGAGGATAGAGGAGGGAACTAAAAAAACTACTTCCTTGTGCAAAAATTCTACCTGTCACAAAATAAGCATAAACAGGTGCCCTGGAATTTATGGGGTATTAAAAAGACTCATAAAAGCCCCCATTATTTGCCAAACTCTAAGTAGTTAATTCAAGGTTTTTCCTGAACCGTGAAAGAAAATTTACGTGTAAGAGTCAATCAAGAACATGAACAAACATCTAACAAATAGTATTCTCTCACACACTTCAAAGTCCATGAAAACATATCTTTTCTAGTACTAGAGGGGAAAGTAAGAATTTAGTTAAGCGGGAGATGGAAACAGGTGCAAGTTAGGGATAAAATTTCCAGAGGATGCAAGAGTTGTACTTCTTTAGATTTTGCTTTGGAATATTTTTCTCAAAATATAAATGCAAATATTGTAAATTAATCAGTTTTTTCACAACTTTAATGAAAATAATTTTTATCTTTAAAAGCTGACGATGAGTGCTAAATTCTCTGAGATTCAGCAATCTACGTCTGGAAAATAGTTATTACTTAAAGCAAGACTTGAGGGCTCCTATCAGAAAATGCAGGCAATGATGTCAGTTGACCTCTAGAGGGCTCCGTCTAAACCAGATCTAGTTCATGAAGTGATACCAGACATCACACGGAAAAGCACTTTTCTTTAAAGGTGGTTTACATAGAATAAAAAGATTTTTATTTGGAAAGACTCATACTTAGCTTGTTTTTCCAAATGACAAATGAATCTTCACCAATCTTCAGGCATAATTATGTATGTTCCAAATCTTAATTCAGGTTATTTGCCATCTCTTCAGTGTTGAACAACCTATGTCCTCCAGGTGTACCCATGTACCTTTGTACCCAGCACCACACACAACACCCCGCACAGAAGTAGATGACCAAGAAATGTGTGTTGATTTGAATGGACCCCCTTTTTTAGTTCAAATAGTGTTTGGAAAATGTTATCAGTACAGGATGACACTGAAAATAATAAAAATATATTTGACATGTTTGTAGCTTATAATAACACACGGTTTCATGCACATTATCTTACTGAAGCCTTAAGATATTAGTGAATCAGCTTTTATTATTGTTTACATAGATAGGATGACTGAATCTAAGTGACTTGATGTAATAAAGTGGAGATCAAATTTAGTTGTTTTTATTGTGAAAGTTTTGTTGTACATTATTGTTTATCAGTCACCATATAAGTGTATCCCTCCACCATTTGTGCCCACCCCCCACCCCCCTAACCCCTGGTAGCCACGAAACAGTTCTATCTGTGCATGTGTTGGTTTCTCTTCCACATATGAGTGAAATCATGCCCTGTTTGTCTTTCTCTTTCTGGCTTATTTCACTTAACATAATACCCTCCAGGTCCATCCATGTTGTTGCAAATGGGACAATTTTGTCTTTCTTTATGGCTGAGTAGTACTTCATGGTATATATATACCACACCTTCTTTGTCCATTCATCAGTCGAGGGACACTTGTGTTGCTTCCATGTCTTGGCTATAGTGAATAATGCTGCGATGAACATAGGGGTGCATAAGCCTCTTTGGTTTGTTGATTTCAGGTTCACTGGGTAGATACCCAGTAGTGGGTTAGCTGGATCATAAGTTATTTCTATTTATAATTTTTTGAGGAATCTCCATACTGTTTTCCATAGAGGCTGCACCAGTTTGCATTCCTACCAGCAGTGGATTAGCGTTCCCATTTCTCCACAGTCTCTCCAGCATTTGTTGCTTTTTGTCTTGGTGATTATAGCCATTCTAACGGGTGTAAGGTGATATCTTAGTGTGATTTTGATTTGCATTTCCCTGATGACTAATGATGTTGAGCATCTTTTCATGTGCCTATTGGCCATCTTTATATCTTCTTTGGAGAAGTGTCTGTTGATTTCCTCTGCCCATTTTTTCATTGAGTTGTTTGTTTTTTTGTTATTCAGTTGTGTGAGTTCTTTATATATTATGGAGATTAATCCCTTGTCAGATATATGGTTTGCAAATATTTTTTCCCAGCTGGTGGGTTCTCTATTCATTTTGATCCTGGTTTCATTTGGCTTGTAGAAGCTCTTTAATATGATGAAGTCCCACTTGTTTATTTTTTCTTTTGTTTCCCTTGTCTGAGTAGACATGGAATTCAAGAAGATCCCTTTATGGCTGATGGCGAGTAGTGTACTTCCTATATTTTCCTCCAGGAGTTTTATAGTTTCAGGTCTCACCTTCAGGTCTTTGATCCATTTTGAGTTAATTTTTGTGTATGGTGAAAGAAGATGTTCTACTTTCATTCCTTTGCAAGTGGCTGTCAAGTTTTTCCAGCACCATTTATTGAAGAGACCTTCCTTTCTCCACTGTATGTCCTTAGCTTCTTTGTCAAAGATCAACTGCCCATAGATATGAGGTTTTATTTCTGGACTTTCAATTCTGTTCCATTGATCTGTGTGTCTGTTTTTGTGCCAGTACCACGCTGTTTGAATTACTATCGCTTTGTAGTATGTTTTGAAGTCAGGGACTGTGATGCCTCCAGACTTTTTCTTCTTTTTCAGGATTTCTTTAGCTATATGGGGTCTTTTGTTGCCCCATATGAATGTTAGTATTCTTTGTTCTACTTCTTTGAAGAATGTCCTTAGGATTCTGATTGGGATTGCATTGAATCTGTAGATTGCCTTGGGTAGTATGAACATTTTAACTATGTTTATTCTTCCAATCCAAGTGCATGGAATATTTTTCCATTTCTTTATGTCACCATTGATTTTGCTCAATAATGTCTTATAGTTTTAATTGTATAGGTCTTTCACTTCCTTGGTTAAATTTACTCCTAGATATTTTATTCTTTTTGTTGCAATTGTAAATGGGATTGTCTTCTTGAGTTCTCTTTCTGTTAGTTCGTTGTTGGTATATAGAAATGCAACTGATTTCTGTAAGTTGATTTTGTACCCTGCCACTTGGCTGTAGTTGTTGATTATTTCTAATACTTTTCCAATGGATTCTTTAGAGTTTTCTATATATAAGATTGTGTCATTTGCAAACAGTGAGAGTTTTGCTTCTTCATTGCCTATTTGGATTCCTTTTATTCCTTTTTCTTGCCTAATTGCTCTGGCCAGAACCTCCAGTACTGTGTTGAATAAGAGTGGTGAGAGTGGGCACCCTTGTCTTGTCCTTGTTTTCAGAGGGATGGCTTTCAGTTTTTCCCCGTTGAGTACGATGTTGGCTGTGGGTTTATCATATATGGCCTTTGTTATGTTAAGGTACTTTCCTTCTACACCCATTTTGTTGAGAGTTTTCATCATAAATGGATGTTGGATCTTGTCAAAAGCCTTCTCTGCATCTATTGAAATGATCATATGGTTTTTATTCCTCGTTTTGTTAATGTGGTGTATCACATTGATTGACTTGCAGATGTTGAACCATCCCTGTGTCCCTGGTATAAATCCCACTTGATCATGGTGTATGATCTTTTTATTGTATTGCTGTCTTTGGTTTGCCAATATTTTGTTGAGGATTTTTGCATCTATGTTCATCAAGAATATTGGTCTGTAGTTTTCCTTTTTAGTATTGTCTTTGCCTGGCTTTGGTATCAGGGTGAGGTTGGCCTTGTAGAATGTGTTAGGAATTGTTTCATCTTCCTCTATTTTTTGGAATAGTTTGAGAAGGACAGGTATTAAGTCTTCTTTGAATGTTTTGTAAAATTCTCCAGAGAAGCCATCTGGTCCTGGACTTTTATTTTTGGGAAGGTTTTTGATTATTGTTTCAATCTCTTTACTTGTAATTGGTCTATTCAGGTTCTCTATTTCTTCTTGATTCAGTTTTGGGAGGTTATATGAGTCTAGGAATTTACCTATTTCTTCTAGATTGTCCAATTTGTTGGAATATAGTTTTTCATAGTATTCTCTTATAATCTTTTGTATTTCTGTGGTATCTGTTGTAATTTATCCTTTTTCATTTCTAATTTTATTTATTTGACACTTCTCTCTTTTTTTCTTGGTGAGTCTGGCTAAGGATTTTTCAATTTTGTTTATCTCCTCAAAGAACCAGCTCTTTGTTTCATTGATCCTTTCCACTGTTTTTTTAATTTCAATTTCAATTATTTCTGCTCTGATTTTTATTATTTCCCTCCTTCTGCTGATGTTAGGCTTAGTTTGTTCCTCTTTTTCTAATTCTGTTAGGCATAGTTTGAAGTTGCTTATTGGGGCTTTTTCTTGTTTGTTAAGGTGAGCCTGTATTGCTATGAGTTTTCCTCTCAGGACTGCTTTTGCTGCATCCCATATGAGTTGGTATGGTGTACCATACCATTTTCATTTGTCTCCAGATATGCTTTGATTTCTCCTTTAATTTCATCAATGATCCATTGGTGGTTTAGCAGCATGTTGTTGAGTCTCCACAGCTTTGTCACTTTCCCTGTTTTTCCCTTGTAGTTGATTTCTAACTTCATGGCATTATGGTCTGAAAAGATGCTTGTTACGATTTCAATCTTCTTAAATTTATATAAGCATGCCTTGTTTCCCAAAATATGGTCTATTCTTGAGAATGTTCCATGCACGCTTGAGAAGAATGTGTAATCTGCTGTGTTTGGATGGAGTGCTCTATATATGTCTATTAAGTCCATCTCATCTAGTTTTTCATTTAGGTCCATTGTTTCCTTATTTATTTTCTGTCTGGATGATCTGTCCAATGGTGAGAGTGGGGTGTTAAGATCCCCTACTATTATTATGTTGTTATTAATATCTCCTTTTAGGTTTGTTAATAGTTGCTTTATGTACCTTGGTGCTCCTGTATTGGGTGCATATATATTTAAAAGTGATATGTCTTCTTGGTGGAGTGTCCCTTTTATCATTATATAATGCCCCTTTTTGTCTCTCATTGCCTGTTTTATCTTGAAGTCAGCTTTGTCTGATATAAGTATGGCAACACCTGCTTTCTTTTGTTAGCTTGGAGTATTGTCTTCCATCCTTTCACTCTGAGCCTGTGTTTGTCTTTAGAGCTGAGACGTGTTTCCTGGAGGCAGCACATTGTTGGGTCTTGTTTTTTAATCCATAACACCACTCTGTGTCTTTTGATTGGAGAGTTCAGTCCATTTACATTTAGGGTAATTATTGATATATGGGGGCTTGTTGTTATTTTATCACTCTTTTCCCAGTTCTTTTGCATTTCTTTTGTTTCTCGTCCCATGTGTTTTGGACTACCAATGCAGTTTGGTAGTTCTGTATGGGGGTTCTCTTAGTTTTCTCTTTCTTTATCGTGTGTGATTCTGTTCTGATTATTTGGTTAGTGGTTACCATGAGGTTTGTATAAAAAATCTCGTGGATGTGATAGTCCATTTTTTGATGGCCTCTTATTCCCTTAGACTAAGTCGATTTGACCCCTTTCCTCTTCCTCTTCTATGTTATTGTTGTCACATCGTATCCCTTCTTGTGTTATGAGTTTGTGTTTAACACGTTGTGGTTATATTTATGCTTGGTGCTTACCTTCCCTTGATCTTTGGTTTTATAATTAAGTGTTTGCTAATGTATTTTCATAGAGGACTGAAATTTTTCTGGTTTTGATGACCTCTTTTCCTCCTTGTTCAAAACTTTGAATCAACTTTCTCTTTTTTTCCTCAGGTATGAGGGCCTTCTTGAGCACTTCTTGTAGTGGGAGTCTTGTGGCAATGAACTCCCTTAGCTTTTGTTTATCTGGGATTATTATTATTTCTCCATCATATCTGAAGGATATTTTTGCTGGATAGAGTAATCTTGGCTGAAGGTTTTTGTCCTTTAGAATTTTGAATATATCATTCCACTCTCTCCTAGCCTGTAAGTTTCTGTCGACAAATCGGCTGAGAGCCTGATAGGAGATCCTTTGTATCTTATATTTTTTGTCTAGCTGACCTTAATATTTTTTCTTTGTCATTGACTTTTGCCAGCTTTACTACTATATGCCTTGGAGAGGGTCTTTTTGTGTTGATATATTTAGGAGATCTATTGATTTCATTCACTGGTATTTCCAGCTCCTTCCCCAGGTTTGGGAAGTTCTCGGATATTATTTCTTTGAACAAATTCTCTG
Organism: Ceratotherium simum simum; assembly: GCF_057802395.1. Taxonomy (NCBI): domain Eukaryota; kingdom Metazoa; phylum Chordata; class Mammalia; order Perissodactyla; family Rhinocerotidae; genus Ceratotherium; species Ceratotherium simum. Next base: position 10,965,292 of record NC_141907.1, read on the forward strand.
CTCTTTTTTTGCCTCTCTTCTCTCTCTGGAATACCTATAATCCTCATGTTGGATTTCCTCATTGAGTCGGATATTTCTTGGAGGGTTTCTTCATTTCTTTTTAGTCTTAGTTCTCTTTCCTCCTCCATCTGGAGCATTTCTGCATTGCTGTCCTCAGTATTGGTAATTATTTCCTCCATATTGTCAGCAGTTTCCTCTTGCTGTCACTGGGTGGGGGTCAACGGTTGTGTATTCTGTCCTGCCTCAATCCGTGGGCACTCTTGTCGGCCCCTGGCTGATCTGCAATGTGGCTGAGTGGAGGCTGCTGGGGGGGAAAGTGTGGAAACATCTGGAGCTGGAGCGCAGCTAGGCTGAAGCAGCTGGGGCTCAGGTGCAGGTGGGTTGAAGCAGCTGCAGCTGAAGAGCCGCTGGGCCAAAGCAGCTGGAACTGGAGTGTCCTGGGCCAAAGAAGGATGAACTGGAATGCTGCTGAGCCAAAGAAGCTGGAACTGGAGTGCAGTGGGCCGAAGTTGCTGGCGTCAAGTCAGCTGGAGCCTCCTTCCACTTACTCTGGAGATTCCAGCACCTCAGTCCTTGGGTGTACAGCTGCCTGGGTGCCTCAGATGTCCCCAGTGTTGTATGAGTAGCTTCTGTTGGAATATGAATGTCCTTTTTGTTGTGTCTTAGAGGGGGAAAGCTCACTCTGCCGTGATGCTGACGTCACTCCCCTTAAGGTCCAAATTTACTTCGTTTGATTTCAATCTCATTGCCCTTTTCATTGACTCATTGCTGCTTCTGATTATCCAGATAATGAAATGACAAATTGGTATTCCTTCAGTAGTTGTTTCTTGCTGGATAGAATCATAGACCCTGAGAGGGGGAAAAGGCATCAGACATGATCTCAACTAATTAGTCATAACCTTGGAAAACTGCTTGACTTATGAAGGGAACATGGTAGTGGAGCCTTGTTGTATCAGCTCCTGGAGAGACTGAGAGCCTCAAGCTGAATTGTTTAAACAGGAGCCAGGAGCAGAGATCAGAGCCAGGAAGGAGAGCCATTTTCTTGGTTGATAAACCAAGACAGGTAAAAAGATAGCTAGGATGGTACCTAAACCATAGCATAAACCAGGTCAGAACTAAGTATAAAGTTTAAAGCGAGAAACTATCATGGAGGAGCACAAGAGGAATTGGTCAAGATGGGTCCTGGTGGGGACAGACTTGATCCCAGGTGACTGAGTCTAATCGAAAACTCCTAGTTTATTCCACCCATGCTGTTTCTATCTTGATGATGCAGAGCTTAGGACAGGAGGAAGAAGAAGGGATAGTTTGGTTTATCCGAAAAGCAATCCATTTTCCTTCTACACATCAGTAAACCTGACAGTATACTTGAGGAATCATGACCCAGAGAAACGTATGCTCTGATAAGTGGCAAATCTCTCTATTTGGAAAGAAGCATAGGTTGTGGGGCTGTTTCTAGACAAAGCCCTGAGGGTAATAAAGGATATTGAGGGCTGAAATGGACAAAAAGTGACGGAGAGGAGAGAAGAGTCCCTGAAGGTAAGTGATGCCAGTCTTGCAATTTTCCTATAGGCTTGTCTTCCATAGCATTGAAAGGGCAATAAAATACAATGATTAAGAAGACAGACTTCCTGGGGTTGAATCTTGTCTCTGTCAGTCACTAGCTGTGTACTTTTAAAAAATTTTGTGACATTATCTCAATTTCTCTTTGTAAAAGTGACATAATATAGTACCTAATTCACGGTTTGTTGTCTACCTCTCTAACTTCCTGTTCCAATTCTGTTACTTCAACCAGTAGTTATTGAGCATCTATCCTATGCATGGACTGTTCTAAGCATTAAGACACAGTAGACAGAATTCTCTGCCCTCTGGGAGCTTCCATTCTAGTGGGACTCACTTGAGCAGTTGCTAATATTCATTTCTGTGCTTCTGGCTGTTGTGGAGTTACTGGAGGATAGAGAATGGGTTTCATTTTCCCTCTGTCTAAGTGGTGAGAACCCTAAGCCTTTCCACACACTTATTTCCTTTGGATATTTTTTGGGAAAGCTGAGCTTCATCCTGGTCCTTGCTGCCCAACCAGCTGCCAGAAGGGACAGTTGAGGATGAGTACAGATCCCTATGTCTACCAGTAAGCTAAGCATAGGATCCTACCCTTTTCCTGGCTAGAGGCTGCTTCCACTGGGGCTGAGTCTCACGCTTGGTTTCTAGTGTCATGTCCTGAGATCCCCCAATCAGTCATTACACATAGTAGAATGGCGCTTCTTCTGTCCCCATCAAACCTGTCTGCACTCCGACCAAGCTGTGCTCTCCCAGAGTGACTGTCTCCTTGGGCTCCTCATAGAACACTGACAGAATATTCTGTTCTTTGATGGTCAAATCCTTCTCCAACGGTTGCTGCCTTCCTGATTTCCCTGCTATATCCCTGCCTGGCACATTAGAAAAAACTAATAAATATTTGTCAAATGAATTCAGATGGTGTGTAAGAAGATCTTAGGGGGTATGTGGATGAACAATTTGTATTTTAATAAATTAGTGTTTATTTTAATGTTCTAGGAAAGATGTACCTTGTATGAATAGATGAATATATTTTTTTTAAGTTTAAAGAGTATCAGCTTTAATAGTGCTACAAAACGGATCAAAGTTTGGAGAACACTGACACAGTGGCTAATAATACAAGCTCTATAGTTTAGCTAGCTGGGTTTTAATCCTGGTTCAGACACAAACTAGTTGAGTGACCTTGGGAAATGGCTGTCTGGACCTTTTATTTAAAAATGTGTCTAATAATAGTGCCTACCTCATAGGGCTGTTATGATGAGTAAATGAAATACAAAATGTGTAATCCATGTGAAATGCTAAACTCTGTAGCAGACACCTGTGAATGTGATGTGATTTATACCTGTAAATGATGATTATTATTAATCATTGCTGTAATAACATAACTACCACCTTGTCAACTCCTGCTTAGTAGTCTAAGCATCATTGAATGGAGGGCTCAGGCTGCTGCCTTACTCCCAAGAACTTGCATAGGGGTAGGTCCAGCGGTTTCCAGGTGGATTCCACCAGTAGACATGCTGAAAGGAACCTCGGATATGGAGGTAGAGCACTGCACAGGACCAAAGAGAAACGAAGACATGGGCAGATGTCCTGGGGCTTAGCTAATGAGCATGTCTCCCATGCAGTGGAATGAGAAGACTGGAACCTCTTTTGATACCTCCAAGACTATTTTGCCTTACCAATTGATTTTGGTTGATACACTTCATCCCTTAAAACAAATGACCTGACTTCTCTGAATCTTAGGTAGATGAGTGCTCATTGATATTCAATGCTAAGAAGCAGAAATTCTGCAGAACAATAAAGAGAACACACACATAAATAAGGTGAAGTTTTGTTTAGCCATAAAACCAGGAGTTGGTTAGTCATTACATTGTAATCTAACCTGATCTAAACAGGCAGTGCAGATATGCCATATAAGCTTTTTCTCTTCTAAAAATATCTCATTACCCTCCACAGGAACAGTTAAATATAGATATTTTGTTTTTATGGCCTTTTTTACTGAGACATAAAAGGTTTTATGCTTCCATTCCCTAGACAATTTTTCATGGTATTTTTGTTTATCCTGCATTCTACTTTCAAGCTGTATTTGGGAAAAAAATGCAATGATTTCAGGAAAGTATAAAGTGTTTTTCAATTATCGTGAGTGAATTCTGCGACTCAAGGAGTCATTTAGCTTTGCTGATCTTAAATAATCGCTCTGCATGACAGGAGTTACTCTGGTTGGGCTTTTACCCTCTTGGTTTCTTTTGAATTCTCTGTTGTTGTTCTCATTTCCTTTTGCGTTTCTCTATTGTTTACTGCCGTGAGTTTCAATGGATTTTACCTGGACTGGTTTTGTAGCAATGAAGAGTTATTTGGTTGAAGGTGTTCCAACATCAGAGTTTCATTATGCAGAAAAGTAACAACCCTGTAGTTGCTTCCGATGACTTTAGGGTGGATTTAGACAAAGGGGTCTGAAGAGGTAAAAATGGCAGTGGTATATTTCGTGCACCTTCCTCTGTAGGCAGGGTGACTTCATGGGCATGCAGCCTGTGCAGTCACATAGGTCTCCACACTTAGAAGAGCCGTGACCTTGGTTTAATGCTTTGCTGTCACTGTCTTGAAATGCTTAATAATTTTTGAACAATCCCTTTTGAAGCTATGGACTTCCCCAAATCTGAGCTTGATGCCACATGATGCTCCAACTGCTTGGAATGTCACCGTCTACTACTTCCCTTCCTGGTGAACTCACAGTTCACGGGTCATTCTCTCCATCTAACTTTCTCTCCCTTCTCCAGGCAGAGTTAGTCACTCAGTGTCTCCATGTTCCCATGGCAACTCATGCATACCTCTGGAATTACACTTTTTATTCTGTACTGTATGTGCAGGAGTGACTTTCTATCTGTCTCAACTGTGAACTTCAGGGCAGGGATCAGGTCGGAGATTATCCTTTTGTTCCTCTGGAATAGCTCCTTTAATGTGTGATAATGAGAAAAGTTTCAACAAGCATTCACACTCCGCTGCAGCAACATGAAGCTTTCTATTACCTCTGTGTATTTCTCTCTCTGCACAAGATACCGTTCTTTCTTCTTTGTACATGCAGAACCGTTATTCCTCTTGTAAAGCCCAACTAAAGGTCCCTTCTTCAGGGAAGCCCTCCTTGAATGTAAAAGAAAGAGGGAATCACTTTCTCCTCTGTGCTCTCTTAGCACTTACCTCTTCAATTTGTGAGTGTTTGAAAATGTCTATTTCCCCCACTTGACTGAGAGCTCCTTGAAGCTCATGTTTTATTCAACTTTGTATCCCATGCCCTGGCATGTTACTCAGAACAGAAAAAAAAAAAAGAAGGAATCAAGTAAGCGAGAAAAAAGCAAGCAAGAAAAGAAAAAGAGCCAAATCATATAGTGGCATGATAACAAAATGATGACGTGATAGATGAAAATTCCAGTTGAGCAATTCAGTATTATTATCTGACATGCCATGAGTTGCTTAGGTGCCTTTTTCTTTATACTCCAGTGGGTGGAGGAGGAATAGGAGACCTCTAAGCTAATTGATTTTTCAGCACAAACTTGAATTGTGTGGTTGTATCAGTTTTACGGGTCCAGATAAACTAAAACCCATACCTTTCTCCAAGTAGGAAAGAGAAGTCTTAAATTTTAAGATGAAACAAGTAGTTTCCTTAAAGTCTTACAGATGTACTAATTGGTATATTAGCAAAGTAAATTGTGTATTGTGTATTGTACATTGTGTATTCTTGATGCCCTTGTTGATGATCAATTCACTGTATATGTGTGGTTTTATTTCTGGGCTCTCTATTCTGTTCCATTGGTCTATGTGTCTGTCTTTATGCCAGTAACATACCGTTTGGATTACTGTAGCTTTGTAATACATTTTGAAATCAGGAATCCTGATGCCTTCCCACTTTGTTCTTCTTATTCAAAATTCCTTTGGCTATTTGGGATCTTTTGTGGTTCCATACGAATTTTAGGTTTTTTTTTTTTTTCTATTTCTGTAAAAATGCCATTAAAGTGGTTAAAAAAAAGCATTGTTTCACTTACTTCCCCCAAGAACCCTGTTTAGTAACAGACACTATCATCATTTTCTTGGTAAGAAAACTGAACTTGGGAAAGCTAAAGATCTTTTTCAGCGTTATTTGGCTGATAAGCAGGGTTAGAACCAAACAAATCCCATTCTTTCCAAACATATATTTTTGGTTTTTGGCTGGGGGGTGGGTGGGCTGTTACTTATACTAATAGGTTGAACACATTTCATTTTAAAGATTCAGAAGCCAAACGCCCATTCTCAGTTAACAGGTGCCAACTAATTCCAATAATAATCCTTTGCAGGTCTCTGCTTGCTGGAGAGTGTTAACTGTTTAGTAGCAGTCATTTTTAACAAGCCCCTAACATTGTCATTACATGAATTATACATGGCTTATAAAATGATTATTTAGTCAGTGGAAAATTAAATTCGTCAGTGTTTTCCAAATCTGAGATAGGAAATTCATCAGAAAAACTGTTAAATTTTTAATCAACTGTACTGTGGTTGATGTAGCTATCAGCCTAAATTGCTCTTTCTCTATCATTCCCCTTGTTGCAGAATATAGTGTAGAATTACCAGCTCTACAATGCTAATTGATTTTTTTCTTGCAGAGATTTAAGATGGAGTGACATGCCATCCAGCATTGAAATAAAATGTTGCATGAGCTTCAACGACACATTTCCCATATTCTGAGTGGTCGTTTAACACGTTAGGTTTTTTGATTTTCCTCTCTCTGACCCAACACCTCAAACTGGAGTCCACTTCAGACTGAGATCACACTCTAAATGTTCAGGTTCAAACATTTAAAATTAATATATTATGTAGTGTGTTAAAATATGCTAAGTGTTATAAAAAACAGTGTAAGAAAAGTAGACTTCCATTTATATATCAATAATATAGCATAATAAAAGAACAAATCCCTCAAATGCACGAGACTTACTAACACTGCGTATGAATAGATAACTGATTGGACATTTTTTTGCAGCTATAAAGTGATTTAGACAGTTTCTCACTTTATAAATTTATCGGGGTTTTTTGTAGTGCACTTTGAGTTCTTCTGATAACAATCAAGGGAAATCCTTATATTTTTCTCTAGAGAAATTCATGTCTTTATTAGCAGAACCTTCCAAACTTGTCTTTGCATCCATTGAAAGAAGAATCTTCACAGGTGGAAACAGGCAAAGAAGGGAAGGCAGGCCCTGAGGACACTTCTCTGCCTACAACTCTGTGTCAGAAGCACTGCCGGAAGGAGGACTCGAAAAATTCAGTGCCCATCTGTGCCCCTCACACAGCATTGCCCAACCCAGGTCCCAGCTGCCATCACACTGGAGGTTTCTGCACAGTTCCAGGCCTTTTCTGGCTTTCTCAGGCATGACTTATGATTGCCAGTAACATGTTTATCTAGGCCAGTGTTTCTCCAGCTCAAATGTACGTGCAACTCACATGGGAATCTTGTTAAAAGACAGATTCTGATTGAGTTGATCTAGGGTGGAGTCTGAGATTCTGCCTTTCTAGCATACCCTAGGCAATGCTGATGTTGGTGATCCTTGAGCCCCACTTTGAGGAAAAAGGATCTATACAAACGTCTGGAATGGAGACATCCAAGATGAAAATCTTGACATCAGTTCTGAGTCTTTCATATGTGGGGCATGTATTGCTTCCCCCAGGCATGTCTCAGCATGGAGCAACAGTGGACTGAGGAAGTGCCCAGAATGGACCCTGTAAGAGGGCGGCAGGGGTGAGATGATGGTGCAGGTAAGGGAGATTGGACACTTCTGCACTCTGCTCTAGATGCAGCTCCTGTTGACATCAGGAAGGAGGACCAGAGGTGATCACCGTTTCCACTTTTCCTACCCGGGTGCTCTGGTGTGTGGCTCTGTCCACCTGGGCGAAGGGGAACCTTTTGCTCATTCTCATGGTGGGGTGACCATATGAGATAGGGATGCACTTGTTCAAGGCCCCTCATAGTCTGTTCCTAACATTTTCGGTCCCACCCTAGTCTGAAGATAAACATTCACTGTTACCCTAACATACTCTGTACTTAGAAACATCTGCACTTTTGCAATTACTGTTCCCTCTAACTGGAATATCCTTCTTCCTTTCCCTTCCTGATGAGATCTTGTTTATCTTTCTAGATCGAACTCAAATAAGATGCATGCTCTGTTCCCTGTCTGGCCACTCCCTACTCCTCTCCAGGCAAAAGTAACACTCCCTCCAGAGCCTGATGTTGCTGTGGTCACATCTTATTTGTTCTTTCTGCTTCTGTTATCATCAATTCCACTCCACCTCACAACCCATTCTGAATTCTGAAAAATGTAAATCAGATTATAAAAATCCCCCACGTAAACACCCCCTGCCCCGTGAGTGGCAACTCAAACACCTTAATAAAAATCAGTCTCCCTCCCCTGGTCTACAAGTGCTTGCAAGACATGTCCCTGCCTGCCCTTGGGGCTCTTTTCCATACTTGGGTCCCCTCCCACACAGAGGCTCTTGTTCCACCAATCTTCCATCTGAACCTATAAGGGGATGAGCTTGTTCCCACCCCAGCCATGAGCTGTTCCCCCTGGCCAAAATGTTCTTTCCCAGGAGCTTCACTTGCCCAGCCTCTTCTCATTCTGTTCTCAGCTCATTCCACCAAACATAAAGTCCAAATGGCCACAGGGCTCTCTGTGTATTGCCCTGTATTGCTTCCATTGCAGCCGTTATGATTACCTACTGTTTTCTTATTTGTTTATTGTCTGTCCTCTTCTATCATAATTACTAGTCTCGTGAGAGAGGGGACTCTGCCTTCTCTTTGGAACACTGTATTCCCAGAGTCTAAGCAATGTTTGGTGCTTGGAAGACCTTCAGTAAATATTGGTTGAATGAATAGATGTTGAAAGTATTTAACAAAATGGCATCCCCTTTAGAGAGACAGATCTGGGCTTGAGAGCCAGCTCTGTCCTTTACTAGCTACTTACCTCCTCTAAGTCTCAGTTTTCTCATTTGTAAGATGGGAATAAGAAGAGTCCCACTCCTCAGAGCTGTTGTGAGAAGTGAAATCAGATAATGCATATAACATGTGTAGCACAGCATGGCATAAAGAACGAGCTTATTCAATGCAGCTGCAATTTTCGTTCCTGTGAACAACCTCTTTATTTACACAAGAAGAGCAGTGGTGGTCGGGGGGATCCTGGGGGAGTGTGAAGGCACATGCCTCGAAGTGACATGGGAACCATGGCCTTCTCTCCCAGCTCCAGGGGATATCACAAGATGGGAATCTTTATTTAGAGAATCAGCTTGATAGTTAGTCATTATCTAATTAATGACCATCCCACAAAGGACTTCTGTTCCAGGATAATGGGTTTAAGTGTATCTGGACTCAAGGGGAAGATTCTAACCTGCTGCTATGTGAATGGTGAAATATTTAAAATTGGATGTATGGAGTGGTGAGGTAATTATGTGTGCGCCAAACATATGGTAGAGGCTATATTTCTCCCGCTGAAAGAAACAAGTCCAAATATGTAACGTACACACATTCTCCTTCCTATAAATACACAGATTGGGTGATGCTGTGGCAACATTTTGTTAAGTACCAGAATCCCGGAGAAATCACTCAAAGCACGTTATCAGAGGAACAGATGGTCGGTGTCCCTCCTGGTCTGAAGGTATTTCTGGCTGTCATGTAGTTATTCTATAAATAAACCCCACTGAGAGGCAATGGAAGGTAAGCAATCAGTTGCACTCTCTGACTCTACAAAATGAAAGCACTGGAAAAAAATTAAAGGATGATTATTTTAAAGATGATTTTATCATAGAACCTGAGGGCTAGAGGGGGTCTTGAAAAACCATCAAGACCAGCCGCTTTTTCTAGGTGAAACCTCATTGGATTAGATTCAGCTTGACATTTGAAGACCTTCAGAGGATGAATCCAAAATTTAATCTTGACATCTGTGGTGTTGTTCAGAAACCCTGACTGTGTGTACTCTGCTCACTCAGATCCTATTTCCTCTGCTTCTTCCTTCCATAGCCCACTCCCTGCAGGGACTTGTTTTAGGTCAGGCAGCCCACGGTCAAGCCAGTGTTTTGGTTGGTCCTGCTCTGACCTCCGGTGGGGACTTGTGAAGGGAGGTACTGTTAACCAAGTGCAGACTATCCTCCAGGCAATTTGTGTTCAATATGCTTTTTTTTTTTTTTTTCTCCTCCTCACAACTGTAGTATGAGACATGTTTCATTATTTTTGTTTTACAGATGGGACTTTGAAGTCCGAGATGTTAACTATTCCACCAAGGTCACAAAGTCAGTAATAGGAAATAAGACAGGGCTTTGCTCTGGGTTCTCTGCCTTCTTGTGACTTCATCAGAGCTAAGCAACAATCTTACCCTTTCTTTCTAATTCCTTATTCTTAACATCTCTTTAGAAGGTTCTTTCCAGAATCTAAGGGACAATTACTTATTCTTCAAAGTAGAACAAAAACCTCACCTATGCATGGGCAAGGAATAGCTGCAGAATGAGAATCCCTATGTCCTTCCTTCCTTCCTTCCTTCATTCATTCATTCATTCACTCATTTTTATTCTTTAACATGATAATGAAAGTGAAAGACCTATTGCATACTTGCTCAAACCAAAAACCTCTTGCCATTCTTTGAATGTCTCTAACTCTACTTCCATTTTATCCTATTTAGTTACCTGAGCTTTTGAACCATAGTTTCCAGACTCGTAAAGAAATTACCTACCATGGAGGGTGGTTGTAATTATGACAGAGTACTTTCTGTGAAGTGCTTGGAACTTTAGCCAGTATTAGTACCCCTTCCTTCCATGTGCAGAATAAAGTAGAGTTAGAGCTCTTCTCACGTTCACCACAAACCCTCCTTCAATATGGAAGAATCAAGTGTCTATTTTCCAAATTCCTAGGGCTGGATCTGTAAGAATTTCTTACAGTTTAAGCTCTGTTGGTGTCATGCATTGATGTATGCTCGGAACCAGAATGGGAGTGGGGCCAGTCCAAAGCAGGTGCTTAATGGGTCTTTGTTGAATACATATATTGATAAATGGAACCTGAAAGCAAAATAACCTTTTCAGAAAATTCTCTACTCATTTTAGCTTTTATAAAATAGATTTTTTCTTCACATTAAAAGTAGCTATTTTTAAAATGACACTTTTATATCAGATTTTATTCCTATAAAGGTAATGGTCTCAGCCATTTCTAAAGAAAACTGGGGTTGTCAAGCTGCTAGAAAAATTTTCTCTATTCCCACAATTCTTTGTACCTTCTTTCAAGGAATAACCAAGATCTCTAACTTGAAGAATTCAATGAAGAAATAGTCTTAATTTTTTTTAATTTTAGAAATTGCTATTTAAGATTATTTTAGAACTTTAGTTTTAGGAAAAAAACCAGTCCTATGTAAATAAAAGTACGCTGGAGATTTTTAAAAGACTTGTGTTTCGGTGTTATTTATAGCTATTATTTGCCTTGTGTGGCCGTCCATCAATAGAGAAACAGCATTTTGAACCAATCTGCCGGAATTTGATCAGCAGAGATAGCCTGTTTGTACACTTCTGGTTACCAGTCAAAACCCTCAACAATCAAATTTCTTTCTGAAATGGTAACTATATCTCTATTATTCATTCTGTCAATATTTTTGGCCCTACCATTCACATTTCCTCTAGAAACATGGACATCATAGGTCCAGGGGGTGAAGCCCTTGGACAGATGGCAGTGGTACTGGCTCTGCTGTGGGGTCACTGGGGAACTCGGGCCAAGACATCTGATCCTTCTAGGTCTCGGTTTCCCCATCTGCAAATTGTTTAAGTTGGATAAGCAATTCCTAAATTTTTCTCTAACATTCTTACAAAATGCCTTTCTTTTGTCCTACTAAAATGATATTTTTATGGTAGAAAAATAAGAAACTGCAGAAATAAAAAAAAAACTTCTGAAATTATCACTTTTCTATATATATGTACTTACGTATAAGTGTGTACACAGCCACACGTGCACATACACACACATCCCTACAAAAGAAAGTGTGATTTATTATAAATGTTTTGGACCCCGCTTGACTAATCAGAATAAACATCCCAACCCAGTCCTGAGACCCACTTGCTGCCTTTGTCATTCTTTTTTATTTTCACTTTTTGGAAATAATGATAAATTCATAGGAAATTGCAGAGATAATATAGAGAGGTACAGTGTACCCATCCTCCAATTCTTGGGCTGCAAGAAATCTGGTTCTCATCATACACAACATATAATCCCTATACAATCCTATTACACACATAAAGTGGTTTCAGAACTGCTAACCCATACCCCATGAGAAACAAATTTACTAACTAAATTACTGCATTTGTGTATAGTTCTTACTGTTTTTCCCTTTACCAAATATTTTGTCCAGTCAGGCTGCAGTTTCTCCAAGTTGTTTAGGTTGGTTCTTTGCTTCCCCAACCTGATCTTCAGTGTGGTTTTGTTATTGATTGTCATGCAATTAAGTTCATTTGGTATTGTTTCTATTTCACTTTAGATTCCTTTGCATTCTGGTTGATTTTAATTCTTTATTTTGGGGATTTGTGAAACATTCCTGTGATACTAAGAGGTTAGAGCTATGCCAAGAGGTCTACTCAGAGAAGCATCCCTCTCTCTTTATCTCTACTACCCGTTCCTATTCCATGCTTCTTTCCAGCCTTTTCCCATATATTCTCTGTGTGTAACCAATCTCTTTAGTTTTTGGTTTATCTTTCCTGTATATCTTTTGCAAAAATTATGTATGTGTGTGTATTTTCTTAAATTCTCCTTTTTCTTATATGAAAGTAGCTTAGTATAGATATATATTTGCACTTTGTTTTTTTCACTTAACAAGATATTCTGAAAATCACATCATATTAGTTAAAAGAGATATTCCTTCATCTTTTTTGTTATAGCTACATATATTATTCTATTGTGTGGATGTACCATAGTTTTTTCAATAAATTTTTCTTTGTATGAGTATTTAGATAGTTTCTAATACTTTGTAATAACAAAAAATGCTGCAATGAATAATCCTGTACATATATGTATTTAATACTGTAGATTTCTAGGAGTGGAATTGCAGGGTCAAAAGGCACATAAGTAGTTTATTGGGTCTTGCCAAATTCCCTTCCAGAAGGGTTGTATTGGTTTGCATGTCTGCCAAGAATGTTTGAAGAGAATGTGTTATCTCACAGGTTTGCTAACAGGATGTGTTGTCCTACTTTTCATTTTTATAGATCCTTTTTGTTAAGGGTAGTTTTAGGTTCATAGAAAAACTGAATGGAAAGTAGAGAGTTTTCATATACTTCCTGCCCCACACATGCACAGCCTCCCTTACTGTCAACATGCTCCACTGATGAATGGTACATTTGCTACCACTGATGAACCCACACTGACACATCATACTCAACCAAAGTTCATAGTTTCTCTTAGGCTTCACCTTTGTTGTTGTACATTGCATGGGTTTTGACAAATGTATAATGACATATATCCACCATTATAGTATCATATAGAATCATTTCACTGCTCTATAAATTCTCCATGCTCTGCCTATTCATCCTTCCCTCTTCTCTAACAGCTGGCAACCACTGGTCCTCTTACTATCTTCATAGTTTTCCCTTTTCCAGAGTCATATAGCTGGAATCATACAGTATGTGGCCTTTTCAGATTGGCTTCTTTCACTCAGTAATATGCATTTAATTTTCCTCCATGTCTTTTCATGGCTTGATATGTCACTTCCTTTTAGCATTGAATAATATTCCATTGTCTAGATGTACCACAATTTCTTTATCTATTCATCTACTGAAAGACATCTTAGTTGCTTCCAAGTTTTGGCAAATAGGAACAAAGCTGCTATAAACATCCGTGCCTAGGTTTTTGTGTGAATGTAAGTTTTCAATTCCTTTGGGTAAATACCAAGAAGAGTGATTGCTGGATTGTACGATAAGAATATGTTTAGTTTTGTGAAAAACTGCCAAACTGTCTTCCAAAGTGGTTGTACCATTTTGCATTTCCATCAGCAATCAATGGGAGTTCCTGTTGCTCCACATCCTCATTTGCCAGCATTTAGATTTGTCAGTGTTTTGGATTTTGGCCATTTTAATACGTGTATAGTGGTATCTTGTTTTAATTTGGAATTCTCCAATAACATATGATGTTGAGCATCTTTTCATATGCTTATTTTCCGTCTGTATATCTTCTTTGGTGAGATATCTATTCAAGTCTTTTGCCCATTTTTAAATTAGGCTGTTTGTTTTCTTAGTTAAGAGTTTGTACATATTAAATGACAGCCTTTTATCAGCTATGTCTTTTGCAAATATTTTCTCGAAGTCTGTGGCTTGTCTTCTTATTCTTTTTACAGTGTCTTTCACAGAGCAGACATTTTTAATTTTAACAAAGTCCAGCTTCTCAATTATTTCTTTCATGGATCGTGCCTTCAATGTTGTACCTAAAAAGTCATCACCATATGCATAGTCATGTAGATTTTCTCCTGTGTTATCCTCTAGGAGCTTTACAATTTTGCATTTTACATTTATGTTTATGATCCATTTTGAGTTAATTTTGAAGAAGCACATAATGTCTATGTCTAGATTCATTTCTTGCATGTAGATGTCCAGTTGTTCCAGCACCGTTTGTTTTGCTACTTTTACGTCTTTGTCAATCTGAGAGGTAAGAAATAATACTTCAGTGCTGTTATAACTTGCTCTTTAATTATGAGTTAATTTGAATTTTTTGTTTATTTGAGGGCAATTTTTATCTATTTTTTGTGAATTGTTCATATATTTTTTCTATTTTTCTATCATTTTTTGTTCTTTTTTCTTGAATTTTTAAGAATTCCTTATATATTAGGAATCCTAAACCTTTGTATATGATACATGTTACAAATATTTTCTTGCTGTTTTTCAGTTGTCTTTTGATTTTGTTTATGGTGTTTTGTGCTATGCATTTTAACAAATTTTTCTGTAGTCAACTGTATTGATCTTTTCTTTATTGCCTCTAGGTTTTGTCATACTTAGAAAGTATTTTCCTACTCTGAAGTTAAAGAGGAATTCAGCCATATAGTACGTGTTTGGTTCCATTTTTTATATTTAGATTCCTAATCCATTTAGAGTTTATTCTTGTGTATGGTGTGAGATATGAATCTAATTTTATCTTTTTCCAAATGACTACTCTATTCTCCCAGCACCATTTGTTTAAAAATCCCTCTTTGCTTGGAGTTTGTCTTGATCACTGTGTTCTGAGACATATGCTTTCTGCTGTGGAGTATTTATTATTAATAGAAGCGAGATCTTTCCTTTTGTTTTTGCTCGAAGAATACTGTTTAAGTCTGAAACTTTTATAATTTGATTACCAATGAACTCTTGCTTCTCCTTGACATGCCACATGACATAGCAGTTTATCTATTGTGCTTGTCAAAATGGAATGCTGTCAGATACTGCAGTTCTCTCTGTATCTCAGCCTGTACTCTGTGACTGCAAGCTGGAGTGATGGGGATGGGTGTCTTAAATATCCTTTTGCAGAACATCCCTTGCTGTTCATAGTGGATGTTTAAATCACCACTCTAATATTAGGAAGCCAAGGCTCTTCCTGTATAACCACATTTACCACCCCTCTATCCAAACAGTAACTTGTAGGTTATAGACTATGGGGGATAGATATACTGTCTGCTTTGTTAACTAGTATCTCTATAGGGTCTAGTACAATGCCTCACACATAGTAAGCAGTAAATTAAATCTTTGTTTAATGACTATGAGAGTGAAAGAATAAATGAATGAGTGGTTTATTACTGCTAAATCATTACAAGTCTAGTGTCGGAACAGCTATGATATCAGACTACTAGACATTAAATCCCATTTTTCAATCATATTTAAATAAGACAGATATTTATAATTATATGCTCCCACTAGGGATCAATTATCCTTGGGGGTTTCTACTATGGATCGGGTATTGAACCAGCACATTTCACTTCTCTTAGCTCATTAAATTCTCATCACAACCCTATGAAGTAGATATTATTAGCCTGCTTAACAATGGGGGAGGGGAAGGTCAGAAGGTTTCAGTGATTTGCAAAAGATGACACAGCTACAAAGTGAAACCAGGTCTTTGGGCTTCATGTCCACTCATCTTCCTCAAAAGCATTTTAAGAAGTGTTAAAATTTTTTCCCCAAAAATGTAGAACCTAAGAGAATATAATGATGGTCACAACTGTCCGTTACCCACCCCTTACAATGGCTGATGTGTGATAATTTACTGATATCTACAAACTATTTCTTGAAAAGGTGTCAGGACTTTGCTGCTTCTTACAATATTATTAGCATATCCCGATCTGAGCAGGTAATAAATAATTCAGACTGAATTTGGCAAGAACAAATATTTGTCCTTTCCTACTTTCTGTTGGCTTGGGAGGAAATTATTTTCCCTCTTCAATTGTTTACTGAACAAAAATGCGTTTACATTGTTTTCTAAGCCAGCTGTGTGGTCTGGCCTATTTTTCCCCATTGCTTTGATGAATAAATTGTGCAAAATCTACTTGCTCCAGTAACAGAGGATGCTGCTAAGAAAACGTTCAGTTAGATTCATACAATAAAGCACACCAATCTGGTGTCTGGGTCAGATTGAAGAAATCAATTCTCCCTTGGTTCCAAAGAGGTCATTTTATTCTGGATGACAAACTTTGATATAACTTTTTTAAAAATGAAAATCTTTATTTAGAACCACTCTGGGTTTTCCTATGGGTCAATAGTTGTATTTAATATATGTAAAGATAAGTCAAAGGCAATTTCAAACAACGATAACGTTTTCTTAGTCAGGGCTTACTGATCCCTTCCTGATAACAACAGGATAAAAATACCATGCATTTATCTAGAGTGTTTTATTGTCAGCACAACATGGTCTTACATTTGGAGGCAGCCATGATGCATGGAAAGGAAGACTGAAAATGAGTTGGATTTGGAGTCAGACATCCTAGGTTCGATTTCCAGCTGAATGACTTGCTAGTCACTTGGCTAACCAAGTGTCTTACCCTCCATGAATCAAAAACGTAGAGATTTAAATGAGATTTGCATACAAAAGCCTTCTATAATGATCTAAAACACCACGCAAATGTAACATTTTTTATTCCTATCATTTTTTTTCCTATTGATTTAGTTAGGTAGGTAAAGATGGTAACACCTACAGAGACTTATTTGAGACAGGAGTAGAGTGAGCCTTCTGGTTATGTCCATTTTGTAAGGAGAGAGTTGCAATTGGAGAGTGAGGGAGCTCAGGTTTCCCTGGCCAATCTTTCAACAGTTTTTTAATGCATAGGACTCTGTGCCAAGTTCTCTCGTAGGTGCTGGGAAGAGGCTGAAGAAGACCATGCTTACCCTGCTTACCACAATTGTGGTGCTGCATAAGATTCAGGAACTATTATAAAGAGTAAGTCCTAATCCTTCCCCTCAAGGCGCTCACAGTACATTGGGAAGGAAAGGTTGATGCACAACTAAATAATTGTGATTGATTTGACCCACTTCACAGGTTCCAGAATAAAGAACATTACATTTCTATTGTTTTTCAGATTCTTGGCTGAAGTCTCATTTGCTTCAATTTGCCGTAAGATTGCATTCTCTTCTGAGTTCTTCTTCCCCTACACCAACTGGCCAAGAATTATGGGATCAACTCTATTTCCATATAATAGAGAGAGAGTAAAGCAAAATTATAAATCCTCTTGTGACCCACCACTATGTTACATTTACGTGGTGTTTTAGATCATTATTGAAGGCTTTCGTATGCAAATCTCATTTAAATCTCTACGTTTTAGGTTCACAGAGGGTAAGACACTTGGTTTAGTCAGGTGAGGTTGTGGTTCTTTTGCTGCTCCCTGGTGTCATCCAAACTACCATTTGTGTCCCTGAGGTGTAGCTGGCAGCATTTCATGGTTATAGCTCTCTGGCTTACACTCACATGCCCACCATGGTTCTCTCACAGCAGCCTTGTAAGAGTAGCTACTAAGAGGGCATTTCTTGTCTTTTTCCCATGAACTGTCCATTGTGGTTGCCAGTCAGGGCTAGAGCACTTGAAGTGTGGTTAGTCCAAATTGAGGTGTACTGTAAGTAGAAAATACACCCTTGATTTCAAAGATTTAATACAATAAAAGATAATATAAAATATCTCATCAATAATGTTTGTATTAATTATTTCTTGAGATAATATTTTGGATATACTAGGTTAAATAAAATGTATTAAAATTATGCACATGTTTCTTTTTACTTTTTTAAATGTGGCAACTAGAAAATTAAAATTGCGTATGTGATTTTTATTATATTTCTGTTGGATATCACTAGTTTAATCTTTGGTGTTTTTAGATTAATTGTCCAAACTACTTCTTTCCTCATGATGATTTCTCCTTTGATGGCCTTTGGTGTTCTTTATTACTAGCAACTTTCAGTTCTGACCATCTTAATTCATCAGAAACACTCTAAAAAATAGGCCCCTAAAAGAGAAAGGGGTCAGAATCTAGATCCCTCTCCTCCCAGGAGGTTTCTTTGCTTGTATGCAAATTTACTGACCCCTGCCTCAGCAACCAGCAGCCAGAGGAAATCAGTGTATATCAATAGAAATTTGGAGGGGCTACCTTGTCAAGCCCCTCCCATAGAGTGAGCATCCACCTTTCTTCCACTTAAGAAATTTAGAATTACTCTAGTGATTTCTCTCAGAGTAGAGACAACTCGGTGCCTCCACCCAGACAAGGTGAAGCTGTTCATGCTTAAAGTGGCATAATTTATAATGCAACATGACAAGCCTCTTAATCTGTTTCATTCTTATCATCTGTAAAATGGGCATGGCCCTCCATGCCTACTTGGCTAACAAAGTCCAGAATGTTGTTGAGAAATCATATAATATTGCGATCAAAACCCAAAAACCAGGAGATGAAACAATCAAGAGTGTTTAAATGGTGTCCCCTGCACATCAGCTCATCTCAGAGAGAAAAAACAAAAAGAGTCAGCTGATGAGATTGAGTCAGCTAGAGATGTGACGCCCCCAGAAGCATAAGAAATGTGTGAGAGCTTCAGGCATAACCTGTGCATGCCAGCATCAAAGCGCTGATAACATGCTTACTAACCCACGGGCCAAAAAAAATGCTCTGGTGATCCCACAGCCAGACCACCATCCTCCAAGAAAGTATTCCCCACTGTAACTTAAATTATCAGAAAGGTCTTAGTGTGGATTATAGCAAACATTTTAATACATCTTTCTCAGCTACGATCTTGAAGCACCACTGAGCTGAATTTTAAATATGGTCTTATTAGCGTATCCCTTCCTACAGCTCAGAAAATGCAGGGAGGGGGCTGGCCCCATGGCGTAGCGGTTAAGTGCACAAGCTCTGCTGCTGGCCGCCAGGGTTTGGATCCCGGGCGCGCACCGATGCACCGCTTGTCAGGCCATGCTGTGGTGGCGTCCCATATCAAGTAGAGGAAGATGGGCACGGATGTTAGCCCAGGGCCAGTCTTCCTCAGCAAAAAGAGGAGGCTTGGCATGGATGTTAGCTCAGAGCTGATCTTCCTCACAAAAAAAAAAACAAAAAAAAAGAAAGAAAATGCAGGGAGGAACTTAGAATCCTCCTAGAATGTGAAATATTGAGATTTGAATGGAATGTGGAACTAGGAGGGAACTTTCTGGGATGATGAAAATGTCCTGTATCACTATTGGGGTGATGTTTGCACGAATGTATACATTTGTCAAAACTCATCAAAATGTACATAAAATCTGCATTTTATTGTATGTAAGTTATACTTCTATTTTTAAAAACGTGGAAAAAAAAAGAGTCATTTTCCAAGTTTAAATGCAATTTCCTTATATCACAGCCATCATGAGTCTATGGGTTCAATCTGACTTCAAGATTCATCCATACACACAGTCTTCTCTTCTCCACGTCTTTTTATAAAATTTCTATCCTTTGCTATTTTCCCAAGAAGTGGGGAGAAAAGGAAAAGTAGCCTGAGCATGAATAGGCTTTTTTCACCAGAGAAAGGGTTGTGCAAGCACCTTTAAAAGATGAGAGAACAATTCTGCCTCCATCAGATGTCTAGTTTCAGAGACTGTTTTAATGATAATTGGCCTATAACGGTTCCCTTAGCAACTGGCAATTACATCTGAAACAGAACTTGGAGTTTGAGAAAAAAAATCTTGGATTGTTCTGGTCACTTTGCCAAAGGGGCCAGCATGTGGAAAAAACATCTTCCATTTCAAACAAACTGAAGTTAAAGATAACATAGCTTTAAAATAGAGAGAGAAACTGGCTTCACTGCATTCTTTTCCACTTCCTTGATAATCGGTCAGAAAAGTTTAATCTAGACTTTGGCCCATCCGTGTCTGTTGATCCATCACATTCAAACAAGATCCATGATGACAAAGTAAATTGGGATGTGGACCACCAAAAGTAAATTCTCTGCCACACATTTTGTGATTTTTCAAATCCTGAGAAAGTAAGCAATCTTGTCTCGGTGTAAAAGTGGTCTCAAATAAACACCAAAAGATCATGGGGATTCTAATAATAATAATTAATAATAATATTTATGCTCCAGTTTCCTGACTTTTTTTCTTTTTTTTTAACAGTTTTATTTATTTATTTATTTTTTTATGAGGAAGATCAGCCCTGAGCTAACGTCCATGCTAATCCTCCTCTTTTTGCTGAGGAAGACCGGCTCTGAGCTAACATCTATTGCCAATCCTCCTCCTTTTTTTTTTTTCCCCAAAGACCCAGTAGATAGTTGTATGTCATAGTTGCACATCCTTCTGGTTGCTGTATGTGGGACGTGGCCTCAGCATGTCCGGAGAAGCGGTGCGTCTGTGTGCGCCCGGGATCTGAACCTGGGCCGCCAGTAACAGAGCGCGCGCACTTAACCGCCAAGCCACGGGGCCGGCCCTCCAGTTTCCTGACTTTGATGAGTTCTCTTCTCTTTGACTTGCAGTCGTAAGGTGATAATGATGATGATGATGATGAGGGTGGTGGTGGTGATGCAGCTGCTTATGAGAATGTTGGCGGTGAAGGAGAACGTGGGCAGCAAATTTATTGCCCACAACAATTTCACACTAGAACTTTCATTTTGTGGCTGGAATTCTCTTCATTCTTTTGCTCATACTATCCCATAACATCAAGACTATGTTCTCTGCCTAATTTACAAACCTATTCAATCTTGTCTTCCACTGCTCCTAAACATGCGTCTTTCCCACCAGTGAAACTTTTCTCCTCACCATCACTTGATCAATATATGCTTATTTTATGATAGGAAGGTTCAACCTGGAATAAAAAATAAACTCCTAATTATAAAGGAAATATTTACTATCTTTATATGTATTTTCTTTTTTTCCCCAATGTTAATTGAGTGCATATGAAGCACAAGATACTATATTTGACAGATATAAAAGCACATACTCATTAAAAAATTCTGATACATTAATATATACGATATGGACATATACATAAATAGATAGATGCAGATTACAGAGTTATAGAAAAACTATGAAATCACGAGCAGCCAAATTTTCTAAAATGGCTGTATTATGGGACATTGGTTTTCAAAAGTTCAAAAACCTGCAGTGAAAGTTTTTATGATAAGAGCAATCATTGAAAGGATCAACCGACCTTGCCCTTTTCTGTTACAAGTCAGAAAATAAACAGTGAAAGTGTATCTTAGTGGTTTGCAAGTGATTCGGAGCAGGATGCTCAACTATTAGAAAGCCATCGATTGGGCTGGAGGAAATGAGTTGGCTGCAGCATGAGATATAAGCCAATGCCCAGGACTATGAGGTCAGGGAAGGATGCCAAGGTGTACTGCATTTCTTGGCAGGAATTCAAGCTCATTGCTAAAGGTCTGCTTTTATTATGAATCCAGGTTTTCCAGCCTTTGCAAAACTCTTACCTTGATATTCAATATTTTTCACTCAGCATTTCCATCTTTCAAGATTCTTGATACTGGTATAAAATGTTCCTCTTTGATTATAGTCCCCAAACCCACATTTTTAGCTTAAAATTAATGCACTGCTTTTAGATTGACTATTCTTTTAGACTGACAATCAACTTTGTTCAGAGACTCTATTTGCAGAACTATTTCTCACTCTAGAAAGTAAGCAAGTTTGCCAAAAGTATTACTCAGAAAAAAATATTAATGGTTCAAGAATATCAAAGCCATTAGCCACTCTTAGCAGACTGCTTTAAATAAGGTGTATTGGGAAGGGTCATGGCTGAACGGGAAACCAGCAGACATCAGTTCTATTCTGGGCTTGACTTCTGTGTGACCTTGAGCAATTCACTCAAATTTTTTGCAGTCCAGTTTGCTCAGGTTTCAAAAAATTGTAATGATAATACCAGGATGTTGTGGAGACTCATCAGATTAGCAAGATGCTTTGGATTCCTGAGATACAGGCTAATGTAGAAATAGAGGATATCCAAGACTTGCCTCACAGTGATACATCTTGTATTCTATGTACTGAATTCTCCTTTTTCCTTTCCTCGCTACTTCAAAGTCACACGAATTATTCCTTTCAAACCCTGTACTGTTCTATTTGAATTGTTGCGCGGTTACAAATGATGGGATAAATGTATACTCTACTAAAATCAGTTCATTTCAATTCAACACAAGAAAGATCGATGGAGTACTTACAGAAAATAGGTTATTTGATGATAATCCATAATACCCTAATATTAAAAGGGTCTCTTATCTTCCCTTTCTTTTTCCTAACCATAAAGAATCCAAAGTTGTTTTATTAACACTATCTCATATTTATCAAGTGATTACTAGCTGCTAGGCATTCTGGTAAACACTTTGTTCACGTTATCTCATTTAGTTGTCGTAACTCCATGAGATGTGTTTTATTAGTATCCTCATTTTACAGACCAGAAAACTGAGTGAGGATTAGCAAAGACTCAGAATCACTCAAATTATCAGGAGCATAACTGTCATTCAACCTTGTGTCTCTTAGCTTCTAGCCACTCACTTATACTTTCCCCAAACTAATGATTGTCAAATGTGAGTAAGCTTTTGAATATTTGACATACTTGTTAAAGTTGCACATTCCTGAGACCCACACACATAGTACTACTGATGCTATGACTTGTTTATTGCACCTTAGAGACATGTCCAAGGATTGAAAGTGAGGGGCTCTGCTGAGGACTCAGGGAGCACTTAGAGTCAGAACAAAGACCTTAGAGGGACCAGCAGGGGATTCTCTTGTTGCCAGATTGAGATAAGTAGATGGGTACAGCAAACCTTATGGTATTCAGTTATTGGGTGGTTAAATAAGTGTAACTAGAGATTGACAAAATGCAATTGTACTTCTATACCTCAAGAACAAGTGTTTCTTTTAGTATCACTTAGCCACAACCCAACTCTTCCTCCCATTAGCCAGTGAACTGCAATGGGAAACTGCAGTAAGAGAGTCACTATGCTACTGAGTCTCAACCTCAGCACTACTGACATTTTGGGCCAGATAAATCTTTTATGTTGTGAAGATTGTTCTGTACCTTGTGGGATGTTTAGCAGTATCCATGGCCTCTAGAAACCAGTAGCATGCCTTCTCTAGTTGTGAAAATGAAAAACATCTTCAGACTTTGTCAAATGTCCCCTGAGGAGCAAATCTCATTGCTTGAGAACCACTGATCTATGTTAGATTGGATAACTCAGGACGTTGGGGAGGTCCTGCTGTGGAAGTCTATTTTTCTCATAACACTTCTTACTTGAAAAGGATCTTTGAAGAATCCAGAGTTCAACAGGCCTGTTTTTTGCTCTTAAGGCATCTATATTCTAAGAGAGGGAATACCACATTTGCGTGTATAACAACAATATAAAGTGTCGGTGGCTGTTTAAAAGGTTTCAAGGGCTGTATGAACCCAATGGCAGGTGCCCACTCCAGACTCCTAGAGAAGCCCTGAATATCAGGACTAGGGTAGGAAAACAATTCAACCAAGAAGAGAAAGAAGACTAATCAGAAATAAAGGCTGAGAACCACAATTTGGAGTAGCTATGGTGGCCAAGGGAGGAGTTTTAGGGACATAACTCCACTCACGGGCACATGCTCCACAGAGGGAGAGAGAGGGGGATGTGGAACAGCCAGGAGGATGATGGAGAGTCAGCCACTGTTGACAGGAACTAGAGCACTTTGAGCCGAGGGGGCAGCAGGCAGATCTCGGGCAGTGAGAAGTGAAGAAAGATGAGGACATGGAGGCAGGAGAGAAAACCGCTTTGGGAAAGCTGTGTTTGGAAAGGAATGAAAGTTAGAGCCTAAGGGTAAAGCAGAAGAAAAGGACAATTTAAGCCAATGTATTCACAGAATGACTCCAGAACTAGACAGACTGGTTTACAACACAATAAAGGTATGAAAAGGTATGTGGTTTAAGTAATTGAACCACTATGAAGATTATGCAGTACACAAAGAGGACAGGAAGTAACTGGCCAGAACTCTGGTTTGGGTTATTTCGAAGCACTGAAAGAAAAGCGGTCATAGGAATGGATCTTCCTTTCTTGCTACCACTTCCTTGAGAAATCATAGAAATAAGAAGCCTTTCTCTTAAGGCCTTTAGGAGCCAGAGAGCTCTTTAAAACATTGTCCTTTCTTGATCATGCAACTGGTGCTGTGCTAGAAAAAAGTTTATCAACTGCCTCTCTGGGAAAAAACAAAACAAAATAAAGCAAAACGGAACACTCCGATTTGTAAAGTCTGCTGATTTCAGTGGTGTAAATACTCCCATGTGGCTACTTTTAAGCTACCATCAAGAAGCCATTGAACAAGGGATTGGGAAGAAGCACATCTGATTGGCTCTTGCCAGCTAGTGTGAGCAGGTTTCGAGCCTGTGTGAGCCAGTGTGAGCTAGCTTCATCACACCAGGGTGCCTCAGTCTCCTCTAAGTCAAGCTTTCTGGAATGCCATCTTCCCAGCATGTGTGCCTTGACTAAACATTTGGGCAGAACTAAAACTTTCAAGGGAAAGGCTTTTCAAGTGCCCACTTGTCTCTAGGTAATAGTTTCCATTTTTTCAACTTGCCATGCGCAGCTCCACTTAGAATGTACAGTAATGATATATTCAGGCGGCAGAAAACCAACTTGAAACTCATAGGACAAATGTGGTCCACCAAAGATTTTAGAACAACAGCAACAAAATAATAGTGAAAAAGTGGCCGAAATAAATGGCTTATGTGGGTAGAATTTAAATTGGTAGCTTTTGTTGTTTGGTTATTTGAAGGAGATTTTGATTTCATGCATTTGGACAGACAGTAGCAGCCATGGTTATCTACGTGGTTCTCAAGGAGCAGCAGTGTAATAGATAGAGTCACTTCTAGCCCTGTTAGCAATCTGCAATCCTGACAGGGGCATAAGAGGGAACAGTTTCTAGTCCCTCAGATAGGAGCAGGGGAGTGGGGAAGGACAGAGGATGTGGTTGAATTCACTGTATCTAGAACTTCTCACGTTTAATTCCACTGAAGTTACATCATGAGACTGGGACATTGTAAAACCTTCTGACTTAAGTAAAATGATCTTGGATAAAACTTTCATGTGCCCTTGTCTTTTGTTTCTTGTTCATTACAGTGATGCCAGGAATAAATCTTCACTCATCAGTGTCATCAGTATAAGGTCCAAATGGCTACACATATATGGTCCAGTTGCCCATTGAAAATTTTGGGGGGGGGGTATTTTTAAAATAACATATTTGCGTGTTATCAAAATTTGTAAAAAATAAAAAATAACAGTGAATGATGAAGGGGAAAAAACGCCTATAATCTGAGAGGCACCTATGTAACTTTGTTTTTTCTTTGTAGCCTTTTTTTCTATTATTTTTCTACTATATCATCTTATCCGCAAGGTGTTTATAATAGTGAGGTATGTTTTTAGTTCATATCTTCCTTTTGAAAAGAAGTATTAGTGGATAGATACTGATGAGAGAAATAAGCTTGTTAACATACTCCAATTCTTACCTTTTCTGCCCCCGACTCTATGTAAATTAAAGATATGAATCCAGGCTGCTACAAAATGGCAGGATATTTAATTCCTTAGTTTGAACTCAAGGCAGGTGTGTGGTTTGGAGGGCTCTCTGGGAAATAAGAACAGATCTCTTTGTTTGTTTAATAACTGGATGATGTTGAGTTACCTCATTAGGCCCATGCAGGTTTAATGATGCTTTACTGAGGATACATTGAAAAGTCCCTGCAGAGGGCAAAACATTGTTTTCCTTAAAGGTTTCTAAGGCATTTGTAACCCTTTCTCTATAATTGCCCCATTTGGCTTTGACTTTATTTTAATAGCACAGACCTTTTCCCAAACGTTTGCGTTTGTCGTCTATCTTCATTCCTCTCACACAACTTTCAGTAGAGTGTTCTTGCTGGAAAGCCTATAACCAGTTCTCATTGGGCTCTGTACTCATGGAGTGTTGGGGGTCATGAAATTTTCATCTTTTTACCCCTTATAGCACCCATCCCCGTGGATACTAATGTTGACAATCTCTGACATTTTCAGGACTTCATTGTCTACCTGGCCCTTTCACAAATATTTGCTCAGTCCATCATCATATCCATGGGAAGGAAACAGGAGAGGATTTTATTGAGGAGAGTGATACAAGGGGAAACTCAAGCATCTGAAACAACATTAGTAGCCATTTTGGAGGTAAATGTCAATCAGTGGCTGTCTTAAACCTTTCTCAACATTGTGCTTTGCTTTCCTCTCCTCTTTTGTTTATCTGAAAGCATCTATTTTCTATTTAGACAATACCTTTTTATCATAGAAAATTGTGTGTGTCATCTTGGTGCTCCCGTTACCTGTTGACGCTAGATGATGGGTCAGGTGTTTATGGCTCAACATAATGTGCCTGGTGCCATGACGGTCTCAGTGGCCTAACTCAGAAGGAGGCAGGCTTCCAAAGAGTGTACCATCCAAAATCTCAAACAGGAAGGTGAGATCATCATATCAGTCCTTTGGGAACAAATGCCTCTGAATTTGAGGTGTAAGTCACATTTCTAGACTTGCTCCTCTAATCTCCCATGCTAGCAGCAAGCAAATGTGCTGTTGGATATTAGGACTGGGGTGGGCTACAACAGGATTAGATTGGGAAAGGCATTTTAATAGGCAATAGGATTTATGAGTTTTCATGAAACAAAACAAATAACTTTCTCCTTGGAATTGAGCTAGAGACTGCAACTTCTACTCTCATCACCCATCCATGGCGTCAATAATTTTTTCTAATATTCTACGAGCTACTAACTGTCTTATCCCTGACAAATCCAGGGAGCCTTTCCTGAAAGTTGTGTGTGTCAGGGAGGCAGGGAGGGTGTTGAGGGATTCTGGTAATAATAATGGTGTTATTATCCCACATCAAATGAGCCTCAGAGTGATTTTCCTGATGTTCACAATTGCTCCAGAGTAAAGATGGAATTTAAATCCAATTCTTCTGATATCAGTCCTTCTAACTCTGAACCCAATTTTCTGTCCTCTCCAGCCCTGTTGCCTCCTGAATATAGAGTGTTCAATAAAGATTTATTGAACTAGATTGAATGGAACTGCAGACCAAAGGGAGTTTTAGACCTGCCTTCCCAATAAAGATAATTTCCTCTGGACCAGATTCTCAGCTTTCTGTTCTGCCTCTGAGTTCATTTGATAAGACACTTGATTTGGGCTTGTTTTAGCAGCTAAGTTCAGTTAATATTTACTTTAGGAAAGTGGGATTAGTGAAGATAGGTGGGGAATGAATTATACATTTTCTGAGCAACTGAAGGTCACTAGGAAAATATGCAGCTGCCAGAGACTTCCAAGTGAGGGTTGCACAGAGAGAGCTGGAGGCTATTTCCAAATGTTCTGGTTTCCGTTTATTGGAGTCACTTTAGAAGTGGTGAACTGGGACGAGTAGGCTGTTAATTCAAATAAAAGGGAACGTTTTAAAAGAGAAAGTGACACATTTCTATGTAAATATAGAGAAGGCAGCTCCCAAGGGCTGGGAGACAGTGTAGGCCATGGGGGTGGGAGAATCACAGCTGAGTATTTTGTTGAGTCAATATGTGTAAGAAGCCAAGAAGAAGGGTGAGGGGTAGGGAGAACCCACTCGACCAGCGAAACAGACTCTGGCAAGGGCAGTCATTCTAATGCAGAGTCCCAAAAGTGTATGGAACTCAGGTAGCATTTTGAATAATGTTTGCACTGGAAATTTCTCTTCAGAGGAACCAAAAATCTCCTGTAGAATGAAACTGGATCTTGATATTGGGGAATAATAACAGCTCATAGATCATCCTTCATCCCCCTGCCTCATACACCAGGCACTGTGCTATGTACTTTCCATGAATTAGCACATTAAATCCCCACAACAGCCCTATGTGCTGGGGACAATAAGACAAAATTTACAGATGGGGAAACACTCTAAAAGTTTGATTTCTTTGCCCCAATTCTTAAGCCCAAAGTGGAGGATCAGAACGCAAACTCAATCCTAGTTGATGTCAAATTGTTGCTGTGTATCATGTACCAGAGTACCTCAGAGTATGTGCTATGTTGTTTGGAGTGTCCCACAGGAAGATGGATTTGAAGCACTAAAATTTGGGTGTTTTATGGGTTTCCAGAGTTCTTTTCTATCAAAGGGAAACCTTAATCTTTTGGAGAGTAAATATCCAACCCTCATCAGCTGATAAGGCTAAGGTTAAGGATCATCTTCTTTCTCTATTTAGGATTGACTGACTCAGGAACAGGGCAAATGTGGACAGGTGGGTAGGGTTGGCTAGGCCTTTCAGCAAGAGAGAGCTGGTGAAAATAAAGGCAGATGAAGAAATGTTGTCTGAGTGACATTCATTATTCAATCAACAAATATTTGTTGAGTGTCTGCCATTTTCCAAGCAAGGTCCTAGGCACCAGGATGCAGCACGTGCTGCAGGGAACAAAACTATAATTTAAAAGGAGCAGAGGCTTTGGTGGCAGGCAAATCCCAGTATTATCACCAACTAGCTAAGTGAACTTGGGCATGCTACTTAACCACTCTGAGCCTCTGCCTCTTCATCTAACATAGACCTAATGAAGCCCAGCTCTGAGAGTTACTGTGAGGAGTAAATAAAATAATGCATGTAAAATGCCTGGGTCATGATAGACGCACACTTAAATAGTAATGATAATTCTCTTCATCATTAGAGATTTAATGCATGTCCAGTTTTCATCATAATGCTATAAGGTGTTATCTTTCTCTGTGTCTCCCTTCTAAGTATTCTATAGAATCTAGACGTTTCACCCTGTTTCCTGTAGGATGCTAAAATATCAATGGATTTAGGGGCCTTAAATTCTACATTTCCATGGGGCTTTACTTACCCTCTGCCTCCTTCTTTTCTTCCACATGGTATGATTGATATGATGATTAATTCTGTGTGTCAACTTGGTGCCCAGACATTGGGTAATTACTATTCTGGGTGTGTCTATGAGAGTGTTTCTGGATAAGATTAACATTTGATTTGGTAATCTGAGTAAAGCAAATCACCCTTCCTAGTGTGGGTGGGCCCTATCCAATCAGCTGAAGGCCTGAATAGAACAAAGAGGCTGACGTTCCGAGAGTAAGAGGGAACTTCTCCCGCCTGACTGCCTTAAGTTGGGAAATCAGTCTTTTCTTGCCTTTGGACTTGAACTGAAACATTGGTTCTTCTTGGATCTTGAACCTGCTGGCATTTGGTCTGGCTCTTGTTCTTAGGCCTTCAGACTTGAACTAGAACATTGGCTTTCATGGGTCGCCAGTCTCCAGCTTGCTGACCACATATCTTGGGACTTCTCAGCCTCCAAAACTGCATGAGCCAGTTCCTTTTTTTTTCTATCTATATCTATCTATCTATGTATCTATCTATCTATCTATCTATCTATCTATCTACCTACCTACCTACCTATCATCTATCTATTTATAAAATATAATATACAATACACTATATATAATACATTATATACTATATACAGTGTATTTTATACATAGTCTATTGGTTCTTTTTCTCTGCAGAACCCTGACTAATACAGTTGAGGATACTGAAGTGTAGGAATGGGATCTTCCCAAGGTTATCCTAGTACCCAGGGAGAAGGCAGGGTAATTTCTTGCTCTCTTGCATCCAGTCCAGGGCTCTTCCTGTATAATTCTTCACTTCATGCTGCCTTTCAGTAATAGATGCTACTTCATAATTAAAGAAGAAGAGAATGTAGACCAAAGTTCTTCACAAGATGAGATGGGACCTAAACTTGACAGTCACGATGCTACCTAGACTGAGAAAGATGGCCCTACAATGTCCGAGGGAAGGGGAGTGGATTACCACTTGTTCAGCACATACTGTGTACCAAGCATGCTCAAACCTATTGTTCTTTTAATCCTCATAGAAATCTACTCTTGTCTCTGTTTTCAGATGATGTCACTTCCGAATTCAGACCTCATATTCTCACCATAACAACAAACTCACTCCCTAAAACTGGTGTGAGGAGTAGATGGAATGCACCCTGAGATCCCATTCCAAAACTCCTAGTAGGAGAGGACCGGAGGGGACCTGAAGGTGTGTGAGACGGCTGGGTTCTGCTTATTACCCTGATTCTAGTCTTCCATCTCCAGTCCTGTGCCTCTTTATCACCAGCCCCATACGCCTGTGTGGTGCACATGAACCTGGGAAGATGCCAGGGCCTGGCAGGCAATGCTTGTTTTACAGCCAAGCACACCTGCTTCCTGCAGCCTGCCAAACCCTTTAGTTGCTGGCTGCTGGGCTGGATGATCATCTCCCTTCAGACCCCATGCTGGATTCTCTTTCCATGGAAGAAAGAATTTCTCTCTCTCTCTTTCTTTCTCTGTCTTTATCTCCTTCTGTCTTTCTCTCTCTGTCTCTGTCTCTGTCTCTCCCCCTCCCACCCCATCTCTGCCCCTCTCCCTCTCTTTCCCTTCCCTCTTCGTTTTTGGTTGGACTTTGTTCTTGTTTTACAAAAATAAAAAAAAAAAAAAGAAAGAAAAAAACCTCTTTTGAATGCTTTTTGCTGAAACTTGTAGACAGGGCTCATTCTATCCAAAAGCCCTGTGCCTCTGGCCTCCACTTTTCTTCCTTAATTTCATACTTATTTCCTTTTGCTGCATTTTCTTCTGGCAGAATTTTTACCAAGCCCTAAACACTGGTGTTTGTTCTGACTGATGATCTGCTATTTGTCATGCAAATAGGATTTTGCTTCAAACATGATTTTAATTTGATGGATGTTCTGGTTGTTTGTCATACAAGCAAGATCTTGCTGGCAGAACATTTTTTTAGCCAAGTCTGGTAACTCCTCACATTCCCACAGTTATTCTAGGCATTTAGTCTTATTATATAAGGCCCACAATTTTGGGGAATTAAAACCACTTTGATTATATTCATTAAATTTATAATCCATCACATCTTCACATATCAATATGAATGCATCTTTATGATGGTTTTTTAACTGGCTAAAAATAACTATGATTTTTCAATGTTTTATATGTATACATATATAGGTACACATACAAATGTACACATTACTACGTATGTATATATGCACATACATGTAAATTCCTATGCATGCATATATATTTCAATGTTATGCTTCTGCAATTATTTTTATCCATATTCATGAAAATAATGATGTCCTTTGTTTATAAAAAAGAAAAGAAAGATCTAGATCCTGGTGCCCAGTTTCAGATGTTGAGAGGAGCATCAATAGTAAAGGTCTGGGGATGTTAGGATGCTGTGTGCCCAGAGAGAAAGGTGTTTGTGCAAGGAGTTCCTAAATAGATGTAACAGAGGAGCCAGAGCTGCAGCAGGACTAGGGATATGCAGAGGAGGTCAGAGGTCAGCTCCAGGGCAGCAGGAGAGAGGGCCTCATTATCTCAGGATAATTCATACTGAGATAAGACCATTTAAAGTGAATTCACGTATTTTGAGAAAATAATAAAAGCAAATTTGATTGGGATAATGTATGACAAATGAAACTAACAGTTATGAAAATAAGTTTGTCTTATATGTAAAAATTATAAATGCAATCGTAATCTGATTCTTAAAATGAACAAAGAATGGATCAAGCGGATTTCATTGTTTTGGAGGTGGCTGCCTGATTCTTATTATAAACATATGAGATCCGGATAAAATATCCTTCACTTCCGAATTCTCTTTCATATCATGACCTTAAAAAGAGTATGTTTTAAAAAATATTTAGTACTTTACTCATTGTTCCGAGACCTCTTCTTAATCTTTTGATAAATTATTCTCTCTTGAAATACTTTGTCGGCTTTGTAGTTTGTCTCTTCTTCAAGTATTAAGTGATTTAACCCTGCCACTTTCTTATCTATCAATGATTTTACAGAAGAATTGGGACCTTCCGCAAGACCACTTTGATCAATTTAACAAAATCGCTTGCAAAACTTGCAGTTCCTTTCCAATTACTTTGTATTGTATTCCTCAATATGGGAAAACCATTCAAAACAATCGATGCATTTATAACATCTGACAACCATTGAGAGTCTAACCAACAAGATGTTGATACAATAGATCAGGGTGAATACTAGTATTAGAAGTGAGATATGTGTGAGTACTGACTCACTTTATACACAGCAATTTCATTAATGAACAATGTTTCGGTTATTTTGACTTTTGCTTTCTTAGAAACTGTGTGACTATAGGAACAGCAACAGTAAGAATTGAATAAAATATGACATCTTTAGTCAAGAATTGTGTGTAAGGTCTAGATTCTCAATTAGAAGCCAAAAGTAAGGGAGTGTTCAAGGTCCAGAGATACAGGAAATAGACCAGAAAGGAGAAAGTCAGAGTAAATGGCTTATTCCACAGGCCTTGGATGAGGCTTACATTTTCTGAATCTGGTTTCTGCTGAGGGCTGACGTAGAGGTGACGGACACCTTGGAATTATAACGATGCCATAGATTAGGTTCCCTAGGAAACATACTGAGGTGGAAATTAGCATGCAGGGAGTTTTATCAGGGAGTGCTTTTAGAGTCCACACCAGTGGCAGGGAAAAGAAGGAAGAAGGATTTGGCAGAAGGAGAAGGCAAGTTGTGACACAGTCTTGTCAGAAGACTCAGCTAAACTTCTGAGGCTGGAATAACCTTTCAGAGTTGTCCTGAGTTGAGAGTGAGGGATCCACGTCTGGTTTACACCCTCACGTTGAGCAGTCATGGGTGCAGTCAGTCCCAGGAAGGTGATGTGAGTTTAGGCAAGTGCCCTTTCTAGCAGAGGCTCCCTATTAGGGTGCTAATGTGTGAGGCTGTCTGACGAAACAGTCCTTGGAATTCAGGATAATAATACTGATAGTAGTAACTCATGTTTATTGAAAGCTTACTACATGCATGTGTAGTCACTATTCAAGGTACTTCACCTGGATTCTTTTTTTTTTTTTTTTAAGTATCATAACAAACTAGGTTTGTTAAGTATCATAACAAAGATGATGAAATTGAAGTTTAATTAGTGTAAGAACACTAAACCTATTGCTTATAGTCCAATGCTCTGGCCGAACCATCAGCATTTATCAAATAACTCTCGTGTGAAGTCTCCCTCATCATCAGAGCAAACTGCATGAACTACCCTTCTTCAAGGTGCACATTCCTCGTCTTGCACATTGATGTGTCACTCTTTCTTTTTTGATGCATTAAGGGTGTCTTATGCAGCACATTTCACCTCTATTGTTTCCTATAAGGAAGGGATACATATTGCTCCATATCACAAAGGGAAAAAATGAGGTTCACTTATTCATTCACTATGTCAAAAAGCATCTAATTGGCATTATTATATTCCAGGAAAGGTGCAAGGTTTAGTGGGAGTCAGTAATAAACAAGCCAGACAAAGTCACTTTTCTTAGCAAGGTTATTGCATGACCACTTAGAGAGGGTAGATGACTTTCCCAAAGTCATAGACATGGCAATGGGCAAAATCAGGGCTGACACTAGAACCCTCTAACTATGGAATCCCTGTACTTGCCCCTATGCCACCTGAATCTTGGATCTTTATTACAACTTCTTCTCACATGGACACAATGGAGGGGCTGCTCCAGGGAAATTTGCCTTGGGGTCTCCAGTTCCCCTCATTGAAAGCCCTACATGGCAAGGTCATCCGGTCATCAGTTCTCCTGATCTAATGCTTGTGTCTTGACACCTTAATGCATTTCTGTTTAATGATTTTCATTGTCAGCCAACAAACAAACAAAGAAATGAAGCTAACTAGAAATAAATGCCCTCGTTTATAATCAACCTAGAAAATACTTGTATTAAAGCTTTTGTGTAGCAAGTACTGATTCCCCAAATGAAAATTATGATTTGGATTTTGGATAGATGTCAATGCAATACCTGCCCCCAGGCAGGAGCATGAATTGAAATATCTTTAGCACTTCTAACGTATACTGTAGGGGTGCCATCTCTCTTTCAGAAGGGAGAGGACTCACTGAAGTGGGGAAAAACGCAAGGACCAATGAAGATGATACAGATTTTTAGAAAGACCTGAAACGAGCTAATACAGAATTGCTCTCTATAGAATGGGTTTCCACAGATCATTGCTGTACTAAGTGGATGCCCCAAAAGTGAGGTTTTTTTTCTCCTTTCCTCTATGAGGTTTTCTTGGTTGATGGAAGTCAAGTGGCTCTACAAGTAGTTTCCTTGGTCTCTGTGAATACATTTCAGTTATGACAATTGTATAAATCTTTCCTCCTCAGCCACCTGAGCTAAATACATAAAAAACTATCAATACTTACAGAGAAAAATGCAAGAATATAGATATCCTGGGTCAGGAAGATGAGAGATAACCACTAATTCTAATACATTGTATAATTGGGGTTCTGTCATCATTTGTGAATGCCTTCTTTTAATGTTTTTATTAACCCCTTTCACATATATTAAGAAATTTTAAAATAATGATATAAAAGATGAATTCTACCATTACTGATGTCCTACTATGTGCAAGGGGCTATGCAAAGCCTTTTATATACATGATTTTATTTACTCTTCTAAACCTGGAATCAGATTCAAGTTACTCAAGAACACTTAGATTTTAGAGGCAGAACCAGAGTCTGAGCGTGGGTGTGCATGTGACTAAAGACTGCTATTTCCACTAATCACACTGGCTCACCATAATCTCTGTCAGTGCGCTGATAGTTAAAACTTTATTATACAAGTCTCCATCTCATACGTCTCCTTAAGCATGGGAAAGGGTTTTCACAGGCTTAGTGGTAACAACCATTTCTTGAGCTCCTACTACTGTCAGGCATTGGTTGTGACATCGTGAAGGAAAAGATGAAACAGACACAGATCCTGCCTACAAGAAGTTTACCATCTGTAAGGAGATAGTATTTCATCATTTACAAGGGCTAGGGTAAAAAAAAAAATGTGGTTTATATTATCATATTTCATCATCCCAACCACCTTGTGAGGTAGACAAGAGCAAGTATTATCCATCTAGTTTGGAGGTCCCCAGTTTCCTCATTTGTAAAATGGATTCCCATTTGATACAGTATCTGATGCAGGATTGCCAAAGGCTGTTTTAAGTAGCATACCTTACTTCTTGTCCAATGTAATCTCAGTATACATATGCAAAAATTACTATTATAAAGTTAAAAATAAAATGAAAAAGTGCAGCTAAAGTTGGAGGCAAGTAAAGGAAGGAAGGAAGGAAGGGATGAAGAAACAATATAAAATCTTATTGCAAGTTTTCTATGCATGAAGCATTTTGTTTATTCTGGTTTTGCAGAGAGAAAGACAAGGCACAGACAAGTAAATTGTTTTGTTCAAGATTTCATAGTTAGTAAGTGATACAGCCAGGAATGAAATTCAGGCCCTTTTAACCCGCAAACCTGGGTTCATCCCATCAGACAACAGAAATAGCCCCAGAGAAGGGCATTCAACAGAAGAGGAGGTTATTTCTGGGGCTCAGAGAGTACTGCAGTGTCAGCTCTTAGGAAAAAGACTAAATTCCTCTTTTCTTCCTAAATGCATGCCGTTGTGCAGATTGACGACAGGCCGCAGTGAAAATCGAGGGATTAGTGTGATATAATTATGAAAGCTTTGGTCTTTTTCATTTTGGTTCTGCTAATATCATTGATAATTGGATCAGACTCTGGCTAGAATAGAAAATAAAGACAAGTGTCTTAGCAGAGATGTCTTATATTCTGTCGCTAAATATAAACGTTAACAAAGACAAACCACTTCCTTTCATTTGGGGAATCAGCACTTGCCACACAAAAGCTTTACTACAAATCGAAGGAGAGGTTTATTTATAGGTAAAAATGGAGTGTTCACAAAACAAAGCATGGGAGTTGTGGTAGGCTCTAGTTCTATTTTCTGGCTATTTCTGCCTCTCTCATTTTTGGGCACATGGAAGAATAGAACTTCTGATGACTTTGAAGTTAGGTGGGGCTAAATGAATGTTTCTGGCTAATGGATTGTGAACACAGGTGGTAATGGACAAGAATTCAATTACGAGTGCAAGACCCTCCAATTCTCTCACTCTATTTGGTATGTTGACTGGTAATGTTTGAAATGGTGGCTGCTCCATTGGCCCAGATAATTCCAATGAGAAAAGTCCGCATGACACATCCTGCTCCCGCCGATCTGCACTGGACATATAGCATGAGTGAAAAATACATGTTTGTTATTTTAAATTTTGAGATTTTGGAGTGATTTGTTCTTGGAACCTATCCAAGTCTAGCCTGACTGATACGGGCGTAGTCATGGGACACAGTACAAATGTTGGTATTCTTTTCTACAATCCTTGTTAATATCAGCCTTTCTTGTGCATTCGAGTGCATCTTGAACTCAAAAATATCAATCCTTGCAGCTGAAGAGTATTCTATCTTTTCTGTTCCTTAGATCTCTGCAGCTATTTCTGACATAATAGAGTCAGAAATAGAGTAATGAATCTGAGGGCATTATTTGTGAATATTTGATTTTGATTTCTGGATGGGGACAAACTGGGGATAAAATCCATGTTCCTACTTTGTGTGGCAAGCATGCTAGTCAAAGTGACAATTAACACATGGTCAATTTAAGATTTTTATCTCTGATGGAATCATATGGGCCAAAAGCCACATCAGTCAGTGGAATTACTACATAATTCTGATTTTCAAATATTATTGAGTAATTTTGTTTATTCTGGATTTTGCCATCTTGAGAAGTATAATAAAGCACGATGCACTGAACTTACATTAACATTTTGATATGAAAATAGACTACAATGTGGTGTTTTTATATGACTTAAAACCAATAGTTCAAATTGAGAAGAAAAGTTACAGAAAACAAAAATCGTTTCCAAGAGGTTCAACTTAAAAAATCAACAAGCACATAAGAAAACATTGCATTCCTATCACACACATCTCAGAAACAAAGGGAGAAAACTTTGTCTTCAACAACTTCTAAGTCTACTCGAGAAAATCTCAAAAATATATATCTGTGCACCAACCACCTAGCTGTTAACAAACAGAGGTAATAGCCACAAGGGATTGAAAAGCTAGACTAAGAGCCCTTCTGAGAAACGAAATCCTAGGGTAATGACTCACAGGAGAAGAAATTCTTTAAAAAGAAACCTTGGCAAACTTCAGGATTTGAAAATAACCTTCCTTAGATCTAGGAGAGCAATATTCAACACTGATAGAAAACTTAAAAAAAAAGAAAATCTCTGCTAAGGTTATCTGTTCAGCATCATTGATTTGCAGTCAACTTCAGAAGAGTAATTCCTCTGAATGCACAACCACATATAAAATAGCTGTTCACACACACACATATAATTTAATCCTTCCTGACTTGACTTTTTAATTTTGATATGTATTATTCCTTGTTTTAAATGTCTATTTATTACTTAAGTGTCTTGTTTTATTGTATACATTATTGTAAACTTCTTCAATCTAACTTTTTATTTAATGTTTTTTGTTTTCCTATTTAATTCTATTTTGCTACACATGCACTTAAGGGCTTTTTGCATACAAAATGCACAAAGACGCACTTTTAAAAGGATATATACATATATGTCCCAAATAATGTATAGTAATTTTTCTTTTTACCTTGGATGCTTATTGATATCTTTGCATTTCTTTCCTAATCTTTACCCTGTCTGGTAAGATCTTTGGTAAATGATTGGCTATAAAGATCTTGGCTACAAATGAGAAACGTTAGGAGACCTGGGACATGTACATCCATTTCTGGCCACTATGGGCATCCTGAGACCAAATAGCTTTTTAAGCAGCCTTATTGTTCCTTTTGACTCATGTTAAGTTTTCAGTCTTTGAAAACTCATTTTTTTCT
Organism: Ceratotherium simum simum; assembly: GCF_057802395.1. Lineage (NCBI taxonomy): Eukaryota > Metazoa > Chordata > Mammalia > Perissodactyla > Rhinocerotidae > Ceratotherium > Ceratotherium simum. The sequence goes on from NC_141907.1 coordinate 11,003,084, forward strand.
CTCATTTGCAAAATGGAGATAGCACTAGTGCCATGTTCAAGAATTGTTTAATTTTAAACAAGTGACTAGAAGACATAAAGATTCAGTAAATGTTGGTTACCATATTGGTTATCCTCCTCCTCCTCTTCCTTATCCTTCTCATCACCATCTGTAATCTTTGCATCATTGGCTTCTTCATATTATTCAGATTCTCAGGTGGAAAGAGAGAGAGAGAAGCCTTCCGTAATCATCTGGGAACTCTTCTCTAGGCTATAACTCTGGTTTCTTATCTTCATAATATTTTTTACCATCATTTTTTTTTCATTTACATGGTTTTTGTCTACCACCTCTGACAAGAAATTTGGTCCTATTAAAGCAAAGACTTTCTATTCTGTTCACTGTCCCAATGCTTAAAAAAGTGCCTAGACCTAATAGAACTTCAGTAAATATTGCTGCATGAATTAATATTGACTTGAAACTCAAATCTTTTTAATTCCATGGTCCATGATTTCTCCTAGTCTACAACTCTCTGTAATTACATGATATAATTCTCCAGGATCCAAGAACTAGAGCAGTGCAGTGGCATTATCAAAGAAAGAAGGAGTGATTGTGACTGGTACAGTTTGAGATGATATTTTGACTGGGTCTTGAGAGTGAACTGGACTTTTGACTTGAGGAAAACAGATCGAGGGGCATCCTGGGTAGAGAAAATAGCATGAACAAAGACTTGGAAATATGAAATGTATGGCATGTGTTTGGAACAATAAGTATACTAGAGTTGTTTGATCAGAGTAATGAATGATAAGAGTGAAATATAGATCTGGACCAAATTAAAGTGGACTTTCTTTTCATTATAAAGCATGGAGCCTAATACACAATGGAATACTATTCAGCCATAAGAAATGATGAAATCCAGCCATTTGTGACAACATGGATGGACATTGAGGGTATTATGCAAAGTGAAATAAGTCAGAGGGAGAAGGTCAAATACCATATGATTTCCCTCATTAAGTAGTAGATAATAACAACAACAAACAAACACATAGAGACAGAGATTGGACTGGTGGTTACCAGAGGGGAAGGGGGGAGGGAGGAGGGCGAAAGGGATAATTTGGTACAAGTGTGTGGTGATGGGTTGTAGTTGGTATTTGGGTGGTGAACATGATGTAGTCTATGCAGAAATAGAAGTATAATGATGTACACCTGAAACTTATACGATGTTGTAAACCAATGTTACTACAATAAACAAAAAATTAAAAAAATAATAATAAAATAAAAATGAATTAAAGAAAAAAAAAGAACGCAGCCTATATTCAATAGGAGAGGTAATTGTATATAGCTGCAAAGGTTGCAAGAAACAGATTCATCAGAAGGAGAAGTTGAGGATTACCTTAAGTTTTCTTGATGGTGGTTGATAATAAGAGATGCTGGAAGCCCATGAGGAGAAGGGGTAATTTATTGCTAACATCTCTCACATAGCATTAGGCAGGGGGTGGAATAAGAAAATCCAGAGTCTCTCACATACTCCATCCAAACATAAACAAATTATAGATTTAAAAGGAATTATAGTAATCAAGAATATGATAAAACCATCAAACTAATGAAAAACCAGTGACAAATATTGTAAAATATGTCATTAATTCATTCTGCAAAAAGATAGAAAAATGAAACTTTTTAAGAAATTAAGATAGAAAATAAAAGCAAAGAAAAATTATTACCATTAAAGATATAACTTCAGTCTTGGTATCCCGGCAAGTTGGTTTAGATTAACATAAGCACAGGTGTTATTTGCTTGGTTCACATGTTTATTATTCTATAGTTTTTCTGAAATTGCAATAATAGTATATTGTGGTTCCTTTCTTGATAACTTTGGATTTCTTAATATTGATGCTAAAATAATCTTTTTTTATTTAACTTTTCCTAATTTATAAAATAAGGGAATCAATATCTTGCATCACTGACAGCACCTACGCATTTTCTTGGTGGTTTAACCTTTTCTTTTCTCATATTTATGACCTCTCCTCTTGTCTGGTTAGGAAATTCTGGGAGAAACTGGCCGAGAGTTAATTGTTTTCCAAGGTTAAGAAATTGTCAGCACCATGGACAGCACCACGGACAGCATCACTGCTGTAACATTTGCTTGTGTTAGACTGGTTCACTTCAGTCATCCCATTCTTTTCTCTTTGTTTAATGCTATTTCTCCTCTCACACAAATTCTAAATGTGTATTCCCTCAACCTTGCCTCATCGAGACCACAAAAAATAGAGTTTAGTGCCATGTCTTATTAACTTAATTGTACCTGTTTTGTTTTATTGTTTATATTCTATAATTTTAAATACTAGTTTGCTGGATCATGACTTGTCAGACAAACAAACTGTGTACAACTCTTGGCAGGAAAACACAGAATAAGTGGGTAGGGAGAAATATTCTTTAGTTCAACCAATAGACGTTATTTAGCCCTTAACTTGTGGTAAGTTCTAAGAACAGGTGCTAAGGAGAGAGAGAAAGAGAAAGAGCGAGAAGGCGGATAAAGAGAGAGAGAAAGAGAGAGAGAGAAAGAAGATGACGATGATAAGGATGATGAACAAGGAGGAGGAGGAGGAGGAGGAAGAGGAGGAGGAGGAAAGAAGAGAGAGAAAAAGGGAAGGAGGGAGCCAAAGAGTGAGGGAGGGAGAGCGGGTGGGAGGGAGAGAGATGGGGAGAGAAGCAAAAGATACCATCTTCACTGATAGCAAGAAACCTTATAAACAGAATATTGACATATGTAGAATTATCTGTCATACTGGATAGTCGGTGATTAGTGCTATGTTAGAAAAGCAATGAAGTTCCTAAATATGAATTCTTTACAATTATATGTAATTTTAAAACTTACAAATTATTTTCACCTATAGTTAAAACTTAATTTTAAATCTTTATAAGAGCTCTGTAAGATCAATATCCTAGATATCATACCCTATTTTACAAATAAGAGAAACTGACACTCAGCGAGCTCAAATGACTTCTCTCAGGTATCAGAGCTAGTAAATAAGAGATTTGGTCCTCAAATCTAAGTCTTACCAACACTACTTCCCACTATATGCTTTCTTTCTTTATGTCTCCCTTCTATGATATTTTATCTATATTTTAGCTTCAAATTTTTTGTTTGTTAGTTTATCATCAGCAATGTCCTCCACTCCCTGCCAAGAACAGGAGAATAGTGCTGGCCTTTGTTTGTTAACATTTGTGTAACAAAACCTGTGTAAAAATACAAAAATTAAAACAAGACAAAACAAAAATTAACCTTCTGAGACCACATACTTTTATTATGTGTCTACAATGTGCCAGGCACAGTAATAAGCACTTAATACAGTGTTGAACAAGATAGAGCTCCTTATCTTTAAGAGCTAAAACAAATATGGAGAGACAAAGAATAGTATCAATGAGCTATTATGGAAGTAAGTACAGAGTGTCTATCAGGAAAGACACAATAGAAACTGTAATTCAGCACAGATGGTACCCTGCACTTGTTCTAACTGGAGAGTGAGAAACTTCTTGATTTTGCATCCCAGGCACCTCCCTTGTCTCACCGTTGTCCTAGCTCTTGTGGCAGTGATGCCAATTCTGTTATACCGCCACCTGCAATATAAATGCATATAAATCATCAGCAGCAGTTTTCAAAAAAAAAAGGTAACATAAGGGGAGGGTACAAGAAATAATACAGTAAATTGTTATGCATAGATAAACTTATTGATAATGACAAATTTCTTTTCCCGCCACAGTCCAGGTTCCCCCTATTCTAGGTCAACCTTTTGGATAGTTTCTTTCTTGTAGAGTAACCAAATATTCATTCCGAAATATTCTATTTTTATTGAGTTGTCGTAATTTTTCGTTGACCAGGACTATTGGCAAGACAGTGCTAAAGTTACCCTAACAACTTCACTGGATTCCAATCAGATTCCTCCTTAAACAACTTAATTTCTCCTTAGAGAATGGGAATCAAGCCCCTTGTAATAATCACCTTCTCTGTCTGTGAGTTCACTATCAGAGGAACTAAAATGACCAGGATATTTTCTTGTTTTCTAAGTTAACAGAAATGTGGCTGTTCTCCCTAAGGGAAACATTATTTTCTTAAGAAATTCAATCAAGGGATTCAAAAATTCTCTAAGTCAGTTATGGGATATAAGAGTGAGAATTGTCCTTTCTGCTTCCACTACTTTGTTCCCAGACCCATGTATTCTGGCTTTGAAGAGAATGACACCAAGGGTGGTTATTGATTTAAATAGCATATTACTTCATGTAAGACAGCATCAATATTTGAGGGTGTTTTCTTTTAGCTAAGGCTATAAGTAATACTTAAATAGTAGCCTTGGCAATGGATAAGGAGACTATGTATGAGCTCTACAATTCTATTAGACCAAATGTTTTTGGATGAAAGATTACATGAGAAGACAAACAAATTGCACAAGCAAAAACTTTGTTTTGTTTAATTTGCAATATAGTTTCTTAGTTGGAAGAGATGTTATATGGGACACCAAGGTGATGAGAATGGCATTCTGTAAGTCCACAAATGGTGGAGCTGACAGAGCATGGTAAGCAGTAATTCTTATCCAGAATGGGATTCCCAAATATCTGTTTCCAAGAATACACATTGCTACCATCTCTACAATGGAAGGGATCTAATGTAATCAACTAGCCATTAGGCCACTAGTTATCTCAGCAAATGGTGTTATACTTTGTCTTTAGTATTGGCATCCACTGTTGTCTAGACGAGTTTTTAGCTGTTTCAGTACCTGCATTAGCCTTGATGAGACATAATTCATGTCTTTGTGCTTATGCATGGCCTCCTTTCTGCCAAGATTACTTTGTACAATGGGCCACAGAAAAAGTATAAATATAGCTTGGGAAAGACATCCATACTATGGGTTATCTTGTCTTACTGAAAACTCCTCCATAGAGGATGTCCTCCTGTGGACATTTATATAGTACAAAATATGTGCTATATATATTCGATGCAAAAGATCTATTCTCTTCCTTTCTTTCTTTCTTTCTTCCTTCCTTCCTTCCTTCCTTCCTTCCTTCCTTCCTTCCTTCCTTCCTTCCTTCCTTCCTTCCTTTCTTTCTTTCTTTCTTTCTTTCTTTCTTTCTTTCTTTCTTTCTTTCTTTCTTTCTTTCTTTCTTTCTTTCTTTCGTGAGGAAGATCAGCCCTGCGTTAACATCTGCCAATCCTTCTCTTTTTTTTGTTGAGGAAGACTGGCCCTGGGCTAACATCTGTGACCATCTTCCTCCACTTTATATGGGACACCACCACAGCATGGCCTGCCAAGCTGTGTGTCGGTGCGCGCCCGGGATCTGAACCAGTGAACCCCGGGCTGCCGCAGCAGAGTGAGCGCACTTAAGCGCTTGCACCACTGGGCCGGCCCCCTTATACTTCTTTCTTTCTCAGACCTTCTGGTCACTAATCATGCAGCTTTTTTTTTTTTTTTCTGTTACCTGAAAGTAGCCAGCCAACCAATTAGCCACTGTCCATAAGGCAGTGTGGACTCATTACAGCATCTTTCTTAACAGAAAAAGTGGGGAAGAAAACCAGCAATTATGTGTTGCTCATAATTTTGCCTACTAAGAAGATTTGCATTCATCACTGACTTATTATCCACTTATATTAGTTGCTTCTTATAAGTCTTCTCACAGTCTCTTGGTCGCATCTACTTCCAGGATCCTTGGCCGTTTGCTTTACTCCCGACCCTATGACAAAAGATTCATATAGGCACAACCTGAAAGCTTACCACCTTGTGATGGCACTGTACACTTCTTGTCTTCTGACCTGAGGTTTCTCTGTTCCAGTGAAGGGTGCGAGACGACACAATGCCCACCCAACCTGGAAGTACAGAGCGATTAAAACTCTGTGAGTGTAACTTTGACAAATGGAAGTCAATGGAGAGTAACAAAGGCTAACATCAACTAAGGCAATGGAAAATTATAGCTTCTCATCCAGTTTCCAGATTGAAGTAGGTCCACAGACCCAAAGCCAACTGATTGAAAGCAGAACCAGAACGCTTTAAGGAAAGACTCTGTAATGTGACCACAAATGTATAATAAATATCCCTCTCATAATTTTATGAAAGCCCTTTTAACTTCCAGGGAAACTGTGCTCTGGGAATATTCAGATTTTAAGACTGTTGGATAGAAAGTTGGCACGATATTGGTGCTCACACAAGCTGGAGGTGTCTTCACGGTCCTCTGGTTAGATTGTGAGTTTGTAGAGGTCAAGCAAAAACGACTTGGCCCAAGTCCATTTTCTATAGTGTCTAATAAATCTGCAGACCTAGCCTGCGGTTATACCCCTGGTTTCCGAGTTTATAAGTGGGAGTGGTACATTTAAGAGCTAACAAAGTCTTCATACTGGTTCTTTCAAATGGAATTTTAGCTTATGGTGTATGTCAGGGATTTTTTTTTTTTTTTAATGAATACGTTTTTTTCCAACTCCAACTATTCAACAGTCCTTTTGTTCATGACTAATGTGGCATATCACTCCTGCCATATACTAAATTTCCATATATGAATAAGGATCTGTTTCTGGACCCCCAGTTTATTCCATTGGTCAAATTTCTATCCTCCACCTGCATCAATACCATACACTCTCTTAATTGAAGCTTTACAACAAGCATTGATATTATAAGCCTCCTCTCCTAGTCCCCTCTTCCTATTGTGATTTTTTGTTTGAATTTTTGAATATGTGAATCAACTTGAATTTAATTTACTTCTTTATAGTATTAAGTATTCCTTAATATTAACATGCATGTGTGTCTGTTTGGGTCCAATAGGGAGAGAGAAACACACAATGAGTTGAATTGTTAAAAGTAAGAAAATTAAGGTTTTCATCAAAAGATTCCTAGAAGCAAGCAAATATCCAAGTTACACGCTGAGAGAAGATAGGAATATTTTTTACAATAACAAAGAATTAGTATCAAGATTATTCAATAAGAACACTAAAAACTCAATAAAAACATGCAAGAGACACAAAGATGTATTTCATAGAAGAGGAGGCATATATCTAGTAAACATAAGAAAAAATAGAAGGGAGATGACTACCTTTATTAGCAAATCAATATTACAATGACATATCATTTTACACCTATTGGATTAGCACAATTAAAATAAAATCACAATACAAAGTATTGGAGAACATCCTTATCTACTTTTGGTGGGCATGTATGATGGTAGAATCACTCTGGAAAATGGCTTGGTATTATTTCCTAAAATTATCATACTTTTTGACCTAGAAAGCCCAGTCCTGGGATAATACTGAAAACAAAAGCCTTACTCATACAGAGCAGAAGACATCTATAAAAATGTTTACAGCAGTACTATAATAAGTACTATGATGAATGCAAATGTAAGATAATATCTGGGTGTTTATTTTTTATATTGGACTTTATTAATGAAAATGCCAGGTTCACACTGAACAGAATTTATATGGTTGTGCCATTTACCATAGAAAGCATGAGTTATACTGGACCCAGGAAAGCTCTGCTTGGAGGAGTAAGTTATTCCATTGATACAAAGTAGGGCAGAACCTTGAAGATTTTACTTAAATTCCCAGTACTTTTGGTTGTAAGCCATGTTGCCTAAGAACACTTTTCAAGTATTTCCAATTGGCTGAGACTTTTCTCCATGTCCTGCTGAGTTCTGAGAAACATGAATCAATAGTCAATTGCTCACAGTAATCAAATTCCACCTAAAAATGTTGTAAAATACACAACTCAATGTGAAATGCCATATCTTGTAGAATGGAATCATTTTCAGATTTAGTCTTTTTATTACCTAGGGAACTGGGAGCACACACACATATACACACATCTTCACTCAGAGCAGCAGAAGTCAACACTTTGCCAGTCAACAGACTTTACTTTCAACAACCAACAAAACAAAATGCCAGATTTACTCAGTCCCTTGAGCACCAAGATGAGTTTTTATAAAACTCTGTGATAGAATCTCTTTTTTTTTTTTTTAGTTAGGAAGAAAATGATCATTACAATGGAATGAACAAAAATCAATTTGTTTCTTTAATAGACTGGAGAGTTTGGGGATCAAGAATTTCTTTCTGATCCAACCTAAGCTGATGAGTGGCATGCCTGATTCTGGATTAGGCATGCTACTCAGATTAAAATGCATATGTGTTGTTTGGAGTCTCATAGGTTACCAAAAATCAGTTGTTTCTAGATGTGAGCTTGCATAGAAGGAGAATTGCTTCCTAGATGTGAATCCATAGGGGACAAAAAGCCTGTCTATGCATGCTGACCCCTTAAAAATGAACCATAGAAATCTTCCTTTCAATTCTCTCATTATGAAAAGACGATAGAGAAACTCAGAATATTCTTAAATTCCTGGACTCAATGTGTGGCAGAAACTCATCTTTTGATTCTGAATATAACGTCACTTCCATTTCACCAAAGTGGTAGCAAAGACGATGCACGTTCATTGCCCTGTAGCCCTTGGGATTACAGTCCATGTCACTTCACTTCTTTCTTCCTGACGAGTGCTCTGCATAGAATAAATTGTCTAACAATCCAGTTGGCAGATGTGGGGCCATCATTCCTGACTCTCACTCTGTGGTGCCCTCAGCATTTCTCTATTTACTGAGTTCTTGCCTTTAGCTCACATGTATGTTTGGTTTTCTTTTTCCTTGAATAAAATCTTCCGCAGGCTCTATTTCCTGCTTGTGAAGTCAGCATACCTTCCCTTTCTTTCACTTGTAGCTGTTAGGATTTTCTCTTCCTAGATTGCTACCCAGCTACTTGCCACTGTTTTTTGTTGGTTGTTTTTTGTTTATTTGTTTGTTTTCTTTGTCTGTTTTTTCCCCAGATTTCAGAGTTATGTCAGAGGTGACTCCATTTTTTCAGTAGGGCTTTTGCTCAAGACTTTCAGCCTCACCTCCTTGGAAATGTTCCCTGAGCACATTCCCTCACCCTAGGCTGGAGTAGGGCCTGTACTTTAAGCTGCCTCATGACCTGCTATTGTCTCCAGTGTTCTAAATGTGCTGCAATTACTCGTAGAGTTGCCCTTCTCCCCCATTATACTGTGACCTTCTTAGAGGCAGGGATGAGATCTATTTCATTCACTGTTGTATTGTTTGCAAAGTTGCTGGTATAACATAGTGTGTGTTCTTTGAATGAACTAGTTAATGTACTTCCCTATAAGGGAGCTGGCTGGACAATCTGGAAGCTGTAAGTACTCCTTTATTTCTTTCCTGAAGCCCAGAGCAAAGCCCGGCATATTCAGCTAGATCCTTCTCTTGCTGTTTTTCCTGGGCCATATCTGCCTGAACTTCCCCCACCAGATGAGGTGGGTTAGGGGAAGGATGCTGGGTTACCTATGGAAGGAAGTGTCTTGGACTCTGGCTTTGGTGTGGGTGTAGCACATCAATTTTTAGCAGGCTCTGGAGGTGTTCTGAGGGGTGGCGTCTTAGAGACATGCTGACTCAGAAGTCAGGCAGACAATCAAAAGGAGTCACTAATGTAAATGAGTTAAAGAGGGAGAGTAAGATTAAAAGGCAATGAGATAGAAACTGGGACTGTCGTCAGGGGCTAAGAGTTTGAAACTGACCAATGGAAAAAATTCCTGAAAAATTCCTGAATCTAAGGGATTTCCTGCATTTGTTTATTTTTTTTAATTTTTTTTTTTTAAAGATTTTATTTATTCATTTTTTTCCCCCCAAAGCCCCAGTAGATAGTTGTATGTCATAGGTTCACATCCTTCTAGTTGCTGTACGTGGGACTCGGCCTCGCGTTGGACGGAGAAGTGGTGCCTCGGGGCGCGCCCGGGATCCGAACCTGGGCCGCCAGCATGAGAGCGCGCGCACTCAACCGCCAAGCCACGGAGCCGGCCTGCATTTGTTTATTTTATAGATCCTGAAGTCCTGTGTCTAGCAGGGGAGGGGTCTTTGAGGCTCTGGCAAGGTCTGATGGCTACATTGGTTCTCTCAGTTATTTAGTGTCAAGGCAGTTACAATCAAAGATTCCACCAGCCCCCTGTCTTTGGATTTTTTTTTGTTTTCTGATTTTTTTTGTTTTGCTTTGCTTTTTTTTTGTTGTTGTTGTTTGTTTGTTTTTTCTTCAAGGGCTAATCACCAATTGAGAGAGGAAGCATAAATGTATAAAGAGATAAAATATGCATTTCATAATTTCTTTGCTCCTCCCACCCCATAGCCTACCTTTCAATTCTGTTATATCTTCTTCCTCTGGGGATAAATCAGTGCTGTTCTCTGGGAAGTCTTCAGCATCTCACAGAGTTTTTCCTCAAAGACAGTGAAAGTCAAATAACCAACAATAATCTTCTCAAGAGATAGAATACATTTCTTGCCTCTGGCATGACAAAATTTGATGACTGATCTGTCTCCTCCTTCTCTGTCCCTTTCCCCTCTCTCCCAAAACAAATCCCTTATATGCCCAATTGCTAAAACCAGTGGACCTTTCCAAATCCTCACCATGATTATTGCCTCTTCATAAGTTTACATTGAACCAGCACAGTATGTGCCTGGCACATAGTAGAGATTTAATAAGTAGAGATACTCTCTCTTCCCTTAGCGTTCAGAACATGAAACCTATATTAGGTCTCCTCTTACTTGTAAGAATTTTCTTTTCTGTCTTTCTTTATCCTCATTTAGAATTTCTTTAAAGTCCCACCTTTACCAGTTATAAGACATGGAAAAGTCTTGCTCACCAATCTCATATCTTCTCCTGGGCAAGAAGACTATGTTTCCAAGCTTTCATTGAAATTAATTTGAGAAGGGATATGTGACTAGGTTCTGGCCAACAGACTGTGTGTGAAGGTTATGTGGGCTCCTTTCAGTCCTAGCTATAAACACCTGGCTTGATTATCCTCTTTGCTCTCTCTTCCTTTTCCATGAATAACCATATAGGACAAGTGTTAAAGATGGTGACATCACATCATGGAAGGAGCCTGAATCCCCGAGTCTCTCCCAGGAGAAGAGTCATCCAGAATTGCTTCCCAAACAAAGATGGCTGTAACTTGTGCAAGAAATAAAATTTTGTTGTGTTAAGTGGTTGAGATTTGGGGGTTGTTTGTTATACCTATTAGTTAATTACTTTGAGCTTAGATAAGTTACTTACCTCTAAACCTAAATTTCCTCAAATAAATGATGGTGGCAATCACATGAATTCTGTATATACTGTTGTAGCAAGGATTTAAAGAGAAAATATATGTGGCAGGCAAGTGCAGTGATTTTCAAGCAGCAACAATAGTAGTCATATCTACTTTGTATTAAGTGGGGCAAGGGTGCTAGTCCTTTTTGGGATCCACTAAGGCCTATCCATTGTGTTAAGTCTTTCTCATGCTTGTCCAATGACTCCTAACCATGACCCTAGGAGATAGAGATTACTTACCTGATTTTACTAAAGAGAAAGCTAAGACTGTGAGAAGTTAAGTAATTTGCCCAAGTCACACAGCCAGAAAGTGCTGCAGCCTAGGTTCAAAACAAACCAAGGTTTATCTTTGTGTCTCCAAGCTCTACGCCTTTAATATGATATTAAGTACTCTGTCTTACGGTGGCTCTTTTTATGGCACTTATCCTTTGCTTTCTTCTATTTCTATACACTCTCCCTTGATGACTTCACTTTCAAGCTACAATTTCAATTATCAGATCAGCAAGAATGGCCCTCATAGTTGTATCTTAATTGCCAAGTTCTTTCCCAATTCATAGACCTCATTGCCAGCTTTAGGCTAGACATATACCCCTGGATGCCCAGTCAGTGCTTCAAACTCAGTATGTTCAAAGGAAACTCATCATTCTTTCTATTTCCTTTCTTTTCCTATTTCTTTAAATTATCCTAAATTTTTATCAGACTCTCAGACTCAAAACTTTAGAGGTCTCTCTGATTTCTTGTGCTGTTTTGTCTTTCTCTTGTCATTCTCCAAGTTGTATTGCATTGTCTTGCACCTCTCCCTTTTTTTCTGTCCCATAAACACCAACAGAATACCAGTATTTTAAACTGAATTTGGAATATTGCAATAGCCTTACAACAAGTACTAGTACCCTCATTCCTGGTCCTTCTCTCTCCTTAACATCATTTATACTGTTATCTGTGGATCAATTCACCCCGCTGCCTTCACAGTCTATTAAGTCCTATGCCAATAACCTGGCATATAATATCTAGAAACCTAGGATGCTTCAGGAGGATTTGGGCCTGAGACATTAGGATGGGCTAGGTAGGGCTGCTCAATTGGTTGCAAAACAAAGAACCAAAGAAGAATGGAGAAACATTAACAGGTGGCAAGGCTGTTCTCAAAACAGGCAGGCAGTTCACCAACATGGCTAATCTGAGAGGCTCAGCATGGAGGATGCAGCTGGTAAGAGAGAATAGGATAGAGAAATAGTGTGTGAGGTTAAAGTTAGCATTCTTGAATCAGATCTGAGGTTAAATCATCATTGTAAAAGGAGAGTCAGTGACCTCTCTTAAATGAAAATCTTGCTTTATTTATCCAGCTGCAAAGTCTTCAATGCACCTGCCAACAAAGTGAGGATCCCTTCATACCCAAGGCCATCCATGCTTTGAGCCCACTACTCTCATTGTTTTCAGTCCTTTCCCCACCACATATACCCTGTCCTATCACTCACCTTTACTCACCATATTAAACTTCTGGCAGATCCTTGAACACAGTTTGCTGTTTACACTTCATTAATTCATTGATTCACTCATTCATTCATGAGAAGTAGCATGGCATCTAAGCTGAGAGCACTGACTCTCCAGGCAGACCACCTGGTTTTAATTCCAGCTCTGCTACTTACTTACTACTATGCAAACTTGAGCAAGTTACCGTCTTTGTGCTTCAGTTTCCTTATCTGTAAATAGAGGGTTACTTTTGCATCTACCACCTAAAGAAGCTAAGAGGAATAAATGAGGTAAATTGTAAAATTCTTAGAGCAGTGTCTAGCACATAGGTATTCAGTAAATAACAATTGACAATGAATTCATTCACCCACATTATGTGTTCAGGAAGGGTGATGATAAAAATGGTTAATACAGGGGGCTGGCCCCATAGTATAGTGGTTAAGTTTGGAGCACTCTGTTTCGGCAGTCTGGGTTCACGGGTTTGGATCCTGGGTGCGGACCTACACCACTCATCAGCCACGCTGTGGTGGCGACCCACATACAAAAAAAAAGAGAGAAGGATTGGCAACAGATGTTAGCTCAAGGCGAGTCTTCCTCAGCAAAAAAAAAAAAAAAAGAAAAAGGTTAACCCAATAACGTATTCATTCACTCAGAAGATTTTAGTGAGGGTTGATTATGTGCCAAATACTATGTAAGACACTGGTGTACAGTGGAGAACAAGATAGAGATGGTATCTGCTCTCAGGAGCTTATAGATCAATGGCAGAGATGGACTTTGAAACTTTAAACCATAATTAAATACATTATTAAAGTTGTGTTAAGAATTTGAATGAAAATATATTGTTCTATGAGAGAAATAATTGGGGGTACTACTTTAGACTGGGGGCAGATAGAGAAAGCTTCCTTGTGGAATTTACATTTAAGGTCAACCGTAAAGAAATAGGAAACAGTCATGTGAAGATAGTGGTAGGAACATTTTGGGTGGAGAGACTAGCATGTGTGGTCTAGAGGCTATGGGGAAGTAGATATTTTGAGGAACTAGACAAAGTGGAGAGTAGAAAATGAAGTGGGAAGTGGGGTGAAGGGATTTTTTTCTACATGGTCTCCCTTTTCCTTGTAATGACACCCTCCACTAACCATTATCCTTTCCCCCATACTCGTTCACCATCTTTACTCAAATGTAGAAAGATAGATCATGAATAACTCTAGAGTGAATAACCTGACATCCTTCCTCTCTAGGTGAATTTAGAAGATTATTCTGCATGGTTTCCTATCTTCTGGGTCCCAAGCATACCACATCATCACATTTTTCAATTTTATCTATAATTATTGATTGATTAATTTCTCTCCTCCGCTAGAAAATAGACTTCCAGAATCCTATTCAATCTTCAGTACTCACTGAGTCTTGGCATATGAGTGGATAGCTTCTTGGAAAACACATAGAGACACACAGACCTGGTAGGCAAGGACTCCCATTTTCTGGCTCTGGTACTGTCAAAGTGTGGTTGAGAAGCCCAGTTCATCTCTTCAGGTTTCAGCTTCCTCATTCAGTGGGATGAGCGGCTAACTACGTTCTCTGTGCTTTCTCTTCCTAATCAAGCATCATATGATTTTATGAAAATCCAAGAACGCCGTTAAAATGCAAACTGTGGGCCCAGAATCATGCACCCAGAGAGTTCACGTTCTTGAGTTTACACTACAAGCTGGAGGCAAAGTTGGCACTTGCTCTGAGCTCTCGCACTCCCAGATTGAGCCTCTTAACTCTCTGGCACTTAGCCTCTCACTAGCTTGCTTGATTCAGCAACATTTTTAAATGTCAGATTAAATTTTTAAAGTGTTTTAAAATATTAAATGTCAGATTAAATTTTTAAAGTGTTTTAAAATAATTTTTCTAAACATTAAAAAGATAGTTCAAGTTCCAGCTTAATATGTAACTAGAGTTACATATTAAATTTGCTTATAATTTCCTCATCTATTAATATTTATTTATATTTATTTGTTAAGTGCCCTCTAAATCTTGGGCACTGAGCTAGCTACAGGGAATGCGGTGAAGAGTAAGATAGACAGGATCTTCATCTCCCTAATTCCAAGGAGCTTTGAGTCTGAGGGTTGTGAAGCCTAAAAAAACAAGTAATGCTCATAATATGACACTCACTGTGGTGAGTACTATTCTGGAGAGTACTGGAGGCAAACGTCATGGGAAAGAAAGGGGAGATCACCTTAATAAATATGGGGATAAAGGAAGGTCTCTCTGAGAAGTGGGCCAGATAAAGTGGGAGTGGGAATCCACTGCAATCAAGTTTTATGGCTCAAATGGTAAGACTTTACCAAAATTAATCATTCTTGATTAGAATAAAGTTATGAAGAAATGGATTTTGCTCAACGTCTTCCCACTTGGAAGTTCAGAATTAATTTAGACACATAAATAGCAGTCAAATAGGAATGAAAATAGCTTTATTTTTGATTAAGGTCGATTAGAGTATGTGGCTTTGACCTGCAGTCCATATCAGACTTGCTACTCCTTACCCCAAAGTTTCAGCTTTGGGGCCCACATGTAGGAAGAGTAGGGTTTGCAGATCAGATGTTTGTCCAGCCTGCTTTATGGATGTCATGATCTGCTCACCTCCATGAACCCAAAGAGGCTGAAAGTGGGTGCAGAGGTGATCTTCCTGATCTGCCTTCAGAAGGTATCCCTGGGCCCTTAATCAGATATGCTCCCCATGTGGATGAAAGGCTGGAGAAAACAAAACCTCTATTCTTTGGGTTCGCTAGGCAAGAGGAGAGCCCAGAGGGTGCTGCACCAGTCATTCTTGGTCCTCCATCCCAATCTTGGCAGTAAGACAAATCACTCCTCCTCCTGTAGTGGGGACTGAGTGAGAGGCAGAAAGAAGGGAGGATGTTTCTACCTAATACTTACAAGAGGGCCCAAGCCTCTGCTTGCGTCAGGGAGGGAACACAGGGACAGGGAGATAATGAGTCTCCCAAACAGATATCACATGCTTTGGAGATCTTTAGAAATATTTAATCACTTCAGATAAGAATCATTCATTATACTATCTTCATTCATTTGTCAAATACTAACTCAACTCTTAAAATACATAAACCCTGTTGTAGGCACAGGGGATCCAAATATGAATAAGATGTAGTCCATGCTTCAAGGAGCTCACACATTATGGGGAGAATATTGACACTAACATTGTTTATTATAGTGAAAGAAGATCTTCCAGTCAACATGGCTTATTGCTAAAGAAAAATCCAGAAGGAATAGAGGATGAGTACACTCCCTTACCCTCATTCCAAAGATAGTTTAATTTAATAAGTTATTTGTGGGGTTTTGAGCTAGACTACCTGGGTTCAAATTCCAGCACCACCCTGGCTATATGGATTGTTTTAGGTAAGGCGCTAACTACTCTGTGTCATCTTTAAGCGAAGAAAGTAATATTAACTCTTCCATAAGGTTGTTTGAACATCAAATAAGGTAGAGCATATAAGGCAAAGACCTTGTACATAACATGTACCCAATGCATGTGTGATTTAAAAAAATAAATAAATATTTATCTATAAATATTTATATATATATAAAATAGAAGGGAAGATGCTAAAAGTAAGTTCTATTCACTACGTTAGGATGAAAATTGAACTTGCATGCAGACACTTGGCCTGAACATCTGTGGCTTTCACGTATTTGTCATTCTTAAAATATTCTGTCCTTTTCCCTATAATAATTAATATGAAAAGAAAGGTTTTGATGGACTTGTATTTAGGGACAGTAAGGCAGGTGACAGCTGAGGCTGCAGCACCCTCTTCTGCAGTGAATTTGCAGGAAGGTTGACTTCCAGGGTCCAGAGCAAGGGTAAAAATGGATGCCCATGCATTCTCTCTTTTCGATCAGTAATTATGTCTTAATTTAGTAAAGATCATGACATTGCATTGATTTCATCTTACTTGCTCAGGTTGTAGATTTGATGAGAGTTATTTTCTTGCTCATTTTCATTGTTTTGATTAATAATTAAATCTTCTTTACATTAAGAATTCGTAATGCAATAGTCGGTAATTTTATGTGATTCCTATTGAATGGAGTTTATCAACTTTTACTATTTCTAGTTCTAAGCAGACTCTTAGTGTGAAAAATTTTCTTTTTTCTTTTCTTTTCAGCTTTTGTGTTCTCTGATTTAAATTTTCATTCTTTTGAATTGTATAAAAATCTCAATTTGTACTCATTCTAAATGATTTAAAGAGTTGAAAAGTAAAATATAATTAGATTCAAAGTCTACAAAATTTTAATAAATTTTCATCAAAAATGTGAATTAAGTGTAAAAAATCAAAAGACAAAAATTATTATTGTTTATTTTTTGAAGTTTTCTCCTAAAATACTCAAATAACTTTAAATTAAAATAAAATTTCAAATTATAATTACTTTATGTCAGAATATAAAAAATTAAATTATTTAAATAAAACTGAAATATTTTGTTTGCAAATTTAATTAACTATTATTTTTTATTTTAGCAATAATACTATTTACCATTCTATATATAATGTCCATCTAGTTACCAATGTAAAGAATCTGTAATCATGCTTCATGACTGTTACATCTACAATACAAACATATAAAACTTTCAGAGCAAGACGAATTCTTTAATATAGGAAAATGTTGCTTAGCTGTCCTGGGAAACTGACATGACTACCTCACCAACTCACATCTACCTCTGGAACCATGAGATGGAATATGAACACAAAGTAAGAAAATGGATGCTTTGTACTGCTTTGTCATGCACAAATCTATTGCGTTTGTACTCTGCAAGGAAAGATTTCACAAGTTAATTTGTTTGTTCTCTTGCCTAAATTGCTCCTGCTGCTCAAATCCCTCAGCGTCCATCTCTGACGTTGGCAATAGCACACCTGCTAACCTTCATGGCATTTAGATGCACTTACCTTTTGTTTTGAGGATGGAGCACAAGAGATGTGGAGAAGCATTTTCCTGGGTCTTGAACAATCACAGGCGTGGAGGTTCAGGGTTAGGGATCATGTGTGTCAGAGCTGAGAGCTGGATGCCAAGAAGCAGAGGCGACGGTATACTCTTTAATAAATGCATTTTCTGACGTGTTTCTAATATATAGCACCTTCCAAAGCATGAGGCCCAGGATAGTGGTCTTTCTTGCCTATATCTAAAGTTAGTGCCCCACAGGGACAGGTTGGATAGTGCCTGCACTCAGGGTGAAGTAAGTGTTCATCTTCCGTTTCATCCTGAGTGCAGCCAGGACGGAAGTAAGGAAGAAAAACTGTGGGAAGCCAATCTATTTTGAGAAGTGGCCCCTGTGATACTGGACATCAATATCAAAAAGCCACAGCTTCGTATCATTAATCATCATGGAAACGCAAATCAAAACAACACTAAGATATCACCTCATGCCCGTTAGACTGGCTATAATCACCAAGACAAAAAACAACAAATGTTGGAGAGGATGTGGAGAAACAGGAACCCTCATACACAGCTGGTGGGAATGCAAAGTGGTGCAGCCTCTATGGAAAACGGTATGGAGATTCCTCAAAGAATTAAAAATAGAGATGCCCTATGATCTAGCCATCCCACTACTGGGAATCTATCCAACGAACCTGAAATCAACAATCCAAAGAGGCTTATGCACCCATATGATCATTGCAGTATTATTCACTATAGCCAAGAAGTGGAAGCAACCTAAGTGTCCCTCAACTGACAATTGGATCAAGAAAATGTGGTATATATATACAATGGAATACTACTCAGCCATAAAAAAGGCAAAATCGTCCCATTTGCAACAACATGGGTGGGCCTGGAGGGCATTATGTTGAGTGAAGTAAGCCAGAAAGAGAAAGACAAACACAGTATGATCTCGCTCATATGTGGAATATAAACCAACATATGGACGGAGAAACCTGTATTGTGGTTACCAGGGGCAATGGGGGTGGGGGGTGGGCACAAGGGGTGAAGGGAGACATATATATGGTGATGGATAAACAAAAAATGTACAACCCAAAATTTCACAATGTTAAAAACTATTAAAACATCAATAAAAAAAAAAGCCACAGCTTTGTGACTCCACTTAACTGAGATTTCTGGTTGAAATAATGCCACAGAAGTTACCCTTCCCCAAACACACACTGTGTGCAAGTGCGCACACACACACACTCTGCAGGATTTACAGCCCTGCCCTGCCTGTGAATGGATTATTGTCTGTGCATAACAGACAAGAGAACTATACCTTATTCCCTCACACTATGACCAAAGTGGAACATAAAAGTAGCTACAAAAGGGCCATCAGAAAACAGTCACTAACAACATCCCTTTAGAGACTGCTTGAGTCAGCAGTTTCACATAGTCTCCACGTTTTAGACAGCTTCCAATTTTCAGGATGATTTACTAGGTCACTAAGTTAATGCTTGGAACTGCTAAACAATACAGATTACTTGCCTTCTGCAACTGAGAACTATTCAGTCAGATCTTCCAGGCTGCTTCTAGAAAAGACACTAGTCTGGCTCTGAGCCCATGAGTCTTTTACTCAGGACCACAGTTCATGTGCCTTCCAGCCAGAGGGTCGACACCTGGCCCATATGGTCGGTGGTCAATCAGGGAAGACACTCTGGTCATGACTGTTTTACTCACTTATCACTGAGTAAATATTTATTAAGCTCCTTCCATGTGTCCAGCACATTTCTTGTTGCCAGGAAACAAACCAAATCCCTGCGCTCATGGAGCTTACATTCTGTGGGGACAGTAGACAATGGGCAATTATCAGTATAAATCCGTAATATGCCAGATAAGAGGGAAAATAAAGAGGAGTCCAAATGATAGGATACACTGGTGGCATTTGCTATTTAGGTCAGTTTTGGAGGGAAGGTCTTCCCATTGATGTGAAATTAAAAAAGAGACCTGAATGGAGTTGAGTGTACAGGTCATGAATACACCTAGGAAAAGAACATTCCAGGCAGAGAGAACTGCAAGTAAGAAGCCACAGATGTGCTAGGGTGCCTAGTGTGTCCGAGGAACAGCACAGGAGACCAGGGTGGCAGAGGCAGGATGAGCAAGGTGAGGGCAGCAGGGAATATGGTCTGAGAGGTAAGGGGTCCAGGTCAATGTGAAGACTTTGCTTTTTCTCTGAGGGAGATGATAATTCATCGTAAGATGATATGATTTATTTATTGAATGAGTTACTCTGGTTGCTGCGAGAAGAGACCTGAGGAGCAAGGGTAGAAGCAGAGAGAGAAGGTAAGAGGACACAATTCAAGCAAGAGATGATAATAATAGGGACCACTTACTTAGCACTTACCATGGGCTAGGCATCCCTTAAAGTACCTTACATGTGTGTTAATCTGTAAGTACTCACAACAGCTCTATGAGGTAGGCAATAATATTCTACCTATTTTATAGATGAAGAAACTGAGGCATGGAGAGTTTAAATAATTGGTCAAAGGCTACACAGGCCATTGATGAGTTGAACCATGATGGTGGCCTTACAGGTAGTTGGGTGAAGGATGTGTCCTGAAGGTAAAGACAACACAATGTGCTAATGAAATATTTTCAATACTTAAATAATCATAGTTCCCATTTATCAAACACAATATGCTGGCTTCAGGGCTAGGCTCTTTACGTAAATTACCTCATGCAAGTTTCACAATTACTTTGTAAATTAGCTATAATTATTCTCCACATTTTATAATTATGGAAATCAAGACTTAGAGAATTCAAATGATTTGTTCATAGTCATAGCTGGCAAGTGCCTGGGGTCTGTCTGACTCCGTGGCCTATGAGCTCAGCAATTCGACTTTCCTGGCTTTCTCCTTGCCCGCTTATCCCATATTTACTCAGGACCTTTTGCAGCATTCTCTAGTCTCTGATTCTGTGTTTGTCCTTTGAACTCGAGAACACATGTGGATGTAGATGTTACTTCCTGCAAGGACCTTTGTCTGGCCTTTTCTTTCCTCTTTTAGTCCTTAGTCTGTATTTTCTATAGCGCATCATATTATATCATATCTTATAATATCCAGTTATATGTGCTATGTACTGAATTGTGTCCCCCCAAAAATTTATATGTTGAAGCCCTTACCCACAGTGTGATGGCATTTGGAGATGGGGCCTTTGGGTGATAATTAGATTTAGATGAGGCCATGAAGGTGGTGTCCCCATGATGGGATTAGTGGCCTTATAAGAAGAGGCATGAGAGAGCTTGCTCGCTTTGCACCATGTGAGGATAGAATAAGAAGGCATCTACAACCTGGGAAGAGGGCCATCACCAGAACTCAACCATGTTGGCACCCTGATCTCAGACTTTCAGTCTCTAGAACTGTCAGAAAATAAATTTAAGTCATCCAGTCTATGATATTTTGTTGTGGCAGGCTAAGCAGTCTAAGACAATGTGTATCAAATAATATCACATATAATTATATACAATACACTATATAATAATAATAATCTCTATTTTCTGCCAGACAATTTGTTCTGTTCTCGTCTGTTTTATCATTTATGTCCAGAAACTTGCATATTACCTAGCATGCAGTAGGCATGCTTGGTAGATGCATAAATGAATGAATGAATCTAATTTCAGGCACTCTGAAAAACTACTGCTGTCAACTGAAAGATTCCCCAACCTGGCTCCAGTTAGCTTGGTCATTGTCTCTAAGGAGACTTCCTTTGGGTCCAGTGGAAGATCTGACCCACTAGCTCCTCAGTCCAACCAATGCATTCAGTCCATCAACATTTCCCTAGCTAGTCCCAGGTCTACAGCTACGTCCTCCAGGGATCTTGGGCAAATCATTGCCCTTCCTCAAGCTTCAGCTGCCTCATCAAGACTGAGTGTAACCCTGGGACTCAGCGTCTCTGACAAAAGAGGATTCTAAAGATTATCATCCGAGACAAAATGAAAATTGTGAGGAGAGGGATGCATCAGGAAATATGCCAAGTCAGTAATCCATCCTGGGAACAAAGTAGTAATGCTGTGTCCAGAGCTGTGGGTGGTGGGGACAGAGAAGCCTGTTTGATTGCCTCCAGCTGCTGAGCTCCAAGTCTGGGAAACTTGTCAAACCTGGAGCTGTGTTTTGTAATCTCTTTCAACAGGCTGCTCATACAGAGGCGCCGCGGATCGATTTGCGGTACTAAAGTGCTTGCACCCTTTCTGGAGGGGCAGTGCCCCTGAATATTTAACAAGGCAGGTAATAGTCCCAAATGGGGTGGGAATTGAGTTGGGTGGTTTGGGTCAGCCACGGCCTGGATTATGAAACTGAAAAGAGAGGATGGACAATTTTTATTGATCTGGGGCCATTTTTTTCTTACTTTATTTGCTGCTTTAAATCTATGTACTTTTCTCCCAGCGGCTTCCTGTCTGGATAATAGAAAACACTTTCTGTAAGTTGTTAACTTGACAGGCTTTCATTTGTACCTGGGCTTGCAGGAGTCACCTGCAGCTCCCATCCTACGGGTTTACAGTTCTCTATACATCTAGAAATCATTTGTTCATTCACTCATTCAATCAGCTTTGATTGAGTCTTTACTATGTGCATGGGAAAATGCTTCCTCCTCACAAAAAAGAAAAGTAAAAATGTTTCTGCTCTGAAGAAGCTCCCAGTCTAGTAGAAGGGACATATAAGGCAGGACACATTGGCAATATAATGTGTGATGTATTATCATAAGGGACATGCAGAGCCCTCTAGAAAGAATGGACACAATTGGATTGTCCATTAAAGAAGCCAGTTGAGCATATGTGTTTCTGGATTGATCTCTCTTTTTATCTCAACACTCAATATTCTGGTAGGCAAATCATTGACTATCTTGGGGATTCTGTTTTCCAAACTGAGTGGGTTAGACTAGGTTTTAACAGGTTCCCTAGCATTCTATCTTCTATAGACAAAACCATCTTCTAGGAGTCTAGGCTTTTCCTTGCCTGGGTGGTGGTGTTTCAGAGTGGCTAAGAGACTGTCTTTGGAGTCAGACAGCTTTAATTCTAATTCTGGATCCACTCCTCACTGGCTCTATCCCACAGGAAAAGTGTTTAAATTCCCTGAGCCTAAACTTTCTATCTGTGAAATAGTGTTTATGGCATCAACACCTTCATAGGGTGCCTGGCAAATAGCATTTAATTAATAGCTTCCGTGACTGTGGGAAAATATTAGAACCTTCATGAAAACCTATTGCATTTGTAAGAAGTGACCATCAGTATATATAAAATATACTAGCCAAAATATTGAATTAGGTAAATGATTCTTAACCGTGGGTGATTTCGCTCCAGAGGGTACACAGCAATATCAGGAGATGTTTTGGTTTTCGCAGTTCAGGGAGTGGGATGCTTTTGACCTAGTGAGTAGAAGCCAGAAATGCTGATAAACATTCCACAATATACAAGACAGCCTCCACAACAAAGAGTCATTCAACCCAAAATGTTAATAAAATTGAGGTTGAGAACTCCTGGATTAGCTAACGGCATCTGTTTACGATGACAGGAGACATTTTAGCAACAAGAGCTACTTTGATTGCCTCAAAGCACAGTTGATAAATATTCATTGATTCAATACTTACTTATTTAATAAAAATTGAGCCCATCCTCCTGACCCTGCCCTGGGTGCTCAGGAAACTGGTCCTGCAGTATGTGAAAGAGTGACTTGTAGAGCCCCTAAGATTAGGAGGGAGATTGAGCATGACATCTTTGAATTATTTAAAGGAAAAAATGAAGACCTAGCCTGGAGTCAAAGGAGATTCTATGAAATATTGGGAAAGCTGTAAGTGGACATGACAAAAAGTTAGGATCAGAGATTCTTATGGTCATCATGATATGGGAGGGCTTGTGAGAAGCTTCTATGACTTGACCACACCTCTAGTTTAACCAGCCCCTGACTCAACTGCTCCTATACACCCTACATCCACCCCTAATGAAATCCCTCCCCAGTTCTCCTAATGTGCTGCAGGCTCATGATGCTCTCTCTACCTGCAGCACTTTCTGTCACTCTTGTCCACCAAATTAGAGTGAAACTGTTTTTAAGATGTCACTTCTGTACCATCTTCTCTAATTCCTCAGCAAAAAAAAATCATAACTTCATCTTCCATCCATTATACCCTGAATAGACATCCTGCACGCTCCTGTAGCCCTGTAATGTGCAATCTAACCTGCCCGCTGTTCTTCACTGTGCTATGAGCCATGTAACAGCAGGGCCCTTGTTCTATGTCATATTTGTTTCTCAGGTCCCTAACACAGTTCCTGGCCTGAACTGGGTGCTCTGCAAATATTGGTTGAAGGAATTAAAATTGAAACAACTTCTGCTTCTAAAATCATGCCTTTTTTGAGCTAGAAAGAACCTTGCTGCTATAGAAGACTAGATGAAAAAGGAATTAACTAAAGCAGATGTAGCTTTATTTTTACATTTTCACTCATCACATTGGCGATTATTTCCCTCATCACCTGGTAGACGACCTCCAAGATCCCCATGATGGCTGTTATGTTCATGTTGGTTTAACAAAATAGTTGCAAGCTCCACTCACATAAAAACATTTATTCACCCATTCATTTGTTTGTTCATTTATTTCTCAGATATTTATTGACTCCTGTTTATGCATGCACTCTGTCAGTGATGGGGACATTAGGATACACGAAACACATGGTACTTGCCCTCAAAATTGAGACATGGTGGTCCTTCCTTAAGGAAATTAAAATTTCATAACAGTGTGAAATGTTGTATCAGGAGGCACTTGAAACTTCTGTTTGTCATCCTGCCTCACTTCTTCTCTGTGTTTGTGACACTTCTTAGTCTGACCTTATAAGTAGCGATACTGATCAATTTTAGAAAGGCAATGGCTTAGGATGCTGAGCAGAGAAATTCATCCTAATATGTTTTCACAGTCTATATGAAAGTCTCTGTGTCCCCCTGGAAATGGTGGATAAAGAAAACATATATACCCTCGGATCCGTGTAACTCCGCGATGGGTTATCCAAGGGCCATTCAGAGACCTTCAACTGTTTCCTTTGCCTCATCTTGTCAATATTTGATACTTGTAGAAGGTGAGGGTGGCGAGAAAGGCAACCTCATTTGTAAGATTGCTGGAATCCACTTTTGTAATTACTAATGATGGAAGTAAAATCAGATGTGAGTGAAGAATGAAAGCTGAGCCTCTGAACGTAACTGCTGATTCAGTGGCCAAGGGGTGGTAGAAAAGTAAGGTGTACCAGTTATGTTAAAGATCATTAAAAAATGCCCATTTAAAGTCTTTGAGGCTGGAATTAAAAACCAACCATAAAAAACAAAAAAACAGGTATAGAACTACTGACACAGTTTCCAGAAACCTCAGTCCCTTTAGCACTGCTAAGAATAGTATAGAGATCTTAAGATAGCCATCAAATGTCAAGTCATGGTTCCCAAGACTTTGCTTCACATGTTTTCACAGAGATTTGATATTAAAAGCCCCTGGGAAGTGTAAACAAACAGAGTGACCATAATAATGTAAGGCGGAAAGCAAAATCATCCCTAGACTTGAAGAGGTGCAGTAACTTGCCTACCATTTTGGCTGTATGAATTTGGGAAAGTTATTTGGCCTCTGTAAGCCTTGCATGTCTCATTTATAAAATGAGAATTTGAAAACCTGTCTTGAAAGGTCACTGCGAAGATTAAGGGAAACAATGCAGGTTAATAAAATCATATTTTAGATGCTCTATTTGAGAAGAGTGGAGGTATCTCAGGTCCTGACTACTTGTATCAACTATGTCTTCTATTTTCTGTGTTCTGATGCTTTGACACCTGGGGCTTTGCTGACCCTGGAAGGACTGCCTCTCCCAGGGCTAGCCGGCTCCTGGAGACAGCAAACAACTCACCCACTGAGCATAATTTTCAAACGCAAACCAACCAATCTGGAGTCCATGCTCCAGGCACCTCCTTTATTGGCCTCTCACTCTTTGGGCCACTCTTCACCTGCTTTAATCACTCTTGGTACCAGACCACTGGTCAGGCACCAGACAGCTAGGGCAAGTCCTTATACCCCAGAACCTGCTGAAATTAGTCAAGCTAGCCAATTCTAAACTCGCTTGCTCTGCCTCACCCATTCCTTCCTATGGAAACCACAATAAAACCACGTGTCCGGAGTTTCCCCCACTCCACTGCCTCCTAACCAAACTCAATGGTTTCCCCCTAACCATGGCATGGCATGTCCCCTCCTCTTCGGATCTGTGAGTATAAAAACTATCTTTTCTTTTTAAAGTTTTTTTTTTTTGTCTTTTTTAAGTTGCAGTAACATTGGTTTATAACATTGTATAAATTGCAGGTGTACATCACTATACTTCTATTTCTGCATAGATTACATCATGTTCATCATCCAAATACTAATTACAATCCATCACCAAACACATGTGCTTAATCATCCCTTTCACCTTCCTCCCTCCCCCCATCCCCTCTGATAATCACCAATCTAATCTCTGTCTCTGTGTGTTAAAATTCTTTTCAATGGCAGTCATCTTCCAATCTTATTGGCCTTAGTATACCTAAATAATAATAAAACATGTTAAAACACTGCTCACTCTCCCTGCATCTCAACACCCACCATCACAGAACTACTGTAAGCCCAGTTTGAAACCACAAAGAGAGTGTAAAGTGCAGGACAGAGGCAAAGACCCACATTAGATCAGGAGGAGGGAGAGTTTTCGTCGTCCTTGCTTTTGACTCCCGACTTGTCAGAATCACTATAGCTAATGGAATTTATTTCTCTTCGGCTTTCTCTTCATTCATGCTATTATTCTCAATTTGTTTCTTATAGACAGGCCAAGATATTCTGCTATAAAATCATTTTTTTCTGGTCATTTTATTCTGTCACTCTATATGTGCCAATGTGAAACTTAAAAGAACCTGTTATAGAGGCACACTCTTCACTTCTTGCAGTGTTCTGCCAGCCAAAGTTATCCCAATGGATGCTTCTTCTGAAATGAGCTCATTTAATCCAAGGCTCACATTCCAATTCTACAGTCCAGAGGGACATGGCAATGAGATGCTGGCAGGACTCATGTAGCAAGCATTCGACTTTGTTGACCTTTCTTATCAGCTGTTTCCCTTCCTTCCCTGGAAGATACCATTTTAGAAAAATCATTAGTTCACTTTAATAGGTCATGCTTCTGTGCCAGGCACTGTGGCCAGTACTAAAGACGCAGATGCCCAAGAATTACAGCCATTGCAATCCAAACTGGTTGCTCCAATTGTTGGTCAAATGAATAGCTTTATACACAAACATTCACCTATTCAATTCCAAAATATTAAGACCCACATTTGGTACTGCATGGGGTCAGAGTTAGACCATCTAGAAGGTCATCCCCTCTCTATTAAGGGGAAAAAGAAAAGTACACACAACATATGATCTGAGGTAGGAGATAAGTACCATGAGAAAAATAAAAGCTAAGTATAACGGATATTTGAAGGACGAGAGTATATTTAGTTGGGAGGCAGAGGATATCAAGAGAAAAAAGACTTTATGAAGATGATTGCATTGAACAACTGATACGATTTTGAAGTCATGAAAGAAACATGGGGAAAAGAAGTTTTTGGAACAGTGAAGAGTAAACAAGTAAAAATAGTGTGATGGGTTGAACTGTGTCCCTCACCTCAGCAAATACATATGTTGCAGTCCTAACCCCAGTACCTCAGAATGTGACCTTATTTGGAGATAGGGTCTTTACAGAGGTAATCCAATTAAAGTGAGGTTGTTGGTGTGGGCCCTAACATTGGTAAATAAGGGGATAGAATATAGCATTTATTTTGCCTTTCTAAACAATCTGTATCTCAGTTTAACTAAATAGTTGAAAGTAAATTTCTTCTTAAAGGGATATTTCAGCTAATAAAGGATTAGGAATGACAGAATATGACAATTTGTGTAACTGCTAATGGATTTATGAATCTAGGCAATGATCATTCACAGCTACTAACATCCCAAAGAGACAAACTGATATTTCATACCTCATGAGAGAATTATACGACACAACCTGTTCAGTGATATTGGCGAAAAATAGAACCTAAATCTTATCAAGCCTCTAGATCCAAGCACAAATTCGTAGGAACTATAAGCAACCACATAGATACAATCACCAAAACCAGACTGTGGGAAATTCTACAATTCAAACAGTTCTGTTTCCTCAACAAATAGTTTGAAAACAAAGAGTAGAGATGGAGATGGAAGCCTATACATTAAAAGTGACTTCTGAGACAGATCATTCAATTGCAAGGCATGGACTTCATTTGAATCTTGATTCAAACAAGTCAGCTGTAAAAAAACAAATGAAAATATTTTCTGCTAGTTATCTGACCAAGTCAGCTTCACTTGTTTATGTTCCTGTTCACACTAGATATGTAACCCTTATTCTAATCTAAACCGCCTACTTTTCTGCAAATTAGTCAGTACAGGATTTGAACATTCAAAACACTCTAAGGAATATAAAGGCAGAAATTTTATCTGTTTTATTCATTGCTCTGTCCTCACTATCTAAAATAGTATCTGGAACTTAGTAGGTGCTCAACAAATATCTGTTGAATGAATAAAAGAATGGCTCGTGTTTAGTTAAGTATAGAGTTAGGATTTGTCCCTAAATTTTTTGATTTCCAACTGAGTATAATTGCCACCTCACCAATATAGTAAATACTATTGATAATCTGCCCTATATACCCTTGGCCCACCTGAGTATACACATCATGACAGTTTCCAGCATGCTTTCAGCTTCCCACCTCAAGTGCCCATTTTTTTCTCTTCCCTGCCTGATGCTTTTCTTTTATGGGAAAGTAGGCAGAACTCAGAAGTGCATAGACCCAGGAGTGCCCCAGGACCAACCTTCAACTAATGGGGGAATGGAAGCCAGTGGATAAATGCTCTAGCCTTCTCACCCTCTGGTGAGGCACTTCCGAGAGTCATTTTACGTGGTGTCTCAGAGGATCCCAGGGGAGAAATGAACTCAGTTTTCCACAACAGTTACATGTTTAGGGAAGTTTTAGGACGACTTAAACTAACACACCTGTGCCTTACCCCCACCACTTATGTGACCACAACATTCTATGGTGGAAAGACATAGCTGTTCCAAAATCTTGTAATATGTTTAGGACTTACAAGTCCTTGTGAAGTACGTGCTATTATTCTTAATTTAGAGGTGAGGAAACTGAAGCTCAGAGAGGTTAACTAATTTATCCAGTATAATGCCCACAGATGGTGTTGCAGCCAGGATTTCCACCCAAATCTGTCAGAATACAGATGCCATGTGCTTTCAGCTATAAATTGGTGCATTCCTGCATTTACGGGCTAAGGTGGTCAAAAGAGCTAAATTAGATTCTTGGTTCAACAGTTGATTTAAGAATCTCAATTTCATCTAGTTCATTAGCAAGCATCTTATTTTTCAGCATTCTAGTGCTTGCACTGAAGAAAAGATTTATATCCTATAAATCACTGCTCTTGTCTTTTCACCATTCCTATTAGGTTCTTAAGTGGCAAGATGATGGAAAATAAAAAAAATAGGGAAAATGAAATCGAGAAAGATAAAATCAAGTCTTTTAACAGTTTCAAACCTCAAAGCTATTTTGAAGATAAATGGGATACCAAAAGGAGAGAGTTAATCTTAGACTTAAGACGAGACCCTGGCGGCGTTTTCTGCTTGTTTGTTTTACTTATTTGATTTTGGCCTGATAGTATTTTGCACCATCAGATACGTTTTCAAATTTATGCTCACATACAGGCTTTAACCATAGGTGTCCTTTTATTGCTCTAGAGTAATATTAAACAACTGAAGAAAACATTAACACAATGACCAAGGGACCCCATTGTAGGAGAATCCCAGATGTGATCGAGGAGGGAGAAGGTAGGAGGGAGCCTAGAGGAGGATTTTCTCCAGAGGAAGATGTGAGATTCCTGGGGTCTGTGTAAATTGTACAGAGCAGGTTATGAAGGCTGGATTCCAACTATATTAATGCTAGGATCATTTTGTTAGTCATATCAACACCCTTTTGGACCAGGAAGCAGGTGAGGCCTGGAGAACGGCAGGTTCCATTAATCATTTCCATTTCAAACTGGAAGCATTGTTCTCCCACCTACTCCTTCTAATTGGAGTTCCTTTTCCTTTATCCACAGTAACTGTTCTAAAACTTACCCACCCCTTCTAAGCCTTCTCTCCTCTCCTGAGCTCCTTCATGCATGCTTGGCAAATTAGTGGTGGTTGCCTCTTGTTCAGAACTAACCCCTGTTGATTGTTTTAAAATGAGCAATGAGGCAAAAGTTTCATGTCACTGAGGGACTGGGAGAGTAATCAAAGTATTCCCTATATTTCCATTATTCCTACTAAATCTTCACTGGTTTCAAGTTTCTCCTTGTGGATTGGTCTTCTTTTATAAATATCTGAGAAGATCTGGAAATTTCCCCATCTAATCAGGGGACACTGAGGCTTTACTTTATTGAAAGAATTTATGGCTTTGACCCATTTTGAAATCTCTCATGCAACAAAAATTATCATGTGGTGCCACATCTCATCATAACTCCATTTCCACATTTCAGGTGTGTCCATGGGCAGGACAATTTTAATAGCAATATTAAATAATGGTGTTATCAGACTGATTTCTTATTAGAATGCTGCTGGTTTCTGTTAACATCCCTGGCATTGCAGATTTAATGTTATCATCCAGGTATTTACTGTATAGAATAATGAATAAGGCAATTGAGAGTCCCCCTTACCTCCTGTGTACAACTGCTAAACCGTCTTGGGAATATCTGAGATAAGAGAGAGGCACTCATAGAATTATCTCAAAAGACATTGAATAAGTCATTGGGAATGACATAAAAAATACACATGGTCTGTATTTAATCAAAAGTCAAAATTGTCAATTCCCCAACGTGGCTATTTGAGATGTGCAACACCAAGCTGGCTCTGATCTCCTAGTGGTTCAAGTTCTGTGCGCTCTGCTTTGGGAGCCTGGATTTGGTTTCCAGGTGCAGAATCACACCGCTAGTCTGTCAGTAGCCATGCTGTGGCAGCAGCTCACATGGAAGAACTAGAAGGACCTACAACTAGAATATACAACTATGTACTGGGGCTTCGGAGGGGAAAAAAAGGGAGAGAGAGAAAGATTGGCAACAGATGTTAGCTCGGGGTCAATCTTTCCCAGCCCCCAAAAACAAATAAATAAAAAATAAAGTGTACAACACCTTCAAAATGACTAAAGGAGCAGGGCATCTTCTTTGGTTGCTCCCTCTGGGTACCAGTTTTGGGTCTCATATCTCTATCTTCTGTGACTTAGCACTAATCTATCACTTACTACATATCTTCCAATGTGTGCTTGGCTCCCAAGGTATTTTTTTCTATTGAATTATAATTTTTATACAGTAAAGTGCACAGATATTAAGTATGTGATTCAATTAGTTTTGACAAATGCATACTTGCAACCAACATCCAGGTCAAGATCTAGAACATTTCCAGCACTCCAGAAATTTCTTTTGTGCTCCTTTCCTCTCAATTCTTAGTTTCCTTAGCCTTCTAGAAAAGGGAAAATGGAGTAAATTTGCTTTGGGATGCCTCTTAATGTCATACATTGTCAGATTAACTTTAAGCTTTCATTGGGTTCTCTTTTCTTCCACCTTATTCCTCTAAAGATCTTTCTGTAGAATCAATTTCACAGCTTTCACTTGGAACTCTATCTTCCAAGATTTCCTGATCCTGGTGTAACATGCCACACATAATCCCCAGGACCATGAATGTGATGGATTTTACTCCTGATATTAGGTTATATCATATGGCACAGTTGATCGATCTTACTATATAGAGATTATTTGAGTGGGCCTTACTTAATCACATGAGCCCTTTAAAAGCCCAGGGTCTTCTCTGACTGCTCACAGAAAAGGAAGTCAGAGCAATTTGAAGATTGAAGGGAGTTTAATATGAGTGACATGCTCCATTGCTGAGATGGAAAGGGCCACATGTCAAGGACCTAAGAGCAGCCTAGAAGCTGAAGATGGCCCCCAGCTGATGCCAGCCAGGATACAGGGACCTCAGTCCAACTGGAAGGAAGTGAATTCTGTCAACAACAGAAATGAGCTTGGAAGTGGATTTTTCCCAAGGGCCTTCAGATGAGAACTCAGCCTGACAGACACTTTGATTTCCTGATAATACCTGAGCAGAGAATCCAGATATGCCACGAAGAACTCTGACCTACAGAATTGTGTGCTAATGAGTGGGTATTGTCTTAAGCCACTAAATATTATGCAGTTGTAGAAAACTAATACCACACTGTAGTTAGTATATGAGCATATTATAGACATATTATCTACAAGAAACCAGATACTGTTATGTATGTTTATTATCTCTTATTCCTAGACTTAGTTGAGTCAGAGTGAGAGGATACTATAAATTTATGTGGCAAAGAGAGTAAATATAGCAATGGGTGAAGAATTGGAGGAATTTTTTCAATCTATCAAAACATAGAAGGCATGCGTCTAAGAACTTTGTATATATTTGTCTTATCTCAGAAACTAGCATACTGCTTGGCTCAAAGTAGGAAAAATTTATTAAATCATTTTGACTTCATTTATATAATTGCATATGGTTTGGGGGCTTCCTGACTTTTATTTTCTATAAAATAGTTAAAATCTTGAATAATCAAGAGTTGTTTATACCTGTTTATGTGAACATATCTTATTTTTATCATATGTTTCTTGATTGCTGGAACAACAGCTATTTTTCCTGTGCTTGTTGCTGAAAAATCTATACCACTTACATAGTAAAGGAAAGGTGATTTCAGAGATACCAGAAGAAAGAGGAAAACTATTTATGCCACTAACTAATCTGGAAACTTATAACTTTCTTCACTGAAAAGGTAGGTTTCAAAATGAGGCATTTTTCTCAGACTAAAATTTTCTCAAGGACCTCTCAGTAGCATTACATTTTAGTAAGCATGGTCTCACTTGCTAACATAAGAAGAGTTGAAATTACGACCTACATTTTAAAGATGGGGAAACCAATGCACCAAGAAGTAAAGCTGTTTGTCCAAGTGAAAGACCAGGGAAGAACTCAAATGCAGTCCTGGGCTCTTTCTAGGGCCCAGGGCTGCCATAGCTTATAAAGCTATTTCTCACTTCCCATTGAGGCTGGATAATTTCTCTGTTAAAGCTCAATGTGAGACAAGAGCACAATATTTAAAAAATCCAAACCAAACTCCAGGGCACTCTTGTTGCCTCCAGCAGGCAGAGATATCCATCTGGAAGAATAAAATGTGGGACAGAGGGTCAATATTAGCCTTTAATTTTGAGTTTAATATTCCTTGAAAATGTATTTTGAGTAGAGAGTCTAGGTAAGCAGAAAGACATGTTAAGCTACTCTGTAAACTCCTGATGTTATTTGTATTCTGATTTGGCATTGTACTTTAGCTAGCTAAAAATGTATTGAACTGAAGTGAGGTCATTAAATTTTTAGAATGCCCTCTCATTTGCTTATCCAACAAAAAATTATAATGCACCAACTAAAGGCTGGATATAGCTTTTGATGATAAAAATAGAAATAGGAAAAAGATGAAGCCCTTTTCTTAGTAAAAATGTGTAAAACTACTATTAATAATGGCTAGCGGCGGGGCTGGCCCCATGACTTAGCGGTTAAGTGCGCGCGCTCTGCTGCTGGTGGCCCAGTTCGGATCCCGGGCGTGCACCAACGCACCGCTTCTCCGGCCATGCTGAGGCCGCATCCCACATACAGCAACTAGAAGGATGTGCAGCTATGACAAACAACTATCTACTGGGGCTTTGGGGGGAAAAATAAATAATAATAATAAATAATAATGGCTAGCGGGGCCGGCCTGGTGGAGTAGTGGTTAAGTTGACACACTCCACTTTGGCAGCCCAGGGTTCTCGGATTCCGATGCCAGATGTGGACCTACACACTTCTCATCAAGCCACGCTGTGGCCGTGTCCCACATACAAAAATCGAGGAAGATTGACACAAATGTTAGCTCAGCGACAATCTTCCTCAAGCAAAAAGAGGAAGATTGGCAACAGATGTTAGCTCAGGGCCAATCTTCCTAACTGAAAAAACAAAAAATAATAATAATGGCTAGCATTTACTTAATAATTCTTATATGCTCACTTTAGTTCAAACGGTTAATACATATTAACTCATTTAATCTTTACAACAGCTCTCTGAAATAAGTACCATAATTATCCACATTTTGTGCCTAAAAAGTGGGGTATAGACAAGTTAAGTGATCTTCCAAATATCACTCAGTAAATAAGTTGGGAGCTGGGATCTAAACCAAGACAGTCTGGTTCCTGAGCCTGTGCTTAACTGCTATACAAGGCTGCTTAACACACTGCATCAGCTGTAACGCCTTGTCCCATGTTAGTGATATTTGACCACAATTAAGTAGGGAGGCTTCAGTTACTAATGTAACAGAGATATTCTCAACCTCCATTTTTTTTTCTCTTTAATGATGTGAAACAGATGGTTGCCAGTTACCAAATTGTGTGTTCTCTCTCATTCGCCCCTTGTACTTCGCACTCCCTTTTTTCAAGATCTTCTCTTTATTAGTTCAATAAAAGAACCACTCTACGACTAATTCCATAGAATGGATGCATGTTTGGGATTGAGATTTCCTGTTTCAGAGTCTATCGTGAGTTGAGTTCTCATTATTTGTCAGGAGGGATTGTTGCATTTATGGCGTGTGTTTAGGCCAAGGTACTAGGAAAGCAAATGGTGACTCTCAAGAGCTACTCTGCCCTGTGGTTCTTAGGATTTTCCACAGTTCACGGAAAAATGGTGATGGGATTGCTCAGTGGAAGTAGCTCTTTTAATTATTGGAGGATTTGCATTAATGACGTGACTGTCCAGCTGTCAAGAAAAACAACACTCTATAGCGTTCTTTTTCAGTGCCCTTGGACCAGCTCTAGAACTAAGCCCCTCACTCCCAGAGTGCCACATTACACATGCACCATCACTCCCACCACTGCACCGTTGCTTGGCAACAGCAGGACTTGTTCCACTTGCAAGATGGGAAAGAGACAAATGGATAACCAGGAAAACCCCCAGCCTTGTAATTTCTCACACCATTGTGGAAAGGCACAAAGTGAATGCTCTGCCTTAATGCTATCTCAAAATTGCAGCCTGAAGATATTTTTGTTACAAGAAAAGAACTATTAGTATCCACCACACTTAAAATCAGGGGCCCCTGTAGATCTTAAAGCTGCAATGGTTCAGGTAGGGACCTGTATTTATAAACCTGATTACATTTTCTGTATTTATAAACCTGCTAACTGCTAGGGAGATATTCGTGGTAACTGATCTGATAGTTAAGGTGCAGGTAAACTGATGTAGAGAAATCAAGTAATCACTCATGCAAACTTTACGGAGGACTTATTAGGAACATAATAGCTATCATTTAATTAGTACTTTCTATGTGTGCAGATTCATGCTAAATGCTCTATATATCACCTTGTTTGATGCTCACAACACTCTTGTGATATAGGATCTATTATTCTTGCCATAGAGATAAGGAAATTACTGCTCAAATAGGTTAAAGAAATTGCTTAGTGTCACGCAGAGTGTCAGATTTGAACCTAGGGCTATTATACTTCAAAGTCTCTTAAACTCCAAGATCGTTTGTCTCCTCTGCTTGCTGCTCATCAATCCCTGTGCCTGTCTCTGAGATACTTTACAATGCCAGATATTCCAAAAGTTCTTACCATGCACGTACTATATGATATCATACAGCTGACAGATTGAAGCTATCTGTCTGCTTAGTTAATTCTATTCCTCTCCTTTAACTCCTTTATATCTTCATTGATGGTTTAGGAGTCAGGTAGATCTGAGTTCAAATATTGACTCTACAACTTATCAGTTCATGTGCACATTGGTGAATCAAGTTGGATTGTCCATCACTATCGGCCCATAATTATTTCACAAGTCATATTTTTCAAGTACTGTGAAGGATATGAGATTTTTCCATTTACAAGCTAACAAGTGAATTTGCCACACATGGATGCCAGTGGGAGATATGAGACCCCCGGGTCAGAGGTAAACGATTTCATTACTCATAGCATAGCAGACAACATGGGCTTCACGTTCACGTTGGTTTTCCTTGTGCCTAAGTCCCATGGGGTGATGGGGAGTGGCCCTCATAGATGCTATGTACTCAAAAAGTCTGCATTACAGCTGAGGAACCCCAAGCTTAGAAAACCTCACTCTTTTAAAAAGGACTACTAGCAAATGTACTCAACACCAGAGGGAGACATTATCTTTATCATATTGGCCAGAAAGCAAATGTTCCCTTTCCTCTGGAGGGAGACACTATCTTTATCTTCCAAGGATGTTTGTATAGCAAACAAAGCTAATCCAGAACAATGGCTGATACAAGACATGCAAAAATATGAGAGATCCATGGAGAATTGTCTTCCAATAGTGTTATGAAATTACCAAAAAAATTTATGAGAAAATTGCCTCTAATAGTGTCTTCCATGAAGAAGAAAACATGTATATATATATTTCTTGAGTAATTAAACGAATGAATGAGTAAACAGTTGGCTGATATTGAAGATCAAAATGAACGGGAGTGGGAGACAGCAAAATAGGAGACACACGCACTTGAGAATCAAAAATATCTTGATTTCACAATTGGTTCCATAATTTTCATCTGTGGGATCTTGGATATATTACATAACTTCTTATATTTTTCACTTGTAAAACAGAAATCATAGCACAGACGTTTCAGAGTTATGGTGATAATTATATGAGACTCTGTGTGTATGCCTGTGTGTATATATAAATATATATACATATTACCTATCACATAGAAGACAAATGATATATTATTGCAGACTCTTGTTTTAATGTAATAGAAATCAAATTGAGCAAACTTAAGCAGACAAAAGAGAGCTCCTTTTGTCCCATGGAATCTCCTTGTTTCATGGAAGCCAAGTGCAAAAATGCTTCCAGCTCTCAGGTGAAAGATGGGAAAGAGCAACCAGAAGGATGTGGGAATCCTTTCTGCTTTTTATTACTGTTGTTTTTCATTTATTTATTTTTAATTGTGTCTAATTTCTTCTTTTCTCTATTTTTCTAGATTGTCTCTCTCTGCTCCTGGTACACATGACAGAAGCTATAGCCATCCCACTACACCAGAGATTTTATTTTTGAGTCCAGTCAAACAGAATAACATTTTGATTCTAATTCCAGTTTCTTGAGGAAGAGGTAATTCTTGGTTCATTGGGTTAGGTGTTCACCTTGGATTATCTACTATGGCCTGGGGCACGTGAAGGGCATCATACACAGGAAACCTAGCTCCATGAGCCCTCCCTTGTATAGAGGGATAGGTGGCAGGCAACTCTGAGAAGAGGGATAGGCAGTAATTCCCATATAATGTTATTAGTTTTATTATTATACTGTGCTTTGAGATGGATTTCTATAACTTACAAACCAAAGAGTCTTGACTAATATACAGAATTAACAGGGAAAGAAGGGCTGGGATGTGTCATATCTGAGGAGTCATATTTTAGAAAGAGAGAATGATCTGTGTAGTGGTGTATCCAGGAGGGGAGAGGAAATGAACACATTCTCCAAAAATAGTTACTTTTCATATATTGAAACAACTAAAAATAAGTAACCAAAGTTCGCACATTTTTATAGTTTCTCTCTCACTGATGGAAGAACCTAGTAACGTTTCTGAGTCTGTTTGAAGGGCAGACATTGTGGAGGGGGCAGTTTGGTGGCAAGGGAAGAATTAAGGCTGGAGAAACTAGTAGGACCCAGATCATGCAGACAGTTGTAGAATATGTATCAACTTGATCTAAGAGCAATTAGAAACCATTGAATGTCTTTACTCAGCCATGATCACATGCAAAAACTAAAAATGACATCCTGGCTACAGTGTAGAGAATGGTTGAAACAGAGAAAGACAGGAGACATGAGAGCCAATTAGAAGTTATTGTGGGTGAGAGGTAATGGTAACTTGGGCCAACATGGTGGCAGTAATGAGGAGAGAAGTAGATAGACTTCAGAGTTGGTTGGAAGGCAGTTTTAACACGGCTTGGTAATTGACTGAATGTGAGGGAAAAGGGGCAAAGAAAGAGATAAGGACTATGCTTAGTTTCAGTCTTTAGCAATTGACAAATGCATAAAATACATTCCCTGTGATGAGAAACCCAGAAAGAGGAGGTTTGGGGTGGGGACTGATGAACTGAATTATAGGTGAGCGGATAGCAACATCCAAGTAGACATGACCAGTTGGCAAGTTTAAATGTCAGAGAAGCTTATTGACATCCACAAAGTGAAGATCAGGACATATAAATTACATACAGTGTAAGAAAGTAGAGTAGAAAAGAGCCAAAAAAGTAAAATAGAAATTGGGACTTAATATAGAACTATAAACACAGCACCAAAATTTAAGGGACTGGTCTGAATCTCATTTCTGTTGCTTTGTAACTGTAAAAACACATCTGAAAATTCAAACTCAAGGATAAAGCTAGAGCTGAGCTAATCAGCGTAAGTAAACAAATGATAAGAGTAACTCTAGGAAATATGCTTAGTGAGCCTTGGTTTTGTCTTTTGGGGTCACTGACATTGAGATCTAGATAGATGACAATAGGACCTTCTCAATGGCCACTTAATTATTTCCAGTATACCAATGGGCTATTTTATGTTGTTTTACTGGATTCCTTATCTTTAAACCTGCAGTGGACAGCACAGAACATTCTGCGAGTTCCCTGCCCCATCTTGCTTGTCTGGAGGATGCTTCTACCTTCCTTGTGCTGGTCTGGGTTTGCTATTGTGCCAACAGAATGTAATAAATGCAATAAGGCTATATGCTAACGTCTTGTTCACAGATCGCATGGTCTTTATTTTCTAGAATGCATGCTCACTATTGACTCCGCTGTGCACAATGCTGCAAGAGCATTGCTTGCAAAAGTACAACAGTTCAGGGAGAGGGCTGAGAGTGATGCAGTGGAATCAGCTACATTGTGGGTGTGAAAGACACCACGACTGCCATCCCACAACCCAAAGGAGCACTGCAGAATTCAAGGCCTATTCAAAGCTTTCTAGAACATACATATTTCTGGGCAAATTCACATGGAGCTCAGTTAATCTCCAATAGTTTAAAAAGCAAATACAATAAAATAACCTAATAACAAAAAAAAATTTCCTCAAGAAGCAGCATGATTCTCTTGAAAATATATTAAGGTGAAGAATGAGGCTGAGGCTGTATGCCTAGCAAGGTCATGAAATAGCCTTGTCATTTTTATCTCTCTGGAATTCAATGTTTACTCATTTTTCAGAAAAAAAGAACACAAGAGCTGGGCTAAAACTTCATAGGATTTAAGCAGGCAAAAGAATAAAACTTTGGAATATGATTGCTTTCTTATTTTTCAGTTGTGTGGACCTGGGCAAGTTATTCAAATAATTTATTTTTCTTTACCTTTATAATCAAGATGTTAATACATACCTTGTATTGATCCCTATTAACTACATAGAAACACGTCAGGGATACAGTAGTAAGGGCTCGATAAATGTTAGCTGTGAATATTATCATCTTTCCATTATAAATGAGGAAGTGGACATTTAGAGCATTTAAGAGATGTTTTAAGATCTCACAGGTAGTAAATAGAAACATTAGAATTTAATCTCGGATCAATCATAGGCCTTTCTCTCCAACACTAGGCAAACAGTCTCTTTCCAGAATCCAACCAGGGCAGCACAGGTGATGCCCTTACAAGGGCCTGCTTGTCTCCAGTAGATAATGGGTATTTAGAAGGCTCCCATTGTTAGTCCCTGCACATATTGGTCTCCTTGGGACTTTTATTTATCTTGTATTCCTCAAGTACAGAAAAAGTACAAGGTATTAATTAACAGCAGTTGTAAATTCAGTTCAGAGGCATCAAGGTAGGAACAATTTATTTGTCAGCTAAAGAGAAAGCAGTTTGAACACTGGCATAGACTTCCATGCATGGGCGATAGAATGGAAATTAATGATTACCTACTGTATAGTTCATTTACTCAAAAACCTCCAGGCAGTCATTTGGATCAAGTATATAGAAAATGTTAAGCTGGCCTCTCATCTGACGGCAATGA
Source organism: Ceratotherium simum simum (assembly GCF_057802395.1). Lineage (NCBI taxonomy): Eukaryota > Metazoa > Chordata > Mammalia > Perissodactyla > Rhinocerotidae > Ceratotherium > Ceratotherium simum. The sequence continues at coordinate 11,042,726 of NC_141907.1, forward strand.
TTATTCATAATGCATAAGAAAAGGGTAATTCTTGAAGTAAATTTCAATCTATGCCAGGCGATGGGGAAAATGTCACACATTCAAGGGAGTTCAGAATTCAAGGGGGATCTTTGGTCAAAGGGAGAAAACCAGATTCTCTTCTGTAATTAGCTTAACTTCTACGCAGACTCCAATTGCCTTACATCTAAGCAGGAGTGATTTGGTGGAAAGAGCGTTGAGGTAACTATAGAGACATCTAGATCTTAAACGTGGTTCTGTAAATTTTGTGACCTTGGATAAATCACACTTGCTGTCTGTGTTTCATCTTGCATAAAATGATGTAATTGGACTTTATTTGAGAATTTCAATCTTCTCCCTCACAGATCATATACTTTTAAAGATTTTTGTTTATTAAGTAAATGACACTGACTAATACAAGATTAATTGTGTACCTTTTTATTAATCAGGCATAAATAAAACTGTCAACTTGGACGTCTGATCATAGTGAAAAAATCCATTTTATTGAATTGATTTTTTTTTTATCATTCTGGACAAGTGCAAACCAACTCCATGTTTTGATAGCCCAAGAATCCTTCGAGTGTATAAACAGAAGAATCTTGTTACAGATTTTGCACCTCTTCTGCACAGCCTATGGAGCTCTACAGGATATGGCCTTATCTAAGTGCCTGACACTAAGCTTTTGATTGCCAAGGCATCCATTTCAAAAGACATTAATCGTGACTAAACATATTGACAACTGTATGGCACAGCCACTAGCAAAACAACCAGATAAAGAACTAGGCTGCCCCCATCCATGAAGGTCCCCTTTCAGATGACTGACCACTTGAGTGATCCCTGCTTCTCCCATCCCCTGCCCTAATCCCCATTCTTATGCTTTAAATTACCCAATAAAGAGTGAACCTGCGAAACCCTAGATGCCCCATGCTCACATCCTAATAAAGGCGGAGCCCCAGGTCCACTCTTTCTCTCCTTCTCTCTCTACCTGTGATGACTTCACTGTGTGCCACTTGGGCATGCTGTGTACCCTCCAGGACCTGTGAATAATAAATCTTTTTCCTCAAACTTCCCTGACGGATTTTGCTGAAGTGCATCCTGCAATCACAATCAGGACCATAGGGCTGGTCCAGCCACAATATTGGCCTTAGGGGAGAAAGGACTGTGGGGGCTTGCTTTGAGTAATACAGGCCCAGGTGAGTGCCTCAGGCATTCCTGGCTGATAGAATCACTATCAATAGACTGGGACAGACACCACAGGCCTCTTTCTGTACCTCCCATCTTATCTGCTGTTACTCACTCCTTTCCCACTGTTCCATAATAACATTGGCTTCCTTTCAATTCTTTATTCATCAAGCTGTTTCCTGCCCTAAGACTTCGTTCACATTACTTTCTCTGGTAAAAATGCTCTCCCTGCAGCTCCAATTAAATGCCTTTGTGACAGAGAAGCCTTTGTTACCACGTTCTCCAAGTTGATTTTTCCTTGCTAATATCTATCACTTAACCCAGATTTTTTTCCTTTATTATCTTTATAACAGTTTGTATCTACGGATTTATTTGTTAATTTACTTATTTGTTGTGTCTTCCTCATTTTTGTGAAAAATCTTGAAGATAGTACTATGTTGGTTTTTTTAACCTATTTATCCCAGGGTGGTACCTGGTACAAAGCTGACAACAACTATTTGTTGGATGGAGAAAGACTTAAAACATAAAAGTCTTCATAAAACATGAAAAGTAGTTTGGGCGTCTCCTCTGCAAGTTTTAAGAACCTCTGAGTATCTGAGGAAGCCATGGAACTAGTTGGCTTTAAGGTCCATTGAACCTCAAATAATCTAAGACAGGGTTCTTCAACCTGTGCATTATTGACGTTTGGGGCCAGATAATTCATTGTCATGGAGACTGTCTTGTGTACTGTGGGATGTTTAAGAATACCCTTGACGTCTACCTACTAGATGACAATAGCAAACTTAGCCAAATGTCTCCTGGGGGACAAAATTACCCCTGGTTGAGAAGCACTGATCTAAGGTGACAAATTAAAACAAGCACCTCTGATACAAGTTACATTGATTTTTGAATGCTGAGACCATTTCTCTTTGCCTATTTTACGAACAGATTTCATTAACAAAAATGTTTATATAATTGGTTTAGGAATGTCCCTTATCTTGGCATGTGGGTGAGGGAGTTTATCAACAAAGAATTGTAATAGCAACAACAGAAACTTTCTTTGACTGATGTAAGAAGAAGAGGATTTTATTAAAAGGCTGTTACGAAATTATAGAATTGCCAAGAAGATTGGAGAACCAGAGACAGAAAACGGCCCATAAAAAGGAAGGCTAGGGCCGGCCTCATGGCTTAGCGGTTGAGTGCTGGCGGCCCGGGTTCGGATCCCAGGCGCGCACCAACGCACTGCTTCTCCGATCATGCTGAGGCGGCGTCCCACATACAGCAACTAGAAGGATGTGCAGCTATGACATACAACTGTCTACTGGGGCTTTGGGGGAAAAAATAAACAAATAAATAAAATTAAAAAAAAAAAAAAAAGGAAGGCTAGGCCACTAGAAACCCAACCAAATTCATGCTCAGTGTGAATTTGGCCAGTCACGGCTGCTATTGCCCATGAATACTGGATGTCCCAACTTACGTCCCTCCTGTGGTCATCTTGGGTACTGCTACCCTTGCATATGTACATCGCTGTCACCACTGCCACTGCCCCCAGAAAGCATTCTTTGAGGCCCCTGCTTCTTTGTATTCCTCCTTTCCAATTTGGAGTTAGTGTTGTGTACATTTAATTAGCTGAGGCATGTGCCAAGTCCCAAGCTGCAAGAAAGGCTAGAAAAGTGTGATCTGGCCTTTTGGCTTCCAAGGTGAGAGCAGGTTCTGCTTTTCATTGGGAAGAATTCATTGGTGAAGAATTCAATAAGCGTAGGCAAGAGGTTTAGATTCCAGCAAACCTCAAAGCACCTAACGTGGACTAATCAAGAGATAAAATATGACAATGATCAAAAATGTTCACAATGGAATGGAGACAGTTGCAGATCCCTCTTATCTGTTGAAAGATTAAACATTTGATGTGATGTGGTGTATTTATCCCTTTCCTCAAGAGGCCTTTGGCAGTCTTTTCATCTGGAAGTAGCATTCCACACACTGAGCTTCACCATCTCATTGCCTCTGCCTCCCTTGGCTATGTCTAGGGCAGACACCATGAGAGAGGAGCCCAGCCGTCCCATGATTATCCAGTAAGCCCTGAATGTGCACTGCCAGGCCCGTTTCCTTTCCACTGTTCTCCAGGGGGATTGAAATGGCTCCTAAACATGGACAGGCACATGATGTTCCAGCCACCAAAATGTAGCAGTGTTTGCTGGGTCTCCAATTTGACTTCATTGCATTTCAATGTGTAAACTCATCCTCTGTGGGCCAGGCTGCATGACAAACAGGCAGAGCCTTCACGGATAATTTAAGCTCCAGTGGTTTCTCAGCTCAGATGGAACAGCACTGGCTTTGCTAGAATGGAAAACAGATTATAAACCACAAACTCATTTATTCTACAAATGTTTGCTGTACTTAGAGGAAGCAGTTTTCCAGAATTTTCTTCGTTTCCCTCTAGAGGCAAACTGGCTCTCTTGGAATATTTCCTAGTAAAATAGCTCCAGTGAATGTTGGAGCTGGAGATGATAAGAGAACTGTGCTTTGTCTATATGAACAGAGTAGGGGATCTAACTTTTCTAAGCCTCATTCTTCATTTGTAATATGCTAACCATTGTTTATTCAGAATTAGCAAGGTTATGCTGAGGTGACAAATTAACACCCAAATCTTAATGACTTAAGACCACAAAAGGTTATTTCTCACTCGAATGGTATGTCCAAGATGTTTTGCCAGAAGATTCTGCTCTACACAATTCAAAGTCATAGCTATCTATAGAGCATTATATGAGCACAGAGGAGTGGTGCCTAACCCAGATTGGACAGGGATATAGAGACATTTTGGAGGAGATGAGGTCTGAGATAAGACTGCAAGGAGGAGGAGGGGTCCGCTAGGGTTTGCTTAAGTTTTCTTAAGCAAAGTACGAAAGCAAGAAAGAACACGGTATGTGCAGAACACTAATATTGCTAATTATGAGGTTAGAGATAAAAAGAGGCAAGATTAGATCGGGAAAGCATCAAATTATGGAGAGTCCAGGTCTGCATAAAGTATTTAGACCTTGTCTTATATACAATGGGAAGTCTTTGAAAGGGTTTAATTGGAGTGTGAAATGGTCAGACTGTGGCTTCTGAAAAGTTCACTTTGGCTACTGTGTGGAAAATGGATTTGATTGGAAGGGATCTGGTGCCAAGGAGATTGATTACAAGATTTTGTAATCCAGGGTGGAGAATACAAGTAGGAAAACTGGTAAGGATGGAGATGAGAGGAAGAAATCAAGAAATGTTTGGTAGTAGAAGGGCAGGACATACTTAGTGATTCTTAGGATAGAGAGAGGTAAGGGAAAAGAAACAGGTCTTCTTGGTTTTAGTTTGATAACTGTATGGACAAAGGCCCTGAGATACAGAGTAACAGGATGAGCAATCTTGAGGAGAAATGAATTCACATTTGGACCAGTTGAGTTTGAGATGCCAACAAGACATTTTGATGATGATATAGAGCAGGCAGTTTGGCCCAAAAATTTGTAACTCAAGGGAGAAGTCTAGGATTAATGTATATTTTGGAAGGCATCAGCATATGGGTGGCAGCAGAAATCTTAAAAGTAGATAACATCACTCTTTTAGCAATATGAATACTGAGGGGATCAGCAGCTCAAGGATAAAACTCCAGAGAATACCTCCACTTGAGGAGTGAATAGTAGAATATGAAGTAGAACCCATCACAGAGGTAGGAAGACAACTTGGAGTTTGATGGTCAAACACATCAAGGTATATCAGATTGTTTAAAGAAGCCTGGTCATCCAATGGTGTGAAATGTAGCAGAACAATTCAAGAAAGTAAATGTATCCTTTAGGTTTAATAATGATAATATAATTGATCATTTTAGTTTGCATCAACTGCAGTGGATTGAATCACCAAATATTTATGAAGCTGCTACCACGTATCAGGCCCTGGACTTAGCATTGGGGATCAGGGAGAATAAAAAAGATATAATCAATCCCTTGTAGAACTTGAAGTCTAACAAGAGTTGTGGATAATAAACAGTCACACACAAAAATATAAAATTAAATTTTTGATAAGTGTTATGGAGTCAAATATTTAGAAATATATTGTAAATGAGTATGGATTATTCTCCCAAGACTGTGTAATGAAGGATAAACAGAGAGACTGAACTGTACTTATAGGTGGAGTGCAATCTGAGTGTCAAGGAAAGGTTTGTAGGATGAAAAAGATATGAACAAGTTTATAGGCTAACAAAATAAAAATACACAGAAGTAAAGATGCAGAAAAGAGAGACAATAATTAATAGATCGAGGTCTGGAAGAAGCAAAAGAGCTCAGTGTTTCATATAGAGGATTTGGCTTTATATAAGAGGAGAAGACCTCCTCCTCTGAAAGGGAGAATGATAAGCTAAAAAGGAGAGTGGAAAATTTGTCTGGTGGGGTTGATATTCTCAGTGAAGTAGGAATTAAGTTTATTTAGTGGGGAGGTGGGGAATGGGGCATTTAAGTAGAAGAAGAGTTTGGGAAAACTACAGAAATGAGTAGTTATTTAAAAGCAAAGGGACTATTTTTTTTTTAAATAAGCAGGTAGCTTGCAGATGCATATAGGCTAAAAATGTTTTATGACCTCTGATTCAGAGACAAGACCATATGTTTATCATACTTGGGCCCACAGTAAGGCAACATATGCCAGTGCCTCTTATAGTTGAGTTGTGAACCATGAGACTGAGTTCTGGTGAATGGAAGGTGGACAGAAGTAATGTAAAGTACTTCCAGGCTTGGCCTTTAAGTCTCCTACATGACTCTTTAGCCCTTGGAAAACACAACTTCTGGATGTCAGATCCCTGAGTCACCATCTGAAAGAGAGCCACCAAGAAAAATTACAATTACTTAGTTTAGCTGTGATGTGATTGAGAAATAAACTTTTTTTTGGTTAAATCACTGAGATTTCTTGGTGTATTTATTATTGTCATATAATGTAGCTCATTCTGACTAATATAACCACTATTAAGATGTTGTATTAATTTATTCATAATGTTTTCATCCAACTATTATTATATTACAATTAATTTCTTTGTAGTTATTGAATCTGTTGTTTTTTAATCAAGAATGTGTTTAACAAGACACTGTTATTCTTATTCCTTGAATTCTTGACTTTATTTCTTTTAGAAAATAATGAATAAAGGTCTGAAGCTTAGGATTTGAGCAGACAAGGATGGCACTTCTTAAAAGCACAATTTGTCCTATTGATAAGATCCTACACTCGACTACTTGGACCCATTTCCCAACCTATTTCTTTGCTTTCAAGATCAAATTGCTCCATTCTACATGTTCCTCAGAACATAGGTCTCCTCAAAGAGGCGGGTATTGATTGGCAAAGACAAAAAGAAAATACCTCTATTTCTTACAATAAATAACTATACCTTCCAATTATCTCTGACAATAGAACATGTAATACAAGGTCTTTCAAAATCCTACAGCCCAAGATTATAGAATTTAGAGGCCATCTCTTTTAGCCCTTATTTCTTTGCATACAGGGGTTTTCCCTACCCTGTTCTTCTTTCTCCAGCATAAAACCCTCAAAATTCTCTACCCTCCCTTTCACCACAGCCCAGTTTTCCCATTTTCCTCAGTGCATACAAAAGCACACTGCCAAGCATATAACAGCACAGGTTTGTGGTCAGACAAATGAGTGTTTGAAACCAATTTCTGATAAATTTTTCCTCTATAATTTTGAAGACATTCCTAAAAATAAGAGTTTACAATCTTTGTAACCTCTGGGAATTATTTAAGCTCATCAAGCCTTTGTTTCCTCATCTAAAGAATGGGAGTATTCCCATTCTCATTTCCAATGGGAGTGAAAATTACATTAAATAACGTATGTAACACACTTTGCACAGCTTTTGGCACATGGTCTTAAAAATTAGTTATAATGAACAAAAAATTAGCTTTCACATATGAGTATCTAATATGTGCAGGGCACTTTTTTACAGATTATCTCTAATTCTTTAAAAAGTGTCGTCAAATAGAACTTTTTATGATGATAGAAATGTTCTATACCTGTATGGTCCAATAGGAGAGCCACCAGCTACAGGTAGATATTGAACACTTCAAATGTGGCTAGCCCAACTGAGGAATTGATTTTTAATGTTAATTTGAAATAATTTAAATTTCAGCAGCCACATGTTGTTAGTGGCTGCTATATTGGCCAGCACAGCCTTAGAACAATAATCAAAACAAACATCATCTTCTTTTTATAAAATAGAGAATGGTGTCAGAAATGTTGGCTGAGTTGTTTAGGGTCATTCGGCTAGCAAACAAATGAGCTGGGATTGAGTCTGCTTGCTCCTTGGCCATGCTCTTTTCTCTTCATCTTGTTGCTTCTGAGAACATCAACATTTATGAATACCTCAGTTCCCTCATGTGTACACTTTTGCATTTATTTTAAGTAGCTTCCTTTCCCTGAGACTATAACCATTTAATCTAGGATGAGACATATGGACTACTTTCTCTCTAACTCAGGAATATTTTCTGTATTTTCCCATAGGTGATCTTCCAACCTCTTCCTAAATACTACCAGTGTCTGGTGTCTCATGACCTCACAGTGTCACCTGTACTGTTATTGTAAAGTGCTTCCTTATCCTGTATAAACTGCAAACTGATCCCATATGTCATGAGGTAAATGGTTAAGTCAGATAAATTTGCTAAAACAGTGCCTTTTCAGCTCATCAAGTCACTGTCCAGCAATCAAAAGCATGTATAAGCCCATATTATATTGTGGGTGCTGGGAAGGATACAATGGGAAAGAGGCGATGAGTGGGGAAGGGGTCAGATCCACTGGCAGGCCAACCCAGGAAATTTATGATGATGATGTGTGCTGAGACTAGGACACTTTATTAGAGCAGAATTCACTCACTCATATGAATCTTTTCCTGTTATGACTAATACATTTGGCAGAGAACTGTCACAGGCTTATTCAAATAGAGAGTAAGAGAGTGAGCAGGGAATGGGGTTAAGGTTGGAAGAATGATTGTACAGTTGATCAAATATGAGAAACAGCACATTCTGCTTTACAAACAAAAGTACTATTTTCTTTTAATTTGGAGGGTGCAGATTCCATCATGGCTCTGCAAGAGGCCGCTGAGGAGGCACAATGGTTCAGTGGAAAGAGTTCAGGCATCAGAATCAGAAAATTCAGTTCTGCCTGACACTTCTAGGTTTCCATGCTCAGTTCTTTCTTCATAACAGCTTTTCAAAACCTTTCTCGTTCTTCTCCAGTTTTGGAACTTTGTTATCTTCCTCCATCACACCTAACAGATGCTATTTCCTCTACATTTAAGAGAGATTAGAAACTCTTGAAGCTACTAGAAGTTCTTTAAGTATCTGTCACTAAACTTAAAAATCTACCTTTCTACCCTTTCCTTCTTTCTTCCTGTTAAAATGATGAAGCTTACCTCTTTTCCTATAGGGGTAATCCCTCTTGCCTTCTCTGGGACCTCATTGTGTTGACTTGACATCTTCTCCCCCGTATCGTAGACATTTTCCCCTTTGTAGACACATTCCACTAGACTTGGAACCTGCTCAATTTTCTCATTTGAAACACACACACACACACGCACACACATGCACACACACACACTCCAAAACTTTCTCTTAACCACTCGTCCCCCTGTGGCTATCACTCTACTTCTCCTCACCTTTACGTTAATCTTCTCAAGTGCATTTCCCAAACTGGCTGCCTCCATGTCTTCATCTCACGCTCATTCTTCAACTCAATGCAATTTGGATTTAATACCACCATTCTATCAGAACTATTCTCACTAAAGTCACCAAATTCCAGTGCATTCTTAAAAGGGTACTTTTGGTTCTTTTTCTGAATGAACTCTTAGAGGAGTGTACCCTATTTACTACCTTCTCCTCCAAGAAATGCTCCCCTTTGGACCCCACACACTCTTGCTTTTGCCTTCTTGGCTCTTCCTCTTCAGTCTCCTCTGTGAGGTCCTATTTATCTAGCTATCCCTAATGTCAGGACAGGGAGAGGTCTTGGTTCAATCTGCCATAGAAATGCTGTTGTTCCATGGGACTCTATCGTACATACTTTTTTTTTTTTCCTTTTTATCCTATTCATTCTATTCTTAAGGCTTCAATTACTATTCCAAGCTTTCTATGTCAACATCTCTTACATATCTAGATCCAATCCAATCTCTACTGAGTTCCAGGTTCATAAATGAAATTGTTAGTGGACATCTTCTCTTAATGTTCAAATGTCTAAAAGTAAACTCATCATCTCTTGAACCATCAGAAAATAGTCTCACTTTCCACTCAGTTTCCCAAGCTTAAAATTTGGGAATTGTCTTGGTCTTTACTTTCTTTCTTACATCTACATCCAGTCAGTCACCAAATTTTCTTGATTCCATCTCTTAAATGTTCCATAAATCTCCTTTCCATTCCCCATTCCAGCCTTAGTCTAGTCTACTGTCATCATTCCTCATCTGGACTACTGCAACTATCTACCAACTTTTCTTTGTTTTCTTTATTCTCTCTTGTTCTCTTCCAACCCATCCTCCACATGGTTTTTAGAATATTTTTTAAAGCAAAATCGAGCATCTCATTCTTTCCATAAACTGCTTCAATGACTTCCATTGCCCTATTGTATAGTTCAAATTTGTTGACCAATCTAAAATGGTACTCTGAAATCTATCCTCTCTCTTTCAAGACAGCTTCATCTCCTACCTTTCTCCTACATGTATTTTAACTTCTAGGCATATCCAAATATCTTTAAGTCCCTCTATCACAGGTTAACTCTAATTTCCTAAGCTCCAGTCACTTTAAGACAATACCATTCTTAACACAAAAGATGCTTGTTTCAACAGGAATATCATAGGACTCAGTAATGCTAGGCTCCTACTTATGGAGGCAACATCTCAGTTTGTATCATTCTCTTTGTTCCACTGATGCACAGTCGATGAGGTCAGGTATTCCTTCCCTAAAATCAATCACAAAAAGGAACTCAGAGATTAGTGCTCTGGAAGTGAGGTGACATGAAGATATCCTTGACCTTGGCAATACCTATCAGTTTCTCAAAGGCAACTTTATAGCACTGGAAGACAGGGAACATTCTCACTTAAAATGGCACCTGGCCACTTACTCATTGGACAATCTAAACTTGGAGCCATCTAATGCTAGCTAGAAAAGAGAAAGTGATGATTCTAGCTCCTGCCTGGGTTTAAGGCAGTAGCTTAAAAATCTGGCTTTGGCTACTGATGTTACCATTAGTAATATTGGTTGGCATATGGAAGAGGAAATTTAGATAACCAGAGGAGAGAAGGGAATAGGAGACCAATATATCTTTGACTATCTCCAGCTGAGCTATTCCCTCATCTCTTTCATTGTTTCCATGAAAATCAAGACTGTGAATGTGGAGCCGGGTTCAGGTTTTTTCACCACATCATACTGTTCCCCATCAGATAAAGGTCTTAATGAGTTGTTTTTTCCCCTTGTGTCTCCCATAACCAATATTGGCAGGAAAATGCCAATGGAAGATCTCAAAAAACAGACTAGGTACAATAAATTTAAAACGAGTTTAGGTGGACTAATGTAAAAAAGAAAGTCCTTTTATTCTGTAATCTGTGCTTTTTGGAAGTCTGCAACCACTTTAAACAGATATAACTAACAGGCAGGGTGCAGCTGAAGAACGATACATAAGAAATTCCTTTCTTGAGCCTAGATATACTATGATTTAAGACTGTTTGGGTTTGTCATGGTTACTGGGGGATGGACTCTCAGGAGGTATTTGCATTAGTAGGCACCTAAAGACAAAGAGAACCACCAGCATGGTAGGTGCCTTTGCCATACCCCAACTCCATGAACACATCCCTGAGATCTCTGGAAAGGCAGTATTAGCACAGTGGTTATAAATGAGGGCTCTGCAGTCAGCCTGCCTGGGTACCAAATTGAATCTAGTCATTTGCTGGTTGTGAGACCCCGGGCAAGTTGCTTACTCCTTCTGAGTTTTGTTCCTTATCTACTAAATGGGGATAATATATCAAAGGGACATTGTGAGGCTGAAACAAAATCTTGTATGTTTAGAATGTAGCACAGGGCTTGGAACAGAGTATGTACATAATGAATATTAGCAATTAGTATTAGAGATTATGGAGAGAGAAGCTTCAAGCACAAACTTAGTGGTTCCTAAGAGAGTCCCTAATAGACAGGGGCATGAGTGACAGTCGCTTCTATACTAAGTGTAACATCGTGTGGAATGAGGATCTTCAACCTCTACTCCCAGAAATGTAACTTGATTTCTGCACCACTGGGGGAGGCATCCTTAGAAATACCAGGGGTATTTGGGGTAGACTGTGGTGTTCTCTCAGAGAGCGCTGCAACCATTGGCAGGAATGAGCACTCTGAGCTATTTGTGGGCAAATAACACTGATAAAGAAAAAGAGAGAAGGGTGTAGATTAGTGTGGGCATTCTCTCTCAACTCCCTGGTAGATTGGGGGGTCATTAAAGACCCTGGGTAAGCCACTGTGGTGAGAATCAAAGGAATCTGAGTTATTCTTAAAGTGACTCCATTTATCCCCATAGGTGAGAGGTTCCCCAAAATACGGAGGATACATGTTTTAGCATGTTGAATTGTCCTTTCTTAACAGATGCTCCAGTGCCTCCAGATGATATTTCTAAATCAGAAGTCTACTTATTCCCTTGCATCAAAATCTCCATAATTTAGGACACAAATTCTTCTCAATCTAACCCTAACCTGGCCTTTACAGCTTTATATTCTGACACTTCCCCCACACACTTTATGAGCTAGCCATATACACACAAAATGCAATTCTCAGGAAATTTCTTGCTTTCTTGAATCTCTCTCTGAGGTCTCTGCGTATGCTATGTTCTCTTTTTGGAATACTTAATCTCTCCTCACACTGTGGGCATCAACACAGAAAAGACTCAATGCAGAAAAAAATTCTTTCTGCCAACTCCCTTGACCTTCAATCCAATACAGCTGGATCAAGAGCTCTCTCTCCTTTGTTCCCATCCATTACATGTACAAACTATATAATATTTGGAATTTATCTCCTTGTGATCAAATTATTTTCATGCTATACACTCTATCTCAGCAAGTTTACGTTTGCTATTTCTTCTACTTGAATGATGTTATTCTAGATGTTCCATTTGACTGCCCTCTTCCCATTATTCAGGAATCAGGTCATTTGTTACTTTTATAGAGAAGTCTTTTATAATTTAAAATAAAGCAGACCTGCCCCACTTCCAGTCACTCCCAATCGCTCTCTACCACTCTCTCTCACATTATCTTTTTTACCTGTATCTGATAACATCTTATTTATTTGGTTACCAATTTACTGTTTCTCTCACTAGAAATAAAGTGCCTTGAGGGCAGTGATTGTCAGTTTTATTTATTGCTGCAGCTTCAGCACTCTGACAATGCTTAATGCATAGTAACTGTGCAATAAATATTTGTTGACTGACTAACTGTCATTCCCACTAGACAGTAAGCCTTTGGGATGGAAGCTGTGCCTTTACACATTCAGCACCTAGTACAAGATCTGCCACATGTTATGTGCCAAAATATGTATTGATCAAATGCGTGACATTTTTAATTAGCCAATCAAGAACTAGTTACTCATTGGGAGGTCAAAAAGGCAAGCAGTTCTGTGGAGTGTAATTACTGGGGAGGGTGTCCACTAGAGACTGGCTAGAAGACAGCAAAGAATTGATAAAGATACCAAAGAAAGGAAACCTAGTGCTTTGCACATAGTACAAGCTCAACATATGTTCATAACATTGGCTTAACAAAATGGATTTTATGCTTCAACACTAACTCACTTTTTAAAAAATACGATTTGAAACCTGCTGTAGAATCACCTGCTGCTTCATTCAAGGGGGGGGGGTGACTTGCTCTGTGACAGGTGTCTGACAGCATGCTAATAGCCAAATCTATTCAATGCACAATGTTGACTTTCAGGAACGTTTTCCTTTTCTTCCTCGCCCCACCCCCACTTCATAAAAAGAATGTCACTCTCCTGAGAGCATCACAATGGCAGTCCACAAATGAACCCTCTTCCTTTGAGAAAAACTAACTGTAGGGGAAAAGATAATTACTTAGTTCCTTTATCTCCAAATTATTTGTAATAAAATCTGAAATCACACCACAAGGTCTTTCATGAGGATGTCATAAATTAAGATGCATTGGTGTATCTGGTGCATCTGTTCCATTCTCTGGCCCTTTGTCTTCTGCAAAGAGCACACCAACCTCAATACCCAGCAGACAGCATTTACGCAAATGATGTCGTGGTCTATAGCATTAATATTCAGTGATTGTCTGTCATAGACACCTTACTGTACATCTGTTATGCAAATCTATGTTAATTCCAACTCCCTGACAGCTGCCTAGCTTCCCTCCCTAAAATGATCTTTTCCATTTTGAAGTTTGCAATCTGTTCCCAAAAATGTTAATCCAACAATTAACTGAAATTGCTAAACAGAAATTGTACATGTTCAGTATAAAATAGAAGGTAGCATTTTAAAATAGATGATGAACCTTTTTCCCCTGTCGTTTATTTTATATGTGCTTCCACACTGTGTAAACATTGACCTCTGCACAGCTTGGCTTGGGGCAAATGGCGGGATTGCCTACCCCAATCCTAGGAGTTTGACAAGAAAGAATGGTATCATCATTCCTGTCATTCAAGGGATTGTCCTCAAAGATGCTGTTAGTGATGCACATTGTTTCTTTCCATGTCTGAAGCTTCTTTGTTTTCCCCACCAAAATAATTAGTATCAAGCACTTGGATATTAATAAATGACAACACAGAAGCATAAAATTATGAATGATTGAGGAAAGAGATCTAAGAGAACATCCCATGAGACACAGGACACAGTAGACACTCTCTCTGTATATGTTTGATGGGTATTAAATAGAGGATGCTTCCATATTTACTACCTCTATTTATTTTGAAGAATAGGTGAAGGGCTTTGGAATAATAATAAAGCTATCCATTAAGACTTTGAAAGAGATTACGGTGCTAGAGAGAATAAAAAGATAAATTGCATTAGGCATTTAATGAAAACTTACCAAGACCAAATAAGCACTTATATTGGACCTATTATGTGCTAGTCATCATATTGGTCACATGAGTTAACTCTTAACAGCATTCTTGGGAGGTGAGTATCATTATACAGCCTATTTTCATAATGAAGATTGAATTGAAGAGTGATTTCTGCAAACTCACACAGCTGCCAAGACCCTCATCCAGTTCTCTACATTGAGGAAAAGTGTCAACAAATGGAGAACTACAGAATGTGTGGAATGAAGTAGAAATCACAAGCTTCTGCTTAAATGAGGCTATTGCTGACTCTGTTCTGAATGGATATCTGATGCTTGACCTGGAAAATGTAAACCACAACTAAGAGAAATAGACTTGAATCTGTGCTCTGCTCCACCCATTCTGAGGACACAGTTTCTTGAAGGGCATTTATAGATGAGACTTCTCTCTCATCCTAAGAGTCTATTTCTAAAATGATGGCACTAAACCAGATGATTGCCAAGGTTCAACTCTAGTCTAACATTTTTTTCTTTGAAAAGTTTTCTGCATTTGTAATGAGACGATGGATAAATGAAATATATTACAGATACCTTGGATATATGATATACCTTTGCTAATTTTCAGTGGCTGTATCATTAAGATGGATATGGTAAAACATTCATTAGTTCTCGTAGGAATCATTTTTTTATTATATTAAGAGATTATAAGATTTGTAAATGTTATCACTCCATTTATATGTCCACTTCATTCTAATAAACTTGATCTTAGATTCTATAATTAGTTGTTATAATTTCTCGTTTAAACACTATCATTTTAGTAGGCTAGGGTAGCAAAATATCATAAATTATTCTGAAGGACCAATTGCAGCTTTATGTAACTTTATTTAGATGTGGATTTTTTTGAAAAGCTAACATTTACAGAAAACTCATTATAGGGCACTATATAATTAAGTTTTAGTATTATATATATGGAAACAGAGACATAAAGAAGTTAAATATTTTGTCCAAGTTCATATAGCTAGTAATTAGGATAGCTGAGATAGGTCTTAGAATGAATCTCTTCCTTTTTATATTGCCACCCTGTATACCATCTTTTCAATTATTTTTTTCAAGAAGAGTAAATTATAGTAAGTTGTTAAATGTATCCTCTAAATATTAGATGACATAATATAAATTTTTGTGTGTGCTGTCTTGACCCAGTTTGGAGGTCCTGGCTAGAGGCTGGTCAATTCTCCTTATTTAGAGCCAATTAAGACCCTCATCCTCTTCCTTTCTCAGGATCTCATACACCAGGCCATGATACACCAGCCATGATACACCAATTGTTACAGGCCTAGGTATGAGGCAACCAAGGACAGCCTCTATGCCCCAGAGACTGCTGAAATTATTTACAGTAGCCAATCCTAAACCTGCTTGCCCTTCCTTGCCCGTTCCTTCCTGCAGAAACCACAATAAAAGTGCTTGCTCTCAGTTCCCGTCTCTCTGCCTTGTGATTGACCCTGCTGCTTCCCCATGGGGCCCTGCATGGCATTCTGTGTTCTCTCCAGGGAATGGTGAGTATAATAAAACTGTAAAACTCTGTTTTGATTTCTCTTTCTTGATCTTTACCTGACCTCACCATACCTCACTCAAGGTAATATGGTTAAAACAGGTGGTAGGAGGTTTAGGGATAACAATTCACCCGACTTTACTCACTGCAACTCAATCAGAAGCTCTGAAAGACTGCCATATCTGCCCCCATGGCCAGTGATGAGCATACCTCCAAGCTTGATTTCGTTTGTCTGTAAAGAGATGGCAATAATTTCCATCTCAAATGAGTTGGCAGAACGTTCTAGTGAAAGAACACATGCTACAAAATCTTAGCACTATGCTTGGCTCATATTAGGTGCTCAGAAAGGATGCCTAAAGAGAGGAGGAAAGGCACATATCCTGTCTCAAAAATTACATTCATATATATATATATACACACACATATATATACACACACACATATATATACACACATACATGCTGAAGCTGAAGGTCCCTGCTGAAGCTGGGATTCAGCTGCTCCAATGAAGTCCATTTTGTACATAGGGGAACTGAGGTATAAGATAATTATTTATTATAATAATAAATTATTATATTTTCTGAGATCTCTTGCTTAAGTCCCCCCCCCCCAAAAAAAAGAGAAACACTTCATATTCGCTCAATAGAAAGCTTAGTGGTTGTTCATCTAAGCCATGTAGCATTTTTGGTGGAAGTGAGCATCACTGGTTAATAGGTACAACTCTGCAGAGGCCAAGAAAACAGGGTCAAGATCTCAGTTCTGCATTTCTATGAAAAATTGATGTCTCTTTCCTTACCCTTTGCAATAATTTATGACACTGAGATGATGATATTTATAATTTTTACCTTTTTATTCTGTTTTGTATTGAATTAATAGTTTCCTAAGATGTATATTTTCTGATCTTCCCTGTTAAGGGTTTATTGTCTTACCAATCAACTCCTGTTCTCCTCTAAGTTTCAGACCAAAGCTGTTATATAAACCATGAATAGTCAGATAATAAATAGAGTTCATAGTACCAATAGCTGGATTTTCATTTCATGATTCAAGGCTCCCTATATAATGGACTATAAGAATGAAATTTGAAGCTAGAGTCTGTTCACTTATGTCTACTCCTCAATAGATAGAAATGCCTGGGCCCCATATGAGGCCACAGAGAATGTCTGCCTTCACTAGGAGGAAAATCCTATCCAAGTCAATTTACTACAAGCAAGGATGAAGGCCACATGTAGATACTGATATTTAAGGTCCACTAGTAAAACATACTTCAGTAAATGTCCTACATTTACAAATTAGCACCTTTACCTCACTTTGAATGAGCTGCTAAGGGAAGAGTACAGAGAGGCAAAAGCATGGGGAGAAGGTCAGAAAGATCCTCCAGAAGAGA
This sequence comes from Ceratotherium simum simum, assembly GCF_057802395.1. Lineage (NCBI taxonomy): Eukaryota > Metazoa > Chordata > Mammalia > Perissodactyla > Rhinocerotidae > Ceratotherium > Ceratotherium simum. The sequence continues at coordinate 11,059,859 of NC_141907.1, forward strand.
CGCAGGAGAGGTCTCTGTTCCCTATATTCACAAGGAACTTCTGAGGCAGGCAGAGTAGAAATTATTATCCCCATATTATAAGTGAAGGAAATTTAGACCCAGAGCAATTTTATGACTTGCCTAGAATATTCCTGTTGGAAAGAGTCACAGCTAAGCCTCAAAGCCAATTTTTCTGCCTCCTGCTTCACAGGTTCTTTCCACTTCCCCAGATGGTGTCTGTGAGTTTGGCTCTCACTTTCAAGCTTCACTGACCCTGGATGATGGACACGGATTTTCTCTAGGCATCTGAGCCCAGGCTGAGGTACAGGTGCCAGACTCATTACGGGCTTTCCATCCACTGTTGTTGCAGTTTAGTGGATCCTCCCAATGCACTGCCTATGTTGGAATTATTATTTATCCCAAAGACAAAGGACAAGAAATACCCATTCTCTGTGAAGCAGCTCTCAGAGGGCAATACCTCTCTGCACCTAGCTGACATGGTTGCTTGGCTGACTTGAGTGGCATGTGCGACTCCTTGGAATGAGAGAACAGTTGGAAAGAGGGCACCGAATGGAAGGAGCCAGCAAGTGCAGACACACCCAAACTTAACAGTGTATCTGTCCTCATTGTGGATTTGATCTTCCTTCTCTCTTCTTTAGCACCTATTATAGAAAGTTTTTTTTTTCTTTACACTGAAGTAGAAATGATTTTATTTGATGCCATTGGGACCAGTCATCTGTTGGTGGACCAGAAAGGTCAGCTAAATTGGAGAATTTTAAGAAATGATACATGCCTACTCTAAGTATTTTAACTTATAACAGAATAGTGTGCAGTCACTCAGCAGTGTTTTGCTGTAAAGGCAACATCTTTTGTTTAAACACAGGTCTTCTGATTGGATTTCCACATTATATTTCTTGTGTAAACCTCATTCCTAATGAATTGTTTATGACTTCCAGTTTCATTTTCCTTAAAGAGGACTAAGGTTTAAAGTCATTTGTGAGATAATATGAATTCAGATTATTTCTAGATTAATACTCTTTCTTTTACACTTTTTATCGTAGTCTTGCCACAACTTAATCTGATATATTTTTAATAACTTTCCATTATCCACTCTACGTAAAACATTATATTAACTTGGTTTTAATAGAAACAATAGAATTAGAGCAAACTGTTCTAGTGAGAAGAATGTGGGGTGAGATTTATAAGTCTTTGATGGAGTTGGCTTCACCACTTTCCAGCAGAACATCCTTCAGCAAGGTGGTTTATCTCACAGGACCTTAGTTTCTGGTGACAATGACAATGATAAGTAACTACCTTGCAAAGCTATTCTGTAGCTTCAATGAGTTGATGCCTGTGAAAGGATTTGGATTTTATTTTTTCAGTATGAGATTATTTATTTATTTATTTATTTATTTATTTATTTATTTACTGTTTATTGCAGTAACAAGATTTGGATGTTTGAAAGGGAAAAAATTATAAGAAAATGTGAGAGAGAAGGGGGACAATACAGGAAGCTACAAATGGGGCAAGACGATGGCTGTCCCTCTCTGCAGATTTTTCTCTTGCCACCAGTTAAGAGGCCAGATCTACAGACATGGAGACCACTAAACAGCCATACACTGAATATAAATGAGTGCTGCAGAGGGTCAACGCCTGAGCCTTCAAAAAGAGCAAATCTTGGACCCCTGGAAAGAGTAAAGTCAGTGTGCCCTGTTAAGGGCCAATTTCTTCATTTAGGTTATACTACGAAGGGGAATCAGTATCATAGATTGAAAAAGTCAGTGGAGACTTCCTGAAAGAGGATACATGACTTTGGCTATGAAGCATAGGTAAATATGACTGAGTCTTGGGGATTGATGGATGATGCTTCAGGCAATAATAAAAAAGCCAAACAAGGAAACTGTGCCATGCATCTCCTGGAGAAGCGCTAAACATAACCGTGATAGTGTTCCTGAGAAGTTGTTCCTTTTCCCCCATCCTTTCTGTGCAAAGTCAAACTGATTTAATCTATTTATCCCCCAGCTCTCCATGGGGTGTAAATAAATACGAGTCTGATTCATAGGGCTGTTTGTTTTCCCAGCATAAGAGATTTCTTTGGAGAATAAAATGAATTCAGGAACACTTCATAGAACTAGGGAGAGGTGTCATTGGCATTTTAGAGTTTTCATGCAAATTAACAAGGGCCTAATTCATCCCATGTTCTTACTCTCAAAAGCACAGCTTGATACCAAGAAGGCAAAATAAATGAGTCTGAAAAAAGTCAGCATCCTCTCTTGCTGTCTAATTGGAGGGATCTAGAAACAAGAGAAGGGAATATCCCCAGATCTCCCTGCCAATCCTATGTCTCATCCATCTGACCCAGAGAGGGCAGGTTCTTGATAAATAAGATCGCTGTTCAAAGAAGCAGAAAAATTTCCTCAAAGATTGTTCCCAGAAGTCCCAGGTCTGAGGAGCTGAGTCATTTTTCTGTTCCAAATCGTTGATAGTTTTAAGTAAGCCACAGTAGAAACCTACGAGCCTACAAAAAAATTGTGAAATTGAGAGAACTCACCTTTGGAGCCCTGAGCCCCCATGTTTCATGCCACCACTCTTGTGCCACCTTCTGTGTACCTGGAAGTTATTTTTAACCCCTTTCCTCCTACAAAATTGGATCCTTATTAAAAAAAAGTATATAAATGAGCTTGCTAATATTTTTCTTCTCTTAAAGATGTTTGCGTTTGACTTTGGCACCTGCAAACAATGGGGAAAGGTATTTTGTCAGGGAAGACAGATGGTCATCCCAGACGTCCTAATATCTTAGTGTTTATCCCACTTGCTGTTCACGGAAGAATGTTTGAATTTTGCTTTTGCCCGAAGCATATATTTTAAATGAAACAATTAGGGAGCAATGTATACAACTGGGTGTGTCCTCAAAGGTTATTAACCATGTTGTTGAGAAGAAGAGGTACCATGCCAATAATCACAAGAATAGCTGTCAGGACTGAGTAGCTTCTCTGTGTCATATGAATTACATACATCATTTCTACCAAGCCTTTCCTAAAATGTGCTCTGAGGAATATTATTACATATTAATAGATATTACTAGATAGTCTTCATGCTTGGAGAGTAGGTCTTTGTTTCAGAGAACACTCTACTCATATTTCACAATGATTAGTCTTCCCCTCCTCCTGCAAGAGCCACTGGGGAGTCTTTCTCAGATCCTCACTGTTAGAAGCTATTGGGGTTCCTTGAGGTAAAGCCTAGGAAATTGTGGGTTCCCCTATAAGTCTGTGGTCCTCCGAGAGTTTCTCTCTCGTGTTAATCCGCCCTCAGTCCCCAGCAATTAGTCAAAATTACTATTGAAGTTTCCTTACCAGTTTATGGTTCCCATGGCTTCTGCTCCAGGTAATCAGACCTCATTTGTGAATGTCTGGATTTGTCTCTCTCCAGATTTTGGGGTAGTAGCGTGTTCTGTGACAGCAGTTCAATGATGGATCAAGACAAGTCATTGATACTTGAAAGTTTGTTCAGCTTTTTCTTATCATAAAGATGGAAGTGACAATTTCCAAAGCTCTTTACATGTTGGAGTTGAAACCAGAAGTTCTCTCCTTAATTTTTCAAGAATATTTTCACTCAATGTAGAATTCAAGGCTGACTTTTTTTCTTGCAGTATTTGAAATATGTCACTTTGTTGCCTTCCTGCGTACATGATTTCTGATGAGAAGTCTGCTGTAATTCTTAAAAATGTTTCTTTCAGTAATGAGTCTTTTTTCTCCTGGCTGCCTTCAAGATTTTCTCTTTGTCCTTGGATTTCAGCAATATGATTATGATAGAACTATGTGTGGTTTTATTGGTACTTATTCTGCTTTATGTTCTGTGACCTTGGATCTGTGGTTTGATGCCTGCTACAAATTTTGGAAAATTCTTAGTCATTATTTCTCTGAGTATTTCTTCTCTATCTGTTATTCCAATTTCATATATGTTAGACAATTTTACATTATCCCTCATCTCTCTGATGCTCTGTTCCGTTTTTTTCTCACCCTTTTTTTCCTCTTTATATTTCAATTTGAGTAATTTCTATTTAATCTATTTTAAGCTCATTGATTCTTTGCTTGACTGTGTTGAGTCTACTGGTAAACCCATTGAAGGCATTCTCCATATCTGTTACTGTGTCCTTTGTTTTTATTTTTAGAACACAATTTTATTTTATTCTTATGGCTTCCATCTCTGATGACATGACTATCTGATCTTGTATTTTGTTCTCTATTTTTTCCAACAGAGGCTAATCACAATTACTTTTAAATTTCTTATCTGATAATTTCAACATTTGTGAATATGTGAGTCTGGTTCTGATGCCTGCTTTGTCTTTTCAGACTATGTTTATTCAGATTCTGTATGCCTTCTGTATGAAGCAGTGTATGCCTCATAACTTTTTTGTTAAAAGCCTGGCCTATTGTGTAGGACAGGGGATACTGACACAAATAATTTTTATACTTGGAGATAATCATGGCTTTTCTTCTCCTAGCCCTTTAATGTGGTGGTGATTTTTGTTAATCTATTCAGGATTTGGACCTGGTTTGAAATTTGCTCACAGTCCCCACATGCCCCTGGGTCTTCCATTTACTCTTCTCCCCAGAGTGAATCTGTCTCTTGCAGCTCTCCCTGCTGTATTCCAATGTTATTTTTACTCCATGCTTGTATGTGGGTGGGAGGGAGTCCTGGGGCATTCTCTGATGTTTTAAGCGTTAGTCTTAGTCAGGCACTGTGAAACTGGGCCTGGGGGTTATGGACTTTACAAGTGTCCCTACCCTCTTCCAGATATAATACTGGGTCTTGCATTTATTCCTCCTCATTTCTCAGAGATGGGGTTTGGTTTTCTATTTCTCTCCCCCAGTTGCAGTGAGTTTCCACCAATGCCCTCAAGCCCAAGTTTAGTTGCTTTTTCTTATGCAGGTCGAGTGTTTTGCTTCATAGGGGAGATAGTGGATTTGGGATTGGGCAGAGTGTCAGCAGTAACTCCTAGTCCTCACTCCCAGCCAGTACCATGGTGAAGCTTTCTTGGGATTCTCCCATATCTTCCTTTTGAGCACCTGGTGGAAAAGGCTGGAAGAATGTATGAACATCCCTATGTCTATGGCACATAGTATCTTCACACTCTCTCACTAATCTACACTTAGCCTTCAGCAATTCATTAAAATTTTCTACTTGATTTTTCTTATCAACTTATATGGCATTCAGTGGGAATGTCTCAGGTAAGTAACTACTTAAGTCTTGCTATTCGTTACTGATATTTATGTGTCTCCATATTTTAGGTTATTTGTCCTTGTGACCTCAGCTCTCTTAAAAAATTCAAACAACCTGTTTGTCCAGCAGTTTTCTTGTTGTAAGGATGGGAAAGAAGCTCATTCTAGCATCTCTATCTATGAGCTGAATCTGCTGGCCACTCACTTTTGACCTGACTTTCACCCTAAAATTTGACTTTCCTTTTCTCTATTCAATCTACCCCATTTTATTAACCTGCCCACATGATGGCCAGCAGGTCTCCCAATGCAGACCCCTGGTTGCCTACATGCCTCAGCTTATCCCCAAAGCAGAGTAGAAACACTCAGATTTTCTAAAAATCTATTTTCTTTTTGGCATTTATTCTTTCTATGATATTTCCATTGCTCACCTTGCCTTCTGTGGTTACAATTTCACAATTCCATAAATTTTGTATACCTACTGTCTTCTAGGAATCAATGCAGAAATCACAAATTGAGTCTGACACAGTTCTCATCCCTAAGGAGGCCACATTCTAATCAATAATACAATGTATACATACACCTGAAAAAATAACTTACCATTCAAGGCTCAAATGGGAGAAACAGAGTGTTATAGGAAGCTAGTTTTATAAGTATATAACAAAATATGTGCTTAAATATATATATGCACATTTGTATTTTAAAAATGAAAATATAATATTAATGTCAAATATATTAATGTAGAATATAATGTACTTATTTTAACATTTTATTTCTTTTTGCATATCTGACCAGGTAGCTGTGATTTTTCCTACTTGTTTCATGTGGGGTGCTGGTGAGAATATCTGAGATTCCTTCAGGAGAAAATCTACACCAGAAACAAATTAACACTCTGCTTAGAGCAGAGTTATTTTGAAACATAGCTGTGATTATGCAAGAGAACTCTGGGGCAAAAGAAAAACTCAAAGAACGCGGACTTTGAAGGATGTAGTTGGAAGGTGTACCCCAGAATTGTTTCAATTTCTGTGAGGATGCAAGTGACATGGGAGGAAGGAGGAAAGGCAATGCATTGGTCATTTTTAATGCCTAAGCACAGACTTTTGATTTTCTAAAGAACTCCTCCCCAAAACGGGAGGACATTTCTGGCAGTCTAGCACCTATTGCAGAGACTATTCTTGGGAATGCATTCTAGAGCCAGGCTAGAGGTATTGTTGGTGGAAGAATGATACAACAATAACTGCTAAAAGTTTCAAGATGCAGAAGGACACGTATTTCCATCGGAATGTAGTAGCACCAAGCCCTGCATGCATTGCATATGATTACTAGGCATTCTCAGAATAAGCTTTCTTCCCAGGAATGTATATTACTTCATAGTAATGGTTATATCTGGAGAAAGAGGGAGAGAAATTGGTTCAAGGAGGGACACAAAACTGTTGCAACTATGCATAATCATGTTAATAAAAAGACTGAAAATAAACATCTCAAAATTATCACAGGTTAAATCTCTTTGTTGGGTACATTGTTATATTAACCTATGAAATTCTCTGTATGTTTGAAATATTTTATAGTAAAAATATGGAGAATCAGAGCTATTTCTAGTTTCTGATTCTGCTCATCTATGGAGCACAGATTTTTTTGTTGAGCTGTGAATTGGCATGAAGAAAACACATACTCACACAGACATTCACGTGTACAAACACACAGGAGCATGATTATATTAAATATCTATTCTAATTGCCCCAAAATACAAATTCTATCAGGAATGATGTGGCCACATAGGACAGGAGCAGATGTAGCACTAATTCAGTATGGCACTCCTTGGTCCCCAGACTCCCTGTTGGGTTCTCAAAGCTGTCTGTGTCACCCTCTTGCAAGGGTGGGTATTACAAGATGTGTAAAGTTCCATTTTTACCATACCATTGCCCTTTTAATATATGACCTTACATCGTGATTCAAGAAATACTTCCAGTAACACTGGAAGAGAAAGTGATAGACTTTTTCTCAAGAATTTTGGATGAGAAATTGGGTAAACTATGGAGCTATTTAAGAAGAAGAAGAAAATTAGTGGAGAAGCAGGTTTAGGAAAGGAATAACTTAAGAATTGTGATTCGGTTATATATTTGAGAAGCCTACTTGACATCCAAGGAGAGATTTCAAGTACACAGTTAGATATGTCCAGTGGTTGTGTGCGCAACCACATACTACTGGTTCGAGAAAGCCAGTGTCACAATGATAGCTTGAAATTGGCGACGGTGGGAGCATTTGCACTACAAAAATCATCAAATGGTACAAAAATCATCTAAATTCTTTTTAATTTAGAGAGCAGGGAGAGCTACAAGGTACAGAGAGCTGTGATGAAATACAAGAGGGATGTCAGACTGAAGATTGAAATTTAACAGTCATCTGTGTGTGGATAGTATTTAAATTGGATGAGGTTACCTTAGGAGTAAACATAGACAGAGAAGAGATAAGGTCCCATAATTAATAGCTGGGTGCCTCCAGCATTCAGATGTTGGAAAGATGAGACGTGACAGTCGTTTGAATAAGAAGAGAACCAAGAGAACATGCTATCCTGAAAGCTAAGTGAAGAAAGTCTTTCAAGAAAGAGGGAACAAACAACTGTCTTCAATTCTGGTGAGAGTCTGAGTAAAAGAGTGGTTGAACATTAACTGTTTGTTTTTGGTAACGTGGAGTCATTGGTGACATTATCGTTGTCACACTGGCAGGATTGAGTGGAGGCCTCACTGGAATATATTTAGAAGAGAATGACGGCTTTCTCTTCCCTCAATTCACTTTACCGCTTCTAAATTTTCTCCTAATTCATAGGCTTTTAAGGCCCTTTAATTAATTAATTAGTTAATTATCTACTTATTTTTCTTATTTTATTCATTGACTTTTGCACTTTTTAAAAAACATTTCACTTAATAATGCAGAGAAGATGATATTAGTAAATCATAGCACATTTAAGTAATATGTGTCGTTGATGTGGTCCTGTGGGAAGAATAGCTGAGACAAGGCCTCAGCAGATTCTGCTTCCTCTAGTCTAGACTTACAAACAACATAAATATGTGTGTGCATGACGGATTTGTTAAAATGGGTTTTCAATTTGGATGGTGAGTTTTTTCATTAAACGTTTTTGCAAATTATTACAGCAAATATTTGGATAGTGAAAGCTCAGATAGTGAGTGAGACATGTAAAACAAACGAGGATAATAATAGATAATGTTTCATGTTTGAAAAATATTTTTAAATGGAGACAAGGCAAGGCAATGTAGAAGCAATGTGGTCCTTGGAGTTTATAAATATGACTTTGAAGCGTGTTTCTGCTACTAGACACTTGGCACAACTTGTGTGACCTCAGCTAGAAGTTTAGCTTCTCTAAGCCTTAATTTTCTGTACTGTATATGGAGTTATAATACTAACATCTCAGGATTGTCATGCAGATTAAATGGAATGGTATACAGAAAGGGCTTAGTACAATATTCAGGCAGCCAGTAAGTGTCCCATAAGTGGTAACTAAATTAAAAAGGAAGACAGCATTAGGAAAGATGATTTTTTGACAAACTAGTGACTAATCAGAAGACATGTTTGTGTTAACTCTGAGAGGTTGTTGGTTGGTGAAAGGAAATCACATTGAAGATATTATAGCCCCTATCACTGCTGAAGCTTGGATGAATGTTAAGAAATGCTAGAGTGCCCAGCTTTCTCCAATTTTCTGGAATGGTCAAGACTGGCTGAACTAGAAGGGAGAAAGAGGCAGAGAAAAGGTGCCCTAAATGTTTGGATCAAGCACTCTGGTCAGGACAGTGTTTATTTAATACATGAATAAAATAATAAACTGACCAAGGCCAAGGAGCTCTCCCACATCAAAGTATTTAACATCATTATCTTGAGCTTATGAATCACATATGTCATTTAAAATGTACTGGGGCGGGCCCCGTGATGTAGTGGTTAAGTGCGTGTGCTTTGCTGCTGGCGGCCTGCGGTTTGGATCCTGGTGCGGACTGATGCACCGCTTGTCAGGCCGTGCTGTGGTGGCGTCCCATATAAAGTGGAGGAAAATAGGCACAGATCTTAGCCCAGGGCCAGTCTTCCTCAGCAAAAAAGAGGAAGATAGGCATGGATGTTACCTCAGGGCTGATCTTCCTCACACACACACAAAAAATACTGAGGTGAGTGATCTAGTCTAATTCTCTTATTCTACGATAGAGGCCCCTGAGATCTAGAAGGTAAGTGACTCATCTAGACTTCTAAGCCAGCTTGCTTCTGAGAGTGTAAAACAGATAATCTATGTGACCTGCTCTGTGCATTTCAATATAAAAAAAATGGAGTTACTTGAATCTCTCACTCTCAAGGACTTTTATTTCTTTTAATATATACAATCCAAGTACTTGATGCCTGAGGCATTATAGAGATTATCTAGATCCAGGACCTTATTTTTCACAGGAAGAAATGAATGCAGGCAGAGGATAAATAGATTGCCCATGATCAGCTAACGGTACAGCTGAGATTGGAATCTATGTCTCCTGACTTTCAAACCAGTGCTCTGTCCACTAAAATAGAGTACTTGGAGGAAGCTAAGACTCTGAAGGACATGTAATTGGATTCTGAGACACTGTCAAATATTAAGAATGAATAGTTGCAAGTTCTTCATTTAACAATGGCCAAGAAACTCATCTTGCTTTTCCACCGAGAAATATCAGTCTAGAGACTGGTTTTGTAAGCTTTGCTTCTAAGACAAAATCCCCAGGCATGTAATCTTTTATTTTTCCCAGGTGAGTTGGTCTAACGTCTAGAGCTTCCATTAAGTTTCTGGTAAGTCTTCTCTGTTAATTTTATGAAGAATAGTATCTATTTTGCCCTGAAATGTCTTTATCATCTAGGAGACTTGCTCACACTTAACCAATGCTGAAGAATACTATTTGGTTGTGTGGGTGGGATTCACTGAGACTTAGGTTATTAAGTGTTTATTTCTTGGGATAAGAAAAGATTTTCCCCTCTCTTCAATGAGTGTAGTTTCTATTATCTGAGAAGTTTTAGAAGTTAAGATTGCTGATATATCTGAAAGAAACAAATATCATCTGTGTATTTTCAATCCTCAGTTCTTTGTCTTACAGTCCATTCTCTGCATTCTCCCCAAATTTTGGTTAGTCTTGGGTAAAAAATACTGTACAAATTTGGAGTCATGATAACTTTGTATTGTTTTAAATGCAGTTTGTGACAGTACTTATTCTTTCTCTTAAAAGTGTTATGGATTTTACCTTTTTTTTACTTTTAGATGTATATATTGTTTTGTTAATGGGGTATAAGTTCACATGATGTGTCTCTATCTATCTATAAAAGCATACAGTGAAAAGTTTCCTTCCTACACTCCATTTTCCATCCATTAAGTTTCTACTCTCCTATCCTTCAATAGGTGTTTTAATGTTACTTATCTCTTGGGTATTTCCAGCTATTTGTTACAAAATTATATATATGTCCTAGAATCCTCAATTTTCACAAACATTAACATCCTTACACTCTTATCTGCACACTGATCTTTCCACTTAACCATATATCTTGTTTATCTTTCCACGCCATTTGACAAAGAACTCCATAATTATTTTAAGTTAGCTTAGTATTCCATTTTAGACTATAATCCTATTGATGGACATTTGGATTAATTCCAATCTTTTGCTGTCGGATAAGATGTTGCAACAAAATACTATTATAATATGTTATTTTGCAGGTATATGAGTACAGCAGAAATTCCTAGAGGTATAATTGATGGATCAAAGGAAAAATATTTGTAATCTTGATAGCTACAGACAAATTACCCTCCACATGCTTTGTACCAGCAATGTATTAACATATGTATTTCTTCACAGCTTTGCCAACATAATGAGTTCCTAACATTTCAAATTTTCTTAACAATTTGATGAACCAAAATAATGTCTCAAGCTTGTGCTTCTAGAAAGGATAAAATAGTTCACAATAGACCAATGCTCTCATTGCAAAAAATTGGAAAAAATATATAAATTGCAAAAATTACATTTTTAAGATAGTGAAAAGTTGTGGAAGCAATAAAGTCAAGATGAAATAAAATTTCATAGAATAAAGAGGACTTCATAGAAAAGCTGATAATTTGTGGCCATTTTCTTCCCTGGATCATATACTAATTCTGAGTGTAGGCCGAGAATCATGCTTATATAGGCAAAAGAGACCACTGAGTGAAAGAGAATCCAAAAGGGGACTCTATTGAGGGAAAGAGAAACCTGTGGAATTTCTAGCAATCATATAGTGCTTATATGACACATTGGAAACCAGAATAAGTCCAAATTCATAGCCATTGACCCCCTTGGAACACTTGTTCCATTCTTGGGAATCATGGGAAGCTGAACCCAAAGCTTCCGTAAGGCAGAATCAAATCTCTTGCAGTCTCATGGAGTTAGGGACACAAAGTCCTGATAGAGGGAGTGCACCTGCCACAAACACACAGCTGTTCTCTTCCTTATACTTCTCGGCTGTGAAACTGTGTGAGGCAGGAGGCTAAAATCCTCTGAAGAACAGAATTGCATTTCCCAATTTCTTTCAGAGATGAAGAGACAGAAGCCTCCCAGGCTCTGCCAGTATCCCAGAAAGACCATATCTGAGGTACACCCATAAACTCGAGGTAGGCTGACTCTTACTTACAAGTCAAGCTAGTCATAGCCAAGATTAGCTGTACTTCAGATTGGGGTCATCACCCCCCACTCCATTTGCCTAACAGAAGACAAGGAAAATTCCTCTCTAATGGAAATTTCATCAGAAGACTTTATAATACTCTAACATTTTAAGCCTAGCAGATAGTAAAAAAAAAAACAAAAAAAACTAGAGTCACAAATATGTAGGAAACTGTGAATGATAATGAAGAGATAAATAGAAATTAGAAACAGATTCATATATGATCAAGATAGTGGAGTTAGTAGAAAAGATTTTAAAATAACTAGGCTTTTCCACTCAGATCAGGAACAAGGCAAAAATGTCTCCTCATACCACTCCTTTTCAACATTATACTGGAAGTACTATTTAATGCAATAAGACAAGAATGGAGAATAAAAGGTATACAGATCAGAAAGAAATAATGAAAACTGTCTTTGTTCTCAGGTGACATTATTATCCATTTTAAAAAACCCAGAAAAATCAACAAATTAGTTCCCCTCCTGGAACTAATAAGCATTATAGCAAGATTGCAGGATTCAAGATTGATATACAACAGTCAATTGCTTTCCTATACACTAACAATGAACAAGTGGAATTTGAAGTTAAAAACACAATGACATTTAAATTAGCACCCAAAAAACTGAAATATTTAGGAATAAATCTAGTAAAACATGTACAGGATTTATATGAAGAAAACTACAAAACTCTGATGAACAAAATCAAAGAAGAACTAAATAAATAAAGAGATTGTCCATGTTCATGGATAGGAAGATTCATTATTGCCAAGTTTTCTGTTATTCCCAACTTGATCTATAGATTCAATGCAATCTCAATTAAAATACCAGCAAGTTATTTTGTAGATATTTACAAACTGATTCTAAAGTTGATATGGAGAAGCAAAAGACCCAGAATAGCCAACACAGCATCGAAGGAGAAGAACAAAGTTGGAGGATTGATATTACCCAACTTCAAGTCTTACTATAAAACTATAGTAATCAAAAAAGTATAGTATTGCCAAAAGAATAAATAAATTAATTAATGGAACGAATGGATAAAGAAGATGTGGTATATATGCACAATGGAATACTACTCAGCCATAAGAAACGATGAAATCCAGCCACTTGTGACAACATGGACGGACATTGAGGGTATTATGCAAAGTGAAATAAATCAGAGGGAGAAGGTCAAATACCGTATGATTTGCTTCATTAAGTAGTAGATAATAACAACACTAAACAAACACATAGAGACAGAGATTGGATTGGTGGTTACCAGAGGGGAAGGGGGGAGGGAGGAGGGTGAAAGGGATAATTCGGTACATGTGTGTGGTGACGGGTTGTAATTAGTGTTTGGGTGGTGAACATGATGTAATCTATGCAGAAATAGAAGTATAATGATGTACACCTGAAATTTTTACGATGTTATAAACCAATGTTACCGCAATAAACAAAAAATTAAAAATAAATAAATAAATAAAAATAAAAAAATAAATTAATGGAACAGAATAAAGGAGCCCAGAAATAGACTCACATAAACATAATCAACTGATCTTTGACAAAGGAGTGAATGCAATGCAATGTAGCAAAGATAATCTTTTCAACAAATGGTGCTGTAACAACTGGACATCCAAGTGTGAAAAAAAAAAAATCTAGACATGGCTCTTACACCCTTCAGAAAATTAACTAAAAATGGACCACAGACCTAAATGTAAAATGCAAAACTATAAAACCCCTATGAAATAACATAGGAAGAAAATCTAGATGACCTTGGGAATGGCTATGACATTTTAGATACAACACCAAAGGTACAATCCATGAAAGAAATAATTGATAAGCTGGACTTCATTAAAATTAGAAGCTTCTGTTCTGTGAAAGACATGTCGAAAGAATGAGAAGGCAAGCCACAGACTGGGTGAAAATATCTGCAAAAGATACATCTGATAAAGGACTGTTATCCAAAATATTCAAAGAACTCTTACAAACCAACAATAAGAAAACAAACAACTCAAGTGAAAAATGGACCAAAGACCTTAGACATTTAATCAAAGAGGATATACAGATGGCAAAAAAGATATAAAAAGATGCTCCATATCATATGTCAAAATAGAAATGCAAATTAAAGCAACGAGATACCACTATACACCTACCTGAATGGCTAAAATCCAGAACACTGACAATACCAAATGCTGGCGAGAACATGGAGCAATGGGAACCGTTATACACTGCTGGTGGGAATGCAAAATAGTGCATCTACTTTGTAAGACAATTTGGCAGTTTCTTACAAAACTAAACATATTCTTACCATAAGATCCAGCAATCACAATCCTTGGTATTTACTCAAAGGAATTGAAAACTTGTGTCCACACAAAAATTTGCACAGGGATGTTGACAGCAGCTTTACTCATAATTTCCAAAATTTGGAAGCAAGCAAGATGTTCTTCACTAGGTGAATGGATCACTAAGCTGTGGTACATTCAGACAATAGAATATTATTCAGTGTAAAAAATAAATGAGTTATCAAGCTATGAAAAGACAGGGAGAAATCTTAAATTCATAATACTAAGTGAAAGAAGCCAATCTGAAAAGGCTACATACTGTATAATTCTAACTATATGACATTCTGGAAAAGGCAAAATTATGGAAAGAGTGAAAAGATCAGGGGTTGTCAAGTATTGAGGGTAGGGAAGAAAGACAAATAGGCAAAGCACAGAAGATTTTTAGGGCAAGGAAAATATTTTTTATGATACCATAAGTGTGGTTATATGTCATTATACATTTGTTCAAACCCATAGAATATACAACACCAAGAGTGAACTGTAATGTAAAGTATAGACTTTGCGTAATTCTAATGTGTTAATGCAGGTTCATCAATTACAGCAAATGTACCACTCTGGTGGGAGATGTTGACAATGCGGGAGGCTAGGCATATGTAGGGCAGGGGGTATGTGGGAGATATCCCTGCTTTCCACTCAATTTTGCTGTGAACATAAAGCTTCTCTAAAAATAAAGTCTTAATTTTAAAAAGTTAATAGAAATCACCTAGACAAAATATTTAAAACTTAGAATTATGTTAAAGAAAATAGAGGCAAAGATAGAAAAATACATATATGGCTAGCATTAAGAACTCATTGGGGAGCCGGCCCGGTGGCGCAAGCTGTTAAGTGTGCGTGCTCCACTGCGGTGACCCAGGGTTTGCCGGTTCGGATCCCGGGCGCACACTGACGCACCGCGTGGCAAGCCATGTTGTGGCAGCGTCCCATATAAAGTGGAGGAAGATGGGCACAGATGGTAGCCCAGGGCCAGTCTTCCTCAGCAAAAAAAGAAGAGGATTGGCAGATGTTAGCACAGGGCTGATCTTCCTCACAAAAAAAAAAAAAAAAGAAAAGAAAAAGGGGCCAGCCTCATGGCTTAGTGGTTAAGTGCGCACGCTCTGCTACTGGCAGCCCGGGTTCGGATTCCAGGCGCTCACCGACACACTGCTTCTCTGGCCATGCTGAGGCCGCGTCCCACATACAGCGGCTAGAAGGATGTGCAACTGTGACATACAACTATCTACTGGGACTTTGAGGAAAAAAAAAAACAACTTATTGGATGATTTAGCAACAGGCAGCACACCGAAAAAGTCGGGATTGATAACGTCAAACATAAACCAGTTGGGAATGTACTTTGAAGCATAAAGAGAAAAAGGAACAGAAAAACAAAACAAATTGCAAAGGACACATAGGACACAGCCAAAATATTTCACACGTGTGTGAAAGGAGTCCTAGATGGAGAGGAGAGAACAGGTCAGAGCCAATACTTAAAAGGATAATGGCTTAGAGTTTATAAAAACTTATTGATATGTCAACCCACAGATTCCAATAGATCAGCAAACCCCAAGTAGCATATAGAAAATGAATCCAAATAGCTAAAGGAATCCTGAGAAAAAAGAACAAAGCTGGAGGTATCACACTCCCTGATTTCAAAATATGCTACAAAGCTATAGTAACCAAAACAGCATGGTACTGGCACAAAAACAGACACACAGATAAATGGAACAGAACTGAAAGCCCAGAAATAAACCCACACATCTATGGACAGCTAATCTTTGACAAAGGAGCCAAGAACATACAATGGAGAAAAGAAAGTCTCTTCAACAAATGGTGTTGGGAAAACTGGACAGCCACATGCAAAAAAATGAAAGTAGACCCTTACCTTACACCATACACAAAAATTAACTCAAAATGGATTAAATACTTGAATGTAAGACCTGAAACTATGAAACTTCTAGAGGAAAACATAGGCAGTACGCTCTTCGACATCGGTATTAGCAACATATTTTCAAGCACCATGTCTGACCGGGCAACAGAAACAATAGAAAAAATAAACAAATGGGACTACATCAAACTAAAAAGCGTCTGCACAGCAAAGGAAACCATCAACAAAACAAAAAGACAACCTAACAATTGGGAGAAGATATTTGCAAACCATACATCTGATAAGGGCTTAATCTTCAAAATATACAAAGAACTCATGCATCTCAACAACAAAAAAACTAACAACCCAATTAAAAAAATGGGCAAAAGACCTGAACAGACATTTCTCCAAAGAAGATATACAGAAGGCCAACAGGCACATGTAAAGATGTTCAAAATCATTAACTATCAGGGAAATGCAAATCAAAGCTACAATGAGATATCACCCTATGCCCATCAGAATGGCTATAATTAACAAGAGAGGAAACAACATGTGTTGGAGAGGATGTGGAGAGAACGGAACTCTCATACACTGCTGGTGGGAGTGCAAACTGGTGCAGCCACTATGGAAAACACTACGGAGATTCCTCAAAAAATCAAGGATAGAACTACCATATGATCCAGCTATTCCACTGCTGGGTATTTATCCAAAGAACTTGAAAACACCAATGCATAAAGATACATGCACCCCTGTGTTCATTGCAGCGTTATTCACAATAGCCAAGACTTGGAAGCAACCTAAGTGCCCATCAAGGGACGAATGGTTAAAGAAGATGTGGTATATATACACAATGGAATACTACTGAGCCATAAGAAACGATGAAATCCAGGCATTTGTGACAACATGGATGGACATTGAGGGTATTATGCAAAGTGAAATAAGTCAGAGGGAGAAGGTCAAATACCGTATGATTTGCTTCATTAAGTAGTAGATAATAACAACACTAAACAAACACATAGAGACAGAGATTGGATTGGTGGTTACCAGAGGGGAAGGGGGGAGGGAGGAGGGTGAAAGGGATAATTCGGTACATGTGTGTGGTGACGGGTTGTAATTAGTGTTTGGGTGGTGAACATGATGTAATCTATGCAGAAATAGAAGTATAATGATGTACACCTGAAATTTTTACGATGTTATAAACCAATGTTACTTCAATAAACAAAAAATTACCAAAATAAAAATTAAATAAATAAATTAGATCAAGGGTCACAGACATCAGGCCTTATCACTAAAAAACTATCTCCACTATTCCTCTTTCTCAACGCACCTCAGGAAAACACAAGTCATTTACTCAGCCAAGTTATATTGATGTTGTAAACCAATGTTACTGCAATAAACAAAAAATTAAAAAATAAATAAATAAATAAAACAAAGCTGAAGTAATAAAAAATAAATAAATAAATAAAAAACAGTTAAAAAAAAAAAGAGAAAATGAATCCTGGGTACATTATCGCCAAACTTCTGAAAACCAAAGATGAATAGAAAAATTTTAAATAAACAGGGTGAAAAATCCACATATGGTTTTGAAAGGAGCAAATATAAGACACTAAAGAGTGAAATTGCCAGGTCATAATGTTGGTGTGTGTTTAACTCTCTTAGAAATAGACAAAATGTTTTTTCAAAATGATTGTACCATTTTATGTCCCTATCAGCAAAGTAAAGTAGCTCTACATTGAGGAGGTGATATCTGAGCTGACTTAAATGAGTATAGTCTGCCATTTAATGACCTGAGGATAAGAGAATTCCGGGTAGAACAACATCAAGCTCAAAGAAGCAGAGGTATTTCTATGTGGATATTTCCCTGAAACATCAAATTTAGTGTATTCTAAAGTTTAACACCTATAGGAAGTGCCCCATTGGTAGACCTTTAATTTGATTCAAGTTTTATGAAGAGATATTTTTTGATGGAATATAAGAGGCTAGGCTTTTCACTATTTTAGGAAATGGTTGAGCGGGATCTACTAATTATTATCCAATACACAACTAAATAAAAGTAACCTAGTTTTCCATTTTATAGGTGTAGCATAACCAGTACCATATTGATAGACATTTAGATTACTTCTACTATTTTGCTTTAAAAAAGTCACCTTGTAATATCATCTTAAAAGTTTGTGAGTATATAAATTGCATGAATTCTAGAAGTGTAATCACTGAATAAAGAAAGAAAACACTTGTAATTTGATAGACATTTAAGAAGTGAACTTATCAATATGTCCTTTAGATTACACTATCAAGCTCTATTGAACAAGCTACAATGTGGTGAAACTCAACATACTGATTTTAGAATGGGGTTCATTTTTACCCTTATCCAATATTCAATTTCTTAGCCTTTTCTAATGTATCAAAATGTATTTGGAAATCTGACAGGAATCTTTACTTAAATCATCAAAAACTTTCTCTAACTCTTACTCCAGCTTCACAATTTCTAAAAACAGGAATAGTTTTGACAAAATTAATGTAAAAAATACCAAAACTTCCAGTGTTTTACCAAAAACAAGAATCTAAAGACAGAAAACAAAGGAAAATATTAGCACCAATTTATATAGTATTTACGTTAAAAACACAATTTTCTCCTTGGTTTATGAGTTCTTTAAAAAGGATCCTGTTCTTTGGAATTTCCGTGGTATGATCCATTTATATTTTATTAATATAATTCTCAAAACACTTTTTCTTAAATCTATGAATATTTGGCTTTATCATAATAGGGAACATTATTGAGCATCAATTATATGTCAGATATATGTTAGATATAGCATATTTTTACATATAATTTTATGTTCATATAATATATACATTTGTAAACATATAATTCTAGGCATAGTCCTATGAACTAGTTGCTATTTTCATATATTACATATGTGGAAAATGAGGTTCACTCAGAAAAAAATAACATATAAATGTCATATAATTTTTGAGTAGTTGAAGTAGGATTCAAGCTCACATATTACCAAAAGAGATGATAAGCAGAATACACCATTGCTGCAATTTCCAAAGGTTTATACAAATAATTCACTATAAAATTTTTGTGAGGTATATAACCATCAAAATACCTACTAATTAAATTCTCTGCATATCACATCAAAGTCAGAAGGCCAAACTCAGTGCAAATATACAGCAGGTGGGCTTTATATTGGCCCTTTAGTTGAACCTGTACCCATCTTCTTCTATGGCAAAGACTGCATTAACTCAAGTTCTATAAAGGTGGATGGTTCTGAGAAAAATGCACATGTTCTCTCTTTTCTTGCTAAGGTGACTGTGGAAGCACATTTTCCATATGGAGTAGATATAATGTGGCAAAGCCTCCATAATCTTGGGTCCCTGAGTGGCTGTGTGGTCCAAAGCCCCATGCCTATCCTCATTAAACATGCAGCATGAACGAGAAATAAAGCTTTGTTGTGTTAAACCCTTAAGATTTTTTTTTTTTAAAGATTTTATTTATTTATTTTTTCCCCCCAAAGCCCCAGTAGGTAGTTGCATGTCATAGCTGCACATCCTTCCAGTTGCTGCATGTGGGACGCGGCCTCAGCATGGCCGGAGAAGCAGTGCCTCGGTGCGCGCCCGGGATCCGAACCCGGGCCGCCAGCAGCAGAGCGCGCACACCTAACCGCTAAGCCATGGGGCCGGCCCGAGATTTTGAGTTTAGTTTGTTACCAGAGTTTAATTTAGCCTATGCTGACCAGTGTTCTACAACATAAGGCTTTTGTGAGAAGTAAATGAGTTTATTTGATGCCAATCCCATAGTCCATGCTCAACAAATGCTAGATATTATTATCTAGAAATTCACACTTCCTTAAGTTACTCTGCATATTTTACAAGGACCTTTGGAGGAATGTATTGAAAATTGAATCCAGGACCAAAAAGATAGTTATGAAACGTACAGGTCTCCTTTTAGCATATTGTCCTTACAAAAATGCAGATACAATTATAAAATAAATAATAATTTCACACCACTAAAACTCACTCCCCCCAAAATCTGTAGTTCTTGAAATTCAACCAAAATTGTTAAATGTAATGAAGAATTTCTTTAGCTAAAGGATTTATCTTCCATGAAAATACATTTTTTTGTTTATTCATTCATTTACTTATTGTTTAAGATTCAATAACTTAGGAAATATATGTTAAGCTATGATTGGCTATTCCAATCTTGGTTTTAATAGGGACCTGGTGATGTTGCACATGGGAAGTTGATGGAAGATATAATGAGGCACCTATACAAGCTGAAATGGGTGAAATGGGCCAAAAAGAGAGGGCTGAGTGTCCTGATGACTACATCTGAGAAAGCAAGAAAGGCATGGCAGAAAGTATGAGTGACTGTGACCTATAAGACCAACACTAAAACATACTCAAGAGATTTCAAGGAAGAGGGTGCCTAGTCAGGAGATGTCTGTAGGTATGGGAAACCATGATAACTATAGCCAAAGGGGTAGCGGAAGCTGAGAAGTCAAAGAAAGGAGAGTCAGGGGTCCGAAGTAGTGAGTAGGAGGGGCATTTGTGAAAATGATGAAGACAAGCATTGCTGGTATCAGTGGAATCTTTAGTACCTCTCACAGTTCGGGCACTTTAGGAGGTGTACCAGATCCATCAATAGTGCTCCTACTAGAGGCTGAATGAGTATCAGACAATGCATGCAATTGGAAATCAGCAACTCACACCACAAGGATATTGGAGAGATAAAATGAAATTTGCTATTTACATAAGAAAGTACTTTATTACATACACAGGTGTTTTACATTCATTTATTAATTTATGTATATAAAAATGTTTTTGACAACCTATTCTGTGTTGGCTACAGTTCTAGGTTTTGGGGATTCAATGATGAATAAAACAAACTAGTTAGCTTTGCCCTCTGGGAGCTAGTATTCTAATGAGAAATAAACATATGACATAGTAGTAAACAAATAAACATATGATGTAATGTCAGGTGGCAGTTCTGTGAAAAGGAATAAAGCATGGTCAAGGAATGAGGCATGATGAGATGTAGGGAGTATTTTATAAATGGAGATTGTCTAAAATTGAATGAATGTTATACAAATATAGCTTGATAAAAGCAGAACATTTTCAAGGTCAGTTCTAGCACGATGAAGGGGACATTTTGTAGTGGAGAGAATCCTGATGCAGAGAGAACAATGCGTGTGAAGTGGGTGAAATGTTCTCAAGTGGCAAAAGTAGGAAAAAAGGGGAATGCTCTGGTATAATCCCAGAGACCACATGCAGAATCAACAAGCCTTCTTCTGTCTTTTGTACTCTCTAAACACTGTACTGAAAACAATGCTTTGTAACACCTCTTCCATGATTGTCTCCAAATGTTATTTAAATCTTTGAATGCTACTAAACAGGTTTTTTGACTCTTGGAAAGGAGGAACTACGTGTTATAATTCTTTACACTTAAACATCTATGTGCAAGGATAGTCATCACAGAGAAAGAGCAGAAAACAAAAATATACAAGAGGATTTGATTAAATATGTAATGACACACCCATTTGAAGAAATATTATTCAATATTTAATATTATGCTTAAACAAAATATTTAATAATGGAAGAAATGCTAAAAATTAATGTTAAGTGAAAAAATGAGATTAATTTTTACGATCTTCTCATTTCTGGTTCCACATGTAAGGAGCTTGGAATTTGCTGTTCCATCTTAACAAGTAAAAAGCTGAACAGACTGAAAAGTCAACAAATCTTCTTGGATCCAAAGAGATGTGAGGACACAGGGCAAATCATTGCCCCCAAGACTGGGGAGACAGACAAATGAATACAGGGAGTATCGGCTTTCTAGAGCAGAGACTCATGAGCAGAAACCACCATGGGAATCAGTGCTTGGGTAGGAAAACTTCAACTGTAATTGAATAAATTCTGGAGATTCGGTGCGCACAAGTCTGAGAATAAAAAACTCCAGAAGGACACAGTCATAGTGGGGCTCCAAAAATTTTGTGAGTTTTACCTCTGGGATCTCAACCAGGTTCTCCTAGTAAATAAAAGAAAAAATCTCCACATGCTTCTGGCAGGGGGAAGGGGGAAAAGAACCATTCTGAAATACACTAGAGCACTCTGTTTTTCTTAACAAGAGCTTCCTTCAGGAGTAACTACTTAACCAGAGCCTAACCTGCTAGAGTATTATCAGAGCCTAACTGACCTGGGGAAGGGGAATACTCAACTCCAGTCAGCACTAGCCTTCTATGTGGGAGAAAAGAAATACCAACTCCAGCCCACTCTAGCCAACCTATCCTACCTAAGAGGGGAGAAAAAAACTGAGAGACTGTTGTGAAGTTCACATAACAGAGACCTAGGCTCACTGAAAGACTGAGACCTAATCATTGGACTACAGAAAGTTTCTCCTATCCCCACATTTTATCATCACGTTAGTAAAGGCCTAATTACAGCAGTTCCTTTTACCCAGTACATTATGTCTGACTATTAAGAAAAAATTACAAGGCATACTGAAAGGCAAAGAAACACAATTTGAAGAGATAGAGCAAGTATCAGAAATAGACATGGCAGGGATGTTGGAATTATCAGAACAGGAATTTAAAACAACTACAATTAACAAGCTCTATTTGATAAAGTAGACAGCATGCAAGAACAGGTGGGCAATATAAGCCAAGAGATGAAAATCCTAAGAAAGAAACAAACAAATGCTAGAGATCAAAAACACTCACTGAAACAGAAATCAAGAATGCCTTTGAAGAGCTTATTAATAGAATGGACATGGCTAAGGAAAGAATCTCTGAGCTTGAGAATGTAGCAGTAGAAACCTCCAAAGCTGAAAAGCAAAGAGAACAAAGACTGAAGAAAACAGAATAGAATATCCAAGTACTGTGGCACAATTACAAAATACACATAATAGAAATAACAGAAGAATAAGAAAGAGAGAAGGAACGGAAGACGTATTTGAAACAATAAAGACTGAGACTTTCCCTCAATTTTTTTTTTTTTTGTGAGGAAGATCGGCCCTGAGCTAACATCTGCCAATCCTCCTCTTTTTGCTGAGGAAGACTGGCCCTGGGCTAACATCCGTGCCCATCTTCCTCCACTTTATATGGGACACCGCCACAGCATGGCTTGCCAAGCGGTGTGTCAGTGTGTGTCCGGGATCCGAACCGGCGAACCCTGGGCCGCCGCAGCGTAACATGTGCACTCAACCACTTGCACCACCGGGCTGGCCCCTTCTTTCCCTCAAATTAATGCCAGACAACAAACCACAGATCCAAGAAACTCAGAGAACACCAAGCAGGATAAATGCCAAAAAGCTACACTTAGACGTATCATCTTCAAACTACAGAAAATCAAGGATAAAGAAAAAATTCTGAAAGAAGCCAGAGGGAAAAAAATGTCTTATCTACAGAGGAACAAAGATAAGAATTACATCTGAATTCTCAGAAACCATACAAGCATGATGAGTGGAAATATTTAAAGTGTTGAGAGGAAAAAACAAAAAACCCACCTATCTATAATTCTGTACTCTGTGAAATTAACCTTCAAAAATGAAGGAAAAATAAAGACTTTCTCAGACAAACAAAGATTGAGAGAATTTGTTGCCAGTAGACCTGCCTTGAGAGAAAGCTCTTTAGAGAGAAAGAAAATATATCAGAAACTAGGATCTACAAAAAGAAAGGAAGAACATTGAAGAAAGAATAAGTGAAGGTAAAATAAAAACTTTTACTTTTCTTATTCTTAATTGATCTAAAAAATAACACTTTGTTCAAGATAATAATAGCAACAGTGTATTTGATTATGTATGCTTATGTGCATATCATATATGAGTACATACATATGCTTATGTATGCTTAGATATAAGTGAAATAAATAGTAGCAATGCTACAAGGGACAGAAGGAGGAATAATTAGGATTATTTAGTTGTCATAAGATTTTCACACTACCCATGAAGTAGCATAGTGTTATTTGAAAATGTACTTGGATTAGTTATAAATGTATATTGCAAATTCTGGGGCAACCACCTAAAAAAGTAAAAAAAGAAGTATAACTGATATTCTACTAAAAGGGACAAAATGAAATTATATAAAATGCTCAATTAAAACCACAAAAGTAGAAAAAGAATGAAAGACAAAAATAAGAACAAGAACAAGTGCATCAAATAAAAAACAGTAACAAGTATGGTGGATATTGATCCAACTATATCAACATTCACTTTGAACATCAATTGTCTAAATGTACCAATTAGAAGACAGAGATTGTCAGAGTGGTTCAAACAACAAGACGCAATCATATGTTGACAAGAAACTCACTATAAATATAAAGAAACATAGATTAAAAAAGTAAATGGATGAAGAAAAATTTTTACATGTGGCATGATTCCAGTTTTGTAAGGAATTACATGTGTGAGCGAAAGTATGTGTGTGAGTGAGTGTGTTTATGGCATAAAACTGGAAAAGTATGAACCAACATATTAAAAGCTGTCATCTTCCTGTGGCGAGTTTATAGGTGAAAGTTTTAGAGCCGATTTATTTTTGTATTTTCTAAAATTATTCAATTAATTATTCAATTATTGAATAAATTCTTCATAGTATCTTTATAATCATACATTGTAAAATGTTATTAAAAATTCTGACACGCAGGTTGATAAGTAGATAAAGTATATGAACAAAAACTTTGCAGCAGAAGAAATACAAATGACCCATATGAAAAAATCTTCTTCGACATCACTATCAATCAAATAAATGTGAATTAAATAATCCATAAGATGTCTTTTTTGTGTCAAAATGGCAGTTTGAAGAAAAATAACCATCACCCTGAAGGTGTGTATTGAGACAGTCTTCATTCATGACTGGTGAGAATGTAAAATTATGGAAATTAAAAAAACAATTTCCCGGGGCCGGCCCGGTGGCTTAGCGGTTAAGTGCGCGCGCTCTGCCACTGGCGATCTGGGTTCGGATCTCGGCGCACACCAACGCACCGCTTGTCCGGCCATGCTGAGGTGGCATCCCACATACAGCAACTAGAAGGATGTGCAACTGTGACATGCAACTATCTACTGGGCCTTTGGGGAAAAAAAGGAGGAGGATTGGCAATAGATGTTAGCTCAGAGTCGGTCTTCCTCAGCAAAAAGAGGAGGATTGTTAGCTCAGGGCAGATCTTCCCCACAAAAAAATAAAAAATAATAATAATAAAAAAAAAATTGGCAATACATATCAGTATCTTTACTTATGCTTATTTTTTAAGTCTGTAAAGACACTTGGATTCCATCTTGAGGATTAATTTGGAATTCAAACAAAAATCTACCTAAGTTATATTCACCAGAATAGTTTCTATAATAATGAATGACGGTAAACAACCTATGCATTTCACATTAGTGGAATGATTCAACAAATGATATTGTATAGATATGACAAATATTATGCATATATTTTCAATAGAGATTAAAAATCAAATGACCTTTGAAAAGGGAAATAAGAGAGTATTTATATTATTACAGTTTTGTATATTTAGTTGTACATAAGCACATCAACACACTAGAAGTGGTTCTCTCTGCATTGTGGAATTATTGCAAACATTACTATTCTTTTATAATGTTAATTGTTTGTTTTTGGATTTCTGAAAATTGTAAAACAAGGTTGTGAAACTAAGATCAAGGATGTTAACTGACCTGTACTTAAGGCCCAGGGCTTTTTATACCAAAGCTCAGACGTTCTCCCACGTCATGCTGCATCCACTGTATCATGCTGCATCCTAAGACTGGATATGTTGCCTACATGAAGCCCTGTTATTTGCAGGGACATTTTGACTCAACACAAAACACCGAGCAATTAAACTTTCAGTTTTTATAAAAATGTCAGATGTCCTCCACCTCTTCCAGAGCTTCATCTAGTTTCTGAGTGTAACCCATTGCTAGCATCTGACACAGAACTCTTTTGGATGAGGGGTGCTTGTGTGAAGTTTAGGGATGGTTAGGGGTTGGGGAAAATCATATGGCTGGGATTAGATTATGCATCATCTCGGAAACAGCATCCAGGCCACCAGGGCTCATGCCCATCACAAACAGGTGTATAAAAACTGTCAAAGGGAAGGATGTCATTCTCTGAGAAGTCACCTTAACTCCTAAGGCCTATGTCTTAGGATAGGATTTGTATTTAAAGTTACAATATCATACTCATTTGATTTTAATTAATACATAGACTTGGCTGTGTAAAAAAACTTCCGTCTTATATTTGAAAATCTCCAAAATGGCACCTCTGCATTTTGTAAACTGGCTGATTGGCCCAGTCAAACCAAAATGGTCCTGTGAGGTCAAAAAATGATGATCCTTTAATTTAATACCAAAATATGCAGCAATTCTCAATAAATTCTCCATACCATTTCAAGACTCTCCCAAAGATACAACTATCGTATTTAATATTCTAAAATCCCTTTATAACAATTTTGGGGGACAGGATCACTGACTTCTTAGATACTAATCCAGCTGTAACACAGTTTAATTTTTTCTATTTTTTAAATACAAACAGTATATTGTGTTTAAAAATCTTATATTGTTTTATAGAAATGTATAAACAATATAAATTTTTAAACATAATTTACATATGGCATGATTCCAGTTTTGTCAAAAATTTTGTGTACAAAAGAGTGTGCTTATGGTGTAAGAATGGAAAAAATCTGAACAAACATATTAGCTATCATTTCTTCTTGGTGAGTTTATAGATGCATTTTTATTGCTCATTTTGTATTTTCTAAAATTAATAATTTTATGTTTTATGATAAAAAACTATATTGTTTTATAGAAATGTATAAACATTATAGGTATTTAACATAATGCATGATTTTTATTAAAAAAACAGAAAAAAAAATCTCTGTATTGCTTATATGTTCTATAAACAATATAGAATTTAACAGTATAAAAATTAGGTGTCTCACAAATTGATTTGGAGATTAAGGAAGGGGTAAGCATTAGAAATATCTGTTATGTATATTTCTGCACTATAAACAATGGCAAGTTTACATTTTAGCTCTGTCTTTTTACTTTCTCTGCATTCTTTTTTTCAAAATGGCGATATTAAAAAACTCAGCATCCAT
Source organism: Ceratotherium simum simum (assembly GCF_057802395.1). Lineage (NCBI taxonomy): Eukaryota > Metazoa > Chordata > Mammalia > Perissodactyla > Rhinocerotidae > Ceratotherium > Ceratotherium simum. The sequence goes on from NC_141907.1 coordinate 11,086,998, forward strand.
TCTCTCCTTTGTCTTCAACACAATATTCTATAAAACTGATTTGCTGTAGAAGTCCTAGAAGGGGGCGCTGACATGGGAGGTACTGAGAAGCAAAAGATTATGATCATCAACATGGAAGCACGCGCACCATCTGGATGGGACCAGGCTTCTCTGTGGACCAAGTCGGTTCAGTCACCCCTTCATCACAGATCCAGACCTGACAGATTTCTAATACAAACAGCCACCTGGAAGCATAACTCTGCCCAAACCCAGCTGAGCTTTCATTCTGTGGTTTTTATTCTCTTGTATTTCGATGTCCAGAGGCTCTTGTCTCTGATGTCAACTTCTGAATTCCCTGACTTATGATCAGCATTAGAGAACTGTAGTGATGGCTCAAATGATTTCTGAAAACCCACGGCACTGGATGCATTCAAATCTTGCCTGGGTCCCTCACTGTTCATCACTTTTCCATTTCTTTTTTCCAAACAACATTTATTTTCAAGCACTTTCCCCCATTCATTCTTAAATCTTAGAATTTAAACTCTCAAGTATATTTACATTTAAATAGAGTGCTGGGGCCTTTTGGTATTTGAAAAAGCTTTTGAGGTTTTTAATGAACTTCTAAAAGGTTCTTGGACTGAAACTTTGCCAGAAGTAAGTCTATTCCAAACAATGGGAAGCCTGGGTTCAATTTAGAACTACCCAGTCATCAATCCAGGACAAATTGGGGCCTTGGAAAATCTGCGGTTGTTCCCTACTCCTTTGCCTCACATTCAAAGCCTTTGCTGATGGGCCCCTGTCTACCTTGTCAAGCTCATCTCACCCCACAGGAGCCCAACTAGCCAGCCTGCTTCTCCCTAGGTGCTCCTGCATTTCCAATATTTTTGTCTTGCCTCTTACTTTTCCCTGGTCCACTCTTTACCGACAGCCTTTTCAAAATTCGTGAGCTTAAGTTTAATATCAATTCCATCAAGAAACTTTCTCTGTTGACTGTGGATGATTTAGGGAAAACTGCATACATTAGTCCCAAGAAATGCCTGATTTGATGTTTTACATGAGCCTTCAGAAACCCTATAAATAAAGCATGTGTACAACAGTTCTATTTTTGGTAAATTAAAGCTTATGATTTTTTTTGCATGACTTCTGTGTAAACAAAATCATTTTTAGGAAGTTCTTGGGATGTAATCAGTGTCTTCATAGCTCTGGAAATTAAAGAAATTTTCCTACCCTCTCTCTGCGCCAGAATTCTCATCTGGGTCACAGGATTAGTAATATAGCAATCCTGAAAAGATTGTGATGAGAATTAAATGAGGAAATCTACGTAGAAATTTTAGAACAATATCGAGAAACTATCAATAACTTAGAAAAAAAGTTAATTATTCTTATAAACAAATGTTGTCTTCCTTGCACTATGCTTATTTGAGTAAGTGCTATGTAATATAGAATCACATGCACCTGTGCAGGTTCTTTGCCTTCCCCAGACACTACATGATACTTGATAACAAGGACCATATTCTCACAAGCCCAAAGAACATACAGGGTACATTATAAGCTTTTCATACACTATATATGCAATACAATTGAATTAAACCCCCCGAAAATATAAATTCTGCTCTATTTTTAATGGCTCCATACTTACTGTTATCTCAAAACTTCAAGAAATAAAACCACTAAAGAATGTTAATGACAGGGGCCAGCCCAGTGTCGCAAGCGGTTAAAGGCGCGCGCTCCACTGCAGCGGCGGCCCAGGGTTCGCCGGTTCGGATTCCGGGCACGCACTGACGTACTGCTTGTAAGGCCATTCTGTGACGGTGTCCCATATGAAGTGGGGGAAGATGGGCACAGATGTTAGCCCAGGGCCAGTCTTCCTCAGCAAAAAGAGGAGGATTGGCAGATGTTAGCTCAGGGCTGATCTTCCTCACACACACACACACACACACACACACACACACACACCAAAAAGAATGTTAATGACAAAGTTTGACCTTCAAATGAAAATCACTATTTCTTACCTCCCACTCCACTACTTCTTTTGGAAAATAGAAAAAGAACATTTCCCCAAAATGACATGCTGGTCCCTTTAACTTTTGGCTGCTTTATTTTTCTTTGGAAGGCAGACCACAACAGGGTGCATGCTTTAGACAGAAGACATTTCTTTTTCTAATTTAGATGAAAGAACTATGAAATATTGGTATTTGGTTGAGCATACTGGGCTGTTCCAAATGAAGACTTTTTATCCTGCATGTAGACCAGCCAGGACTCTATATTTCAGATTGATGGATGATATTGCCAGCACCATATTTTCATATGTTTTGCTCTCCTGTTCTATGAGCCAAACCATTGTTAAATCACAGATACTAAATGTTGACTAAAGTAAAACACCTATGAATTAGAAATGAGTCCTTTCATTTTTTTATTCACTTTTCTCATCCCACACAACATTTTTCATCATTCATCTGGTTCTCCCAATCCCCCAGTGTATCCTTCTTTTTGACCTTTCTTTAGATTCCTTACATTTTAAAGGAAGCAGCCTGGGGAAATGAAATGGCTCTGAACTGAGAGTCAAAAAACTTGGCCTTGGTCTCAAATTTGCTTTCAACTTGCTTTGTGACCTTGAGAACCTATTTTCTCACTTTTCAAGAAGCAAAATGCACCACATGGTCTCTAAATTCCTTGCAACCCTCACTATCTATGACTTCTGACTTTTATCTAGAGCTTTGCCCCTTTGATACTCTATTCTGAAAAATGGATCCTTTCTCCAACTTCTTTTTCTTTTTTTTCATGTTGACCAGTATTTTAATTATGTCCTTTTTTTCTCTATTTTCTACTCAGGATTGTTTTGAAGATTAATGAAATAATTTACATTAAATATTCTATTACTATATCCCTTCTTTTTTAATCATTTCTTTATTCTGCCTTCTCCTCTTCCTCTACCATCCCTGATTCTATTCTTTCTATTCCAAAGTCCTCTTTGATTCTCCCATTATTTCACAACCTCAAATTTAATTCATTGGTAAATTATTTCATAAATTTATTTAATAAGTACATAGCTACGGTAAGCCAGGCACTGGGTTATTCTGCAGTTTTAGAGGGCCCAATAAGTAAAATTTCCATTCTCTGCCTGAGTTTGAAAGCAGTTGAGAGACAGATTAAAGAAACTGAGAGATGAAGATAAAAATATTTTGATAAAGCTCTTGGAAGATGCTGCTTTTAGTCTGTCAGCCAAGTGACCAAAGGGGGAAAGTAACGTTTCCGCAAATCCTTCTCTCCAATTCATCAATCAGCTAAGTTCCTTCTCTGCCCCTGGGAAAGAGTAAGTGTGGGAGTGGAGTTAGGGAGGGGCCAAGAGAGACACAGGTTACTGACACAGGTCTTGCCCCAGGGCAATGAGGGGTGGGGGGTGGCTAGTGTCCACTAACACAAGGGACTGGTGACATGACAATGAATAAAATAGCTATGAGCATCACTCTTGTGGAGTTTGTAGTTTGGTGGAGAAGACAGAACTTGAAACGTAGTTAGAAGCAGAGTAAGTGTGTAATACAGAAATAGAGCATGCTATAGGAATGTAAGACAGGGAAGCTTTCCTTCTCTGGGGAGTCAAGGAAAGCTTCTCCTATGAACTAATGCATGAGCAGAGGCCTAAAGATGAGAAGGAACATGACAAGCAGCCAGCTTATCAGATGAAGAGAGTGTTCCAGGCAATGGAAAATGCACAAGAAAGATTGTGGCACATTTGGAGAGCTGAAGTGTGGCCAGAGACTGGACAACAAGGGTGAATGGCACTAGATGAGGAGGAAGGGCAGGGAAGAATACAGATTATGTAAGTTAGAACTTAGACTACATCCTAATGACAATGAGAAGGCTCTGAGAAATTTTAAGCAACTGTAAGACATCCAAGTGAAGATGTCCAGTTGACAACTGGAACTGAACATCTGAAGAGGAGACTATTTCAAAATCATTGGCAAATAGATTATTACTGAATTTCAGAACATGAATATAATTGTCTACTGAAAAAAAGCAAAAGCATTGTGAGACCAGAAGGCTGCCTATGAGCGATCCCTGAGACTCTCCAATACTCAGTGGCTGGGTACAGAAAGCTAGAGAGCTAGTACCAAAATAAGAACCAGGGAACAGAGTGTTTGGAGATGGGAGAGACTACCACTGCCTAATGTTACCAAAAGGGCAAGTAGGATGAAGACTTAAAAAAGTACACAAACCTACCTTCATCTGCACCCATTTGTTTTCCTGCCCTAACAGAGAAGAAAGAGAGACAGTCAAGTTTTCCTCCTTATTTTCTACGTTCAATTTCTTCATTGTTCATTTATTGATTCATCCTAAAATATTTTGGGTAAAAATTTTGTTCCAGAAACATTCTTAAACCCAATCCAACTTTGGCTCCCTTACGTGGGCTGCTCTACCGAAATTGCTCTTGCTAATGTTGCCAGGGATATTGATTAAAGTAGATTTATGAATTGATGGAAATTTCAAACATTTTCACTTTAATAGTTTCTAAATTGTTGCAAAACAGTAGAAAGTGATATTTACTAGGAGTGAGAGGAGAAGGGCAGGGTCTGACTTTACAAATATTGGAAAAGCAGGATGAGTAGAAATATAGGTTAAGATATTTCTGGGCAGGGTTTAAATCCTAACTGAAATTAGGCTCAATGAATTTATATCAACACAACTCATCTGGTTGGAGGCTCCATAGATCACAGGAAGGTGCAGAATTGGAATTCATTCATCTTTAGAATTTTTCAAAAGGATGTATAACGAATGGACAAAATGGCAAAAACATACATGTAAAGTTCAGTGTGGACATGAATATAAAGAGGGGTATTAAAATATAATCTGGAGGGAGAGCATAGTAGATTCAGTAGTTTCCTGTGAGTTTCAAGATATTAGATAGTTTGATGAGGTAAAAAGTTAGATCAGCAGGCACACTGTAAAGTTAGTAGATTATGAAGAGAAAGTGTGGGGTCTGTTTTAGGAAGTTCTGAGGTAGAGCAATTTCCGAGTATAACATATTGCAGGATGGTCCTGGGGAATGTTATCTGAGATGAGATAGAAGGGAAGGCAAGACAGAGATGTATGAAGGGACATTCATGTAGATATTCTTTTATGTCCTTTAGTTTTATGGCAGAGTATGAGTTGAGATGAAATATTGTGAACCATTTGCCAAAGTCTTCGATGAATAGGGAGTTACATCCTCTCCCTCAGTCCTCTCTCTCCATCATGTGTTAGTAAATCCTCTGTCTCTCTCCATAGAGACAGCACTGATGTGAGTGCAAAGGAATCCCTATCTCATCAGATTTATGTCAGGAAAGGGGAAATATCTTTGGTCATTGTCAGTAGGACGGTGGTACCTCTCTCATTACCAATGCAGCAGACAAATCCGAAATCTCCAGTCTCTGAATTCTAATCTCTTACCTTTGCAGTGGAAACTTCCAGGGAGCTTATCAAGAGGGTGAATTAGAGTGAATGCAGCTGATGGCAAAAAGTATGAGGGTAATTGGATGAGACATCAGGGGAAAGGCAAAGGTACTACGTATTCTGTCAGATAGTTCTGCAGGGCACAAATGTGGTGCAAGAGGAGAGTTTACCTTGCATTCTCCCTTAGAGTAGAGAATGCTAGCTCTAGAAAACATGGCAAAGGAAAGCCAGCAAAGCCCCAAGTACATCCATTTTCTTATATGTATACCCAATTAACGTTTAGTTTTTGAGTTGTATGGTGAGGACCATGGATGTAATTATACTAATTAATTAATTAATTGTTTAATCAAATAATATCTAGTCAAGGAGAGTCATATATGGCCCAATGATAATTGTGCATTATGAACCAAAAACCATGATAACTCAGTTATGTGAACCTGATGTCTAAAAATGTAAACAACTGAACAGATATACTGTTCTCCACCTGAAGACTGCTGAAGAGCCAAGAGTTTTGGTAGCATACCGTTTTGATGTGGCTATAGGAAAAGAGGTACACACATCATTGTAATAATGGAAATGTGAAATTGGTACCTCGTCTATGGTGGTGATTTGGCATATTCATCAAAATCACAAAGCCCGTATACTTTGATGTAGCAATTCCATTATTCAGCAAATATACCACCAACTATTTGAATTTTAATGAGTATGTGAATCTAGACACATGAACACACTGTTACATTTCAGCAGATTGAAACAACCTAAGTGTGCATCAGTGAGATACTAGTTAAACAAACTAGTATAAAAACATTCAGTGGAATTCAAGGTAGCCATTAAAATTAAGGAAACTGTTTATGCAGTGATAATGAACTTGAAGATGTATTATAAGTGAAAAAGAGTGCAATGCAGAAGAAAATGCATAGTATGTATGTATAATACATGACTATTTATATAAATATGATGGAGAAAAGAAATATGGACATGTTTGCATAATTATAAAATATATCAAAAAAAGATTCATAAGAAATATGGAATCATTGATTGCCTCCACATGGCCTTCTCTTTTGAATATTGAAATATGTGGGTATTATTAATTAAACAAGAAACAAAACCTGTTCAGGCAGAGAAATTCTCCATCAAAGCCAGCTTTACGTATTGATTAGATTTTCTTCTCTCCCTTCTTTCCTTCCTTCATTTCCTCCCTCTCTCTTTCCTTATTCTCTCATCTGCCTTCTTTTGTTCTGACTTCCTTCTCCCATACTCTTTCTTCCTCCATTTCTCTTCATTTCTTTCAAAGCTTGTGGATTATGAGATGTTATCAGGGACTAAGGCTGCAGCCCAGTTGCCCTGATTTTAAGAAGCTGTTTATTAGAAGCTCTGCTGGGGCTCAGAACACTTGCCTTTCAAGGGTACACCCACTGTAACCTTTGCAGCCTCCATTTTCTCCAGGTCATTGCCATCTCCCTGGCACAGCCTCTGTCTATTATCCCCTTTGATGCAGGTCATTTGTAGAACTGGGCTCTGTCCCATCATGGCATCATCTCTCTTTTGATTCTCTTTCCTCTTTTCTAATTAGTTTTCCCTGAAAATATCTCTTGGTCTTCTAAAGTACTATCTTTCTCCCCTTACAGTCTCCTTCATCCTAATACCCAGAATCATTCCATTTTAGTACCATTCAGTTTTAACTTTTTACAAATTTAGAATCTGAAACTAAGATAGTCCATTTATATTGTATTTTTTCACCCTCAAGTTAAACAGAAGAGCCATTAGAAAACCAGTTATTTACTGGAAGCCTACTTTGCTCCAGGCAATATATTTTGCAATGGAGTGACAAAAGCCAATAGGACAAGAACCTTGACTTCAGCGAGGGCACAGTATGAATGCGTGTTCACGGGAAATGGGGCTAGGCGGATATGAGCATGCAGAATCCTATAAATGCAGTAACGGAGAAATCCACTGAATAATGGGCAAGTACAAAGGAAGTGGCTATTAGCATTGTTTGCAAGCATCAAAGAAGGCTTCACAGAAGAGAAAACCCTTTATTTGGATATTTAAGGAAGAATAAATGTTGTAGAGACGGAGGGATGGAATCCTAGGCAGAGAATGTAGCATGTGCAAAGGCCCAAAGACACATAATATAATGGTATGTTTGGAAGAAAATTTAAGCTTTTAAGCATGGATGAAAGAGAGGGTTGGTGGCTGGGGGAAGGGGCTGGTGATGTTGGCAACAGTAATATGAAGTCAGTAAGTTGGACCCTAAAGGGTGTTATGTGTAATGCTAAGAAATTTTGATTTTATTCTGTATGTTGAATGAATGGAGAGTCACTAAAGTCCCCACCATTGTCTCTTAACCAAAACACTTAAGACCACATATTTCAGGTCGACATAATAACCTTTCCCCATCCCTAGTTTGGGGAAACCCCTCAATTTCACATTTTCAAGGGAGGGTGTATTTGGAACAAAGTCACAGAAGATAAATGAGTGGAAATGTTAGTCATTTGCAGTCTCGTAACCTCATTGGATGATCACAGATGGATGGATAGTTGTGGTACAGAAAAAAGAATGGGAAACTTGTTCTAAAAAAACATAGACACCATTAAAATGATCTGCCTTTCTATCTTAAAGACCCATAACATAAATATCGGCACATGCAACCTGGGCTGTTGCACAGACATTACTCTTTCTAATTGGAGAGGAAAAGAGAAGAGGGAAAAACAAGTTTTAAATTGCAAGTCACAGTCACAGTAAAATGTTTGCAATCACACATAAGTAACTAAGAAAGAAGAATTATGTTTCTGTCCTGGATTCTTCATAAGTTCAGTTAACTCATTGAATTTAATGAATCATTCACACAGAGAATGGGTTGTTTGCACGTTTTTCTTTTTTCTCCCTCAGCAATTGAAGATATGAGCTTTGGAGTAGAAGGAGGTATTTAACAGAGAAAATTCCCTAGTCTGTCACTCTCCAACTTTTGTGTGTGTCATGTTGAGAAATCCTGTATCTTCATTTCAGCTTGCCTCAGGAGAAATCATAAGCCTTCCAAACAGAGACAAATTCAATCCTTCTGCACATATCTGATAAAACAAGGTTGGAAATTTCCTAGACCTTGAACTACATTAAATCTCAAATTGAGTCACACACCTAGAATTAATGCCTCAACTCCCTTGACCATCTTGTTCTTCTTTTTCTTGACTTGATTTTAGATATTAAACTTGAGAAGCAAAGATGCTCTCAAGTGTATAGAAGATCACACACCAACTACTTTAAAAAGTACAACTTTTAATTGCTTTTTGAGTCATAAAAAATAGCTTTGGTTTTCCAATGCTAATGGATATTAGAGGCTTTAGTTCAACTCATTAAGTTTATGGAAAAGGAAGCAGAGGACGTCATGAATTCTGAGAATGAGCACTGAGCCGTGAGTTAGGAGAACTGGGTTCTGCTGGTAGCCTTACAGTTTATTATCCGTGTAATAGTTAATAAGTGACTTTCTCTTTCTGGACCTCAGGTGTCCTATATGTAATATCAGTATATTGCCTTATACATTATTTATACATTTCTTTTTCTATGCTGCCATTCTATGAGTCTAAGTACATATATTTTGTATTTCTCTATGCCAAGGCCTGTGCTGGAACCCATAGTGTTATACTCTCTGATCCCTGCCTTCAAGAAGGTCACCATCAATTTATGAAATCTTCATCTAGGATCCTAGAATCCTCTAACACATCACGCAAAATTGCATGAATGTATGAAATTAGCTGTAGCAAAAATGTGTCACTGTGTTGTTTACAACAGATTGCTAAAGACGACTGTGACTCCCAAAACTTGAAAACTACTAGTTTAATTAGATATTGAAAACTAATATATCTTTCATTTATTGGAACCAAACAATTAAGGTCCTTTCTCTGGTGGGTGTTACATTTTAGGAGGGAAACAGACAAAAAAGTTAGCAAACAAATACATGAATAAGCTATTAAATGGGAATTAGTGATCTAAAGAAAATAAAATGAGATGTGTGAGGTATGTTATAGAGTAACGGGAAGAGGAAGTTTTTAGATTGAATGACCAAGAATAACTCTATGAAGAAGTGATATTTGAATTCAGACATAGAGTTTACGATGTCACAAACAAGCCAGCTATGAGAAGGTAAGGGGATAAAGTCTTCCAAAAAGAGGGAACAGAAGGTGCAAAGGCTCCAAGGCAGAAGCAAGCTTCACTGGTTCCAGGAAAAAGATAAAGAAGGAGAAGGAGGAAGGGAGGGACAAGGAGCCAGCAGAGGAAGAGACAGAAAAGAGAGAAGCAAAAGGCGAGTGCAGCTAGAGCAGCACGGGAAAGGGGTAGTGAAGTAAGGTTAGGCGAGCAACCAGATTCAGTAGAGTTTGGTAGGTCATTGTAAGGAGTCTGAATTTTATTCTAATCATAACAGAGAGGCATTGGCAGGTTTTAGATGAGAGAGTGATGTGGCCTGATTTACATGGCTGCCATGTGGAGAAGGGGATGTAGTAGGGAGGAGGGAGATGAGTCAGGAGAAAAATGCCATAGTCCAGATAAGAGATGGCTGTGACTTAGACTGGAGTGGCCAGAGTGAAGGTAGAGAGTAATGGACTGAATTTGGTTAAAGTTTTTAACTAGACTCACTGATGGATTGGATGTGACAGCAGGTGGCATGAGGGAAGAGAAGAATTCAAGAATGGATTCCTAGAGTATCAGGGCTAACCTCTGTATGTGACAGAACTTAAGAGGACACATGTCATGTTTAACATATCTGGGGAAGTGTATTCAAAGAGTTGTAAGACCATATATAACCCAGAGTTCAATGAGAGCAGAGTAATAATAATGACCACTTTTCATTGAATAAGTATTTTTACATGTTATTACACTTATTTTAAAAATTAGAAAAAAAATGAGGCTCAATGAGGTTAAATAGTTTGTCCAAAGTCACACAGTTAGTAAGTAGCTATGTTCAGTCTGCTTACAGGAGGTTTTCATGAAATGGGTGGCTGTTTTTGCCATAATAACCACCACTGACTTAATCACAAAGTCAGTAGGGAAAGTGCCACGGAAACAGGGGGTGACACCCAAACCTCAAGTCAGTAGACATTAGCTGACTCCACTTGTCCTTTAAGAGAAAACAGGGGGGCTCAGATGACATTCTATTTTCTCTGGAAATGTAATGCCATCCCCAAGACTCCAGCAGGTCCCAGGGCCCTGTTCACTCATTGCTCATTGTCATATCTCCCACTGATTTCCTTTTTTTTTTAATTTTTAAAAAATATTTTTGACATGCAAAAAGCTGTACATATTTAATATATCAACTTAATGAGTTTGGAGATAAGTATACACCTGTGAAATCATCACCACAGACTATGCCATAACCATATCCATCACCTCCAAAATTTTTCTCCTGCCCTCTTTATTATTTAGTTTTTGTAATAAGAACACAGCATAATATCTTAGTAAATTTTTAAGTATACAACACAGTGTTATTAGTGACAGGCACTATGCTGTACAGTAGATCTCTAGGGATTATTCCTCTTGTGTAACTGAATCTTTGTACCCTTGACCAATGTTTCCCCTTTTGCCCCTGCCCGCAATCCCTGTAACCACCATTCTACTCTTTGCTTATATGATTCTGATTCCCTATTTTATATGTCTATGTCCTCCCACAGCTATTTTTTCTCTTTGTCCCAGTAGGTTTCAGTCATGGGACACTGCTTCTTTGCTTAGATTTTCCTAAAACACCATTCACAGAAGGCGTTGAAGTAGAGGAGAATTTTACAAGAGGTTTTGGTGCAACAGCAGATATGAAGTACAAAGCAGAAGAGCACAACCTGTAATTGCATATCAAATATTAAATAGTACTGCTGTGTAAAAGCTCTCTCATTCACACCTACCACAGGTAGTTCTCAATGTCCACTTTTTTTTTGTAATCCCTTTGCTTTAAACTTTCCTCTTCATTTCTCTCTCCACCACTGCACTTTCCTTCTCTTTGGACTCCTCCTAAACTTCAGAATTCTTCTGTAGCTCTGATACAGGGTGGGTTAGTAAGGATCTCTTTGCATCATTCTGGCACATTTTGACTATGTTCCCAAACATGTCTATTAAAGCGAGCTCTTATATAAGAGAGTTCTTTTCCCCCCTTGAGAGAAATCCTGCAATCAGCCTTGAACGTTGTGAGTTTGTTTTCTCTTATATCTTGTCATGGGCTTCACCTTCTTCCTTCCTCACTTACCATCTCTTTTTATTATATATAAATGTATAAATAAATATATTTCTTCGAAAAAATTGAATATTGTACTTTTATAACTGCCTTGAGATTGTGTTTCTTTTGTTCCTACTGCTCTATCTACAAAGTTGAACGTTGATGCCTGTGACTGAACCCAAGACCTCATTGTTCATCGAGTCAGCTTAAAAATAGGCTTATAAAAGTCACACAATTGCCTTGTGAACTGCAGCACTGTCAAGCCAATGTGACTCACCTGTCAAGTTTAATATACCAAGTTGTGACAAGTCTGTCTTTTGGTTTCAGGCTGTCCCAGGTAAGGATAGCAGTAACATTATGTTTGTAAAGTTGTGTATATATCATAAGGGAATGTCAGCCTTCACCCTATTCACCTGTGCCTTTGGCCATCCCAGCTTCCAGGCTTTTCTACTCTTGGACACCAGATAAGTCATCCTCCGGCACAACTATGATTTTCCCACTTCTGAAATCAAGAATTTTCCATAACTCACTCACTGAATGTGGAGCCTGAAGACTTGGCATAGTATCTTGGCTTGTTCATCCAAGATCCATGTGACCTCAGGGAAGTCACCGAGTTTAGTGTCCATCTCTGTAAAATGGTACATTCCTTCCTACAGGTTTATCAGATATACTTTAGAAATATGTTAAATATGTTAAAGAGCATGCTATTTAATGTAAGTTGTAATTCTTCTCATTGGATGAAACTCAAACTTCTAGTCTATTGTTTAAACTCTCAATCAGTTTCCTACCCTACTTATATCTTCTTTCTATCTTCTTACATCCAAAGGAAAAAGCTTTGTGCAGGGGACTGAGCACTGGTAACTGTCATTTACAATGATCCATTACAATTGTAATGTGATTGTAAATGTAGTGTCATTTACAATGCTCCATCACAATGGATTCCGTCATTCATAAACTATATATCCTTGGAAGAGCTGACTATCCCTGCAGAGCATCAATCTCAACACCAATAACGTGCTTACTCTTATAAACATACCTACCTTCCAGTGTTATTTCTTAAATTATACAAAATAATGGTAAATAATAAAAATCTAGCAAAAGACAAAAATAAGCTTTATATTCCTTTAGAAGTTTCCACTGTGCCTAGCAAAATCTTAGATACATAATAACTTCTCAAGCTCAATACAACCAAAGCGAGATATCTTTTCTTGCCAAGCCACTATTATATTCTGATTTTCAGCAAATAGTTTAAATCTCCTAACACTAGAAACATTTACTATGTTTTCCTCTCTTCCCTTTCCTTCCCCACATCCTGTCAGTCACCAAATCCTGCGGATTCTACTGATTAAATGTCTTGGAAATTCTACTGCTCTCTGCTGCTACTCTTTTTAATTTAGATTTTCATAATTTCTTTTCTGGGTGATTGCATCAGCCTTCTTTCTGGTCTTTCCCATTTCAACTTCTTTTCGTTGTGTTATTCCATCTGTCACCTAGTTACTAGAATGAGTATTCTCAAATAGAAATCTAATATGACTTTTTCCTACTTTAGGTCTACTATGCTTTAAGTGTGAGTCTGGGACTAAACTGCCTGAGATAGACTGCCACTTTTTATCTTAACTGTGACATTAGTCAAATTATCTCTCAGTTGCTCAGTTTCTTCATGTGGTAGCCATGAGTATGCACCTCTCAGATCTCCAACTGCAGAGAGCATCAAATGGGCTAATGGCCTCAGATGTTGCACTCTGAAATATACCACCACATTCACACTGAGGCCATGCTTCCCAAAGGGTCTGCCAAGAAATGACTGAAAACAGCAGGGCTACTAATGCAGACCCCTTCCTTGGACATACAGGACTTCTCTGATAGCTGTCTTTGAGGACTCCTCATTGGCCTTGTGGAACTTCCTCAGACTCACTGCAGTATTAAGCTCTTTCACTCAACATTTCTTCCTTCCTTCTCTCCTTTGCAAAGGTTAGACCTGCATTCTGGTCTGATAGTTCTGCTGGCTTCAGCTGAATCCTTTTCCATTTTCCCTCAAAGGTATTTCCCCTAATTCATCTCTTGCATGTTTAACTTTTTCTTGAACGTTGTGAGTTTATTCCCTCTTATGTCTCTTCTCATTGACTTAACCTTCTTCCTTGCTCTTTTACCATGGCTTTTTATTATATATAAATGTATAAATATATGTATTTTGGGGGGAAAAATTGAATATTTCTAAAAAAAAAAAATCCCTTTTCATTCCAACCACGCAAAGTAATACTCATCCGTCAGGGTCCAACTCTGAAATCATCATCTACACAATGCCTTCTTGAATTCACCTCCTTTTACCTTTTGTGGCTCCATGTACTCCACCCTCTTACCACTGGCTAATAGCGTTACATCTACTGTTGGACCACTGATTATTTATCTGTTGCTACCTCCAGAGTCTAAGTTCTTCAATGACTTGTGTTTTGTCACATCTATTTTTAGTGTCTGTGGTACTTTGCACAATACCTGGCATACTTTAGAGGTTAACATAATAGGTTTTTAAAAATTGATTGAGTAAATGGATGCTTGTACATATACATCATGTTGACTTGGTAGCAATGCAGGAATAAAAGAAACCACAATATCACTCATGCTGGGACATCTAAATTTCTTTTGCTTGACTAGAATCTATAACACTTGGAACTTCTTAAATTTTTCAGTATCAACCAAGTTAAATAGCTGTCCTTGGTTTTAGTGGGAAGGCATCTCTAATGAAAAATAGATGCTATTCTTCCATAAATCACTTTGTCCTTCTATGAGTTACTTCAGGCTCTAACAGGTGATAATTCTAAGCCAAAGTCAAGCAGAAGCTACTGAAAAATCAACATTACTCTTAGTTTCATATTTTTATCTTGTTCCTTTAACAGGGAATTTAATGAAGAATATCTTGAGAAGATGAGGCCGAAGCAGTGCACTGCCTTCACATCTGTCCAAATCTTGAGCCCAATATTCATATCCAACTGACCCTTTTTTCAGTGTGTGTATTCACAGACCTAACTATACCTTTTTATACCAGTGCTAGTAAATAAGTAATGATAATTATAATGAAAATTTTCACTTTTGTTTATTAATTAAAAAGATATCTATTGAACACCTACTATGTAGGAGGCACTGTTCTAAGGACTGAGAAAATAGTAATACTAAAACAGACTAAAACAAAACAAAACAAACAGCTAAACAAAAACTCATGCAAAAGTTGTAGCTTATCTCACTAGCACTCCTCTTTTAAACTACCTCAGGAATCCAGGAGGAGCTACTTCCCAAATGCATATGAAAAGGCAAATATGAGTGGTACAAGGGATGTACTTTGGGAGATACAGTGATACACCATTCAGATCTCCCTTCAAAGAAAGACTTATTGCTTTAGCTTCTGGAAGTGCTATAGGTAGACAGCTTTCAGTGTCAGAACCTTCAGGTCTTGTGCAAGAAATCCAATTTGCTCAAAGGCATGCTCTTCCCAGGGAAGTCTATATTTAATGGCTGATTGAAGTGGGAGTATTAAGGTCCAGCTGTTTCAGTCCAGTGTGGCCATTTTATCCCCAGAGCTCCCTGTGGGCTGAGTTGAGTTCATCAAGCCTGTATCTCAGCTCTGCTTCTCCCTCTACCTGATCCTGCTTCCTTTCCCTCCTTTCTACAGTATTGGTCACAAGGGCACTCTGTAATAAATATTCTGCTTGATAAACTTTGTCTGAGTCTATTTATCAAGAAACACAATCTGTGACAGGTAGGTAGGTGACTTCTGTTCCGTGAATGATTCTTTTATTCCACTGAGCACCAGATTGATTTCAATATTCAAATCCTAGAGGTGATTGAGTAAGTTGGAGCTCAAGATAGCTCAGTTTGGCCCAGCCTAAAATAGCTAGAAAAGGTGGGAATTCCTGGGGCTAATTTTAGAGGGGGTGGTGAGAAAGAAAAATAGGAGACCAGAGAAGGAGAGATGAAACAGAAAATGATATGAGTCTGGGACTACATGGAGTGGAGCAAGCCACTGAAAAAATTCTAGTAGTGATGTAGCCAAAGGAATGGTTTCAGTAACAAGGATTTCTAATATGCAGTTTTACACTGTTTGTTTTGCCTTATGTAAATTATTCATTTATCTTTAATATCCAATAAAGTCTGCCATATAGAGAAGCTTTACATGGTCATTTTTTTTTTTGAAAAAGGTCAGATATGACTTAGACTTAGATTTAATCTTATCTAAGTCTTAAGCACTATTTGGGTTATATCTGTTTACTTGTTTGTTTTATCCTCTAGATTGTGCTTCCTTATGGATAGGGACAGTGCCCATCATGCAACACAATGCCATGTTCATAATTAACATTCTTTAAATGTTTGTGAAATAAATGTATGTGGGACTAAATGGGTATACTTAGTTGTACAGACGTCTGCCTTGCCACTGAACTATGCACCTCTGTGGATAAGAGTCCTTTGTAAAAAATTTTTGTATCACCCAAAGTGTCTAGAACAGTGCTTGACTAATGGTAAATCAATTACTTGTTGAATAGAATCCTGAAAGCTGAATGTCATGTCATGTCAAAGCAAGACACAGATACTGGTTATCAATTTATTGCCTCTCAGCTCTTAATCTATCCTTCATTGCCTGCTCTATGACAATAGAGATGGGTTCTGTGAATATTTCTTCTTTGATACCTGGCATGATGCTAATCTTTGTTAGTAGAGGGCACTGGAAAGATATTTCAGCAGGAAGAGGCTTTCCTTTCTGGTTCTGCTATGCTCACCTGGCAGGATCCTGTAGAGCACTTGACTTATCCGGCACCCCGCTTCTGCAGCAATGTGCTATCCCCAGTGCTTGGCTCCTCTATCATGTGCAGCTTCTCCAGCACCCAGGTCCTGCAGTGCCTGATTTTCAACATCAGTCAGTGGACAACAGCTTCCCCCAGCAGCTGTTGTTCTTCTCTTGGCCAGGTTTATGGTGGAGTGCCTCCAGTGTGGCACCTACCCATGAACAATTTTCTCTAGGACCCTAGAGAATATATTTCTAGCAAATTTTGGAGGAGAGATTTCCAGAAAGTTCCTCTGGCATGGTAGTACAGAGATATCTGTCATCTAGTGAGCCATTGCTGTGCCTTCTCTGAGAAGGTCCAGATCTCAGCCATGGGGGGACCTCTTCTTTGGGCTCTCTATCTCAGCCCTAGGGGTAATGGTTGCTCCTTATATCTGCAATTCCTGTGTTCTTTAGTGTTCACTTTAGTTATTACTAATCCTTCATTACTCCAATCCCCTTTTATAGTTAATGATTCTTTACATTAAACTTACCCTGTTCAAGTTACTGTGAGGTTTCTGTCTCCTGATTGGACCCTGACTGTAGAGTAGCAAACTTGGGACTGAAGGTTCAATAACAATTCTGAGTTGAGAATTCCCCTTTCCACATATTTACTCTATAAATTCCAGATATTGTCCGCAGAATCCATAGTACTCAACAAACTTAAAACCTAGGAGAAACTCAGATTAACTCACTGTTCTCCACAGTAGTAGTGGTATTCATAGATCAATTATCAGCAAAATATGTCAAATATGGTAAAAAATGTGAATATTAGGTAAAAAAATGAAGTTAAATTGTTTTTGCTTTTAACTGTGAGATTTTCATAGAACCTATATCATGCCAATGTGAAATATGAACCTCTAAGAGGCGGATGGTGTATCAACTGTTTCCAAAATCTATTTAACCACTTTCTCTTTACTTAGGGAGCATCTCACCGAACATGTGGTTCTCAGAAGTGTGTTGAAGAGCTGCCTTTAGGATTATCTATGTCAGTGATTCTCAATGTGCGGTTTATGGACCAGCATCAGTACAGCCTGGAAACTAGGTAGAAATGCAAATTCTAGGGCCAGCCCAATTTTCTGAAGCAGAAACTCTGGGTGTGGGGCCTAACAATCTGTATTTTAACAATCCCTCAAGGTGAATCTGATACACACCAGAGTTTGATAAGCATTGATTTAGTTTAATACTCCCCTTTTATAGGTGAGGAAACTCAATTTCAAAAAATTTCAGAGACTGCGATGTTCAAATAACTTGTAATAACAAAACAAATGTCTCATATTCAAATAAGCATGCATCCCCAGCTTTTTCTTCTATGCTCCACCTTTGATTGTGATTGCCTCTGAAAACTTTGCTTATCAATACCCTCCATTTCTTGGGGGTGTGACAGGAAAACAGAAAATGAATTTGAATAAAAAGAATATAGCCTTTTCATATATATTAAAAAGAATAAGCAAGCTATATATATATATATATAGACTAGCATCTAGATATCATAAGCACTTTGTCTCTGAGGTGCTCAAACACAAGAGAAATAACCACTTGGTGGAATACGGTATAAGGGATTCAAACATTGAATGAAGTTTGGACAGAATAGATGTTCTTCAAGGGCCATTCGTTCATGAGAATTTGCAGTTTTATGATTCCATGATAGGATGTTTGCTATCTTATCAAATAATCCAAAAATTTCCTGTGTGAAGAGAAGCATTGCAAATTGAGATAAAATCCTACTGAGCTCTGCCTCCTCCTTCTCTCTCTCGCCACAAAAACTTGTGCTTGGCCAGATGCTTCTTCCCCTTTTCATTTTCCATTTAGGTGGAATTTTCAAATATAGAAAACAATTTTGTAAACTCCCTGCCATTTCTGTTTTGCTTGGGCTCTGCAGAGGCCCGAATAATTTATGGAAAACAGCACCTGTGTTTTCACCAGGAATGGCTTTCACAACATTGATGAATTTCAAATGAAGGGCATCTACCTCATTCAAATTAAATGGAAAAAAAGTTGTCTCTCTATTTCCAGAAACCGATTGCAAAATATGCTCCCAAACTATTTTCTTGTCCCATAAAAACACTAAACTGGAGGTAAACACTTCATATCAGGCTCTACTCTTTGAGAGAAAGGAAAATGGTAGCTTCAAACAACTTTATCAGGGTTGGTGTTTTCTGAGGATATATTCAACTAGATTGATTCATTATTTCACTCAGGCAACAAAATTTTGTGGTGTATTAATTCATTTATTAAACAAACATTAATTCATTCAGCACCTGTTATATCAGAAATCATAATAATAAATAGATAGATTTTGTCCAGAGGCGCAGTGGACTTTTAGCTCAACATGGAAGATTAAACACATGAGTTTATTTCTGCTTTCACGTAAAATGGGGGTCAGCAAAGTATGGCCTATGGACTGACCACCTGTTTGTATAACTGAAATTTTATTGGAACACGGTCACAACCACTCATTTGCATATTGTCTTATGGTGCTCTGTTTATTTTTCTGTTTGATTCTCTTTTTTTCTGTGTTTCATTTTGGAGTTTCTAATGCTATGTCTTTGTTTTCACTAATCTTCTTTTCTGAAATGTTTAGTCTGCCATTGGTCCCACTCCTGGATATTTTTCACTCCACACAATTTTTTTTTTTTATTTTTAGAAGTTAGATTTGAATTTTTTGGGGCCAGCCCCGTGGCTTAGTGGTTAAGTGTGCGCGCCCCACTACTGGTGGCCCGGGTTCGGATCCCAGGCGTGCATCAACGCACCGCTTGTCTGGCCATGCTGAGGCGGCGTCACACATACAGCAACTAGAAGGATGTGCAACTATGATGTACAACTATCTACTGGGGCTTTGGGGAAAAGAAAAGAGGAGGATTGGCAACAGATAGTAGCTCAGGGCCAGTCTTGTGCAGCAAAAAGAGGAGGATTGGCATGGATGTTAGTCAGGGCTGATCTTCCTCACAAAAAAATAAATAGAAATAAAAATAAAAAGATTTGAATTTTTTTTATACCTTCCATGTCTCAATTTAATTTTTTGAACAAGCAGAGTAACCAGTTTCATGTTCTTCTCGGCTTGTTTTAACATCTGTGTCATTTCTGGGTCGGTTTAGATTGATTGGTCTCTTTTCTTCATTATGGGTCATATTTTCTTGCTTCTTTGCATTTCTGGTAATTTTTAGCTGGGTACCAGACATTACGAATTTTATCTTACTGAGTAATAGATATTTTTATATTCCTGTAAATATCCTTGGGCTTTGTTCTGGGATATAATTCAACTATCTGAGGCAAGGGAAAGAAGATTAGAGGGAAGAGGATTAGAGTGAATAGTATCTAGCACCCATTACACAAGGCAGGGACTACTGTCAATTCCTACTAGCGGAACTGGAAAAATTCATAGTTTGTGGATCATTAGGTAGCAGCACAGAGCCTAAGGCTAAGTTTTCCCCACTACTGAGGCAAGACTCTTTTATGTACTCTATCCAATGTCCCGTGAATCATGAGGTTTTCCAATCCAGCTCATGAGAACAGCCCCTCTCCCTGGCCTGTGTTAGCGAGGGATATTGTTACCTCTAATCTTTTCAAGTAGTTCTTTCCGTGGACTTAGAAGTTTTCTCACTTGCCTTTGTTTCTCAGTGCTCAGCTGAATACTTGCGAGGTACTGCCTGCAGATCATCTTCCTGTGTAGTACCTCGCATCTTCCTGGTAATCTGTCTTGCAAACTCTAGCCATTTTGTTTTCCCTGAACCATCAGTGCTGCCCCTCTGCTCAAGGAGTCCACCATAGCTTCACCTGGGTTCTTCCACCCTATACTCCAGCCTGGAAATTCTCTAAAAACAGCAAGCTGGGGCAATTGGAGGCTCATTTTGTTTGTCTCACATCTTTCAGAGGCCACTGTCCTTTTTGCCTCATGTCTTGTGTCCTTAAAATCATTGTTTCATATATTTTGTCTTTGTTTGTTCAGACAGAAAGGTAAATCCAGTCCCTGGCACTCCATCATAGATAGAAGCACAAGTGGTGGTCTTGGAATAATGACTTGGTTATTGGAAAAGAGCTTGGATGCTGTGATAAGGAATTTAAGCATTCTCCAGTCCATGGTAACCCATCTGGTATACCAAAATTTTGACACCTCTGGCCACAAGAAAATTATCTGTTTATCCCTGAGTGTCAGACTAATGTTATCATTTTCTATCCATCATGAAGTGAAAAGGTAGTAAAAACCTTTCTTAGATATTGGGGTTCCAAAAATGATTTTTAAGACAAGTAACAGGAAGACACCTGGCTGTGTAAAGAACATAATTACAAAGGAGTGAAAAAGGGATTTGAGTGGGAAAGAAAGGTGGAGTTAGGAAAAAGAGTTAAAAGCCTTATAAGATGCCCCAGAGATCATTTTCAGACCACTGGATAGATGATCAGAAAAGTAAAAACCTTAGAATCTTTTAATTATTTTTATCCTTTTAAAGAAGAGTTCAAGCTGCATAATGTTTTCTTTTTGAGGTGTGTAGACAACATACCCAAAGGAATGGCTGATTTTATTTTGCACATGAAGGTAAATAGCCAAGAAGGGTTTATCAGGCTAGAAAAAACCCAGGGAATCATTAAGAAATAACTTGCTAGCCCTTAGAGAATCAGATACTCCCCTCTCCCTTTTTTTTAATCCTCAACAGTTATGTAGAGATTTGGTAAACTCATTATCACCTCTAATAGCTTCTAATTAACCTGTTTTAGTAAAGCTGTGGAATTTTAAAAAAATCACCAATGCACAATAACACCTGTTAAGTATTTTCATATGCTGTGCAAAGATACTTACAGAAACCTTACACACCTGCTTTATGGCATGCTGTTGCATCTCAAGTGCAGGTACCAGACAATCCCTTCTGGAAGGGACTTCCGAGACAAGAGATTGCTTGGGAATTAGTGAGCATCCTGTCTCAGGCAATACACAAACAGGGTATGGAGAGGTTCTGGATGACTCTGCCAGTGTCTACAAAAAAGAACACCTCTAATACTCCTTCTCACTGTAAGTTTTGGTGTTTCTGATAATCTGGGCAGAGATGTAGAGACATTGAAGCTGGGTACCTGAGGATTACTATAAATATTCAATAAGATTACCTTTCGACCTTGTCCTGAAAAGAAGTGAATCTTGCCAATTCACTGTTTTCTTGTTTAACCTGAGGTGTGACTCAAGGGTCACAAGGATTTATGAGCTTGTTTTATAGAAGAAAGACAATACCTTCGAGGAAGTTATGATCACCAAATAACCAGCCCCAAGCTGCTCTGGCTGCCCAGAAGTCAGATTGCCCAAGGGCTTATCTGGAGTGAAAGAAATATGAATTACCCTTTGTTTCTCTGAAATTCCTCCTGCCAAGCCCCTTAGCTCTATAAAACGCCCTGCTTTCTTCTCTTATTAAGGTGGAGTTGAGGGAACCTATCTTCTCACCTTCTCATTTTGGCCAATTTGAATAAACGTTTCTCTATCTCCAATTATTGATTTCTCAGTGATAGGCTCACTGCACATCAGGCACACAAACTTGAGATTAAGAGGTTTGGTATCAACATCGTAAAAACACAATACCATCTTATGTTTGCAGTGCCTTATAACTTGAAACCTAAGTCTATTATTCATTTAACCGATCTTCAATAAATCATTGAGTTCCCGTTGTGCCCCTGGCACTGTGCCCCACCCTGGGATACAAAAGAGAGGTCATTGACCTCACAAAACTCAGACCCCAGTGGAGAAGGAAGAGCTACCTGAAGGACAATGAGCTAAACATGGTCATTGCATCTGATACCCTCAGCAGCCTTTTCAAGAAGGCACAGCAAGGGATCATCACAGTTTTTACTGCAGAGCCATCCACAGCATTAGTGTTCGGTCAATGTCATAAAGTCTATAAGAAGCCAAATCTGGGCTAGAATATGGTTATTTGGGATCTCCCTCTGGTTCTCTTTTCTCTACAGCTGGCTGCTTTCAACATCCCCATGTTCATCAGGATGCTGTCCTGCCTCTTAGCAGACGGTTCAAGAAGACAATCTCTAGGCCTAGATTCATGAGGAAGATAGCAGCTGGCATTTCCCATTGAGGGAACTTGAAAAAATGACTAATAATCACCATGCCTTATTTATCTGCTGTAAATCTATTGCAATCCAGACAAAAGAACAGCCACAATTCTCTGTCCTTAATGAAACCAGTAATTCATGATGATTAGGTGTAAGATTACACCTTAATTGCTAGCACCTTGAAGACACAAAGGAAATGGAACTCCAGACCTGGTGTGTATTCTGGGAGAGGTTCTTTTGGGCCTCTAATGGCACAAGAAAAGAGAACCATTCTGATTTCTTTAGGGAAATGCGTTGCTTCCAAAGAAGGGAAGAAAACCATGTGCTAATGGATGCCATTTTTGTGAAATGAATTAGCCTTTGGGCAGGACTAAGGTTTACTGCTTTTCCTGGCTGTATATTCTTCACTTTTTTTTCTGGATGAAATTCAGAGGGAAAAGAAGCAGATATTCTTGTCCCTCAGTGACTGGACTCAGCATGAATCCTATCTCAACCCTGAGCTGGCTCAAAATAACATTTATTGAGCACTTTCGTTATTCCAGTTTAGTGTCTAGTGCTTTCATGTGTAAGTATCTACATCTGTATTTGTTCATATTGTGTGTGTATGCACGTGTGTGTATACATACCTATACGCACACATACATGGAAAGAATGAGATGAACAGTTAGGGTTTTATGACGCACACACATACACACGCATATATATATTTATATTTACTATTAAACATGTGACAGTAATATAAGGAAAAATATTATTCATAATATATCCAAAAGTTTGGCATTTGTTCTGGCTACAGTAGAGGAAGATGAAATAGTTCTATAATTGTAATAAAAAAGCTAACTATTACATAGGGAGATCTGTATAACAGGCTTTGTTCTTAGCATTTTTTCATATACTAACTCATTTTATCCTAAAAATAAATCACAGAAACACAAAGGAAACTATGAGGTAAATGTTGTAAATTCATACCCAACTTGAAAATGAGGAAATACAGGCATAGAGGTGTTAAAATTAATAAGTGGCAAGGCAAGTGTTCCAATGCAGAAAGTCTAACTCCGGAATGCATACTTCACATTGCTGTGAGACCATAAGCCTTTGCCCAGTGTGTTAGTTTCCTTCGGCTGCTGTAAGAAATTATCATAAGCGTAGTGGTTTAGGACAACACAAATCATTATCTTGTAGTTCTGGAGGTCAAAAGTCTGAAATGGGTCTCACTGGGATAAAATCAAGATGTCAGCAGGGCCAAGTTTCTTTCTGGAGGCTCAAGGGAAGAATTCACTTTCAAAGCCAGCAATGGCCAGTGGAGTCTTTCTCGCATTGCCTCACTCTGACACTAACTCTCGCCTTACTCTTTCACATTGTCATTATATTGCATCCACCCAGACAATCCAAGATAAACTTTGCATCTCAAGATTTTTAGTTTAATCACATCTGAAAAGTTCTGTTTGCTGTGTAAAATAGCATATTGACAGATTCTGGAGATTTGGACGTGGGTATCTTGGTAGTGCCTTTTTTTCCCTATTATACTAAGTATCTGATTTCAGCAGTTTTGAAAGAATATGTCAATTTGTCGATATTTTTCAAAATTTAAAATGTCTATATTTCAATCCAGCAATTCCATTTCTTGATATTTAGCTTATAGAACATGTAACACGTGCCCATAAACATATTTACCAAGAAGTTAATTGCAGCAATAAATGTATATTCACTTGTTTACACATTTATTATTTATCTACCTACACTAAAATGTAAATTCCTTGAGGGAATAAATTTTTCTACATAGGTCATTGTTTTATCTGAAGCTCCTGGGGTAGTGCCTGCACTTACTAGGAACACAACAAATAAACATTTGCTGAATGAATGAATGAATGAATATAGTCATTAAAAAGAATGAGGTACATCTAACTGCACTGAGATGGAAAGATGTCTCAGATGGATTGTTGAATGAGCAAAAGGGCAAGATGAATGTGTAATTCTTGAATAACAATTCATTATGCAATGTGTTTTATATATCCTTCTGCCTCTCCTTCTCTTTCTCTTTCCCTCTCTCTCTCTATATATATACATACCAACACACACACGCACACATATATATGATACATATGCATGCCTGTAAGTACTATTGCAACTATGTAGAAAAACATCTAGAAAGATATATACAATAAAGTTAGCTGCGGTTTATTTGTGACTTTTGCTATCTACTTTATTCTTTCTTTCTTTCTTTCTTTTTTGTGAGGAAGACTAGCCCTGAGCTAACATCTGATGCCAATCCTCCTCTTTTTTCCTGAGGAAGATTAGCCCTGGGCTAACATCCGTGTCCATCTTCCTCTACTTTATATGGGATGCCGCCACAGCATGGCTTCACAAGCAGCGCGTCGGTGTGCGCCCGGGATCCGAACCTGCGAACCCCAGGCCACCGAAGTGGAGCACGTGCATTTAACCGCTGTGCCACCAGGCTGGCCCCTACTTTATTATTTATTAAGTAAACTATAACTATGTACTTTTTCTACAGTGACAAAAATTAAAAAAAGATGTATAGACAAAATATCTGAATCCAGAGTTCTAATCCGAGTCAAATGCCTTTTCGCTCTGGATTAACCACCTTAGATAGAACACCACATTTCAACCTTTTCTACCTCTCAGATGACTGAGCAAAAGAGAAATTCTAAAGAAGACATTTATACCCATTAGAATCTGGTCAAAAAATAGAAATCACTCTTGGTGTTTCATATTGAAAGAATTTAAAGCAAGGCATTGATTATATGGGTGATGGAAGAGCTGAAAATCCAAACTGAGATCTGTGACGCAACTCAGTGATTAGCAACATATGAAACTGCTACTCAGCCTGGAGGGACAAGGGGACGACCTAGTCTTACCAGAGCCCAGAATTTGAGAACACTTAGAAAAAGATGGAATCATGATGGGTATATGGAGGGAAGATCTTGCCATGAGGACATGGTGCCACAAAATATGCAGCTGCTGCCAGAAATGCTACCCAAAGTGGAGAAAAGTGGACAGAGACACCCTCCTCCCCTCCCTCCAGGCTCCAGACTGTTGAGGATGTTGTTGCCCATTGGCCGGAATTTCCCAGAAGCCAGATGTCAGGGAATCTTGGGAAATAAATCTCCCCACACTACAGAACACAGTGAGGGGAGGGGTTGAATCTGAGAATCAGCAGATAAATGACCAGTGTGACATTTGGAAGGAGCTATTGCTGGTTATCAGAAGTATGAAAGAGGATTTAAGATAACTTGGCATTTTCAGGATGCTGCTAAAGACAATAGGTTAACTGTGCATTAACTGTGATTGTTAGGGTCCATTTCTATGTGCATTTTGCTTTAGTAACAGAAGTGCATTCAATTTGGCTACCAGAAAAATCTCCTGGGACATCCATGACACCCTTAATTATAGAAACATTAAGGCAAGTTCTTATATCCTGCAAAAAAGTCTCACTGTAAATACTCAAAGTCTGTTCATTGAGATGAAAATCCAACACCAGGAAAAATAGAATTATATACACATGCATTATATATCTCTCTCTATCTATATTTATAAATAGAGAGAGCTACACACACATACTCACACATACAAACACACTCATACCTATGGACAAAATCCTAAAAATTATTTCTTTGACATTTTGAAGCAAGTGTGTCTGTCCTTATTGTGTGTATTGAAGTGTAAAAGACTGATGTAAACAGACATGAAGACCATAACACAAAGAGAGTACAGATAGGAAAAGGTATCACCATAGAGGCATAGGAAGACAAACATCTATAATGAGTCCACCCTAGAACTGCAAAAAGGAAAATTAGAAGTATTTGTTATATTGCCACAGACCAGTAGACATTATGTTCTATAGGTTCTTATCCATTGGACTAATCAATAACAAGGCACCATCCCTCAGAGACTGCTGACATCCACCCTCAACCATTCATCTTCTATAAAATAAAGTAACTATCTTGAGATCCTAAAAGTCCAGGACTAGGGATGGCTTTGATGGGCCAAGAGAAAGTGGTTCTGTCAGGAGGCCTGAGGTTCATGCTAAAATCTAATGGTGAGGGGCCGGCCCAGTGGCTTAGCGGTTAAGTGCGTGAGCTCCATTACTGGTGGCCCTGGTTCAGATCCCAGGTGCACACCGACGCACCGCTTGTCTGGCCATGCTGAGGCAGCGTCCCACATACAGCAACTAGAAGGATGTGCAACTATGACATACAACTATCTACTGGGGCTTTGGGGAGAAAAAGGGAAAAAAAGGAGGAGGATTGGCGATAGATGTTAGCTCAGGCCGGTCTTCTTCAGCAAAAAGAGGAGGATTAGCATGGTTGTTAGCTCAGGGCTGATCTTCCTCACACACACACAAAAAAAACAAAATCTAGTGGTGAGAATGAACTTCAAACATCCTTGAGAGGAGGTAGCCTCCAGTTTTCATTGGAAGCCCCACTTCCTTCCAGCAGAAAAGCTTCCTAGAGTGTTGAGATTTTAGACCTTCTCTGTGTTCTCCTTCTGGGAATCTTGTCCACACTATGACTATAACTCTCCATTCTATGGGAAGAGGGGGGAATCAATATATGCACCCCTGACTTTAACCTTCTATTTCCAACTTCTTTCTGGACAAGGCCACCTGGTAATCACGCTAGATTCTCCAACTCTTTCCTTTCAAAACAGCTCTAGAAGCCATTCCTCCCTCTCTGATCTACATTTTTGGTGTGGCTATTATGGTTAAAGATTTCAACATCTTCCCAGTGACCCAGGCTCCAGTATTTGGAGGCCTCCAACTTCTTTCTCTGTTGTTTTTCCCATACTATCTTGCCATGCTTGCAAGTTCTACCTCTGATCTCCACTCCCACCTCCCCTTCTGCAGTGCCGCCACC
The DNA here is from genome assembly GCF_057802395.1 of Ceratotherium simum simum. Taxonomy (NCBI): domain Eukaryota; kingdom Metazoa; phylum Chordata; class Mammalia; order Perissodactyla; family Rhinocerotidae; genus Ceratotherium; species Ceratotherium simum. Next base: position 11,114,329 of record NC_141907.1, read on the forward strand.
CTCCTTCTTACCTGCATTGTTGTAATAACCATCCAAATGCTCAGTGAACTTCCAGAATTGTTCTAAAGTCCATTCCTTATACTACTGTCAGATTAATCTTCTTACAGCATGATGAGGCTGTTCTTTTGCTTAAAAATATTCAATATTTCCTCATTGTGTACAGTTGTAAATTTAGAATTAAAATTGCAAAAGAGTTAGAAAACACAGAGCATAAAAAATAAAAGGAAAATCTTATTTAACCCTTTCTCTTTAAAACAAAAACCATATTTATTAGCCAGTCACTTATGATTCTGCATTTTCTTCACACATTTCCATGTGGAAAGACTCATAGCTGACTAAGAACTGTTCACCCTACTTGTGCTTGGCTTTTCTATATCCATGCATTTATTGGATGTACTCATTCTGCCAGAAATTCTTTGCTCCCTATTTTTTTTACCCTGGCCAATTCCTATATATCTTTTAAAACTCATTTCAAATGCCATATCTTCAAAAAGATTTCTCCTATTCTACTTTCTCTCCACGCTGGCTGGTTTAATTCCTCCATTTGCTGACCCCCCAGAGCGCTGTACCCATCGTTTGGTTTTCTGCCTTCACCCTTAACCAAATTCTGTCTTGTAATACTGTCCATATTAAGGAGGACATGTTGTCATTGCTGACCATATCTTAAGTTCCTAGAGCACTGGGGCAATGTCGTCTTTGTGTTCCATATCCCTTACCGGGTCTAGTATAGTTTGGGTGTAGAGTTCGCATTTTTGCTATAGTCTTAAGCAGCTTTTTTATGTTCCTTTTACAGAATTCATTTTGCCATCTTGTTGAGAAAAATACAGTGTCCTCAGGGCTGACAGGGTTCAGGCCTCTCTGTTTATCTCTCAGTCAGAAATGATTTAGCCCTAAGAGGCATCAACTTGCATTAAAAACAACGACCAACTATTTATTCATTTGAAGGCTCTGAAATAAAATTAAGGGTCTATCACTGTGGAGTTGAGAACTAAAAAGTGAGAAATGAATCTGAAGATGTTCTGTGCTAGAGCATAGGCAATGAAAAGGTCAAGGTCTAGGATTGTGGTTTTAGGGGCATTGTTTAAAAGAGCAGTGATGATTTACCTGGAAGTATAAAATGTTCAGAGCTGTCTGGAAGTGTAAGAGAATCAGGCCAAATCAGTGACATCTCCAGCATAAAAGGCATCAGCAAAAACTGTGTTTCTAGCATGTTCTTTGTCTCATCTGATCTATTTCCTTCCCTGTTCTTGCGTAATACCCTTATCAAGTTCAATTGTATTATAGATATCACTTTATAGTATAGTCTTTTCTGAGCATAATCTCCTATTTCATTAGACTTGATGCTCCTTCAGAATACAATCTATGTGATATTTTCTATAAACTCAGATCCTAGCCCAGGCTCAGGCACATAACAGGAACTCAATAATTTTCTATAAAACAAGTAAGAAATTGTGCCTGTTTATGAATAAAGAGTATAGATTTAAACGTTTCTATAGGAACCACTGAGGTATAGTCCAAGCTCCTCAGGTTACAGATAAAATATTTAATCTCAGATGTCATGTGGCCTATCTGAGATCAAACATTTAATAAGTTTGATGGTTGTGTGGTTTTCAGTTTATTTATTTTTTTTCCAAAAGACCACTGTTTTTATTTTAGATGGGAAATACAATGACCTAATTTTCACGATTTCTCAAAGTGTATCACCACGGATATCAATTAGGTCTATATTAAGACAAATGTCCTGGGGTCAAATACTTTGAGAAAACACTCAGCAGTATGTTGAAGCTGGCCTATCCTGGCTTCTGATATTCAATGTTTAAATTTCCAGGAATTTTGCAAACCAGTGGTTAATCACAGCCATTAATAAAAATTAAATCATATAAATTTACAAATAAACAAATTATGTAAAAACAAATGTAATAAACACTCAAAACTCACTACTTCCTAATTATTTCATAGCATTTTAATGTTGTGTATGTGGTTGAGGTTATGTGTGTCTACTGTACCTTAATGATAGAAATACTACGGCTCATCTCTTACATACTCCTGTTCACTTACAGTATATTAGTAGCTTGAAATTGGCCCTAGTGGGAATAGTTACACCATGATGATCAGTAAAGAGTGCAAATCTGGGTTTGACTTAGTGCTGAGGTTGAAAGAAGTTTTAATTTATTGAATATAATTTGCACAAAGGTGAGATATAATTTAACAGAAGATCACCTGTCAGACTTAAAAACAAATTTATTAGAAAAACAGTTAATAGATTTAGCTGCAACTACATTTGTCAAATCATGGCTGAATTGTAACCATAAGATGTCCATGGATACAAGAGTTTGGCAAAAATCAACAAATGAATTTTGTGAGAATCAATTGGCTAAAATGGTTAATGTGTATTAGTATTAAAAGTTACCACTCGTCTCTTCCTTTTTCCTGCTTTTCCTGAAGAATTCAGCCCTAAAGATATTAGGTGGGCTCATGCAAGATTGGTGTCCATGGTAGGTGACTGTGTGTGGCCATGGTGGCCTAGAGTGAGCTGTTGGTGCCTATGCTGGGTAAAGAGGGTGTCCCCTTGGAGGAGATGGCCTGGCATGTAGTGTCAGAGCCCAAGTAGGGTGTCGAGGTTGCACATTCCAAGAGGTGACAAAATATTCCAAGAGGGTGTCAGAGCTTGAATAGATTAAGGAAGTGGTCCACCTTGGGATGTCAGAAGCCAGGGAGGGTAAGGAAGCTCCCATACAAGGGGCAGCCAGGGGAAGTGATTGAAGTGTAAGTGTGGTGAAGAGAATATCCAAGCATGGGGACAGTGGTGGCAGCCTAGTGTGGGTTGTTGGAGCCTGAGTGGAGTCAAGAGAACATCTATATGGGGAAGGTAGTGTTGACCATGAGATATTGGTTACATACGGAAGAATTGATCAAATAAGTCAATATTAAGGGTAATGGAAGCCAGATTTATCACTGTCAGAGAAAGGAGTTATAAATATTGAAATAAAGTAAACTAAAATTGAACCCATGGTGCTGGATTAGCATCAAAGGTATTGAAAACACATGAAAAAACAACTCTAGAAAGCAAAATATAGATGTGAATGTGTGTGCATATGTATGTGTGTGAACATACATAAGCACTGGTCCATCACACTGAGAGGGTCTGGAAGTAGAACTAGCACACCCAGGAATTTTGCTTCTAAATACTGCGATCCATGAGAAGGAACCAGGGAACTTTGCAAATTGGTTGATTCCTGGGCCAGGGCACGAAAAGTATGAGACTGGAACATCCTGTTGTACTTGAAAATAAGAAAGTGCTCAAAGAATGAGGGGGCTTTTCAAAAGAACACAGAAGCCAGCTGGAAGCACTTCCACTGTCCAAATTTGGGATAATTTCAGCATCAAAATAATGAATGAATTGGATTATAATCCATTAAATAAAATAGGACCCCATGGCTCCATATTTTCATAAATATGTAAAAGAATAAATTAAAAGTGTAATGAGAATATATTTGTGTAGATTCAAAATATCTCTCCACAAAATTCTTATTAAATAGAAAGGAGAACAGAGTAACATTATAGTGGAGAACGCTGGCAGACACCATCTTAATCAAGTGATCAAAGTGAATATCAGCACTAAAGGGACAAGCCAAAAACACGTGGACCCAATAGGAAGCTTCGTTTCACTATTCCTGCCAAAGATGCATAGCCTGAATCTAATCAAACCTAAATTGAAGGATCTTGTACAAAATATCTGGGTTATAATGCAAAAGCGTTAAGATCGTGAAAGTCAAAGAAAGACATGAAAAATCCCAGGTAAAAGTTGGAGTAAAAATACATAAAAATTAAATGCAACCCATGATTCTGGACTCTACTATTTTTCTATAAAATACATTATTGAGAAATTGAAAAATCTTGAATATGATCTGAACTTTGGATGGTAGTAAAATACCAATATTATTTTTGTGTTTGTAATTACTATGTAGGGGAATATTCTTGTATATGGAAACATACACTAAAGAATTTGAGGGTGGTGGACATTATGTCAGCAATAGGCTAGGGGAAAATTTATTTGTGCTGTAGTTGAAACTTTTCTTTAATTTTGACATAAAAAGAAAAAACAAACACCATGTCATATGACCCAGCAAGTCCATTCCTAACTACACAGCCAAGAGAAATGAATGAATACATCCACAAAAAGGACTGTACAAAATTATCCAAGGCATGCTACTCATAATAGCTAAAAACTGGAAATAATCCAAATGCCCATTAATAGGAAATGGATAAACACATTGTAGGATATTCATACAATGGAATACCAATAAAAAAGAACAACGACTGACATGCAACAACATGGATGATTCTCAAAAACATGTCGAGTGAAAGAAGATAGACACAACAGAATTACCTACTGTATAATTCCGTTTGTATAATGTCCAAGAAAAGCTAATCAATGATGATAGAAATAAGAATAATGATTGCTTTTTAGGGGAATTAAATGTAGAGGGCAGACAGGAACTTTTTGGAGTGCAATGTTCTATATCCTAATTAGGTGGTAGTTACATTGGTGTATGCATTTGGCAAAATGCATTAAGATGCACAATTATGATTGTGTGTTTTATTGCGAGTAAATTATGCCTCAATAAATTGCTATGAGCGTTAAAAAAATTGCTTTGGAAGAAAAATTCAGCCTTCCTGATTTTCTCTTTTCAGTATCCTATGAATAAAATAGTCAACAATTTCATCTGCTCTTTTTTACTTTGCATTTCTCCTGCTGCATTCCAAAAGTAGTTCCTCTACACTCCTCCTCATGAAGAAAAAGGACTTGTTTGTAATGACCTATAAGCAAATTCCTTCACATACATAAAACTTGCAGGAAGTCTCTGGAATTATGAAAGTTTGAACAAGAGAGCATTTTGATCTAATGTATGCAATCTAATATAACACAATGCCTCATGTCTAGGGAATATATTAGCAAAAATTACTTTTTATTACAAAGCACTAAGCCTTCATGGAGTTCTTTATGAGTCACTAAAATGGTAGCAAAGTGTGGAATATTTTGTTGTTGTTGCTGCATTTTCCAAAAACCACCTACCTTATATTGAATGAATCTATAATTGTTGAACAATTTCTTTTTTCACTTGAACAGCACTTTTGAGATTATGTTTTTCTGAGAGGTCATGGAAAGAAAATTGGAAATATCATATATCTGCTGACATGACATAAAAGGGTCCTTTCATTTTGCATTTTCTTTTTACCTCTGAATGAAAGCAAAATATTCTTTAAAGACAAAAATTCTTCCTTTGGGTTCTCTCCTCTGAATGAAAACCATTTATCCCATAATTTGAGGCAAAATGTCCTATAAATAAAGGCTGAGGCCAGAGGTAGTTGTTTTTTTATATTGTGAACATGAGAAGTCCATTGACTCCTTATATAAATCAAATATGTGTCTGGAAAATACTAACTATTCTTACTTTTATAGTCTCTTAATATATCGTCATTTTTGAAGAGGACTATCTGAGGGAAATTGCTCCCTCCTTTTTTCCTCTTTCATCTCAAATAGTGACATTTACTCTAAAAATTTTCATTGAGTTGAATTTTTGGCCTACGGGCTATTGATGTGTATAACCCTCCTTCAAGCCCATAGGAGACCTCTCTCAACCTCAAGCAGAACTGCGTCACACGGTCACCATCTTTGTGGGTTTAATGTTGGGCTAATTGTGAAAACGGTGAGCCACATTTATAACCTTGTACCTAACGGGCATTTCTTCTTATTCTTGTTATTCAAGAGCCTGAATTTTATTAGATCCAGTGAACTCAGTGAAAGTTTAATGAAATTCAGGATCTGGACACAGAAACAATCTTTCAGTTGTAATTAGTTCGCAAGATAAATTTCTTTATTTCAGGAAGAGCTCAATTCTCTTTAAAGCAAATGGTGATCCCATAATGAACTAACTGGGAATTCTCTTGGTGGAAGTACCTATTAGCTCATGTAGTTTTGGGAATCTTGCTCCTTCTCCTTGCTCTTTCAACTCCTATGTCATATCACTCATGATCAACTTCCTGTGTATTCCCACTTTCATTGATCCTTTTCTTCTCAAAATAGCTGTATGTGAAATTTATGGTGATGTTTATTTGTATCAATTTCTTATGATTCCATAATTGTTTTATGAATAGATGACTTGATCTATATAATACATTGTGATAAAATGTGGAGAGGGAAGAAAGCATTTTTTTTTAAATTAGGGGAAAAATTACAAAATACCCCAGAAGAAGATAAGAGAAAAAAACATAGTGATAAAGTATATAAATCTCTGGGAAGTAAGGACAAGTAAAATTGAGAAAAAAAATGTAAAACTACTATTAGAAATGAGACAGTATGTATGAACACAGATATGCAATTACATGGGCATGGATTTGAATTTGTCAAGTAAGTTAATGTTTTCTAGCAAAATATAAACTACCAATATTGATTCAAAAAGAGGTCGAAAACATGGACAGTTCAGAACGGTAGATAAAAGTTTTCCAATTAAAGGAGAAACATGCTCTACTCCCTTGTTTAAATGTCTATCTAACCTTTAAATGGAAGATACTTCCAAGGTTCATTTAAAATTAAATGGTATATGGTAGCTTCTTAACTCATTTTAGGAATAAAGCATAAGATTGATATCAAAACCTTATGAACATAACACTAAGAAATTGAAACATATTAATTTTACCTGCAGATATAGATGTTAAAACTTGAAAAATAGAGCAAATAAAATCCAAAAAATATCAAAAAATAATGTACCATTACCAAGATTACAGAATGTTTAGTATCAGGAAATCCATGCTAATAATTCATCATGACAGAAAATATCAAAAGAGAAAAATGACATGACTCTATCAATAAACCAACAATCATTGGTACAAAAATCTCTACATAAAATAGAAGTAGAAGAAAACTATTTAATACAGGAAAAACTATTTTCTAATACCAAACATGAAATTACATGGAATATGCTCAAAGTTACTTTTATTAAAGTTAATCATAAGGCAGAGATGTCAGCTATTACCTTGTTTTGGAGGTTTTAGCTAATGTGATCAGAGTGGATGAAGAATATAGGTATAAATGTTAGAAAATAAAATAATCTTTATTTGAGTTTTTTATGATTGAACACTTCAGAAAGGAAATAAAGTAGGAAGAAAGGAAGGAAAGATGGAAAAATGGAAGAAAAACCCTAGGAAAGCAAAATCAAGTACTAGAATTAGTAAAGTAAGTTGATAAGATACCTGGATCCAATATAAATATACAGAATTAATGTTTTTCCCTTATACTAGTAATATCCAGTTAGAAAAGAAAATGAAAAAAATATATAATTTACAATATACATAATCTACAAACACCAAATAATAAATTTCAAAAGAAAATCACAAAATCTATATAAAAAATGAAATATTTTCTGTTGATCATAAAATAAAACATGAACTAATGGAGAGAAACTGTTTATTCCTGGATAGGCATAACTAATATCATATAAACGCCTATCATTCCAAAAATTAATGTGTATGCAATTTTAATTAGAATTGAGTATAACAATTTTAAAATTGATATAGCAATAAATATGCTTAAATAAAAAAAGACAAATAGATTAATGAGGAGGGCATGCTTTTTCCTTTCCCAGATATTAGAACTTTGTATAAAGCCATGTAATTAAAACCATATAGATATCTACCAAGGATAACCAAATCAATCAGAGAGAGGGAATATATAAAATCCAGACATCAATAAAACCCCATATTTGATATATGGTAAAAATAGCATTTCAATTCCATAGAAAGATAATATTTTTAATTAATAAACAGTGCAAGCATAATGGTTATTCATCTTGAAGGAAACACAATTAAGAGTATATCAAACATCCCAAATGGGTTAATGTTAAGTATTTTAAAAATCTAAAATATTAGAATAGAAGTTTGCAGACTATTTATAAACCTTTCAGTGAAAGAAAGGTCTTAAGCAATTAAAGAAATTCAGAATACATAGAAAACAAATTTGACTATAATGAATTTATGTTTTTTAAAAGGCTAAAGCTATCATAATAGGCTGGAAAGAATATTTGAAATATGTGACAGAAAAAGAGTTGTTATTCTTAATCTGCAAAGAGTACCTTGAGACCAATAAGAAGTACACAAATCATCTAATAAAAACTTGGGTAAGATATTTAAAAAGGCAATTCTCAGAAGATGAAAAGCCAATTTTCAATAAACATAAGAAGCTAGTCAATCTCTCTTGTAGTCACAATGAAAAACTACTTAGCCCACAGGCTTTGCAATTTTTAAACAATATAATCCAGAATTGGTGAGGATGTGAAGAAACAGGTTATCCTGTTTTTTATTGGCCAGACTATGAATTGGTTCCATCAGAAGAATAGAAGTTTCTTGTGAACCTGAAAAGAGGCTCCTTATAAAATTAATCCTTCCATACCAGATGAGTTTCCTATTTTACTGAATAATATATAAACTTTAGTCAGTTGTCTAAATATTTGTTTGTTTCTTATTTCTTAAAAAAGCAATCAAATAAATAAGAGTTTCAAATAAGCCTGGGAGCTGGCTCTCAATCACATCCAAAGCCTTGCAAGAATTATGCAAACATTTATGGTCAGTGGTTGCCGTGATTAAGACAAAAGCTGAATCAAGACTCATTCTCAGCGGGCTGGGGAGTGAAGAAGACAAGCCAGATGGGCTTGTCACATGAGATGTCAACCTTAGCCTGCATGAAGATGCAGATGCGTCTAGAATGAACAGAGTATTTGCAGTCAGAAAGATCTGAATGAGAGACCCACCACTGCCCTCTCAATGAGGAAATGATAATGGTTTCTATTTCGCATCAGTCTTCGAAGTTTAAGAGATGACAGTGGACAGAAATAAGATATGCATGTGTCATATAAGTTTACATACAAATACTCTCATGAACAATAATACTTAGCACATAATACATGGAGACACAGTTCTAAGGGTTTTATATATACTAACTTTAATTCCTCACAAAAATACTCTGTGAGGTAGTTACTTTTGTTATCTCTATTCTACAGATGAGGAAACTGAGGCACAGGGACATTAAATAATTCACCCATGGCCGCAGAGCAACCAAGGACCAAAGTTGGGATTTGGTGCCAGATTAGTACCCTTAAATAGTATGCTATGTTGCTTCACTTGTTGAGTTTACAACAATTGCTCCAGAACCAGCTTAGCAAACTGCGGCTTCCTAACTGACACAAATCTATCTTCATTATATTTTGCAGAAACTATAATCTGGAAATATTTTGTGTTTTCTATTTAGGGAAATATTTTATCGTCTCCTCTCTGTCTACTAGTTGAGATTCTATTCTTTCTATAATCTGTCCCAATTTTCATACTGAGAGCAGATTTTCCCCTTTTAGGGAAATTCCACTAATTTTTCAATCTATATTTTCCCAAAATATATAAATTGCAAACTCTATTGTCAAGGTTGAAGGCATCAAACTTTGAACCATTTGAGTGTTTCTGCCGGCATACACTTCTCTCTACCTCTTTTGTCTGAGAGAAGGACACCCAATGACTTTGCTTCCATTTGATGGAAAAGGAAATGATGCTCATTTGGCTTCATAAAACAATAGAAAGATTGGAGGGAAGTAGGCAAAGTTTCAGCACTGGGTTTTGTTGTTTGTTTTTGTTTGGCTTGTTTGTTTTGTTTTAATACACTTCATCAACTTATCACTGCATAGAACATGTGATTTAGTTTACAGAAATTTGGTTTGCAAAGAGTCCTTCAGGAACACATCTTTTCATAGCATGAGGCAAAACTGTGCAGACACTTTCAGTAACTCAAGAAGCAAATAACCAACTTACGGATCATTGATGCCTTTGCTTTCGCGTCTCCCCCCCGTCTGGCAATTTCTCTGCTCCTTAGTCCTTTCCTCTTGAGGATGAATAAGATCAGAAGGAAGATCAAGCTCAAATCAGTCTATTACATCTACTTGTCAGCAACTAAAATAAAAAGATGAAGGCCTGGTGGGCAAGGATTTAGAGACAACTTGAGGGATTAACTGTGAATTTCAATTACCCTAGTACTTCTTCTCTCAATTTGAGTGAGTAATTGAGAATCCAGAGCCTGGAAAACTGGAAAATTTATGAAATGCTGAAGCTGGATAGAACCTTAAGAATAATCTTACACAACCGTCTGTATTTATAGATGAGGAAACTTAGGACTCGAGAAGATCATTTGTCTGCCGAATGACGCAGCTTGCTAATGGTAGATCTGGGGACCCCCAGTTATTCCCCCTCTTGCACCTTTGAAGAAAAATTCTAACCCCACGTTAGTAACAGTACAATTTCATCTAATATAACACATGGTTTACCTTACCATAATATTTCCAAAATAGGTAAAGTCTCAAAAGGAGCGGGATATGATGGAAAAATCCCTAGGAATTAGAAGGCTTAGGTCTAATTATGGCTTAATGCTAGGGTAGCTCTATGATCTTGGGCAAATGCCCTAACTTTTCTAGGCTTTCATTTTCTCACCTACAAAAAAGGTATAATTATCCCTGCCTTGACTATCTCACAGGTTTTTGGAGAGGGTCAGAGGATATAAAAATAGTAATATATTAATAGTAATAGCTGAGGAGCTGTCTATATGCTGGATAGAGTGCTAAATACTCAACATGGAGCATCTTTTAATCCTCATAACGCCTTTATGACTCAGGTAATGTTGAGGATTTGGAAACTAAAGTTCAGAGCATTTAAATAATGTGTTCAAGATCACATGGATAATTACATGGGAAATATTTTGTTAACTCTGAAGTAGATTATAATTTGTGTGTGCGTGCATGTGAGATCTCCCTCCATCAGTGCTAAGACGTGTTGTATTCACTACTGTGAACCCGATACTTAGTCTGGATTCTAGATTCTGATTGACCTGAAGTGAAGGCAACATTTTGAGAAGCTATTGAGGATATGTCTTCTCAAAAGAAATGAGTCAGGAGAGAGTGTGGAAGATCTGTGAGGCTAAGTTGATGCTTTTAGACTTTGGCCTGAGAAAACAGCTAACTGTGGATGAATTTGGAGAATAGGGATCTTGTCCCAGGTACCATTCATGAAAGATCAATCAGCTATCTGGATCAAAGTTCGATGGGCATTTGGGGGGATGTATATAAATAAGGTAATGTTTTTGAAAGCCTTGAACAATGTTAGGACACTTCGCATGACTCTCTGGCTGCCTTTAGCACATTTCCAGGTGATTCATTTGAGAATAGAGGAAAGACAGCGGAGATGAAATTCTTTTCTTTGTTTAAATGAATATTTGTCAATAGCATCTTTCTAGGAGATGATTCACATATCATAGAACGTCAGAACAGGGAAAGACTTTATAAAAGGAAGCTCCATCATCAAATGTAATTGTGAAATGTGGTTTTTAGATAGCCCCTCCCCATTTACAAGTCTTGCTTCTTAAACCCAGAGCTCAGAAGCACTTTCTGATAAGAATGCAGGCTTATAACAGGAGTTAAGCATTGCTCACACTCCATCCTTTATATATTCACTCAGATATTCCCCCAACAAGTATTCATTGAGTACCAGTTGATGTCAGGCACTGTGCTGGGCATGAAACTACTAAGGTAAATAACTCAGAGTCTCGGCCTTCAAGGATGTTACTATCTAGCATAAGATGGATGTGTGTATAGACAATTGCAATCTAGCGTGGGAAACTTCTGCCTGGAAGCTGAATTTGGAATGCAGCCTATTTGAAAATAAAATTTCATTGGAACACACTATGCCCATTTCTTGTGTATTGTCTTTGGCTGCCCTCAAGTTGCAAAGTTAAAGTTGAGTAGTTATGACACGGAATGACCAGCATAGCCCTTTACAGAAAGAGTTTACCCTTTCTCCAGAGGAGAGAATGCCTTTCGCAGAACTGGGAAGAGGTGCAGTACAGCTATCTATACTAGTAGCTCTTAAACCTGGCTACACAGTAGAATCATCTAAAAGGCTTTTGAAACATTGATGTCTCTCAAGAAAGATTTGAATTCATTGGTAAGACAAGGCATGGTATTTTACTAACGTTCCTAAGATGAAGCAATCTTAGGATGCCAACGTGCAACCAGGGTAGAGAAAGTCTCTTCTAAAGAAAGTGACATCTTGACTGAGACTTGGCATAGGAATAGTAGGTAACAGGCACAGAGAAAGGGGGTGAGTGTTTTCTGGAGAGAGAGAGGAGCATGTGTAAAAATCTGGAGCAGAAAGAGTGTATGGCCCATCTGGGGAACTTCAGATAGTTCTATAGAGGGGGAACTGGCAGGGAGGAGGTGAAGTGGAAGAGAAAGCAGGGACCAAATGATGAAAGTTTTAATATATTCTGTTAAAAATGTTTGGAGTTTATCTTAAAGAGAAAAATATGGAAGGTGTGTAACTAAAGGGTTTTAAGCCAGGAGAGTAACGTGGTCGAATCTGCATTGGAATAATGTTAGCAGCTGTGTGGGGTATAGATTATATGTGCTGGGAGGAGGGCAAGTGACAGGTGTAGTGATGCTGCAAGGTAATGGAGGCAGGGGAGAAGTTAGGAGGCAAATCTCCAATCCTATTAAGACCCTTTACCGTGCACCTGAGTCAGGATTTAGATCCTAGTACCCTAATTCCAATTATACTGTTGGTAACAGCGATGTGAACCTGCCACCACACAGCAATTTGCTGCCTCAGCTCTCCTTTGCCCCCAATCCTATTTGAGCAAATCTCACTCCCACACTCCATAATAAGCTGCTTAAAGGGGAGTCCATGTTCAGTCCACCTTGTCCCTTCCTTTCTCCCTTTGCATGCCCAGCAGAGCACTTTTGCACATAGGAGGTATTGAAGAATCATCTATTAAATAACAAACTCTTCTTTTTTGAGTAAGGAAAGTGACTGGCATAAGACCACTCGGCCACCAGCAGCAGAGCTAACATCAGCACCAGTGTGACCTGACTCAGTCATCAGAGACATTTCCCAGGTATTCTGGGAAGCTGTCTTACTTTAGTTAACATGCAGATCAGAATGTCAGGGTTCCAGCCTGGCCTCTGCTACCTCCACTGTATGACCACTAGCATCACTTACCTCGTGAGAAGAGCTCCTATAAGGTCATGCAGTTTAAACTGGACAGTGCTAATGCCAACACACCGTCAAGCAAACTGTGCTCAGTGTTGCTTACCTTTCCCTTGGAACAATTTAGCAATAATTCCCAGCAAGTGCCTTTCATTCCTTTATTTTTTCTTCTTTCTCTGCTAGCTCTTATTTTCCAATATTATTACTTGCTTTTGTCTTAACAAGATCCAAGATGAAGAACTCCTTCTTGTCCTATTGAGAATTTCACATCCCACCTACTGGTGATGAGTCTAACAGAGTACTGTTAGAATAAATAATTTTAGTTATCTGTTATGAGCTCTAGTCTCCTGGTACTGAAGCCTGCATGAAGGAAACAGAATTATCTATGCTATTTTTAAAGAAGAGAGATAGAATTTCTCTCTTCTTTTTTTCTTGGGAAGATCTTAAAACACTGTAAACTGTGACTAGTTCCACTGAGCCTGAGCAGTTCTTTCTCCTGTCGGTGCACACGGCCGCTGCTTAATTTAGAGTGATTCAAAAGGCAGGGGGGATGATAATGCAGAGTTCATGCTGTTAGGAATGATCTCTCTGCTTGGAGACATATGTAGCCACAGAAGGCTGAACAGATCACAGTAGCTTAAGGTGCTGGAAGATAAAAGGGACCACATCGCTGATCGGGACCCCAGAGACGTCAGGCCCCCTGCACACACACCAGCAGCTTTCATTGCTGTTTGCTTGCTTGCTTTCCTTCCTTCCTTCCTTCCTTCCTTCCTTCCTTCCTTCCTTCCTTCCTTCCTTTCTTCCTTCCCTCCTTCCTTCCTTCCTTCCTTCCTCCCTTCCCCCCTCCTTCCTTTCTTCCTTCATTAATAATACTCAAGTGAATTTAGGGCAGGAGAAGGAAATGGGGGATGGGAGGATGCATTGATTCAAACCTCACCCATGTGGCACATTTCACGTACATGAGGCACGAAGAAGCTAACAGATTCTATTCTTATCTTTTATTTTAACATGGAAAATCATAAAAACAAAACATTCATATGAACGCAAGGTGATATGTGGTTTAGTGGAAAGAATCAAGGCCCTGAATCTACAGAAAGACCTAGGCGCAAAGATTGATTCTGATACTTCCATAGATGTGTACCTTGGACTATGCTTTCTTCATCCAAGTGGATAATAATCGCTAACTTTGGGGATCGTTGAAAGATTAAATAGCTTCATAAAGATTAAATGCCAAATGCAGTTATTGGTACAAATGGGTGCTGGAAAAAACCACCTGTCCTCTAGTTTTCATTTAGAGTTGCACAACCTTAGGAAAGTCTCACCTTTAAAACAGGGTTAATGATGTGTACATGACAAGACATTTAATAAGATTAAATAAGGTGACATGTTAACTTCTCTGCAACTCATAAAGTGCTGTATAAATTTGAGGCATATAGTTATTACACACTTTGTTGGTCTATAGAACTTACATCAACAAGCAACAGAAAAGCACCCTTTTGGACAGAGTATCTATTACATGGCAGACACTGGACTAGGAACTTTTAAAATATATGCCCTCTAATTATTACAACCACCCTGTTCAGGATGTAAGATCATTTTTATTGGATATATAGCAGAACTGGGTCATCAGCAGATGACAGCTAACATTTATTCTGTACTTATTATATGCCAGCCCCGTTCTACGTGCTTTAGCTGTATTACCTCATTTGATGCTGTCATCAATCCAATGACACAAGTACAATTATCTTCATTTTACAGATGAAGAAACTGAGGTACAGAGGGGCTAAGTCACTTGTCCAAGGTCATACAATTAATAAGTGATTATATAAGATTTGAAGGCAGGCAGTCTGACCCTAAAGCCTGCGGTCTTACCCATAATATTGTATGGCAAAGTAATGACCTGGTTACAAGAGTTTATTTCTCAAGCTCATAGCTGTTGTCCTCACTTGAAATTATTAACTCATGAGAATATTTCATAAGATATAATATAATTTCTATTTACTGCATTGTTTTCAAAGACAATGGATATACTATTTATTCAAATAAATTCTGTTGAGAAAAATAGTACCATTAGCACAGAGACCACTAATTTGCCACCATTAGTAGATAACACTCTTAAATTGGGTCTGTAACCTGGGTTTGTATACTTATGCATCTATTTATTAATATATATGTACTCTCATAAAGCTGGGCTACTGCTTAATGATGCCTCTCCGCAGGATATAGCAATCAGAAGACATACCAGTCCCATATCCAGAAATAATTAAAAAGTGATGTTAAATCATTACTGCCGTAGGCTTGCGTTTACGGTCTCCAAAAGTCTTTAAAACTCTAAGAACCCAGATGACTAGAGCTTTTGTCTTTCTCACCCCCTTTTCTTACTTTCCAAGATAGATTCTGCTTCTTCAGCCAGTATCTCCTTGCCCTTAATGCTACAAATTTATCTCCTCTCTTTGCATTTTCTACCCAGCATCTTTATCACACAACAGCTGCTGAAGAATCAGTGCAGTAGAAATAAAGCAGGAGCAAGAGATGGTAAAAAGTTGTGAAAACATAAGGAAATATTTAGGCCTGATGTGTGTGTGTGTGTGTGTGTACACACATATATATACACATATACATACACTTAATATATGTTTGCAATCCATATGCATATATATGCAAATGAATATGCAGATAGAATTTAGAATTAGTGTCACTTGTAAGAGGGTAAAAAATATAGCTGTTTATCTAAGATACGTGATTTATTTGTCACAAATGTTTAATAGCTATAAAAGCCAAGGTTTTTATGATATTTAACATTATATAACCACAGTGAACTCCCAATCTGTTGAAACTACATGCAGTGTTACCAATTTTCTCCACCATATCTGGCTTGTTCTTGGGTTGCAAGGCTCTGAGTATCATTTCTGCATGTTTGCTGACAGGCAGAGCCAACAAAAGGAACAAGCCTTTCCCCAGTTTGACAGAAGCCTCTTTCCTTCGCCAGCAGTAAATGGGGAAGCCAGGGCTGTCTAATTGAGAAATCGTGTGTCAGCAAAGGATTACATAAAGCCAGTGGGACATATTTTATTCTACTTTTCACTTTTAGCTTCCTCTCTCCCTTCTCCTAGAACAGATTTTCCTCTGGCTTTGAAAGACGCTAATGGAGCGTTATTAGTCCAGGAAGAAAATTGCCCTGGAGAATCATAATGACTTCACTACGGTGGTGACATCAAACCAAACCGTTTAAGAATAATGGGGTTTTAGTTCCTGCAGAGAGAGTCGGATTTGGGAGATAAATAGCAAGTGAAAGTCCCATGACACGTTAAACAGAAAAGGAAGACAAGCTATGGAACTTCTTTGGCTGCTGAACTTATGTGTGGGGCCACTCCAACCCTCTCCTGACGTCTGAGATTTGAAGATGGAAATTAAATATTTAAAGCTGACTTCACCTCTTTCCTCAGGCTACTGGCTTTAAGAGATAAAGACTCCACAGCAAAACAGCAACAACAAAAACACTCCTCTCTAAATCTAATGCTTTTATTCTCGTACTTGTAAGCAGTTTTTCCAGAAGTCTTTAAAGATTGATATATATATAGCTGGCTGCTCTTTATAATTTAATAGAACACAAGCAAAAATAGAAATGTTAGAAAAGAGTTGTTTGATGTCCAAAATGTGATTATTTGTATGCCATTAGGAAAATCATGTTTGGAATTAGTACTTTCTTAATCTGACCTATCAAACAACTGAAGAGCTAGTGTGTGCAGCTTTGAGGACATAATAACAGAGAGTGATATTGGTGCACATTTAAGGATTTTCTACCCATTTGAATTCTAAGATGGAAAGTGTACTGAGACAGTGTCTTTGCTGACATGGGCAGGAACAAGATGAAGACTTCAGATCAACAGTCAGAAAAAGAGAGATTCATAGTGAGAGAGCAAGAGAGAGAGAATGAACAAATGGGTTTGAAGTGAGACAGACCTGGGTTTGTATCTAAGAAACTACTTCTTGGACCAGCTTCATGGCATGGCAGTTAAGTGCGTGTACTCCGCTGCTGGCGGCCCGGGTTTGGATCCCAGGTGCGCACCGATGCACCGCTTGTCAGGCCATGCTGTGGCGGCGTCCCATATAAAGTGGAGGAAGATGGGTGCGGGTGTTAGCCCAGGGCCAGTCTTCCTCAGCAAAAAAAGAGGAGGACTGGCATGGATGTTAGCTCAGGGCTGATCTTCCTCACGAGAAAAAAAAAAAAACTACCTCTTCTCCACATTTGGTTGTGGTGGTAGACTGGTTATCAGCGTCATGAGCTTTGGCATCCCACAGACCACCATACTTGGAATCACTGGCTGGTAGTGATATATTAGCTGTGTGATCTTGATCAAGTTACAGAAAGTCTCTGAGGCACCTTTTTTTAATCTGCCAATCTCAGAGAATCTATGTGAAGATTAAAAGGGATCATGTTTAATATAGCATTTGGCACATAGTAATAAACAGTGATATCTGGCATAGGCACTCAATTTTTTTTATTGCATGAATATTATTAAATCCCATTATCTCCTTCAATGCCTCCCTTCCCCCTACAGATGAAAGTATATGAGGTCAGAATTCAATTCTATGTCCATTTGAATCCAAAGTTCAAGTTCTTACCACCTACAGACGTTTTGAGTCCCAGACCCACAATTTTCACTGTCTGACCTTTACAGGTATCTCATTTTGTTGAATCAATTTGTTTGTTGGTAAATAGGGATAGTAAGAGGAAAATGTCTATCCTCATTGGGGAGTGCTTGATAAATCTGTCACATTTTATCTTCTAACATTCTTCTATTTTGCAAAGGAAAATGATCATCTCCCTTTTGATAATAAATTTCATCTTAAAACAGATACAAAACTAATAATAAAATATTTAAAACATACAGAAAAGGAAAAAAATATACAACAGACCCCTATAGTCTCAAAATCCAGATTTCACATATTAATTAACTCAACAAGTATCGATGTGAACAAGCTAGGGACTAGAGATATGGCTGGGAAGCAAACAGATAGATACCCTTGTTCTTGTGGGGTTTGTATTTGACTGACAAATATTAATGTGGCCACATTTGCTTCAAGTATTTTTAAAGAAATGTTCTGTTACAAATATGGCTATAACCTGTAACAGAGTTACCTGCGCATCCCACACCCCCCTCTCCTGAGGGAGTGTGTGCATTCCCAACTGATTGATTTCGAGTGACAGTGTGGAGTCCAGCCCAATCCTCCTTCATTGGACTTGGTAGGCATTCTTCCTTTCACACTGACTTTCTGTTTCATGAAAACAACCAGGACTGTTTCAATGAAGCTCTAAGAGTTCAGAAGTATCTCTCAGGCACCCTGAGGTGCCCCTCTGGATTTCTCCACTGGAAGTTGTAAGGATCAAAAGAGAAGATGCATATGAGACATTTCATCCACTGTAAAATATTCCACAAATGCTATATATCTTTCTTGCATTGGTCATCTCTTAGGTGCCACCACACATTATCTTGCCCATACCTGTCTCCAGAGCCTCATTACTTTCTCTACTGCAGGGGCTGTATTGACCAGCTCTGAGAGGGCTCACAGACAGTTCCCCCACTGGAGGCAATGGTCAGGTATCTTCAGCTCCTCATACTGCACCTGGCCTCAAGTGGAACATATGTCTCAGGGCAGGGCTGAGAATCTGGCTTCCCCAGAAGCTGCCCAAAGATGTCAGATGATGCAACCCAAAAGTGCTAATGGAGTAAGGGCTGAATTCTCTGAGAGGCAGACTTTACCAGTGAGGGGCAGGAAGCAGAAGAGAACAAGCAGATTCATTCCTATTTGATTCCCAGCTCCCATGCACATTTGAGGCACAGGGCTCCTGCTAGCCTGTCTGAAAAAGTTCCTCATGCTGAGTGCTGGCTGTGTTTCTTCTTGGAGTGGGGCCAGCTGATATTTGTTTCCCATTCTTCCCTGCCTCCCTTTCCTTTCTCCTCACTCTGCACGCTCTGTAGTTACATCTCCTAAATGAAATATCAGCATGCTAGCCTTGCCTCAGGCTTTTTCCTAAGCTAATCATTCTTCCTCTCCACCTCCTTTTCTTCATCTCCTTTATTCAAAATGCCCCCAAAGTGGATGGAAGTCAATGAAGATCTCAAAACTGCCCAAATAAGAGCACCAAATGTTCCAAGACACCTTCACATGACCAGTGGTGGTCCCAACGGGCTGGCGTGTTGGGAAGTGCAATTAGTGCATCGCCATCTGAAAGATGAGCAAACTGAGGAATCAAAAGGGAGTGACAGGAAGACATGATAGAGAGGGACTGAAACAGCTTCTCCCTTTCCTGCTCAGATTTTACTCGGAAGACAGAATGTGTTTACGAGTGGGGTTTAAGATAGTGAAGGGCTGAAACCTTTTGGTTTTGGTCCGTAATAACATTTTATCTCTCTCATTAATGTACTGGTTCCTGTTTATAACTGTCCTTAGTGAACACCTAAGGATTGTGTTCTCTCCTTAAGGATTGTTTCTCTCGCTTTATCCCTTCTCTCCAACCACGATTGCCCCCGTTCTGTCCATCAATGTTTTTCTCTTTCACTGCAGCAGTTTCCATATTGGTTTTCTTTCTTCTCCCTCCTGCCCCAGTCCTTCTCCATACTGCAGCCAGAGTGTATTACTCAGCTCGGGCTGCCATAACAAAATACCACAGACTGGGTGGCTTAAACAACAAATATTTATTTCACAGTTCTGGAGGCTGGGAAGTCCAAGATCAATATGTTGACTGATTAGGTTCCTGGTAGAGCTCTCTTCCTGGCTTGTAGATGGCCACCTTCTCACTGTGTGCTCACATGGCCTTTGTGCACAAGCGGAGAGAGAGGGAGCTCGCTAGTGTCTCTTCTTATAAGGACATGAATCCTATCAGATCAGGGCCCACTCTTATGATTTCATTTAACCTTAATGACTTCTTTAGATACCCTATCTCCAAATATAGCCACACTGGAAGTTAGGGCTTCAACATATAAATTTCAGGGTGACACATACATTCAATCCATAATATTATTCTCCTAGCTCCCCAAAATACATGTCCTTCTTACATGCAAAGTGCATTCATTCCATCCCAGCAGCCCCCAAAGTTTTAATTCATTTCCTTATGAACTCTAAAGTCTATCCAATGTCTCATTTAAAAATCATGAATCAGATACAGGTGAGATACAAGGTAGGATTCATCCTGAGGCAAAATTCCCCTCCAGCTACAAACCTGTGAAACAAGATAAGTTATGTGCTTTCAAAATACAATGATGAGACAGGACTAGGATATACATTATTATTCCAAAAGAGAAATCCAAAGAAGAAAGAGATGATGAGTCCCAAGCAAGTCAAAACCTAGCAAGGCAAATTTCATTAGATCTTAAGACTGGAGAATAATTCTCTTTATTTCAATGCTCTGTCCTCCTGGCCCATTGGGGTGGCAGTGTCACCTCCACAACTTAGTGGGGTATCCCCCACTTTTGGCTTGGCAGGGCAGTCCAGCCCCTGTGGAACTAGGCTGTGGCATCCTAGCCTCTGAAACTAAAGAGGTCCTACCTTTAGAAACCAAGGAGAAACCAGCCCTGCCCACTGGACCTGTGGTGGAGTGGCAGCCCTGAAGATCTCTGAATCACCTTCAGGGTCATTCTTCCCTTTTCTTGAAGAGTCATTCATATTTCCAGCTGGATAGCTCTCTTGTCCAGTCCTATAGAATACCAGAAGTCAGACAGCTTCCTTTCATCCCATCTCAATATTTTCTGTTCCCTTTAGTTCCTGCTGGCAGTGTATCAGCTGGTATAATCCCATGTATATTCCTGACTTCTGCTGAGGTGGTTGATTAAATCTGTGGTTCATACCAACACTAATCTCCTTATCAAATGGTTGTTCAGCCACACCCTTAGTGTTCTCTTCAGAATAAACTATCTCATTTTTTGCAAAATGGATAGGCTGAGACTTTTCCAAACCTTCAAGTTCTGGCTCTTTTTTCTTAATTATTCCTTCAATTTATTTCTCTCATCTCACATTTTACTATAATTAATCAGGAAGAACCATGTTGATCCTTCAACACTTTGTTTAGAAATCCCCTTAGTTCAATATCCCATTGCACTGCTCACAAATTCTACCTTCCACAAAACACTAGAACACAATTCAGCCAAGTTTTTGCCACTTTATGATAGAGATAACCTTTTCTCCATTTTCGGATAACTTGTTTCTCATTTCCATCTGAGACCGCACTAGAATGGCCTTTAACGTCCATATTTTACCAGCAGTATCTTCACAGAAATCTAGCCTTTTTTTAGCATGCATTCTATAGCTCCTCCAGCCTCTACCCATCACCCACTTTCAAACCCACTTCCACTTTTTTAGGTATTTGTTACAGTAGCATCCCACTTCACTGTACCAAAACGTGTATTAGTTGAGGTTCTCTGGAGAAGAAACAGAAACCAACTCTCTCACTCTCTCTCAGAAAGAGAGAGAGAGAGAAAGATTATAAAGAATTGGACAATTGACTCATGCAGTTATGGAGGCTGACAAGTGACAAGTACCAATATCTTGTAATTGGTAATCTGAAGATCTGGGAGAGCCGATAGTGTAGTTCCAGTCTGAAGGCTGAAGACTGGCTGGTTTGAGACACAGGAAGAGTCAATTTTTCTGTTCAAGTCCAAAGGCAAAAAGAAACTGATGTCCCAGCTGAAAGGCAGTCAGGTAGAAGGAACTCCCTATTACTCAGCCTTTCTATTCTCTTCAGGCCCTCAACTTGTAGATGAGTCCCACCCATGTTAGGGAGAGCAATCTGCTTCATTCAGTCTGCCAATTCAAATGTTAATCTCATCCAGAAAAACCCTAACAGATGCACCTAGAATAATGTTTGACCAAATATCTGCGCCCCCCCCCCCCCGGCCTGGTCAAGTTGACACATAAAATTAACCATCACACTGTGTGACATTTCAAACACAAGTCTATGGAGTTATGGGTTGAATCCTGTCCCTCAAAAAAGATATGTCGAAGTCCTAACCCCTAGCACTTCAGAATGTAACTTTATTTGGAAATAGAGTAGTTGCGGATGAAATTGGTAAGGTGAGGTCATCCTGGAGCAGAGTGGGCCCTTAATTCATTATGACTGATTTCCTTATAAAAAAGGAAAAGCACTATGCAAAGAGACAAAGATACAGATAGAATGTCATGTGAAGATGGAGGATTGGAGTGAAGCATCTGCAAGCCAAAGATCACCAAAGATTGCCAACACACCACCAGAAGCTAGGAAGAGGCAAGGAAGGATTCCCCTACAGCTTTCAGAGGGAGTGTGGTTATAATGACCCCTTCATTTTCAGGCTTCCAGCCTCCGAAACTGCAGCAATATATTTCTGTTGTTTCAAGACACCCAATTTGTGGTACTTTACTACAGTAGCTCTGGGAAACTAATACACTTGCTTATAAACATTTAATGCCCCTCCTCGTTGAACAGAATTAAGTCCACTTGATAGTATAACCTCCAAGACCTTCTCACCATTGGGCACAATCCTCCATTTGAAGTTTTTTCTCCTTGCAACCACTTAAGGCCTAGCCACAGTGAGCAATTCATTGTTGCTGAAATAGTCTCTGAATTGTTACAGCTTCAGTCTTGATCTTACTCTTCAATTGACCAGGAGTCTATTTTATCTTCTCCCCTCTTACTGCCATGACAGCTCACAATTCAAAATCTTATTCATTCTCCAGAGTTGAGATTGAATAATCTCACCTCCAAGAAAAATTTTCTTCTGCCTCCAATTGAATAAGAATTAATTGCTCCTTCCACTGATATTTCTACAGAAAATTGCCTTTTCCTTTAATTTGCACTCATTTCTTCCTACTTTATTTTATTCAAATACCTGAGTACTACTGCACTTAGCACTGTTTCTAGCACATAGTAAGTGTTCATGCATTTATTCAACAAGCATTAATGAATACAATGTACCAGGCATTGTTCCAAGACAGCAAAATCTATGTTCTCATGGAACTTACACAAACTAGTGAAGGGTAGAGTGCAGATAGTAAATAAGTAAATATATGAAAAAGTTAATTTTTGGCCTTGAGAAGAATTATGAAGTTATAAAAGAGGGCTTTGTGATAGAAAGTGGCTGACATGGGGGGTGAAGAGCAACTCTAGATCGGATGGTCAAGGAATTCCTCACCCAAGAGGTGAGACCCGAATGACAAGAAGAAGCCAGCATGTGCAGACCAACTGGAAGTGCATGGCAGGCAGAGGGAAGAGGAAGTGAGAAGGCCAGAGGTGGGAGTGACTGTGGGGTTTTTGAGCCAGAAGTCAAGGATGGTTGGGGCACAGCGGATGAAGAGAATAGTGGTGAGGAAATAACTGTTGAATAACTTTAATGGATAATGCTTTCTCAATGACCTTGAAGTATTTCCTTGAGAAGTAGAAAGAGCATGGAGAAACTTCAAATCAAGTCTGGAGAAAATACAGAATTGAGAGGTAATTATCAGTGTTTTATCTGTATTTGTCCCAAAAGTATTTGCAGTATAATTAATTTCCTCTCCATTAGTCTCTGTCATTCAGATTCAACCAATGTTTACTAAGTTTCTATTATAGGACTCACATCATCTTGTTTAACCCTCAGACTTCTGAGATGTGTCTTCTCATCCTGTGCTGGTCAGG
Organism: Ceratotherium simum simum; assembly: GCF_057802395.1. Classification (NCBI taxonomy): domain Eukaryota; kingdom Metazoa; phylum Chordata; class Mammalia; order Perissodactyla; family Rhinocerotidae; genus Ceratotherium; species Ceratotherium simum. The sequence continues at coordinate 11,138,048 of NC_141907.1, forward strand.
TAGGCTGGTCACCCTACCGTAACTGAAACATCCTACATCTTCAAACAACAAAGGTTTATTTATTGCTTGTGTTCCTTGCCCATCACAGAGAGGGGAGGGCTCTGTTCTACTGATGCAACAGGCACTTGGGGCTCCTGGTCTCAGCATAGGACCATCTGCTGCTTTGGTCCCTAGAGCAGGGAACAAGAAGCACTGGAAAATTGCACTTGTTTGCCACAGCCTCAGAGTGGAACCAGTCACATTGAAGTCACATAAGGCCTTGCTTAACTGTAAGGGAGCCAGCAATGTCAGAGAGAAAATAAATAGTGGGTGAGCATTACCATCTCTGACCCCCCACACACTTTCAAAATAAGTCAATGAGAGTCCCTAGAGGTTAAATACCTTGTTCAAGGTCACAATTCACAAACTTCTCTCATCTCTTCCCGTCTCTCACTCACACATACTCACTCACACATACATATGTTTGTATCTCTCTTGTGGGTGCTATATATACACACAAATACATACATGTGTGTGATGTGTGTATTGTGTGTATGTATTATATGTATTGTATATATTTACATATATTTAAGAGTTCTGGAGAGTATTTATATTTGTCCTGTTAACAAGGATATTAATATGCATTGAGAGATGTCTTTAAGAGAGTTCACTAAAACAAAAAAGAATACTCAACTGAAAAAATGCTAACAATTGCTATGTTTGGATGCTGGGATTTGGGGTGATTTTTATTTTTTCCTTCTTTTTTAATTTTTTCATAATTTACTGTATTTTTTTTTGAGTTTTCTACAAGCATACATAACACTTAGACTCAGAACAAAAACAATAAAGTTATTTTCATTAAAAATTAAGAGCTCTCTGAAGCTTACTGGACATGAGTCATTCCTGCATTTGAGCTGCAGACAGCTGAGGAATCATCACTAATTACAGCAATAGTTACACCACCATATCGTCATTTTCCTTCCAGTTAGAATAAAAACAGAGAAAGTGTGTAGATTAATATCCCACTTCACTCCCACCTTTCTTTATCAGATAAAGAAAATTTTCCATTTCCTTCCTCTACTTTATTTGTTTCGTAGCACCTATCATTGCCATTATATTATATTCTAATTATTTAGTGTCTGTCCTTCCAATGGAAAGTAAGTTTCATGAGAGTAGGATTCGGCCTCTTTCATTGGCTATGGTATCCTCTACAACTAGAAGAGTTGCTGGCATAGAATAGATATTCAATAAATATTTTTGAATGAATGAATGGAAGAAAGGAAATAAGAAACTTATTGTACAACTAATAGTAACTAATGTGTGTTAGGAGGTCTGAATATATTATCAATTTAATCCTCCAAATTACCCTATGGCAGAGATATGATTATCCATAGTTTATAGATGAGGAAACTGTGGATCAGAAGGAATAATTGTCATGACAGAGGCAGAGCGTGGCGGCTCTGCTGGACTATGCAGTCCGTAATAGTTCTGCTGGACCACCCTCCTCTGTATGTATACAGGCCCTTATTTTGTTCTTTGTCCTTAAGTATCACTGCTATTCAACACCTCATCTTCCCAGATCCTTAGGGCTAAGCTATAGCTTTCTCTAGCCAGTCTCCCATTTCACATGGACTGGAGTCCTGGCCCCAAACCTACTTCAGAGACTTTGATCCTGCTTCCTGGTGACAACTCTCTCTGTTACAGACTGCACATGTCTCTCATCTCCTTCCACTCTCCTATCCTATGTTATATCCTTTTGGTCCCTGGGACATTATCCACATATCCATCCAGAGTGATTCATATACTCTAAGCAAGGTTAAGAACGTCTGATCCCTTCTAATCCAGAGATGAGACTGACGAGTTAATCAAAAATACGGTTAAGAGCAGAGTCATAAAAATGATATACACATGCCTTCATGTACGCCATAAGCATGTTAATTACACATTTGCTTGTCAATCTTTTTGTTTAAGGCCCTGGTCTTTTCTTTGAATATGAGTATGGTGATTGTGTTCTGTTTATTCTATCTTGGAAAAAACACACTCAAAAGAATCATTTTCAGTTTCTAATTCCTATTTCTTTTGAGTGGAGTGATATCTTGTACACACTTGCAAATCAATCTGAGAGTAGATCATCTTGATGTTCATGATTTTCCTCCAAACTTTAGGTTTAGTTGCTCATGCCACATTCAATATGAATTTTTTTTTTTTTTGGTGAGGAAGATAGGCCCTGGGCTAACATCTATTGCCAGTCTTCCTCTTTTTGCTGAGGAAGATTAGCTCTGAGCTAAGATCTGTGCCCATCTTCCTCTATTTTGTATGTGGGGTCCCTCCATAGCGTGGCTTGATGAGCGGTGTGTAGGTCCGTGCCCGGGGTTTAAACCCGTGAACCCTGGGCCGCAAAAAAGGAGTGCGCAAACCCAACAGCTATGCTACTGGGCCAGCCCCTCAATATGAATGTTTTGTTAGTCATCCTTAACAAGTTCTTTAACTGATTCTTCAAAACAAACAATAACTTCCCTTTTACATTCACATACACCGGTTTAGATAATATTTTATTAAATGATGTAATTAACACAAAAGTGCGATTGTCGTAAACAGTTTAGGAAACAAGCACATATAACTGTTAAGAAGCATACAACTCAAGTGGTTGAAGCAAAATAATATGAGGTACTGGACAGTTGTCTAATTGCTCCAAGAAATTAGTGTGCCATGGCTGCTAGGTATCATGTTTTACAAAAAGAATTAGAACCTGACTCTAAAAGTTTCTACTCTACTGGATTTTGCCTGCCTACCTATATTTCTTCCCAAGCCCTGGTGCTGGGCATTCTTCTCAATCCTCCATGTGCCTACTCTATTAATATGTCAACTGACTTGACCCACTGAGCCCTAACTCCTTGCAGATAAATCAAGATATCACATCACCATAGTCTTTCTAGATTCCATGCTGATTCTGACTTTCCAGAAAGCTCAGAGCAGTAGTTTTTATAGAACTTCATCTGAAAGGCACAAAGGATGTTGCACACTGATTCTGACTGTAGTTGGGTATTCTAAACCTGGAGGAGAGAAAGCACATTTAATTCAGATAAACGCATGGCTCATTCTCCCGCCCCCATGCAATCAGGCAATTATAGCACTGGGCCAGAATTTTCTCCCACATTTTGTACATAAAACATAATTCTGCCACCAGCTGCTCACCAACATTTTGTTGTCTCCTCAACAGACAACAAAATGACAAAACAGATCAGCAGAGGGTGATCTGCCAGCATCACCAATGAGATACAACCCCCCTTCAACTAGCCTGTCATTAGGAAGCCGTTTTCTGTTTCTAAAATAAACGCTCTGAAATCACTGCCTTCCTGCATCTGTGCTTTTACCTAGGAAAGAGAAATGTTCTCTCAACTCACAGATGCCGGGGTGTGTGAAAAGAAACCGAGGGAGGGCTATGAATCAGCAGTGAAGGGCCTGGGGGCAGTTATGCAAGCTTAGAGAGCAGAGGTTTTGTGCTCATCATACTCACAGTAGTATTAAGAGTATTTAGGTATTAGGAGTATTTAGGAACCTACCATCTGTTACATCAGCTCTATATTTTTTCTTCAATGTTATTTATTTTCCTTCTGACCTGACCGTAGTTTCCATCCACATCATCCCATTGTCCTCTACACCTCTCCTCTCCAATACTCATTAAGAACCTACTGACTATAAGATGCTTTACATGTGGGAAAGAAGGGCAAGGAAGGAGGTGATATTTCAATCCAAAACTGGCAGTAGCTGCTTCTGTCCTGCAGGGAGGTGCAATAATGGACGCAAATCTTACTACCCCATCCCTTGGCAGAGACGGGGGGCAGAAAAACGGGAAGGAAATGTGGAATCTCTCCCAGATCTACTGTGCCTCTGAAGAGCAAGCCCAGGACAAGACGGTCCATTGTACCCCAGAGCACATTAAGGAGTGCAAGAATTAAGCTTTCTGGAGGCCATGGGTACTGGAGGGGAGCAAGACTGAAAATAGGAGGCCAGGTGCCTTTAGCAGATGGTAGACGGAGCACTAAGGTTCTGGGTAATCCCGCCAGGTGCCACTCAAAAAGTTCAATGAAGTCAGCCAGCTACCCACAAACCTTCTTCAGTAAGAAGAAGGATTGGGTGTTAGACTGGAAGTTAAACAATGTGGAATATGTCAGCATGAAAAAGACAATCAGATCACGGGTTGACATAGTTCACTTAATGGGGGCTCAGAAGCAAAGGTGACCAGGAAAACATTTGCCTCCCTGCCCTCACTGCACCCCACAGAAGTCCCATAAAGGTTGAATCATGCGTGGATGGGTGTCTCGTAGTGCATGACATAGAGTTCAAGCAAATTTCTTTCTTTCTTTCTTTTTTTTTTTTTTTTGGTGAGGAAGATCAGCCCTGAGCTAACATCTGCCAATCCTCTTCTATTTTCTGAGGAAGACTGGCCCTGGGCTAACATGCATGCCCATCTCCCCCCACTTTATATGGGACGCCTGCCACTGCATGGCCTGAACAAGTGGTGCATCGGTGTGTGCCTGGGATCCGAACTGGTGAGCCCCGGGCTGCCTCAGTGGAGAGCGTGCACTTAACCGCTTGTGCCACCGGGCCTGCCCCAGAGTTCAAGCAAATTTCATCTGAATATTTAGGGATGGGACACTTCTCCTGACATCTATGCATATTCATGAACTCCCACAGCAGTTATTCTTATTCCCCTTTGACAGATGAGGAAACTGAGACTTAAGGGAAGTTATATGATTTGCTTAAGGTCACATAATTAAAAACAAAGCTATAAAGAAGCCAGATATTACCTTTTTTACAATGCTAAGATTCATTAAGAATATCTAAATATCAAAATTTTTGAGGAATATTTAATTTATATAATGATTATTATACCATACGACTAGCTTCATTTTACAGATGAGAAAAAAAGATGTGTGATTAAGCACTTTCCTAAATGTCATATTTTTTACTATGATTTTAATCCATTTCCTTCTCATTGCCAAACCCTGCATACACTGAGATGGGGGATACCTATTGTTCTGTTCTGGTTGTCTGGGGTCTGTGTTCTAGAAAGAGAGGCCTTTTAAGGGAAGTTATAGGTTTAAAAACAAAGGTGACAGGTAAAATGAACTTTACTCCAGGAGACAGAGAAGGAAAAATGGAGTCCAATCTGGTGTCAATGATCATCTCCAAAGCAAGTCAGGGATGTCAGAGAGAAAACATGACAGAGAGGACTTTGTGAGTTTTTGAACATTTTTTATATATCTCTTCTATGATTATAAAGTCGATATACCTACTTGCATGATTAGAAATATTCAGAGGAAAGTGAAAATGGTCCACGTTATTATCTGAAGGAGCAGCGAGGAATGTTAAAGTCTTTATGAACTTATTCCATTATCCAACGAAACACAGAGGGAAAAGAACTCACGCAGATAAAACATGTGGTGGCAGCTTCAAAGAGCAAAGAAAAACAAGGTAAGATTTTGGAATTGCAGTACAGAAGAAAGGATGACATGGGCCTGAGAGGGTGACCCTGGAGTTTAAGGAAGGGATATTATATGGTTTCCTGATATGAATATATATCCCTTTCCCTCAGTTTTTCTGTGAGTCAACGTATATAAGCAAAATTTTTAACAACGTAACATCCTAATAAATGACATTGGAGTTCCTCTTGGAAGGAAATATCTTTATTTAGAAAATGAGTTGATGGTCGACCGTTTAGGTGTAAGTATATAGGCTCCAGAGTAGAATCCAAAGGAGCCTTCAGAACAAAGGAGAACCAAATTGTTATACCTAAGAAATAGATAGAATTTGAAATATTGTTGAATTCCCAGAGGAATGTGGCAGGAGGAACCGAAAGAGCACGAGGGAATGGAGTGCAGTATTGGATGGCACAGCTCAACTATGTCAATTCCTTGACTGTGGAGACCCAGAGGTCTCCACTGGGCTGTCTAGGAAGAGGCAGCCCTAACTCAACGTCCACCATGATGATGGCTTATGAATCCCACTCTCTTGTCAAATTTTCAGTAGAGCAGGCTACATACATAGAAGCCTTGTGAAAGTCATTTGTGTTGCTTTGTAGCATTCTCTGCATTCTATACCTAGAAAATTTTAACATAGAACAAAGAAATCACATTCAAGATGGTGAGAGGACAGATAAGTGAAAGCCTTCAGGAAGAGTATAAACACAGCAGTGCATACGAACTTAAGAATTTCAGCACGCTAGAAAATCACAGACATTTGTTTGGTGGGAGGAGCATTGGACTTTCCAAATGTCATGAAATAGAATGTTTGAGGCCAATTATTTTTTAGATCCTAAGAGACTGGGTCACTTTAGCTGACACTGGGATTATAAATATTTGAAACACCCTAATTCATTTCACAGATGATTTTCAAATGTGAAATGTATGTGACATTTAAAAAAAAAGTACGTTAAACGAATAAAAAGAGTATTAAAATAAACTATGACATATTTTACGGAATGGAGTACCATTAAAGTGTAGGAAGGACATTATCGTGATCTTCCCTCAAGTTGCTTTAGCTCTTGGCCAAGCAGGAGAAATACTCGGCAGTGTCAGGGGATTGTGCTCAGTCCTGGTTTGACTGTTCCGTGTGGACTCCTTGTCTCATTGCATCAGAACATCTGTCAACTCAGCAGGAGCCTTATGCTTGGTGGTGATGAGTAAGCTTCCTTGGTCATCCCGAGCATTTTGGCCAGATGAAGAGGGTCTTAAATTGAGCAAACTCATAGATACTGAGCTAGAACAGAGTTTATGCAGCCTCTGCTACATAGATAGAAGAGTATATTTATCAATTTATTAAAAATAGTTCCTTTTCATAATGGGCTTTGAAAAAATTTTATTTTATTTTTTCTTTTGGCTACTCTATATTACTACTCTTTCTATAATAATTACTTCTGCATTTTAAGAAGTATCAACATATATTATTTTTAGTGCAGTTTGGGGGCTCTGATGTATCACTGGGTAACTCTGAGGGAAACTGAGAACATGGTGGGGTGGTGGAGTGGTGTCAATATAGGTGTCCCTATCACCAGCCTGCCAATATTGGCGTTTGTCAAACAGAGCCAAGTACCTAAACACTTCTTAAAACACTGTTGTTCCCGGACAGACAAATCTGCTGCCAGAAAATCACAGTTGCATTTCCATTTCTGCAAAGAGAAAAGAAATTTTATGCTGAAATATTCAGGTTGATCATACCAAAAGAAGCCCAGCAAATAAATTATGAGCCATTCCCCATGATACAATATAGCATGAATCTCCTGGAATATACAGATATCAGCATTATTATTATTATTATTATTTTTCCCCCCCTAAAGCCCCAGTAGATAGTTGTATGTCATAGTTGCACATCCTTCTAGTTGCTGCACGTGGGACGCGGCCTCAGCATGGCCGGAGAAGCAGTGCATCGGTGCGCGCCCAGGATCTGAACCCGGGCCGCCAGTAGCGCAGCACGCGCACTTAACCGCTAAGCCGCGGGGCCGGCCCCTCAGCATTACTTTTAAGTTATATGGTCACTTGTAACTCACAGAAATAAATAGTTTCATTCCAATGGCTATATCATCACATTCTTTCTTGCATGTAGCTGGCCAGTTTAGCTATAAATTTGCCAATACATTTCTGAAAATTATATGGGTTCCCAAAAAATGTTTTGAACACATCTTTAGTGTTTCTCTTTTTTCCCCCTCTTTAGGTAGAGTCAAAGAAGGTGTCACTCACTCTGCAGGAAATGGCTATCCAAATTAAAGCAAATAACTGAAAACTCATCTACCTTGCCATCCATCCATCCATCCATTGAAAAATACTTCTGAATATGAATACCACCACTTTAATTTACTTATAATATGACCTAAGGCACTTTAGGTAGGCCATCAAAAACTGTGGCTCATATATCTATATAATATGAGAATGATAACTCCTGTGTCACATAGTAGAAAGATTAAATGAACATATATATACTGAATGCTTCTTTTTACTTTTTGGTTGGAGGAGAGACTATAGAAGCTACAATTTGGTTGCCAAAATATTGACAATTCTAGAGTGTTTCAACTGAATATTTCTATAATGTGTAGGACACCTTAAGGAAATTGTGATTGTCCAGGCAAGTCCAGAGTGTAACGTCCACAAAGCTTCAGTCTGGAGTATCATGTTCCTATAGCTTGCTTGGTTGTATTGAGAATATTCCCTTCACATATACTGCCCTGCATTTTGGAAGTTATGCTGAATAATTTCAACTCTCTGCAGCCTTTCCCACTCCACAGAGAGGTGAGTCAAGTTTTTTCCCAATGATTGATATATCCAGTTCTTCACTCATCCTTTACCTGGTATTTGGCTGCAAATAGCAATGCTACAAAGTGCAGTTATACCTAGGGTTTTTCATACAATACATTCCAACATTATCAGATTATAGGAGATTAGGAAAAAGTCCTGTCTCCTGTTACCCAAAGGAACTTGAATCTCTACAGCTGTTTTAGGTACCTCATGTCCCCTCCTTCTCATCCCCTGGGTTCTGCTGTTCTTGCTTTTGATTATGTGATTCCCAGCCAATCTGCCTAAGTAAATAATCACCAAGCATCCTCGTGAAGATTTGAATCAAAGAGGATCCATTTGGGTGCTCAGTGACCAGTATTGGATTTCCATGAAAACCATCAGGAAATGTGTGACTATGATTATGCTGGGCCTTGAACTTTCCAACAGTGCAGTGATTCCTAGCTTAAGCTGCAAACCCCGGAGACTGCATTCTGCATGCCTGGATCCATGTGCGGCGCCAACTGCATGGAGGCTTTGCTCCCTTTCTGTTCTGTTGGGCTTAGACATTGCCCCATTGTCTCAGCAGTCTCTCTGCTTCCACAACAAGACAGATGAGACACTGCTGCAACTCATCCACATCTGCCGTCACCTTTTTGTTAACAAAAGACACCATGTCTGCTAAGGTTATGAACAGTTTTATATTTGCACCAAAGAATGATTTTCCTTGCTATTATTCTTTTCTGTTGAATTTTTTCTTGTATTTTTTCCAGTGTTCAAGCAGTGACAGAAAAAGCAGTTAGGACATGTATTCACCAGCTATTTCACCATTTTTGGTGTTTCCTCTAAAATAATATTTTCTTTTTCTGTTTGTAATTTGAGATTAATGTTTACTGTTAGCCTCTATCTTGATAGTTAGAGTGATGATTAATTTTACATGTCAGTCTGGCTGGGCTATGGTGCCCAGATATGTAGTAAAACATTATTCTAGATGTTTCTCTGAGTGGTTCTTTTGGGATGAGATTAACATTTAAATCAGTGGACATTACACAAAGCAGATTGCCTTTCATATTGTGGGTGGGCCTCATCCAATCAGTTGAAGTCCTGAATAGAACAAAAAGACTAACCTCCCCCAAGCAAGAGAAAGTTCTGCCAGCAGGTGGCCTTCAGACTTAAATTGCAACACTGGCTCTTCCTGGTTCTCTACCTTACTAGCCTACTCTGCAGATTTTGGACTTGTCAGCCTCCATAATCATGTGAGCTAATTCTTAAGATAAATCTTTCTCTCTCTATATATATACACATTCTGGTGGTTCTGTTTTTCTAGAGAACCCTTACAAACACAGTGGATTGGTCTAATTAAAGGCAGAGTGTTATATAGATTTGGGATCAGTATGCTAGAATGGTAGTACATCTGGACCATTCTATGGTCTCCAAAGAGTGTTGAGCACAAGGAAATGCATGTCAGAATCACAGAGGCAGGGTTTGAACTGTGATCCTGTTACTTAGCTATTTCGTTCTGCCACAGGTTGTGACCTTGAGCAGGCTAGTATCTCTGAGGCTCAGTCTCCACATCTATAAAATGGGGATGAGCCTTCTCACCACATAGGCTGTGATGAAGATTAAATGAGTTTGTAAGTGTAACACACTTGTAACGGTGCCTATCACTGAATAATCACTCAGTAAACATGAACTATATAAAATAAGATTGTTGTAAGGAATAGAAAGAATCTTCCATCCATTGGATGTTTGCTGGATGCCTGGCATCATGCTAGGTGCTATATGTGTGTTTACTCGTATGATATTCACAGTCATTTCTTATTTTACTATTGAGACATAGAGACATGGAGTCACCTACCCTTGATTGTACAGTTAATTAGGGACAGAGCCCAATGTCAAACCAGTTCCATCTTCCTCCAGAGACTGTATCCTTTTACGCCACACTACCTGTGCAAAATGCTTAGCCCAATGCCTAGTACACAGTAGGTATTCAATAAATGCTCACTAGAATTATCATTATAACTACTGGCCTAGGATTTCTTTTTATATTTCCTGGGAAAAATAGTCACTAAATAATGGTAGACTATTTATTTGTGAATCTAACAGGGCCCATGCTTTCCAAAGATCAGATAAGAACGTGCTGTTTGACCAAGATTTATATTATTATCATTATTATTATTAAATATGAATTTTTACATAAAAATTTGCCATGTTATAAAAATAAAATTACATGATTTTTAGGGAACAATAACAAAGAGCAATAAAACAATGAAATTCAGCAAAGAATAGATCATTTTCATACGATATGTGCAATTGATATTATAGTAATGAAAATTTGGAGAACAATTACAAAAAAATAAAGGCAGTTGTGGTCAGTGTAAATCAGAAAACATTCAATTATCATCAACTCTGCAAGGACCCTGGACTGGCAGAATAAGGAATGAAGATGTAACTAAGGCAAAGTCCTTCACCTTAAGGAACTGTTTCTTAACTAACTGAACATTTGAGCAAGAGAAGATCTCTAATTTCATTGGTTCAATGAACAGTTCGCTGTGATAATCAAGGCTAAATCTCCTGTGGCAGTTTTAAATTTCATTGAGGACTATGTGTTCTTTCCTTTTTATCTGGGCCAACTTTAACGACTAACTTGTAGCCAATAGAATGCAGCAGAAGTGACACTGTGTGACTTCCAAGGTCAAGTCATAAAATGTAACACAACTTCTATCTGGTTCACTGGGATTTTTTCTTTTGGCTTCCAAAGCCACCATGTAAGGAGTCTCACTACTCTAAGAACACCATGCTGTGAGGAAGCTCAGGCCACATGGAGGGTTTGAGTGTAGGTATTTCTGTCTTCAGGACATCTGAGATTTCAGCCAACACTAGACATGTGAGTAAAAACACCTCTGGATGATTCCAACCCTAGCCACTGAGTCATCCCCAGAAGCTGAATCTTCCAGCGGAGGCTTGATTATTTCTGAGAAGAGGCCAGCCATTCTTGATATGCCCTGTCCATATCCCCTCCCATGGGATCAGAGAACATATTAAAATGGCTATTTTAAGCTGCTAAATTTGGGAGTAATTTGTTACACAGCAGTAAGTAACTGGAACACCATCCCTCTCATCACATGGTCTAAAAGATCCCCCTGGAGAAGTTGTAGAGAGAAGTGGAAAAATGCTCTGGGCCAAAGCAATCAAAGGTCATTCGTTTGATCTCCAATTCTGACACTCAATTTCTGTGTTACTTTAAGCATTTCAAAGGCATTTTCAAATAAATGTCTCAGTTTGAACAGTTTTAAAATATATTTTTTTAAGATTTTGACTTATGTTTTTCATAATTCCAAACCTACTCTCTATCAGGCACTGCACTAGGCTCTCAGACATATGGCCTCTAACCTTACAAAAATCCCACGAGGTGGGAGTTATTATTCAGATTAACAGATGGGGAAACTGGACCATCATTAGGCAATAGCTATTATCTATTGAGGGCTTACTATGTGTCAAACACTGTTTATAAGCACTTTACATGTAATATCTCATTTTGTCTTCACAACAACTCTGAGATAGCTGCTATTACTATTCCCATTTTATAGTTGGAGAAATCAAAGTACAGAAAGGTTATGCAACTTGCTCAAGTTTGCACAGCTAATAAGTGGGCAGTCTAGGCAGTCTATGTTTCAGTCAGCTCAGGCTGCGATAACAAAATACTGTAGACTGGGTGGCTTAAGCAACAGACAATTATTTCTCACAGTTCTGGTGGCTGGAAGTCCAAGATCAAGGTGCCAGCCAATTCGGGTCCTGGTGAGAGCTCTCTTCCTGGCTTACAGATGGCTGCTTTCTCACTGTGTCTTCATAGGGCAGAAAGAGAGAGAGCTCTGGTCTTCCTTTTTTTATAAGGACATTAATCTCACTATGGAGGCCTTACCCGCATGATCTCATCCCAACCTATTTTCCTCTTAAAGGCCTCAACTCCAAATACCATCATATTAGAGGTTAGGGCTTCAATATACGAATTTCGGGGGAAACAAACATTCAGTCCATACCAGTGCCTTCAGAATGCACACTCTTAACAGCTGTGTTACATTCATTGAAAATACACCGCAGCACAAACGGAAAATGCTTTTAAAATAAGTGTAAAATAATCACAGCATTGTATAGTCTCTCTGATTAAAAAATTGGTTAGAAGGATGCATAAGAAAAAGTGGAAAGTAGACATCAAAAAGAAACAAAAGTGAGATTCTTAGTATATTCAAGTTTCTTCCTTTTGTTCTGTATTCAAGATTTTCTGTAATATGATATTACCTCTATAATATAAAAATTAATTTTATTGTAATAATTGCATAGATCCTGGCACAAGAACTTCTACGCAGAAGACAAATAAATGTTTCTTGAGTAAATGAACAAAGAACATTCCATACTTCAATGGAACTTTTTATGTTTTGATCACATGCTTTATACATGTTGTCTCCTTTGAAGGTAATGAGGGCACATACCACCTACATCAGGTAAACCAGATGACTCCTGCAGCCAGTAGTTTTTTGACATAGGCAAGGTCACATTCTGGAGAGTGATGGGAACAAAACAGAGACTCTGGGCTGCTGATGGATCCATGGGTCAGTGCTGTTCTCTGATTCTTTCCACTTCCAGGAGCCAGAAAAAGAGAGAAAAGAGAAAGAGGGAATTGTGTAAACATTGAGAGGTGTATTTAGGTTATCATGGCAGAATTTGGCACTCAGGCATTTGTAAAGTTGGAGAATTCACAGGTGATGGAGGCAGAACAGTGTTAAGAGAGAGGTGAGTTGGGAGCAAGGGAGGACTCTCAGAAGGGACCCCCACAGAATCCTGCTACATCATCGTCTCTCAATTTGAGCATCTGTGCATTTTGAGATGTGGGACCCGGGGATGGAGACTGGCCTTTGTTCTTCCAGGTTGGCCAGAGGAGAAAGAGAATCAAGATCTGTGTGACTCCAGGTTTCTTCTCTGCCCTTTGCTGCACAGAAATGCTCCGCAGATAGGAGCCATAGCATCTGAATTCTAGGCCTAAACCTAACACAAATCAGAGATATGTAGTGTTAGGCAAGAGACTTTACCTTTGACACCAAAAGGACATCAGGTAGTCACTAGAAAGAATGATTTCCTCTCCACCAGAGAATGTTTTTGAGAATTAAACAAGATAATGTCGTGGGGTGAAAATAAAAACTTTGAAAAAAAATTGTACTTTTCTTGTATCATTAGCTAGCTTTTCTGACCTGACCTGAACCTAAAGGGAGTTAGTTTATAGCCTTTGGGTATTACATGTAGTGTGAATTTTCATGAGTTTCACTGCAGAAATATTAATATATTTGTTTATGTGGTGCTGTTCCACGCCCTACTGAGAGAGCTGCATAATGTTGGGAATCATAAGACCCAGAAAACCCTAAAGCATATTTGGCTTCTCTAGTTTCAGATAAGGGATAGTGGACATCTACTGCATTCATTGATACACCATTTCTTTCTCTCTCTTGGCTATGGAGCACATATGGTCAGGCTTTTCTCTTTATTTATTAAAAAGATTTTTGACTGTGACGTTTAACAGGGAGTCATTCAGTGAATGTTATGTGCTCAATATCCAAAGTATATCCTTCCCCCCTAAGGGCAGAGATGGGAGACAAGGATTCTTGATTCTCCCTTCAGAAAGGAAGTTTGAACAATGGTTTTCAGTAGCTATTTGTGACTACAACTATCTTCAGGGCAATTGTGCATGATAAAGTATGAAATAAAAGATTCTAAAGCTAAAAAGACACAAACCAACAAGAACAAAATAGGGGGTTAAAAAGGAAATGTTACAGCGTGTGAGGAGCCCAGACTTTGGCATCAGACAGACTTGGCTTCAAAATTATGCTCTGTTCTTTGCTTTTGGTCAAAAATATTCAGCATCTCTAAATTTGCTTCCTTAGTCGATAAATGGGGGTAGCAATATATCTGTCATAAGAATTAAACAGAATGAATGAGTCTTAGCACAGTCTGACATTTTAACTACCTGCAAAAATAGACAAGGTTTTAATTAAATGTGCATGTTGATATTATGTTTACTGTGAAGTCTTGCTGCCATAAGCTGTTTGTGGCAATCATGACTCTCACCAATGAAGTCAATTTCCATCTCTTGCTCATTAAGTTACTCAAAGTAGCTGGACATTTGACAGCCATGATTTTTGAACTTCTTGGGCTGTAGATTCAGAGATGCTGGTTTATTTTCCAAAAATATGTCAGACTTCAAGCATCATTGAAGAATCTTCCTCAAAGATCTCTGAGTGATCTGCTCCTAGTATGATGATTCATAGCTGCAAGTTCTGGGCTAGATGACTTGGGAAGGTGAGATTATGGCTGCTCTTCAAGGAAATATCATCCGTAATGTGACTCCTGAGCCAGGAAACCATTTAATACCCCAGAGCTCACAGTAGCTGGGGTTGTGTTTAGAAGGTCTTCCCTCCTCTTTTTTTTAATGGGCCCTTATTACAGAGGCAGAAGGCCTATTAACCCGGGACCCAGAGCCTGCTATCATCAATTCACCGTAAAATCCCGTTGACATTGGTTGACTGTCAGGGACATAAAACTGTCAGTGGCTACATTTTCAATTATAAAGGACAATCACTCTGTGCATGTCAGGGCATGCACACCATAGCTCACGTATGGGAATCATCCCAGACATGTGTGGGAATAGTGATGACCTGTCTTCACGGGGTTAGCTGGGGATTTGAAACAGTCCAAGCAATGGTCGCAACCGCCCTCGGCTGTTAACACTGAGAAAGGAGAAGATATGCTCAGGTTTGTTCCAATAATGTTCTGAGCTTTCTTTCTCTGTAGCATGTCAGAGTGCATTGGAAATGTCATTTTATTTATTGATCTCCCCCACTAGCCATTTGATGGCCAGAGTTGTGTCTATTTCTTGTTTTAATCTTCACAATCTAGAATAGGACCTTCTATACAGATGGTGTTCTGTAAATATCTCAACATCAGTCCAAGACCTCAGTACGTAAGACAATTAAGCTGAGTGTGCTTCTATGCCTACACTCCTTCAGAAACTTACCTGCCAAACAGATACTTTAGAATGCGTTCACTGAAGCTCATTCTCCCTGTGCCCAAAGCCAAATGATTCAGCTCTGGCTGAAGCAGACACCAACATTCAAGGTGAGTCTTGACCGACTTGCTTGGGTCCCTTGCCAAAGACTGTTCTCTGCCAGTCTGAATCCCTCCCCCTACAGGCTGTCAAACATATCTCCACCAGATTATCTTTCTGACACAGACAGATGTGTCCTGCTAAGAACCCTATACAAAATGTTTATTTTCCAACCATCAGGTGAAAGTCCTTTATCCTAGCATTTGAGACCCATTATCTCATCCTTTCTATCCAATTCCAATGTGTTTTCTGGTGCAGATGCATTCAGTAAGAGAGGCTTGTAGCTTCATTGAGGCTGTACTGTTTACCAGATTTGGGAGTTAGGCATTGGTTTGACTGTATTCTTTGCCATATCCTAACTATGTAACCTTGGAGAGATTAAGAAATATCAGTGAGATTAAGAAATCTCAATTTCTTCATCTGTAAATAAGAATAAACAATGCAACCTGCAGAGTTGCAGTAACGATTAAACGAGATACTGAATGCAAAGTGTCTGATGAATTGTGGTGTAAAATGAACACTGCTTCTCTTCCTATAAACATAATTCTCACATATTAGTTCTTCAGTCCCACTTGAAATAATTTTTCCCATAATCTCTTACTAACCAAGTCCTACTATCCTTCAATAAAATTCCAGACATAGATATTTGTAGTTTGTGAAGTGGTTTTGTATACATGGAGCTATTTGATCTGTACCCACACTGTGAGGTAGATGATAGAGGCATTGCCTCCTTCTCCTCACAGAAGAGAAACATGAGGAAGTTGAACCCAGAAAAGACAAGAGAATTTGCAGAGTGACAAAGCCCTATGCTTTAGCACTAAACACAAAGTTATGTGTTTATAAATCAAAATTTCTCATTTCCCAAGGCTCAGCGTCTTTGCTGGGTCACATTTGGGCACAGTTGGTTGTCTTCTTTGCTGACTTTCCACATCTCTTTTCAAGAACCCCTCTCCTTATTGGATTCAACTCTTCCCCTGCATCCTCATTTCTATGGAGATAGGCGGTCTCAAACCTGTTCAATATCTTCTACGGCTAGGTTCAGTGGTATGAACTGTCAATCATCAGCGATTTTGATTTTCATAGGAGACATCGAAAGACCTATAATGTCAAACCCCAAATGTCAGAGTGTAATCTTTTGTGGTTTCATGCCAATAGAGGAATTTAGACAAGAACTGAGGATGTCAGATGTCATGGCCATGAAAGACTTTCCTGGCTTGTCAAGAAAAGCACCCTCTTTGCTTGTAAAGGTTTCCTTCCTTCTACAGTTATGTCAATCACATTGATCAATTCCTGCAGTATTTAGAGAATTGCACATCCCTACTAGTTACATATTTTGATCATACATTCCCAGGATATGCATATTTATTATTTTTAAATTGTGTATAAGTTCTAAAATACTAACGTATTTTGTGTGTTACAGGAATGGACATAAAAAGGAGGTGATAAAGATGACATAAATAATGTTAAATGTCTTTCTAGTTGTGATGGCATTATAGCAACCACATAAAACTTGGACTTCTTGCATAACTTTTCTGTTCTTCATTCCTAAAGTGGGATTATATTATGTAGTAATTGTATATATTCATTTTATAGGACATGCATATAATCTATGGGCTGTCTATAACCTACAAGTACAGAATTTTATAAGTGAAATACAACATATAGAATGATATATGTATGATAATGTGTGCGCCTTACTATCATTAACCTTGCATTTTACCTTAAAGTTGTCTTATATTGCAAGTTGGTAGATAATGCTAATGATAGTGGATACGACTCTGTTTCAAATGCTCTTCCAGATAAATTCAGGGTTGGTTTGTTTGTTTGTTTTTGTCTTGCTGTGCGTCAGAACTGTTTAGATTGGCATTATTTTAATTTATTAATGTGACTGGCAAAGACCTTGAGCAGAACTGTCAGTTCTGCCATTTTCTTATTCTCATGCGCCTTTGCCACTGGCATTATCTTCAATCAGTCATTTCTTTGTAGAAACCCTGCTAAACCACTTGTTTACTCTCTGAGTGTTAGCATAGTTGACATGAGTCACACAACCTGTAAAGATAATTAACCAGGAACACATAAACTGCAGTGCATTACAACACACATTGCAGAGAACGCCGGCTGTAGCCTCAACATCGGTGTGCTCCTATAAAAAGAGAAGTTTTAGCAGGGTGGGAAGATTATGTATCCTGGTCTCCCTTGCAGCTAATTTGATCATTTGACTAGGTTCTGGCTAATGAGACACAAACAAATTGGTGAGTGCAACTTAAACAGAAAAGGAATATGCCCTCCCTACCTCTTTTTCTCTACTTTCTGCAGAAGCTGAAGCAGCCATCCTGGTTCAGAGTAGGAAAGCCTCATACTCAGAATGGCAGAGCTATATATTTTTAGCTCATGGGTGTTCCACACCACAGCACTGCTATTTAAACCCTGGAAAGCTCAGGCTCATGATATTAGGGCAGTTAGAAATAAACTTTTTTCAAAGTCATTGATATTTTGGTCTTTGTTATAGCAATAAAGCCAATATTCTAACTAATAAAATATGCTAAAAGTGAATAAACTAGTGTGAGTCCCTATCAGTCCCCCTGCGTCGAGTAAGTTTCAATCTCCCCATCCCACAGGATATCATGTCAACCATATCAATAATATTCACACAGCTTAATTTCTTTCTTACCTTTTAGATTAAAAATATAACAGGGATACTATTTTATTTCCTTCTGGGTCCCAGTTCACTACTTCATTAGAGTCCTGGCATTCCAGTGGACCTCTGATTACCTGTCTTGATAATCAGACAATTGTGTTGTTTTTCCTTTATTGTTCTTGTTATATGTACTGGACTTATCAACCTAGGGTACCTACAACCCTCTTGAAGGCAAGGGTATTCTGTATGTGTAACTGTTTCTATATATCAGTGGTTCTCAAAATATGGATCTTGGAATTAACATCACCAAGGGAATTTGTTAGAAATCCAAATTCTTGGCCTCCACTCCAGACTTCCTGAATCAGAAACTCTAGGGTGGGCCTCAGAAATTGGAGTTTTAACAATCTCTCCAGCTTAAGCATGGCCAGCTTAAGTATGAGAATCATGAGGACTGTACTAATCACTCTTAAACCTCAAGAGCTTGAGGAGCAGCTTTCAGAGCAATAGTTGGAAGTAGGGGATGTAGAGTTGGGGGCACTTAAGTTGTGTTAGACAAAAAGTGTTGTAGGGATCCCCAAAAGAAGGAGTTTTGAGATGTCCCCCAATGAAGGACAGAATTTTTCTACCACCAAAGATTTAACAGCACTCCCTTGTCGTAAAAATATGGCTGATTATGGCAGGTAATAGGGCAAAGTCCTTCTTGAAGGGAGTGTGAGGATGCTATGGGGATGGCACAAGTGGGACAGATGGGCTGCTTGCATGGCCTGGGTTCCTGTTGAGCTCCACAAGGAAGAAGGCTGAACAGGATTCCCTCCCAAGAGAGCACACAGACGTGTAAGCATGATCAGAACTGACTAAGCTAGTGGCCCCTAAAGTATGAAATATAGGCATGGGAGGATATAGATTTAATGGAAAAAAAGAAGATTCTACAAGCAAATAAATTTGGAAATTGCTAGGTGCAACAGAGATAAACACTTTGTCTATTGCAGTACTACTCGGAGCCTTTAATATGCTGATGAACATTTTGAATCTCCAAGAAAGTGTTGCAATAGGCAGCATTGCCCAAAATTATTTGACCACCTCACCTCAGGGCAATTCATGGATCAAATATTCCTTGGGAAGAGTGTGTTAGGAACAAAATGTGCACAAACTCAAACTCATGAGGTCTGAATAAAGGGAAAGAATTGGATGGAATAAAGACTGAGCTCAAGGAAGGGGATTCCTGAGTAATTTCTATAAATATCAGTGTTCATAGCTCACCTTTGTTACTTGGTAAGAGTATGGTGCAGTTCAGTCTCAAACTCTGCAAGGCTGTTGATAATAATTAGATTTTTATGATGGGTATTTAATCAGATGAATTCTATTGACTCTTAACTCTTCTGATTATCCTAGCGCCAAAAGGCCCATGAAGTAGTCTGGTAGTGGTTAGTGAAATGTGACATCAAGAATTCTTTGAAATCAATAAGGTTTGAAAGACATAACTGCTGAGATAAGGACTCTAGATGGCTTGTTGAGTCTGGTTTAGGATGCACTCCGTTACTGAGGGTATTGAGAAAATTTTGGCCAAAACTAGCCATCAGATAAAGGCAATGGGAAAAGTGAATTGGTTCAAGATGGAACACAGTCCAGCAAGGAAACTTGGGTGCAGATGGGAAGCCAATGCAAAAACATAGGGGGAAAAGGGCAGAGATTTGGGTCTCATGGGAAAATGGTTGTGGCCTGATGGGCATATATGCTCAACCAAGTCACCTCAGAGATACTGTTTGGAGATGTAAGTCTAGCTCCAGTGGACAACATTCACTGGATGTCTCAGCCATCTCCTTTCTGGGGAAAATAAAACTATAGAGCTGGAGAAAAACAAGGAAATTAAAATGCATTAGTTTGATTTCTTTTCAAATATTACCATTATAGCTCATATAAAGGTGTCTGGCATAAAAATGTGGTAAATAATTACCAGCTATTATTAATATTATCTTAGATCCCACATGCTGATGAGTCAGTCTAAGGATCCCCAGGTTTGATGAGTATTGTCTCAGACACGGGTTGAGGCTGCATCTGTAGGTGACAAACTTCTATAAATATTGCTGAGAGGAAAGCTAAGGTAACCCAGAGGTTTTATGATGTTCCTAAGGTCCCCTGCTTGCACGAGGTGCATCTGGGACTGTTTCTGTCTTTTAAATTCTTTTTCCACTAAGCATAGCCAGGACTAGGCTAGGATGAGGTTAATAAGGTACCCATCTCAGAGACAATATTTAAGGGAACACCAAAATAACTCAGTAATAAAGATAAGTAATATTATGTGCTCTCTCTCTCTCTCTATATATATATTTTTTTTTTTGGTGAGGAAGATTGGCCCTGAGCTAACATCTGTGCCCATCTTCTCTATTTTGTACGTGGGTCACTGCCACAGCATGGCTTGATGAGCAGTGTGTAGGTCCGCACCTGGGATCCAAACCAGCAAACTTCGGAGCACCGAAGCAAGCGTGCAAACTTAACCACTATGTCACCAGCTCAGCCCCTATATGTCATATTTTTAAAAGCAAAAGGTAATGCAAAAAGCCCACAATGAACAAAATATCAAAAATTTAAATAAAGGCTTGATATACTGAGCAATACTGTAGCCTGAGGCAAAAGAAAAAATCAGTAATACTAATCTTGTCTTTATTTAAAATGTTGACATTTTGTTCATCATAGATGCTTGGGTTTAATTTTGACTTTTTAAGACATTATGTTAAAACATTATTTATCTTGATTACTGATTTTTGGCATCTCTACATTATGCGTCCAAGATGAGTGCCTTACATCACCCTAGTCTCAGCCCTTCAGCTAAATTCTCTTTCCACTATAAATATATGGATTCTTGCCTCTAAGTAATCATGTTGGGTTTAAACCAAGTCTCATAAAAAACCTGTTCCAGGCCTCCAGTCATGCAGTTGAAGAGAAAAGTAGAAAAGAAAGAAAAGAATGAGCCTTCTCTTGCACTGTTATTTTAGAACACTCCAAGTAAGTTTTTGGAACAATGGATTATATCATTTCTTGAGCTCTCAGACAGCTCAGATAGCAGGGTGCCCATTCTCCATGAAAAGAAAAGAAGAAAATACAGCTCTTCTTGCATTTCAAGAAGTGCAGTAAAAACATAACGGTCATGATTGATCTCTCCCTACATTCACCGTTGTGAACTGAATTATGCAGCCTCATAAGCTGTAACTGAGTTATAAATTAACTCCTAGAGCCACAAGGAGATTCGTTTGAGGTCTATAATCTCTGAGCTTTGCTGTAGGAGGAGTTTGGGGCTGGAAGACAGGGTTCTGCTTTTCAGCTCTAATGTGGGAGACCTAGAAAATGGGAATAAAGTATAAGAATAAGAAAGCAATTCCAAGTCCCCTTCTAATTGAAGCTACAGTGATTGTTAGCTCAGCACTTGCACACTGCCTAAGGCTGAAGTTCCCGCACACTGGCCATGCTAATTATCTCTGCCAGTGCAGTGACTCTGAGACTGGGTATGGTGGGCACTGAAAGCTGGTTCACTTGTGATCATTACTCAGGAGCACAGATTGGAATCAGTTACCTTCCAAGGCCCAGGCAGAAATATAGAGAGTGAAGGGAACTTAAAAGAGGCCACAGAGGAAGGACCTCTAATATACTAATTGGATCACTTTTGTATTTTCACATGTGTATATGTGTTTATTTATTCAAGACACATTTGCTCAGTGCTTGCTTTCATCCAGGCACTGTGCTGAAAACTGAGGACACGATGTTCAGCAAGACCCACAAAGCCCTGCCTTCACAAAGTCTATAGTCTGTTAGGGAAGGCAGGTGATAATAAAATAATCACAAAAAGTAGAAGAAAGCATAGAATGTGCTACGAGGAAAGGCATATGATGTCATGGGAGCAGGTGATGCACACTCAACCTAGGCAAGGGTCAGGAAAGTTTTCTCAGAAGTGGCATTTGAGTGATATAAATGATAAGAAGAAGGGAGAGAGTGGGGTCTTTTGTGGGCAAAAGGACTAGTGTGCACCGAGCGTGGTGGTTAAGATCAGGTACTCGATGAACAATGGGTCATTAGGAAAACGTTCTGAATGGGGAAGCTGGCATCAGTGTTGGCTGTTAAGGATGAGGAAATCCATCCTTTCGAAGAAGTTAACCAAACTTCTGTGAAAATCCAGAAACAGCCCTACCTCCCCAGATGATTCTGTAAAAATCCCAATATTTAATAAGGTTGGCATTCCGAACCTCTCCCTCCTACCTGACCCTACAATTGTGAAATAAGATAATGTTCTTCCATGTTGATGTCAGCAATTTTGGGTCTCAAAATTAGAAATGGGTTTTGTAACTCAAAATAATCTCTACCTGCATGATACCTTAGCCTCTAACGCATGGCTGGGTCTGTGTCTCTGCTTCATCTACTGCTTCAGGTTTTTCTGGGCTCATCTCTTGGGATGCACTTTTGGATAGAATGTGCATTTCTGTGTCCAGATAACAAGTATCACCTTGAATCTATTTTTTTAGATCATTTTTGGGGAACAACTGAGCTCCTCACAGAAGTAGTGAATACTTCCGCTCTAAAATACCTTGTTAATGGGATTCACATCAGGTATGTAAAACAAGTGGTGGAGAAAATGGCTCTTATCTAAATAGAAAGGGGCAGGTTAGCATAGTGTGGTGGGGAAGGTGTGTTAGCTTTGGAGCTAGACATATTTGGTCTAAAATTCTAGGTTTGCTCTTCATTCATTTATTCATTCATTCATTCAACAAAGATTTTTCTGTTTGTTTAGTGCAGTAAAGTTGGTTAATAACATTATATAAATTTCAGGTGTACATCATTATACTTCTATTTCTGCATGGATTACATCGTGTTCTCATGGTCACCACCCAAATACTAATTACAATCCATCACCACACACATGTGCCTAATTATCCCTTTCGCCCTCCTCCCTCCCCCCTTCCCGTTTGGTAACCACCAATCCAATTCCTGTCTCTGTGTGTTTGTTTGTTGTTGTTATTATCTACTACTTAACGAGTGAGATCATATGGTATTTGACCTTCTCCCTCTGACTTATTTCATTTTGCAGAATACCCTCAATGTCCATCCATGTTGTCACAAATGGCTGGATTTCATCGTTTCTTATGGCTGAGTAGTATTCCATTGTGTATATATACCACATCTTCTTTATCCATTCGTCCCTTGATGGGCACTTAGGTTGCTTCCAAGTCTTGTCTATTGTGAATAATGCTGCAGTAAACACAGGGCTGCATGTATCTTTATGCAATCGTGTTTTCATGTTCTTTGGATAAATATCCAGCAGTGGAATAGCTGGATTGTATGGTAGTTCTATTCTTAATTTTTTGAGGAATCTCCATACTGTATTCCACAGTGGTTGCACCAGTCTGCACTACCACCAGCAGTGTATGAGAGTTCCCTTCTCTCCACATCCTCTCCAACACATGTTGTTTCCTATCTTGTTAATTATAGCCATTCTGATGGATGTGAGGATATCTTATTGTAGTTTTGATTTCCCTGGTAGTTAATGAAGTTGAACATTGTTTCATGTGCCTGTTGGCCATCTGTACACCTTCTTTGGAGAAATGTTTGTTCAGGTCTTTTGCCCATTTTTTAATTGGGTTGTTAGTTTTTTTTTTTTGTTGAGATGCATGAGTTCTTAAATATTTTGGAGATTAACCTCTTATCAGATGTATGGTTTGCAAATATCTTCTCCCAATTGTTAGGTGGTTTTTGTTTTGTTGATGGTTTCCTTTGCTGTGCAGAAGCTTTTTAGTTTGATGTAGTCTCATTTGTTTATTTTTTCTATTGTTTATCTTGCCCGGTCAGACATGGTGCTTGAAAATATGTTGCTAAGACCAATGTCGAAGACCATACTACCTATGTTTTCTTCTAGAAGTTTCATGGTTTCAGGTCTTGCATTCAAGTCTTTAATCTATTTTGAGTTAATTTTTGTGTATGGTATAAGGTAATGGTTTACTTTCATGTATTTGCATGTGGGTGTCCAGTTTTCCCAACACCATTTGTTAAAGAGACTTTCTCCATTGTATGTTCTTGGTTCCTTTGACAAAGATTAGCTGTCAATAGATGTGTATGTTTATTTCTGGGCTTTTGATTCTATTCCACTGATCTGTTCATCTGTTTTTGTGCCAGTACCATGCTGTTTTGTTTACTATAGCTTTGTAGTATGTTTTGAAATCAGGGAATGTGATACCTCCAGCTTTGTTCTTTTTTCCAGCATTCCTTTAGCTATTCAGGGTCTTTTGTTGTTCCATATAAATTTTAGGATTCTTTGTTCTGTTTCTGTGAAAAATGTTGTTGGAACTTTGATAGGGATTGCATTGAATCTATAGATTGCTTTAGGAAGTATGGACGTCTTAACTATGTTAATTCTTCCAATGCAAGAGCATGGAATATCTTTCCATTTCTTTGTGTCTTCTTCAATTTCATTCAGCAATGCTTTATAGTTTTCAGTGTACAGGTTTTTCACCTCTTTGGTTAAGTTTATTCCTAGGTATTTTATTCCTTTTGTTGCAGTTGTAAATGGGATTGTATTCTTAATTTCTCTTTCTGCTACTTCATTGTTAGTTTATAGAAATGCAACTGATTTTTGTATGTTGATTTTGTATCCTGCAACTTTACTGTATTTGTTTATTACTTCTAAAAGTTTGTTGGTAGATTCTTTAGGGTTTTCTATACATAAAATCATATCGTCTGCAAATAGTGACAGTTTCACTTCTTCCTTTCCAATTTGGATCCCTTTTATTTCTTTTTCTTGCCTCATTGCTCTGGCTAGGACTTCAAGTACTATGTTAAATAAGAGTCGTGAGAGTGGGCATCCTTGTCTGGTTCCTGTTCTTAGAGGGATAGCCCTCAGTTTTTCACCATTATGGATTATATTAGCTGTCAGTTTGTCATATATGGCCTTTATTACGTTGAGGTAGTTTCCTTCTATACCCATTTTATTTAGAGTTTTTACCATAAATTGATGCTGTATCTTGTCAAATGCTTTCTCTGCATCTATTGAGATGATCATGTGACTTTTATTCTTCATTTTATTAATGTGGTGTATCACATTGATTGATTTGCGAATGTTGACCATCCCTGCATCCCTGGAATAAATCCCACATGATTGTGGTGTATAATCTTTTTAATGTATTGTTGTATGCGATTTGCTAGTATTTTGTTGAGGATTTTTGCACTGATGTTCATCAGTGATATTGGCCTATAATTTTCTTTTTTTGTGTTGTCCTTGTCTGGTTTTGGTATCAGGGTAATGTCAGCTTCGTAGAATGAGTTAAGGATCTTCCTCCCCTCCTCAATTTTTTGGAAGAGTTTGAGAAGGATAGGTATTAAGTCTTCTTTGAATGTTTGGTAGAATTCACCAGGGAAGCCATTTGGTCCTGGACTTTTATTTTGGGGGAGGTTTGTGATTACTGTTTTGATCTCCTTACTGGTGATTGGTCTGTTCGAATTCTCTATTTCCTCTTGATTCAGTTTTGGAAGGTTGTATGATTCTAAGAATTTATCCATTTCTTCCAGATTGTCCAATTTGTTGGCATATAGCTTTTCATAGTATTCCTTTATATTCTTTTGTATTTCTGAGGCATCTGTTGTAATTTCTCCTCTTTCATTTCTGATTTTACTTAGTTGAGCAGTTTCTTTTTTTTTCTTGGTGAGTCTAGCTAAAGGTTTCTCAGTTTTGTTTATCTTTTCAAAGAACCAGCTCTTGGTTTTATTAATATTTTCTATTCTTTTTAGTCTCTATTTCATTTATTTCTTCTTTGATTTTTATTATTTCCCTTCTTCTACTGATTTGGGGCTTTATTTGTTCTTTTTTTTTTCCAGTTCCTTTAGGTGCGTGGTTAGATTGTTTATTTGAGATTTTTCTTGTTTGTTGAGATAGGCCTGTATTGCTATAAACTTCCCTCTTAGAACTGCTGTTCCTGTATCCCATAAATTCTGGCATGTCATATTTTCATTTTCATTTGTCTCCAGGTATTTTTTGATTTCCCCTTTGATTTTTTCATTGACCTAATCATTGTTCAGTAGCATTTTGTTTAATCTCCACGTATTTGTGGCTTTTCTGGTTTTGTTCCTATAGTTGACTTCTAGTTTCATACTGTTGTGGTCAGAAAAGATGCTTGGTATTATTTCAATCTTCTTAAATTTATGTAGACTTGTTTTGTGGCCTAATACATGATCAATCCTGGAGAATGTTCCATGTGCCTTTGAAAAGAACGTGTGTTCTTCAGTTTTTGGACGGAATGCTCTGTATATATTTACCAGATTCATCTGTTCTAGTGTGTCAAATAAGGCCAATGTTTCCTTATTGATCTTCTGTTTGGATGATCTATCCATTGGCGTAAGTGGAATGTTAAAGTCCCCCACAACTATTGTGTTACTGTCTATTTCTCTTTTTATGTCTGTTAATAATTGCTCTATATATTTAGGTGCTCCTATGTTAAGTGTATAGATATTTACAAGTATTATATCCTCTTGTTGGATTGTTCCCTTGATCATTATGTAGTGCCTTTCATTGTCTCTTGTTACAGTTTTTATTTTAAAGTCTATTTTGTCTGATATGAGTATTGCTACCCCAGCTTTCTTTTCATTGTCATTTGCATGGAGTATCTTTTTCCATCCCTTTACTTTTAGTTTGTGGGTATATTTAGGTCTGAAGTGTGTCTCTTGTATTCAGCATATATATATTGGCCTTGTTTTTTAATCCAATCAGCCACCCTATGCCTTTTAATTGGAGCATTTAGTCCATTGACGTTTAAAGTAGCTATTGGTAAGTATGTACTTACTGCCATATTTTAACTTTTTTTTTCTGGGTGTTTTAGTAGTTCTTCTCTGTTCCTTTCTTCTTCTCTTGCTCTCTTCTCTTGTGGTTTGATGGCTTTCTTTAGCATTATGTTTAGGTTCCTTTCTCTTCGTTTTTTGTGTATTTATTACAGGTTTCTGGTTTGTGATTACCATGGAGTTCATATAGTGTAACCTACGTTTATAGCAATCTATATTAAGTTTATGGTCTCTTTAGTTTGACCTCTGTCTGAAAGCTCTACTCTTTAACTCCCCTGCTCCCACATTTTATGCTTTTGATATCACATCTAACCTCTTTTTTGTGCATTGGTATCTCTTACCCTCTTATCATGGAAATAGATAATTTTTCCTATTTGTGGTCTTTTGTTTTCCCCTTAAATAAGTCCTTTTAGCGTTTCTCATAGTACTGGTTTCTTGGTGACAAACTCCTTTAATTTTTGCTTATCTGGGAAACTTTTTATCTCTCCTTCTATTTTGAATGATAACCTTGCTAGGTAGAGTATTCTTGGCTGTAGGTGTTTTCCTTTTAGCACTTTAAATACATCGTGCCACTCTCTTCTAGCCTGTAAGGTTTCTGCTGAGATGTCAGCTGATAGCATTATGGGGTTTCCTTTGTATGTTACTTGTCTTTCTCTTGTGGCTTTTAGAATTCTCTCTTTATCTTTAATTCTGGACATTTTGATTATGATGTGTCTTGGTGTGGGCCTCTTTGGGTTTATCTTGTTTGGTGCTCTCTGTGCCTCCTGTACCTGGATGTCTGTTTCCTTCCTTAGGTTAGTGAAGTTTTCAGCTATTATTTCTTCAAATAGATTCTCTGCCCCTTTGTCTAGCTATTCCCCTTCTGGGACACCTATAACATGGATGTGAGTGTGCTTGATGTTGTCCCAGAGGTCCCTTAGACTGTCCTCACTCTTTTTAATTCTTTTTTCTTTTATCTGTTCAGCTTTGGTTATTTCTTCTAGTCTTTTGTCCAGTTGGGTAGGTTGCTCATTTCTGTTTCACTTAGTTCCTTTTCTGGGGTTTTGTCCTGTTTCCTTACTTGGAACATATTCCTTTACCTCCTCATTTTGCCTCTTTCCCTGTGCTTGTGTCTATGTATTAGGTAGGTCAGCTACATCTCCTGCTCTTGGAGAGGTGACCTTATATAAGTGATGCCTTATGAGGCCCAGCAGTGTGCTTCCCTAAGTTCCAAATGTTCCAGGAGTGACCCTTATTTGGGCTACGTGTGTCCTTCTGTTGTGGCGTGGTTCCTCTTCTCGTAGGTGCCCACGGAGGGTGAGCTATTCTCCTGGCCACCTGTTGTAATGCTCAGCTGCTTATAGTTGTTGTGGGCCCTTCAGTCTCTTTATTGGGTGTGGGGAGCCCCAGCACAGTTGGCTACAAGTTCTAATAGTACATTCCTGTTGCAGTATTTCTATTAAGTGAGGTGGCACCCAGCATGGCAGGTTGTTAGGCTCAGGGGTTACAATTGTTATAAGCCTCCAGCCTTTATGTCTCTTGTCAGCTCTGTGAGGATTGCAGCTGGGTGGGGCTGGCCTCAGGCCCCAGAGCACCCAATTGTTTCAGGCTTTGGAAGGTGGGACAAACACCCTATGTGGCTCCTTTAGAAACGCAAGTCTTCTGCAGCTGACAAGCCCCACTGCCCACAAGTTCTCACATACAATCAACACGGCCCTGTCCCGTGCATGTGTCCTGACCCCCTGAAGTGGACCCAGTCTCTCCAAGGCGGGAGCCCCACATGCTTCACCACTGCCCCACACTCTCCACCTGCTCCTTGTGCATGCCCTGCCCCACTGAAGTGGGCCCAGTCTCCAGGCTGTGCAGAATCCAGTCACCAATCCATGCAGGCCCACAAGTTGCCGGAGGGCTTGTTGTTGAGTGGGGTCAGTCCCTAGGGTGGGCTGCCTGCCCTGGCTGAGCTGGATTAAATTGGTGCTCTAGTTGGGGGGGCAGACCCTGGGCTAGCAGGCCCCAGGGAGAACTCCAATGGTGTCTGCCAGAGTCTGTGTCAGCACACCCACACTAGGCCACAACAATGGTTGCGGCCAATGTCCCAGTCCTTAAAGAGGTCTCATCTCTCACTGAGATACACTCAGAGCCTATCAGGTGAGTCTCTTTTCACCAAAGGACTGTGTACCTTTCTTTCTGGTGATTTTAGGTTGCTTTCTGAAACGGGTGAGTTCATGCGTGGGCCCTTTACGAGCTGGCTTTAATTTCTTTGTCGACCAGCTTTTCTGGGGGTACTCCCCAATGTTTTAGTAGCAAGCAAAGTCAGCTATTATGTCACTCGTCTCAATTGTTCCGGGTTCAAAAAATGCCTATAGCGGGAGTGATCCCCATCTCAGGGTCCCACTCCTCCAGGGAGGGCTGCGTACTTTTGGGCTGCTCTCAGGCAGCTGTGAAACACTGCGGCTTGTGAGGGTGGCATTTTTTTCTCTCCAGAAGGGAGTTTCTGCCTCCCCCACCTCAATTAAGATTGTTGTTTGTTGCAGGGGTTCCTCTTATCCAGTTTTTATTTCTCTCTCAGGGGTAATTTTTCCAAGAGTAGTTGTAAATTGGCTGTGTCCATGGGAGGAGGTGAGTTCAGAGTCTGCCTACACTGCCATCTTGACTTCCTCCTGCCATTCAATAAAGATTTATCAGAACGCTATTACATGCCAGACACTGTCACAGGCAGTGGAGATATAGCAGGAAACAAAAGAGATGAAAACCCTGCTTTGATGAAGCTTATATTCTGATGCAGAGATAGAAAACAAACAAGCAAATAAACAAATGTGTTTTGTATGTACAATATGCATCAATTAGATGTGTCAATTAGACTCAGAGATGTATTGCCATCATGATGCAATCTTACAACTCCATATCATTGGGATTATTATTTTCTCCAATGTACAGAGGAGAGGAAAATAAAGTCCCCAAAGATTGTATCATGGGGCGCTGGTCTGGTGCATAGTGGTTAAGTTCACATGCTTCGCTTTGGTGTCCCAGGGTTCGCAAGTTTGGATCCATGGCACAGACCCATACACCACTCATCAAGTCATGCTGTGGCCACGTGCCACATATAACATAGATGAAGATTGGCACAGATGTTAGCTCAGGGACAATCTTCCCCAAGCAAAAAAAAAAAAGATTATAACATGGATGAGGCATTTATCTCCCTTAGAATGCTAAGGTGGTCAGAGGGCACTTCACTGAGAAGGCAACATTTCAGCAAGGTCCTGAAAGATGGTAGAGAGACATTCACATAGCTCTTGTGGGGGGAAGGGAAGAGTATTTTCTAGAAAGAGAGAAGTGTAGAGGGAAATCAGCTGACAGGATGCCAGAAAGAGCAAAAAGGTCACTGTGGTTAATGAGGGAGAGAGTTGCAGGACACGGGGTTAGGACATTAATGGGGAGACCAACCCAATAGAAAAGTGCTCAGTAAGTGTAAGTCTCTTCTTTTTGGGAGAAAAAAGAGGAAAAACTAAGAAAACTAACCAACCAAACAAAAAACCCATGACGGTGTTACAATACTAGTCTTCTGGTCCTAAGTCTAATGTTCTTCCCTTCACACAGAATTGTCCCTCTACCCCCATCCAGGTGATTCCAGTCTATCGAGGAAGTTGAGGTACTGAGATGAGAGAATGGACTTAGGCAGCTCATATTTCTGTGGGGGCATGACCTCCACCCACATTGCTCTGCCCTACATTCTTGGCCATGGTCAGCCCAATGCATGACATGGATAATTTTGAAAGATAAATAAAAAGCTAAACCATTAAGAACGCAGGGGAGGTACTGTCCCTAGTACCTACTCCTCCCTTACTAATCATCATGGAAAATGTTATAGGCATAAGAATTATAGAAACACAGAATCATTTAAATATATGTTTTCTATCTATTTCTTTTTTATTTCAGTTTTACTGAGGAATAATTGACATATAAAATTGTAAGATATTTAAAATGTACATCATGATAATTTGATATACGTTTACATTGTGAAATGATCCCTCCCATCTAGTTAATTAACACACCCATCACTTCACATATTTATCTTGTTTTTGGTGAAAACATTTAAGTTCTACTCACTTAGCAAATTTATACAATGCAGAGTTACCAACTATAGTCACCCTGTTTTACAGCAGATCCTCAGGCCTTATTCATCTCACAACTGAAAGTTTGTACTCTTTTACCAACCTCTCCCTATTTCCCTCACCCCCAGCTGCTGGCAACCACTTTTCTACTCTGTTTCTATGAGTTTAACTTTTTTTTTTTTTTAGATTCCACAAATAAGTGATACCACGCAGTATATGTATTTCTTATCTTTATAATTTATGTCCTTTCAGAGTGTTAGAAAACAAAATTCAACTGAGTAAATTATAAAGATCTTATTGGCTTTATTCAACAATTCATGATCCAGGCAGCATCCAATCTAGTAGATAGAAAGGAGCTCCAGGAAGCTGTACAAAATGAAAGACTCTTATAGGCAGAAGGGAGTGGGAACAAGGAAATTGTATTAAGAAAAGAAAGTGGGTTGGTTGTTGCAAGGTTACTTTCCCTTCGGGGATGGCAGGGCTCTACTAGGCAGGTTAATGCACTAGTGTTGTTCAGGCGACACCTAATTGACTGGTTTAAGAATCTGTTTCTGGGAGAGCGGGAAGCTGTAATTAAGTCAAGTCTCGGTTTGGTGACATGGGGCTTAGAACAAGCGACTCCATTTTGGGCCTGTTGTCTTGTTTTAAAGAGAAATCTGAAAATTAGCCAATAATTTTTAAAATTCTCTCATATCTTGATGGTCCTCATCCTAAGGTCACTATTGTTTATTGATGAGGTTGAAATTATAAATCTATTGGGAAATAATCACAGAAAAATTATGATCAAAATAGTATCATCATTTCTAGTATACCTGTGCTGAATAATGTGCCTTGATCTGTGGACAGAATCACATTTTCTAATCGTTATCCAAAATTTATTTGGGCTGTCCCACCTGAGTATGTACTCAGCCGGTTATAAGAACTGCAGTTTCATATCCTCTGATGTCAGAGAGCAGAGAGAGAAAGAAAGGCAGGTCTTGATCCTCATCTTGGCATGTTGCTGTTACCTTGGTGCAGAACCAGAGGTAAATCCATCAAAACCCAGGGAACTCCATTGTCCTAATTTCACCAAGATGATAACTCATCTGGAGGTAGAAAGAAGAGCAGTTATTGTTTTACCAATACTTCCAAGAGGGTAGATAGCCCTATTTTATGACCAAATAGTAAAAGAAAAGGTAAAAAATGATTTCTTGCAAAGTGATATTTTGGGATCTAAATTTTCAGAATTTTATATGTGTGTATGTGTGCTCATTTGTGGTATCTCATGCACTTCTTCCAATCTCAGTAAACACATTTCTATAGAATATATGTATATACATGCATATGTAAAAATGAATAGATATCAAATGGGTATGAACATAGTGTCTAAAGATATAAGAGGTCTTAAAAGTCATCAAGTCCAATACTATTTGAACAATACTTGTATTCTCTTGGAAATGCCTCTAGCTGGGAGGCATAGGGCTCTGTGTCTCCCAGTAAACCTCTATGTAGTTTTTTTTTTTTTTAATTTTTTGTTTATTGCAGTAACGTTGGTTTATAACATTGCAAAAATTTCAGGTGTACATCATTGTACTTCTATTTCTGCATAGATTACATCATGTTCACCACCAAAATACTAATTACAACCCATCACCACACACATGTACCCAATTATCCCTTTCACCCTCCTCCTCCCCTTCCCCTCTGGTAACCACCAATCCAATCTCTGTCCCTATGTGTTTGTTTATTGTTGTTATTATCTACTACTTAATGAAGGAAATCATACGGTATTTGACCTTCTCCCTCTGACTTATTTCACTTTGCATCATGCCCTCAATGTCCATCCATGTTGTCACAAATGGCTGGATTTCATCGTTTCTTATGGCTGAGTAGTATTCCATTGTGTATATATACCACAGCTTTTTTATCCATTCGTCCCTTGATGGGCACTTAGGTTGCTTCCAAGTCTTGGCTATCGTGAATAAGGCTGCAATGAACACAGGGGTGCATGTACCTTTGCAAATTGGTGTTTTCAAGTTCTTTGGATATATACCCAACAGTGGAATAGCTGGATCATATGGTAGTTCTATCGTTGATTTTTTGAGGAATCTCCATACTGTTTTCCATAGTGGCTGCACCAGTTTGCACTCCCACCAGCAGTGTATGAGAGTTCCCTTCTCTCCACAACCTCTCCAACACATGTTGTTTCCTGTCTTGTTAATTATAGCCATTCTGACGGGCGTGAGGTGATATCTCATTGTAGTTTTGATTTGCATTTCCCTGATAGTTAGTGATTTTGAACATCTTTTCATTCAGAGTTTATTTATGATAAAAACTCTGAATAAAATGGGTATAGAAGGAAAGTACCTCAACATAATAAAGACCATATATGAGAAACCCACAGCTAATATCATCCTCAATGGTGAAAAACTGAAAGCTATCCCTCTAAGAACAGGAACCAGACAAGGATGCCCACTCTCACCACTCCTATTTAACATAGTATTGGAAGTCCTAGCCAGAGCAATCAGGCAAGAGAAAGAAATAAAAGGGATCCAAATTGGAAAGGAAGAAGTGAAACTGTCACTATTTGCAGATGACATGATTTTATATATAGAAAACCCTAAAGAATCCACCAGAAAACTTTTAGAAGTAATAAACGAATATGGTAAAGTTGCAGGATACAAAATCAACATACAAAAATCAGTTGCATTTCTGTACACTAACAATGAAGTAGCAGAAAGAGAAATTAAGAATACCATCCCATTTACAATTGCAACAAAAAGAATTAAATACCTAGGAATAAACTTAACCAAAGAGGTGAAAGATCTGTACACCGAAAACTATAAAACATTTCTGAAAGAAATGGAAGAAGACACAAAGAAATGGAAAGATATTCCGTGCTCTTGGATTGGAAGAATTAACATAGTTAAGATGTCCATACTTCCTAAAGCCATCTATAGATTCAATGCAATCCCTATCAAAGTTCCAACAACATTTTTCACAGAAATAGAACAAAGAATCCTAAAATTTATATGGAACAACAAAAGACCCCGAATAGCTAAAGGAATCCTGAGAAAAAAGAACAAAGCTGGAGGTATCTATGTAGTTCTGACCTTTCATTCCTCCTTAAAAATTGCTGAGACATTTTACCTTGTCATTTAGACATATTGGTCTCAATTTTGCTTCTTTGGCCCCCACAGAAAAAGCGCCTTTCTATATGACAATCAATCAGATCTTTAAAAAAAAGTATGTCTTCTATCATCTCCTCTTATCTAGACTAAATATTCCTAGTTTCTTCAGCATAATTCTTGCCAAGAGCAACCAATTACTACCCATTCTTTTGATGTCTGTAAGGTGAAAGGGAGAATTTAACAGAGGGCTCATCAATTAAGTAATAACCACATCCTCTCTCTCCCAGAGAAAAGGATTAAGTTGTCATAGAAAGCAACTTCCTATTGTCCCTTCACAAGGCAACCTCCTTACTAATGAGGTCTCATTAATGGTATAAAAATATCTCTTTTGGACAATTTCTTTCATTGAGCATAGAAATTACATTTATGCACTTATTAACATCATTGGCAGTATGAGGATATTTCTCATACTAAATTTGTATGGACCTGGGAGATAATGTGTATAGTTTAGGATAAATGGTGGTAAAGGGCAACATCAATCCCCAAACCCGCAAACTGAGTGTTAGTTTACCTTGTAAATGATGTGATATCCAACTAATCAGGCATATTAATTTAGACCAGGCCTGAGATCCAGTCTTTGGTTCTACAACTTTACATTATCTGAGACACAGGCAAACTAGAGCCCACTCAAGAAAATCAGGGATTTCAAAGAGATTTGAGTATAGGGGCTCTGTCTGGTTCAGTGTTGTATCCCTAGTGTCTGGCACATTGTCCAACACATAGCGGGTACTCAATAGGTAAAAGCCATGGAATGAAAGGCACTTGAAGCCTTTCCATGTGGGAGGAGTCAAACGTGTTGAGAAAATTGTCTTTGGTATTAGAAGATTCAGAGAGAACATAGTAATGGTCTTCAACACAAGTGTCCAAAACGCTGTCCCTTGGGAAAGGTTTTTGTTTTTTGTTTTTTGTGTTTTTTTTGCAAGGAAGATCAGCCCTGAGCTAACATCCAATGCCAATCCTCCTG
Source organism: Ceratotherium simum simum (assembly GCF_057802395.1). NCBI lineage: Eukaryota > Metazoa > Chordata > Mammalia > Perissodactyla > Rhinocerotidae > Ceratotherium > Ceratotherium simum. The sequence goes on from NC_141907.1 coordinate 11,173,118, forward strand.
TTTTTTGCTGAGGAAGATTGGCCCTGGGCTAACATCCGTGTCCATCATCCTCTACTTTATATGGGACACTGCCACAGCATACCTTGACAAACAGTGCGTTGGTGCACACCTGGGATCCGAACCTGTGAACCCCGGGCCGCCGAAGTGGAACGCGTGCACTTAACCGCTGTGCCACCGGGCCTGCCCCAGGAAAGGGGTTTTTTATGTCGGTCAAAATTTACTCGAGGAATGTTTAACAAGGCCTTACATGTGATAAACAGTGTGATTGGTGAAATAGATATATTATACTATATGTAATGTATAAAAATAAAATAAATATATATAAACATATATTATATATTTGAATAAAATAATATATATTTATATTTCATTCAAATATATATAAATAAATGCATATATATTTACAATGTTATATATATTTCACCAACATGAAAAGTGTTTTCTGCCCTTTAAAGGTAGTGAAGAGTGTATTAGACTTTGCCTGATTGATTTCAAGTAGAGGAACCAAGACTAATGAGTAGAAGCTATAGAAAATGAGGTGCTGACTTCATGAAGAGATAAACTTGGTCATTTCTCTATAACTTTCTTCCGTTTGCCTAGAAATCCATTCACGGTCATCCTCTTTCCTCAAACTAACCACCTTTCATCAGTCTGTCTGGCAAACTGCTACTTCTCTTCCAAGACAATTTAATGGTTGCCTCTTCTGCAAAGCCTTCCCTGACTTTCCAGGAAGACTGCCAAGATCCCACGGTACTTTACATCCTTCCTTTAAAACACACCATCCTGTGTCATAATTGTTTGCATGTCTGTTTCCCTTGTGAGACAGAACTTTTGGGACCTGGCTGTACTTCCTGAACCTGCCAAAGCCCTGGTTAAAAATAGTGCTCAATAATATATCTATTGCCTGAATCAATAATTGAATGAACAGCTGCTTGAAAGAGATAGTGGGGAGAAGTTGAGAGGAGGGTGTGGGGGAGCATAGAGGGGGTTACTGGCTGCAAGGCTTCCTAGGACCTAGCCTGGACAATCATACATGGCCATGTTGACTTGTGGCCTACATTCTATTACTCAAAAACTAGTCAGAGGCCCAACTGGATTCTATCGGAGAGGACCACACAAGGGTGTGATTACTGGGAGATGTGAATCACTGGGGTCTTCTTTGGAGACAAGTTAACAGTTTCCTCATCTGTAATTGAGAGAATTGTACGAGATGGTCTGACGATATTTTTTCTTGCTCCAAATATTGTCTTGTTTAAATCATTCAGAGGATTATGAGACTTTTTACTTTTATCCATAACTTTACTTGGATCTTGTGTAAATAATCTGCCCTTTCTTCATCTTAGTCAAAGAAAACATCTAGACCAGGAGACAGCAAACTTATTCTGTAAAGGGCCAGGCAAACAATAAGCAAACCTTTTCTAATGCCCCAACTGATGACAATTCACTTTTAAAATGACTTTTATATACAAAATCTAAACAGTTATAAGCACACAAAGGCATGGCTGATAATGGATATTTTGTGCTGAGTAGCTCTATGAATAATAGGATAATGATGACATTATTTCATATCTATTATTCCTCCAGAATTTCTCTTTGTAATTTATCTTCCATAAGATTTGAAGGTAGAATCAAAGTATTATCTGAAAGTGATATGATTGTAGGAGTGTTGCCAGATACCACGGAAAGCTAACAATGCTTCCTGAGCAACTTGGAGCCCCAGATTTTGAGGGGCTATACAAAGGTTATTTATGATGGAATGGGAGCTCTACGCTCTATAAATCAATTTTAATGAAATATACATTTGTTTTCTAATCTTGAAATAGGTTCAGATTCTGGGCCAGGAGGAAGATAGATTGGATACACCAACAACACAAGGTCAGTGTGAAATCTTTTCCAGTTGAATTCTTCCTGGATCTTGAAGACCTGAAGGATTTTGGTATTTCTTTTCTCTTTCATGTTTCCTGACTAGACCTGCAGGTTCCAGTTTAGACAAGCTGAAGTGCAGGCCAGTAATTTTTTTAAGACATTTGCAAAGTCATGTATTTTGGGATATAGAGTATCTATGGGCCCATAAAAAAATTGATACTATTTCCTAAAAAGTGGTCCTATTATCTGATACAGCTAATTCTTTGGAAGATATATTGAACGTCCTAAACCTCTTTAATGCACGGTTAAAGGAATAGATTATTGGAATTTGGAAAGGCTGAATTAGCTATCTTCATTTATTCATTGTTAAACTCCGTGTCTAATGATATGTCTATATTTTCATTTTTCATCTTTCTGGATGATCGGGTCTGTCTACTCCACTGGATCCTGTATGTAGGAAGTCTTAGACTTAGATACCTACAGATAACATACAGGCAAAAAACAAAGCAAACCAAAAAGTATGAAATAATTCTACAAAAATGAAAAATAGTAGGGGCCAGCCCTGTGGTCTAGTGGTTAAGTTTGGCGTGCTCCACTTCAGCATCCCGGGTTCAGATCCCACCATGTACTTACACCACTCATTGGCGGTCATGTTATGGTAGCAACCCACATACAAAATAGAGGAAGATTGGCACAGATGTTAGCTCAGGGCAAAATTTCCTCAGCAAAAATTGCAATAATAATAATAATAATAATAATAATAAAGATAAATAACACTAGTCTTCACATTCATGGAGAACACAGGCAATAATAGAAATTGTGGATCTGGAGAGCTCATGCCCCATCCTGGGAGGAGAAGGGCAGCCACACTTAGTCCAGCCAACTGTACCTCATGGAAGTACAGTCCCAGGGATTCCATTTCTTCCTAGTGGGAAAAAGAAGCTGTATCTTCAATTTTAATGTAAAATTTTCCAATTTTTAAATCGATATTTTAAGAAGCACCCTGTGGGCCAAATATTACATGTTTGTAGGCAAGACTTGCACCATGGGCCATCAATTAGAGACCTATGTTGGAAGTTTCATGAGGAAAAATGTCTTATCTCGGTTTATTTGTTTGTTTTTTACTGCTGCATCACTGCAATTATCATAGTAGAACATGGAAGACGCTCAATAAATATTTGTTGAATGAATAAAAAAACAAGTGAATTGTGATTGTGAAAGGACACGTTTATAAAGCTTGATCTTAAGTGGAGTCAGAATATTAGTTTCTCTATCAGTTAGTATTTGCTGCACAACAAAATACCCCAAAACTTGGCGGTTTAAAACAACAACTAATTATTTGTTCACAATTTTGTGGGGTGGTAAATTAGGCATGGCTCTGCAGAGACAGTTTATTTCAGCTCCATGTGGTATTTGGTGGGATCATTCATGAATTTGTCATCAGATAGCAGGTTGCCTGAGAACTGGATGTTCCTGGGTGTTCTCACTCCTATGGCTGAGGCTATTAGCTGGAGGGCATCTATGTGGCCTCTCCAGCATGACAGAACTTCTTTACGTAGCAACTGAGTTTCAGAAAGGCAAATTCCAGTGCATAAACATTTGCCAAGCCTCTATTTGTGGCACATCTGTTGTTTTTCAATGCAAATCTTGTGGCTAAGCACTGAGTCAATGTGGGAGGGGATTGCACAAGGCTGTGGGTACCAGGAAATGTGATTAGTTGGGGATAATTAACATATCAGTGCATTATAGTAGGTAAGGTTATTTAAAAAAATATATTACTATGTGTACAATAAATATAGTTTTTAAGGAATTAAGAGCATAATTTTGGGCAGAAAACAATATTTGGTCTGTCTGCTTCTCTCCTCCAAACAGAGCATCAACACTTGTTTTCCCATTCAGGTTGTCATATAACACCAAGCTTTGTTCTGATGCTGGTGTCAATGTTGTTTTTCATTTAATATAGGTCATTGTCCTCTATGCAGGGAAATAAGACCTCCAACTCATTTTACATATGTCACTGAACAGCCATCAGCCAGTAATGACTCATTACTGACCTCATCAGGGAGGATTTGAACCAGTGAACTACAGGTGAAGTATTCTCTATTAGCCTGGGGAAATTTCATTCCTCCTGGAGAGGACTTTAGGTTGAAAGAGTGCTTGTCACCTCATACCAGCCACATTAAATACATGTACTTCTTCTTTTATAAAAGCAAAAGGAAGACTTTAAGTGCTTCCTTTTCCCAGTATATTAAATAATCTGAAACTGAGCTGAATACGGGGCAAATTAACTCCAGAGCAAGGTTATGAGAGGTAAGGACACCGATTGCCACATGTTTATGTCTGGTTATTTATTCAACACATGTTGATTGACTGGGTTGGACACCAATCAATAGGAATGCATGGTTCATATCCTCAATTGTATGGAATCTATAGTTACACGAAGAGACAGTCTGTAGAGTGAAGGATAACTGCTCTGAGGTTGGGAATCAGGGGATCTAAGTTCTGTTACTGGCTTCTTCAGTAAATCACTGTTTGACCTTGAGTAATTAGCTTACCATTTTAAAACTTTGTTTATTTTTCATTTAACCTACAAAACGGCATTTAATGTGCACCTACCATATTTTTCATGTGTTCTCATTCAATTTTCACAGTATTCTTACAAGAATGGCCCTCTTATTTCTGCATTATAAATAAATATATTGAGACTCAGGAATATTTAAAATTCAATAGGGTAGCACTCAGCTAATAAGTAGCAAAGCTGGTGTTTGAAACTAGATTTGATTTGGCTCTGGTGCCTGTCTATTGTTCATTATACCTCCAGGTCTCTTCTCCATTGCTTGAAGATCTTTCTAAGATACTATTATGTCTGATATAGTCTCATCAACCCTGGAACTTGTTCCATGGTCAGTACAAATGGCCATGCCTGATCTAGCTCTGCATTGGTATTGTTGCTGCTGCACAAAAGGTGATAGGATGAGAGGTTTCTCATCTCATATTAGTACTCTAGTATTACCCAGTATAGGCTAGGTAATACTGCAGTAACATTAACCCCTCCCTTATAATCTCATATCTTAACATTACAAAAGTTGACTTTTTGCTCACATCACATGGTCCACACTGGTTGATGATGTTTTTTCATTCAAAGAGTTGCAAAGATCCTTGCAACTTGTAACTTACAATCTTGAAAATGCTCCAGGTAGAATCCATGGCTTTCTTAGTAAGAGAAAGAAACTAGAGAATTATGCAGACCTACTTTGCTAGGTCTGTGCTCAGAAATGACACATGTCACTTATGATTGCATTTTATTGGCTAAAACTGGTCTTGTGTTCTAACCAACTTCAGGGTAGCTAAGAGGTGTGCCTAGAAGGGGAAAAGAAATAAACTTGGGTAAATATTAGTTATGCTTACCCTTCTAAAACTTAAAACATAACAGAACAAAAAGCATACTCTTACTACTTTCCTATAAAGCTAGAAATATGTTCTTTGGTTAGGGCAGTGTTCTCAGTATTCTCTGGGTTAAGTGTTTCTCAATCCTGTTAGAATTCTAATCCATTAGTTCCTTTGAGGCTAGGACTTCAGAAGGACTGAGTGCTCTGTGTGGGGACATTAAGCAGACTGCTGGCTTCCTCTCTAATCATAATTTCTTTCTCTTCCCAGGGCAGAATCCCTGGAAATAGAACCTTGCTCTGTGTACCAATCTAGCTATCTATCTTTCTTACAAATAAATCTGCTTCTGCTGACCATGTCTTATTTTTGAGATTAAATTATTAGAATAATTACGCTACCTCTGGTTTTAATGCTATCTTGACTCTGTATTATAATTGGTGATCTGAAGACTGAGGGGTCTTTCCTTTTTAACATCATGAGAGGGTATAGCAGTTAAAACTCTGGTTGAAGGTGACAGATAACAAGGGTGAATTTTTTTAAAATGGCATTTACTAGTTTGTGTAGTCAAATAGTTGAAGAGCACCTGTGGCCTCAAGTGTGGTTGAATAAAGGGACTTGAATAATGTAACTCTGGATTTGTTACTTTCTCTACATTTCTTGGCTTTATTTCCTCTTGAGATTGAAAGATGGCTGCCAGAAACACTTAGGGCTGTGTGCTTCTAAGTTCAACTCCAGTGGGAAGTGGTAAAACTTTTCTCAGGTTGCTCCTGTGAAGATCTTGAAATTAATTCTCTTTGGATGACACACATCATGTTCTAAGAAAGGCACTATACTTGGCATATCAGCCCATATTCTCATCCTTTAATCTTTGCCTTCCTTTACAATTGAGGCTGGAAAACAAAATTCTTTATTTCCTGCACGTGTTGGATGAACATATAAAACTGACACCCAGAATCGGTTCTCATCTCCTTCTATTGTGTCATTTATTAATTCCATAGACTGAAAAAGTAAAAACTACATTTGCAAGACTCCCTCAGAGCTGGGATTCTAAATGCAAATCAGAGTTTTACCAATTACATGTACATACCTAACATTTGTGAGGCAGAAGTAAGTTAGAGACTATTTTCCTGCTGTTGTAGGCTGTTTTCTGGAGACATTTTTCCCCCTCCTACAACATCATTGTCTTCTGGCTTTGAAGCTATCAAAAAAAATTTGCAACAAGAGGCAGTAGCCAGACTTCAAAATCTGATGCTCTGGGGTCAGCTTTCTGGATGTGAGAAGGCAAATGTAATGTGGTCATGGTGGCGACTGATCCTGGTTTTCTGACTCCTGCTTTGTGACTAGGATGATTTGTCCTTTAACTTGTGGTTCTAGTGGGCACATGGAAATTTTACATGGGCCAATTCCTTACCTATATAGACACAGGTAACAGCAAACAAATAAACCAAAAAAGGACTATACAGAGGAAGCACGGCATTTCCTCATGTAGCAGAGTGATTAAGCACACAGGCTTAGTAATACAGCTTCAAGTTAAAATCCTAGGTTGCACACATGCAGTCAAGTTACTGAAAATTTACCAGTTTTAGTTTCCTTCTCTGAAAAATGAGCATAGTACTATAAATGTTGGAAAGTTGTAGAAAAGATTAAATAAAACATTACATGCAATATACTGCCCTCTCCAGCTACTGAAAAAAAAAAAACTCACTTGTATCCTCTTGCCTGGCTGTCTTGATACTTTCTACCTACTCACCTGTGGCCAGGTAACACCAGGTACTTATCTCAACTGCAAGGCAGGGCTGTCCCTTGCTGTTCTGTCTCCCTGCCCCACTCTGTGGTTGTTTCCTCTTTAGTCCCATCTTGCTACTTTCCCGGGTCTAAAGTCTCATTTAGATAGTGTTTTATCTGCAGATGCTTCATGAAATTGGAAATGCCTCTCTTTTAAGTGTCATTTTCAGGAACACAATCACCGGGAGGTGTCCAGCCCATAATTTGGACACTCCTATAATTTAGAGCTGTTGCCCGCCCTTCGGGAAATGGTGTGCTATTTTGAGCAGGTTATTCTCAGAGGGAGAAACCTGCCTGACCCCACAATTTGAAAGCACTCTAGCTTTCTGTTTCTGGGAGTAATTCCTTCCTGATCAGTTTATCTCCAGCCCTTAGCTTTGGATGAGGCAACCACATTATGTTGATTTTCTCCATTTGGAAGTTTCTTGCTTTTCAGTTTATTGGAACCTATTTAAATAACAGTAAAAAGGAAAACTCTTCTGTATAAATTTAATTCCAATTACTCTGACTCCTTTGCCTTCTTCTGGTTATAATTTAAAGTTGATTTTTCCCCCCAAACTGGCATGTTTAAAAGGTGGTAATTCACTTGATAGCTGGAGAAACTGGGATCATTAAAGGTTGAAATAATTAACTTTATTTTTAATGCAACCTAGCTATTCTCTGTGTTTTCGGACCACTAGTAGTGTTCTTTGACGTTTTGCAGCTTCCCTTTTTTAGTGCATGGGTGAGGATTCAATTTATTTATTCATTTATTCAATAAATAGTTACTGAGCATCTGCTATCTTTCAGGCCCCATGCTAAGTCTTGGGGACAAAAATATAAATAAGACAAGGTCTCACCTCTCTTCTCTCTTCTTGTAACCAGGTTGGATGTAAGAAAACAAAAGGAAAAGAGCCAAGGGAGGAAAAAGAAAAGTTATGTAATTGTAAGAAGAGGAAAAGAAAGAGGAGAAGAGGAAAGAATAAGAATACAATTAGAGGGGTTTGGAGAGGGAGAGGAGAAAAAAAGACAAGAGATAGTGGAGAAAAAACTCCAGTAAAAGAAGTGGTAGCAGAAAGAACATATAAAAATAAGAAATATGGTAGCATTGAAATTTATATACTGCTATTCTCATATGCGTGACTGTAATCTTCTGTATTTTCTATAACTCTAGTAACTTGGTAATAAGTCCTCCATTTCCACTGATGTCAGCAAAAAATTTTAATCTTGTCACTTTAAAGTTATCCATCTCTTATAGTTTACATCATAGACTCTTTTCAGGTGAATTCTGTCTATTCATGACTTTTTCTACCTCCCTCCTTCTCCTTTCCCTTCTTCCAGAGTGTCATCTGTGCCCAGTTGGAAAGATTATATGACATCATGGTTGCAAGTCTCTGATTGAATCTCTGTTTCTGGGCACCTGCTGGAATATAAGTGTTGGTGATATAAGTGGTCTCTTGTGTCCTAGTAACAGCCTCCGGCCTTGAGGTCCTCTTTGGTAGACAGAATAATGGCCTCTCAAAGATGTCCACACCCTAATTCCCAGAATCTGTGACTATGTTACCTTCCGCAAAAGGGAGTTAAGGTTCAAGATGGAATCAAGGCTGCTAATCAGTTGACCTTGAGATGGGGAGATTATTCTGAATTATTTGGGCGAGTCTAATATGATCATAAGGGTCCTTACAATGTAAGAAGGAGGCAGAAGAGGAGGATCTGGGGGAGATATGATGATGGAAGAATGGTAAAAGTGATGCCATGGTGCTGGCTTTGAAGGTGGAAGAAGGAGGCCACTAAGCAAGGAACACGGGACGCCTCTAGAAGCTGAAAAAGGCAAGGAAACAGATTTGCTCCTGGAGAAAGAAGTGTAGTCCTGTTGACAGCTTGATCCTAACTACAAATCACTCTTAATCATACTTTAAAATATGACCATGCTATAAAAAAATAGGAAAAGAGAGTAGAGGGAGATCAACCAGGGAGAGCAAAAGAAACACAAAAGTAAAGAAAATGCAGGATAAGAGGGAAGGAAAGAGGAGATGAGGCAACCATGCTTCATTCACTTGGAAAAAACGAGCAAACAAAATTGATTTTCCTCAAATTTCTTTGCAGAACAGCTCCACTATACTCTGAAAGTGATAGGGCCCTCACCCACACCTCAGGCATCACCATTTCCCTGAAATAACTCGTCTGCACCTTGAAGATTTCACAGTCCCTTATCCCCTTTCCTTTTTCACAGAGACACTTGACCCTCAAGACTCATTCCTCTCCTCCTGTGGCCAGGGGACACCTTGCCATCTCTCTCCATCAGGTGAGCTGAGCCAGGCAGCCACCTGTGCATCTCACAACTGCAGCACTTATCACGGGGCTCTATGATATTCAGCTAGCAACTAATTTACTTGTCTTCTTTATGACTCACGTTTTCCATCCACAAAATGGAGTTATGTTAAAGATAAAATTCACTGTTTATAAACAGGCCTGCAGTAATCAATGCTATCATATGTATCTTCACTACTCATTTTGGAACTGAACTTGCATAGACATTTCACGTATAATAAGCGAATTTCACACTGCCTTCCCTCCTGGCCACAAAACTGGGACTCCACACTCTCAACTATGCTTCTGTTCTCTCATTACAATTACTCTGGGAAAAAAAAATAAAAACAGCTCTCAAGCTGTCCCAGGTTAATAGCACTCTAGGGTTAATAGGTCAAAGTGATTAACTGAGCCCTCCAGTTTCTTCTGCCAGAGAGAATTGCACAATACCCTTCTCCTTCCCTTTTCCCCTTCTGCAGTTCAACTGAGTCATTTCACACAACTTTTTGCCAAGCATGCACATGCACACACGTGCACACACATGCAAGCACATTTTCTCTCTCTCCCTCCCTCTTTCTCTCCCTCTGTCTCTGTCTCTCTGTTTCTGTTTCTCTCTGCACTACTCATTCCTGCTACTGTGTGAACACACTCACACATATTCTTACACGTGTAAACTGAGTCTCAGAAGCTCTATTACCTGCCACTCCTCTCCTTTATTTCCCTTGGTGAAAAACATAAGAAAATTTGCACATCTCTCTTCTTGCCTCTTGTCTAAAAACTTACCTTTATCTTCTCTCCCCTTTTCCATTGCCTCTTTCTGGGTTTCCTTCCCCTTCAACCCTGCTTCATGACCAAGACTCACTGTGAATAGTGAGGCATGCATGGTTACGATGTGTTGCACATGTAAGTGATAGGAAGAAAAATTTTGAGACCTGCAGATATGTAGTCTGGATTTTATCTTGGGAATTGAGGGGGTTCTAGAAATGGAACTTAGAGCAGAAAATCGATCAGATTTGAGTTCTATAAAATCATTTTGCCAACTGGCAGGCTCATGGACTGGAGTGGGGGTGTCATTGGAGTCGGGGAGACCAAATTGAGACAAGAATAGTGAGGACCTGTCTCAAGAGTAAACTGGCTACAGACAGTTGAGGCTAGTTCGGGGACTGAGTTAGCGGATACAATAGAGATAATCATCTCTGCTCCACCACGTGACAAAGCCAGAGAAAATAGGTGTGTGAGCACCCACAGTATATAACTGTAAGTATGAGAAACTCGCTGGAAGTGTTAAGTGTTCCTGAGACTTAAGTAGATTGGCTTCCCATGACAATGGCTGCAAGGCTGAAAATTAGGTGTGTGTATTTGATAAACCTGTAAATGGGATAAGACAACGATAGATTGTGAACCCAGATTTTCAATCTGGCTGTGAAGAGTTTTATTTTTTTCCTTACATCTGACCAAAACTGTTTATTATTCTGAAGATGAAAAGTATTCCATCAGTGTGTTGAGGATAATCATCTCCCTGAGAATTCTAGAACATTCTTAGATGAAATTTCTCAAGATCAACTAAATATGCACAGTAACTTCATGAGATAGAAGAGCATAGATATAGCAAAAGTAAAAGTCGTGTTATTTAAGGATCACAGAAACAATGGTTGACATGAAAATTCTCATCAAGCTAACAGGTGAACACCTTTTCTATGGAAGTGTTTTTTAGTAGGGAAACAGGAAACAGGTATTTTACCTCCTAAATAATAAGGTAAAAACTTCCCAGCATTTGCCTGGGCAATCACTTTGGTCTGCCTGTGAAAAGAAAGGACTTTAGTGTCACACCTATCATCCAGGGTAGGAAGTTTTTGGAGGAGATTTAGATTAGGAGCTCTCTATCTCCAAACCTCCCTATTTTTCACAGGTTTATGTAACAACAATGAGGGATACAAATAGAACCATAGATACTGAGTTACGTTTGTGCAAATCAATTAGTAAGACAGAGTCTTACTAATTACTTGCTGTCATCAAAGAGAGCAATCTGTGAAGTAGCAGACAGGGACACCAAGAATTCTGATTACAGCATGAATTAGAACCTGTCTGAAGAAAGAAGAGAAGGTCTCAGATAAGTTGGTCACACCCCAAGACTCCTGGCTAGTGTCCCCAGTGCCCAGGTCAGGAGTGGTTGGGAGTTAACCAGAATGCCTCAGTTGTAGCCACACGTGTGCAGTATCAATATAGTATCTGATGGGCCGGCCCGGTGGCTTAGCGGTTAAGTGCGCCCGCTCTGCTACTGGCGGCCAGGGTTCGGACCCCGGGCGCGCACCAACGTACCGCTTCTCCGGCCATGCTGAGGCCGGTCCCACGTACAGCAACTAGAAGGATGTGCAACTATGACATACAACTATCTACTGGGGCTTTGGGGAAGAAAAAAAGGAGGAGGATTGGCAATAGATTTTAGCTCAGAGCCGGTCTTCCTCAGCAAAAAGAGGAGGATTAGCATGGATGTTAGCTCTGGGCTGACCTCCTTCACAAAAAAAGAAATATATATATATATAGTATCTGAGACGTGGATTTAATTAAGGGAACTGTGATTTTCATAGCTATATATCATGAATATTACCTTAAATGTATTTGAGTTTAAGAGTAATGTCAGAACATGCATGGTAGCAGTAGTGGGCTGTAGCCTACTTGCTCTGTCAAGAGTCCATTGTGCATATTTCTTCCCAACTTCATGTTAGGTGAAGTCAAATTCATAGCTTGAAATTGGCCATGCTGGAAGTATTTCACCATTGACATCTGCAATTTCTGGGAATCAAGGTTTCTTTTTGTTTTTGAGTGCCAGTTGTTAAAGATTTACCAGCACGCCAACGCATATTGAGGTTTTCAACATAATTTCTCTGAATCCTTTACACCTAGAACAAAGCCTAGTCTAATATGTGGCTATTGAATAAATAGATGGGGAAGAGGAGGAGAGGAGATTTGGAAGAACAAAGAGTGACTCTTCAAGACAATGTTTAAGGAAAGAAATCTGAGTTTTGAGGAGTGCATAGGAGAAGGTATAGTTGAGAATAGAAGATGAGAAAGGTCTTCCAGAGAGAAAGAGGGCTTGGCTGAGACAAATGAAGAACATAAAGAATTAGAAGAATTATAAAAGAGTTGAAAATGACTTGAGGGCCGGTCCCGTGGCTTAGCGGTTAAGTGCTCCGGCTCTGCTGCTGGTGGCCTGGGTTTGGATCCCGAGCGCGCACTGACACACCGCTTCTTCGGCCATGCTGAGGCCACATCCCACATACAGCAACTAGAAGGATGTGCAGCTATGACATACAACTATCCACTGGGGCTTTGGGGGAAAAAAATAAATAAATAAAATTTAAAAAAAATAGAAAATGACTTGAAAACAGAATGCATGTGGACAGTGTCAATAGATGAAGACTAAGGGTTTGATGACAGAAAAATCTGAAAAAGCCATCACTGACCATTCCCAGCTCTAGTCAGTATCTTAGACCAGCAAACAGGAACCGATGGGAAATTATGTAAGAAGTTTCTGCTTCACAATGATGCTCTGAGACATGAGCCTGTTCCTGAGCAGTCACCCCTCATATTAACTTTTTAAAAAGTTTTAGTGAAGTATAATTGATATGTAAATAAAGCACACATTTAATGTATTCATCTTGATGAGTTTGGGTATACATATACCCATGAAACCATTACTACAATCAAGGTTTTAAACACCCATCACCTCCAAAAATTTTCTTTTGTGTTTGTGTTGTGTGTGGGTATGTGTGGTAAGAACACTTATCATGAGATCTGTCCTCTTAATATTTTAAAGTGCATAATACTATATTGTTAACTGTAAGTACTGTGCTGTACAGCTTATATCTAGTACTTATTCACATTGCATATCTGAAACTTTATACCCATTAAGAAAAAATTCCCCATTTCCTCCTCCCCCCAGCTCCTGGAAACCATCATTTTATTCTCTGCTTCTATGAGTTTGACTATTGTAGGCCTTCATATAAGTGGAATCATTCAGTATTCATCCTTTTCTGACTGGTTTATTTCACTTAGACTATGTCCTCTAGGTTCATTGGTATTGTCTATTGTGAATACCACTGCAATGAACATGGGGAGCAGGTATGTCTACTAGATCTTGATTTCAATTCTTTTGAAGAAACATTTTTTTTTTAGAAAAGAAACATAAAGACTGATTTTTAAAGTCTTCTGTTCCAGATTTAGTGGTCACAAAGTAATTTGATGCTGTTCAGAGTCTTGTGAGCTATCAAGACCCAGTGAACTATTTTCCTTATTTTTGAGGTTTTCTGGTGAGCTACTCTAAAGACCATGCCCAGAGACTTACAGCTGACCTGCAGCCAGTCCCAGACATATGACTAGATGGAAGCATGCCCTTGCTATTCTGATGTTTCAGTCAAGAACTATAGATGACATGCTGGCTTCTGGTAAACTGTTAAAAAAAAAATGATAGACAAAGCACATTTCCCCAAGTGTTGTGAATGGTGGAAACTCTAGAGATGAGAAGGGCAAGAGGAAAAATTTCAGTCCAACCCAGCACTGGAGCACTAGAGACTTTCTCATTCAACATCCGTTTTATACAATGGAGGAAAATGAAGGTCAAAAAGGTAATTTCATTGGAGACATTTCCTATATTGAGGTCTCTGTACTCCTCTCACCAATTTTGATTCTTCCCTTTATGCCTGGAATGAGGTGCAGTGAAATGAGTTGGATAGTGGTTGATGATGGCTTTTGGAGTCATAACTACCTGAATCCACTCCACATCCTAGCTGGCCACCACTGTGGAAATTTTATGACCTCACTGAACCTTAGTCTTCTCATTTATAAAATAAAATGAGGAATAATAGGATCTATTTAACAATATTACTGTGAGAATTAAATGAGATCAATAGGCGGAATGGTTGGTGTAGTCTAGGGCATATGATCAAAGCTCAGCATGTGTTAATTATTATTTTTGTTGCTGTGAGATGATGATGATGATGATGATGATGGTGATTTGATTTTAACTTAATCTTTGTATAATGATGTTTTAATGGTTGAAATGTTTTGGCAATTGGCAAGGACTTTTAAAAAATATGTTTGCAATGTATACAATATATAAAATCACAGGAAATAACGTGCTTTCAATTTATTTCAACTGATGTTTGAGAGTCTTGACACCAAGCCATTAGCTTCTCTCTGAAGAAGTACTACAATTTGATGAATAGCTTAAGATTTTTAATCAAGTCTTCTCTGTCATTGGACTCAGGTGAAGTTTTATGGGAGGGAATGACACAGAACGTTGCAGTAAAATCAAACAAGTGTCACCTGATAATTAAACAGATTAATCACTTTGACCACCAAAGCAGTTGACCACCATGACTACAGAGCATTAAGACTTAGCAATTCATGATTAAAAGTCAGGAGTGTCATAAAAATCAGTGTCTGTGAATGTTCCAAAGAAGACTCATTTAGCTCCGTAATATGGACCTCTCCAAGGGTTCTGGAACGTAGTTGTCCATCACCTGCTTCTCATTCACTGCAGGAAACAGCCACCAGAGAGAAGATGCGAATCTCCAATGGTTCCAAAGAAACCATCTGAATGACAAATGTCTTGTATGTCAACTTCCAGATCTTGAGGCTGCTATTCATGCCCACTAACTGGCCTCTTTTTTTCTGCTTTTGGCCGTCTCCAATCCATTTTCACACAGGGGCCAGTGGAGTCCTTTAAAAATGTGACTGGGTCTTGTTATTCACTTGCTTGAAGCCATCTGATGAACTTCTATTACGCTTTAAAATAAATCCAAATCCTTTACATTGACCTTCAAGGCACAGCCTGATCTGTCTCGGCTCACCTCTCCAGCCTCACCTCAGACCTCTCCACCTTTATCTCTGCCCTCCAGATATTAATCATTCTTTCAAAGGCTCAGACACAACTCTCTCTTTCTATCGTCAAAACTCACAGCCTTTGTCCTATAATGCTCTGCTCTGTCTCTTTGTGTGACTGGCTCCAGCTCATCCTTTAGATCTCAGCTTAATGTCATCCCCTCAGTGAGCCTTAGTGGACTGTTCCCCTGGGTATTCTTCATCCCTGTTTCTTTGCTTCAAAGCAACTCACATTTTAAAAATATTTTTTACTTATCTGTTTGCTTGTTTATTACCTGTTTTTGACAACTCTATGAGAAAAGGATTTGGTCTGTTTTGCTTGTCACTATGGACCCAGGGTATTGTAATGCCTAGTAGTTATTAGATAATCCACAAATTAATAATTATTAGTCCTAATGCTATAGTTAACATTCATTGAACGTTTACAATGGTTCAGGTACTGAGCTAAGCACTGTGTATGGATGTTTTCATTTATTCCTCACATCAAGCCTATGAAGACTGCAAATATCATGTCTATTTATTGATGAGGAGACCGAGGCAAAGAGTGTTTATGTATTTAACACAAAGTCACAGAGCTAGTGTCAGCAGAGCAGGATTCAAGCTCAGGCAGAGTATAGGATCTTAATCTTTACCTTGTGATTGAATGAGTGGATGCAAGTTTCTTGACCATATCTGATTGGCTTACTTCCACTGGGTCTTTGATACTTGGCTTAAGCATCAGTCATTCAGTGAGACCCCTTCATTCAGTCTGAAATGGTGCCTCTCCTGTGATCTTTGTCACTCTGAATTCATTTCAAACTGAGCATTTGTCACATTATTTTGCTATTGAATAGTTATCTGTCTCCCCCACAACACCTAGAATTCCTTCTTGGTGGAGCTGTCTCTTTTATTCCCTTTTTCCTCTATTTGTCCTCCACACAATAAATAAATTTTGAACACATACTCTATCCTAATTTTATTTTAGGTACTGGGAATATGACAATGAACAAAACAGATAAATTCCCTATCTTATAGAGCTTATAATTCATGGGGGAAGGGGGCAGACATTAATCATGTAAACCATTGAATAAAATAATTTTAAGTAGTGATAAATTTTTTGAAAACAAAAAATAGTGGAATGGAATAAAGAGAGGCCAGGAGAGAGGGAGCTACTGTAGACAGGGTGGTCAGGGAGGCCTTCTCCAAGGAAGTGACATTTGAGCTAAGACTCAAGGCTGAGAAGATCTGGGGGAAAAGTTTTCCCACAAGAGAGCACAACTCATGTCCTATGTGTAGAGCTCTGTGGAAGTCCTAAGCTGAGAATGACTAGGCCTGTGCCAAGAAAAGAAAGCAGATATAATGGGCTCAGGCTGTGAGTTACCTCAGATCTGTTTAGCCTCATTTGTCCCTGGGTGTGATGGTCAATTTTATGTATCAAATTGACTGGGCCACAGGATGCTCAGATATCTGGTTAAACATTAATTCTGGGTATATCTGTAAAGGTGTTTCCAAAAGAGATTAGCATTTGAATCAGTTGAATGAGTAAAGCAGATGGCCCTCCCCAGTGTGGGTGGGCATCACCCAATATGGAGGGCCTGAGTAGGTGAGGAAGGTTGAATTTGTTCTCTGCCTGTCTAGTTGAGCTGGGATATCAATCTTCTCTTGCCCTCAGCACTCCTGTTTTTCAAGTCTTCAGACCTGAACTGAGATCTGTACCGTCAGCTCTCTGGCCCTTAGGCCACCAAACAGCAGACTGGCCTTCCTAGGCATGCCGCTTGCAGATGGCAGAAGGTGAGGCTCCTCATCTTCCATAATAGTGTGAGCCCACACCTTATAATAAATCTCATCCTGGACCTATTGGTTCTGTTTCTCTGGAGAACCCCAATTAATACATCAGGCCTCAGCTTGATGTGTCTCTGTGGCGAACTTGGTCATATACCATCTTGAGTTGCTCTCCTTCTTTCCCCGCTTCATGTCCCATGTTTTTCTTATTTTTAGTTCCCTGGGATGGCACACTCAAATGAAACACTGCTGTGTAAGATTTTGCCTGACCTGTTTTCTAAGAAGCTGGAACAGAAAGCCAGCCTGGTAGGATCATAGTGAAAAAGGGAATGAGAGGCAGGAGATGAAGTTGAGAAGATGGATGGGTTGGATCCTATAGGTCTTGTGGGCCTGGGCAAGGGATTTAGACTTTATTCCAGTTGCAAGCCATGAGAAGGTGATAGCATGATCTTATTTATATATTTTTTAAAAGATCACTTTGGCTATTCTATGGGTAATAGTTTTTCACTAGCAGAGTTCATGCTGTGCATCAGGCAATCAATACATGTTTGTTGATTGATTGCATGAATGTATGTCCTCCATAATGAGTTTTATTCTCCTGGTTAGGCTGGGTCAAACCGTTTATCTCATGTATGGACTCACTCATTAATAAATGTTTGTGGTAAAGACTCAAACAACATATACACATTTTTATTTCACCTAGCAACCTTTCCTTTCATCTCGTAAACTCCCTTTGCTCTTATAACCCCTCGTTCCCTCCCCTTAGGCACCATTTTTATTGAGCTTGGGTTAAGAGCTTGCATTGTTAACTTAAATTTAAGTTATTTAAGAGGTGATTTAGTAAGACTTAGCATTTCTGAAATTGTTCTGCAGCTGAATTGAAAAGAGGAATGTTCTTTTTGTCAAGTAATTAAACTTTGAATATTTCGTGGGGCAGTCTCTTGCATTATCTCTGCTGACATGCACTGTGAAGTAGAATTGTGGCCACTTATAATGGGAGAGCTAAGAATTTAAGCCTTTCCACATAAGCCTCCAGGCCTTTTCTTTCCATTGAAGATAATTGTGCATTCTACAAGTTGTCAATCTCAAGGAAGGATATTATTAATCTTCTATGAAAGCCAGAGTTCACACTTGACTTGGTGGGGGGTGGCGAAGAATGGCCAACAAGTAGAAGGCAGAACACCAGTTGCCTCTTCCCCACAAAAGCTGTCATATTCCCCATATTCTTGGTAAAGCCTTTTATAAATATTCAGAGCCAAAGCAGAAATAATGAACAATTTTGTAAATTTCATACTATTATATTCCTTAGCTGATTATTCATAAGGTCCTGCATAATTTTAATACATTCCACCCTATCTTTCCCTCTACCTGTCTAAAACCCCCATTCTACTCCTCCCTCAATATTGAGAGACGTGGCAGACCAGACAGGAATGGTCTTGCCATTAGAAACTGCAGTGCTTGCTAAGCATGGTCCTTAAATCAGAGTTAATCCAAGTCAGTTCTGAGTGGGAGCCAAAAGTCAGTAGCTGAAGAAACCAAAAGAAAATCCCAAGACCAAAGGCTTAAAAAGAAGAATATAAATGTAAGAAGGAGTTGAGGGACGGGAGCTGGGGATGAAGTGAAGTCAAATAAGAACGGACAGAGACTACAAGTATTGAGTTGGCACGATTGCCTCAATATCTCATGGTGTGTGCATTTGTTGGGTTGAGTTGAATTGAAGTTTCATACTGGGGACAGAAATCCTCCAATCACTCTTGCAGTGGATGTTCCAGTTATGCCCATAAAGGCCCTCAGCGGGTCACTGCCTCTGCCTCTCTCTTTCCACCTGAAGACATCCTCCTCTAAGCATAAACAGGATTCTTCCCCCTAGTCTAGTCTTGGTATATTACCATCAATATGGATTTTCCAATAAATGTGTGTTGAATTCAATGGTATAAAATGAAATGCAATTTTGTATATTTTTGTGTATATGTACATATGTGTGCATTTACATCCTATCCTCATGTTTGCATTTACATCCTCATCCTCAAACAATTTAAGTTGGTTAAGTTAAATGCATTTCTTTCCCCCCAAATCTTCATACTAATACTCCACTCTTTACTTTCCGATCTCATTCAAGATGAGGTTACATTGCTAATTGCCAAAAATATATTACCCAACCTGAAAGAGGGCTACTATTTTCAAGGTTTATGAAACACTATAATATAAAGTTAGATATATAACTGTATATATATCTCACCATTTTCCACATTTAGATGGCTAGTAGAATTAAAGAAAATATAAAACTTCAATAAAACAGATCAATATTTGCATAAAAGGACTGCAATTCAACTCAATATGTACATATAAATGTAAATATTTGCATAGTCAACTCCATAGCTGGGTCAGGAACTTCCCTTTTAGGACTCCTTCAAACTCTCTGTCATTCGTTTTGATTACCAAAATAGACCCTCCATGAGACTAGGCAGAGTCTCATTAATGCATCCTATTTGAAAATCAGTGTGGAATATTTGAAAGAGCATAAGATTTGTGTAAGAATTGAGTTCAAGTCTTGGCTAGATCGCTCACAGCTGTGGAGCATTCCTTCTTTCCTGTATTGATTTTTAAAGTACTAATTGAGCATCATTTTATGTCCAAGATTCCAGGGACGCAGCATTGAATGATTGTACGAGTCAGGCTTTGGCCAGGAACATGGTAATGACTATAGATATTTCAAGCAAGAGAAATTTAACACAAAGAATTAGATAACATTATCGGAAGGTCTGGAGGATTTTTAAAAAACTGGGATGGGTATTCTTACCCAGAGCTCAAGAACTGCAGAAAGCTGCTGTCAGTGTAGCAGGGCGTGGACCCTAATTTGACACTGCTGCTGCAAGAGCCCATGCAGCTACATAACAGCTGCAGAAACCCATCATCTTCTGATGTTACTCCCACACAACTACCACTGTTGCTGCAGAAACCAGCATGCACAAGACTACACTAGTCTGCTGTGGCTGCTCTTTCCCAAACAGAGCAACATGTGCCTCTCTCCTACCTTCTAATAACATGTCCTTGACTCCCATTAGCAGTACCAAAACCAGAACAATGCTGGCAAGAAAGCCTGGGAAGTGTAGTTTCTGGTCTTCCAGTCCCGATAGTACGAGAGAGTGTAGATAATGTCACAAGCGGTTCTGCATTGTTAGCAAAAATTATGGCACCACTATGACACCATAATGGAGACAATGCCTGACACTTCATGGAGAAAAGTTTAGAACCCAATGGATTGTACAGATAATTAAACAGATAAAATGTAGAGCTATCCCTAACTGAATTCTCATAGTCTCACTATCCAAATATTTGCCATGACAACTTGCAGAATTTTTGTATGAATTTCACTGTTCAACATAAACAAATAAGCAAAACC
The DNA here is from genome assembly GCF_057802395.1 of Ceratotherium simum simum. NCBI lineage: Eukaryota > Metazoa > Chordata > Mammalia > Perissodactyla > Rhinocerotidae > Ceratotherium > Ceratotherium simum. The sequence continues at coordinate 11,193,492 of NC_141907.1, forward strand.
TGTATCTGTATGCTATAATTCAAGTTATATGCAAATCCTGGCAATAGAATGTGGATCACACTGCAGTAATATCTCAAGTGTTCTCTTAAAAGGACATAATTTAGTGCTCATGTTATTTAAACATGATGTAAAATATTGCTACCATTTCCCCAATATTAAGTTAAAATGTTTCCTAAGAAGCTGGAAGAGGAAAAACCACAATGCCAAAGCTTTAAAAGAAATTATAGATCACTTAGACAAAATGATTGTTGTAAATAATCATCATTATAACATAGGCAGAGGTACCGTATTAAAAATTGCAATTATAAGCTCAATATCTTGTTATCATTAGCTGTATAACTATAAGCAAAAGAAACAAAAATAGAAGCTTACATTTAGGTTTTCTTATTATTCTCATTGCTTGGCCTATGACTTTGAATGTTGATTTACAGGCATCTATCTACTTCCTGAATAACAAGCTCCAAGAACAAAGGACATCAACTCCTCACCTTTGGACATGGGCAAATCTGAGGCATTCTTTCACTCATTCTTTCACCAGCTCCATCCCCATCTCTTCATCATCATTTAACAGCCACAGTGTCTACATCCTCCCCCTGTCTTTTCTTATCACCAAACCTCATTAAGGCAACTCTTCAATAGATACATAACAATTTTTTAATGGTATTGTTTATTGGTTTTATTTTGCTAAGCACTATTTTCATTAATCATGAACTTTAACATATTTTTTGGTTTGTTTTCATTGTAGTAGACATTGGTTGCAGTAAAGGAAGAAAATGTAGTTTGTGTCTGATACACACAGTATCAATGTAGACTACACCTGTGATAGTGAGTGATGGGCTGGACACCAATAACATTTGCCCTGAGCTGGACAGACATAACTCTTCTTCCAACTTAAAGAAAATAAAGCACGGGCTCAAGCTATCCCCAAATATGCCATCCAACACAATTTTAGGAACAGATTAAATTTGGATAATGAGTCATGCTTTTAATAACAAAAAATGTTTATTGACTATTTAGAATGGGAAAAACAATGTTTTGAAGAGGGGGCCCAAACTATCTGAACTAAGATCTGAAAGATAATTTTGGTTATACAGGCAAAAGAGAGAGGGGAGCTTGGCATTGGGAATAGTCAAGGAGGAGATGCATTCCTCTAGGTAGAAGAAACAGCATGTGCCAAGGCCATAAGCAAGAGAGAATGTTTTCTGCTCGAAGTTCTGAAAGAGACTGAATATAACTGGAAAGTAGAATAGAAGGAAAAGAGTAGCAAGAGGAAAACCTACAGAGGTAGACAAATTGAGGATACTTTATTAGTCATGTTGAAGAATCTGGACTTCATCCCAGGGGCAAGGGAATGCTCTGAAGGATTTAAGTAGGAGAGTAATATTGTCAAGTTGAATTCTAAGAAGAGTATATATATATATATATTTTTTAATAATTTTATTTATTTATTTATTTTTCCCCCAAAGCCCCAGTAGATAGTTGTATGTCATAGCTGCACATCCTTCTAGTTGCTGTATGTGGGACGCGGCCTCAGCATGGCCAGAGAAGCGATACGTCAGTGCGCGCTCGGGATCCGAACCCGGGCCGCCAGCAGTGGAGCGCGTGCACTTAACCGCTAAGCCACGGGGCCGGCCCTAAGAAGAGTATTTTATGTGCTCTGTGGAACCTGGATTGGAGGGTACAATACTGCAGTGGGAAGAACCATTAGCAACTCATTGCAATAGCTTACCAGACCTCCATTTTCACTTAAGTGAAAGTTATACTACTTCCCAAGTACCATTTGTAGTCATCATCTTTCTATCTTTGGTCTTTGCTAAGTTCGACATTATTTATTTTCATTTATGTTTGATCAGTAAACTAAATCATTGATATTTCCTCCTTATAAATATTTACTGTTTTGCATAAATGTACATGCATGGTTTCTTGGAGTTCATAGTTTACTGGCCTAAAATTACGCATGCTGATAATATCCAACATATATTGAGCACTTGCTATGTACAATGCCTTGTGCTAAGTGCTTGGAATGAAGTTTCTCATTTAATCCTCATAAAACCCTTTGGATTATTACTATGCCCTTTCTACAGATAATAGGTCTGAGTCTTAGAGGTTGCAGCATTTGCTCAAGGTCATGGGATTAGTTTCTCATGATCCTGAGCCCCAACCCAGGTTGGCTAGATACTAGGGTCAAAGGTTTTATCTACCAATGGACATCTGACTGAGTGCTGTTCTTTTTTCTGTCACTCAACATGGATACATCAGAAGAACATGAGAAAAGTAGCTCCCAGAAGGAACACAGACTTGGGAAACAATTAGAGACTCTGTGAAGACATGTTCCAGTTCCTCAAACAATGATTGAGTATATGGCAACACTCTATTCAGGGCAGATCTTCATTTCTCTCTCTAACTTACCATTTACAGGTGAAGAAGTGAGCTGACTAGATTTGCTTGAGCTAATTCAGCTAGTCTGTGGTAGAAGTGACATTCAGAATCTCAAATATTCAACTCTTTCCATTTTGTTCCTTTGTAGATGGAAAAGTTCAAGTGTTTCAGAGCCTTGGTAGTTTTTTAAAACCACTTGGGCTGGTCCCATAGTACAAAGACACATAAGGTGAGATCTCCAACTTGATGAACTCACAGTGCTGCCACGTTTATACATACTTTCCTTCCTGCTATTCTCCTATTTGCTGATTTCCCTGTTCTCTTCACTCTCTGCAGCAATCACTACTCTTGGCGATGTAGCTTGTGAGGCTTTCAGGACTTAGAAGGAGCTCAAAGCCTTTGAAAATTATTCATGTTATTATTTTTGGGGGCTGAGTGATTCCTTATGGAGATATATTGAAAATAGATGGAAAATACATTATTTTAATCATCCAGCCAAATAAATTCAAGCAAATAGAACTGCTGATGTCTCCTAGAGAATACAGGAATAAATAAGAATTTACTTTACACAGTAGCCCAAGATAGAAGATAATCCTCTAGGTGCCCTGATGATCCTTTGGTAACGTAGGGGTTTGTGATGGACTCTAAGGGCTTTTGCACAGATTGTCATGTTTCTTCCCCTTGAGAATTTGTCTCCATTACAAAGCAGGAGAAATTAAGATCCTAAATCACAAGTAAAAGAGTTGCCATATTCAATACTCTCTAATTCTGCATTCTTTCATGCTCTGACTTGTGGATCTAGCTCTCAGCCACTAATTTGTACATCATTAGATGGAGGTGCAGGTGATAACAACCATTCCTGTAACCCTAAGTGAGCTTGATGTGACTTCTAAATGGCCTCTAGTCCAGATGACTTGCTTCTTTTACTTGGTATTTCAAGGTGATAATTGATTTAAAACAACTAGGACACTTCTGCGATTTATTAATCATATTTTTATATCCCCTGTATTTAGAAAAAATTAACACTAAGTTAAACAGAATGAAAGGGTCATTATCAATCATCCAATCTAATATTTTCTTTTCTCAGTGTTTACAAAAGATGTTGGCATTCACTTCTTTATTAGTTAGAATGCCAAGTATAGACACCTCGATGTATCTGTGGAAAATAGGGCAAAGAAAAGGAATATTTACACCTTCTCAGTGCTTATAACTGAGATTATACAGTGGTAAATTTTACTGTTATGCTATAAATGGATGTCAAGTGGGTCAATCTATTGCTTAGGGAGCAAACTTGTCAAAGAGTTAAGTAAGATAAGCAAGTTAGCTTATTGGACATAATTCTAATAAAAACAATGTAAGCATCTATAACAACAGCAATTATCTATCACTGTGTTCTCTGTGTAAGGCAATAATGTAGTAACTGTATATATTTTCTGTAATCTCTCACTCATGCTTCAAGGTAAATATTAGGCTCACTTAAGAGATAAGTAAATCAAATTTCAGCAAGACCAGGTCTCTTGCTCAAGATCACACTACTCTGGTGAAACCAAGGTGGTACCAAATCTCCTGGACTTCAAAGCCAATGTTCGTTCAACAGACAAGAGCTGCTATAATGATGGATAGGTTTGCTGCCTAGTTGACACCATTGTAAAAAAAAACAACAAACAAACAAAAATACTGCTTATCTAGTGAGACTTTCTCATTTGACAGAGGGATAAAATGAAATACTTAGAAAGGGAAAGAAGTTCACACGCTGGTTAGTAGTAGAGCTAAAAATAGAATCCAACTGTCTAGATTCCCAGTCCAGGGCTCTTCCATGCCCACCTGCCTCTCATCTATGACATGTATAAATCCTAGATGATTTCCTGCAAATCTAACCTGAGACTACTCTAATTCTAGGTTTCCTTCCTATGGTTCATTTTTCTCATTCTAAGAAGCCTGACGCTGAAGAGAGGAGACAGCAAGACTCCAATGCTGCTAACGCAGAAGGAGAACTGGATGAAGAGCCCAGAGGTTGGAGTTCTGGCCCAGCTCTTCAGCCACTTGAATGACCCTGGGCAAGTACCTAGCCCCTCTGAGGTTCACATCTTCTCTAGGTTAGGAGGAGATACTGCCCTTACATAATATCTAGGGTTGTCAAAGAGACCTAGTGATGTAATGAATAAATGAATGAATGAATGAATGAAAGTGCGTTGCAAATTATGAAGCACTGTATGAACCATAATGGTCCACAAGTCCAGGACCCTGTGAAAATGAGATGGGAAGTGCAACAGACCCATACTATGCCCCCCAACCCATTCCCTTGGCTGACATAGTTTAAGCAAAGCTCTAGTGGGCATCTCAACTGTGCCTGCTGCAAGAACTTCTGTTTTTTTTTGCCACAGGGTTCCCTCTAATATATGTAGGGCTTCTTATTCCAGGTGCAGGTGCAACCTGGGAATACGGGGGTTATCCTTGCCCACATCTGTAGTGGACAGAAGTGGAAGAATAAATGCCCCAGATTCCTGTGCTTCAGAGAAACAATTCTGAGTTACATTCTATGTGATTTCTCAGGTGGCCCCTGTGGGGTCAAGCCCCAGCTTCTCACCTCAACATCTAGCTCAACACTCCAGCCTTTATTGACTGTTCTTTTTCCACTAACTCAATTCTTCTCTCCCTGTCTCTACTTCATGGGATCCTCCCTTGTGATGGTTAATTTTATGTGTCAACTTGACCAGGCCACAGGGTGCCCAGACAATTGGTTAAATGTTATTTCTGGATGAGATTAATATTGGAATCAGTAGATTGAGTAAAATAGATTGCCTTTTCCAATGTAGGTGAGTCTCAATCAGTTTGTTGAAGGCTTGGGTAAAACAAAAGTCTGAATAAGAAAGAATTATGTCTCTCTGTCTGATTGTCTTCAAGCTGGGACATTTGTGTTCTCCTGCCTTCAGACTTGGACTCAGACTCATACTATCAGCTCTCCTGGTTCTCCAGCTTGCTGACAGTAAATCTTGGGCTTCTCAGCCCCCATAATAACATGATCCAAGCCATTTTCTTACAGTAAATATCTATCTATCTATCTATCTATCTATCTATCTATCTATCTATCTATCTATCTATCTATCATCTATCCATCTATCTGTCTGTCTATCCATCTATCTAATCTCCTATTGGTCCTGTTTCTCTGGACAACTGAGATTAATATATGTCCTAAATCAAAAACCTGCACCCAAATCATTGTCTCAGGCTCTGCTTTAGGAGGATCTGGAACTAAGACAGGTAAAAAGATTTTTAAGCCCTTTCATTCTGACCAACTGATTCCTTTCACTCTGCAAAAGTTTACATAACTTCTGCTGTGTGACAGGCATTGAACAGGGAGATAGGGGAATACGATAGGCTCCTGACCTTGAGAAATTTGCTGACTAGTGAGGGTGACAGACGTGGAAATGGATGATTGTGTTGCAAAGCAGTGAAGGCCAGAGGGAAGGTGGGCATCCCTGCATCCTGGCCTCATCTCTCTGTCTCTGGATCAGCATTCATCTTCGGCTGCAGCTCCATTTATTGCATTTCATGCCTCCTCAGTACAGACCCCCTCCCCCAGGCTTGGCATAGGCTCCCAGCCAAGACGTCTCCCCTAATGATATTTCTGTGCTTGTGCGCTGACGCAATGACAGCTGTGAAGAATGCTTCATCCCAGAAAGGTCAGGGAACAGCATAATCCACAGACTAACAGCCACTTTGCACAAAATCCCTTACTGAAAAGCAGATTTTAACCTTTTGGTTTCACTAAGGCAGCCTTCAGCTCCTGCACCCTGCTCGGGGCTGGCAGTGATGGGGTGAGGCGGAGGTGGGATTTTTTACAGGAAGCCCCTGTACCATACTCCCCATCCCGCCCTTCCAATCTCTGCAAACCCTGCATCTGGTGTTTTGTACCTGGGTTTATCGGACAACAACTGCCTGATTAAAAGTGACAACTCTGTAGCTCACACTACAGCAATTGCAAGCATGGATATGTCACCCCATGTCTTCCTTCATGCTGTGGGCCAAGATGAAAGGACTCGGCCACTGGGGCCCTGGTCTCTCTAAGGCAACAAATCCCTTTTCTTTTGACCCTTCCGCAAGTTAAATGCCTGCTCCGAGCCAGAATCTACTGGCACTGAGGGTCTGGAGGTAATGAAACTACTTCTACTGCCTTGAGGCTCCCTTAGCCCAGCAGGGAGGTCCGATTCAACACAGGGTTGCAACACATCATGGCCTTCCTCTGTGGACACTCTTAGGAAGTCAGCTGGGGAAATGATTTAGAGAAGCAAGTTTAGGGTCAGGCACATAAAAGTTTGAATCCCACCACCAACACTTACTAGCTTCTGAGTGTGGGCAAGCGACTTATCCTCTCTGAGCTTCCAATTCCTCTTCTGAAAATGGAAGAACAGCCTTAAACAACATCTCTCCTATCCCCCTTCCCCAGCCCCCAAGAAATGATAATTACATGACGTGAAGGAAGTGCTAACCATCGCCATAATGGCAATCATATTACAATATGTAATGTATCCAATCAATATGTTGTATACTTTAAATTTACACAACGTTTTATGTCAAATATATTTCAATTAAAAAAATGGGACAGCAGTATATCTATCTGGTGCAGGAGGGACCAGTGCCTCAGGGGTATCCAAGAGGAAGGGAATGTTGTTCTCTCCATTTCCCACCCATTCTGCCTGCAGTATTCAGAGTCTCTCTCGGCCTTCTCCTGTGCTTCATCATCACACTTGTGACACTGTGTTTTTCCCGCTCCACTCCAGATTGTGATCTTCAACAGAAATTAAGTCATTAAACCACTGGGAGTCTTCGTTTCCCATCTGTAAAATGGGAATAAAATAAAACTACCAGGTTTATCAATCTCGTTGAATTGTTGAGTGCCAAATAGGCAATGGTTGTGACAATACTTAGTAAACTATGAAGCCCTCTAGATGGCTCCTCCTTTTCCACGTGAATAGAGGCTCAACAGAAAAGTAAAAGTTCTGAGGGAATTTTCCTGGGTTGTAAATACAGCTGGTCCCTCCTGAGTTACGTATTTTTGGGGTGTATCTTATATGCTTTGTTTTAAAACATTTTTATATGTTCATATTATAAAAGCAATGTATCCTCAATGTATTTGAAAACACAAGAAAAGAGCTGAGAACAAAACAAAAGCCACCCTTTATCCCGTTCTATGCATCTCATCCTATTAACGGCTTTGTATATATGTATTCCTTCCATAATCTCTGCGTGTTTTGATCTGATCTGGCTTGGTTTTCAAGTTGAATAGCCCTCTACTTGGCTTCTTTGGATAGCCCAGAAATCAACTGAGGGAGGATAGGGGACAGTGAAGCCAGAGAAGGGAAGTGGGTGAACATGTAGCTCCTGATTTTCAGTGAGGTGTAACTGATACTCATGTTTGAGTCCTTCACTTGAATACTAAAGGAGGAAGCTCCAAAGGGGAGAAAGGTATGTCCCACCTCCTCAAAGTGTTTTCAGACAAATCGGAACAGGGCTCCAAGTCTTCCAGCTCAAGTGTCTAAATAATCACTTCACCAGTACAAACTCAGTGGCCCAGAACAGAGGACCTGGACAAACAAAGAGGCTGGAAATGCCAGAGAATGTGTGTGTGTGTGTGTGTGTGTGTGTGTGTGTGTGTGTCTGATTTCTTTCTGCGACTTCAGGAGAACACAGTAAGAAAATCACAGTGAGCCTCAGGAATAAGGGAGAGACTGTTCATCTGCAGGAAGATTCAGGGGGGAAAAAAAAAGTAGAAGAGTTATGAAAAGGCCCTGGAGCTAGCTTAGAAGAAGATTAAAGACAAAAGACTTCTAGATCAGAGGTTGGCTCCAGAGCTCTTGAGAGTGCATGGACTTGAACATCTCTACCTTCTCCTCAGCTCAGGGGCCTTCACCTGAGGCCCAAGAATCTCCACAAACTACAATAGAGTGGGAGAAGCTTTGGCTCGGTCACCAACAGAAATCACAGATCTTTTCCTCACATTACAGTTGTTTCAAAATTGAAATTGTAAAATATCACTACTCTTATACTACAGGAGTTATTAAATCCACCACTAGATCATGTTATTCAATATATTAACAAAGACACATATATATTACTATGTCACAATTTTGTTGTTATTTTTAGAGTTTTGATAACTGGAATTCAATATAATTGGTTTCACTTGTAATTCTTTTATTATATTTAGTGCAGTAAAAACATTATTTTTAAAAAGAGTCCAAAATATAGACCATAGTCCAAAAGGGATCCATGGCGTAAAAAAGCGAAGAACCCCCACTTCAGTGACTACAGGAGACCTGGAGAGATGCTCACAGCGGCTTCCAGAGTCAAAGCAGAATAGTCCAGATGCTTTTGGCTGTACGAAACAGAAATCTGGCCTCTGATTTAGCAACAGGGCTACATATTACCTCAAATAACTTTAAATCCAGAGGTAGAGCTGGCTTCAGAACGGGTTAGTTCAGTAGATCAGAAATGACATGAGTGGCCCAGGTTCTACAGGTATCTTCACTCTGCCACCCACAGTGTCAGCTTGGTGACAAGATGGTTTCCCCACGGTCATGACTTGGCTTCAGGAGCAATCGGGCTATTGTGTTGTCTTTGTTTACACCTAGTACGAGACTGAGAAACCCCTACTCTGTTGCTTTCTCTTACAAGTGTGGGAAAATGTTAAAATCTCCAGCAACTTCTCCTGACGACTCAGTGGCCAGAATTCAGTCACATGCCTTTTCATCAATCAATAATAAACAAGAATGATATGATTAGCAGAGATGGCTTGGGCTAACTAGAAACACACACCGCTCCTCCCAGGTCTAGAGTCAATTCCCAAATTGCGTATTGTGGCTACACAATGGAAAGGGATAGGAATGAATCCTGTGTGGTCCACCACAGTATCCCTGAGCTTTGCAATCGTCATTTCATAGTCTGCAGAGTAATGTGTTGGAGATGCTGGGTTTGGCTATTTAAACATCTGCTACAGCATTCTGCTAAGAGTTTTTGCACGCAGGAGCACCAGGAAGGGCAGTGAGTAAATGAGCAGAGTGCTAGGTGTGGACTCAGGGGAAGTAATATGTGTTATTATTCTCATGGAAGTAGTAGAGGTTTGTGCAGTTTTCCAACCAATGTATCCAAAATGAGTTAGAGGTAAGCAGAGACACTGACCCCCAACCATCAAAGGCCACTGGACAGGGTCCAAGGCAGCTGAAGTCCCAGGACAATTGCCTCCAACCACGAGCAAACTCCTCCATGTTCCCCCAGTGTGCCTTACAAATGTTAGTTGTATTTTATGCACATGCCAAGAAAGAGGCAGGGAAGCACTGGCTTAGCAATTGAGTATGAAGACATTAGGGCAAGACTGCTTTGGTTCAAATTTGAGCCCCACTAACTGTGTAGCTTCTCTATACTTCAGTTTTCTCATTTGTAAAATAGGAATTACAATCACAATGATCTTCTCACCAAGGTCATAGTGTGTTTTAAATGAGTCATTACATGCCTAGTATGTTTTTAAAGTGTCTGGCATGTAGAAAGCATTAAGTAAATCTTATCTTTAAAAAAAGATCTCCCTACCACTCTTCCTTCCTCCAACTAGGAGACTAAAACAATGCAGGATCCATTATGTCAGAAATGTGTCTAATCCAAGTGGTACACGTCTTATGTGCTCAACAGATATTTTCTGAACACACACAAAAACCTATGAATTAGCTCAGCCCAGTCTTTTCACTGGTGGGATGGGCAGCTGTGGTGTTTAGACATATAAAGTATCATGAGTTTAAGGCTGAACTTGAGGTTGTAATTGCTCTATTCTGTGCACATACATGAACACATACACATACCAAAAATAAAACAAACATACAAACAAAAGCTCACTATCAACAACAAGGACAGCACAAATAATCGTATCCAACCTGGATTCTCAGGGCATTACAGGCAGTGGGTTGTAAAGGAGATTGCATGACCGCTAATACCTGGATATTGATATTACAGGCTGACTGTAGAAAGCCAGCCTTCTCCCTGCCCCAGCCTTCTGCACCGCAACTAAACTAGGTGATTTCTTGATTAGCCAGGGGAGTGTCACATATGCTTAAGAGCAAACATGTCCACATTCCTCTTCTCCAGCTCCCATGCCAGGTTCTCCCCGAGACACTTGTGCTCCCTTCTTAGAACCCCCGTCACTGCTGCCTCCCTGGAAAACTGATGCCTTCCTAGGCTACTTGGCCTCAAAGCTGCAAAGCCGTTGAGGAGCCAAACAGCACTGCATTCTCTCATGACCCCTGTATGGCAGAGAAGGCCCCTTTGAGAAGGGCCTTCTTTGTGTCACCCTTTGTTACCTGGCCTCTGAGGTGACACAGCTTGTCTCTGAGCATCATGAGGTCCAAACGGCCCCTTCAGATTTTTTCTGTATATTCTGTATCTCTAAGGGAACAGACAACATTCTGCATTTCTGTGTCTTTCTCCAGGCTATTCTCCTTTACATGGATACACCCACACAGATCCTTATTTATTCCTGAAAATAAAATAGATAATTGATGGCCTGAGGGAGTGGTCAGGCTTCTCACACCAATATCTACATTGTTCCACCCCACACTGTTCTTCCTGTTCACTGCTGCTGAGCTATATATAGATGACTAACTACCCATGTAGTGAGGGGAGGAAGAAAAATGGTGGTTCCGGAAAAAATTCAAAATGGTAGTTTTATCAAGCAGCAAGAAAAGTATTCACAGGAGAAGCCATATTGTCTTCCTGCTAGGAGTGCTGAGAGTATGGAGTATAAATTGGCAAGTGTTGACGGATTAATGATGATGGCATCTGCTAGGAACAGGTGGTGGCTTCCAGGAGATGCTCCTGGAATTGGGAAACACCTCCCCCCACTGCCACACACACACACACACACACACCTGAGCTTCTACTTCCTATCTTCTCTTCCGAGGGTGTGAAATTAGGATGCCGCATGCAATCCAAAAAGAAATAGCTGCATGTCATGCTGATCTTGATATTGTAGTCACGCATTGTCTCTGTTAATTCAATCTTTCTCTGTTCTTGTGTTTTCCTATATTGTGTGTATCTGATTATGAGAGAGGAGGGAGGGGGTGGCCTGTTCTGTGTAACAGGTACTTCTGAGATAGTGAAAGAAATGTCAGATGATATGACATTTCTTGAAGCTAATAGCCTGGGAAGCTCAGGCAAGCTGAAGAAGGTAGTTTCACGGAAAGCAAGGCTGTAATCCCCTTGACTTCAGCAGATGGCCATGCTCTTGACTGATATTAAAAAAAAAAAAAAAAAAAAACAATCGCAGTTTGGAATCCTTCTCTTCCTCTCTCCCTGAAAGGCTAGCTTCTTAAAGGATAAGGGATAACCTTGATCTGGGCTAACACTGATATTGAGTTAAAAGTGGAGAGAAGTGACCCATCTGTTTATTGAGACATTAAGAAGGGAAGTAGGTTACCGAAAATTTTGGTCTCAACCGAGAAGTGGTATGCGTTTGTGTGGATGGGTTTAATGTGCGTATCTTCAGTACCTTCCCAAATCCTTTCCTAACACGGGGATGACCCCTCCCAGTTTTCTGTATGGGTTGCAGTGTCATCTTATCGTCCTGCAGCGTCCACTGCCGATGTCCATCATGGGGCCTCTGTCCTGCTGAACGCAGCTGTCTTGCCCTTGTGATCACTATTTTATCTCAATCTGGCCTGGAGGACCGGATGAGAGTGTTAGCGTCTCCACCTCTGAAAATGAACAGAAGTTATCTAACCTTGCTGGATCTCTGACTCCTCACCTTTAAAATACAGAAAATATCAATAGGTAATATTTACTGAACACTCATTCCTGGCAGGCACTTTTTAAAGCATTTTACAAGTGTTCACTCATTTAATCCCTCTCTCAGATTTGTGGGAAATGTTAAGTGAATGAATAGATGTAAGTGCTTCTGACGTTGTGTGGAATGTAGCGAATTCTTCTGCTATGACTGCTACTAGGAGTACTGCAGTTCCTTTTTTGGTTGTCCTGTTAGTCTACCAGGGCTGCCATAACAAAGTACCACCGACTGAGTGGCTTAAACAACAGAAATTTATTTTCTCACAGTTCGGGAGGCTGGAAGTCCAAGACCAAGGTGTTGGCAGAGTTGGTTCTTCTGTGGCCTCTCTCCTTGGCTTGTACATGGCCATCCTCTCCCTGTGTCCTCACATCATCTTCCCTCTGTCTGTGTCTATGTCCTAATCTCCTCTTCTTATAAGGACACCGTTCATATTGTATTAAGGCATGCCCTAATGACCTTATTTTTCCTTAATTACCTCTTTAAAGGCCTTATCTCCAAATATAGTCACATTCTGAGGTAGTGGAGGTTGGAACTTCAACCTATGAATTTGGAGGGTGGCATTCACTTCCGCCCATAACAGTTACAGTTCATGCCTTTGCCCCTTAAGTTCCTCCTGTGAAACTCCAGAGGTGACTTTATAATAAGACTTCAATGAAAGTTGAGATTGAAAATAAGAGAAAGATAAAGAAAAGGACTATAGAAAATGACTCAAACTCAGCTTGATGGGACTGGTTTTAGCATCCTCAGGTCACCTTCAGAAGGTTCTTAAAGGCTGACTACATAGGATCTTGGCAACTTGCTGCCATCTCATCTTTCCCAGTCAAAAGCATCCTCTAGGATGTCGGTTCCAAGGGAAGTTAAATTCTGACCCAAGTCCATGAAGCCACAGAGAAGAAAGGAAGTAATACTTTCTCATGCTATTCTAAGGTTATCTTCTCCAGTTCTGATTTCTTGATTCGGGAGGTAAAATTTCCCAGGATGATAGAGAAGATGAGTGTCCATTTCCTACATGAAAAATCCCATTCATCCTCATGGGTCTTATTCTTTGGCCCTGACAATGCAATCATAGTAAAACTTAATAGGCTATTCTGAATTATTCTTTATTAAAAGACATTGTCAATGTGAAACATGCTTTGAAATTTATTTTATATTCCGATATTCTCTTTTGGCAAATTGTTTTACATTATTTTTTTCTATTTCTCTGTAGGATTTCTTTAAGCCTATCCTCCTGTCCCTGGCTGTGTTTTCAGTCATATTTATTTAACTTTGTTAGTTTTGTAGTTGTTATTTCAAATATGAATCTCAACTTTGCAGTGGTTTTATTTTTCTCTTCCATTATCTTACTTTTTTCTGATCTATTTTCATTCTTTAACCTTATTCTGTTGTCTTATCACTTTCTTTTTCCTTTGATATCTAAGATTTATCCTTTAAGGTTTTTTTTTTTTTTTTTCAGAGAAACTGTTTTCAGGTGATTCTGGTGTCTAATTCTTTGACATTTTATAGAGTAATTCTGATAAAGTTTACCTGTTTTATTTTGCTTATATTGCTTTCAATAACATTATTATTTTAATTTCAGAGCATATGCATAAGTCCTAAACCAGTTCTTTTCGAATTACTTGCCCAAGATCACACAGCAAGTAAGTAGTAGAGTTGGTGTTTGGACTTTTAATGTCATGGAAGGCAATTTTAGAAGACCCTCTGAGTGGGAGAGTCTGGGACTCACCATTCGGGATATTTTTTCACTCTGATTTGGCTGCACCACCTCCTACTGCAGCTACGCAAAGTTCTGAGTCAGTTATTTGCTCCCAGCAAGAGAGAAAGCTGGCAGAAGGCAAAGGGCTGAGAAAGTCAACACCTTACAGTTTGATTAATGGTCTACATCATTCTTCAATCAATGTGCTCCGGCCTAAGGGCATGTATTCCTCTAGTTTGAGTATTCAAGGAGTTTTTTTTTTTTTCTTTTTAGTTTTAAGGCTCACAGTGAAGTTTTGGAAATCTCAGGTTCTCTGTGTTGTCTGCTTTTCTTCTCTTTTTCAAATTGCCCCTGAGTGGCTGCTTCAATAATATTATTGTTAATAAAGTTGACATATCTTCATGGCTCTTCCTTCTGTCTCATTTCCCAAGTTGCTCTGTGGTCTATCTGTAGGGTATATTCTCTTCTATCCATCCAGCCCTCTTATATGCTAATTAAAGGATCATTGGAGGGGTCTTTCAATATTGTGACAATTATTCTAGAAAACCATACATCTATCCATATATTTGAAGAGGCTCTCATTGTTCCCATTTTAAAATACTTTATTTCAGACATTCTTTATGTTTTGAGATTTGGAGTTGTGGCTAACTACCCCCTTGTGTTATTGAAGATGGGATTTTACTCTCTTTTTTTTACTCTTTCTAAAATTATTTTGATGGATTTCCCCAGAGAGGGGAGTGGATACACATTTTTAATTGTCCCAACTGCTCTTCATTCTTACATATAATTTCTTTGTTTTACGACAACATTTCCCTGAAATATATTTATTTCTCTTGGTGTGTTCATATAATGTGACATTTCTTCCCACCCCAGCAATTAGCATATTCATAATTAATGGTTGGTAAATGATAATACCAGATATGAGCAATCTGGAGAACCAAGAGAAGGCATTATTTTTTCCTAATCACTCTTCCAGGATAAGATGAAAACTACAAGCTTCATGAAGGCCAGGGCTTTGATTTATTACTTGCCATAGCACCATTGCTTAGGCTAGTGCATGAGATATAGTAAATCTCAATAAATTTTTGTTGAATGAATAAACAAAGTCCATGCCTACAGGTCCTTACTGCTATCTTCATAATCTCAAGTCTACATCGATTGCAAACAACTCCTCAAAGAAAAAGAACAAATATAATTCACAGGAAAAAAATTATAAGCTTATGTTAATCTAAAATCACTCAGAAAAAACACAACCTTTTGGTCCAAAGAAAAAACTTGGTCTCCAAAGTCCACTTTCTGCTAAAAAATATACCCAACTTATGTGACCTGTAAGGACTCTCTGATTCTAGGTGATCAGGTTAATTTTGGCCTCAGTATCTCTCTCCCATACCTTCAACAGGGTGAGAATTTTTCAACGTTTTCATAACTAAAAAGCCCATTTGTCCTTTTCCATTCCCCCAGAACAAAGAATCTGTTTGCTCCAAAGTTCAATTTAATTTATCTCCTTGCCATTTTTAAGTGACACATTTTTTCAGCTTCTATTCCTACTGAACTTAAAGAAAATAATTGCAATATGGGTATCTGATCATGGGTATTTTTAAAACAAATAGCTGTTGGAGTCAGAGTCAATGTAGGTGCTACTGATTGGAGGAATGGTAATTAGAATGTGCAGGCTGTGTACCATAGAATATTATATAGCAGTTAGAAGCTACAGGCCAGATGTGTCCCCAGAAACATGGCTATACCTTCAAAACTTAATGTTGAGTGGGGAAAAAAAAGAAAATAAAGTCTATAGTATAATACCACGTAATTTAAGTTAAATATTCACAACAAAAGAATCCATGTTCTACAAGAATATATACAAGTAAAAAGATACAAGTCAAAAACACTAGGATGATTCTTTTTGGAAGAAGAGGAGAATAAGAATGGGGGATGGGGATACAATGTAATAAATAAATAAATACAACTAGAGAGGTGTCTTGTAGGAATCAATGATAAATTGAGGAGTATTACAAATTCAACCTAATGCAACGTGAGGTTAAAAATAGATGCAAATTGGTGGGACATAAGAAGGAACATGAGGAAAACTCACTGGATCAAAGGCAGCAAAAAAAGGATCTACTATATCAGATGGAAATATGATATAAGTAATGAAGGAAAATTATGAGTAAAAATAATGTCCAAGGTTATAGCTAGAGAGTTATATAAAAAGAAAAACAATGAACAACGCTCATTCTAAATTCTTCTCTTGTATCTCCAGTGTTGTTACACATTGGAATGAACCTCATGGATGTCTGTATTGTTCTAAAGAGATATGCAATACTAGTGTGTAGGAGAAAGCTGTGAACTGCCTGGGCAGAGATACAACCAAAAAGGAGGTCACTGTTAATAACTCATGGGAGTAGGTATTGGGGATTCTCAGTTTTATCTCTCTGGATGCTGAGGTAGGATTGCAGCCTTGAGGAAGAAAAGTAGGAACAGAGAAAAGTATCCAGGCACCCAGGTACAAAAAATGAAGTAGAAGGTAAGAAATGGCTTACCACAGGAGCCAGTTAATGAGATTGTGGTTTCATAACATCCATATACCCCGAGGTAGGCAGGAAGTGGGACATTTTTTTCAAATTTCTTTCTGAGTGTTAAGAATTTTTTTTTTTTTTTTGGTAAGGAAGATTAGCCCTGAGCTAACATCTGTTGCCTATCTTCCTCTTTTTGCTGAGGAAGATTGGCCCTGGGCTAACATCCATGCCCATCTTCCTCTGCTTTATATGTGGGATGCCTGCCAGCATGGCTCAATAAGCCATGCGTATGTCCGCGCCAAGGATCTGAACCTGTGAACGCCGGGCCGCTGAAGCAGAGCACACGAACTTAACCACTATGCCCCCTGAGTGTTAAGAATTTTATTTACCTGAACAAAAATGTTGTCTTTTATTTATTTTTTATTACAAGAGTAATATCTGTTTATTATAGAACATTTTGAGACTAAAGAAAATTAGAGAGAACGAAAAATTTGTTCATAATCCAATGAACCACCGTTATCATTTCAATGTATTTCCTGCTGGTCTTTTCCCAGATATAACGTTGTTTTGTAACTTTGGTATACATAACTGATTATACTTGTATGCTATTTTTTTCTCATTTAACATCATAATTTAAGCATTTTTCGAAATTACTGTATATGCTTCACAAATGTCCATTTTAATGTCTGGATAATATTACATGGAGTACATTAGCCACATTTTATATAACTATTCTCATCTTATGATCTGTATTTTTTCTCTTCATCATGTGAAGTAATGACTGTTCTCTCTACTTAAAGTTTTATTTTTTTCTATATTTCACAATATTTTCTTAGGAGAGATTTCCAGAAGTGAAATTACGAAGAACAAAGGTTATGAACATTTAAGGATCTTGACACATATAGTAAAGTTGCTTCCAAGAAAGGTTGTGCCACCAGGACAAGATGCAAGTCCTAAGCACATGTTTGTTACTATGTAAGACCAGAGGCTGCTAAACTTTGTTGTTTATAAAAATCATTTAGATATTTTATCCAACTTATTATATCCAGGTTTCAGAGATCACTTATCAATATCCTGATTCAGTAGGTCTGAAATCTGCGTCTTTAACCAGTAATCCAGTGTGACTAATGTAAGAATTCCAAAGAAACACAAATTCCAAAGAATACATGTTGAAAATGCCATTTTGAAATATTACTGGGGATGCTTTTTATGTAGAATCTTTTCCTATAGCTAAATGAGATGTCATAAATCCAGAAACCCCCTGTCTTCAATAAAATATGATAACCGTATAATTCTGACAACTCCATCTCATGTCATAACCTGGACCTGAACATTTAAGTTTACCTGGATTAGTCAAAACCAGGTAACCATTGATTAAAAGCTAATTTCATGACAATAAAGTAGAAATACTTGTCTCATTTTTACATTACTAGCCAAGCAAAAATGCTAGTGAAGCTGGGTTGTCAAGAGCCAAAAATTTTTGCCAGAAAAAGTATCTATAGGGGAAAAAATGAGTCTTGAGACATATAGGGCTTCAACATGTTCTGCATCTAGGAATCATTTCCTTCCAAATATGCCTCCTATTCTCTCCTGGTCTGATTCAATCCCAATACACTGGGAGATCGGAGGGAAAGGGTATATGTGTCTGTCTAGTGATCTATGAGAATCTTCCTCTTGTACTGTATAATGTTTTCTTCTGCTTTATTTCCTTGGCCTCAGTTTGCTGGTACAGGAGACATGGAGCCTTAGTAAGCCAATGATGGTCCTTCCCAGTGATTTTGAATCTAAGACTCAGAATTACATGCTATCCCATTGGATAATGAAGCTCTTAATGTTCAGGAGCTGTCTATGGTCCTGTCTTTAGTGAGGGAGAATGAAGCTGGCGTAGAGAGAATAGCAATCAGGTCTAGAAGACAAAGAAGCAGTTTAATGGCATTTAGGTTCCTGATTCTGGACATTTCTTAGGTCTATCTGTTTCCTTTTAACTTCAACAGCTTAGTTATTCTATGGGGTACCCAAATATCCATGAATAATTTTCCTTTTACTCATAAGCTAATTTGAGTTGGGATTTTATCACTTTTATCACATATAATAACTTTGATTCATGCATAAATGCAGTAATGTTTGCTCCCTGAACCTTCTGACAAGACCTTTAGGCTTTGTAGGAGAGAGTGGTGTGGGGGATGGAGGTCGTTGTTGTCAGTAAGGCATATGACAGAGTAGAAAGTGCTAAGCCTTTTGAGTCATACAAACATGGATTCAATCTTGATTCTCCTACCTCTTAGAGGTGTGGCTTTGAGTGAGTTGCTAATCTCTTTAAGCCTCTGTTTCCTCTATTTGTAAAATGAGGATATTTTACCTCACATAACAATTGTGAGGCTTCAGTGAAATTTTACATTAAAGTGCCTAATATGGAGCCTTGTGCATAGTAGGTGCTCTGTATCCATCACTCTGGGTTGTAGCTGGAACATCTTCCTTCAAAATGACAACTTTGAAGCCTATATTTCTTCTGGTTCTGTAAACTCTGCCTCATCCAGGACCTGTGAAACCAAAGTCTCTTATTTCCTCCTTTCATAACCAGGACAAGGCGTTAGTGGAGTGAAAGATGGAGTGATCCAGTTTTTGAAATGGCTTTGGAGAATTTTCCCAATAAACATTTTCCCTTGGGTGTGACTCCCTCAGACAGGTCAAGTTCACTTACAGATGAGAATGATAACAGATAAACCTAAAAGAAATAATCTCTTGTTTTGCACAATATTTTAATTCTGCACACTTGCCTATGTATTACTCACTCAAGTTTCATAACATCCTTACAAGGTAGTTAATGCAAATATTATCATTCCCATAAACAGAAGTCAAAACCGAGGCTCTCCCATCCTTTAACTTGTTGGGCCAGGCAACGTATTGGGTGCTGGGGATGATGAAGAAAGTAATGAGATGTGGTCTTAGCCTTCTAAAGCCAGGGTGGAGGATAGAAAAACTAATAGAAAGTATAAGTGGGGATGATGAAGGGGCCAGGGACACCCTGAGGGCTTATACTGAAGTTGAGCAGAGAAACCAGGTCTGAAATAAGTGACTTTGCTTCAGGACCAGAAACCAAGCTAAAGATGAAAAGTGATGGCTCTTTCTGATATTCAGTAATTGTTGTGTCATGGAAGATAGATTAGATACTGTGTGTTCACATAATTGTGAATTCTGCCTGTAATGACAACAGATTGAAGTTTTCGAAAAAAGAAAACAGAAAAAGTGTAATAAGCCACTCCTGACTCTGGTCTTCAGAGATCCTGTTCCAAACATCAATTCATATCATAATATAAATTACAGAGTCAGTAGCATGTGATGATTAAAAGTGAGGGCTAAGTCATGCTGCCTGTGTTAAAATTCTAGCTCTGTCACATACTGTGAAAAATTGCTTGACTACTCCTGTGTCTCAGTTTCTTCATTTTTAAAGGAGGTAGTGATGATGTCTACTTCGTAAGATTCTTGTGAGCATAAAGAAAATAATGAACCTATAGCCTTTGGCGTAGTGCTTGGCACACAGCAGGAACTCAGTAATTTTTTAGTGCTAGAAGATGTGGCAATTCAGGATGGAAAAACGTTCTCCCTAGGACCCAGAATAGCGTGGTCCAGGCTACTGACCATTTTTTGGAAACTTCTTTGTTTCTGCAATCCCAAGGGTAAGAAAGAATCCTAAGCTTGCATTATTGAACTGGCAAATAAGAAGGAAAAAGCAGTGCGAGAAGGGTAAAGCAATCCATTCCTACCTTCTTCCTTAAAAAAGACTCTCCGGGCCTAAGACTGAGAGTTTAGCCTCTCCAGTCCTACGAGTGGGAGCTCCACAGCCTAGCACTGTGACTCAGATGGTTTCAGAGGATTTTGTTAAATCCTTGTCTCCTTAGGGATGGATAACCAAATAGCTCACCAAAATGTTTGAAAAACCTTCTTGGCCTATCTCTCACTCATTTTGATGAATAACTTAATTTAGGAATCAACTCATTCATATCAATAGCTCTCAAACAGTAATTAGTAGGAGTGATTGGTAGGCAAATTTAATGACCCAAGATGAGAAAGTGAAAATTCAGTTTTTTGAGCTAGATATTGCCTAAATGGTTCATGTACATCATGGAAAAATCTTCTTACTCCTTTCTAATCACCCTTATCAACGTAAGTATCCATTTTAATGCTGACCACATTATCCAACACTACTTAAAGGCTAGGAGTGTGAAGTCTGCTCATGGAACTCTTTCCCGGGCACCGTGATGCTTATCTCTGAATACCCAACACCACGTAGATCTGCTTGAGCCCTAATTATCAAGCTAATGACAATTAGAGATATTTGAGAATATTTTTTCAGGTTCAATTGATCTTTTAGAGGAAAATATGCATGTTATATTTCTTTTCTTTTCTTTTCTTTTCTTTTGTTTCCCAGGAGAGATGTAGTGATGTGGATGACTAGATAGATAAGTTATGTTTCTTTGTATGATATGTGTCAGTGGTCCCTTTAATGATCATTGTGGATTCATTCAGCCATGTGACTGCAGACAATCACATTAACTGCAGATGTTTTATGCTATGCTGAGGCCCAACTTCAGAAAAAATGGTACAATAAGGAGTTTAACTTTAGCCCCCATGCATCCCATGTGTGGACCTCCCTTCTCCCCTCAGTCATTCCTGAAGATCTCTTTCTGTTTTCACTACATAGTCTTACGCTTATAATGTTCAGTAACTACCAAAAAGTAAACCAAGGAACTAATTCCTGCCAAAATGAGAGTTGATAAGGCTTATGTTCCTATCCCTTTCAGAGTGTATTTGTTACTTTGTAACAACTTATTTTTTTCAAATCAATGTATAAAAGCAACATTTTCAATACCAAGTGCTGAGGTTTAAGGAAACAATTTTGGGCACAAGACTGTTCTCAGTAAGCAGAAAAGAAAGTCACATAGGTCAAGCCCTAATTATAGATTGCTCTCTAGATCTCCAAGCAGGATATATATAGATTAAAAAAAAAAAACTTCAAAATTCAGAAAATATGATATCCCCTAAATGGTAAGCATCATAGAAAATAAGTATCTTTGTGGACAAGTTATTTTCCTGGCAAGGGATTTGTATTAAGACAGATCTCATACAACTTGGGCTAGGAGGAGGAGATCAGAGAGACTCAGAGACTGAGACAAGATAATTAGGTTTGTGGCGATTACTAGAAGGGATTGAATGCCAGGAAAATGGAATATGTTAATGAAGTATGAGACGGCATTTTGTTCCAGAGCGTTCTAGAAGTGGTCAGCAGTAACTTAGAGAACTGAAAAAATGTAGCACAGGACAATTAGTAAGATCAAAAGCAGTACCCTTATATCTGAAATAGCTAGAGTTCCAATTAGGAGCATAGGCCTGAGGGAACATAAGTGAAAACCAGCTGAAGGATGAGGCAGAGGCTTGGGGGCAAGAAATAAGGTATAAGCCAAGTGGTAAGAACTTTTGTCAGAAGCAATATGTTCTGAATTTTTACTCCTGGCCATGATGTAATAATGAAAGACCAGATTTACATTTGTCTTAAACAATAATAAACTGGACAAAATATATGAAACCACGGCTTTCAGACATTGGACAAGTAGCACTGGAAAATGGTCATTGAGAGAAGGGAACCCATGATGGTGAGCCTCGTGGTTGCCCTAACCTCCTACCTGGAAAGAACATCCAGGCTGTGGTGCTTGCTGGCTCATGATTCACCAGTCTCTGTTCACTTGTTTCTGTCTTTTGTTCTATTTACGTTTTATTTGTAATGGTTTCTTGCTCTGTTTTTTTTTTTTAATTTTTTGTGTATTGCAGTAACATTGGTTTATAACATTGTATAAATTTCAGGTGAACATCATTATACTTCTATTTCTGCATAGATTACATCATGTTCACCACCCAAATACTAATTACAACCCATCACCACACACATGTGCCGAATTATCCCTTTCACCCTCCTCCCTCCCCCCCTCCCCTCTGGTAACCACCAATCCAATCTCTGTCCCTATGTGTTTGTTTGTTGTTGTTATTATCTACTACTTAATGAGTGAGATCATACGGTACTTGACCTTCTCCCTCTGACTTATTTCACTTTGCAGAATACCCTAAATATCCATCCATGTTGTCACAAATGGCTGGATTTCATCGTTTCTTGTGGCTGAGTAGTATTCCATTGTGTATATATACCACAGCTTCTTTATCCATTTGTCCCTTGATGGGCATTTAGGTTGCTTCCAAGTCTTGGCTATTGTGAATAATGCTGCAATGAACACAGGGGTGCATGTTTCTTTACACATTGGTGTTTTCAAGTTCTTTGGGTAAATACTCAGCAGTGGAATAGCTGGATCATATGGTAGTTCTATCCTTAATTTTTTGAGGAATCTCCATATTGTTTTCCATAGTGACTGCACCAGTTTGCACTCCCACCAGCAGTGTAGGAGAGTTCCCTTCTCTCCACATCCTCTCCAACACTTGTTGTTTCCTGTCTTGTTAATTATAACCATTCTGATGGGCGTGAGGTGATATCTCATTGTTGTTTTGAATTGCATTTCCCTGATAGTAATGATGTTGAACATCTTTTCATGTGTCTGTTGGCCATCTGTATATCTTCTTTGGAGAAATGTCTGTTCAGGTCTTTTGCCCATTTTTTAATTGGGTTGTTAGTTTTTTTGTTGTTGAGGTGCATGAGTTCTTTATATATTTTGGAGATTAAGCCCTTATCAGATGTATGGTTTGCAAATATCTTCTCCCAATTGTTAGGTTGTCTTTTCATTTTGTTGATGGTTTCCTTGCCGTGCAGAAGCTTTTTAGTTTGATGTAGTCCCATTTGTTTACTTTTTCTATTGTTTCTCCTGCCCAGTCAGACATGGTGCTTGAAAATATGTTGCTAAGACCAATGTCGAAGAGTGTACTGCCTATGTTTTCTTCTAGAAGTTTCACAGTTTCAAGTCTTACATTCAAGTCTTTAATCCATTTTGAGTTAATTTTTGTGTATGGTGTAAGGTAAGGGTCTACTTTCATTTTTTTGCATGTGGCTGTCCAGTTTTCCCAACACCATTTTTTGAAGAGACTTTCTTTTCCCCATTGTATGTTCTTGGCTCCTTTGTCAAAGATTAGCTATCCATAGATGTATGGGTTTATTTCTGGGCTTTCCATTCTATTCCATTGATCTGTGTGTCTGTTTTTGTGCCAGTACCATGCTGTTTTGGTTACTATAGCTTTGAAGTATATTTTGAAATCAGGGAGTGTGATACCACCAGCTTTGTTCTTTTTTCTCAGGATTCCTTTAGCTATTCGGGGTCTTTTGTTGTTCCATATAAATTTTAGGATTCTTTGTTCTATTTATGTGAAAAATGTTGTTGGAACTTTGATACGGATTGCATTGAATCTATAGATGGCTTTAGGAAGTATGGACATCTTAACTATGTTAATTCTTCCAATCCAAGAGCACGGAATATCTTTCCATTTCTTTGTGTCTTCTTCCATTTCTTTCAGCAATGTTTTATAGTTTTCAGTGTACAGCTCTTTCACCTCTTTGGCTAAGTTTATTTCTAGGTATTTTATTCTTTTTGTTGCAATTGTAAATGGGATTGTATTCTTAATTTCTCTTTCTGCTACTTCATTGTTAGTGTATAGAAATGCAACTGATTTTTGTATGTTGATTTTGTATCCTGCAACTTTACCGTATTCGGTTATTGCTTCTAAAAGTTTTTTGGTGGATTCTTTAGGGTTTTCTATATATAAAATCATGTCATCTGCAAATAGTGACAGTTTCACTTCTTCCTTTCCAATTTGCGTCCCTTTTATTTCTTTTTCTTTCCTGATTGGTTTGGCTAGGACTTCCAGTACTATGTTAAATAGGAGTGGTGACAGTGGGCATCCTTGTCTGGTTCCTGTTCTTAGAGGGATAGCTTTCAGTTTTTCACCATTGAGGATGATATTATCTGTGGGTTTGTCATATATGGCCTTTATTATGTTGAGGTACTTTCCTTCTATACCCATTGAAGTTTTTATCATAAATGGATGCTGTATCTTATTCAAATGCTTTCTCTGCATCTATTGAGATGATCATGTGATTTTTATTCTTCATTTTATTAATGTGGTGTATTATGTTGAACCATCTCTGCATACCTGGAATAAATCCCACTTCATCATGGTGTATAATCTTTTTAACGTATTGTTGTATGCGATTTGCTAGTATTTTGTAGAGGATTTTCGCATCGATGTTCATCAGTGATATTGGCCTGTAATTTTCTTTTTTTTGTGTTGTCCTTGTCTGGTTTTGGTATCAGGGTAATGTCAGCTTCATAGAATGAGTTAGGGAGCTTCCCCCCCTCCTCAATTTTTTGGAAGAGTTTGAGAAGGAGAGGTATTAAGTCTTCTTTGAATGTTTGGTAGAATTCACCAGGGAAGCCGTCTGGTCCTGGACTTTTATTTTTGGGGAGGTTTTTGATTACTGTTTCAATCTCCTCACTGGTGATGGGTCTATTCAAATTCTCTATTTCTTCTTGATCCAGTTTTGGAAGGTTGTATGATTCTAAGAATTTATCTATTTCTTCCAGATTGTCGAATTGGTTGGCATATAGCTTTTCATAGTATTCTCTTATAATCTTTTGTATTTCTGAGGTGTCTGTTTTTAAGTTCAGTAATCATCTCTTCTGCAGAGTCTTAGCTGCTGTTAATCTCATCAGTGCATTTTTCTCTAATACATTGTATTGGTCAACTCGAGAAGTTTGACATGAATCTTTCTTATATCTTTCATGTCTGTTGTGCTTCAGATTTCCTCTACCTTCTTGATATAAGAATATTATTACATATTTAACATCCATGTGTACTAATTGTGTCATGTGTGTTATTTCTGGGTTTATTTTTACGATTTATTTTTCTCTTCAATCTGTGTCATATTTTCCTCCTTTCTTGAATGTCTATAATTTTTTTATTGCACGTCAAACATTGCAAATTTTATACTTTTGAGAGATGGAGTATTTAATTGTGGAATAAAGACTAAGTTAGAGGATTTACAATAGCCAATTTCAAGACAACATAAAAGTAAAATACTCAAGAGTGTAGTATTTGTATAAAAAAGACAGAATATGATAATGGAACAAAATCAAGAGTCCAGAAGTAGATCCATACACAGCTGGTACAATGATTTTAAACAAAGGTGACAAAGATAAATTTTAACAAGTGATGTTCAACAGAGACAATCATATAAGGAAGAGGGAGAAATGGATATTTAATGTGGAAAAAAAAGAACTTCAATTCTTAACTTACATATTATGTGATAATTAACCTGTTATCTATCACAAACAATATAAATGCTAAAGTTATTAAATTTCTACAAGAAAGCATTAAAAAATCTTAATGATCTTAGGCAAAGATATCTATAATACAATAACACATATATAAAGCATAAAAGAAAAATTTTATCAACTGATCTTCATCAAAATTAAGAATTTCTGTTCTTTGAATGATAAGTTTAAGAAAACTAAAAGTGAAACACGGAATTGGAGAAAATATTTTTAAAACGTACGTCTGATAAAGGACTTATATTCACAATATAAAGAAGTCCTACCACTCAATTATAAGATGAAAAATAAACTAATTTCATTTTTTTCATTGAGGAGTGATTGACATAATATTATATTAGTTTCAAGTGTACAATGTAAAGATTCAATATTTCTATATATAACAAAATGGTCACAATTTATCTTTTAGAGGAAAAATTACATTACATTTATTTTCTAATTTAAGTTTTCACATAAAGTCCATTTGCAACTACTTTGCCTTTTCTTAAAAATTTTGGTTTTGTTTACAGATATATAGCATTCTCTTTACTGGAAAACATATCGTGGAACTTGGATTTTCAATCAAAATTATTTCCCTTGGAAAACAAATTAGAAGATCACTTTTCCTTGATCTTCCTGGCTTTATCAGGAGTATAAGCTTGCGTATTTTCACTTCCTGATAAAATATTTATGAAGGGAAGAGATTCCTTTATCTATCAAATTATATACTCTAATTCAGCAAATGCTTTATCTTCTGGAACATGAGTTTAATTGGCAAATACGGGCTTGGGCAATTCTTGCGAGATTACTTCAGATTAAGATCTCCAAGGTTTTGTTTTTATGCCAATCTCTGCAAGAAAAAAAGAAGTCTGTTCAAACTTCTCCCAAAGTGTTCTCACTTTTTGCAAGCTGTGTAACAATGGTTTTATTTAAATTGATGCAAATTTGAAAAGCCCTTTACATTTTCCCTTAACCAAGCATTAAAAAAAAAAATCCAAATAGCTGGTGTTGACTTTTATGCAACCAGCCATCAAATGAGCTGCTTCTTCCTTTTTTTTTTTTCCTAAATTTCCAACAAACTCTGAACCCACTTTACAATCTGGAGAAATAGGCCATTGATCCAGCAGCACATAAAACCAGCTGAGTTTTTGCCTTGAAATAGTATTTGGCAGATGTTTCTGTGGCGATTTGAGGAGCATCTTAAAACAGATTGTCAAGGACACTTTGGAACAAGGACAGCCATAAATCAAATCCTTTCCTCTCTTTCCCTCTCCTGCCTACTTTCATCTATTGACTGTGAGATAATGACAACTGAAACTTTTCTACAAATACTATGAGTGCCATGAGGACTCACACTTACTACAAAGCCTGTAAACCTCCAACCTTGTGTTTAATAAGGTGGGAGGAGAAGGGGAAGGAGAAGGCCCACCATGTTAGGAGTTTATGGAATTCATTACTGGAAAGTTCCACTGCGTGAAGTTTATAGACTTGTGATTTGATGCCTGGTGCCTTTAAGTGCCTGAGTTTTTGTTGTTGTTGTTTGTAATTTTCTTTGTTTTTGTTTTTTGGTGATCTTATAGATTTTGACTTTTTCCTTAATATTTTAAATCAGAAACTTTAATTTACTTTCTGCCTTGCCTCACAATTGAAGATCAAAGAGTGACTGCCTTCTCATTGTTCAGTGCATTTTCCTTGAAAACTTTCAACTACTCTCTTTCATTCTGGTCTTTGAAGATTTGGGGAAGGCCAACAATCTGGTTTGAGGAGATGATATTTGCTTTAGGTTGGTATTTTGTGCCAGATAATTCTTTTTTCGGGCTCAGAAACCACTCTTCTTTCTCTCAGGCATTGAAGCCCTTCCAAAACGCAACCTCTAAGATCTTGACCATATTTTTCTCCCTTTTTTTTTTTTTTTTTTTTAAGTTCCCAATGCATTTTATTTATGCAGGTCTTTAAAACACTTCCATCACCTGGTGCCATAATTACCTGGGAGGCAGTCTTGGGCAATGGGTAATAGCTTGGGATTTGGTATCAAGCAGACCCATTCTTACTTCATGAGGATCACAACATCCCCATGAAGCTGGTGCCATCACAACTCACACTTTACTAGTGTGGAGACATGAAGGTCAGAGAGTAATTATAGCACCAGCTTCATGGAGATGTTGTGAGAACTAACCATAAAACACCACATACGCACTGGCTAAATGGTCTCTGCTAGCTGAGCTCTTGTTATCTTCTCAGCTAACCCAAAGCTCCTCCAGAAGAGAGTCAGCATCTTAACTCTTCTACCCTTTCGGCCCAGAAGAGTACCTTGCATTTAATTCACACTCAAATAGTTGTTGAGTGAATAAATGACTGATCCAAAAATCCCACTCTCACCTGCTTTCCTTAATGACCACCTAACTAGAGAACATAATGTACGTGTTTAATCTACACACGCACCATCTTCCTCATCTGGTGGTCCACACATCCTTCAAGACTCATTGCCTCCAGATCAACCTCCTTGACACTTCAGCCTGCCATGACTGCTGTTACCTCTGGACTCCACAGTCCTTTGTCTACTGTTTGCTAGTTTAGATCTATTTCTCTATAAGGAAAAGATGTAGCATTTCCCAACTCAGAAGCCTTCAACAGGTCCCCCTTGTCACCATGATGGAGTCCAGAATCCTCACTGTGGGATGTAAGATTTCCTCCATACTCTAGCTACAGTCCTCCTCTCTAGCTGCCTTACCTGCCATGACTCTGTTCATGCTCTTCCAACACTGTTCTATGTAGAAAAAAAAAAACTCAAGTCAGTTTTCTTCCCCTTTCTGTAGTACTTACACAGAATTTTAATTGTTGACTTATTTCTGTCACTCTGCCATGACAGGAAGAACTGATTTTTGTTTCTAGTTGCAAACCCAGCTCCTGACACATAATAAGGTATTAAAAAAAAAAAAAAAAGATAACTGAATAAACAATTCATATATCTTCAGAATACCATTTCTTGTACATGGAATGCCTCTCTACCCTGTGCCCCCTAAAATAATTGTTAATGTTTAAAAACCTGCTTAGCCTTCATCTTCATTGCCAAGCCTTGTTGAAAACACCCAGAGGGAATGACTCAGCCTATCACTTTGTATGTTCCCTTTTAATTGCATGTTTTTCCCTGAATTGTCTGTGTTTATGTGTATATCTTGCTCTTACTAGAATGTGAGTTCCTAGTGGGCAGTGACAGTATCAAATACTCTTTGTGGTTCTGACACCTACAAAAGGCTTGGCACATCAGAGGTGCTCAGCCAGTGTGTTGATTAATTGCTCTGATTTCCAAATAGTGGCAGGTTTCCCACTCATCCAGCAAACCAATCTCCAGCAATTCCAGAGTACTGTAAAGGGTAGTTTGATCATCTTTTAGACTCAAGCTATTATTGAGCAATTCATGAAAATGTGCTGATTAACAAGCCACCAAACTGGAAGAGATTTCTATTGGTAAAACTCTTGTTAGCAAGTGGATTTTACAGCCTGGTGGCCTAGAAGACATGTGCTTGGAATATCTGAGAAAGACAGAGAGTCTTTGAAAGTGTGGGTAATGGAATAAAAAACATTAAGAATGTGCTCTGCATTGTTTTGAAAGCTAAAAGTACAGATGGGAATTGGCACTGTGAAGAATCTACACCACTTTAAGATGCTAGTGGCATGATCTTGGGCTGCAGAACTAGTCCCTGGGGGAAAGCATGTATGGAAAATATTCTGGGATAGAGGAGGAGGGATCTTTCTAAGGCAGTGTGGTGTAGTAGGCAGAACACTGCCTTGAATGTGACACTGACAAGCTGTGTGATCTTGGGCAAGTCTGCTAAACTCTCTGGGCTTCAGTTTCTTTATTTGTAACATAGGGCATTAGAACAATTGGCAGTTTTCAAATTTTGATTAGACAAAATTATATATGAACTCCAATATTTGAAGTGGTTAAAACTGGTGTTGCTCTGGTAGATACTGGGATGGAGCCTGGAAACCCTGCTGGATCTGCTCTCCCATTTCCAATCCCTTTCAGAAAAAGCCCTGGAAGCATCTCTAGCGAACCTAAAGATACCTAGGAACACAGTTTGCAAACTAGTGGTCTACATTAAGTCCAGGTCACATCTACATCTAACATTCTAAAATTTTGTGATTCTGTCATTTAAAGTCATATTTCTGTAATAACAATTTTAACAGTAACAATAGCTACCCAAAAACAAATGCACACAGACACACACACGCATGCATACAAAATTCCTCACAGTTTACAAAATTATTCATATTCGTTACCACCTTCAGTTTCACTTTTGTCTGGGGCAGAAGATATGGCAGGGATTTATATTCTCATTTCACAAAAGAAGATGCAGCAATGGGATTGGTGTTAAATAAGAAGATGGCTATTGAGGATCTTGACATGGCTTCTGATAGGCATTATGTAGATGGCAATTTGGGGGAATTACATGATATTGAGCACCTAAAGTATGCTGGGACTATGTTAGGCACTGGGAATGTAATAAAAGAAGAGTCTTTGATGTTGAGATACTTGCACATAGTCAAATTTTAACATAACTATTGTTTTAAGATATAGTTCACTCTAGGGTGCCACAAAGAGAAAGAAGAGGGCCACGTAGCAGAGTGTGGGGTCAGGGAATTGCTTTCTGAAGGAGACGCTACCTGTAAGAGAATAGAGACAAGAATTTCAAGTAAAGGGAACACCATGAGCAAAGACACTGAGTCTAAAACAGCACGGTGACATGAGAGTGTAAAGTACAGGAGGAGAATAGATAGAAGTGGAGAGTGGAGTGGGAGATGGAAACCAGATGTTGGGGTCCAGGAAGTCATGCTATGAGATTGCATATTAAAGCTGATGGGAAGGATTTTAATCAGAAAATGAAAAGATCAGATTTTTAATTTATAAAGATTACCTTGGCTTTAATATGTAGGCGAGGCTGGAGTTGAAAAAGACTAGAGATGAGGAGGTAAAATTAGGCAGTGGTTGCAATAATCCAGGAGTGAGATGAAAAGGAGCTAGTTTAAAGCAGTGATTGTTACTTAAAACAAACAAAACACCAAACCTCTTGCTAGTGACTAAAAGAAATGAAACAATCTTAGCCATTTACTTCTTTCATAATTGTTCAATATCTCCTTGTGTGTAGGCTGCTGCCTACCCCTTCAGCCTCTCCCACCTTATCTCCTTAACTCATCACCATATGTACAAATACAGCATGAAAGTATTTTTGCATACAGGTAAGAATTTAAGTGATCTGGGGATAAGAGAGTCTTAAGAACCCTTAGGGAAAAATGCAAAGGAGACTTATAAAGGATTTGAATAAATGCATATTTTAAATGTCAAAGATGTGTGTAAAATTAAAATGAAACTACTTCATAAGGTATTTGCCATAAAAGTGCAGCAAGAAAATAGCATTGGTGTCTAAATAGCTCATACAAATCAATTGTAAAGCACTTAACCTCAAAAAGATCAATGGTCAAAGAACTTGAACACAACATTATAGAAGGAGAAAAAATAGCTAATAAATATAAGGACAATATTCAACCTTACCAGTCTAACACAAATGAAACCTGAAGAAACATGGAAAAATGTTTCCATTTCAATTTGCCATAGCTTTTTTAAAAGTCTCCTATCCCATACTAATATTAATGGAGAAGGGACTAAGCACACATCCATGGTATATATATATATTTAGAGAGACAGAGAGAGAGAGAGAGAGAGAGACAGAATTTTAAAACAGTTATACCTTTTGAGCCATTAATTTCATTACTAGAAATCTATCCTAAGAAAATTCTAAAGATGCAATGAATATTTATTCACAACAATGTGCATTCCAACACTATTCATACTGATCAAACTCTGAAGGAGTCAAAATATCTAACAATGGAAGGTTGTGAAAATGAATAATGGCTTAATGACACAACGACCACTTTGTAGTTTTTAAGACTTTAGCTTTTGAATAATTTTATCAAGAAAATTGTCCTGCTATGATGGCAAAGGAAGGATAAAAAACTGCACATATATTACCAATTCTGACTATGTATGTGTGAGTGTATATCTGTGTGTTTACACGTTTAGAAATAATGGTAGTTATTTGCAGATAAGTGAACTTCAAGATCACATCACTTATTAATATGTAATATTGCTGAAGAATGACTTAGAATCATGTGTTTTGCAAAGCTTATTAAAATTAGCTGACATTTCTGATTCCACATTGCAAAGTTTTGTTATTGTCAACCTATTGTGCAAGGCAGCAACTTTTGAAAAATAATGACTTTATTTCTTTGAAAACAAAAAAGCCATCATCCAGTGAGATACAAAAATTCAATGAAACTTAAACAGATGGCTAAATTTGTTATGAGGAGAGGTCTGCGAAATAAGTGACTTTTGGCAGAAATGCGATTGTGGAAAATCCCAGGAACCTTAGTCACAAATTTGGTTTCTACTGACTGTAAATATTAAATAAACTAGAATTAAAACACCAAAATGTTAACAGTGGTGATATATGGGTTGGCAGAGAAAGAGAATTTCTTTTTTACTTTTATGATTCGGAATTCTCTTTGAGCATGCACTGTGTTGAAAACAGGATCAGAATATAGTGCTAAAGTCATAAAATTAAAGTCACACTCTACTGACCCGTTCACATCTCCAGAGCTTCTCAAAGTAGACAAAGGAAAAGCAAGGACATGCAATTTGGCTCACACCATGGTTTGGTTTTACTATCCAGGCTGCACCATTAGAAAGCCTGGAAAATACTTCATTTTCAAATGGAGAAAACCCAACAAGTCATTTTCCCTCTGATTAAAAACTTTCCTGCTATCACTTTCCCCAGTGCCTCCCCAACCCTAGACAACTTCCTATCCAACCCCTCAGTCATGACTCCAGCCACCCCAAAAAACACCTACTTCCGGAAACTGATCATCTCCCCACTCTGCCGAGCAGGGCCTGTCTCACTGCAGGGCTCTTTAATTGAACCGGCTCTCAGTGCTTGGTATCTCTGTCTGCAGACCCTGATTATGCAGCACTTCATGAATAATCTCAGGTCAGGTTGCCCTCCCTGCAGTCTTCCAGCCAGGCCTGTGATATTACTCGATCCCCCCTCACAGCAAGTCTGCAAAACTTTGGAATTTGCAAGCAGTAATCAGTCAGCCAGGGTGAACTGAGGACATTCCTGATGCCAGGATGACTGTAGAGAGCAGAAAACCATCCTCCCCATACAGATCAGAGAATACCACCCCCCTAGAAAAGAAAGCAGCGAAGAGAAAATCATCCATGAATTCATATTGATTCAAAGCCTACTACAAGCCAGTTACGAATTGCAATGACATTGCTAAATAGCAAGGATCATATTTAATTATCACAACAACAGAGTAGAATAGATACAATAAAGCCGCTGCTATATTGGTTAGAAAATTGAGGTGCAGAGGGTTTAAATAGCTTAGCCGAAGTCACAGAACCAAGAACTGCAGCCAGATCTCCTGACTGCAAATGCATGCTTTGCTCCAGATGGTCAAGTACTGTAGGCAGAAAGCAAGGCCCTGAGTTAATGGCACACAGAGTTGAACTTGGTGAAAAGAACAAAAGATTCTCCAGAAAGGACAGCCAGTGGTCCCGTGTACCAGATGCAAAAGAGATTTGGGGATAGAGAAAGAGTCAGGAAAGGCCACTGGGCAGCACATCACGGGACTACTCCTCTTGTTCTCAGAGGAGTCACTTCACCTGAATCTCAGTATCTTTCCTAGTGTCCAGCTCAAAGGGTACAGATGTGCTCCTATATTCTTCTTGCTTTTGTAACACGCTATTGAGTGGAGCTCTTCTTGCATCTAAAGAACCTGTAGACTCTTGTACCTTCCAAATATATCCAGATTCTGACTCCTTTTCACTCTCTCATTTGCTTCTACCCTAATCCAAACCACCATAATTTAAAATCAAATCTAAAGCTGGAGAAGTTACAAAAAGGTGCAGAACCACCTTGCTAAGATCAACTAACCTCCCCTGCAGCTTATCTAAACAGAACACTACGAATGCAGAGATATTGCATTACATCAAGAAGTTGCTCTTTGGGGAGAATGGTGTGGTATTTTTACTCCTCTTAATGTGTTTACCCCACGAAAACTAAATAAAGATCGTTCAAAGAAACTACTAGCAGAAATTGGGGATGTAGTCGAGTTATTGCAAAGATGACCCAATCTACATTTCCTGCTCCCTGAATCCATGAGCTTCCACCTTTTGCAAACTTAGCAGATCCCATCAAGAGGCGAGACCTATCCCCCAGCCCTTGAATCTGGGCTGGACTTGTGATTAGTTCGGCCAATAGAATTTGATGGAATGACATAGTGCCAGGTCTCAAAAGGCTTCCATGCTTTCACTCAGAACCCCTCCCAACACCTTGTGAATTACCTCAAGCTGGTCTGCTGGAGGATGAGACACACAGAGCAAAGCTGAGTCAGCCCAGTTGTCCCAGTGAAACACATGGGGAATCCTAAACAAATCAGCAAAACCTTTTAGACTACCCATAGCTGACTGCAGATGCATAAGGGAGCTCAGACAGTACCAGAAGAATGCCTAGCTGAGTCCATTCAAAATTGTCTACCTGAAGAACTATGAGTTAAATAAATACTTAACTAAGTCACTAAATATTGAGGTTTATTACATAGCAGTAGCCGACTGATAACACATATGTTTGGAAGAAATAGATATTGGCAGCTTACTCCTTGGCTGGTTGGATGCAAACAGAACTGAAGAAACCCATCAGCCAAGGAAGGTTTTGCTGGTAGAAAAGATTACAGTGAGCAAGTTCTTGGGGACATCTGAGACATGACCCAGTAGCTGGAGGTGAGGGGTGGAAACTGGATGAGGAAACTATGTTCTGTAGACAGTAAAAGCACCAGCTTAGGAGGAGTGTAAAATTTGTTTAAAAGGAGTAGGAGATTAAGACTCTGACTGCGAGGATAAATTAGATTGTCTTAGAGGTAATCAATGGGTGACACAAAAAGCCTAGGTGTTGTCACCAGAGTTGATGAAGAAAGGTCTTGGAGAAAAGAGTGAATGGGCTGGAAGAATGAATCCCATATGGATGGGCTTGTGTGCACAGCAGAAGAGACATCCATGCTTGAGCCAAAGGGGAGGGAGTAAAGATATATAGAAGGGCAGGTGATTATGTACTTAGGTGTGTATGAGGTGAGGGAGGTTGAGAATGAGGTAATTTACGTTTGATGGCTCTATTATCTCAATGAACTAAGGGGAGGGCCATTTTAACTGGGGGAGGCGGTTATTAACTGAGCCAAGATTCAAAAAAATGATGATGATTTGGAAGACTTGCTGGGAGCAGAACTTGACCATGAGCAAGCAAAATGATTTATGGGTGAGACTGAGGACCTGGCTGGGTTGGAGCACCATGACCATTGTGTCTTTTTCTCCATCATACTCTGCTGTTTTTAGTATTTCTTTCAATCACCAAATTTTAAGAATAAGAAGGAACACTGTGGGAAAAATGAAGACTTGGGATGCTGCTGAGCATGTGTGGGCAGAAGACAGGGTTGTGACAGAATTGAGGTCATTTAAAAAAAAAAAAGCAGCATTTTGCAAACTAGTGCAGCCTCTATGGAAAATGGTATGGAGATTCCTCAAAAAATTAAAAATAGAAATACCCTATGATCCAGCTATCCCACTACTGGGAATCTATCCAATTAACCCGAAATCAACAATCCAAAGAGGCTTATGCACCCCTATGTTCATTGTAGCATTATTCACGATAGCCAAGAAGTGGAAGCAACCAAAGTGTCCCTTGACTGATGATTAGATCAAGAAGATGTGGTATATATATACACTGGAATACTACTCAGCCACAAAAAAAAAAAAAAAAAAAAATTGTCCCATTTGCAACAACATGGATGGACCTGGAGGGTATTATGTTAAGTGAAACAAGCCAGAAAGAGAAAGACACACACTGGATTATCTCACTCATATGTGGAATATAAACCAACACATGGACAGAGTTACCAGGTGCAATGGGGGTAGGGGGTCGGCACAAGGGGTGAAGGAAGACATGTATATGGTGATGGACAAACAAAAATGTACAACCAAAAATTTCACAATGTTATAAACTATTAAAACATCAATAAAAAAAAAAAGGAACATTTAGATGACCAAAAATGAGGTCCAGCTTGGTCAGGGAATTTCCTAAGATTAGAAAGGCCTGACAGACTGAACAAAGCAGAGGGATAAAAGGGCTAAGGGACTATTCGAGTCAAGGAACAGAAGTGGTGGGTTTAAGAAAGTGGGAAAGTTGTAAGGTACAGAGATTGAGCAAAGTTTTTAATACTAGAGTTCAAGATTTCAGAATGGAGTGGCTCTGGGTCTCGACATAGCTTGGGGGGGTAAGCATAGAAGCGGCTCTTTGAAAGGAAGTTGGAGCTACAGTTCACTTGAGTTGAGAAAGTAAAGATACTCAAATTCTAGAGTGTTCAGATGGAAATCTCATAGAATGGCAGGTGAATAAGAGAAAGGAAAGGAGATTATAATGTGCTATTCTTGTGATCCTGATAAAACTCTCAACTCTTGGATTGCAGATGACACAATCTAACAGAACTGGGCACATGGAAACTTACCTATAAGTATATGCCAAATGGCTGCAGGGGCCTCTTTTTTCTCTTCCAGCTTCTCAGCGGCAACAGAGCTTAATGAAATAGATGTCTGATAAATGCTGAGGAGGAGAAGAAAAGCCATGAGAGCCTAGGTGCCTCAAAACAAACTTCAGGATAACAAACAGGGACAGAGATATCCCTGGCAGGAGTTTGCTTATTTCTGGAGAAGCACTAAGGAAAATTTTTCTTTTCTGCCCCTCTCAGACCCTGGCTGCCGCATGTTCCAGGGGGATGTTTAATCCACTGCCCCAGACAGAATGTCCCAGAGAGGAGTGTGTACAGGGTTTTGGGGGAGCACTGTCCCTCTCCAGTACAAATAAACATTTCACTGAGTGCTCTGTGTAGGGCTGAGGCAGAACAGTAGTCTATTTCATCCGATATTAAGAGCATTTTAAATGCCCAAGCACCAATTATCTAAGCTGCCTTCATTTTGAAGACGAGAAAACTGACAGCCTTAGCTCTGTAATCAGATAGGGTGTGAGTCCCAGTTCTGACATTTAGGGGCTATGAGACCATGGTCAAGTCACTTTCTTTTCCTAAGTTCAGTTTACTCATCTGCAAACTGAAAATAATGCTATGAAGCCCATAGGCATGTTGAGGATTAAATGAAACAAAGCACAGCCCAGAACACAGGTAGGACACAACTGTTAATAACTATGTGTTAATATCGATATATCATTATTACTGTTATCATGACCTAAGACTCTACAGACCACTGACTGCACATCAAGGAAGGAGATGGGAGATTTACCCCCATCTGTGAGAAGTTGGGAAATGTTATCTCTTGGTTTCTAATGATTGTAACATGCCACACACTACGTCTGTGATAGATCATAGAAGCAAAACAAGCTCGATCTGATGTTAAAGCCCAAACTCATTCCACTACATAATTCCTCCTCCCAGATATAAAAAATTCAGTTGCTAAAGGGATTGTTAATATGCTCTAAGATTCTATATGACTGGCAAGCACATGCGATAAAGTTTCATCTTCCAATGTATGGGTTCAGGGTACCAGTTATTTAAACATCTGGTGCCTCATTTGAGAATTGTCCTTGAGTCATGAGGTAGTGAAATGGCTACCTCACCAAGAGCACTAGTCTTAGATGGATGAGGTTCTATCAACATCCCGATATATATGCACTTACTAAAGTAAAGCTCCATTATAGTCATGTTCCTTTGCCAAACCAAGTGTTCTGTTTTCTGTGCTGTCCTTTTAAGGGCTGATGTCATAATTTTTAAGAACTTGTTTAATAGATGATTCCAAATGAGCTTTCTCTCTATTTCCGTGGACCAGGTAGCATCAGAAATAACATTAAATCACACCAGATCAATGCCCAGGGATTTATTTATTTTTCTACTATTTTGCCCTGAAGAAACTGAAAAGAAAGTAGAGGGAAAGAGGAGGGACCCTCAGTTAAAATTAGATGTGTTAACCCATCTCAAGTGAGGCTGTCACCTTGGCTTTAGGGAAAGGCATTATTACTTGGCTGTGAGGGCTGATCTCAGAGGAGGTAAAATAGATTATAAGTTGACAAATAATATCCCCTAAAATAAACATGGGGCTTGTTGTGGCCCGTGTACCTAATAGCTTAACACCAAAAGCTCCAGGTAATGGAGAATAATTTCACAGCTCCTGGAGAGAGCTGCATGACCTTGGTCAGTCTCTTTAAGGTTTCTGAGTCTTAATTTCCATGTCTAAAAAATGAGGCTCATAATACCTATTTGGAAAGATCATAAGGGCATTTAACGACAGAACATATATAAAAGTGTCTAGCAACATGCCTGAGATATGGTAGGCATTTTTAAAAATGTTAATTCTTTAGCTAGAAGTGCAGAGAAACTCACCCAGCAGGCTTCCTGCTTCTACAGAGATTCAAGGCCCAGAAGAGCAAAGCATCTTTTTACTGGTCCCCATGACAGTGCAATATACCACCAAGTTTTCCCAGCCATAAAGTAAGGATAAATACATTTGCTCTGAGATGCTTCTAAGGTTATTATGTGAGAATCAATGTCAGACGTGAATGTGCATTGAAGATTGTGAGGCAATATGTGCTAAATGTAATTTACTCTTACTATTATTTATTCAGTATTCTTCTAATAAACATTTTTGAGATCCTGCTATGGGCCAGGTACCAGGATAGATGTTGAGTGAGCAAAATAGTTCTTGCCTTCATGGAATCAGTATGTAAAACATGAAATAATCACACAAACAAGCATAGAATTTCGA
Organism: Ceratotherium simum simum; assembly: GCF_057802395.1. Lineage (NCBI taxonomy): Eukaryota > Metazoa > Chordata > Mammalia > Perissodactyla > Rhinocerotidae > Ceratotherium > Ceratotherium simum. Next base: position 11,232,079 of record NC_141907.1, read on the forward strand.
TTAGGAAAAATACCACATAACGGAAGAGTGGTGTGCTGTGGAGGTGGGAGAAGTTGGCATTATTAGGGAGGCCACGAAAAGTTTCCTAAGAGAGTGATATCTGAGCTGAAATTTCAAAGATAATTATATTTATACAGGAGGGGAAAAAAAGAAAGAAAGAGAGAACAAAGAGCACGAATGTGTTATGTCAGAGGGCACAAGGCTGGTAGGGAAAATTGAAAGAATGCCAGTGGTTTGGAGCCCAGAGGTCAAGGAGAAGGTGGTGAAAGATGCGCTTGAGGGGGTAGACATAGCCTTTTAAGCCATAGTTAAGGAGTGCTATATTTATCTTCGGAGTTACGAGATACGTCTGAAAATCTTTAACTGGGTAGCTGGGGAGGGTAAGCAGATATAAGCTTTGAAAAGGTCACTCTGGTTGCAGCTGGATTTCCAGGGATGGATGGCTGATGGTAAATCAGTTAGGAGGCTCTTGGTAATAGACAGTAGTTAAGTTGGATTAGTGGGATGATTTGTGCAATGTTTAGGAGGAAAAATTGATCATATTTGTTGATGGATTATCTGTAAGAGTTAGAGAGAGAAATCTACATCAGAATCGTTTCTAGATTTTTGGCTTTCTTAACTCAATAGATGGTTTAGTTTTATAGTGTAATAAAGAACAGTAAAAGAGGTCCACCTTGATTGGGGAATAATGAAGTAGTCCATTTTGGACCATGAGATTGAAGTGCCTTTAACAAATACAAGAATACATGTCAAGTAAACACTTTGATATGAGGGTCATGATTTGAGAAGGGAGCTGTGAGCTTTGAAACATATATTAGTGAATTGCCTGAGTATAGCTAAAGCCAAGGGGATGGACAGGATCTAACTCTGCTAAGGGAATTAGAGTGAATGAAAGAGAATGAGTGCCTGAAACTGAATATGGAGAAACTATTGGTGAAATAAAGGAAGAAAAACAAAGCAAGAGGTAGAGAAGGAACAGATAGAGCAGTACACAATCCCTGAAAACACCATAGAGGGTAAGAGGTGAGAGAATTTTATACAAAAGACATAGTCGACAGGGTCGAATGACACTGAGAGGTTAGATAAGAGAAAGACTGTAAAGTAGCACCATTTTATTTCTTGAAAGCAAATAATAATGGACTATATTTGGAGAGACAAGGAATGAAACCAGCAGAGATTTTATTAGATGATATTTTGTATTAAATTCCACTTCTATCACCTACACACATGAAATGACCATCCATTCATCAAATCACGTGGACAGTCCCTGGCAATAGGGTCAGAAAACCAATATTTCAGATTAAAGATCGACCACAATTTTTTCTGGAATAATACTACATTTCTCTTACACTAAAATAATCATCAGGCCAAAAAAATTGTTGAACAACTAAACGAATCACTGAAAGAAAAGAGGAGAGAGCATATATAGATCACTACCCACGATCAGGAATGACATGATAATTCCACATCAGAGAAGACCAGAACCTTGCTGACCACCAGCTGCCTTCTCAGGCCCCACCCAAGCTTAGCTCTCTCCTTTGTAGTGGACAGAAAAGCACTTAAACTTCCTATGGCATTTTTACACATTTATTCCCACCAAAGCTGCCTGGCAAAAACTATTCTTTTTTTCTGTTGCTTCATCTGTCTTTTCTCTTCTCAGCTCTTAAATATTGTTTGCTTGTTTTTCCCTAATGCTACTAATGATCTCCCATTTCTTTGGCTCAGTTTATAAAACCCATTTGACCTTCATATAAGGCATCATCATTAGCAAATATTCCTCAACACCAGACCTCATGGACTAAGAAGCTGATATGAATTTGAATTCATATCTCCCAAATACCATTAATTATAATGGACACTTATTCCCCAAGGTGGCTGCACATGAAGTGTTTACATAATTAAAATCAGTATTCCCCTTACTTTCAGACTCACAGTGTTATTGCTGTGAATACATTCTCAGAAGCTGTGGTTAAAAGAGAAGGAGGAAACCCTGGTGGTTTTTTAGGTATCTCCTCTGTTTTGAGTATCAGAGAAAGTTGGACACTGAAAGAAAATAGTAAGAGGAATAGATAATAAAGCACAGTGGGGAGAGAGCAGTATGAGATAAAAAAGTGACAGTAAAACCCAATGCTAAATTAAGTTATACTTTGGCTATAGTAATGAACAGAACTGGCATTGCATAATGTCAAATTAATATTGTGCACTAAAAACTGAAAATGATCTCCCAGAAAAAAAACAAAATAAGAAAAGGATAAAAATTATGGTAAAGAAAATAAGAAGTTTGGAGAAGAAAGAACCGAAATCTAACCAAAAGGAGAATAATAGTGGAATATAGGAAGCTGCCTTAAGATCAATAAGAAATTACAGTTTCCTAGAAGAAAGAACATCTAAGAATAGAAAGCTAAAATCTCATTACATTCTAAGAAACTGCAATGAATAGAACACTTTCTGATCACATTAAAAATTATTTTAAAGATCAAGAAAAAATTCCATAACTCTCCAGGCAGATAAAGGTAGGTTACTTCCAGAGAAATAAAAACAATGTCTCAGACCTATCATCTGTGACAGTGGAGAACAGAAAACAACACAGCAACACCTGGCGAATTTTTAGGGAAAATGGCTGCAACCCAAGAATCCTTTAACTTGACAAGTAGTCTTTTATAAAGGAAGCACATAAAATCAATCTCCTAAATGAAGGGACTAAGAGATGGCCCTCTGGTTCTTGAAAAAATAATCACTTAAGCAGCATTCTCAACAACGAATACAGGAAACAAAATTACTAAACCAAGACGGGGAAAATTATATAAAATGATTGATGTTCACTTTTCTATTATAGAAATTATAAAAAATCAGATATTTGTATGTATATTTTCTGCCAAAAATGATGCTTTTGTAATAGCATGACAATGGAAAGAATCTATCACACTAGGGAAAGTCATATGAGTAGAATTGAACAGTCATTAAATATAATGTTTTGAAAGAAATTCTAATGACATGGGAAAATATATGTGATGATATGACAAGAAAATATAAATACAGAGGATCTAAATATGTATAAGCAGTTTGACTTCAACTGTGGAAAAAAAGAGAAGTAGATGAGACAGAAAAAACATATGTCTTTGTTATTCCTCCTTCCCAAAAAATAAAAGCACAAAGAAACATAAAATGAGAGAAAAGAAATCATAAGCATCACTCTTAAAGTCCAATATATGACTGAAAAGAGTTTCATAACGAGAAATCACTGAAAACAGAGGAGAGAAACTTATTCAAGGAATAATAGAAGATAATTTATGAGAGCTGGATTCACATTAAAAGATGCCACTGATTACTAAGTAGAATGAAGGAAAACAGCAAATGACCCTCATTTGGAGCATCACTATGAAATTTATAAACACCAAGGACAAAAAGATCCTGAAAGTTACCTAAAAAAGAAACAAGATTGACATTAGCCTTTGAAAAGCAAGAGTGAGTGCTTAAAAACACACAAAAAAGCAATGCTTCCAATATTCCCTTGAGTTCTCTTGTGAAGTCTACCATATTTCACTGAATCTAGTACACAATTAACTTTAAGAAGCATTGTTATTTTACATACTACTAAAAAGTGCAAAATAAAAACATCGATAAAATTGTAAAATGCCGGGCCGGCTCCGTGGCTTGGCGGTTAAGTGTGCGCGCTCTGATGCTGGCGGCCCGGGTTCGGATCCCGGGAGCGCCCCGAGGCACCACTTCTCCGTCTAACGTGAGGCCGAGTCCCACGTACAGCAACTAGAGGGTTGTGAACCTATGACATACAACTATCTACTGGGGCTTTGGGGGGAAAAAACTGAATAAATAAAATCTTTAAAAAAAAAAAAAAAAAAAAAAAAAAAAATTGTAAAATGCCGTTGTTTGATAAGATGCAACTTGGTTTCAAATATTAAACCATGAAAAGAATCAACTTAGAATCAATACAATTTGATAGTCAAGAATTACCTCTGAAAACCCCTTAAATTGCCTTTCTAATGATGGATACGTGGTTTTTCATATTTACCACGCAGGATAATTTTTATGCACTCTAAAGTTTGAGAACTACAGAGCTAGAATAAATACAAAAGCTTATAAGGAGATATCTGGATAAAGGATAAAACGATTCACCCTTTAATATAATTATGGAGAATAGATGAGGAATTCTAAAGTTCTTCTGCTTTTATGTAGGGTGTATTCTATTCTGCTTTTAATATTAAGCATATACAACCTTACTGATATTAACATATTTGTTGTTGAGAGGAAGGATATTTGTTGCTGCATCCAGGAAGGATGGTGGATGTTAGAGTCTGAAGTCGACACATATGCGAAATGTGGATTTGATGTGGCAGCTCATTACTCAACCAAACATTTATTTTTGAAGGTAGCACTGATTGAGATACTTTTCAGACATAAAATGTCTCTAAAAGATGACTTCCTTTAAGCAATTTTTTGCTAAAATACTTGAAAATATATTCCAGCAAAATCAAGAAGAATGTGGAACACAGGGTAGTACATCCAAGCTGGGAGAGCTAGTCAAGACAGTCCTAAAAATATAGCTATGGAAGAGGACTTGAGGGCAATTAGTCTTCACTAAGTAGAAATAGGGAGGGGGACCTTGGGAAGGAGGCCCCTGGAAAAAAGAGAGACCTCAAAAGATGATATAATGAAGATTTAATCAACAAACAAGCAAAGAGCTATGTTTAAGGTCAGTAATTTAAGAACAAAAAAATAGACTGAAGCGAGTTGCAACGTGCAGTAAAATAAACACTAAACAAGAAAGGCAATAAATCATAGTTTGTTGACTCTATTTATGATATTTACTCCATCATAATGATGTAAACTATTCATTGTTAACATTTAGAATCAACATATAGATGAAGCAAGGAAGGTGATTACAGATTAGGAGACAGTGGTACTAATTTTGACACTGAAAATATAAAAATGAATATAATGAAAATTGGAAGTTGGAAGCAGAAAGAGGGCTGAAGGAAAGGCTGATATTCTTATCATTCAGGTGAGGAGTCAAGGGACACATTTAGATTTAATGAATAAAAAATAAAGTTGCAAATGTATTCATAAACCAACGAAGAAAACCAATAGACAAACTGAAAATTGGGAGAAGGATCTGAGAAAAGTGGAGAGGGGTTTAAGGAGCTAGACCAATATCAATCACAGTAGAGTATATCTAACCTTGATTAACCAAGAGAGAGCAATATAAAAACAGTAACTAGCTTTGTACTTCTAAACGGCGGGCCTAGAAATAAGGAGGAGTAGGGTAGGGAATTGTTGTATTCCATTATAAACCCTGTTTTACTTTTTTTTATCTTCATTTTTAAGCTGTGTGCATATATTACCAGGGGAAATTTTTCTAAAAATTAAACTCAGCAGGTTAAGATATTTCAGGCTCCATGGGGAGGGGATAACTCTAGGGTGGGAGGCATGTGGTAGAGGCTGAGCAGCTGCTCAGTGCTCCCGGCTGAAGATCAGGGAAAAAAGATTGCAGTGTGTATTTAAGACACCATCACTTCAGTCAAGGTGAGAGTTGGAAGGATATGGAGAGAAGCAAGAGCAAGAGGCAGAGAGAAGGAAATGAAAGAGATTTGTGACTTGAATCAAATGTACCAGGCTTTGGGGTGCTGTCAATCTTGGAGACTCTTTCTTTGAAAACACCTCCATGCGCCTGTCATTTATGAGCCACAGAAAGAGAAATTTCAGCATTATCAAGGGAGCTCTAAAGTGAGGAAGACAACCTCACGAAACTCACTGGTTGGGGCATGCTTTGTCAATCCTCCATTCAAATCTAAGAGCCCCCAACGCTCCCAGTGCCCCAGGTCTACTGACGAGGAAGACAGAGCTTGGTCTGGTTCTGTAACTGACACTAGTTTCAATGGGTCAGACTGGTTTCAATAGGTCAGACTTGTGAATATTTGCATTGGTAAAACCAATTTTTCCTCAAGTTCCACTGAAACCTCACCTGTGGTTCTGTCTATAGCAATCCTTCATCAATGCCCCTTTAGATCCTCTGTTCCTTGGGGAAGAATATGATGGCCAACTATCCAGGTTTGCTAAGGACTGCCCCAGAGTTTTAGCATTGATAGTCCTGTGTCCAGGTAAACTCCTCAATTTCAGGGAAATGAGGATGGTTGGCACCCATAGGAAGAACTCCAGGCAACTCCTTGCATGAGAAAAAAATGCCACAGGATGAAAATCCATATCTTGGAAAGTGCTTATTGTTCCTTGTGATTTCTTTTGATCCCCACAAGCCTGGATAGTAGAGGTGGCATGGTTCATGTTCACCCCCATTTTACATGGGAGACATTTGAGGCCAAAGGGATTAATCATCTGTGAAAACCACAAAGAAATTAGTGGGTATGGCATTTTACTGGATATCTCTTGACTCCGTATCCCATGCGCTGTCCCACATATATAGTTACTGTGTTGAAATCTGTTCCCTAGTTAATAATGGTCATAGCATTTCATTATCTCATCCTCTTATCAGTAAATGCCATTATTAGCCTCATATTATAGATAAGGAAATTGAGGTGCATAGAAACTAAACATCTCATTTGGGAACACACAGTGAATGAGGAGTATTCAGGATTGGAACCCATATTCTTCTGATACTATGCTCTAGCGACTTGAGCAAAGAAAAAACACAGTTCTCCTAATCTTCAGGTTAATATGGCTGCCCAGAGCCCCAATCTACTTTTTCAATTTTATTCCCTACTAGTTCCTTCCCATGGATCCTATGTGCCAGCTGAACTGGTACACAGCTGAATTGCTTTCTGATTCTAGAATATGTCCACTTCTTTCCTGACATAGGTCTTTGTCTTGATCTTTTTTCATTCCTAGAATTTATCCATCCAGGTACTTATTGTAGAGTGGAGGAACAGGAAACACAGCCTCTGCAATCAGACCTGGGCTTAATTCACAAAAATGCTACCTACTTGCATGGATGATCTTTGGCAAGTTTTCCAAACTTCTTTGAGCCTTCATTTCCTCATCTGTAAGTTGGAGACAATAATTGGAAATCATGCTGAACAGTTTGAGAACGAGTGAGCATGTGCTCATAAATTATCTAACACTACACATGGCACCTCTTCTGTGCACTCCATTCCCAGGCCATGGGTCAACCAGAGAAAACTGTGCAATTCTTACCTTGTGTACTTTGGAAATGGATGACTATTTCAAAGAAAATTGTGCATTCCATGGGCAGACCTGTATTTTGTATATAGATGTGTGCTTGGTGAAAATTGTGCATGATTTTTGGTAGAAAGCTGTGAATTTCTTAGACAGTTTTGCATAAAGCATTGTGAATCCTTGCATACAGTTATGTATGGTCCACTGTGCATTTTGTGGAGAGTATAGCATGTTATAGACAGTGCATTAGAGGACATAAGAGGGTTGTGCAGAGCCACACATTACATGGACATGAGTATACCTGCTAGGCAGTCATGCATTTTGTGAAGACTTGTCCATTTTGAACCTACCTGGGGAGATGAGCTTTAATATCACTCTGGTTATAAATACATCTTCAATGTCCTGTTGGTTGCTGGTTTGTCTTCTAAACTCAGTTGGTTTTCTTTTTCAGTCTAAGGCTGAAGCCATAATATTTGTTTGGACTTGAGCCTAAAAATTATGAAAATTATTTCATTAATCATTTTTAGTTCTGTCTGACCACCATACATACAAATTTGTGCATGTATGTATATATTTTTTTCTGGAAACATAGAGATTAAGGTGTTAAAAGATCCATTTTCAAAATCTTTTTCAGTTTAATTTAGTTTCTTCTACTTCCTACCAATTCCCCTTCAGCTGAGACATCATTGATAGCGAGAAAAAACTACAACAGAAAATATGGAGTCATTAGATCCAAATTAAAATCTTAAAAAAAGTAAAAGTCAAATCTCTACAAACTAGAGGGAGGAATATAAGCACTGTGGAAAAGACTGAAACACATTTTTTTTCTTCCTGGCACACGGCTAAGGTACATTCCCTGGCCCTCCCTAGAGTTGGCTGTGGCCACATGGCTGAATCCTGGCCCAGGCCAGGAGCCACACTGAACCAAGCACCTGAGATGCAGTAGCTCATTAATCTTCATAGTTCATGTCAACCACATCTTGAAAATGAGGAATCTGAATCTCCCTCCAATTACATAATTTATGAATATCCCAAATCAGCAGCCAGGAGAGCAAGGACTTGATCTCAATATTAACAGACTATTTGATTGTCGATACAGAGAATCAAACAAATTGATAGAACCGAGCCAGCCGGGTGGCATAGCGGTTAAGTTCGCGAGCTCCGCTTCGGCAGCCTGGGATTCGCAGGTTCAGATCCCCAGCACGGACCAACGCACCACCTGTCAAGCCATTCTGTGGTGGCGTCCCATATAAAGTAGAGGACGATGGGCATGGATGTTAGCCCAGGGCCAATCCTCCTCAGCAAAAAGAGGAGGATTGGCATTGGATGTTAGCTCAGGGCTAAGCCTCCTCGCAAAAAAATGCATATATATGTATACAAAAAAAAAGAATTGATAGACCATCCACTAAATGCAATTGGTGAGTTTAGCAACTTTGCTGCAAACAATGTCCCCACATGCCAAAATAAACAATTAGAAAAGAGATACCATTTTCAATAGAACACAAATTATACAGTGTCTAGAAATTAACATATGTTTAATTTTTTGTAGAAAAATGTGAAAATATTATTAATATAAATTAAACAAATAATTTGTTCTTGAGCACTCTAAGCCCAATACAGTCCAGTTTAAGAGAGAAAATAGGAGACAGTAGCAGACACAGAGACAGAGAGAGAGGCTGAAAGGCAGGCAGAAATATGGTCTCTGTGTAAGATTGCACAATATTGATAATCAGGCTAGTTATTGAAAGGCTCTCAGGCCTTCTGCTTTCAGGTGGGAAGAGGGGTGAGAACAGAGCCGGGGATGCATGTAGGTAATGTTTGTATGTTGCTGCTTCTTAGACTGCAAGGGCCGTTTTCAGGACCCAAGGGATGAGTAGAAAGCAGTAAGTGGTTCATAAAAATGAGGCTTAGTAGCTTTGTGCTGGGACTGAGCATTGAACCCATGATTCCTCCATAGCCAGGGCTCCTGTAACTTTTTTTTTCCAGTTTTATTGAGAAATAATTGACATACATCATTGTATAAGTTTAAAGAGTACAGAATGATGGTTTGATTTACAAATATGGTGAAATGATTACCACAATAGGTTCAGCTAACATTCATTTTCTCGTATAGATATGATAAAAAGAAAATAAAGAAGAAAACACAAAAAGGAAAAAAAATTTTCCTTGTTTTGAGAACTCTCAGGATTTACTCTCTTAACAACTTTCCTATATATCATACAACAGTGTCCGCTATAGTCATCGTGAAGTACATTACATCTCTAGAACTTATTTGCCTTGTAGCTGAAAGTTTGCACATTTTGATCACCTTCTCCTGTTTCCCCCTCCCTCAACCCTCCACCTCTGGTCACCGTAAGTCTGATCTCTTTTCCTATGAATGTTTGCTTGTTTGTTTATCTCCCACTTATAAGTGAGATCATACAGTATTTGTCTTTCTGTGTCTGACTTATTTCACTTAGCATAACGCCTTCAAGGTCCATCCATGTTGTCACAAATGGTAGGATTTCCTCATTTCTTATGGCTCAATAATATTCCATTGTATATATATATCACATCTGTTTTATCCATTCATCCATTGATGGACACTTAGACTGTTTTCATGTCTTGCCTATTGTAAATAATGCTTCTATGAACATGGGGTGCAGACATCTTTTCAAGTTAGTGTTTTTGTTTCCTTTGGATATATTTCCAGAAGTGGAATTATTGGATCATATGATAGTTCTATTTTTAAATTTTTAGGATTCTCCATACTGTTTTCCATAGCAGCTGTACCAATTTGCAATCCCACCAACAGTGCACAAGGGTTCCCTTTTCTCCACGACCTTGCCAAAACTTGTTATCTCTTGTCTTTTTGATGATGGCCGTCCTAACAGATGTGAGGTGATATCTCATTGTGGTTTTTGATTTGCATTTCCCTAATGACTAGCAATGTGGAGAATCTTTTCAGGTAGTTGTCGGCCTTTCATATAACTTCTTTGGAGAAATGTCTATTCAGGTCCTTTGAGGGCTTTTGCAACTTAATTGGCATGTGGGACAGACCCAAGGCCCTAACATTCTCCAGACCAATAGTCAGAGAAGAGGCCTATGACTCTCCAGCCACATCCAACCCTCAATGCAGGTGCACTTCCGGGGGAAGTGAGTTCATTTCTTGGATTAAACTGTGGAGACTCAGCCAGAAAACAGGAGGAGGTAAATTGAGGCTATGGAGAGAGTATCTAACTAAGGGAAGGGATCCTGTGATTAGTCTCTCTTCTGCAACAAACAAGATGCTCCTCCACCATTGTGGCTTCTGTGAACGCCTTTTCCACCTCAGCTCCCCCGAGGCTAAGCTCCTATCTTGCTCCACATGAAAAGTCTTTTCAATTTTGCAGAGATAATATGTGCACAGGACTTCTCAGGGTGAAGTACATGGGCTTTGCTGAGTTCTATAGAGTTAACATTTGAACTTTCTGTATTCCCAAGCATTTCGGTCAAAGTCATTCAGAATAGGTCGCTCCAGGGAGTTCAGCAGCTACTATGCGTGCCTCCCTCAAACAGGGTCCCCATTAAAGCCCTGGGCTCTGAGGAACTAACTGGCTACAATATCCTGCTGTGGCCATAGTGACATGCATGCTTCATCATCAAGAAAGATAAACTCTACTTACGAACTCTTCGGAGTTTATCCAGATTTCCTAGAAGGAAATGCATGTGGCCCCATGGACTTTGGAAGGCTCTGGAGGCAGAAAGCACTGATTCACTGCCTGTGTTTGCCCCTTACCTGCTGGGTGACAAAAGGAAGCTGTCTAATTCTTGCAGCTTCAGTATCTTCAATTTTCAAAGGGGAATCATTGGTCTTATCTCAAACTGTTTCAGGAGGACAGGAGATACTGTGTGTAAAGGGATCGTATCACACAACCTTACTCTCTATTATTTAGAGTATTTGCTCAGGTTTTGGGGTATTTAACTCTGATCCTTCAACATGCCATTTCATCTATCTAAGCCTCAGTTTATTCATCTGAATAAATGGGATTGATATTACCTACCTCATAGCTCTTGATGTGTAAATAAATTCAAATCATGCCATATAAACTGTAAAGGACTGAAAAATGAATACTATCACTATCAGCATTTGAATATAGATTTATTTTTCATATCCCTCCCTGATAACCTAGTCATCATATCAACCCATATAAAACAGTGAAGAAAAAGTAATGTTGCCCCATCCTTCACCTTGAATTTTGAAAAAAAAAAAGAGAGATTGAGGCCTGGAGATTTCTTTAAAACCTTTAAAAGAAAAGTCTGATATTTTCCAATTTTCTTAGATGAAATACAGCAAGGTCAGCCTTTAAAAAATTAAAACTTTTCCTCTGGCTTCTTCACAATGGAGAGGCTGTAATGAAACTTGACTAAATTGCTTTTTAATTGACAAAGCAATGAATCAGTGAAAATGTATATGTATTCTTTCTGTATTGCAGGATGACTCTACTGGATCTGGAAATGAATCACTTGGTGTGCCATTATTTTGTCTTTTCTTTATTGGCATTCTTCTTCACAAATTTATAGAGATAGAAACACTATGAGTCAAGAAAAACATAAAGTCATGTATGAGTCTTGGAATATGATTTGACCTTTGGATCAGATGAGAAAATCCCTGAGCTTTAGTTCAACCCAGGATTGAAGCATTTCAAAAACAATTTTCAATATCCTAAGAAGATTATTATAAGACCTCATGGTATTTTGGTAATAGCTAAATGCCTCAAAGGGCCAATCAAAGATTATGGGTAGCTTTGTTCGGTGCCTGGATTATGAAACACAAAAATGACAATGGCATGATGATGTCATAATCATTCCAAACATTTGTGTAGCACTTTATATCTTACAAGTCACCTTCCCATTCATTATCAACCCAATCCTTCCAACAACCCTGGAGGTAGACGGGGAAAATATTGCCATTTCTTTTTACAGATAAAGAAACTGAGGCACAGATAATTTTCGTGATTTGCTCAAGTATATACAGCCTAGAAAGTGGCACAGTTGAGATTGAAGTTAAGCTCTGTCTGACTCCAAAGCCCGAGGGGAAAACTATTACCAAGTTCTTCTGTTTTGCAGAGAAAACATGTGCACAGGACCTCCCAGGGGTGAATTGCATGGAATATTCCAAAACAGAATTCAATATTTCCAAACGGAGTATGATAATATCAATCTTAAAAACTTGACAAGAAGGAAACCATACCCAAAGGGTCGCAATACCAGGATAAATGATCAGGGAAGAACCAATACTTTGGTCTAACATAAAATATTTCAAGAACAAATTGGTGGGGGACCAGAAGAGAATACGTGGTTGTTAAAGCACAGGCTTTGCCAGATGGTGGCAGAGACTGGCTCGAGAATCTACTGCACATGCTTTAGGCACTTTACTTAACTCCTCTGCAGATAATGTTTCCTACTTCATCTGTAAAATGAGGAAACCAATTTCTACCTCATAAAGTTGCTTTGAGAATCACATGAAATCTTATGTGCGTGCACTTAGGATGAGGATCATTGTCATGGCTCTTAAAGAATCATTCACATGTCATAAGTCGTCTTTTCTCTACAACGTACGGCTTGTGAAGCCCTCAGCTTGGCATTTGGGCCCTGTTTCTCAATGTATTCAAGTGACAAAGAGCACTGGCATCTGCCTATACACTAGTGAGAGGACTATAAACTCCAGAGTCCAAGACATCTTACCAGGTATATGAGGAGTCGAGCTAGAAAGGTCAGTTGGTGCTATGTGGTGGTGATCTTGATGCCAGAACCAGAACTTCGACTCTGCAGACAGTAGCAAGCCATGAAGGTTTTGGAATAAGGGGATGGCATTCTCCAAGCTGTGTTTCAAGAAGATCCATCAGGCAGCCGCCTTGAGAGGTAGAGGATCCCATTGGAAATTTGTTGAAGGACTCCACCCTAAGGAAGAAGAGATGTCAACCACCAAGACAGAATTACCACTCACGGGGCAACTAAGGACCATGGGCCACTCAACAGTTGGACACATCTCAAAGCTGGACTCACTTTAAAAATGTTATTTATTTTTTAAAATTTGTTTATTTGTGGTTCAGCCCATCAGACTAGGTGCTATAGACAGTCACTAGCTCCACACAAGTTTGTGGTTGTTTTTAAATATCAGTTTTCAATATTTGCTCTTGTTCTTTGTGTCCATCTGCAGGTGATTAAAATCTTATCTGGTTTCCCCTGGACTTGGACATCAATACCTTATCAACACCACTCTCTGCTGGCGTCACTGCCTCTTTCAAGGACCTTGGTTTCCTTTTGTGCCTGAAAGATATTCATAATGGACTCCATCTTCCCTCACCCCTGCACTCTCTGCCTTTCATCCTCCAATCCACACCCTCATCCATTTTTTCCACTCTCTTAGCTCAAGACCTGTCTTTTTGTACCCGTTTGGCTTTCTCGCTATTCCTTGATTTCTTTTCACTCCTCCGTATTCACACTGACCTTTTTTTCTTTTCCTTGTGGATTTATTGCTTGATGGCATTCATCACCTCTGGGTATAGAATCATTTATCCACTATGCCTCCTTTCTTCCCTGTTGAAGTTCACTCAATGTTAACTTTACTTCCCCCTGATTCTGCTCTGCTGCAATCTGACTTTCCATTATTATTCTTATCAGCAGTCTGTTATTTATAGAGTGGAGAAATAAGATAAGCTCCTTCTAATATAGATGGGACACAGGCAATGTAGCTGGGAATAAGAAATGTAAAAAGGAAGACAGAGCTACAAAAAGCAGAGCTAGAGGGGCATTGCTGATTGGCAGATGAAAAGTGAAATGCAGAAAGGACTGGGGGTAGAAAAGTGAGATTGAAGCACAGGTAGTTATCTTCCAGGGGAGGGGGAAAGAAAAGAATAATTGTCAATCAGCTGCTCTGTGCTGAACACTGTGTGCAATCCGGCGAATGCATCCTCTCATTTAGTCGTTACTCTAGACTGTGAAGTAGTAGTAGCCCTACTTTATGGGCAAAGAAACTGAAGTTTAGAGAGGTTGAGTTATTTTCCATCTGGAGCAGAGCCTGCACACAAACCCAAAGATTATAAAGATGTAAAACATTCATACACAGTTATTTGGCTATATCTCAAACGGGTTAAAAGCTCACAGCTGACACTTCAGTATTCCTAGGTCTAGGAGACCATCATAAACAAATATTTTGAGATCCAGACAAATATTTAGGTACAAACTGCTCATGGGATTGCTATTTATAATAGTGAAAATGCTATCACAGCCATGTGTCTAGAGGAATGGTAAAGAATGATATATCCATACAGAGAAATTTCATGAAAACACCTTAAATGACACTTTAATGTTTGTAATAAAAATTGGAAAATCCTTATGTAAAAGTATTAAAAGTGTGATGATGGATTGTAATTAGTATTTGGGTGGTGAACATGAGAACATGATGTAATCCGTGCAGAAATAGAAGTATAATGATGTACACCTGAAATTTATACAATATTATAAACCAATGTTACCACAATAAACAAACAAAAAAAAGTATTAAAATTATAAAAATTAGACATGCATATGCATTTACAATTGAAAAACATAAAAATTTATAAATAAAACATTAATATTTTTCATCTTATATTTTTTTCTTTAAGCTATAATAAATAAAATGTTTTCCCTCATTTTAAAGTAATATATCCTCATCTTGGGAACTTGGAAAAGACAGCAAAGTGAAAATAGTGAACTGAACATGACAGCTCTAAACTGTTTACTATTTAACTTTTTTAATCTTTGTAACAGGAGATACAAAAATGTTTATATGTATAAGTTTCTGATTTTCTGATTCTCAGTTTGAAAATTTTTGAAAACATATTCAAATGAAGACAGAAAAAAAATAAAAATTTCTCATAGTTTTACTACCCAGAGATGACCACCATTAACCTTTTAGAATATTTCTTATAATTATTCATTGCATCATTTTCCATAGTTGAAATCCAGCTCTCTGTACTGATACTTTAGCAAAACAAAAAAAAAATCAACCCAGGATTAGTCATAGAAGACTGGTGCTCTGAAGACATTTGTGCTTGTCCCTAACACTGTACACTAACTACAATTGCCTGTGTATGTATCAACATCACCTACCAGACTATCAAGTCCCTCATAGAGACATCAAAGTTATTTTGCTCACAAACGTAGTCCTAAAGTCTAGAACAATACCTGGCATTTATTAGGCACTGAAAATATACAGTGAAAGAGTGAATGATCTAGGAGAATTTGCCCCTGTATGGTTTATTTATCTTCAGATTTTTTAAAGTGACTCCATTAATTCAAAAGTGTTCCATAGTTGCAGAAAATTATTTTTTCATTTCCTTGATAATTAAAATGGCCATATGCAGCTCAGTGCTTTCTGCTTTAGTGAAAGAGAAAAGCAAAAATAAAACATGGTTTGTTTGGCAATTTTTCTGGCACTGTGTCCCAAACATTTGGCCATAGTTAAATGATGGAAAAGAATAGTATCAATGATTGTTTTCAATGACATGAAACATATCAAGAGAAAAGCTTGCTTATTAAGGAGTGCAGTTGTTGGTACTGCAAAAAGCAGCTGCAAAAAAGGGCCAAGTTTTCCCCAAGAGGAGGGCACCTGAAAAGCACATGACCTTGATTATTATAGGATTTGGGGTACATATGAAACAGGGAAAGACCCAAAAGTTCTTTAAAACCACAAGTTTTCCATTATGGTATTTCTTTCTTTCTTTCTTTTTTTTTTTCAGCTTTGTTGAGGTATAATTGACAAATAAATTGTAAGATACTTAAAATGTACACCATAATGACTTGATATATATATACACTATGAAAGGATTCCCTCTAATGAGTTAATGAACACATCCATCACCTCATGTATTTACCTTTTTATTTTTTGTGAGAACATTTAAGTTCTACCCTCTTAGCAAATTTCAATAATACAACATAGTGTTATCTACTGTATTCACCATGTTACACATTAGATCCTCAGAACTTATTCATCTTACAACTGAAAATTTTTACCCTTTTACCAACCTCTCCCTATTTTCCCAACCCCCAGCCCTTGTTTCTATGGGCTCAATTTTTTTTTTTTTTTTTTTTAGATTCCACATATAAGTGATACTACGCAGTATTTTTCTTTCTTTGTCTGGTGTATTTCACTTAGTGTAATTCCCTCCAGGTTCATCTATGTTGTCAAAAATTACAGAATTCCCTTCTTTTTTAAGGATGAATAATATTCCATTGTGTGTGTGTATATATATATATATACACACATACATATATATACGTGTATATATATATATATATACGCACCACATTTTCTTTATCCTCTCATCTGTCAAAAGTCTCTTAGGTTGTTTCCATATCATTATGTTGTTTCTAATTTTGATCTGTATCTCCACCAATTGAAGCAAATCACCAAGTGTTTTTTAAGGTCATTTTTTACTTTATAATTTTGAGTCTTTGCATAATAATATTTTTTGTTATTTGAAAATGTTTGTATTGTTTTCAAATATGAATGACAAATTGGCTGATTTAACGTTCTTTGGTAACCTCATATTTTCTCCAAACTTTTGAAGGCTTGTTCCTTTGTCCTCTAATATTTAATGACACAGAGAAGTCTGAGAATAACTTAATTCTATCAGTGGCTATTTATTGCTTCCTGAATAGTTGCAGGATTTTTTTTTTTGCTTTAGCCTTGTAACTCTAATAGACCTCAGAATATTCCTGGATGTGTATCCTTTTTATTTGTTTTCCATGAGCATTTTCAAGCTCTACATTTAAGTCCTTTAAAACTCAGGATTTTGAAAAGAAATGCATCATTGATTTTTTTTCTCTTCCATTGTTCTTTTCTCTAAAAGAATACCTACAATTTTTAGGTTGGATTTCCATTATCTATTTTCTATACTTCGAATCTTCTCTGTTATTGTTTTACTCTACATACAAATAAAACACTTTCATATCTTAATCATCCTCCTTCTATTGTCATCATATTTTCATCTCTTGTGATTTGTTCTTCTTCTTTCAGAGAAAGTCTTCTTCACTGAGTTCTAAAATTAACTAAAAACATAAAAACAGTTCTCTTCATAAGTAATTTTCAGAGGATAGTTATCCACAAGTTTTAACGAAACTATTTCCTTTACCTTGTTCTGCACTATATTTTTTCATGATCCTTGAGTCACTACTCTGATTATTGCACATTTTATATTTTATTACAATTGCCAAACTATTTTCAGACTTTATTTTACTTATTTTTGAAAGAGGGATATCTACCCAGACTCAGCATTTTCCAAATGACATCCTGTGCATGCTGCCGTGGGTTTTAACCTGTTTCTGGTTGGGTGCCAATCACTTTCCCCTTTGCAGATCAAAAGCAGGTTATCTTATCTCATAGTCCTACAAACCACACCTAAAGGATTTTCACCCAGAAGATCTTCTTGGATGAAATGTAACCTTTTCCTCCCCTGCTAACACTTCTTAGGATGGAATTTACTACTGCCAGCCACATACAAATCCCTATACCAGTTTCTAGACAAATTGTATCTGCTTTTGCATTTTCTGAATAGGGAGACACCAATGGAAACATGGTAAGAAACCACAGAAAAGTGACAATAACCCAGTTTTCTGAGTATTACAAAACAAACCTTGCCTTTGAAAATCTGGGAAAGTTGACAAAAAGTATTACATAGCAGCATTTTTTTTCAGCCTGATTTCTGAATCAATTGAAGATTGACATAGAATCCAGGCATATTGAAATTAAACTTCATTTCTTTATTAATAAAATTGGCAGAGAATTTGGACTTAGGCTTGTGGTGAAGTGGGCTTGCTATTATTCTTCCCTGAATCAGACGGACCCCTCCAGTCCCAGGCAGAGCAAGACAAACTCAAGCCTTCACATGTCAGTGCCACCTCCATGAGACCTAAGGCTGATGGAAGAAGAGAACTTGTGCTTCTCACAGGGAGGAGTGAATAAGGCACACTTGTGCGGTAACACTCTAAAGGAGGTCCCTCGTAGATACAGGAGGAAAGGAGAATAAATGTTCTCATCTAAACAGGGGAATGTTCCCCCTGTTTGTCATTGACACCATGGAAGTGGATGGAACACCAATTGCACATTTCAATTTGGGTCAACAGGATAAACAATTGATGGAATTTTCTCTCAGATTCTGACATTGGATTAGTAAGCCTTCAAAACAGCATGTTGTCTTTTTCTTGTGCCTTGGAGATTTCAAGGAATTTAGGAAGGTTATTGTCAGGGAGGCTAGCCTGGCTCTATTTTTCTTTTCATACCTCTCTTATTTCTCCAGATTTTCTAAGGAACATATTGGTTAGACTCAGAAAATAATAACAATTAATAAGCAGGTAATTCACATATGTTGACTTTAAGAATAACATTTACTCTTAAGTTCAACATATTCCCCTATACATTGCATGCTATTTTGCATGTACTAGTTTGTTCAGGCTGTCATAACACAATACCACAGCCTGGCTGGTTTAAACAAAAGACATTTATTTTCTCACAGTTCTGGAGGCTAGAAATTCATGGTCAAGGTGATAGCAGAATAGATTTCTGGTGAAGGCTCTATTCCTGGCTTGTAGACAGCTACCTTCCTGCTGTATCCTCACATGGCCTCTACTCTGTACTCATGTGGAAGGAGACAGGTCTCTAGTTTCTATCCCCCTTCTTAAAAGAACACCAATCCTTGGGTTGATTAGGGCCCGACCCTTATGTTCTCATTTAACCTTAATTAACTCCTTAAAAACCCTACCTTCAAATACAGTCACATTGGGGGTTAGGGCTCCAACATATGAATTTGAGGGGGATACAATACAGACCATAACATTGCAACATTAATTTACTTTGAGGTCACTGTGGAAACAAAGTTTTATCAAGTAAGCACTCTGCCAAGTCTTGTGTAAGTAAATATAAATTTCCCCTAATGTAATCAGAATTAGTGTTTTTCTTAAGTACATAAATACTGTGACCAGAGAACAATTTCTTAATAGAGTCAGATACATAGAGTAGAAATAGAGTAGAAAATGTTCTGTGTCCTTGCCAGCTCTGTTCTTTAGAGTAAAAGTAATAGTAGTCAGGTAGTTTATCCTACAAATTATTGATGACCATCACTATCAAATATTTTAGTAACTTTCAATGAAGTTTAACAAGTACTTTTTTCCTAAGGATTTCTGGATATAAACTTTATTAACACTTTAGTAAAAGCCATCATTATTAATGTAGAGATAATCTTTAATAGCTAGAAGGTGGCAAATATACTGATTATGAAATAAAATATTTAAAACTATATAATCCAGCGAAGAGAACAGAACTTTAAAGGTGTAATATTTTAAACTAAATTTAAATTCTAGCTTGGGAAGTGTTATGTTTAGTAAATATTATGGAAACAGGCATTATTTCCTCATACTATAAATGAGGACATTAAGGAACAAGGAGGTTAAATAAGAAGTACAATCCATAAAATCAGCGTGGGTCAGATCCAGGACTTGAACTAGGGAATTCCACCTTCTGTGAATTTTCCACTCACTTTGCTTTGGAAATTGGTCTTTGTCGCTAATTAAAGTACCAAGACTGTCTATCTCTCAAAACCTGGGGTGTATGTAGGTCAGGAGCCACCCAAGATGGGTCTTTTGAGTCACTGGGGTACCCACTTAGCTTTCATAGAAACATTGGAATATATCCATTTGCATTCATCTAAAGTGATTTTTTAACTTGAGATATAATTGACTTATTACATTATATCAGTTTCAGGTGTACAACATAATGATTTGACATTTGTGAATATTGCAAAATAATCACAATAAGTCTAGTTAACATCCATCACTACACATAGTTATAATTTTTTTCCTTGTGATGAGAAACTTTAAGATCTACATTTTAGCAACTTTCAAATATACAAACAGTATTATTACCTATAGTAACCATGATGTGCATTACACCCCCAGGACTTGTTTATTTTGTAACCGGAAATTTGTAGCTTTTGGCCACCTTCACCTATTTTGCCCACCCTTCACCCCCCACCCCCACCTCTGGCAGCTACAAATCTGTTCTCTGTATCTATGAGATTATTTTTTTATATTCCACATACAAGTGAGATCATATGGTGTTTGTCTTTCTCTGTCTGACTTGTTTCACTTAGCATAATGCCCTCAAGCTTCATCCATGTTGTCACAAATAGCAGAATTTCCTTCCCAACATTTTATGTGATGGTCAAATAAGGAGAGTTTGTCTCATGTATGACACAGCATGACTT
Organism: Ceratotherium simum simum; assembly: GCF_057802395.1. NCBI lineage: Eukaryota > Metazoa > Chordata > Mammalia > Perissodactyla > Rhinocerotidae > Ceratotherium > Ceratotherium simum. Next base: position 11,252,490 of record NC_141907.1, read on the forward strand.
TTCTTGGTTTCTCTTTTGAAGTAAATGATTCCAGGCCATACGACTAGGATTGTTTTATCTCCATTGTCTGTTAGGGATAAGCAAAGAAAATGAGTTGTGTTGACAGAGAGTAAGAAGATAAGATGCAAACAGAAAGAGCCACATTGAGGAGAGATATTAACCATTTTATTGATCTCTTTTTAAATGAGTTGTAGTGGATGTAGCACAGTGATAGAATTGCAGAGAATGCACTAGAATTTGGGCCTCAGATCAATAGTAATAACAACTACTGTTTATTGAGTACATACACTGTAACAGGTGCTTTCCATGCATTTATTGTCACATTTAATACTTCCAACACCAACTTTCCCCCATTTTACAAGTGAAGTTCAAGTAAACTATCTGAGGATTCAAAGGTAGTGAATAGAAAAACTAGAATTTGAAGATAGATCTGTTCAAAATGAAAGCCTGCTCATTACATCTTGCTTTTTCTCCAAAGAGGAAATATTTTTTAAAGAGTCTGTGGATCATTTAAGCATTTTCCAAAACAATTGTTTGGAAACAAAATAATTTTTTCTTGGTAATAAACTTTCCTGAATATTTTTATGAGGAACCATGGGGAGCTTTATTAAAATAAGAATTTTCATTATAATTTAACACATACCTTGAAGCCACTGGGAAATACTTTTTCAGCACTTTAGGAACTGCTGAGCTTCTATTTTTGAAGTGAATATAATGGCATTTTATTTTTTTAATTTGTTTAATTTTGTGATTGCCAATATTGTCTACAGTATTTTGTTTTATACAGTATTTTGTTTTATACCGCCAAAATACTGTCTACAGTATTTTGTTTTCAGAAATTGAAAATTCTCAGCAACTTATACTTAAGACAACATGTTTTTACCACTCTATTGAAAAGTAGATCTTTTGATGGTGACTTCTATACATTGGCAATCTTGTTGAGACTGTGTACCTGGTTGATGAAGAAAATAACCCCTCAGCACTCCATTCCTGTTATAACCTTTTTCCTGAGTCTGCAGTCTACGCACAATGTTCAAGCAAGTATCTTTCTCTCATTACCCTTGTAGAGATTACTGGAGTTTCCCATAACACCATCTACCTCAGGTCCCAACTCCAGCCCCTCAGCACCACCTACCTCATAACGTCTGGCAGAGTGCATGGCACATGACAGCAGCTACTTGGTATTGAAGTGAATTGAAGCAATGTAATTTTAAAGAAGACGATGACATACATGAACAATACAAGAATTCATCAACAAGTAAGTGAAACTGAAGTTAATCTCTGGTCCATTTGCTAGGAACACTATTTGTTTTACATTTAGATTTATGATTTCCTGTTCTCACATTGTTTCCTTTTATTTCTTCCTTTTTTCTATTTTCCGCTTTCTTTTTATTTATCTTCTTTCCTTCCTTTCTTCTTTCTCTTCATTTCATCCTTCAATAAAGTAAAATTTTCCACCTTTTATTGAACACTCATTTTATTAATTTTATCTAATTTCCATACACCTTTGAAAATGGTAATTTACCATCTTTGATGATGAGGATACCATGCTCAAAAATTTAAGTGGCTTATTCAAGATCACACAGCTCATAAGTGGCAGAGTCATTCAAACCCTGAATCATAATCATGTTTCTATAAATATAAAAGAACATAAAAGTGGATTGCTTCCCTATGAGGTTGGCTGAATGTTGATCTCTGCCAGTGTGGGCTCTTGGAGGAGCTTCTATATGCCTTCAGGCTATTCTTTCTTTATTTTTCTCTTTAGCTGAGTAAGACTGCTAAGCCACAAAGACTGAAAATTTCCCTCTGCCTCATTAGGTATGAAGAAGTTTAAGAAGAGATCATGGATGTTTTTATCCACTCTTGGCAAAAATACATCAGCACAAACATGTTCCCATAGAAATACCAAGGATCTGCAGTAAAATCATCTCAATATTGTTTTGTCTTTATTTCATCATCATTCTTTTTATATCAGATAATCCTTGGATGGAATTCTACAGGCCAATTGGCAGATATCCTGACCTTTAAGTTCATCTCCAAGACTCTGGGCTCAAAGAATGGCTCTGTAACTAATTAATTCAATAAATACTTAATATGTGCCATACAATTCCGTCTTTTCCATTCAGTGCCACTAACATTTTCTGTAAGAAGACTAAGTCTTGCCAAGTAATATGTAAATGCTTGTGTAAAAATGCTGATCCCCAACACCCCCAACTACTTCAATGGTTTTATATGACTTTAAATCTCTGTATTAAATAATATTTTGTTTAAAATTCCTAGAGTGGTTTGTATTTTCCTGGTCAAACTCTGATTGACTGAATATATGGTGCCAGAAATAGGGAGTTGCCTAAGAAAATATATCTCTATGAGGCTATAGTAGATGGAAAGGAAATCGATGTTATAGGCTGGAAAGATGGTGGACATGTTACATTGTGACAAACCAACTTGTAGTTTTGGGGGAAGAAGTGGTAAACCAGAATATTAGTAATGTATGCTGGTAGTTATTGACTGTTCCAAGATATGTAAGAGAGAAATTATTTGAGGAAAGAATCAAGTGGTTTGCAAGCATAAATGAAAATGAATGCTCTAGAAATTGGAGACCTTGAGTTGGAACAAAAGTCAACTTCTTCTAGACATAAAATAGCAGGAAAAAAAGTTGAAAAAGGCTTTAAGCAACAAAGACCAATTAGAACCCAGTATTGCAAAAAAGATCAGATTAAGGGTATATCCTTCTCGCTCAATTCTGCTAGTTTAAAGTTACCATTAAGCTAAGAGGAAGAAAGACAGGTGGAGGGGGCAGGGTGCCATGGGGGAAGAAGAGGAAGAGTAAAAGCAGATTTTAAAACTATGATTAGGGAAAGAGTTAGATCCCAGTACATGGAACCAACCGAAAGCCAATAGATAACGCAACCTACTAAGTTATTGATGGAAAATTATTTCTGAAAATAATTCTTACCCTTACTTAGAGATTAAAAGCAGTGCCTAGTCAAGTAACTTTCCTACTCCCAGGACAGACGATCTTCACAATGTCCATCCAGCAGGATCCCATAACTGCTGTTGACTGGTGCCTGTTGTGAACATTTTAGTTTTCCATTTTTGAAGCAAATGTTTTATTGTAGTCATTCTGCACTTACTTCAATCTTACATTCTTGTGATATGTGTGTTGGTGTATGGGAGCAGATAACTTATATTTTTAGTTTATATGTTGCTGGATGCAGAGTAGCCACATTCAAATCTGATGGCAGGAACTGTACTTAACCTAGAAAACCTGTACTTTAAGCTAGACATAGTGACTGAGTGGAATGTTTGGTTTTCTTCACTGGGGAAGAGCTGAATGTGTTTTGTGATGAGAAGAAATATCTTTTTGTGAACCCCATGTTTCCCACATTCTGATATTCACACCCTTAAATAATCTCCTTCTCTGAAATGTGGGCATGATCTGCAACTTGCTTCTAACCAATAAGTCAATAACAAACATCAATCACCACCAGCAAAATTCTACTCTCATGATTATACATTACATTATATGGTGATGGTGATAAAATGTTGCACCCATGAGTATATTATGTTATATAAGATTATCTTCTTAGCAGGCACATTCTAGAGTCTCTCTCTCTCCATTGCTTGCTTTGAAGAAGCAGGCTGCTGTGAATTCTATAGCCAAAGGAAATAAATATTTCACTAATGCCCTGAGAGAACTAGGAATTGGACCTTTCCCCAGTTGAGCTTCCAGATGAGAATTCAGCCCTGATCCTCCCCTTGATTAGAGCCTTGTGAGAATCTGAACAAAGAACCTGCATAGGCCATGCTTGAACTCCTGAAAATTCTTACAGAAAATTTGAGAAAGTGGAATTTGTTAGGTAGTAATAGAAACTGAGCAGAGGTGTTCTTGGGTATTTGGTGACCAAAAGGATAGACAGTGAAAGAGATGGCTTGCAGACCACCAAAAATTTATTTGCTTTTTCATGGTTTAGAATTATTATTGGGAAGTGGTTCCAGCTAGGAGCACATTCCCCATCTCCTTTTATCAAGATGGGGCCATGCAACCAGTTCTGGCTAACACAGTGTTACCAGAAATGATGTGTGCCACTTCTGGATTGAGGGTTTTATGTGCCCTACATGCCTGACAAATGGTCTCTTCCTGGTGGATTATATGTACTAAAGATGGTGGTATTCCAAGAAGGAAGGAGACTGGCTGCATGAGACAGAAGCCCTTCTCCACCTACTATTTTTTTTTTAATTTTTTGTGTATTGCAGTAACATTGGTATATAACATTGTATAAATTTCAGGTGTACAACATTATACTTCTATTTCTGCATAGATTACATCATGTTCACCACCCAAACACTAATTACAACCCGTCACCACACACATGTACTGAATTATCCCTTTCACCCTCCTCCCTCCCCCCTTCCCCTCTGGTAACCACCAATCCAATCTCTGTCCCTATGTGTTTGTTTATTGTTGTTATTATCTACTACTTAATGAAGGAAATCATATGGTATTTCGCCTTCTCCCTCTGACTTATTTCACTTTGCATAATACCCTCAATGTCCATCCATGTTGTCACAAATGCCTGGATTTCATCGTTTCTTATGGCTGAGTAGTATTCCATTGTGTATATATACCACATCTTCTTTATCCATTCGTCCCTTGATGGGCACTTAGGTTGCTTCCAAGTCTTGGCTATTGTGAATAATGCTGCAATGAACACAGGGGTGCACGTATCTTTATGCATTGGTGTTTTCAAGTTCTTTGGATAAATACCCAGCAGTGGAATAGCTGGATCATATGGTAGTTCTATCCTTGATTTTTTGAGGAATCTCTGTAGTGTTTTCCATAGTGGCTGCACCAGTTTGCACTCCCACCAGCAGTGTATGAGAGTTCCCTTCTCTCCACATCCTCTCCAACACATGTTGTTTCCTGTCTTGTTAATTATAGCCATCCTGACGGGTGTGAGGTGATATCTCATTGTAGTTTTGAATTGCATTTCCCTGATAGTTAATGATTTTGAACATCTTTTCATGTGCCTGTTGGCCATCTGCATATCTTCTTTGGAGAAATGTCTGTTCAGGTCTTTTGCCCATTTTTTAATTGGGTTGTTAGTTTTTTTGTTGTTGAGATGCATCAGTTCTTTGTATATTTTGGAGATTAAGCCCTTATCAGATGTATGGTTTGCAAATATCTTCTCCCAATTGTTAGGTTGTCTTTTCATTTTGTTGATGGTGTCCTTTGTTGTGCAGAAGATTTTTAGTTTGATGTAGTCCCATTTGTTTATTTTTTCTATTGTTTCTCTTGCCCGGTCAGACATGGTGTTTGACAAGATGTTGCCAAGACCGATGTCGAAGAGCGTACTGCCTAGTTTTCTTCTAGAACTTTCATAGTTTCAGGTCTTACATTCAAGTCTTTAATCCTTTTTGAGTTAATTTTTGTGTATGGTGTAAGGTAAGGGTCTACTTTCATTTTTTTGCATGTGGCTGTCCAGTTTTCCCAACACCATTTTTTGAAGAGACTTTCTTTTCTCCATTGTATGTTCTTGGTTCCTTTGTCAAAGATTAGCTGTCCATAGATGTGTGGGTTTATTTCTGGGTTTTCAATTCTATTCCATTTATCTGTGTGTCTGTTTTTGTGCCAGTACCATGTTGTTTGGTTACTATAGCTTTGTAGTATATTTTGAATCAGGGAGTGTGATACCTCCAGGTTTGTTCTTTTTTCTCAGGATTCCTTTAATTTGGATGATCTATCCATTGGTGTAAGTGGAGTGTTAAAGTCCCCTACTATTATTGTGTTACTGTCTATTTCTCTTTTTATGTCTGTTAATAATTGCTTTATATGTTTAGGTGCACCTACATTGGGTGCGTAGATATTTACAAGTGTTATATCCTCTTGTTGGATTGTTCCCTTGATCATTATGTAATGCACTTCTTTGTCTCTTTTTACAGTTTTTGTTTTGAAGTCTATTTTGTCTGATATGAGTACTGCTACCCAAGCTTTCTTTTCATTGTCATTTGCATGGAGTATCTTTTTCCATCCCTTCACTTTCAGTTTGTGAGTGTCTTTAGGTCTGAAGTGTGTCTCTTGTATGCAGCATATATATGGGTTTTGTTTTTTTATCCCATCAGCCACCCTATGCTTTTTAATTGGAGCATTTAGTCCATTGACGTTTAAAGTAGCTATTGATAAGTATGTACTTACTGCCATTTTTTAACTTTTTTTTTCTCAATGTTTTAGTAGTCCTTCTCTGTTCCTTCCTTCTTCTATACAGAATTGATGATCTCTTTAGTTTGACCTCTATCTGAAAGCTGTACTCTTTAACTCCCTTCCTCCCTCCTTTTATGTTTTTGATATCATATCTAACCTCTTTTTTGTGCATTTGTATCCATTTCCCTCTTATCGTGGAAATAGATAATTTTTCCTATTTGTGGTCTTCTCTTTTCCCCTTAAATCAGTCCCTTTAACATTTCTTGTAGCACTGGTTTCTTGGTGACAAACTCCTTTAATTTTTGCTTGTCTGGGAAATTTTTAATCTCTCCTTCCATTTTGAATGGTCACCTTGCTGGGTAGAGTATTCTTGGCTGTAAGTTTTTTCCTTTTAGCACTTTAAATATATCATGCCATTCTCTTCTAGCCTGTAAGGTTTCTGCTAAGAAGTCAGCTGATAGCCTTATGGGGTTTCCTTTGTATGTAACTTGACTTTCTCTTGCGGCTTTTAGGATTCTCTCTTTATCTTTAATTCTGGACATTTTGATTATGATGTGTCTTGGTGTGGGCCTCTTTGGGTTTCTCTTGTTTGGGGTTCTCTGTGCTTCCTGTTCCTGGATGTCTGTTTCCTTCCTTAGCTTAGGGAAGTTTTCATCTATTACTTCTTGAAATAGATTCTCTGCCCCTTTGTCTCGCTCTTCCCCTTCTGGGACACCTATAACATGGATGTTAGTGTGCTTGATGTTGTCCCAGATGTCCCTTAGACTGTCCTCACTCTTTTTAATTCTTTTCTCTTTTATCTGTTCAGCTTGGGTAATTTCTTCTAGTCTTTGGTCCAGCTCACAGATCCGTTCTGCTGTATCCTCTACTCTGCTTTTGAGTCACTCTAGTGAATTTTTTATTTACAGTATGGTATTCTTCATTTCTGATTGGTTCTTTTTTATATCTTCCATTTCTTTGTTGACATTCTCACTGAGTTCATCTATTCTTCTCCCCACATCAATGAGCATCTTTAACACTCTTTGTTTGAACTCTCTGTCAGGTAGGTAGCTCATTTCTATTTCACTTAGTTCCTTTTCTGGGGTTTTGTCCTGTTGCCTTACTTGGAATGTATTCCTTTGCCTCCTCATTTTGCCTCTTTCCCTGTGCTTGTGACTACGTATTAGGTAGGTTAGCTACGTCTCCTGCTCTTGGATAGATGACCTTATGTAAGTGATAGCTTAGGAGTGCTTCCCTCAGTTCTCAATGTTCCAGGGGTGACCCCTATGTGGGCTACCTGTGTCCTTCTGTTGTTGCCTGTTTGCTCTCCCTGTAGGCGGCCAGGGAGGCCGAGTTATGCTCCTGGCCAGCTGTTGTAATGCTCAGCTGCTTGTAGTTGTTGTGGGCCCTTCAGTCTCTTTATCAGGTGTAGGGAGCCCCAGCACAGTTGGCTGAAAGTTCTAATACCACATTTGTGTTGCAGTATTTCTTTTAAGTGAGTAGGCCCCCAGCATGGCCGGTTGTTAGGCTCAGGGCCTTACAATTGCTATAAGCCTCCAGCCTTTTGGTCTCTTGTCAGTTCTCTGAGGATTGCAGCTGGGTGGGGCTGGCCTCAGGCACAGGAGCACCCAATTGTTTCAGGCTTTGGAAGGTGGGGCAAACCCCCATGTGGGTCTTTGAGAAGCACAAGTCTTCTGCAGCTGACAAGCCCTGCCACCCACAGGTCCACACACACAGTCAACACACACCTGCCCCGTGTGTGTGCCCTGACCTTCCGAAGTGGACCCAGTCTCTCCACGGTGGGAGCCCCACACACTCCACCACTGCCCCACACTCTCCACCTGCTCCTTGTGCACATCCTGCCCCAGTGAAGTCGGCTCAGTTGCCAGGCTGCAGAGAATCCAGTCACCAATCTATGAAGGCTCACAAGTTGCCTGAGGGCTTGTTGTTGGGTGGGGCCAGTCTCTAGGGTGGGCTGCCCGCCCTGGCTGAGCTGGATTAAATCGGTGCTCTAGTGGGTGGGGCAGACCGGGACTAGCAGGCCTCAGGGAGAACTCCAATGGCGTCTGTGTCAGCATGACCACGCCAGGCCACAACAATGGCCGCTACCAATGTCCCAGTCCCTGGAGAGGTCTCACCTCTCACCGAGATGCACACAGGACCTATTAGGTGAGTCTATTTTCACCACAGCACTGTGCACCTTTCTTTCTGGTGATTTTAGGTTGCTTTCTGAAACGGGTGAGTTTGTGCGTGGGCCCATTAAGAGCCGGTTTTAATGTCTTTTTGAACCAGCTTTTCTGGGGGTATTCCCCAATGTTTTAATAGCAGGCAAAGTCAGATATTATGCCTCTGGTCTCGATTGTGCTGGGTCCACAAAATGCCCACTACGGGTGCACTCCCCGGCTCAGGGCCCCACGCCTCCAGGGAGGCTGCGTACCTGTGAGCTGCTCCCGGGCTGCCGTGAGGCTGGTGGCTTGTGAAGGCAGCGTTTTTCCTCTCCAGAAGGGAGTTTCTGCCTCTTCCACCTCAGTAGGATTGTCTGTTGTTGCAGAAGTTCCTCTTATCCAGTTTTCAGTTCTGTCTCACTGGGAATTTTTCCACGAGTAGTTGTAAATTGGCTGTGTCCGCGGGAGGAGTTGAGTTCAGAATCTGCCTATGCCGCCATCTTGACTTCTCCCCCTCCTCACCTACTTTTTTTATTGACCAATCCATTTAGACTGTAAAGTGAGAGAACGATAAACTTGTATTGTGTAAACCCACTGACACTTGGAATTTTTCATTAAATACGTTAGCCTATTCTGACTAACACAGTAGGAGCAAAGTATTTTTATTGCCGTTATTTTTTGTAAAGATAATTTCTGAAATTAATTTTATGATATTTAAATATCAAATCTTATGTATATATACAGTGCATTTCATCTCTGAACTTAAGTTCATCTCTGAACTTAAGCAAAACTAGCACTTAAATCTAACTAAGTTCATGAATACATCAATGGAACAAATGAAGAAATAACCAAGGTCATGTTATACCCATTTTCTGGACCTATATGTGCATCTTCCAAGGTGAAACTAAGATGTACCTTGGCTAAATATATAATGCAATTGAAAATGTGTGAATATTATGGCCTTTGGCAACTCACAGACTTGAACCTAAAGCCTGGTTCCAAAAAATACTGGATGTCTGACCTTGGCAAACTTACTTAACGAGTTTCCCATTTTTTCATCTTGTAACTGTGCATAATATTATAACGTAGAACTGTTGTGGGAAGGTAATGACACGGAAAATATCAAGAAGCACACTGATTCTTGTCACATAGTAGGTGGTCATCAACTTCTAGATCTCTTCCTTTTCCTTCTTTATCTTTATGTATCATAGAGTGTGAAACAGATAATGAATGGCATCAATTAGGTATGACTACTTTAGGACATTACTAATAAGAGTCATACATCAAAACATTGGGCCTTTGAGATTTGCAACTATTTCCTGAAGCTCTCCCTACTTTATTTTTTAAGACAGTGACTTCAGGGCTTTCTAACATAACAAAGATTGTATTTACTTTGAAATTCATGCAGTGTTTTGATTATAAAAGCAAAGTGACAAAATTGCGCATTTGGAATGATTACGTCTTTACAAAACCCTCCAAAGGTCTTTGTGCCCGTGTGTTTCTAACTAAAAAGTGAAAGTTCTGTGAACTTTTAGTAACAGCTATATCTCTGTGTGTGTGTGTGTATGTGTGTGTGTGTGTGTGTGTGTACTTACAAATAATTCAAGAGCTGAAGAAAAACTGAAGATAAGCTTGCAGTGTGGCAACTTTGGAATTTAATGAACAATGTTTTGCCTGTCCTCTCTTCCCTCATACACACTGTGCTCATTCAACCTTTATTCCTTTCATATTGCTGTGTCTTCTTTTCTCTCCTCATGTCCCTCCTCTTATCTCACCATATCCTACTCATTTTTCAAAGCCCAGCTCTAGTTTCTTCTCTTCTACAAGCCTCCCCTTAGGATTTATACCTTTACTAACTACTTTTGGTCCTATTTTTTGCTGCAGTGGAATCTACAACTAGCCTAGATGTGTGGGGTTTAGCTTCTGAGGGTCCATGTCCACAGAAGAAAATTATAACCCTCGTAGGGGATATTGGTATGGAGAGGTATAAACAAAACTGAAAGCTATAGAAGAAAGGTGCACTGAAATACCACGGAAAGGGTGTACTCACACCAATTCTGAAAGGGTCATGTATGATTCTGAAGTTGGAGTCACAAGGTATCAGACTAACAAATGGAGAAAGATACAGAAAATCTTTTTGTAAGGCTAGGGGATGAATAACTTCTGAGTGGGCAAATTGTCCTAGACTGTCCTACAGAGACTGTCTTCTCTTTGTATTTATAAGACTTCACTGTTTCTATTCACAGATTAATTAGGATGTCAGACTAAATGGCCTGAAGAATTATGTCTGGGTAGCCGAAGAACAATGTTCTAGGTCTGGCTTCACAATTTATTAACTGTGTTATCTTACTCATGCTGCTGAAGTGCTTCTGAGTCTTCATTTAATAAGAGTACAGGAAGTTAAGTAATGCCCATCCCATGGAACGATGGGAAATTCAGTGAGATAATGCATTAGGAAATGTTTGCAAACTTAAAAGTGCTGAGGAAATACTAGAGAATATTATTGTCTGTGCTATAAAATTGAACACTAATTGAATGTTATCTTATTTATTAACTCTACCACAGATATGAAATGCTACTTTTCGACCTATAATAAAACCTTTTCGATGGGAGGAATTCATGTATCATATTACTAAGTCATGCTTTAATGTATAGATCCAGGGGTATGTTAGATATTCAATGAATATTTGATATTCAATAAATGATATTTTTCTCTCTGCACAACATTTCCTAAATATCTGATTTTCTTATATCTCTTATAAGAAGCAGAAGCTTCCATAAATATTCATTTTTCAGAATGATACTAACTTGACAAGGTAAATGATGTGATTTATTATGGCAAGAAATAGCTGAGTTCAAACACTGGCCACATTGCTCACAAAAATTTTGAATAAGTTTCCCAGCTTCTCTATATCTCAGTTTCTTTATCTGTGGAATGGGGATATGAATGGTTTGCTGAGAGGGCTTTCAAAAAAAACAAAATGACTTAAGGTATGTAAAGTAAGTAACGCAGTGCTTTTCTTAACACAAAATTGATGATCAATAAATCTTTCTTCCTTTTTTCCCTCTTTTGCCACGATTGTCCATTTCTTGGACGACGTATACATGATTTTCTGACTCTCTTGTTTTTGATGGGCTGTCTCTTTCTGTGACCATCTCTAATTTTAAGGATTATAGATATAGTGGAGGTATTTCACAGTGAGTAGCTGGAAAAGATTTTCTTTTTATTTAAGTTAATATGTTTTACAAGAACAATAGTCTTGGTTGTCCCTGCTTGATAATCCTTGCACCATCAGCCCACTTACAGATGAAAGAATTTTCTCTATTTCACAGCAAGAGGAAGGCTGTTTGATGTCACTTTGAAAACTTTTAAAGAAGAAGATGGAAGGAAATCTAGAAATAAAATAACAGAGGCTGGCTCTTAGGAACTTCAGAGTGGAACAATACTGTATTTCTGTTCACAGGAAACTTCACCATTCAAATGCATTCACTTTTCATAAAGTACCTCCTCAATTTCAGCCCAAACATTGAAAACTGAGCCTATTAAATCAGAACAAAAACACCTTTGAAAACATCTTTGGAAAAATACAATTTTGGCACAAAGAGATGAGAATCAAGAAGGATGAAAAAATAAAAATGGAATTCAGTATGAAGGCAACAAGCTCTCAGGTGGTTAGTTATTGTGAAACTTGCAAAGTAGCAATCAAACGGGGAGTCTACAGCCATCAGCACATATTGTTCCGTAGTGCCCTTGATTCACTCTTCCAAACATTTAAAGAGTCAAGCAATTATAGGGGCCAAGGATCCTATTTTATAGAAAAGGGAGGACATAGACTTGACTATAGATAAGGTATTTGTGAAAGTCTTTGTCCATTCCTCTCTACTTTTTCAAGTCCTCCCTTTTTTCTATGGCCTCTTTGCACATCCCGCTGCCTCCATAATGCGTTACCTGACACTATGCCTGACTATCCTTCCTCCCTCTTTCAAAGTCTGGGAGGAGGTACATTTTGCACTATTAAGGGCGGTTCTGTGTAGTGGTTAGAGCATTGACTCTGCAAGCCAGTCTGCCTGGAATGAATCCTGGCTCTGGCACTTGTTAGCTACAAAATCTTGGGCAAGGTTATTTAAATTCTTTATGCATGTGTTTTATCATTCATAGAATGGGGTTATTGCTAATAAAATATTTTATAATTTATAAAAGTTAAAAGTCTTAAGGGTTGCAAATACTTCAAACAGTGCCAAGAATGTGGTTAGTACCCTACACTAAGTTAGTTATTATTAGTTAATATGACCATTCCCCTAACATTAGTTTGAAAACTTGAGCTGAGGAATCTTTCTAAAACACAAATATCTTAGTGACTTTGTGCCTTAACTCCTTCAATGATTCTAGTCACCTTCAGAAGAAAGCCTTTTAACGTGATGTGGAATGAAGACTAAAGCCCCTCAAAGATAGTCACACTGTAACACTGGGACCTATGAATATATTACCTTACATGGCAAAAGCAGCTTTGCAGATGTGATCACAAACATAGACCTTGAGATTATCCTGGGTTATCCAATCTAAGCAAGAGTGTCCTAAAAAGTAGAGAAACTTTTCTGGCTATGGATAGAAAGAGAGAGAGAAACTGATGATGGAAGAAGAGTCAGAAAGATGTGACACTGCTAGCTTTAAAGGTGGAGGAAATGAGGCCATGAACCCAGGAGTATGGGCAGCATCTAGAAGCTGGGAAAGGGAAGGAGACAGATCGTCTCATTAAGCTTCTAAACAGGCATGCAGCACTGCAGACACCTTGCATTTAGCCTAGTGAAACTCATGTCAAACTTCTGATCTAAAGAACTATAAGGTAAAATATTGGTGTTGTTTTAAGCTACTAAGTTTGTGTTAATTTGTTACATTAGTCAGAGAAAACCAATATACATGGCATGTAAATCTCCTTCTGCTTTGGCTCTCACTTTTCCCTCTGCCTAACTTCAGAGCTCTGAAAAATAATATTGAATGGAGGATCCAAGGCCAATGGCCAATCTTCTTTGGGTATGGGCAGGATTCACATGGGTCTGCTAGTAATTTTCCAAGAAAGAGACAAAGTAATTATAGGAGAATGGATAGATATTTGATGCAGAGTGAAGGGAATGGGAAGGCAGGGAGAGGGTATGATAGGCAGAATTCTAAGATGTCCTTCAATATTTTCACCCCTTTGTGTACATGCTTTGAACAATCTTCAGGTCTATGAATATAAAAGAATATCATTCTCATGATTATGGCTCATTGTATGACAAAAGGAATTTCACAGATGTAATTAAGCTCCCAAATCAGCTGACCTTAAGATAGGAAGATTATATTAGTGGACCTGACTTTATCACATGAGACTTTTGAATATGGGTCTAGAGGTTAGAAAAAGAGGAAGTCAGAGATTCAAATCATGAGAAGAATTTGAAGTGTGATTGCTGGCTTTGAAGATGGAGGGGGCCATGTGGCAAGAACTATGGGCAGCCTCCAGACTCTGAAAGCAGCCCCCAGTTGACAACCAGCAAGGAAATGGAGACCTCAGTCCTACAACCAAAATAATCCTTTAATAACCTGAATGAGCTCAGAAATGATTCTTCCTGAGCCTCCAGAAAGAAATGCAGCCCAGCCAACACCTTGATTTCAGCTCTGTGATACCCTGAGCAGAGCACCCAGCCATGCTGGATCAGACGTCTACATAAGAATTGTGATTGGGGTCAGCCCTGATGGCTTAGTGGTTAAAGTTCTGTGCACTCCCCTTCGGCAGCCCAGGTTCGGTTCCCATGTGTGGAACCACACCACAGGTCTCTCAGCAGTCGTGTGGCAGTGGCTCATATAAAAGAACCAGAAGAACTTACAACTATACAGAACTATGTACTGGGGCTTGAGGAGGTGGGGAGAAAGGAAGAAAAAAGGAAGAAGATTGGCAACAGATGTTATCTTGGGGTGGATTGTCCCCTGAAAAATAAAACAATTGTGATTTAATAAATGGTCATTGTTTCAAGTTGCTTAATGTGGGAAATTTGTTACACAGCAATAGAAAACTAATACAGAAGACAAGCTGAAGTTGCAACAGCATTTTCACCCCAAATAAGGTCGTTTGCTCACAGAATATTGTGCAGCTGGCACCATGCAGAGATAAATTACAGCTCAGTGTAATGTATGGTTAACATCATGGATTTTGACGTCAGAGAGTCCCAGATCAAATTACAGGCTTGGCTCTTGACTACCTACGAGCACTTGGAAATTACTTAACTTCTCCAAGCCTCAGTCTTCCCGTGTGGTTGTGGTGAGGATTAAATGAGATGGTACGTATAACAAATTTGCATGGTACCTGGTACATATTAGGAGCTCAGTCAAAGATCATTACACTAGGTCTTCTTCCTCTTCTTCTTATCATCATCGTTTGTTTTTTATTTCTGTGGGAACTTCCCAGCTTAATTGGAAAAGAGAGAATGAGCCATTTTTCTAGGAAGATCAGATTGCAGAGAGTCTTGAATTCAAAGCTGAAAAAATTGTACTTTGTTCAGGATGAAATGGGAAAATTAATCAACGATTTTGAATATAGAAATTTAAATTTCTATTGTAAATCCTGCAACATTTCTGTAATCTTTATGTGCTTCCATTTCCTCAACTGTAACATGAGGAATATATGAGGAGCTTTCTCATAAGATTAAATGAATTAATACATGAAAAATGCATAGAAAAATGCCTTAAAGATTTATCTTTAATTTTAGATAAATATTTATCTAAAATCTTTAAAAAGGTAAAGATTCAATAAGTGGTATTTTTTACTCATTCATTCACTTATTCATTGTCCAAGATTTATAAATTGCCTACTGGTGCCAGGCAATGTTTTAGGAGTCCAGGATACATTAGTACAAAACAAAACAAAATCCATAAAGCTAACATTGTAGTGGGGGCATTCAGATGATAAATAAAATAAATATATTTTTAACAATGTATGTATATCTCTGTAGCATATTAGATGGTGATAAATGCTCTAGAGAAAAATAAAAACTGGAAAGAGTAATTAGAAGTGCCAGGGTGGGAGCAGGAAACACAGACTTAAAATTATTAATTGATTGTCCAAGGAAGATCCCTGGGAGGATGACATTTGACCGAAATTGGATAGAAGAGAGAGTGTGTAAGCTATGAGACTTTCAAAAGGAATAGCGTTGCCGACATAAAGAAGAGCTAGAAATAAGGCCCCATAGGAGGGCCCACCAGGTATGTCTAAAGAACAGCAAGGAGGTCAGTATGGTTGGAGTAGATTTAGCCCAGGGGCAGGGAGTGGTCAAAGGAGATGAGGTCAGAGAACTAGAAGAAGGGGGCATATTTTGTAGGACCTTGTAGCCGTTACTAGAACTCAACTCTCCTGAGATGAGGAGCTATTCATTGTTGTTGAGCAGAGGAGGGACACAATCTGACCTATATTTTAACAGCATCAGTCTGGGTGCTATGCTATGTATTGATGGTAGGATGATGAGATCAGAACCATTGAGATGAGTTAGAATAACGAGGAAGTAATTTCAAATAGTACTATAAATGTTAAAACTTCTACCAGAGGTTTTAAACAAAACATTTGTTTTGGAAATCAAAATCTGATTTCTCCACTGAATAATGTAACACATTTTGTGTAACTGAATTAAAGTGTTTTTTTCCCTCTCTCTTGAAATAATATGGGTAATAGATCTTTTTTCTTCAAAGCTCTTTGTAAATCATCTGAAATGCAGCCAGCATTTAAAGCTGGATTAAAATGCTAGCTGCTTCATCCTCTGTTAACATTTACTTTATTCTAAATGTGACTACTGGATAGATGAAGAATTGGGATGATTCAGGAAAGAAATGTATAGCATTTGCAAGGGACTTGAATCATAAGTTACCGAGCAGTTCTAAAACGCTAGTATCACATCTCAGATCTCTTTGCCTTGACTGAGGCAGCATCCGAGGTTAATCATTTCTCCTTTGGGTGTCTTGGTATCAAAGTCTCATATTCAGAAATTTCCAAGACATCTCTGCCTCTTGAGTGCCCTTCAACTGTGAAGTGCAGAAAGGAAGAGCCTTGGTGCTCCATCCTCTCCATCACTGATGGCAATGCCAAAGAAAGAAGTGCTTCTTATTTCCTTTGTTTTATGTAGACATTTAATTGTTCACCATTCACTGAGTGTTTTTTATTTGTCAGACACAATGCTAGGCACTGTGGTAATAGGGATTTAAGTCTTGATGCTGCTGCTTAAAAGCTATGTGTTCTTAAAAAAGGTGCTAATCCAGCCTGGCCTCAATCTTAGCTGTAAAGGCAGTAGAGGCAATTTCTGGCAATATGACAGAGTAAATGTTAATAGACTCCTCTTCCCCAATCCTGCAATAAATTTATAGAAATTCTGGTGAAATATTTACAAACATTAAAACAAAAATTTAGATAAAAATTTAATTTTAAGTATAAGATTATATACATGTAAACATATTTTTATATCCAAATTCAAAATAAAGAATGGACAACACACACATGGAAGAAAGTAAAAATAATAAGGACCGTCTGACACATGGGCAACCATAGAGGCAGCAGTTCCAATTAAAAGCCATCGGGGTCTGGGGTTCTAAAGCCTTCCCAGGAATAAAAGACAAGGCTTCTGGTCTATGAAACATGAAAAACTGGAACCTAAATCCTAAATGTTAAAGTATCACCCCCTCCCCAAATATAGATATTGACAAAAATGCTTCTACAAGATTATGGATAGAATGAAGAATCTTGCCTATGTTCTGGACCTTGGATAGATAAAATTTAAAAATCAGTTACTCTTGAGAAACCTAAATCCCAGACCTGTGCTACTCAAGATTATGGAATTTGAATTACTGGCCATATTTAGTGCCAGTAACCCAAACTAACAAAAAAACATGAACATGAAAATAGCAAAGGACCTTTGAAATCCATAAGAACTCTCCAGAGGCAACACAGAACTGCTCTATAGATTCTCTCATGGCATTCACATGGAATAAGAATAATTTCACTGAACATGAGCTCATAATCAAAAATTACAAGGGAAAGAGCAACCGCAGAAAAGGAGAGTCTACAAAGAAAAGCAGATACTACAAATAGAATCAGTGCTCTAAGAATTAAAGATAACAGTAAATATGAATACTTCAATAATTAAGGAAGAAAACACAAATACACCAAATAAATGATAAAAGTGAAATAACCAAAGTTGCATAGGAAATTTTTTTAACATCATGACAATTTTTCTCCATTATATGGAAATACGTTTGAAATATGGATAAAATAGACAATAACAAGGAAGAAAAAATTTTCTTCAAAATATTTAGGAAATATTGCTAGACCAATTACTATAGAAGTAATAAGAAAGTTGTCAAAGAGCTATTTCTCACTTCCCAAAAGCACTATGTTCACACAGTTTTACAGGTGAATTCTGCAAATCTTTATGAAATGGGATATTTCAATATTTATTCTACAACATAGACAGAAGCTTCAAAGTTATTTTTATTAAGTAATAAATAAGTGATACCAAAACTTAACAAAGATGGCCTTGATTGACTTAATATTAGAATTTGTCAGATATACATTTTAAAAATTTAAAGATAATAAAATAATAAAAGTAAAATCCATAACTTCCAAACAAATAAAAGAACAAAAATTTGTTTAAGAATACCTATTAAAAGACAGGTTCTTACACTGAATTTACAAACAACAAAATCCAGCTTTATAGTGTTTACAAGAGATTTCTACAAGTTAATGAAACAGGTTTAAAGAAAATAGAGGAAAAATAATGTCAAACAAATATTAGCTAAAATAAAGTTAGTGTAATAATAATACGTAAAAATGTATACTTTAAGATAAAAATCCATATTACTCTATATTACTACTCTATTACTCTATACTAATAACTATATTAGTTTATCATTAATATTCTGTTTCTGTCTATCACTAGCGAGAATAAGAATTATATGAAAGATTTGGGAAAATATAGTGATTTTTTTTAGATTTTCAATTTTCTTTTTTTTAATTGAAGTAACATTGATTTATAACATTATATAGATTTCAGGTGTACATCATTATAATTTGACTTCTGTACGCATTATACCGTGTTCACCATCAAAAGTCTAGCTTCTATCCATCACTGCATCACTGTGTGAATGACCCCCTTTACCCATTACACCCGCTCCCTCCCCCATCTCCCTCTGGACCTTGAGGGTATAATGCTAAGTGAAATAAGTCAGATGAAGAAAGACAAATACCATATGATTTCACACATATGTAGAAGACAAAAGAAAACACAATGATTTTTTAAAGTATACCTGCATCAGAATACAAACACACATTAAACAATGATAATATAGGGGCTGGCCTGGTGGCGTAGCGGTTAAGTGCACGCAGTCCACTCCAGCGGCCCAGGGTTCGCTGGTTCGGATCCCAGGCGCACACCAATGTACCACTTGTCGAGCCATGCTGTGGCGACATCCCATATAAAGTAGAGGAAGATGGGCACAGATGTTAGCCCAAGGCTAATCTTCCTCAGCAAAAAGAGGAGGATTGGCATCTAATGTTAGCTCAGGGCTAGTCTTCCTCACACACACAAAAATGACACTATAGAATATTTGAAAGTAGTTAACAATAGTAACAATAGTAAACTAATGGACTTATACAAAACACTATATCAATCTTCTTTTTTTTTTTACCCCCCAAGGAAGATTCACTCTGAGCTAACTTCATTTGCCAATCTTTCTCTTTTTTGCTGAGGAAGATTCACCCTGAGCCAACATCATTTGCCAATCTACCTCTTTTTTGCTGAGGATGATTTACCCTGAGCTAATATCTGTTGCTGATCTTCCTCTATTTTGTATGTGAGCCACTCCCACAGTGTGGCCACGGACAAGTGGTGCAAGTGTGCGCCTGGGAACCAAACCTGGGCCACCGAAGTGGAGGCACACCAAACTTAACTGGGGCTGGCAGATATCAATCTTCCTTTTAGTCACAAGATAATCTTAAAAAATACTTAAGAATTTATAGCATATAATCCACATTCTATGAATGTAATACAATAGAGTTAGAAATATATATCTTCAAAATATCACCCTTCAAAAAACAGTAGATTTTGAACTAAAACCAATAATAGCAAAAGCAAAATATTTAAAAATAATTATTGAGTAAAAGAAAAAATAATGAAAATTGCAAATACTTAGGAATGAATGGCAAAGGAAATACCACATATAAAAAAATTGAGAAATATAATGAAAGTGATCCTTGTTGAGCAGGGTGTTGTGGGGTGGGGGCTAAAGCAGATTTGTATTGATAAACATTCACACAAAAAAATAAGAAAGATTAAAATTATAAATAGAATTCTTCAACTCAAAAAGTTAGTAGGAAAAATGAAAACAGTGTAAACTAAAAGAAATAAAAAGAAAATAATAAAGGTAACAGGAGAAATGAAATGAAAGTGTAAGCAAAGACACCATAAAAAAGATAGTGAAACTCTAAAAAGAGCTGGTACTCAATGAATAGTAGCTTCTGCCTACACCATGACAATTCCCTGCCTTTGGCTCTGTCAGACTGATTGGAACTAGCTTTCTGTCTTATTCTATCAAGATATACCAGGTTTCAGCTGGATACCGTTTAAGAAAGTGCAAAGCTGCAAACAGTGTGCCATTTTCATACAAACTCATCCATAGGGAAATTTGGGGAAAGGAGTAGGGTCCGCTTCAGATGTTTTTCATCCTTATCTCATTTAATCTTCCCAACACCTTGTATCATTTTACTATGGCCACAATAATGCTACATAACAAACAACCCCAACAATCTCAGCAGCATGTAACCAGTATTTTTTTAGCTTACAAATCTGTAGGCATTCTGGGCGTTTGTTGATCCAGCCAGGTTCATCTGGAGGTGTCTCTGCTCAATCTTGTCTTTATTCTCATGGGATCAGTGGCCATTCTGGGCATGATCTTGTCATGGTGATAGCAGTAATGCAGAAGAGTAAGCCCAATTATAATAGTGCTTTCTAGACTTCTGCTTATGACGTCAGCTAATACTCCAATGGCCAAAGCAAGTCTTATTTCTGAACCCAAAATTAAGGGTGGGAAAATCTACTCTGGCTCTCTAATGGAAGGAACTACAAAGTTAGATGGAACAGTGAGTAGGTGCAGGTAGATAAATCAGGGCCATTAATGCAATCTACCACAACTCTGTATGATAGGTATTGTTGATATATATCTGAGTAAATTCCTGAGAGGAATTGAGAGGAAAGAAAGCCTAGATGGAGAGCTATAGCATCAGACAGCTATAAATAGTTTTTTCAGAGCATACTGGGAGAAACCAGCTTTCCATAAAAATGAGTTGAAAAAAGATTTAGTAGTCCAGTAGTTTAGTACTTATCATATGCAAAGAATCATGTGAGACTCTAGGGACACATTAGTGAGTAAAAGTTGACATGGATCCTGTCCTCAAGATGCCTAAAATAACATATACAGAAAGCGTAGGAAAATCACACCAAGTAATGTATGAGTACTTACAGCGATGAATGACCTGGAGGAAAGGCACATGTTGCCAAGAGGGTGCATAAAGGGGATATGATTTCACCTGGGTGTCAGACAGGGTTCCTGAGGAGAGAAGGATCAAACTGAGATCTGAAAACTCAGTAGGCATTAATAGGACTTAGACAGGAGGGAAAAGCGCTACAGGCAGAGGGAAAGCATGTACCAAGACTCTGGTGGAGGGAGCATGGCACGTGTACGGCCAGCGTGAAGAGTGAAGAACAAATGAGGCTGAAGAGGGGACCAGAGTCAGACCACGCTGGGCCTTGTAGAACAGGTGGAAGATTTGGATCTTTATCCTAAGAACAATGGAAAACCACTGAAAAAGAAAATAATATAATAAGAAAATAACATAATCAGATGTTCATTTTGGAAATATCATTCTGACTACATGTATAAGAAGAGGGGAATGACGCTGGAGTGGAAAGAAGGGACGCAGTGAGCGGTTTCTTTCAGTACACTTGCTGAGAGGTGACGGTAGCTTGAGGAGAATGGTTCTGCAAATGGGATAGAGGAAAGTTTGAAGTGTAGATTGAAAAACTGAGACTATGGCATCATGATAGTGGAGAAAATGGTTCTTTATTTTAAAAAAATGGAAAAAAGAATGATGAAGAGTGTCCTCTAAGAGATCAGGTACTACTGAAGGTCATTGGCATTTTAGTGTGAATTGTTTCAAGGGAGCGAAGCTGACTGATGAATGGAAGAAGAGGAAGTAGACGTGGAGAGACCACCTTTTAGATGTTCATTGTTGAAGGAGAGTGGGAGGAGCAGGAGTTAGGGGCAGATATGGTTTTGGAGGATCTTTATTTATTTTATTCATGATTAGAGAGAATTGAGAAAGTTTAAATGCTGAAAACAGGGATCCAGTTGAGAAAGAGAGTTTTAAAATATTTAGGAAAGAGGGGTAATTTAAAATTTAAGGAAATGGTTAAGCAAAAATAAAGGCCTTAAAACAAAGTCCAGCTCTTCTAATAGAACAAATTGCCTGACAAGAATATCATAAACTATAAAGAGGAACATACAAATTTATCCAGCACAGAGGCCATTCCCTTAGTCCCTCTTACAAACAGTATCAAGAATTACTTAAGGAAAATGAATGAGCTAATGTGAACTCTTGATAGACTTTTTAGTATATGCTTGTATATTAGTGTTTACAGTAAGGAGTAAAGTGTTCTTATTTCAAAACATGGACTTAGTTACTTCTACAAATAACAGTCTTGAGTTAAATAATACTTTAGGCATTATTTTAAATAGATAGCTACTTTAGGTGGATACTGTCTGGTAATTAGAGAAAAAGTTCAGGTACCCAGCATGAGTAAGAACAGGTAAAATGCCGTTAAAGTCTTCTGTAATAACAAAATAAATTTCAGTCTGAGAATTCTGCTCATTTCAGATAAGTGGCAGATGAAAAACCTAGAATTAGAATATCACACTGAATAAATAACTAATGAGAGAAAGCTCGTACATTTGTTTCTTCTTAATCTCATGATTTATAATGTAGCTCATACAGGGAGATCTTTGTATCTCCAACTTGGTGTGACTCCCCAACCTGATCTCCTCTGACAGTCCTTTATTCTCCCTCAACTTGACCATGTGAGCCAGTCTCAGATGTCAGTACGTTCAGCATGGATTGACTTTTTAAATTTTCATTTTGACATTCTAATGATCTCTCTATAGATTTACACTGAAATCCTCTTGTCATTTTCTTGGCACTTTAGTGTAAGTATTTTTGACTTTGTATTGTTATCAGAGATTTCAGTATCACTCAGAAATTTGGCTATACATATATTATATATATGTATATATATAATATATAATCAGTTTCTAGTTTTCTTCTGTTGATCAGAGAAGTGTAAACAAAAGAAAATTTTTTAAAATTTTCATCCTCAGATTTCCTGAAATTTAAAAAACACAAAAATGCTGTGGACAACTGATAATTTGGGGAGTTATGGATTTGTAAACAATGCTGATGGTAATGTTAATGCATACAAATTTTTTGGAAAGTGATGGAGCAGTATGCATTACAATGAAAAAATACAGACCCTTTGACGCAGGAATCCTACTGTGGTAAGTCTTTTCTACAGATATGTGTCTATAAATGGGTATTACAGCATTATCATGGTAAGAACATGGATTCTTTTCTTGTTGCCATCATCATTTAATATTTTTGGAAAGACAAAACAAAAGGACAAACAAAAACCAAAACTAAGCCTGTGAACTAGAACTGATCACCTAGGGGAGAAGTGTAGAGAAGAAAAAAAATAGCAGGTGCATATCCAAATCTTAGAGCATTCCAGCATTCTGTGGATAGATTTTTAACAAAAGAAAAATAAAAGGTAGATTTCTGGCAACGGCTATCTAGGTTGTATTGAAACAACCAACCCTCTGAGAACAGCTAGAAAAGCTGTAAAGTACATTAAAACATCTGTTTAAAGGCACGCAGAGCTTGGAAGGCAGTGGGGAATCATGAGACCAAAATCTGGAAGAGAAATAAAGCCAAGAGAGGTAAACCTGCATTTGGTGATGCCCGTCTCTTTGAGATAATTGTCTATTCTTAAAACAGAGGCTATGAGTCTGAAAAGCTGAACATGGTGGGGCCAGTATCACACACCTGGGAGGTAAAGACTGAAGTTCAGTACACACCAAAGAAAAGGGCCCTGTTAATATCATGTTTTTCATTACTATCTTGAAGAGGTGCTCCCTAGAAGCAGGCCTACTCTTAGAAGGACTGAAGCTAAGCCTCAGCTATCTTAGTACTTGACTGGATTAAGAGTATCTGCCTCTTATACGAAACTATAGATAGATGGATAGGTAGATATATTAAGATTTAACTAAAAAACAAAGATAAAATAGAAAAAGGAACTGGAGATCCTGATATTGGAATTTTCAGACATACATTTTATAATAACTCTTGTTATGTGTTACTATATGCTAATGAAATAGAAATGAAAAATGGAAAGAATGAGTAGAGAATTGGAAACTATAAAAAATGGAATTGCATCGAAATTCCAGAACATAACAATGCAATAAGTAAAAATTATGAACCCAATGGTTTCGTGTTTCTCAACCAGGGATGATTTTGCCCCCTAAGGGACACTTGGCGATATTTGGAGACATTTTGGGGCATACTAGCTGGGAGATGCTATTGGTATCTTGTGGGTAGAGGTTAGATATGCTATTGCACACCCTTCAATGCATAGGACAGCTCCGCAAAGAATTATCCAGCCCAAAATGTTAATAATGCCATGGTTGAAAAACACTTAACAGCAGATTAAACCCACTTAACTAAAAGTTAGTGAGCTGGAAGATAGGTCAAAGGAGAATATATAGACTGAAAAGAGCAAGGAGTGGCTAGAGGGAGGCATTACAAAGGGTCATGGGGAATCTTGATTGTGGTAATATTTGCATGGTTTTATACATATTTCAAATTGTACACTTTAAAATTGTGCAGTTTATTGTATGTTCATTGTGCCTCAATAAAGATGTTAAAACAAACAAAAAATACAAATCACAGAGTGAGAGAAGATATTTGCAAGATACACTGTTAACAAAAGGCTGGCATCTCAAATATACAAAAATTCCTACAAATTGATAAGAAAAAGAGAGAGAACAATGAAAAATGGGTGAAAGATTTAAACAGATACTTCACAAAAGATATTTAAATTTTAATAAATATATGAAAAGGCACTCATCCTCACAAATCATCAGAGAAATGCAAATAAAAGCCATAATAAGATATTGCACACACGTGTTATAAACATTGACAATACCAAGAGCTGTCAGGGATATGGAGCTCCTGGAACTCTCATAGATTGCTGGTGGAAATGAAAAATTGGAGATCTCTACCAAGACCAAACATAAAAATACCACGATTCAGCACTCTTCCTGTTAAATATGTGTGTGTGTATATGTATAAAAAAAGTCGTGTACAATAATGTCGTAGCAGGCATTACTCATAGTAGCCTCAAACTGAAAACAATCCTAGTATTAATAATGAATAAACAAAACAGATTATGCTTTATTCACAATATAGAATACTATGTAGTAATAAAAATGAACAAATTCCTACTTCCTTCACCAATATGGATGAATCTGACACATATACTGTGGAGTGAAAGAAGTCGATGGAAAGGAATATATACTCTATGATTTCATTTATATAAAGTTCAAACACAGGCAAAACTAATTTATGGTGTTAAAAGTCAGGATGGTGGTGAAGAGGAAAGAACTATTTATTGGGCAGAGTCAGAGAGAAACTGATGATACTACATATTTTGACTGGTGTGCTAGTTGCGTGGGTTTGCCCATGTTTTAATAACTGATCGAGCTGAATATTTATAAAAGTTACATTTTATGCATAAATATTATATTTGAGCAATTAGGCTTATTGGAGAAAAATGAAAATATACAGCTTCCTTACTATCCTTTGGTGTTTTGTATAAGATTGTAATTTAATTATTAACCATTTACTTAGAGAATACCATGGACCTGGTACTATGATATTGTTATGGGTTGAATTGTTGAAAACCAATTCAACTCATATGTTGAAGCCCTAACCCCCAGGACCTCAGAATGTGACTGTATTTGGGGATAGGATCTTTAAAGAGCCAATTAAGGTTAAATCAGGTTGTTAGGGTGGGCCTTAATCAAATATGACTCTCAAATATGACTGCTTATGTGAGGCGATCAGGACCCAGACACACACAGAAGAAAGGCCATGTAAAGACACAGAGAGAACATGGTCGTTTACAGGAAAAGGAGAAAATCCTCAGAAGAAACCATTACTACCAATCTTGATCTTGGACTTCTAGCTTCCAGATCTGAGAAAATAAATTTTTGTTGTTGAAACCACTCAGTGTGTGGTACTTTATTATAGCAGCCCTAGTAAACATGTACAAATATGTACTGGGACCATGAGACAAATGAGACATGGCCTTTGTTGCAAGGAATTTCCAGCCTAACAGGGGAAGCAATTCCATACCTACCTGAACCTCAGAATTATAAAGACTAGTTAATAGAAGAGAAACTAGAAACCACAGTAGCCTGAGTAACGGCTGCCTAGGAATTGATGGCCTCTACTCAGGTGGATAATGATAGATTCACCGAGGAGAACGTACAGTATCAGATGTCTTCAACTCATACTGTGCTTTGATTCTCATCGATTAATCTCCCAATTCTTTGTTAAAAAAACACTCAGCTAATGGGGCTGGCCTGGTGGCATAGTGGTCAAGTTCGTGCACTCTGCTTCGGCTGGCCTGGGTTTGTGGGTTTGGATCCCGGGTGCAGTCCTACACACCACTCAACAAGCCATGCTGTGGTGGCATCCTACATACAAAAAATAGAGGAAGATTGGCATGGATGTTAGCTCAGGGACAATCTTCCTCAAGCAAAAGGGGAAGATTAGCAACAGATGTTAGCTCCGTGCCACTCTTCCTCACCAAAAAAACCCCACACACATCAGCTAAAATAGAAACACCTGAGCAGAGCATTTACCCAACAAGCCACTTTGTTGCTGCCTTAGTGCTGAGGCAGAGGTTCAATTTGATTCATCTGTTCTTCAACGTCCCCAAACACTACACAGTGGAGTCCAGACCAAGCATTGTGTATGAAATGGTAACAATGGTAAGGTTTCAATAAAAAAGTCCACATTTTTATGGACTGTTTCTAATGAAAATTATGGATTATTTCAACACACACCTCAAGTAAAAGTGCTCAAATTAGCAATAATATCATAATACTATTGTTACTGTATAAAAATATTGTGTTGAAATATTATAATGCATGGCTGAAAGAAGTAAATTTTCTATATTATAATGACCAAATTATATTGTTTCAGTAATTATGATACAAATATTGATGTTAAAATGTTATAATACATACTCAGGACAGAAAATATTTTAAATGTTTGCTCTTACTGAGAGAGGCAACAACATTCTGAAGCTAGAATAAGGAGATTTGGGTTCTCCTACCTAACTTCGCAAAGCGTAATGTTTCTCATTTGTAAAATACAACATCAAATAATACCTACTTCACAAAGATATTACAGAAATCCAATGAGACTATGTATGTACAAGCATTTCAAAATCCTAAAAAATCACTAATAAATGCAACTTTTTATTCACCTCAGTGGTTCTGGCCATGTTGGAGTGGTTTTACGTGTTGATGTACAGCAAACATTTTTCATATCTTATCTTTGCCCTTCTCTTCTTCCAAGTAAATCACAAACTAGAATCCCTCTGCTATAAATGCTGTGCAATTTTGAAGTATTTACAAATAGTTTTGTTCCATTTTAAATGCTTCTACCTAACTCTCTTGAGCCACATTATCTTTTGAAAATAACATATATCATTTTAGTGTCTAGGACTGTGTTTCTCAACCTTTTAATTTTTTTATTGACAACCCCTAAGGAGCTTTTTTAGACATTTTTTCCCTAATTGAGCCCCATGAAATATCAATACCACAGATATACAGTATATGTTTATATATTGTATGTCTATCTATTCTTTACACATAAAAAGAGTAAAATGTTCTCCCTCTCCCACCAACTTTCACCCCTTTGGGGGCAATATCCTCCCTCCTCCCATTGAGAATGCATGGTCTAGGAGAAATTCCATTTCAAATTTATGTTTTTCCATTCATATCCTACAAGTCAATATTTGGAAATTGTTTAGAATAGTGTCAGGTACATATTGAGTTTTGTATAGGTGTATATCTCCTAAATAAATAAAATCTGCAATCAGTTCAGGTACAAACACACTTCTAATGCTAACTGTGGTTTAAAACCATGCTGAGATTTTTTGTTTGCACATCCCATCGGGAAAAAAAAATCTGAACATGCACCACAAATACCTCTATATGTTTGTTAATCTATGAGTTATATATATACACAGCTTTATTTATATTGAACATACATTATAAAATAAACAGGAAAACAGAAACTACAGAAGAATGAATTAAAAACTTAAATAGAAAGGGGAATTCCTGCATTTTCCTCTGGCACCTCAGTCATGTCTACCCCACTTGAGAGGACTCTGCTTTGAACACATACGCTGTCAATGTTCGTATAAGAACAATCTGTTTCTATACGGCACTTTACATTGTCGAGGCTTTTTTGCATTTATTATCTTACTTCACCCATAACAGTTCTGTGAGATAGGCCATTAGTCTTCCTGTAGTCAGATGAGGCTGAGATCCCGACCAGGCAGTGTGACTTGTGGAAGGTACATGAGTGGTGAAGGCAGAATCATTGCCGGATGCCATGCCCACCTCCTTGCTCATCTGTGCTTGTAATTTCCTTCTCAATGCTCCATGTACAAATGCAAGGATGGTAATTTCCCTCAACTACACTAGTCTATAGGTAAATTTCTCTTGAAACCTCTATTCATGCATTCATTCATCATTTATTTAACAAAGACTAAATGAGGGTCTACTTATGTGCCTGGAAAAATTTTAGGCACTGAGAATACACTAATCGAATAACAAAGTCCCTGCTGGTAGTGAGACAAACAACAGACAAAAATACATACATGCGTACATTGTTTATATGTGTATTATATACAACATGTCATGTGAAAAGTACTACGGAGAAGGTGCTTGGGGAAGACCACTGAATGAGGTGAATTTTGAGCAGACATCTGATATGCATGATGGAATGAATTGCATGGAATTCCGAAGGAAGACTATTCCAAGCTGAGGGAAGATCAAGTTCTGAGGTAGGAGTGTGCTTGATGTGTTCAAGGAAAGCAAGGAGACCAGTGTGGCTGGAGCCATTTAAAACAGAATCTTGAATGACAAGGGTAGTAGAAGAGGAGAGGGGAGAGAGCAAGGGATCATGGGGCAGTGTCCCTCCAAGCCCTTTCCCCTGTGTTATCTCATTTAGCTCTTATAACCTGTGAGGGAGGATTTCAAAGACTAAGGCTAAAAAATGGTAAGTCATTTTCATAAGCCTTCTTGGTTAAACGGTCCCAGTGTCAATATCCATATCCAGGCCCGGCCAGAACCCACAAGGTTTCCCCCTGCTCCTGATGAGCACACACATGCTCACTCATTTTGCACAAGAGAAGCATTTAGAGAAACCATAACCACGCTTCTAAGATGTACCTCCTCTCTTCTGAACTGTTTATAAGCTCTCAGTCACACAGGATAACACAAAGAGTTGCAATCACTTCAGCGGGCTGGTGTTTTTATTATTTCTTCTTAAATTTTTTTCTTTATTTTAAAGAGCTTCATTGAGGTATAATTAATGTACAAAAACTGCACATAATTAATGTATACAATTTGATGAGTTTGGACATATGCAGACACCTGTGAAACCATCACCACAATCCAGGTAATAGACACATGCAACACCTCCAAAAGTTTCTTTGTTTCCCTTTGTGGTTTGTTTTTGTTTCTGCTCTTTTGTGATAAGGATACTGAATATGAGATCTACCCTCTTTACAAATTTTTAAGTGCACAATAGGCAATTGTTGACTATGGGAATTATGCTGTATAGCAGATCTCTAGAACTAACTCATCTTGAACGATTGAAACTGTACCAATTCAACATTTCCTTCTCCATTTCCTCTTCCCCCTAGTCCCCAGTAACCACAGTTTTATTCTCTGCTTCCGTGAGTTTGACTATTTTAGGTACCTCATGTAAGTGGAATAATGCAATATCTGTCCTTTCGTGATCAGCTTATTTCACTTAGCATAATGTCCTCCAGGTTCATCCCTATTGTCACAAGTGGCAGGACTAATTTTTTTCTTAACTCTTAAACCAGTTGCTGGTCACCTTGTAGACACTATCTAAGCACATCTAAGCAATTGCTTACTAACTAGCAGAATCTACCTAATTGGAGTTAGTTGAGGTAATATGGGCCACAGCTCTCCACACAGACAGAGAAGTATGCTACATCACATAATCTCTGCAATCCAGGACAAAGTTGAGGATGTATACAAAACCAAAAATTGGCCTTAAAATTAAAGTGACAATCCATGAGATAAAACTCATTAATTGTACTTGTGAAGGAGGCCTTCATTTACTCATTCTTGATGATTTCTAACATGCTATGATCTCAGTTTTACCAAGTGACGACTTGTAAGTAGAGTGACCAAGGGCCGCCAATGTCCCACATTGAAAGGTTTCCCAGGATGCAGGCTTTCAGGACTAAACCAGGAAAGCCCAGGGAAGACTGAAGTCAGTCCCTCTATTCTAAGCAATCCTCAAGAGTAAAGGCAAGAGACGGAGGCGGAAGAAATGACAGCGCAAGCTGAAAACCAATCCGCCAGAGAGAGGCACCATAACAAGTAAAAGGACGAGATGTGACCATTGTGAGCATGGCAGTCTGGGGGCATTCAGAGCATTTCACTCTTCACAGCCATGAGGATGTCCTCAATTATAGCAGAACACAAAACTGACATTATTTTAGTTAATAAAGTAGGGGAATATAAAATTTATCTTTAAATTTTCCGTTCAAATAATTAACCAAGTTGTTTCTGTATTGAAGGTATAGTTTTCAGTAGTTTGCAAAATTGTTTCTTACCAAAAGCCATATTTTTCAGTGATATTAGATAAATGAGGTGCAAATGTAATATAATATGCTAGAGGCCACCAGCATCTAAACTGCTAGTCCGTGCTTTGGGGACAGTGGCAATACTTTCAGGCTCCTACTAATTTGTACACTAGAGGATAATTTATTAAATAATATCCTTGTAGTAGAAAAAGGAAAAAGAAAGGTTTCTGCTCCTTCAAGAGTGTCCTAATGACCATATCAATGTCATTTCCTCAGCAGTAAAACCTGCTCTTGCCTGTGATTTAAAAGCAAGAAATGGTAATTCCGTCTGGGGGAAAATTGGCACAGACCTTGTCAGTCAGAGCAGATATTTTTGGAATACAAAAATAGTACAAAGAGTCTAATTTTAGATTTATCCTATTTTTAAATTATTTAAATAAATACATTTTGGTCAAAAACAATTAAAGAAATACCTTAAAAGAAGACTTTAGAATATTTGGAATAAGATATTTTCAGGTCTAGTAATAATTTCAATTTTAATAATGGCATATTCTAATGGTAATTTATTATTTAAAAGGCACTTCATGTACATTACTTCAATCTCCACAGTGCTGTAATAGAAATGTTAACTTTATTTTATAAATGCAGACAATTATTCTTGGACGGAAGGATAAATTATTTAGTGCCTACTGCATTTTACGAGGCATTGTTTTGCTTAACCCTTCTAATAACCTGATGAGGCAGGAATCAGTAATGCCATTTACAAATGAGGAAACAGACTTGGGAAAATTCGATTCTTGGCCTTTCATTTTATTTGTTTTATCTTGTAATAATATGCAATTATTTATTTTACCTCTTTAACAAATATTTACTGAATTTCAACTATGTGCCAGGCTTATCCTAGAACTGAGTTTTGAAGGTGAGCAAACCTGGCCCTGGACCAGAACTCACAATTTAGATGAGTGTGGTTCCAAATTGCTTGCTCCTCCTAGTGTCTATGTTCGGAATCTTTGATTCTAAAAACTGATCACAGAAGCAGCAAAACATAACAACAATAAAAAAGAGATGGCTACGGTAGTAATTGTCTTGGGCACTATACGTAGCATTTCATGGTCACCAACCTGTGAGAGACGTGTTATTACCACCATGTCACAAGAGAGGGAGATTGCACAAATGGTAAGTAGTGGAAATAGGATTCGAATGACAGACATTGACAATAGCTTATTACGAAACAGTGGGGTAAAATTTGAGATAGGGTTATGCAGAGATTGTCGTGGGAGCATAGAATGCAGGAAATGTGATTGATTCAACGAAAGGCCTATTTCCAGCAGCCTTATACTGCCTATGGTAGAGACTAAATTTTGCCTGCATAGGAGGTCAAATACGGAAATACGTCAATGTGTAACTGAGCATGGCCATCATTAAATGACTAGATTGCTGATTTATAAAACCTGTTAGTAAAATCTGTTACAATACAAAATTAACTCAAGTTTAAGTTGAGGAGAGCTATTTGTAGTATAACTGACAAGTGCTCCCAATCTGGTGTTAGTCCCAAGAGCCAAACCAGGAGCAGATTAAACAATAATTAGGCAGAGTCTCTAGGCCTAGAGAACTGTGCTTTGATGACTCAGGCTAACATCAAAGATTGATTTTTTCTGTTAAAATTAAGTCAGTGTTAATAGTACTACTAATTTTGAATAATTCTGAGGGATACTTTGAGTCTGGGAGAGCTCATTCTAACCATCCTAGACATTAGATAAGCTCATTGGAACCTGAACTGTACAAACTAAATGCCTAAGTTGATAAATTAATGCTATTTACTTGGACAATATGTCTTGTTAATAAAATGTCATTTCCTAGTGGGGCCTCAATATTATCAGGCAAATGAATGAGATCTGTTGCCCTGCTGCTACTATACTATTGCTGCCATTCTAAATTCTTCTAGCACCTTGAGCCTGTGTGCAGCTCTTGTGATTTATCAGGTACTTTCCAATTCATAAGGCATGTAAAATCAGTGAGGATAGGGACTTGTATGTGAGGTCAACCCTTGCATTGTCAATACTTAGAACCTAGAAGGCAATTGGTCAATATCTGTTGTATGGATGTGTGGGGGAAGAGGGAGAATCCCCCTCTGCACTTTCCCATAAGCTTCTTATGGCTGGCCAAATAATTAACAAGACAGGTTAGCAGGAGAAAATAATACCAAGTTTAATAACATGTATACATGGGAGAAACTCAGAAATGAGCAACTTGTCCCTCCGTCTAAGCTGCTTGCTTAAGTATTGTAGCTAAAGGCGAGGAAGGTGTTGGGAGTGGGTAGTGGTCTGGGACTTCAGAGGGCAAGAAGAAAATTCTTTTCAGGGTCATCTATAGATAATGTGGTCAGGAAGAGATAGAATTTTTTGATAAAAGGGGCTTGGTGCCCCTCCCATTGTAACATCTATTTTACATTATCTTTACAACCATCTTGATAGAAAATCTGTTCCAGGAAGGAGCCACCACGTCAAATTCTTTAGGCAGTTAGTGGGGGAGGTCAAATGTCCCTCAGAGAAAACAATCAAGGTAAAGAGATATATTTCAGGGTGGCCAAATCTTGATCTCCCACAGATGGATGAATGCCTATTTAACATACATCTTCTTTGGAATTCTCCATGATGTTATGAAGATGGCCTAGAAATTATTATTTTTTAAAATTTTCTTACAAATATAAAAGCTAAAGTCGAGAGAGCAGACATTTGCCCAAAATCATGCAAAAAGTGAATGTAAAATACAGACATTTTCCAGAGCATGACAATCACCCCTGGATGAGGGACAACTTGCCACCTTTTTTCATTTTCCAGCACATATTCCTGCACTGTGCACATAAGAGATGCCCCATAAATGTCTGCTAAGTGAATCGCCATATGTTCTTGGCATACATTTCCTTCAACTTTATAAATTTGAGCCAGCTGGAATTTTTTCTTTCGTTTTTAAAATTTCCCTCTTTTTACTAATTCTAGCAAGAGCACAGGCAGAGAACTGTGGCAATGTTTATTTCATGAATTCAATTTCAAGGCTAGAACTTCTTTCAGATGATTTTAATCAGCACTATGTTTGTTCTGTAAAATGGCAATTTTGTTTTCACAATTTAAGTGTAATCTCTTCCCACATTGAGTGTGATATATGGATGAAACATCCTCGAAGGGATGGGAATAAAGTATTTTCTGGAACTCAGGTTGATCACTTTATATTTGTTATTTTAATGGGTTTCTCATACTAGGCATGACATTTAGGCTTTGTTAGTGCCATTTTACAGAAGAAAATGTGAAATTGAATGTCTTGCTCTGAGCAGTTGGTGAAATTGGTGGAAAAGCTATTTGGGCTCAATTTGGCTTAAAGGTCCTTTGCATCGTGTTCCCACTCATCCTAGAATAGCACTGTGTTTTAAAAGGAAAAAAAGAGAAGAGGGCATAAATAGGGTTTGCTTTGCTCTTGAGGATTTGCTATCGGCTGGGTACTCTGTTAGGTACTACTGGTACACCAATGAACGTAACAGACAAAGACTGTGCTCTTTAAATTGAGTCATGGGGGAGACAAGCTTAAAATCTAGTGCTGGAGACAGAAGATGCTTAAGCAAATGCATAAATAAACACATCATTAACCTTGGGCCAATCACTATGAAGGAAATGACTGGAAGGCAAAGACAGAAAAAACAGCGGGGACTGACTTAGAGAGAGAATCCATTTTCATAGACCTGTGCATAACCCTGAATGAGCAAAATGTTAGGTTTAAACATTGCATTCACTTTCTGGTCACTAGTCAGACTTTGAGAAAATTATCTAGGTTTTTTTCAGATTCAGTTTCCTCATCAGAAATACAATATTTATCTTTTATAGATATTTTGAGGGTTACATAATTTTGGTTGTGAATATGCTACACACTTGGACACACATTCAGCCTTGAATATAACTTCTTCAAGTATTTACACAGACATGCATTTAATAAACATTTATTTAACACTTTCTAGGTCCAGAAACTAGGCAAAGTGTTCGGAATACAAAGATGAATAAATCACAATCCCTGATCTTAGAAACTTAGTCACTAGAGGATGAAAAAAAGCCATGATTGGAAAATTACATTACATTGGGACCCACGAAATAGACAAGCACAGAAGAAAAGCTAACCCAACGAGGCTTCTTGGATGATATGACATTCCTTCAAGGCCTCCAAGGAAGGCCAAAAACATTCCTGGTAGAGGAAACAGCACAGATGAAAGATGGAGATGGGACATGTGATGTGCTTCTTGAAGGTAAAGTGTAGGCCAGAGCTGGGCCTGGCTGATTTAAGGGGCTGGATAAAGGACGACTCTGTGAGCTTCACCACCTAGAAGAAGGAGACAAGTCTGACATATTATCATAGGTGTTTCACAAATTAGAAAACTTTTGAACAATGAAACAAAACAAAAGAAAGCTGGATTCTGAAAAGATAGGACTGAATATTTTGGATTAAAGGGTAAATGACTGGGGGTGAGTTCAGGGGTGGGGAGAAAACAGAAGCACAAAAATCACAGAATGATGATTACATACAGGGGAAAGGAGAGAGACTAGAGTAACAGAAGAGAGGTGCATGGTCAAGGGAGAGGTTTTCCTTTATTTCATCAAGACAAATGATGACTTAGGAGAAAAGGGCCAAGAAAATAAGAAAGATATCAAAACACAGGCAAAGGGATTAGCCTTAATAGTAATAATAATAGTTAAATTCAACAAAGTTATAGTACTTACTATGGGCGAGAAACTGTAGTAAGTGCGATGCACATACTTGCTCATTTAATCTTCACAATATGTCTGTAAGGTACCCATCATTATTACCACTATTGTACAGAAGAGAATACTAAGATATTGAAAGGGTAAAATAATTTTCCTAAGATTAACAGGCTAGTAAGTGCTCTAAATGGGACTCAAACCTACCACTAAGCTTACGAAAGTACAAGAAGGGGAAATATTCCTCAGTTGATAGTTTGTGACGTTGTTATGATACCACACTACATATAATGTTTCTTCCTAAGTCTTAGATGCCCAAGTGACAGACTTCAGATCTAATTAACAAAAGGTTATTGAAAGCAGAATTTCAATTCTTGAAATACAATAGCTGCTATTTTTTTCCCCTGGTAAAATGAGATAAAAGTAGAGGAAAGGTAATTTTGTAAGCACTTGAATTTTTTTCTTACCAAGTATATAAAATAGTCCTTATACATTGTGTGTAATATAGCCATGAAAAATATCAAAAAATATTTTCAAATGTAGGGACGCATCGTCAACTAGGGGTTTTATTTTATCTTCAAGGAGCATGTGTCTTCTGAAAAAAATTTTCAAGTGATCGTTCCTAATACTGCTCTTATTGGCAATCAGCTTTATACGAATCAAAATGTTGGTTGTTTTTAAACTCAACAAATGTGTTAAAATGTTCTTCTGCTCTCTTCTCAAGATGATGATTCTTGCTAATTTGAGTCCATCAGAATATTTTGAGGCTGAAGTTCTTATTAATGTGCTGAATTAGTTTCAGGATACCACTGAAATCAATTATTTAGTAAATCTGGTATCATAGTATTAGTTAACTATCCCCAATAGTTAATCAACTCACCAATCCTTGTCATTTTATTGGTGAGTTTTAATCATTGTTTTACTGTCAATGATATCATCAAGCTGTTTTAAGCACAAGTAGGGTAAATTGAAAAATATACGAGCTATTATATTTTCTGGCCATAATGGAGTAACTGAGTCCAAATTTATTCTTTTAACACATGCTGCTAGAAAACCGGACAAAATATAAACAGAAAAATGAGCTCCAGAAATCTGTAATGGGATGCTTGCTTGCTGAACACCAAGACACACAAACACAGGGTGAAACTCCATGAAGAACAGCAAAGAACACAGGGGAGCTATTAGTAAAATGGTTCCCATAGCCAATTCAGGGCTAGATGATATTTGAGTTCTGACCTGAGTATACTAATACTCACTGATCTCTCAGGGCGTTCAAGAGAGACTCCAGAAGACCACACCTTATTAGTGAGAGAAACCAAGCCCTAAAATAAAGACTAGTCCAAGTCTGCCTGAACAATGGTTAAAGGCAAGCCTGCAAAGGTCACACTGACCTGGAAGTAATTAACAGTCTGCCGAAACAAAGCCCAACATTCATTAAATGAAAACAAGAAATTTCAGACAATTTACAATAAAACTTCAAGATATCCAGAATCCTACAAAATTATAAGACATGCAAAATATCATGAATAAATAAACCACAATCAGGAGAAAAAGCAGTCAATAGAAGCAGACAAAGAAATGAAAGAAAATATGGAATTAGGAAATAAAGATGTGAAAGTAGCATCTAACTGTGTAAGATTATTTAAATGAAGAAGAGAAAAGACGTAGAAGACACAATAAATAACTAAATAGAACTGCTAAACGTGAAAATATATAGTATGTGAAATGAATAGTAGGATTTAAAAAAAGTGGTATGGGATTAATGCGAGATCAGACATGGCAGAAAAAAATATCAATGAACTTGGGAAAAAATAGCAATAGAAATTTTGCAAAAAAGGACCACAGAGAGAATAAAAGACTAAAAAAATAAGTTAACAGGGCATCAGTGAGCTATAGAACAATGTCAAGGAGTCTAACATACAGTGTAACTGTGGTACCAAAAGGAGAAGTTGTGGAATGAAAGATACATTTTTGAAGAAATAGCCAAACATTTTCCTAATTTGATAGAATTTATTAACCTACAGATCCAAGAAACTCAACGAAACTCAAGTGAGATAAATACAAAGAAAATCAGATCAAGACATATCATAATCAAATTGCAGAAAATGATTCATAGAAGTAAAATCTTATAACAAGCCAAATACATAATTTATATTTAAATAAAAATACAAATAAATAGTAATCTTGTAAGAAACTACACAAGCAGAAGAAAATGCAAAGATTTTTAAAGTACTACAAGAAACTCTCAACTTAGAATTCTTCATCCAATGACAATATTCTTCAATAATAAAGATGAAATAAAAAGTTTTCAGAGAAACAAAGGCTGAGATAATTTATTCCTGGCAGATCTACACTGTAAGAAGCATTAAAGGAATTTTTTCTGGCATTAGAAAAATAGTACCAAATGAAACTTGGGATCTACACAAAGAAATGAAAGGCACTGAAATAGCAAATATTGGGTAAATATAAAAAACTTTTTATTTTCATGTTTTCATTCCTTTTAAACGTAATTAAGTGTTTGGTATAAGAATAATAACAATGTATGGTGGAGTTTATAGAATATATGAAGTAAAATATATGAAATAATTTTTAAATGACAGGAGAAATAAATAGAAGTATATTTTAATAAGGTTCTTAATACTATTTGAAGTTAAATTTTGGCAGGTTAAATGCTAGAAAAATTACTAAATAACACAAATAAATATGGCCAATAAGTCAGTAATGGAGATAAAATTATACACTAAAGAAATATTCAACTCACTCTACAAAAGGCTAAGACGAGAAAATAAGGAAAATAGAATATATCAGACAAATTAAAAAATAGTGAGATGGTAGTTTTAAACCATATCAATAATTATATTAAAAGTAAATTGTCTATACACTTCAATTAAATGATAGAGATTGCCAGATTGGACAAAAGAGAAACACCAAAATATTGTTGTCTTCAAGAATCTCTTTTGAACTATAAAGTCATGTGTAGTTTTTAAAATTAAAGGTTGAAAAAATATAAACCATCAAACATTAATCCTTAGAAAGTCTCATTGGCTATATTAATATCAGAAAAAAGTTATTTTAGAACAAAAAATATTGCCAGAGACAAAAAGGGATATTTCAAAATGATAAAATGGTGAACTTATCAAATATGACTAATAATCATAATAGGTATGCACTTGATAAAAATGCTTCCATTTATATGAAGCAAAACTGATAGGAACAAAAATAGAAATAGATCAAATCGCAATTATGATTGCAGATTTTAACACTCCTCTTTCAGTAATCAATTGGTTGAATAGAGGGAAATTTGTAGGGATTATTAGTCTTGAACAAGACTATCAATCAATTTGAACCAATAGTCATTTATAGAAAACTCCACCCAACTACAGCAAAACAAACATTTGTTGCAAGCACACAAAGAACATTCTCTAAAAGAGACCATATGTCTGGCCATGAAACTAGTCTTAATACATTTCAAAAGACTGAGTATGTCTTCTGACCACAACTGAACTGGATTAAAAATAAATTTTTTAAAAGTCTGGAAAACAGCTAATATTTGGAAATTAAACACACTTCTAAATATCCCATGGATCAAAGAAGAAATTAAAGAATATTTTGAAATAATTAAAAGTTTAAAAAAAACTATATTATATGCACCCAAAGCGGCTTTTAAAATGAAATTTAAAGATTGAAATGCACACATTAGAAAACAATGAAGGTGCAAAATCAATTACCAAATTTCTACTATAGAGAACTAGAAAAGTTGCAGGAATGAAACCTCAAGTAAATAGCAGGAAGGGAATAATAAAAATAAGTACAAAAGTCAATGATAGAGTAAACTGACAAATCATAGAGGAAAATCGATGAAACCAAAGTTGTTCTATTGGAAATATCAATACATGATTAAATTCAGGCTGGACTATCTAGACTAATGAAGGAAAAAAGGAAAGAAGAATCAATGACAGATATCAGAAATGAAAGGGAAATCACTATAGTTCCTTCAAAATTAAAATGATACTAAAGGAATATGATGAAGTGATACCAGTTAATTAAACAATATTAATGAAGTGAAACATTCTTTGAAAGACATAAATTCCCATAACTGATTCCAGAAGAAATAGAAAATCTGAACATCTCTGTTACTATTAAACACATTGAATTCATAATATTAAAATGTCCTATAAAGAAAACCTTGGTCCCAGATGGCTTCACAGTTAAATTCTATAGGAACTTTCAGAAAATAAAGGGAAAAAGAATACTTTCCAACTCAGTTTATGATGCCATCATTGTCTTGACACCAACTCCTGCCAAAACCATTATGAGAAAGAAAACTACAGACATACATCCTCATTAACATAGACTCAAATTTCTGGGTATATATCCAAAGGAACTGAAATCAGGACCTCAAAGAGATATGTGCACTCCCACGTTCATTGTAGCATTATTCACAATAGCCAAGGTATGGTAAGAAGCTAAATGTCCATCGACAGGTGAATGGTTAAAAAAGAAATGTAGGATTAATATTCAATGGAATATTATTCAGCCTTAAAAAAAAAAAGGTTATCCTGCCATTTGGGACAACATGGACGAACCTGGAGGACATTAAGTGAAATAAGCCCAACAAAGAAAGACAATCACTGCATTATCTCAATTATACATGGAATCTAAAATAGTCAAACTCATAGATACAGAGAGTAGAATGGTGGTTGCCAGGGACTAGGAGTAGGGAAAAAGGGTACAAAGTTTCAGTTATGCAGAATGAATAAGTTCTGCAGATCTAATATACAGCATGGTAACTATGGTTAATAACATTGTATTGTATACTTGAAATTTGCTAAGAGGGTAGATCTTAAATGATTCTATCACACACACACACACACACAAAGAAAAGAAAAAGAAAATGATAAGTTTGTAAAGTGATGAAGATGTTAATTAGCTTGGTTGTGATAATCATTTCACAATTCACATGTATTTATCAAATATGAAGTTGTATACCTCAAATATATATAATTTTTATTTCTCAACTATACCTCAATAAAGCTGTTACAAAAATACGTATAACAAAACTATTAGAAAATCAATCCAGCTATATATAAAAACATAACACATGATCAAATTTGGTTTACCCTGTGGATACAAAGTTGGTTTAACATTTCAAAAAATCAATTTAATTCACAATATTAACAGAATAAAGGAGAAAAGCAATAGATCATCTAAATTGATGAAGAAAAAACATTAGATAAAATTCTACACCATACTTGACTAAAAAGAAAAGAAAAAATCAGCAAGTTAGGAATAGAAAAGAGCTTCTTCAATCTGATAAATAGCACCTACGAGAAAATCTCTGGCTAACATCATATGTAATGTTGAAAGACTGAATGCTTTCCCCCTACGATCAATAACAAGGCAGTATGTCGACTCTCGTCATCTTTCTTCAACGTTGTATCGGAGGAAAATAAAAGGCACAGAAATTGGAAAGGAAAAAGCTAAATCATCTTTATTTCCATTAGATACACCATATGTAGAAAATCTAAAGGAATCTTCAAGAGCTACTAGAAGTGATAATTGACTTTAGCAATGTCACCTAATATAATTAGTAATATTTTGTTTAATAGTAATGATTAAT
This sequence comes from Ceratotherium simum simum, assembly GCF_057802395.1. Taxonomy (NCBI): domain Eukaryota; kingdom Metazoa; phylum Chordata; class Mammalia; order Perissodactyla; family Rhinocerotidae; genus Ceratotherium; species Ceratotherium simum. Next base: position 11,293,239 of record NC_141907.1, read on the forward strand.
TTTGTTTTTATAAACTGGCAATGAAGATTTAGAATTTAAAATAAAAACAGTATCATTTAAATGGCACACAAATATATGAAACTAAAAAAATATGTGTAGGTCTACATACTGAAAGTTAAAAAGAAAAACATTACTGAGGATAATTGAAGACATGAAAAATAGAGAGAAATAGAGACTCCAGAAATAACTCATATGTATATTGTCAATCGATTTTTGACGAAAATACTGAATAGAAATACTAAGAGGGAACGGGAGTCTTTTCAATACATGGTGCTGGAACAATTAAATATATGCAGGCGAAAAAACACACCTGACATATAAAGAAACCTCAGTAGGTACTAGTTACTGTTTCCTCATTTTTCCTGCCATGTGCAATTGGTATGATAATATCAGCTTAACTGATCCATCTAATTTACATGGTAGCAGACAGGATGCGGCTAAGTGGAAACATCTTAAATTACAGTTGTTGTGGGTCTGTAGTGAGGAAGCCGAGATGGTTGTTTATGGTATGAATACTGGAAATACCATTGTAATGCTGTGTTTTTTTTAATTTAGGAAGGAAAAATATCGATCCACTTTTAGCTCAGAATGCAAACAAGAAACAAGTCTCTGTATTAAAATGACTTTAATGTGTCCCTCTCTTTGCTGGAGTGACAGAGAATGCTGAGTGCACCAGAAAGAAGATATTCACTGAAGAGAACAGAGGCAGGGGAGAGCCTTCAGAACAGAGAGAGGGCTTGTGGAGACACACAATCATTTTGACTCAGCAGTAAAGCAAAAAAACAACACACTACAGCACATGTTGAAACAAGACCAAGTCTTCCCCAGAAATAAATATTCAGATCTTAAGGATTTGTTTTGAGCAAACGCATAAGGAACGAAAAGAACGTTTATTTGTAAGTAATTGCATGTGCGTATATGTTTATACAGGCATGTCAGGCCACTAGAGGGAAAAAAAAGGTAGCATGAAATAAAAAGGTACTCTGAGAGTCAATCTAAAAAATAAAAAAATAAGAATGATCTAGTTATCTCTACTATGACATCTGAAACATCACTCTTTCAAACTTTTCAACAGGAATGATGTATACACTACAGTGTCTGTGAGCCTCAGTTTCCTCATTAATCAAAGAAATCCATTGGATTGAAGGGCCTCTTTAGTTCATTCCAGCTTTAACAGTCCCTATAGCATCTTCACCATCTTCTTTGGGAAACCTCAACCCAATTTCTAAAGCACCCTTGACAGTTAGAGAAATGCTATATTGGCCCCTTTTCACTCAAAAAAAAAAATGTTTGCTTAGTAGGGAAAAATGTTTACAGTCTGTGGGGTGATGATTGGGAGACAGATTTTATAACCTCCCTTGCAGAGCTCTTAATGGACGCCATAGCCACCTATTTAAAATACTCTTTAAAAGATATCTGCCAGATGTTTCCCATGATTCTGGCTTTCCCAAGAAAAGAGTGACGCCATGTAAGCCAGATGCCAACCCCATCTAATTTGTTGAGACATAAATCAATCCCAATAAGGATATTAGATGAAGGAGGAAAGAGTGTTTTTATAGACTGTAGAGAAGTAACAGTTGAGGAAATAACTTGAAATGGACTGAGGATTATTGGTGGTCCTTGGAGACTTGGAAGTGAAATATGAGCTCCTTGAAACCTCTCTTCAGTCTTTAGTCTTCTTTAAAGTGCTCTATGATTCACTGGAACTCCTACTCCTTTTTTTACCATGAATATTAATAATACTACTTTGGTTGGTTTAGGACTTTTAGACCTGTATGTAAAAGTCTGTTACTGTTGTTCATATGGGAATATTGAAGATCTCAGATACAATTGAATTTGCTTCATCAGTGGCTATTAATGACAGTTGTTCATCAAAAAGGGCATTCATTGCTTTATGGTTCTGTATGTGTTTGTGTGTATCAATGAACCATCCTCGGGAGCAAAATGCCCTGGTTACGATAGATAACTAGGTCGGCTTGGAGTAGTTTACTTCAGACCACATCAACAAGTTCTCCCACATTCTTTTCGGTTTTTCTTACACTAACCTGGTTTCTTCTGCCTTTAAACCTGATCAGATCTCTCCTCTTTTGAAAGATGTGGCAATATTTCATTAATAGAACTGCCTACTAGAATTACTCTTCAGAATTTTATTCTCAAGGAAAATCACACTGCCCATCCACTTCTATTTGCATTTGTGTTGTAAAATCAGGTTAACAGACTATTTGTTATTAACCTCAAAGGAAAAAGAAGTCATAGAAGAGCATCTTAAAGAGAAATGTAGTGTGGGAGGGATAGTCTCTTCCCTCTGTTTCAATGATGGCCTTGGGAATGAATGTGTGTACACGAGCCATAGCTTCCAAACGGAGAATAGAAAAACTAAAGCATAGTCCAGAGGTCACCGTCCCAGCTGAGCTGCAGGCAAATATCAAACAGTCTAGGAATCAAGGTCAGGGGCAAGAATTGAAGCCATGTCAATTTCTAGGTGTCAAGGCATAAGGCACAAAGGATCCAGTGCAGAAGATATCAGAGTTGGAGACATAGCTGAGAGGCAAATTTCAAATCTGGCAATAGCAAAAAAGAAAACGTAAGAATCAGGCCTGGAACAGCCAGTCAGGCTTGTCTAGGCACCGATGAGGTACGGTCTAACTTAATTCAGCAAAAGAGCTCCTGTTGGCAAGAGATTTCCTTAAAGGGCCAGGCAGCCAGATTCTTGGATAAGCAGCATGCTGTATCCAATATGCTGCCTGGTGGCTGACCCTAGGTGTTTTACAATGCTTGCTTTTAGAGTCACTGCCTTCCCCTGAAGAGGGTGTTTCCTTGACTCATGACTCAGCTGACAACATATTGTCTTGACCAGCCATTTACAAATTGAGCAGACACCACTACATAGTTGCTAATTTATTGATTGCTCTAATTGCACTCCTATCTGCAAGGGGTCCAACAGTTCACATGTCAGCAAGTTTTGAGGATGTCTCTAATACACAGATTTTGTTTTAATGGCTACAGAAACAAACAAAAAATTCTACACATAGAAATGGTTATAAAAATACACAATTTCTATATCTAGAAAACAAAATTTCGCCATCTTTACTTTTACCCAAAGAATTGCTGGTAACACAGATATCCTCACATCCCATATGACTGCTTCAACATGCCTTTAAGGGGTGCTTGAGATCATTTTCTCTCTCAGTTTTGGGCTTCATCGTTGTGGGAGACTTTCAAAAGCGTTTTCCCTCAGACCAGACTCTTGGGCCCCTCATCTCCCACACTGAAGTAAAACAGGATGTCTTTTCTCTCCGAGATGACAGAGTTCTTAGTGAGACTGGTCTTTTGTTTTACCACCTCTTCTTCCCAGATCTAAAGTCTCCATAATGTAGGCATGGTGGGGAGTAGAAGGTGGATGGAGGTGGATAAGAATGTGGGACTCCCCGATCCTTTGTCCATTCGCCTTCTTTCGTTAGATCCTACTTTTGCATTCCAGCTCCCTATTTCTTTAGGATAAGTTCCCTCTGTGGAGCTCTCAGACCCCTCCTACGTATAGATTCCTATCCCTGGCCCTCCATCAAGCCAAGGGATGCCTGAATCCTAGAAAGTGGATTTTTATGACAAGGCATCATTGAACACTATGGCAAATAGAAACATTGGTGTTCTCAGGTGTTGGGGTAGCCACATGGACCTGAACACACTTTAAGTCTTCAAAGCACCAAGGGTTTTGCTTTCAAAATGCACTTAGAGTCTTTACATTGCAGCCTTTTTATGTATAGAGTAAGCCTCAATGGGCCTTCTTGGGGCTGTCTGGAACACAGGTGTTTTTCCTAAGCCCTGTTTCTCTCTCCATAAACCAGGGAAGACTTTAAAAACCCCCTCAACTCTGTCATGATATTTTCCCTAAAACCATTAAGAAACATCAAGCATCACCTTATATATTTCACGAAGACTTAGTCCTTGTCTTTCTTTTGCTGAATTTTTGGTTATCATCTATCTACCTACCTATCTATCTATCTATCTATCTATCTATCTATCTATCTATCTATCTATCTATCTGCCTATCTTCTACCTATACCTACACTTATTCTACCTACCTACAAATGAATCATAGCACTCGTAGTGTATCTTGAGATAAATAGAGCCACAAGGTATTGAACTTCTGCCATGCACATGTGTTTTTGATTTCTCGCAACTCTCTGAGATGACTATCACTATCCTTATTTTGCCATGAGAAACCAGAATATTAGAAAGGTTAAATAACTTGTATAAGGTCACACAGCTATTAAGAGGCAGAGGCTAATTTTGAACCTAGGTTTATCTCCATAGTTGGCACTCTTTCCATTACTCACACTGCCACGCACCTCTTTGAGCCTCCTTTTTTCCTTTCCTTGGTGCCAATAATGGTATGGAAGAGCTGTGTAGATTAACTACAAAATGTGAATGTGTCTGGCCCAATGCCTTGGGTACATTTGGGGTCTAAAATACTATTTTTAGTTGAAATAATTTCTTTGTTTTTGGAGTTTCTCATTCCTTTTCAGCAGAAACCACTCCATAATGGTCTGCAGGGAGATAATCCTGTAGGAGTGGTTGGTATACTATGGGGTAAGAGAAAGGAATTTTTCTTCCCTGGAGCACTCAGGGAGGATGCTGAAGGCTGAGCAGACAGGAAGGCAGGATTCTGAAGGAAGGACTAAGGAGAAGAGAATTTTGTGAACAAGACTGAAAAATAGGGGCAAAAGTAGGAGGGAAACCAAAAGAACAAAACATTACAAAACCCAAGGAAGAAAAGATTTTCAAGGAGAAGATGTTAAATTATGTCAAAGCAATACGTCATAGGTAATTATAACAGCTAAGCTTATATAACTCTTCATGTGCCATTCTATGTTACATACATTATCATCACATTGTTCACAACAGTGTTTCAGGATGGATACTACTGTTATTTCCATTTTATAGAACAGGGAGCTAAGGCTTAGAAAAGTTGGCACCCAAAGTCACTGTATTAGTTTTCTATGCTGCATAACAATATTACTACAAACGTAGCAGCACAAACAAAACACATGTTTATTATCTCACAGTTTGTGTGGGTCCGGAGACCAGTCACAGTTTAGTTGGATCCTTTGCTTAGAGCTTCACAAAGCTATAATCAAGTTTTCTTCTGGGCTGTTTTCTCATCTGGAGGCTCAAATGCAGAAGACTCTGGTTCCAAGCTCGCTAAGTTTTTTGATGGCTGTTGGCTGGAGCTGTTTGAAGTTCCTAGAGGCCACCCACAGTTCTTTGACATGTGGAATTCATCAACAAGGCTATTTATTTCATCAAGCTTGCAAGAAGAGTCTCTAGAGTGAGTCTTCTAGCAAGACAGAGTCTTATATAATATAATTTAATCATGCGAGTGACAATCTATAATATTTACCATGTTCTACCAGTTAAAAACAAGTCACAGGCTCCTTTCACACTCAAGGGGAAGAGAGTATACAAAGGTATGAATACTAGAAGGCAGGGATTATTGGGAGTTGGGATCATTTGGGGTCCGTCCATCACAGTCACCCAGCTATTTTTTTTTTTATAATTTTATTGATTTATTTTTTCCCCCAAAGCCCCAGTAGATAGTTGTATGTCATAGCTGCACATCGTTCTAGTTGCTGTATGTGGGACGCGGCCTCAGCATGGCCGGAGAAGCAGTGCGTGGTTGCACACCCAGGATCCGAACCCAGGCCACCAGCAGCGGAGTGCACCCACTTAACCGCTAAGCCACGGGGCCAGCCCTCCCCAGCTATTTTGTGACAGACAGTTTGACTCCAGAGACTCCTTTTAGGCCCTTTCTCATTGGGTTTTGCAACACTGATGTCAAGAAACTTGAGTGGGAGCAATTCTACTGGAGTAATGAATGGAAACCCAATTGCTAGGGCAATAGGCATGTTTCAATCATTCTTAAATCCTTGCTTCTTTTCTTCCTTCCTTTGTTTTGTTTTCTTCTTTCCATTTCCACTGTTTCTTCTCTTCTCTCTTCTTTTTCTTCCACTTCCTTTCCCTCTTCCTCTTCCTTCTCCTCTCTCTTAAACATTCAATTGCTGATATTATATTCAATCCCAAATCTCATTTACTTAGAGAAGGTTTATTTGTACCAGGTACTAAACCAGGTGCTTAGGATACAGTTATGAATTGGAAACATGTTTCCTGCCTCCCCAGAGTTTACCTTCTGCCCAAGACTCTGAGACAAACTTGCTATTTTGAAAGTTATTCAGATTGACCCATAGCAAAGTTGTGAAATGAGCACAGTTCATCTCCCCTGTCACTGGCCCTTTCTATTCTAGGTCCTTTCTGGGAGGAAGTGGAGTATAACTGGAAGTCCACAGGAACTGTGAAGTCAAAGTAACCTAGGTTTGAAACTAGTTGGTAATCAGGGCACATCTATAAACCTTGTTGATGAAAATATTACCTTTTCAGAAAGTGTGGAGAATTCAAACAGGCAAAGTATATAATGCATTCTTTGTAAGGCTTTCTAGTCCCTAATAATATGTTCTAATTTATAAAATGATGGCTTTTGCCCTCACAAAGTACTTACAGAATGATTTCCAAAAGTTAAATATGTAGTTTTTTCACCTATATAGTTTCACTAAAAATGAACAAACAAAAGAAAAAGAACCTGATAAAACAGATGGACTTAATTTTCTATTTCTCTGTTTAGTCCTTGGAGTCTTCTCATAAACAGAATCAATGAAGACCATTAAAGATTTTGGTTATACTTGTTAAATTACTGTATAAGGAAAATAATGAATAAATGAGTAAATGAATGAATGAATGAATAATAAAATGACTCAACAAAAGAGGGGTGAATGCTAAATAAGTGAATGAATGAATGAACTACCTACCTGCTAGGAAGAAACTAGTGTTGGCCAAAGATGCTAAACTCATTTTTGAAAAGGCAGAATTTTCCTTTGTGAGTTTCCCACTCTGCTCTCTTCCGCTTAGGCTATATGCATCGCAAAATGTAAAGGAACAGATGTAGGAGTCTTACTGAAACAACAATGGTGAGAGTCCTGGTGATGTTAGGGCTCAGAAATTTCTTTGGTCTGGCAGAAACAATGGGAGCTTAAGAAGAAACTCCCTGGGTTTCTGACAATCCCCAGTTAAGATAGCATGTGTTAAAGGAGGATAAAGTCTTAATCCAAAGCCAAAAGTTTATTAACCAGGGAAGGGGCAGGGATGCTAGCATTTAGTGGGTGAGAGCCAAAAGAATACCTTGTAAGTAAGGGCTACTACTTGTTGAGTTCTTACTATGAACCAGAGACTCTACCTTCCTCAAACCCCAGAAAAACATCATGCAGGAACAGGGCCACAGTTCCTCACACGAAGCTCCTGGAGCCTTCTAGTTGTTGAGATTCAGAAGGTGATGACCCTACAAAGGTAACACAGTACATATGCTGTATACTGTATAACATTTCAGCATAATCACATTATTTCTGCCCCTAACATTGTGAATATTGAGACTAATTGTGATAAATGATGACTTAAATAGTTGTGTGTCAATTCAGCAAATGTTTTGCTGCTAAAAGAGCTTTTGCTCCAAACTTATAAAAAATATCTTTAAGATTCCAGGGCTTTCTGGAATTCAGAACTGTGGAAAAGGGATCATGGACTTAAATTTGCATTGCCATCTTATAGATGAAGAAATTGAGACCCAGAGAGCTGAAATGATTCACTAGCATTCACAGAACTGAGAAGCATGGCAGCTGGGATTTGAAAATGTGTACAATGCTCATGTTCCTAGAGAGCTTGGAGGCCAGAGGAAGGAGAAGTTCGGGCCCTTCTGGTCCCAGTGTCTTTGAATGTGTCCTTTCCCTTAAATTTATAAGGGACTGTGGACACAGAGCATCTCAGTGACCCAGGATTTGCCCAATTTTTGAGGATTCCATGATATTAAAAGATGAAGAAATATCAAGACTGGATTATGAAAAATAAACATACACACACAAAAACACACATACAGTGACCTCCATTTATAGATAAAGTTTTTAAAAACTTACTTTAATCTTTTGTGAATATGCACTGGTGAAATGGTCCTCTTAGCCTCCTTTGCTATTATCCCAACCCTCATGGAAATGGCTCCCATTGCTGGCTGCTAACAGATCTCCACTTTCAAAAGGAATGTGTCAGTGTAACTTATTATATCTTTACAGCCTCAGGATCAAGAGAATTGATGATTGATTGGGAAAATGTTGTGTGAATTATAAAACATAATATGTGCACACACAATCATAATTATTAATAAACAACTCTAACCTCTGCATCCACTATTTCAGCTATAAGATCCTTTGAATTAGAATTTTCTGCCTTTTTTGAGGCTATATGCTATGGTAGGCTGTGTGTAGGAATATCTAATGCTGTCAACTCAGCAATGTTCTTTACCCATGTATTAGATTGCACAGAAAGCCCTTAGCCCATGATTATATTAAAATTTTGATTAAACAAAAAGCAATGCCTATTCCCTTAATACAGTGGCTAATGCATGTCACTTAGAAGGCCTCCCTTCTCTGCACTATCAAATTCTCCGTCTGTTTTATATTCTTTGTCTCAACAATGATGACCATAAATTTAGGTGCACTTACTTATCCCATTGGACATCATAATTCCTGGCATGTAACCTACTGAAACTCATTTATTGAACAAGCAATGAGTACCTTCTATGTCTTTGGCACTGACAGGCACTAAGAGTGCTACAGTGAACTAGACCGTCTCCTGACAGCATGGAGATTTCAGTCTAGTGTAAGAGGCAGATAATGAGCAAGGAATCACTAAGTAAGTATTTAGTTTAAACTTGTTTAAGCACTATGAAAAAATACAGTGTTATCTGAGACTGTGTAAAAGAAGGGCAGAATGAAAGCTAGATCAGGGAAGGATTTGATCTGAGACCTAACAAGAAGTGGGAGTCATCCAGGGGAATGGGGTGAGGATAATCTCAGACAGAGGTGACAGCACCTTAAGACTCTACAGTGGAGGGGAGCTTAGCATATTCCAGAAATTGATAGAAGGCCAGTGTTGTGGGAACATGCACAGTGAGGAAGGGAGTGAGTGTTACGAAATGAGGCTCTATTGAGAGGCAGGGGCAGGATCCCACAGATCTCCCAGGGCGTATTATGGTGCAATGGCACGTCCCATGGAGACTGCATGTAGCTCAGTTAAGACATGGCCCCCTCCAAGGAGCTTACAGACTAAGGGGAAAGCAGACGGGTAAAGAAATCAGTCATTTCAACGTGAACAGTGTTTCCCAGGTGCTTTCTGGCACCGTTCCCCCAGCCTATTGACACCTAGAGTGATGCTTCACTCTAGGATTCCAAAGCTCTCCAGTTTCCAGGATCCACCTATGGAAGCCCCTCTCAGGTCTCATAATCTCTAATATTCCAAAATAATCACTCTTCTATTCTCTAGCCCAACATCCATTAAACTAAGCCAGCAGACGATTTAAACTAATTCTGTTTAGTTCTGAAAGGTATAGAATGTGGAATAGTGTTTAGGAGGGAATCTTTCAGTATCACCTGGAGAGCTTTGTAAAATCCCTGGGAATTCAAGTATACTACTATTTATAGGGTACTACAATTTGGTGAGGCTAGCCTATGGGCAGAAGGTGGGATTTATTTAAAGGGGGCTAATGAGTATTATTATGCCCCTCACGAGTGAGATTTAGTGCTTATATGTTTCACTGTAAAGATGGACGTATTTGAATTTAAATCGCAACTCTGTATATACAAGCTAGTTGATCTTAGCAAAGTCACTTAACATATTTTGAGCTTCGGTTTTCTAATCTGTAAAATTAAATCATCATGCCACTCTCACATGTTGTTGCAAGGACTGAAATATGTACACAACGTAGTGAAAATGCTCACTACAGTCCCAGCTATTGCCATTAATCCATCCCAGGATGATTGGCTGCTACAGTGAGCCATCTGCAGATGGGATGCAGAAAAATTAACTAAGGTCACCCTGTAATGTGGTATATTATATAAACTTCTTTTATAACTCTTCTTACATTGTAGGATAGTTATTTTCCATAAGTCTTTCTTCCATCCTAGGCTTAAAACTCACTGGAGACAGGGAGTGAACAATTTTTTATCCACCTGTATATCCTGTTTGAAAGATGAAAACAAAAAAATAGAATCAGGCCCAGCATTGGAGGAACATAAAACTTTTCATTGCAGGGATCCTACAGGTCTAGCTGGGGAAAGCAAGCTGACATAGGGGCACTGCCCCTTGCAAAGAGCCTTGTGAGCAAGGCTGAGGTTTAAGGGCTTCATCTTGTTGAGATGGTGAGTCATCGAGGGCTTTATAAACAGCATGGTCAAATTTAATTGTGAAAAGGTGACTCTGAATGCACTAGAGAAAAATGGACCTGGCAGCTGAGTCCAGTTAGGTGACTGTGGCAAGAATCCAGGGGAGAGATGACGAGACCTAAACCAGGGCAGTGGCAGAAGAGGCGTAGAGAAGGGGGCAGATCAGAGGAGCATCCAGGAGGATTTTGCAACTTCAGTCGCTCAACTGATTTTTATTGGTTATTTTCTGTGTACTAGGTGTCCTAGAAAGACTAGGTAGGAATAATCCCCAGCTCTGCCCTTGGGAAGCTCAATTATTTTAGAGAGAGTGAAAAAGGTTGTTAGGTGCTTTCTAATCTATGTAAGGAAAAGAAATGCACTTTATTTGCAAGTGTTCTGGGAAAATCAGATGAAATGCTATCTATGATAGTACTCTTTGTAAATTACTATTTATCTATAAGTATTCTTAAAAGAAATAATAGTGCAAGGAACTATTTATATTTGTTAATTCATTTAACCTTCACAATAGTCCTATGAGGTAAGTTCTAGTATTAGTTCCATTTTACAGGTAAAGAAACCAAAGTATTGTTCTTATTGAATAACACCAACTAGCCTGTCGAGTTACCCTGAAAAGTCTTCCTGTCTCTTAGAATACGGTCTTAGTTGGCAGATGGTAAGAATGGAGCTAACTCTACAGTACAAACTAGTTGGTCTTTTTAAAAATTTTGGTGGCACGTAATGTATGAATGTAGGTGAACAGGGCTGAGTCAACAGGCACTATGCTGTGCCTCTATCCATTCCTTCTAATCCAGCTTGTTGAACTAAATAGGTGGTTGGATATATGGAAGCTTGGATGGATGGTAGGGTAATGGATGAGTAGATAGATCCATCTCAACACCTGACTTTTAAGGTAGTTGAACCCATTCGAGCTCATATAATACACATATGATAGACCCTAAGGAGAAGCCAAAACACTCCTGAGTGTATGAAGACATCCATGAGTATCTACATACATTTGCTGTGGGACTTCCTCACCATGATGTATTCTCTCCTTTGGAATTAGTGTTTCATTCAGCATCTGGCTTTGAAACCTGGCTCCCCTTGCTTAGACCATCTTGGACCATTCCTTATTCAGAACTTTGCGGCCAAGCCCCAATCTAGTGGCCAGTGCCATAGTCTGAATAACCAATCTCCGGGAACAGAGGGATTCAGATTAGATGGACAGATGGAAGGATTAGCAATTGGACCGTATGAATTACTAAATTAGTGATGACTATTGGACTCAGAAATGTATCCCTTGTTCCTCAACACTTTTTTATTTTTGTTTCTACTTTCTACAGCTTGTCTTGGCAGAGTCATTTTTTAACAGATTAATTCTAATTGACTGTCTTGTTTATTTTAAGGCATTGCCACATCTATGCCTAGAGAAAAAATCATATAATCATTCACTAGGGTAACTGGGAGTTCAGCAATTAATGACACAAGCATCAAGCCATGAGATTTTCCATTCTCTACAGAGTTGTCTATTTGTGTAACTTTGATCTTTGAAGCTCTTGGTGAGATACCAGATTTCATACTTCAGTGTGTCCCTGCCCTCAAGATTAACTAATATGCCTTTTCTCTCAGCTATGGCAGTTCTGTTCTATTTTACTTGGATTCAAAGTATCTCTTCTTTAAGATTTTGTTTTGATTTCACATACCCATCATCTGGGCCTTTTGTTCTTTCCTATTTATTTTTTTTAAGGAATATCCAGATTGTGTCCATTTCTATCATAGAGCCAACTGCTTAAGAGTGGGAATAAGACCATGGATCAAGGGAAGGCCAAATATTCTAGGAAAAGTGGAGTATCCAGCATGACTCTGAGAGACCTCTGGATTCCAAGCTCAACTGAATTTATCTGCTTTATGTGTATTATACCTCCAGATAAGATTTAATCTGTCAGAGAGATGGTATGGAGTACTAGAAAGTCTCTCAGTTTTGTTAGGACAAAACTGTCATAAAAGTAGAAAGTTATGAGATAACTCTCAATTTACTCATTTTAATGTCTTCCTAACTTTCTTTCTTCCTCCCTCCCTTCCTTCCTACCTTCTTCCTTCATTTCTTCTTTCTTTTCAATTTTTTTTCTTTCTTTCTTTCTCTTTTTCTTTCTATGCACATATATTTACTGTGTACCTGCTATGTGCTAGGTCCTGTATTTGCATAAAGAGGAAAACTACATAGTCCTCATTGTAGAGTCTATAAACTTAGAGTGTGAGACGTTAATACCCCTGTACTGGGGTTCAAACCTATCCAGAAATAGCAGAGAGGTTTCCCTATAAATGTTGAGATCTGCTAAATAAGTACAAATGAGTGCAGTAGGGTTAGGAAGAAGAGGGTTCCTGGTAGAGGGATCAGCAAGAGCAGAAATCTTGTGGAAAGAATAGGACAACTAGCGCATCTGGCGTACTGAGACAAAGGGAATAGAGTGAGAGATGAGTCCTGAAAGGTGGACCAGGGCCACCAGGAAGTACATATGCCGTACTAATGAGGGGAAGAGGTATGTCTGAAATGACCAGGTTGGTATTTTGAAAATATTATTCTGGCTACAGAGCAAAGAGCAGGTTGGAGGAAGGCACAATGAGATGTGAGTGGACCAGTTAGGAGGATATGGCCCCAGGCCAAGGCTAAGATAATGATGGCTTCTACTTGGATGGGGGTGATAGAATGCAGAGAAATAGATCTATTCAAGACAAAATTAGAGGGAGAATTCCTTCTTTAAACTCCTCCTCCAGGCTAACTTCTGTTCTTTTGGAAAGCCTCTCTCTTTCATTGAGATGAACATATATTTTTACATTTATGTCGTCTTGCCCAACTTTATGACTAGGCTTTATAAAGTTTTCCATTTTATGTGTTTATTTTTAACAAGGTAATAAGTGAGCAGTGCTAAATAAAGTCATTGCAACTGGCCTTTATGTGTCAAGCAGTGTAGTGTGAATTCCTTCTGTCAACATTGAAGAAGTCATTCTTGAGGACCACCTAATGCTAGGGCCTGGGGAGTTCAGAAATAAATAAGCCACTAATCTTATTTGTCCTTGAGGTATTCCTATTTTACTGGAGAAGGACATGTAAATGGATAATCACAATTTAAATCAATAGACTATGATAATGAGATGTGAACAATGATCACAAGTGTGTGCCAGATGCAGAAAAGGTCTCAGAGAGGAATTGGATAATTCTGATGAGATGGAAGAGAGGTAATAGGGTCACAGGCCACACAATATTTGAGACAGAGCAATAGTTTCCTACTAAATCTAAACACATCAATACCAGGCAGTGCTCAGGTGAGTGGACTGAATATCACAAGGGAAATTAAAGCAGTTCTAAAATACTCTGGAGGCACAAGGCTTTGAGCATACAATCATGGCCCACCTTTCACAGAAAAAATTGTTCCTCAATTACCCTAAGTGCATGCTTTTAGAAATATATAATTATGTACAATCATTTTGTTTAACTTTTTTTGTGTGTGTGTGAGGAAGATCAGCCCTGAGCTAACATCCTTGCTAATCCTCCTCTTTTTGCTGAGGAAGACCGGCTCTGAGCTAACATCTATGGCCAATCCTCCTCCTTTTTTTTTTTCCCCCAAAGCCCCAGTAGATAGTTGTATGTTATAGTTGCACATCCTTCTAGTTGCTGTATGTGGGACGCAGCCTCAGCATGGCCAGACAAGTAGTGTGTCGGTGCGCGCCCGAGATCCTAACCCAGGCCGCCAGTAGCGGAGCGTGCACACTTAACCGCTAAGCCACGGGGCTGGCCCCCATTTTGTTTAAATTTATTTCTTTTTTTAATGAAATCTATTGTTCTGATAAGTATTCATTTTTTTTCTTGAGGAAGATTGGCCCTGAGCTAACATCTGTTGCCTATCTTCCTCCTTTTTTCCTTTGTTCTCTCCAAAGTCCCAGTAGATAGTTATATGTCATAGCTGTACATCCTTCTAGTTGCTCTGTGTGGGGCACCACTTCAGCATGGCTTGATGAGCGGTGCGTGTGTCCACGCCCAGGATTGGAACTGGTGAACCCTGGGATGCTGAAGTGGAGTATGCTAACTTAACCACTAAGCCACTGGGCCAGCCCCTTTAAAATCATTTCTTATTAATTATAAGGTTTGGATGGCTCTGATGTTTGCAACAGGATAGAGGAAAAGGATATATTGGGATGTGATACAGTGACAACAAATGCTCCTGCCAAAGCCATGGGGAGTGGAGAACATGGGAATTGTGGCTCTGGAGCTGGAATAACCCTAGAAATTTGTCCTCAATTTTGACAAGAGGGCAGGGCCTTTATAACCTAGCATTGGATGAGTCATTTAATAAACAAGTACCTGGGAAGGGGTTATATTCTTATTTGAGGTGGATTTTTTCATCCAAGAGCCATCTCTTGAGGGAGACTCAAATGCAAGCTATAAGCTGTCAACACTTCCTTCACCCTGGGAGAATAGGGGGTCTGGTAGCTCTGCACATTCTCCATTGCATTTCTTTGCCAATTATAGCAAAGTGAGAGGGGAATCCAGATGTCTACTTCAGCCTAGGGTTATCCATTAGGTGATCTGGTAAAACTTCTACTGTGGAGAACAATGCCACAGAGCTGGCTAGAATAGCGCTGGAGCTGTAGTTATGGCCACCTTCCCCTCGTGTCTCATTGGAGGAGTTAAAGATGCTTTCCCCAAACATTTCCTGGGTCCCTTACTCTGTAGTCACAATTGGAAACAGTGATGGTTAATATCAGTGAGAAGGCAGAATGAGGTGTGTCTTGGGGGAGGGGCTTAGCTCCATGAAGTTATTCAAAGACCCAAACTCCTTCCAACTTGTGGCTCCATCCTTTTCAAGCTTTCTTTTTTCCACCAGTGGAAGGAAAGAGGTGCTCTTAAGAAACAGGCCTGGACATGGCTTCAATCGCTTCTACTCACATTGACCATAAATTAGTTTCCTGGGCTCACTTGAGCTAAATAAGAGAGTCTGGAAAATATTTTCCAGCTGTTTTCCCAGGAAGGAAAGGAGAACACAAGTATTTATATCTACTAGTGGTGGTCTCTGCCACACAGCAGAAAGACTTTAGGCAGACCTGGGTTCAAATTCTAGTTGTGATATAATTAGCTGTGTATCATGAGGCCAATTGTCTAACTTTTCTGAGCTTCATTTGTCTCATTTGTAAAATGATGACTATCATACCTTCCACAATGGCTTGTTGGAAAAATTAAAGGAGGTGAATTTAATTTCACAGAAACTGTTTTTCTTTCTCTTTTCTTTTTTTAGCTCTATATAAGTATGATCTTTCTAGTATTCAGAGCTAACCAACAAGGTGTAAAAGTTGGTGGCCTAAGTAAATGTTTGTTGCTGTGGAGAGGATTCCTTTGTGAAGCAGTAGATGGGCCTCATTGACCTCTAAAGTCCTTCAACTCTGTAGGAAACCCTGAAATATTCATTAAACACACACCAGGTTGAGTCAGAGTCAGACTGGGCATTTATACTGGTACCAAATGCTGTTCTGTGCTCAGTAACCATCGCTTTCTTTTCTTCTGGAACTAAGTCTCCTCAGCAGAATATCGACATCTGTAAAGCTTTCTGACTTGACTTTTCATTTCTCCTCTTTGCAGAACTGTGCTTGTCTTGGCCTTTTCATCTCGACATTTAACTGAGAAGAATTTCAATCGTTTGCAGTCAATCCCACAGTGCTTTTCCAATTTCCCTTTGTTTTCTCTGGGATTTTCAGGAAACCCCATGTGCCCTACATAATTCAGTTATGATTCCAGAAGATCCTGGTGCCTCAAAGTCACGGATGATTTTTAAAAATATTTCAAAACCTGTGTATTAGAAGCAGCATTGGGTTAGGAATCAAGATGCCAGAGCTACACATCTGACCTTGCCATTAATTAGCTGTGTGACCTTCAGCAAGTAATTTACGCTTTTCTCAGGTGAACAATGAGGGTGAGCTGGATCAGTGGTTTATAAACTATATTCCACGGAATTCTGGGATTTTTTGGAGATATTTCCAGGCCTCCAAGGGTGGCAAAGGAGAGTTTTTGTCCTCTTCAACTCTGCTTTTCATTTATTTTGTATTTCGAGTTCTAGTAACATTTTATTGACAACAAAATTTCACTAATAAATTTTTTTAAAAAACGCTAAGTTCTGATGATCTCTAGGGGTTAATCACACTTCTACTTTAACACTGTGATTCACTCAATGAATATGTGTTTTTTGAAGTGTACTGTGAAGTGAGGAACTGACAAAATCCTCAATAGTAGAGGCATTCAAGTTAATGCAGTTGTTTCATGAAAAGGCACTGCAGCCAGTTCAAATAGAAGCTCTACGTTTAGCTGCCCTCTGGTAAAATATTTAAATTCTCTAGCTTTCAGTCGGTCATTGTCAAGTGGGAAAGAAAATGCTTGCCTTGCAGGTTATGAGTGTTAAAGATTAAGGTAATGCTGTGTAGTGCTAAGAGCAGTGATGGCAAACACGTGTGCACATGTTCCTGGTCCTGGCTCCATATACTCATACACACATAACAGATTCATGCCCCGCCTTCGTCTGAGCCCAAATGTGGCTCCAGAATTCTTCCCCAACCAGGCTCCAGGGAGCAACTAAGAATCAGAGGGAGGCAGCCTTTGGGACAAGGCACAGCTGACTTCTTATCACAGTCCAATTTTCCATCTGTAAATTGGGAATTACTATGAACTAAACGTTTGTACAGTAGTCCCCCCTCATTCTTGGTTTTGTTTTCTATGGTTTCAGTTACCAGTGGTCAACTGTAGTCTAAAAATATTAAATGGAAAATTCCAGAAATAAACAATTCATAAGTTTTAAATTGCACACCTTTCTGAGTAGGGTGATGAAATCTTGTGCTTTCCCACTCCATCCCACCCAGAACGTGAATCATCCTTTTGTCCAGCAGATCCATTCTACCTGCCCATTAGTCACTTAGTAGCCCTCTGGGTTATCAGGTCAATTGCTGCGGTATCACAGTGCTTGCGTTCAAGCAGTGTTTATTTTACTTAATAATGACCCCAAAGTGCAAGAGTAGTGATGCTGGCAATTAGGATATGCCAAAGGGAAGCTATTGTTGCTAATCTCTTACTGTGCCTAATTCATAAAATAACTTTATCATAGGTATGTATTTGTATGAAAAAAATAGTATATATAGTGTTTCGTACTATCTGTGATTTCAGGTATCCACTGGGGATCTTGGAACGTATCCTCCGTGGAAAAGAGGGGGGCTACTGTAGCCCCCCCAATTCGTATGTTGAAGCCCTAACTCTTAATGTGACTGAGTCTGGAGATAGGACCTTTCCTGATGTAATTATGGTTAAATGAGGTCATAAGGGGAGGTCCCTGATCCAATAGGATTAGTGTCCTTATAAGAAGAGACACCAGAGAGCTTCCTCCTGAGAGACACAGTGAGAAGACAGCAATCTACAAGCCGGGAAGAAGGCCATATCAAAACATGACCATGCTGCCATCCTTATCTTGGGCTTCCAGCCTCTAGAATGGTGAGAGAAAATAAATCTCTGTTGTTTAAGCCACTTAGTCTATGGCATTTTGTTATGGCAGCCCGAGGTGTCAGGAATGTCAACACCTTCCGCAGATGTTTATTATGACAATTAAAGGGTGTATCATTCATTCAACCACCGTCATGAAATGTCTGCTATCCATGGGACTCTGTGAAAGATGTACAGCAAATAAAGACTCATGAGACATGTATCCCATTCCTAAGGAAGTGATTGTCTTAAAGAAAGTGCCAACAGACTATTAACACATAAAAGAAACTAGAAAGTACATGCTAGCTTGTAGATACACCCACACAATTTTTCTTAAAACATTGATGCCAGTTAGGCACAGATTTAGATGTAAATAATATTCACTGAAGCACTTGCATGATAACGCAACTTGAAAAATAACTCCAATTTATATTAGGCTCAGCTGTCTAAGGTCAAATACCAGATCCCTCTTACCACTTACTCTCCACCACTGGCCACAATGACCAGCGTAGACTAGCAATTTGTAAACGTTTGCAGAACAAACATATGAATCTATGTTGAAGTATAATATAATATGTATAATATGTGTAACAATGTGAGAAAGGGAAAAATACACACTAAATTGATAGCAAATCATCTCCACTGTGTATGAACACATTTTTGCGTATAATAAAACAAAAATTTTACTGACCACAAAAGAAATACACTCTAGGTAACCTGTTATGGACTGAATTATGTCCCCTCAAAATTTATATATTGAAACCTTAACCCCTAATGTGATGGTATTTGGAATCCAGGCCTTTGGGAGGCAATTAGAGTTAGGTGAGGCCATGAAGATGGGACCCTCATGATGGTGTTAGTGCCCTTATAAGAAGACTATCAGTAATCTCTCTCTCTCTCTCTCGTTCTTCCTCTTTCTTCACCACTTGAGTACACGGTGAGAAGGTGGCCATCTGCAAGCCAGGAAGAGAGCTGTCACCAGGAATCAAATTGACTGGAATCTTGATCTTAGATTTCCCAGCTTTGAGAACTGTGGGAAATAAATCTGCGTTGCTTGAGCCTCTCAGTCTGTGGTAATTTGTTATGGCAGCCCCAGAAAACTAATACATAACCCAAGTAGGATAGTTTTCAGCATAGAGGTTTAGAGGCCCACTCACTCTTTGAATGGGCAAGGGAGTAGGGCTCAATGAAAGTGAGACGTTTCTGGATTAGAGAGAGTGTACTGCAAATGATCTCATTTGTGTTGTTCACCACAGAAGCAGGTGATTCCCAGAAGCCTCCTTAGAAGCTGGTACCAACTTCTCATCTGCTTTCTGCTCACACACCACCCACCGTTGCTTCTGGAGAAGAAATCTGCTATCTCCTCTGCCTTCTGACTATCAATCAATTGCTCACCTCACCCTTCATGAGCTGACTCTAACCTGAGAGCCCATGGGGAAAGGGATTACAGAAAATTCAACTCCAGATTTCTCCCCTGAAATGAAGAGAAGATCATAGAAGGAGGGGCTGGGAGATAGCAGAAATAATGTCAATGTAAAAATAGACAATCTGGCATAGGCAGACAGCAATCAACTTTCCTTGATGATGATGGTGATGAACCAATATTGCCAAGGGTGCAGTGAGGGAGGCATTTTTATTTACTACTGGGCAGTAGGGGGAGGTAAATTTGTATAACCTTTCTGGAAAAATATTTCAAATGTATATTAAAAACCTTAAAAATGCTTCAAATTTTGATCAAGTCAATCTTATTTCATATATTTATTCTAAGGGAATAAACAGATATGTACACCAAGACAGGTAAACGAAACTGCATCATAATATTATTTGTAATAATTGTTAGATAAATATATACACTAGTGAGGAAACTGTTAGACTTTGTGAAAGTGAGAAGTTTCTGGATTAGAGGGAGGACACCACAAATGGTTTCATTTGCTGTGTTTACCACAAAAGCTGTTGATTCCCAGGAGCCTCCTCAGAAGCCGGTACAAATTTCTTATCTGTTCTCTGCCCACACATGACCTACCACTGCTCTTTGATTCATCTTGAATGCAGAAATCCTATTGTACACATCTCTTACACACAGCACTTAGTACAATGTCTGGTGCATAGAAAATGTCTCATTAATGTTTGAGTAAACAATCTCTCTTTTCATTCTCACAACTGGTCAATAAAGTGAATGTTACCAATATTACTGATAAAAATTAGGAAGAATCTGAAAGTCAACAACATTGCTATAAGGTAGAATATTATATACTGGTTTTAAAAATTTTGATGACATGGGAGAATGTTCATTATGAAATAGTGCCTGTATACACACACACAGAGCAAAGTATTATCAGTAGTTATTTCTGAGTACTGGGATTATAGCTTTTTATTTCTTTTTTCCTATTTTTTTAGATTTTTAATTTTTTAAAAATTACCTTTCAATCTTTCTTTGCATGAAGCTTGTATTATTTTATGAGAAATAATGTTATTAAACATTTATCCTCATACAGATGTGCGACCATGTTAGCCATTAACATTTCCAGCATGGATGAGGACATTAAATTAATCTGAGGAATGATCAGGAACTGTAGGAAGCAGCAGAAAAGCAGGTATTCCTGAGTTCAAGGCAGTGGCAGCCATTCCTTTATGATGTCTGAAGAATGTTCCTCTCCTCACTCATCACTATCCAAAATTCAATTTGCCACTTGCAGAATCTCAGGATCTCAGTCTCAGCTCAGAGCAAAGGTCTCCACTCCCAGAGAGAGCTTGCTGCTCCGTGCTAGAGCGAAACCTAATTTATGGGTTCCCTGGCTAGCAGCGTGCTGTATTGCCACAGGAGTTTGATGAGAGTCCAGGAACTCTTAAACACTAGCTTTAAAAGCATATGGTGCTCTAAGCTTTGAATATGTTGCTATGTTAAGCATAAGGCAGGGATTCTCACCTCAGCACTACCATGGTTGGGAGCTGAATAACTCTTTGTTTTGGGGTGATAGGGTGTGCACTGTAGAATGTTTGGTAGCATCCTTGGCCCCTAACCACCAGATGACACTAGCACTCCCACCCCCAGGTCATGACAACCAAAAATATCTCCAGACACTGCCAAATGTTCCCTGAAAACTATTGTAAGATCTTTATTTTAAGTGTTGTTGAAGCCATCGGAGGGTATTAAGCAGACAAGAGCAATGAGGTGATCTGGCAATCTTCTGGACAAAGGACCGTGGGAGATGGAAGCAAAGGTCAAAAGCAAGGAGAGCAGTGAGGAGGCTGTCTCTATGATCCAAAAGAGACATGATGATGGCTCAGAATAGGGTAGGATATGCTTAGACGATAGAGCCATTAGGGCATTCTGTTGGATTGGATTTGGAGTGTGAAGGAAAGACACAAGGATGACTCCACTTTTAATGCGACAAGATATAGCATTATGGTTAAAAACCAGAGCTCCAGAGGCAGACTGCCTCTCACCTGGAGTGAGTTATCTGTAAACTGGAGGTGATGGAAATACCTACCTACCCCATAGAGTTATTGTGAGGATTACTTGAGTTAACACGTGGGAAGTGCTTAAAACAATGACTGGTACACAGTAAGAGCTCAGTAAATGTTAACTATGGGAAAACTGGGGAGGAGCATGTCTAGAGAAACAAAAATATAGGGGTCCTTAAATATGCATTTATTTTTTCCAGTAATGCAAAGAGCTTTATTTAAGAACACTGTGTTTGTCATATCACTTTCTTATACCTCACCAGCTATGGAAGCAGAGGCTGCTTACTTTGCATCCAGGAGATAAACTCAGCTTCTTATCTATGTCTTCTATTAAAAACCAACGTGTTTCTAAATCCACCTAACTCCTTGGGATAGATACACACATACAGAGGGAGAGAGGAATATGTACCTACAGCTAAATTCCTAAATCATCATAAGTGTATTAGTTTTCTATTCCTGAATAAGTTACCACAAAGTTAATGGTTTAAAACAGTACCTGTTTATTATTTTACAGTTGATCAGATATCAGGGTTGGGTCAATTTGGTTCTCTGTTTAGGGTCTCACAGGGCTGAAATCAAAATGTCAGCCAGGCTGGGCTCAATTGGATGCTCTGGGGAAGAATCCACTTCCAGCTCATTCAGGTTGATAGTGAATGCAATCCTTGCAGCTGTAGGTCTGAGGTCCTGATATCCTTGCTGGCTGTCAGCCAGGACTGCTCTCAAATCTTAAAGGCCCCCTGCATTCCCAGTCATGTGGCCCTCTTCATCTTCAAACCAGCAAATGTACCTTGAATTATTCTCATGCTTCAAAGCTCTCTGATTCATCATTCTGTAACCCACTGGAGAAAACTTTCTGCTTTTAAAGCAGATTATATTAAGCCCACCTAAATAATCTCCTCTTTGGCATATACTGTAAGAAAATTATGGAGTAACACCAGGGGGAAATGTCATGAGGTCATCTGGAAATTCTGCCTACCATGTTAAGTGTACAGTTTAAAGAATTTTGACAATCTTTATACCCATGTCATACCACTCCAATCAAAATTCAGACCATTTCCATCAGATACTTCCCTTGTGCCCATTTCAGTCAATCCCCAAGCTCATAGGCAAACACTGTTCTAATTTCTATCACCATAGGTTAGTTTTGCCTTCATATAAACGGGATCATACAGTATGCACTCTTTTGTGTCTGGCTTCTTTCTCTCAACGTAATATTTTTCAGATTCATCCATGATGTTGTATGCATCAGTAGTTTGTTCCATTTTATTAAGGAATAGTATTCCTTTATGTGACAATACAACAGTTTGTCAATTGAACTGTTGACATTTTAATTGTGGCTGCTATGAATAAAGCTTCTATAAACATTCTTGAAAAATTTTTGTATGGTGGTAAGTTCTCACTTCTTTCAGATAAATAACTATGTGTAGAAATGCCTGAGTCTTTAGGTAGATATATGTTCAATTGCCGAATACTGTGCCAAATGGGCTGCAGCATTTTATACACCCACCCCCACCTTCTGGTAGTGTATGAGAATTCCAGCTGGTACACATCCTCACCAACATTTTTGTCAGTTTTTCTAATTTGAGCTATTCTAGAGGATGTGTACTGGTATCTCTTTGTGGTTACAATCTGTATTTCCTTGACAGCTAACGACTCTGAGCACCTTTTTATACGCTCATTGGTCATTTTCATATCTTCTTTTGTGAAGCATTTGTACAAGTCTATCTGCCTATTTTTTAATTGGGAAATTAGTCTTGTTATTGATTTGTAAAAATTTGTTACATATTATGGATAAAGTTCTTCATTAGATATAATATATGTTATATATTCATAATATATTATATATAATTGAATATATATATAAGTGAACATTCAAGAAAAGAAGAGGTAAAAATAAAGGGAAAGCAGATAAAGGAAAAAAGCTCTGAAAATGTTTAAAACTCTAACTCATTGATTTACCTCTCTCTCTTTCCAATCCCACAGATAAAAGGAAAATTTACATTGATTAACTTCACTATGCAAAGGACTGTGATGTGTGCTGTAGAATATTGCATTTTATCACCTAAGGGTGAAAGCTTCTTGGGAGCAGATGTACATGCTTATATTATCCATCTTTCTATCACTCAGTTTGTCATAGTATCTGGCATATTGAAGATGGGCAAACATATTTGTTGAGAGAATGAGATAAATTAATTGGCTGATTATTTTATTTAATTATCACAAAGGAGAGAATCAATCAGCAAGCTTTGGAAAAGAAAACAAAAGCACTGCAAATAAAAGCAACATGTATATTATATATTGACCGTGTTTGGCTTCACCCAAGTGAGGCACGGGCATGGAAATAAGATAAGCAGGACAGAACACACATCCCCAGTTCCTAGATGTACATAATCTCTTTTAGCCAAAGGCTAAGAATCAAATCATGCACTAATGTTTCTGGACATAATCAATTTCTCTCTCATATATCATGACTCTTCCTCTCTCTCCTGGATCAATCCTATCAATATTCACATGTTTTTCTCTCCTTTCACAAATGCTCCTTTGACCCCACATTCTCCTTTAGCCATCTCGGAAAAGAAAAAAAAAAAATACTTTGAGAAAGTTGGTAACACTTGCTGTCTGCTCTTACCAGTCTCCCGTTAAAGGAGACTTCCCACCTTTCCTATCTGGTTTATGCCAACCACCAGACCATGGCTGTTACTCTTGTTAAGGTCTCCAGAAAGCAAAATCAATGGGCAGTTCTGTGTCTTAGTTTTCTTTGGGGGTCTCTGCAGCGCTCAACAGGACTGAGAGAGTCAGTATGACAGAGTGGTTTATGGGGGGCTTGAAACCACACTGCGTGGATTGGAGTCTCAGCTCTACCACTTATTCAGACATCCTCTTGGAGCCATTGTGACATCTTTGCCCTTCCTTGAAAGTGGTAGTTCTTTTCCTTTTAGAGCCTTGCACTTGTTCTTTCTGCTTAGAATGCTCTTTTCCCAGCCCCTCCCCATCCTTCAGGTCTCAACTCAGATTCTCCCTCCTCAGAGAGGGTTTCTGTGGCAACTTTTATACATAAATGTCATTGCCCCTGTAGCTCCTGGGTCTGGTTCTGAGGAAACTGATGGGAGTCCTGGCTCTGCTGCAGACTGGCACCATGACCTCTTTCAAGTGTATGTCCTCTTGCACTACTGTTTCCTCCTCTATAAACCATGAGTGATCACAACCCCTACTTCAACAGATTGTTGTGAACATCCAATGAGTCAATGAGGGTACAGTACTTGGCACATAATGAGATATTGTTTTAAGAAATGTCCACATTCACTGTTTCCTTCCCAGGTATGCCTAAAAAGGTTTGGTGTGATTCAGATTGCCTACTTTCCTCATTTAGAAAAAGAACCAACTAATTGGAACAGATTTACCATACCTGTTGGGAAAATGAAATTATTATTTTTTAAGACGGTCACACTAGAGGCAGGATATCAGTGAATAGGTCTCTATAGAAAATGGGAATGAGCTTTCCCTGTGTCTTTTAATAGAAGTGTTATTTAACTTTTATGGGAGTGCCACAGAGAAGAGACCGGTTTCTGCTCAGTGAGCTTACAAACAAAATAAAATAAACAGACAAGGGAGGCAGTGGGCCATTTGATGAATTTCCCCAGAAGACACACAGCAATTGGAGAACCAAAATTAACTGGCTAGGTTTATTCTCTTTTAACTTCTGTCTGGGCTAAACTTTCATTTCTGCCTGAGCACATGCTAACTTCTCCTGTTTATTATGGACTTTTTCCTAAAGAAATGCCAGGCCCAAACTCCCCCTTTGCTCACTCCCCCTCTCTCTCCTGCATGTTCTCCTTGAACTCGTGATCCGAGCATATGAAGGAGTGCAGCAAGGCAGCATGGAATTGTGGCTGAGAAAAAAGCTGCAACGCGACAATTGTCGCTCTGTCACTTGACCACTGCCTGACCCAGGGGATTTTCTTTAACATTTCAAGCCACATTTCTATACTGAGGGAAGAAAGGTCATCAGGCTCATATAATTGTGGAAAGGTTTAAGTAAAATGATTCATGTAAAGCCCTTGAAATTTGCCTGGTCTGGAACAAACAATGGTTCAGCGTTAGATTTCTATCCCCAGAATCGTTATTATTACTGTTACTATCGCCATCACCATTATTAGGAGCAGCATTAGATGGGCTTTCCCCTTGTGCCAGTCTTGTCACTTGGCTTTTCAGTCTTTGACTCTTCTTGATACTTGGATGGTCATACTTCATGGAAGACATCTCAGGAGAGAGTGGACTGCCATTTCAGGGATGTTGGAGAATCAGAGTTGGACCACATATGTTTGAAGACTCCCTCCATCTCTTCAACTCAAGGACAACATAAATCTAAACAACTGTGACGAGTGCACTAACCATTTATAAATCTCCTTCGTTTCTTGGCTTCTTCCTCTATGTAAATTCTGAACTCCTCCTAACCAGCCAAATGACTCTAGGCTAGTGGAAAAAGCCTGATGTAAAAATGAAGAGGGAAAGCAGGCTAGATCATCTTTAAAGTTCATCAGAGCACCAAAAAACCATGATCTTCATTCGTCTGCTACAAACAAACAATGAAACAATGTGTTGGTGGACCCTTACTGCTTTTACTAACTGAACTCCCAAATTGTGGTAAACTATATTTTATTTTCTTGCAATCATCATTCTCTGATTACGCCCTTCATGATGGAAGTCCCTGCATTGCTCCTTCTCCTCAGAATGAATGGGGCTGGGCCTCTTTGCAGACCCTCTGCATTGACCAAAATGCCCCCGTGAAGGTCCAGGGTCCTTGGGTGATAACTGTTGCTCACAGATGGAGCTGGGGCAAGACTCTAACCTCATATCAGAAAAGAAACCCATCATTAATGGACGAGTTCTCTAGGCAGGGACTTGTTTGAAAAATCCCTCTCCAATCGATTGAACTCTTTCCTGATTAAGGCTGGATAAACATGGAGACTATTACTTAGATACCGCATGCTGGAAAGCAAACATGATAATTATATCCATCAATCTGCAGAACCCCCTGGTCTCAACTGAAGTGAAGTGCTACCATTTCAATCTAATCTGTGAGAGAGGCAAACGGAGAGGGGACGATAACCATGGAGAACTCTGAAAGCACCCAGCTGTCAATATCCGTGTGGGAGGCAGCTGATAGTTTGAATGTCATCATATTAGCAATCTCTTCAATGAAAAGGAAATCTGCTTGCTTTGTGCCTTACAAAGGAGCAGCAGTTGAAAGCATTAAAATTGGTGCCATTTTACTGAAGACCATGATTATTTAAAATGTCAGTTGCTCTCTCTAAAAATATCATTTGTGATAGAATATAAAGAAGAATATCAACATAGCAAGAGACGAAGCCTACAGTGAAGGAAGATGCACCATTTCAGATGGCACTGAGGAGTCACGACGGTAGAGGTTGTGTTTGGATGTGTGCAGGTGTGTGCATGTGAACACTCAAGCATTCCCAATGCCACTCTGAATTTTCCTTCCCTAATTGGGAGAGCTAGCCCATGGCCTCAAACCCAGGCTGAGGAAGTCATGGGGAGACTTTCTGTGAGTGGAGAGGAAGAAGAGGCTCAGTAAGACATCGTAAAACACCAGTAGCATCCCCAAACACAGAGTCTCAAAATAATACCAGAAGTCTATGTAATAATGGTGATATGATGTTGATGATAATAATAGCTAACATTTTACAGACTGTCAAGTATAGGATTATTTTATTTGTGCCAATCCACTGAACACTTACAACTGCCTTATGAAGTAGCAAATATTTTAAAGCCCCATTTTACAGATAAGTAATCTGAAGCACAAGGAGGTGAAGTAGCTAGCCCATGGTCAATTGATGGTGGAAACTTTGGGAATTGGATCCAGAGTTCATGCTCTTATCTTCTAAGTTGGATGTTTCTCAGAGTCATGGATTGGATAAACACAGGGACAAGCATGGAGTAGCAGTTGACTCATAAACAGGGAATGGTTGGGGCAATTACTGCAAAAATACCTTGGTATAATGTGGGGCTAAAGATGGGGCTACAGCACGTAAAAGGCCACTGGTTTCTAACAGCCTCAAACCCCAGGAGGGAGCTGGACCAAAATGTGCAGGTGGCATTAAGGAGACAGCCTAGAGCATGTCTAGAATGTGTATGAGCATAAAGCCCTAGAATGCATCTATTGTCAAGAACATCTTGCTCTTTTTACATTTCTCCAACACCCTAAGTTCCTTCTCGCCACAGGGGCTTTGCACATGCTTTTGTTGCCTGCTGAAATGCCCTTCCCCAGAGAGTCTTTTCCTGACCCCCCAATTTAAGTAGCACCATACTAGCCCAGCACCACTCCTTTCCCCTTTATAGCACTCAATAACATGCAAAAGTATTTACTTGCTTTTTTGTCTCTTCCACTAAAAAGTAAGTTCCTTGAGGGCATGTGTTATAGTTCTTTTATTAATTATTGTATCTCCAAATCCTAACACAAGTTATGGCACATGGAAAAACTGATTAATAATGGCTTTTGTGAATACTTACTATGTAGCAGATTCTCTTCTAAATGTTACACGTATCATGTTTTACATCCTCACAATAACTCTATAGGATAGGTATTTTATTATTCTTTTTTATGGATAAGGAAACTGAGTCACAGAGAATTTAAGTCCTATTGATTTAAGCTGAGTTCTGAACACAGGCAGGTGCGCTACAAAGTTTTCTCCACTGCATTTAAATAACTGTCACTTCTACAAGCCCTCAGGTAGGATTTATTAAATGATTGGCTGAATGAATGATTGAATGAATGAACAAATGAATGAATGAATAGGTTGATGATGGGCCAAGATAATGTCTCCTGAGGTCCAAGAGCTGACAGAGATTCAAGTCTGGGGGAAAAAAGTCAGTAAAATTCTAAGGGCAGTAACTTTCCACAGAGAAAGTAGATGGATTCCGCTCCTTAGATAGATGGGATTGGGGTTGAGAGAGTCTGAAGGAAATGTGAGGGTAAGCAGGACAGAGGTCTCAAGGGCCACAGCGTAGACAGAACACAAGATGATTTCAATGTAGCTGCTCTTTTACAACTTTGCACTTTCTAGATGTTTTTCAGCTTCAATTCTTGAGGAACCAAGGGAGATCCCACACACGACTGATACTTGAGTGTGAATATTTCCATCAAATTAAGCAGAGCTGTGATCATGTTGATTAACCCATCCATTAATCAAATCAATCACTCAAAAACACTATCTGTATCAGATCCTTTATGAAGCAGACAGCAAGACAGGATTAGATGTACAAGAGATTCATTAGGGAAATAAATCTCTTCGCAGGAACACCTGTGAAGGATAAAGGGCAGTGTGAGCAGGAGTAAGTGGGAAGAGCCTTCAGACTATGTCACAGATCTTGCACCTACAAAAGGAAAGAAAAGAGGAAGGAAGATGGGGTATACAGAGATTCACACTACACTTCAACTCTAAGAAAGTCTCAATCAGGTCAATGGAGAGTCCGTGTGCAAAGGTTGTTCATTATAGGAGTCCTGCACTGGAAAGGAATAGCCCTTCTCTAGTAAACCCCATTGTATTTGGTCATTGGCTGGGAATCATGGTCTCAGGTAAGTGCAATAGTGGATTCAAAGATGAGATATGGCAGCGGGATCCTGTCAATCCACTGTGCTTTGTGCAGCAGATTCTCTTGAAAGGTGCTGTAAGTGATGCAACTCCACGACCCCTACACTACCAATTTTTTGATGCTTCATTCATATACCACCTCCACTTTGAAGCTCTCCCTACTCACCCCACCTGGACTAGCTTCTTCATCCTCTAAAACTCTTAGAATGTGCATTTTCCCTTTTCTTACATCACTTTGAATTTTAGTTTAATCACATATGACAAGGTTCATGGCAAGGTGGGGAATCTGACCGACATGCTCATCATGGTAATTCTCAGATATCAGATCTCTCAATGATATCTGGACACCCATAGCCTTTGCAGAGAAAATGTGATGAGAACTCGGGTAAAGGAAAGATGGAGATGCTTTTGTGCCACCTTGCTGAGCCCTGTTCTTGGTGTCCAGAGTGGGCAAACAGACTACAGATTGCTGAGGTAAGGCAAAACGCATGTCCATCCTTGGACAGTGGTTCAGGAGTGGTCAGGAAGAGCATTTTTAAGTGACACATAGGGTGTTGCAACTTAGTATCCTCTGAGGAACTTGTTCTTATTCCTGGGCAGCCGGATATCAACCTGACCTTCAAAAGCTGGCTAAAAGAGCCCATGCAGTTTGCGTTTTTTCTGCCTCTAGTCAGGATTGGTTGAGAACTACCTGCACTTGGAGGCAAATGTTGAAGAAATTAGGCAAGAAGCTGAAGGATTCGTCAAAGTTCGGAAAGGCATGTGTACTAGTTGGTATCAGCCCATAGGTTTCAAGCTCAGCCTTTGGTAGGATTCTTTTCCTTCTACCCACAGTTTGCCTGTTCTGATACCAGCCTCCTGAGATCAAATACCTGCTCTCTGCTCAGTTCGCTGATGTCTGCTGTGTTTCCAACTACCAACTCTGCTGTCACAACTTCTCTCTCCTCAGGGAATGAGTGTTGCCCAGGACTAGCTAAAGTATTAGACCTGATACCCCAAAAGGACTGTACAGGAATCAGTAACCTGTCCTTCTGTATTTCTGAGTGAAATTACCTACCTTGAATTCAGATCAGCAGTCTCCACCCTCCTGCTCTGACACCCCACTTCCTGGATCTTTGTTACCTTGGATCATACAGGGATTGAGACACTGCTTGGGTACAATACCTACCCCATTGAGTCACTACTGTCTTTTCACAACAACCTGATATAGGGGGAAGTAGAATTTTAGGGTGGAAGAGATGTGTTTTAAGAAGCTATCACTAACTCGAGAATTGATCAGCTCCTTGTTATATATTATTACATCATCGCACCCATTTCTTATGTTGTACTTGTCCCAATTTTAGTTATTGTTATAATTACTGGGTGATATTTCCCCCACTATAATGGATTCATGAGGTCTTGTTTTCTTGTTCATTGTTGTATTCCCAACTACTGATGTAGTTCGTGGCACATAGTACAGAAGCAGTTAATATTGGTCAATAAATTAATAGATGAATGAATGAATGCAAAAGGATCCACTGAGTGAGGTTAAATTCATCCTTTAGAATAAGCCATCTCTGCTTCTACTTTGGTTATAGTACCAAGCTGCATACTACAAATTCTAGAGGATATAGTGTGTCCTGGTACCCTCTGGTTTCTCCTTTGTAAAAAGGTTTTAAAAATGACCTGTCTATGACATCTATCACCCCAATAGAGGCTGGGATTTATTTAGCCTATTGAACCAACTTGCTTTGTGTCAGTGTGAGTGTGATGTTTTTTTTTCTTCTCTAATATTTCAAGAGTTTGAAAATAGTTTCTACACTAGGACTTCTAAATCACCTCACAAATTACGTTTGAGTAGAACATAGGCTTTCACGTTTCTGTCTTCTTCCGGGTTGGTTTATATTTTGGGTCATATGTTGAGCTTGTCTCATTCAATTTGTGTGGAAACAACTACTTCTTGCTTTAGAAAGCTCTTAGGGTTAGACTTAAGCATTTGCTCAAAATATGGACTTTCAAGACTGAGTCTCTATCACTTGATCTCCAAAAAAAGCTTTGCTTCCTTCCAACATGCTGTCTATTGCTCTATCTGTTAACGAAAATGAAGATGATGATACAGTTTTCTGCTGTGCTGGTCAGAGAGTTTTGTGCCTGTATTATCTCTGCATAATTTGCTTTTTAGTCTTTGTTATAGCATTGGAAATATTTTAACTGCCTCTCTCACGTTTTAAAAACTTTTTTATTTTGCAATAATTTTAGACTAACATGGAAGATACAAAAATAGTAAAGAAAATTCCTGTGTCCCCTTCATTTGATTTCCTCCAATAATAGCACCTTCCATTGCTATGGTATCCAATGGCACCATAATAATAGTGACTATATTCAACACTTGCCAGTTTTCATATACACTCATTTGTGTATTTGTGTGTGTGTGTGTGGTTCTGACATTTCGTAATCTGTATAGATTTGCGTAACCACCAGCACAATCAAGATATCTGACTGTTCCATCACCACTTAGGAAATCCCAAATTCTCCCTCTTTATAGTTATGCCCTCCTTCTAACCCCTGACAACCACTCATCTGTTTTCCATCTACAATTTTGTCATGTTGAGAATGTTAATAAACAGGATCATATAATATGCAAGATTCTATGGCTTTTTTAAATTCAATTTACTGTTCTTAAGAGCCATCTAAGCTGTTGTATGAATCAAAGACTTGCTTCTTTTCATTGCTGAGTAGTAGTCCATTGTATGGATCTATAAGAGTCTAACCATTCATCCTCTGAAGGAAATTTAGGTTGTTTCTACATTTTGGATGTTACCTATGAAGCTGCTGTTTTTAATTTTTATAAATGAAGCTGAACATTTGTGACAAGGTTTGCATGCAAAACTTTTCGTTACTCTATGATTAATACTCAAAAGTGGAATTGTTAGGCCGTATAAAAAATGCATTCTTAATTTTATAAAACACTACCAAACTGTTTTCTAGGATAGTTGTACCATTTTACATTCTCATCAACAACATATGAGAGATCAAGTAGCTCCTCATCTTTGACAACACTTGGTATTGTCAGTTTTTTTCTTCAATTTTAGCCATTTTAAAAAGTGTGTACTCCATTTAAAAATAGTCACTTTTTTTCAAGAATGTGAGGTAAAATGCATTTCCTCATTGAGTAGAGCCATAACATTTCCAGTGTAACACAGTTAAACGTGCCTCCCGTAGCTATGGAAGAGGAAGTTAGTGTTTTCATACCAAATGTCACATGGGCATCACAGACACTTTGTAAATCATAAAACATTATATCAATGAAAGCTGCTCTCTTTTAGCATTCATATGAAACATTTAGGGAGAAATTAAAAGGTAACTGGATACAGGAGTCCTTGAGTGGCAGGAATGGGATATGTTCCTAATTTTGCAGACAATGAGAATTAATCAGGAAAGTAATATAACCAAAGCTAATGTTATGGAAGATCCACATAGAGTCGTTGCAGAGGATGAAATGAATGGAAAGGATGGCAAAGACTAGATAACCAGCATTAGAGAAACTTCATACAAACGTGTTCAGGGCCAGTGGTAGAGGAAATGGAAACAGGTAAAGCATATTTTGAAAGAAGAAATTATATAACAAAGGAATGATGAGATTTAGGATGACTCAAGATTATTAAAAGGGAAATAAGAAAGTAAGAATTAAAAGCAGGCCTCATATAAATACAGTAGTTTTAGTAACCAACAAGTTGGCTGTGCTGTTTTTATTTGGCTCCTGTAATTCTTACAATAGCCCCACGACACAGGGGCAATCAGCTCTATCTACGGACAAGGAAACTGAAGCCCAGAGAGCTTAGGTATCTATCTGAGATCAGTGAGAATTCTGGTCCCATCTGTGAAATGGGAGAGTAATAATATCCACATGGTTATTGAAATATTTAAATAAGATCATATCTATAAGCTTTTAAGGGCCATATAAATATTATTTAGTATTGTTTTATCAATAATTCTTCTCTAAAGGTTGAATTCACCAAAGAACCCCAGAATTTTAATGATGAGTACATTTCCTCTACAGAAAATAGAAACTATCACTCTTTAAATGCTTTTTATATCCAAAGTAAAAGCTCTTTGGGCTTAATTCCATGATCTCTCATCAGAACCCTTAATTTAAAAAATGATTATGCTGGGGAGCTCAGAAACCTTTTAATTTTCTGTCAATTATGCATGCATATAAATGTGCATACAAGCAAATATTGCAGGACCAAAATAATATTTTATCCCCATTTTTCTAAAGAATGTCAAGAATGATAAATTTGAATATTTGTGGTAAACACTCGGCAAAATGTCAGAAACATTACTTCCGCAAGACATTGTCTCATTGTCAGCTCTTTGTAATCAGTTTAATTTTTATTGAGGAAAAGCAACAATCACAAATCAGCCTTCTTGTGTCCTTTGAATTCTTATGGCTGCAAATGAGGCTTCCAGCCGCTTCAATTTCATTTTGCAAAGGCACCATGTTGAATCATTAATTACCTAAGAAGGTACTGCATTCTCATCTCATTCTGGTAGAAAAAAATATATAAATCAGATTAGAACCTGGGGCTGTGAAGTCATTTTTTCTGAAAATGCCATCTGCCAGGTTCCACTTCAGAATATCCAGAAATCATTAAGGGTGAGGGAAAGAAGGAGGGGGAGGGTAGTGAAGTATCAAGAGTGTCAGGGTGTCTTGTCACAGCAGTCTGTGTTGCCACACCTTCGCCAGCCTTTACCAGCCCCCACCCCCACCTCAGATTACTGACACAGCCTCCTAACTTGTCTCCCTGTCATCAGTCCTATCCACCCATAGATCTGGGCAGTTACAGCAGTCACTCTGTAACACCTCTCTGACCATGTTTCTTCCTTACTCGTAATCTCTTAAAGGCTTCCTGTCCCTGTGATAAAGTCAGGAGTCCCTGCAAGACCAGCAAGGTCCTTCACACCCAACCTCCACATGCCACTACACTCTGATCTCTCAACACCATCCATCTGATAAGTCATACTCCCACCATGTTTAATTATTGAAGTCACCTTAACCCTAGTCTTATTGTTTTGGTAACCAGGATTCTGTTTATGTTTTACTTCTCCTACATCTTTCATAACCTTCTGTCTGACCACCAATCACCATTACTCACTCACCTCAACCAGAAGATTGGATACGGTGTCTTGCGAATGAGTTTCAACAATCTTCGATAGTTATCACATGTTGTTATAATTGTCTTTTGTTTTTTCAATCTTCTAACAGATTGTGAGATGCTTAAGAGCAAAGATCATATTATATTTGGCAGCATAATTGTAGTCCCAATGTTACAGATGTGGCTGGCAGGGAAAGAAAAGTCATCTATGAAGGTATTTCAAAGAAATAGGGGAAGAAGAGAGGGATGGAGGGATGGAGGGAAGGAGGAGGGAGAGTGTGAGGGAGAAAGGAAGGAGCAATAAAGAATTGTGGTATAGAGTGAAGCGTAGTGGACTGGATGTCCACTCTAATCTGGATTCATGAACAAATTGAGTGTTCTAAGAAATTTTTAAATTATATGACAATAAGTTTCTGCATCTGTAAAATAATATCTAAAGAATTCCTAGGGTTCATTTTAATTTGAAAATTCTGACTCTATGACTCAGTGTCAGCAGTCCCAGAATGATTTTAGCAGCAGGAAAAGGCAAGACTTCTGGTGAATTTGGACATTCCTATCCTACCCTGGGAGCTCAGGAACTCCTCAGCACATAGTCTTCATTTATATCTATCCCAGTACAAAAATCTTTGTAGCAATCTGCAAGCTAATGTTGGCATTCTGAATGCTCTCCATTGTGAAACACAACCCAACCATTTCCAGGCCTTTTCAACACTCTAAACAGTCTCAGTAAGTGAGACCACATCTGGAGAAGACCAGAGCCCCCTTGAAGCTTGACACTATACCACATTTATCCATTCAACAAATAATGATTAAGAACTTATTCTATAACTACTATACTAGGCACTAGTGGTAAAATTAAGAATGAAACATAATTCCTTCCATCCTAAAATTTTAGTTCAGTATTAAAGACAGACACTAAACAAGTGTAGCTTGTTGATGATCTTGATGATTTTTGTAACATGTATCTATCTTGATGATTTTTGTAACATGACAGAAAACCCAACTCAAACTGGATAAGCAAAAGAAATACATTGGCTATGTAACTGAAAACTCTGTATATAGGTCCAGTTCACACATAGATTGGTCCAGGTACTCAAATGATGGTCATAAAGAAGACACACACACACACACAATCCTCTTTCTTTTTCTTTGCTATAAGATGGCTACATCAGCTTCTACCTCTTTCCTGATATATGTCCACAGGAAAGAGGAAGCTACTTCCCCAATAACTATTTTATGGCCCATAATTGAGTTTTACTTGGCTACACTATCCTGATTGGAGTCTGAGAGAGATCCTTGGACCAATCACTATGACCAGAGGGGTGGAGTTCAATGATTGCTTTAGTCTAGGTCATACAATCCTTCCTCAAGCCCTGGGATGAAGTCAGCTTCCCCTAACGCTCACGGTCTCTCAAAAATTAAATGCAGTTCTCCTGACCCAAGAAAATTCTGGGCAGCAAAACCCATAAATATGCTTTACCATAATTTAAGTGTTGGTAAGTGATATGAGAGAAACCAATTAGTGAGGAAAAGAAAATTGGAGAAAGTGCCTAACTTAGAGACTTTAGCCTGGGAAAATCTCCCTGAAGAAGTAATCTTTCAGCAAGATAGGATCTTTCAAAGGACAAGAAGGAAACAGCTATATGGAAATCCATGGGAACAATATTCCAGGCAAAGGAAATAGCACAAATGCCCTGAGTCTGAGAGGAGGCTGGCAGCTTCTGGACGCTGTGAGACCAGTGTGGCCATGCTGTACTGACGGAGGCAGGAAAGGGCCATTGAAGAGGTTAGAGAGGTAGGCAAGGGCTCTAGCAAGGAGGGCTTTGTGCCACTCAAAGGATTTTAATTGTAAGCTAAATATTGTAAGAAGCCACCCATTGATTTATTCTTCTTACTGCTCAGTATTGCTGAGCATATTTTTATATTTTATTTATTCCACAAATAAATGTATTGAAGATGCCCAGAAGTAGGCATGCTTCTAGCGTACAAGGAGCCTACAGTCTAAAGAGCAGGAGAGAAACAAGGCAACAACATCAGGTTGAAATAACAAGAGGAGCAGTCATACGTGGGCATCTACTAGATGCCAGAAACTGTGCTAAGAATGTTATGGACATTTCTTCTAAATCTTACAACCAATGTACAAGATAGCATCATTTTTCAGAAAGTGGACACCCAAGTATCCAAAGGCTAGGGAACTGGCTTGAAGTCTTACCCAGAGATTAAGTGATAGAGATGAATTTAGGCCTGGCTGACTCCCAATAATATGAGATATTCTTTATGTAATAATTAACTATCCATTTACATGTACCTTCTCTTACTCTTCACCACAATCCCACAGTGGATAGTACTTTCTCTTTAATGATAAAAGCAATATGGTCTCAAATAAAGAAATACATTTCCAAGGTCACAGAGCAAGCACATGGCACAGCAAGATATCGAAAACAGGGTCATCTGGGTTCAAAACCAGTGTTCTCTCTGTTCCACCACGCTGCCTCTAAGATCCTTAAACACAAAATGCTTTGCTGATTCAGAAAAAATGAGGTGCAGGTCCAGCCGAAGAATTAAGGGAGGCTCCTTGTTTAAGCAGCAACTCGCTGTGAGGCATTGAATGAACTTGTGCCTTCTAAGAAGGGGGCCCTTAATTGTGAGATGCTCAAGCAATTTCTACCTCTCCTCTCTCCCCAGTGGGTCCTGAAGGACAGAAATTAAACATATATAGGCCAGCCTTCCCAGATGGTCCCTATGCTGGCTGGGACTCCTAACCCTGCACAAGCCTCCTCTCCCTCCCCACTGGCTATCAGGGAAAATTAGCTTCCAGTGAACAGAGGAAAGCAGGAACCTGATGATTTTGGCTTCTCCAACTAAGTGTTAAACCAGCTCTCACAGTTTACTGCTCTGTTGCCCCAGTTGCTGGCATCCCCCATGCCAGAGATATCCATGGGTACCAAAGGGAAGAATAGGCTGGTGTAAGGACTCAGGGTGAGCTGTATCACCTCCTATGGATTTGTCCTTTGGGGATGCTCTTCTAGTCTACTTCTCCATAACATATGCTAATTAACTTGCTTTGATCATCCAGTACGGGCCCGAGTACCAGCCTGAGAGCTCTCAGTGAACAAAACAATAGTACCTGCTTAGCTTCACAGGGATCATAGCCATGGGGGAGAGGAAACACCAAGAATTACAATGCAATGTGATTTTAATTTTTTCTTTTTATTCTTTGCAGGGGGAGGTGTATTATATCCATCAGTAGCTCCTAGAGAAGTCTCAAAAGTATGACCATGCTCTCCTGCCTGGACACTAAAGGCTTCAAACCCAGCCTTAACCCTTGTGCTTTCTCCTTCGCTTAAACCTCAGGGGACACGAGTCTCCTTTTGGGTTTGCTCAGAGTGTAAATTAAATAAAAATCTTTTCAATATGGATTTATCACCTTGGACTCAGGCAGCACCTGTTATAGGACAAATATTAACGGACTGCATATTGTGGAAAAGGCACTTACAATAGGGAAAAGACAGGTCTGGTGCCTGGTACAGTCATGCTCCCCGCTTGGCAGTCCCTTAAGCGCTTATAGGGGAAACTTCCAACATCTCAGTTTGGCTACAAGGCTTTCTGTCCTTGGGTCCAGGTCTGTATTTCCAGAATTGCTTGCCACCACTTCACCCACACGGCTTCATCAGGCACCCCAGCAACTCCCACACCTCCTACCCAGACTGCCTTATCCTATCTTTCTCAAGAATGGGTTGTTTTGTGATCCAGATCAAATAGCACCCACTACTCAAACTGTACCCTAAATCCTTACAGGCAAAATTGATAGCTCTTGCTTTCGTGATCCTGAACCAACTCTTCAGGCTGCTAATATGACACTTATCAAATTATAGCCCAGATAGGCATGCGTGTGTCCTTCATCATCTGTGAATCTTCCATGCCCCTAACATGTAGCACAGTGCCTTGCCTTGCACATGATAGGTACACAACTCAATGATTCTATTGGTGATAATAAGGTAAGATCATGGATTTAATAGAAGGTTAAGTTGCAGAAGAGCCTCCTGACAGAGGGTACTAATTCCAAAAGGAGAAAGAAGGAAAGGGAGTTGGCATAGTGCACTTGTCTAAGCAAATACAGTTGTGTTTGAAAAATCCCCACAGAAAGCCTCACAGGTCTTCTTTTTCCATCTATACCATGGTTGGAAGTCAATTTCGCAGCAATAAGAAAACAGCAACAAAAAAAAATGCCAGCATAAAAATTGAACCATGTGGTTTTGATACTAAAAACATTTTTATCATGAATGTAGCATATGTTCATCACAGGAAATTTAGAAAATTCAGAAAAGTAAAGTGAAAAAAATAGCATTAATCCCTCCACAGAGAGATAACCACTGTTAATAATTTAGTATATATTCTCCAAGTTTTTCGTGGTATGTAGCATCTAAATTATATACAGTCATGTGTCGCTTAACAACAGGGATCCATTCAGACAAATGCATCGTTAGGTGATTTTGTCACTGTGTGAACATCATAGAGAGTACTTACACAAACCTAGATGGTATAGCCTACTACACACCTGAGCTATACGGTACTAATCTTAAGGGACCACCATTGTATATATGGCCCATCATTGACTGAAACATTGCCATGCAGTGCATGACTGTACTCTATTTCCAGCTCTCTCTTCCTCTCTCACTTCTTTCTCTGCTCTCCCTTCCTTCATCCCACCTTTCCTCTTTTCTTCCCTCCCATCTCTTTTTCTCTCTTTGTACAAGTTAATATAGGCAGTTCTCCAAAGTATAAGATGCTAAATAGTACAGGCTCAAACTCTGCTATCTGTGTGACTTTAGACAAATTTCTTCATCATTCTGTGTCTCCATTTTCTACAAAATGAGGATAATAACACCTACCTCAAAAGGGTGTTATGAGGACTTAATAACACTTAGAATGGCACCTGGCACAGAGTAAGTTTTCATTAAGTATTAGCTATTATTACTGCATGCCAAGAATTGTGAAAAAATTGTCAATTTATTTCTCAATATTGAACTATTTCTCAAGTAAATAATGGGTATTATTCTCGAAAATATTGTGATGGATTTTCTCTGAGATTTTTTCTTTCTTTCTTTTTTTTAATTTGAATCTCTATGTTTGTAAGTGGGATTGGACTGGAGTTTTGTTTTCCGTACTGTCTTTCACAAATTCACAAGGTTATATTTGCCTCATAAAACACTGTGTTTTGGAATAATTTAGATAACATATGACTTATCTATTCCTTAAGAGTTGGAAATCCACTATAAAAATGCCTGGGAATTTTGACTTTGAATTTACTACTTGGAGAACATGCAGTGAGTTTGTAATTTAGTCTAACTACACCAGGAAGAAACAGATGTTTAAAAAGGTGGTGTCATGCTTGAATCATTTGAACGGTCTTTTGCCATGTAGTACTGTAGAGGAGAAGTTAGGTGGCAACATGGAACTCTTTGTCATTGTAAGTATGGTCCTATTCTATTTGCCAGCCTGAATTACAGGTTCTTATTCATTATCCCTTTTCACTGTCAATTTCACAAAGGCATATCTAAGTATTCTTGTTATAAGCCTCAGCTTTAATTTCATAGGTGAGCCTTTCTGATTTGAACATTAATTATTCACCCTTATTTTATTTTTTTCATTTCTCATATTATCCTACGTATCATTTATTTTCTCTCTTGTCATATTTCTACCATTTTCCTTGAGTAGGGGAAATATATTTGAACCAACTTCTCAAATATTGGTATATTTGCTTTTCCTGCAGAATCCAGTTCTATCCACTGTCTTGATAACATTTTTCCCCAATTCTGAAATCATGTCTCTCAACTTTCTAAAATGTTCTGGTTTTAAATCATTCCACTTCATAATCACCTTTGTTTCTTTACTGATTTGATATCCCCTAAAATCTTGTTGAGAATACTAATGAGCCTATCTTAAATATATCGTCCTGGTTTTTTACTTTTATTCATACAATTTCTTATGCCTTTTCTTTTGAGTTGTTTTTTCCCTCTCTTTTCATAATCTCAGATTCCAGAAGATCAATCTATTTAACATTGGGAGCTGACACTGCTTCTATCAAGGATGATGTGTATCTCTCCACATAATGTTCTGGTCCTGACATTTGAGGTTAGAGATGATAGGAGAAAATGTACAGGCTGGGAGCTTTGAGGCCTGAGTTTGTGACCTACACTTGCTGGTCACTTCCCTTCTTTGAGCTCCAGGTTTCTCTTCTAGCTCAACCAGAGGATTAGGCTAGATGCCCTAATGTCCCTCCTTCCTTCCTTCCAGACTGATCTATGGAGTGGATCCAATTGATTTGCTTTTTTGTTTACATTTACAGATTTGATATATTATAGGGACAAGGTACATGGATATACAAGTAAATGTTACTGCAATTGGGAAATATACTTTTCAGTAGCAATTTTCTTTTTCATGAGTGCTTTAGGAGCTCTGTGTCAGTCATCTCCCCACTTTCTCTAACTGACATAAGTACTAACCTTTGATGCCAGCATTGACAGCATTCCCTCCCTTCACTGAGCACTACATCCCCGCTACCTTTGGTCGCTGGCATCCAGAAACAGGGATGTGGTACTGACCTACAGAGAAGCCACCAACCACCTCAGGTGGCTATTTAAATTTAAATTAATTGAAATTCCATACAACAAAAAAGCCAGTTCCTCAGTCACACCAGTCACATTTCAAATGCTCAGTATCACACATGGCTAGTGGCTACAAAAGCCAAGACATGTAAACAACACAAATGTCCTTCACATATGAATGGATAAGGAAAATGTGGTGTGTGTGTGTGTGTATGTGTATATATATATATATATATATGATGGAATACTACTCAGCCTTGAAAAAGAAGGAAATCCTACCATATACAAGAACATCGATGAACCTGGAGGACATTATGCTAACTGAAATAAGCCAGTCACTGAAGGACAAATACTGAAGGAGTTCACTTATGTGAGTTATCTAAAATAGTCAAATTCATAGAAGCAGAGAATAGAATGGTGGTTGCCAGGGTCTAGGGGGAGGGGGAAATAGGATGTTGTTGCTCAATGGGTATAAAGTCTCAGTTAAGCAAGGTGAATAAGTCTTAGAGATTTGCTGTACAACATAGTATCATAGTTAACAATATAATATTATGCACATAAAAATTTGTTAAGAGGGTAGATCTCATGTTAAATGTTCTTACCACATTAAAAAAAAAGAAAAAGACAAAAGTGATGCAGGAAACTTTTGGAGGTGACAGACTTGTTTCACACCTTGATTGTGGTGATGGTGTCACGAGTGTATGCATATGTCCAAAATCATCAAATTGTATACATTAAACATGTGCATTTTTTGTAGATCAGTTATACCTCAATAAAGCTGTCTTTTTTTTTTTTTTAATGGAAGTGTATATTAGAATATTCCTATCATCTCAGAAAGTTATTTTGGACAGTGCTGGGCCAGAGGATTAAGTTTTGAACTCTCACCACCCACTTGACCTCAGCCCAGCCAGCACCCCAACTCTTGCTCTTACATCCTAAGGGTGTTAATGGGCTTATAAGGGCATGCCTTCCATGTACTCTCCAGGTGGGCTTCTACCTACTTCCCAGATAATCTTGTAGAAACTTCTCAAAGCTTGTGCCAAGTGGACAGTCCTCTTATCTTACTTCCATACCTCATAAAATGTTATTTTATTAAAATGAGATGACATTTTAATGTTTAATGAGTTTAATGAGAACTGAAGTTTAAGAGGCTAGTTACTCTAAACTCTGCACCTGAGGGCCCTTGAGCTAAGACTTTGTCCCACAGATTAGTCTGCAAGGGAGGAAAAAGGGACATCAGGGCATCCAGCCAAATCCTCTGGTTGAGCTGGATGAGAAACCTAGAGTTCAAAGAAGAGAAGTGACCAACACAGGGCAAGTCTGAGTCATAAAGACAGACCTCCAGACTTCCAGCCAGTGTATCTTCCCTATGCCATGTAGGGCTGAAGAGACAGTCTGGGACCACAGGATAAAAAGTTCAAGTGTTCCATCTGTAATTTAAATGATGTGAGCAATCGATCATAATAATGATAATATTAATAAAATATGTCACTTTATTCTTTGCAAAGCACTTTCACATCATCCATTATGTCATTTAACTCTTAATATACTCTAGTAAGGTAAGAAAGGCAGGCAAGACTCCCCAAACTTTACCAATGAGGAACTGAGTCTCAGAGAGGGTGTGTGAATTGATCAAGATCGTGTAACAATTAAAAGATGACAAAGAAAGGGCACAAACCTAATGCAGGCCACTGAACTCTCCCACCTCACGAGGTCAAAGCCAGCATTCTGTCTTTACAGAGAAGGACAAGGAAAGACTAGGATGACAGAGGGAAAAGGATAACAGGAAGGGATAAGAAAAACATTCACGGGAATCTAGGAAGTGAGGACTGGGAGAAATAAAAATGCTAAACAAAGGACTTCTGCATGTAAAAGCTCGTAAACTAAATGACCAAGAGGTGACTGATGGCTGGGATGGGTAAAGACAGCCCAAAAAGTAGAAAGGAGGGAGGATTATCTCACTGAATTAGGTAAAACATTTACCTTCTGTGTGTCTCCATTTGCACATGGGAGGCATGTACAGGTCTGATAAGCATCTAGCAATGAGCCCAATATAAAAACTGTCTATGAGATTCTCCTTCCTAGGTATTCATGTGGTTTTCTTAAGGATGTTTAGGGAAGAGAAAGAGTGAGGACATTTCTCTAAACCAGTGGTTCTCAACTGAAGGAGATTTTCCTCCAGGGCTAACGTCTGGTGACATTTTTGATGGTCATGACTTGGGGGAGGGTGCTATTGGCATCTAATGAGTAGAAGCCAAGGATGTTGCTAAACACCTTACAATGCACAGGACAACCTTCCACAACAGTGAATTATCCAGCGCAAAATGTCAATAGTGCCTAATTTGAGAAACTGTCCTAAACTGCCAATCATAGCTGGAGTCCATCGGAGCTCTAATATTGGCTGAGACCATGTCCTGACTATCTGAGGCAGCTCTCCAGAGAAAACAGGAGATGATGACATTGAGGACAAGGTCCTTTCCCCCAGCAGCCTGGCTGTAGCAGCCCCTGAGGTACGTGCCCCTGTGGAATCAACTGATTCACACTGTCAGGGAGAATGACCCTCCAATCCAGTGCTAAGACTGGGAGCTCCCAGGGCCTGGGGATGAGGGGTAATTTTAATAAACAGAGAATGTCTGAGAGAAAGCATAGCCAACTGTGTAGGTCTGAAATTCCTGTAAGGAAAGCACTTGGTTTCCAGAGGAGCCCTGGTTTGAGAGTCAGAATGGTCATCTTTTTCTCGCTGTCCCCCTAATGACCTATGTGGGGTGGGGTGGATTAAAGGGCACCAGTTTGGGGGGCAGCTAGGCTGGAGATCAATTCCTGCTTATCTCTTGCTGTTTTTATGATCTCCAACAACTTTCCTACCCACTCTCAGTTTTCTTTCCTGTGTAAGTTGAAAATAATAATAGCATGACAGTTTTCAGGGGAATGCAAAGTACAGTAAGTTACGTGAAGTTCATGATACTAATTCATGATGACTCTTATTCCCATGCCCTTTTCACTCTCCCCCTTCACTGAGCCTCAGGTCCCTTAATGATAAAGTCAAATGGTTGAACTAATTCCCTTCTAAATCTTTTCCAGCCTGAAAAGTCTAGAATGTTATGAGGATCTCCTGGAATTTTCAGGCTTCTGGACTGCTGATTTGGGGCATTTATTCAAAGAACCAGAGCTCTCTATCTCCTTGGGTGTTAGATTTTTCTGTCAGCCTTGAAATTTTGCCCTACTCCAATTCACACGCTCTGATGCCAGAACTACACCCAACTCAGACATCGTCTGTCCTTGCCTGCTGCTTACATCACCTCTAGCCTATCTCTGGTCTGGTGCAAGCACACACCACTTCTCTCTGTTACAACCACATTGTAGACTGTCAGAGGAGTACCGGTATATTTCTAAAAGGAAGAC
Organism: Ceratotherium simum simum; assembly: GCF_057802395.1. Lineage (NCBI taxonomy): Eukaryota > Metazoa > Chordata > Mammalia > Perissodactyla > Rhinocerotidae > Ceratotherium > Ceratotherium simum. Next base: position 11,337,264 of record NC_141907.1, read on the forward strand.
ATTATGATATAGGAATGAAGTGGGTGATTTATTATATGAGAGTAATTTTAGTGGAATTAAGTTTTCACTTTGATATTTAACAAGGAATTATTTTTATCATAGAAAGTGCACATCAGTAAAAAGAAGAAAATGAAACTCTCCATAATTCCACTATCTAGAGGTCACTACTATAATATTTAGTTATAATTCATTTCAAGTGATAGATAGGCCACACTGTACAGTTCTATAATCTGCATTTTCTCTTAGTAATGCATCATGAACATTTTCTATGTCAATTCATATAGCCCTGCCATCGTCTTTAAAATGGCTGCATGATGTGCTTTTCTGGAATGTGCAATAACTAATTTATCTAACCCACATTGATGGCATTTGAGTTCCAATTTTTAGCTATTATCAACTATATGAAAAATTATCCTTGTACCTATATCTTTGTATATTTGTCCAATCATCTACTTAGGATAAATTCCAATGCAAATGGAAACTCTGTGAAAAAGAGGGAGACTTTAAGATCTTGTTTATCTTTTTACACCTAGCATCTAGCTACACTATCTGGCATATAATACAATATCAATATATGTTTGTTAATTAAATGAAATTTTTTGAAGTGGAATTAATGAGTCAGAGAGTATGAATGTTTTATATTTTAACGTACATTGTCAAGATGTATACAGAAAAATTATGCACATGTATAAAGCCATCAACAATATCTCACAGTATCTGTTTTTTTCTTGCTCTTTTAAGTGTTAGAAATCATCAATATTTCAACATTTGCCAAAATTATAGTCAAATAAGGATCTCACTTTATTCATCACTTAGATTCCTTGTGATATGAAATTTTATTGTTTATATAATTTGCTCTGTATATATCTTATTTATTTGTTCATGAACTTCGCCTATTATTGTATTCAGGTTTTTGTCCTTTTCAAATTGATTTGTAAGAACTGTTTATATATTAAGGATATTAACACTCAGTTTGTCATTCATATTAAAGATATTTTACTAAAAGCTATATACCTTTTAACTTTTTCATGTTATTTCTTATACACATGCACACATTGTTTGAACTAAAATATTTCAACTACTCCTTTGTGATTGGGGGGAGGGTCACACAAACTCAAATGCCTTCAGGAGCCAGGCAGGTAACAGAAATGTGTCAGGATTATATATAAAACTCCATAATATTTTGTTACTGAGACAGATTAGAAATGGTGTGCCTTTACAGCTTCCATTACAGGTACTTTCTTTCTTTCTTTTCTTCTTTCTTTCCTTCTTCTCTTTTTCTTTCGTTCCTTCCTTCCATCCTTCCTCCCTTCCTTCCTTCCCTCCTTCCTTCTTTCTTTCCTTCCTTCCTTCCTTCTTGTCTCATCTCTTCTCTTCTCATCTCTTTTTTTTTGTTTTGTTTTTTGCTTTTTTTTACTTTTATTTTGTTTTTTTATTGTGAAATTTTTGTTGTACATTATTGTTTGTCAGTCACCATATAAATGTATCCCTTCACCCCTTGTGCCCACCTTCCACCCCTCTTTCCCCTGGTGACCACCAAATAGTTCTATCTGTCCGTGTGTTGGTTTATCTTCCACATAGGAGTGAAATCATGCAATGTTGGTCTTTCTCTTTCTGGCTTATTTCACTTAACATAATACCCTCCAGGTCCATCCATGTTGTTGCAAGTGGCATGATTTTGTCTTTTTTTATGGCTGAGTAGTATTCCATTGTGTGTGTGTGTGTATATGTATATATATATACACCACATCTTCTTTATCCAATCATCAGTCGAGTGACACTTGGGTTGCTTCCATGTCTTGGCTATAGTGAATAATGCTGCAACGAACATAGGGGTGCATAAACCTCTTTGGATTGTTGGTTTCAGGTTTGTTGGGTAAATACCCAGCAGTGAGATAGCTGGATCATAAGATATTTCTGTTTTTAATTTTTTGAGGAATCTCCATACTGTTTTCCATAGAGGCTGCACAAGTTAGCGTTCTCACCAGCAGTGAATTAGGGTTCCCATTTCTCCACAGCCTCTCTGGCACTTGTTGTTTTTTGTCTTGGTAATTATAGCCATTCTGATGTGTGTAAGATGATATCTTAGTGTGGTTTTGATTTGCATTTCCCTGATGATTAGTGATGTTGAGCATCTTTTCATATGCCTATTGGCTATCTGTATATCTTCTTTGGAGAAGTGTCTGTTCTTTTCTTTTCTTCATCCTTTTTTGAAATCCCTCTCCTGGCCAAGATGAATGCATCTTTGAGCCAGAAACCATCAGTCTGTGGTGTCTGCTTTCATGACTCCTTGGATATGTGCCCTCCTTTGAACACTCTTCTCCACTTCAGTGTTGGGGATATATCTATATGTCCACATCTTTGTGATATATTTTTTATATTTGTCTCTTTTTAGATTCATACTTTAATTCCATCTGGAATTCATTTTAAAGGAGGGTGTGAGAGATGGATTTGACTTTGTTTTCTCAATGAGTAGCCATTTGTCTCATCACCATTTTTCAAATTGTCTTTCTTTCCCCAGGGATTTCAAATGCCTGCTGTTATCATATACCAGATTCTTATATACACAAAAGTCTGTTTCTGTGTATTCTGTCCTTTCTTGTTAATTTGCCTGTCCCTATCTTTATCCATGCCACTCCCTCTCTATTCTATTTGCTTCTTCTTTATAGCAGATTTTTGGTAAAGCAATCCCTCAAGTCACTCTACACAACTCCCCATACCATCATATACTTTCACAGGATTTTATTGGATATTGTTATGCATTTATTTCTCCAGATAAACAAATTGTCAAGTAGGAATTTTGATTGAAATAAGATTAAACTTATATTTAGGAAAAATTAACATAGTAGATACTGACTCTTATTATCTACTAATTTTATGAGTAAATCCATAAAGTATTCTTTTGTGCCCTTGGGTACAATTTTGTAGTTTTCTTATTTAAGGAAAAGTCTTGCATATTTCTTGTTAATTGATAACTGGGTATTTTAAAATTTTATTGCTATTTTGAATGGGTTATAGGTACATATAGATACATGTGACTCACAAGAATGAATATATACATACATACACACACAGTCTTATTGCATTTTCTGTAACCTTTCCAAAATTTTGAATATTAATGTTGATAACAGGCACCTTGCTTAGTATCTTGTATTGGATTTTAGTGGAAGTGCTTGTAATATTCCTAAAGTCTTATTGTGTAGTTGTAAATTCTACTTTTGAGCCAGTCGGCCTGAGCTCAAATGACAGCTCTATTGTTTCATAATGTATGATCTTGGCAAAGTGGCATAATCTCTTTGTTCTTCAGTTTTCTTATCTGTAAAAAGAGGAAAGTAATACTACCTACCTAGTGATGTTCTGTGTATTAAATGAGCTAATATATGTAGAAGTACTTGGGGCAGTTCCTGGTGTTTAGCACATGCTCAGTGCTAGCCTTATTAGTAAGCATGATATTTGCTCTTAGATTCTGATACATTCTCTATCACGCTAGGGAAGTTTTTTCTCCCTCATTATTAATTCATCAAAAGATTTTTTAAAATAAAGAATAGATATTTAATTTTATTAATAGACTTCTAGCAGCCTATCAGGAAGTTCAAAACTAATGTTTCCCTTTCTCTCCTGTTACTAAAAATGTTATTAATAATTTCTTAATGTTGAACCATCCTTGAGTCTCTGAGATAAATCCTGCTTAGACATACTATATTATTCTTTTAGCATACCAACAGGTTCAATTTTTTGTCATCTTTTGTGATTATTGCACTGTTCAAATGTTCTACTTCTTTGTGATTTAATTTTGTCATATATATTTTCTTAGAAAATTATGCATTGTGTTGAGCTATTCAAATTTGTTAGCATAAAACTGTAAATATATATACCTTGTAATTCATAAACTTCCTGTCTATATATATTATTTCCCAGTTTTAAATTTATTGTACTGTATACTTCTGTTTTTTGTCATGAATAAACTTTAAAAATATATGTCTATTTTATGAGTTATTTAAGACACAACTGGAAGAATGAGTTTTTATAATGACAAAAAATATCTCTATGTATAATTATAAATTGTATGCAGTGAATTAAATTACCTCTAATTCCTCCACACTATATTCACGAGTTAGGTATTAATGCATAACAAATCATCCTAAAGCTCAATGGCTTAAAACAGCACGTGTTTATTATTACTCACCAATCTGCGGGTCAGCTGGGCTGCTCTTAGAGTCTGGGTTGAGCTAGACCAATTGTGGCTGGTATCACTCACACAAAAGCAGTCATCTGTTGGTTTAGCTGGGGCCTGACTGGACGAAGACGGCCTCAGCTATGCTTGTTCACACGGTGGTCACAGAGGTCCAACAGAAAGTCAGAAATAAGCAAGGTTTCTTGAGGTATAAGCTTGGAACCAGAATAATATATGCCAAAAATCTAGCGAAGATTCAAAAGGAAAAGGAATTTTCCCCGGCTTGGCTAGAGGAGCTGTAAAGTCACGTTGTAGCTAGAAGTAAACAATTTGGGACATTTTGACAATCAATCTATTATACTAAGCAATGAAGGAAAGAGCCATTGTGTGCGCATATGCACACACACACACACACACAATCTCATGTAGGTTTGAACGGCTAATATTATCTCTGAAATGATCCATGCTGCTGCTGTTCCACACAGTTTAGTGTCATCCACACTGGAAGCCCACTTATTGCTTCTATACATTGGTTTTTTATTCTTAATGTGTTGTTTCTCAAAGTACAATGTTTGGAGACGTCTGCTTCTGGGAAGATGGAGTAGATGTAATTTTCTGTGTTCCACCTGCTAAATACAATCAAAAATAAAATACTTGTGTGTAAATCTAGCAAAATATGTGTAGTACTTGTATGTTGAAAACTAAAAGATGCTGATGAAAGAAATCAAAGACATTCTAAATACATGGAGAGACATGCTGTGTTCACGGGTTGAAAGACAACAAAGAAAGATGCCAGTTCTCCCAAAACTGATGCACAGGTTTAACATAGTTCTTATCAAAATATCAGAAGGAATTTTTATGGATATAGACAAGATTATTCTAACATTTATATAGAATGTCAAAAGAACTAGAAAAGCTACAACTAATTTGAAGGAAAAAATAAAGTAGCATAAATCACTCTACTCAATTTCAAGACTTACTACATAACTATAGCAATGTAGACTATGTGGTATTTGTGGAGGGATAGACACATAGATCAATAGAACAGACTGGAAAACCTAGAAATAACCTTATACAAATACAGCCAACTGATTTTTAATACTCAGTCTACATGACAAACTATTAATATCCTTAATATATAAAGAGTATTTACAAACGCAAGATGCAAAAACAATTCAATGGAGGAAGAATAGCCTTTTAACAGAAGGAACAATTGGATATTCACAGGCAAAAAAAAATAATAACAATTTTGGCCTAAACTTCATATCTTTTACAAAAATCAACTCATAGATTTAAATGTAAAACATAAAACTATAAAAATTTTAGAAGATAATACATGGAAAAATCTGGGACCTAGGATTTGGTGAGGAGTTCTTAGACATGATACCAAAAGCAGAATACATTAACAAAAAATTGATAAGTTGGACTTCATTAAAAGTAGAAACGTTTACTCTGTGAAAACCCCATTATGAGAATAAAAGGAAAGGTACTGACTAGAAAAATATTTCCAAACCACACATGTGACAAATGACTCATATCTAGAACATATAAATAACTCTCAAAACTCAGCATTAAGAAAACAAACTATCTAATTAGAAAATGAGCAAAAGGCATAAAATGACATTTCACCAAAGAAGATATACAAGAAAAATAAGCACACAAAGATGTTCAACATCAATAGTCATTAAGGAAATACAAATTAAGACTGTAATGAGATATCTCTACACACCTATTAAAATAACTAAAACAAAAAATAGTGACAATATCAAGGGCTGGTGAGGATGAGGAAGAAAGTAGACCTTTCATTAATTGATAGCTTGATTGTAAAATGGTGCAGGCACTCTGGAAAAGTTTACAGTTTCTAAAAAAACTAAATGTATACTAACCTTATGACCCAGCAATTGCACTTCTGAGTATTTATCCTAGAAAAATGAAAATGTATATCCAAACAAAAACCTATACATGATTTTTTCTTAGCATCTTTATTTATGATAGCCCCAAACTGGAAACAACCAAAAGTTTTTTCAATAGGTGAATGGTTAAGTGTGGTACATTTATGGACTGAATACTTATATCCCCCCAAAATTCATATATTGAAACCCTAATCCCCAATGTGATGGTGTTGGGAGATAAGGCATTTGGGAGGTAATTAGGTCATGAGAGTGGAGCCCTCATGATGGAATTAGTGCCCTTTTAAGAAGAGACCAGAGAGCTTGCTCTCTCTTTCTGCCACATGAGGTTACAGCAAGAAGGCTTCCATCTGCAAAACAGGAAGAGAGCTCTCACCAGACTTGGAGTAAGCTGGCACCTTGATTTTGAACTTTCTAGCTTACATAACTATGGCAAATAAATTTCTATTGTCTCACCCACTCAGTCTATCCTAATTTGTTATATAGTCCAAGAAGACTAAGACACCTGCCATGGAATACTACTCAGCATTAAAAAGAAAAGAACTATTGATATATGCAACAGCTTGGATAGATCTCAAGGGCACTATGCTGAGTGAAAAAAAAAAAGCCACTCACAAAAGGTCACATACTATATGATTCCCTTTATATAGCATTCCAGAAATGACATAATTATAGAAATGGAAAAGAGATTAGTGGTTGCCAGGGGTTAGGGCGCTTGGAGGAGGGAGTGATTGGATGTGATTAAGTAGAGGTAGCATGATGGAGATCTTTGTGATGATGTGATACTTCTGTATCTTGAGTTCAGTGGTGGTTACACAAATCTACACATATGATATAATGACATAAAACTATACACACATGCAGTGCTGCTATAAAATTACTGGTTTTGATATTGTGCTACAATTTTATATGATGCAACCATTGGGAAAACCTGGAGAAGGGTACACAGATCCTCTCTGTACTACCTTTGCAACTTCCTGTGAATCTATAATTATTTCAAAATAAAAAGTTTAAAAAAAAAAAAAAAAAGAACGATTTTTAAATCTTGACTCATTAGCCCTGAGAATGGCTGGCTGTATGATCCTGCAACTTTCTTCTATTCCAGAGTCCTGCTATGTCTGTCTTTACTCTGTGGAGATCAGCACTGTTTTCCTCCAGTGGCCATATACTTTTCCTACTGTGATGATGGAACGGATTTTAAAATCACGTTGGAGAGCAGGGTTTATTTATGTTTGGACTCTAAACCAACAAAAAATGTCCCATCTTCTCAATGTATACCCCCTTCCTGTGTCACACCATTAAAGAGTCCATTGCAATAGCACAGTACAGCTATCTAATTATATCAGGTTTAATTCTGTGTAGATTACTCTACAGTTTGTTGCCAAGACTCATGTTCCTTTCCTCTTACAGTTTGGCATGTGCTATGGTCCGAATGTTTGCGTCCCAAAAATTCGTATGTTGAAAACTTAATGCTTAAGGTGATGGTATTAGGGTGTAGGGATTTGGGGAGGTGATTAGGTTATGAGGACAGAGCTCTCATGAATGGAATTCATTCCTTTATAAAAAAGAATCCAAAGAGCTCTCTCATCCCTTTTGCCATGAGAGGACACAGTGAGAGGATAGCCACCTATGAATCAAGAAATAGGCTTCACTCTCACTAGACACCAAATCTGCCAGTGCCCTGCTCCTGGACTTCCCAGCCCCCAGAACTGTGAGAAATAAATGTTTGTTGTTGATAAGCCACCCAGTTCATGATATTTTTGTCATAGCAGCCTGAATAGACTAAGACAGCATGCTATGGTTCTCCTACAAAAATATAAAATTAAATAAAGAAGACATTATACTTTTTAGAAAAGAACATTGGAATAGGAATAAAAACCTAAGTTCAAATCCCTTCACACTATTTAACTGTATTTTTGAAAGCAGGAGAACAATTTGTTCAGCATTTTAGATTATTAAAGATTACTCTGGAAGTCATTTGGAGGAGAGATTGGAGGGGAAGAGACTGAAGACAGTGAGGGAGCTATGAAATAGTTCAGCAACGATAACAAGGGAGCTCCTTTGATCTTTGCTAATGCTGAACTTCCTGCCTAGAATTTACCATTCCCTCTCAATTCAATTTAATATATATTAAACAACAGGTCAAGCACTGTTGGTTGCCTACCCAACAAGAATACCTAATTTTGTTTCACCGCTTCCCCACATGGCTCAAAGGCAAGTCCTGATTTATTTCACCCAAACATAGCAATCGTTTTCCCATTAACAGTGATGCATTTGAGGGAAGCAAATGGCCCAGTTTTAGTCAACGAGTTGTGAAGGGACAGGTTTGCTGGAGGCTCTTTCATGAAAGTTCTGTAACTCTTAGACATAAACAGTGGGAATAAATAGTCCTTCTTCCACTGAGAGTGACCATGCAGGGTTCTGGCCAAGAACAAGGTTAAATTATTGAAGATGGTAAAATTGAAAGATGGAAAGAACCTGGGTACTTGACAAAATTGCTGAGACACCGAATGACCAACCCTGGAGCCACACTATCCACAGACACGAGCTAAGGTATATGCCCTATTGTTTAAGCCAGTTAAATTGAGTCTTCCATTAGTTGCAGCCAAAAGCACAATTACTGATACAAATAATTACCACAAACCAGATACAGTGCTATGGCTTAGAAACCAAAGTTAAGTTGTCACAAGCCCTGGCCTCTAAGAGCTTGTTATTTCTTGGAGGAGTTCACAGTCCGGGTGCTAAGTGTCAAAATTAATCCCATCCTTCACACCTGTGGTTAAATTCCTCTATATATTATAAGGCCTTCCTAGACAAATTACATTTTTTATGGATTTTTTAATACCTCTTTTATAACACTTATTTTAGTCTTTCTTATCTTGCCAGTGAATAAACATATCCCCTCACTGGAGAAAAGGAATGAAGCTCCCTGGGAGTAGTGTATTGTTTTTATTTTATTGTATTTTATCTTATAACTTTAATTCAAGTTACACAATCACATACAACCTACACATAATCGCAGCTCTGACTGTAACTCTAGTCAGATGATTTAATCCTCTGGCCCCAACCACAGGTCTATGAACATCACAAGTATTTAAATATTTAATAGAGGAAAGGCTAAATACTCAGTAAACAATTATTTCAGCTCTAGCTTCATTCTCTTCTGAGGTCAATGCCACTAGGTCATCTTCAAACCATCCCCTTTATCCCTCTGCAGGTTTATATGGCACTAACTCTTTGGTGAGTGGAAATGCACATTGTCTAGTGTATTACCAAAAATACACATTTTATTCTGTTGAGTTCTTAAGAAAAAGGCACACAGTCACTGGTTCCCTTCTGTCATATCCCCTAGCTTACTCCATCACACACATGTTGACAAGTCTTAGTTTAAGAAAAGTCTATAGGAGTGAACCACATTTACTGAGAATAATCATGCCATCTGAGGACATGTGATCCTTTGAGTTTGGTTCTCACAATGAACTTTGAAGCCCAAAACTATCAAATTAAAGTGGAGAATTTCTTTGCTCTTCATGTACAGGAGCAATTTCTACATCTCAAATTGGGAGATTATCTAAATAAAATAAAATGTTGAGCAAAAAACGCTATGCAAATACTCTACATGGCAAATGGTGGTCTGAACTAAGAGTGTATCTTTTAAGCAGAGATTAAATTGGAGATTTTTGCATTATACAGTCAACTTGCTCATTGTAAAGAGAAAAGTTTTAGGTCTGGATAATCTGGTTGGTTATCCTAGAGTGATCAACATCATCAGAAAATCACCGCATCCTCCCGTCATTTCTATGGTGCTGGGAATCATATGTAGCCCTATCCTTGTCAGTTATTTTGCTCCCACAATGAATCCAGCCTTTGAACTTCTGAATACATATTTTTTTGCAAAAAATATTTCATAGCTTCAAAGTATATCTTCTAATCAGTAACTGTAGTTTGAGTCGCTCAGCAAAGTGCGTTAAACATCTGCAGTCTTCAGCCTTCAGAGTCTCTGTGACATTTTCTGCAGCTGAACCAGCACTCAGAGGCCACGGGGCATCAATGATAAAAGTCTCTGCATCTAGAGGTGCCAGGATTTCCTCTGCATGGAGCCCTAGGCCCAAGCCCTCCAACCTAATTGGATTTTCCCATCTTCCCTCAGCATCTATTCCAGGAAGGAAAATTGATGGGCTGACAGTGAAAACCAAAGAGAGTGGAGGAACAATAAGCCCTTAGCCTTTTTTCTTCCAGTTTAACTCCGGTCCTGTCCTTCGAACTTGATATATGATCTGGGTCTCCTCAGCTTCTACCCTGGTAACTCTCTAAAGACTCTGGCCAGATTTTCTATTCGATGCTCCCACTCCTTGTTGCCTCAAGAAACTATCCTCAGTCCCGCTTGAGGACAAAAAAACATGGTCTGGACCACCAAGGGTGACATTTAAATGGAAAGAGAATTGGTAAGAAACAAGCAGGAAGAGTGATGGACAATTGCCAAGAATGGTGTTGAAGAGGCTTCATGCTGATGTCACTGGACGTCATCTCCACAGGGGTATAATGATCAGGTTAGTTATGTGAGCAGGCTGTAGTAGAAGCAATGACTCATTTTCCAAAATCTGTCTTAATCCTACTTCTTCTCTGATCCCTAGCCTGTCTTTTTTAAGAGTTCTCTCATTGCCACATCCTTGTCACAAGCCAGGTATCTTTAAGTGATTTCAGAGGCACTTTTAGTTTGTGTCCAAGTGTCCAAACTCTACCATTGGGAGTGAAGGGGAATGGGAAGTGCAGGTTGTATGGTTTTTCCTATCTTCTTACATCCTATGATATGTGTAGGTTGTGTAGTTTAACCTTATACAGAGCTGGGGTTTGGTTCCTGGGGGCCAGACTAGATTATAAACCCTATGTAAGTCAGCCAGGAATAAAATTTTCAACTGAACATAGTATCAGTTGGAAACAAAGTCCTTAGAATGTCATGAAAATCAATGACAGGCGTCCAATCCAGGGAAGAGCATTGTTTAGGTTATCTATTGCTACATAACAACCCACACAAAACTTAGTGTCTTAAAACAACAACAATCACTTATTTTCCTCATGAACCAGCAATTTGTGTGGTGATCACGTTATATAATGGAAGCTGAGGGGCCAGTTCAAAGATAGCACACTCACGTGACCGGCAAGTTAGTGCTAGTGCTGTGGGTTGAATTATGTCTTTTCCAAATTCATATGTTGAAATTCTAACCCCCAGTACCTCAGAAGGTGATCTCATTTGGAAATAGGGTCTTACAAAGGTAATCAAGTTAAAATGAGTTAATTAGGGTGGACTCTAATTCAATATGACTACTTTCCTTATAAGAAGGGGAAATTTGGACACAGACATGTACAGGGGGAAGACTATGAAGACATAGGGAGAAGACAGCCATCTACAAACCAAGGAGAGAGGCCTGAAACAGATGCTTCCCTATAGCCCTCAGAAGGAATCAGCCCTGATTCCTTGTTGGTCTCAAGGTGAGACCAACATCTTGATCCCAGACTTCTGACCTACAGAACTGTCAGACAACAAATTTATGTTGTTTAAGCCAGCCAGTTTGTGGTACTTTTTAGCAGCAGCCCTAGGAAACTAATAGCTAGCTATTAGTTTCTCTGCACGTGAGCTTCTCCCTGGAGTGACTTGAGCTTCCTCATAGCATGGTGGCTGTGTTCCAATAATGAGCATTCCAAGAGCAAGGAAGTGGAAACTGCTGTTTCTTCCAGCTTGGGCCCAGAAAACAGCATGGTGTCATTTCCTCTGTATTCTATTGGTCAAAAATCAAGAGGCCAGAATCAAAGGAAAGAAACGTATACCTCATTTCTTGTTGGAACAAGCATCAAATAATTTTGAATCCATGTGTGAAAACCATCTCAAGCATTGAGATAGAGAAGGAAAGTCAAAGGTGGAGCATCTTTGATATGTCTTGTAAAAGATAACAGCTAACACTTGTTGAGTACTTACCATGCCCTAGGTATTGTACTAAATGCTTATGTGTTTTCTTTCTTTCTACTCACCTTATGATCCTATAATAGAGATGTTGTTATTATTCCCAGTTTGTAATCAGAAAGATCAAGCAACTTACCCAGGGTCACCCAGCTAATGACAGAACTGTCATTTGAAACCAAAATGGCTGACTTCTGAGTCTGCTTTTTTAGCCGTGGTGCTATTGCTTTATGTGTCTTCCAGGATGGCTAGAATAGGAGTTTCTTTATCAGAGATAATGCTGACCTAAGGCCTTCAAACATGTACTTGCCGGTTTCCAAGCTTCTCTTCTAAAATATGTTGCCTGGATTCTCTGGTATAAAAAGAAAATGCAACCCAGTTCCCCTCCTTTCATTTTTCCATAAAGGATAAGAATGAAATCTACCAAGTTCTACAAAACATCCATAGATTTAAAGAGGACAGATATAGGCCAGATGAAAAAGTTTGTTACTTCAAGAATAAACTCAAGTGTATCGAGTTTATAGGCACAGGTAGGAGAATAAATCAATTTAACTCTGTATCCCATCATTCTTTACAGGTTTGTAACAAGGTGTACTTTGTTAGATTTTAATCTGCCTACATTTGAGACAGCAAAGCTCTCCACAATCATCTTTTAATGGCATCGCAATTTATAGACAGTAACTAATTTCAAACTTCATAGCACTTGGCTTTTATGATTATTTCAAATCATTTAAATGCAAATGAATTTCCAGAGAGAGAAAATATCAAATGCCCTTGAGTGGCAACATGTAATAGAACTGAGCACAGAAGCCACCATAGGAATCTGAAGCGATTGGATAGGGTTGGATGGTAAGGCTGTATAAGTGTTTGCCTAAATCCAATTTACATTTCATTCCACATGATATTCTATTTACCCATTTTGTCATTTTAATATGACTTATTTACTTAATCCTCCTGAAATCCCATCCACTCCTCATTGCAAACCTAAGATTCGAGTTAGAAAAGGAAGAATGACAACGCAACATTCCAAAACAAAAATCGCAGAATCCTAGGTATCTCTTGCTTCCCCACACCTCTTTGCAATTAATGATGTTACTACATGATGCAGCCCCAAACATCCACGCATGTGTTAAACTTTTGTTCTTTTTTTAAACTGAGCTTGTGTTTGCTTGCTGATCGAGTAATATTTCCTGCACAGAATTGCTAAGCAACGATATACGTATAGTATGGGGACACACAAGGCTGACCCCTATATGAATTCATTCTAGTTTGATAGTTCACAAAAGCATTGGAATTATTGTGGCAGAGGCCATTTAGAGAAAAGCTGTAGATAGTGATGTGTTCTTCATGGGGGAGGAGGAAAGATGGTTCTTAGTTCCCTCACTCTATCCAGCATATACCAAGCTCTGGGTTAGACATTGGAGGTTTAAGCATAAGTAGAACATCATCCCTGGTCTCTATGAGCTCACAATATAATAGAGGAAAAAATAAAATTAAATAGCTATATATCAAGAGCTGCGCAGAATTGAAGGACGATAGCCATCTCTGAGCCTTAAAGAATATGGAGGCAAAAGAAGGGGTAGATGACGTGGCAGATATTACAGAGAACTGCTTGATTGGGTCCCTGTTTTCACTCACAGTCTTTGGGGCTTTCCCTTCACAATGCTCATCACATCTAATTTTAAATCATTTTTAATTAGTGGTCCCACTTCTAGAGTGGAAGATTCATAAATACAAGGACTATATTTGTCCTGCTCAATGCCACATCTTGCAGCTTAGCACAGGGCTGTCACAAAGAAAGAACTCCATAAATATTTATTGAATATAAGCACCAAAATTAATGTACCTTTCCAAAAATTTTAATCACCATCCTCACAATGGGCTTTCACACCAGTTACATGATCTCTTGTCCATTTCTTTCCTACCTGTGCTCATTCCCACTTTTCCACATTTGCCTCTTCTGGTCTTTCTGTTTGGACTACAGTCTGCACTCTTCTCTATGTGGCCATTCAAGGGCTACTTCAGTGATTTGTTTTTATCATGAGAACTGACCCAATAATGCCACCTCTAACGATCTCTATACCTCTGAGTTTATACAACGAGTTATCATTTTCACGCTTTTCAGCATAAACCTAGTGTGTTGTTATTGTCTTCATGAAGTTTGTGTTTGTGTGTCTATGCATGTGTGTGTTAGTGTATTCAGCACAGAACTCCTTATGAAACGCCTTAAAGTGAAGACCATTAAGTCTTCCATGTTGTATTCTCTGCTTTGTAGGATATAGTGCCAACCTTAATGAACAGAATATTCAAGCCTGAGACGCCTTTTTGATCGCCTGAGCACTAGACGTTGCTGTTGATTTTCTAGAGGTGCTAAATGAATGTCAAAGGCATGAAATGCCCCTCCCAGCATCAAATAGCAGGTGGGGATAGCAGGACCCAGTATTCATTCTCCCCAGTTCTAATCCACTCTTGTTTTCACTCTTCCATGTTGTCATTCTTAGGTGCACAATGATGAATCATACAAAAGATGAGAATTTGAACCACTCAAAATCTATAGCTCTTCAAGAACAGTTACTTCCCTGATCTGGGCTTCCAACTTCTCACCTCCAAACTGAAGAGGGGTTCTCAATCCTCTCACAACCCAGAAGTTCCAGCTTCCATTTTCTGAGTCAATGATTTCTGCTGCCAAGGTAAACAAATAAAAGATTCTGAGTTTTGAAATTGAACATTGTGATGTATGACATTATAAACTTCTAGCCCTCATATTACAACATAATTACCTTTTTACATTAACTTGTGCTGAAAAAATGAATTAGGTGGGGAATACAGCATGTAGATATCACTCCCAATCTTTTCTAAGGAGCTTAGAATTCAATTAGATAGACTGACAAGTGAGATGAAAATTATAGGGAACAAATGAGTCATCTATTCAAGGAAACTAGACCCCACAGGTAGGTTCATTGAGTGCTATGTGTTTATGAACACAAATGCCATCCACCAATTTGACAAGAATTTCAGGACAGCTTCCATGATAATGTTTGGGCAAGATTGTGAAAGATTAGTTGGACATCGAACATGACCCATTTGGGGCCACAGGATATGAAGTTGGTGTAGAATAATGGTTTAAGTGCACAGACTTTGGTGTCATTGAAACTAAGTTAAATATAGACTCCATAACTTCTATGTGCAACCTGGATAAAATTATTTAACATCCATAAGTCTTACTACAATCATCTGCAAGCAAAAGTAAATAAAAATATTTCCCTCAAGTGTTTTATGTGTGGTTTCAGTGATATGATTTACGCAGCTCCCAGGGCGTAGCAAGTGCTCAATAAAGTTAATATAACAGGAGGTCAATATTTATTAAATTGAATTCATACAGTTTTTGAAAGGTTTATTGCTGAGACGATTGCCTCAAATCCTTTCTGGAAATTGGAGATTGTAAATAAGCCACAAAGATTAGAGATGAAATTGAACTAGAAAAGGAAGTTGAATAATAATTGTCACTAATATTTGCAAAGTGTTTAAAAAACTCTCTTCTGTGCTTATTTCACTGGCTGGTCTCAGCAGTTCTTGAAGTGGGCAGAAAAGGAATTGTGATTCTCACTTTAGAAATGAGAAATTAGGTGACTCATTTGCAGTCACTTAGTTACAGAGAGGTGGAGCTAGTTCTTATGCCTATGAATTCTAAGTCCCCAACTCTTCCAAAGCAAATACTCTCAAAGTTTGTGTCAGGAGACTTTCAAGTAAAGAGCAGGGATTGGATTTCAACAGAGGAAAATAAAGGTTATATATAAAACCAGGAAGGGGAAGGATGGCAAATTGTAAAAAGGTGATAAATGTGGGACATGTTGACACAAAGTGTGGGTCTAGACAAGAACTAAGAAAATGGCAAAAGAAGAAATTTCAAGGAAGTCCATTCCATGGAAAGGAACACTTGGTTGTGATCTCAATGTGTGGGCTAGGACTTTTAATTCTCATTATGTAGTGTTGTTATACAGATTGAGTACGAACTTAATACCTGCTCTAAAGAAAGAGTTTTTATCCTGACCTGGGACAGAAGAAAGAGAATCTCAATTCCCTGCTCCCATCTAACAGTGTATTCTAGAATGGGCCAAACACTGTTTCAGAGGCTGGGGTACAGAAAGGAGAAGTTAACTCTGTCAGGGTTGTCAAGACCTAATAGAGGAACGAAATGAGGAAAAAGAGAACTCTAAGAAAAGGGCACAAGATTATAATAGAGAAAAGTACGGTTATCTGAGATCAGAGTGGAAGGGGTCTGCACAGGGCCAAGAAGTCAAGGAAACTTTCCTTGACCAATGATGGGTTGAGCCTCAAAGGATGAGCACAAGATCAGAAGGGGAGGGAACTGAAAAAAGGAGGTATGGGAAGAGAGAGGACACCAAGTTTAAGGCAGAGAGCACAGCCCACGCAAGAGCATTGTGATGCCGGGTGGGTTTATCAAGGTTCTCTATCCCTACTCCTAGGCTGCATCAGGAAAGCCACTTAACTAGAGGTATCACTGTTCTTGCTCCTTCTAAAGATACCTTCTCCATCCATGGTAAGGAACAGCCAGTCTATTTTGTTCCACATGGCCTGACCACAGCTAACCACAGCCAATTAGACCACCGTGTGCACCTGGCCCCACCAGCAGAATAATAGTGACATCTGAAGTATGACCTATGGACTGGAATGAAAAGATGGTTCAATTAGATGCTGCATTCATTAATTTAAAAAAGGAAAACAGAGGGACAAAAGTAGTGAGTAACATGAACAAAAGCCAAAAGAATATGTCTAGAATTACTAGAAGGAAGAGTCAGAGATGGGGGGAGATAGGAAGACGAAGCCATGAGGAAGACAAAGTTAGCGGGGAGAGGGAAACATGAACAATCAAAGAAATTCATCTGGTAGAGAGATAAAAGTAAAGATATAAACAAAGGGAGATGTCAAAGCTTCATGTGAGAGAGAAGAGGGATCAATTCCTTCTTGGACTCTAGCCTTATTGTCACATTACATGCTATTGGAGATATAGTAAAACAAAGTGAAAATAACCCAGAAAATTCTGAGTGAGCATTCTTGACAGTTTACTAACCAGAGCCTGTATTTAAGGTCTAGACTAACTTATCACAAAAAGTGCATTCATGTAGCAATGTTAACAAAATATAAATTTAAAAAGGACAAATGAATGGGAAGAAAATATTTGAAGCACAAAAATTGATGACTAATTTGTCCCCGAGCTGTCTAGTAGCCAGAGCATAAAGGGAAAGATGCTAAGATACTAGAGTTCATTCGTACAGAAAGAAAAGCCCCAGTTGCCCAGAGGAGACAAAGTTTTTCTGTCTCAAACTTCAAAATGAATTTCCACATGGGTAATTCTAACAGGGCTACTCAGTGGTGCAGCAGCCCCCACCTCCAAGATAATTTCAGAGCAAATACAGAAATAGTTTTGAAATGATGCACAGCCTTAAAGCACAACTAATTGAAAGGAATCCTGAGAGGGCCTTGTTTGGCCCGGCTCTGTAGCCATCTGGTGGCTCTAACTGGAACTCAGCACACTCTGAACTTCAGCCAAACACTTGCCTCATCTCTTCCACTCTTCCTCTCACTCTCCACGCCCCAGGGGCATGCGGGCAATAGAATGTAACCTGCAAGAGGGCAGGGAGTTTTGTCTTTTTTGTCAACTGCAGAATTACCAGTGCCTACAATAGGACATGTACACAGTCGGAACTAAGTAAGTATTGAATTAATATGGAATCAATCATTCAGATCTCAACCTATAAACAATAATATATTTCCTTTGCTAAATGTCCTATCAAACATTTTTTACTTACTATTGAAATTACCCTTTGAAGCTGGCCTTCCTGGGATACTGTAAACTTTGAGGGAAGCATTATTTTCTACTGAATCCCCAGGCTTAGCCCTGGGCCCTCTATTAATAAATGATGAGTGATTATCGATAAGAATGAATGAGCCGTGTGCGAGTCACAAATTGAATTATGTGATGGGGGCTCTAAATGCATTAGGTACTTGTTATTAGATACTTAAACAGGATTGTGGGACTATCGAAGTAAAGAGAAGGGATATAGTGAATGACGAAGGAGAAGGAGAGTGACAAGGACAGGTGAAAAGAAGTCAAAGGCAAGAAGAATCATGAGAAGATTGTTGATGATGAGAAGGAAGATGAAACCATATTTATCATCTTAATTGATTTTCCCAATTCTGTGAAACCTGGATTATAACTTATCATACAGATAAAGAGACTAATAGTCAAAGGGTCTAAGTAAGACATATTCAACGGATTGAGTTAAAGATATGAAGACTATGATTGTTAAAGTTTGTGCCAAAGAGGTACTGAATCTTATTCCTGGTATTGCTAGCTCAGGAGCACATGTCCCACCCACCCATTTTACAGATAAGGGGAAAATGTCCAGGGAGATCTCATTGGTTGCCCAAGTTTGCCCAAATGTCTATTTAGTGTTGCAAGTGTCGCCTCCAATGATTAACACAAAAGACACATCTTCAATTTTCTTGCATGGGATCCTTTGGATGGTTGTGGGACCCATGGCAGGGGCTGATCAGGATGAGAGTGGAGAAGGCACAGGAAGTTGATGTTTTCACTTTCTGCACCTTTTCTTTAGAGTGGCCAGGCCAATCCTGGAAAGCACACTGAAGTCAGGGTCATAGTGAGTGTGATGAGCCTCTCTGTTTGCTAATTAACCCCTGCGACACACCCCAAAGAAAAGACCCGGTCAGATCAGCCAAAGACCAAGACAATGAGGCTGACCTTTGCAAGGGAGAGTGGACTGCACACAGATTTGTAAGGAGGGAAGGCTTATCTTGTAAAAGTGAACAGAAATGGTGCTCTGAGCATCTAATGCCTAGTGAAGGCTGCAGGGGCCCTGAAACATGTGTACATTTAGCATTGGGGAGCCAGGTGGCTGCCCCACACTCACACCCTGCCGGAGACACAAATGGGAGTCAAAGAGAATGGACCTTCCCTCCCTGAGGGAATTTAGAAACTTCTCTGAGTTCAATACAGTGACATTCAAGAAGATAAACACAAAAGTTCTATGCCCAGAAATAGCGGCACCCCACAAAAAATAGTCTATAGCATGTTACCCATCTCCTAAATGTAGAGTTCGGGGATCTTGGGCATTTTGTGTGCAATTAAATATTTTTTCAAACCAAAGCTTATTACAAACAATGATGTGTCAAACCAATGTGAGTGCTGTTAACTGAAGCAGAGATGAGGACCAGAACCTTGCTGTTAAGCCCCCTTCTTCCCACCACTGCCTTATAAGCACCTCTATTGGATTTAATTTAAAAACTACTTGTGTAATAAAAAGAATTTCAATGTCATGCTTGTGTATGTGATTATTCGCTTAATGTTTGTCTGCCCCACTATACTATTGCCTTCCCCAGGGCGTGTGTCACATTTGATTTTGCTCACTGTGGCATTGCCACCGCCTGGCATAGCGCTGGAAACAGTGCTTGAGACGGTGTGTGGGAAAATGCTTTGTAAATTCTAAAAAAACTCTAAAAGGCTACAGCTAGAAGGGAGTAGTCTTGATTCACTCATCAGAATCTATCTTCAGGAAGCAATTATGTTCTCTCGAGTTGAAAGTGTTTTCTCGGTAAGTTCAGTGGCTCCCAAAAAACAAACAGAGAATTATTGTTTGACTGATGCCTGACAGACACTTGAAATGACTCCCAAGTCTATTGTTGCTTGTCATCATTTTAAAAATACACATCCCTCTCGCCAGCTCCATGTTCCTCAACTCATTGTCTGTGAGGCATCCATTGTCTCTGACTTCTCTATCTCAAACACCTGCTTTAACTCCTTTCAAACTGCTGCACAACAGCAGAATGTAATTGCACTTTCATCTTCCTTAGGTATCATGTCTAAAGAAAAATCTGCGGTGGGCCTATTCTTCTGATTAGATGGGCATGCCGGCAGAAAAATAAATTGAACCTCTGTCTTTCTGTGAAATCCAATATTTCACAATATACTGTTTGACATGGCTCAGATTGCATTGATCTGAATCGGAGCATTGTAGCACACCCAGAGAACATTCCCTTTTATTATGTTACACGGATAAAGAGAGGTTTAAAGGCCCAAGGCATAAACAAAGTCTTGAGCCTTCAATGTTGGCTCATTGACATACTGGGTATTAATTAAATCTTCAGAAAATGTTTTGCTTGAATTGAAGTTACATAATGTTGAATAAAGTTACATAATGACAATGACCTATAATGCTTGTGGAGCACCTTACAGGGTCATGTGGCTTAAGACATGAATTGGGAAATCTATCAGGCTGGACCTCTGACCAGTGGGGAGATAGACACCCACACAAATTCAGCCTGTGGCCATTCCTCTTATAGAGGTGTCTTCTGCCTGGAGATGACAAAGAAGACCCCACCTGGGAGAAAACGTTTGAGGGGAGCCTTGAAGGGTCAATTGACTTCACTTGGTGGCACCAGGGATAAGACATTCCAAGCAGAGGGACCAGAATGTGCAAATGAGCAAGCACAAAATCTCTCAGATCTCTGTTTTGCCTATATTCCTCCAAAAGCAGCACAAGAATGGAGTATTCCACTTGGGATCATCCACTGTGCAGAAATGAGGGGCTATAAACAGTCTGGACTCTGTTCATTCAGTTGTCATTCTTCTGCTGGTATACATAAGGCTTACAATCAACTAAATTGTCACTCATTTCTCAGTGAACAGCTGCCTGGCCATGCATCTTCCTTCTTTTACTTATGAAATGAGTTTTTAACATTTTCTCATGAGCAATTCCACCTTTACTATTTTTCAGGGCATGCGTGTCTCTGGAGATTATTTTAATCTCATCTCTTTCGTTAATCATATGAACTACCAGTCCCTCCCTCTTTTGTTCTATAAGCAACCTTCATAAGCTACTTGTCTCCTTCTCTATGCACATTCTTTATAAAAATGTTATCCAGGATGGGATCAAGAAAGCCCTGTGGTGCCCCAGGAAAGGGCTGATTTGAGGATCCCACAGATTTGTTCATCAGCAGTCTCTGTGTAGGATTGATTTACCATTTTGATTCTGACTTCTGTTAATTCTCTTTAATCAGACGATTTCTGCCAACACAATGCAACATAATGAAAAAGCACAGGAGAGTAAGGCAGGATCTAAGTTTGAGTTCTGATTCTGTAGAAAGAGGAGCAAGGCATTTTTCTTTGAGCCTCAGTTTCTTAATCTCTAAAATGAGGATAAAAATGCCTTCATCTGATGAATAGCTTGAAAACGTAACTTGCTGACTCTCAATACCTGGAGTCTAATGGGCCCCAAATGCCTGTGGTTGCTCATGTTGATGCTGATACTGCTCCAGGCCTAAAAATAAACACTGATTCTTCTTATTTCCAGGTGTTGAATAACTTAAAATATTTTCCTCCATCATTTGTTTAATCCCTCTGGAACATTTTCTCAGTGACACCTTTCAAAACATCTTCTACAGTTAGGTGCACGCGTTCCGCTGCTGCGGCCCAGGGTTCGCCGGTTCAGATCCCGGGCGCGCCCCGACTCACCGCTTGGCGAGCCATGCTGTGGTGGCATCCCATGTAGAGTGGAGGAGGATGGGCATGGATGTTAGCCCATAGCCAGTCTTCCTCAGCAAAAAGAGGAGGATTGGCAGATGTTAGCTCAGGGCTGATCTTCCTCACACACACACAAAAAAACTTCTATTTTACAATAATGGTTTGCTTCATTGTAGAATAATGAGGGCCAAAAAAATTGGTTACCTGTATTCTTTTATCAGAAATATATTGCTGCTCCTGAGCAGATTGTTTCTTTGTTGCAGAGCTTAAGCAATGAGTGCTTGCAGATCAGACAAGGAGTTGCTCCCTTCCACTTGCTCCCAGCCCTCTTGCTCCTTTGAGTGCCCAGGAGTTGCAGGTGTGGCTGGGACAGAAGCAGCCTCTTGCAAGGGAACTTGTGAGCCACATCAAAAGCAGAACACAGGGGCCGGCCCGGTGGCGCAAGCAGTTAAGTGCGGGCGCTCCGCTGCGGCGGCCCGGGGTTCGCTGGTTCGGATCCCGGGCGCGCACCGATGCACTGCTTGGCAGGCCATGCTGTGGCAGCGTCCCATATAAAGTGGAGGAAGATGGGCACAGATGTTAGCCCAGGGCCGTCTTCCTCAGCAAAAAATGAGGAGGATTGGCGGATGTTAGCACAGGGCTGATCTCCTCACAAAAAAAAAAAAAAAAAGCAGAACACAAATTTTACAGTCAGAGCTGGGGTTCAAGTTCAGGTCTACTCCTGAATTACTGTGAAACCTTAGACAAATTATTTCACCTCTCTAAACCTTCTTTTCCTTATCTAGAGAGTGGGTACAATATTATCTATTTGGAAGTGTGATTAAGAGAATAGCATGAGATAGCACAAAGGTAGACTTAAGAAGAAAGTAGCTGCTGTTAATAAAAAGGCTTCTGAACAAATGACACTCTCATTGTCTTCTGACTGGTTGGGAAAGCTCTTTTCTGACGTGTAACTTAATAAACCAAGCTATCGTTTATTCAGCATCTACTGTGTGCAAATATCATATGAGGCACTGTGGAGAAAAGTAAATTGCAAATCATGCCATCAATGGATTATTGTTCTCATGTCGGGTGATATTCATCAGAGATAAATACACTTTTGAGAAGGTATGAGTGGTGATTGCCAAGAGAGAGGTGAAGGCAAAGGACTGTGAGATTTCAGAAGATGGAGAATGCTTCTACTTGTGTGATGCTGTAAAGTTTCCCTGCAGAGAAGACGTGGAACCTGGCCTTAAATGGCAGGCAAGGATGGATCTGAGGAGATGGAGTTTAAGATAAGCTAAAGCTCCTTGGTTGCATACATTGGCAAGCAAAGAAAAAAAATATAAAAAAATAGTTCTCCTAAGGAAAAGGAAAGATTTATTGGAAAGATGCATAATAGGTGAATTGAAATACTAAACTTGAGGAAAGCCCAGAGCCAGGGACTGTCTGGAGATGTCAGCAACAGAAGCACATAAGTCTTGTTTCTAGGATGCAGCCAAGAAATAACTAGCTTTCTGCCACATCTCACAACTAGGCATCTCTGCTTCTCTGTTCAAATTTTCAGGAGAGAGAATCCAACTGGCACAGAATGTATTAATCAAAAATGGCCACTATATAGGGCCGGCCTGGTGGCATAAGCGGTTGAGTGCGCGTGCTCCGCTGCAGAGGCCCTGGGTTCACCGGTTCGGATCCCGGGTGTGCATTGACGCACCTCTTGTCAAGCCATGCTCTGGCGCCATCCCATATAAAGTGGAGGGAGATGGGCATGGATGTTAGCCCAGGGCCAGTCTTCCTCAAAAAGAGGAGGATTGGCAGATGTTAGCTCAGGGCCGATCTTCCTCACACACACACACAAAAAATTGGCCAGTATGGGGACCGGCCCAGTGATGTAGCGGTTAAGATCGCACATTCTGCTTTGGCGGCCTGGGGTTTGCCGGTTCGGACCCTACTCACCGCTTATCAAGCCATGCTGAGGTGGTGTCCCACATAGAGCAACTAGAAGGATGTACAACTATGACATGCAACTATCTACTGGAGCTTTGAGGAGAAAAAAGGAAAAAAAGAGGAAGATAGGTAACAGATGTTAGCAAGGAGCCAATCTTCCTCAAAAAAAAAAAATGGCTAGTATGGGGAGGGCATAGTCATTAGAGACACATTTGTAAGCAGGGAAATCACCCTAATTTGTGTTGATTATGGATCAGAATGAAGGAATGCATTCCAGGGAGAAGGACCCAGGTGAACAGTAGCACGGAGGTCAGAAAGCTCAAGAGAGAACTGCGTGAAGCAAGGTCAGATTACAGGGCTTGTGAAGGACACAAACAGAAGATGAACGCTGGCATCTGAGTCTATTCCAACAATGTTTTCAAGATCCCACGGATAAAGAATGAACAAGAGATGAGGTCAGAAAGGAATGAGTGGCATTTAGCCAGATTATTGCAAAGAAATTTTTCTTGCTGGGATCTTCTGGGATTGTTACTGAACACTGGGGCAAAAATTACTCGGGGATGTCGTATGGCAAGAGCAGAATGTGTTCAGTTTAGTTCCACCTCATGGACTGAGTGCCTGCCCAATGTAAGAAAACAAAATGCATCAAACATTTTGAAAATTATTTCTTGAGTTAAATTTATCATAACCTAAAAAATCTTGTTTTCATTTTGTTACCTAAGTTGCTTATACTCTCTATTGGGGCATTTCCTTTGTTTCCCAATTCTGTTTAATTCTTGCTCATTTACTCAACAAATCCTTTTGAGAATCTGAACATTCCTTCATTCACTCAATAGACAAGCACTGTCTGGTGCAAGACGTAGAACTCAATTCCTACATTTACCTTCTATCTCTCTTGAGATTCCACTGAAATAGAAGTAAAAAAACTCAAGAAGTACAGAAAGGAATACAGTCATATGAGAAAACAAAGGACTGGAGGAGTCACTACTGATGACAGTGGAGAAGTTTCAGCAAATTACCAAATAGAAGAAGAAAGGAACAAGTTCATAAATGAATATTCAGAAGCAGCACCAATCCAGGATACACCGTTAGGAGGCTAGAGAAGAGGTGAGAGCTCATCCGCTCATAGGGACCCAGAAAAGCCATGGGCTCAGAGTCAACAAGTGCATTGGAAGATGGGAATGAGAAATGGAGCTGAAAATAGGGGAAATAATTCAACATCTACTTAACAGTGTGTCTCCTCTTGCATAGCACAGAGGTGGACTGATGTTTACCATAGTCGTGAAGTGGGGTCTGTTGTCTGAAGAAATTGAGTAAACCGTATGGTGAAAGCTAAGGCTTCTTATGTGGGTGTTGGCCAAACTTAATTCCTTCCTCAACCTTCATTTGGAGCCCAGTAGCCCCAAAGTCCTTTTTCTACCTAATGATCTTAAAACAAAGTCTTGCATTGATGTCTCCTTTCCATCAAAGCTTCCACTCAGATGTGAGGCCTTATAGGAAAAAATGAAGAGAAAACTCATAGTAGCTACTCAGGCTTTCTTCTTAAACGTAAACATAAACTCAAAGATCAGTAGGTCTATAAAGAGAAGCAACATCATGAAAGAGAAAGACTTGAATAAGCGAAGAAAGTACTGCAACAAGAATAAATAGGGGGTAATTCAGGGAATAGTAGAGAACTTTTAAAAAGCTCTAATTTATATCTTCAGGAAGATTGAAAAAGATATTATATCCACAAATCAGGGACCAAATAAAAGGAAAAAGAAATTAAATTAGCAGAGAACAA
This sequence comes from Ceratotherium simum simum, assembly GCF_057802395.1. Lineage (NCBI taxonomy): Eukaryota > Metazoa > Chordata > Mammalia > Perissodactyla > Rhinocerotidae > Ceratotherium > Ceratotherium simum. Next base: position 11,362,575 of record NC_141907.1, read on the forward strand.
AGATTATCTCTTAGAGAATAAAACTATGAGTTAAAAAAAAAAAGTAGAAACTCTGGAAAATAAAATTAACAAAATTATCCAAAGCATAGACCAAAACACCAAAGAACAGGAGCCAGCCTGGTGGCATAGTGGTTGGGTTCACGCGTTCCACTTCAGCGGCCAGGGGTTCATGGACTCGGATCCTGGGTATGGGCCTGCACACTGCTTATCAAGCCATGCTGTGGCAGGTGTCCCACATATAAAATGGAGGAGGATGGGCTGGGATGTTAGCCCAGGGCCAATCTTCCTAAGCAAAAAGAGGAAGATTGGTGACAGATGTTAGCTCAGGGCTAATCTTCCCCCCACCAAAACAAAAACAAAAAAAAACCAAAGAACATAAAATAAAGGTAACAGAAAAGAAACATAAAAGATCATTACAGAATGTCTTAGGTGGGGTCCTAAAATAATACAAGAAGCGAAGAAATTAAGACAAATAAACATAATTCAGAATAATCTTAAAATTAATGAATAACTCTCAAATTCAAAGGGCTGACTAGCAGACGAGTATAATTAATCAAACAATAAAGGCCCACAATATCAACACATCTTCATTAAATGCACATCAGTGATTAATTTTCTAAAGAAAATATATAAATCACACACAAAAGAACCAAAATTGGACCATCACCTGGTGAGTCTTCTCAGCATCAATTCCAAGTACTGAACAACTGTAGAGTCATGGGCTCAAAGTTCTGAAGGAAAGATTTTCCCCTCTCTAACTTAAATAAATTTAAAAGAGAGTCTTTGTCCTTTAAAATAGTAATTTAACCCACTGAATTTTATTATAATCACATTTGTTTTATTTTATTTCTGCTATTATAATTTTATTTATTTTCTTTAATTTTTCCTTATTTCTGTTAAGCTAGTCATATTATTTTCTTTTTTTTATATCACCTCCTCCATAAGGGCTGTGTCAGTTTACATTCCAATAGTAGTTTTTAAGAATACCCTTATCCTCTCCCTAACATCATCACCAGGAAGTGCCAGTTCTCCAAAGTTTCTGACAAATTGATAGAAAAAAGAAATTATTGATTACTAATAAAGATTCATATTGGTAATTGTATTTATTTTTGGTAAGCTGTTCATATATCTTTTCCCATTTTTAATTGTATTATTTGTATTTTCAATACTGGTTTATAAGTATTACTTACATATTCTGTATATTAATTTTATATTATGTTAAATATTTTTTCTCAGAATGTCACTTGTATCTTAATTTTATGCTTGGTGGCTTTTGTAAAATAGAAGTTTTTAATTTTTATCAATCCTTTCCTTTATATCTTCTGAGTTTTATGTCTTTGTGAAGAAGGCTTTGTAACATCAAAATTATAAAAAACATTATCTTCTATTTTTCTAATACTTTGTTCTAATAGTTATGTTTATTTTTCACTCTAAGATATCTGGCCTTTATTTTTTATGTGTGTAGGGATGTGTTCTAAGTTAATTTTTAATATAAATCAACTTTTCTAAAATTATTTTTAAAATGATAATTTTTAAAACTTTAAAAATAATTTATTAAGTCCATCTATTCAACAGTGATTTGAAATTACATATTCCACATGAAATATATACATGAAGTCTGTGAAATATATACGTCTGTGGATTTCCTACTCAGAATAGAGAATAGAGAATAAACTAATAGGTTTACTTGTTTATTCTTATGACAATACCTTATTGTGTTAATTACTATCATTTCATATCTTATGTCTTAATATCTGGTGAAACAATTGCTCCTTTGTCTTATTTTAAGTTACCATTTCCAGATTAATTTTAGAATTGACTTAGTCTAGATATTATCCTATTAGGTAATATGTCACAGGATACAAGTAAACATCATGAAACTCAATTATATTTCTTTATACCATCAATAATCTATCAGAAACCAAAATTCAAAGCACAAACTGTTTATAATCACTCTAAAAAATGTCTGAAATAATACTGACAATACCAAACGCTAGAGACCATGTAGAGAAACTGGATCACTCACACACTGTTTGAGGGAACGGAAAATAGTCCAGCTGGTCTAGAAAACACTTTGGCACTTTCTTTCAAAGTTAAACATTCATTTACCGTACGACCCAGCAATGCTGCCCTAGAGTGTTTACCCAAAAGAATTGAAAATGTACGTTCGCACTAAAATCTACACACAACTATTCATAGCAGCTTTATTAGTAATAGCCCAAAACTGGAAACAATCCAAATGTCCTTCAAGAGGTGAATGGTTAAACAAACTCTGGTACATCACACAAGGGAATACTAGTCAGCAATAAAAAGAAACAAATTGTTGGATGAATATGTCTCAAAAGCATCATGCTGGATTTTAAAAAATTCAGTCTCAAAAGGTTGCATACCCTATGATTCCATTTATATAACATCCTCAAAACAAGAAAATTATAGAGGTTGAGAATAGATCAGTGTTAGTCTGGTTGAAAGAAAAGACATGACCATAGAGGGGTAGCATGAGGGATTTCCTAATCAGTGAAGGAATGGTCCCGTATCTTGACTGTGGCGGTGGTTATACATATCTTTATGGATGATAAAATGTCATAGAACTTGTACATATAAACCATAGACATACAAAAAAATTAGTGCATTTAAAACCGGTGAAATCTGAGTGAGGTTTGCAGTCTAGTTAATTATATTAGATCAATGTCAATTTTCCAGTTTTAATAATGCATTATACTTAAGTAAGATGTTACTATCGAGGAAAGCCGAGTAGTGGATACGTTAGATCTCACTGCACTCTTTTGAAACTTCTTGGGAGTCTATAATTATTTCAAAATAAAAATCAAAATATGTACATAAATGGAATCACACTACAAGTATTTTTCTGTAACTTTTTTGTCCTATCAAGACTGTGAGTTTCATCCAGGGGATTACCTATAGCTCTTATTTATTCACTTCCATTGTTGTGTAGTAGTCCATCATATTAAAATATATATATAAGTAATAAGTGATGGACTACTACACTTAGTACACTTCATACGCTTAGTACTATGCTGATGTACACTCAGGATGTTCCCAGTCTATTTTGTTGTTGTTGTCATTTTGTTTTGCTGTTCACAACAACAATGCTATGAACAATCTGGTCCACATAGGAGATCATTTCTCTGGGGTACATACCTAGGAGGGGAAGTACTGGGTCATACAGGACGGACATTTTAAAATTCACTCTCCAAAGTAGTTATATCGATTTGTACCACCACAAAGCACGTATAAGCAATCCTTTTCAATGTGTGGTATTGTCCATCTTATAAATCTTGCAGATTTAATGATGGGGATCAGTACCTCACTGTTGTTCGCTTTTGCATTGCCTTTATTATGAGGAGTGTTTCCAATATTTAGTGGTTGCCTCTGCCTGCCTCTTCAGTCTCACTCCCCTACCAGTCTACCTCTTTGCTAATTACACTCCAGAAACCCTGGCCTTCTTTTATCTTCTCATTTAAGCCTAGTGGCTTCCTGCCTCATGGTCTTTTCACTCGCTGTTCCCTCTACTTAACCCATATGCTAGGAATAGTCTGCCCTCAGGTAGTCAAATAATTAGACTCTTCCTGTCCTTCTGGTCTCACTTTACCTCCTCAGAGGGGCCTTTTCTCACTAGCTTCATATCACCCTTTTAAATTTTTGAAATATGTTTTATTACTCTCCGAAACAGTCAAAGGAATTTTGATCATTTTATGTTTAACAACTTGTTATCTCTCTCCCCTTCTAGAATAACATATTCACCTTGGGAGGAGTGACCTTATAAGTCTTGTTTATCACGGTCTCCCCTATACCTAGAATAGTGAAGAGCTAACAGCATGTTGTTGGAAAAATTATGAAACTTGGAGCAGCTTGTTATGTTGGATGAATGGAGTGTGCAAGACCTTGTGAGCCGTATTAAAGAGAATAAATTTATTTTTGAATTGGGTGGTAACCTTAAAGGAATATAGAAAGGGCATACACAATTCTATTTATATAATTATATTTATGTGATTCTCCTGCACAAGCCATAAACACTAAGCTTCTCATTGCAGGCCTGCTCTCCCCTAGATTTTTGGGCCTCTAGAGAAGTTGTACAATAGCCATTGTGAGATGTTCCATCATTCCACTAATGATTTGGGGCCTCTGCCTCTGCGATTCTATTTCATCTTCTTTGTTGAGCTACTTCTAAGAAAAGATATCCAAAATAAAATCTTTCAGAATTCTTGCTTGTATCTTCTGTTCTAATTTGACAGTTTAGCAAGGTATCAAACAACAAGCTAAAATTATTTTAATAGGAAATCAAAACTGAAATTATAGAACGTGGAATCAAATAAAAAGACAATGCTAAATTGTTGAGATGCTCTTAAAGACTATAAAACAGGAAAGACAGAATACATGATCAAACTATTCAATTCAATATAGTAAAAGAATAACAGTAAATAACAGAAGTAGAAACACAAAGACAAAAACATGAACTATTAAAATAAGAAAAAAGAAGAAGAAAATAGAACATGATAATACTGTGAGTTGAATTTTTGAAAAGTCAAAGAGAGAGAGACAGAGAAGGTCTGATCAAATAAAAAGAGAAAAACACTAAGGAGTATTGAGATAAGCAAAGAGTTTTCTAACTACCAACATAAATGTTTTTAAATTTCTTAACACAAATGAGCAAATTGATTTTAAAAATTATATAAATTTTAACATCAAAACCTAAAAAATTGTACAGACCACATTCTCTAATGACTATGCTATAAACTTGATTATATATTTATATATCTAAATATAAAACTGCATAGAAATTTTAAAACATTATTTTAAATAACTCACCTAAAACTATATGCTACTTTATATCAATTAATTTAAAATCTAGATGACAAGTACAGAGTTTCTAAAAAAGAAAAGTTTCTGAAAATCCTTAGAAAGAACTGAGCTCAAAAATGTCAGACTAGTCAGCAGTGTCAGAAGCTTTAAATTTCTTGTCACAGTCCCAGACCTGCAGAATTTGGCATCCTTATGAGATGATAAAAAGGAAATTCCTTTGTGTACTTCAAAGTGACTCTCTTACTTATAAGGATTCAGTTTATAAACATCTAATACCTTTTAATCTTTCTTGGCCAGTGATATGAGTCCTTCTCATCTCCTTGATTTTTCTATGTTGGGGGAAAACTCTTCTTCCCCATTTCTCATATTTCCTCATTTTTGCATAACCGAGTAGTTAAGTCTGTATGATTTTTGAGTTTAGGGTTATGAATCCCATTTGCCCACAGATAAAAACCACTATCTCCGATATCACTTTTATCAGTAATAAAAGTAATATTTTGGTTGTTTATATCCCTTTTTTTTTGTTTCATTTTTAATAGGTGCAGAACTTGAATAAAGGAGAGAGATGTTTAATGCTCTTTTTCAGTCCTCAACTAGTACTCCAACTATAGAAGCAATAAAGGAAGAATGGGCAGTGCCATTCTGTCTTAAGGAGGCAATTGCATCCAGTTGGGTTGGAAAAGGCCAGTTCACCGGGCTTCTAACCACACACAACCCACCCAAGAGTAAAGAGAGCGGAAGTGAATCTGGACACACTGTTGCATAACAGAATAAATTTCTGTTTATTTAAGCCACTTGATTTTTGGGACTCTATGTTTCAGAAGCTACATCTTAGTCCTAACAAACGTGCCCCATGAATTAAATTATTTTTTAGTGATAATTACAACTTGATAAAGATGCAGAGAATTACCAGAATTCTTTGTAGAAAGCCAAGAAGGCAATTGTGTACATTATTTCATGATGGGTTTGTGAAAAAAGTATTTGATTATATTTACATTTGCTTTTAAAAGAATGTGAAAAAAAAAAAAGCAAATGTTGAAAAACGGTGCACCATGCAAGGGGAAAGATAGTCCAGCAAATAGTATGCTACGCCACTTCTTTAAAGAAGACAATGAGAAAGCACTTTATCAATTGAAAAGTTCCATTTTGGAAATTAGTTAGCACTTCCCAATGTCTGCTTTGCTCATCTTATGAACAGTTCTATTATATATACACAGAGAGCCAATATGAAAAGCACACTCTTATGTTAATTACTTAATTAACTAATCGAGGCAAAATTAAGCCACTAAATTCACACGGTATTAGTTTTTTTTGATTTGGTCTCAGAGATACTACTCTTCTTTATAATTTAGCATTTCTGTAGGCTTTCCCACCATTTTGACATTTGATATGAACCACTGCACTTCTTACAATGCATGAATTCAGATATCATGAAGAATTTGAGGTCTCTCATAATTCCATAGGTCTTATTTCTAGAGAATTTTGTCAAACTTCATTCTAATGAAGAGTGAAGAGCTGAAGGAAGAGCTCAATAAACAATAATATCACCCAGGAAGTAATATTTGGCCCCTCAAATAAAAGTACTCACCCCTTCCTTTTTTGGCAACTGATCACATGACAAAGAGAGGAGAAAGGAGTAGAAAGTGTTGAGTGCCTAGGGATATGAGGAAAACCTCCTTTGAAGGTTGGAAATTTAAATGCTAAAGAAATAGGTGTTCCCTTTTCCTTCTTGGGGCCATTGAGTGTGGCAGCACCACTGATGATTCCACTCCAAATGTCAAGGACAAAATGGTGGGCACGGGATCATAGCCTAACTAGACACAAGAACTTCTGAGGCAACCCCCACTATCCTTTCGTGTGTCTCCTTAGAAGTGTGGAGGAGATCTGAACAGTTTCCACGGACCATGTTCCAGGGTGAAGATGGCTAAGTGTGAGAGTTGGGATGCCTCATTTCATAATAATTATATAATAATTATTATAATATATTATAATATATATAATTATATATATTACATATTTACATAATAATATATTATTATGCTTATTTCTTAGAGAGTTACCACAGAAAGGGAACAGAGGCAGAGATTGTCCAAACCAGGCATCTGATGGTGGCAGCTAAATCCCAGAGCAGCAGCAGCTCTAGTCATATAAGAGATGGGGATTGAGTCAACAAAGGAAAATGACCAAATTCTCCAGGAGGCATTATGGGACACTATCTAACTTCATGATGTCAAGGGACAGAATTATACTTTCGATGGACATTTCTCATTGGTAACCACTGCTGTTGTAACTCATGATCTTTAATCACATAGTAGCCAATGTACTGTGATGCCTTCTGGGAATTTGACTCAAAACTGTTTTAAACTGGCAAATGATTGAATTACAGGCTCACACTGACTTGAAGAATAACTGGATTGATCTGAGAGTTTCCCAGAATTGGTGAGTTTGAATTGGCTGCTAATAGAGTAGCAGCCACAGCTTATATCCCTTTTGATGCTACCTATATATCTTGAGCTGAGATAATGAAATATATGCCACTCCTCAGAAGAGGAAGTGTTAGTGAAAGATTCTAGACTTTGCAGATGAGAAGATATGAGTGTAAATGCATCCTCTGCCGCTGAGCTGGCTGAGTACACTTGGGCAAGCGTTTTCCCTTCTCCAACATTCACTAGCTTTCCTTTATGTTAGAATGAGGATAATAAAGTACCAGACAGTATTAGTGTGAGGATGGATGTATGACTTAGATGCCAGTGTCTACTGAAGTCCTTTGAATAATTGAATTTCATCATAATTGATCCCACATCCTTTGAAAAATCCTCCACAAGAGTTCTGGGAATTCCTGAGATTTTGCATTTCTCCCAGTCACTTTCACCTTTAATTTCTATCTTCTGCTAAAGTCAATTTTTGCTGTGTGTCTTACAGCTTGTTAATTACATATCTCAACTATATTGCCTTTTCCACAGGACTTTTTCTGGCCCTATACAGATGTCATTCTATATAGCTCCACATCTCTAAATAGCCCATATTTTATTGGAATTAATTATTTAACGAGTGGACTTGTTCACTTTGGTTTCCCCAGTACTTAAAATTGGGTCTAGAAATAGTAGACTTAAGGTAAATGTTGGTTTGTTGAAGGATGAATGAATATCATTATAGTAAAAACATAGAAGGCACTCTAAATGAGGAAAGTCACTATGGAACAAGAAATTAGGTAAAGAAAAGTGTGCTTGATAATTTTTCACACCTTATAAGTATATTGAGTATTATTTACTTTTGTACTCATTGTCACCACTAGATTGTGGGCTCCCTGGGAAGAGGGACTATTTATTACTCATGTAATATACTCAGTGACTGGAAACATACTTGACCCTGGAGATTATAATAAATTTTTGTCTCCTTAACTGTCAGTGAGTACCCACTGCCCACTGAAAATTACCAAAATAATCACACAGTCAATTCGATGCTGTTCCTGTCTTGTCAAGAGCAGGATTCACACTGATTTTTAGTAAGACATCCATTGCATAAAGTGAGGCCCACCTATGTGCCTCTGTTTAAAGTTCACTGAGTCATTTCTGTTTCCGATTTTTAAATGCTTTTAAAGAGCAACACTGCTTCCATGGTTTGGAGTATGCTTTCTTTGCTCATGAAGTTCTACCTAAAGAAGACCATGATCAGGTTTCATTCTGCTACAAATAGCACATGATTTGTAAAAACAATAGTACTGTAACAATGTGAAAATGTCTTGTCAGGTCTTTGGGAGGAAACTCTATATCCCAGGTTAATAACAAAGACACTCGAAATGCAACTAGTCCATGGTTCTTCTGTACACAGCAGCCTCTCAGAGAGAGAAAACAAAAAACCTGGAAGCTCAACCCTCAAAAGCCAGCTACCCAGACAACTCACAGAGATGATGAATGAGCTGTTGAGGAGATGAATAATCAGTAACTCTGCCATCATATTCAATACTTTATTTTGATCAAATAAATGTCATTATAGAGATCCTTCATTTGAGAATCATTGAGTTGGAGAGGATCTTAGAGATGTTATTAATAAGAAAAGGTAATATTCATTCAATATTATCTAGGGGCTTGGCAATTTATATGGATCACCATATATAGTCCTCACAATAACCTTATGAGATAGTTTAATTGGTCCCATTGTTACAGATAGGGTCACTGACGCAAAGAGAGGAGAAGTAAGTAGCTCAGAGTCTCATAACTATAAAATAGCAGAACAAGGATTTGAATCTAGACAGTACAGTTCCCGAACCTGTGCTCTACACTATAGTTAATCCCTTTACCATAGATATGAAGACAACAAGGTAAGCATAGCTACAATTTGTTGAATCCTTAACATGAGTCTCTATATAAACAGCACCCATTCGGTATGTTGTTTATGTCCCAAAATAACACTATAAATCTGAATCTAACCACCTGGGAGGGGAATAACTATGAAAACTAAGTCAGTTAAACCCAAAGAATCTCAGAAATGTTTAAAATTAGTGTTACTATGTACTATGGAAAATTTAGATAAGATCTGGAGCTTAAATGCGAGTTTAATCCCCATACTCCCTCTCAAACACCATGAAGAAGCAGCTAGCTCTTTTTCCCCTATTCCTGTAAGTGATAAGAATTTATTCTTTGAAGAAATGAAAACTGGTTTTGAAAGCAGAGTCACAATGTCTGGTAGATGTTGAGGGTGAGATACTGAAAATGTGGATTACATGGAAGCCTGCAGAGTAAATGGGGCAAATTCAAGTGCCATTCTTTATTTTCAAACACCAGCAGAATAGAGGGTACAAGGTGGTTTCACTCACATTCTGGACCTTCCTTTCCCACGTTGGCTTGAAGGTTGAACTTAGCTTGACCCTTCTCTCTCTTCACGTAGTCTCAGGACTTCTCCACGTGGTCTATCACATAGAATATATTCAGGAATTTGAGATACTGAGGCAGAAGCTTGAAGTCCTCTTAAATGCTGGGTGTAGACTGGCAAAACATCACTTCCCCATGCTTCATTAGTCAAAGCAATCACAGGTCAGTCCTGGTTCAAGAGGAGAAAAAGAGACCCCATCTCTCCAAGGGAGGAGTATCACAAAATCTGTGGCCATCTTTAATCATCTATAGTCCACTCTCTGATCAGAATCATTTGCATTCCTTCTAAATCCAAAATATATTCTCTTCCTTCCAAGACTTACTAAGTAGCATCCCCTTACAGCATTAGCTCAAAGTCTAAGATGTTGTATACATATTGTAACCAAGAATGGTGAGGCTCTTCAGGTATGGTTCCTTGAGTACAGTTCCTCTCAATATAAAGACTTAGGAACCAAACAAAGTCATATGGCCCCTGCACACCCAAAATACAATGCTGGAACAGAGACAGGACAACTACCATAGACATTCCTGTTTAAAAAGAGGGAGAATGAGAGGCATGTTGCAGTCACCAGTATAGAGAAATTTTGAAAACTAACTGACACATGTTGCAGTTCCTATATTCCATCCTGAGCTAAATACTCAACTACCATGATACAGAATCAATAGGTAACATTTACAATTATTCAGCGAAGTATAAACATATTATTTAGAGTTTTGGAGATAAATAACAGAAATGATGGCTTTAAAAGCTAAAAGTAGGTACTTCTAGAGAGAGGATTTGTGGGTAGAGAGAGATGGACAAAGCCCCTGCTATATTTCACTTACAGCCTTTTTAATAATAATAATTTTCATTATGCACATGAATTGATTGACAAAAATAAAAATTAATTTCAAAAGAGTAGTTTCTCTCCATTATTTTTCAAGTATAGTGAAAATTATACTTCACCAGTCTAAAATGTAGCTTAATAAATTTGGCAATTTGTTATTATTATGAAATAAGTAACAAAACAATTCACCAGGTGTCAGCCCTGATGGCCTACTGGTTCAAGTACAGCATGCTCCGCTTCACCGGCCCTGGTTCAGATCCTGGGTGTGGAACCACACCACTCGTCTGTCAATAACCATGCTATGGAGGCAGCTCACATAGAAGAACTAGAAGCACTTACAACTACACACACAACTATGGACTGGGGCATTGGGGAGGGGAGAAAAAAGGAGGAAGATTGGGACAGATGTTGGTGTAGGGCGAATATTCCCCTGCAAAAAAATAAATAAAATAATAATAAGAATAAAACAACAAAAAAAATTCACCAGGAACCTCTCTCTATCTCTGCCTCATGATAAGCTCAGTAGGTTAAAAAAAAAATTGGAGAAGCCAATACTATAGTAATAAAATGACCGAGACCATAAGTGCACATTTCCCCTTTTTTTAACCAACATTTTTCACACTTCAAAAGTGTGCTGAAATACATGCCAATTTTAAAATTGAATTCCTTAATAATACCCTTGGTAATATTAGTATGGTGCTGTGCTTATGATAAATGACTTTCCTATACATATTTTTTTTCATCCTCACAACATCTGTGTTTTTCATTGTTCACTTTCATTGAACAGGTATTATTATTATCTTCATTTTAAAAAGGAAAGAAATAAAATTTAGATGAGCTAAGTACATCTTCTAAGGTCATATGGTTATTTAGTATCAGAACTGGTTTTCCTGTTCCAAATCCTGGCCCCTTTCATCACACGTGGTACTAGTCTGTCAAACCTTTAAAAGACCATATCCAGAGTGGGGGAGGGAAACAGTACTGTGAATGTTCATCTGGATCTGGAAAGTAGCATCAAATACGGGCATTTCACAAGAATGAGTATAGTCCTGACGTGTATAGTAGTAGTAGTATTTCTAGTAGTAGTATTTGCTATTTCTACATCAAGAAGAAAACAATGTCTTTCTTACTGCACACAATGGACAGAAAAGGATTCTAATTCTCAGTAATTTCACTGAGAGTCTTGAAAATCTCCCTCTGTTAAGGCAGGAACATTATCCAGAACACTTCCTCTGGACAGTGCCAAACCATATGTAATTCAAACTTGGCCAAGTTGCAAACTGCCAACAATTCAAAGCCTGCTTTGAGGAAACTCTTACATAATTTTTAATAGGAATGAAAATGTTGGACCCATATGGAGAAGCTTCAGAGACACAATTCACAACACGGGAGACTCAACTGCTCCTCTTGAATGGACTGACAATTCCACATTTACTCTTTGAACAGCCTCAGCCCATGGGCCTGCAACTTTGGCTTTGAGGAACGGGGTTGCCATCTTGTGTAGTTGGTGAATCATTGGGAGACGTAGGTTCTAAGCTCAGCCATGAGTTATCTGTGTGATCAGGAGCATATTGTGCCTCTGGGTCTTAGCACTCTCATCTGGGGATTGATTAAACGGTCATTTTCCAAAGTGTAGTGCCGATACCATCAATGGCACACAAACCAGTCCTAGGACACAGTTGAAATTTTAAATTGTGATATTTAGTTATTTTAACATGGATTAGAATAAAAACAAAACATCTTATCTGCTCTGAGATTTCACAGATACTATTGATTGGGATGAAACTGGGTAATTAAATTGTTGAAGTTAGTCAAATTACAGGAAAAAAAACAACTATATGAGAATACAAGGAGCATATATAAATGTAAAATTCTTAGAGGTGAGGAATAAAATGGGAAACATTAGACCAGAAGAATCCTTTCTGTTTGAAAAATGTTATAATTTTTTTCCTTAAAAGACAAGAAAATCAACAACAAAACAAGTAAATCTTTTCTACATTAATGAAAACACTAATAACATCTACAGTTTATAATAACACTGCTAGGAAGGAACTATTATTTTCCTTACTTAATAAATAAATAGCAGTTCAGAAAGATTGAATAATTCGTCGAGAACCACACAACTCATATGCAGCAGTGCCAGGATGCAAAGCAGGTTCTGGATAGCTGCAAAGCCCGTGGAATTCCACAGGCTGTGGTAGAACATGATGGATAAGAGTTGGACAGTTGGGACTTGAATTGGCATCTTGGATCCACCATTTTCTAGTTGTGAGACTTTAAGCATGTTGCTAAACCTTCCTGTTCCTTGGTTTGATGTTTGTAAAAGAAGATTAATAAATAATAATAATAATAATAATAATAAAATGAGGCGATGTTGGTCAAAGAGTACAAAGTTTCAGTTATACGGGATTAATAGGTTCTGGAGATTGAATGGACAGCATGGTGACCATAGTTAATAATACTATATTGTATAGTTGAAATTTGCTAAAGGAGTAGATCTTAAGTGTTCTCACCACATGTTACAAAATGGTAACTATGTGAAGTGATGGATATGTTAATTAGCTTGATTATAGTAATTATTTCACAATGTATACATATATCAAAATATCACATTGTAAATCTTAAAAAAAACTAATATCTTGGGACTTCCCCAGTATGGAAACCAAAAATCAATTAATTATTTATATTGTGTTCATAGGGTTCTTATAAATATGAAATAAGATATCCAGGGTGAGCATTTAGCACATCACCTGATGCATAATAAGCTCTTGTTAGTTTCCAAGCCATTGTTGCTGTTATTGACATGCTCTCTTTATCATTGAACTGCAAAATAACACTCTTGGTAATAATTGCATGGTGCTGTGCCTTCTATGGATGATTTTCCTATATATATTTCTATTTGTATTGAAAGCCTTCCCTTGCCTTTTAAGCATCCAACTTTACGTGTCTCATTTCCTCCTGGATCACTTTGTGTTTCACATTGCTTTTTGGATCATAACATGCTTCCAAAACTTCAAATGTCATGTTTCTTAGGCTTGCTGTTTCCCTCTTTTTCTCCCTCATTTCCAGGTGTAGCAGAATTCTGACAGATGATACCATGAATAGCAGTCATGTGTTGTATGTCATTTCTGCACCAGTGCCTTACATACAATATCTCAGACAACTCTACAATAACACTTGGTGTGGTTGTCTTCATTACTACTTAGAGACAAGGAATTTGGGGTGTAGAAAGGTTAAGTGACTTGTCCACTATTACAGAAGGAATGTGGTAGGGCCAGGATTCACACCCACTTGCACATGGCTCCACAATGCATAACCTCCATCAGCATAACGGATTGCCCACTTATGACTCACTATGATCTGATATTCTGGTGGTCTTGGACTTTCCAAGGGTTAACTTAGGGGCTGTCAAGTTTGTTTGCAGAGGACTCCCATAACACCTCTGTCCTTTTACCAAGGACATTGTTAGTTTGGATCTCCAGAAACACTTTCCTTCTTAAAAACTAAATTTGGCAAAGCATTCTCCTAGGATATCATCTGGGCAGAAGATGTTTTGTGTTTGCTTTGTTCAAAGCGGTTTCTTATTCCAGATAAGTACACATTCCCTTTGGTTAGTTTTTTGTTTTGTTTTGTTTTTCTAATTGGGACTTGATGGCTGGTATTGTTTGGTTATTTTTGGGTTTTCATGATGATCATAAATTGTCAGCAAGGACCTCCAAACCTCTCTGAGTCTTGATCTACAATACTCTTCTCAGTCAAATCCACAAATTTTGGAGGAGGATTCACTTTAGTAGGGACCAAGACTCCCAATATTCCTTACAGTTTTGAGGCTGTCAAAGAAACCTGCAACGTTGGAGTAGCACCAATTCCTGCCACAAAATATCTTAGCTGATAACGAGTTTTCCTATGATTCAGCTCAGTGAAGAAAACTTCCAGGAAGAGAATTCTGAATTATATTTCTGTTTCTATTATGGGTTTGCTGGTAAGTAAGGATTCTCAGCTTGCAAAAAGGTGTTATTCAGGCCAATGGCACTGAACACCATTTTAACTTACATTGGCTGCCTTTTTTTTTTTTTCCACTAATTTTTTTTTTTTTGATGAGGAAGATCAGCCCTGAGCTAACATCTATGCCAATCCTCCTCTTTTTTTTTGCTGAGGAAGACTGGCTCTGAGCTAACATCTATTGCCAATCCTTCTCATTTTTTTTTCCCCCAAAGCCCCAGTAGACAGTTGTACGTCATAGTTGCACATCCTTCTAGTTGCTGTATGTGGGACGCGGCCTCAGCATGGCCGGAGAAGCGGTGCGTCTTGGCTGCCATTTTGAAAGGTTTTCCTCCTTAAGAGTTTTGGCCCTAAAAGATCAATTGTTATTACAATTAACGCATATGAACTACTATATTTTACAGCAAAAGAAATACCACTAAGCAGCATCCACCTGAGAGCTTAGCACTTTTTATTTCTCTCTCTCTTTTGCTGCTTTTGAATTTCTCTCAGGTCCCTCATTTATAAGTAAACATGCAATGATATTTGCAAAGGGGAACGGGAAATATAATAGAATTGAAATTGAAGTACAGGTACAGGAAAAGAGCAGACAGGGAAGGATTTGGAAGAGTTATCACCTATGTGCCTGGCATTGTTTTGAATCCTTGTGTGGATTCAATATGTGACATTATTTAGTCCTCACATTAACTTCATTTCTATTTATCTTTATCTGTATCTATCTTTCCATCAATCCACCAGACCCTCCTATCTGTCCACAAGCACAGAGTGAAACCTGAGATAAGGTTTAGCTAACACAAATGTCGATCCTTACTGGGTGTGAACCTTTGGGTGATTTTATTCTTATTTTCCCTTTGTACAGTTTCTTTCTGTATGAATGTTTTTAATTAAAAATCCATTGTTTTCAAAGTTTTTATTCTTAAAATAAATAATAATCTGGGATCTCCAGAAGCAGACTCTGAGACAGTTTAGTGTGCAAGGAGTACCCTTGGGGACAACACTGGTGGAGGGGGCAGGAAAAGCAGAACTGGGTGGAGTGAGCAAGTAAACTGTGATACACCCCAGGGAGCCGCAGCTGACCCGCAAGATGCTCTGGAGCAGAAATGGCCATCAAAGTTGTCTCACATGGGGCTAAAATGACCAGCCCTTTTTATCCTTGCCAGTCGATTGGATATGGTTGGCCCCAGGAAGTTGTGTGATCTTGAGCGAGATGGCTTTCTGAAGCTGTGGCCATCCTCGGCATTCCTCATAGCTGGGGCAAAAGTCCTTCCCTGAAGGGAGATCTGTTAGCACCAGGGCCTGCTTTATGGGCGTGTGATCTTTGCAGTGGCTCAGGGCCCTGTACTTAGAGGGGCCTATGTTTGATTCAGTGCTCTGCTGTTGCTGTTCTGATAGTCTTTTTGTTTTTTTGTGTGTGTGTGTGTGTGTGTGAGGAAGATTAACCCTGAGCTAACGTCTGTTGCCAATCCTCCTCTTTTTGCTGAGGAAGATTTGCCCTGGGCTAACAGCTGTGCCTATCTTTCTCTATTTTGTACACGAGCCGCCGCCACAGCATGGCTTGACAAGCAGCGCTTAGGTCCACACCCAGGATCCGAAACTGCGAACCCCGGGCCACCTGAGTGGAGCACACAAACTTAACCACTATGCCACCAGGCTGGCCCTCTGATATTCTTAATTATGTAAAAATGAGTCCCTCATTTTCATTTTGCACTGAGGCTTATAAATTAGGTAATGGCTCCTGGGTGGCGCATCTATATATCTACTGCAGGTTCTACTGCATGTGATTCTGATGTAACCTGATAGGGTAGCCCAGCCATCAAAGATGCACTTCCAGAGTGAAACAGGGTTAGTGGGTGCTACCCTACAGCTGCACTGATGCAGAATAAAAACCTTGAGATCCTCTGAAATAGAATTAAACTTCCACACAATTTAGCTAGTTAGGTCTAAGTAGATGTAATTAGAGGTTACTCAATGAAATTAGGTAACTGAGTCAAAATAAAGTATAATGAAATTTTTTTTTCTCCTTTTTGTTGCAACTTTTTTGTATGTTTTATTGTGATGGTGAGTGTTGAGTAGATTCAGAGCTGATTTGTTTGTACTACCCCTTTCTATCTTCTTTATCCCTTAGCTTATTGTTAACAGAAGCAGAAACGGAATAGATTACCAGGACTGGAGGCTCTCCAATTTCAGCCCTTTATTTTTAAGCGAAGAAAATGAGGCCCTAGAAGAACATTGCCCAAGGTCACACAGCTGCTCAGGGACAACCCATGATCTAGAATTCAATTCTCTTGATTTTAAATAAGGTATTTTTTTCCACTATATTTGAGATATAATTTCTTCAGTATGTTACAACACCAGTGATTCTGACATTAATTCTCTTATGGGAGGCATTTCAGTCCATGCTTACTTTCTCAGTAGCCTGGGAAATTTCTAATAAATCGACTCTAAATTAAAATCTGTATACCAAAAGTGGGACAGCAGATTTATGAGGTGACTCTCCAAGCTGCAAATGCTGTCATTTTCTCTATTAAGTTAGAGATGGCAGTTGCTGCACCTGGAAAGTTTCATTCCAAATGGTTGCAGTGAATTCACTTCAAGATGCTACCTGTTCCTCTTTGTATGAGCAGAGAGATGTCAAAACAGGAAGTCCAATTATAATGGGGCCACAGAATCAGCCTGAGGCACTATTTGCACATCTGGCAACTTTGAATATAACATCCCTAAAGATGAGAACCTTCATAAAAATTTAGAGGGCAAAAACTGTGATTTTGCCTTCATAGACAAACTGTGTTGATGGGAGGCTGATGGTTTGAAAGCAAGCCAGCATGCAAAATTATGCCAAATATCATTGCTATCGGGGTTGGTTAGAAAATGAAGTATTCAGGCCAATGATTCTTTCCTGAAAGCTAAACAAATCTGGAAGAACAGAATACGATCTTGGGTGGAAGCCAGATGTGGTCACAGTTTGAGGTAGCCCATAAGAAGTTGGAATAAACTGTCTCTAGCATTTCAAATCACCAGCAATCTCAGGTGATGTTGATATATTGTTTTCCTGGTGTCTTAAACTTGTTTTACTTAAGCATTTTGCCTTCAGTCCTTCTTCAGCTATACATGTTTGCCTCCATCTTCAATTAGGAAAATAAATAAATAAATAAAACTAACTCCTGCCTATGTGTAGCATTATTGCAAAATAAGAAATAATTGCATTGATGAATTTGAGTGGGCATTTCTTGGTCACCTCGGCTTTGTCTTTTCCATCCTTTTACTTTTGAGAATAAATGCCACCCAATTTTAGCCAATATGTTTAAGATGGGTTAAATCTACTTCCAGAAGTGAGGCCCCATTGGCCTGAATCAATCAGCACATCATCTGGCCGTGCCTCTGGTCACAATAATTGATTCAGACTTGGGTTCATAGTCAAGTTAGAGCCTCTGACACACTGTGGTTTCTGCAAGGAAGCAGTTCTCTCCTTCCTTCTGGTCCTGGTAGTGAAAGAGTACAAGGATTAGAGCCATTTTCCCACCATTAGAAGAGCCAGGCTGACAAAGAAGCCAATATAAAAGAGGGCAGAGATGATAAAATAAGCACTGATGACCTAGCTTGAGCTATCTACATGAAGCCATACCTCTGCATTTTTCAGTTATTTGATCCCCAAAATTCCCTTTACCAATTTAGCCAATTTAAGTATTTGTTTGTCCTTCATAGCATAAAAAGTAGGGGACATTAAATCATCCATCACCCTTTGGATCTTTTAGGTGAACCCAACGTACCCACCAAAGCACCCCACTAGGGATTCAGAATATCGTAGCCTCAGGACTTGACCCCACCTCTAGATACTTGTCAGACTTTGCCTACCTAGCTTTTTCATACTGCTGTTCTTTGTTCTACCTCCTTGTACATCTCTCCAATTCAATTTTCTTGATTCTTTACCACAGAGTTCAATACTTACCCCAGAAATCCCTAGCTGTGGTGATTCATTTGCGCTTGTCTCTCCTGGCAAGCCTGGATGACACGGAGCAATATCCTTTGAGTACAGGGTCAATGTGGAGACTTTGATGCCACACTACATGGCTGGGAGTAAGAGGTCCCCACAATTCCTACTTCTGCCCAATGAGACCTGAGAAAGTTGGATACATCTGTCCCCAAAACTCCCTAAAAAAGAAAGAATTAGATTGCATTGATGGATGTGTCCCTATGGTCAGGGCTTAGTCCTGGAAAGGACGTGGTGAGGAGAGAATATATTTCTCCCCAGTAAAAAGAAGTGATGAGCAAGGTGGGAAGTGGAGCCTAGTTTGAGCAAAAAACATAGAGATGCTTCTGTGATTTTTTTAATTGCATCATCTTTCCCCAAAAAGAGAGGCTCTTAGCTTAGGAATCTTGACTAACATAATAGCAATAATTTCAAAATTTGTGATACTTTAAGTTGTTTGAAGTGGGAGGAAGACGCCTCAGTTCTCTCTACCTTGCTCTCTGGAAAACAAAATAGTGAGGCAGCCTAACATAGGAAATCAATAGGCTACTCATTCTGTTGACTGACGTAGAATCCTTGCCTTAGAAACCAGGAAGGGCCCTCAGAGGCAGACACACCTTCAAAATCTTAACAAATGAGGCAGCTGAGGCTCAGGAGCCCCCCTACACTTGCCTGAGATCACACTGAGACTTAGTCTAGTGCCAGAATGGAACCCAATAAGTGTCCTCCACTCAATGTTCCTGCCCTGTAAACACTAAGTTATTCATATGATGGTAACTGTCCATTTGCTAAAACTTGATTGTGCATCTGCTATCTGTAAAATACTATGCTAGTCACTCTAGATGCAAATCAGTGGGTCAGATTCATATTTTGGAGTCACCAACTTGCTTCACTTTCTCTGGCAGAATGAGGACAGCTCGTTACATTCCAGGTTAAAGGGGTGGCAATTATACAATTTTATAAGGCAGAGACACAATAACAAGAGTTTCAGAGGATCCAAATACACAGTTTGAGGAGATCTAGGACTATCCTTTAATTCCTCCAAGATGAATAAATTCTAATTTCTTACCTATAATCATAATTGATCTTCATGGATGTGTATATTGACATCAAAAGCTGCTCTTTTCTCTCTTCAGAGCAGTACTAAAGCTGATTTAGAAGCAACAGTGAGAATAAAGTTTATGGTTCAGACTTCTACAGATCTTCAATTGATTCCACCCTGAAAGTTCTTAGCTTATCAAGCAATGCTCTTACCATGTTTCATGATTTCAACAGTCTTCTATATAACAGTGATTCTCAAATATGTATCTCCATCAAAGGCCCTCCAGACCCTGATATCCAAACATATATAAGATTCATCCAGCTGGATGTCACACTGAGGGATGTCAATAATTCTAAACTCAGCAGTCCAAACCAGAACTCTTCATCTTTCTTCTACAGTTTACCATCTCTCCCCTGTGTAATTAGTGGTGTCTAGTTGCCCAAGCTAGAAATAACACATTCATCTCCAGCTTCTCCTAGTCCCTTGCCCCTACACCCAATTAGTTACTAAGTCTTATCAATTTTTTCTTAATTGTGTCACTAATTCACATCCTCATTTCAATTGTCATTGCCCTACTTGAGACCTTTATTGCTTCCTAGTTGAACTTCTATTTAACTGCCCTCCAATTCATCCACAACTTTACCACCAGAATTGCATTTCTTCAAAATAAACTAACCGTATTACTTCTCTACCTAAAAAATTTCAACACTTAATCATTGCCTAATAGATAAAGTTCAAATTCCTAAATCTGATAGTCTAGATTCTCTGTAATCAGACTCCAACTTACATCTCTAATGATGTCTGTCACTCCGCTTAAAGTACAATATTACCTGACCAAACCAAACTATTAGCCATTGTCATAAAGTAGCATAGACGTTCATGGTTATCTTTTCCAGGACTATCTTTCCCCAATTCCTTACCTGTCCAAATTTTATCCATCAACATCCATCAAAGTACACAACTGAATGTCATCTCCTCTGTCAAGGCTTTCTCTACCATCCTTCCAAATGGAACTAAGCCCAGTCTCTATTTCAGTGCAATAGCCCCTTTTCACACTTGTACTACAGCTTTCTTCACGTTATGCTTACTGGTTAATCTCCTTAATTAAAATGTGCACTCTAAGAAGGTTGGAGTCTTGTACTTTATCCTCTTTGGTACTCCTAATGCCTACCAACTTGCCCTGCGTAGAGAGTGCAATATGATAACTATTAAATAAAGGAATACATGAATGAACTCGTCAATGTTGAAAGAGAGATTTTGTAATTGGAAACATAAATGTTAGATGTACATAGATTTAGTCCAAATCTTTTGTTTAAAATTAAGGAAAATGAGGTCCAGAATGGCAGGGCCTGGTGAGAAAAGGCTCACAGTTAGCCAGGAGCAGAGAAGCTGGATTGAAGTGTGGGTGCTCTAGATCCTAGCACAGCCCTTTCCACTCAGCTGGTTTTTCTCTATAATGCTAAGTCTCCCTCCCCCCAAGTTATTCTACTCTTCAAACAACTTAATTAAGAAACCAATACTGACTTGTATTTGTCAGTGTAAAAGAGGAAAGAACATTCAGTGATATAAGCATTTGCCTAGGATTCAGGACAACTGGGTCTTAACGATCGGTTTTCAGTTCCAGGAATGGTACTAATGAACCATGTGATGCTGGAAAAAGTGTGCTAGGAGCAGAGAAGCAACATTTGCCGGACAATTTCTCACTATAAACTGAGCTTCATGAGAGAAGAGGTTTTTATGTTATTCACCTATATATCCTCAGTGCCTAGAATAATACCTAGTTGCACAGCAAGCCATCAAGGAAATATTTAGTGAATATAAGAATAAATAAATAAATAGATTATTGTATGCCACAAATTTTTCTTGGTGCTTTATGTGCATTACTTCATTTAATTTTGTGTGTGTGTGTGTGAGGAAGATCGGCCCTGAGCTAACATCTGCCAATCCTCCACCTTTTGCTAAGCAAGATTGGCCCTGGGCTAACATCCATGCCCATCTTCCGCTACTTTATATGGGACGCTGCCACAGCATGGCCTGACAAGCGGTACATCGGTGTGCGCCCGGGATCCAAACCGGCGAACCCCAGACTGCCGCAGCGGAGCACAGGCACCCAACCGCCTGTGCCACCGGGCCGGCCCCTACTTCATTTAACTTTTATAATCACCCTATAGAATCGGTCTTATTAACTCTACTTCGAAAATGAGAACTTCAAGGCTCAGAGGGTAAAGATGCTGCTGGAACGGTCAATGTTATTCAATGTTAGAGCAGGTATTAACACCCAAGTGTCTCCAACCCAAAAGGTTGTGTTATTCTTTTCCTATCTTTGAAATCAGAAGGTTGGAAAAGTTTAGTATGATCCAGCAGTCCCAGTTCTGGGTACATACCAAAGGAGATGAAATCACTATCTCAAAGTGATATCTACACTTTCACGTTCACTTCAGTAATATTCACAATAGCTAAGTCACGGACACAACCTGAATGTCCATCAACAGATGAATGGAGAAAGAAAATGTGACACACACACACACACTCACAATGGAATATTATTTAGCCATAAAAGGAAGGAAATCCTGTCATTCACAACAACATGGATGGACTTTGAGGGCATTATGCTAAGTGAAATAAGTCAGACAGAGAAAGATAAATACTGTGTGATCTCACTTATATGTGGAATATGAAAACATTGAACTCATGGAAACAGAAATAGTATGGTGGTTGCCAGGGACTGAGGGGTGGGGAAAATGAGGAGCTGTTGGTCAAAGGGTACAAACTTTCAGTTATAAAATGAATAAATTCCAGGGAACTAATGCACAGCATGGTGCCTACAGTTAACAATACTGTATTGTATACTTGAAAGCTGCTGTGAGAGTAGAGTTTTAATGTTCTCACCATAACAAGAAAACAGTAATTATGTGACATGAAGGATGTGTTAACTAACCTTATTGTAGGAAACATTTCCCAATGTATACATGTATCAAATCATCACATTTTACACCTTAAACTTACAAAATGTTCTATGTCAATTATATCTCAATAAAGCTGGGAAAAAAAAAAGCAGACACATATATAGGCATGTAGCAGCTCACAGACACATAACAAATACAGATACTCAATTGCCCTTAGGTACACTCCTCTCACTACTCAGAGACAACTGTAACACACAAAGAAGAGCATGCGGAATGATAGACAGGCAGACCCAAGCATATTTAGACCCAAAGGATTCTTAACAAAAAAGAAGAAGGTTGAAAGAGTTTGAAGTTAAGGTCAAAAGGAAACAAAAGAATTAAATATATATATACTTTTTACATAGATATATATATCTATATTCCTGAAAAGAGGAAATGCATTCATCCTTTACAGATCAAAACACAGGTAAAATTGTTCATAAAATTGTCATGATTAACATATTTAGAATTTTTAAAGATGAGGAAAATAATGAGAAATTTCTGGGAAGAATGTTAAAGGTTTTGGAAAGAATTTTTTGTACCCTTTTTCCCCCAGAAGTAACCTAAAAGTCCTTAAGAAATATTTTCAAAATAATCCAAAATTTATTATTTTTCCTTCTGGGCTTTCACATCAGTAGGACGAGATTACCACCAATGTCTAATCAAGCAATAAAAATTTTATGGTTGTAATAAATTGCAGAATGGAATATCAAGAACCAAAAATGTAAGCTCCAGAGACTAAGTATGAAGAAAAGTCAGGAAGGAAAAAGATAATGATGCCTGAAGTCATAGAGGCAGGCCTCATGGAGGACGTGGGACATGAGCCATATTATGATGGTGGATATCTGGGTGGGCTTTTTGTTCTTTCCTTTTTATCTGTCCAGTGTTCATTACCCAATTATGTTTTTCTTTTGGGAAGCTTCTCCAACTGCACCTCATCCATTTGGTTTGGATGGGGACTAACTCCAGCTAGTAACCCTAATTCATGGGATGGGCTCTGGCCTGGGGTTTGGCCAAGAAGTATTACATAGGTTTGTTCAGGGTGTGTAATAAATTTAGGCCAATAGAGTGAAACATGAGACTTTGCTAGAACATTTGAGAAAGAGAAATTCTCTTTCCAATGGAGTTGCTAATCTGGTAGGATGAAGTCTGGAGCGATTGATGATCACCTTGACAACTCATGGGAGAAACCTAGAGATGGAGACCCAAGACACAAATTCGTGACATGGTTTCGTGAGTTCTTAGATCCATTCATGCCTGAAGGAACTAGATATCCCCCTGGACTTTTCACTTGTATCACTTACAAATTCCTTTTATGGTTCACACCAGTTTGAGGTGTTTCTGTTCCTTGTAACCAAAAGAGTCCTAACTAATACAAGTATGAATGTGAATTGGATTGGGATAGGTGGAGAAAAATGATGAAGGCATTCGAAATGAACCACTGTCCGTCATGAACAAAGGCCAGGTGTAGGAGCAGGAGGTACAATATGGAGAAGACTGGAGATAATATATTGGAGCAGAACATGAGACAAATGTTTGTATTGGTCAGATAGGACCAACAGATGGAAGACTTTAAAATACATTGATGGAAGACCTTATGCTATTAATGCAGGGAATCATTGCAGATTTTTGAGCAGTAGCCACAGTGATAAGATTAATTTATATCTCTATAGCATTTTACAGCTTCCAGAGTGATTACCTATTCATTATTTTATTTAATATTCTTTTGAAGACATTATTATTATACTTATTTTAAAGATGGGAAAAATGGGATTTAGAGAGGTGATAATAAACATACATCATATCACATCGCTGCTACCTAAACTCTTCAACAGTTTTTCATTGTTCTTAGAATAAATTCAAACTCCTTACCAGAGACTACATGTTCCTACATGATCTGACCCCTCACTTCCTCTCTTGTTTTATCCTACTCCC
The DNA here is from genome assembly GCF_057802395.1 of Ceratotherium simum simum. Classification (NCBI taxonomy): domain Eukaryota; kingdom Metazoa; phylum Chordata; class Mammalia; order Perissodactyla; family Rhinocerotidae; genus Ceratotherium; species Ceratotherium simum. Next base: position 11,386,988 of record NC_141907.1, read on the forward strand.
TGCCTTTCATACTTTCCCTACCTTGCTCTCAGTGCTCTAAGACACTGTGTTGTCCTCAAAAGCACCAAGTCTTTCAGGACTTAGAGTCTTAACACATGCTGTTCCTCTGTCTGGAGGAACACATAAGTAGTGAACACATATGTAGTTTTAAACTTTGTGTAACTCCATTAAATTAAAGTAAAAAGAAGCAGTAAAATTAATTTGAGACATGTATTTTAATCCAAATATATAAAATGTTTCAACATGCTATTGATATAAAAATAATTAAATAGATTTACCTTCTCCTTTTTCCATACAAAGTAATTGAAATCTCGTGTGTATTTTATACTTACAACCATGGCAGTTTGGACTAGCCAAATTTCAAATGCTCAAATAAGAATATGTGGGTAGTGGCTACCATATTGGACAGCACAGGTTAAAATTATTTATTTGACTAAATTTAGTTTAGACTAAATGGTTTATTTCCTAGACACCAGTGTATAGACTTAGCAGGAAGACTAGAGCAAATAAAGGAATTACATTCTGTCTTCACATCTGAGTTACCATGTGAGTTAGTGCTTCAACCCCTTCAACCTCCCCATATTTATATGTCTGGCACAAAGTAAGAACTGAAGGAGGGTGAACTATTTTTATTATCATTATTATTAATAGCAGAGGCAGAATGGGGGCCCAGGTCTGCTGACTTCTAGCCAAATGCCCTTTCCAGAATCCCAGGAGGCCTCCCATGTTAGCAATATATTTATGCTAAGAATACAATGTCAGAGGTAGCCGCCAGCATTATAAAAACTTGCACACCGGGTTCCTGGTGCTGTAAGATCTGAGACGCTTCAAATCACCTGCTTGCAGAACAAAGTACAGAAAAACAAAACAATTTCATTTTCCTGGATTGACCTTTAAATCCACGCATGCTGCCTCGGCTATGTAGCCCTGGCTGCAAAGCACCCTGATGTTTTTATTAAAGATGCAAGATCTGGCTTGTGGACGGGAAGCACTGGATGTCTGTCATGGATGAAAGTCAGTATAGGGAGGCCAAGATTTTATGTGAATGTACTCCCATCAACGAAAAGACTTAATGAACTCACACTTGAACTACATTCCCACTGATGAATCAACGGAGAAAATGAAGACTAAAAATACTTAATAACTATCTTCTAGTAAACTCCTCAGAACAGACAATTGGGAAAAAAAGTGCATTTTCTTAAAACAACAACATCTTGGGGACAGCCATAGTAACCAAATCAAGCCAGATTGTTACATAGAGGAGAGAAGATAATAGTGAATGGTTAAGTACCTAATTAACTCTATTTTCTAGACATGAATCCCCAAGACACAATTGTTGTTCCTACCCACCAAATATTTTTTAAAGGTTACTTAGTCTCCCAGGAAATCTGTCCTCGTATTAATAATGCACTGAAAGTCAGAGACAGGCAAAAACGCTTATGACCCCGACGTGAAGAATCATAGGTTGCCAAAGTAAGACCCTTACCCACACCTCCTCCACAGGTAATATGCATAATCCACGCTTTCCCACTCTGAGCAGCAAACATGCAGGGGATTGGGGGTGTGGTGGGTCAGAGAGCTATTAATTATTTTCAGCAGAAAATAGTGATTGCATTTATTCCTTTATCACAACTTAGTTGTTCATTTACTGTGAACCAGGTACTAAGCTAGACCCTGAGGACAGAAAACAAATATTGTTCTGCCTTCATGGAACTTACAGTCTTGTGGAGGGGAAAATAACATTGATTAAATAATTACACAATAATAAATAAACTTAATAATTTAGATAGGTTGAACACTTTGTTCCAAAACCTGTAAGCAGTACTTAATATACACTACCTCAATTAATCTTCCTACTGGAAATGAATATCAACTTATAACTAAGGTAAGTGCTACAAAGGAGAGGAGCATGGTTATGTTAGCATATAATAAGAGGCTTTAATTTGAGAGATCAAGAAGTGACAAATGAACAGTGGCATTCTGGTAAAGGTTTAACAACCAGCTCTCCAGGGGAAAAAGTGTGATGTGTAGTGTTTGTCCATTTCCATGGTATAAATACTCCTACCATGCCTTATTTTAAACTACCAATGTGATGTCATGAAGGGGGATTTGGGAATAGATGTGCACAGTCAGCCCTCTTGGTCAGCAGATGTCATCTAGCTCCAGCATATCACTGCAATAAGCTAAAATCTATTTAGAGTAGACAGGCAGCAAGTTGAATGAGTCCCATACTCTCTTGTTGCCGATGAGTGTATGCATCTATTCTCGAACAGGCCACAGATGGAAACGGGGTGTTCTTAGAGACATTATAAGGGATCTTTCATAAATGTGGAAGGTGGTTGCAAAGTAAGAATCTGAGAACGTGAAGATCACTTCAAAAGCTGTGGAAACAGTTCAGAAACAGATCATTAGGACCGTGCCAGTGGAGATGCAAAAGAGAGGCCAGAATTAAAGCAGTTCCTATCATATTTTTCCTCTATGCAGACGTGGACTTGTGGCGAATTCTCACCAGACAATTTGATGACACAAAGATGAATATTGAAAGGATACAATAGTAGATAATTTTCTACTGACAAAAATTGGTTAAACAAATAATAAATCTATCAATCTTTTTTTGCCTTCAGGTCACTGTCTATGAAGACACATTATAATTAAAATTCTATTTATAATTTTTACTAAATAGCATTTGGATGAATCTGTACTGGGTTTCACTTATTCGTGCCAGAGAGCTCCAGCTTAAGGTCTTCGGTTTAGAGAACAACAGAGGAGAAAATCCTGTTTTCAAATGAAGGATTTGGAACAGACAGTTTTTGTTGTGACTTCCATCTAAATAATGCTTCATTTATTCATTTTTAAAAGTTTGGAATTTGTTTTTCTTAACATTGGGATTTAAATCTGCATGTGACAGCAAGAAATAAATAAAGCGAAAGACTGGAGTAAATTCAAATAGCTGAGATCCTAACTGATTTCTGTCTTCGATTTTTGCATAATGTTTAGTACACCTAGACAAAGTCAGGCTTTGTTAAGACAGAATTCTTAATGGAAACTGCTTATATGATTTTTCCCTCTCCAGGCACTATGGCTCACTTCTCTCCTTATGCTTGTATCTTTTAATTTAGATGTGATATTTTATCATATAGACAGATAGATATTTTATAAAAATGATGGGAAGTTTTTCTGAGAATTATTGAGCCCACAAACTGAAAAGAAAATTTGATACAATTTCCATTCCACAATATTAAAAATAGCTCTTGTCAACCCAGATGTCCCTCAGTAGATGAATGGATAAATAAACTGGTCCATTCAGACAATGGAATTTTATTCAGTGCTAAAAAGAAATGAGCTATTAAGCTGTGAAAAGACAGGGAGGAAACTTAAATGCATATCACTAAGTGAAAGAAGCCAATCTGAAAAGGCTACATGCTGTATGATTCCAACTCCATGACATTCTGGAAAAGGCAAAACTATGGAGACAATGAAAAGATCAGTGGTTGCCAGGGGTAGAAGGGAGAGATGAACAGGCAGTGCACAGAGGATTTTTAGGGAAGTGAAAATACGGTGTATGATATTATAATGTTGGATATACATCATTATACATTTGTCCAAAACCAATGAATGTACAACACCAAGAGTAAACCCTTAGGTAAACAATGGACTCTGGGTGATCGTGATGTGTTAATATAGGTTCATCCTTGGTAAAAAAAAAAAAAAAGTATACCACTCTGGTGAATGATGTTGATAGTGTGGGAGGCTGTGCATGTGTGGGGGCAGGGGGTATATTGGAAATCTCTGTACCTTCCTCTCACTTTTATTATAAAGCTAAAACTTCTCTAAAAAATAACGTGTTTAGAAGAAATAGCTCTAGAGCACTTACATACCTTACTCTATTAAATTCTTATGTCAGTTCTATGAAGTAAGACCTGTTATTATTCCCATTTTATAGATGAAAGATCTGAAGCTTTACTTGTCTAAAGGCACAAAACTCAGAAGTGGTTCAAGGAAGGATGTAGACTTTTCTCTGACTCCAGATCCTGGGCCTTTAGCCATGCCAGCATACGTATTTTTGTCTTCATTGCCCTCCATGTCCAATCAAACCCAAGTCCTGCTAAGTCTATCTCCTGGATAGCTCTGTTGAATCTGTTCACATTTTACCTGTCACTCAGGACTACCATGCAGCTCTCCTAGACAACGGCAACCACCATCTAACCCATTCTCCTGTAAACCAGACTTTCGAAATACAGATCTGATCAGATAGTTGCTTAGAACTCCTTAATGGTGTACCACTGACCTCATGATAAAATCAAACATCTTCAAATTAGCTTTAGAAGATCCTACAGGAGTGCACTCTTTCTTGATTCTACAGCCCCTACACTTCACGATCTATGTTCTAGAGACATTTAACTATTTGCATCTAATCATCTCATGGATGTGCAATGTTCCTTTCTTATTTTTTATTATTTTTTTGTGTGTGTGAGGAGGACTAGGCCTGAGCTAACATCCAATGCCAATCCTCCCCTTTTTTCTTGAGGAAGAGTGGCCCTGAGCTAACATCCGTGCCCATCTTCCTCTACTTTATATGGGATGCTGCCACGGCATGGCCTACCAAGCGGTGCGTCAGTGCGCGCCCAGGATCCGAACCTGCGAACCCCGGGCCACCACAGCGGAGCGCACGCACTTAACTGCTTGCGCCACCGGCCCAGCCCCTGCAATGCTCTTTTTTACTACTGACTTTTTACAAATGATATTTGACCATAGACCCCAGAGAACTGGAAAGCACCTTAGCTGTAGCCCCAGATCTTCAATCTAATATTGGCAAATGATCACCTTGAGATATTTTTGCATAATACGAACAATGACAGAGAACCCATTCTTTTGTAAGGCAGACCAATTGTCAGCAAAAATTATAAATATGGTCATATGCACCAAAATCTAGTGTCACATGATTTCCATCCATTTACCCTAGTGTCCTAACTCTCTCAGTTCTGCCTTCTGGAGTTAGAAGAAATCTAACTCTTATGCACACAATACTGTATTACCAAATATGGAAAGTCCACCCTGATATATTTTTTATTAATGTTTGTATTTAAGTATAACTATGTAGGTAAGTGTGTGTCTTTGTAAGTGGGCGTGTGTACTTTTTACATAAGAAGATAAGAGAAAAGCTCAAGACACAAGGGAGACAGAGATGAGAATAAGTAGTGATAGTCTAAGAGAAAGAGCCAATGTTCTCAGTTTGTTCTACCATTTCTTATGTAATATGGTTTCAAGATCCTATAGTCCTTAGTCACATCTTCTAAAACAATGGCTCTCAACTTCTTATATCATTATTCCACCAAAAAAAATGCATTCATATTAAGGCCCTCTACACACACACACTTATACACATATATCACTTATTCTCCACAATGAATTCTCATGTTTTCTTTTTCTTCTATTTTATTCTGGTCTATTTTTTTCAGATGCTGGTCATGACTCACAAATTTATTTTATAACCTGCTAACTTGTAACAACCAGCAATTTGAAAAACACCTTTCCAGATGAACTGTCTTAACCATGTTCCTTGTAACACATAGATTCAGAAACTAAACAGATTCCTTCACACTGCATCTCTCACAAAATAAGCTAATCCCACATGGTCAAGCATTACATGGCACAATTCTAAAGCATATGAGGCTCCTAAAATACCATAGTCATCTGGACAGAGGGCCAGGTGTGGGCTGCACATGTGACAGGGAACAAAATAAACAGCCTGGCCAGCAAGGACTTAGGGGTCATAGTGGACTGAACAGTCAAGTCCTTGAATATAGGTAAGAGGGTGGGTTCTCAAAAATGACATGAGAAATAATCTGTGTCCACTGTCTATGTGACAAAAAGATAAAACCAAAGGAGTATGCCTCACTTGCCTGTACTTGTATTGGGCCCAGATCTACCAGGAATGAACTATGAGATATTGAATAAACCTTTTATCTCAATGGGCCTTACTGTCCTCATGTGGATATGAAGAGTTTTTCCTAGAATAGATTAATGGTCCTCAGTACCGGCTGTTACCCGAGGAGCTTATAAAAATTCTGGAATAGGGACCTTCCTTGAGAAATCATGGTTTAATCAATTGGTCTGAGAAAGTATCTGGGCATGGGGTAATTCTAATGGTGAACCAGGGCTGAGTCCTGTTGCCTCAAATAATTTCTGGGGTCCTTATACCACGTGCTGCAATTCTGAAGGAGAGGAAAAGAAAGCTGTGTATGCTAAGCAGAAACTAAATTCCAGATGCAATATGGTGGGGTGTGCACAGCATCAGCTCTGAGGTCGACCCCACATCTGCTGGTTTGCTACTCTCAGTTCTCTCATCTGTAAAATAGAGAGAGTGGTAGTCTCTACGGTAGGAAATAGTTACAGGGATTAAATAAGGAAATATAGACAGTGTCTTTTGCACAACATGAAGTATTTATATACATATAAAGAAATCTTTTGATAACTGTGAGCTTCACTCTTACCAATTTACTTCATTAAATAACTGAGCCCATTAAAAAACATAAGAGAGAGTAAGCTATGGGCACTCTCCTTCCCAAAGTTTAAGAAAAATTTTCCTTCCTGCCCAAAATAAAGAAAAACAAAATCTTGAAAGTATGCTGAAGTAGGGATGAAATGACATGGTGTTTGAATTTGCTTTGAAATTTTTCAGAAAGAAAGAAAAAAAGGGAAAAAGGGCATAAATAAAGTAAATGTGACAAATTCCTGGCAATGTAGAATCTATGAGCATATGAGGGTTTATTGTACTAATAATTCTAAATCATTCTAAATATTGCATTAGTAATTCTTTCTACATTTTTGTATTTAAAACATTTTTCATAATAAAAAGTTTTTAAAAAAATAATCCCAGAAAAAGAGGATGAAGTCTTGGCTGTGTCACAGATATGTAGACAAGAAGAAATAAAACTAGTTTCCGTGAGAACCCAGGAATCTTTCAGAAGAACTATGAGAGGGATTTGTGCACAGAGTTCATAGCGAGGAAAAAAATTAAAAAGAAGTCACTAAGTAAATCTAGTTTTTTGTCTGTTTTGTTTTGTTATTCAGTTAGTATTTTCTTGAGAAAGAATGTAGGACAAAGCATGCGATCCTTAAGCATATTCTACAGAACAATGTGAAAAATAGCACTGCAGAACTCTGTCTTTGTGGAAATGACTGCCTGGAAACATCTGAGGTCCCTGAATGTGAAGGGATAGTCAGAGAAATCTCTGCTTTTGGTCTGAAGTCTTATGAGAAGTTTTGCTTTCTAAGAAATTGGCCTCTTAGAACCACAAGAAAACCTGAGACCTGTTGATCCAATGGTCTCTATACTGTGCCCCCTGGAGCTCCAAGGAATCCCTAAAGGAGCCTTATTCATTCAGCCAGCACTTAATGAGCACCTACATGTGTCAGACCCTGAACTAGGAACTTAGTGAACAAAACAGACACAACTTCTGCCCCGCCCTAGAATGGAAAGGGGTAGGTTCCCAGAGCTCCAATTGTTAACTGTCTGCTGTAAGATTTGCTTTATGAGTTAACAATCTGTTGTAAGATTTCTTTTAAAGAAAGTGGTTTGATAAAAATGAGCCAAAACTATTTGAAAATAACTGGTCTATTCTAAACCCTTACTTTAAGATTATAAAGTTATGGCCCAAAGAGAGAAACCAGATTGCCTGAGGTTACATCCAGCTGGTGGCAGGGCCAGGACTAGAATGCAGTGCTGCTGGTTCCCAAGCAATTGCTTTCTCCACTCTCCCATGTTATTTTTCGGCTCTCTTTTCCCTTGGCAGACTGGCCTAGTGGAAGCTCACAGATTTGGAGAAGTTTGGAGTTTGACTTTCAACTAACTAAATTACATTTTCCTGTCCCTTGATTTCCTCATTTATAAAATGAGGATACATGTGGTTTGGGGATCAAATCAGCCAAAGTATTTTGTACACAATCTATGAACTGTAAAATACTATACAGATGTTAGCAATTATAGTCTGAGCCCCTAAGTCTTTTCATTGATACTCCTCAAAGCAAAATAATTGAAGGATGGAGTAATAACAGCAAGATGAAAGGAAAATAAGATGTGCCAATTGGTCAAACTGTTACAGCTGAAGCAAAAAAAAAAAATGAAAAATAAAATACCTGGGTTGCATCCTGGCCTTGCTGCTTCCCGTGTGATGTCAATTGAGAGAGGCCCTACGTGCAGTGGTTGAGGCTTAAGCTCTAGAGAGTCAGACAGATTCTAGAAGGATTGAATTTCTCTAAGGCTCCATTGCTTCAACTGTAAAACTGAGATGAAACAAGATCTTGTTCACTGGGCTGTTCTTTGAGATGGTGCTTTTAAAGCATTTAGTATAACGTCTAGGCCATATTAGGTGCTCAATAATGATCATCTATTATTTTTAATTCTAAAATATTGACAATAATTCCCACCTCATAGGATATTCATTAGGATTAAATTAACTAAGGTTAATTGCACATCCAGTAAGTGATTGATGTACATAAAACATTGAAAATTTGTTCTTTCCCTTTTCCTTCCTTTCTCCTGATGTGTGAAACCAGCTACAACAACTATACTTCCTGCAAAATTGTAAGGGGTATGCGGTAAGTCCATTTCTCTAAGTTAGTGGTTCCAAAATTTTAGTGTACACCATAATCTTCTTAAAATTTATTAAAGAAAAAAAAAGCAGCATCCTTGTTCCTGCTTCCTAGGGAGAGGGAATCCAGAAATCTGATTTTTAACAAATAATCCCAATACAAATAATACAAATGATGAGTAAACACTTCCTGAGTAGTCCAAGCCTTTGTTACTCAAAGTGTGGTCCTTGTTCTGACAGCAACAGCATCACCTGGGGAATTACTAGAAACATAGAATCTCAGCCCCATTCCTGACCTGCTGAATCCATATCACATTTTAACAAGATCCCCAGGTGATGCCTGGGCATGTCAGTGGAGATGTGCTGGGCTAAGCTCTGTCTCTGAGGAGTTAGCTCACTGCTGCTCACCTGGATCTTGTTAGCTTCTTCTCCTCTGAGAGAGTATCTTCATTATATTATACCATAAGCATCAGCTTTATGAAAGACTTGTAGAAAAAAAATGGGAATATTAAGATATCTCAACATTTCAACCTAGTTACTGTCAGAGATTTTGTTCATTATATGGTTCAATGTCTTTTATTTAAAATACTACATGGTAAGTTCATTTTAGAAGGGGAATATGGCTTCTAAAATATCTCTCCTGATGATTTTAATTCTTATTTAAGAAAATGGGAGCAACAAATGATTAGAATTTTTTCATTGGCTGCTATTTCAAAATTAAATTTGATGTTCAGTTACAGTAATCTGTTAGCCTAGGTTTTGGGTATGTTAATCCTCCTCCCAATTAGCATAGTTCCAGCTTTTCTACTGTTCTTTTAAAGATTTTTTTAAACATAGGCATGATTTATATGCTGTAAAGTGCACAGGCTGATGTGTTTTTGCATTTGTATGCACCCACATAACCAATACCCCCCAACAAATTATAGAATATTTTTACGTTCCTATAAGCTTACCTTGCACCCCTAATAGTTACCAACTCCAACCTCACTATTCTGACTTCTATCCATAGTTATTTTTGGTCATTCTTGAACTTCATATAAATTGACTCATGGATTATACTAACCTCTGTGTCTGGCTTCTCTTATTTAATATAATGTCTTTGAAATCCATCTATATTGTGTTTACCGGTGGTTTGTCATTTTTATACATTAGAATTGGAAAGAGGAGAAAAAGGAGAAGCATAAGAGGAAAGAGGAATAAAGAAAACAATATAACAGCATTTCCAGATTAAAGGTGTGGTATAGTGTAAGTTAAACAATCTAGAACCCTGGAATTATACATTAGGCGAATCACTTCTTCTTTCTGGTGGATACTTTATCAGTTTATTCTTCCGAAAGATGAAGTTGGTAGACTAGATGTCTTCAATGATCTTTTCCACCTTGATAATCTAGGAATTTAACAGAATTTTTATCTCAAGTGAATTATCTGGCTGTTTGAAAAGGGAATACATTGAATCTTTTGTGATTAATAAGTCATGGGGGAGCAGACTTCCAGAACTTTATATTAGTGTGTCCTGGATTCTTAGCTATTAACAAAGCATTTTTCTATTAGTTGAGGGTTTTGGTTTTTTCCTTTTTTCCCCTATGTGTAGCGCTCCCTTAGAAAATAGCCCAAGAAGACAAAAGGAAGAGAGGGTGGTGGGATTGCTCAGATTCCCTCAAGGCCTTCAGAGAGAGGATGTTGAGAGATCACAGAAATCCTCTACCCAGGGCAGTCAAATGTTGTGCCAAGAAAAGTGAGCTGTTAAAACAAGGAGCCATGGGGAGAATCCTGGCATTGATTGTGGCTGCCAAGGAGCCATGCTCCGTAAACATTCAAACCACAAACCCCACAGTCACAGATCACGAAGTTTGCTTCCATTGGAATGCCAATGAAAACAAAGGTGCTAAGGAGAGGAAGAAGTCTGAGAACCACATCCTGCTTCCAGACTCACCTGCAGGAGGACCTGAGTACGTCATAGAGTGCTGATTTGGGCATCCGTCAAAAGCCGCACCTGAGCTTTTCTGTTTATATAACACATTTATCTGCCTCCAACAGCTTTTATTATTATAAGGCTTTAGATGCGTACTCCAGCTATGAAAAAAAAAGATGTTTAGAATGATTAAGTCACTCACCCTAGCACACACGGTTAGTGTGTGGTGAAATCAATTTTAGACTTTGTCTGACTGCAAAACCCACGACATCTTTGTCATGACCAGCTAGCTCCATCTATCATTCTACAAATGAAGACATTGTAGCCCAGGAAGGCTGTGCAAGTTGTCAGAGTCGGGACGGGAATCTGGGGCTCCTGACTCACTACTGGGTCAGCTCCAGTCCTGCTGCTCTGTCTTGTTAATGCCAAAACAAAACAAAGCCCCATGTGGCTCTCAAGACATTTTCTGAAATGTCATGAAGAAATTGTTTTGTCATCTCTCTTTTAAAGGCTCAGGTACTGGAGTCATACCGCCTTCATTTGAAGCCTAGCTCTGCCATTTGGAGTGTGACAATAGCAAGTTACTTAGTTTTTCTGTGCTTTAGAGTTTTCAATTATAAAATGGGAAAAATAGCAGTGCCTTCTTATTCAGTGCTATGATAACCCATGTAACTGATTTATCATCAGATTGGGCATATAATCACTGCACCATAAATAGTAGCCATTATTATTTCTGTTCTGTTTCTGACTCACTAGTAGGCAAGGTGGTTCCACTGGAAGATCAGAAGCTTGGGAATGAGGAGGGTGATTATTTGTCCTATAATACTCACAAGTCTATGAGGTACACTTCCCTGGGGACTTGAGTGAGATCTCTGTCTTAGATCATAACAAAAGACCAGTCCATATCACATCTTCATAATTATCCAACACGTTAATTCCTTGCAATGTGCCAGATCCTGAGCTGGGCTCTAAGACTTCAGAAGTGAAGAGGAGAGAGTCCCTTTCTAACAGCTCAATCCTAGAAAGGCACATCAATGAATGAAGACAGTGGAGTGGAATAAGTCCTACTGTGTGGAAGAAGAGGTGAGGCCTAATCTGTTTGCTGACTTAGGCTTCTCAGACAGACAGGACAGGACACCAGCAAGCCTCTTTGCTTTAGAACTTGATAGATCTCCTAGGAAGAATAGGAGAAAATGCTCTGGGGCTGAAAATCAAGACTGGGACACTGGGAATAACACTGAGAAACACAGAGAGGATTGCTTGTCTCTGAGCACAGCTTTTCTCCTCTCTGGGCCTTTGTTCTCTTATCTGTAAAATGGGTAGATTTCACTGTTAATGTTGCTATAAGAATTAAAGAGGAAATACTTTTGGCATGTAGCAAGTACATACTAAATATTAATTCAAATAATAATAATAGTATACCTTAGGGTGCAAAAAAAGTGTGGTTCCATTAAAATGTTCCCTGAATCAGATCTAGGTTAATTTGTCCCAGGACCCTAAATAAAAAAAAAAGACCATGAGAAAACTGAAAGAGTAGCACTGCTACTGCGAGGAGCTACATATACAGTTGTAACCCCAGTGAAGTGACTCCTTCCCAAACAGAACTGCAGAGCTGCAGTGAGAATGTCAGGGTCCAATGTCTGTGGTCCCAGAGAGTTGAATCCAAGACAGAATCAGCAGCTCTGGCTACAGCCACAAGGCGGAGAATAGAAATCAGTCCTGGAATTGCCAGAAGAACAATTCAGCGACCCTGAAGGGAGAGGGAGTGAAGGTAAGGGATTGGGGTCATAGTAGTTCTTCTGAGCGTGAGCTCGGATTCAAAGGTGACTTTTCCTTATTGTTGTATTATAATCCTTCCCCAAGCCGACTTTACAAGAGAATCACTTTGACCCACAAACACCATCAAAACAGAGACCATGTTGATCTAACACATCACTGTATCTTCAGCACCTTCCACAATGGTTGGCACACAGTGGGGAGTCAGTGAATATTAATTGAAAGGATAGATAAATGAAAAGACGGAGAAGAACATCCCAGACACATGTATACAAGACATAAGACATCACCCTCCTCCTCTCCAGAGTCTAACTAATAGAGATGAGAATCAATTATCTAAAGGGAGGTGGAATTATCTGCTTTTTAAGTAACTGAGCAAGGATCCAAACATTGACAAAGGTAAAGCTACTGATTGCAGAATGTGCTGGGGTCTTTTACCTCCTACCTCACCTGTGACTTACTACCCAGTCACAGGTGGGCTGCCTCCTCAGGGAAAGGACCAGCCTTGGTGGATAGACCACAAGTGATGAAGAATAAGAGGGGATGCTGCTCCTCACAAGTGTTGCAGGTTCAAGAATACAGGGACTTTTTACTTAAGGATCTCCACAAAAGTGTGAGGCCCAAGGGATTTCAGCTGTCTCCAAGAAAAATGGTCATTTCTTTTTTGCGTAGGAACAAGCAAGGGGGTGGTGAAAGAGAGGGAAATATTTGACTCCAGGATGGGCCAAAGCAGAAACACGGAGAGAGGAGGATAAGAATCCCTTACTATAAGCTTAATTGGGACAGAGGCACAGGAGAGAGGAAGATAAAATGTTTCTGCATGTTGGAACACAGGACATTGTGAATGGGCATTGCTGACATGAGGCTGCCAAGGTAGGCAGGGACCAGACCATGCCATACTAAGAGTTCTGGAGTTTATTCTGAAGACCAAGGGTGCCATGGGAGGTTTACAAGCTATAGAGTGGCAGGATCAGATTTGATGCTGGAAAGCAAATTCTTATTCAGATTCTTAATGTAGATTCTGAAAATGACCACCAACCTTCCTGTTCCTGCATATACACCTCTTGCATCAAGAGGTGGAGTATATTATTCCCTCTCACTCCCCTTGAATCTGAACTTGGACATTTGACGTGCTTTGACCAATAGACCTTAGCAAACACGATGCAAACAAAGGTTGAAAGTGCTTGCACATTAAGACTTTCTCACTCCTGTCACAGTCAGAATCCCGAGACTACCATGGAACCAAGTCTGAACTAGCCTGCTGGAGGATGAGAAGTCACGTGGAGGAGACTGAGGCACCGATGTCAACAGCCTACCAACTGTCAGACATGTGCGTGTGACCAACCTAGACCATCCAGCTACTGGCCAATCCACCAGCTGACCACAGGTCCATGGGCAAGCCCAGCAGAGATCAGCAAGTGGACTCAGGCCAGAAGAGCCACCCAGCCAACCCACAACACAGGAGAATGATTTAAAAAAAATACTTCTTGCTGCAAGGCACTAAGCAATAATAGCTAACTAGTACAGAATGTGTGACCTGAATGTCAACTCTTCTGTACTCATACCAATGTAGTTTTGGACAGTAACAGACAAATAGAGAAACTGCACAAATATTCCAGAAATCAATCTCAGTATATATAAAAAATGTAATATATGGCAAAGGTGGTATTTCAAGACAGTGGAAAAATAAAAGATTATTGAATATATGGTCCTAACACAGGTGATTATCCTTTTAAAGAAAAATGATGTTGTGTATCTACCTTACACTAAATGTAAAGAAAAAAAGCAAATAGATAAACTATTTAAATGTAAAAAACAAAAAACCAAGGAACCATATACACACACAACCTAGGTGCTGGAGAGAACCCAATAAACGCTGAAAACCCAGACGCAATAAAAAGAATATTGACATAACTGACCATAAAACTGAAAATATATGCATGTCAAAAGGTACCATAAATCAACAAAATGGGAAGAATGGGGGGAAATAGCAACACAGATGACAAATAAAGAACTGCTATCTGTAATATACAAGTTATCACATATTATCAAAAAATAAAATAGTAAAGTCTATATATGTGTAAACTGCAGAAGAGAAAATTCAAATGGACCACAAACATATAAAAAGATGCTCCAGTTCCCGAGTAGACCGGGAACAACAAAGTATTACCTTACATATCCGCTCACTGCCAAGGGTTAAAACGTACAATAACACTGATTGCTGGCAAGGCTGAGAGGAACGTATTCACACACTTCACTTATAGACATGCTACTTATTACAACCATTTTGGAAAGAAACCTGGCAACATCTATTCAAAATAAAAATGCACTTTTGACCCAGAAATCTCTTAGAACCCGGGAATCTCACTCTCAAGAATCTATCCTACAGAAATAAAAGGAACAGTATGTAAAGGTCTTTATTGTAGCATTGTTTCACAGGGGCAACAAATCAGAGACAAAAGACATATCCATCAGTAGAATAAGATTGAATAAATTTTAGTGAATCTACGTTCTTCATGGAATACCGAGCAGTCATTAAAATGAATTTGAGCAATAATAGTTAAGTTGATGGGATTTCTATTTACTTCTGATAAGTAAAAAAATAAGATGTAGAGAAATGTATGTAAGATATAATGTAGTTTTTCTAATGGAAATAATGAACTCCCAAATCCTCTTATTTATGTATTTATAGTGAATAGATATCTATATATTTGTAAATGGTTATAGAAGCATGGAGAAACTATGCATAAAAAGATGCACTTCTAATTGTTAGCACAGGTTAAGGGAGAGGGGAAGGGACAAATGTGTGGCAAGAAAAATAGCAGAAATTGGAAATAGAAATTGGAAAAAAGATGACACAATAAAAGAACATATGTGGTATAATCCCATTTGTGTAATATATTAGTTTATAAAAAATTAGAACAAAAATTATTATATATAATTTATATATAATATTATTATGGAGTATAATGTATATCATATATGTAATATATGATTTATAAATATTTATATTATGTAAATACATTTTTTATTTATATATAGTTATATATATTATATATATACTATTATATATTCTGGTTTAAACAAAAAAGGAGATGATGAAGGAGGTAAAAAGTGGTTGAACTCTTAATATACTCTGAAAGAGAGCCAAAGGAATTTGCTGAAGGATTTGGTGTTGCACGGGAGAGAAAGAGAAGACTCACAGGCAGCTACAAGATTTTTGGGAGCTGAGCCAATGGAATGATGGAATTTCCATAAACTAAGATGGCACAGAGCACAGCTAAAGTCTGTTTTGGAGAGAACATCAATAGTTCTCTGTTGGACATGTTAAGATTTAAGTATCTGTGATATAGGCAAAGAGTGATGATAAATAGGCAGTAGGATATGTAAGTCTGAAATTCAGGCAAAGGTCCAATCTGGAGGTATAAATTTGAGAGTCAGCAACCTAGAGACTTTTAATGTCTTGGGACTAAATGATATCACCAAAAGAATAAGTGGGCTAGAAAAGAGAAGTCATCCAAGGACTAAACCTTGGATGATAATAGCCATGATTGATATTATATATTCATGACATATACATGATATATTATCAAATAAAAAAAGCAAATTTCAAAGTAATATGTATAGTATGATTCTGCTTGGTTAAAAATAAATCTAATTATACTTGTACATTATTTCGTATAATATGTATAGAAGAATAAGGGGAAAACTGGAAGGATACACATGAGCATGCTAACACTGGCCACCTCAAGGACATGGAAATGGAGATGTCATTGTGGAGGAGATCATTAGCTATGCCTTTATACATCTTTGCTTTATTGTTTAAATTTTTACTTGTAACAAGAGGCAATTGTTATAATATATAAAATCTCAAATACAGAACAAAAATTAAGTTTGGTTCCCACCAAAATACTAATTTCTGATTTCCCTCTAGGTGGAAGGAATAATAACACAAGTTCTCCATGAAGCACTGTGCAAATATTAAGGCCAAATTGGAAGGGTAGAAAGGTCTCTTTTTGCTCTGCAATTACTCAGCACATCAGCTGGAGACTCCAAGGAAGGAAGCTGGCATTGAAAGTTTGCCTTAAGCAAGAGCTCAGCTCCAGGACAAGGTTCAGCTAATCTTCTTTGGCTGTGGTTAACTGAGCTGGAGAAGAGCAGCAAGCATTCTGAGAGCTCTGATATGAAAATTGGGAAAAGCATATCCATATAGAGAGGAAGATTCAAATGGAAAGCATAAACAGCAGTAACAGAAGGGCCCCACATGCTGAGTTGGAACTGGAGGAACAATCTGCATTTCTTCTGGTTTCTGAAACAATTAGTACTGGGTTGGAAATGGATGTCAACTATACAAAATATTGGATGAGACCATTGGCTCTGGACTCACACTTTATTCTAGTTCCAGCTCTGCCAATTCATTGTCTCACCTAGGGCAAGTTACCATACCTCTCTACATCTCAGTTTCCTCATATGAAAGTGGTGTGATGATGATGATAGTAATAATAATAATAACAGGGCTTTAGGGTGTTTTGATTAAATAAGGCAGTACCTACAAAATGCCTAGCTCAATGCCTGGTATATAGCAAGCATATAATAAATATTTCCCATCATCATTATTATTATTATTATTATCATCCTCTCAGTAAAATTGATTTGATTAATGCTGTGGGTCAAATTGTGTCTGCCAAAAAGATATTTTACCCAGCACTGGCTAATATGACCTAATTTAGAAATAGGATCTTTGCAGATGTAATCAAGTTAAGAGGAAGTCAGACTGGATTAGGATGGGTCCTAATCCAATGATGATATTCTTACAAGTAAAGGTCAATTTGGACACAGACACACAGGAAGAATGTCAGGGGAAGATGAACACAGAGATTGGAAGGATGCAGCTATAAGCCAAAGAACACCAAGGATTGCCAGCAACCACCAGAAGCTAGGAGAAAGCCATGGAACAGATTCTCCCTCGGAGTCTCCAGAAGGATTCAGCCATGTCAACACTGATTTCAGATATCTAGCCTCCAGAACTGTGAGACAATGAATTTCTGTTGTTGAAGTCACCAAGTTTGTAGTCCTTTGTTATGGCAGCTGTAGGAAATTAGTACAGTTAAAGATATGGAAGAAATTGATGAACTTTGCTAGCAGTTGCCCCAAAACCACAGAAACCACTTTGGTCTGAGGATTTATTAGTCTCATGAACTTGGACATGTTGATTACTGAACATGAAATGGAATATTCCTTCATCCCGCTTATTCAGTGGAACCTGAGATAGCTTAGGGATTTCATAATAGGTCAAAGAAGACAGAGTCAGCCACAGTCCTTTCTGGGAAACAAACTCTTCAGGCACAGTAAGCATTAAATAAACTTCCGTGGAACCAAATTGAATACCAACGTAGAACAAGGTCTTGTCAGAGCCCTGAATGACCATTGAAAAATAGAGCTAAAGGCCCATTTTCTCAGAAAATATAAAAATAATCGATATCAATTGTTATACTTACCATGTGCCATTCATTATTCTAAGGTTTTTACATTTATTAACCTATTTAAATTCACATTACGACCCTATTTAATGGAAGAAAGAACAGTTGACACTATAGGTTTTTTTTGTGTGTGTGTAGTAAAAAGGTATTATGTAAATGAACCTTGGAAATTGCCCAATGCATACAACAAATTCAGACTACCAAAGATTCATGTTCCCTTACTATGTGATAGAGTTGTTGCTGGGAATCAGTTGCCAAGCCAAGGATTATATTTCCCAGTCCCATTGTATTTACTCTGTATGGGTCCCTGTGACTCATTTTTGGCCAATGAAATATAAGCAGAAGTGATATGTGTCAATTCCAGCCCAAGGAATTTAAACAGTTGGTAGACCTTCACTATTTCTCTCTTTCTGTTCTCATCAACCCTGGAATCCCAGTGATGAGTATGGGACTTCCTGAGCTGGAAGAAGCCTGCATCCCTGAGCTATTCATTGAAGGCAAGGTACCCAGAAGAGCAGCCCCTCTAGGTGTGTCGACATTGCTAAGTCATTCGGGGCTTCTTTGTTATAGCATTGAGCCTACCCTGCTTATCATTATTATTATCATCACAATTATTATCATATAAATTTTCACTTTTAAGAGACAAGAATGGGCACTTCAAACTATACTGTTGCACAGAAGCCATCCCAACCAAAGAAACTTTGCAGCCTGGGAACTACACTGTCTCTAATGCCTGAAGTTTAAGTCAAAAGAAAAATCTTTCATGATGCATTTGTTCATTTTATTTCCAGGCCTCTTTCAAAAAACAAAATAACGAGCCTATTTTCCTGAAGTGCTTGGAAATGACACTTTTGTTGAAGATTGCTGGCTTTCAGATTGTGGTTCCCAGCTGTAGATAAAGGTGGCAGCTAGACCCAGCTGATGAAGCTCACCCAGCCCTTATATCTGGGAAACCGATGTATCATAAACAATGAGGGAACATGTCCACACCACTGAGTGTCTAAGCAGTTGAAAAACATGTTCCTCTCAGACAGCAGTGTAAGTGTATAACTTTTCAATGTTCTCTGGAAAGTGAAAAACAGAGAAATGAGTAGTCAGTCTTGGGTACCATTTTGAAGAAGGCCCCTAAGAGCCAATCTTCTCTCTCCTAATTTTAACTGATTGAAACTAAGGAGACATTTACTTAACATTTCACCACTCCATTTTCCCCTGAGGTAATAATATTGGGTGTTATTTGATTTGTTTTTTCCCTAAATCTATCAGCTGGCCATTTATAGACTAATGATTTGCATCCAAGTCAAGATGGTTGGAGCAAATTGCACAATTTGTTGTAAGTACTCCATAAAAGATCTTTCCTTTCCCTCTTATCACTCATCATCCACTGTTACAACTACTCAACTCTGCCATGGTAGCATGAAAGTAGTCATAGGAAATTTGTAAATGAATGGGCATGGTTGTGTTGCAATAAAACTTTATTTACCAAACAAGCACTTAAAACAGCATTTCAAAGTTAAGGAAAAGCCAGCGCAATAAATCTAAGGCATTAATGTGAGTGGCATATTCAAGGGAAAGAAAGGTCAGATGACTAGAGATTAATGAGCAAGGAGGAAAGCAGTGTGAGAAAAGGTCCAAAAGCATCAGGGGCCAGATCAGTCAAGACATTCCAGACAAAAATTAACTTTAAATCTCTGTGCTTCTGATGGATTAGATGTGCAGAGAAGGAAAGAGAGAAATCAAGGCAGATGACTAAATATTTTACTCAAGAAAAAAGGACACTCATAGTGGGAGACTGGGAGAGTTTGGGGAATGGAACTCAAAAATTCTATTTTGACCAGCAAGTGGTTTACAAACCATTTTCCCTACAAAAAGCTGAAATGATAATTAGCAATCCATTTGTTCAGTCTTAAACTCTGGTTCTCATAATTCTCATAATTCTGTATCAGTTTGGTGCCCTGGAAGGAGAGTAGACTTTAGTGTAGACAGAATCAAGTTGAAATGCCAACTCTCACACTATCTAGCTGTGTGAATTAGGGAAGCTATCCTCCCTGAGCCTCTGTTTTCTCATCTGGGAAATAAGTTTATTATTATCCACCTCACCGAGTTGTTTAGAAGAAAAGCTCTTAAAGAAGGATACGGAGTAGTGTAGGTTCTCCATAAAAATTGTGTCCTTTCCTTCTCACTTATTTATTCATTCAAGACTTATTTGTTGTATTTTTTGCCAAATTTGTGTTAGGCACTTTTTCAAGCACCAGAGTAAAGATGTGAGCAAGACTAACAAATCTCAGCCCTCATGAACTACACATACATTTTTGTTGCATATATATGGATATGGGTGTAGATATGTATGCATATGAATATAGATCAGTTATTTTCAACCAGGGATGATTTTGCCCCTAAGAAGACATTTGACAATGTCTGGAGATATTTTTGGTTGTCATACTAGGGGAAGATGCTACCAGCATCTAGTGAGTAGAGGCTAAGGATGCTGATAAACTTGCTACAATACACAGGACAGACTCACTCAGAACAAAAAATATTCAGCCCAAAATGCCAATAGAATGTTGAGGAACATTGATATGTGTGTGGGTATGTGTGTGCGAGGAAAAAAAAAAAAACTAGGGAGAAGAGTAGAGAAAGGAAAATAATAGAGTGTTCTACAGTTCTAACTGAAGAAGTGAACCCTGAATAAAATGAAAGCTTTTTCTTGGTAATATCTGAGAAAATAATTTACCAAATAGAAGGACTAGGCCTTATAACTGTCCACCAACACAAATTTAAAAAACCTTGCTCCAGCCATAATGTGAATTCAAAGTCAGTCATTAATTTTGCTTTAATCTTCAAGGCTTTGTGTACTTTCTTATTTTCTAATATTATGAGCTATGATAAAGACAATTTTTGAAGTTGAATACACTTAGGACAGAATCCTGGATTTGCAACTTATTACATAACCTTGAGAAATCTCAACATCCTGTAGCTTTGTTTTTTTAATCTGTAAAATAGAGTCAATAATAGAAATACATAAAACTGAGTTGTTTTGAAAACTAAATGAAATAGCCCATTTAAAGTGCCTATGTCAGTGTCTGGTAGACAGTAGGATTCAATAAACAATCATCCTCCTCCTACCCAATTGTCTTGGGAATGGGTGTGGAGAGAGGGATGATCCAATGCCTCCTGGCTTTTTGTCGCTTAATTGCCAGTAGTTAAGTCAGTGGCTAAAAATCTCAGACTCATTTTTGACCTTTCTCTGTCTTTCCCTCTCCTCTAGCATCCTCCATCTGAATCAGTCCCAAAGTCATACAAATTCAGTCTTTTTGGTAGAAGTCTCTTTGGTAGAAGTTTGGTATATAACAGTTTACAAAGGAACCAAGGGAGCTGTCCAATAGAGATTTAGAATTTCAGAACCAGAATATACTAGAGAAGCTAATCTCCTTATTGGCATTAGGGGAGTCATCTGTCTTGTAGCAATACCACAGAGGAAGAGATCCTCAAGGAAAAGCAAAGATGATTGAACCTTAGGGAAGACTTTCATGTAAGGGAGAACACCCATCTAGTTGTTAGGATGACCCAGAGAAAGAAGTTTTACGAAAGCTTGATGAAGGGAGGTAGTCAGCAAAATCACACATTTTGGAGGAGGATGGGGGCAGAATAAATTTGGTAATTGCAAGGGCACTGTCAAATGACCAATTTAGTAGAGCTGTGTGAATGGAATCCAGATCACAAGGAGATACATTAGGACATAATGACATTGAGGGAGCGTATGTATAGGACATTTCCAAGATACTCATAGCAAAGATAAGTAAAGAGATGGGATGACATCTTAAAAAGGAGGTGGGCATGGAGGCCTAATGCAGAAGTAAAAATATTAATTTGGACAAACAGTGAAGAAGGAGAAATGGGAAAGTAGCCATGTGAAGATATAGAATAGCCATGAAGTACAACAAAGATAATTCTTTCCACATCTCACCAATTTTTCCAGTGAGGCAGGAGGTGAGTCAGTGGTGAGTGAGTAAAGAGTTTGGATGACAATGAAAACGGTTTGCAACTGTTGTTTTGGGAATATATCAGGTCCCTTTAGAGATAAATCAAGGGCTACTAAGCTGTGGGCAGACCCCAACTGAGGTTAAATGGAACCAACTTGTCATGGAATCAACCATTGCACTTGTATGGCTTTCTTCAGCAATAGTGGCTGGCATGGAGCAGAGAAAAACCAATAGGCTGGACAGTAGATGACCAGAGTCAGCATGTTGGGAGGATGAGAATGAAGAAGGTTAAAGTTGTAATCTCTAAATGACAGCAGGATACAGGGGTAGTCTATACATTAGTTTCCAGGTTGGCTAGGAAGATATGGTAGAAGAAAAGGAATCAAGGAAGAGGTTATTCTTTTAGTCAGTTATTCAGCAAACATGTATATCTACCATGTAGGGCTACAAGTGAGACATTAGAGAAACAACTATTAGCAGAACACAACCTTGGCCTTTAAGGATCTTTCCATCCAACAGGGAAAAGGATTAGTCATCACCTTGAGTGTTTTAGAGAGCATCCAATTCCAAGGGAAAGAAAGCCACTGAAATGACCTTAAACTCGGTAAGGAGTTTATTGTAAGGACAAGGCTGTATCTCATAGAACCAAAGGGCAAGGAGTACAATTGCTCTTCAATAAGTACTAGAAGCAGGAACAGGAAAGCTCCAAGGAAAGGAAATAGGAAAGGTCTACCTTCTCAATTCCTATTTTTATTGAGTCATATCATCTCTCATTCTTTGTCTTTTTTATCTGCAGTCTAGTTTTCTCTACTCTTGTATATTCTCATTGATTCCAAAGCACCTCCCAGCTAAGAACCCAAACAAAAGAGATTAGGGTCACCATATACTGATATCAAATCGTAAGGAGAAAACATGATCGGCTCAGCCCTGCCAAGGGACTGATTCCCTCTGGATCAGATGTCCACCCTTCAGTTAATCCACTACAGCCAAGGGTCGTAGGGTTACTCATTCAAACTATTGTGAATGAGGAAGAGAATCGAGAGGAATATAAAAGTGTTCAAGAGGTCAGTCTCAGAGGGGAAATACTGGTGAATCTTTTATCTGTTCTCACTGCAAACCAGTAGATGCATGAAGTAAACAATTACACCTACTATTTATTGTACTATGTGTCAGACACTACAATGTGCTCTGGATGTGAGGGGGCTTAGCCTGAGTTTCCTGAAAGTAGAGCCTGAGGAAAAGGCTTGCATGCAGGTAGTTTATTTAGCAATGTGATCCTAGGAAAGAGGAGTGAGGGTTGGGGATGAAACAACTGGTCTTGAATCCTGAGAGATTTTCTAAAGAACTTTATGAAATATTTTTCAAAATTGTCTCCCCAGGGGATAGATGGGTAGAACATTTATTCATCAGTTCCTGCTCCACTGCTCAAGGATGGCCCCACAGTTATTACTTTCCCTACACTTCCAGGTATGTGCACAGTGCATCCCAGTCTTCAGTGTTAGAGAAGCTCCAGGGCAGTAAGTGAGAGTTATTCAGTGCAGGCTTAAGTAGGATGCTGTCAGGTTGCACTAGTGAAACTGGTCCAACCTGCATGAAACTGGTCACTATAGCAGTGGCTGCATAAAAGGTGGGGCCAAAAGAATGTGAAGTAGTGCACAAGGGCATTCTAGCAGAAAAAATGTCAAAAGGTAAACAGCCTATGGGATCAGGCTGTAGGAGCTGGCCTTATCATGATCTGCACTGGCTCCACATTAACTCAGATCTCTCATATTCATCAGGTGTTTACCACAAGCAAAGTAGAGTTCTGAGAAATAAAGGTGGGAAAGAGAGAGAACCAGAAATAGGAACCCAAAATGGAAGAGGCAACTATTTACCAGGCCTCCATTTGCTCGCTACCGTGAACACTATATGCAGAATCACATTAATTTCCCCCAATAGCCATGTGGTTTAAATATCCATGTCTCCAATTAAAGAAAAACGAAGTGAGGTTCAGGTTAGTTAATAATGTGTATAAGATCACATGACTAGAATTAAAATCCAGGTCCACTCCTCTACACCTTTCCTTCAAAGGCTACTTAGACACAGCCCCTAACTTCAAGAAGCGTACAGTCAGTGGAAGGGAAGACAATATAAAAATACTAGTGATCATGACATCATATGGGATCATCTGACTACTGAGCAAGAGAAAGCCAATAACTGGACTTAGAATTCTAAGGGCTGTATAGATGTGCACCAAAATATTAATTATACCTTGTCATTAGATGACTTCAGGAAATCTTAGGTACAAAGGACACAGATGAGTATTTTTTTTCTTTTTGCTACCGTGTAACACAATATTTATTAACATTTTGAACAGGTTCTGCTATTGGGAATTGTGGAAGGGAGAGTAAGAAGGAAAGCACACATCCACTTGATGAGCCTAGTTGAGTAGCTGCCAGGCTGGAGACCTTGGCAGAGTATCAGGACTAGGACCCTGGAGGCAATGGACATAACAGAATTAGGATGGAGAGTTCTGTGTTTGTAAATTGGGACAGTTAGTCATTTACAACGTTAACATTTGCTTGCTAGGACTCTGTTCTCATATGGAAATTTAATATTTGTAACATACTTTGCAAATTAATGAAGTAGCTCCCTACAAGGTTGTCTTTGAAGATACATAAATGAAGACTATTGGGGCTGCTCCATTATTGCTGGTTCTCCAGGTGGAGTCAGGCAAAGCAACATGGATCATGATAAAGCACAGAAATGCTGAACTGTGGGGAGAGCTCACAGTTGAAGTTAGAGAGTATAGTCTTGCCATGGCTTTCTCCATGTGGCTTTCTCCAGCAATAGTGGCTGGCAAAGAGCAAAGCAGAAGGCAGTAGAATTGACAGTGGATGATGTTGGGCAAGATGTTGGAAGAGTGGGTTGAAGAAGCCAATCTGAGTCTTTGTTGCCACACATGGGTCCATAGTTAGATGATGAGATCCTTTAGTCAAACATTTTATTCCTCTCAATTCTTCTTAACCCATAACCATAGACACACACACATGCATTCATGTACACATATTTACATAATAATTTTTGGAAATATAGAAAACCAGAACACTTTGTGAATGAAAATTCTCAGTTGGCTGCCATTTCTTGTTCCTGAGACAATTCCTTGATGTTAACAATGATAGCTCCCATTTATTCAGTGCTGATGATGAACCAGGTTCTCTCCCACTTAACGTTCAAGACAACTCTTTGAGGTGAGTATTTATTATGCTCATTTCACAGATGAAGGAGCTTCGACTCAGGGAGATTAAATAACTTGTCCAAAGTTCTCAGCTGTTGAATGATGAGGCTGAGAGTCAATTCCATGTCTCCCTGATTGAGAGCTCAGATCTTCCCAGTGTACACAAATTGCAATCCCCAATTATGGCCCTGCTTTAAGACAATTTTATTGAAGATATTTAAAATTGATCTATCCATCCTTTCTGTTCTGTAGCTCCAAGTGTTGGTAAAAATAACTACCTTCAACTCTAACACTGGATCAAGACTAAAAAGTGACAAATTTTTGTATATTTTCCACCTAGCTTTTACTTCCTTGATTTTTTTGTATATATTGTTTACACTTAATGGATTGAAAACTGATTTTCTAGATTATGGACCGCAGTACCATTGCCATAAAATTTTCATTCATTTATCCCATAAACATGTATTATATTGAGCATTGTGCCAGATACTTAGGACATATGATGAATAAGTCCCTAGCTTCTGGGAGTTGATAGCAGAATTTAGCAAGAAAGAAAAAGACACCATAAAAAGATGAAAACTAGAAATGGTAAGATAAATATCACATTAACAGTCTTATAGTGTACTGCAACAGCACAAACATCTTCACCAAAACCAAATAGGGTATCCTAGAGGACTGGGTAAGAAAGATTTTTGGACCTAGAAAATGGAAGGAAGGATTTGTCATCATCGGAGATGGGAAGGTGGCAGAATGGAACAGGTTGTGATGGTGGGTTGGGTGGGGAGATAATTGACATTGTTGAGTTTGAGTTGTCTATTAGACTTCCAAATGCAGATGTGAAATAAATAGCTGAATATAGGAACTGGAGGTTGAGAGAGAGGTCTTGACCCTTCAGTATATAAATTTTGTTTAAAACCTGATATTGAATGAGACCATCAAGGAAACATATTTGTAAGGAAAGAGAAGGACAGGTGCTGAGCATGGGGCAGCTCCAGATGAAGAGGCCATGAAGACAAAGAATAAATAAAGGAAACTGAGAAAGAATCAATAAAGGAAACTGAGACAGAACCCCCAGTAAAGTGAGAAGAAAATCATGACGCTTTAGAGTCCTGGAAATCCTAAATAAAGTATAATCAAAGAGGAGAAGTGAACCACCTGTGTCAAAGGCAGCTGATAAATCACAAAGGATGAAGATAGAGAACTGACCACTGGATTTAGCAATTTGGAGGTCAGTGGTGACCTTGAAGTGAGCAATTTCCGTAGAGCAGTGGAAAGAAAGCCTGCTTAGAGTGGTTTTAAAGGAAAAAAGGAGAGAAATCAGAAACATTGAGAATAGACAGCTTTTCAAGATTTGCAGCAAAGGGGAACGTACAAATGTGGTGAAGACTTATAGGAGAAGTAAAGTCAAGTGATTTTAAGACACAAAAATAACACACGATTGCATGCTAATTGGAATGCTCCAATAGAAAGAAATGTTTATTGAGGATGAAACATATAAAGAGCAGAATTGGTAAAGTGAGGTCCTTGATAAGAGATTTGTGTATAGGGGCACAATAGGTGGAGGTTTTGTGTGTTTTATTAAATATGAAGAAGGGAACTATTTTGTTTGGCACTTGCCATATGCTAAGCACCACACGAATGCTTCATATTTACTATTCTCTACAATTTTTCACAGCAGCTATTTTAGACTGTCCCTGAGGCTCTGAAAGATTAAATATCTTGAGCTAGTAAACAGCAGAGTCAGAGCTTGAATCCTCACCTATCTCAGTCTAAAGACCATTCTCTTATCTTGACACATGCTACCTCCTCCGAAGAGGAAAACTAGCAAGCAAACAAAAAATGAGCTTCTGGCAGGTGTAAAAGATGGGGCAAATTAGGATGCAGGAAACCAGTTAGAAGGCTATTTTAATCATCAGCACGAGCAGTGATGACCATAAGGGCCTTAACTAAGGCCTTGGCAGTGGGACAGGAGAGTGGAAGCCTGACCAAGAGACCTTTCTGAGTTGGATCTCCCTGGATCTGGGCTGACGAGAAGTGGGGAGTGGTGTTGGAGTCAGAAGAGACATAGGGGAGAGGAGGAGTCTAAGACGCCTTCCAGCCTTCCCATGTGGGCAAATGATGATCCTATTGGCTATGAATGAGGTGAGGAGAGGAAGAGTTCTCAAACAAAAAGAAAATATTGAAGTGTGTGGATTCATGGTCTTCCCTTTTTCCCTCCTTCTGTGCTCACAGCTTTCTCCCCTCTTCAACATCCCACTCTCTCCCCTCACTCAATGAGGAAAGAAAGGTCAATTCCTGGTAGAACGATCATCTTATTAAAAACAAAAGTGATTATAGGAAAAGAACTATGTTATCAGAATGCTGCTTAAGGTGTTGAAAGGAGGAGGAATTTGGAAAACAGAATAGTAGGAACAAGAAGGATGAGCAAGGGGGAAGAGAGAGGCCCACAGGAACTTGGCAGAGAAGAGGAAAAGGAAGGTTATTTTATGAAATAGCAGTCATTGTGAATATTTACTGACCATTTACCATATGGCAGATACTAGTGTGCGTGTGTGTGTGTGTGTGTATATGTGTGTGTGAGGGGGTGGGGAGAGAGAGAATTGGGAATGGGGGATACCGTCTTTAATCCTCACAAGTACCCAATGTGGTAGGTGCTTTCATTAGATCCTTATATTTGAGAATCCTGCAGCAGGCTGAAAAATAGCCACACAAAAGATATCCACATTCGAATCCCTGGGATCTGTGAGGGTTACTTTATATCACAAAAACAAATGTTCACAGATGATTAAATTAAGGATCTTGAGAAGAGGGATTATCCTGGATTATCCAGGTAGACCTTAAATGCAATCAAGTGTATCCTTATAAGAGGGAAGCAGAGGGAAATTTTACTGCACATACAGTAGAAGAAAATGTGAAGTTGAAGCAGAGAGAGAATTGAAGATGCTGGCCATAAAGATTAGAGTGATGCAATCATAAACTGAGGAGTGTTGGCAGCCACCAGAAGCTGGAAGAGGCATGGAATAAACTCTCCCCTAGAGCATCTGGAGGGAACATGGCCCTGCTGACACCTTGATTTTGGCCCAGAGATATTGATTTCAGCTTTTTGGCCTCCAGAACTGTGGGGGGATAGATTTCAGTTGTTTTAATCCACAAAGTTTGTAGTAATTTGTGATAGCAGTCACAGGAAACTAACAGAAACACCAAGGTTCTGAGAGTTTAAGTAACTGGGCCAGTAAACAGCCAAGCCCTCTTATGGCCAGGCAGTCTGACTTGAGTGGCCTTGAACAACTCTGCTATGGTCTCTCCCAGTAATGGGCCTCCTTTCAATGTTTGAGAGAAACAAGAGTAAGGATCAGAATTGCTGTCAGGCTTAATTCTTTAACAGTAATATCACTCTGCCACTGATCTTGGGGGTCGAGATTAATAAGCATTTCAGTAGGAGCACAATAAAGTTGATGAATTATTAAACCAAGTCTCTAAGAATCACCTGGAACAACTTCAGACACAGTCTCTGGGAGGCTGTGTGAGTAACGCCTGTGGGGTCAAGAGCCTCCCCACTGGCATGGTGTCAGACCTCCAACCAGCCCTCAAGGGCAGGCAAGCCCACTCCCAGGGCTGCTATCTGTCTCACCTTTCACCAAAGGGCTGATGGAGCCTTGCCTGCACAGAGGGGAGGAGTTGAAGCCCTCCACCAGCCCCTCACAGCCCCTTCTGCATTTTCTTTGGGCATTGCCCAGTGACTAAAGGAATTATCCTTCTGGAATGGGTGGTGGGGCAGGGGAAACATTTGGTGAAAAATAAAGTTTCCCTGTCCCCTCTCCTTCCCTGAACTGGGGTCCCTCTTCAGTTAGGCTTTAGAATGAAAGTAAAAGCCCTTCTAAAATGTTTCATATTTCTATGAAAAATCTCTTCTGTCTCTAAAGCTTTGCAAAGTCTCTCAGTACTGAGAGGCTGGCCCCTCTGTGCTCCTCAGTACCATGGACAGCCCCCTCAACAGATGCCTGGTGCTGGAAGGTGAAGACTGCTTGCACAGTTTTAGCCCTGCCCGCCCTCCTCCACCCACACACATTTTGTTCCAGTCACAGCACCTCCTCATCTCCTCCTCTGCACAGGATACTCCTTCTCAAAACAGCCTTCTCTGCGCCCTCTAGGAACACACAACACCCCTGTCTAACTTGGCTTGACTTAGTTTTACTCTCAGGGATCACTCTGCCTCCAGTTCCTCTGTGAAGCCCTCCTTGACCAACCTCCCACTAGATGTCTGGACTCCCCAAACCCCTGTACATGTCCTTGCCATGGCCTGTAACACTGGGCGTGTATAACATGTATAATCACCTGTTTCATCGTCTATGAGCTCTATGGGCAAAGACAATACTTCACTTACTCATCTTATTTTGTCCAGAATCCTAGTGCATTGTAGGGGATCACTAGGATTTATAAATGACTCAATGAACATACAAACAAAGGAATGGGTGGTTTTGGATTTGTTGTGTCTGTAGCCTCTGTGTTCCTCAGGAAAGATTCTAATGTGAAGATAATGTATCTTACTCTTCTCTCGGTGCTTCACAGGGCCTTGCCCAGAGCAAGTGCTCGATACTGTATTATCGACTGGTTCCCATCAAAAATTAATCTTGATTGAAGAAATTTCAGATGTTTCTGAAGGTGATAACCTGAGGGATCTGAGTTCTAATAACCTAGACCCGGAATTCATTTTCAAAACCTTATCCCTCACAATTCCTCCAATAAATCCTTTAACATACTGGACTACTCACTGTTTTCTAACAGGACATACACTTGAATATCTCTGTGTTTTTGTCGATGCTGTTGTCTCTACCTAGAATGCCATTCCCCCTTCTGTCCAGCCAGAAAATTCTTCTCAGGCCCTAAGGTCCAGCTCAAATGCCCTCCGTGTCAGCCAGACTTCTACCAGACTTTGCACCCACTTCTATCACAGCATTTTCTACACTTAAATCGATGTAGTTGTTTAAGTGTTGGTCCCAGTGTGCTGTGAGATCCTTGAAAATTGAACAGTATCTTACTGAATTGTGTACCCCAGTGCCTAGAGCTTATCCTGGGGCCAGGAACGTTGAAATGCCCAATAAGAGTCTGAGAAATGATGAATGTGTGTTACCCAGCTTGACCAAACCAGAGCCAAGGAGGTCAGCCACAATGACTACAACTTAGATTCTTTATTTTCAGAGCCATTTTCTAGAAAAATTAGCTGAAACATGCAAAAGGCAAGTGGCAAAGCCCAAGAGTGTAGAGCAAGTTAGTGCTGTAGACAGAACAAGAACTGAAGCCTCTAGACTCCAGCCTGATGCCTTTTCCACTTGTCAGCCCTAAGAGGGTACAGCTTGGTCTTCTAACCACTTTCCTTTTTCACTGGGGCTCACCAGGGGCTGAGTGAAGAGTCTGGTTGCCTAAGAGTCCTTGTAATCCTTTGACTTTGGGAAGCAACTGGCTCTTTGTCTCAGCCAGATGTGTCCTCCCTAGGGAGGCTGCAGACAGACCTGATTAGCTCCCTCTCAATTGTCTATGAAATGCAAATATGTTCCACTCACACACCAGTGACATCCATTGTCTGCCTCTGTGCAGGCACTGATAATGCCAATTTAATGCCAAGGCTCACTAACAGGTGTGTAGATTCCACTGCAAAATGATTTACTGGGGCAACACTCTGAGTGTAAAGTAGACAAGAAAGAACATTCCATCTCCCCTTGATCCTCTTCTTTGTTATTAGCTTTTACATTTAGTTCTTGCTGCCAAGAATTTTTTCCCCGCTAAAAATAAAATCAGAATCATGCTTAATATTTGCAAATAGTAACATTTCTGATATTCAACCTCCCCCTCACTACTGCCCTACCACAGTGCTGACCCTAAGGTCTTTCACTAGCTCTCTTCTCCCAAATTCAATCACCCCACTCACAGCTTCCTGAGTGATCCTGAGGAGGAAAAGCTCTCAGTCTTTCATTTTCCTACTCAAAAGCCTTCAATGATTTCCCATTGTCTGTTCAACAAGTGCATATTCTTTAGGTGGGCCCTAAAATCTTCTGTCTATTAGCCTCATTCTATTTTTACAAAAAATATTTCCCACTCATCAGCTCACTATGAACCTTACACTCTACTTTTCACATCTGCTTTCTTGAGCAAACTTCTATCTGAAATACCTTTTCTTACCACCTCAGTCCAGTGAAATAACATTTCCTCCAGAGCCACTTCTGCAAAAAACCTTTTCAGATCTCCTTAATCAGTACTTCCTTCTCTTTCTCCCACAATCCCAAAGTTATCAGTGTATAATTACCAGTTTTTGAATATTTCCTGCACATGTCAGATGCATGTCAATTGCTTTATTTGCATAACATCTCATTTCATCTTCACAAAATGAGATATTGTCATTCTCATTTTGTAGATGGGGACACTGAGTTTCTGAGGGATTAAGTAAATGGCCCAAAGTCACAGAGTTAATAAGAGGCAGAACCAAGTATTAAACCCAGAAAACGGGCAATTCCAGTGCCTAGGCTCTTATCCTGTACAGTATGTGTTGGCATTCTGAGTACAATATTACTGATTACCATGTACCTGACAATTATTCATTTCTGTGATTATCTCTATTATCAAGTTATGAATCTTGAAAGAAAAAGGAACACGCCACTTTCACCTCTGTGTGCCTCCTACTCAAACGTAGAAACTCAAAAATAGATGTTGTTAAAACGTTTTGAAGCAATTCAGTGTGTTCTGGGAGGAACATGTCTGTCCCTGTATCTTTTGTTTTTACTTTAAGAGAGTCTATAGACATGTTGCATGAAAATAAAGATTTAAATCCTCCTAGCACAGAGGCTGAGATCAGTGATCATATGTATATCCAAGGTCTATGGCTTGGAGCCACAGGGTAATTCATTTAATGTTTAAGCCTGTAAAATCAAATGGTATCACCCCAGATTCATTAGAGCACTGTATTTCCATCTCCTTTGGTTTCCGCCCTTCGTTAGCCCAGGATGCTACCAAGAGAAAAACTTTGCCCAATCCCGCTGCCTTCCAAAGTCTGGCTTCCTTCCCCCAAGTCCATAGTCACTATGACAGGCCCTGCTGCTCTCAGAAGGAGCTGTAGAGAAGCCTGCCTAAAGACAATTTTCATTTCAAAGCTCAAACATGAAAAGCGTTCCCTTGCTGGGTAAATGAACCAACTGTTTTCTTCTTAAATCAAGATCTGTTGATATCATGTCATCTGCAAATAGTGACAGTTTCACTTCTTCCTTTCCAATTTGGATCCCTTTTATTTCTTTCTCTTGCCTGATTGCTCTGGCTAGGACTTCCAATACTATGTTAAATAGGAGTGGTGACAGTGGGCATCCTTGTCTGGTTCCTGTTCTTAGAGGGATAGCTTTCAGTTTTTCACCATTGAGGATGATATTAGCTGTGGGTTTCTCATATATGGTCTTTATTATGTTGAGGTACTTTCCTTCTATACCCATTTTATTCAGAGTTTTTATCATAAATGGATGCTGGATCTTGTCAAATGCTAAGTAGTAGATAATAACAACAATAAACAAACACATAGGGGCAGAGATTGGATTGGTGGTTACCAGAGGGGAAAGGGGGAGGGAGGAGGGTGAAAGGGATAATTCGGTACATGTGTGTGGTGATGGGTTGTAATTAGTATTTTGGTGGTGAACATGATGTAGTTCATGCAGAAATAGAAGTACAATGATGTACACCTGAAATTTTTACAATGTTATAAACCAATGTTACTGCAATAAACAAAAAATTAAAAAAAAAAATGCTGCTCCCATGGACAGTAAAAAAAAAAAAAAAAAAAAAGATCTGTTGAAGGGAAGCTGGAAAATGAAACTGGCAGAGGGAATGGGGTAAGGGGGAGCGGAAAATGAAACTTTGGTAGCTTTTTTTTTCATTTTCAACTTTTCAGCTAAGTTTAACTTGGCTGAGTAAATGACTTGTGTTTTCCTGAGATGCGTTGAGAAAGAGGAATAGTGGAGATAGCTTTTTTAGTGATAAGGTCTGATGTCTGTGACCCTTGATCTAATTTATTTATTTATTTTTTATTTTGTTAATTTTTTGTTTATTGCAGTAACATTGGTTTATAACATCGTAAAAATTTCAGGTGTACATCATTATACTTCTATTTCTGCATAGATTACATCATGTTCACCACCCAAACACTAATTACAACCCATCACCACACACATGTACCGAATTATCCCTTTCACCCTCCTCCCTCCCCCCTTCCCCTCTGGTAACCACCAATCCAATCTCTGTCTCTATGTGTTTGTTTAGTGTTGTTATTATCTACTACTTAAGGAAGGAAATCATAAGGTATTTGACCTTCTGACTTATTTCACTTTGCATAATACCCTCAATGTCCATCCATGTTGTCACAAATGCCTGGATTTCATCGTTTCTTATGGCTCAGTAGTATTCCATTGTGTATATATACCACATCTTCTTTAACCATTCGTCCCTTGATGGGCACTTAGGTTGTTTCCAAGTCTTGGCTATTGTGAATAACGCTGCAATGAACACAGGGGTGCATGTGTCTTTACGCATTGGTGTTTTCAAGTTCTTTGGATAAATACCCAACAGTGGAATAGCTGGATCATATGGTAGTTCTATCCTTGAGTTTTGAGGAATCTCTATACTGTTTTCCATAGTGGCTGCACCACTTTCCATTCCCACCAACAGTATATGAGAGTTCCCTTCTCTCCACATCCTCTCCAATACATGTTGTTTCCTGTCTTGTTAATTATAGCCATTCTGATGGGCGTGAGGTGATATCTCATTGTAGTTTTGATTTGCATTTCCCTGATAGTTAGTGATTTTGAACATCTTTTCATGTGCCTGTTGGCCATCTGTATATCTTCTTTGGAGAAATGTCTCTTCAGGTCTTTTGCCCATTTTTCAATTGAGTTGGTAGTTTTTTTGTTGTTGAGATGCATGAGTTCTTTATATATTTTGGAGATTAAGCCCTTATCAGATGTATGGTTTGCAAATATCTTCTCCCAATTGTTAGGTTGTCTTTTCGTTTTGTTGATGGTTTCCTTGGCTGTGCAGAAGCTTTTTAGTTTGATGTAGTCCCATTTGTTTCTTTTTTCTATTGTTTCTCTTGCCCGGTCAGACATGGTGCTTGAAAAGATGTTGCTAAGACCGATGTACAAGAGCATACTGCCTATGTTTTCTTCTAGAAGTTTCATAGCTTCAGGTCTTTCATTCAAGTCTTTAATCCATTTGGAGTTAATTTTTGTGTATGGTGTAAGGTAAGGGTCTACTTTCATTTTTTTGCATGTGGCTATCCAGTTTTCCCAACACGATTTGTTGAAGAGACTTTCTTTTCCCCATTGTATGTTCTTGGCTCCTTTGTCAAAGATTAGCTGTCCATAGATGTGTGGGTTTATTTCAGGGCTCTAGATTCTATTCCATTGATCTGTGTGTCTGTTTTTGTGCCAGTACCTTGCTGTTTTGTAGTATATTTTGAAATCAGGGAGTGTGATACCTCCAGCTTTATTCTTTTTTCTCAGGATTCCTTTAGCTATTCTGGGTCTTTTGTTGTTCCATATAAATTTTAGGATTCTTTGCTCTATTTCTGTGAAAAGTGTTGTTGGAACTTTGATAGGATTGCATTGAATCTATAGATGGCTTTAGGAAGTATGGACATCTTAACTATGTTAATTCTTCCAATCCAAGAGCATGGAATATCTTTCCATTACTTTGTGTCTTCTTCAGGTTCTTTCAGCAATGTTTTATAGTTTTTGGTGTACAGATCTTTCACCTCTTTGGTTAAGTTTATTCCTAGCAATTGTAAATGGGATGGTATTCTTAATTTCTCTTTCTGCTACTTCGTTGTTAGTTTATAGAAATGCAACTGATTTTTGTATGTTGATTTTGTATCCTGCAATTTACTGTATTCGTTTATTACTTCTAAAAGTTTTCTGATGGATTCTTTAGGGTTTTCTATATATAAAATCATGTCATCTGCAAATAGTGACAGTTGCACTTCTTCTTTTTCAATTTGGATCCCTTTTATTTCTTTCTCTTGCCTGATTGCTCTGGCTAGGACTTCCAGTACTATGTTAAATAGGAGTGGTGACAGTGGGCATCCTTGTCTGGTTCCTGTTCTTAGAGGGATAGCTTTCAGTTTTTCACCATTGAGGATGATATTAGCTGTGAGTTTGTCATATATGGTCTTTATTATGTTGAGGTACTTTCCTTATATACCCATTTTATTCAGAGTTTTTATCATAAATGGATGCTGTATCTTGTCAAATGCTTTCTCTGCATCTATTGAGATGATCATGTGATTTTTATTCTTCATTTTATTAATGTGGTGTATTACGTTGATTGATTTGCGAATGTTAAACCATCCCTGCATCCCTGGAATAAATCCCACTTGATCATGGTGTATAATCTTTTTAACGTATTGTTGTATACGATTTGCTAGTATTTTGTTGCGGATTTTTGCATCGATGTTCATCAGTGATATTGGCCTGTAATTTTCTTTTTTTGTGTTGTCCTTGTCTGGTTTTGGTATCAGGGTAATGTCTGCTTCGTAGAATGAGTTAGGGAGCCTCCCCCCCTCCTCAATTTTTTGGAAGAGTTTGAGGAGGTTAGGTATTAAGTCTTCTTTGAATGTTTGGTAGAATTCACCAGGGAGGCCATCTGGTCCTGGACTTTTATTTTTGGGGAGGTTTGTGATTACCGTTTCGATTTCCTTACTGGTGATTGGTCTATTCAAATACTCTACTTCTTCTTGATCCAATTTTTGAAGGTTGTATGATTCTAAGAATTTATCCATTTCTTCCAGATTGTCAAATTGGTTGGCATACAGCTTTTCATAGTATTCTCTTATAATCTTTTGTATTTCTGAGGTGTCGGAATTTCTCCTCTTTCATTTCTGATTTTATTTATTTGGGCCTTCTCTCTTTTTTTCTTGGTGATTCTAGCTAAAGGTTTGTCAATTTTGTTTATCTTTTCAAAGAACCAGCTCTTGGTTTTATTAATTTTTCTATTGTTTTTTTGGTCTCTATTTCATTTATTTCTGCTCTGATTTTTTTATTTCCCTTCTTCTACTGATTTTGGGTTTGGTTTGTTCTTCTTTTTCCAGTTCCTTTAGGTGCATTGTTAGATTGTTTATCTGAGAGTTTTCTTCTTTGTTGAGATAGGCCTGTATTGCCATAAACTTCCCTCTTAGAACTGCTTTTGCTGTATCCCATAAATTCTGGAATGTCGTATTTTCATTTTCATTTGTCTCCAGGTATTTTTTGATTTCTTCTTCGATTTCTTCATTGACCCAGTCGTTGTTCAGTAGCATTTTGTTTAATCTCCACGTATTTGTGGCTTTTCTGCTTTTCTTCATAGAGTTGATTTCTAGTTTCATACCGTTGTGGTCAGAAAAAATGCTTGGTATTATTTCAATCTTCTTAAATTTATGGAGACTTGTTTTGTGGCCTAATATGTGATCAATCCTGGAGAATGTTCCATGTGCATTTGAAAAGAACGTGTATTCTTCAGTTTTTGGATGGAATGCTCTGTATATATCTACCAGGTCCATTTGTTCTAGTGTGACATTTAAGGCCAATGTTTCCTTATTGATCTTCTGTTTGGATGATCTATCCGTTGGTGTAAGTGGAGTGTTAAAGTCCCCTACTATTACTGTGTTACTGTCTATTTCTGTTTTTATGTCTGTTAATAATTGCTTTATATATTTTGGTGCACCTACATTGAGTGTGTAGATATTTACAAGTGTTACATTCTCTTGTT
The DNA here is from genome assembly GCF_057802395.1 of Ceratotherium simum simum. Lineage (NCBI taxonomy): Eukaryota > Metazoa > Chordata > Mammalia > Perissodactyla > Rhinocerotidae > Ceratotherium > Ceratotherium simum. The sequence goes on from NC_141907.1 coordinate 11,423,716, forward strand.
GGATTGTTCACTTGATCATTATGTAATGCCCTTCTTTGTCTCTTTTTACAGTTTTTGTTTTGAAGTCTATTTTGTCTGATATGAGTACTGCTAACCCAGCTTTCTTTTCATTGCCATTTGCGTGGAGTATCTTTTTCCATCCCTTCACTTTCAGTTTGTGAGTGTCTTTAGGTCTGAAGTGTGTCTCTTGTATGCAGCATATATATGGGTCTTGTTTTTTTATCCAATCAGCCACCCTATGCCTTTTAATTGGAGGATTTAGTCCATTGACGTTTAAAGTAGCTATTGATAAGTATGTACTTACTGCCATTTTTTAACTTTTTTCTCAGTGTTTTAGTAGTCCTTCTCTGTTCCTTTCTTCTTCTATACAGAATTGATGCTCACTTTAGTTTGACCTCTGTCTGAAAGCTGTACTCTTTAACTCCCCTCCTCCCTCCTTTTAGGTTTTTGATATCATATCTAACCTCTTTTTTGTGCATTTGTATCCATTACGTTCTTATCATGGAAATAGATAATTTTTCCTATTTGTGATCTTCTCTTTTCCCCTTAAGTCAGTCCCTTTAACATTTCTTGTAGCACTGGTTTCTTGTTAACAAAATCCTTTAATTTTTGCTTGTCTGGGAAATTTTTGATCTCTCCTTCCATTTTGAATGATAACCTTGCTGGGTAGAGTATTCTTGGCTGTAAGTTTTTTCCTTTTAGCACTTTAAATATATCGTGCCAATCTCTTCTAGCCTGTAAGGTTTCTGCTGAGAAGTCAGCTGATAGCCTTATGTGGCTTCCTTTGTATGTAACTTGACTTTCTCTTGCGGCTTTTAGGATTCTCTCTTTATCTTTAATTCTGGACATTTTGATTATGATGCATCTTGGTGTGGACCTCTTTGGGTTTATCTTGTTTGGGGCTCTCTGTCCTTCCTGTACCTGGACGTCTGTTTCTTTCCTTAGGTTAGAGAAGTTTTCATCTATTATTTCTTGAAATAGATTCTCTGACCCCTTGTCTCACTCTTCTCCTTCCGGGACACCTATAACACGGATGTTAGTGCGCTTGATGTTGTCCCAGAGGTCCCTTAGACTGTCCTTACTCTTTTTAATTCTTTTCTCTTTCACCTGTTCACCTTGGGTAATTTCTTCTAGTCTTTGGTCCAGCTCACAGATCCGTTCTTCTGTTTCCTCTACTCTGCTTTTGAGTCCCTCTAGTGAATTTTTCATTTCCAGTATTGTATTCTTCATTTCTGATTGGTTCCTTTTTATATCTTCCATTTCTTTGTTGACCTTCTCACTGAGCTCATCTATTCTTCTCCCCAGATCAGTGAGCATCCTTAACACTCTTAATTTGAACTCTCTGTTGGGTAGGTTGCTCATTTCTGTTTCACTTAGTTCCTTTTCTGGGGTTTTGTCCTGTTCCCTGACTTGGAATGTATTCTTTTGCCTCCTCATTTTGCCTCTTTCCCTGTGCTTGTGTCTATGTATTAGGTAGGTCAGCTACGTCTCCTGCTCTTGGAGAGGTGACCCTATGTAAGTGATGCCTTAGGTTTCCAGTGTGCTTCCCTCAGTTCTCAATGTTCCAGGGGTGACCCCTATGTGGGCTACCTGTGTCCTTCTGTTGTGGCCTGTTTGCTCTCCCTGTAGACACCCAGGGAGGCCGAGTTATGCTCCTGGCCAGCTGTTGTAATGCTCAGCTGCTTGTAGTTGTTGTGGGCCCTTCAGTCTCTTTATCAGGTGTGGGGAGCCCCAGCACAGTTGGCTGCAAGTTCTAATACCACATCTGTGTTGCAGTATTTCTTTTAAGTGAGTAGTCCCCCAGTGTGGCAGGTTGTTAGGCTCAGGGCCTTACAATTGCTATAAGCCTCTAGCCTATTAGGTCTCTTGTCAGCTCTCTGAGGATTGCAGCTGTGTGGGGCTGGCCTCAGGCACGGGAGCACCCAATTGTTTCAGGCTTTGGAAGGTGGGGCAAACCCCCTATGTGGGTCTTTGAGAAGCACAAGTCTTCTGCAGCTGACAAGCCCTGCCGCCCATAGGTCCACACACACAATCAACACAGTCCTGCCCCATGTGTGCGCCCCGACCACCCGAAGCGGACCCAGTCTCTCCACGGTGGGAGCCCCACACACTCCGCCACCGCCCCACACTCTCCACCCGCTCCTTGTGCACACCCTGCCCCACTAAAGTCGGCTCAGTTGCCAGGCTGCAGAGAATCCAGTCACCAATCCATGCAGGACCACAAGTTGCCTGAGGGCTTGTTGTTGGGTGGGGCCAGTCTCTAGGGTGGGCTGCCTGCCCTGGCTGAGCTGGATTAAATCGGCGCTCTAGTGGGTGGGGCAGACCCTGGGCTAGCAGATCTCAGGGAGAACTCCAATGGCATCTGTATCAGCACACCCACACCAGGCCACAACAATGGCCGCTACCAATGTCCCAGTCCCTGGAGAGGTCTCACCTCTCACCGAGATGCACTCAGGGCCTATCAGGTGAGTCTCTTTTCACCACAGCACTGTGCACCTTTCTTTCTGGTGATTTTAGGATGCTTTCTGAAGAGGGTGAGTTTGCGCGTGGGCCCTTTAAGAGCCGGTTTTAGTTTCTTTGTGAACCAGGTTTTCTGGGGGTACTCCCTAATGTTTTAGTAACAGGCAAAGTCAGATATTATGCCGCTGGTCTCAATTGTGCTGGGTCCACAAAATGCCCACAGCGGGGGCGCTCCCCGGCTCAGGGTCCCGCGCCTCCAGGGAGGCTGCGTACCTGTGAGCTGCTCCCGGCGGCCGTGAAGCTGGTGGCTTGTGACGGCGGGGTTTTTCCTCTCCAGAAGGGAGTCTCTGCCTCGTCCACCTCAATTAGGATTGTCCGTTGTTGCAGGAGTTCCTCTTATCTAGTTTTCCGTTCTGTCTCAGGGGTAATTTTCCACGAGTAGTTGTAAATTGGCTGTGTCCACGGGAGGAGGTGAGTTCAGAGTCTGCTTAAGCCGCCATCTTGACTTCCCTCAAGTCCCCTTGATCTAATTTAAATGGCTAATAAAGTTGCTTAATCCAGTGCCCAGACCACTGCAGTAGCTGGACATCAATTGTGGGAGAGGGTCATAAGCATCCATCTTGCTTTTTTAAAGAGGTAGAAGTTCAACTTCCTGGAGCCCAAGGTCCATGAAGTAGCAGTCTCTTTGCCACCTCTGGAAAACTACAAAAGAAAAAAAAAAGGATAGAAGGTTCTCACAATGGGCAGGAGGCAGATTCTACCTCCCTTGAATCCCTCAGTCTGCCTTGAGATGGAGCCATCTCTGCTATAACAAGTGGAAATAATTCTAGTGGTTGAATGATTAGTAGAACTCGGCTACTCATTTCCCTGGCAAAGAACAATATTTTTATTCCTTTGAGAATATCTGCATCTTCAGATAGTTTTAAGAGGACCCCACACATAGTCAGGAGAAAGGAAGGAGAGCAGGAAAGAACAGAGACAATTGCCAGACAGACTGTGCAGCTGGCCATCCTGATGCCCAAAAAGGAGGTAGAGATCATCTCCACATTCACAGGTGATCTCTGAGACTCTGCCCAGGTTTAAGCCCCAAGATTTTGAGGACACACACTTATTACCCCTCAGATAAACAACAACAAACCCTTTCTACTCTCATTTGACTCTTTTCCCTGGTGTTAGTAATAGGAGACCTCTAATTAGTTAGAACTTCAGGACTCTGGAGAATGCCATTACTTCAAATGTTCTTGCACAGCCACTTTTGGCTGTGTACTCCTTCCTTCTTACTGACTGAACCCATTCTTCCAAGGGCTGTGAGGGAGATATAAGAGCACGCACGTGCACACACACACACACACACACACACACACACACAGGTTGGCTAGGAGTGGTCTATGGCTGAGGCTGGGGTAGACCTAGAACTAAAGTCCTCATGCCCAGCGCAGTTAACTGGAATCACAGACTGGACCACAGGGAAACTTAATACTCCATTAGTTTTCCAGCTGTATTTTACTTCTTCCAATGCCTAAAGTCTAGTCCCAAATGTTAAAACACTCCATGTTGCAAAGAAGAATAAGAAAGCGATGCTAAGACCTCCTTCGATTTGGGGAAAAACCCAGTTCTCCTCACGTTGGTTACATGGAAGAAAGATTCAACAGAGGGAGGGAGAGACAGAGAAATGACTGGACCTGCTCCCACTATAATCTCTGTATCAACTGTCAATGAGGCCAATGTATTGAAGAGGAAGAGTAAAGATAGGGAGAGATAAAGGGAGCTCCTTCCTCCTGGATTGTACTCTGCCACTTTATGCTTCAACAGTACAGAAGAGAATGCCTTGTCCATGTTCCCTCCTTAAAATACACTGAGATTCCACCCTCTAAACAAAGCCAATCAGTGATTTGAACAGTAACAGCGCTGTTCCTCTCTTTTGGGACACGATATGAGGGGGAATGAAAGAGCCATATAGGAGAGAGAAAATATTCTGGTGTAACTGTGACATGGCATAATGTAGAGGAAAATAGAAAAATTGAGGGGACAAGAAGAACAGCATAAGGAAGTGTCTAAATGTTCAGGATAAAATTTAAAAACAGGCAGGACACAAACTGTTTCAAATATCACAGCCTCAAAGACAGTGTGAAATAGTGGAAAAAGCATAGGCTTTAGAGTAAAAAAGGACATCTGGTTCTGAATGTTTGGTAAATGTATTCCATTTTACTTCATCTGCTAATCTCGGGGGAAAAAAAAAACCTGGACAAAATCTATAAGTCATGTAGTAGAAGATTCTGAAAGATTAAGAAAAGTATAACTGTCTAGGGAGCTTAGGACTTGAATAAGGACAAAGTGTCACTCCTGGGTGCAGCCCATGGGCAGGGTTCTGATTTCTACGTGCCTCTGCAGTAACCATGTGTTACTGTTCCCCTGTCCAGTCAGAGCTGTGAACGCTGTGGTGTAGAGTGCTGTCATCTGGGTAACACACAAGTTGAGCAGACCAGAATAGCCCTTCATAGACTTTAAGCACTGAATTTGACATTTAAACTACAAAAGGGAGCCAGGACATGAATTAAGAAACAAAACAGTTTAATTATCTACTTGTTATGGACTGAATGTTTGTGTTCCCCAAAATCCATATGTTGAAACCCTACCCCCCAGTGTGATGGTATTAGAAGATGCGACCTTTGAGAGGTAATTAGGATTAGATAAGGTCATAAGGGTGGAGCCCCCATGAGTGAGATCAGTGCCCTTATAAGAGTCAAGAGACAGCTTGTTTTCTCTCTCTGCTCTCCACCATGTTGAAGTTAGAAGTTTGCAACATGGAAGAGGACTCTCGCCAGAACCCAACCATGCTGGCACCCTGATCTTGGACTTCCATCCCCCAGAACTGTGAGAAATAAATTTCTGTTGTTTATAAGCAACCCAGTTTATGGCATTTTGTTATAGCAGCCTGAGCTGACAAAGACACTGCTAGAACAGAAGATTTATGTAGGAATTAAAGTCTAAAAATACTCAAAATGTCCATGATACAGTCCAAATTGTTCATTATACCAAGACAGAAAAATCTCAACTTCAATGAGAAAAGACAATCAACAGACACCAATATCAAGATGACACAGATATTGGAATTGCCATACGAGGATTTAAAGACAGCTATAATAAAAAAACTCCAATGATCAAATACAAAAACTCTTGAAACAACAACAAAATCTCACCAAATAAATAGAAGACACGAAGAAGAATCAAATAAAATCTTAGTTCTGGAAAATAAAATAACTAGAATAGAGTAAAAGATGCCTGAGTTTGAAGCAGCTACTTAATAATTTCCTGACTCTGTTAAAATGATAACCTCTTAGAATTCTAGCTTTGTGAATTCTCCTCTCTGAGCTTGGGTTTAAATCCTGTGTAAAATGAGAATATTGTACAATGTCTCTTAAAGCTATTGAAAGAATTAAATGTTATAAAACAACAGTTTAAAAAGTGCACTAATTATCAATTGTTATGTAACAAACTGCTCCCAAATTTAGTGGCTTAAAACAGCAAAACCATTTGCTTTACTCGTGAATATGAAATGCAACTGCTTGACAGGGATAGACCATCTATGCTCCATTTGACCTCAGCTGGAGTGGTTAGAAGGTTGGGAACTGGAAACACCTGAATGCTCACTCATGCATGTGGCTGGCACTAGGGCTGAGAAGACTTAAATGAGTGAGAGCTGGGACTCTATGTGGGTTCTCCATGTGATCTCCCCAGTATAGCAGTTTCAGAGCAGATGAACCTTTTATGCATAAGCTCAAAACTCTCAAGTTGTGAATCCCTAAAAAGGTGGTGCAAGTTGCCTCATATTTTATGATTTAGCCTCAGAAGTCATGCAGGACACATCTGCTGTAGACCCAGCACACTCAAACTCAAAGACAGGGAGTATAGACTCCATTTCTACATGGAGGAAGGCCAACAAAACATTGTAATTGGAGCATTTGAGATGGGACATAGAGGTGTGACCACCTTGGAAAACACAATCTGCCACATCTTGCAGTATTTGCAAGTCCTTTGTCTAGTATTGTAAACCATGGATTGGCAACCTACAGCCGGCAGGCCAGTCAGGCCCTCTGCCTGTTTTTGTAAATAAAGTTTTATTGGCACACATTCAAGCCCATTATTTACATATTATCTATTGCTGTTTTTGTGTTACCATAGCAGAGTGGCGTAATTGTGACAGATACTATCTGGCCAAAACCTAAAGTATTTACTATCTGGTCCTTTACAGAAAACATTTACTTACTTCTGTTGTAGACAATGCTATGTCCTCCTAGAAACTGCTACATGCCCCTCAGTGCTTCTGTAACACTTTCTCCATATAGTATTGGATTTGTAATTATGTCTAAGCTGGCTCTCACCTTAGGACATTTGCTCTTGATGTTTCTTCTGCTTAAAGTGTTATTTATTTATTTATTTTTTTTTTAATTTATTTATTTTTTGTGAGGAAGATCAGCCCTAAGCTAACATCTATGCTAATCCTCCTCTTTTTTCTGAGGAAAACCGGCTGTGAGCTAATATCTATTGCCAATCCTCCTCCTTTTTTTTTTCCCCCCCAAAGCCCCAGTAGATAGTTGTGTGTTATAGCTGCACATCCTTCTAGTTGCTGTATGTGGGACACGGCCTCAGCATGGCCGGAGAAGTGGTGCGTCAGCGCGCGCCCAGGATCAAACCCGGGCGCCAGTGGAGTGGAGCGCGTGCACTTAACCGCTAAGCCACGGGGCCGGCCCCTTAAAGTGTTTTCTTACAACTCTTGTAATGGGTGGCTCCTTCTCAGCATGAGGTTTCAGATCCTATGTCACCTACTCAGAAATGCCTTCTCTGTCCACTCAGTCTAAAGTAGCACCCCACCCTCATTCCTGTTATTCTATTCCATGTGTCACTATTAGAAGTTATCTTGTTTACTACCACCCCATTCTTCACTAGAGTACAAGTTTCATAACGGTAGTTAACATGTCTGGGTTTTTTTTTTTTTTTTACAGCACTCCTGAGGCACTAAGCTTTCAATTAATACCAGCAGAATTGAGAAAACATGTCAGTTTTGCCTCAACAGACTACAAGTAATTTTAAAGCAAAGTGTTTTATTAATTTCTGTCTTGAGTGCTCAGCAAAGTACAGGTGCTTCATATGTGCACTACAAATAGCTTCCAAGTACAAGGTCAGATGACAGACCTCTTAGAGTCTGCATCACAGTGGATTCTAAAAAATATTCCAACAGTCTCTGGCTGTTTTCTATGAGCTTAACTGTCTCCTCCTTTATGTCACTAGCCGTTTGAGGACAGAGATTGTGTGTCTACTTCTGGGTACTTAGAGTGACATCTGGGAGTTAACGAGCAGTTATCCATCCACTTGTTACCATAGACAGATGATGACTGCAGCAGGACAATGGCCAGTGAACAGAATCCAACCAAAATGAAGGAAGGAGCCCAAGTGAGGAATGAGCTAGGATCAGATCATGAACAATTTCCTGGAGAAGATGAAACTTCAGAGTTTGGAGAATCTCAAGGATCTAGAGTATGAAAGAAGGAATTCAGAAATAGAGGAATAGCATTTTATACCTTACTACTCTTATTGTTATGTATCAAATACTATGCTATTTACATGTATTATCCCATTCATTTCTCATAGCAATCGGATGAGAAAAGTAATAAGTATATCCTGCCTTAACAAAGGGAAAACAAAATTTGAGAGAGGTTTCTAACACAGGTCAGTCTGATAATAACAATAATTAATAATAATAATAACAGCTAATATTTATATAACAATTACTATGTGCCAGATACTGTTCTGGGCCATTTTTGTATGTTATCTCACTTAACCATGCAAGATTCCCATGAGGAAAGTACTATTATTATTCCCAGTTTTACAAACAAGAAAACTGAAGCATTGAGGTCAAGTAAATTGCCTAAATTTACTCGTTACAGAGCCAAGGTTCAAGCCCAAGCAGTCTGGTTTCAGAGTCCATGTTTATAACTTACCCACTGTCTAGGGCTCCAACATTTCTTCTTGTCTTTCATTTTGTTCTTACTAATATCTCTATGGTCATCATCATCATTATCAACATTTCCATATGTGTCCAGTTTGGCTCAACCATAAAAGATAGGGTCAAGAGTGTTGCTGAATGAGGACAGGTGTGTCTGGACAAGTAAGACGGGTTTATAACAAGAAGGATCTCAGGAGCCATACCTGGAATTATTTTGAGATTTACCCAAAGGAATTATAGAGCTGGGAAACAATTTTTAGTGGAGGACAAGGGAACCAGAAGACAAACTTCTAATTGTTCTTTTTGTTGTAATTCTTGGTGAAAATGGTATTGAAATGTTTGTGCGAGACCAACCTAGATGTGTGGATGGACTTCATTGCAGATTCAGACTTTATCAACATAAAAGATGATGGGTTGGTTGGACAAGACACATAAGCCTGGTTTTGAGTCTTAGGTTCCACTAATTTACTAGTCATGTGACATTGGAAAATTTGCTTTAACTTTCTGACCCCAGTTTAAACATCTATAAAATGGAGCTAATATTATTTCCTAGCTTTAGGACTAGTGTGAGAAGTACATGACTGTAAGCCAGAACACATTTACCCTTAATTGAATCCATTAGCAAACTGAAATCTCTTAACAGATGTCCCTCACATAGTAGGCAGTATAAATAAGTAAATTGAATAAAGAGTTTATATCCAGTAGTCCACCTGATATAAATGATACATCCAGTAAGAATGCACTTGGCATTTTTATATTCAGATGACAAGAATGCAAAATGGTTACCTGACAAGGAAGGAGAAAGTAATCTGGAAGAGAATAGCTCTTTTAAAAAGATAAAAATGGTAAATAATAATCAGAAAAGGACAAAGGGGTGCTTTTTTATTATGTCTTAAGTGAAAATTAAAAGCAAGACCACCAGCTTCCAGAACCACATCCTTTTCTCCATCCACTGTGTTGGAGAAAAGGAACTCAACTGGCAGAGTAGTGATTCAGACTACATAATTAGATGGTGAATGATAATTAATCTTGGGCCCTGAATCAGCTCCCTGCCAGTATGCTTCCTTTCTCTGTTCCAGTTTTCCATAGCCCAGACTCTCTCAGAATTTCAAACCCAAACCCACTCATTTCAGTTTGGCTTAATTAACTTCCCCTCTGAAGTCTCACCTATTGCCTTTGCTCTTTGTTAACCTTCTATTGAATTTCCCCACAGATTATATTTGTTTCCTCAGAGCCTGGAGGAAGGACAATAAATGTGCAATTCCTCACCCTTTGCAACAATCTTCAAGGACATGGTAAAGAGCCCCTCCTCCCTTCCATTTTTGCTAAAAATCTACGTGAAGTTGACATTATGCACAGGGACACAGATTGTAAAGGACTGCCAAGAACAAAGCCCGAAGGAATGGGTATGGTTTTATTTTAAGTTCTATTTTGGGTAAACAAGGTTGAACATGCTTCAGTGGCTCCCACCGTCAGCTGTGACACCTAAATTATTCTCGGCCAAGCCCTTGCCGATCCCCATGTACCTAATGTAAAGGAGATAGAAATAACAAGATTTGGAAACTGACTGGAGAAGAGTTGAGAATAACCCAGGTTTCTGCTTTTGTGCCAGGATGAATAATGGAGGCATTCTCTGAGAAAGGCGACATTGGGAAAGACGCTAATTTGAGGAGAAAATATAAATAGGTCCAGTTTTAGAAATGTTCAGTTTGAGTTGCCTTTGGGATTTTAATAATCTTAACTTCAATTTCCTTTTTTTATAGAAAAACTCATTGAAAGATATATTTATACGCACTGTGTTAGGTTAGGGTTCATAGAAGGAGACCCTGAGAGAAGAATGTGTATAGAAGGGACTTATTAGGAAGTTTTCATCAGGCAGATTCTCACAGAGGGTAACTTTGGCTCAGTCCCCCAAGGAGCCATAGAAATGATATGAGTCACAATTCAAAGTATCCAAAGGGGGGGTCAATGAAACCTCAGGGCCTTTTGCATTTTGATTTTCTCTGCTTCGAATGTTCTCCTGTTAGATTTTTGCAGATATAGTGCCTTGTGATTCAGGTCTCTACTCAAATATTTCCACATGCAGGCCTTCACTGACTAGCTAATTTAAAATAGCCTTCTATTACTAATACCCCCACCTCTACTCCCATAGTCACCACCACCTCCCCGACCCCCATGACCATCACCACCTCCATTGCCCCCACTGCCACCAGCATCACCCCTAATGCTATTACCACCACCACCACGATAAACACCAACCTCAGCATTGCCACCAACACACCCACCATTGCCACTACCAGCCGCCTGCCGCTGCCACCCACCTTGTTTTAATTTTCTTCTCACTTTACCCTACTTGATGTTATATTACATATCATAGATTTGTTTAGAGTTGTCTGTCTCTCTCCTCTTAAATATAGCCTCCTTGAGAACAAGGACTAATTTGCAGTTGTATCACCAGTGTCTTGAACATGCCTGCCACATGGCGGGCATAAAAATGTATAGACTGGTTGTCTGTTAAAAGAATCCGTAGTGAGGAACTGGAGACAGATGTGAGATCACATCAATATGGAGGAACAATCTGGAAGATATGAGAAGGCATTTGAAGTAAAATCCCAGGAAAGAAGTGAAGTTACCCAGGGAAAGGGAAACCTCTCATTTTGATGCTGAAAATAAGGAGGTGTGGGTAGGAATTCAGACCTGACAGGCTCTGTTTTCTCTGTTCCTGTTAACGGAAGGCACCTTAAACTTTTTGCCTGCTTCAGCCCCAGATAAGCTCACTAAAAACAGTCTAGGGGAATTTCTACATTCTCTAATGGTTTCGTTTTAAGAATCTTATTTTATGAGCTTATCAATTAATCTAGTGTGTTTCATTCACCTTTGATGGTAAGTGCCTTTATGCCATTTTATGTGCTTAAAACTAGAGACTCAGAGGAGGAATGAGATCTCAGGTGGAGTCCTAGAGTTGCCTATGTCCTGGTATAACCAGATGTAGAAAGCCCTCCTAGAAGGCAGCGGAAGAGAAGCTCCAAGGAAACTCCTTTCAATGCCTCACATCCTGACATTGGCATCAGCACAGCCGTTTACTGCCTATCACACCCGACCCCGCAGAAGCAACATGCTTTAGAGGAAAGAATTTTAGACACTGACCCGAATGCTGGGTGGAGTAAGCTGGCCTCCATGGCCTCTTCCAGCTGTGGGGTCCTTACAACTCTATGACGTGATCAAGTTTGTATTGTCACACACTTTTCACAAAAGAGGAAACTGAGGGTCAGGGATGTGAGGCAACTTGCCCAAGGCTACAGAGTTCCAGAGCAGCAGAGGTGAGCCTACAGTCCGGATCTGTCCACTTCTGAAGCTGACCTCTTGCCCTTCCCGCCACACTGCCTTCCATCCACCCAGCCATCATTGAGGCTTCAAGCAGAGAAGTCCATAGACATGCTGCTAGGCCTGTGGCGGAGACGGAGGACTGTCCCGCTGGGCCAGGCCTCTGCTCTAACTTGCTCAATCTTCCCCCCTTGGCTCTGTAGATTCTTCATTCTACCAAGATATGCCATGTTCCCCATCCCAGCCCCTGGTGCCCGTGCTTATGTAAAACTGTCAAAATGATCTGGCAACCTAAGAAGAGAGAGCCAGGGAAAGGAGCAAGAGGGAAAAGGAAATAAATGAGCACAGTGCCGGATTAGACTCAAGGCCTTCGGGGACCCACTATGACCATCTTTGCTTGGCATGAGGAGCAATGTGGCTGGCTGGGGAGAGCTTGGCCTCGATCTCTGAGCACACCTGGCTTCACTCTAACCTGGGGCTGCATGTGTGAGTGGGCAAGGCCATTCTCCTCTCCAAGACTCAGTTTTTTCCCTATAAATGGGAAAAATAATACCCACCTCACAGAATTCTAACATGAATCAAAGAAAAAAAGTTTACACAATGCCTGACACCCAGTAGGTGTTTGATATATTGTGGTCGTTCTTATTTTCCCCTGAACTCAGCAAGGGAGTGCTCATTTGAAACGGTAGGGGTGCGATGAGCTATTTGCTGTCCTGAGCAGAGAGATGTCTTCAGACAGATGGCAGCACACCTAGGGCACAGCATCTTTCTCTGACATCTGCACCCTGGCCCGACAGGGTACCACGCCACAACCCAGCAGGTAGTGCCATTGCCGTAGTGATGGCGTTTCATGCCCAGTCCAGCTCTGGTCACACATAGGATGCAGGTCAACACCTCTTTTTTCAGAATGGAAGTGAGGCTGCTAATTATGAGGGAGGCGTGGGATGATAAACAGACTGAGGATGGTCACTAACTCTCAGTGAGTCTGGAAGAAACTCACTTGACTTCTGTAGACCTTGGTTTCTTTTTTTTTTTTTTTTTTAAAGATTTTATTTATTCATTTTTTTCCCCCCAAAGCCCCAGCAGATAGTTGTATGTCATAGGTTCACATCCTTCTAGTTGCCGTACGTGGGACTCGGCCTCGCGCTGGACGGAGAAGCGGTGCCTTGGGGCGCGCCCGGGATCCGAAGCCGGGCCGCCAGCATCAGAGCGCGCGCACTTAACCGCTAAGCCACGGAGCCGGCCCTGACCTTGGTTTCTTTATCTGTAGAAGGGAAATACTAAAATTTTACTCAAAGGGTTGGAAGACTGAATTAGGTTGTGCATGTGAAATCACGAAGAATGGCGCCTGATACATAGGAGGTCCTTATTGAATGCTGGTTCTTTTCTTTCTTTCCTGTTATTTTAAATGAGATAAAAATGAAGAAGTAGGATGAGGACAAAGAGAACAGAAAAGAAGGATGAGAGAGAAGGTGGAAAGAGAAAAAGAATGAGGAAGGAGAAGAGAAAAACAATAACCATACTTGCAGCAAAAACAATAGTATTCAGTGGGCCTAACCAGTGTGCTATTGTTCTAGGCCATTTGTATACATAATAAACAATCTCCACTGTATTTGTTTCCTATTGCTGCTGTACAAATTATCACAAAGGTGGTGGCTTAAAACAACACAGATTTATTATCTTATGGTTCTGGAGGTCAGAAGTCTAAAATGGGTCAGCAGGGCTGTGTTCCTCCTGGAGGCTTAGAGAATCCATTTCCTTGCCTTTCTGGTTTTTAGAGACCACCCTCATTCCTTGGCTTGTAGCCGCCCACTCCACCCCACCACCCCAACAGCATCATTCCAACCTCTCTTTCCTTTGTCATATCTCCTTCCCTGACTCTGACTCTCTTGCCTCATCTTTTTTACTTAAACAGGTCTTTTTGAATACTTTGAGTCTACCTGGATAATCCAGGATGCTTTCTCATCTTAAAATCCTTAACTTAATCCATCTGGATTGAGATCCATCTCAATCCATCTTTGGCCATGTAAGGTAATATGTTCACAGGTTCTGGGGATTAGGATATAGATTTTTTTGGTGGGGTGGGGGGGTCATTATCCTGCCTGCCACATCCACACAGACTACAAGGTTGGTGGTATCATTGTTCCCATTTTAAAGGTTAAAAAATAATAAAAATATGACTCAAAAATTAAGAAACTCTCCAAAGGTCACACATTTGTAAGTGAAAGAGTAAGGATTCAAACAACATTGTGTTTGACTCTGCAGTATATATTCTTTCTGTAGAATATACATTAAGATACTAAGCAAGTGTTTCCTCTAAATCCAACAGGGTTGTATTGAATGATCTTTGGGGTTCGCCTTTTGTCTGATATTCTGTGATTCTCTGTTTGGGGAAAAAAGCAAAGGCTCAGTTCCAGCCAGTCTCAACCATTGTTGATTTCTCCTCTCTGGCTCTGAATTAAAAGTGAGAGTCCTGGTGCATCTGCAGAATGGAAGAGAATGATAAGGCATGAGCATTTCCTAAGCAAGAATTTTGAAAAATGTGGAACCAGCTCTGTTTCTATATGTATACTACCTTGGAATAATAAATACAAAATCTGCTTAAGACACTGAAACATTCCCCCATTGGGCTCTTCTCCTGGCAGCCCAACCATCAAAATCAATGACAATCACATTGGCGTTTTGCTAATTGAACCAAACAGGCGGTAACTGGTCTTGAGAAATCCTATAATGAAGTAATTAGTTACTCTATCAGTAAACAGAAATAATAATCACAGATTGTTAAAGCTGAAAATAAACTTTCTGATTATTCTGGGGACCTGAAGCCCAGAAGTGGCTGACATCTGACACAGCTGTTAGGGACAGAGCTGGAGAAGACACCGAGGACTCCCGGCTGCAGGTCTAGGATTCTTTCCACAGGCCTATCAATCTCTGGAAGTTTGAGCATGACTAGGTGGTTTCTCTATAAACTGAAGCATCAGGGATGATATGACATATTGCATACACATGACAGCCTTTGCTCCAGGTGAGGGGTGGATTGCTGAAAAGTCCAGAGTCTGTGTACAGCTATGTCTGGGGCTGGACCGGGAGAATGCTTGGGTCACATGTACCCATCCACACACCATCTGATGAGCCTACTAGCTCAATCAGCTCTCAAGGAACACTTTTTCCTTTTCCTTGGCAATTGTAAAAATAACGGGTCATGACTAAAGATCATTTGGAACATTTATTAAGACGTAAAAATAGGAGCCGGCCCGGTGGTGTAGTGGTTAAGTTTGCACACTCCACTTTGGTGGCCTGGCGTTCACAGGTTCACATCCCAGGCGCAGACCTACGCACCACTTATCAAGCCACGCTGTGGCGGCGTCCCACATATAAATTAGAGGAAGACAGGCACGGATGTTAGCCCAGGGCCAGTCTTCCTCAGCAAAAAGAAGAGGATTGGCAATGGATGTTACCTCAGGGCTAATCTTCCTCACAAAAAAAAGAAGAAGAAGAAGAAGAAGAAGAAGTAATAAAAATAAATCATCCATCATGAATTCTGCATGTTAATGACTATTAGTATTATGCAGATTTTCCTTTCAATTTTTTTCTCTATGTCTACTCAACAATTCTTTGGAGTTATCAACCTCTCCCTTTATATAACAATAATAAAATATCATTGTGGTCCAACGGGCCTCACTTTGCTCCCCTCCGTCTCTAAGTGAGCACAGTGAGCCCAAGTGATCTGTGCCCAGGCCACCATCATTTGTTCATGCATGGCCACGTGAACCAAGCCCAGCCAATGGAAGACCTCTATGGGACTTTGACTAGAGCTGTTAGAAAGAGTGCCTTACTCTGAAACATGAGGTCTCTGCATCAGGTTGGCCATGGACTCTTGCTTTCATGTGGGGGAAAGTGTCTGAAAACAAATTCAAGCTGAGACAAGCAGAGCTAGCGGGGTGGGGAGAGAGAGAAAAGAAGGAAAGGAGGAGGAGGAGGAGGAGTAGGAGGAGGAGGAGGAGAGGGAGAGGAGGGAAGGGAAGGAGGGAGGGAGAGAGAGAATCCTGAGAACATTTCATTTGGCTGCCTTAATCTAAATTTGCTTAAAACCAGCTCTGCCCAGTAGATTTCCCAATTTTTATGAGCCAATAAATCTTTTTGATTAATTCGGTTTGTGTGTCATCACTGACAACTGAAAGAAAGCTGAATGACACCAGAACTGGCATCTGGTTGGTATGTGCCAGTGGCAGATGCTAAAATGTGAAACTGGCCAGTTGAGGTGGGGTGTGAATCAGTGAGAGGGTGAGAGTTCCCCAGTTCCAAAGCACAGGTTGAAAATCCTTGTGCTAATGTAAACTTTATTTTATTTGATCACTTCATGCTATACAAACAATTTTGTGCCCTGATTTTTTCACTTAGCACAACTATAGTGATAATAACAATAATTTGTAATTACTGAACATTGAGTACTGTGTGCTGTGCATTTTCCAGGCATTCTCTCATTTTATCACCCACCCACCTTATAAGTGCCATTATAATCAGCATTTGCAGGCCTAAAGAAGTTAGGAAACATGCTTAAGTTCAAACAGCTAAAAAGGATTCAAACCCTGTTTTCTGATCCAGAATAAAAGTTCTTAACCACTGGGTTTTTTTTTTCATAACCTTTGTTCTGTGGATTACTTATTCCTTTCAAACATTTTTAGCAGCAGCATACTATTCCATTGAGAACATATAACAATAATTTCCCTCTTTTGTGAATGGACACAATTGAAGACATAACAAGACACGGGTCAAGGCTGCTGAGACAAGGTTTGGATCTTGGTGGCGAAAATGTTGATCTACTCAGGGAAAGCAGATTGGCTAAAAATCTTCCCATGGAATTTATCCCTATCCTCCTTCCCACTGGGCCCTGGTAACTTGTACCAGTTCTCTCCATCCCTACTGCCATTGGCCCTACACAGATAACAAGATGGGTTGTAACAGCAGAGGCGGCCTTGTACAGCTGGAGGTGAGGAAGGGAGGTTACTCCATCAACAAAGGTGTGTTGACACCTACGTTGTGTGACTGGGGCTGAAGCAGGGAACTGAACAACAGAAATTCTTGTCCTCATAAAGCTTACATTCTGCTTGGGGAGACTGGCTAAACTGATCAAACATACATTGTAAAAGCTGTTGAGACATGCTAAAGAGAAAAATCAAATAGGACAATGGGATAAGGCGGTGGGAAATTTGCAACTGAACAGTCATTAGGGAAGCCTTCAGTGTGGAGGTGAGAGCTGAGCAAGACTTGGAGGTTGTGAGGGACTGAGCCCTGTGGAAAAGAGCATTCCAGGAATGTGTTAAAGCAAATACAAAGGCTCTGAAACAGGAGAATGCCTCATGTGTTTGAGAAAGAGCAAGGAGCCCAGTGTGGCAGGAGTAGAGCAAATGAGGAGCACAATATTAGGAGATGAGGTCAGAGAGGGGATGGGGTTGAGAGCAGACACTGTTGGGCACCACGTGCCATGTGAGTACTTTGGTGTTTGCTCTGAATGAGATGAAAGGCCATTTGAACAGATGAGTGGAATATCTAATCTAGGCTTTAACAGGATCCTTCTGGTCCACGTGTGAGGAATAGACTGTAAGGGGACAAGCCAGAAGCAAGAAGACCAACAAAGAGAGATAGCAGTGGCTTGTACTAGAGTGATAAGTACAGATGTGCTGAGAAGGGATCAGGTCCTGGATGTGTTGAATACAGAGCAGAAAGGATTTGCTGATAGGTTGGATATGGTGTGAGGGAGCC
The DNA here is from genome assembly GCF_057802395.1 of Ceratotherium simum simum. Lineage (NCBI taxonomy): Eukaryota > Metazoa > Chordata > Mammalia > Perissodactyla > Rhinocerotidae > Ceratotherium > Ceratotherium simum. Next base: position 11,441,267 of record NC_141907.1, read on the forward strand.
AAGGAGTCCAGGATGACCACAGGGATACAAATGTCCTGCCAAAACCATCTTTGTTTGCACCTAGATGGTTGGAAATTTAAAGTGGACCATGTCCATGGCCACCATCTTCCCTGGAAGGAGGAGGTGGGTGGCTGCAGATGGTCCATGCCACTCCCCTGCTACAGTCGTTAGATGAAATGTAAGGCAATTTTTAAAATATCCCTAGTAATTGGCTTTTCCAATACAGAATTGGTAATTCTGGAACATTGTAAGGTTATTAGTCTTTAAAGATATGCCTTTCTCAGAAAGTTCCAAGTGAGTTCTACTTTTCTGCTAGTCCATTTCTAAATCGTGTTTTGCCAATTACTTCTGTGTAGTTTGTGGTAGTGAACAGTGGTAATAACCTCAATGTCAAGGAATTATTTAGGAGGCTGACAGAAATTGTGGAAGATAAGAAAGGAGTATTTATATTAAATCTCATTGTTATAGTAAAATAATATATAGAGAAATATCTGGGAAGATCTTAGGTGCATATAGAAGTTTTAACAGTAGGGGCCGGCCCCGTGGCTTGGCAGTTGAGTGCGCACGCTCCGCTGCTGGTGGCCCGGGTTCGGATCCCGGGCGCGCACCGACGCCCTGCTTCTCCGGCCATGTTGAGGCCGTGTCCCACATACAGCAGGATGTGCAACTATGGCATACGGCTATCTGTTGTGGCTTTGGGGAAGAAAAAATGCAGGAGGATTGGCAGTAGATGTTAGCTCAGAGCCCGTCTTCCTCAGCAAAAAGAGGAGGATTGGCACGGATGTTAGCTCAGGGCTGATCTTCCTCACAAAAAAAAAAAACAAAGAAGAAGTTTTAACAGTAGATAAAGTGGGCGAGATCATGAGTGTTGTTTTTAATTTTTATTTAATGAGTTTCTGTTACAGTTTTAATAAGAAAAAATAAAAGAAATGTAATAAGATGCAATAATAAAAGTATTAAAATAATTCTATTGCAGGTTATTTGGGGTGTTCCAACTAACCTCCCGCTATTGGACATTAAGGTTCTTTCACTCTATTTTTCTTAATAAATAGAGAATCAATCTGTGGCTGAACAATCATTTAAAATTGAAAAAGAAACAGTAGAAAAATACTAAAAGTTCTGAAAAAAGACAAAATTATTAAGAATGCATTAATATTTTTAATATATTCCATAGAATATGAAAATTATCGATACTACACTTGGAGAAAAAGAGGCTGGGATTTTAATTTTAACCAAATCCTCTTTTGACCAAACTGTAGTGATGCTCTGTGTGTTTTTGACCAAGTTGTAATCCATAACTTATGCAAAAAGCAAAGAGGAAGGCATCATGGAGAAGACAGTGGGTGCTGTGCTCTGACCCCTAGGTTTTAACCCCGACACAACTTGTCATTATCCTTTTGACTTTGGAAAATGTATTTCAAATACATACACATATCAGTTTCTTCATCTGAACAGTACTGATGATAAAAGTTTCTCCCTTATGAGATTGTTGTTGTGAGGAAAACAGTAATGCACCTAAAGCACCTAATCGTGATGTTTGTCACAGAAGTTCTCAATAAGTGATGACTGTTATTATCCCTTCAGATCGCTCTTGAACATCTTGAAATTCCCACTTGTCAATCTTCTGGCTTCCAACCTGGGTTGCTGCTGCCTGCTGAGATATCAGGTCCCTGTAGGAGACTTCTTAGGTAGTAAGCACAGCCTCTCTTGTGTTGGGTGTGTTCTAAGGGGATGAAACCGAGTTGGAGCCAGGAAATGCCTATTTACTCATCACCCTAGACCCAGTGAAGCATTCTACAACTCTCCCAGGGAGGCATTGCAGCCTCTCTGCCCAAAGAACACTGTATGTGGGGTTGTTATACACACAGCATATAGCGTATTATATTACAATTGGTTGTAATATTTCCCCTTTTAGTCTGTTTTCTCAACTAGACAAAGCTCTTGAAACAGGGACTATGGCTGATGTGTGTTGCCTTCTTGGCGCCTAGGACAGTCCTTGTTACAGAGAGATGCTTATTAAATAACGGATGAACGGGTAAGTGGATATATCAATAAAAGATGTGTAAGATCAGGCTTTCTCAGTTTTATATATATATATATATATATATTTCCGGCTTTTTTTTTATATAAAACAAAAATCAAGTCATAGCAATAGTGTAAAAATAATCATATTAATATCTTTTCAGTTCCATAAATGGGGCAGATTTAGCTTTCTTCTGAGCAGTTACCAATAGTAATAAAAAAACACTGAATTGATTTCCAATTCTCTAACATAATGCAACAGTTAATACTATGTTCACTAGAGGAGAATAGAGTCTATTTAAAACTCTAAAAATGTATTTAACTTTTTTTGTTGAAGTGATGAAAGTTTTAATATTACTAATTGGCTAATAGAAAAGAAGGAAAGCAGAAAACAAAGAAGGAAGGAAAGCTCAGTAGATTCTTAGGAGGGAAAAGTTGCTGGGCTCAGAAGTATTTATTTATTGAGACACACTTTATAATCTTCATCTTTTCTCTTATGCATATACATGTAAATTTTATAAGGTTCAACCTAACTTATTTTTAACCCATCATTTTCAACTGACTAGCCCTCCAATTCCTTCCTTTTCTAAGCAGATTACCTTGCTTCCTATCTCATGAAGACAACATAAGCAACAAAAACAAACCAACAATCAAAAAACTGGAAACCAACTCTCTTCATCTGCACACTCTTCTTCCTTTCTACAACAGCAGAATTGGTGTCTTCTCTCCCATCAAAAGTTTAATCCAGGGGCCAGCCTGGTGGTGCAAGTGGTTAAGTGCACGCGTTCCGCTGTGGTGGCCCGGGGTTCGCTGGTTGGGATCCCTGGCGTGCACCGACGCAGTGCTTATTAAGCCATACTGTGGTGGCATCCCTTATAAAATGGAGGAAGATGGGCATGGATGTTAGCCCAGGGGCAGTCTTGCTCAGCAGAAAGAGGAGGATTGGCAGATGTTAGCTCAGGGCCAGTCTTCCTCACACACACACACAAGAAAAGTTTAATCCTATTACCTTCAGCTTTCTTGGAGGCTTATGCATCAATTATCTCTCTCATTCTCTAATGTATTTTCCAATCTCTTCTCCTACTTATTTCTCCCCATTAAGAGGTAAACATCCTCAGGTTTGCCCAACTGAAACAACAGGTGTCCATTGCTCCCTCTCCCCTTCCACCTAACACTCTTTCTACCCGTCCCCTATATCCTCATATCCAGTCTTAAAATAATTGTCTACCTTCACTCTCTCCTATTCATTACCCTGTACTATCATTTCATACATGACCACATATGAATGCATTTTGAAATTAATAGACATTGCCTGCCTTATTTTACTGACCATTCAACAATCTATGTACCTATTTATGTATATCTGTATCTGCTTTCCAAGATCTCCCCAGAGAAGTCCATCTCTAAAATGGTTCTACTTCTTCCCTCTCCAATGAAGTGGCCACAGACTAGGTTACTACCACAACAGCCCCTCACAAGTCCACCTGCTTTCATTGTATTCCCTCTGACTAGTTGTCTATAATGCAACCAGATTACAAATCTGATCGTATCTCTGCCACTTGCACCATCTAAGGATTTCCAATTACTCATTGGATAAAGTCTGTCTCATTTCACATAAAAGGTCCTATGAGTTTTGTCCCCTGCATGCCCCTGCAGCCCTTCCCCCCAGCGTCCTTAGTCCAGTCATAATAGGCTCCTTTCAGGTCCTCAAAACACTAAGTGCTTACCAGCTTCAGACCTCACGTGTGCTGCTGCCTTTGCCTGAAACACTATCTCCCATCACCTGTTTTTGATGAACTCTTACTAAATCCTTAGATCTAAGTTAGCATCACCTTTTCTGGGAGCCATCGCTGAGCCTCTAGGGCTATTTTAAATGTTGTTTCATATATCCTCCCAAAGCACACCTTTCTTACTCTAAAATAACACTTACTTACCTCGTTTCCCTGAAATTCCATATTTAATCATTTGTTTCTGCAACTAGGCCATAAGCTGAGAGACAAAAAGATCTTGTTTGCTGTCATAATTCTGGAATCTATTCGAAGGACTCACTAACTGTAGATAGAAAAAAGTACTTATTGAATGAATGAATGATGGACACTCAGCAATAGATTGAACCACCCACTATTTTAGATGGTTAGTGGAAATGAGTGGAGTTCAGGGGGTCCTGACCAGGACAGTAGCAATTTTACTTAGATTTACATTTAGTATTGAACATGAGTCATATTCTCTAATATCTTTGCTAGATGGTAGCTATTGTTGAATACTAATAGTCTTCATGTCCATGGAATCCACAATAGGCTTTAAAAATAACACATACATACAGACACATAAAGATATTGATATATTTCTCTCTTTCCTTTAAAAGGGCCCATTGCAATCTATCTACTTCACCTTAGCGTTCTCAGCACTCCCCAGCTTTAAACAAACTACTTAGTTTCCTGACCATGCCATATCCTTTCATCTATCAGCAACTTTGCATCTTTCCATCAGCTTTTCTCTCTCTGAAAGACCTTCTTTCTGCTAAATTTTATCAGATTTCTTCCTTTTACCTTCCAGACTTAAACCAAAATTTCTCCACCTCTCTATACAGCTCCTAGAAATAGAAGTCCATTTTTTTTTCTCATCTTATATCGCCCAGTCTAGCATAGTGTGGAGGACAGATGAGAATCTCAAAACAATGGACAAATAAAGTAAATAAAATGAAAGAAAGAATGATGCATGGATGAATGGAGAAATGGATGGGCAAGGGAATTAATGGATGAATGAAATGAATGAATGAATTAATTAATTAAATGAATGGATCTATCCCTTGAAAATCCCTCTGAATTGTGGTGGGAATGAGGGCACATATGCCTGACCTCCTCTCATTGGTTAGTAAATGAAATCCCAAAGATGCTATTACATGTACAAGTGATCCAGCAATAAGAATCTCAATGGGAGAAAGAACTCATTCTCATAAGTTCACATAAAGAATCTGTGTTCCAGGCTGAGATATACAGCTTCTGCCTGACAACATCAACGGCATATACCATTCAGTAAACAGAAATTTCTGTCCCATAAAATCCTGTATAACCTCATACTTCCCCAAAACACGGTGCTCTAGAAACTTTCTCTAATAGGAGTTGCCCATGAGTGGACAACTAGTCCTCATAGGTCACTTCTGTACTGTGTCAGAATTTGGACTTGACAACCTCTAGGATCATTCCAAATTTGAAGATTCTGTAATTTATTATAGGCCCTGAAAAGGACAATGGGAGAAACGACTCTCAGAGAGGTATCAGTCAGGGTCCAATCAGGAAAACAGAAACCACACTAACATTTCCATATTTAGTATTAGGAATTGGTGAAATAAGTGCCAGAGAACTGAAAAAGCAAACAAGTAACATGCAGGTTAAACAGACAGCACCTATGGGCAGCAGCTGCCACCATCAGGGCTAGAGGACACTGTCTGTTGCTCCTAGGGCAGTTGAGATCCATTTCTGGAGCCACATTGAAAGGAATAACAAGCAAATAGAAAGAACCAATCCTTTCTGTCCTATACTGCTTTGAAGTCTTGTTTTAGCACCTTTATTGGCAGATTCTAATAGTTAGCAAAGCAGAAATATAGTTTTCAGGTTCTCAGCCTGGCATTAAAAGAAAGAATACAGAAGGATGGATTTGGTGTTGAGATACTGAGAGATGATCGCTTATATGAGGTAAATATAGTAATCTTGCTTCCTAAAAACTTAGACGCTTGTAGTTGTATAAGGGAGAACAAAATACTCTTCAATAACACTGAGATCCTGCAGAAGAGCAGCTGAATAAGCAAAATGCAAATGGAAGACCTGGAAATGAAAATTAATTTTATATCCTTGGAATGGCTTTGGTAGCCAGTAGAAAGAGACACAAATGGAAGATACCAGACTTTGGAAAATTAAAATGTTCATATGACATAAACTATGTTTCTATGTAAAAAGGTAATCTACAAAAAAAAAAGAGTAGAATAGAATTTTGTTCTTTCCCCAGTGAGGCAAAACAGGCTTAAACTGCTAGGAGGACATATAGAATATCAGTTATGAGCTGGGTCTCTGGGGTCAGGAAGGCCAAGCCTTAAATGCTGTTGCTGACTACCTCTGTGACTTGCACAATGTGCTTCACCTCCCTGGTCTGCATTTTCTAATCATTAAAACTGAGACACAAGACTACCTTCCTCCTAGTGCAAGTCAAATAGGATAATTTTGAGTAAATAAAATATGTTCTTAAAGTGCTTTATAAACATATTTGGCACATAGTAAGTATCCAATGCATGGCAGCCATTATCAGTGCATCCGCCTAATGCCCTCCTGCCTTCAGCTGATCCTTGTTGTATTTTCTTCAAAAATTAAAATGTTGACAGTTAAGACTCTTTTGTGGAAGACAGTGTGTGAGGAAAATTTCTAAAACTAAGGGGATTACTAAATTCATTCTTATTCTCTAACTATACATTTAAGAACCCCAAATTTCCCCCAACCTTTCTCATCAAACAAGACTAGTTCAGATTCCTTTGACTAACTCTGAACTGTCTTTTATACTGAAAGCCCAAGGAATCCCTATCCCTGCCCTGAGTTGGTCTAAAATTTTCAGTTATGCCCTGCTCTCCCTGGGTGATTTTTTCTTCATCTTCTGTCCCAAAATCAAGTTCATATTAAACACTTTAATTCATCAAACAACACATGGGTTAAACACAGATTAGAACAAAACAAAAGAGATTTCTTTCCTTCATTAAGCCAAGCTGATCTTCAGATCTACTGTGAGCATTTCTATGTTTTATCCACTGATGAGCATTATGAATCTTCATTTTCTCTACTTGAATTTGACTTATTCTATTTTCTTCATAAGAGGGTTGAAGGTGGGGGGAAAGTTCAATTTGGACAAAATGATTTTTTGTTTTGGCATTTGTATCAAAGATGGAAGAAAAATTACATTCTGTTGATAAAATAAACAGTGAAAATACACAACAAAAAGCTTCGTGAAGCCGGAACCAACTATAGAATCTGATCAGAAAAATATTTTTTTTAAACAGGACTGAAGCAGAACAAACAAAACATGTGTTTGGCCCGTCTGTCACTGGTCTGTAAACACTAGCATGGGGTTTACTAAAATTCAATTTGTTGACACAATGACAAGATGGGCAATACTAATTTAATTTTGTCTCCAAAGCCAAGTAAGGGTTTGCCACCATTGATTCTTCCCACAAATTGCCTTACTACTTTCCTTTATTTTAACAAATTACCCACAAGAGTCCTCCTTCTAAGGATAAACATTCTATCATGGGCTGTTGCAATTGGTTAAATGGGAGGAGCTTAAAATGTTTTCTGTTTTCTTGGAGTCTCAATGACTCTTCTAACATGGCCTCAGATTTGCATAACCACAACAGAAGCTATAAATGGGAAGTGTAAATTATGTCTCCAGATGTGGGGAGTGTTTCCCATCACACGACAACATTCCCCTGCCTCCTAACATAAAAAATAATAATAAGATGGTTTGTGGTTTCAAAGCAAGTTTTTCCATCCTTGGAAATCATATGCACACGGTGTGATCATAATTTTTTAAAGATTTGCATTGGAAAAGAAAAGAAAAGATAATGAGGTGATAATTGCTTTGGGATAAAATATGAATGTCATGGATTTTTCCAAGGCTAAGATTTTCTCAATTGTTTGTTTTTATGCAATTTATCTCAGTCAGTCCTGTATCTTAATTCCCATTTGCAGAGCATTTTTCAGTTCATGATGCACTCTTATTGTATGATTTCATTATTTGGGTATCACTACAATATTTGAGGGAGAAATTACTATTATTACTCTCTTACTGAGTGAAACTAAGTGAGGAAACCAAGGCCTAGCGGTCAAGCAATTTCTTGACCAAGGTCACACAGCTAGCAAGAGGCAGAGCTGGGATTACAGCCCAGGCTGCCTGGTGCCAAAAATAATGCCTTTCTAGAAATCCTTATTGTCATCAGTCCCTGTTCTCCATTTCCTTGTTAACCTCAAGGAACCTCCTGGAGAATTTGCCATACTTAGAAAAGGTTTCCTAGTTTCTTCCCCTGTAGACTTGGAGGACAGAGGCTAGTTCCCATTATTCTCTACATCTACAGAGCCTAGTAAAGGGCTGGCATCAGAGAATCTGCCCATTGGAACACCTCTGACAGAGACAGAGCTCTCTATTTAACCTATACTCATTGGGTCCTATTGGAGAGGGAAGCAAGAAACAGAGATGAAGAGCTATAGTCTAGTCCCCAGGCCCCAGTGGGGAAGGCAAAAGAGGAAAGGAGAGTAGGAAAGGAAGAGGCTGAGGATGGGGGCAGACAGCCCCCAGGTTCTCCAGAGGAACACGTGACATACAATATCTATGAGACCCACTCAGGTTTTGGTTGACCTCAGAGAGGCCTTTGTTGGAGTAGGATGAGAAGAGCAGGCCTAAAATAAGAAACCTTCAGGCGCAGAGTAGCTAGTACAAAATTTTCCTGGATACCAGTAGGAGAACCAACTAGAGGCGGAGGAAACACTAGTTCTTAAAAATAACATGTTCTACTCTCACACTATTAAATGTTACATCTTTAAAGATAGACAGCTAGGTGAAATTTACAGTCTTAAAAACAATACTAACTACCATTTATTGAGTTAATAATCTGGGTCAGTTCTGTATTATCACTACAGGTGAGTAGGATGAAGCTCAGAGAAGTAAGTAACTTGCCCAAAGTCACTAAGAAATAACCTGTCTAAGAATAGGTTTTCTCTTCTGTAAAACAGGGATTATAACAGCTCCTTTTTAGGCTTGATGTCAAGATGAAAAGAGAAAATGTATGTATTGGAACAGAGTCCAGCATACAACAAATAACAGGTCTTCACTCTGTTATTTAAAGCAGAAAAATAAATATGGTTTGAATGCAGGTGGTTAAAGTCTCAGTTTTTCCAGCCAAACACAAGGGTTCAAACACTTGCTCAGACACTTTCATCTGTGTGGGTTATCATGGCTCTGCAAATTGCCCCTGCTTCCTTGTCTCTAGATGCTAATAACAGAACTTGCCCTGTAGAGCCAATGTGAGAATTAAATGAGGTTATGCGTTTTGGCAGGTAGAATTCTACCATGCCCCCAAGATCTCTGCCCTGTGGTGTTAGACTCTGTGTAATCCCTTCCTCTTGAGTGTGGGTGACTTGTAACTTGCTTCTAACTAATAGAATATGTCAAAGATGGTAAGCTGTCACTCCCATGATTAAGTTCCATTATATAAGACTTCCTTTTGGCAGAGGAGAAAGATTCCCCTGCTGGCCTTGCAGAAATAAACAGCCATATTGTGAACTGCCTCTGGAGGGGGCCATATGTTAGGAAAACGCGAGCAGCCTCTAGGAGCTGAGCGTGGCCTCCAACCAACAGTCAGTAAGAAGCCACGGCCTCCAGTCATAAAACTGCAGGGAAACAGCCTAAGTGACCTTAAAAGCAAATTCTTCCCTAATTGAGCCTCCAGTTGAGAACACAGCCCAGCTGCCACCTTGATTGCAGCCTCCTAAGTCCCTGAGCGGAGGACCCAGCTCAAACTTCTGACCCACAGAAACTAACAGATACTAAATAAACGTGTGTTGTTTTAAGCTGGGAAATTGTGGTAATTTCTTATGCAGCAATAGACAACTAATGCATGTATATAAAGCATTTGACACAGACCCCTATAAGCATTAAGCCTTCAAAAAACGTTAGCTGGATCTTCTACATATATCAATCATAAACAAATGTTTATAGAGATTTTACATATGCATAATAAATCTCTACAAAAGATTACTGCAACGCAGATATTGGATTCACACTTTCTGTATAGTTAAGAATGTCTTTTTAGAATTTCAGTAGTTAACTTCTCCTGGATAAAATCTAGAATTACAGAATTCTACTAGAGGCCCTATACAACTGTATCGTAACAAGGTCTCAGAGAGGCTGTGAGTGTATAAGATTCAACTATACCTAAAATATTAAGGGCCTCCAAAGAAAGAGGGACTCTGTGGAGTGGGTGGGCAAGAACAGACTTTATATAATAAAGCATGTTATTTCTTTTCAGTTCATCATATTATTAAATTAAGTGACAATTTTTGGCAGATTGAATAATAGTAGCGAACATTCAGTTTAACAACCATGATACAATATGCACATGCTTTTAAAAGCCTGTCTAACAGCCGGTTGGAATTCAGTCTGAGACGAACTCATAAACATGTATTTTATAACCTGCTTAGTGGGTTATTAAAGAATGAGACTGGATTTATCTAGCAACTAAATTATTCAATGAGTGAAAATAGAAAACCTTCGGAATGGAGACTGCTTCTTCTCTAAGGCTGTCAGTGTTGGGGGGCTTCTCCCTCAGCCCCCAGACATCCTTAGAGAAGCTGATGACGTGATGAACATATTGACAGAAGCACCAAATGACAGACCGAAAGGAAGTCCCTATCTTGCCGTACACAGAGTTCTCCTTGGCCACAACGCTGAATGACAACTCCATTTACACAGCCTTGCCATACTCAGCCTTGCACTTTTTTCATTACATCAACACTGAAAGAAGAAGAGAACTTTTTAAAATTAACTCATCCGTTTTTTCAAAAAATAAATTATTGAGTACCTATGATAAGCCAGGAAAAATAGGCACAGAGAAGTCTAAAGAAGTTTAGTGACTTGACTGATGCTCCACACTTGGAAAGCAGAAGAGGTAAGACACAAAGCCATGGCTCGGCTCTGCTGGGCTGCCCCCGTCCTCTGGCCACACTAGCACTCATTTGTTTCTGTCATAATGAAGTAAGATGCAACTTCAACGGCAGCAACATTCAGTAAGAAAGAATTAGCTTCAGAAAACAAAAGGTGCCTTTTTGTTCTGAAGGGTTTTCCTAAAATTGTAATCATCATCGGGGATGTACAGAGCTGTGTTCCAACCCCAATATTCAACACTTAATGGCCCCAACACTGTAACAGGGAGGCACCTGACCATTTACTGTCCAACAATCTTCAGATTGACCCATCACTCAAGTTGAGATTTTTGTTCATAATTGTATCAGCCTATAATGGACCCCTGTTCTGAAGTGTGCTCTCCAAATGTACTTTCTTAGAAGGCTATTGGGACTGAAAAACAACAACAAAAATCGCACACCATTTATTTCAAGGTCTTTACTATATTCCACTCTCAGTACTTATAACCAGCTACACTGGTCATTCATTCATTTATTCAACAAATGTCAATAGAGCATCTCCTATTTGCAGGTACAGTCAGGATAGAATTGATTTCCACTAGTCAAGAATAACTCTCCATAACTTCACCTTGTGCTGTATGCATCTCCCACATCTTTTCCTCAGTCTTTGTTACAAGTTGCTTCTAATTTCTGTTGCAGTCCCCTAGCAAAAGCATTCTGCTATTTCTAGATCTTGTACAGAGATTGACATTTATGACTACACTGACCAACTGAACAGGCATAGAGAAGAATGAGTACAAAAGTAGGGACTCTTGAGCCCATGGCATGTAGAGGTGGCCATGTAGATGAATGACTGAGAGGATGGTCAAACCAGAATACATGGGTTTGAAAACTGACTCTGCCACTCAGTAGCTGTGCATGATCCCAGGCAAGCTATTTCACCTCTCAGTTACCTAACCTTACCTATAAAAAGAGAATAATGATACTAGTAATTATCTCATAGAGTTGTTGGAAGAATAACAGGAGCTAACGTAAGTGAAGAGCTTAGAATGGTAACTGATATTTGGTAAGCACTCAATAAGTATTGTTATTATAAAGAATATTAAATAAAGGCCGGCCCAGTGGCGCATTAGTTAAGTGCGCGTGCTCCGTTTTAGCGGCTCAGGGTTCGCAGGTTCAGATCCCAGGTGCACAGTGACACACCGCTTGTCAAGCCATGCTGTGGTGGCGTCCCATATAAAGCAGAGGAAGATGGGTGCGGATGTTAGCCCACGGCCAATCTTCCTCAGCAAAAAAGAGGAGGATTGGCATCGGATGTTAGCTCAGGGCCGATCTTCCTCAAAGACAAAAAAAAGAATATTAAATATTCCTATCCAAACTCTGGATCTGTTTGTATAGCATGTGAATAACTTTTCTTGGCACATTTGAAAGAATCATCTTATAAAACTTCCCATACTTGGTTCTTTTGGGGGGCGTAATTCCAAAGTCGTTATCATAAACACGAATTACCTTTTTATTATCAGGGTAAGAGGAAACAAATGTTATTTTGAAAACTAAGATTTAAAACATGCATTGGTTCCTTTATTCTGACTCCTTCTCCTCCTCATCATCATAGTTAAAATTTGTTGATTCTTTTGTATGTTCCAGGCTCTATGCCAAGTTCCCTTTCCACTTAGGTTAACTTTTTTTGGCTCTTGAGCCAGACTACCTGGGTTTGCATCCTGGTTCTTCTACATCCTGTCTATGAGAACTTGAAAATGTGCTTAACTCTCTGTGCCTCAGTATTTTCATCTAGCAAATGGGGAAAAATGTTCGGTGTACCCCTTAGTGTTGTTGTGCCAGCACAATACTTTGCACATATAAGCTTCCAATAAATTCTAGCTACTATTATTACCCTGAGATCTCAGGACAATTTCTGACACCGTAGCTGAGACTTATTGAATGGATATTCTATGAGCGGCACTAGTGAAGACTCAGAACAAGGAAAATGCAGGGTGGATTGTGAAAAATGCAAAGAGTTCCATGAAGCCAGAGCATGAGTTGCTTCAGCCATGAAAGCCAAAACTCTCTTCCAGATGTCAAAGCTCTCCTGCTCCCAGGCGTAACCCAAAAGCCAGCCCTCCCCAGTTCGCTTGACAACTAAGGCCAATAAGCTGCCTTAATTTGGAAAATTCCACTCACGTTCTTGGTCTCTGGCTCTGCACATGTCCCCAGGGGCTTTTATGCCGGCTCAAATCCCAAATGTTGAAGAGGAAGAAAGGAGGGACTGGAAAGAAAAAAAAGATAGAGGAAAGGTCGGAAATTTAAACTGAATTATTTGGTAATGGTAAGTCCCTTTCAAGTCTCTTTAATTCTTTATTTGGATTCCATTGAGTGTGTGCCAAGAGGGAAAAAGGAAAGGTTAAATCCTTCTATCAGATCTGGCAAAGGAGCTCAGTCAAGCAGCTTAAGAGACAGATTAGCTCGCCTGCAATGCCAAAGTGTTAATACACAGGATGCCAGCAGGCTGCACAGTCCCCTCTTCACAGGCTGTGGCATCCACTGGCCCTACAAGGGGGTCTGCAGGAGGAAACTGGCCCACAAGGTGATAGGTAGATCCCCAAGGAAGCACAAAACAGTCTCTCTGCACAGGGGTGGCGCGAGGTTTTAGATACATTCGCCCTTTGAGAATGTGAGACAGCTTTGATTCCTCCTCTAAGAAAAATACTCACATATACAAGATTTTGCCAAAGACCTTAGGGGGTTCAAGGACCTCATGTGTCCCACCCACAGACCTTAAACCCCTGCCTTAAAACTTTGTAAACTTTTTTGCTAAAAGTTTTTCTGTTTTTCACCTGCTTCCTCCTGGTGGGATTCCCTGGAGTCAAGATGCTTTTTTTTAACTAAGATCAGATCCAAAATTCAAAACATGCTTGTCTGTGGCCTGATGTGTCTGTGTTTAATTCAACAAAGCAGGCAAGTTTGGTGAAAAAAAAAAACCACCTGGTCCTTGTAATAAATACTAGGCTTTGCTCTTACTTCCAGCAATCTCAACCTGGGTGATGCTGGGAAAGTCACTTAGCCTTTCAGAGTTTCACAGTCTTCATGAGTAAAAGGGGGATTTACTAGTCACCTGTCAACCTCTTCAGGTTGTTGTCAGGTTACATTTCCTGTATGTCAAAGTGATTTTCCAATAATAAAAAGTTAAACAAAAGTTAAAAAGATAAAAAGACTATATAAATATGAAATGTTAGTGAGCAGCTACGACATGCCAGACACTGGAGATGCTGAGACAAGGGGACACGGGTCCTTTCTTCCTGGAAGGAGCTTATGAGGAGTGAGCAGATGGACCAAGAAGTCAATGCCATAAAGTGCTCTGAGCGAGACTGTATGAGGCCTCGCAGGGGAAGAATCCATCCCTTCTGAGAAGATCAAGACAGGCTTCCTGAGGGAGAGAAATATCTGAGCTGAATCTCCAAGGGCAGTAAAAGTAGCCAGCTGGAAAAAGGAGGAATAGGATATTTCAATCAAAGGAATCACCACGTTCAAAATCGAAGAGGAAAGGTATGACCATAATTGCTGAGTATCTCGTGTCACATGGGCACACGTGTGTCTTGAATGAAAACATAAATACTTAGAGGACAATTCAGGGCCGAGCGAGCGGGGCTGAGGAGGGAGAAACTTTTGCGGAGGTCTCTTCTCAGTGAGTCTCCTCACAGCCCTACAGAAAGGCAGAGGTTGGCTATTGAGAACATTCCTTTTCTCTGCGTCCATGTCTCCTTTGACAAACGCTCTAGATTCCAAGGCTCCATTGAGGGGAGATGCTGCAAATGGCCACACTTGCCTTCACATTTCAGATTCTTTTGCCTTCTTTTGAGATCTCTCCCCATATGTCAGATTAAAGGAAGTGCTTACTTCTTTGGGACCCTGTCCCTAAGTGAGGGAGCCAGAGTGGACATCAAGAGAGATGGCCTACCTCTCCAGGCAGGGAAAGCTAGGTTGGTTTTTCTTTTGAAGAACATACTCTAAAGTGTTTGTATGAGTGTATGTGCATAAAACATGCGTTTTGGAAAAGCCAAGACCAAGCCAAAACACGAGTTTTGGAAAAGCCAAGGCAGCCCCCTGCCAAGTACTTTTCCCATGAAGTTTTAAGCTTGCATATGTTTTAAAGGAAATGTAAACTACATATTTCTGATGTGCTCGGGTTCAGTATATCTAAATGCTTCTCAATAATTTCTTCCATCCAAATTCTTAAAACCCAGATTTTTAAAGATTTTATTTATTTATTATTTTTCCCCCTAAAGCCCCAGTAGATAGTTGTATGTCATAGCTGCACATCCTTCTAGTTGCTGTATGTGGGACGCGGCCTCAGCATGGCCGGAGAAGCGGTGCGTTGGTGCGCGCCCAGGATCCGAACCCGGGCCGCCAGCAGCGGAGCGCGCGCACGTAACCGCTAAGCCACGGGGCCGGCCCCAGATTTTTAGTCTTAATTTCTTCCCTTAGAAATAGAAAGCTGAAGGTTTTTCCAAGAGTAGAAAGAGCATGAACCATACAGGACAAAATTTCGGTTTTTTTTGCTTGATGTGAGAAAAAAGAATCCCCTAAAATAAACCCTTGTTTTCAAGTCCTCCTCAGCCCTTTCTCTGTTGCTTTCACACTCACTGTACTCATTGACAGGGTGACCTCTTACCTTATGTTGCCTAGGACAACCCTGGTTTATGCCCCTTTCCCTGGCATCATTATCTACTGTGCCCTCTTTCACTCTCCAAATATCCTGGTTTGAATAATAAATGATACGGTCACCCTATATTGGGCAGAGTTTTGACACGCTCATTCTTTCCATCCTTTCCTTTCATTATAGTGCAGACAGAAATATAATGCAAACCACATACATGACAAAATTTTCTAGTAACCACATTAAAAAAGGTAAAAAGAAACAGACAAAACCAATTTAAATAATATATTTTGTTGAACCTAACATAATCAAAATATTATAATTTCAAAATGTAATTAGTACAAAAATATTAATGAGATATTTTACATTCCTCTATTCATACTAAGTCTTCAAAACTTACTTATGGCATATCTTAAATTGGACTAGCCATATTTCAAGTGCTCAATAGCCTCATATGACAATTGTCTACTGTACTGGACCATGCAGTTCCCGACTGGGAGCAGACTGTTATAGAGTCTGTTCCAAGTGGTAGTTGACAACTCTGTCTGTAAAAACTTAATACAAGAGGGAACATGCTACAGTTCCCACTATTGAAGTCCCAATGCAATTACTGAAGTTCGTCATTGCCTTCATCCATAACCCATTCTCATTTTCCTGGGAAATTGTAAGTCAGTTCAATTAATGGACTCTCAGTCTTTGAATTAACTCACGTTTTTAAACTGAATGAGAGGCCACAGTTTTCTATTGCAGGAAAGAAGGAAGGAAAGAAGGAAGGAAGGAAGGAAGGAAGGAAGGAAGGAAGGAAGGAAGGAAGGAGGGAAGGAGGAAGGAAGGGAGGACACTAATTATCCATCTGGCCCCTTGCAACAACACAATTAGCCATTGAATCTGTTGAATAGCATCCTGTGCGTCAAGGCATTCTGACTGCCACTCTGACTTTGCTGCACATATGATAATTATTCCCACCTTGCTTCGATGGTTAAGTGCTACAACCTGGCTTTTGCTATTCCAGAAACCCATCATTTCGCTCAATACTAGAGAACCCAGGTCCATGGCAACATCTCCCATGGTCAACAGTGGCCTACAAAGGACAGACACTATTAAGCTTCTCAAAGATCTCCCTTTTCTAAAGAATTTCTTAGTGTAGGGCATGTCTTACTTATATATTTGAAAATGTAGTCATAACACTAAATTCTCTTAAACATTTCGTGTATTTAAATTACCAAATATTTATAGACTTCTTAATGCAAAAGATATTCATTTAGAAACTCAATTCTCCCATACACTTCTATAATTTTAAACTGAGACATTCTCAGTCTTGTGCATGGTGTACAACAAGGGCTTCATAACTTAAAGAAGGACTAGTCTCAAGGCCCTGGTCCTCAATACAGTGCCACTCCCTGATCAATCACCTAAGTTATCAGGCTACTCTTGTGACTGTATTTTGCATTTTGGGGCTCTTAAGATAATAAAATACATTTCCCTCCTAACTCTGTAGACCTTTGAACTTGGTGGGCTCCTGCATTCCTCTCATGTACAGCCTATATCTTATTGAAATTATAGCCAATTAAAGTTTGATCTCCCTCATGCTCTAGCTATTTGCTTACAATATCGAAGGCTATCCACTGACATCTGCCGCTGGAAATGATACAATTTTCCACAACTGCCATGTTTGATTAGTGGTAAATCCAATTCTCATTTATTGCCATTTCCTCATCAAGTCAGGTTCCAACACAATCATATTCGTATATGCACATGTGTGTGTACACACACACATTCTATTATTAATTTTTATATTCTTTAATGAATTCTTATATTCTTAAAGTATGAATTTTATATGAATTCTTTTCTTCTTCCTCTCTTTCTCTATTATTTCCTTTCTTCCTTCTTAGCATTTACCACTAAGGCTGACACATATTAAGTATCCAATAAATATTTTTTGGCTCATTGACGTCCTGGACAAATTCCAATAAGGAGCAATTTTTTTTTTAAATCCCTTAAAAAACCACACAGCTGAACATTTAAACACCCAACAGCAGCCTTGTAACTCCAGTTGTCACTACAATCCACACTCAACAGCTTCACACCATTTATAATCTGGAAAATTCTATAACATAAAGCTGATTCTGTTAAATGGTTAATAGGACAAAAATTACAGTCACAGTGAAAACTTTAACTTAGAATCCCCAGATATGAGGATAATTAAAATCACAGCTTGAATGCTTCAGGAATAACTATTTGAATTTAATTTACCATTGTGTGCAATGTAAGGGCTGATTACTTTCCCCCCAGCATTTTGGACTTCGATATAATTTCCTTTTTGTGACATAAATTTACTTAAGTGTCAATATTTTGCAAATCAAAGTACAAATTATCATGATGTGATTTTTTTTCCTAATAAAAGCAACATTCAACAAAACTATAAATGTTCTCCTGTTTTGATTCTGTCAAACACTTTAGACTTGAGTTTTATTGTAGGAATGTGTGTGTCAGCATCAGAAAACCCAGAGTGTTTCTAGACCAAAAGCCTTAATTATCAAGTGGATCCACCATAACATTGGTTTTACTCTTCAACTCCTTCTCCTTTTTAACGTGAGAAGGCCGTGTGGCATAATAAAAGAACATAGGGTCTGGAGAATATTTGATTTGGAACCAAGCTCTCTGTGGGACATTTGATAAGATGTTGGACAACCTCTTTTAGGCTCTCCAAAATAACAATAATAAAATAATATAATAACACTTATTGAATGCTTACTATGTGCCAGGCTCTGTTCTAAGTATGTTTCAAACATTATCTCACTTAATAATTATAAAAAAAACCTCATCTCTCCATTTTGAAGATAAGGAAAATGAAGCTTAAAGAGGTTAAATAACATGCTCAGGGTCACACAGCTAGTTGAGAGTAAAATCCTCATCCTGATTCATTCACTAGAGTTCCAGTTCCACCGCTCTTCGCCCCTACTCATTGGATGCTGTCAACTGGAAGCGGCATCATTGTCAGGATACGGACTGGGAGAGCTGATACAGGGACCTGACTCAACCCCAATGTTGTCAGTGGACCGTCAACAGTTCAGATCCTTAAACTAGTCTTCTTTCTGACTTGAGAGAGAATCACCCGAAACCCAGCATGTCAGCACCTTTTCAGTGGCCCAAACTCACACAATCCTGCAAAATAAACACTGAACCAGCCACTAAGAGCAATCTGCTTGCCAGGCTTACTCTTGGAAACTTGGCGGGCTACGGGTTCCAGCACAGCCCTGTAGACACAAGTCCTAGAGCTCTTCATGGCATCTGGTAGACCTGACATGAGGTTCAAAGAGTCAGGGAGTGCCCCAAGGGGTATTAAAACCAGATAGCATGACCAGACCCAGAGGCAAGGGCTCCAAATGTTCAGCCACCCCTGATGCTTAGGGAAGAGCAAGGGCCCCTCTTGCCCAGCCTAAGGACAACACTCTCATCAGTCAGATGTCTAGCCATGTGGAGGAGGTTGATCTGAGAGTAGAGTGACAGAAAGACCATCTTGGCAGCATTCACACTCCCAGAGGCCAGGCTGTCCCCCTGCCCTTCTCTATTACATGAAACACCTTACTAGCCTTCCATTAAGCACACCTATTTTTGCTTAAGCAAATTTGAGGCAAGTGCCTATCTCTGGAAACCAAAAGAATCCTGAAGAATGCACCAGTGAGCAATTTCATGCAGGTGATTTGTTCTGGGTTTGGCTTTGATAAAAAATTCAGAGGGCTGAAGCCAATCAAATTGAGAGTGTGAGATCATGAGTAAGGACACTGAGGACAGGTTCCCATCTGCCACTTATTAATTGCATGACTATTAGCAAGTTATTCTGCTTTTCTTGCTCAGATTACTTCCTCTGTTTAAAATTGCAAACACACACACACCAGAACTCCCTATCTTCCTTCCTCACTTTATTTTCCCCGTAATATTTTCATTTCTAATATACTAAATTACTTATTCATTTTGTTAATTGTCTTTCCTACTAAAGCTCCATACAGATGCAGCTGGATCCTCTTGGTCCAGAATGGAATTCGATACATAAGAATTCAATACATATTTGTGGCAGTTGTTGTTGAATGTATTATGCGAGTTGATTAGACCATATCAGTAGTTACCCTCTTGAGATCCCATGAACACCGTGAGTTCACTAAGACAGTATTAGAAAAGCCTTAGGCTAATTTGAATGTTACTAAAAGCATAATGGATATAACACATTTCAACCATCACGCTTCTCTGGCTAACACATCTACCATCTCATTAAACAAGAGAATTTAATGCTGCTTAAGATTGCTATTTACTATTTTTTTTTTTTACTATGTTCATGATTATCTACATCTCTTGTTTAGTAAAAATGATAATGCCATTATTATAACCAAAAGTGCAGGTTTTTTTTTACCAAGCAAAACAAAGGAGACAATGGAAGAAAAAAGTAAAATAATTCTTTGGTGTGTGACATTTCTCAAGTTAGCTAACCTTCTCAAACCATATTCCATTACCTTAAACATGGGCATGGAATAAGACAATGTACATAAATAGCCTAATGTATGCTCAATAAATGTTTGCTCCTTCTTTTCTTTACATGGTGAAAAATAAGTTCTTCTCCAGCCCTAAAATCAAGGATTCTAGGTTGCCAAAGTTGCACAAGTGTAAGGAGATGTGTAAGTGCAGTATAAGTCCGGAATTTCGAAAATGTCCTATTGTCAGCTTAGGAATTCTGTAAGAGTCAGTGAGTCCCTATTAAACTAGCATCCCGTCAACACTTGCAACAACACTGCAAAATAGGCTGAGGAGATGGGAGCTCAAAAAAGTCAAATGAAGTTCAGTGGTAAGCAACATAGGTGAGGACAGAGCTGGTCTCTGATTCTCAGGAAAAACAACCAGTAAGAGGGAGTTCATTTGATAGTTTATTTCTGATTACAAAAGGAGAGAGGCACAGGTAGAGGAATGGGATATGATCTTAGAAGGAAATAGAAAGAGGACCTTGGAAGAACCAATGACAGGACAGGTGGGTGACAAAAGCTAATTTCTGCCTTGTCCTGAGGTCCAGTTTACCTGCAACTAGCATCTGAGGAGTATAGGAAACAAGCATATTGTCTTCTTCCCCTTCGTTACTAAGCAACACCAGGGAGGAGGTCAGAAGAGCAAAATTTGAAATGGAAATCTTTAATTTCTCAACATTCCCCATGTTCCTTGAAGGCAAGGACCTTTTCGCAGTTATCTCTGTCTAGAATCTCTGAGGCTATGCACTGGATCTTAAACATGGTAATAATAACTATCATTTAGGAGCAATTACTTTATGCAGATGTTATTTTCGATGTTTTGCACATATTACCTTGTTTAATTTGATCCTTCAAAAATCTCACAATTATGTAGATATTATTAGTCCCACTTTGAGGATGAGGAAACTGAGGATCAGAAAGGTTAAAAGTTTTTATTAATCAAAGGTAGGTTAGGGTATGCTGAATTAACAAACAACCCCCAAATCTCAGTTGCTCAAAGTAACAAAGGTTTATTTTTCACACAAAGTCTTTCTGATCTGAAGCCAGGGGACTCTCTAAGAATGACTTTCCTACAAATGTTGAATTCTCACTCCAATCTGAACACCCAGACTTTTGAATCTGTCATCTTAATGTGAGGCCTCCTTAATAACTATTGTGGCAGGAGAAGAGAAGAAGTGAAAGATCTCACATAGACAAATGCTTCAGCCCAGAAGTGGCATGTATCATTTCCACACACAGCCCACAGGCAAGAACAAGTCCACAACTCAACTGAGGTTACCCATCAGGGGAGAAGAACTAGACATTGGTGGGCCCTAAGGCAGACTTACCTAAGGCCGCACAGGGAGAAGACAGAGTAGCAAAGACCCTATCCTAAATCTTTTAATTCCAAATTCCTATTTTATTGCTTGGCCAACCACCTCAAAGAGTATCTATATTTAAATGAGAAACTCTAGATGTATAAAAGAAAGGTCCTCAAATATTGACAAAATTTGGGAGACTGTGAATGCTTGGAAGAGATTTAGGACAAGTGAAAATCTTCTTCCCACCTTATATTATACATTAGTGTCAACGAAAGATGAGGGAAAACTCTGATACCTCTGCAAGAGTCAAAAAAGAAGTCTATCCTCCTCTCTAGTAATGCCATCACAATTAGCTCAATATATCACCCTGAATAAACAGTCTAACAGTAAACATTTTATTATAGCCTGCATTTGTTGACCAGTTGCTCCATATCAAATGTTCTTCTAAGTTCTTTACACGAATTCATTCATTTAATTTTTATAAGACTTAATATGCAAATGCAATTGAAGAAACATTCCCTACCTCTGCCTTCTTACCAAATTGCTCTTCCTAGGCTCTTTATGTATACAAATTCTAAAGGTACCTTCATGTATAGCCATCTCTGGGCAGGAATTAAACATGGACAAATCTACACACCAAGACTCAATAAATAAGAAAAGACAACAGGCCATGTCCAGAGAGGCAGGTGCCAAAGTTCAAAGCTTTGGTTAAATACCAGACATTCAGGTTACACAAACCAGTTCCCAAGATAACTTAGTGAAAGAAAGAACAACAGGAACAAAAGGAGCAAGCGTTGGTGGAAACATGTTGGACTAGTGCAGTGGGAGAGCTCAGCACCCCACGGAGGATTAGATAGATGCAATCCCAGGAGCTTCCTCATTTATTATCAGCAGCCATGCTTGAGGCTCAATGTCAGCTGTGACAGAGGTGGTCCTGCCAGAGCAACCTCCTTCTCTGGCCAGTTTTCATACAGAAGAAAACAACAAAATAAAATTACTTTATAAATAAATTCTCCAAATATAGCAGTTTTGGGGTGATAGATAAGCACTGCTCACGCACCTTCTGAGCTAGATCATTAGATTAGGAACCCTAAGAACATATCAAAAGGGATTCAGTGTCCCATCTGTTAAGGCCCAGCTATATCAGTGGAGGAAAGAGCATTGGACTTAGAGTCAAAAGACCAGATTTTCAGTTTTCTATCCATGGCTCCATAAGCAAATCAGTCGATCTCTGTGAGACTCATTTCCTCATCTCTTAATGGTGAAACCTGCTTCTCCTACCTCCTAGAATAGGCATAAAGATCAACAAATACTGCCTATAGGAAACACAGAGTTCTCCTAATACCCCAGATTCATCCTCTCACCTCAGAGCCTCTGCAAGTATGTCTCCCTCTTTCCTGAATGTCTTGCCCTACCCAGTCCCCCTTCATAGGGCTAACTCCATGATAACATGTATGATCCTGCATTGTAATGCTCTGCTCACATGCCTGACTCCCAACTCTACTGTGAACTCCATGAGGGCAAGGATGGTATCTTGTCATTGCATCATTGCATGCTCAACACACATAGGGGGTGGGTTGAAAGGCATGCTAGAGACATATGATTCCAGAACTATGATAAACAAGACATTAATACTAAAAATTCTGGATACCATATAGGAAAACTTCTTTTCAAATGCATCAATGGGTTGACAAGGAAGTAAGACTATGTAAAAGTCAAAATCTGAGTGGAAAAGGGTACTCCAGAAAGTCAAGCAGAGCACTGAAGTCAACTCTCGTTCAGGGGTGTTTGCTGAACCCCAGTGGCCTTGAGCCCTAATAAGAAAGGAGACAAGCCCCCAGCCCCACCCAAAATAGGGAATCTTGATAGGAGATTCCACACATATATAAAGTTGGGACACCAAAGGGCTACAACCTTAATTTAAGGGTAAACACAAAATAACCCTACCCCTAACCTCTCTCAAATCCTTATGCTAGGGGATAGGAGAAGGGGAAAAAGTTCCCTGAAAATTCTTAACCACAAGTTGTCCCCCTATCATATTTGCAGTCCTGAATCTCAGTAACTAGGTGTCCTGAAAACCCCTAAGTGAAGATTTGGTTGAAAGTGTTCCCAGAGTAGCAGAATAAATCTTGTCTGGTGGAATCCACCTTCAGATCAGGCCCCAAATAATTCTTCAGATCAGGAATAAGAAAACAGAGCTTATTATCACCACCTTCATTCAATGTTTGTTGGGAGTCCTAGTAGAACAGAAAATCAAGAAAAAGAAACAGATGATGTAAGTTTATAAAAATAAAATAAAACTCTCATTATTCATGGAATAATGGTTATCTACACAGAAAAACTCAAATCTACAGATGTATCATGCAACTCGATAGACATATTATCAGTGATTCTTGATACAAATTAATACAAAAAATGGAATAAACATAAAATATGTTTTAAAAGAGAAATAATTTATAATAGCATAAAATATCAAATACCTAGATATAAATCCAACAAACACGGGAAGCAGCCTTATGAAAAATCTTATAAAACTTTATTGAAAAACATTAAAAAAGAATAAAATTAAAGTGCTATTCATGTTCACGTATAGTAAGACTCAATATTTATGTCATTACTTTCCAAATTGATCTATAACTCTATAAAGTCTATGTAATTCTATGAGAGTTTTAATAGGCTATTTTTAAGAAAATTGACAAGTAGACTCAACCATTTTATATGGAAGAACCAAGGTCTAAAGATAACCAAAACACTCCTAAGGAAGAAAAATAATGGGATTTGTCTTTCAAAATACCGATATTATTATTATTAGGTGATGGTAATTAAAGCAGGCTGGTGTCTGTGTGCACAAACGCAAATAAGTACATGAGAAGAAAAGAGAGCCCAGAAACAGGACCACACATATATGGAAATTTGATTTATTACAGAGCCAGCATTGCATATCAGTGGCAAAAGATGAAGTATTCAATAAAGGATCTTGGAGCAACTGGTTATTCATATGAACAAAAATGAAATTTGACTACTATTTCCCACATATACAAAATCAATTCCAGGTAGATTAAATATTCAAATGTGAAAAGTAAAACTAAAAAACTTTTAAAACATAATTTAGGAGAACACCAGAATATCTTTATGCCTTTTGGATAGGGAAGGGTTTCTAAACAAGAAATAGAAAATACAAATCATGAGGAAATAAATGATGTACTTAGCAATATTAAGAACATCTGTTCATCCAAAGACATAATACAAAAACTTAAATGACAAACCACAAAGTGAGAAAAGATGTTTGGGAATATGAAATGACAAAATTAGTATCCAGACAGTAAACAGAATTTATATTAATCCATAAATTAAAGACAAACAATTCATTAAAAAAAATGGGCAAAGCCTTTAATAAGCACTTCATAAAAGCAGAAATTCTAATGACCAATAAACATTTATAAATATTCTTCAATTCACTAATAATCAAAGAAACGCAAACTAAAACTACAAGGAGGTACTATTTTTCATCCAACAGATTGGCAAAAATTAAAGATTTAGAATATCAAGTATTGTCAAGGATGGGAGGCAACCATAACCCTTATATACTGCAGGTAGGATTGAAAACGGCTGTAGTTACTCTGTAAAACAATTGCACTATATAGCAACATTGAAGGTGTTCAAATCCTATGACTCATCAGTTTCACTCCCAAATATCTATCCTACAGAGAATCTTGCCTAAGCACACCATGAGTTTGTATAATAATGTTAATAGAAGCACTAGTAGCAATAGGAAAAATTTTAAAAGGAAGCAACTAAAATGTCCATTAGGAGTAAAATGGATAAGTGAATTCTTCTATATCGCTATACTAGTATACAGTACTGAAGAGAGTAAATTATAGCTATGTGAACAATGTGGGTACATCTCAGAATACAATGCTGAGCAAACAAAGAAAACAGCAGAGGATTGATAGTGATGTGATTCCATTTATAGATGTCAAATTTATAGATGACAAAATTTATAGATGACATTTATAGATGTCAAAATCAGGGAAAACTAAAAAATTCTGTTGTTAAGAAATGCAAATATAAATGGTATAACTATAAAGAAAAGCAAGGGAAGTTTCAACACAAAATTCAGAGTTGTGGTTGCCTCCAAAAGGAGGACAGGCATGTGATGAGGTGGGTGCATATGGTGGGTTTCAAAAGCATTGGATAATGGTATGTGAGTGTTCATTTTATCGTTATTTTATAAAATGCATGCATATTTTAAAATTAATATTTCCTTCAATGTTTAATATAAAAATTAAAAAGACATTGAATATGTGAATGAATTAATTATATACCATCTTATATCAAAACTTATTAACTTATAAGTTTTCTTTTATTAAGTATTTGGCTAATGATATTAATAACTAGTACTTACTAAACCTTACATGCCAGTAACTGAGTGTTTTATATGTATTATCTCATTTACTCTTCTCAAATCTTTTCATCTTTATGCCCATTACATAAGTGAGACTACAGCACAAAGAGGTTAAGAGTATCCCCAAGGTTTCATAGGTATTGAAGCAGCCCTGTTGGCTCCCTTGAGCCCACCAAGCCTTAGCTTTCAGTACCCCATGCAATATCTAGATGTTCAATACATATTCAGTGGCCAATGGACTATCGGTATGGTTTCTACTGCCAAGAAGCTTGAATAATCTGACTCAACTACCTTCTGAGATGAGGCTTGAGAGTGTGACCCCTGCAAGTAGAGACTGATAACCAATGAAAATCAACAGGAAAGATGTTAACCATCTTGGACACTATAAATAAGTCAACCCAAGGGGGCAAATCCAAGAAAATACAGAAATATGTGGGTTTGTTTTCAAAGAGGATTATTTACAAAACACCCCAGCCTGCTGTTGGGAGAAGGAACAGAGGTATTCACAAGTATGCAGTAGTCCTTCTGAGTGACAGTAACTTTCCCTGTGCTCTCTCATTTTATTTTCTTATTCATCCTGCCATGGGAATATTTTATTTTATTTTATTTCTTTTATAGATAAGAAAACTGAGGCTCAGGCATGTTTTCTGCCTCACCCAAAGGTGCCCATCTAACAAGGATGAGATTTGCACTTGAATTCAGGTCTGTCTGTCTCCAAAGCCATCTTTCCTCTGCCAGACCATATCAAGAAGGAAAGACTGTTGAACCTCTGCTTTGTCGGTCTGTCCAAGGGTACAAAGTGGAGGATACTATGACATCTCATGTCATATCAGCTTTGGCATCAAATGATACATCTGGGTTTGAATACAGAATTTACATGAACCTTGATCTTTGTAATTCTCACCTGGAAAATTGTAATAATTAACAGCAATAATAATGAAATAATAATAAAACAGAACTTACAAGATTGTTATAGTGATTACAAAAACTATTACATGTAAAATGCTTGACATCCAGTAGGTGTTTACACAGGTTTGTGCTCTTACTCATCCCTCTTTTCTCTAGGTAGGAAATTAGTGAGCTGGGCTTGGATTTTTCACTGAGTAGCTGAGAGGCCTTGGCAAATTGATTCCCCTCCTCTAGGGCTCCGTTTCCTCATCAGCACAAAGGTGGTAGACCAGATGACATTAGGAAGGACCAAGACCTAAGGTCCACAATGGACTAATAAAGCTTCAAACATGAGATGGCAAATGTCACAGGAAGGCAGAGATGGGGTAAAAAATGAATCTTGATCTATTCTCTTCTGATATAACAGGAATTCTAACCCTCACCACCCACCTCACTGGGATCTGGGAAAGATTAATGAGACATAATGCTCAGTGCTCTACTGAGAGCTATTACTGCCTTACAGAGGGAAAAATCCCATTGTTGCCAGCAAACAAGACTGACAATTTGATGAGGTGTGAATATTTTTAGTGTAACAGTATGTAAACACTGCTTTTTTCATCCAAGTCATCGTTCTGTGCACACATCCGTATGCATTTTTATGAGGCCATTTCTCCCTGGCTGTAAATATTCTGTGCTTGCCTTTTTCCACGAGCTCAAAGAATGTGCTGACCAGGGGCCCCAGCTGAACCTCTAAGCTGATTCCTAAGGCTCACCACATTCTCTGGGAGAAATGTTAATAGGCATACTCACATTTTGTGCCAATGTATATGCCTTCCCTCTGGCTGATACAAATTGCATCATGCAAGGCCACAGGCAAAAAGAGGCCTCTGTTGGAGAAGGTTCAGCTATTTCATAGTGATAAATATGGAGCAGCAATATGATTACTAAGACATAAAAGTGGAAAAAAGACAGGATGCCTGATTCCAAATTGTGTCCCTGCCACACTTGTTTAAATAGTCAGAAAAAGCCTAAATCTTCAAACCGATACCTTTTCAATAAATAATTCCACTATTTATTCATTTGCCGAGCATTTGTTGGGCATTAGGTGCCAGATACGGTGCCACATATTAGGATATAAAAATAAATACTACTCAGCTCCAGCCTTCACAGTGAACATATTTTAGTGAAAGACTTGACAAATAAACAATGACAACTCAGAGGTAAGTGTGCTGTGCATAGTTTCTCTTCCATCCCATCCTTCTGCCCATCCAACCTCTAAAGTGTCACCTTCTACAATATCTGGGAAGAAGTGGTTTGTCTCATGTCTTCCTTGGAGGGGTACCCTTGGCAACTGCTTCCACACTTGATATTTTCTCCTCAGCTCTCACTCTGTGGCTAGCCATATCTCAAACTCTAAGTGCCTGGCCGTCTGGGACCCTGTTACTGCACTGTTGATGGACCTGGGAAGGGGGTGAATGAAGATCAGGTCGGGTTTTGCCCCAACCCTACATTCTCTACAGTACCACTGCATAAAGCTATACTCAAGTATCTAATGTCACTGAAGGGTGGCATGCATGGGAATTAAGAATATAAAACTATATACTAAAAGTAGCAAATCCTGCCATGTCTACCTCCAAAACATCCCCAAACCAACAACTTCTCCCTGCCAACGAGAAGGCCCTAATCCTAGCAACTCACAATTATTTGTTATTTGGCTGATGTAATAGGCTCCTAACTGATTTTTCAGATCCTACTCTTTGTCCTTCTACCTCCAAAATTTCTTCTCCCTCAACAAGCACAACAACTTTAAAAAATATAAATTAGATTACGTGCTGTATTGTATGAACTTTCCAATATTTCTCTCACGCTTAAAATCCAGAATCTTCACCATGGTCTTCAAGATCTGGCTCCTGCTGACCTCTTCCAATCTCTCTCTGACTCCTCTCTCCCTTACTCTCTAGATCCAAACCACAAGCCCTTTCTGTGCCTTGAAGATGCTTAGCTTGTTTCCACTTTGGGGTCTATGTATTTGCTATTTTATTCTGTCGGGAATCCACTGCCTCCAGGTCTGCACTTGGCTGGTGGCTTCATATCATGTCTCAGCTCAAATGTCCCCTCTTCCCCAACTATCCAATTTATCCTGTATCCCTTGAGGTGCTCTCTAACAAAATACCCACTTTTACGTTTTGCATAGCTATTACCATGACCTGAATGCATCGTGTACGTTTCTTTGCTTTTGTATTTACTGTGTCTTGCCCCACCAAGTTTCTAAACCTTGTTAGGAAAAGTATCTTCCTGCCTATATACTCTGTATCTCTAGCACCTAGTACCTGCCAAACACAGCGGCTCTATAAATGGATGAATACTCTCGTAATACAAACGAAAATTCTAAGAAAAGTTGAACCGTTCACATTTCTCAGACCACTCACCAATTGACAGTTCAGAATACCACCTTCTTCAAGCGTTCAGTGCTGATCTCTAACTCTTACCCACAAGGGTTGGTCTGGACATAGAATCTATGCTCTGCCAGTGCCTGACCCCTTTGCTCTAGCCCCAGGCACTCTAGGACACATAACCGTTTCGCAGCAGTACATTTTCCAAAGTCTGAATTTTTCAGTCCAAAGTTTCTGCAAGATATTTCAAGATGAGCTCTGGCCCTCAACATTTATCATAATGGTGCACCTCTTCAAATTCTCTTCTACTGAGTAAGGTGCAGAAATGCCCCCTCATTCTTCTTAATCATCAAATGAAAGATATTAGATCAAGAAAATAAATAAACACATAAATTTTTCATGGATAAGCATCAATTCTCAAACACAATGTGGTCTAAATCTATCTTAAGTGAGGGGGACATTTTCCTAACAGCAATGATATCTGCACAGTTGTTATCGCCCATATTAGTTACAGCATCTTCCAATATTACAGACAGCAATGGCCACTTGCCTTCAGACTATGTCCTGGGTCCTTAGTGATTTATGAGAAACAAGACTAAGTGCAGAACCATTTGTTCCCATTGACCACCCCCCTTAACTGCTAATAGACCAGTAGAAGACTTGAAATTATTTTAATGTTGTTTTTCTTTTACTCTTTGATCCAAGTCACTTCTTTGGTAGATTATCTTCCTATTACCTCTAGACACAGAAGGGCTGTGTAAGAATCCATCTGTCCAAGCTAGGAAAGAGAGTTGTTTTCCCAAGGTGGAGTTGTTGCTCCGGGTACAGATGACAGTAGTAAACACTAGGTGCTTTGACTGCTTGGAGGAGAGGTCACTGACGCAGCACTGGAGTGACCATTGGGTGTGGCAGAAATGGGAGTAAGAGGTTAGAGAAGGTTTCCCAGGCAGGTAATACTGGAGCCAGCCCTAAATAGCGAGTAGGCAAGGAAGGAAGAAGAGAACTTCAGCAGAATCAGCATGGGCAAAAGGCTGAAGGCAAGTGAGAGCACGAACTTTCCTGAGAACCCAGGGAATTTCACACAAAGAGCCAAATTGTAAGGAGGCAGATGGGAGGAGCGGCAACAGATATGTCTGAAGAGGTAAGAAAACTCCTCTCATTAATGACTTGGTGACTAATAACAATAAGTCTGAACACTTCTCTGAAAGCAGAAGAGTGAAAGGTTTTAAGCAGAGGAGGATGGAGTTTGGATTTCAGGATTTCATTTTAGCACTAGAGCTTGCTGAGACAACACCCGCCCCTCCTCTGTTCGTGGGCATGGTGCCAGGCTCTGTTCTCCTCCCTTGCTGCTTATACCTGAGCCCTGAGTCATCACCAGGTACAGGATTTCTAAGAACATCAACCACAAACCATTACCTGAGAAACAGGTTTGTGTTCTTTACTATGGAAGAGACCTAATTGAAGTTCCCAGTAATTAAAATAAGCAAATGTCACTTATATAATGGATTATTAATTAGACTGCCTGTGTTTCCAAATGTCTTGTTTACATACATCTTGATATTTAGAGGGGAATTTTGGTGTCAGAGGTGTCTTTCTTCTGGCTTATGCATGACCATTGATCCTTATCCAAAACAAATTGAGGTCTGCCGGCTAATATTTATGTGATAGACCTGACATTTTCATTCTTAAGGTTATTAGTCAGTTGCTGTATACTGATTCAGTTTTATGAAAAAAAGAGAACAAAAAAACAGCCCTTACATTTTATCCACACCTACTCTTCAAGGCTTCCAAAAATTGTGTTAATTGAACAAGCATCATTCCAGATAATGTTCCCAGCAAGCCAAATGAAGAAAAGATCAATGTTTAGTTGTGTTAATCTGTCTTCACTCACCACACAATTAAAATACAGCTCTGTTGTACAAATGGGAAAATAGTGATAAAGAGTAATAAGAATATCAATTGCTGAACTTCAGAGGCCCTGTCACTTAAAGGAATGACCATTAAACCAGGGATCAAAGGCCTCCATTTACACCCAGCTCTACTCCCAGGTGGTTTGTTACCTTGCAAAAGCTGCCTAGCATTTCTGAGCTCTTCCTCATCTGTAAAATGGGCTGCAGGAATGGGGTTAGTGTGAGGCTCCCCATGAAGATTGAAAGCAGGTGTCCTGATTAGGAAGTTGTGCTATTACTCATATCATCACCACCTTTACACTACTGGGTTAAAAAAAAAAGAATGATTGTTGGAGGCCAATTTTTGTAGTGTTTGTGTTACCCTAAGCAGGAATTTGGGGGTGTTTGTTTCAGTTTGTCTTTAATAGGAAAGAACACCAGATTGGGAACCAGACAGAATGGGGCCCACACTCACCAGCTGTGTGTCCTCAGTGAAGTTAGTTAATCTCTCTTAGCTCTATTTTGCTCTATGGGTAAAATGAACATAATAATATCCTCTACCTCAAAGAGCTGTTATGGTGATGAAGAAAGCCCATGCACAGGGCTTGGTACATGCTAATGCTTTGCTAATGTTTATTCTCTGCACCCTCTGGAAAAGTTTTGCGGATATTTTCCACTAGAATAAAGGAGTTACCTTCAAGAAAGGCCAACAGGATCAGGAAAGACGCAGTGCCTTCATCTCTCTGGGAAGCCTTCCTTGACCCTCCATTTGTCCTC
The DNA here is from genome assembly GCF_057802395.1 of Ceratotherium simum simum. NCBI lineage: Eukaryota > Metazoa > Chordata > Mammalia > Perissodactyla > Rhinocerotidae > Ceratotherium > Ceratotherium simum. Next base: position 11,472,782 of record NC_141907.1, read on the forward strand.
TCAAGTGTCACCTCAAGACACTGAGCTTCCCTTGGTGTAGGACTGTTCATGCTGTGTTGTAAACTGCTGTTTATTAGGTCATCTCCTCAACCGGACTGAAAGTTCTTTAAAAAAAATGACTATATTTTCCTCACCATTGTCCCTTTAAGACCTTCCACATTGTCCATCACATAGTCATGAATATTATTCACTAAAGATAAAATGAAAGAAATGTGCCAAAATTCTTGTGACTCCATGTGCCCCATAAGAGATAATCAAGATGTGTGCATGTACATTTATTTCAACCAACATTTTTTAGTTCCGACTATGTATCAGACATCTTAGTAGACTCTAAACTGTATTTTGAGGTGAGCTCCGTAAACAATGAGACAGAATCTTACAGTTATGTGAAAATCACACTGTGCATTTCAAAAAGTGTTGTTGAAGCTCAAGAATCTGCCATATGAAAAAGAGATGCAGCCTAAGCTTGTATAGTAAAGGAATGGAACGAGGTCCTCTTTGGAAAGAGGGAAGGAGAATATCATGAAGAAAAACAGAAAAAATGCATTTGGGCTACACCAAAAAAGGCTTTAAACAGCAGTCTAAGGAACTTGAGCTGCAACCTGTGCATAAAGAGGAGCAATTGGAAATTCCTGAGCAAGAGAACAACAGAGTTGGGAAAACACGCTCCACAGATCCTTGCCAAGCACTCACTCTCAAGCACAACCATTGCTAAGATAGCTGGCTCATGTGACTTAGAAGCTGATGATTCTGTGGAAATGTCTTTGATTTATCTTTCCTTTATTGGATAAGCTGACCTACATTCTTATCCCACCTGGTGGTTACTGTTGAACCACCTGGAATTCAGCCCACGCCTGGTACTTAAACATAAAATAAATTAGAATTAAATAAACAAAATAAAATAAAATAAACCACTCACTTCCAAAAAAAGAAACCTTTCCCTCCCTGACAACCCCAGCATACTGCCTTCCTCACTTCTCACTTCCTTCTTCCTGTCAAGAAATGTTAAAGGACTGTTAGGTGCTAGAGATACAATGGACCCAGCTGGGGACCCAGCCTTCATGGAGCTTACACAACCCAAATAAACGTACAAATGTATCACTCAAACTTTGATGAGTGCTGTGAAGGAAAAGTATAGAGAACTATGAAAACCCATAGCAAAGTAATCTGATCTCTTCTCGGAAGTCAAGGGCATTTTTTACTGTGAAAGTCTTGCTTAAACCTCAACAATGAGTACAAATGTCATTTGTATGTGTGTGCATAGGTGTGCGCGTGTATGAAGGAGACAGGTAACATTCCTATGAAAGGGTGATAGCACGTATACATATCCCCAAGCATGAGGAAAGGTGCTCCTTGAACTCTTAAAGAATCGGGTAATATTCAACAAACATTTGGTGAGCACTTATTGTGTGCTAGGACTCTTTAGGCAATAAGAAGAATGCCAAAATAAATACAAAGTCTCTCATCTTAAGAAATGTATGGTTAAAATAATAATTAACAGTCATAGGCAATTGAGATAAAACAAAGTCATATAAAATGATAACAAATTTGTTTGTCTTACTGTGTACTCAGCACATGCCAGATAGTGCTATAATCATATTACTCCAGTGTATGATTTCATTTTCATAATAACTCTGTGTAAGAATTTTATTTTTAGTCCAAACATTATAGATGAGAACACCAAGGCTTAGAGACATTAAGTATATTTTCCAAGTTGGTTCAGGTAGTAAATGGTGAATATTAGATTCATAGAATATTAGAATCATAGAAATATTTGAGTTCAAAGCTACTGTCAGAAGCATGAAACATATATTGTTCCAATAAATATTTATAATCTATTATGTGCCAAGCATACTGGTCCTAAACATTGCCCTGAAGAACCATACGTACTAGATTTTAGTGGAGGAAACACACAATAAGCCAAAATATAAATTCGTTAATTATTTTAGTTTTAGGTACAATTTAAATACAATAAAATACATCAATAAGTTTAAAATTAGATGAATTTTGACAAATAAATACAGTCATGTAACTACCACTACCCTCATGATTGAGAACACTTCCATTGCTCTAGAAAGAAACCTCACGTCTCTTTGCAGTCAATCCCCTGCTCTACCCGCAGCTCCTAGCAACCAGTGACCTAGAAACCAGTGACCTGTTTTCTGTCACTATATTTTTGCTTTTGTAGTTTAACATAAACAGAATCATGAATGTGTAGTCTTTTGTGTCTAGCTTCTTCTGCTTGGTATAATGTTTTGAGATTTATCCATATTGTTGCTAATATCACTAATATTTTCCTTTTCATTGCTGAGTATTATCCCATTGAATAAATATACCATAATTTTTTTCTCCATCCACCAGTTAATGGACAGTTGGGTTGCATCCAGTTTTTAGTTATTATGAATAAAGCTAGTATGAATAAAGCTAGACAAATATTTGTATGGACATATGTTTTCATTTCTCTTGAGTAAGTACCTAGGAGTGGAATTGTTGGGTTGCATAATTAGAGTAGATTTTACTATATAAGAAACCAACAAAGCGTTTTCCAAAGTGGCTATTCAATTTTGCCTTCTCACTAGCTCTTTGCCCTCTGGACCTGTCTGCCACCCACCAACCAAATCCCTCCCCATATCCTCAACCTCTTCTCTGTGTTTCAGTCACCATCTTCCTTTAACTCCTACTATAGGATCAAAAAAGGAGGTAGAAAACTCTGTTTGCTCCCGTTGCTCTTCTCAGACCATTTCTCTTCACTTGTCCTGCAGAAACTCCAGCTAGTCTTAAAGTGCACTCCATCAAATGATCCCACTTTCTGCAACACAGCCACTGTTGCTCTCACCTAACGCCCTCCCAATTACTGCTCCTCTTTCGTTGATGTTAGTGCCTGCATCCCTGTTCCTCTACCATTATTCCTTTCACCATAAGTATTTTACTCAACAGATATTTATAGAGGACCTATTTTGTGTCAGGCACAGTTCTAGCTACTAGGGATACAGCAATGGACAAAAGAAAAAAAAATCCCAACCCTCATTGAGCATGCATTCTATTGAGGAGATAAAGTATGTACATACAACGTATGTACATACATATCTATCTATATATACATACATATATATGTACATACACATGTATATACACACTATATTTTTCTCCATACCTCATATATATGTATATATTCTATATTATTCTAATATATATATACACTTTTACTTTTCATATATATTTTATGTTCTTCTATTGTATAATACTTCTATTTTTCATGTATATTGGAAATATTGAGAAAAGTAAAGCTGAAAAGGGGCTAGGAAGGTCATTGAGGGGATGGCAGGTAAAATTGTTTTAATTTTTAACAGGATATTGAAGGAAGGCTGCAATGAGAAGGTTACAGTTGAGCAAGGTGACAGGTGGCAGAGAAGGTTATGCATAGGTATGGAGAAAGAGAGTTCCAGGAGGAATCAACCACAAATACAAAATACTTAAGTCTGGAATATGCCTAGCATGCTCAAGAAACAGTGATAAGCCAGTGTGGCTTGAGCAGAGTGAGCAAAAGGGATATAGAAGGTGAAGTCAGAGAGGTGAAGGAAGAATGCAATCTGTAGGCTGTGGTAAGGATTTGGAAGTTAAGTTAGGTGGGATGTGAAGCCTCTGTTGGATTTTGAGCAGAAGACCAACATGATCAGGCTTATGTTTGTAAAAGTTTACTCCAGCCACTATATTCAGAATAGAATAGATGACAGACCAGTTGGCAAGTTAATGCAATAATTTGGGAGACAGATAATTCAGGTGATAGTAGTTGTATTCTGTGTATATTTTTAAGGTACTCCACCAGGATTTGCTGAGCCATTAAATGTGGAGTGTGAGCAAAATGATAATTTGTGCTCCAAGGTTTGGGACAAGGGATAAGTAGAAGAACAGAGACACCATTAACTGAGATAGAGAAGGCTGCAAGAGGAGCACATCTTGGGGGGTGAGATTGGGAACCCAGTTTTAGATGGCTTTTCTTGGTGACTTCAACATCTGCATGCAGCTCACTGACTTCCCAGTGTCATGGCATCGTCAACCAAGGAATCTGACCCTCTACTCTGCCTATGATGCCTATTCCTAGGGTGTGGTTCCCAGGGTCATTTCCTGGATCTTGTCTTCACCAACCATTGCTTCACCTTAACAGGATTTATTTCAAACATCCCACTCTCTGGTTACCACTTTGTAATCTCTCGCTCACTCTTTAGTGCTCTGCTTTCCCTTCTCCTTGGTCCCACTGGGAAATCCAATCTGTTGACCTCACAACAGCATTGTTATGTTCCTGTGCTGCTCTTCATGTCTCCACAACCTTCCTTACCTGCCTTAGATACCATGGTCCATTATTATACTGACACCTTTGCTTGCTCATTCATCTCACTTTCTCCTCCTTCTCTTGTCATACTCACATCGCAAAACCATGGTCCTGTGAAATCCCAGTTCTCCCCTACTCTGTCACTACACTTGAACATGGCTGGTGAAAAACTCACAAGTGTGCTGAGTAGTCTCATTTTAAACTTATGATCAGAAATGTCTGCTGGCTACCCACCCCTGCTTAACAGCTCTAATTTATGTCCTGAACAGATCTGCTTGCTCACTCTTTGGGATGAATATTTTATATCTTCCAAACATGTTAATTCTTCCTTTCCTCTCTTCTCAGATGATGGTCATGTTTCTTATTAAACTAAGAAAACAGAAGCAGCTGTGGACTTCTTCATCTCTCTAGCCTCAAATCTACCACTCTGTCTATATCTGTACCTGTATGTCTTGACTTGCCTCCAATTAAAGTGGATACACATCCCTGTTCCTATCTGAAGCCAATTCCCTGAACTGGATTCTTTTACTTCTCACCTGTTAAAGATTTTTATTCTTACAATTCTGTTTTTTCCCACCTGAATCTTTATCCCCTCATCTACTAGACTATTCCCAACAGCATTTAAGCATACCATAACACAATCCACTCCCAAAAAAGCCCCCACTTACCCCACATTTCCATTTACCCACTTGCCTATTTCTTTGCTTCCCTTTAAAATACAACTCCTCAAAAGAGTTTGCTATGTGTGATTCCAATTTCTTACTCTCATTCTCCCTTTAACACATTTTGATTAGAAACTTCCCCACCAAGCCACTGAAACTACTCTTTTCAAAATTGTTAATGGCTTCCATCTTGCCAACTTCAGCAACTAATCTTCACCTCACCTTACTCAAAATCTCCACATCATTTGACACAGTTGGTTTTTCCCTCTCTTTTTAAACACTTCCTTCACTTGGTTTCCAGAGCACCACTCTGTCCTAGTCTTACCTCCTACCTCGCTGTTGACATCTTCTCAGTCTCTTCTGCAGAGTCTACCTTGAAGTACCGCAGGGCACAATCCTCAGGCCTCTTCTCTCTCCACTGGCCTCCTTAGTGATCTCATCCTGTGCCCATAACGGCAAATACCATCTATATGCTGAGTGCTCCTAAGCACCACAATTATATTTTCAGTTGCCTCCTAGGAGTCTCTAATTGGATGTCTAATAGGCATCTTGGTCTGAATAAGGTCATAAGAGAACTTTTGATCTCCAGCCTCTACCACCATTTCCACTGCCCACCACAAACAAATCTGCTTTTGTCCCAAGTTTTCCTTTAATAAATCATACACTACCTTCTTGGTTGCTTTATTAGTTTGATAGGGATGCCATAACAAAATATCACAGACTGACTGGCTTAAGAAACAGAAATTTATTTTCTCACTGTTCTAGAGGCCAGAAATTTGAGATCAAGGTGTCAGCAGATTTAGTTCCTTCTGAGGCTTATTTTCTTAGCTTGCAGATAACCACCTTCTCGCTGCATCTTCACCTGCTTATCTCTCTGAGCTTGCATGTGTCTAATATCTTATGTGTGCCCAAATTTCCTCTTCTTATATGGATATGGGATTAGAGTCCGCCCTAAACACCTCATTTTATTTTAATCACATCTTTAAAGACCTTAGCTCCAAATATGGTCACATTCTGAGATTCTGGGGTAGGGACTTCAACATATGAATTTTGTAGAGACACAATTCGTCCCAAACAAGTTGCTCAGTCCAAAACTTGAGATGTGATTCCTATTCCTCTATTTTCCTACTCAATTGATAGATTAATCTTCTTAATCAATCTTCAAACATATCTCACCTATAATCACACATGATCTTCACTTCTAGAACCCAAGTATATGCCATGCCCATCACTCAGCTGGATACTGGATACTAGAGTTGCCTCCTAACCGGTAGTCATGCTTCCACACTTGCCCACACAGTAGCAGAGAGATCTTAAATATATACATACATACATACATACACACATAAATGAAATCATTCTATGGCTTCCTGATGCACTCAGAATAAAATCCAAATCCCTTACCATGGCCTGAGTGATTTGGACATTGCCTCTCTCTCCTACCTTAGCACTTGCCATATTTCCTCTTGATCACTATGTTCCACCCACGCTGAGCTTCTTGCTATTCTTTGAACATACCAAGTTAATTCCAGCATCAGGGACTTTCATTTTCCAATTTCTCTGCATGGAACATTCTTCCCCTATATTTCTGCATCAACTTCTCATCATTTAGGTCTCTGTCCTCCAGTGATGTTCTATGCTCTTACTCTTATTTTCTTCACAGTATATATCACTCTCTAAGTTATATTTATGTGTTTACTTATTTGTTGTCTGTCTCTGTCATTAAAATGTAAGGTCTGAGAAGGCAGGCACCTTTCTATCTTGTCCAATGCTATATCCACAGTGCTTAGATGTGTAACTATATATGGTATGTGTTCAATACTTAGTGAATAGATGCATCAATGGATGAACAAATGATTATTATTTTTACTCCCATTTTGTAGCATTGAAAACTGAAGCTTAGAAATTTTAAGTAAGTTGTCCAAGGTCATATAGCTCTTAAATGGCCATTCCTGGGCAGAGATAAACTTAACCTAAATCCATATCTCATGTGTTCTCATCACAACCCAATGTCTAGTTTGGATTTGGAATAGTCATCTTGGGTAAAAGAAAAAAGAGGGAGGGACAGACTTGATATTAAATTTTTATCACTTCAACTTGGTCTTGTGTCATCTTCTGACAGCCAGACAAGTCCTTCCATAGTACCAGAATAAAGACACATAATTAACCTCCCACCCCAAATACAAACAAACACAACAGAACTCATGCTTTCTAGAGCAAAACAGACTTACAGAGACTTTGAAGGGATCCTTTCTTTTTCCTTTGGTGTTCTGTCTGACCAAGGAGGGATTTTTATACTGGGAAAAAATTTCCTAGCTTCACATCTGCTTTTGTTTTCAACAATTTTATATATATGTAAACTCATACACCTTCTCAGTTTTTTTTTTTTTTTTCTCATTCCTGTGGATGACTTAAACAACAGAAATTTATTGTCTCACAATTCTGGAGGCTAGAAGTCCAAGATCAAGGTTTTGGCAGGGTTGGTTTCTTCCAAAGACTGTGAGGAAGAATCTATTCTATGTCTCTCCCCTAGCTTCTGGTGGTTTGATGGCAATGTTTGGCATTCCTGGAGTTGGCATAACTGGAGTTATGGCAGCATAACTCCAGTCTTCCTGTGGAATTCTCTCTGGGTGCTTGTCTATTTCCAAATTTCCTCTTTATGTAAGAACTGTAGTCATATGAGATTAGGGCCCACCCTAATAACCTCATTTTAACCTGAATATCTTTATGAACACCCTATCTCCAAATAAGGTCACAATCTGAGGTACTGGGAGCTGGGATTTCAACATAAGAATTTTGGGAGGATACAATTCAATTCATAAAAATTCTTATATAAGTGCTCTGGTAGATCAGACACTGAGTGACAGAAAATTACAAAAGGAACAAGTCAGCCTCTTGCACATCTATCCTAAACTCATCACATCCCTGGAAACAAAGGGAGAGCAGAAAATAGATAACATATTCACTAGCACATAGTATGTGCTGTGAATTATTTCATTCAAATCTTACAAAAGCCAGGTGAATAGTATTCCTACTTGATAAATAAGGATATTGAGATAAAGATAGGTAAAGTAAAATATTTATTGTCGACACAATGGAACAGTTTTAATTTCTTTCCATTTTTGCCTGATTCTAAAGTCGGCTTAATATGTGTAATCTTATCATGACTCCCATGTTCAACAAAAGAAAAGTAGAAACCATAGTCTCTGGTCTCAAGGTTTTTACAGTCTAGCTGGCAAGACGAGACATATACAAAACCAAAGATGAATTCAAAATGAAATATTACCAAGATTTTAAACTAAGTTTAAAGTTTCTCGATGAAAGGGACTTTGTCTCAGTCACCATTGAGGCCTCAGCACACAGTAATGTGCCTAGCACCAACAACATGCTCAATGCATATTTGCTAAATGAGTAAGTGAATGAATGCATGAACAAATAGCTGTACATTAGACACTACTCATTCAGCAAGCTATTTACTGAATACTTACTAGGTACCAAGTTATGTGTCAAGTGTTGCTTACAGCTCTGGCAGTTACAGTGGAAACAGAACAAAGATCCTTGCACAAAGTTGCCTAAATTTGTGAGGAAGATAGGCACATTCCCAACAGACGCAAATGCACATGCCTTAAAAGAAGAATAACTTGGGGAATGGATCAAAGGAGGGCAAGATCCCCCATGATTCACATGCATAAGAACCACCACAGACTCACTTATAAGAACGATACCCACTATTTACCAAGAGCTGTAGGAAGTAATTATTAAAAGAGCTAATCCTTATTGCTCTTTTAATAAGCTAATCCTTATTGAATGTTTACATCTCGAAAGACACTGTTTCAAGTACTTTCACATATAAATGCATTTATCATTCACAACATCCCCATGAGCTGGGCACTGTTATAATCCCCATTTTACGGATGAGAGAACTGAGGCACAGAGAAGGGTAGTAACTTGTCTAAGGACACAAAGCTAGACGGCAAAGCCAGGGTTTGAATTCAAAGAGGTTAGTTTCAGAACTCTTACTCTTATGGAACACAATATTCAACCTCTAGATCTGAAGAAATAAAAATATAGTCTTTAAAACCAAACATGGCAAAATGTTAACAATCGTTGAATCTAGGCAGTGGGTTTATGCGTGATCAACGCACTGTTTTTTCAACATTTATGTATATTCAAAAAATTTCATGATAAAATCTTTGAGAAAAAAATAGCTTTTGAGGAGTTTACAACAAGGTGATTAAAGATCCAACACACACGCACACACACATACTTAACAGTTCAGTAAAGAAGAGTAAATACTAAGTACCTAAAGCAGAGTAGGATTTATCTCTTGGCAGATCCATGACTACTCAACTCCCTGTTTCTGAGCTCCTTGAGGGTAGGAACTGTGCCCTGTGCCCACTGTGTTCCCAGGACCCAGTACTGGATCTAGAACATGGTTGGTGCTTATGAATGCTCAATGAGCAAATGAATGAAAGAATGGGAATGGGAGGTACAGTCCCATATAGGATAGGGAGATGGTTAGAACTACAGTGTGTCAGTTACACAAGGCTGCTGTAACAAAGCACCATAAACCGAGACTTAAAAGAGCAGAAATTTTTTGCCTCACTGTTCTGGAAGCCAGAAGTCCAAAATCACGGTGTCAGCAGGGCCATGCTTTCTCTGGAGAATTCTTCCTTGCCTCTTCCTAGCTTCTGGTGGTACCCATAAATCCTTGGCATGCCAAGGCTTGCAGCTGGATCACTCCAATCTCTGCTTTTATCATCACTTGGCATGACATTTTTACTGTGTCTCCCTCTCCTCTTCTTATAAGCACACCAGTCATATTGGATTAAGGGCCCACCCTACTCCAGTATGACCTTATCTTAACTAATTACATCTGCAACAACGTTATTTCCAATAAGGCCACATTCTGAGGTATTGGGGGTTAGGATTTAAACATGTCTTCTAAGGAGGCACAATTCAACCCATAACATTGGTATTGGGAGAGAAGCATGGAAAGGGAACATGGAGCCTAGCATACTTCATCTCTACAAAATGTTCAGAAGGACGCAAATCCAACCAGAATGGTCCAGCATGTAAGATGGAGAATGAGCTTAATATATATTCATTGACAATACTGACATTGCAAGGAATTTTACAACCTCCGCCAATCAAAGGCCAGCAATAGCTGGCTTCCTCCCAGTGCCAAGTCAGCTTTCCCTAAACAGCTTATGACTGGCTTCTCAGTGGCTGTTTATATTTTCAGAATATTAAGCAGTGTTTAGTCACTTTCTCAGGAAAGCCTTCTTAGTGTGGTTTCTAAAAATGTGCTGAATGTGTTTCCAGAGAGCAAAGGCGCCAGAGGGCCTTTGGTGGGGCATGCTGAGCCTTGTAATCACAAACAGATGACAGAGCTTCCTGGCTCTGACTCCAAAAACTAACGAAGGTCCTGAACACAAGCTCACAACCAGCCTGGGCAAAATCACATGGTTTACATCTTACAAAAGTTGTCAAAAATTGTCAAAAATTGTTATGGACTCCTTGGTTCAATCAAGTCCTCAACCTTCCAGGGGACTCAATTTTCTGATAGGGTAAGGGGACCCAGTCTCCCTAGCCTTGCGATTGAGAATCCATCAAAGGCCTGCCATGGCCTCAGGTTGTCAATAAAGAGATCCCCAGAGGATTGTGCACTGAGCAAAGCCAGGGCTTTGGCCCCACGCCTCTATATAATCCACGGACACTGGTGAGCTCTTCTTCCTGCTAGGGTTCCTGGAATGCAAGCAACAGAATCTTACTAATTTAAACACAGAGAGAAAAGTGCTTATTGGATGAATACTGGGACAGCCTCTGGGACCATGGGAAGCCTGAAGAATCTCAGGTCTCAGCAGGGCGAGAACAGGGAACATATTAGGGACCTAAGCAAAGGGTGAGCTCTCATTACAGCATCCTCATAGTGGATGGACCCAAGAGCCCTGGATGCCTATGGGTCTCCAGTCAAGACTCCAACTCCTAACCTAGATGGAGTCATCTGCCCTCCTATGTAAAGAATAATATAAGGGAGCGGACTGTGGGGAGGAAACACTCTTCAAACAAGGGAGTGGTGTTAGAAGAAGAAAGGAGAGGAAGAAGTGTGCTGAGCAGACAGAAGCAGCAGCTCCCATGGGTAGACTGAGGTACATGTGTGCAGATGACTCACTGAATCTGGTCCAAAGGCACGTCTACCTCAGCCTGATTTCTCAGGGCAACCCTCTGGTTTCCCTGTAAGGTCAGCAGGCCCTGGGTCTGTCTTATGCACCTAAACCATGGACAATGAGTACCAGATGGAGAAGAAACCCAAAAAGAAAGATGTCTAAATAGCAATTCCTAAAAGAGAGCCTACAGAGCAAGAACAAGGACCTTTAATATCCTTCTTGCATCAAAATCTAGCACCTGGTAGAAAGCCCTAAGACCAGGGAGCCCTGTTCTAACTCCTACAGGACAAACATCAGTTTTCTTAGTTTGGCATCTAAGACCCTCTGTAGCAGCAACTTTTTACTCCCAGGATACTTTCCAGAATGTTCTCTGGCTTGTACTCTGGGCTTCTATAGTACCTAGTACATGGGACCATCTCTGCTCTCAACATGTGACAGTGACAGGTGCCATTACCTAGGAGTATTCAGCAAAGGCAAGGCTTCCTTGAGCAAGAAGAAATTCCCCTGCTTCTCCAAATGCTGGCCATTATATGGGCAGAGGACAGGAAGAGAGTCTGACAGGTAAGGGGACCACAGCACAATTTGGGGACCACAGCATAATTTGGGGATCACACAAGGTATATTCAGCTGCAGAAAGGAGGCCTATTAAGGGCATGGTGTTTATTCAGAGAAAAAAGAGAAAACTTTTAGCAAGATTTATAAACTATTAATTATTTGCAAAATAATAATAAATGTGACTACATTAAAAAGTAAAACCCAAATTTCTAAATGCCTCCCTCAAAAAAATCCACAAACAAAATTAAAAGACAAATAGCAAACAGGGAAATAAATACTTGCAGTAACTATATCAAAGGGTGTTATTTTTTTACTCTATGAGGAGTCTATTCAGACTAATAATAAAAGGGACAGTTGCACAGGCAGTATATTTAATTGTTTGACAAATATTTATCGTGCACCTATATGTGCTTGGTTGAGAAAAAGAAATACAAATTGCTTAGAATGATATGAATAGAACCTCATTTGGTGATTTAATAAATGCAAACTAAAACAGCAGGACATTGTTTTTATTTTTACCTAACAGATTGTCAATAATTAAAAAGGATTACAAAACATGTTTTGGGCAAGATTTTGGGGAAACAGATATTCTCATGGTGGTAATGGAGTATAAATTGGCATAGCCTCTTTGAAGGTCAATTTGGCAAAAGCTCAATATCTATTAAAACACTCTTTAACTCAGAAATTCCACTGCAAAGAATTGTTTTCAGCAGACATACCCACACATGCACTTAACAATATATGGCCAAGGATATTCATTGCAGTACTGCTTGGAAAAGAAATAAAAATAATAAAATCCTCCAAACTGGAAACAATCTACATGTTCATTAATAGGTGACTATGGGTATAAATTATGGTACATTTATATAATTAAATACCTTGAAACCATTAAAAAGAATATTCTAGAATTATATAAAAAGACTGGTATATATCAATATGAAAATTCCATAATACATATTAAGCTTAAAGAAATGGAAGGCACAGAATTGTGTTTGGCCCTGTCATTTGCGTGAATGTATCAGATGTGAAGGGGGCGGGGGCGGTGTGTCTGTATCCGCATTCTAATCTATCTGCATAGATTATATGTGTGATAATTTCTGTTTCATTTTGTCTATTTACTCTCTGTTGTGTGAAATTCATGTCTTGAAATCTACAGATTTTTACCAGATTAATTTGTTTTGGGATCATTACATTCTTGTAGACTATTTTCCCTTCTCTGGAGCTTCTAATTATATCTTTTATTCTTGTTCCATATTTTCATCATATCTTCACATTTCAATCCAGCTTTCAAACATACTACACATCCAATGGCGACTCCATTTTATCCTCCACAAATACAACAGGTTCTGCATAATTTGTGATTTTTTTTTTTTACCATTTAAATAAGAGACCTTTGTGTTTGGAATTATTAACTCCAAGAACTGGCAGTCCTGGCAGAGAGAAGCATAAAGTTATGCTTGGGTCTTTCCCCACGTCCAGAAAGCCAGCTGCTTCCCTTGAGAAAGAGAGCTCTCATCTTTGTGCCCTAATTGTCATATCACCCCTGTGCACATTACTCGATGAGAAAAATCCTCAAAGCTGGACTAGTTCTATCTATTGGGTCTGGTCTATCTTTCTGATAAGCACATCCCAGGAGAGAAAGCAAATATAGTTGGCTTGTCAGGTAAGAGCAGGTCATTGTGGTCCCAGAAAAATAGTCACCAGAATTGAGAAACAAACATAGCATCCTGAAATGCCCCCAAAGCACATCACACTTGATTCATTCAACCTCTGCTTCAGCTAAGCCTCCCTGGTTTAAGTAAAAGTTTCCCAGTTCACACCATTTACACAGGACACCCAGAGCACTTATTTCAGAAGTTTGAGATTTCCCCAGAGACAGGTAGTCCCGCTGGGAAGAAGCAGCAACTGGGCACGGGGCCTGTGCGCCTGCTCAGGATGAAGCATGTCAATACACTTCAGAGAACCTGTAGACAGAGCCTCAAACACCAGGGACCACAGAGACATTTTTTGAATTAATGCTGGAAGTCATGACTGCAAATTACATGTTAGCACTTTCCTTCCAGATTGTGTTCTTATTAATGACTATGAGACATTACAGCAGTCACTCCACATCACCCAAAAGCCTTGTGAAAAGCGCTATTAGCCAACATGGCAGATAGTTGTCTAATTAGAAACACAATATTCCAGCACAGCTGAGATTTTAAAAATCTCAGCTGAGAGTAGACCAGCAACATGTCCTGGGAGCCAGGCGTAAGAGACAGTCATCCTAGTAGTATCATTATGCCTTTTGGTGAGGGAGGGGGCTCTGCCCCGGGTCACATTTTGAATAATAAAAAATAATAACAGCAACAAGCACTTATGTCATGCTCACCACGTGACAGACTCTGTTCTAGGCGCTTTTATGTGACGCTCATTTAATCCTTACAACAGCTCTATAATACCTGTACCTGCTATTGCCACACGTCAAGCCAGGAAGCCAAGGCACAGAGAGATGGAGCCACATGGCAAAGGCATCTAGATAGTTGATTCAGAGGTGGGGTGACATTGGAACTCAGGCAGGGGGGCTCCAGAGCCATCATCCTGACCACTCTGCTGTACTACCTCTCTAGCCTAACTGGGTGGCTCCATCAATCCTCCCCTTCCTCCTCATTTCAGAGCAAGTACAATGACCACTGATAATGGCCATCTATGTTTAAAATTTTTCCTATTGCCTCAATTGCTTTGCATAATGTAGAAAGATCACAGGTGGGTGTTGGAATTAGATGGAGCTCTGTTTGGAATTTTCCCAGTCCTTTCTTCGTTGTGGGACCTTGAGCTGGGTATCTAATATCTTTGACTAAAGTTTCCTCATCTAGAAAATGAGAACCATAACACTCACCTTACAGGGTGTAAGGATGAAAAGAGACGTTTGCAATGCACCCAGTGGGGGGATACACATATAGTAGGTGCTCAATGTATATGGGTCACTTCCCTTGTCCTAGCTCTTCCTTTTTCTTGGCCTCCAGTCTCTCATTTACCTCAGAATAGAGAGATGATAATGGAAAGCCACTTCCCTATTTTTCAGCAACCCCAGGCATTCCATGGCTTACAGCTGCAGCATTTCAATCTCTGACTCCGTGATCACATGACATTCTCTCTGCATGTCTCTGTCTTCACACGTTGTTTCTCTTTTCTTATAAGAACACCAGTCATATTGGATCAAGGGCCCATCCAAATGACCTCATCTTAACTTGATTACATATGCAAAGACTCTATTTCCAAATAAGGTAACGTTCACAAGTACCAGGGGTTAGGAATTCAACGTGTCTTTTGGAGAATACAATTCAACCTGTAAGAGGAATATAAAGGTGGCAAACACAGAGTAGCAAGCATTGTTCCACGAGAAACAGAGAGAACTGAGGCACATGCTTGGAACTTTTGGTAGATTTGCTTCTCTCAATCAGGAAACATGAATCTCCCACCAACTCTACGGGGAAGGTAACAGTGACCAGAAGCATTGAGGAAAACTCCTTTCTAATATGAACAGGAAGAATAAACTTTATTCCCTAATATCTACTATATACTGGATCCACTCCACATCACCTCATTTAATCCTTCCAACACCCATTTGAGGTTTCAAGTGAGGGAAGTGAATCCTGTCTCATGAATGATAAAGCAACCTGCTCAAGATGAGACCACTGCTAAATTTTCATTGGTAAATGTGAATCCAGCTCTGTCTGGCTCCACAGCCTGAGAACTGATGAGAGCCACTCAAGGGAAAATCCATCAGAGCTCTTCAGTGTTGTATACACATAAGGAATCAAGCTTATTATAGTATCATTGTGGGCGTATCATGATTATTGCTACATGGAAATGGCAACCACTAGATGTAGATAAGCTTATCGAGGGGATTCAGGGTTACTTATTCAATTGACTTGATTTCTCTAACCATCCTCCATCTTCTTCCTCTATCCTCAGATCCTATCTTATCTATGGGTCCAGATGGGGCAATCCCTGAGGTGTTTGTGCAGCTGTAGACCATTGAAGCTCCCAAAAATTGGCCAGAGGATGGAGTGCTAAAATGTTGTGCAGAGTCTGAGTCTACCACACCTGAGTCGACAACCCTGCTATCCTCAACTAGCTCTGTGATCTTAGGCAAGTTACCTAATATCACTGAGCTTCTGTTTCCCCATTTTTAAAATAAGGATAATTATGCCTAGTCATAGGGATATTGTAAAGATTAAAGTAAATGTGGCAACACATGACAAACAACTGGTATAGTATCTGATACTTAATACGTATTCAACTAATTATAGCTGATATGATGACTTTCTTACCTCTTTAAGGCAATGGGCTCTCCTATATTTTAGCTCATTGCACTAGATTTCTGTAGTCTGATCCAAATGGAGAAGGACTGGAATGAAAGAGCACTGGAACCATAAAACACAAACACAATGGGATTTTGCCCAAGGGCAGCCATATTTCAAACTAGGTGGTGCAGGGTATGTTTTCTCGTACCACTTGCTGTGTTCGAGAAAAAAAAGGGACCATTAGTTTCCTAGTGTGGCTGTAGCAAAGTGCCACAAACCTGGTGAGTGAAAACAACAGAAATGTATTGTCTCACAGCTCCAGAGGCTAGAAGGCTAAACTCAAGGTGTTGGAAGAGCCACACTCCCACTGAAACCCCTAGGGAATAATCCCTCCTTGCTTCTTCCAGCTTCTAGCAGCCTCAGGAGTTCCTCGGCATGTAAATGCATCACTCCAATCTCTGCTTCCATCTTCATACAACCTTCTCACTGTGTCTCTGTGTTCACATGGTTGTCTTCTTTCGAGGACACCAGTCGTATTGGATTAGAGGCCCACCCTACTCCAGTATGACTTCATCTTAACTAATTGCATCTACAATGATCCCATTTCCAAATAAGGTAACATTCTGAGGACTTGGGGGTTAGGAATTCAATATATTTTTTGTGGGGGACACAATTCAACCTATAAAAGACCACGTAGACCAAACTCCAAGAGGACGGCTTTCTACTCTCCCCTCCAGGGCCCAGGCTGTGGCCTGGCTGATGAGACCATTGACCCCATTCAAGAGAACTAATCGTGCACAACTCTTTCCAATTCTGTGTTCAGCGATGTCACACTGATAGTTTGAAATCAGCCATGGTGGGAGTATTCACACCATGACAATCAGCAACATTGCTCAGAGAGCCTGTTGTTCAACATTTACCAGCCCACAGCTGCCTAAGGGCATCCCTTAGTACATTCATGTGGGATAGAAAAAAGCCAAGATGTGTGGGTTTCAGAAGACTAGAGTGAGCAAAACTGAGGAAGATTCTCCCATAGGGATTGAGAAAGTTGGTTCACTTCTCAAAGAAAGTGTGTAATGGAGGTCAGAATGTCTTCTGTGCTTCTCCATAGGCCTATGGTAAAGATTGAAGGAGATAAGGAGTAGACATACAATGTGTTCTTTACAAATTTGGGGTTATTAAGCTGCTTTTTTTCTGGCAAAGACTTGTTTTATTCATCTTGAAAAATACAAAAAGCTTTGGGTGTGACACATATCACATATTGGTGTTCAATATCCGTTAAATTGAAATATTATCATCCCAATCAGAAAAGCAGGTTTTCTGCACCTTGCCCCAATTTAGCCAATTGCTAAAGTCTAGGATACTAGCCAATTGCTAAACCAGAATGACTTCTTAAAAGACCTTATCAACAATTCACCTTGTCAACGATTCACACAGCAGTGACCAGTGCTTTCTCGTCTTTCTCCAGTTGGAACCTGGAAGGGAACATCAATCCCCTGTGTTCTCTCTTAAATCCTCATACGCTCCCAGCAACCTGTGCACAGCCCCTGTTCTCAGGCCTTACTTGGACTATGACATTAACATCACAATGGGTCTTCCAGCCTCCTATCTACCCCATGTAATGAACTATCTCTCCACCGTGAGCCTGGGGTACTCTTTCTGAACATACATCTGACTATTTCACCTCTGTGCTTAAAACATAAAAATGATATCTGCCACCATCAAATGCAACCCAAACTCCTTAGCATGGCAGTCAAGGCTCTGAGGTTGTTATTTGGTTTTGGTCTGGGCAGGATCCTTTCATCTCCTTCTTCTGTAAACAGACTCTGACCCCACTATAGATACAGATAGGTAAGTAACCCAAGTAGAGCCAATCAGATTTCCCCATTCCCTGGTCACTGTGATTGGTGATCCAGGAAGATCACATGACCCAAACAAAGCCAATCAGTGTTCCCTGGGATTTATTCCTTTCTAACAGAAGAATTCCCTTTATTTCGAGTCATTAGGTTGGAAAGAAATAATCTTAGCCTTATCAATGATGTGTTTCTCACCTCATGGGGACATTCCGTCTTCACAATAAGATGTCTTTGGCCTTGGGTCCATTTCTCTGGGGGCAAGTCCTTTTCTGCCCATACCCAGACTTTGCCCACAAGCCCATCCCATTTCACTTCTCTGGTTGGCTTTCTGTGATGGAAAAGAATCCTGACTAGGAGGACAGCCCTTGACATTTTGTCCCCAGTTCATCCCTCCAGCTTCATCCATTTCCCTCGCCTGTGATCTACACTGTCACATCACCAGTGGACTCCTGGTCTCAGATTGCGCCATGCTCTCCACACCTTCACGTCTTTGTATAATCTGATGTTTCTTCCTGGAATTCTCTTGTCCACTGGTTGAACATCCAATTTTTTTTCTTGGTTATTTGTTTCTTTTTATGCTTTTTTCTGTCTTTCCCAGTGTTGATAAGCTTCAAAGACCAAAACATAAATTCACTGCTGTGTTCCTGCCACCTAGAGAGGACTAGGAACATAGTATCTGCACAATAAACACTTTGTTGAAGAAATGAGTGCAATTATCCTCAAGATGATAGAGAATGGGGTATTGATAAAAGATCACAGACTTTGTTGTCATAACCTTGCTAGACCTCGAACTTGCTGAGGACAGGCACTGAGCCTTATCATTTCTAAAGCCTCAGCCCTGCATGCAGTGCCCAGCACGTGGTGGGTGCCCAGTAAAAGTGTGCAGACTAACTTAGCCTGTAAGCTTTTGGGCCCTGGGGAGAGCACCAGGAGCCCTTAAAAACTTGAAGGCAATCACTAAATCTGTGTTTGGAGCTAGGTGACAATTAGTCTAGCTTTTCTTTCCTAACTACTTTCCTCCCTTTATGGAAGGAATAATAAATTACTTTTTTATTGATAATAGTAGCTTATATTTATTTATTTCTCACTAAATTCAATATATGCTTTATGTCATTTAATCCTTATGAGAATCCTATAGCGCAGCTACTATGGATTTCCCCTTTTTGCGGGTTAGGAAACTGAGGCTTGGGACTTTTAAGTGACATGCTCAGAAGTGCATGGCTGTAGATGTCAAGATGTGACTGGAGCCCAGGACCAATTGACAATACTGCCTATGTGCTTGGCAACTCTGCCTTCACCTTCACTTAGCTGAGACTCTGAAGCAGGCTCCATGTCACATTAAGGACAGAAATGTCAATGGAACACCACCCTGGCCTTCAAAGGGCTGGGGACTCCAGGAAGGGCAGATGATGACTTGTAGGTAGGCACATCAGAGTAAGGTATAGGAAGCAGAGACCTGATCCAGGCTGAGGACAGTCGATATAGGGGGATCAGAAAAGGCCACGAGGATGAACTCTGAGAAATGAGTAGGAGCTAGCCAGGAAAGGAAGCAGAAAGGAACAGAGAAAAAGGGAGGAGAGCATTCTCCAAAGAGAAAACAAGCACAAAGGGCTAAAAACAGAACTGAGCCTCATTAGTAAACAGAATTCAAAGGAGATCAATGGTTGAGGCAGGAGTGTGGAGGGGGAAGGACTAGATTATCAAGATGCCAAGGGCTGTGGGCATCTCTCCAGGAAGTCAGCCTATCCTGAAGATCCATACGTGGAACCAACATAATTCAGCATCCTGGGCATGGGCTTTGGAATTGGACAGATCTCGGCTGTAGTAGACTGGGTTCCTTAGAAAGCAGAGCCAAAGTAAGGGCCTATGTGATATTTCTTTATTATATATCCCAGAAAGCAGGAGTGAGGGAAAAAGGGAGGAAAGAAGAAGGTGGGCCAATAAAAGATGCTTTATGAAGTTGGCTGCCACAAGGTGCAACTGGTTGCTTGATCCTGTGGTGCTGTATTCCAAGAAAATATACAAAATGCATCTCTGCACAGCCTTCCGGGAGAATAAACGAGGAAGAATCAATCCATCTGATTCCATCTCCTACTAATCAAAGGTTTGCCCCATGGGGTATTAATTCCTCGATTCTTCTGGGCTGGGTATGCACACGTTACTAGGGTTTCTGTGGCTTTGAAGTCACAGAGAAGCTCCAGAATGGGAGGCAATAGGCACACTGCAGGGGTGCCCGGGACGAGGCACTGGCAGATCTCACCTGCCTGAAGTTGGAGGAACTCACGCTGAGCTTGTTACTGTAGCAGCCCCTGGAACAAAAATCAGGTGAGGCCAAGAGCATCTGAAAAGGTATATAAGTCGAATGTGGACTCTCCCATCATCTACTGTCTGTTGTATCTTGTGTGCTGGTTAAAGACCACTCTATGTTTCAATTTCCTCTGATGAAATTGGGAATAGTGATTATCTAGCTCATGAAAATCTTCAAGTGCTTAGGATTGTACCTGATACCTAGAAAATGCTCAATAAATGGCGGCTATTCTTATTATTATTGTCATCATCATCAACAAGGACAGTATTATTGAACGAACTCTCCCTGAGATTTCTACTTTGAATCATTACTGGCTTTTAATCTATTATTATACACACAGCAGTTTATCATGATAAAGGCAAGAATAACCTTGAGTTTTAAAAATAAAAATGCAGCTCTTTATTTTAAATCTCTTTGATCTCTGTCCCTGGAATCAAATTGATCCCTCTCTCTAGAAACCTGACTTGGAAAGCACTGTGCAAGAGCACCAGAAGATATGGGACTCGGTTACATCCTTGTTCACCAGCTGTGTGTCCTGGGGCAATTCCATGTGCTTCAGCTCACTAAATGCACTGACCCAGGGCAGGCCCCGAGGCCTCACCCTGGGGATCAAAGATCAATCTGGCTCAGCCTTCTGAGAGCTCACAGTCCAGTAGGTGGATACAGACCTTGAAACAGCTGACTGTGGTATCAGGCTATTCTGATGAGTATTACAGAAAGCCAACCGGCAAACAGAATCCCACAGGGCCTCTGGAAAATTGGTTTCCTAATTGGTCTAAACAATGCACCAGTGTGTCCCAGTGTAGATCACAGACTTCTGATGAAGTTGAGATATTAAATTATGTTGACTACTGTAGTAAGAAAGTTCCTCTTTCTACCATCCTTCTGGGTCATCTAGGAGAGAGCTGCAATGTGAAGTTTGCTAATCTTCATTTTAGTATAGAAGAGGGCAGGACAATAACTCAGAGCTTTGTTTGGCTGATATGGTATCCAGTTATAATTTTATAACTTTGTTTCATTTTGTTTTATTTTTCTACAACTTTTATGGAAAGTGTTACTTTCTAATTGAAGATTTTATTTTTAAATACATTAATTTAAGTTTTCAAAAGTAAGTCAATATAAAAACACATTATGTAAAAGTAGTCCAGATGTTATGTAAATATAAGGAAATCACTTTTTCAGTACATGATTCAATATGAAGCAATGACTTGGATGGATGGTATGCAAATGTAGCAAAAATAATGAAGGTGGAATGAAAATTTCTAAAGTTTGGGAAACATTGGAGTAGATGACTTACAAGGTCTCTCACTTTTTAAGTATTCTTTTTTTCATTGCACATATACGTATGGAAAACACTTCTTAGATGAGTCCTTAAAAGAAGCTCACTCAGCTAACATGACTTAATTACCTGCTTCATCCTTATGTAACTTGGAATGAGGATATGATGGATAGAGCTACAGCAGCCATTTCAGACCATGAGGTGGTCTTGATGATGGATTCCAAGCTCTAAGAATAACAAGAAAAGACCCTGGGACACTGATGAAGTAGAACCACTAAAGCAGTCCCAGGCTGTGTACTGCTAGACTTCTTCTTTATAAGACTGAAATAAACTTCTTCCTTATGTATTCCACTGTAATTTTGGCATTTCTGTTAGATGCAGCTGGACCTAACCTAAATGATGCGGGATTTCGTTCTTGCAAGAGAAATACTATGAGAAATAGAATCTAAAACGTGGCATTTCCTTATTCGATAAGGCACTAGTAGAGGAAAATATTAAGGACTAGGATATTGCAGGCAAGAAATCTGGTGCCCCATGCTATATAGTTGCAAAACACTTGGCCATCCATTTGCCTAGTGGAAGTTGGAACACAGGTCACACACTTCATTGAGGCTGTAACATTAAGACAGAAGGAGAATTCCAGAATGTTGGTGTATTAGTTCTCTTTTTCCACATAATAGTTATACCCAAAACTTAGCAGCTTAAAGCAGCAAACATTTATCATCTCACAGTTTTTGTGGGTTAGGAATCCAAGCTTCACTGAGTCCCTCTTGAGCAAGATTTCTTTTAGGGTTGCAATCATGGTATCACCTGGGGCTTCAGTTTCATCTGAAGGCTCAACTGAGATGCACTTACAGATCACTGATATAGATGTTGGCAGGATTTAGTTCTACAAAACCTATTGGACTAAAAGCGTCAGTTCCTCATTGGATGTTGGTCGAAGTCCTCCCTTAATTTCTTGCCATGTGGGCCTCTCCAGAGGGTAGCTCACAACATGCAGCTGGTTTCCCTCAGAGAGGGAAAGTGACAGAACGAGAGAGAGCAAGCTCCCAAATCCTAATCTCACACGTGGCATCCATCACCTCTGCTACATTCTATTAATCAGCAATGAGTCACTAAATCCAGCCCACACTCAATAGGAGTAGATTATATAAGTAAATATCAGGAGATGGGGATCATTGGGACCATCTCAGAGGCTGCCTACCACAGTTGGTATGTGACAACATCTTCTGACACTTTTAGCAAAGTCCCACAAGAAATAATGTCAAATATCTGTTTACAAGAAGAAATAATAGAAAATACAGTTTTGTTTTGCCTGCAGATTGTCTTCTAGATAGTTGGAAGCCTTGAAAAATTATTAGCTAACCGGAATTCATTATGAGCAGCTGCAACAGCTGATATTTTGGCATCAAATAGACTCTTTGGTAAAATGGGAATAAGTGCATTGCTTCCTGACCAAAGCCTATTTTTTCTGATGGCTATCCAGTTGGGAGAGAAGAATGGACTGAACACAGACATCTGTAAGTAAAATCCAAGAGCCTTCAGGTTTACAACCTCCAGCTGGATAAGATTTTTAACTGGGGCTATTTGTTCAGGGAACTTTCCAGAAGCATATAGAACAGAAAACTTCTAAGTTTTTAAATAAGGGCCTGCCCTGTGGGAGTTGTCATTTTCCATGAACTGGTGACTTTTGTGTTTGTCCCATCCTCCCCTTTACAGAATGAGAGTTCATTCAGCAGGTATGCTGTTTCTGCTTTACCACTGATTGTTGGGTGTGTGGGGAGTGAGAAGCAGGTAGGTTATCTTAGTTTATAGGTCCATAGAGTTCCAGGAGACATAATCAGATCTGGTGGAGAGAACTGCATGTCTTCTGAGATCCTAGACTTTCAACAAAATATGGAACCTGGATGAAATATTGGGGTGTTCTCTCCTTTAGAGGTATTATGTTCCACACAGGGAAAAGGTTGGTTTGGATGTTGTGGAGCTAAAGAGATAAACTGACAGAAAATGTTAGACTGGTACCCAATATCTATTGTCCCCTTATGCCTTAGTAGCAGACCCCCCATTTATTCAAGGAGGTCATACACCCAAATAAAAGGCTACATTTCCCAGCCTTCCGGAAGCTAGGTGGGACAAGATGACTAAGTCCTCTTCAATGAGATGCGAGGTTAAGTTGTGTGTGGGACTTCTGAGAAAACTTCTTAAGGTGAGCTGACTTACCTGGAAGATACATCCTTTTTCCCCTAACATCTTACACTTCTCCTGTTTCCTGGGATAAGGACATGACAGCTAGAGCCCCATAGAACATGAAGTGACCCTGAGGATAGAAACTAGCACTTGAATGGTGAAGTACTTGACCTAGAAGGAGCCTAAGGTCCCTGACGACCACAGAGTAGCCACACCAGCACTGAGCTTTCTACCTCTGGACTTCTTTTATATAAGAGAGAGAAATAAACTTCTACCTTATCTAAGCTGCTGTTATTTTAGGTTTTTACTGTTACATGCTGCCAAATTGATACCAGCACCTAGTTCATGCCCAGTCCTGTGAACAGAGAGTTCTTAACACAGTACCTGGCACACAGTAAGTGCTTAATAGCTGTGAAGCAATGATACCACTCTACTGCCATACATGCGTGGATCCATTTGATCATCCCAACAACCCTAGGATACATGTACTTCATTATCATCTTCAGTTTACATACATAAATCCTTACATATGTAAGTCCACATTAACTTGCCCAACTTCAGTCTACTAGTAAAAAACAGAGCACAGATTAGACCTAGGCACTTTGGCACAAGAATCCATACTATTAAGCATCACCCTCTCATGCCTCTCAAGAAAGTTGAGCTATCACTGTCCTCACAACCTTATGTCCATAGATCATCCTATACTTTCTATGAACCAGAGGGAAGTTAATTTGTAGTTGGGGGCTCTTTCAACCTGCTGATTGGACAGTAAAGGGTTAACAATATGAACTGTAAATATGAACTGCAGGGTGTGGTCCCTGCTAAGGTGGACAACACCCTTCTGCACACTTTCTGTTTTCCATTCCCAGTAAACTAGGGTCCTGTCTCTCCCTTTGACTGATCCAGAGCTGGCTGCAGGGAGCTGATCTTTCTTCTCCCCACCCTGACCCTTACCGTTGGCCATTCTCAATCCAGAGGGAAAAAAGGACAAGGGAGTAGGTGCTCAACAGCTACTAATCTAATTAGGTGGTGGGATGGAGGCCAAGTTAGAGTTGTCGTAAGAGAAGCAGAGGAGAAAAGCACCATCTAAACAGTAGAGTCTCCAAGAAGAACTCCTCCTTGGAAGCTGCCGCCTCATCCACACCTTCGTCCCTTCTGTTTTTCTTGGTTAATCCCCTCACGCCCAGCAGAAAGTGCTGAGCTTTACAGGAGGAGCAGAAGTGAAGCAGGAACCACTGGAAATCAGAGGAGGGGAGGCAGACTTGAGACAGCTGAAGTGCAGCTCTAAGACTCTGGGCCAGCAGAGTTGGAAAGGCATAATGGACACATTTGCCCACTTTGCAGTGTTTCCAATCCTTAGTAACAGTCAAGATAGAGACGTGTGAGGTTAACATTTCAGGACTGATCAGGAAGTGGGGAAACTAAGTTCTCCCAGGTTGATGCAGTCTTTCTGCTGTGGAGAGGAAAACTAGAAACAGGAACAAGAAAGTGAAACAGAAAGTGTCTGAGGAGTGAACAATACCCAGCACAGACTGACAATTCAAAAAGCAGGATAGGTGACCACTACTATGACGCTGTTATGTGCAGTCACTGTTCTAGGCACTTTACACACACCACTAATCACGTAACCTGCTCAACTAGGGATACTATTTGTACCCATTGTACACATGAAGAGATGGAATCACAGGTAGGCTAAGTAACTTGCTGAAGATCACACAGCCAGGATGCCAACCCAGGCATTCGGTCTCCAGGGTCCATGTGCTTAATTACCAGTTCCTCTGAACAAAAGTTTTTGAGTCAGCAAGGGAGGGAGGGAATGAGTCAATAAATGAATGACGAAATTAATGAATAAGTAAATTACTGAATGAATAAATTTACAAAAGTGAATTGAAGAAATGAATAAATAGATGCCACCACTTTTGTGAGAACTACGTACAATTTGTCAGATCTCCTTAGTTTTTATCCTGATAATACGTTCTTCAAGAAATCTTTGAATCTGATCAAAATTGCCGTGGAGGGATGGCAGGCTGTTACTGGCGTCTTTGTAGGCACAGTAGAGGAGGATGAACAAGTTTAGGAAAGGGAGAGGGTGAGGCCATCAACACAGCTTCTGCTTTTCCTCCAAGCCCAGCCTTGGTGTCTCCCATTTCCCAGGGGCCAAAACACTTGTCAGTTACTTCTCAAACAGATTATAATTTTCTCCTCCAATATGCCATTATTTAGAGATTTCTTTGTGTTTAAGAAAAGGAAAATAAAAAGCGTAGAAGTGTGCTATCAGTTATTCACATCTCATCATTTATTTATTTATTCATTAATTAATTTGTTCAATCAATGTGCCAAGTCCAACTACGTGCCAGACTTCGGCTGGATGCAGCGCTACTCTGAAAGAAGAGTCACTACCTTAGCTTTGATTCTCCTAGAAGCAGACTCTGAGATCAAGATGAGCGTGCAAGAGCTTTATTTGGAGGCAACCCCAGGACAACTAGTAGAGGAGTGGTGGAGTGAGATTGGGCAAAGAAGGGAGGTAATAACAGCTGTGTTATCATGCTGGTAACTGCTAGGGCTCAGTCCTGCCTGAGAACTCTGGGATGTGTTGCAGAACTTGATTCCAAGTGGCCCAGCCATGGGGTGAGAAAGCTGGGCTATTTATCACCTAACTCCTATTCATCATTGGTTGAGGTGAGGGCTGCTCCCAGGGACTCTAACTCTCCTCCACTTCTGATTTTCCATGCCTGTGGATGCAGATAAACCTCTCATGTAGAAAGTTGCAGGTGCCTGTAGTAGGACACTGCGAGCATGCACTAGAATAGTGGGTGCCAAAAGGATATAGATACAACATCTGCTACAAATGGACATGTAGATGATTAATGAAAGCAGGCGCTAGAATAGAGGCATGACCTAGGGGCGATGAGAGCAGACAGGAGAGGATGACAACTTTTTCTCCATTGAACTTCCCTGACCACTCTCCAACATACACACACACACACACACAGATATGCTTGTGCACACACGCACACACACAAGCTTCAAGGCTGTTTAGACACCTCTCCTATTCTTTTCACAGCTCACAAGCATTCCTTATCAGAGCACGTAGCATAACTGCTTATGTTCTCCTCTATATAAGGAAGTTTTAAGACTCCACACGTTGGAAAGATCACGGTTCCTTTTCTTCTGATGTCTAATTCAATATAAAAACACTCTTAAGGCATAGATACATGAAAGGAAGTTCAAACCAGTTGTGATTTTTTTCCCATGTTGATAACATAGTTGTGTATGTTAAAAATATCAAATTATTTCCAAACAATTTCTTGGTGCTCTTGCTTTATTGGTGCTCCAGACACATATTTGGGTTGCCTGTTGGGTGGTTTCTATACTCTTCCCAAGACCTAAGCATCGTGAGGAGGAGGGAGACCTTGTCTACTTTGAGATCAGTGGTATCCCCAAGGCTTGGTAACACCAGGCACAAAGTAGGAAGTCACCAAATGCTGGATGGATGGATGGATGGATGGATGGATGGATGGATGGATGGACAGATGGACAGATGGACAGATGAGTGAGTTCTATTTGGATAGAGAGAAGTCCCAGGACATGTCAGAGGTTTCAAAGAGGTGAATTCTGAACCAGTCTTGGAGGCTGGCTACTGGAGATGTCTTCAGATAGAGGTTCAGGGTGGGAGATAGGGATACCTTGACACTTATTCTTCAGGTGTTATGAACCACCTTTAACTTAACTTAGTTCTACTCTCAGGTTGGACTCCATCAGTCCCCTGGGGGTAGAGCCTTTCAGGGCTTTCTAGTCAGCTTGACATAGAAAGTCCTCACGGGTGGTCTCTCTGAAGTTGTCAGCAGCCTTAGCCACTGCCACAAATAATTTATTCCCTCTGCTTGGGCTTCTGCTACTGAGAGGGACAGGCTAATTGGGTCTCCCTGGCAATCCACATTAGCTAGCAGCTTCCTGCTAAGATCCCACTACCCTCATTCCAACCTTTCTCAGTGCCAAGGCATAACGAAGAGGAATGTTAGTAAAGCACATGCCTGCTGAGAACACCCTCTAGTGACTGTTTTCCCCAATCCAGGCATTCCCTGCCAGCGACTTCAAAGGCTTTTAAAGTCACTGCTAATTTAAAAGCAATAATAAGATTGACACTGAAATGCTTCCCAGCTGGTTTTTCTGGGCACTGACTCTCACCAGTTCCTTTACAACCTGCTTTCTGTTACAATTTGGCGTTTGCAAAACATGACTTTTAAAACACATTCAAACAGAACAAAACATGTTTCTAAAACAAAGGAATAACATGGTCCTAGCATGAATATAAACATGTTCTTCTCCATTTACAGCATATTTCTTAATAGTGAACCTCAGGAAACTTGGGTTTTGGAGTCAGTGAGTCCTAGGTTCAAAACCCAACTCTTCCATTTATTAATTGGGTGTCCTTAGACAAGTCTTCTAAGCTCCCTGAAACTCTTCTCTAAAAATAAGGCATAAAAATACCTCTCTTGAAAGCTGATCAGGGAAATGACCTGTTCTGAGGTTAGAAAACACAGATATGGATTCAGATCAGACCTGAGGTCAAATCTCAGTTCTGCCACTTTTCAGCTGGTAACCTTAGGCTTAGTCAATTCACCACACCTCCCTGAGAATCAGCTTCTTTACCTACAAAATGGAAATAATAAGATATAGCTCACATGGTAAGTATAAGGATTAAATTTATGACATATATAAAACACGGTATCTGGTACTGAGCAAATGTTCAATAAAACGGTAGCATTTATGGATGTGAAGATGTAATGAGAAAATGTATGCAAGGACCTGGTGTAGTACTTGGCACTGGGCAGTGCTTAGCAAGCATTGTCTATTATAAAACTGTCTTCATCAGCACATCTCTATCAGCTGTTGCTTCATAATCAATCACCCCAAGGCTCAGTGATTGATTTTATCACTGTTTTTATCACCGTAAACATTTTATCAGTGTTTAAGCTCAGGCTTAAAACAATAACAGTTAAGTATGGCTCATGAGTCTACAGGTCAGCTGCAGGCTGGCAGTTCTGAACTAGGATGGCCTGGGTGGCAATGGTTTGTCTCTGTTCCGCATAGTTTCACATCCTCTGGCAGGCTAGCCCCAGCTTGTTTACACAAGCTCCGGGCAAGTTCCCAAAAGACAGTCAGCAAAAGCTGAGAACTGGCACTTCATAATTTCTGCCACATTCATTGGCAAAAGCACATCACCAGACCAGCCCAAATCCAAAGACTGGGGGAAAAGATTGTACCCCTTGATGGAAGGAGCTGCCAAGTTACCTGCCAAAGAGCATGAACATGATGAGAGGTGGAAAGCATGCCCATTTTTGCAATCTACCACATTGCCTCAAAATAAATTGTAGTGGGCATTTTATGATGAGTTCATCACGAGAACTCATATGCTCTGTCTTCAGGCATAGGCTCAGAAATAGCCTTTCAGAAGGGATCGGTTACAAATTTTTCCTTTCAAAAAAACTTGTTAAGCAGGTAGTTTGCATCGTATGTCCTTGGGAGAACTAACCTGGCTTTACTCGCAAACTGTCAGTAAAAGCTATTTCACTACTTGATGGCACCTCCTTATGCCCGTGGTGAGCAGCATTTATATGAATTGTCATTATGCAGCAGCTGCAATGCTCTTACTAAAGCTAGGATAAGATAATGGGCAGGATGCAGCTCCCGAATGTCAACCTTGTCCCAGGCCCAACAGACCATCCAATTCAGTGTAGGTAGCTTTGCTAAGAATCTGGAACCTGTTGGGGCTTCAAGAAAGGGTAGAGCAATGCCTTCAGGGATGGGAAAGGATCAGAATACCAATTCTTTCCCCATCTTAGTCATAGGAAGGATAAAAGTTTCAGCTTACTCAAGGGGGAGAGAAGATGGTTCATATAATCTGGTCTGATTTCCAAGGCTTTATAGAGACTTTATTTTTAAAGAGCATATGATTTACTTTTGTGTGTGTGTGTGTGTGTGTGAGGAAGATCAGCCCTGAGCTAGCATCCACGCTAATCCTCCTCTTTTTGCTGAGGAAGACCGGCTCTGAGCTAACATCTATCGCCAATCCTCCTCCTTTTTTCCCCAAAGCCCCAGTAGATAGTTGTATGTCATAGTTGCACATCCTTCTAGTTGCTGTATGTGGGACGCGGCCTCAGCATGGCCAGAGAAGCGGTGCTTTGGTGTGCGCCCGGGATCCGAACCCGGGCTGCCAGTAGCGGAGCGTGAGCACTTAACCGCTAAGCCATGGGGCCGGCCCAAGAGCATAGGATTTAAAACCAGCACGTGTTGTGAATTCCAGTTCTGCTATTTACTGACTCTGTGACCTTGGCGAATAGCTTACCACTTTTGGCTTCCATTCTTTCAATCTCTAATATGGGGACAACAATATTTAATTTCTAATGATACTATGAAGAATAGATTAAGGAAATGTTGTATGCAAAGGGATTGACACAAGGTGGGCTTTCAATAAATGTTTAGTCCACATTTCATCATTCTAGCACCCTTCCAAAATTGAGAATTGGACAAATCAGAGTGAGATCTTTAAATAAGGAATTTTGCATACTTTCTTTCTTAGGGAGTAGGATCTGTGCACTAACTAGAGATGGTGAAGAAAGTGACTTGAAGCTTCAAAGAACCAGACTCATATAAATACCACCTCCACCTTCCAACCCACTCACCCCCATCTATGATTCCTCAGTTTTTCTCTTTTAGGTTGATCTAGGTAGTCAGCTTAGCCAGAATGAGCTGTATGACCATGAAGCCAGAGCATGATGGACCACTGAGGGTTCTGAACCTCGGCCTTCTGCTCTTGTATCTAGCTAATCAGGATAGAGAAAAGAGTCAAAACCACGTCTAATGCAGACCAGGTCCTAGAAGCTGATCTACCACAGGCCCAGCTTTGGTCATCTACGCCATGACTTACACTGACTAAGACTGCCTAGACTCTTTTTCTTTCTTTCCTTTTTTGGTGAGGAAGATTAGCCCTGAGCTAACATCCGTTGCCAATCTTCCTCTCCTTGCTGAGGAAGATTGGCTCTGAGCTAACATCCATGGCCATCTTCCTCCACTTTGTATGTGGGACACCACCACAGCATGGTTTGACAAGTGGTGCATCGTCTGTGCCTGGGACTTGAACCCACGAACCCCGGCCCGCCAAAGCAGAGTGTGCAAACCCAACCACTATGCCACTATGCCACCGGGCTGGCCCCTGCCTAGACTATCTTTTAATATCTCCACGAAGAACAACCCAAGAGAATTTTTCAGCCAAGGTTTACCCTGGAACATGAATTTTATTTAATATAAGTCTCAATAATTTACTGAATATGTAATATGTGCAAAACTAGGTGATACTACAATACTAATAACTAGTACTTATTTATTGTCTACTATGTGTCAGGAACATTAAAAAATATATATTTAATACTTACAAAGACCCTAAAAGAAAAGTATTGTATATGTAATTAGGATGAGGTGTAGTTAAAAGTAAGGGAGACCTGAAAAATAACCGTGGCTTAGACAAAAGTTTATTCCTCTCTCACTGTAAGTTCTAAGACAGAAAGTGGGCTAATATACTGACTGTGCTCCAAAAGTTTTCAAGAACCCGGGCTCCTCTGAGTGTGACCTCCATTCTCAAGGTCTTCTCATGATCCCAAATGACTGCTTTAGCTCTAGTCATTATGCCTGCATTCTACCCTGTACTCCTAGCAAGGCAAGGAAAGGACAAAAAAATAAGGGCAAAGAGTGTGCACCTAGTTGTCTTTTTAAAAAATTCCAAGTAGGGACCTATGACATGTTGGCATATGTATCACTGGACAATACTTAGTCAAAGGCTGTAAAAGTAGCTAGAAAATGCAGTCTTTACTCTGGGTGGTGATTCTCTATTCCTAAGGAGGAGGAAGAGAATGGATATTGGAGAAAACCAGCAATCTATACCATTGACATTAAAACCCCATTATACAGAGAATGAAACAGCCTCAGTGATGTTGTCACTTTCTTAGCTGTAAATGCCTAACACAGATTTGAGCCCAGGCTTGTGTGAGTTTCTACATCTCATTCTTTCTACTAAATTATATTGTCAAAATTCCATTATTGCTAGGGGAATCAAGACCATAGATCATGTCATTAATGAGTGGGTTAGTGTAGTGGAATTACAGAAATGCCCCATCCAAACTTTGCACCTCCTCTTTCCACTGTTCTACAGCAAGGCTTGTGATTAAGAATTATCATTCTACTATAGGTAAAACCATTTACTCTCTGAATGATCTTGGAGAAAGTCCCAAAAACTCATTGCTCTTGAGTTTCCTCATCTATAAAATGGCTGTAATAATACTTATCTACTAAAGTCAAAATCCAGGGCTTTAATATATGTAAAAGCAATATACAAGCAGAACAACACTATAAATAGATGCTGGCACATTTTGTTTTTTATATAAGGTGTCAGGTATGTTGTTTTATGGAGGTGTGTTCTCAGAAGTGGGGAAGATTTATTTCTGCTTTGGTCAATCTTTAAAGGCTTCATGGAAGGAGTGGCATTTTTATTTATTTGGTAGTCAGGGACTGGAGAGTAAGGTGCTCTAGGCAGGAGGCATCCAGGAAACAGGGACATAGAGCTGGGTGGGGTATGGCGTTTAAGGAAGAGTAAGAAATAAAAGGAGAATGAAATCCTATGGATCTTTGGTGAAGGGCAGTTATCCTTGCAATTATGTGGCCACACTATGGGTGATCTTCATTTGCAAGGTCACCTTATGGTCACGGTACAAGATGACTGCTTTAGCCGCCCTGGTCACCATTGTCTTGCCCCAGCAGTCTGTTTGAAGGAGAGGAGGGAGCTAAATGGCAGAGGCTGTGGTACCTCTGGAGGGTGACTCTAAAGCCCATTCCCAGAATATCTAAGAGATTAGTCAGTGAGGAATACAAAAAATGATCCAGGAAAGAGGAGATCTAACTCCATTTCCAAATCAGCAAAGACCAAGATTATGCAGTAGATGCTTTTAAACAGTCCCATAAGATTCACAGATTTTGAGATTTCTATTCGTCTATTCGTAAATTCTGCAATAAAAAACTCAGAATACTTTAGGAGAGTTCTTGTGCTTCCTTAACAACCTGATAACAAGAAGGAACAGCTCTGTCACCATCAACAGTGGCCAGGAACAGAGACAGTACCACGTGGGACATGAGGGAGAGGGAAACAACAGGGAGGAGCAGGCAGGTTGGCCCCAGAAGCCAAAGAATAAATTCATAAGTGTGACTGGTGAGTTTCCTAGCAATGCTTCCTCCTGAATGAATCCTCAGCCTTCTCCCTTAGCTTAAGGCTAAGATTCATGATCAAGTCAAATATACGTCTACACTTCTTTCCCAAGATAGAGGGAAGGCTCCTGGCTGTGTGGGGCCTGAGGCTCATGCAATTCAGGAGCCCACTTTGAGAAAGAGAATACAAACTTAGGTATACCAAATTAATTATGAAGCCTTGGAAGAGGCCTGTGCAAATGAGGTGAAGGGAAAAGTAAGGTAAAGAGAACACAAGACAATAAGAAAATATTAACTGGGACTCATGTGATTTGATTCTAGACTTAGCTCTATCATTAACCAGCCATGTGAAAAATGGATGCATAACTTCCTTCTCGGAGACTCAGCTTTCCTTCTGGAAAATGAAGGTCCCCCCTTCACTACTCTATCAGTTAGGGTCATGGCAGGAAACAGATAACTCATTCAAAATAGGTCATATCAGAAGGATTTAGTTGGTGAGGGCTGGGCGACAGTTAAGCATAAGGGTGCTGGTAGAGTACCCAGGGCTTACACAGTAGACAGCTGTCACCAATGCTAGGTCTGAAAGGACAGGGTTGATAGCAAGTCCTGAATCACAGAAAGGGTAACAGTATGGAGAGGACCTCTCAACAGTGGCCTTAGAGATGCAAGAAAGGAGTTGGGGGAGTAAATACCCCATCATCATTCACCTCATACTCACCACCTTCTGCCAGGGCTACCTGTTGGGGAAACCCATCCAGAACTTAGGGGGTGAAGGAACCCATTGATGTAGTCCATACAGGTCAGGCTGCTGAGGCACAGAGGAGGACAAAGAAGGGTGCAGGTGGGTCTGGAGGAACAAAGACACCAGTAAGGGGTTCCTGGGTCTCTTCAGATCTGACGTGCTGGTGGACTGTCTGCGTAGAAGGTCTCCAACAGTTTTCTGACTTAAAACATGAGTTTGACAGATTTATCTCCTTCTTTTCCCTCCCTACCACGAAAATGACTCTGCTCAAAGGTAATAAAGGAGGCTAGGTAACTGTGGCCCATTTCCCCCTGAAAATGGAGCACTAGTGCTAGACTCTAAATTCTAGCTCTGGGCCTATCATGCTATTTCTCAAGGCCTCAGTTTCCTCATCTGCTTCACAAAATAGTTGTAATAACCAATTCAGATCATGGATTTATGCTTTGTAACCTATAAATCAGCATGTAAATATCAATCCTTCTCACCAGAACTAAATAATAATAATGGTGAGTAATACTTTTTGAGGTTTTCTCTGTGCTCCTGCACTAAATACTTAATATGAATTCTTTCAATTTCTAAATACTTAATATGAACTCTATCAGGAAGATACTATTATCCCTGCATCTTAGAGTTGGAGAAACTGAGATTGAGAAGGGATACATAATTTACTCAACGTTATACAGGAAGAACAGCACCTCTCAATCATTGTTGTACCTTGGAATCAATTTGTGTATGTCAGAATCAACCAGTAAAATACAGATTCCAATTAAGAAAGTCTGGGTGGTGCCTAAGATTCTGAATTTCTAACAAGTTGGTATTGCTGGTCTACCAATCATGTCCTGAATAGCAAGGAACTAAAACAGGGGAAGCAGAGATGCAAATCCAGCAATCTGCCTCCAGAGTTTGGATGTTAAATCACTACACAAACTATCATACTCTCAGCCCCCTCCCTCTGTATAAGGAGCCTGCTGGAAGAGGTCAGGCCTGGGGACACTGGTTGCACAAGCACTCAGATGACAGAATATAGGGGAGGATGGGCATGAGGGAAGAGCATCTCACATAGCTCAACCTGAAACTTGGGTGGGATTGAGGCCCCTGTTACCTTCCTCACACCTGCCCGCCAATCAGGCCCGAAGTTCTAGAACTTTCACCTCTTCTTTTCCACTCCCACTGTCACGGACCCACTCTGGATCTTAATTTTCTGGAGCCCACCCTCCAGGTGTAAATCCAGCTCTGCCATTTATGCACTGGATGACCTTGGGCAAGTTATTTATTCTTTCTTTGCCAAATGGAGAAATTCACGCTTCATAAGATTGTTGTGAAGGCTAAACTAGTGAATATGTATTTAAAATGCTTAGAATAATGCCTGGCATATAGTAAGCACATAAAATAGTCAGGAGCATCATCACTAGTCTCCTTTACTCTAGGCCAATTCCTCTCAGACCCAACCTCTCTATTAAGGCCAGAGAGATCTTTCTAGAACCTGGATCTGTCCCTGCCAGTCTCTGGCTTCAGACCCTTTGGTGATAGCCTCTGACTTCAATGTGGCGTGCTTGGTATTTCCCCTTGGTTCTGGTCCCTGCTATGGTCTTATACTCTGGTCATATCAAAGGACCCACCATTCCCTGAAATTGGCATCTATCTTTTTGCCTTTGAGCCTTTGCACACACTAGTCCCTCTGCCTGGCCTGCACCTCTTGATCTTTCAAGCCCAAACTCAAACACCGCATCCTCTGTAAGCCAGTCTCAATTCCCCCTCTCCTCCAACACATGGCTGATGTTCCAAGAGGGTACGTTGCCCCAGAGCTCTCTATATGCTCCATCATAGAATATCAGAGGGTGACCATTTGTCTATATTCTTCTATCTCTTCTGGATTCTGAGCCCATATCACATACCCTCCAGGCCTAATCCAGGTCTTGGCATATGATGGAGTATTGTTAGGGGTTTGAGGAAAGATAAAGAAAACAGGAAGTAAAGGAAGGAAGAAAAGAGAGGAACAAAAGAAGGGGAGAGAAGGGGTTGGGGCAATTTGTGCTTCCTGGGCTACCAAGGTGACTCACACTGACCCACCAATACAAAGTTTTGCCCTTCTTAGAAGTAACTTTCCAAAAGTTTGTAAAACAAAATTTTCCTGGTCATTTGTGTTGAACCCACATACTTCCCCACAGAAACAAGGTTGTATTGCAGGTTTGCAGGTGGTGATGTAAGTCAGGAGCATTTATTTGTGGATTAGCCTCAGAGCAGTTCTGAAAAGCCTTTGTCATCTTTCAAGTCACCAAGCAGAAGAGTATTTTTGACAGAAAACACATTTTGAATAGCAACTCAGCTTCTAGGATGGTTCCCCTGATATCGTTGGTACAGGAGGTGGAGAAGCATACAAGGCAGCAATAAACACAGGGGCACATGTATCTTTAAGTGTGCATGTTTTCATATTCTTTGGATAAACCCCCAGCAGTGGAATACCTGGATCGTATGGTAGTTCTATTCTTAACTTTTTGAGGAATCTCCATACTGTTTTCCATAGTGGCTGCACCAGTTTGCACTCTCCACAGCAGTGTATGAGAGTTCCCCTCTCTCCACATCCTCTCCAACACTTGTTGTTTCCTGTCTTGTTAGTTATAGCCATTCTGATGGGAATGAGGTGATATCTCCTTGTAGTTTTGATTTGCATTTCCCTGATAGTTAATAATGTTGAATATCTTTTCATATGCCTTTTAGCCATCTGTATATCTTCTTTGGAGAAATGTCTTAGCCAAGACTTGGAAGCAACCTAAGTGCCCATCAAGGGATGAATGGATAAAGAAGATGTGGTATGTATACACAATGGAATACTACTCAGCCATAAGAAATGATGAAATCCAGCCATTTGTGACAACATGCATGGACCTTGAGGGTATTATGCTAAGCAAAATAAGTCAGAGGGAGAAGGTCAAATACTGTACAATCTCACTCATAAGTAGAAGATAAAAACAACAGAAAACACATAGAGACAGAGATTGAATTTGTGGTTACCACAGGGGAAGGGGGGAGAGAGGAGGGCAAAAGGGAAGATTAGGCACATGTGTGTGGTGATGGATTGTACTTTGTCTTTGGGTGGTGAACGTGATGTAATCTATGCAGAAATAAAAGTATAATGGTGTACACCTGAAATGTATACGTTATAAGCCAATGTTACTGCAATTAAAAAAAGAATACAAGGCAAGAGCGCTCTATGCGTCAAAGTTTGAGAGTATATTTTTATCTATAGAGTGTTAGTTCACTTCATTTGCATAAAAAAGACCATTTACCTACCTGTGTGTCTGTGTTCCGGTAAAAGCCTGTTTTTGTGGCCTTGGAAGTGACACGCAGTGAGGATTCTGTGAACCAAGTGAACTCTGAGTGCTGAAACAACTGGAAGGATTAATACCTACTACTTATCCATCACAGCAGTGCTGTGGGATAACGACTGTTGATGTTATTCTACAGAAGAGGAAACTGAAGCAGTTGAAATGTTTAGGTTCCGCAGTCATCAGTATTAAGAGGTTCCCACAAAAAGATCGGTTAACAACTTAACCCCCAGAACCTGTGAACCTCATTGGGAAAAAGGGTCTTTGCAGATGTGATCAAGTCAAGGATCTTGAGACGAAGAGATCTCTGGGACTATCTGGGTAGGCCTTAAATCAAAAGACAAGTGTCCTTATAAGAGACACACAGAGGAGAAGACACACAGAAGAGAAGGTGATGCGAAGACGGAGCAGAGAGAGAAGTGGCCACAAGCCAAGGAATGTCAACAGCAGCCAGATGCAAGAAGAGGCAAGGAAGGGATTATTCCTCAGAGCCCCCAGAGGAAGCGCAGCCCTGCTGACACCTCGATTTCAGACTTCTGGCCTCCAGAACTGTGAGAGAATAAGTTCCTATTGTTTTAAGCCACCAAGCTTACAGTCATTTATTACAGCAGCCTCAGGAAACTAATACAGTGATGAAGGCAAAGTTCAAACTTAAGTCTTCCTGGCTCTGCTCTGTAACTTGGGACAGGTTATTTACATTTCAGAGACTTCATTTCCTAAGCTGTAAAAGGGGGTAAGAGCAAGGATTAAGTGAGGTAATGTGCTCATGTTCCGTACCTGACACACTGCCTAGGATGGAGCCCTCAGCCACAGCTTAGGGGGAGTTTATGAAGCTAGAAAGGCACAGACAGAACAAACGTCAGGAGCCCATGAAGCTTGAGTTCAGAAGACCTGACAACCTTCTCTGCCATTTCCTAGATGTGTGATGCCGATGAATGTACTTAACCTCTCTGAGCTTGAGTTTCCTCATTAGTAAAATGGAGATAATATCTACCTCCTTGGACTATTTAGATATTAAATGAGGTCAAGTTGAAACACAGCGTAATAAAGACTAGCATAGTTGGTTTTTCTTTCTTCTTTCTCAGTTTCTCAAAGTTAGAAGCATAAGCCCAGCTTAGGACAAGTTGATATGCATAAGGCAAGATATGCCTACACTGTTTTTAAATATTCAGTGAAAAGCCCAGTTCTTCAAACCTCCAATGGTGCCCATGATAAGTCCACACGGGCTAATTGCTGGAGATACAGAGTTGAATACAGATGAGCAGAATTCATTTTAACAACTTAAAAGTCTCTCAGAATTCATGATTTGAGCACTCTGAACTGAACTTGAACCCTGTGGCATTCGAATTGGCTTATACAGTTTTGACTGCAAGAAAAGAGAATTTTAAAAAGTCATTAAACAAGGTGAAAAGGCTTATTGGACATGAATTGGCTCTTAAAGAATATTACAATGATATAAAGCTCAAATGGGTCAGAAATTTATGAAAGACATTTCCCTTAAATAAAACATGATTTTAAATATTCAAGGG
This sequence comes from Ceratotherium simum simum, assembly GCF_057802395.1. Classification (NCBI taxonomy): domain Eukaryota; kingdom Metazoa; phylum Chordata; class Mammalia; order Perissodactyla; family Rhinocerotidae; genus Ceratotherium; species Ceratotherium simum. Next base: position 11,511,270 of record NC_141907.1, read on the forward strand.
AGAATACTTTGCAAAATGTACTTGGTATTTTAAAACATCTGAAGAACTACAAGAGTTTTTGCTCATTCCGAAGACATTGCACTGGATGTCAGGACAGCTGCCTTAGAACTGAGGGCACTTCTGGGCCCAAGGCTTATGTACTGAGCAGCCTGCACAGCCCTGCTGGTCTCAGGACAGAGCCACACTGATCACCCCCTCTCTGCCCAACCAGGAAAGCCTCTTAAGACCTGGGCATTGACACACAGATTGGGAGCCCCAGTTAGTACTGGATATACTATATTGGAATTGCCTGCTCTTCAAACAGAATGTGAACTTCTTGAAGGCAAATGATAGGTCTTTTTCATTGTTATATTATCCAACACTTAACACAATGAGACAGTCAATAAATGGGAGAAAGATGGTTGAGTAGGTGAGTAACTGGGAGAAAGGAAAGGGGAGGGAGGGAAGGAGGGAGGAAAATGGGTAATGTAAATAGATAGATAGATAGATAGATAGATAGATAGATAGATAGATAGATAGATAGATAGATGGATAGATAGAAGCGTTGATTTATGAAAGGATGTATGGATAGAAAAATGGATGATGAATGGATGACAGGAAGGAAGAAAAGAAAAGGTAGATGGATAGATGGATGGATAGATGGATGGATGGATGGATGGATGGATGGATGGATAAGATAGATAAAGATAGGGCCTACCCAGGAATTACTATTTGAATGAACCACCTAATGATCCCATACTTGATTCAGTTTTACCTTTTAAAACAGGGCCCTATAATGCCTTAATCCAAAAAGAATACAGTGCATCTTCATAGTTCTTTCTAGACAACAAAGAAGTAACAAAGGGCCATAAACAAAGCAACTTGGGGTCAGAGAACCTATTCTCCTGTCCAGAACTTGACACCTCCCGGCAAAGTGGCCTTGGATAAATTACTTGATCTCCCTGAGTTCTGTGTCATTATTTCTAAAATAAAGGTGTATCCAATACTGTTAGTTGACTATCAAACAAACATTCCCCCTTTTCCTTGATGACAGTATTTTCATTTGATTCAGAAGCAATATGCCCAATCCCAAATGGTAAATCATGATGGGTTTACATCACAGAATCCATTCACATTTGTCAGTTACCCAGGTCTGGGCAATGAGAAATAAAGGGAAGTCTAGGATTTCTGGGGATAAAAAGAAACAGCTGACTGAGAAAACCCCTGGCCCATCACCCTTCCCTTCCTGTTTTGGGTTTTATGTATAAAACCCTGAATCTTGGAGCTGCAGCGACTATTTTATAACCATGAAGAGAAAGACACGGAATTTCAACAGGGCTCATCCATACTCTCGACGTTGTTGGGGCTGATAATTCAAATTCAGAATCTACCTACTGTCATCCTCTTGCTGTATGAGACCTATAAAAAATGGGTATCACATATCTTACTTTCCATATGTCAGGTGCTGTTCTACATAAATTAACTCATTTAATCCTCACAACTACACTTATTATTATATCTATTTCAGAGGTGAAAATAGCAAGTCACGGAGGTTAAGAAGCAAGAGGCAAGAAGTTAAGAAACTTGCCCAAGGTGACAGCTGGTAAATGGTAGAAGTCGAATTTGAATGCAGGCAATGGCCATCCACATAACCATCACACCATACTGCTTCCTCTTGTCTGCTAAGCATTTAATTTTGGATGCAGTCAAAACCATACCCAGTTATACAAAACCTATCTTTATATCTTGTGTGATTGTTGCAAACACACATTGGTGCCAGTGTATCATATAACCTTCAAAGCAACCCTGAAAAATAACTAATATTATTCTCAAATGCATAAATTAGGAAAATGATGAACACAAATGCTGAGTCGTCTGACAAAGCCCACACAGCAGGTAAGTGGCAGAGCTGGGATGGACAGAGCCCTGGTTCACCTGGCTCTGAAACTGATTTGCTTTCCATTGCTGTGCCCTTCCTTCCTAAGAGATGCTCATTTTTTTTTGCACAGTGATAAAGAGGCCCAAATGAGTCCTCAGTGATGCTAATGTAACTTGAACCCCAGGCTGAAAATAGTCTGCAGGCCTGTAAGGAAATTTGGGAGCAAATCCCACAGGGGTGTTCAAAACTCTCAAATGCTCCTGTAGTCTACTCTCCTCGGGTCGCCTCTTTCCCTGGCTTTATGATTTAGAAAGACATGTTCTCCTTTGGGGACTTAGCACTTACAGTTTCTGCATCCATGGTCGTTCCTCATCATGAGTCATTTCAGTCTTGCTGCTGAGAAAGCACTACAAGCACCATCAAGTCTATAAATGGAGTTGATCCTTGCAATGCCCTGAGCTAAGTCTGTTGCATTTGGAAGAGGCAGGGATGGAGTTAGAGAGGGAATAAGTCAATGGAGAGCCCAAGGGATGGAGAGTGGCCAAGAATTAGAGACCCTATGATCTGAAAGCTCCAAAGATCATCTGTTCTAACATCTTCAATTTATAGACAGTGGATGTGAGACTCAGAGACGTTCATTAATAATTGCAACTATCATCCACCTGTCCAGCACTGTGATGTTTGAACTCATTTAATCCTTACAAAAATCTGAGCAACAAGTGATATCCCAAAAATGAGACTAATGTTCAGAAAGAATAGGTGATTTACCCAAGGTCACAGAGCTAATAAGTGGCATAGACAAGCTACGTAGGCAAGATTTCTGTCCTCAGACCACTGCTCTTCACATAGTTACCGTGTTTGTTGAAGCTCCTATGGAGGGGCTGACATTCAAAAAAGAAATCAAGGAATGAGGATGGGAGAGTCTAAAAGAACTCTGAGAATAGAGGAAGGACTCAGGGTAGGCTTGATGCAATGTGCAGCCCCTGAGAAATGCATGCAAAGATGTGTGCCTGTGTGCACACAGATATGTTTGGAGAGGGGGAAAGGGATGACAGCTTTAGCTTTACCAGATTCTCACAGCTATCTCTTAAGATCTGTTAAGGACCACTGGTTTTGTGGGATTGACAGGGCAGCAATTAGGGAATCTCTCCAAGTCACAGGACAAGGTAGTGATAAATGCAGGGACTACTGTGTGTGTGTGTGTGTATCCTTGCTTTTTCAGCACACACAGTCCGTGTTTTTTCTAGTAGGTGGAGTGTTCCTCACGGCTTTTGAAAAGTTCTGAGAAGTTATCTGAGAAAAGAATGGAAATATAAGTGCCATGAAGTTCAGAAGGCCCCATTGCGCATTAATTATGAGTGGCAAGTAGGTGGCTCCTGCTATGCACTTTTGGTGCCTTTGTTGATATTACAGAATGGTGAATCTACCCATGAGCTTCCTTCCCACTGAAATTAAAGGCTAACCAATAGCACCCCTGGCAGTTTTTTCTTCTCCCTACAAGAGGGTTAGCATGAAGGGAAGACATCAGTGTGACAGAGTTTGAGAGTTAATTGTAATCTTCGAGGTACTGCTCCTACACTCCCTCGTGGTGATTTTGGTAAGCTATGCCTTGCTCTGGGGTTGTCTCTTCATCTGTAAAGTGGGGATGGACAGTAACTGCATCTGCTGCTTTTCTTTCCCCTGCACTTCAGCCACAATGGCTTTCCTCAAGCATGCCCTCCATCTTCAGCCACAAGACTTTAGCACACACTGTTCCTTCAACCTGGAATGCTCTCCCCAGCCCTTGCGTACCATACAGTTTCCTAGATATGTCTCTTGAGCCTCATAGACCCATACAAGTTGCCCTTCTGCATTCATCACAGTGGCTACTTGATGGCATCTCTCTCCCACATCAAGACTGAAAGTTCCCCCAAGGTAAGGGATCATGTCTGTTTTTCTTGTTGTTATAGTCCATGGGCCAAGCCCTGTGTCCTACACTTATTGAGCACTCAAAAAGAATATACATTGAACTATTGAGTCTCTTTAAAAGGGTTGTCCTAAAGGTCAAAGGATTTAATGTTTCTAAAGAAGTTGTATAAAACTCTTTTCCTCTTTTTTTTTTTTTTAGCACCAAACAAATGTGAATTATGATAGTTATCCTTGACAGACCATGTAAAAAATGCAAAGTAATATGGGGTGGGATGTTGTTTTGCCGTGAGCACCCCACTTTCTCCTCTCGTGCCCATAGTCAGATGTGGAATATTCCCAATTCCTACTTCCTTGACCTCGAGCAGTCAGGCAACAGAGAGAATGCACATAAAGCACTCGCTCATTGCCTGAGAAATTGTGAACACGCAGTTAATGATAGTTCTCTTCCTTTCCATTTGGTTTATGGGATCATTGTGAAGAAAACTTGAGACTATGGTCATAAAAATTCTTTATAGAGTTGATGTATCATTCGACATTACTCATTGTTTTCTGAGGACATACCAGACGTCATGTCCTTGATTTCACATGATTTAACAGAGACTGTTTCACCTTATTGAGAAGACAAGAAGACCTCTTCTCCATGCTCTGGTCTCTTGCTCCACCTTTACTTCTCTCTGAGGTGTTCTCATTTACCGGGTTGATGGCAGTAGTCAATGGTCCATTGAGTGGAGCTAATCTACAAAGACCCTGAGCCCTGGGGGATTTGGTCTCTCTCTTCCTTCCCCCATTTGCACCAGTGAGAGAAGTGATCTAAATTAGGGAATCTGGGCTCTAGACTCAAACTTTACCGGGGTGTGCTATGCCAAGGCCTAGACAGGGGGTTGGGAGTTAGCAAGCCCATTTTCAATCTAAGATATGTTCTTGTATGCAGACTTTATCAACATTTAACATTTTTGCTCTCCATCTGTTGATTCTCTTGCCTGTTTCTCAATTGTTTCAAAACTCAGACAGAAAAGAGAAGTGCTAGTTATGGACCCAATCACAGACCCCAACACTGCGCCCACCCCTTGAATCTCATTTTCTAGCACAATGCTGACACATGGTAAGCACTCACGTTGGGAATGAATAATATTACCTTACAATTACTGAATGCTTACTGTGTGCTAGGCACTATTCTAAGCATGTCACATGGTTTGTTTTGTTCTGTTTTTCATTTAATCCTCATAATAACCCCTCGAGGCTGATTTAGTATTATCATTCCCATTGTACAGAGCACTAAATGGAGGAACAGAGAGTTTATGTAACTTGCCCAAAGTCACACCACTAGTGACTGGCAGAGGTGGGATTTGACTCTTGTCAGCTTGGCTCCACTCAGTGCGTGTTTAGCTACTACACTTTTGGTTAAAGACGACTGGTTAAAGAAGACATCTACAGATGTCATTTCCCTTTAGTTACAGTGCAAAGAAACTGTAAAAGTACTCAAGACAGAGAAATCCTTGGTTTTTTGAAGAATCACAAACTTGATGATTCAGGAATTCAGAGTAGGGGTGAAGTATCCAGTCATTTACTATAAATTTAGTTTTAATGCCTTTATGGAGAATGGGGTAGTTGAGAGAATAATCCTTGCTTTATACTCATTTATCTAAAAGTCATAGGTAGAAATAATGAGAAGTGTTGGGACAGGTATAAGTTTCCCCACATCTCAGATGTGCCCATCAGAAGTGGGTTGCCTGAGAAAGTCCCCTTTGGTTCTGCTCCTCTTCGAGACTGTACGCTTTGAATCTGACCCAAAGCTTGTCCTGTTTAGGCACATCCATGCTGAGACCCCTAATGGCAAGCCTGACCACCTTAAGACAAGATCATTTACTGTCTGTTTCCTAGATGATCAGACCAATTGGCAGCCATGCTTTGTCCCCTGGCTCTCCCAGTGTTTTCTTTCCTTCACACTCACTCAGTTATACCAACACTTGTTCAAATCAATCTTTCTAACAGATCTAAGGTAGTGGGTTTATCTGCTTTATCATGAGATTTAAAAAATTAACAGGTGGGGCTGGCCTGGTGGCAAAAGTGGTTAAGTGCGCGCGCGCTCTGCTGTGGCAGCCCAGGGCTCGCCAGTTAGGATCCCAGGTGTGCACCGACGCACTGCTTGTCAAGCCATGCTGTGGCGGCATCCCAAATAAAGTAGAGGAAGATGGGCATGGATGTTAGCCCAGGACCAGTCTTCCTCAGCAAAAAAAAAGGGGGAGGATTGGTAGATGTTAGCTCAGGGCCGATCTTCCCCACAAAAAAAAAAAAATTAACAGGCACCTAGAAGCCTCTTGGCTCAAGATTTCAATATCAAAACCAGACAATTAATGAATATCTACCATGTGCCAAGTATCTTAAATACATTCATCTTGATCCTAATAATAATCACAATAATGCAATGCAGATATTACTATTATTAAACAGATGAGAAAACCAAATCTCTGGACAGTTAAGCCACTTGCCAAAATTCACTATGAGGGAGCAAAGCCAGGATTTAAACCCAGATCCTTTCTTCACACTGTGTTCCTTCTACAGTAAGCTTTGTTTCTACACGGGCGAGGACTTTTGTTCTGATTCAATGATCCCAGTTCACCAAGAGTGACCTTGTAGTTGCTAAAACAATAAATGATGCAATTGTTTCACTTCAGTTAAACCTCGTAACCCACAATGTTATCACTGCCTAGTATCTGGCATGTTGGTTAAAGGATCAGTCACATGATTTCGTCATTAACCTCATCTAGCATACCTTGGCTGCATATGTTCCAAGAATAAGCCACTGATATTCAAACATGGCTCAGTAACACTTGCTCTTCTCTTGTCATTAAACCCCGTGGTTCTCATGATCAGCAAGTTTCATCAAATCAGGAACATGTGGCCCAGGGTGATAGAGTTCCAGCTAATGAACCACCGAATGACTGAAAGTTGATTGCACTTTGTAGGCATGAAAAGCAGACAGAGAAAAGTGATACTCTTAAACAATGCTGGTGAAAGCATAAGAGCAGTTTGGTAAGACTGTGCAAAAGTATAAATATACAAACACTTAGACCCGTGGAATCCCTCTTTGAAGAATTTACCTTACAGATAAACCACATAGGCGTGGATGCATGTATGTATTAGCATTGTTTGTAAGAACAAATTTTGAAATATCCATCAATAGGGGGCATGCTAAATAAAACACAATAAAAGGCCACAGTCTCTTATCCAGAACCCTTGAGGCCAGTTTTGTTTCAGAATGCAGATTTTTCCTTTTTTCTTTTAGTTAGGTAATACAGTACATGTATGATAGATACCCCCATTCCCAGCAGACCCTGGGCAGCACCCTGTAATCAAATATATTCATACTTCTGAAGCATATCCCGTGAACACTAAGTGGGATTACCAAAAACTAAAAATATTTTCATACCAGTTCAAGTCAGTTTTGCTGCTTCATGAGCTTGGGTGTCAAAATTTGGAGTAAAACTAAGTTTTCAGGGCTTTTGGGATTTCATAATTAGAGGTAAATACTGTGGACCTGTATATTTATACCATGGAATATTGTGAAACCAGCTAAAAATAAGTGTGGTGACTCTATTTACTAATATGGAAAGTTCTCCAAGAAATACCATAAAGTGAAAATGATAATATGTCAGGCAGTATATTTAGGATGGTCTCATTGGTGTTTTACACATACAGAGCTGTACATGCATAGAACATCTCTGCAAAAATACACAAAGAATCAATTTCAGTTTTGGTCTCTGAAAAGGCAAATGCGTGGCTGGAGAACAGGAGTGGAAGAGAGACTCTCTTTTTCTCTATTTATATACTTTAGAATATTTTGAAATTTATGTGGGGTGCCTGCATTACCAAATTAAATTAAATATATACATTAATATTCTCTTGACCACCACTCAGACAAGCTTTCGCTAAACATCTCACTCCTCCTCATTCTCTGGTACATCCCCATATTTTATTTTCTTTCTAGCACTTTCTACCAACCACAATTTCATCTTCACTGGCTTATCCTTCTGTTGTGAGAATCCTTCTGCAGAATGCAAGCAAATCGCCTGCCTTGTTCCCAAGTGAAGCCTAGCGCCTAGACAGGCTGTCACTGAGGAATTATGGGGAACTGTGAATCCCGCACTGAGGGGCAGGCTGAGGTAGGTAGCTCAAAGTAAATTACACTTGGACACATAGCAAAGCCTGATCTTGGTGTGCAGACAAACGTGGCCCTTCTGATTGTCCATAAAGGACACTTTGGGAATTATTTTCCTGATGATAGAGACCGATTCCAGAAGGCTGGCCACACTCTCACCTACAACCCCGTTGTAACCTATGGCTCAGAACACTTGGAACAGGTATCTGGTGAGGTGAGAAGTTCTGAGCAAGTCCCTCGCTCCCTCCTTGCCCTCATAGAAGGAAGTCCATACCCCGACACCTGCCTGCAAACCTCCCAACAGTCCCTCTGTCATGAGGTCCATCCAAAACCTGATGTATTGTCAACCTTTGTTCTGAAAACTCCATGTCCCCATGTGTGCAACACATCGCAGCCTCCTTGTCTCTGCTCTTTCTCAGCCCTCTGCCCAGAAGGTCCTTCCTGACTATTCCCAGCTTAGCCGAACCTCCTATTCCTTTAAGGTACAAATCAAAATACCATTTTATTATGAAGGCCTCCTAAATTTCTCAGTCAAATCCAGTCACTTCTTTCTTTATCTTCCCCCAAGTGCTCAGGCAGGCAGCTCATTGGAGGAGTTCTCTCTACCAGTCAGTAAAGTGAGCTGTTCCCATGTTACCTTCCCCAGTGGAGTATAAGTTGCTGGCGAGCAAAGACTCTGCCCAGAGGGACAGTTCTCTCCTCATTCCCAACACCTAAAATGGAACTTGACACATTCTTAGAATATAACTTGTTTTAACTTTATGTCAGGGAACAGAGGAGAGACAATAAGAATTTTCAAGAGTAATATTTCATGCTATGAAAAAGGGTAAATGCTTAGGAATTAAATAAACCTGGTTTTAAATATTGGCTCTGCCACTCACATTTCTGTAACCTCAGGCTGTTCCCTTCACTTCTCTGAGCTTCAGTTTCCTCAATTCTAAAATGGGCCAATAAGACCTACTCTGCAGGAAAGAGGTAGAGATTAAAGGATAGAAATGTAACAGGAACCACCTAGTCAAGGACGTAACACAGAGTAAACACTCAATAGAGACTATTTCTTTAGCTTCTTTTATTATAGGAAAGAAGGGATGGATAAATAAATCAGCACATATGGACAAATAATAATATTGATATGTACTGTTAAATCAGGTTCATAATTGGGCCATATAGAGGATAAACTTTGGGTCTTGTTCCCCTATGCCCAGGTCCAGTTTCAGTTTGGCAAGGATAACCAACACTTAGAGGGATCCAGTCAATCCAGAGGAAGAATGGATGGCTTCAGCTGCCTTGCACAGAACTACGGTTCCCAGAGGTAAAGCCACGATTCCCCTGAGCTTTCACATTGAAAGTGAATCTTGTAAAATCCTATCCCGACAAACTTAACACGTCAAGACTTCTCTGACTCTTAAGGAAGACAAAAAGTGGGGCTGTGACATCCTGCTCCCAATTCCAAATCTGTTTCCATCCAGAGCCCGGTGAAAGAACAGAAACAACTAAAGGAAAAGCGTTTTCGGAAGCAGCCTCCCATCAGCATCTCTGGGAGTTGACCTGGTCGTCTGCTCCGGGGAGCATGCTCTTCTGTTCATATTGTACCACCTGCTATTCCACTCACACGTTCTGCTGGTCTCTGCTATTTGTGCCCTTGATCGAGTCCCAGGGAATTAGCTCTTTTGTAAAACAGAATCACTAAACAATTGGAAGGTGATTAAATGACCCTACACTTGCTCAGTCCTGCTTATTACCAATCCAAGAGTTAGCACGAGTTGCCACTGGCATGAAGCATTGAGCTGCATTTTATTAAGTCAGAAGGGCCTGACCAATTGCCAGATACATGGATAAACTTAATTACGTGGTTTCAGAACTGTCCTTGGTTGTGAAATTTGTGACATGTCACCACGCTTACTTTGTACTCAACATGCGATTCCAGGTTTGTCTTCTTTGGAATCTTTCCCTGGGCAAGGGAGGCATTGTCCTTCTGGGGCTCCTACAGCAAGGGCTAGTTTTAAGCCTGTGGAGGATCTAGGTACTCTTGTTTTCAGAGGCCTCCTGCATACTTTATTAAAACAAAATGTATCCACATCCCATGGTAGCTATACTGTTTCACTTAAGAAAATGCTAAAGAACATACAACTAGTTCTGAATTAGTTTTGGTATAAATTAATGACTTTTTTCCGTGTGGTTTAAGCTATATTATATATATATATATATGTATGTATGCATACACAAACACCCATATATATACAAGTAAATATTTTATAGAAATGTGAATATGTATGTCTGTGTCTTGAGTTGCAGTTGGCCAGCTGTTATAAAATAAAGTTTTATAAACATTTAACTTAGTATTTATTCATTATTTTGATGTTTTCTTTTCACCCTGTGGAGCTGCTCTTTTTTCAGATATCAGACATTTGTATTTAAGCCCGTGAAAAACTCACAGGCCCCAGACTCTCTGCTTTGAGTGTCTAAAGGATAAACTGGGGCAGAGCACAGCCCTTTCTATTTGGTATTTAGAGGAAAGTACATTTTCATGGAGGTCTCCCCATTAGACTGCAAATCTCTCAGGACAGGTCCCCTGCTCTATGTGCAACATCTATACGTGCAGGGAGTCTCCACACAGTGGGGGCCTCAGGACACTGTTGCAGAGTTGAGGTCCACCCAAAACATTCCTACTACGTTCTCTATCAGAGATCATTTCTAGTTTTCACTAGATGGGAAGCTACTAAAATGAACCAATACAAATATTACTACCTGACTTCTTTTCTCCTTCAGCAAAAACTTCATCAACTCAAATGCCACTTTATGGTAGACTTAAAATGTTCTTTTAAATAGGTCTGGAATGTGAAGATTGGTGCAGAACTTTAAACTTAGAATGTTATTTTCCAGGGCTGTTGCTCAGCCATGAAATTTTGCTCCAGGCAGATTTCAACATGCTAGGTCTGAGCTGAAAGATGAATTTTTTATGCATTTATTTCACTTTAAAACCAGAAGTTTTTTATATTATTTTTCTGAACATAAAATCTGGGCAAAGACCATGCTCTCACAAGATTCTCTTTCAAAATTGGGTCCAATGGAGGAGTCTAGAAAGTTCAATATAGTCTCCTTTTTCCTGACAAGAAAACTAACTTTGTTAAAGAACTGCTACATATTAGGCACTGTGCTAAATGCTTTTCATGTATACTTTTTCTCCCTTTTGACCTTGTAACGACCTTGAGAAGGATAGAGAGCGTTGTTCCCATTTTACAAATAAGGAAGCTGGGGTTCAGGAAGATTAAAAACCTTGACCAGAATCAAACATAAAAGACACATCAGAGCCAAAATTTGAAATCAGTTCTTGCCATTCTATAGTTATACAAAGCTGCCTCAAGAGCTGATTGACTAAAACAGGAAATTAACAGGAAATATATTCTGTGTATTGTACCTGCTGGTTGTGTCGGTTCAGGGAGAATTTTCCCATCAAGAAAATTAGACTCAGGCGTGCACTGAAGATATAAGTAGGAGGGCTAGTTTTGGGTGACCTCGTTGTCCACATTCATTCTGCAGAGAGATGAATTCTCTTGATTGCCATTTGGCGGTGGATTTGCATCCATCTCTTGATTTTCTCTCCCTTTCCATTCTCACCCTTACCACCTCATTCCTAGATTCTTACAATGGCCCTATTGTTGACCTCCTTGATTCCGGTACTTTCTCCTTCTTCTCCCTCACATCTGTCTTAGATACTAATGTTAGATTAGTCTCCTTCAAATTTCCTACAGAGGCGCTATATAGCACACTGCGTGATGTGCTGCCCAGATGCTCCTTCAATTGTTGTGCCAGCCTGTGAGTGCTGAGGACAGATGCCTGCAGCTCTCCGCCCCTTCAGGGATGTCTCAGCTGCAGAGATGCCCCTTTAATCAAGGTCATACTCTCTCCTGGGAACCCCACATCCAATAATGGATCGGTGTTCAATTACAAAAACTCCTGGCCATCTTGGCCTAAATCAGGACAACTCTGAACATCTAGCTCCAGAGCCCCTCATGGGGTTGGATGAGGCTCTCAGGCCTGCATCACAGCTCAGCTTCTCCCCCTGCCCAGTCCTGCTTCCTTCCTCTCCCTTCCCCAGGTGTTCATCCCAAGAGAACTCTTCAATAAACATCCTGCATGTTAAACTGTATTTCAGTGTTGGCTTCCCAGGGAACCCAACCTGCAATGTTTTACAACGGGGGAAGGAAGGAAGAAAGGGAGTGGGGGGAAGAGAGGAAAGGAGAAAGGGAGGGAGAAAGAGAGGAAGAAAGGAAGGAAGGGAGGAAAGGAGGATCGAAGGAGGGAAGGGAGGGAGGAAATTAAGCAGGATTATTCATTCTAATTAACTGTATTTGTCTCTTCTTCTAGTACTCCGTCAGCTCTACTGCTGCTACTATTTTCAGTGACATTTGAACATTTGACCAAACACATCTTCTATGATGAGAACCTTAATTTATTTGCTTAGAAATAGGATTCGTAGACCGAAAGAAGACACTTTGAAAAGGTGTCCATGAACATGAGCTGCTTAGCTGATTTTGCACACACTGCCTACCAGTCACCTGACTGAAATAGTTAAGTGAGGTCTACACAGTTTACACAGTTCTAGACACACATACCTGTGGATTCACTGACACAGATATTGTAATGACAGCACAGGTTTTCTTAATAATCATCTAAAACTACACTGTGAAGTAAGGTGCATATAAATCTATTTCACTAAACAAGTGACTTAAGCAAAATTATTCACTCCAAACTACCAAATACCTACAATGTGGTCTAACGTTTATTTCTGATCACTACTCATATAAACATTTAGCCACGTGTGGCAGAGAGAGGAGTATCTGTTCTGGCCCAGACTGGCTCTCTCTTCCACTTTGCATCAACTAAGTTCTGCTGGTCCCTTTCTGCGTCCTCATCCTGCGTCTCATCTTCATCCTGTCTGCCCGATGATATCCTTTCCTTGTTTCAAAGCCCATACTCCCAGTAAGGAGCTTGTAAGTTTGCTCCCAGTTTAGTTTACAAGTCATCTTAAATAATTGGTTTAGATAGCTTGGTCCATGCAGTGCTCAACAAGTATTGGCTCATAATTTTCCCTTGGCCTGAGAATGCCTGTTGTATCTGTTGGCCTTACTGCTCACTGACTGTGTCTGTCTCTCTGACCTGAACACTCTGTGTTCTGAGTGCTATCTTTGTGCTTTATGCCACACCTTTGGGTTCCACACGCATATATGCATTGAAATGAATCACCGCTGGGGGTCTGAACTCATAACAGGTCCTCTAAAGATAGAAATAGATGCCATGACACATTCTGAGTTTCAACATTTGCATCCCCTGGTTGCTAGGCTGGGGATTAGCTTAGTCTGGGGACTCTGACATTTAGGAAGTCACACCCATGACCATCCCAAAGGACACTGACTTTTTGTTTTGGTTCTCCCAATTTCTTCAGCATGAATCTTCTGCTCTTGGGACACTAAGAACCCTGTCATTCACTGTCTCATGCTTTTCTACTCAATTTAAATGTGATCCTGTTGGGGGTCTTTAAGAGGACCCAATAAACAGCTATGCTCATTCTTATCTAAGTTTCAATTCAATGGAGAAATAAAAAAGGAGACAGGCAGATGGGGCCAAAGTTTGACCACCGTTAAGCTGATATTAGAGAATTTGGTTTATATCCACAGGCATCTGGAGCACCTAACACTGAATCCCAGAACTGGTCACAATTATCCACCAGCCCACACAGCTCTGAGCCAGGGAAAATCTGATTCTGGAGGAGCTGAGTCAAACACATGTCCCCCAGAGTGTCCCTAACAGGAAGAGAAGCTTCTACACAAGGCCAGTTTCTCCCTCAGACCTCTCTAATGAGTTACTCCTCTCCTCCCAGGGAGGAGGTCAGGAGTGAGATAGTAATGGATGTATCTCTACGTGGATTAAAAATGTAGTGGCTAAAACTAGGATAGAATAACCTCTCCTGGGTGCATCCTACGTGCCAGGCACTGTTCTAAGCCCGTTACATTTTTTAACCCATTTAATCCTCCTAACAACCCTATCGGTTAGGGACTATTCTTAATGTCCGTTTCAAGAGATGAGAAAACTGAGGCACAGAGAGGCTAATGAGCTGGCCTGGGGTCACTCTGCCAATAAGAGGTAGAGCCAGGATTTGAACCCAAGAAGTCAGATTCTAGAACTAAGACTCCTAACCACCAAGCTATGGTGGGTTCAAAATCTACCAGGGCTACAAAGTTGCTGTCTTCTAACACTTTGTTTCTCTACAGTCCAACTCTGCCCACCTTCAAGGCAAGGCCCAGGCTCTAGCTCCTCCAAAAGTCTTCCTGATATCAGAGCTCCTTAGGCCCCTCACCTATTAGTCCTGTGGGGCTTTGGATCCACATGAACAGCCTTCACCTTAAAGCCTGCTCTTCTACAGCCTGAACACTGTAGTCTTTGTTCAAGTGTGGACAGAAACCAAGGGATTGCAAGGGTGAAGCCACTGAGAGATAAGGTCTGATTTGTTATGATCTGTTACAAGATAACTTCAAGTGAATGAAATTATGTAGAGAAAAAATGGCAAAAAGTAGAGTCTGATCTGTATCTTGCAACTTAGCACTCAGCTATCTACCACCTCATGATATTTTTATGAGTGCATGCACTGTGCTGGGCACCGTTCTGAGTCCTGGGGAGAGAGAGCTGAAAACAAACACACAAGCAAGCAGACAAGACCTCCCTGCTCTCAAGGACTTTATTGTCTAGTCAGGGGGCCCGACTGCAATTCTATAATCACACAAGCATGCCATAGCACACTGGATTAAGTATTAGGAAGAAAACAGAAAGGTACTATGTGAACAAAGGTCGAGGAAAGCGATCATGTCTGGCAGACAAGATGTCAAGAAAACCTTCCCTAGGGAGCCATTTAGCTACAAGTTGAAGGATGGGTAGTTGCTCACAGGTTTCAAGATTGGTTAGAGCAGGGGACACATCCCAGGCTGATCGGAGCAAATGCACAAAGGCTTTGAGGCAGGAGGCAGCATGGAATGACAGGCAGCTCCCGTGGCTGGTGCCAGGCAGAGGTGGAATTTAATGAGGCTGGAAAGGTATGCAGGCCATGCAAGGGACCTTGGGATTTATCCTAAAAGCAATGGGAACCTGTGCTTCATGTGTAATTCATTCATTGATTCATTCACTCAACATACATTTTTGCAAAATCTACAAGATGCCAGGATCTGTGCTGTGTCCCATGGACATTACAAAGATGAGTAAGACAGAATCCCCCTCTCTCTCCCCTTCAATTTGTCAATTGGGGGAAGTAGATAGGATAAGGAATAATTATAATACATTTTATTGTGGTGAGACTGCCTCGTCTCAAGTGGTGCAAGAAACACAAAATGGAATTTTAAACACATTTGCTAAAGAAAACATTGAAGGATGAAATGGAACCAACCAGGCTATTCCCAGTGGAGGGAAGGACATGTGCCCCAAAGAGCATGGTAGGTCAGGAGCCTCCATTATGAGTGGGTAAAGAAAAGCTCTGTGCATGATCTGTCAGGTAGATGGGAACTAGAAGGAAAAGACCTTACACACCATTTTGATGTATTCAGACTTTATCTCATTGTATTGTTCTGCTCAGACTGTTGTAACAAAATATCACAGACTGGGTGGCTTAAACAACAGAAATTTATTTTCTCATGGTTCTGGAGGCCATAAGTCCCAGATTAAAGTCCAGAAGGGTTGATTCCTGGCTTGCAGACAGCCACCTTCTTGCTGTGTCTTCACATGGCTGAGAAAGAAAGCTCTCTGGTGTCTCTTCTCATAAGGCCACCAATTCTATCAAATCAGGGCACCACCTTTATGACCTCATTTAATCTTAATTACCTCCTAATATCCCCATCTCCAAATATAGTCACATTGGGGGTTAGAGTTTCAACATATGAGTTTGGGGAGACACAATCATGATCAGCAAGGAGCCACTGAAAGATTTTAAGCAAGAAAATAACATGATCAAACTGTTAATTTAGAAAAGTCACACTGGTATGTAGGTTGATACTAGATTAGAGCAGGGATGGAGACAAGATTTGGGGCAGGGAGAGAAACTACAGCACCATTTCTTCTTCTAGGTGAAAAACGATGAAGACATGGGGATGGAGAAGAGAAGTGAAGTAGAAAGATTGCTAAGGAGGTGGTCTCAACAGAAATTGGTAATTCCCAGGTCTCCAGCGGGGGTAACTGGACAAAAGATGATGCCACTCACTGAAATTAGAAGCACAGATGAGCAGATTTGGAGGCAGTGGTGGATAGGTAATGAGTTTAGGTCTAGGAATATTGACTTTGAAGCATCCTTTCTTATACATCAAGATCATTATTGGGCATAAAGTAAAAATAAAAAATATAATTGGGAATTTGGTTGTTTGGTCGATTGAGGAGTAAACTTGAAATTCATAAAGGATAGGGGCTTATCTAAAAGTATTTCTGCAAAGAATCAGTCTTTAGGCCTGATGCTGATTCTTGATTCAAGCAACATATTCCCGTGAAAATTCCACTCCCCGAAGTTGAAGTTTTTACTTTATGGCACTGCATTAACTCTAATTGTATCATTTCTTTCTAAAGACTGTTCAACGGCTTAGTTCAGAGAAACAAAATTATAGTAGGCTTGGTGACATGTAGCTTTTAGAGAAGATATTAGTCACCATTCATAGTACTCCTAGCACTGGGCAGTACTCTTTGGTTATGAATCCTCAGAACAACTGTGTAGTTAGCTAATATCTGAACGTAGAGATATTCAGTGGGATGATGGGCATCTTAATCAGGCAGCCTGTATATGGTATCGTATGGATGAGGAATCTGAGACTCAGAGAAAGTAAAGAACTTGCCCAGGTCACAGAGTTGAAGTAACGGAGTCAGATTTTAATACCAGATCACTTGGTTTCAAAACCCAGGCTCTTCTGCTTTCCCAAATGGGTCCTCCTAGTAGAATTTTTCCTTTCCTTCTGTTTTAGAAAATATGTATTACCATTTTTCCCATTTTAACTGTGTTCTCCTGTGCCTGGATGGGGCGCCCACACTAGTTCACCTTTATGTACTCCATTCCCCCAGTTCAAGCTCTCTGACCATTTTCCTACCCTTCTACCCCTGTGTAATGCCAAGTATATTAGTTTTCTATTGCTGCTGTAGCAAGTTACTAAAAACTTAGTGGCTTTAAACAGCACAAATTTACTATCTTACAGTACTGTAAGTCAGAAGTCCAACACAAGTCTCACTGGGCTAAAACCAAGATGGCAGGGGCCAGCCTGGTGGCGGAGCAGTTAAGTTCGCACTCTCCGCTTCCGTGGCCCAGGGTTCACAGGTTCAGATTCCGAGCGCAGACCGGTATACCCACTGCTTATCAAGCCATGCTGTGGCGGCATCCCATATAAAGTAGAGGAAGACCGGCATGGATGTTAGCCCAGGGTCAATCTTCCTCAGCAAAAAAGAGGAGGATTGGCAACAGATGTTAGCTCAGGGCTAATCTTGCTCAAAAAATAAATAAATAAAATGAAACCAAGATGGCAGCAGGGCTTTACTCCTGTCTGGAGGTTCTGGGGGAGAATCTGTTTCATGGCCTCATGGCCCCCCCCTTCCCCCATCTTTAAAGCCAGGGAAGTCAGGTCAATTCCTTCTCACATTGCCATCTCTCTGGTTCTCTAACTTCTGTCAGCCTCTTCCACTTTTAAGTACCCTCATGATTACATTGGATCTATCTGGATAATCCAGGATACTCTCTCTCTCTTCAAGTCAGCTGATTAGCAAACTTAATTCCACATGCAACCTTAATTGCACTTTACCATGTAACCTAACATATTCACAGCTTCCAGGGATTCGGACATGGACTTTGAGGGCCATTAGTCTGCCAACCATACTAAGTATTTCCAGGTTCTCTGTCCCAGCAAGAAGAGACACTATGTTTGGGATAGGGACCATGGAGATTGTTCTGATTAACTTACTAAAGCCAAAAAAGAGGGTAGCGGGGAGAGGTCTCCCCCTGACCTTGCTGAGGCATATAGGATGGGCTGTGTAGATGGGAAGAAGAAATTAACCTAAATAAGAAATCACTAAATTCAAGGGACCAACCAGGTTCCTTTAGAGTCTCTCCCCAGCCCTCCAGACCAATATTGGTTCTCCTTCCCAGAAACTCCTATTGGGTTCCTGAATTTAATTTGGGAAAGTCCTTGCCTGACACAGAGAAGCATATAGACTTATCGCTGGATATTCAAAGTGTCTCTCACATCCCATCAGATGCCTCAGGAGGATGGTGGGTGGCTGAAGAGATCTCAAATTGTCATCGCAACCTCTTATTACCCAATGATGCTCCTTCTAGTTCTTTAAAACCCATATATCGTAGACCCTGAAATCTCACTGAAGATGTTTGTAATTAGATTCTCTGAGAATCCTCCCTTCACAGCAAGTATACCTGGGTGAAATTGAGTTAAAAGGAAAAAGGGAGATGTGTAATGGAAGAAAGATTTCATAAAGGAACAGCCTGGAATGTTTGTGTTTGTGTGTGCGTGTGTGCTGACAGCACAAACATCTGTAAAGTGGAAATAATGATACCTACCTCACATGTCTATAATAAATATTAAATGAAAGTCTATATATATAATTGTTTAACCCAGCACCTGGCACGTATTTGGTATCAATGCCCTTTAGTTTCTGTTATCACCAATAAGGCTCACGAGCTAATAATAACTAGAAGAACCACTCAGTAACAGTGAACATTGATTAGGTGTTTCTATGCACTAGAAACCACACAAGGTAGGCACTTTACAAGTATCGTCATATAACCTTGCATGTAGCACAACAATCCATCAATGTAACACCCTGCTATATCCACTTAACAGATGCAGAAACCGAAACACAGAGAGGTTACATAACTTCTTCAAGGTCACAGTTACAGGAAGGTGGAGAAGGAATTTAAACCCAGGTGGGTGAAACAAAGAAGCCCGCATTCTTAATTTACTTAGAAGCAGCATGGCTCACAGATAGGACAAAGAAAAAAGACTAAAAAACTTTAAAACTTTCCATGCCTTTTCTGTCCTTCCACCTATAATTTGCACTCCAATTTCTGGCCACCAACCAGGTTATTTTCTCCAAGATCTCCTACCACCTGGATTCCAGAGCCCGGAAAAGGAGGAAACATGTTGGCCTGAGTACTGTATATGGTCACTGGGCCTTTCCACATCAAAGGGCTGGCTTTTCCAGGGAGCAATTAACATCTAACTCACAATTTCTGGCATCTCTGTATCTGTACTCTAGAGCTGCCCACTGTTCCCCCATCCAGAGCATTTTATTGCAGACATCTTCTTTGAGAGGCTTTCAGGGTCTATTCTCTGGTATTCAAGTGCTGGAAGGAGCAACACTGGGCTGACAGACAGGGGGGTAACCCCTCCAGAGTTCCACCTGAACTCAGCTGTGGCAGACATGGGGGCATCTTTTACCTAGGAAGGCAAGTGCATAACTGATTAGAACTAAGATTGGCAGAGCAGGTGGGCTCCAATAACCTTGAGGGCCATAGTCTTTGGCCTGGCTGCGTATTAGAATAATCTATGAAGGTTTTAAAAAATACTGATGGTCAGGCCACAATCCAGAACAACTGAATCAGAATCCCTGAGGGTGGACTCAGCTGTCGGTAGTATCTCCTCAGGTTTTTGAAATCTCCCCAGGTGAGTCAAGTGTGTTGCTGGAGTTAAGAACCAATAATGTGTCCCTCTGACTCTTTCACAGATGAAGAAACTAAGGCCCAGAAGAACTGTCCTCGCCTAGATGTGGCAATTGCCACCACTTTTGAATTGTAACTTCAACTCACTGTTGTGTAACTAATCTCAGGAATCAATAAATGATAGAAGAAAAAATAAATAAAGTTAAATGTGAAAATTAGAGGAACTAAACAGACTATTGGAAGAAGATGCATTTTACAAATGCACCTACTCTAGTACTAATTGCACAATATTCTCTTTATCTGCTCATTTTGCTGACTCATCCCACCAACCCCTTAGACCATGATCAGCTCCAAAGCAGAACCCTACCTTATGCATCTCTGCACCCCTGCTCCTGGTACAGTGACTGGCCCACTGTTATAGATTGCATTTTGTCCCCTAAAAGGATTTGTTCAACTCCTAACCCCTGGTACATATGAACGTGACTTACTTGGAAATTGGGTCTGTGCAGATGTAATCCAGTTAAGATGAGGTCATACTGAATTAGAGTGGGCCTTTAATCCAATATAACCGGTGTCCTTATAAGAAGAGAAACAGAGACACACAAGGAGAACATCTTGTGAAGGTGGAGGCAGAACTCTGGAAGCCAAGGAACACCAAGAGGCATTATGGCATAACCATAACCTCCAGGAACCTAGGTCAGCTCCTCGACCAGAGCCTACACAGATTGGTCCAGCACCACTGTAAACAGAAACATGTCTACCAGATCATCTTCTCCAGGCAACCTTCCTGACCCTCTAAACGGCATCAGCTGCCCATCTTTCTGCCCTGCTGTAATTCCTCTGCTTATTTCCTTCACAGTCTATCCCTCCCAAACTGCCTACACATAAGAGATCGTGCACACTCATACACACATACTGGGCAAAAAAATTACATCTACCATTCACTAGCGTCATCTTTGGCGCACAGTTGAAGCCCAGTAAAGACTAATTGAATTATAGAATGCATAGGTGGAGGGAGGGCCTGATGTATCACCAGAGACAGCAATTTGTTTTGTTTTTATCCTGACCACTATAACCAAGGTATTTTCTAAAGTGGTTATAACACATCTGAATGTATCTTTGATGCCTAGTCAAATATAAAATTCTTTCCAATACATCTCACTTCTGGCTGCACCCATTCTAGCTGTGTGTCTAAGAGCCAATGACTTCATATGCCCAAGCCTCATAGAAGCCATGGTATAACCTAGACTTTAGAAGACAGCTCATTTGCATAGCCACTAACAAAGCCACAGCATAGTTTCAAAAGACAGGTCACAGCTAAAATGTCACTCCACTGGTTTGGGATGGAACATAGCACTTGCTGAGTCTTTGCCGTGTGCCAGAAACATTTTTATTTATTGCAACACCTTATCCTCACAAGAATGCTATCAGGCAGTTATTATTATCCCCATTTTACAGATGAGAAAAACGAGGGGTGTGATAAATCCTACCCAAGGATACACAGTTAATAAGAAGCATGGCCAGGATTTGAATCCAGGACTGCCTAACTCTACTAAATGGCTTTCTACCTAATCCCCAAAAAGTCCTCCTGACTCAAGGCTATGGCTTGTTCTTCTCTCTAAGTAAATGGCCAGGGAGCTCAGGCTCTCTTGAATGTTCCCTAAGAGGGTGTAGAGTTGCAACTGTGGGTCTGCAGAAAGAATAGAAAAGGACAGGATGATTCTGGGAGATGCTACCCAAGCACACTGGGCTGGAGATAAGCTGCTCTAATCCTCCTTGATGTCCAACGTCAGGAAATGCTCCAACACTCTTCCCTTACAGCTTAAAGGCATGCAGAATTCAGAGACACAAGACTGTACATTCCCTGAAGCCTGGGACATGCCCTACTCTTCTTTTTTTTTTTTTCATAATTTTATTTATTTATGTTTTTACCCCAAAGCCCCAGTAGATAGTTGTATGTCATAGTTGCACATCCTTCTAGTTGCTGTATGTGGGACTCAGCCTCAGCATGGCCGGAGAAGCGGTGCGTAGGTGCGCGCCTGGGATCCGAACCCGGGCCGCCAGCAGCGGAGCGTGCACACTTAACCGCTAAGCCACAGGGCCAGCCCCCTACTCATCTTCTATCACAAGCACCAGGCTCGATAACTGTCTATGGGCTTCAACTGAACTGTATTTTGAAGCCAGTGCTTTTAAACTTAAGGACATTATTAAAAAGCATTAAGAAAATGGGAGAAGGGGAAAAAACAAAAACTATGAAAATTGGAGAGAGTCCAAAGTGGGTATGAAGAGATTTATTTGAGAGAAAAAAATAAAAGAGCTAAAATGCACAACTTGTCTAGCAAACAAAATATAAAGAATGTAAGAACCTACTAATATCTGAATGGTGCAAACAAGAATAGGGAGCACCATTTAGTATGGCTTTTAATATGGTATACAGGTAGAAGTGACTTGGGAAAATGGTCTGGGATAGGAAATGAGCATGCCAGCAGGGTCCAGAAACAAGTGGATTCAAAGAGATGATTTGGGATGGGGAATTTAGACTCCCAAGGCTTCAGATTTACTTCTCAATATGATCTTGGCAAGCCACTGCATTCATTCATTTATCCATTGTATAAGTAGTATCCATTTATCCAATGAATAAGTAATATTCATTAAGCAACTTCTATGTAACAGGAGCTCTGTACACAGAGGTCAGACAACCTGACCTAGTGAAGCACACTGTCTTCCAAAGAAGAGACACATTAACAAGTAACAACAGCTTGGAGTGGAGAGTTTTACAGTGGGAGCTGTAGGAGCCTGGTTTATGAGACAGGGAATTCTCCCTGAGGAAGAGATAGTTAAACCAAGGCTGCAAGAATAAGGAAACACTTATCATTAAAGATAGAGGTAGAGAGGTTTCCAGAAAGAAGGAGAAGCATATGGGGGTGCTATGGACTGAATGTGTTCCCCCAAAATTCATGTTGAAGCCCTAACCCCCAATGTGATGATATTTAGAGGTGGGGCTTTTGGGAGATAATTAGGTTGAGATAGGTCATGAGGGTGGGGACACTTTGATGAGATTAGTGTCTTTATGATAAAAGGAAGATAGATAGACAAGTGCTCCTTTTCTCTCTTTGCCTTGTGAGGACACAGCCAGAAGGAGAACTCTCACCAGTATCCAACAATGTTGGAACCCGATTTGCACTTCCAGCCTGCAGAAAATAAATTTCTGAGAGATTCTACTGAGAGAAAATAAATTTCTATTTTTCAAGCCATCCAGTCTATGGCATTTTGTTATAGCAGCCCCAGCTGACTAAGACAGAAGGGAAGAAGAAAAGATACTGAGAAGTTGCCAAAGAATTGACAGAAGTTTAGAGTGTGGGGTAGGATTCAAGAGAAGGGTAGGCAAGAGCCAGCCAGAACTGGCCTTGTATACCAGGCATCTTAAGAACAATAGAGAGCTACTAAATGGTGATGAGCCAGGAAGTTGTAGGATCAGATTTATATTCTAGAGAGTTCTTTGGAGCAGAAGTGTGAAGAAAAGTTTGAATTGGTGAGAACAGATTCAGGAGGAGCGGACTGGAAGCCGTTCAGTAGTCCATGAAAAAATAATTTAACAAGCTTCCCTATGATAGTGATATATGAGCTGAGTGTCAACAGATGAGTAGAAAATTGTGAAGGGAAATCCTGGCAGATGCACAGCCTAGGCAGGGCAGGGATGCATACCGGACACAGAGCATCTGGAAACAGCAAGAACATGTTGTGGCTGCAGTGTAGCCTAAGTGAGCAGGAGTGATGAGGCAAGACATGAAACCTTGTGTGTTAAGCCAAGGGGTAGAGACTTTCCCCTACAGGCCAGTAGGAAAGAGCAATTGAGAGCAGAGGTTTGGGATCAGAAGACCAGGTTTCAAATCCCAGCTCTGCCACAGACTAACTGTGTGCTCATGATCAATTGACTTATGGCTTGTCCTCAGCTTCTTCATCTGTAAAATGGGAACACTGTGTTGAGCAAAAGGTTGAGTGCTCAGTGAGTTGTCCTGATAATATGATGGGGGCTTCTGAGGGGTTTGGAACAGACATGGAAACAGTGGGGCCACATTCTCATATTCTTTAGACATCACATAAACACATTCTTGCTTTTCTTCTCCAGAGATCTCCAGGTAGGTTAACCTTGGACCAGTCCAAAAGGGTTGAGTGGCCGAAGCACCCAAAGGCTCATGTCATATTAAAATGTAACTTTTCTTAGGACACAGAGCCAAGCAATATGGAAGCTCTGCTGGGTCTCTGATTCTCTGTCTGATGTCTTCTTGAACTTAGGGTGCCTCAATGACTCTACCTAACAATGACTTGCCCTTTCATCCCCAAGTACCATCCTGTGCCCTGACAACACACCTCATCATCACCTGTGTGAGAAGGCCAGCAAGGAGACTAGTGACAATCAGGTGTGCCCTTTCAATGGCATGCCCCTCTTCTCCCTCCCCCAGGCCTAGCTTAAGGCAGTGTTCTCACTTGACCCTGTCATGCCCCAACCAGGATGGAGCAGCCATGACCCAGAGAGGATGTGCCATCTGTCCTTGACTTCCAGCAGGTGTGGGATGGGCCCCAGACGAATGCAGCATGCCTGCCCTCTGGACTCTTGGGATGCTTGCCCCACTTCTCCACTGGATGTCCTGCAGCCTGCAGCTTGATAGTTTACATGGCTTGCCAGTAAGTCCCGTGGCTAAGAGGCAGCCTTGGAACTCTAACTCTTGTGAACAAAGCCCATTTCCACTTAGCAGCTGTGTGATCCCAGCCAGGTTGCCTTCGCTGTGTCCTGTTTCCTCGTCTGCAACATGGAAATAACAATGGCGTCTGCCTCATGGGGTTCTTGTGAGGGTCAAATAAATTAATACGTGTAAAGCATTTAATAAATATTTACTACTGTTATGATGATGAAGCTGATGACGATGCTGAGTCCAGGGGCATAATATTGTTCCCATTTTACACATGAGGAAACTGAGGCACAGAACATTAAGTGACGTCCCCAAATCACTGAGCTGGTAGGTAACAGAGTTGAAATGTGAATCCAAGAAGTCAGTCCCCAGAGACCATTTCTCAACTGAAGGAGGCCAAGGTTCTTTACCTTGGCCTGGTAGAGCCAGGATTCAACCTAAGCCCAAACAACTCTGACAGCCTGGATCTTCCGCCACCCACACTCATTCCTGGCCCCTCCTGGTGTCTGGCCATGTCGAGGGCCCTGGGGGCAGCTAGTGTCATTTCTAGGGGCTTCCCTGAGCCACTGAGCGAAGCACAGTGGCACTGACAAATCCCACAGGACTGGGTCTCCCAACCCTGCCCATAGCCCCAAACACCCTGCACTCCACACAATGGACAAGGAACAATGGCTTCCCTATCAGCGGAGCCTGCAGTGTGGCTGGCAGGACGAGGAAACCTCTGCAGTGGACCCGCACACCAGCTCCCACCCCTGGCCACCTCCCCAGTGTGCCAGCTGGGGCTTTTCACTAATGTCAAAGCACAGCATCTCTTTATAAAGCAGAGCCCCACCCAGTCTGCAGGTCCCCTGGGTCCTGAGAAAGTCTTTCTTCTCCTCTGGCGCCAGGCCCACACCATTGCATTTGGGGGCCCTCAGACACTGGACCCTAGGCCTAGAGTGAGGGGAGACTCTTTTTCACTTCATTTCAATGAACATTTATGGCATTCTTCCTTACCCATTATCTGGGAAAGGAATGGTAAGGCAGGGAGAAAAATAGGGGCCCCATGGAAAGACAAGGACAATATAAAACAGCCTACAGTGTCTTTAAATTATAAAAGTAATGAGAATCATAATCTACTACCTGGGATAGCAAAGCCCAGCACTGCAGGTGGTGGTGGGGGTGGGAGTGTGCAAATCCAGCCTGCCACCTGCTTTTATAAATAAAGTTTTATTGGAACACAGCCATACTCATTTGTTTGCATATTGTCTGTGGCCTTTTTCAGCCTACAAAGTCAAAGCTGAGTGACCACATGCCCTGCAAGCCTAAATTATTTACTATCTGGTCTTTTGCAGAAAAATGTTGCCAACCTCCCATCTATATGGGTGCTTTACATGTTTAATTCCATTTAATCGTCACAACAACTCTTATCCTACAAGCAGTATTAACTCCACTTTGCAGATGGAGACATAGAGAAGTTAAGTAACCACTCAAGGTCACATACAAGTAAGAAGAAATATCTGGATTTGACCCAAAGGCACTGCCTTTTCTTCACAGCTGTGAGCTGAGACGTGTTCTCAACCTCTAAGTTAGCAGAAGATTTTGATTAATGGTGAGGAGTTGGAGAAAACATCCTCTTGAGAAGGAGTGGCTTGAGTGACAGCAGAGTGGCAGAAATGAACACAGCCAAAATCAGACGGGACCTTGGGAAAGAATGTTAGAACTGTAGAATCAGAAGCAGCCTTCAAGATCTAGCTCATAAAACCCTGTGTCTTAATCAGCTCAGGCTGCTATAGCAAAATAGCATAGACTGATGGCTTAAACAACATTTAATTTCCCACAGTTCTGGAGGTTAGAAGTCCAGGATCAATGTGCCGGATGCAGTTCCTGGTGACAGCTCTCTTTCTGGCTTACAGATGGCTGCCTTCTCACTGTGTCCTCACGTGGTGGAGAGACAGAGAGCTCTAGTCTCTTTTCCTTTTCACATAAGGACACTAATCCCATCATGGGGGCTCCAGCCTCATGACCTCATCTAAACCCAATTACTTCCCAGAGGCCCACCTCCAAATACCATCACATTCAGGGTTAGAGCTTCAACATATGAATTTTGGGGGAACATAAACATTCAGTCCATAATACCCTGTCATACTATACAGGGGGAGACTGGATCCCAGAGAAGGAAAGCAATGCACCCAAGGTCACACAACAATAAAGGCCAAGCTGTAAATAAAATACTCTTAGAGCCTTTGCAGAGTCTGGACCTTTCTGGGCCAAACGTGTCTCCCTATCAGATGCCGTGTGTTTACTCTGGGCTGATCACAGTCCCAGGGAGCACTTAAGCCACGAGCCCTTCATGCTGTTTAGATTCATGATCAGACCAGTTGCAGACTTGGTGTTTGTTTTAACTGCATGCCCTCATGTGACTGTAGTTTCTATTTGACCAGGTGTAGAGAAAGGACACGGGACTGGAAACCAGCCATCTTGGCATCCTGTTTGTTGCTGGCTTCATGTGTGACCTTGGATAAGTCCCTTAAACTCTCTGGCTCTAATCTCCAAATGTATAAAGTGTGGGGGGTTGGATAGATAACACTTTCCTTTCAGCTCAAATTGTTCATATTGAATCAGATTAATTAACACGGAATCATTAAGGAACCCAAAGACAATACAACAGTTAATTGGCCATCTTTTCTGTCTTAGTCAGATTTGATCTCACTAAATCAAAAATCAGGAATGTATTATTAGAATGTGTAAGACATAAAATATCTATAACTAAAATTCAGGCATTCATTCCACAAAACAAGTATTAATTGAACTTAATTTTTGCCAGGATTTACACTTCACGCTAGGATGCAGCTGTAAACAAAACAGAGGAGTAACCAGACAGTGCAATGTATTCTGAGAAATGCCACACAAGAGAGGCAGTTGTGAGTAGCTACACCATGTGGGTCCAGAACACCACTGGTTGAAACCTGACTGTACCTAGTCATCCATGTAGCCTTAGACAAGTTATTTAACTTCCCTTGGGCAGATATCCTCATCTGTAAAATAGAGATAAAAATGGTATCTGTCTCAGGATTGTTGTGGAAGATCAGTTAATTCTTGTAAAGTTCTTCAACCAGTCCCGCATGATGAAGCACTGTGTGAACATCAGCTGTTGTGATGATGGAGATTTACTGGGCGACAAATGAGAAAAAAGAAAAGGTGCCTGCATGACCCAAGCCAGGGATAGGGGGACATAAGCAGTGAAAGCTTCTCAAACAAAGCGACATCAAAACTGAGGCCCACAGGATGAGCAGGAGTCAGAATGGTGGAGGTTGAAGGTAAGAAGTCTCCTGGGCAGTGGGAATCGGGTGTGCAAAAGCCCTGAGACAAGGGCAAATGGGAGTTTTGGGGGAACCATGAAGAGCGCTGACAGGTGAGGCTGGAAAGATAAGCCCAAGTATGACCATGAGAGCCTTAAAGCTACCCACTCTGGAACTAGAAATGTATAACCCATCACACAATTTATCTGTTTAGCTGTGTAAAAAGCTCTAGGGGAATTACCTCCCTGCCTTAGGAGCTATGTCAGCACTGGGGATTGGGACTCAAGTTGGAATTTGGTGAAGCAGCATTTTTTCCAGAAGCTGCAAGGGACAGAAGAGCCCAGGGTCAGTGCTGGCTATGTGCGGTCAGGCTCAGCCAGGGAAGCCAAGGGCCACTGCAAAAATCAAAAGAGCTAGAGGAGCTGGAGCTGAAAAGAAAACTAAGAGGGCCAGAGGGAGCCGAGTAGACATTAGAAGAAAGGAGAGAGAGAGATCAGATGTGGAGAAGAAGCAATAGGGTTCAAGACAAATGCTCGTAGAAAGCCTGAGTGCTAGAAGCCTGTTTGTATGAGCCTGATCACATAGTGTGTGGGTGGACCAGCCTGGTTTGACAGCCAAAGGTCTGGATGGATGCCAGGCACCTTAACTCATTAACAGGCTAAGAAATGACAAGTAGTTTAGGTGAGGTGAACAGAGGGATGATCTCTATATAGACTCGTGTCTGTGTTCAAGCATTGCCCTCTCTTGCCCAGGTTGGGGTGAGGCGTATTCATGGGAACATTTCCACCATCATCGCCCCAATGTGTCTAGGAGGAAGGTGTTAGGAGAAACACAGCTTTCAACAGCCTCTACCCTAAAGCCAGAAGGTTTACAATCTCCACTGCACCTCCATCTCATTTATATGTAAGTGGGGATAAGAATAGAGCTATCAGGTTATTTTTTATGAGGATTACATGAATTAATGTAGGCAAAGTACCTAAAATGGTGCTTCAAAGAGAGTAAGTACTCTATATTATTACTCAGTTTTGTTTCACTTTACTTATTCACTGAAGAAAATTTATTGAAGCCTACATTCTAGGCTCCATGTTGGCTTCTCAGAATATAAAGAAGAACAAGGCATGATCCCTGGACTCAAAAAGCTTACAATCTAAAGAGTAAGACAGGCAAGGGAGTGGATGAGTACAAGACAGGGTTAGAGTGGCCGCAGCAGATAGAAGCCAAGACTGCTGTGGGAGCCCCAGTGAGACTGAGGAAGTGACGGTAGATTAGAGACAGAAATATAGATGGCAAATGCAGAATGATATGTCCCAATCCCTCATACTTCTAAGCATAGCCCAGGGAGGGAAGAGGAACAAATAACAACAAAAACAAGAACTGTGAAAATAAAGTGGTGACAATGTCCTGAAAATGTGCAGGCCTGCCATGTTGTCAACCCATTGGCTGCCTCTCAGAGAAGACGCTGTTCTTCATTATTAAAGAGAAAAAGACGCTGCTGTGTGGCACTTCTGTGGCTCGAAATAAATATGTATTTCAAAGAGCTACCAACATTGTGACCAAGTCTCCTTTCCTTCCTGATATTCAGGCTTCTGGGTTTTTATTGTTCCCAATCGATTTATAGATGCAATAAAAATAAACATGAGAGGCAATGGATTTGTCTTATGTAAAAAAGAAGGCATCAGCGAGTTTCAAATACATTCAAGCCTTTTATTTCTACTTGAAGTTTCATGTTTTGAAAATTAAATATATTAAGTGTTAGAACAACTATAATTCTTGGTAGCCCCAACATCAAAACATTTACAGCAAGGAAAAAGGTCTTTGCCTATGAAGTAAAGTGAGAACGGAAGCAGTTACCAGAATAATTCAAGGCTCCCTAATATCCATTTTTCTTCATTTTCTGCCAGTTTCTGGTAACTGTGACAATTTGATTCAAATCACATCTTTACGAATCCACTTCCCATCTACTCCCAGGAAGACATTTGACTGCACATGTATACATGTTTCTTCTGATTGGAATACACCAAAGTAATGTTAGGTCAAACTATTTTTTTTCCATCTGATTTTAAAACTGTACATCCTTTTGGTAGGA
Organism: Ceratotherium simum simum; assembly: GCF_057802395.1. NCBI lineage: Eukaryota > Metazoa > Chordata > Mammalia > Perissodactyla > Rhinocerotidae > Ceratotherium > Ceratotherium simum. The sequence goes on from NC_141907.1 coordinate 11,540,936, forward strand.
AAATTTAACAGCATAGAAAAACTTAAAGAAGAAAAACACAACCCAGAATTCCAACTCCTTGTGGCAACCACAGTTAACTTTGAAATGTTTCCTCTCCAATATCTTGTTTTAATGCATATTTTATTGTTTGTCTATTTGTTTGTTTTAAATAGTTAAGACTATGCCATTTATCTACATTTGTGTCTAACTTTTTCACTTAATATAATGCTGCAAGCATTTTTGAGGGTGTTATTGTACATCGTCCCCACACATCTAATGACTGCACTATATCATTTTCTTAGAAGGGCAATTCTGGTTTTTTTTTTTTCCCCTGAATCAAGCAGAAATGGAAAAGGTAAAGAAAATCATGTTTTAAGCTTTACTTAGAAGGACTGGGTTCTGGGGCGAGGATGCCTTGAAGCCTTGAAAATACTGACTCCTCACCAGCCATGACACAGGCTAGACTGGAAAAAGCAGCAGGACCAGCCCTGGGAGCAGTCACATGGGAGGAGGCACAATGGTTTGAAAAACAAAGCAAAACACTCAGGTCTACAGTTTCTGGGAGCCAGCTGATGTCAGATCTTCTGAGAGCACTTCCTGCTGCTCCCCATCCTTGTCCAATCTGACAGGTAAGACTGGAGTTTCACCTACAGCTAATGCATGGACATGTCTTGTGGCACCCCCACCTCACCACCCCCACTGCACTGAAAATGCAGAGGGCCCTATTTCTAAAATCTGGCTCTCTATTAATTGACCAAGACAGGAGTTAGCAAACACTTTCTCTAAAGGACCAGAGAGTAAAAAATTTTAGACTTTGCAGGCCACTTACAGTCCCTGTCACATAGTCTTTTTTGCTTTTCTTTGTTTTTTCAATGATCATTTAAAAATGAAAAAAAAACTTCTTAGCTCAGGCTGTATAAAAACAGGCCATATGCCAGATTGTGTGGACCCCCGGACAGAGACTTCTTTCCTTTCTTATTAAAAAATAATATAAAATAAACAGAGATCCTGAGAATTGTTCCAAAATTTCTGAGAAATATTACATCAAGCATAGTCCAATCTTAATTGATATCTTGAGAAATAATTATTAGTACAGGGAGTTCAATACTTGTGCTCACGCTTCCAGTTCCCACAGGATCAATAGAGAGTGCCAAAGAGTGCTGAGACCATGGGCATCAAAATCTTCTTTTTATCTTTGGGAATTCACAATTCCTATAAGGTTTAAGAGGACACCTTTTCCAGAATCGGAAAAGGCTAACTATTGCATTCAACAAATGGTTTGTAAACTGATGAACTACAAGAAAAGAATTCTGGAAAGATCCATGGTTTCATCTGTTGTCGTCTTTACTAAAAACACAAACCATGATCCTGGACATACTCCCTTGACTTGGAGAATTTTTGAATTGAGTTGAAGTGAGAACTTTACTCAAATAGTTAACGAGGATGAAAGACTGAATATACAAGCGGACAATTCCAGACCACACATAAAATAGAACTCTGACCCAAAACCTGCAGAAACCAGCCCGGGAAACCAAACTCTTATCTACAGTAACCAGTGCAGGATGCCAGCCTGCTAGAAGTCAGACTTGTAGGAAGTCAAACTGCTGTCTCTAGTAACAATCCAGGAAGCCAAACAATAACCCCTGTGACAATCAACCCAAAATGGCCAGGGTTTGATTAACAACTGACAGTTTCCCTAATTTTTGTCCCTGCCTCCAACTTCGGATCGACCAGAAAAAGCCAAATATGCACCCCAACCAATCACATAGGATGCCCCGCTTCTAGTTAGCCCTCCTCCAACTTCTCCATGCCCATAGCCTCCTATCAGGGCACACCTGAAACCTCCCTTATTTTCTACTATAAAATTTTTCCTCTCCTCTGCCTGTCTTTGAGTCTCTGCCAAAACACAAGTGATGGTGGCTGACTCCCTCGCTATAGCAAGCTCCAAATAAATAGGCTTTGCTTTTCTCATTTGATTAGTTTTCACTTATTTCCACAAGGTTATACCCCATCCCTCTATTTTGCATATTTATGTTGTAAAACTTCACTAACTTTAATTCCCCTAACTCATGATTACATAGAATTTAAAGGTAGAAAATAACACAGGGGCTCTTTAATTTGAGATACTAAAGTTATAAATGAGGAAAGCAAACCACAAAAATTTTTGATCCAATGTTCCCTCCATGACATTACACTGCCTTCCTGAAGGTGGGGTCATTCACACTGGGCTGGGCTGAAGTGCTCTCTCTCTGAAATAGAACACAGAACTCAATGAATTGGTTGAGCAACATTTGTTTTGCTAAGTACCTACTATGTGTTCAGTGCTATGGTGGACACAAAGAGACATATACGATATGAGCAAGAAACTTGAAAATTAGTTGAAGAGGCTCACACAGGAAGAATTAGGAAATTATATAAGATGCCATTTCCAAAGTGTATTCCAAAGAATGTTAATAACTACTATGCGAAAAAAGAAACTTCTATATCAAAAGCATTCAGAAATTAAAATTCCAGCAAGTTATGTTGTGAATATCAACAAACTGATTCTAATGTTTATATGGAAAGAGAAAAGACTCAAAGTAACCAGCACAATATTGAAGGAGGACAAAGATGGAAGACTGACACAAAGTTCAAGACTTACTATAAAGTTACAGTAATCAAGACAGCATGATATTGGTGAAAGAATGGACAAATTCTTTGGGACAAAATCAGTGGGACAGAATAGAGAGCCCAGAAATAGACTCCCATAAATATAGTCAACTGATCTTTGACAAAGAAGCAAATTCAATACAATGGAGCAAAGAGTCTTTCCAAAAAATGATGCAACTCGACATTCACATGCAAAAAGTAAATCTAAACACAGATCTTACACCTTTCACAAAAATTAACTCAAAATGGGTCATAAAGCTAAATGTAAAACACAAAACTATAAAGCTCCTAGAAGATAACCCAGATGACCTTGGGTACGGTAAAAACATTAAACACCAAAGGAACGATCCATGAAAGAAAAGTGGATGAGGTAGACCTCATTTTAATTAAAAACTTCTGCTGTGGGAAAGACAATGTCAAAAGAATGAGAAGAAAAGCCACAGACTGGGAGAAAATGCTTGCAAAAGACATATCTGATAGAGGACAGTTATCCCAAATATGCAAAGAACTCCTATAACTCAACAATAAGAAAACAAACAACCAGATTTAAAATGGACCGAAGACTTTAACAGACACCCCACCGAAAAAGATATACAGATGGGAAATAAGCATATGAAAACATGTTTCATATCATATGTCATCAGGGAAATGCAAATTAAAACAACAGTGAGATATCACTACACACCTAGCAGAATGGCCAAAATCTAGAGCATTGACACCATCAAATGCTGGTGAGGATATGGAGCAACAAGGGCTCTCATTCATTGCCAGTGGGAATACAAAATGGTCAGCTATTTTGGAAAATAGTCTGGCAGTTTTTTACCCAACTAAATATACTCTTACCATACAATCCAGCAATCGCACTCCTTGGTGTTTACCCCAAGGAACTGAAAACTTATATCCACACAAAAACATGCAAGTAGATGTTTATAGGAGCTTTACTCATAATTGCCAAAGTGTGGAAGCAATCAAAATATCTTTCAGTAGGTGAATGGTTACATAAACTGTGGTACATCCAGACAATGGAATGTTATTCAGCACTAAAAGGAAATGAGCTATTAAGGCATGAAAAGACATGAAGGAGACTTAAATGTTTATTACTAAATAAGAGAAGCCAATCTGAAAGCTATATACTATATGATTCTGTTGCTGGCACCCTGGGTTCTTGTCATCCCCCAGGATAGAAATCAAGAGAGACAAGGAGTAGGAGTGAGGAGACAGAAGTTTAATGAGCTTGTGCATAAGGGAACCAACCAGGCAAAAGGGAAGAGGGGAGAGTGAAGCAAGTGGCTCTCCATTCTGCCTTGTTGCTGGGGATTTATTGAGCTTTGGGCACAGAGAGGGCCTTGGATATAATGTCTAGGAGGATTATTCATGAGTCCTTCTGGAGAATTGGGTGGGTTTTTCTGGAAAATTAGGGTCTCACCCCATTCCCGGCCTAAGTTGGGCATTTCCCTTGGTTGCCATGTCAATTGTAAACTGTCATGGTGCCAAGAGGAGTGACTTATACTATGATAATGAAGCAAAGGTTACTTTTCAGTCAACCTTTGAGTGCTAGGGCGCAAGTGCGAGTACAGGAAAGTCCCGAAGCAGTGGAGTGTGGATCTTTGCATCGTCTGTCCTACCGCTCCAGGCTGCTGATTGTGGGGGCCCTTACCTTGCTAAGTGGGGGGCCCTGTGGTTTAGTGCTCGAGGGCTCATTTCAGCCAGACTGGCTCCTGTCTCAATTCTAATTATATGACTTTCTGGACAAGGCAAAACTATGGAGACAATAAAAAGAGCAGTGGTTGCCAGGGGGAAAGATGAATAGGTGGAGTACAGAGGATTTTTAGGGTAGTAAAAATTCTCTTGTATGATACTATAATAGTGGATACGTGCCATTATACATTTGTTCCAAACCCATAGAATATATAACACCTAGAGTGAACCCATAGGTTAACTATGGACTTTGGGTGATTACAATGTGTCAATGTAGGTTTATCAATTGTAACAAATGTACCACACTTGTGGAGGATTTTGATAATGGGGGAGACTATGCACGTGTGGGAGCAGTGGTATATGAGAAATTTCTGTACTTTCCTCTCAATTTTGCTGTGAATCTAAAACTGCTCTAAGAAAATAAAGTCTTAAAAATTTTTTTAACTATTTTTTTAAAGCATTCAGAGAGTGCTGTGTGAAACCAAGTTTAACAAGGTTTTCATTACAAGGATCTCAGAATATTTAATTTACAGAGGGAGAAATAGTAAATGTATTTCCATTCTGATCCTAGAACTCAATCTGAGCAGAGCATTTTGGCTCCAAGATATATGGAAGATATTTTGGGAAATTCTATTGTAGGGGATTATCTAAGATGTTTATGACATCTTGAAGATTGAAGACTCATTGAAGGGAAGTAACTTATGCAAAAGAAAATGCCACTCACTTCTTTAGTAACATCCGAAAGTTTAGTAAGAGCTTACCATGTTCCAGGCATTGTGCTAAGTTATTTACATATATTATCTCATTTAATTTTTAAGATATCCCTATGAGTTGGGTACTATTATTACATGTCTCACTGATGAGAAAAGAGAAGAACTGAGAGGTTAAGTAACTGGTCCAAGCATTGCCTTCCCCAGGAAGAGCTCACTAACTACCCTACTGTCACTGCACTAGCTTCAAGAGTGCCGCTCCCCTTTCACGCTGTGACCCAAGGAAGGGCAGAAGGCCCTTTCACCTCTGTGTGTACACCTGAGGCAGGACTCAAGGGTTGCTTCTAAAAGCCTTTCCCAAAGGAAAGCTAACATCAGTGAAATACAGACTCTAAACACTCTGGCTTGTTCAAACAGATAAGAGTATTGTTCTGGGGTCAGAATCACAGGATTCAAATCTCAGTACCTTCACTTACTAGATGTGTGACCTTGGAAAAGTCATTTAATTCCTCTAAGCCTCAGTTTTCTTATCTGTAAAATCAGGGTTATAGTAGCACCTACTGATCTTTGAGAGCTGCTATGAAAGTTGAGGAGATCGCTCATTGACCAGAGTGCCTGGCATACAGTGAGTGTTCAGTCAGCATGAGCCATCATTATTGTTAGCATTCATCTGACCTCAAGTGACAGAGCCTGTGTTTAACTCCCATTACTTGAAAGTGATCTCATAGGTACCTGGATACCTCATGTTGAGGTCAAGAATGGAAGACAAGAGCCAACCCATTGTCCATGTAAGCCACCCACAAGTAACTGTCTTAGTTTCTGACTATGGATCCACCCAGCCCGGTGGTTGACATTGGGAACGTCAAAGTGTTCCCTAACCTTCGGGTATGTTCAGCTTTGACCATGGAGGCCTCATGTATCAAGACACTTCCATCTGAGAGAAGAAATACACACACTTGTTACAAAGTATGGAGGTGGTTGGTTTCCTCTTTAAGCTAAAAAAAAAAAAATCAGTTTTATTCACTAAAGTAGGTCCTCAAAGAACTATCAGTTAATAGCATTTTTAAAAATTTACCTATACCATATAATAAGGTACTGCACTTTCTCTCGGGAGTGCTAAGGCTTTAATCTGCTACCTGGCAGTTGTAAGAGGGCAAATGAAGTTTCCTCTGGGGGTATTAGCATGGTACTAGTGTCTTTCTGGCATGCTCCAGGTGTGAAAGCTCTGTTTCTGTTTCTTTTTTCTCACAACTGAAAGAAAAGTGGACCAAGAAGGCTGTTTCACCTTAGTCACATCCAAAGAGTAAATCCATTGGCCAGTTTTGAGAGATGTCTAACAGATGTCAAAAAAACTAAAATTTTCAAGCTATTTTTGAGGGCCTGGAATTCTAGCTTAGTTAGTTCTCTTGAGAGACTTTCAAAGTAGGTTAACATCTCATTTTATGGAACTGAGTTCAGTTCTGTGGTGGCAGTGTGTTTATGAAAGGCCAAAACGCTAATAAAATAATTTCATCTTATTAGTGATTGCTAACATTTCTTTCTGCATACTATTTGCGAGGAAAGGTTTATCATTCATGCAATAAACATTTATTGAATAGAAATTATTTCCTAGGCAACAAAACAGAATAAATGTTCAGCTCTCATGGAGCTCACATACCAGTAAGGGAAACAAACAATAGACAAAATAAATACATAAGTAAATTATAAGTTATAAGACTATAAAGGTTAAAGAATAATAGGTCATGGGAGGGGAATAATGGATGCTGGGTGCAGGGGTGAAGGGGGGTGCAACTGGAAATAGTGATCAGGAAAGTCCTCACTGAAAAGATGACATTTGAGCAAAGATTTGATGGAGAAGGTAAGGACGCTCATCTTACAGCCATTATCACATTTAATCCATTCTATGACTAGATATTATGATTATCCCCATTTTATAGATGAGGAAAATAGAGCAGAGAGGTTAAATATCTCACTAAAGGTCACAGATCTTGAAGTAGCTGGCAAAGCTAACATATGAACTCTGGCAGCTTGGATTATTTTAAGGCCAGAACTCTTCCCCACCGCTATGCAACGGTGCTTCCTAGGGATCAAAAAGCTGACTCCCCTTGTGTTTAAGCTAGTGTTTCTCAGCTCCAGAGAGACCCTTCTATATTCTCCTTTTGGGGATGTGAGGGTTGGAACTCTGCAAACCACAATTCTCCTTTGCCAGACGACTTGCTTATAGATTCTGCCAAAAAGGGAATCTAGAGAGAAGCTAGAAGCCGCGGAAGGAAGCAGGGAGCTGATTCTCCCCACTGTCCACTTCACTCCAGCAACAGCACTTTACCAGAGCAGCAACCAGCCGTGGTTACAGTCTCCAGGCCCATTCCACAGTTCCAGAACCAGTGGTATGCAGACGACACTTGACTCTCCAGGAAAATAAATAAATAAACGTCTTGTTTTGTAGCATTTGTCCATTTCTGTGGCGTAAATACACCCATCATGGGTAACTTCAAGCTACTAAAGGTTTGACGACTGGCTCAAAAAATCCTGGAAATTTAACAGTTGGTTCCCCTGAGCCCCTGCCAGCCAGCTCCAGCACACCTCTGGCAAAACCAGACTCTCGGTAACCCCTCAGATATCCTGGAAGCCCCAGACAACACCCTTTTTCAGTGTCTGAGTCTCAGCTCCTCACGAACATCTTCAAGCTTCTAATTTCTAATTTTCCCAATTTCTGCCCTGTGCTTTGAGCCCTAGGGGTGGTTGCTGCTTCCCGCACTTACCATCTCAGCTTCCTCAGTGTTCCTGTTTGCTTTCTTAGCCCTCCAACACCTGCTTTAACCATCCTCCATAGTGGATGCTTGTTAAAATAATTCATGTGATTTCTGTTTTCCTGACTGGAATCTCATGGATAGTCTGCCAATTTCATCCTTTCAGGATTTTTTACAAATTCCCCCAACCGGGTTATGCCCTTTTGCCTCCCTGCCTTTAAACTCACCGGTCCTTCTGCCTAAAATCCCATCTCCTAGATCCTCTGTCCCATCAGTCCCTTCTCATATCTCAATAGCAGTACAGCTGCTGTGCTGTCAAGTTTCTTCCCTGTACTGTGAGCAAATGAAGACTGTCTTCTTGTCTTTGCTGTGTCTCTGTATTCCTAAAGTGCTAAGCATAATTCCTGGAATATCATCGTATTAGAGAAACCAGAAACAGAACCAGTAGGATGTAAGAGACATATATATATATGTATAAAGGAATTTGCTTATACAGTTATGGAGGCTGGCAAGTTTCAAGATCTGCAGGGTGAGTTGGCAAGCTGGAAACCCAGGAGAGCCGAGCCAATGGTGTAGTTCCAGTCTGAAGGCCCACAAGCTTGAGACCCAGGAAAAGCTAACGTTTCAGTTCAAATCTGAAGGCAGGAAAAATTATCTTTTATCTGGGGGAAAGTAAGCCTTTTTGTTCTATTTAGGCCTTTAACTCATTGGATGAGGCCCACTCACATTAGGGAAGGAAATGTGCTTTACTCAGCCTACAAATTTAAATGTGAATCTCATCCAGGAACACTGAGAATAATGTTTGATCAAACATCTGGGCACCTCATGGCTCAGTCAAGTCGACACACAAAATTAACCATCCCAATCGTACAAGCTCATTGTACAGTGGTTAAAGGTTAGGGATGGTATGAAATGGTGTGGTATGGTGTGATATGACCAGAGAGACCTGATTCAAACCTGACTCCACCCCTTTCTAGCTTGTGTGACTCGAGCCACATGACTCTACTCTCTGACCTTTGTTTCTTCAACCTTAAGGTAAGAATGGTCATGCCTGCCCCTCGGGGCTATTGGGAGAATTAAAAGAGCTCATGCGTAAAGGGTCTAAAACATTTTCTAGACCAAATAATCGACATGCATCTGTTGAGTGCACCCTCACCCTGTGGAAGAGAACTGTGCTAAATACCCCTATACTGGCTCATTATACATTGCCTTCTCTAAGAGGGCTCCTGGTTGGACATGCAATTATTCTCAACCAGGCTAATCAGCCAGATTTCTGGGACCCGGAACTGAAGGGAGTTTTTCGGATTGTTCTTTACTCTTTGGAGGCCAGGACGCACTGCAGCCCAAAGAAAAGAACGAATCCTGCCGGACGGGTGGGGCAGGGGAAGAAACCTGGTTCTCCACTTAGGATGGAGTCATTCAAGGTCTTAGGAAATCACAGGCCTGAGAAATGGTGCTCAGTCTTAAGTGTCTGATCAAAATAAGCTAAAAGTTCTCCTGGGATCTCACAGACAGCCCAAGCTGAGTCAAAGGCTCTCAGGCCTGTTTTTGAACTGGTAAATGTCCCCAAGTGCCACAAAAATAAGACAGGCAACTCTCTCTCTGCTGTCCTCTTGACAACCAAGGCAGTGGGTGGATTCCTGGGGCCCTGGCTCTCTTCACCTCCAACGGGGTAGGGACAAGTTCATCTCCTCTCGCCTGCGCTCCGTGTCTCAGGGATTTCTGCTCATTCACTTTGGAGGCCGACCCAGGCAGAGTCACGGCTCAGCCACTCAGCTGTCTGACCTCAGTGGGTAAGTTGTTTTACTTTTCAGATCCTCAGTTCTTTCATTTGTAAAATAGGATAAATAATATATATTTCTTAAAGCTTTATGAATAACTGGAATTTATTGGATTCTTACCATGTCCTCGGCAGAGCAATTATCTTAACAGCTCTAGGAGGCACATCTTTATGTTGCTGAGGGCCCTGAGCTCAGAATGGCCATCTTGAAATTCTCAATAACTTTTGAACTAGGGGCCCAACATTTTCAATTAGTACTAGGCCCTGCAAATTTTGCAGCCAATCCTGGCTCTAAGAAAGAGGAATTACCCTATTCTTCTTTTATAGATGAGTACATCGTGGCACAGAAATGTTCAGTAGCTTGTCCAAGGTCACACAGCTCATAAGTGGCAGAACAAGGAAGTCTCCTTCTGACCCGTGCTTTTAACCACTTCTGGATAGGGCCTTAGTGAGAGATTCAATGAAATGCCATTAGTTGGTGCTTTATAACTCTGAGTGGCTTCCATCTCCAAGTACAGTCATGCACCACATAATGACATTTTGGTCACCAACAGGCCACATATACAACAGTGGTCCCATGAGATTAGTACCATATAGCCTCTGTGTGTAGTAGGCCATACCATCTAGGCTTGTGTAAGTACACTCTATGATGTTCACACAACGACGAAATCACCTAATGAAGCATTTTCCAGAACATATCCCTATCGTTAAGTGACATGATTGTGATCTTTATGCTCAGGCTAATGACCCTTAGCCCATAAACTATTAAGAGATGACCCCATGTTGCAAATGCATGTGGTTTTTGAATATGCTGCCTGGTGTCATGTTGTGATCAGACTGAGGGGCCTGCCACAATCAAGTCACTGCCCTGTAAGTTGGGTTGAGGCGGACTCTCTTTAAAGGGAAGTAGGGTGGAGGAAATGCCAAATATGAATACTCTGGGAAGGAGACAAGAAATCAGAAAGTGGACAGAGCCTGGGATAGTCTTCCTTCCTGGGGGACACAGCTCTCTGGTTCTTCACCACAGAATAATCAAGATATCTCAGGCCCAAGTCCCTATCTCGGGGCAAGGGGGTGATGGGGTGCCAATGAGCAAGAGGACTAGAGAGCCAGGACACAACAGGGGCCTGGACTGATGTACCAGCTGTTTGGGACTAGAGGGCAAGGCTCCCAAGATAGAATTAGGAATAGATCAAGGTTTGTGAATCTGGAACCCAAGAGAAGGACAAGAGTTGAAGCAGTAACAGAAAGCTGCATCATGCCTCCCAGACTTGGTTTCATCCTTCTTTTCTCGTTTTTCCCTTTTTTTGCTGAGGAAGATTAGCCCTGAGCTAACATCCTTGCCAATCTTCCTCTAGGTTATATGTGTGTCACCATCACAGCATGGTTGACAAGTGGCATAGGTCCACGCCTGGTATCTGAACTCATGAACCCGGGGCCACTGAAGTGGAGCTCACCAAACTTAACTGCTACGCCCCCTGTTTTTCTTTTTTTTGTTTGTCCCTTTTGCTTTCCCTCTGTATTTGGTTTGCTTTGTTTGTTTGTTTTAATTCTAGTAAGTTGACCTAAGCTTAAAGAAACCAAGAGAATGGGCTTGTGACCACTCACGGGCCAGAATTTAAACTGGTTGAGAACAATATATGCTCAGTAACTCTTTGCAGTACATGGTGGTGGTGGCTGAATTTGAAAGTAATGGTTGGGAGGAGAGGCAGGTCCTTTAGATTAGCCAGGTGTCCCCTGGATCAGAGCTTCTACCCCTTTAACGTGCACACAAATCACCAGGACATCTCATTAAAATGCAGACTCTGATTCAGGAGGTCTGGGTGCAGCCTGAGACCCAGCATTGTTACCAAGCTCCCGGCTGGTGCAGATTCTGCTGGTCCACAGACCACACTCACAGCAGCAAAGTCCTAGAAAAGGGCCAGCCCCTTAGGCCACCAGTCAGATATGTTTTATTGTGCAAATGTGAAGAGGAGAAAAACGCCCACATACTATTTCCAGGGAAGAATGCATCCCTTAAAACAAAGCCTGAAAGCTTTTGGGGTTGTCACTGCAAGGATAATGATTGAGAAAAAAGAGAAGCTGAATATTTTCATTGACAAGTTTCATTACTTTTTCATGAAGTTTAGTATGATATTAGGATTGACCAAATGTCCCAGTTGTGTGTAGTACCTCTCCAGCCTTTCCATGGTGTCTGAAATTCCCACCATGAGGAAAAACTACTAAATTTTATTAAGGCAGCATTTCCTCAAGCATGTCCCACTCAAACCAGTTGTTCCCAGGTGTTAATTGATGCTATACCAAAAAAAATGAGTGTCCTGTGATCAAACAAATTTGGGAAACACCAACTCAGCAATAAAGTTGAACATGTTACTTTACTGTGGGATTCTTCAGAGTGTGTCCTCTGTGATTAACTAAGATAGGAACATGACACACAGCATTTCCTAACCTTGGTTGACTACAGAAAGCTCTCTGCTACTCTCTTTTTCTCTGTATCCCTCCTTCTTTTCTTTTATTAGCAATTAAATAAATGGCAATTCCATCAACAAAATGCTGGTGGTGGGAGGTTCCTTATTTGTATCAGCCGATATTTTTTTTAACTATTCTATATTGGCAGCAGGGCAATGAAATGAGCACTCACATACCACTGACGAGAATTTAAATTGGCATGAGCCTCTTGCAAAAAGCTTTGGAAGAATGAAGGAAAAACAATAAAAATATTTATAAACTTTTAAATATGTTAACCTCTATGATTCTATATTAGGATTTTTTAATAACTCCAAATAGAAAGGTTTTCTCCCCACAAAACTATGTGTTGTGCCCCAGAAAACAAAACAGAAAATGCTAAATGTCTTAAAATATGGAAATTTTAAATTATCTATGAAGGTGCAACTTACTGTAATACTATAAAGTCATTAAAAATGTCTGAAACAAGACAGAAGTGTGCTTATGTTATTATGGGAGATGCATTGCAAACTCTAGATATAATTCTTCACTTCTCTCTCCCTCCCTGACTAGTGCATATGACTAGGAAGCCCCTTCCCAAGCAGCCATGGAGGCTACCTCCCCAGCCCTTGCATCCAGGCTGGCCTCGTGACTTGCGATCGCAGTAACTGCTGTGGCAACAACAGTGTGCCAGTTCTGCACCCAAGCCTCTCATGCTTCTGCTCTCTCTCTTGGAATCTTGCCACCACCAGGCATACAAGCCCAGGCTGGCCTCCTGGAGGATGGGAGACCAAGTATAGGAGAACTGTAAACCGCCAAACAAGTGAGATTGCCCAACCAAGATCACCTGACGGCAGATCCATGAGCAAGCCCAGATGATACCAGAGACTGAAGAAACTTCCAGCTAGCCCTGGACTCATTAGAAATCATATTGGTTCTTATTTCAATCCACTGAGTTTTGGGGTGGCAATAGATAACTACTAGAGTTATAAGGTGATATAAAAAGAAAAAAACCCACAGAATATAAAATTGTATCGACTAATATGAAATAATTATGACAGAAAGGAAAATGGTATACATGAAAATGTAATAAACAGTTGTTTTAAGGCAGCAAGCCTATTGAAATATTGATATATTTTTCTTTATCTTTCTATCCTTCTGCATTTCCAAATTTTCTCAGTTGAATATATGTGACTGTCATAATGTTTGCATATTGTAAAAATAGTTCACTTAAAAATAATAACTCAGGAGTCTTATGTATAATTGGCATCTACCAAATACTCTAGCATCTAGACCAGTCCAAGGAAAAGTATGCATTTTGGAAATCATAAAATATCTTAGAGCCTTAAGGTGTTATAAGTTTTATTATGGTATATCCTTTCATAAATGTCAAATGCTCTAAGATGATGTAGCTCTTTCTGCTCTAAAATAGGTGGTGTTTTTACCTTTTATTTTGATTTGAGGTAAGAACGTGAGTATTAACCCTAAAAAGCTAACAAAGTAACAACCTGAGAATTTGAGCCACCTTTCTTATCACAAACAATACATAATAGCAATAATGAACACATTTCCTCCCTGTACCAGACAGCAGCTTCTCACACTGAATAAAGCTGAACTTTCATCTCAAATGGTAGCTCTGGAAACACAGCAAGTGTGGAGCAGTCTTTGAACTGTTTACAGAGACAGTAAAATGAGGAACACATCCTCTCAGGATAAAAGCTGCTTTATGGGATATAAAGAAAGTCCCTCTTTGAAAGCACGGCTAAAATTGAGAAAGAGACATTGTAATTCTACAGCAACTTTCATCCAAACATCTGAAAGCATTTTATTGACATACACCTTTAATCTACGCAACCTCCTGAGGGTAAGCAGCAAGTTTTACTATTCCCATTTTATAGGTAGAAAAACCAAGGCAGAAAGATACCAGAAAAGGATATGTATTTCTTCAGTTGAAAGCAACAGAAGACAATTGGCCAAAATAAGCACACACACACAAAAATGTATATCTGTATATGATGGGAAAACATATGACTATGAAGAAAGGAAGCTGGGCAGCCCCAGGGCCCTAGGCTCCAGGAACCAAAGGAAATCACCTCTTCGGGGTGTTGGTGTCCAGATGAAGCAGCTAAACATTTCTATTATTATATCACTCCATTCAAAGCAAATTCTAGACAGAGAACGCCTGACCACTCTAGTTTGCTTCGCAGGCCAACACTTTGAGTGTTGCACAAAAAGTGATTGAGAGGTAATTCCCAAAAGGAAAATCAAAAGAAAGAAAATGAATATTTGACAGGAAAAAAACTACCTATGCTCATTATAGGATGGATGGAAAGTAAAGGAAAGCTCTTAGAGATGTCTTCCTGTCCATCACTTTGTCCTTCCAGGAATCAACCAGAAGTTTCTGGAAGCTGGGAGGGATGAGTATCCTTGAGCCTATTGCACAGACTGCCACAGAGTTGAGTTCAATAAAAGGACATCAAACGGCTGAATGAATGCATGAACCATTTGGTATCTGTCTTTGACAAAATATTGAAGAATGGCATTTGTCTGCCATTTCTCTCCCACCAGTTTCCACACGCTTCGACACCCCAGGCCATTTTCTCTGTTTCCAGGCCCCTTCCCAGAGGTCAATGAGTGTTTTCCTACCCACCACATCCTCCATACCCTAGAGCTTCTCATTCTCAGGGATGTATTCAGAACTAGTTCTAATGTTACCTGTCGGGAATTAGTTACATCTTCAAACCTGAGTCCTCTTCTGCATCAGTGTTCTTAATTGTCAAAAAGGAACAGATAATAATTGCTCAGCCTTGTAGGGCTGTTATGAGGATTAATAGAAATATTTGTAAAGCACTGAGAGTAATCCTGGCACATAGGAGGCACTGTCTGTTAGCTGCTATCATCATCATCATATTACCATTATTCTTGTTATGGAACCCTGCATATTTAATACGAAGAACTTCCCACTGTTGCAGATTACCCTCAGTGCACCCAGTGTTACTATCATTGTCTCATTCAACAAATAAAGAAACAAAGCTCAGAAAGTATAAGTTATCAGCCCAAGGTCCATCATTACCAGGTGACATATTCCAGTGCTTGCCTCTAAAGCCTGTCTTCTTTCCATTACATCATGTTGCTCCTCAAAAGAAAAGGCAAAAAGCTTAGTCAAAAATCATGAGGTTGTTGGAGCCAGCCCCGTGGCATAGCGGTTAAGTGCACACGCTCCACTGCTGGCGGCCAGGGTTCGGATCCCCGGCGCGCACCAACGCACCACTTGTCAGGCCATGCTGTGGCAGCATCTCATATAAAGTAGAGGGAGATGGGCATGGGTGTTAGCCCAGCCCAGCAAAAAGAGGAGGACTGGCATGGATGTTAGCTCAGGGCTGATCTTCCTCACAAAAAATAAATAAATAAATAAATAAATAAATAAATAAATAAATAAATCATGAGCTTGCAATGGTGGAATTCCAGGTACATAGGAGGAAATGCCCCTCCTGGGGACCAGTAACTCACCTTGAATAGGAAACCTTTTCCCTGACTCTGGGGAAGATCCATCTTTGGTAGACCCAACTATTTCCCCCACTAAACTTTGAGTTCCTTGAGAGTGGAGAGGTGCTCTCCCAGCACAAGGTGATGGTTCCTGGCACTTGGTGAGAATTAACACATACACATTAAAGTCAAAATACTCCAGGAGAGAACAATGTGAAATTCTCCAGAGTATTTCTATGGTCTGGATCCTTTGGAGAATCACCTTTTTTTCTGCCTTCTTGCCATTTGTTTTTTTCTTTTCTCGTCCTTAATGAAGGAACCCATATTTATTTGGCTTTTTATATTTTAATCTTCTCTACTCAGCCTTCTCCCTAATCTAGTCTTTTCTCTGAGCCCAATCTGTCATTCAGATGGCCACTTACATATCCCATGAGCAATATAAACTCAACATGCCTAAAACCATGTTTGTCTTCTCCACCCATCCCCACTCCTCCCAAATTTGTTGCCCCTGGTCTTTCCTGAATGCATCATCAACCAGGCCAGAAACCTCAGGGTCATCTCTTTCCTCTCTCTCACGCTTCCTCACCCATCCACACTTCAAAGCCTGACAAGTCTGTCTCTATAAGGATTCTTATATCCCTGACCTAATCTTTAAAATCTTTCTGCACAAGCCTGTCTCCTTCCCTAGTCTGCTGGCTTGATGTCAATGGCCAGACAACTTTAGAAGCCATGTATTAAAAATGGCAGATTCAGTGTCAATCTGGGACTCTGAGCAGACTCCTTACTGCCACTAATTTGATTACACACCGTTGTGAAATAATCTTGTATTGCATTAAACCACTGAGGTTTCAGGATTTATCTATGATAGGACATAACATTGCAATAATTAATCTATCTTTTCTGAAGCTGAAATTTGACCTCCTTAAAACCCTCTGATTTCTTCCCATCATCCTTGGGATCTAGTCCAGGGTTCTCTGGCTTTGGACCTGTCTAACTTTCTAACCTCATCTTCCATCATTAAAGTCATACATTTCACTTTCCAGTAACATCCAACTACATATAAACCGCCCCCATACCCAGGATAGTTCACACACCTTTCTGTCTCTCTGACTGTCTCCCTGGTGTTTGGAATACCCTTTCTATTTTATCACAAACTCAGTTCATTTTACCTCCGATAATCAGTTCAAGTACCATATACTCCAGAAAAACTTCCCTGCCTGTCCAGTCCAGGCTAAGTTCCCCTCCCTTCAGTGCTTCCTTTTACCTCAATGTATAACAAATTATATTGAAATTCCTGATTATGTGGCCATCTGGTCTATACCATAGACTGCAAGTGAACACCATGGGGAGATTCCATGGCTTATCCACCATGGTATTCCCAGCCTCAAGCCTAGAGCTAGTATATATGCTTATTGGACTGAAATCTTTCATTCCAGTGGATTCATTTGCAAGGCTAGTGGTCTGCTTTCTTTGTTCACAAGGCTTTTTTGTTACGCAAAAACTACTCCCAAAAAGCCTTTATCATCAAAGAAATTCAATCTTAGTCACTCTCCCACCCTCCAGGCCCTCTCGTTCATTTGGATCCTATAATAATCCTAGAGCTTACTGGATCCAGGAAAACGGTGGACAAAGAGCGGGGTGATAAGCAGACAACAGCCTTACTTTTCATTTCCAGTCCCTAGTGTTGTGCTGTATGGAAGTCCTTGCTCAGTTGTCATGGACCAACAGAAAGTGGGTAGTTATGCCAGCAGCCCCCTCCCTCTGCAAGAGCTCAGCCACAGGGAACTTTGCCAGGTTCCCGAGGCCACAGCACTTAGTACTCAGGCCTCACAGGCCACCATGAAGGCCACCATCTGCCTTTCAGTGGGAGCAATTCATTCAACATTCCCACAACCCTGCCCTTGACCCAGTTAGAGAAGACCCAACCATCTCACTGATTGCGCCTCCACCCTCTTCGAACCTTGAAGAAGCTCCTCTCTACTTTAGATTATACTTCAGTGGGTCTATAACTTCAAGTAAAAAAAAAAAATGTAAGATCGAGTCGGGGAGGGGCCTACTCACTTCTTTTTTTTTAGCCCTGAAGCACAAAAAGGCTATTGATTGCTTTCATTAAGAGTAAAGAAAATTCAGATCTCAGGAACACAGAAAGGGATACCTTTTCTTCATTTCCAATGATTCTTCAGAAGCATAAAAAGAGACACAGGTAAGTTTCTCAATTACCCATCACCCATCATTTTTAACACCTACTATGTGGCTTGTGCTAACAGGGCCTTGTCCCTTGAGTAGCTCATCGAATGCTTGAGAAGCTAGATGATTCAACTGAAAACCAGAGTACAGTGAAGTACAGTGAGGGCTAGGCTAGAAGGAAGCCCAAGATGTGTAACAAATGCACAGGGTAGGCACCTAGCTCAGCCTGGCAAAGCAGAAGAGGCAATGACAGAGCTGAGCCTGAGAGACCAGAGGGAGCTAGTCAGGCGAACGAGGGAGGCAGAGTGGGAGAGAAGACATGGGTCTTCTTTTCCTTTCCATTTAAACTATAAAAATATTCTTCCCCTTGTCAAATAGAGGTTAAAAGGAAGTCATTCAAGATCTTAAGCGTGAGAGTGACACGATGATGGGGTAGGCTGGAGGGAAGCCAAACCGGAGGCGGGAAGCCAAACCCAGTTCCGAGGTTCATTCTCTGCTCTCCTTAGGGATGAGCTGTCTGCTAATTATAACCCGCCCATGAAGCCACAAGCCCAGTGGCCCATGATGACACAGCACTAAGGAGTCCCTGTTTTTGCTGGGATTCCTAATATGCTTTACTCGACAGAGGACTTGGCTTCCTCAGTTTCTAATTCTTTGGCAAAACCCCAGAATTCACCTGAGGTCTCAGCCCTGGAGCTTCTCTGACCTGACCTCTGACCCAGAAGTTCCCCCTTGACTGACAGTCCTCTCAAGGTAGGAGCAAGTAGGGAGCAATTAGCTGAAAGGGAAAAACCCACAGAGGCATGGAGTTCCCCTTGGCTGAAGGAGAAGGCGAGTGCCAACCACGATGGGGCAGCTTATAGAACTATCATGTTCCTTGACCTTGAAGGGTTGGGCTTAAATTTACGGTTCTTTGCAACTGTCAGAAGCCAGAATGAGTCATAACCCTGCTTGGCCTTTGGTGGAGGGGTGTGGGGGGGCGGGGAGCAGGCGATGGGGTGTGAGTCACTGTGAAGAGAAGGCCATGTGAACAGGCGGCTTGAGAAAAACCTGTAGCTGATGGCAATGGCAATGGTGTCTTCTGGTTTCTCACGTTTCCTTTAAGATTTTGAGCTGAGCCAGGGGCTACAAAAGGAACTGTATGGTGGCCTGTTATTAATGAGAATAGATAATTAGAGAAAAAAGAAAAACACAGGCTAAGAAGAGGGCTGGCCCAGGGGAAACCTGAACTCCAGGGCATTTTAGAAAAATTGATAAATGAAAAGTCGTGTTTTGCCTTTCCTCCAAAAAATGCAACTTGGTAGCACCATTGCACTGCAGGAAGTGTGTGAGCAATCTTTGGGGCCAGATCAGTCTGTGTTGGGCTTCTGCTCTGCCACCCCTTAGCTGCGTAATTTTACAGGCAAGTTGCTAAATCTCTCTGAGCCTTAGCTTCTTTATCTATCAAATGGATTTAAGCAACAGTAATAACGGCCACCACTATTGAACAATTAATATGTACCAGGCAAGGACTTGGTGTCTTACATCATCTCAAATAACTCCTATCCCTATTTTATAAAAATATATTCATTTTAGGGTTGCCAGGAGGATTAAATGACATAATACAGTGAAAAGGTCTAATTCACTGCCTAGCACAACATAGGGACTAAATAGATACTGTTAACCTTTTAACCTCTAAGACAATGTGACAGACTTGAGCCCTAGGTTTTCTCTGGACATGTTTACTTGAGTTTAGTTAAATCTGTACATGTCTCCATTGGAGAAAAAAAATACACGCCTTTTATTTTGCTCATTCTTGTACTGTACTGTTTTATTTGCATTTTTTCCACCAATGTTAACTTTGCACACTTTATCCTAACTAATTCTGATTTGTAATGTATAATATCTTAGAACTAGCCCAGGGTATAATAGTGAAAAGCCAATCTGTTGAAGCAACAAAGAGACTGGAAATAATACTGGTTTTAATTTACCTATTCCTGTGAGACCTGGAAGTTAGAAAAAGACAGCTCATTTGGCTTTGCTAAACTGAGCTTCAGGCTGGACAGATAAGTCCATTTGGCACTGGAAGTGTCACTTACAGGCAGATTCTAACAAACGGGAGAGGGAGAGGAAGGAAGAGGGCAGACACCTCTCCTCAGCCACCAGATTCCTCCTTCTCTTTTGAAGTGGGGATTCCATAGGTAAGTCTTGTTTCTTACAGAAGATAAAATGATATACTAATTTAAAACTACAGCTCCCTAAAAGCAGAGATTGTGGAATTGTTTTTGTTGAATTCTCCATGATAATGTACAGAAATTACTTCACAAATTGTTGATAAATGAAGGAAGGAACAGGAGAGAAGACTGAATATCAACTGTGTACAAGAACTGCTGATTCCCTTCTGCCCAGGAGCTAAGAGAGATGTCAGAGCACTGGCTTCAGAATCAGACAGTTCTTCGGTAAAATCCAAGCTCTGCCACTGACCGACCTTGGACAAGGCACATCTCCTCCATGTCCTCACCTTTAAAATTGGGATAGTAATACCTCTGTGCTATGCAGGATTATGTCATCTATATATAATTCTCTCTCTCTGTCTCTGTATCTCTGTATCTCTCTGTCTCTGTCTCTCCTTTCCTCCCCCTCTCTCTCCCCCATCCATCCAGTGGTCGATTGATAAGTTAAGACCCTATGAGAAATTTCACTCCTTTATCAAAGAAGGAATTTGTTCATCATTATCATCATCATCATCATCTTCATCGTGCAATTATTTGAGCCACACTGTACAGAGTGCTATGTCTGTTCATACAACCCCTAAAGTAAGGGGAGTAAAGGTCCTGTGATACAGACAGCTTAGAGAGGCAGGACATGACAATGGTTAAGGACCTGAGTTCTGGAGCCAGAGAACTTGGGCTTGAATCTTGGTTCTGCAAACAAATAGTTTTGTGACCTGGTAAGTGAATGAACTTCTCTGTGCCTCAGTTGCCACATCTATAAAATAAAGATACTAATAAAATCTACCTCCTAAAGTTGTTAACAGTTGACATAAGTAAAGCACTTAGAATAGGATCTGGGTCATAGTAAATACTCACTGAATCTTATCTCATATCCCTACTGTAGACCTCATTTTACAGACAAGTAAAATAACAGATGGGAGAGGCTGTGACTTTCCCAAGGTCACATGGCAAGGAGTGAGAGCAAAGCCTACATCTTCTGCCTCAGCTGCAATGTCTTCCTAGTCCACCACACTGTGAGGGGGTGGGAGAAGGAGAGGAAGGTTCACTGTGAGGCCTGTAAGCAGAGACAGCCTTAGGAACCAATGTGGAACTATTTTCAGTTCTCGAATTGGATTGCTTCTAAATTCCTGGAGCATAGGACCTCATCTTAATCCATCTCACATTCGCAGGGCCCAGCACAGTGTTTGGGCCAGAGTAAGCACTAAGGGAATATTTGAGGAATGAATTGATGAAGAAATCTATGAGAAAAATTGGGGATGGAAATAGTAACAGTACCATGACTTTTGAACCCTGAGCCAGGGCTGGTGGTGAGAGGAATCTAGATTTCTAGGGAAAGAGGAACAGGTAGTCTTGCCCCAAGAAAATGCAGCTCAGGTGCAAACTGTTGGAAAGAGAGGGGGACACTGTCCTTGATTTTGGAGATTGGGTTCATTGTGGGGTATGTCCAGGGAGGGGAGGAGGATATAGCTGAACTTACAGCTCTCTGCAAGGCCCCACCCTTGACTAATCTTCCCTACACTCACTTCCACTCAAGCCTGGAAACGGCTTGGTAGAAATAGAGCAGAAATCAAACAGTTGTTCAGGAGGAGTAACTGCCAAAGCTGTCCCAGTTAGAAGAGTTTTTTCATGGAAACACTTAAATTCTCTTCTCACGCCAAGTTATAATAATCATCATATTTGTGCTTCTCAAGGTACATTCCTGCCTGTGATCTCAAGGGAGCCCCAAGGCTGCTACAAAGTAGGAAAGGCAGAGTCTATTATCCCCACTTAAAAGGTGGAAACACTGAGGGCCAGAGAGCACGAGAGACCTGCCCAGGGTCACTCAGGGAGTTAGGCCCTGACAGAAGAACCAAATCCACACCCTGGCCTCCCTACCCAATTTGTCCATGTTCTGGATGCACACATGGCAAATCCCATAGCCCAGGTACCTCGTTAGATGACAGGATTCCCTCTCCCAAACTCATACCCCACCCTCCCATCCCACCATCCAGGTGTGAGGATCAGGGAGTGACACTGGGTCTCTGTCTCCCAGGGTTGGAGGAAATCTTGATTTGACCACAGCTGTGATGGCCTTTTATAAACTATTGGGTCATGTGGGTAGTTTAAGTGGTCAAGAGGATGGACTCAGGCAACTGTCTGGATTCAAATCCATGGTCGGCCCCATACTGACTGTATGGCCTTGGCCAAGTCACTCAACCTCTCAGGGTCTCAGTTTCTTCATCTTTACAATAGAGAAAATAATAGATTTTCGCTCTATTTTAAGATTTCTCTGAACAATTAGAACTTTCCATGATGGATGGGGCTCCGCACCAGGTAATGAGTTCTCCATCACTGGAAGTTCACAAACAGACTGGTACATACAAGCATCTGCTCTTAGGGAGGATGCTGTAAGGGTGAAGTGAGCACTGGATGATAGGTGGACAGGACCACTGATTCCCAAACCACCAACTGCATCAGAATCGCCCAAAGGACATTTAAAAAATGCAGATCCGATGGCCCCACCCTTGGATATTTTGATTGCAAACCTGTCAGAAGGAGCTCAGAAACATGGATTTTTCTTAGAAGTATCAGCTGTATTAGTTTTCTAGGGCTGTTGTAACAAAGTACTACAAACTGGGTGGCTTAAACAACAAAAATTTATTGTCTCACAGTTCTGGAGACTAGAAGTATGAGATCAAGGTATGGGTAGGTTTAGTTTCTTCTGAGGTTGAAGGAGAATCTGTTCCATGTCTCTCTCTTAGCTTCCCGCAGTTCACTGGCAACCCTTGGTTATAGATGCATCACCCCAATCTCTGCCTCGTCTTCACATGGAGTTCTCCCTGTGTGCATGGCTGCCTCTGGGTCCAAATCTCTCCTTTTTATAAATCATACTGAATTAGGGCCCACCCTAATGACACTGATCATCTGCAAATTCTCTATTTCCAAACAAGGTCTCATTCATAGGTACTCGGGGTTAGGACTTCAGCATCTTTTTGGAGGACACAATTCAACCCATAACTCCAGGTGATTCTGTTGTGCAGCCAGGGTTAAGAACCAGTATTGCAGACTAGAGTTTTTCAAATGGAATGTGTATACAACCCCCGGGGAAGCTTGTATAACTGCAGATTCTGATTCAGTGGGGCTGGAGGACCTGAGACCATTTTTCCAACAGGAGATGCTGATGTTGCAGGCCCAGGGCCCGGGATTTTGTGGAATGAGGTCCTTTCCAAGACAAGATTCCCACAAAATCCAGAAAGGATTACCAAGCAAATAGAAGGTCTTTGCTCCATTTCTCTAGTGGAAAAGGCTGCTTTTTTTTTTTTTTTTTAGAACTCTAAGGGAGTGCACAGGAAAAATCTTGCCAATAGAACTCTGGATCCTTCATGCCTGTTTCAGAGGGAGCATCCTGGCCAGGGCACTGTCCCCCTAGGCTGGGAAGAAAGGATTGGGCTCCCAAACTCGGGAAAAAGCTTTCCTCATTCCCATGCCTCTCCCCCTTTGCTCTGTTTAATCTTACATATTCAGGGTTATTTTGTTTTTCCTGTTGTTTTTTACTGTCCCTGCTGCCCCCACACCTCCAACCCAACACCACCATCTGTTAACTCAGCCCAGTGGAGCCCCGGCTGGGTGCAGCTGGCTCCCACAAAGTGACCGCTGCCTGGTCACCCGCGCTGGCTGAGTCAGGGGCCACAGGCTCCCGGCCCAGCAAGACCAGCCCCCCAGCCTCAGAGAAGCCCACCCTTGGCCCTGGTGTCAATCCCTAAGGCCTCTGGTGAAGGTGCGCCCCGCCCTGCACGCGCCGCCCCCCCGGCCCCGCCAGCGTAATCGCATCCACAATGGAGCGGGCCTGGCCCGGCACAAAGAAGACAGCTGCACCGCAGGGCCGGCGAGGCCGCAGCCAGAGGGGCCACCACCCGTGCCTCACAGCCTCCTTAATTTATTTATAGATGCGCTGGCTCTTTATGTGGCCTAGTTAAGGACGCCTTTCCATAAATACATAGAAACGGATGTTATTCTAGAATCCACCAATAATAGACACAGCTGTAGAGATTGTTGCTGGATTAACTGCCCCAGCTCCCTCTCATCACCCCCTCCCCCAAAAATAGAAAATAAAGTTAAAAATGCGTGTGGGTTGTTTTTAAGTGTTCATATGCAAGAGAGAAATTCTACTTAATAATAAGATGTTTCTTTGAGAGCAAGGACGGGATTTCTTAGGAAACAGGAAATTATGAACCAAAGGTGTATCTTTGCCAACTAAAGACATAGCTTTCACCTTTTCCGTCCTGTGACAGTGAGGGCTGGGCTCTCTGCTTTCATCATTTACTGTGAGCATCTGTTTAACCCAAACATAACCCTCTTGTTCCAGAGGCCACACGTGGTTCATTCCTCTGCAAAAATATGATGTGCCAAATACAATTCCGGCTCTTTCCGACGCAATCGTTGTTGTTTGGAGCGCTGGCCCAATAACTGCTGTTTGGAGTCAGGGGGCCGAGAAGGAATCACATCACTACAGAGATGTGAAGGGGTCCCCAGCCCATATCCCTTTGTTATTTCTCCTGGTTTGTTCTACAGACCCTTAATTCTATTATCTGGCTGTAATTTGGCTCTGTGTCTCTCCAATATTCTTTCCTTTCTTCTGCCCCCTTTCTTTTTAATCGATTGATTCATCTGTAATTGGATTTTCTCTGGCTCTTACCAGCTATTAAAAGTAGCTATGTGTGTGTATGTGAGTGTGTATGTGCTTTCTAACTAGGCCACGCTTTCAAATGACTTACAATCCGGATTCTTGCTGGGGTGTCTAAGTATGAATTCAATTCCCTGATTCTTCTTGAGGCAGCAGGGAGGAGCATGGAGAATACAGGCTTTGGAAGCAGACAAAACCATATCGTGTTTGTTTTCTTTGTTCTGTGTAAGACTGACATTTATTGAGCTCATCCTATGTGCCAGGCGTTCCTCTAAGCACTTTAGAGGCGTTGATAACCCTCCCCACGTCCTTTTAAGGCAGGTACTGTTATTACTCCATTTTGCAGATGAAAGAATGGAGAGGGAAGGAGGTTAAGTGACTCGCCAAAGGCCACACAGTGAGCTAGTAGCAGAGCTCTTGATCACCATGCAGTTTTCCTAAATTCTACCCCTTCATTCTGTGTAACGTTGGGTATGGGTTATCTTTTCTGCCTCGGTCTCCAGATCTGCAGAATGAGTAAGAGTAGGTTTCTCTCACAATGCAATGGTTAGAATGAACCGAGAGGACAGTGCCTGACTCTCACTGGGGTTAAACACACGGTAGGTCCCAGCGCCAGGCACCACAGGGAGTCCAGTAACCCCTGCGCTGTGGATGAGACCTAGGACTAAATAAGGGAACCCTGTGAGCATGGAGAACAGAAACAGAGTGCTCTCCTCTGATGCCTGCTTATGAAGCTGCCACAGTCTTTGCTTTGGACAAACAGAAACCAGCAGATCACTTTATGGAATTACTATAAAGACTCTGCTGCTGACAAGCAGTGTGATTTTAGACAAGCATTTCCACCCTCTAACCGTTCGTTTTCCCGAATGTAAAATGATGGGGTAGGGCTAGCTGATCACCGCGACCTCGTCTGTAATGACCTCAGGGGATGAGCCCAGTGCCGCCGCCGCAAGGCTGAACCACTCTGCCATGGCAATTGTGAAGTGCTTGAGCACTTATGGCTTCATTTCATACGATTATTTAACTATCACCACAAATGCATGCAGTTGATACTCTTATCCCCATTACACAGATGGGGAAACTGAGCCAAAGAGTGGTTAAATAACTTGCTCAAGTTGGCACAGTAAGTGGCAGAACCAAGACTCAAACTATGCTCTCTCCACCGAGGCACAGGCCCCGCTTCATTGTTCTGGGTGTAGGACCTCAGGGAAGATCTGCAGAACTTGGCTTTGTCATTGAGACAGGGTGGGGCAGGGTGCAGGGGGTGAGTCAGGCACTGGGAAGAGGTAAGTTACTAAGGGACAACGGGCGTGCCAAATCGACTCCAGAATAGCTTGTTGCTTGACCATCGTTTAGATTGCATAATACTTCTGACCTCCATTTCTTAAACAGTCCTATAGATGATTTCACAAGGTTGTCGAATGAAATAATGCATATAAAACACTTAGCACAGCACCTGGTCCTCACAGTCTCATGACTTTCTAATTCATGGGAGCAAGTATAACAAAAATTATTGTTATTGAAATGAATTTTTAAGTAGGTCTATGTATGCAAATGTGTGCAAGGTTTTTTAAATATAGTTACCAAATTCCTTTTATATCAGATTAAGGTCTATTTTTTTAGGTCAAATTTTAAAAAAATCACTCCTAGAAACTATGAACAGAATTGGTTCCACCCCACAGCCCTCCACCCATCCCTCTTTCTACCAGGTCCTAATGCTGCTCAAAGAGACACAAAACAACTTTGTCACTCAAGGAGGAGCCAGGAATTAACTTCTACTGTGAAACTGCAGAGTAATATAATTTCACAACTTCCAACATCTGGCAAACTCCACAGGCAGCATTTGCAAAAGCAGTTTTGCAATGACCACACTGGGGAAAGACCCAAAGAATGTTTATAATTCTACAGATTTAAAGATTTGTTTTAATTCTAAATTTTCCCAAAACCACATCATCCAAAAATGTAATGCTCCTTTTCAAAATAAAACAGCATGTGTATATTAACTCTATCATAGCTCAAAGATATCATTTAATTAGACCAAAATTTCACAGACTGATCATGACAGTATTGTTTGGAATCATATATAGTTGTAAGCAATTTACATATCCAATGGTGACGAATTGGGTCACAGCAATCTCAGTTACTATGAGCCAGGGGTTAGAGGGAGGAGGGAACAGGGAGTGACTGCAAACAACACGAGATTTCTTTTGGGGGTGTTGGAAATGTTCTTGAATCAGAAAACAGTTACGATTGCCTGACTTTGTGACTATACTAAAAACCACTGAATTGTATACTTTAAAAGGGTGACTTTTATGGTATGTGAATTATCTCAATAAAAAAAGGCAGTGGAAAAAGATTGGTAGAATTTTTCGTACACCGAGTCAATAAATTACAACGGAGAATTTGGGAAAAAAATGATGTTATATAAATGTACCTATTGACATAGAATAGGATTCAACATATCAACTGGCAGGAAAAAATCATGTTCCAAGTGACCAAATATGATCTATTTTGATGAAAAAATAATATCTGTGTCTAGATGGATCTAGAAGAATATATACCAAATTGTTAACTGGTTATTTCTAGGATTATAGGTGGTTTTTATTTTCGTTTTGCCTGTCTAGGGATATACTATATTTCAATGAAGGGAGGAAAAATAAGAAAATAGTTCTGGGGGAGGGGGAAGATAGACAGCAGATGGAGAAATTTTACTTTAGAACTTCAACTAACCCAGATTGAACAAGCTTCAACAATGCTTCCAGTGAACTCCACAATATGTGCTGTGTTAGAAAACAGCCGTCAGCTGCCAACAACACAACAACAAACAACAAACAGTGCGTCAATGTTTTTTAGTTGACTGCTCTCCATCTTCTCCTTCATTTTGATGTAGAAAATGCAGGGACTGTTCTTCTCCTGGTACAAGTTACAAGCAAAGCCAACTTCACTGATCATCCGCTTTTTGATAAACATAACTGTGTTTCACCTATTATCAAAGAAACCTTTCTTGGTCTGTATGAGCGGTTTTTTGGCTGGTTGCCTTTGTTTTATTGACATCATGTTAAGGTCATACCTATCGAAGAGGGGAGAAGAAAACAGTATTTTTGGAGTACCTACTTTACGTCAGGTGCATTTCAGGTGGGACTGATGGTGACATTTACTTAACCCCGACAATGGGCCCACGAGGGGAGCAGTGTGATCTCTGCTCTTAGAGACAGAGAGAAAGGCTGGTTGACCAGCCTGAGCTGCCTGGCCGGGGGGTGGCAGAGCCAGGGTCTGAATGCCTATGTATCTGACCCCCAAGAATCATGTTCTAATCCTCTACAACCCTACCCTTGGTCCCACAAGGTCCTTGTAGCCAACTAATTATCAAACTGAACCATGGATTTCTGGAATGGCTTCCTTGAAATAAAATTGATCAGCTGCCAAACAACTCACTTACTAAATTGCCAGCGCTCAGCCCTGACCTTCCATTGAAGATAAAGCCCCTGCCTCCCCTGCGCACACACACTCTGTATGCTAGAAACATCACATTGGAGGGGAAGGGAGGAGGGGAAGGGAGGAGGGGAGGGGGAGGAAGCAAGCCTTTCTCTTCTGCTGCTACTCCACCCATCAAGGGCTCCCCTGGCCTCAGCCCTGCAGTTGGTCCTATTATCGCTTCCACCCCAGCTAATTATAGTCACTGATTACCTAACAGCAAGCCCCACTGTCACCTGCTTTGGTCTGACAGATTATGCCATCTGGGCCACGTGGCCAGGGTCTGAGACCCACGAGAGGTCACAGAGAGGGGCAAATGGCTCTGAATGGGAAGAAATGTGTTTACAGCCCTGACAGCTGACTGGGCCATTAAAGGGATCTTAGCTGTGTGTTCCCAGCTGAAGCCCCTCTCCAGGGGCCTCGCTATTAGCTAATGGGATGTGGCTACACATCGCTCCAGTTCCAAATGTAGACATGCTAGGGGACAGCATGCTTTCCTAAAAAGGAAAAGAAAAAGGACTCAGGAGAAACCTCGGGGGCTCGCAGTTGTTTGGCTGCTTGGCGAGGGACACCAGAACGTGCGCGCAGAGGCCATGCTCCATGGCTGGCAGTATTCAAATACATTTTCCACTTCCTCTGCTCATGTACATTAAATTAAACACGTGTATGAAACACACTTTATGACATTAAATAAGCTCTATAGGGCGACTTCCATTTCATGAAGAACTTGCGTGTCCTTAACAGCAGTGCATCTATCTCAAACTTTAATGCGCCTGTATATGAGCGGGGAACTTGATTACAATGCAGATTCTGAATCTGTAGACTGGTGGGAGGGGAGGGACAGGTGGGAGAGCAGATTCTGTATTTCTAAGAATCTCCTAGAATAGCGTTGATGCCGCTGGTCCATGAGCCATGCTTTGAGTAGCAAGGAACTGGTTAGTTACTGAATGAAATTAAATTACTGATTTAACATGATACAGAAGACCTATACAATAGTATTTCTCAAACTGTATATCACAGAACACTAGCCACCTAGGAAAGCTACCTCCACTCCAACAAGTTCTCAGTGAAATGAGTTCAGGAATCACTTACTCTGAGTCCCCCTAGAATTCCCAGGACATATCATTAGCATCCTGGAGCTGAGGAAGCCTGCAGTGATCTGTTCCACTTTAGATGTGAACAGTTTGCATTCAACTAAAAATTTGGCACTCTCTGCCCTAATTTTTGTTGTGACTCTTGCTAAAGATTTTATATTATCCTGATTGCTTAACCTGTTCACAGATTTCTTGATTTGAAAAATGCCTTCTCAGGGTTATTCACATGAAACACACAAGAGAGAAAAGCTTAGAGACTGTGAAGCAATGTTCACATGGGTACTGTCGTAAAATGCAGGCATTTTGGCACTTAGTTTCCTCTGACAGCTTCTGAGTCCAGGGAGCACAGCTTGCCCAGCTTCCCCTACTCCCAGCTCACAGAGGAAGCAGAAATGGAGGAGGGAAAAGTCAGGGAGAAGTGCTCAGGAGGTGGGATCATGAGGACTGGATATGTGTGAGGTCTGGAGGCCTGATGACAAAGGCCAGTAGCCTATGGAGAATAGGGCTTCAAGACTGATTTGCTTAAAAGTTAACTTAAAACAAGCAAAGTTTACCAAACGACTTATTAAAAGTGTTTTTACATGACATCATAAAATGCTCTCCATATAATATTAAATAAAAAAGCAGACGACGAAATGGAAGACACAACACAATCACAGCTTCTCTGTGACTGTGTGTGCAGCATGTGTAGGTAGGGTGTGTGTGTGCACATGTGAAGGAGTCTGTGTGTGTCGGTGCGTATGTGACTGCGTATGCAGCGTGTATAGGTAAGGGTGTGTGTGTGCACATGTGAAAGAGTATAGAGTGTATACAGAGTATTGAAGAAGTATAGAGAATCATTAAGAATGTTAGCTTTGAAGTCAGGCAATGTTAGGTTCAAATTGCAACCGACCCAAGTTTCTTACCCTTGGTTTGTATCTTCCGTGAGATGGGCTGACAATTCCCCCTCAGGCTTATATGGGAATTAAATGAGATAACACCTGGCAAGCACATAGGGCATTGTCTGGCTCAAATGAAGCACTCACCAAATGGGAGTTATGGTTGTAATTAACATAGAAAAAGGCTGGAAGAAAATGCACAAAATCTTAGCAGTGGATCATCTCTGGGTGATGAACTAGAGGTGATTTTGATTTTCTCCATTGTACATTTCTGTATTATCGAAAATTATTCAAACAAATATCATTTTAAAATAAAAAAATATAAAACAAACTTTATGAAGTAAAATGTTAATTGTAGTTTTCTCTGCTTGGTAAAATATGGGTCATTTTTATTTTCTCCTTCATACTTTCAATATTTCTCAAATTGTCCACAATTCATTAGTTTTAACAATTTTTGAACATGAAAGCCATATGCATCCATTTTGGACATTTTAGAAAAATAAAGAAAAACCCTGAAAAGAATGCAAAAATCACTTATAGTGTCTTAATTTCTCTGTTTTTGTTACTCTTCTTTTAAATTTATGAAGTACAGATTCACATTTAAATGAATAGTCCCCTAGAATTGTACAGTGTACAACATGGACAGCCATATTCAATGGTCCTGATATAGAGCCCCCCACACACACCCACTTCTCATCCCACTCCCCAGAAGAAGTCACTGATAAGTTTGATATGAATTCTTCTAATATATGTATAACACCACATATATGTACATGTACATATGGGCACATACATACATGTACATGTACACATGGGTACATAGATACATGCCCATATGATTACGTAAAAGTGTCTATATAAGAGAATTCAAGAAAGATTTTAGAGGCCCCTTAAACGTAATAGATATAATTAGTCCCTGAAGATCAACTCTAGAAGGGAGGCCCCTTCTCCAGGTTCTCCACGTGTGAATTTACTTTAGCAGATGTGCATTAAGCATCTACTCTATTCCAGGCCCTATGCTATTTACTAAGGAAACAAAAATGGAGACGACACAAGCTCTCTAATCTCAGTAAGTATCTGGTCCATCATAGAAATGTGCACATTACAACTACTTGCAGTGTCATGTGACAAATACAATAATGGAAACTGATAGGTCCAGAGGTGATAAAGTAGAGAGAGTGAATCGCTCCTTCTTTAGGGATTCTGGAAGACTTCCTGAAGAGGAATTCATCTAACCTGCATCTGAAAGGCCATAAATTCTGGTCCCTATCACACCTACACAACTTGAAGTCCTCTCACTTTCATCATGCCCACGCAGATCTCTGGACTTGTCCTGGAACGTGTTCCCACACTTCTACTCCTGGGCAAGCCCTACGCATCTTTCAAAACGTAACCAGAAGTTACTTCCTGGAAGCTTTCCCTAACTACCCAAAGTGGAGGAGGTGCCCCTTCTTTCTGTGCACGTGTCTTTATTCACACACCTGCCTAAATGACTTAAGGGGCTGGAAGTCAGTGTTTTGCCCCATTTATCTTTGTATGATGGGGTAGGACTGAACACCACACCCAGCACACAGTTAGTGCCCAATAAGTGTTTACTAAAAAAAATTAAAAACTACATTAGACCTATAACACTTGTAGCCTCTGATAGCATAAAGAGCACATATGTGTGAATTAGAAAATTGTTCTTCTGAGCTGAGTAATTAGAAAAGGCACTTTCTCTGGGAGTACTCAGTTCCTTGGGTCACAACTTAGCACACAGATAGTATCTTTGCGCTTATTGGAAGAAGTCCTGGCTGTTCCTGCAGGATGAAACAGCCCAGAACAAACAGAGCAGAGGTTGGCTTCTAGCCCCGACTCTGTCGGCTAAGTGTCCTTGTGCTGGAGGTACACCGCACCACTGTTTATGGCAGCTCTGGTGTCACGTGGATGAACAAGATACATTCCTTCCCCACAAGGAGCCAAAAATCTGTTCACTTCAACAAGCAAGTAAACGCACATGGAGAGTAGATGCTTCTAAAATGCTGAGTAAATCAGTAAGTGAATGAATGAGTGAATGTTAAAAAAACATGAATTTTCTCAGACTGATTTTGATTGGATTCAGTTAAATCCTACTATATGTTTGCTTTGTGCTTTTGCTAAGGTCTGCTTTGATTGAATCCTCACATAGGAGGTCCTAATTCTTTTTCTTCCTAGAAAGGCTATGGAGGCCTCTGGCTTGTTTTGAACAGGTTGAGTGTCCTGGTGCACAGGACCTGAAGAGCAGGTGGGGCCTGAATCAGCACAGGGAGGGCTCCTTCAGGTGCTTTTATGTAAACTGACTCACCTCCACTTTGGCCAGGATGCCCATCAGATGCCCCTCTCTCTCCCTGCTTTCAAGTGAGGTCTTTAATACACACGCACACTGTTTCTCGTGGGCAGAAGTTGTGATTAGTGGCAGCCTTGTTTGGGTGTTTCATTGGGAAGGTGGTGATGAGCAGGCTGACCCCAGTGTGGCCCATAGCACTTTGCACATAGTAGGCACTCTGAATGTCCTAGAAGAGTATTTCTATGGTAAAATTCCTGTTCGATTGGGTGGATAAGACCAGCCAATCGTCAAGTGTGACAAACATGGAAAACAAGCCCAGACAGTTGCCCGAGGCTATCCCACCAATGGGGTGAGGCCTGGCCTGAGACCTGGGTCTCCTGACCCTAAGCGAGGGCTCTTTAAGTGCCACACACAGGACTCTGGCCACCCAGGGGGACTCTAAAGCGCCTCTGAGGTCCCCAGACATCAGTAACAGGAGGATCAGCAGTGTCATTAAAAAGCAAATTATAGTCCAGGGTGCCTTTAAATGCCTGTGGGATCAGTCCTTTGCTTTGCAATTGCACAGCCACCACTTATGTCAGGACTGTTGCAAAAGCATCCTTACTAGGCATACCAGACTTGCTCCCTCCCCCTGTTCAACCCACCCTGAATTTGGTATTTTTTTTTCTCCCAGTTGACACTGGAATCAGACCTCTTTGCTGGAAGGAGATCAGCGTCTCTCAGACCATCCACCAGATGCAGCCCCAGCTTCTCAGCCCAGCACCGGAGAGCCTCTTGAAACTGGTCTCTCCCCACATTCCTGGCCCATTCCACATTTTTCCAACATCCTTCTTCACAGATTCTCTGCTTCAGCCAAAAGGATACATTCCCTGCCCTCCTGACATACCTGAAGCCTTCCCCTATGAAATTTTTTTTTTTTTTTTTTTTAAAGATTTTATTTATTCATTTTTTTTCCCCCCAAAGCCCCAGTAGATAGTTGTATGCCATAGGTTCACATCCTTCTAGTTGCTGTACGTGGGACTCGGCCTCACGTTGGACGGAGAAGTGGTGCCTCGGGGCGCGCCCGGGATCCGAACCCGGGCCGCCAGCATCAGAGCGCGCGCACTTAACCGCTAAGCCACGGAGCCGGCCCACCCCTATGAAATTTAGTTCAAACTCCACCTGTCTGGGGATGCCTTCTTGGACCCTTCCAACTGGAAGTACTGCTTCTATTTCTGGCTTCCCACTGCACCTTTGGAATCTACTTTGGATGGGGCATTCAGCAGATCTTTCTTATACAGTCACCTATCCCTATCCAGGTACAGTCACATCTCAGCTAGACATAAGTTCTTTCAGTGTGAGAACCACAACTTCTTCAACATAACATGATGGAGAAAATCTCAGGCCCTGGAGTCATGGGCCTGGTTATCATCCTTTAACTGCCTTTAACTAACTCTCTGACCTGCAGCAAGTTTCCTTTCCTTTTCGAGTCTCAATTTTCTCGTCTGTAAAAGGGGGATACTATCACATGGGGTTGTTACGAGGTTCATTAAGAATGTAGATTGAGTGATCAGAATGTACCTGGCATAGCAAGTGCTCAATAAATGTCAGTTACTGTTATCATGTGAGAGAGTGGGATGTATGCCAGGGTTCGCTGGCAGCTGGAGCTCTGGCTGTGAGGGGCGAATGGATGGAGACAAGCTTGGAGAGCTAAGCCAGGTCCAGATGAGGAAAGGCCCCCTAAGCCATGTGAAGGAGTTTGGACTTACACAGAGGACAAGAGTAGTAGTCATTAAAGGGTTTTAAGCAGGGGAGAGACTGATCTGATTTACATCTTAAAGACTTCCCCGGCTCCAATGGGGAGGATAGTGTAGAGATGGGTAAACTGAAGTCAGAAAAATGAGTTAGGAGGCTGCTGCAGTCACCGTGGTGAAGGCTGATGAGAGCCTGGGGTGGTGGCCCTACCATGACTTGTGAAACAACACCTTCTATCTCGAAGTTAGTCATTAAATGTGCCAAGGTGAATGAGACCCAGTCCCTGACTTTGGGGAGCTCATGGTCTACTGCAGGGAGACAGATAAGAAAACTAAGAAAGTATAAAAAGTGGAAAATGATGGGAAAAGAAATATGGACCACTTAGAAGCAAAGAGAAAGAAGCACTATCTGCACCTGATGGGGAGGTACGCTCGAAGAAGGTTTTAGGGAGGACATGAATGTGAGGGCTCCATCTTTTCTTAAGGATCCTTTATACTGTCTTTAAGTTGGCCTGGATGTAAATGCCTGGGCATTCTAATAGGGTCCATTGTCTCCAGGAAAGGAATTCTCACCATGTATAATGGACAAGAAGAAGAGGTGGTGAGGATCCCTTTCAGGATAAGATATTACGAGTTTTTAAAAATCTCTAAATTCCATTTTCATCACTATGCTTTGAACCTTTAATCTCCCCCTTGTGCCGTCATATCAGTGTTTTGGATTTTGGAGGGCAGTTATTTGAAGAAGGACAATCATTTACTCTTCTGTTTTACTTATCAATCTATTTATTACTAAGGATTCCCTGAGAAAAATTTTAGAGGAAAACAGGAGCTCTGAATGAACTGGAATTTAATGTTGTTCCATTAACATTTCAGAAAATGCCAGCAAGAAGCTTGAGGAGATAATTACTTACAGGGGGAGCAAATTGAGTGTGTACGCCACAGGTCCACCAGAAAGAATTTCAAAATGGATTGTGTCACCAAAAACAACTTGGTGTCGACAATTATGAACTAAAATAATGTTTACATTTGGACAAATGGTTTCTAATTGGGTTTTCCATTAAGTGATTGAGTGCAGAAGTCATGATAAAATGAAACCTAATTTGAAAGCCTCAGACAGGAAGGCAGTAATTAGTTGTAGAAGGTGAGAAATGCACAACTCCTGGGTCCTATCTGCCTTCAGCTGTGCCAGAAAGGGCTGCAGTGGCCAGAGACTACGCCAACAATGCCCACAGTGTCAATGCAAGCCCACTCTTTCATAGAACTTGACAAAGCACTTTCTCACACACAACCCTGTTGATCTCACCACTACCCTGAGAAGAGACAGTGCAGGTGTTCTTGTTTGTCCCCGTTTACTGCTGCAGAAACCAAGATAGATCAGGAGACTCACTCAAGGTCTCAGAAGGAGGGCAGGAAGGGGCCACAGTTCAGGCCAGCTCTTCCAACCCTCAGTCTTGTGTTCTGACTGCCTTGCCTCTCAGAAATCTTCCAATAGTGACAGTTCATAGTAAGAGCCTTAGCAATGACGGCATGTGTAAATGCACCCAGCACACTAACGGGTATAAAATGATTGCACAGAAATGACCTGACCTATTGCTGCTGAGGGAGTGGGCGCGGTGACGCTGCTGGTGAGGCCAGCAGGGCAGATGTTTTCAGTTCAGGATCAAAGCTGCCAGTGACTTACTTGCCCCTCCAGGCAGGGGGAACCCAGAAAAAGAGACCACAGAGAGGAGACCCTCACATTAGACAGATTGGAAGCAGATCAACCAGGAGAATTCAACTGATGAAGTCTTGGTAGAGAAAAACTATTCTTTGAAGAAGTGCATAACGCAACACTTAGGACCCTTTCTTTTTTTTTTAATTTTTTGTTTATTGCAGTAACATTGGTTTATAACATTGTATAACTTTCAGGTGTACATCATTATACTTCTATTTCTGCATAGATTACATGATGTACACCACCCAAATACTAATTACAACCCATCACCACACACATGTGCTGAATTATCCCTTTCGCCCTCCTCCCTCCCCCCTTCCCCTCTGGTAACCACCAATCCAATCTCTGTCTCTATGTGTTTGTTTATTGTTGCTAGTATCTACTACTTAATGAAGGAAATCATATGGTATTTGACCTTCTTCCTCTGACTTATTTCACTTTGCATAATACCCTCAATGTCCATCCGTATTGTCACAAATGGCTGGATTTCATCATTTCTTATGGCTGAGTAGTATTCCATTGTGTATATATACCAGATCTTCTTTATCCATTCGTCCCTTGATGGACACTTAGGTTGCTTCCAAGTCTAAGGATGCAAAGCAAGAAGCAGGCACCCAGCTTAGACTAGGAGACACATGAAGGCAGGATAAGGCATGCAGATCAGAGACAAATCGCTTCTCATTGCCATATTGAGGAAGGGGCCCACTGGTCCATTAGAAAGGAGAACTGGAAACTGTATCAGACCCACCAACACTTTCAAAGACTTCCTCAATTGACCAGGAGATAAAATGCAAATTTCTTAGGAGGATTCACAATACCCTGTGAAATCCCACCTTTGCTTACCTCTTCAGCCTCATCTCTCCTCATACTCCACACCCCATATATATCCAAAAGCAGCCCACACACTGTCACTCCAGCTATGCAAAACATTTACTGCTTCACTTCCTTTGCTAGAGTATACTGTCTGTTGCTTCTAGGGCTTGACCCATGCTGCTCTTTGTATCAGCTTTATTTCCTCCTTCCTACCCCAGTTGTTTAACTCCTACTCATCCTTAGGGCACCAGCCTAAATGTCACTTCCTGCACAAAGTGTGTCTCCATCAGCTCCACCCTTACTAGGCTGAGTTTGCCTGCCACAGTCTCCCATATTAGTCTGTACTTCTTCAAACCTCACTATAATTGCTTGATTCATATTCCATCCTCATCACCTAGCAATTACCTGATAGAAACAGGGATTGCTAGCATGCTGACTATGGTAACCCCAACCCAAGCACTGTAGTATTTGTTGAATGATGGGATAGATTAATTCCTTAATTAATTTAGCTGGTGGTAAAATCTAGTAGACAAAAAACATTTCTCCTTTGTAGATGGTAAGTTCAGCTGGTCTCAGCTCAACAAAGACCCAGCTGGACAACCTCTCCACATCATGTTACATAAACACCTGACCAGACTAGTAGAGTCAAGATTCTGCTGCAAAAGTGAGCAAGAATCCTATTTAGAATTCTGTCTTAAGAAAGCTTATTTCTGTCTGAGTGTGATCCAAGTTATTGAAGGCTTTAAATAATTGAGAAAGATATTATCTTTGGAAACTAAAATCCAACCCCTGTCCCTTGGTTCTTGCCAAATATTTCCCACAACCCACATTAAGTGGATTACTCTGTCCTTAATCACATACTAAATGCCTGCATCTGTGGTTGGCATCAGCTGGTTGTGAGGCAGCTGCAATCACCACTACACATCCTGCTGTTACAGCAGGAGAAATATTGGGTAAAGAGCTCCAAGTAGTGGGTAAGAGTAAGGTTTTCATTCATTCATTCTTTCATCCATTCATTCAACACTAGTTAAGGGTCAATTATATTCTATATATCAAACAGAGACAAACAAAACACATTATCTTTCTCTGGAGGAACTATCTAGAAAAAAAAGTTTGAACAACTAAAAATTCCTTATAATTTTTTGGTCTTTGCTTCTCAGACTTTAATGTGTGTTTGAAAACATCTGAGGATCAGATGATCCTAAATGTGATCCTAAATCCTAAATCCTCACCTAAAATGTGATTCTCATTCAGTAAATCTGGGGTAGAGCCCAAGATTCTGCATTCCTAACAAGATACTGCTGCTCTGGGGACCACACTTTGAGCAAAAAGCATCACAACATGGTCTATAAGAGAGACAATAATTATACCCTCATTACCTTATTTGATTCTCACAAGAACGCTGGGAGTAGATAGGGGATGTATTTTATGACTGTTTCACAGATAAAAAGGTTGAGTCTAAGAGAAATCAACTATTTTTCCCAATGGTATGACATTTTAAGACCAAGATTCATTTATTCTTATCCAGGACCCTAAATCCCCAACTTAACCCTCTACATGCCCCTACCCTTAGCTGCTGATCACAACCACGATGTTCTTCTGCCTTTAGACACAGACTTGGCATCCACTGGATGTCCTCACAAGCCCTGGGATGGCACACTGGCAGCCATAGCTGTCTCCTCTGTGATTAACCTTGGCTAACCTTCATTAGTTTGGCAACTTGCAGGACAACAGACAAAGGACTATAGGGAGCAGAATAAGAAGGGAAGTATGGATTTTCCTAGAAGCTCCTATCACCTCTGGGTCTCAGCAAGGTATTGAGCACCTATCACCTCCTCCATACTTCTGTGTCCGTACTCAAGTCACCCACAGATGACAAGCCACTGTCCTAAAGGGAATAGAAGAGGACTGCACTTGACGAGCACCTACCACGTGTAGGACACAGGTGTTTTTCCTGAGGTATCTCATTCAGTAGGAGCAGTGTGGGTTAAGATCTTCATTCATTCAACACTAGTTAAGGACCACATATGTTCTAGGCACTGAATAGAGATAAGTATAAATAAGACACGTTCCTTCCCTTCAAGGGATTCTCAGAGAAGGTGAGTGACATGCCAAAAGTACCCAGCTAAGAAGTGCTGCAGCAGAAGCAGGGAAACCACTATCTCCTCAGCCTAAACTCATCACTTTTTCCAATGCCAATGAACTCTTGAGACCAGCAGCCTTCATCATCTAGGGAAGTTGTTAATAATGCAGAGATTATGACTCAGTAGGTCTGCAAGAGGCCCAATCATCTGCATTTCCACGATTATGCCAAGGGGTTCTGATTCAAGCAAACTTCAGATCATATTTTGAAGACAATGACTCCAGATCAACTGTAGAAGTCAGACAGGAGCACTGCCTGTCTCAAGGCTCGCTGGGAACCTGCCTGGTGCAGACAGAGCTGACATCCTCCCACCTTGGAGAGACTGAGTTGGTTGGAAAGAAGAGTACAATTATCACATCCAACCAAATTTTGAAGCAATATAACAAGTGTTACATCTGAGGCCAGGAATGCAGCCATGCTAGAATGCTGCAGGGCTGGCAGGGTGTGTGTGGGTAGGGCAGCTCACAAGTACCACCCCCACGCCACTCACGTAACATTATATTATTATGACTGGTGTTCCTCAGAGCTAGCGTCCTGCCATGTGATTATCACTTTGTGCTTCTCAGCCCTTCAATCTTAAGGAATGGGTCACCTCGGTCCCTAGGTAGGCAGATGACCCAGATAAACACATTCCCCTGGTAACCACACAGCTGGGGTTAACCCTGGGCTCCTGGACCCTAGAGGTAATCACCTGCAGCCACCAAGTTGGACACAGAAGAGGAGCATAATGAACTCATGTTGACAGATGAGCTGAGACCAGCGCAATAGACTGGGGACAACTGAGATGGTCAGAAGAGAATTGGGCTGAGAGCTGAGAGGCCTGGGTTCCAGACCTAACCATTAAATGATTGCAGGAGACTTAACAAGTCATGACACCATTCTGGGTCACAGTGTCCTCACAAGTAAAATGCTTTCAACTCTGGTTTTCTGGAAGTGCTCGATTTTGCTATAGAGAAAAGGCACTTGCTCAGCTTGAAGTGATAAGCTTGAGATCAACTCCTAGCTCTTTTCTCATTACATCCTTCACTCCTGGAAGACTGGTCCACTCCTGTCCCCAGAAAGCATCTGAGTCTCTCTCATCGCAATCC
Organism: Ceratotherium simum simum; assembly: GCF_057802395.1. Taxonomy (NCBI): domain Eukaryota; kingdom Metazoa; phylum Chordata; class Mammalia; order Perissodactyla; family Rhinocerotidae; genus Ceratotherium; species Ceratotherium simum. The sequence continues at coordinate 11,580,738 of NC_141907.1, forward strand.
TCACCTCCCCTTATCTCTCTTCTTTGCAGGGTTACTGGGCCATGTCATAGAATCAAAAAGATTTGACTCAGGAAGAGAAAGGGAATGGATATATTCCAATAGCAAGAGTTTGTAGCTTTTCTGTCTTGGAGGCTGCCGTTAGCTTGGGTCAGTATCACCACCTTCCAGGTTCTGTGTTATCCTACTTTAATTATTAAATTCTAGGAGAGGGAGAATCCCATTGGCCCAGGTGGGGTTGGATGCCCACTCCTGGCTCAACAGGTGCAGCCAGGTGGTCAGGGTCACTAAATGGAAATATGGCCAGTTAGAAGCCACCGCACGTGAGAGGCAGTTCCCGGGAAGCAGGCAACCGTACCAGAGCTGAACACAATGATAATTCCTGGGGGACCTGAGCGTTTCCTGTCCTTGCAACTCATTTCCAACTTCTATCGATGCTCTGTCCTTTCCTAGGCCCACATGTGAAATACTGAGAGCTGAGCTGCTGCAGGGTGCAAAACTTATAGCTACGCCATGGTCACAGAACTGCACCAAGAGTGCCAGCTCCGATCCTCCACAACGCACACACCAGCAGCTTCTTCCTCGTGATATGTCATTCACTCTGTCCCCAGAGGTCAGCCCTCACTCAGAGCTCATGAATTTTGGAGTCAAGTAGAACACTGGCTACAATCCACCCCAGCAGAATGCTATCCCACTGCCATCTTCCAGAAATCTTGTAAGTAAACCTTTATGCAATATTTATTATATGCAAAGGTCTGTGCTGGGTACTGGGGATAAAGATAAGCCCATACATACATAATCCCTGCTTCCAAGAGGGCCATCAGGAGAGACACTAGAAAACTGGTAACAACATAACAAAACAGTTCCCAAGTGCTTTCAGAAGCCCAGTATAGAAAGCCATGGACGAACTTCCGGTAAGGAGAGAGTCAGAGAAGCATTTCCTAAATTGTGTCTTAGAGAAGGAATAGATGTTATCCAGAAGAAAGGATGGAAGAGAGTACTAGGCAGGAGGAATAACATGTGAAAAGGCTCAGAGGCATTCCACAAAGGAAGAAAACATGATGTATGAAGCAAGAAATCCAGTAAGGGTGAAGATGAAGGGCTGGGCAGGGGCTAGACCATGTTAGGCTGAGTCATGGCTGAAATCTGCAAAGTGAGGAGGAGGGGATGGGAGTGGGAGACAGGGAGGTAGAGAGGCCAGCAGGGAGGTGATTATGGTCATCCAGAGGACAGATGATAAAGATATGCTGCAAGGTACACTTTAAGCTAAGAACTAAAAGATGAGAAGGAACCAACCACAGAAAGATCAGAGGGAAGAATGTTCTAGAAAGAGAAACCAAAAATGTGAAGTCTCCAAGGTGGAAATATGCATGGCTTGTTGGAAGAATACAAAGTGCGCTAGGGAGTGGCTGAAGAAAGTAAGAGCAGTGAGGTGTGAGAGGAAGGCAAAGACTGAAGTCGACCCTGTAAATCGATTTTCTTCACAGGGAAGCCTGTGGAGCATTTTAAACAACCAATTTACATGATCTTATTAACACTTATTTTTAAGACTTCTCCTCCTCATTGTGCAGGCAGTGGACTGAAGGGGATCAGGAGTGAAAGCAGAGAGAGTGGATAGGTGTCTATTGACATAGTATTCCAGGCAAGAATGAGGACAGCGTGGGACTAGGATGTGGTCAGGGGGTAGATTGACTTGAGCAGACTAGGGAGAAGTTGGAGATAGAGTTGACGGGAATACCTGATGTTTTAGATGAGGGGTGGTAAGGGAAGGAGAGAAACCCTGTCTCATTGGCAAGGGCAACTGAATGTATAGTAGTGCAGAAGACTGGCAAATGAACGAGGTTATATTTTGCTGGGAATGGAGGCAATACAGAAAGCAAGAGTTCTCTTTTGAATGTGTTATGTTTGAGGTGCATTTTAGATATCCCAGTGGAGGTGTCAGATAGCAGATGGTTATATAGGTTCCCCTTTGTGACTAGAGACATAAGCCGGAGTGTCATTAGCGTATAGATGGCATCTGAAGACATGGGACTGGATGTGATTATCTACATAGAGTGAGAGAGAAGAAAAGGAGATTCAGGACCAAATTTGGGGGCCCTCGAGGAGCAATAGCCATTTTGGATGGGAGTAAAGAGAGAATGTGGTTTCAGGGAAGCCAAAGCATGAGTGGAAGCAGAGATTGAGATGTATCTTAAGAATTAAAAAGTGGACAATTCTAATTTTGCAGAGAGGGCAGGTAAAATGAGGACTGAAAAATAACTATTGGATTTACATCCTCAGCTCCTGGGACCACAACTGGCACATAGTAGATGCTCAATAAATATAAGCCGAATTAATTAACTGAAGAATCTAGCCCAGGAATGACAAGTACAGTACATTTTTGGCTTTCAGGGTACCACTCCTCATCTTCCTTCCTCTGTGACAGACACTGATCGTGAATTACTGCTTTTTTTTGTTTAAATCTAGTCTCAGCTTGGAATCCTTCAGGCACTGTCAAGTAATTGGAATTGTCATGCAAATTTAAGCCTATTTGCCATTCCACGTATAGCCTGAAGAGTCAGGACAGGACTTTATATCAGAGTTATTTAACAATGTAACTTCACTGAGGCAGCTTCAGGAGAAGCCACTGACTATCTGCAAAGGGCACTACAGAGGGAATTCCTGCTTAGATGGAGATTGAACCAGGTGATCGCTAAGGCTCCTAGAAAACTCCATGGTTCAGACCGTGGTTCTCCCTAGCCCAAGCATACAGCTGCTCAAAGCACAAAGGAAAAGTCCAACCCAGCCTAGGTTAAAACGTGTGAACTAAATCATTCTTAAAACTTCTTCCTATGCATTTCTTTCCCCTATCTTTATTGGCCTCCTGAAATGCCTTATCTGCAAAGGCATGATTCTGTTCTAAATCTCTGTCTATGAACACAATTACCATTTCTGCTTCTTCCACAAGGCAAAAATGAGTCATGAGATGCAAGACATTAACTTAACTTATCCCCCCAGCCATAGGCAGACTGGCTTCATCCCCAAATGGTGCACTCCCCCACATTAAATAAAAGCAGACGGTTTTATTCTTCAGTCCAATGCACTTAGCATTACAGAGAGACATCTGCTGCAGACAAATCTTGGGTCTTTGGAGACTTACTAGTTTAAAATTTATTCCTCTCCACCACCTGGAGGCTCATGAGTCCATTTGTGGACTTTTGCACCTAACGCTGCCTTGCAAGCTAATGAGCAGTTGGTTCATAGACATGCAAGTTCTAGTTCTTCTATTAAAACTCCTACATCGGTGTTGCAGCAGAAAGGGCAGAGAATTAACCATCAGGTGCCTCTCAGTACCCTCTATCTCCTCTCACCTTTGTTAGTTGCTTCAACAAACATGTACCGTGGGCCAGATTCTATGCTGTTTTCTAGAATAGAATCTAGAGGTACAGCAAGGAATAAGATATAGTCTTTTTTCCCACCTAGGCCTCATGCACGGGCTTCAGAAGTTCTACGTATCCCTCTGAAATGATAGGCAAAACGCTGTGTGCATATGTGCATATGTGAATGTCTCCAGAGGGTATTTTTTATTTTCACTGGATTCTGAATCAAAAAAGGTTAGGGATCAATGGGAATCTAAAGGCTGCTATGACATCTCCCTTTCCTTCATCCCCAGTCACAAACAAACCAATCACCAAGGTTTGTCAGTTTTTCTCCTAGATCTATCCCCTTCTTTCCATGCCCCTCACCTTACTCCAAGTTGCCCTTATCTCAATGGTTAACTAAAATAGCCCCTCATAGTCTCCCGATGGTATCCTTGCCCTTCTCCAATCTGTTCTCCAAACAGAGGCCAGCACATATTTTCAGATCTCTAATCTGATCATTTCAATCCCTTGCTTAAAATCTTTTAGTGACTTCCCACTGGGCATCGATGCCAAGCAATAGTTTCACATGATCACTGGCAATCACAACAATACCACCCTCTACTATTCTCTTTGCTCTGTGAACTCCAGCCTCATCAAACTTCTTTCACACCTACACATTCTCCATTCACTCTCCTGCCACTGAGCTTGTGTGCATTCTGTAATCTCCACCCAAAAGACCTCTCCTCTCTCCTTTCTCTAAGTTGTATCATAAGTGCTAGAATTATGCAGCTTTATATGACCCATTGATTAATATCTGTCTCTCAGCAAACCCAGCTATTGGTCATTGTATCCCCAGTGCTTCACAGAATGCTGGGCACAGGGAAGGCAAGGGCTTGATTAATACCCAACGAATGAACAAATGAATGATCAAGTGGGTGAATAATTAAGCAGCCTGGTAGATTCTATAATAAAAGAAGGCGTTAAGTACTGCTGGGACACAAAAGAGGGGGACGTCTCCTCGTAAGTTGGGAGGCAGGAACTATGTCTCATTCATCTTCAGTGTCTAGTCCAGGCTTATCACGTAGTGTATGTTAGCAACATGCATTGATGGAGCGCATGAAATAGCAACTGACTCTGCCTGGGAGAGTGAGCGGGGGCTTCCAAGAGTCAGCAATTGACATCAGTCAAAAAGGGAAACTGCAAGTATGAGACCAAAGGGAGAAAGCAGTAGGCAAAGGGCATCTCCAGCAGAAGAATCAAGTACAAAGACACGAAGCCAAAAAAATGAGCCAAAGTTCTGTGAAAAGAAAGGAGGGTAAGTGAAGTAGACGCGGACATGTGCTCCCAATCCTCCCTGTGGGAGGGAAGGACTCCTTGCCCCAGCTGCTGGGTGTGCTGAGGACAGACACTTCCTGCTGTCAGCTCCTCAAAGGTGGCCTCTGCTGTGGAGAGCTGCCTGGCTCAAGGTCATCAGTTCCAGGAGCAGCCCGCTCCCCAGGATGGGCTGAGACAGGGTGTAAAGGCCAGCCATTTTGGACCAATGGAGGACAATTCTGGCAGATTTTTACCTCCAGCGCTCCCAGTGGGGCTGGCAGAGTTGACTACTGGCCCTACATCCTCACAGGTTAACTGCTCCCTCCACGTTCCCTCCCACCAGTGTTGATCTCCGCTGAGAACTAAACTCTGTATCAGGGTCTACCTGGATGAGGCTACCAGAGTGGGTTTGTACAGGAAACCAACTAGAAAGTGAATTTGGAGCTGGATGGTGAGGACCTCCAACACTGTGCCAAGAGATGTCAACTTTTCCCCCAGGCAGTGAGAAACCAGGGAGACCTTTCAGCAGAGGGTGCTGAGGTTAGAGACCTGAACTGGAAAGATCGCTCGAGCTGCTGTGTCATGACTACACTGGACAGAGGAGAAGACATCTGTCGGGAGGCCATCAGATCAGAAAGGTGAGGTCTGAGCTAGAGAAGTGGTAGGTCACGGTGAGGAAGGGTGGTGTTGAGAAATTTAGGAAAAAAAATCAATAGCCCCTCATGATATGTTGACTATGGGGCAGAATAAGGGATGAGTGAATAACGACACTGAGGGGGTATGTTTATTCCCAGGCGTGGTAGGGGAACACTGCTAACTTGGGTTAAAAATAGTTTCTATAGTTAACAATACTGTATTTAAAATTCTGCTAAGTGGATAGATCTTAGGTGTTCTTATCACAAAAAAATAATAATAATAAATAAAGAGGGCAGTAGGAAACACTTCGGGAGAATGGGTGTTTATTGCATAGATTGTGGTGATGGTTTCACGAGGGTATACTTACCTCCAGACTCATTCAATTGTATACATTAAGTATGTACAGCTTTTTCTATGTCAATTATACCTCAATAAAGTGGTTTTAAATATATTTATAGCAACGTGAAAGAGGAATTCTTTCTCCTAAGGGCTTTTTCAAGGCATTCCCAGGTGGTGGAGAATGAAAATGGTAACTGGAATGTTCCAAAGCATTAAAATATATAATAAACAAGCAAAGTTTTATAGGAAAAGAGTCATCATCAAAATTTTTGTCTGTTTGTTCGTTATGATCTTGGGGCTTTCTGCTTGAAATAATCAGACTTTAAAGTGCTAAAGAACATTCTCATGTCAAACAGATAAGTTTTCAAAGAAGAGAAGGAGCAAAGGTATGAATTTGCAAAAAGAAAAGTCAAATCAATGCCAAGCGAAGAAGAACTTGGCAGGAATATTATTCATTCAACAAATATTTATTGAGCATCTTCCACATGCCAAACATTATGCTAACGGCTGGGAATACAATGATGAGTAAAACCCCACAGATTCCATGTCAGGAAGCAATCACATAACTGGAGAAATTGAATACAAATAAATCATGTGTTGCTGGGTCCAGCATGGCCCAGCACATCAGTTTAGTTCAAATATCTTCCTATTAGGCACTTGCTGCTCTGTGTTATTTTTGAACTGGAATTACTTTTCATGTTTCTTTTCTCATTCATAGTGGTATAGTAGCAAGAGTAGACAGACACACCAATCCTGATCCAAATCCTTACTAATGGTGTGACCTCGAGCATAATACACATCTATTCAACAGGGACAATTCTGCCAATCTCCCAGGGTGCACTTGAAAATGCCCTAAGGTACCACGTACAATAGTTATTCCACTACAGTGATATAGCACGTAAACATTTATCTTATGTGAATTCAGCTATACCAAATGGGGGTGAGGAGGAGTAGAGGGAAATAATAATTTAAAGATATGACCTGGACTGATTACACTATTTATGGGGCCCAGAGAAAAATGAAATTGAGAGACCCCTTGTCCAAAAATTATTAAGATTTTCAAGATGGTAACAGCGGAGCATTGAACCAAGCATGGGGCCCGTCTGAGCATGAGGCCCTACGTGGCTGCACAGGATGCATACCCATGAAGCCGGCCCTGGATATGACTTTCCCATTCCTATTCTCTCAGTGGTTCTTGGCCCCCATGTACTTCTAAAATGGTGAACATGTTGTTCTATGATGGATATGATTCCAGTATAAAAATACATGTTTGTTTACCGATTTTTTGTTTACATTGGACACTAACGAGGAGCAATCTTTCTGTCTGCATAAAACTATATAAGCTGTCCCTTGATTTAAAAGATTTTTAAGGGTGGCTTTTATTCTAGTTTTCCCTTTACACATTAGCTTTCGAAAGCCTACAGAAGATGAGATTCTGTAGCTGTCATTTCTCCTGGGACTTCTAGAATAGGGGCCAACCTTGAGCCAGATACTGGACTGCCTGCTTTGTATACAGAACCTCATTCAACTCTCCGGCAACCCTGTAAGTTAAATATTACCTTATTTTCTAGAGGAGGAGGAAGCTGAGACTTGGAGCAGGGAAGTCACTTGCTCAAGTTACCCAGCAAACAAATGGCTTGAATCTGGGATTCAAATATGGATCTTTGGACCCCAAGGTCCACGCTCTTTCAATGATGTCTTAATAAATGTTTGCTCCTTCCAACTCTCTTCTTTTCTGCAAATCTTGCCCCAACCCTTTGAAATGAAGAATTATTTGGCTAATAGGAAATATACTTTTTTGCATCTTGATAGCAAAGAATGGTCCACCAGTTCAGTTCAGGCACATAAGGTGGGAGGCAGAGCCACAGGAAAGCCTGAGAATCTGACCTGTACTTCCAGACCTCTGATTGCCAGATGGTGAAAACTCAGGGTTGACGTCACTCATCTCCAGCCACCCAAACATGAGCCCATGTGGAGAGAATGTTATAATGGGGGAAAAATAATAAAGGTAATTTTAGAATGAATGATAGATGTAATTAATGTTATTGACAATGAAAAGTCTCAGTTGCTAAGAGACAAATGAGTCAGCAGTGAACTTGAGGTTGAAACTACATGCTATCTGTTGTGCAAATACGTACCAAAAAGAAATCAATTTGTTAATCAATGCATATAAAATTTTGAGTTGAAAACACCACATAAAAAGTAAGAGAAAAGCAACCTGTGTTATATATTTCCAGCACACACATGTGTGTACAAACTTATTCTTATGCATAAGTCTGGTGTTATCATTCCCCTGTAAGAGTTTTTTGTTGTCTTCTTCTAGCATTAAGGCCTTGCATAATCCAACCTCAGTTTTCTTCCCTGTCACTGCCCTCCCTAGTCCCTTCACTAAATATCCAAATCCTACTTGTCATTTCAGAAGCAGCTGACCTAGACATGAAGCCTGCCCTGGACTCCGAATCAGAAATGCAGGTCATAAAAGGGCATGACCTGTTTGCAGAACAGTGAGAAATTCAATGTGTTCTCCTATTTTAGTCCAGAATGCCCCTCTCCACCTCACCATCTGGCATGCATGTCATCTCCACATTGAGTTAATCACTCCCTTCTCTGAGGTGTCATCAGCACTTAGTTCATACATCTATTATAGGGCTCAACGTAGGACATTGCATTACTGATCTTTCCATCCTTCTCGTAAGCTCAGAAAATATTGGATGGATGACTGAATGGATACATGGCAGTATCTTCATCACTAAACCATGGGATTCGTGACAGTAGCATCCCTATATTGCTCATCTGTGCACCTCTCTCTGTGCTTGGCATATTGCTTTGAACGAAGTAGGTGCTCAATAAACATTAAACGGATGTATTTGCATCCATCAAGATTGCTATTAATGATCAAAAATTTGTCACTTTCTATGTGACATTTGGTGCCTCTTGAAAACAGAGGCAGACTGATTATTTGGTAACACAAAGATGTTACTAGACTGCAGGAGGAGTGTGAGGAAACATACGTTCTGGACTAACACAGATGCTGCTGTGTCGAATTATTTAAAAATTAAAAATTGCATAGGATATGTAACTGATAGAGCATCAGACATGAAAGGACAACACAACTCCTGTTGAAAAAGAATCATCTGGCCTATTTGGGTGAAGTAGAGTCATTAGTCTTGATCCTAGGAAATTAATGCTGATAATAATAATAGCTACCGGCTTTTAGTGATTTACCATGTGCCAGATGCTTGCTAAGCTCTTTAGGATATTATCACATTAAATCCTCTTGATAGCCCCATGAGGAAAGAATTATTATTATTATTCCCATTCCATATCCCCATTTGGAGATTAAGCTTCACAAAGAGATAATAATTTGCTCAAAGTTGCAGAGCTGGTAGGAGGCAGAGCTGGATTCGAATGTAGATCTGTTGCTCCCAAATCCCATGCTCTAAGCTAGTCTGCTCTGTTGGGTAACATAAGGAAATCAGTGATGCTTTCAGGTGAATCACAGAGGGAATCATCTATTAAACAGACTTCAGTCTCCTTGTTTTACAGATGATAAAACTGAGATTCAGAGAGATGAAGGAATGTAAGGTCTTAGAATCTCATGACTGAAATGGACTGTAAAATTCACCCAAACACCCTTATGTCCAACTGCTGATTTAACATCTGCTTTTTTGGTAATAGCTTTATTGAGATATGATTCACAAACCATACAATTCACCCATTTCAAGTTACAATTCAGGGACCGGCCCCATGGCATGAAGGTTAAGTTCGCATGCTCCGCTTCGGCAGCCCGGGGTCCGCAGGTTCGGATCCTGGGCACGGACCTACGTACTGTTTATCAAGCCATGCTGTGGCAGACACCCCACATATAAAGTAAGGGAAGGTGGACACAGATGTTAGCCCAGAGCCAATCTTCCTTGGAAAAAAGAGGAGGATTGGCAACAGATGTTAGCTCATGGCTAATCTTCCTCACCTAAATAAATAAATAAATATATAAATAAATAAAGTTTCAATTCAATGGTTTTTAGAATATTTACAGAGTTGTGTGTCAATAATCACAATCAAATTTTGGAACATTTTCATCACCCCAAAAAGAAACCCTGTACCCATTAGCAGCAAGTCCACATCCCAACCCCTATCCCCAGTCCTAGGCAACCACCAACTTTTCTCTATGAATTTGCCTATTCAGAACATTTAATATAAATGGAGTCATACAATATGTGGTCTTATGTGACTGGCTTCTTTCACTCAGCATAACTTCTGCTTATGAACATCTTGAAGTCACCTCAAACTCACATGTGGCAGCAAATTAGTGGCAAAACCAAGGAATGGTGGGGGGAGCACATTTCCTCATTCAATCATCATTAGCCCCATCCCATAAGCTACTCCAAAATAAACATAAACTGTAAGTTAGAACAGTATACTTGATATTTGTTATGAATTGAATTGTGCTCCTCCCCCCAAAATTCATGTGTTGGAGTCCTAAACCTCAGTACCTCAGAAAGTGAGTTTATTTGGAGATAAGGTCTTTACAGAGGTAATAAAATTAAAATGAGGTCATTAGAACGAGCTCTAGGGCTAGCTCCCGTGGCCTAGTGGTTAAGTTCAGCTCGCTCTGCTTCAGAGGCCCAGGCTGAGTTCCCAGGTGTGGACCTACACCACTTGTCTGTCAGTGGCCATGCTGCAGCAATGGCTCACATACAAAAAGAGGAAGATTGGTAGTGAATGTTAGCTCAGGGCGAATCTTCCTCAACAGATTGGCAATGAATGTTAGCTCAGAGCGAATCTTCCTCATCAGAAAAAAAGAAGAATGGGCTCTAATCCAATATAACTGGTGTCCTCATCAGAAGGGGAAATTTGAAAACGGACATACACATAGGGAGAATGACTTGTGAAGACTAGAGTTTTGATACCACAAACCAAGAAACTACCAGAAACTAGGAGAAGGGCCTGGAAAAGATTTTCCCTAAGAACTCTCAGAATAAACCAACCCTGCCAATACCTTGATTTCGGACTTCTAGCCTCCAAAACTGTGAGAGAACAAATGTCTGTGTTTAAACCACTCAGTCTGCGGTACTTTGTTACAGCAGCCCCAGGAAACAAATCCAGTATTTAAACACAGCTTCTACACAAGTTTCCTAGTCGTCCTCTCCCTGGCAAGTGCATTGCCACCCTTAGACTCCTCCCCAGACAAAATCTGAAAATCAGAATGTCTGTAAAATCAAATTTGTGAGATTTTTGCCCAATCCTGACCTTCTTCCAGAGTGTGCTATTTTAGGCAATGACACCACTATCCAAAAAAATGTGCAAGCAAGAATTCTAGAAGTCATCATTGACTCCTCTTCTCCTTTACACCCCCCAATCACACATACACACACATACACATATACAGTTGCACACAGAGATCCAGGCTAAAAGTTTCACAAGAGAATTCTAACAAGCCTTTGAAGACAATTCCAATACTGTTTAAGATAGTCTAGATCATTAAAATTTAAACTTAAATTTTAAACTATAAATTCCTCCATGAAGTCAGCAAATTATTATCAGAACCTGAAAAAAAAAATAAAAGAAAATTATAGCATCTCAGTAAAGAATATCCATACAAACCCTAATTAAGATATTAGGCTGCTTAATCCATGGCTGTTTAAAAGAATAATATATGACGACCAAGTGCAAACTAGTTCCGGAATGCGAGTCCACTTCCTCTTGATCTGCTGGCCCAGAATGTTATCATGCAAGAAAATTAGAACAGGCCAACATGATTTGCCTGTTATAACCCTGCATTGCATGTTACTCAACAGTCTAATCGACTCTCAATATTTGTAAATATTTTTTCACATTTTTTTTAGGAATCTTTATAAGTTTTTTGGCTCTGGACACCATGTTTTTCCTTTTTTAAATACACAAATGGGGGCCGGCCTGGTGGCGTAGCGGTTGAGTGCACGCGCTCAGCTGCTGGCGGCCCGGGTTCAGATCCCGGGAGTGCACCGCTTGTCAAGCCATGCTGTGGTGGCATTCCACATAAAGTGGAGGAAGATGGGCACGGATGTTAGCTCAGGGCCAGTTTTCCTCTGCGAAAAGAGGAGGATTGGTATGAATGTTAGCTCAGAGCTGATCTTCCTTACAAAAAAAAAAAAAAAAGTACACAAATGGTTTCAGCAAACCTTAATCTATTGAAATGTCTGTCTACACAGAGCCTCTTGCCAATATAGATGCAGAAAAAAACCTTCACTGCCAACAGTTAATGGAGATGTCCAGTTACATAAGAGTCAAAAACAACCTTTCCTACATATAAATTTGAATTTTAAAGTCAAAATCCACTTACTGGAAAAAAAATTCCTGCAAAAATTCCTTTAGATCTGAAATTCAACTCAACTCAATGTCACTGCTATGATTATCTATCACTGTAACAAAACATCCCTCAAATAAAAGAACAATTTATTATTATCTTTCTTGGTCCTGTGGGTTGCCTGGGATCTGCTGGTTGGTTCACCCATTGGGTTTCTCATATGGTTACAGTCTGTTGACAGTTGACCTATACTGATCTAAAGTCTTGCTTGTATGATCTCACTCATTAAGTAGTAGATAATAACAACAACAAACAAACAGATAGAGACAGAGACTGGATTGCTGGTTAGCAGAGGGGAAGGGGGGAGGGAGGAGGGCGAAAGGGATAATTAGGCACATGTGTGTGGTGATGGATTATAATTAGTATTTGGGTGGTGAACATGAGAACATGATGTAGTCCATGCAGAAATAGAAGTACAATGATGTACACCTGAAATTTATACAATGTTGTAAACCAATGTTACCGCAATAAACAAAAAATTTTCAAAAATTTAAAAAAATAAAGCCTTGCCTGGGTTACAGGTCCAAGATGGCTCATTTTCACATGGCTAGCAATTGATGCAGGCTATTGGCAGGGAGATCAGTGGGGATTGTTGACCAGGACGTTCTTCGCAACTCAGATAGTCCTTGCTGTCAGAGAAGTAAGCCCAGGGACTTTAACAGGCACAGCAGCCAAAAACTGGCCAGAGCAGCCCACTGTCAGCTCCATTATATCCTCTACAGCATAAAGACACGTCACTGGAAGCCCTTTAAACCATAGAAGAATCCTATGACATTTAGAAGTTTGGTCCTCAGTCCTGTGTGGAGACCTCTGGAATACCACTCCTGACATCCTTGGAGGACCTTTGAGCACTTGGCTTTGAGTTGGACAAGCCTGGGTTCCCAGCTGAGTAGGTTTGGCAACTTTCTAAACCTCCTCTTTAAAATGGAGACAGCATTATCCAACTTGCAAAGCTGTGGTGAGATTAAAAAAGGAGAATATGTGTGGTGTACTTTGTACACTGCCTGGTATATGGTGGAGGGTTAGTGAATGATAATTACTATCATTACCCTTAATATCATCATTGTTTTGCTGAGAAAAGAAAGGCTATGTCCGGAAAAAAAAAATGATTTTCATACTTTGAACACGTGTACCCTAAGATGCCGTATTATGCCTCTCTTTTATTTTACCATGGGTTCCATTTTCATATAAAAAGTCAAATGAGACTATTTGATTTACATTCTCTCATTTTGTTTCCTGTCTGGACATATTTTCATTCTATGTATGGTTAAAAAAAAAAAGTATTAGAATGTGTATATGTGTGTGTGTGTGTAAGCACAAGGATAGGATTGAAAGAATATATACCAAAATATTAAGTAGGATCATCTTTGGGTGGTAAAATTTGTCATACCTTTATAATTTCTCTCACATTCCAAAGTATTTATAATAATCATTACTCTTAAACTCAAAAGAAAAAAAGAGTACGATGTCTTTCTATGTATGTCAGACATCTTGCCCAGATTATAAAATATAAAACACATAAAAAAAACTATTTTTCCTGCTGCACTGCTGAGCCTATAAACACTGGGAAATAGCATTTTTGTGGTTGCAATGGCCATTCACTTATTTACCCTCTTTTCTTCGTTTACAGTCAACAAGCAGACTTGGAAACCTGCGATGTCCTGGCCACTCTGACAGTCTCTGGAGATACCTAGATGAAAGGAGACCCTTATCCCTCTTAAAAAAATCCGACTCATTCTTGAAGCTTCCCCTGCCTGTCAACTTCCCGGTGCAGCCTTCCCCTCCAGTCCCCCTCCAGACCTCCCCCTCTTTCTTGCCCCCACAGTATAACTACACCACTGCCACAGCTCTCACTACAGCCAGAGTTGTGTCAGAGGAACCCGGGCATGTGTTCTTGCCCTGTGGACCGTGTGCTCCTTGGAGGCAGCAATTGGCCCCTCTCTGTGTCTCTTTTCCCTCTGATTCATCCTCTAGCACTAGTGGGTGCTAAATTGTTGTCTGTTGAATTGAATGTTGCCCAAATCCCTCATTTTATAGTTAAAGTAACTCAAACCAAGGCAGGGCTGTGACTTGCCTGGAGTCACACAGCAGAGCCAGAGCTAGAGTCTCTGCTCCTTCCTCGCCAACAAGTACTACTGTGTTCCACCAGCCAATGCTGTGGCCAGCTGGGACAGGCAGAACATGTGGACAGTGGGACATGAGGAACCACGTAGACATATCTGCCCATGGGATTACAGAAGAGTTCTCCAAGGAGCCTGTTCCACAATTGCCTTTCCCACCAGAAGCCCTACCCGATGGTGCAATCCCACGGGAGAGGGCCTGGCCCACTTGGGTGAGGTAGTTTTACATCTGGAAATCACAATGGTACTAATACAGCTTGGGAGTGGTGGAGCAGAAAAGTGCTGGGCTCTGGGTTAAGCAGGCCTGTGTTTGAATTGTATTTCTTCTGCCTACCAGCTGTTCGATCTTGGGTAAATTACTTCTCTTTTCTGAGTCTCAGTTTTCTCATCTGTTAAATAGGAGTTATAGCATCTACCTAGAAGGCACAAAGTAGGTGACCAGTAATACAAAGCAGGTGACCAGTAAAGGAGAGCTGTTGGGTATTATTAGTGTTTTTGACAATGACCCAGTGCCCTGGTTGCCCACAAATTCAAGTTCCCTGTCACACCAAATACCTACCCACAATTGCATCTCTCATCATCTGCCTTGTGGATGAGGCTCTGGGGCCTGAACTCCACGCTGCCTGATAGGATAAGACCTTTTCCTGGAGCCCTTGAGGAACCACCTTTGGAGAGGCTCTCCAATTTAGGTGTTCCTGGCTACTGGGGGCTCACACACTCTTTCTGCCTCTTCCCTAGAATCCAGGTCTACTACATATTTGCTTGAATGAGACATTCAAATAAGACGGTATTTCAAAAGACAGCATACTAAACAGAGTCCCCATTCTTACTTGCTCTAGGTACCCAGAGAAGAGGACCATTAGTAGGATGTAGAAGTGTTTAGTATACCTGAAAGAGATGACATTTGGAGTACACTTAAAGGAGGGGTACAACTAGGATCAAGGAGTTGGTCAATTCACACGTGTCACCCTAGATGACATGAATGGGATTCAGCATAGATACTGCAGAAAAACAGCATAGTGTTGTGTGAAGAATGGGTGTGAGGATAGATGGATGCTGTTAAATTGCAATGATGGGCCTAGTTCTCCCCCCACCCAAACCTACTCTCTTTGCCATGTAACTTTGCAGTGCTATCTCACTCTGAGGTAGCCTGGACACACTCATGCGATGATGACAGAGGCACAAGAGAGCAAAGCCCAGAATGCAAGTCTGTTTCAAGACACTACTTGTGTCAGGTCTGCTAACCACCCATTGACCAAAGCAAGTCACATGGTTAAGTACACTCTTAAAGGGCCAGGCAGGAAAGTGGCATGATTCAAATAGCCTCTAAGGGCCAGCAGACTTGTATGCCATGGACCAAAGAAGAAGGAGATGAAATCTGGGGCAGCCCTTGTGGCCCACCAGCTCCTGTATTCCTGGCCCAGCCAACTTCTACCATGTCTGCACAATAGAAATTAAGGAAAGGTCATGGGGGAGGATGGCTGTGACCCAGTTGGGACTCCCAGTTCTTCTCTCTCACTCATTGTGACTTGAACAGACCACTGCATCTTGCTTGCCCCTCTTCATTTTTCCTCCAGTGGGGAGGGTTGGAGATGCAAATCCTCACTGCAACTCTTCCCATGTATTATTTTCTTTTATTTTGTTCAAGAAGAGTTTACTGAACACAGGACACTCAACAAAGACTTTCAGTGGCTCTCCATGGCCTGCCAATAAATTCTCAACTCCTTAGCTAGATACTCAAAGGCTTCTATGATCTGAGTACTTTCTAACCCTTAAGCTGTCTACATTCTGCTTTGTATTTGGGCTATTTCTGCAGAAATATTATCTTGACTATTTAATTGTCGGCTTCCTCAGGCTAGGGATTGGGAGTTATCCAGCATTTTTCAGAGATCCTGGCTCACAGCTGGCACTTAATATGTTTTTGACTCAGTGTTGAGATAAAGGACGAAACAACTCCAAGACATGACTAATGTAATCATCTCTCTAGTGGAAAGAGCGCTGGATGTGGAGTCAGAGACCTAGTTCTAGGTATTGACTCTGCTTCTTGATGCTGGGTGACCTTGGGACAATTGTTTATTCTCCCCAAGTATCAATATTCTTACCTGGTAGATGGAAGTGATAATATCAACTTCTGGTTACTGTGGGGAAAAATGAAATTGCAAATAGAAAGGAAAAAGATGCAGTAAAACCTAGAAAGAAATGTTCACTAGCATTATTATTCAAAATATAGCCTTTGAAGAACCCAAGGCTGTCACTACTAGACCTATGACAATGCAAGTTTAACAGAGTTTTCTCCCTATTAGAGTCAGTTAAGAATTTGTTCTTTTGCAAAACTAAATTAAAGTCACATTTTATTTGAACAAACTGTAGATCTTAAAGCTAGAGGTAACATCATTGAATTGAAGACTTTACATGAGACAAATGAATGGTTTTGGTAGAAGTAAAATGTAAGAAGTAATAAAGTAATATTATACCCATTTTATAGCAGGACACTGTGAACCATGGAGACCAAGTGATTTGCACAAGCTAACAAGTTGTGAATCAAGTATTATACAAAATATCTCAGGAGGGGAACAAATGTACCTATATAACATACGCACACAGAGCTGTGCTTAGTTACTCAGAGCATGGGAACACTTGCTGTGACTGCTCCAGGCTGTCAAAATATGGATCTCTCATAGAATAGTGTTGAAGTGAAGGGAGCTTTCACTATGGGCAAAACCAGCCAAAAATTTCCCATGTGAAAACTTATCAGTAACCAACACTATTTGGCACCATTGCAGAAATGAAGATATTTGTCTTTTTCTATCACGAAATCAAGTTCACCAGAGGTCCAAACCTGTCCCTCCACGGAAGACCGGAGCTCAGGTGGCTCTACAATGGAGAGAACCTCTGTCTCA
The DNA here is from genome assembly GCF_057802395.1 of Ceratotherium simum simum. NCBI lineage: Eukaryota > Metazoa > Chordata > Mammalia > Perissodactyla > Rhinocerotidae > Ceratotherium > Ceratotherium simum. The sequence goes on from NC_141907.1 coordinate 11,597,731, forward strand.
CCAAATGAACCTTTTATTGCTCTGGGGAGAGATTGCAGGGCTGAGAAAGGAGGAGGAGGGTCATGAGTACAGTGGGAAGCTCCACCTTCCACCCTAGGTCGCTTTCCTATTCAGGTTTTGCAGGTATCTTGTTGGAAGCTGCTCCATTTCTTCATGAAGCTTCCTCTTAAATGCCCCTGAAATCCCTGCCAGCCAAAGAGGGGGTGGTCCTAAATAGTCTAGTCATAGTGCTTAATGGACATTCATTTAAAAACTTAAACTAGAACTACACTCCCAGCCACTGTGGCCTTGCAGCTTTGGGTTGCAGCCAGCCTTGCCAGGAAGCAAAAGAGGTGGCTACCTTCGTGGGATAAGTGGGAGACTTGAGCAGGAAGTTCCCTAGGTTAGGAAACATTGCCCTTTGACTTAAGTCTGCCTGAAACTCTTTCATTCAATATTTACAACTTCAGTTAGGCTTCCTTGGAGAATCCCACAAAAGAATATCCTTGAGAGAAGATTCCCATGGGACACTGTTAATTAAGGCATCCTTAGATGTCATCTGACCAACCACCTCACTTTACAGATAGGAATTCAGAGAGGCCGAGAATGGTCAAGGAACTTGCCCAAGGTCACCCAGCAAGTTAGCAGCAGAGTAACAGAAAAAGCAAGTTCTTACCACCCTTAGTCCAGCCCACTTTCCACTGGGCCCTACTCAACTCTTCAGCTGCTTAGTGACATCCCAGCAAGGATTGTTGGGTCTCATAAGACACCTTCTTAGACTTGACACCAGAGGGAAACAAGTGAGTAGGAAGTGATTTCCACTCCGAATGTTTTCTCAGTCCAGACAGAGAGACACAGTCATAAAACAAAGACAAAAGTAATCCAATGGAACAAGGGCTTCCATGGAGGCATGCACAGGTGCTAGGGGAGAACAGAAGACAGGACACTCCCTCTGGAGACAAGGTTGGAGAGGCCTCTCAGAAAAGAGGACAACTGAGTTGACTGTCAGAGAAAGAAAGAGATGTGACAAGAAAATGAAGGAATATGTGCAACATTCAAAGTCATGTTCCAAGAACCCTGAGAAGGATCTAGACCCTATATAGGCTGTCTCTGGAGGACAGAATGGTGAGAGATGCCAGAAAATGGGCCAGAACCAGATCCTAGATGACCTTGTACATCATGATAAATAAAGGACAGGCATTTCACCTAGTAGGCAGTGGGAAGTTTATACTAGTTTAAACTAGTTATACTAGTTTGCTAGGGCTGCTGTAACAATGTACCACAAACTGGGTGGTTTAAACAGAAATTTATCCTCTCACAGTTCTAGAGGCTGGAAGTCCAAGACCCAGGTATCTGTAGGGTTGTTACCTTCTGAGGGCCATGAGGAAGAACTTGTGCCATGCCTCTCTCCAAGCTTCTGGTGGTTCTATGGCAATCCAAGTGGAGATATTGAGCATGCATTTGGAAGAAAGAATGCGATTTTCTTGCCATAGCTATTTCGAAGGACCTACTAAGTGTATGGCAGTCTGCTGGAATTTGAGATACAAATGTGAATTACAGCAGACATTCTTGGTGGCATAAGTAACTCCCCAAGCCTGTTTCCTTCTTCATTAATTTGTTCATGTTCATCTTCCCATGTGCTCAAGGAAAATGGCTCCAGGCTAGGCCTAAGAAATAAATATTGATCAGTCCAAGCCACTAGAGGCAATTCTATTCCTTTTGACAGGGATTGATTTAGGCATGGCCATGTGATGCAACCCTGGCCAATGAGGCACAAAAGGGAAGTCCACTGGAGAATTTTCTAAAAGGATTTCCTCCCTGATAAAAAGAAATAGGTGAGAAGAAACTTGTTTTCTTCTTGACATGGTTTTGTGAGAACATGAGGGCTGGCATTGCAGCAGCCATCTTGATATCATGAGGGGACATGTTTTGGATGAATGCCAACAGACTGTGGTTGGTAAAGAGGGGTGATGGGAACATCTGTGTCCCTGTTGACCTTGCACCTTTGGATGAATTAACTTGGAACTTCCTACCTTCCAACTCCTCTTTATGTTAGACAATAAAACTTTATCAAATTTTAAATTACTTTCATTTGGATACTGTATTACTTTATGGCTAAGAGTATATTAATTAATACACGATTATGAAACTCTGTCTTCTTAAAGGGGAATGTAACATGTACATACAGGAAAAGAGAATGCAAGGATAAAATGTGACATTGTAGCAGAAGTAAAGAGGATGAGCTGAGCATTCTGAGGAGACAGAAGATCAAACATCTCATTCTAGTAGTGGAAATCCAGATTTTATTATATAATAATATTTAACAATATAACTGATATTTATTCATTAAGATTTTATATGCAACATTATCTCATGCATTCCTCACAGCTATCCCACAGAGAAGGTGCTACTATTGTCCCTAGTATACAGATGAAGAAACTAAGGCTTATGGAGGTAAAGTCATAAAGCAGCCAGTGCAGAGCTGGGACTCCATTCCGTATCTCTTTAACTCCAAGGACACTTAAGCTCTATGCTGTAGACAGATTCCTATCTTCTTTTCCCAAATGAACTAAGAACTAGTGGAGGTTAAGAAATGGGTCTCACATTACCCTATATTATTTTCAGCACTAGCACGGTGTTCTTCTCATGCTGTGGATGAATGAAGAAGAAAGAAAATTAAAGGAGAAGGAAGAGAGGAAGAAACAAAGGATGGAAGTGAGGTAAGAAGGCATAGAAAGAGAGAGAGGGAGGAAGGAGGAAGGGAGGAAAGGTGGAAAAGAAGAAGGAAGATAGGGAAAGAGGAAGGAAGGAAGAGAAAAATGAGGAAAAGAGTGGAGAAATGATAAGAGATAAAAGGAGAGAAGAGAAAGGAAGAGGAAACAGAAGCAAAGAAGAGAGAAAAATAAAAACTAGCCCAGAGACTCATTAACCTTGAACCTGATGAAATCTCAAGTCAGCATCTGATGTAGCTCTCAGATTTCAAAGGGGTCAAGTATTACCAGGCCTATTTTAAAATTTCATGTCTGGAATTACCACCCAAGAAGATTTCCATTCTATCTTTTTCTTTAGCCATTCTCTTAACCTATCCTTCCTGCTCTTTCCCTCCTCTGTTGCGTTTTTTCCAGTTAATAAAGATTCTTTTTTGACAGGGCTTTCAAGAGTTCTCTTTTTTCACTTTCCCTCACTTCTTTCCCCTTTGCCTCCACTCTCTCCTCCTTTCTTCCCTTCCCTCTCTCATTCTTCCCTATTCCATTTTCTTCTGCACTGCTGCTGTTCTCACAGTTTAGGATATTAAATACCCCTTAATAACAAAGAGAATTCAGGGAGGAGAGTTTAAAACCCACAAAGTGTGATTTATGCATTTGGTTGAAATATTGACTACAAAGAGGTGGTTGGGTAAGATTGAGTCAAGTTTCAGTCACCCTTTCCTAATGAGGAGGCCACAAGTTTGGGTTAGAAAATGCATGGAACTCATGCTACCCCTCTGTCCCTTGCCTGGTGCAGACATTACTAATCAATCATGCTACTCACGTCCATTTGACACTAGAACCAGCCTTGAGATCCTTCTCTTCACAACCCTTTGAGTAGCCACTAATAGTAGCTAATATGGCATATGGGATGAAATCTATTTGCCATTCTGGACCCAAAGTCTGGAGTAGGCTCAAGCTGCAGGTGGTAAGCATTGATATGAGTGTCAACAATTGGGTTGAGGTGATAAAGGTATTGTCTATGTGATTATCCACTCATTTACCCATTCCACAAATTTTTGTTAAATATTCTTTCTATGTGCTGGGCACTGTCATGCATAAGACACAATCTTTCTAGGAACACATGGGCTAGTTGTCGAGGTATGGAAGTTAACAAATAATCACAATCCTGAATTGTAGATGCTTTGCTAGAGTTAACCTATGGTGGCTGTGGAAGCACCCAGTGGGTGCCACAAATCCAACCTTAGTGGAGTTAGGCATGAAGGATACCCTCTAGAGTTGGGCAACACGGCGACCCTGACTTGTGGTCCTGCACTGGTCCATGTTATAGATATGGACTGAGTGCTTTCCCACTTCTCTCTGCTCCTGGTAGTGGGATGCTACCACCCTAGGGTTTCTTTCTGTCCATTTTGTTCATATTTCACTGTCGTGAGCTCCATTGCTTTCTGTTGCACCTGTTAGTCATTCGATAATTCATTCATTCAGTTGATCCTTCTGAAATACTTATTGAGTTTCTGTTAGGTGTTGGATACTCTCCTGGACACTGGGCTTTCCTTACTGAACATGACAAGGTCTCTGCTCTCCTGGCACTTACATTTTATTAAGGGGAGACAAATGATAAACAAATAAATCAACAAGAAAAGTATCAGGTAGTGATGAGTGCTGAGGTGTAAGTAAAACAGAGCGATGTGATAGAAAGTGACTCCGGCCTGCAAAGTTGAGAGATCAGAAAAGTCCCCTCTGAAGAGATGACATTTTGGGAGAGGCCTGAGTGATGAAAATGAGCCAGGCATGCAAAATCCTGGGAGAAGAGCGTTCCAAGCCACAGAAACAATAAGTACAAGAGCCATGAGTTCTTTCCTTGCAGTTTCTACACCCAGTCTTAAGGTCATACTGTCTCTTTGGCCACCTGCCCACAAGGACAGACCTCAGGCTACCCAGTGACTTTAAGAACAGTGCCATGGTCACCTAGGATATTAGTCAGGGTTCTCCAGAGAAATAGAACCAATAGAATTTATAGATATAAATATAGGAAGTAAATATATATATATGTATTATATATATATAGGAAGAGATTTATTATGAGGAATTGGAGCACGTGATTATGGAGGCTGAGAAGTCCCAAGATCTATACAGTCTGCAAGCTGGAGACCTAGGCAGGCTGGCAGTGTAATTCCAGTTCAAGTCCAAAAGCCTGAGAACCAGGGGAGTCAACAGTATAAATCCCAGTCCAAGGGCAGGGGAAGACTGATGTCTCAGCTCAAGTAGGCAAGCAGGAAGCAAAAAGGGGCAATTCCTTCTTCCTTTACCTTTTTGTTCTATTCATGCCCTCAATGGATTGGATAATGCCCACCTACAGTGGGGAGGGCCATCTGCTTTACTGAGTCCACCAATTTAAATGCTAATGTCATCCAGAAAGCCCTCACAGACACACCCAAAAATAATGTTTATCCTAGTCACCACTTGGCCCAGTCAAGTTGACATATAAAATTAGCCATCACACTTGGCTTCTTTGTAATACATTCTCCACCACATGACATTTTTAGTCATATTACTATAACTAATATAGCAATACTGGCCTGGATGCATTAGCTATGAGACCCTACCTTTTCAAGACTCTTGCTCTTAGTCTCAGCTGTTCCCCTAACTATTCAATAGGTGAGGAATTTTATCTTTCCCTGGGGTTTTGGTTTAGGAAAAAGAAGCTAGTATCCTGGCAGTTTTCCTGTAGGAAGATAAACCCACCAATATAACAAGCCCTTGTCTTCCTCATTGCTCCACTTCCAAGTTCCTCTTGAGCACTGAATGTTAGCCAAGAGTCAGAGTCATGCTTTACTGAAGAACCACTAATCATCTCAGGCCCTGCTGTGGAGATAAGGATAGGAGAATCTGTCAGCATTTTTAACTCGTTACCTCCATTTGCCCGCTCTGTCAGGAATTCTATTCTCTCTGTGGTTCATGATACCCTGTCTCAAGCTATGGACAGCAGAGTGTGTTTTAGACCTGAGTTTTCCAACATGTGTTATCTCATTGTGTTCCACAAGGCATCAACAAGTGTTCTATACCAAAAATAAGGAAAGTAGAAATGAGGGCCTCTATTGTTCTATACACTTGGAAAACTTTACAGGTTTCTTTACTTCCATACTGGTTTACCTCTAGACATACCAGAGCCTCTAATAATATACTAATGTGTTACCACACGTGAAATACTGTGAATGGTATCTGGCACACGGTAACTGCTCATTAAATGTTAGCTATTTTATCAGTCAGGATAGGCTTCTGTAACAAACAACCACAAAATCTCAGTGGCTTAGAACAACAAAAAGTTACTTTTTGTTCCTCCTACATGTCCATCACATGTTGGTGTTGGAGTGGGGGGGGTCATTTTCATTTAGGGAATACCACCAGTCATAGAGGCAGGGAGAAAATCAAACTGAAGAGGTGAGCACTAGCAATTGCACATGTCACTTCTACTCACTTTTCATTGGCCCGAGCAAGTCATGTGTCCATACCTAACTTCAACAGCAGGGGAAATTCATTTTCAGTATGCCCAGAAGTGGTGGAGGGCGGGGCATTGGTGAATGGTAGTGAGGCTTGTGTCAGCAATCATCTATATATCTATTTTTTATCATTATCATTATTTTTCTTATTATCACTATCAATATGTCTCTCCAAGAATCAAGTTCCATGTTTTCAAAATTACTCAAGGAAAGAACCATTTTCTCTTAGAACGCTGATTAATAAGGAACACAGCTTGGATAACGCTCTTCTCTGCAATTGCTCAGAATGGCTCCCACACTACTCCACCCCTCCAACACTTTACTTAAACTTGTCTCACCTACTTGGTCCTGAATTCTTTGCTATGTGCCCTGACTTGAGACCTTTGATTTGGAAGCCATTTCACCTCTCCTTTTTGCACTTTGGGTCATTGCCCACCAGTCAGTTTTCAACCTTGCTTTTCTTCCCCCTCAGCGCTCATCATGCTCTCTGGTCCCACTCCCATCTCCTCTCAGCAGCTCCCATCCCATCCCACCCCACATACACATCCCCACCTTGGCAAGTCTCGTCTCCAACTTTAACCAAAGAAAAAAGAGAGAAATTTGGACAATCAGCCAGTAGCAAAGTTTTTGTTTCTATGTTTACCAATTGAGGATCACACAAACAAAATTCAATGTATCTTCAAAAAAATGCAGCTTCCACCAATTCCATGGAATAATAATTGGGTCTCCATGGGGTGGGGAAGAGAATTTGTATCCCTCATCTCCCCCTTTGTAGTTGGATATTTTGGGTGAAAAGTTGAAGGAAATGACTATAACGGCATGATGCTGGCCCACTTTAAACTTCTATTATGAAACCGAGTTGCATAAGCTGTAAGAGAAAATAAGTTATATTCTCAGGAACAAATTCTAGTGAATCAGCTCATTTTAGCCTCACATCTTCATCTGTCTCTGAAGTGGCTTATTTAAATTTTAATAGAAAGCGTTCGATGTGGGGCTTAAATGGAGGGAATGAAAATAACTCTGTTTATCCCCAAGATAAAATTGTGTTGGGAGCAAAAAAGAGAAAAATACAATGCTAATTTCTTGAAAACAAACCTCCTATGTCCCACTTCATAGGGACTGGACAAAGCAATAGAAAGTCTATTGTACTGAACAAAAGCAACAATGGTACATTTAGAGACTCACTGTCCCTTTTTACTTGGCTTTTTTTAAAAAAATCATTCAAAGAAGAAAAATGCCCTTGGGGGAAAATGAGAAAAGCTTGCAAAACAAAGTTTTGCCACCCTCATGGGGTAGTTGCAGAGGAAAAGGAATAAGAGACAGCATGGGGTAGTGGGAAGGTCTTTCATGGGCTTGGAAGTAAAAGATCTTGGTTCAAATACTGCCTTTGCCACTTCCCAGCTGTGTGACATTGGATAAGTAAATTAACAGTGCCAGAGTGTAGATTATTATCTCTAACAAGGAGAATAATAACAGCTACTTCTCGGTGCTGTGATGCAAAGGAGGTGAAATGACGTAAGCAATTATTTGCCTAGCCCTTCCTCCTCCAGGCTACCATATCTCAATGACCTTCACGTGCTCCAGACCGGGAATTGGCAAACTACAGCCCAAAGGCTAAACCTGTCTTGCCTCCTGTGTGTAAATAAGGTTTCCGTGGCACAGAGCCACGCCCATCTGTTTCCTGTTGTCTATGGCTGCTTTTGCAGGACAGCAGCGGGATGAGTAGTTGGGGGAGACCATACTGTCCACAAAGCCTACAATATTTATTTATCTGGCCTTTTGCTCAAAAAGGTTGCCAACTCTTGCTCCAGAAGTTGTGAAATTTGAGAGTCATCTCAGGCAAACCTGTCTTCTTCAGTTCTCACGTCCAATCAGTCACCATCTCCTATGGATTCTATCTCCAAAATATCTCTCGAATCTTTGCACCTCTCCTCCTCCACAGCCACCACCCCATCCAAGCCACCATCATGACTACATTAGTCCCCTAAGAGGGCTCCCAGAAGCCACTCTTGCTTTCCTTTTCTGCCTACCCCATCATACACACACACACATAAACACAAACACTCACACACACATACACATTATTTTATTCTTCAAATAGCAGCCTGAGTGAGCTTTTTAAATTCAATTCATGCCAGTTCTCTGCTTAGAACCACTCAGAGGATTCCCATTGCTCTTAGGATAAAAATCAAAATCCTGACAGAGGCCCTGTAGAATCAGAAACCCACCTCCTCCTCACCTTTGACTTGAGGGACACTCCTCTAAGGCTGCCCTTGGGTCAAACCAGTCTTCTTTCTGCTTGTCTGTTGAAAAGAGGCCTGCTCCTTCTTGCCTCAAGGCCTACACACAAGGATGATTCCCAGCCTAGGAACAGACTTCCTCTCACGTCCTCCATCTTCTTCACCTGGATAACTCCTACTCATCCTACAGGCCACAGCATAACTGTCCTTGCTCAGGTACAACTGTCCTGACATTCAGACCCATCCCCACCCCAGACCGTGTCAGAATCCCCTGATTTACAGTTAATTTTGTGCCTACTGATGCTTGTTTAATACTTCTTCCAAGAATGTAAGCTCTTGAGGACAGGGTAAAACCAGGCCCATGGTCACCACTGTATCTCCAACACAAGGCCCATCCCTTTACATATAGCAATGTGGTGTCATGGTTAAGAGTGGACATCACTGCCAGACTGCCTGATCTGAAATCCCTCTACTGCTCACCAACTGGGTGACCAAACCATTTACCCTCTTTATGTCTTAGTCTCTGCATATGTAAAATGGGAATGATGGAGTTTAGTATAACAGTATATCATAGGATTATAAGGATGGGGTTATTTAATACATGGAAAATACCTAGAACAGTGTTGGATACATGTTAAACACTACATGAGTATTTGCTATTCTGACTAGAGGAGGCTCTCAATAAAAATGGAATGGAGAAATTATTAATTTTTCCAAAGGAGCATGTTTTTGGAGTTTGCTTTTTAATCTGAAGTTCATATCCATGCTCTAATAACACTAGATACTTGACTTCCTGAAATGCCATCTGTATTGTGCCCCCATCTGCTTCTGCACATACTGTACTCTCATCTTCCCCAGTCTCTCTAGTGAATTCTATTCATTGATTCCAATTCTTTGCAAATGCTACCTTCACCCTGAAGCCAATTGTTCCTCCTGCTCCCAGAACAACCATGAGAAATTAGCTTCCTTTTCCTCTGTACTATAATGAGATAGATGATAAATAGATGATAGCTAGATAGATAGAGAGACAGACAGACAGATACATAGATGATAGATATATAGATGATAGAATAATATATTGCTTTTTTTCATAGCTTATATATATTACTATTCCATAATGCTTTAAGTCATTTATTTCTGCACAGGAACCATGGTGATCAAAATTGTTATGACCTCAACATTCCCCAAACGTAGTGTTTGCACCTTGGGTATATTGCTTATGCTATCTTATTCCAATGTTTTTACTAATCTACTTATATCTTCTTCAGGAAATTTTAACCTATGAAAGGGCAGGGACCACATCTTACCCATCTTGGAAGGGCCCAAAGTGCTTTGTCCTCTTCTATGCCTACACAAGGTGCTCGGCAAATGCTTAGTAATTTGTTACCAGTGGTTGAATTAATTTCTGTGTCATCAGCACCTACTGCCACATAGTAAGCTTTTGAGCAAATATTTGTGGAATTGTGCCACAGTAAAGAGGTATCTTTGGCATTGGCCTCTTGCTTTCTGAAATTAAACTTCAAGGACCAGCAGCAATGCAACCCAATGCAAGCCGGACGGGGGTTTGTTTTTGTTGAGCCAGAGGAACAGGCAAGGCATATGTTCCTGAAAGCCAATGCAGTAATGAGTCAGGGAAACCCCTGCAGACATGAACAGAGCATTCCAGCTAGAGAAGGCAGTGAGATTTTCAGACCCCGCTCTAAGGTCAAATTGAAATGCTGATTCCTGTGCATCTTAGGGCTTGCCCTCAGCAAGATATTACCACACATTATAATGCTCACCATTGGGCTGTTTGTTTCTTTGTGGACAATAAGGTCTTCCTGACATTCTATATACATATACTTGGACCCACCATGTGTGGGGCATGTAGCTAGGTGCTGAAGATGCAGCAATGAGTGATAGTCCTGTCTGCCAAGGAGCCCGCAGCCTAAAGAGAGAGAGAGAAGTCTGGAAAAGCCAAGAAGTCACAGACTCACAAAAAAGAATAGAACTCACTGTGCATGGAAAGTTGCTTGTGTATACTGTTGGGTGAAAAAAGTATGTTGCAAAAAAGTGTGTTGAAATAAATATTTTTTGTTTATATGTATTTTTTCTATAGGAAATCACATTCTAGGAATATGTATGTGTGCGTGTGCATGTACATATATCGAAATATTAGTTCTACTTCAGGTGAGATGGATTTGGGGCTCTTTGATGAAAAGAATTTTCTGTAGTGTCTGATATTTTTTTTAACAACAAATATGCCTTTTTTAAAAGTAATTAAACTTTTTATTTTGAGATAATTGTAGATTCAAAAGCAGTTGTAAGAAATAATACAAAGAGATCCTATATGTACACTTTGCCCAGTTTCCCCCAGTGGTAACATCTTGCAAAACTATAGTCTAAGATTACAACTAAGATATTGCCATTTATGCAGTCAAGGCGCAGAACATTTCCACCACTACAAAGATCCCTCCTGTTGTGAATGCCTTATTTTTGCAAATAAAAAATACAATTCTCAGGAAAAAATTGAAGAGATCACTGGTGCCAGAAAACAAATACTTAATTCATTAATATTAGAGGCTTTTTAAATTTTATATCTATTAACCCCAGTGCTCCCACTAGCTATTGTTTGGAAGGAGTGAAGATTTGGGGATCTCTGGTGGTGTCTGCCCTTCTGTGGCTTCCCAGCATGTGTACACCCTTCTTTACTGAGAATTCCAAGAAGAGTGGGAGCAGGGCAGCATCTCCAGGGACAGAAGCCAAAGGAGAACAGATGCTCTCTCCACTCCTTAGTATCCAGAGTACCAGCACAAGACGTACACATGACCAGGTGGATGCCCACAGCCCCCCCGCCCCCCCAGGACTTTGAACCCTGAAGGAGTGACTTAGAGGCATAGCGGTGATAGAAAGTATTTGTCAAAGAGGCTGATTCGGGAATCCAGTGGTGTGGTGGTAAGTGTCCAGTTCAGAGACGCTAGAGTGGGCATCCTAGCTAACTGGGTCTGTGGTAGGCTGGAGGCTAAGCCTTGCTGCCTTTGGTCCCTGCACATTTTTCACGGCTTCCCATCAATTCTGTGAGCCTTCTGACCTAGCCTTCCATTTAATTCATTTTCTGCTTCAATAAACTAGAGTTTCTTTTTGTTGTTTGCAAACCAGAGACACTGAGAGGGATGAATATCTACTATGTACAATTAACTGTTTTTCCATGATCTCTTCAGTTGTCAGAACAATCCTATTAAATGGGTAGTATTCCAGTATGGAACCGTTTTTTCTAGGATTCTAAATGTTAGAAGTGCCTAAATAATAGAGTCGTTCTAACTAATAGGATTTTTAATGATCATTCATTTATTAAGTCACCTTCTAATGATGCTTGAGTTTGCTGTGTCTCACTGTGCGTGAGAATAATGTGATCTGATGGATTGAAAATACTGCTGTGTGATGTCTCAGTGGCATCCTCTGTGCAAGCCACAAGGGTTTTTGGTGGTTTATATGATTCGAGACAGATAAAAACTATTTTGAAGCACTGAATTACAGTTGTGTATATATATAACCAACTTCTAAATCTCCATAATAACGGAATTTTTAAAAAGCCAAGAAAATGTCCCAAAAGAATGTACTCAGAAAATATTGAGGCTGGATCAAGTCAGTCTCTCTCTCTCTCTCTCAATTATTATTTTACTCTTTGGTGTTGATAAACCTAAACTCTAGAAATAGTCCTACAATGAAATACACCAAATCCCAGACATTCTGAGTAAATGGCCTTGTCTGTTTCTATTTTACAGCTGAGGAAACTGAGACTCAGATGAGTTCTATAACACATCTAAAATACTACACTAGTAAATTTGAGACTCAGGGCTCACATTCATGTTTTTTATCTCTTTGTCTCTCTAAAGGTAATTTGTCTAGATATAACTTCTTATTCACTCCCTCTTTCTTAGGGGGTGTTTGCAAAGAGCTTAGAAGAGTGCTAAGCACATAGTAAGTAATATATATACCTGTCAGCTGTCAGATCATCATTATGATTCATCCCTTCTTTAATCCATCCATTGGATTTTAATTTCAATAATAGTATTTTTTTCTCCAGAAGTTCCCTTTCATTCTTTTACCAAATCTGCTTGGTCATGATTGATAGTCTCTTTTTCCTTGCTATTTTTATTCCATCTTTTACTTCTTTAAATATGATATTTTAGGTAGTATATCTTCCGTATCTGATAATCCCAATATCTGAATAACTCTGGAGTCAAAATCTGTTGGTAATTGTTTCTGCTGATCGTCACTTATGATGGCCTGCCGCCGTGTGTATTTGGTCATTTTTCGTTAGGTGTTTATATTTGGCTGAAGCCAACCTGTGGGCACCCTGAAAGGCTCTGAGTTGAAGATGCTGACCACTTGAGAGAATTTGCATATGGCCTTTCTGGACACCAGAGACTGCTTTCAAGCTAGGGCCACTTTATTTTCTTAGCTTTATTTTTCCTGAAGCTATGGATGGTACAAAATAACTCTAGATCCACATGAGAACAGACCTGGATTGGAGTAACAAACTCCAGGGGAGACAAGTATTATCATTAATTAAATTCTGTCCAGAGTCACAGAAGAGACAAACATGCTTACTTGTCAGTTGCAGGCAGACTTTTCTTTTTTAGTCCAACTTTTCACTGATTGTACAGACGCTTGAGAGTCATGGTCTATGAGGGGGTCTCAAGCCCAGCATCACCCCTCTTGCATGAGTCCCAGATCCATTTTCTCATAGTGTGTACGATCAACAATCCTCAAAGCTTCGGGTACCTGGTTGTGTCGTTATACCCAGGATTATTCTGCCTTCAGGATTACTCACCTCTCTGGTTTCAGCTCGTGGTTTGTTAGTTTGCCGTTTTGTCCTTAGGAAATTCCTTACTTTCTGTGGGCTCCACAACACACGGGCAAGTGTGTGTTTTGTGTTGTTTTGTAATTTATTCAACACATAGGTACTCCATAGCAGAAAAGCAGAAAAAGGCCACCTTGTCCACCACACGGCTGGAAGAGGAAATTCATACAAACCTCAGGGATGACTGCAATTATAGCCACTGTGCTCTGGCCCAAATCAGCCTGGGAGAAAGAGGACGACACACAAACTTTCATCTGTCTTGCTCCTGGCCCTTTCATGTGCCCCGCTCAAGGAGTCCTCCCAGGCCCTAGGAGAGTGTCTCACAGGTGCTCTGAGAATTACCTGACTTTTACCTTTTTCTCCTGTTCTCTCTGGATCAAGGTGCTGCTATTGCTGGTCACCAAAGACACCAAAGTGTCCACTCTGTGCCCTTTGTCCACCACAGGGCCCTCCACCCCTGCTACTGCTGCTGCTGCCCAAGGCCCAGGACACTGACTCCAGGACCAAGAATGCTGATGCCATGGGTCACAGCACCATCCCACTCACCCCAGCCAGGTCAGCTCTGTGACCAAGGCTACCAATCCAAGGCTATTGGAATCTTGGTCTTCAATCTCTACAGTAATCATAAAAAAATCTTTTTTTTTTTTTTTTAATTTTAGCAGTGAAGGTCAGGGTCAAAGGCATTCATTATCCTTGTGAGTAACATTTGCTGAGCAAACCAAGCACTGTGTGATTTCTCTATACACTTTATCCCATTCATCCTACAACAATCCTATTGTCTCCAAGCAGAATCTGCCAACCAAACAAAAGTGACTCCCACTTCTTTCAAATGAGCGTCTAAACTACATCGTGGTTAAGAATGCTCTGGAGCCTCACTGTGTAGGTTTGAATTCTTGTTCCGCTGCTTACCAGATGTGTGGCTTTGAGCAAACTACTTCATCTGTCACCCAGGCTCAGTTTTCCCATCTGTAAAATGGAGCCCATCAGATGACCCACCCCATAGGGTTGTCGTGGGCATCAGATAGGAGAATCACCATAAAATGTTTGGCTCCATGCCTGGCACATTGTAAGTGCCAAATACATTAGACATTTTTAATGTTCTGCTATTATTGTATACATCAACATAAAAGTGAACTCAGGATAGATTTCGCCTATTGTGACTTTTTCACTGAATGGATACTAAAAGTATAGTTAGCGCGACAATGTTGACACTAAAAGGGTGGCCACAGATTCAAAAAGATTAAAACTACTGACCTAAGGAGATCCATTCTTACCTCACAGGGCTGTTGTGAGAATTAAAGGAAAATGAAACTAGGTGACCATAAGTCCAGAAGGGTCATACCTACCTGTTCCCTCAATGAAGATCAAGGCCACCGGGTCCCGAGGAGGTGGGCTCTGCAACAAGAGCAGCTCGTGTGACAGAGATGAGTGGGGGACTGCGCCAATATCCTTGGATCAAGGTTTTGATAGACCTGCCTATGTTAGAGTTCTAGAACTGCTGGGAGAGGCTATAACACACAAAGTCAACATTTCCTAAGCCCAGGATCTCACAGTGGGTGACAGGAGAATGGCTTTCAGTAATCTCTTATGGCTTCTGAGCTAAAAATATGTATATAATTTTTTCATGCCATACAAAGGAAGAACAAAGAGAAGCCAAATGAATGGCACAGACTAGAAGATACAACAGGGAGATTATATTTATATCTATATTGATATCCACGGCTATACCATATCTATATTTACATCTGTGCTTTTATCACCAATCTCATCTTTCTCATGCAATTAGGAGCCATCTTCTGCAGACTTGGCAAGCAACATGAGATTCAGAGATGGCCCTGAAATATAAAAACCCACAGCGATAATTGCTTATTTTCCATCTCTCTCTCTCTCTTTCTGCACACGCTGCTTGGCTTTTCTCTTTCTTGGGACATGGAGTCCTCATTTATACTCATTAAAATGTGTTAATGAGAACTTCACAGAGAGAAAAATGTGGAAAGTAAGAAGGGAAAGATAAAAAAAAGACACATCAAGGGAGTTTAGGTTCTACTTAATAAGCAAGACAGAGCAAAGTCGGACAAACCCAAAGTTTTATTTTTTGGCCATGAGTGTATTGTTTGCTCACTAAAGATGCTTATTACCCCTTCTCTAGTTTCTACAAGTCCAAAGAACACTCTTTAGTGGCACGAATTGGTTTTCAATTCAGTAAACCTACTTTGAATACGTGCTGGGCAGAAGGCACACAGCTGGATGTGTTGGGAAATACGAAGCACAAAAATACGTCTCTTTTCTTTCTGCCTATGTCCACTCCTATAGCACCTTATGTTTGCCCCATGTTTTCAAAACACTTTTCAGAGTATATTGTAACTGGTAGTTTATATATCTCTATGAAGATAGTGAGAGTTATGAGGTGCGATATTCTATTAAGGTTGAAAGCAAGCTCTAAAGCTGCCTGGCTTAGTCTCCTGCAATATCACTTATCAACTATGGGATCTTAGGTAAGTTTAGTTGACTCTTCTATGACTCATTTTTAAATTTGTAAAAAAGTGTGTATTAGTTTCTTATGGCTGCTGTAACAAATTACCACAAACTTGGTGGCTTAAAACAACAGAAATTTATTCTCTCACAGCTCTGAAGGCCCAAAGTCCGATATCAAGGTGTCAACAGGGCTGTTCTCCCTCTGAAGGTTGTAGGAGACAATTTGTCCCTTGTCTTCTCCAGATTCTTGTGGCTCAGGGTGTTCCTTGACTTGTGGCCACATCACTGCAATCTCTGCATTGTCTTCTCTATATGTCTCTTCTCTGTATGTCAATCCTCTGTATGTCTCTTCTAAGGACATTGTTGTTGGATTTATGGCCTATCTTGATAATACAGATGATGTCCTCGTCTCAAGATTCTTAATTATATCTGCAAAGACTTTTTTCCAAATAAGGTCACATTCATAGGTTCCAGGGATTACAACATGGACATATCTTTTGGGGGGCACCATACAACCCACTACAAGAAGCTATAATAGTTTGCCTAGCTCTTATATTTCTTGGGAATATTGAATGAGATGATGCATGTAAAGCTCTCAGAAAAGTACCTGGAAGAGAAGAAATCTTTAATAAATGGTAGCTATTATTATTATGTCTCGCAATGATTGTCTCAGGAGTTGGCACATATACAGTCCTTAATACCTGGTTTCCTGTTTTAAAAAACTGTGATTCTTAGGTCAAAAAACTTAACTAGAACACTTGAGACATATTGCCAACTGCAAGGGTTTAAATAGATTTTGCTAGTTAATCTTCACTTTAACAAGAAAATTCAATTAACCAGAATTCTCATTCCTCATCACACATGAACCTTGGCAGTACTGCCAGTAGCAGTATTTTCCAAAGGGAGATTATCCATGCCAAGGGCATGATGTTCTCTGTTCTTTGCCAGTCCCCAAATAATGAATGACTTTATCTGAAATAAAGTTGGACAGGTCATGCGTATGTGATCATAGACTTGGAAAGGCTAGGAAAGCAACCATCAAATAACCACCATGCAAGATTACAGATGTGAGGATGGACTAAGGTTGGCAAAGACATGACTTCCTCAGGTCACTTCTTGAGTTAGTGACAAAGCAAAGACTAGGACTCAGGTCTCTCAATTCATCCCAGTCTTAGCCTCACCAACGATCTGCCTCATCTTGTTGACGCTGTTTGGTGCGAGAAATTAATACGAATAATAACATCAGCTATTTAAAAGGATTCAGAAACCAATTTATGTGACTTAGCACAGTCTTATTGTCATAAGCTTTCAATATTCTATTCCAATAGACCAATGTAATCATATAGATAACAGCCATATAAACTTGTATTTCACTTTTATTTGGTAATAGCAACAGAGAAAAGCAGTGTAGTAAATTTCAGCCACCTTATTTTGACACCCAACTTCTGCAACTTCCCTTGGTAATATGATCACCTTCTCCTCCCCTTCACATACCTTCTGCTCCAATTAAATGAAGTGCTCACTAACTCCATACCTATTCCATGCTTTCTCCAATCCATATTTTTGCTCCAGCTCTCGTTCTTTTTATCTTGAACCCCTTCTCCTCTATTCCTACATCTTCAAATCCTGTTATCCTTGAAGGCTCAGTTCAAACTCTATATGATCCAAAAGCTTTCCTTGTTTGCTGCCACCAAGTAACATTTCTTATCTCTGAACTCCCATTTCACATTTTTTACACCTTTATTATAGCAGCAGTCATTTCCTAATTTACATTTTTAAATCTTCTCTCTTAGTTTATTAAGGTATCAGAGACATCTGTAAAATGAGAGTTAAATAGTATTTATGTTACAGAGTTTATTACAAACTGGGAAACCCCATATCCAAAGAACTTTCTGAGAGAGGTTTAATATATGGTCTTGATACCATGGCCACAGCTAAATGGACCAGGATAGGAACCCGGTTCAAGACCAGTCAATCCCTAGACTGACCAGCAACGATGCAGTGGCAGACAGGGATGAGAGTGATGTGCTGGAGCTGGCCCCTACTGGCTCACAGGATCCAACTGTTCATTTTCAGGACGTGAGGAGCCAGGTGACATCATGTCAGTACCTTGAAATCAACCATAATGGGAGCATTTGCACCATGGAACCTGGCAAACACTACAAATCAGGGGTGTCCCCTCACCCCAACCTCTCACAGATAGCCAGTTAATAAACATTTATCAGTACACCACTGATGCTAACAAACCGAATCTTCTTCCTTGGCAGTTTGAGTGTGAGACCTATGAAAGAGTCAGTGGTCCTTAACAGAGAAAAAAGCAGAATAACTCAGAAGAGAAGGCTGTGAGCAGGAGACATGAGATAGCAAAAACTATGAAGTAGCAAAAGCCATAAGGGGAGAGACAGGAATGGAAATAAGTTCATCAGTGATGGCAGGTTCAGCATAAGCAGAGGCAGAGAGTGATGTTGTTGATATGATGACAAACTCCTGGAGTAGGAAAAAAATAGATGTTTTTGCC
Organism: Ceratotherium simum simum; assembly: GCF_057802395.1. Classification (NCBI taxonomy): domain Eukaryota; kingdom Metazoa; phylum Chordata; class Mammalia; order Perissodactyla; family Rhinocerotidae; genus Ceratotherium; species Ceratotherium simum. Next base: position 11,615,997 of record NC_141907.1, read on the forward strand.
TGGGGATGGTGACTAACTCTAGTTCCTGGAGTTTTGCTGAATCCCATATGACATCTTCTAAATCCTGCTCTTCTGTGATGCTGGCTCCATGGTGATTCCTGTTTTCCTTACTATCCGTCTCTCCTGAAAGATGAAGCTTCATCACAGAGGACTTGCAGCCCAAGGAGCATGACAGAGTGAATGTGACACTTTGCAACTCATTAACGGCTTTCACATCCATCCTCACATTTAATCCTCACAACAACCCTGGTGGGCACATAGACCACCAACTTTTGTTAGCACCAACCAGCATATCAGACAAGGAAGCTGAGGCTCAGAGAATCTGGGGAACTGCCCAAAGTCACAGCTAGGAGAGAGCAGAGGTGAGATAAGAACCCAGGTCCTCTGGGATCAGGATCAGAAGCTCTGTCCACTTTGGGCCTGGGTGATCTGTAAGGGTGATGTAAGATGTGCAATGCTCTGACACTCTGCCCACTCAGATCACATTCTGTGAATGACAAGCAGGGTTAGTCAACAATCAGAAGGAGCAAAGAGGCCAAGAGGTAGGAAAAGTGAGAGAGAAGAGGTAAAAAGAGAGAGAGAAAAAAAGCTTGATTTGAAAGTTTGGATGCCATATATAGATAATATGGTATATAAGTATACACACACGCATATACACATGTGTATATATAATATCACATAGATTATATTTCATGTACATTATGTAGCATCAAACACCCCTGGGTTAAAGTCTCAGCTTCCTATTCATTTGTCGTGAGAACTTGGTCAAGTCATTTACCCCTCTGAGACTTCGCCCATAAAATGGACATTAATTTCTCTGTTTACTTCATAGGATTCTGCTAAGGCATAATGAGAAAATGTATGTAATGTGTGTAATGGCACAAAGCTTGCCGTGGAGTTAGTATTTGATATATTTGGTGTAAAGCTGCTATTATTTTAAGTAAAATAATAAAAACAATAAGTAACTACGATAATTTCAATTAATCTGACTTTATTCTAAAAAACACTGACTGCTAATGAAAGGATTGCTATACATAAATTAATGGTATTTTATACATGTGCACAGTCGGCTCTATGAAAAAAAAAGCATTGGAAACACACAAGGCTCAAAATTAAACATCTTTAAATAAAACATAAAGCAAAAACAGCTGCTGCTGGAACTTGGTCCCTAGGCAGATTTGATTTTTGAAAATGACAAAGAGGCCAAATTGTGCTTCGATTCCTGGGCTGCGTGAGAGTAGGAAACGTGATTGCTTCCCTGAGCTGACAGCCCGCTTGAGGGAAAGATGCAGATGCTTAAACAAAGGATATTGTATGCTGGACACACAGCTTTCTGGGACCCTCAGCCAGCAGGGAATTCTGCAGCCACATCACAAACAGCGTTGCTGAATTTCCTTCCATTTTCTGAAATAGCAACCACCACAAACGAGATGCCCTAATGGGTGCCATAAATGCGAAAAGAGCAAATTCATTAGGCTGATATAGAATAACACTCCTTGCCATCAGCAGAGAAATCACCTGTATTTCTAAAGACCTCGGCATGTGGCCTTATCATTTCCTAATAGAGCCTCTGCTAATACATTACAGACCAAGACCAGTTCCACCTGGGAGATGAGTTTCTCGTGCTGTGACCTAGAAATTAGACCCAGGATGTCTGTCAGACATCTTTTTGAATATAATTCAGATACAATTCCTTTTAAATATAATTTTAAAGTTAGTAAAACAAAGCCAAAGAAAACGCATAAAATAGAGGCAAGGATAAAATCAACCACCAAACACACCTCCCTAGCACAATCACTGCCTTTCGCATAAGCGCTCTCCAGCCTTTTTTCTCCCGTGATTGCTTTCACAGAGTTGAAGTCAAGTATCCAAGGGATTTTGCAATGTGAATTTTCGGGACCTGGGCTGGCACTCTGTGAGGTAGAGTAGGACAATGGAAGGTGATTTGAAGTGTGTCTATTCCATCCCACCCACCTGCCAGGGTACCAGAAAGTACCCCTAAGAGGAGATTCATTTCTTTGAGGAAAGGATTATGGATTCAGGTGCTTTCCTCCCACATGAGTGGGACTATCCCAGGAATGAGAAGGAGAAACAGGTGCTTTGTCATGGCCCCAGCCCACCTCTCTTGCCTTCCCATATCACCTTCTCCCTCATACCCAGTGTTCCTGGCACAGCGAACTGGTTCCAGGTGTTTGACCACCTCTCAAGGTGCTCACTCTCTCTGAAACTTGCCCTCCAGTTTATAGCTAATTCCTTTTGACTGATCAGACCTCATATCAAAAGCCCCTGTGCTAGGAAGCCTTTGCTGAATCTGACCCGACCCATCACCCCAGACTCGGGAGGTGATTCAGAACACCACAGCTGCCTCTTTGTGGCACTTATTACACTATTCTAATTTTGGTTTTCATGTCAACCTCTTTCCCAAGGGGGAGACATGAAATCACATCTAGAAGGGAAGTTAAAGACCTAGAAGCTTGGCTTGTGCCACTACCTACAGCGTGCAGGGTGGCCGTAGTGAGCAGCACATGAGCAGCAAGACCTTCGGTCCAAGAGTGAAGTGTGATCCATTGGGATGCTCCTTTCCCAGAGCTCCGAGCAGGCTTTCAGGCTGGGGTCAGTCCTTAAAAGGGTCACACCTGAAGAAAAGGAATCTTCAAGAAGTTGGGGAAATACAGTCATGATCAAATGGTCTGAGGCTCAGAGAGGAGATGGGCCAACATCAGCTCTCACTGTCAGATATATGATTTCAGGGAGGAGTGAGAGGAGGCGGTGACTGAAACCCACAGCGGGAGCTCTCTGAGGAACCTGAAGGCCCTGAACTGTCGAGATGGAACAGGCAGACATGAAGCCAAGGACAAGAGTGGTCAGCCAGCGTGTTGCAGATCATATCCCTGTGTTCAAAGAAAGACGCCAGAATGACGCAGGGCTATGGTCTGCAGGGCTGAAGCTGTCCAGGAAAAGGAGATTAGAAGTGCCCCCCTGTAGTTCTCAAGGGTAGAATTTCTCTAGACCATAGACTTCCAAAACAGTTTATCTGTACACTTGTGTGACCTCCCCTAATAGTACCCAGCACAAGAGCTGGTAGACAGAGGGCACTAGATATATATTTGTTGGATGGATAGATGAAAGGATGGATGGACAGATGGATGGATGGATGGATGAATGGACGGATGGATGGAAGGATGGATGGATGAGTGAGTGAATTGTTACTATAGGGTTACTCAGAGATAACTGTGTCTCAGAAAGTAATACAAAAACAGATCACTAGGGCAGTCAGTCATCACCTCAGCCAGGAGTCCAGAAGGAGAGACCCAGAAGCAAAGCAGGACAGATCCAGAAGCAAAGAGAGAGGTAGCTTGCAAGTACACAAAAGAAAGCCTACTGGCCATAATTCTATTCTTGAGCTACACCCTGCTTCTTAACTAGGTACCATTTTATGGAATACTCAGGGCAGGGTTCCAGCATCCATATGTACAAACGAAGAACACTGTGGAACTTTAGAAACCCAAAGGACTTCAGAAGTCCTGAAAGGAATTTCTTGTGATACACCTTCCTAAAACAAAAATTTCAAGGAACAATTAAAAATAAAAGATTGGAAGATGATATGACAGGCAAAAGTTGACAAAAAGAGAAACAGATATAGCAATATTAATATCAGGTCACCTAATTTAACTATAAAATTATCTCTTTGCTGATTGGGATTTCATCAGTACAATGAGGTGTTAAGAGTAGTCATCTCCTGCTAACCAGCTATTTTCATTGGCAGTTAAGTCTTTGATTTACCTAAGTAAAAGTTAAGTAAATTAACACATGTAACACTATCACTTAATAAAAATAAATAAAATAAATTCATAAAATAAACTAATAAAAAGTTAATTTGCTCAATATGGTTATTGAATAAAATCTTTCAAGACATAGGTTCCATGTGGCAACAGTAAATAAAAGGGGAGGTACTCTACAGAGAAAAGTTTGGGCACCTCAACCTAGTCCAAAGTTCTCAAAAGAGGGCACTGAGGATGCCAGAATTTCTGGAATCTACCCACAGACATACCACTGGGGTCTGACTCCAACACTCATGCTCTTTCGTACTCAATCAGTTCTGTCCTACAAAATGAAAAGACTATTGCAAAAGGCTGAGTGGTTAAATGCCCTGCAGCCTTGCTGCTTTGCCCCCACCCTACCAGCTTGACACCCAGTAGGCAATGGTGTGGAGTCTCCCTTTCCAAGGCTGTAGTGAAACAGCAGACACCCCTCAAATGCCACTGTATTAGTCAGGGTTCTCCAGAGAAACAGAACAAATGGGGGAGAAAGAGATATATGAAGAGATTAATTATAAGGAATTGGTTCACACAATTGTGGGGGGTGGCAAGTCCGAAATCTGTGCTGTAAGCTGTCACGCTGGAGATTCAGATAAGAGCTGATATTGCAGTCTTGGGTATAAAAGCTGAAAACTCAAGCAGGATTTCTGTGTTGCAGGCTGGAGGCAGAATTCATTCTTTAGGAAAATTCAGTCTTTGTTCTTAAGGCAACTGGTCACCATAGTCTAGCCAAGTTGACTCATAAAATTAACTATCACAGCCACACTTCTACCAGCATTCAGAAAGCTCCTACAGCAGCAGAAAAGAGGCTCTTGGTTTTGAAGATGCCAACATCTTTGGCCTCCTTTCCGGATTCTGGCAAGGGGGAAATAATACATTCTGAGCGAGAGAATTACCAGTTTTTAAAATGCTGACAAGGTGCAAACCAGCCCCAAATGGCCTTCTAACTGGGTGATTAGCACACGCAGGGCAGGGCTAGCTGGGCACCACCTTCTCAGCACATTCCTGCACCCCAGGCACAATCACTTGCCCATGTGCCCTGCACCTTGTGGGGAGTGGGAAAGACCTAACCACACACAATGAAAAGGAGCTCTTTTATCATTAGATGTGACTCTTGCCCCAACTTGCCACACCTAGCTGGACTGGGCCAAATGGATTCCATTGCCAGGTTGTCATAAACGTCTTTCCAGCCCCAAGCCATGTGTCCTTTCTGCTTAGCTGCATTTTGGAGTCATGGGAAAGCACTCACACACCCCTTCCCTCTGTGGGCCAAGGGGAAGCGCCCAGAACAGGCTGTGGGAAACCCTGGATTGGGTGTCCACATCTCCGCTGCCTGGCACTGACTGAGGTAGTACAGACTTCGTTGGTTTGACTCATTGACCCAATCATGCCCAGGCCCGAGAAATTCAGCCTTTCCTTTTATTGTTTTATTTTTATTTTTTAACAAGGAATTTGTTGTCTTCTCCAGCTGTGAAGCATCTTTCTGCTTTGGAGGTTTCCCGCACCCCCATAATGGAGTCAGAAGCAGACTCACAAGCTACTTTATTCCTGGGCCCCTCATCTGGGAAGCAGGAAGGATAGCAGCCACCCAGCGAGTCCTTGTGAGGATTACAAAAGACACTGGCTGCTAAGCGCCTAACACCAAGTGTGATTGAACCAAGTCCCTTTCTTCTTCCCTGTTATCTAGGTAATGCTCTTGTTGCAACGCCCCGTGTGTTGTCCCTGTGGACCACACAACATCCCCTTGAGACAGGCATTGATTATCCCCAGCTGGAAGCAGTGGAAACTGGGAGTCAGTTTGCCATCCTCTTGGCTTTGGGGTGAATAGGAAGAGGACCCACTTTGTTCCCAAATTCATGCATTGGCATATTCAGGCCTTTTGTTTCATAACGTATGACAGATCAGGGTAAACAGATGTTGACAACAGTCAACCGGGACAGGCAGGCAAGAGCGAGCCCTGGGGCCACTGCAGCAAGGCCAGGCATGAAGAAGGCCACAGAAGAGGGAGGAGGTAGGATGTGCAGGGCCAGGCTCAGGGTGAGTGTGCAGGAAGCTGTGGGGAGAAAGAGTGAGGATATGAGCCACACAAGCAGAGAGGGAGAGAGAAAAGGCCACCTTACACATGACGAACCAACTGTGTGAGGTTCTGTAAACACTCGTGGGAGGAAGGCCATCATCCGGTGAGAGAGGCTGTGGTAGGAGAAAGGCAGCTTCTCCACCCCAACTGCTATGTCGAAGCCACTAACGTCTCTAGCCTGGGATACTGCAACAGCCTTTCAACTTTTCAAGGTCTCCCCGCTTCCAACCTTGACCCCTCCAGTCTAGTCTCCATACAGCAGCCAGAGAGAGCTCACAAAGGCATGAGGCAGCTTATGTCACTCCTTTGCTCAGAACCCTGCAGTGGCTTCTGTCTCAGAGCAAAACCAAAGTCCTCACAAAGTCCTTGCAATGACCTCTGCCATCTGCTATGGTCTGACCTCCACCCCTGACCTCTCCCACTACTTCCTAACATGCTTACTCTGCTCTACCAAACCAGCCCCTTTGCCAGTCCACACAAAAGCCAGGCCCATGTCCATGGTCTGAGGGCCTTAGCACGGGCTGCTCCTCTACCTGGCATGTTCTTTCCCCAAAGATCTGCTTGGTTAACTCTATTGCTCAAATCCTGTATTCAACCCTGCTTGAATCCCATATCCTCAATGAGGCCCACCCTGCAGGCCCTATTTCCTATTGCAAATTACCCCCAGCCCCTACTGTTTCCATTTCCCTTCCCTGTTCTTTCTCCTCTGTGTCCACAAGTTTGTTTTTTTTTTCAATTTTATTTACTCTTTATCATCTCTATCTCATCACTAGAATGTCAGCCTCACAAAGGCAGCAATCTTTGTCTATTTTGTTCATGACTGTATTCTAAGCTCTGAGAACAATCCCTAACAAATAGTGGGTGCTCCGTAAATGTTTGTTGAATAAATAAATGAATCAATGAATGAAAGAAAACACACTTTGGACTCAGACAAACTCAGGGCTTGAATCTACCTCCACGCAGCCCCTCTTGGGCAGGTAGATTAAGCTTTCTGAGGCTCAGTTTCCTCATTTGTAAAATGGAAATCATTAGTTGCTCATAAAGTTGCTGTGGGGAATAACTAAGAGAAGTTTATAGAAAATGCCTGGCACAAAAAAGGCTTTCAATAGACGTTAATTTTCTTTAAATATTTTCAGAGATTTTCAGCACTAGAGTATCTAAGAAGAGAGATTGCTTATTTTGATATTCTGGGCTGAAGGAACCCATAAATATTTGTGAACACCAACTTTGTGCCAGGTACTATGCTAGGCCAGTGAGTAAGAACAGATAAGAAAGCAACTGTGCCCTCAAGGAGCAGAGTCCTTGAGAGAAGCAGATCCAACAATTCTGTGTGTGAAATAGTCTATTAGAAGCATTTGAGAAGTGTTATGGGAGGAAAAAAGCAGCAGAAATTTAACTCTTTAAAAACTTCTTATTTTGAAATAACTTGAGACTTATAAGAAGTTGCCAAATAATGCAGAGCCGCGTATCCTTCCCCAGCTTCTGCCAAAAGTCACGTCTTACGTAACCACAGTACATCACAAAAAACAAGAAATTGACATTGGCCAGTTTCAACTACAGATCTTATTCAGATTTCACCAGTTTTCACATTCATTCTGCGTGTGTGTGTGTGTGTGTGTGTACACGTGTGTGTAGTATTATAAGATTTTATCACATATATAGAGATTAACTGTTAGAGAAAATCAGAAAGGATTTGGCAAAGGTAACACAGTATCTTGTTTATTTCTCATTATTCTGGACTTAATATTTCCATTTTACAGATAATATAGTGAAGCTTAGAAAAGCTAAGTGACTTGCCTATGATGACATATTTCCTAAGTGGCAGAGCTAGTATGTGCAACTTTCTAGCACTCCACACGTGTTGACGTGAAAAACCTTAAGGTCAGAGGTTGGGGTGCATTAGCATTAAAAGTTGCCACAGCTAAGTTTGCTGCTACAGAACTGCTGTTTATAAGTACCAAATTGCTATTTTCTTTGATTTTGCCCCAATATCTGGGCTCTGGAATATCTTTCATAAAACGCAGGAAAAAGAGCCCTGATATTTCAATGTTTCCTGGGGGAAGGATTCCCTGGGAATCTCCCACTCTCCTTATACTTTCCAGCCAGAGTCACCTCTTCGGGCTTTCAGCTGGAATCCTGCAGAGCAAAGAAAGCAAAAAGGTTTAAAAACGGGGGACATGGAGAGAGGCTTAAACAGCCTGGGAGGAATCCTGCAGAAAGAAAGTGACTGTTGTCCTTCCCACTAAAGCTCCTTTTTGTTGCCCAGTCTGGCTGAAAGCAGCGGGGTTTGAACGTCAGCCAAGGGACAAAGGACTTTTTGGCTAAGAGAAGTAATTGTGATCATGATGGGCCAAAACAGGAGGGAAGTGTTTTACGTGGTAACAGGGCCTACTGAATGTCAGAACCAGGGCCTGCGGGGTGTAGTTTACTTCCGTAAGCATTTACTAAGCACCTGCTTTGTCCCAGGCATACTCACTTGGTTAAGAGACAACCCCATGCCTCAATGAACTCATAGAGGAAACATTCGTTCTGTTCACTTGTTCACTTAATCTCTCACTCCTTTAGCTATATAATTTAGTTATTAAGAACATAGCCTTGGGGCCGGCCCCTTAGCTTAGCGGTTAATTGCGTGCGCTCCGCTACTGGTGGTCCGGGTTCGGATCCCAGGTGCGCACTGGCGCACCGCTCATCTGGCCATGCTGAGGCTGCATCCCACATAGGGCAACTAGAAGGATGTGCAACTATGACATACACTATCTACTGGGGCTTTGGGGAGAAAAAGGAGGAGGACTGGCAATAGATGTTAGCTCAGGGCCGGTCTTCCTCAGCAAAAAGAGGAGGATTGGCATGGATGTTAGCTCAGTGCTGATCTTCCTCGCAAAAAAAAAAAAAAGAACATAGCCTTGAAATAAGAGAAACAGGTCCATTCACTCAAGAAATATTTGTTTGGTACCTACTAAGTGCCCAGCACTGCTCAAGGCACTAATGGAAGCAAAGGTACACAAAATATAGATCTCTAGCCTCAGGGACATTGATTGGGTCGGGGAAGAGGGAGGGAAAGACAATAAACCATAAACATAACAAATAAATTATACGTTAGAAGCTGGTAAGTGTTATGGGAAAAAGAAAACATAGAACAGGGTAAGGAGCCTGTGGAGTACGGGGCAGGCAAGTTTAGAATACTGTATGAAATAAGGTTGCCAAGGTGGACCTCATTGAGAAGGTGGCACACGAGCAGAAACCAGAAGCAGGTAAGGGGGTGGGCGGCCATGTGGATATGGGGTTAGGGAGGGGAAGCAATGCAGGTAGGGGAACAGCTAGAGACTAAGGCCCTAATGTGGGACCATGTCTGCTCTCTCCAGGAATAATAAGGAAGCCCATGTGGTTAGACACAGAGGGAGGAGAGAGGAGGAAGAGAGTTAAGACTTGGGGCTGATTATGTGGAGCCATGTGGGCCATGGTAGGATTGCTGCCTTTATTGAGTGACATGGGTAGCCACAGCAGGGTTTTAGCAGAGAATTGCCCTGATTTATCTCATGTTTCAACAGGATCACTCCAGCTGCCACAGTGGGAATAGACCTTAAGTGTACAAAGCTAGAGGCAGGGGGATCTGCTGGGAGATCATTGCAGTAATCCTGGAGAGAGGTGACAGTAACTCAGGCCAAGATGGTAATCATGGAGGTGAGGATAACTGGCTGGAATCTGGACCCATTTTGAAGACAGAACCGAATTCCTCATGGATTGACTGTGGTGTTCAAGAGAAAGGGAGGAGTCAATGATGATGCTAGGGTTAGTGGCCTGAGCCAATAAGGATTGTTCAGAGGCTTATTAAAAGGATGACATTGGGCAAATCTCTCAAATTCCATTTTCTTCTTTGTAAAATGGAGAATAATAATATCTACATTATAGGGTTGTTGGGAATATTAAAGAGAGAATACCTGTAAAGCATTTGGTTTGTGAAAAGAGCACATAATAAGAATGGATAATCAACCAATTGATTTTGCAGCATGTGAAGGCACTAGAACGACAGATTGAGGAATTTTGAGAAACGCTGAGTACAGATAGGATGGAGTAGGGAGTGACTGAAATGAATGAGGAGACTGAGGTTTCATTCTCATAACGACTACTAGTTTTTATATTACCTTAAGTACGTCTTTTAACCTCATTCCACCTCTATTTCTCAGTATGTAAAATGAGAGGGAGGTTGATGGAGATCAGGGGTCTGCAATCAAATCCATCACGTGTTTTTGTAAATAAAGTTTTATTGGAACAACCATGCTCATTTGTTTCTATACTGTCTATAATAGCTTTCCAGCTACAATAGTTGAGTAGTTGTGACAGAGACAGTATGGCCTACAAAATTTTAAATATTTATTACCTGGCCTTTTACTGAAGAAGTTTACAGACCTTTGAGCTAGATAATTGTTTTTCACATAGGTATAGACATAGAGCCGTGAAATCTTTTCTTCAAATGAAGTCTTAGTCAGAAGCCTAATATGTAACACAGAATTGGAAAGTATCTGGCTGGTTGAAGGGTGGGGGTGGGAGTGATATGGGAGGTATCTATTCCCACTCAGATTCTGACCACTCTCACATCCAAGGTAAACCGTGATGCACCTCCTCATCATCCCTGGGGTTCCTAAGAAAACAGTTTGAAAAACAGAACTCTAAGATGATCTCTAGGGGCTCTTTCAGGTCTGTAATTCTGATAGCCTATAGATGGATGTTAAAACAAAGTCTAAATATACTCAGATGACAAGTGAACAGAATAATAATAACCATCCTCAGAAACGAGATCATGTCAAATAAGCTTTATAAATTAGATAAACTAATAGTTGAGTTGAAAGCCTCAAAATTGTTTTTTCTCATGCATAGAAAGTTAATGTAAAGCCAAAATTCAATTCTTATTGTGGCAGATACTTTCAACCTGAAAAGTTAGAGAGGTAGCACTTCCACATTCCTGACTTCTCCTTAATGACCAATTAGGTTAAATGTTTCTCTTCCTCTTAATATTGTGGGAACTCCTGAAATTTTTCAACTTCAATCACTATTGCCTTTTCTAATAAAACTTCCATAAGAAAGAATTTTCTCTATCCTGCCTTCCTCTATGTTGTCCTGACTTGGATACCTGTGCATTATAAACTGAATATTTGTGTTGCCCCAAAATCATATGTTGAAGCCCTATTATCCCCCAAAATGATGGTGTTTGGAGACAGGGCCTTTGGGAGGTAGGTAGATCATGAGAGTGGAGCCCTCATGAATGAGATTAATGCCCTTATAAGAAGAGATACCAGAGAGTTTGCTCTCTCCCTCTTTCCCTGTTTGAAGCAGAGTGAGAAGGCAGCCATCTTCAACCCAAAAAGAGAGCTCTCACCAGAAACTAAATTGACTGGCGTTTTGATCATGGACGTCTGACCTCCAGAACTGTGAGAAAATAAATGTCTTTTGTTTAAGCCTCCCATTCTATAGCATTTTGTTATGGAAGCCCAAGATAACTAAGACATTGTGTCTCCAAACCCATTAGCTTACCAATCAGTCTCCAACTTCTCCATTCAAATAGTCCTTGTAAATCCACCTCTTGTAAGCAACATTGCTTATTTATTTGACTGATTCCTCAACACCAGTCCAAAAACAAAAACCATCTGTTGGTCAAAATCAACAGTCTATCCCACACAAACATTCTGTGACTCATGTCCAAAATAAAATTAACCATCCCCCATTTTGTCCTCTATACTCATCCTCCCTTCCTCACTTCTATTAATATCATCTTCATCTTCCCAGTCACCCAAGTTAACAACCTAAGACTCTATTTTTACATTTCTGTTTCTCCACTGCACAAATCCAATCAGTTGACAATATCTATTATCCTACCTCCACAATATATTTTGCATTCAGCTCATCTACTTCATTTCCACCACCATTTTCTAGCTCAAAGCCTGTTGACCTCAATACTAGACTATTCACTTCCCTGGCTTCAGTTACTCTCTTCAAGATCATCTTTCACAAGACTTCCAGATAAATTTTCTTTAAGTACAAATCTCATCATATCATTCCTCTAGTCAAAAACCATTAATAGTTCTCCCTTATTGGTGGAATAAAGCCAGACACTTGTTTCTCATTTAAGTTCCTCCTCAAAATTTGGATCCTATCTACCTTCCTATCTTTAATTCTCACTATTCCCCTGTGTACACTCTACATGCAAGTTTAAAGGAAGTATTCACTCTCTACTGAACTCTGTCATCATTTGTCTCTGGCTTCTTCTACCTGTAATGCCTCCCCCAGCTTTGCTACATGTCCAAATCCTTCAAAATGTTTTTCTTTGATGATGTCTCTTCTGATCCCCATTCCCCCTCCTTTAAATACCCTCAACTTTTTAACTGGACCTTTATCATGGTCTAATTTTGACTGTGCTCTAAATTTTACCTGCCTATGGTTTGTCCCTGGTACCTTCAGCATTTAGCATGTTCTGTTTGTTAGGATAATACTAGCTGCTTTGACAAATAAATCCCCAAATTTTGGTGACTTAACACAATAAAAGTTCACTTCTTTCTCAGGTAGAGATCCAGTGTGGGTGCTCCCACTCAGTAGACAACTCTCCTCCACATGGTGATTCAGGGCCCCAGGCTCTTTCCATCTTGTGGTTCTGTCATTTCCTAAGATTTTAGAGTTCTCTGCTTCCAGCTAGTAGGAGGGAAAAGAGAGAGTAGAAAAGCCACACTTCCTAATCACCTTTACCTGGACACCCATCACATATTCATATTATACTGAAAGAACCAGGCACTTGGCCCAAGGGTGAGGAAGATGTAGTCCCTGGCTGGGCAGCTCCTCCCCGGGGATAGCTCTAGTCTATAAAAGAAAGAGTGGAAATTTTGGGTGGAGTCTTAGTCTTCTCTGCCACACTCTGGCTCACAGGGCACACTTTATACCAAAAATACATAGTTGGAGACGATAAAATTTAAAATGCTCACCATTTATTGATCACCTATAATGGCCCCTTTTGTGCTAGGAATGATATATTTATTATTTACAACACAAAGAGTAACATTGCAATATAAAGATAATAACCATTTCTTTTGAGATGTGGAAACTTTGTTTCAGAGATATTAAGGAATAATAATAATATCAGCAACATTGACTGAGCATTGATTTTGACATGGACTAAGAACTTCACAAACAAGGTTACCCAAGGTTATAAGTTGTTGAGAAAGGTTTTGAATCCAGTCTGACTCACTCTAAAGCCCATGTTCCATCCATTACTAGTTCAATCTCTCCTTCACGTTCCATAGCCAAAGCGTACATAATAATAGAAGTTGGTATTTATGGGGTGCTTCCTGTTTGCCAAGCTGAATTATATACATTTAACAGGTATTGTGTATTATAATATATAACCTGCAACATATTATGGTACTGTATATTATATATTAAAGGCACTATTATATATATATATATATATATATATATATATAGGCAAACATGAAGCACTCCATAAATGTCAACTTCTATTATATATTATATAATATTATCATATGATATGACATATATATTGATATATATGATATATAATGGTACCATAATATATACTGTATATATGTGTGTGTGTATATGTACATATATATATAGAGAGAGAGAGAGAGAGAGAGAGTCATGCGCCACATAACAATGTTTTGGTCAACAACAGACGGCATATATGATGGTGGTCCCATAAGCTAGTACCATACAGCCTAGGTGTGTAGTAGGCTACACCATCTAGGTTTCTGTAAGTACACTCTACGATGTTCACACGATGACAAAATCGCTTAACGACGCATATCTCAGAACATATCCCTGTCATTAAGCAACACATGACTGTATGCTGTATGATACCTTTATCATGTCCTTTATACAGATGAGGAAACTGAAGCACAGAGGGGCGAAATAACTTGTTCATGGTCTCACAGTGAACAATAGCTCTTGCAGATGTGAACTTGGGTAGTTGGATGCCACAGCCAGAACTCTAACCACAAAGTTTGCACCTGTGCTAATTCTCTTGGTTCACAGGCCTATTTGTCTTCCTTGACATCAGACTGTGAGGCTATTAAGGACAGGAACTGTGCTGTATTTGTCATTACGTTCCCAGTTCCTAACATTGCCTGGCACATTCCAATAAATGTTTGTTGAATTGAATTGATGAAATTCAGGGAAAACTGCCACCAAAAGTAGGACTAGAGTTTAGAATCTGTGAGGTTAGAGAAAGAGCAACAATTTTCGCCTGAAAAAGAAAATAGCCTGGCATTTCAAGATGCAAATTAAAGTCCAAGTGTTTGGTGAGATCACTGTTTGTCTTTCTGGTGAACTTCTGCCTTCTTGGCAGTGGGCCAGGGCTGGAGAGCCCACACAGTAACGAGGTCATTCTAGCTCACCCAGCCTGTCGAGAACGCCCTTATCACCCTCTTCTTGTGTGTCTCTCCACCAAACATTGCTCAAGGACTCAAGAGACAGGAAAATGCTTTTCTGTTTGCATTGTAAGTTTGGGAAATATGTCTGAGACAGAGAGAAATCACAGGTGTTTAGAAGTTCATCTTTTATCTCTGAAATATAAATAGAAATGGGGCCTGTGTGAGGAAAGTCTTAGGATTTCCTAATGAGGAGACACAGACACATAAACATAAAATAAATAATGAAGATTTGTGAGGGGCTTTAGATATCACAAAGCACAGCTATACACAGTATCCTGGTTAATTCATCCAAATCAAATCCAAACAAATCTTACCACTTTTTATCAAGTAAAAGGGAAGGGGTTTTCATTTGTTTTTGTTGTTGTTGTTGCTGCTGTTTTGTTAATTTTTGGTGAACTAATATTTAGACTTTCTGTGCATATAGCATATTGAGTTCACACTTTGTTCCTCTGTTCAAAATAGAAGTGACATAAAAAATATATACACACACACGCACACACACACACACGTGAAAAAAGACATTGCCAGAAATAAAGTGGGAAAAAAGATTACCTTTCTTGGATGAGGAATGGGGTAAAGACACAAATGAGTGAGAAGGGCTGTAGCCAAAGGCTCCTAGGCTCTGTGTCTGGAGTGGGTCTGAGGGTTCAGCTTCTACAGGGTGACTGAAACAAAACTTAAGCCACCACCCGAGATGGAGAGCCAGGACTAGGCTCACCACTCATAGCCATTGGAAGGATATATAGGGTTTTCCTCCTTACGAAAAAGGGGTAAAAATACGTGCTGCCCACCCCCACTGGGAGCTATGGATTTTAGCAAGCTTCAGACTTGAGAGAGCCCAGAGGACACAGGCACCATTGCTTAATGAGAAATGGAGCCAAGCAACATGCTGACTTGGAGACTGGATCTACAACATTCCCATTATTGTTGTGTATGGAACAGGATTCCTGAAATGCTAGGGTGAGACCTAGAGATCTATAAGTGGGCCTGGGAGCAAGGGGAAGGCATTGGTTAAACCATTAGGTAAGGTGGGATTAATACAGACGGTGAGAGAGAATAAATAAAATTCTCTCCTTTAACTCTAAACCTATGCCTAGCTCCATTTTCTAGCCTAACCCTAATGGAATAGCAATCAGGAATTAGAAATGCTAGATACCTCTGAAGTTGGAGATTTGGTGAAACAAAGATTAGAAGGACTGACTACAAGTGTGTATGTGTATAAGAAGCAGTTAGATTCCTAGGACACTTCCTATACCCAAAATGACATAATTAATCTTCACATTCCACTTACCTCCAGGGCCACAAAAGACTGGAAGTTTATCATTGGAGCCACTGAACCAGGAGACTCTGGATGCAGGAACACCAGGCATAGCTGAGGGAAAGGTACAGAAATAAAAATGCTAAAAATGAAAGCCTAGCATCCTTCTTTCACTCAAATTCCAGAAGGCCATCAGCCAGGCTCATACCCACAGGCAAGAGAGTGGAGGATACTGGAATGTTTTAGTAGACCAATAAGCCCAAGTGAAAAGATCTACCGTTACCTACAGAATTAGAGATTCTGCAAGGAAACAGCTGACTCTTTGCTCAACTGCCCAGTAGTGAAGCCCACCACTCAACCAGTCCTGATCCCATGCGTAGGGTTTTCAATGAGCTCTTAAGTGCCTTACTTTTCAATATAAATGGACAGCAAAGAATCACCAGTTTTCTGAAGAATACTTGTAATTTAGTAAACAGACCAACACAATTTTAAAAAAAGAAACAAGGAAATAAATTAAATACAGGAAGCAGAAGAAATATTTCTTCAAAAACCACAAATATTCCCAAAGAGGTAAAAGATATTGCATCTATGAAACAGGAATGAATACTATTTAAAAGAGACAGTCATAAAACAAAAACAACAACAAAAAAACCCCAGAGCTCTTTGAAATATAACAAAAATTTTTAATTCAATACACTATTTGGAAGATAAGCTGAAGAAATCTCCTAGAACCAAAGTTCAAAAAGCTAAATATAGGAAATTTTTTTAACTAGAGGATGTGTTTAGGAGAACCAACAGCTAAATATTAGGAGTTTTGAAAAGAAAGAGTAGAGAAACACAGCAAAAGAAATAATCAAAGAAATAGTACAAGAATGTCCCAGAATTGAACATAGGTCTAGAGATTGAAAGGCCCCCCTGAGTGTCTAGTACTATCCAAGGACAATAAATGAAAAATGACTCACACTGAGGCGTAGTATTGTAAAATTTTACAACGAGAATGAATAAAAGATCCTAAAAGCCTCCAGTGGGGGAAAAAGAGAAAATTGTATGCATTCATGCATTAGAGTGGCACTGAACTTCCTTCTAGTAACATTGGATTCTAGAAGACAATCGGGAAATATCTTCAAAATGCGGACAGAGAGAGATTTTAAATTTAGAAGTCTATACCAGCGCAAACTATCAATCAAATGTAGAAATAGAACAGAGTTTTCCAAACTGGAAACATCTTTCAAAATTATCCACCATGAATTCAGAAAGATAATGAAGGGTGTGTTCTACAAACCAAAGTAGTAAACTTAAAAAGAGAAAGCAAGGGACCCAAAAAAATAGGGATTTTAACCCAGGAGGGAGACAAAGGTAGTTCTCACGATGACACTAAGAGGATATCCCTGGACAGCAGGTGCTCTACAGGTCCATAGAGCAAAGCAGATCAGTGCACAGAGATGTAAGCCTTCAGGAAAGACACCAGTCTCTTTCTGTCTGATCATTCTCTCTCTCTCTCTCTCTCTGTCTCACACACTCACACTCACACACACACACACACTTGATATTTTGCCTAACGTGTCTGAATATTACTAAAAAGAGATTACATTACACTTTTGTAAATGAGATTTAGAATGAATTAATGATAGGTATGTGGAAAACAAAGCAAAGAAAAACGAGGAATTCGTTAACTCTAGAGAAAACAATATATAAACTATATACATACACACATAAACAAGAATGGAGAGTTAATCCTAGTATCCTACATTGCTCAGTGGTGAATAATATTTACACATCATAATATAAATACTTCTTTAACCTAAAATGTGGTATAACTATATTGGGAGACTGAGAGATATAGAGAAAATTATTCATCTTCCAAAGTAAAAATTGAATAGAAAATATCTAAAGCTGAAAAAACAGCAGTATATTAGTATCTAAAAATGAAAAACCAAGATATAGCAGTATATTTATGTTATTTGGAAATGTGAAGGTAAATACAAAGAGACACTAAAAGATTTGAAAGAGGTTGCCTCTGGGGACTGGTAATTAGGAGTGGATTCTCCTACTCTAGAACTATTTGACTTTTAAAACATGGTCATGTGACACTATGATAAACTAAATTAAAAGGGGAAAATACAAAAATCCATTAATGTAATATACCATATGAAAAATATAAAGAAAAAAATCTTAATCCAGGAAATCTAGATCCAGGAAAAGCTTCCAACATAACTCAAAATTCACTCAAGACAAAATGCTTAGCAAACTAGTAGTAACTAGTAGTCAAATAGAATCTCTTTAACCTAAAATGACTGCAAATAGCATATTTAATAATGTTGCTTTAAAAGTGTTCAAGTGAAGGGGCTCGCCCCATGGCATAGCAGTTGAGTTCGTGTGCTCTGTTTTGGTGGCCCAGGGTTCACAGGTTTGGATCCTGGGCGCAGACCTGCGCACCGTTTATCAAGCCATGCTGTGGCAGCATCCCATATGGAGTAGAGGAAGATGGGCACGGATGCTGGCCCAGGGCCAATCTTCCTCAGCAAAAAAGAGGAGGATTGGCAACAGATGTTAGCTAGGAGCTAATCTTCCTCAAAAAAGAAATAAATATAAAATAAATAAAAATATTCAAGTAAAGAAACAAGATAATGATGCCCTCTTTCTCTGCTTTCATTTGACATTGTAGTGGAGGCCCCAGACAATGCAATAAGATAAGGAATAGAAATCAGGAATAATAAGGAAAAGAAATCAGAAATATACAAATTGGAAAATGATGAGCTTTCGTTATTTCATACAGTAAAATTTTCTTAAGAAACACCAAGATAACTTGTAGGAAAACTATTTAGAATTGAAAAAAGAGTTCAGCAAGGTTTCTAGATATAAGATCCGTATATCAAAGTCAACTAGAAGGGGCTGGCCCAGTGGCACAGTGGTTAAGTTTGGCACGCTCCACTTCGGTGGCCTGGGGTTCACAGGTTTGGATCCCAGGCATGGACCTGCAGCACTCATCAAGCCACGCTGTGGCAGCTTCCCACATGCATAATAGAGGAAGATGGGCACAGACGTTAGCTCAGGGCCACTCTTTCTCTAGCAAAAAGAGGAAGATTGGCAAGAGGTGTTAGCTCAGGGCCAATTTTCCTCACCAAAAAAAAAAAAAGTCAACAAGAAATTCTAGCATAAGTGCTAAAGGAAGACCTCTACAAAAATGCTCATTGCATCCAGGTTTGTTACAAGAAAATGTCAGAAACCACTTAAATGTTCATCAATAGGGAATCATTAAATAAATGATGTAATAAATTATAAACAGCAATAAAATGAGTTAATGCTAAGTGTATTGAGGTGTATAAATCTCAAAAATGTAATTTTAAACAAAAAATAAGTTGCAAAATGTTAAGAATAGTATGCTAATATATTTAAATGTGAAAAATATATTCTTTATTGATATGCTATAGATTAGCATTAGGTTCAACTGTTAGACACAGAGACTGAAGAAATAACAACAAACATGACAGTCTATATTTCTCTCATATAAAAGATATCCAGAGAGATAGATTTATATGGTGGACCCCTGAGGTAATTAGGGTTCCAGGCTTCTTCCAGCCACCCCTCTGCCCTTCTCAGAGAATGTCTCTGATCTTTAGAGTCTAGATGCCTGTTGTAACTCTGACGGCCATGTCCAAGTTCCAGTAGCAGGATAGAAAAAGGGGCAAAGAATGTTTTCCCTTATTTTTAAGGAGATTTCCCAGGAGTTAGACAAAAATACTACTGCCTAATCTTAATGCCAAATCTTAGTACTAAGAGTACACTTATTGCAAGGGCAACAATGCAACATAATCTTCCCTGTAAAAATCAAGATTCATCGGTTCTAAGGAAGAAAAGGAGACTAGATTACAGGAGGCAACTAGAAAATGACAAACACCCAATTCACAATAACATTCTAATGGGATTTAGTGGTTCTCTCTGAGTAACGAGGAAAGGAAATGGGATGGGAAAGGAGCATGCAAGGGGTTCACCTGTATCTATGAGAGTTTATTTCTTAAGAAACATTATTTGAAGGAAATATGTCAAAAATGTTAAGATTTGACAAAATTGGGTGGTGAGTTTGTTGATATTGTCATATCATTCCTTTCCATTTTTCTCTATATTTTAAGTATTTCATGTAATAAAATCAAGCTAATTTTTTAAAGGTCAATTTTTTCACCACAGTTCTATTAAAAAAAAAAGCAATTAAGCACATACACATACACAAGCAACTTTGAAAAAAGAAACAACAATATTTAGAAGACATAAGCTTCTCTACAAATTGTTTCCTACCTGGAGCTTCAGTTATCTTAATTTTTAGAATAAAATTCAAATTACTCAAATTCATCAAATTACTAAAGTTTTGACTTCCCCTAATAAATCCTTGTGGTTGCTGTTAAGTAGCTAGCATTAGTTGAACACCTACTATATGGAGGTAACTGTGTTGGGCTTTCTTCCAAACAACACATTATAGAATATGTTCCAGATGTCAATTCACTTGCTCTGTATTGGCTTGTGACTTCTGGGGAATTCTCTAAATTTCTGGTTCCCTGTGCAAAGGCCAGTTCCCCCTATTGATTCAAACTGTAGGTGTAGGGAGAAAAGTGGAAATGACACTCTTCTCAGAAGCAGGGGAGGCTATGAGCACATTCTTTCACTACCTTTCTGACAGAGATCTATTGAATAACTATAACTGACACCACTGGCTCCACAGATCTCTGCTTAGTTGAGAACTTCCACCAAGAAGCAGTGCGTGACACCCCACCACCAACACCACCCTACCTGGATTAAATTAGACGCCCCTTCTCCTAACTGCTATGGTACTCTGCTCGCTTGTATCTTAGAACACTTCCCCATCCCACTTCCTTCCCTATACTCTGAAAGCCTGTTTATTTGTTCATCTACCCCAGAAGATGGGGATCTCTCTAAGGTAAAGTGTACTGTTTTGATCACTGTGGTATCCCAACACATAGCCTAGGGCATGGTACATAGTAGGTGTTCAATAAACACTTCTTTGAATAAATGAGTAACTGAATGTCAGCCTTCTTTCTTTGCCATTGTCCTAAACATTGGTGTTGCTGCTTGATCAGAACAGAGTAAAGACACTGTGGTCCAAAGCCTTCCCTTATTACATCTAATTTACACAATTACAAAACATTGCAAAGTGCACAACTGCCAGAAACTAATCCCTGCATGTTCATTTTACAGTCAGTGCTTTTGGAATTTGCCTCAACTGAGGTATCAGAATTTAGAGATTTCAATTACTGGGAAAACAATTCCTACTACTAACAGAAGAGTCACAAGGAGCAACATTCAACTAAGTTGGCATACTGAAGGATTTAGTGTGAATAATGGATTGTCAGAATTTCTACATCATCAAGAGAAATGGCAAAGAAGAACAAAAGCTCTGTCCGGTGTTCAGGCGCCTCATTCACTTCCTGTTTTTCCAGTAAATGCGCATTAGACAAAACCCTTAACCTTTTCAGATCTCAGTTCTTGTGGAGATATATGAGTCTTCCCAAAGCTTTACAAAATCAGAGCCTGAAGCATCTTAGGATACACTGTTCCTTAACCTTTTCTGGCTCATGCTCCTCAAAATCACACTATTAAAAAATCTGGGTTCCATTTACCTTTTACAAGAAGGCAATGAACTGCATACGTTTAAGGAAATTATTATTCTATTTATTATCTATACTAAGTTTGGGACTTAAAAATCACAAGAGTAGTATTCTTTTTTTTTTTTTTTTTTTAAAGATTTTATTTATTTATTTTTTCCCCTGAAGCCCCAGTAGATAGTCGTATGTCATAGCTGCACATCCTTCTAGTCGCTGCATGTGGGACTCAGCCTCAGGATGGACGGAGAAGTGGTGCCTCGGTGCGCGCCCGGGATCCGAACCCGGGCCGCCAGCATCAGAGCGCGCGCACTTAACCACCAAGCCACGGGGCCAGCCCCAAGAGTAGTATTCTTGATAATATTATGATTGCTATTTGTAGTGGGTTGAATAGTGTCCCCCCAAAATTCATGTCCACCCAGAATCTCACAATGTGTCCTTATTTGGAAATAGGGTCTTTGAAAATGTAATTAATTAAAGATCTCAAGATGAAATTATCCTGGATTTAAGATGGGCCCTAAATCCAATAACTGGTATCCTTATGAAAGGAAACGAGGACACAGAGAGATGCTCAGGGAAAAGACCATGAGAAAATATGCAGGCAGAGATTGGAGGTATGCTGCAGCCAGAGAAGGCCAGAAGCCACCAGGAGCCAAAAGAGGCAAAGAAATATCCTCCCCTAGAGCCTTTGGAGGGAGCGTGATCCTCTTGACACCTTGATTTTGGACTCGTAGCCTCCAGAATTGCGAGAGAATAAATTTCTGTTGTTTTCAGCCACCCAGTTTGTGATATTTCATTATGGCAGCCTTAAGACACAAAAACACTATTGGTTTTGAAAACACCAAATTAATAATTGCCATTGGCTGAAAATGGTAAAAATATTACACTACTGCAAAACACAATAATAAAAAATAATTTTATCACTGGGAAGGTTGTGAGGAAGCAGGAATTCTTGGGAAGCATTGGGAAAACTGAGCTCCACCGTGACCACAGCCAGGTCCCATCATGTGTGGTAAGTACAGAAGGAAAAAGTACTAATTAGATGGGTAATCAGTGTTTTCTCTCAAATGACCAGTAAAGTGGCAGATTACGTGCCATATCAAACTCATTCTTTCATAAAGAGGCATTTTTTAACTGGCAGAGAAGTTAGGAATTGCAGAACTCTATAAATGTAATAATACTAGGCATTATTATCACTTCTTGAGGGCACATATGCTTCCAACACCTCCCCAGTGTTGGCTCGTCACTACCCTGTGCCCTAGACACTCTGCTGCTGCTCGTTTCACAGATGGCGCACACTGGATTGGAAGCTCCAGGAGCACAGGGAATTGTACCTATTTACTGAACAGTGCCTGGCATCTACTAGACGTTCAATAAATACTTGGTGAATTAAATGGAACCAAGAGTTGCCCAAGGTAATACATCTAGTAAGCAATGAACCCGGGACTCCAGGATTCGAAGCCAAGTAATATGGCTTTAGGAATCATACTTTTAACCAGCGACTCATCCTGCCACTAACAATGCCAAGTGGAAACTCAAATTTAAAAATTTCAAAATATTAAAATAAACCTAGACTAACCATTTCAGAAAATTTACAAAGTAGAGAAAAGGAAATAATCACCCAGTAATCTACCACTCAGTTGGTCAGTATTAATATTTTGTTGATATTTCCTCCTGGGGCTTTTTTCTCTTTATGTTATATTTTTTTCCCCAGTTATGTGCAAACCTTAAATATATGTTTTGCTTTTTAAATTTCGCATTGTAGCAAGCCATGTTTCTATGCCATTATAAACTCTTCATAGATAAAACGTCATATATTTCATTGAGAGGTTGTTACATAATTTACTTCAAGTATTCCCTATCACTGGACATAGGTCATTTCCACTGTTTTTTCTACTACAAATAGTACCCCTGTAAATATCATGGTTCATAAACTTTTAACAATATTTACAATTATTTCCTTAGGATAGTTTTCAAAACAGAAGAAGAAAAAAAAAAGGTGACCCCTGGGTCAAGTGGTATAAAAATTTTTAAGGCTATTATTACTATGTACTGACAAAATGCTTTCCAAAAAGGCATACCAATTTATACTCCCACCGGCAATGTATGAAAGTGAGAATGGAACATGGTGGATATTCCATATACCAAGATATTTACTAATTTCATAAGCAATAAATGGCATCTCATTATTTTTATTTGCATTTGCATTTCTTAGAGGCTGGAGTAAAATATATATATATATATATGCCTACACTATGACCCAGTAATTCCACTCCTAAATGCATGCATATGTCTACCAATTCACTTCTAGAGAAATACCCAAGAGAAACAAGTGTGCGTCCACCAGAGTTGTTTTGTTAATAATATCCAAACACTGGAAACAACTCAAATGTCCCACCAACAGTAGAATGGATAAATCATCTGGGGCTATATTCATAAAATAAAACACTACAGGAAAATTTAAAAAAGAATGAACTACAACTACATGCAACGACATGGATGCCTGTCACAGACATTACATTACACGCAAGAAGTCAGGCGCAAGGGAGAAAATACTGTATAATTCCATTTATTTTTTGTTCAAGGACAAGCAAAACTAACCAATGATAATAGAAGTCAGAACAATGGTGGGGAAAGAGAGGGGATGTGATTGACAGGGAAAGGGCATGAAGGAGGCCTCTGGGTGCCGGAGAGTTTCTAAATCTTGATCTGCATGGTGTGCAGATGGGTGTATACAGATGTAGAAATTCATTGAGCTTAAAATTAATTCAATTTGTTATACAAAGGTTATACCTCTATGGAAAGGTAAAAATTGTAAAAATAAAAATAAATAAGAAAGCATGAATTTTGAAGGACTACATAAGTATACGGGCCCTCTTGTGAAGGTGCTTTAAGGTAAATGGTTCATTGTTCCGTTTTATGGGAGTGAGAATTGGCTTTGGGATGATATCATGCTTTGCTGTTCAGGGAGTTAGATAATGAACACACTGAACTATTTACACATATGTTTGAAGGTTATTGAAAACTGGAATGGTGCCCAAAAGACTTAAAGAGTAAAGGAAGTCATTTTAGCAATTACCATCTGGCAAATCTACTGCTTCCATTATTATTTAAATAACTCTTTTAGGGACAAAAAGTGATAAGCATAAAAAGAAAAAAAGCATCATAAAAATCTTCAATAACTGGGGAATGCCACAACACTAGAAGTCAGAAGAGCTGCATTCTAATCCAGGTTCTTCAATAAATGATTTCTATAACACCTCATTTCCCTGGTTTTAGTCTACCTTTCTTTTCTTTTCAGTCCCTTTGGCACCTCCCAATCTTCCTCTCTTCCTTGAAATATTGGTGTGCTCCAGGGCACCGTCTCCCCTAGATAATTGTATATAATTCCATGACTTTAAGTACTGTCTATAAGTCAATGCCTCCCAAATTTACATCTCCAGACCTGACCACTCACCTAAACTTCAGACTCAGGTAACTACCTGCTGACATCTTCATTAGGTGTCTAATAGGCGCCTCAAATTTAAGATCTTGATTTTCCACACACACTCCTTTCTCCAAAACTACCCCTCTCCCAGCTTCTCTACCTCAGGATAAATTAACCACATGCTGCTCAAAGCCCAAAACCCAGAAATAGAGAAAGATCCTAAAATAAGGCAAGTCCTCCTCCACTTTTGCTTTTATTCGTAGCACTTATCACCACTTTCCATGTCATATTTTAGTATTTTTATTATCTGTCTCTCCAAACAAGCTCCGTGAGGGCAGGGCCTTAGTTTTGTTAATTGCTGTATTACCAGTGCCTAGAACAGGGCATGGCATGTTACAGGCGCCTGGGATATGTTGGGTAAATGGATGAATGATACATTGAACATCATATATTCCTGATTGAAATAATTTCTAATAATAATATAAACGACCATCTTTAGTAGTCTATCATTCACTCACTGAGTTGTTGTGAGGTTTAAATAAGATACATTATAGAAAATGTCCTTTTTTTCTTTTTGCAATAAAATGTTAGATTGCTCTGCTGGTCTCTGCAAGACAACGGCCTCACAACTCTGACATTGGCATTAGCAGGTGGAAGTCAGAAAGTTTATGTTTAGAAATGACATAGGAGGCGGAGTCAAGATGGCGGCGTAGGCAGACTCTGAACTCACCTCCTCCCGTGGACACAGCCAATTTACAACTACTCTGGAAAAATTACCCCTGAGACAGAACTGAAAACTGGATAAGAGGAACTCCTGCAACAACGGACAATCCTAACTGGGGTAGAAGAGGCAGAGACTCCCTTCTGGAGAGGAAAAACGCCGCCTTCACAAGCCGCCAGCTTCACGGCCGCCGGGAGCAGCTCACAGGTACGCAGCCTCCCTGGAGGCGCGGGGCCCTGAGCCGAGGCGCCCCGCTGTGGGCATTTTGTGGACCCAGCACAATCGACACCAGCGGCATAATATCTGACTGTGCCTGCTACTAAAGCATTGGGTAGCACCCCCAGAAAACCCGGTTCACAAAGAAACTAAAACTGGCTCTTAAAGGGCCCGGCGCACAAACTCACCCGCTTCAGAAAGCATCCTAAAATCACCAGAAAGAAAGGTACACAGTGCTTCGGTGACAAGAGACTCACCTAATAGGCCCTGAGTGCATCACGGTGAGGGTGAGACCTCTCCAGGGACTGGGACATTGGCGGCGGCCATTGTTGTGGCCTGGTGTGAGCGTGCTGACACAGGCGCCATTGGAGTTCTCCCTGAGACCTGCTAGCCCAGGGTCTGCTCCACCCGCTAGAGCACCAATTTAATCCAGCTCAGCCAGGGCAGGCAGCCCACCCTAGAGACTGGCCCCACCCAACAACAAGCCCTCAGGCAACGTGTGGGCCTGCATAGATTGGTGACTGGATTCTCTGCAGCCTGGCAACTGAGCTGACTTGAGCGGGGCAGGGTGTGCACAAGGAGCGGGTGGAGAGTGTGGGGTGGTGGCGGAGTGTGTGGGGCTCCCGCCGTGGAGAGACTGGGTCCGCTTGGGGAGGTCGGGGCACTCACACGGGCAGGACTGTGTTGACTGTGTGTGTGGACCTGTGGGCAACAGGGCTTGTCAGCTGCAGAAGACTTGTGCCTCTCAAAGACCCACATAGGAGGTTTGCCCCACCTTCCAAAGCCTGAAACAATTGGGTGCTCCTGTGCCTGAGGCCAGCCCCACCCAGCTGCAATCCCCAGAGAGCTGACAAGAGACCTAATAGGCTAGAGGTTTACAGCAATTGTAAGGCCCTGAGCCTAACAACCTGCCACACTGGGGGCCTACTCACTTAAAAGAAACACTGCAACACAAATGTGGTATTAGAACTTACAGCCAACTGTACTGGGGCTCCCCACACCTGATAAAGAGACTGAAGGGCCCACAACAACTACAAGCAGCTGAGCATTACAACAGCTGGCCAGGAGCATAACTCAGCCTCCCTGGGCGCCTATAGGGAGAGCTAATAGGCCACAATAGAAGGACACACGTAGCCCACATAGGGGCCACCCCTGGAACATTGAGAACTGAGGGAAGCACACTGGAAGCATCCTAAGGCATCACTTACATAAGGTCACCTATCCAAGAGCAGGAGACGTAGCTGACCTACCTAATACATAGACACAAGCACAGGGAAAGAGGCAAAATGAGGAGGCAAAAGAATACATTCCAAGTAAGGGAACAGGACAAAACCCCAGAAAAGGAACTAAGTGAAACAGAAATGAGCAACCTACCCGACAGAGAGTTCAAACTAAGAGTGTTAAGGATGCTCACTGATCTGGGGAGAAGAATAGATGAACTCAGTGAGAATGTCAACAAAGAAATGGGAGATATAAAAAGAACCAATCAGAAATGAAGAATACAATACTGGAAATGAAAAATTCATTAGAGGGACTCAAAAGCAGAGTAGAGGATACAGAAGAACGGATCTGTGAGCTGGAAGAAAGACTAGAAGAAATTACCCAAGGTGAACAGGTAAAAGAGAAAAGAATTAAAAAGAGTGAGGACAGTCTAAGGGACCTCTGGGACAACATCAAGCGCACTAACATCCGTGTTATAGGTGTCCCGGAAGGAGAAGAGCGAGACAAGGGAGCAGAGAATCTATTTCAAGAAATAATAGATGAAAACTTCCCTAACCTAAGGAAGGAAACAGACATCCAGGTACAGGAGGCACAGAGAGCCCCAAACAAGATAAACCCAAAGAGGCCCACACCAAGACACATCATAATCAAAATGTCCAGAATTAAAGATAAAGAGAGAATCCTAAAAGCCGCAAGAGAATGTCAAGTTACATACAAAGGAACCCCCATAAGGCTATCAGCTGACTTCTCAGCAGAAACCTTACAGGCTAGAAGAGAATGGCATGATATATTTAAAGTGCTAAAAGGAAAAAACTTACAGCCAAGAATACTCTACCCAGCAAGGTTATCGTTCAAAATGGAAGGAGAGATCAAAATTTTCCCAGATAAGCAAAAATTAAAGGAGTTTGTCACCAAGAAACCAGTGTTACAAGAAATGTTAAAGGGACTGATTTAAGGGGAAAAGAGAAGACCACAAATAGGAAAAATTATCTATTTCCACGATTAGAACGTAATGGATACAAATGCACAAAAAAGAGGTTAGATATGATATCAAAAACATAAAAGGAGGGAGGAGGGTAGTTAAAGAGTACAGCTTTCATACAGAGGTCAAACTAAAGTGACCATCAATTCTGTATAGAAGAAGTAAGGAACAGAGAAGGACTACTAAAACACTGAGGGAAAAAAAAAAAATAAAGTTAGAAAATGGCAGTAAGTACATACTTATCAATAGCTACTTTAAACGTCAATGGACTAAATGCTCCAATTAAAAGGCATAGGGTGGCTGACTGGATAAAAAAACAAGACCCATATATATGCTGCATACAAGAGACACACTTCAGACCTAAAGACACTCACAAACTGAAAGTGAAGGGATGGAAAAAGATACTCCACGCAAATGGCAATGAAAAGAAAGCTGGGGTAGCAGTACTCATATCAGACAAAATAGACTTTAAAACAAAAACTGTAAAAAGAGACAAAGAAGGGCATTACATAATGATCAAGGGAACAATCCAACAAGAAGATATAACACTTGTAAATATCTACGCACCCAATGTAGGTGCACCTAAATATATAAAGCAATTATTAACAGACATAAAAAGAGAAATAGACAGTAACACAATAATAGTAGGGGACTTTAACACTCCACTTACACCAACGGATAGATCATCCAAACAGAAGATCAATAAGGAAACATTGGCCTTAAACGACACACTAGAACAGATGGACCTAGTAGATATATACAGAGCATTCCATCCAAAAACCGAAGAATACACGTTCTTTTCAAACGCACATGGAACATTCTCCAGGATTGATCACATATTAGGCCACAAAACAAGTCTCCATAAATTTAAGAAGATTGAAATAATACCAAGCATCTTTTTCTGACCACAATGGTATGAAACTAGAAATCAACTATAGGAAGAAAATCAGAAAAGCCACAAATACATGGAGATTAAACAAAATGCTACTGAACAACGACTGGGTTAACGAAGAAATCAAAGAAGAAATCAAAAATACCTGGAGACAAATGAAAATGAAAATACGACATGCCAGAATTTATGGGATACAGCAAAAGCGGTTCTAAGAGGGAAGTTTATAGCGATACAGGCCTATCTCAACAAACAAGAAAAATCTCAAATAAACAATCTAACAATGCACCTAAAGGAACTGGAAAAAGAAGAACAAACAAAGCCCAAAATCAGTAGAAGAAGGGAAATAATAAAAATCAGAGCAGAAATAAATGAAATGGAGACCAAAAAAAAATAGAAAAAATTAATAAAACCAAGAGCTGGTTCTTTGAAAAGATCAACAAAATAGACAAACCTTTAGCTAGACTCACCAAGAAAAAAAGAGAGAAGGCACAAATAAGTAAAATCAGAAATGAAAGAGGAGAGGTTACAACAGACACCTCAGAAATACAAAAGATTATAAGAGAATACTATGAAAAACTATATGCCAACCAATTCGACAATCTGGAAGAAATGGATAAATTCTTAGAATCATACAACCTTCCAAAACTGGATCAAGAAGAAGTAGAGAATTTGAATAGACCAATCACCAGTAAGGAGATCGAAACAGTAATCAAAAACCTCCCCAAAAATAAAAGTCCAGGACCAGACGGCTTCCCTGGTGAATTCTACCAAACATTCAAAGAAGACTTAATACCTATCCTTCTCAAACTCTTCCAAAAATTGAGGAGGGGGAAGCTCCTACCTCATTCTACGAAGCCGACATTACCCTGATACCAAAACCAGACAAGGACAACACAAAAAAAGAAAATTACAGGCCAATATCACTGATGAACATCGATGCGAAAATCCTCAACAAAATACTAGCAAATCGCATACAACAATACGTTAAAAAGATTATACACCATGATCAAGTGGGATTTATTCCAGGTATGCAGGGATGGTTTAACATTCGCAAATCAGTCAACATAATACACCACATTAATAAAATGAAGAACAAAAATCACATGATCATCTCAATAGATGCAGAGAAAGCATTTGACAAGATCCAGCATCCATTTATGATAAAAACTCTGAATAAAATGGGTATAGAAGGAAAGTACCTCAACATAATAAAGACCATATATGAGAAACCCACAGCTAATATTATCCTCAATGGTGAAAAACTGAAAGCTATCCCTCTAAGAACAGGAACTAGACAAGGATGCCCACTGTCACCACTCCTATTTAACATAGTATTGGAAGTCCTAGCCAGAGCAATCAGGCAAGAGAAAGAAATAAAAGGGATCCAAATTGGAAAGGAAGAAGTGAAACTGTCACTATTTGCAGATGACATGATTTTATATATAGAAAACCCTAAAGAATCCACCAGAAAACTTTTAGAAGTAATAAACGAATATGGTAAAGTTGCAGGATACAAAATCAACATACAAAAATCAGTTGCATTTCTGTACACCAACAACGAAGTAGCAGAAAGAGAAATTAAGAATACCATCCCATTTACAATTGCAACAAAAAGAATTAAATACCTAGGAATAAACTTAACCAAAGAGGTGAAAGATCTGTACACCGAAAACTATAAAACATTTCTGAAAGAAATTGAAGAAGACACAAAGAAATGGAAAGATATTCCGTGCTCGTGGATTGGAAGAATTAACATAGTTAAGATGTCCATACTTCCTAAAGCCATCTATAGATTCAATGCAATCCCTATCAAAGTTCCAACAACATTTTTCACAGAAATAGAACAAAGAATTCTAAAATTTATATGGAACAACAAAAGACCCCGAATAGCTAAAGGAATCCTTAGAAAAAAGAACAAAGCTGGAGGTATCACACTCCCTGACTTCAAAATATACTACAAAGCTATAGTAACAAAAACAGCATGGTACTGGCACAAAAACAGACACACAGATCAATGGAATAGAATCGAAAGCCCAGAAATAAACCCACACATCTATGGACAGCTAATCTTTGACAAAGGAGCCAAGAACATACAATGGGGAAAAGAAAGTCTCTTCAACAAATGGTGTTGGGAAAACTGGATAGCCATATGCAAAAAAATGAAAGTAGATCCTTACCTTACACCATACACAAAAATTAACTCCAAATGGATTAAAGACTTGAATGTAAGACCTGAAACTGTGAAAGTTCTAGAAGAAAACATAGGCAATACGCTCTTCGACATCGGTCTTAGCAACATCTTTTCAAACACCACGTCTGACCGGGCAAGAGAAACAATAGAAAAAATAAACAAATGGGACTACATCAAACTAAAAAGCTTCTGCACAGCAAAGGAAACCATCAACAAAACGAAAAGACAACCTAACAATTGGGAGAAGATATTTGCAAACCATACATCTGATAAGGGCTTAATCTCCAAAATATATAAAGAACTCATGCATCTCAACAACAAAACTACCAACCCAATTAAAAAATGGGCAAAAGACCTGAACAGACATTTCTCCAAAGAAGATATACAGATGGCCAACAGACACATGAAAAGATGTTCAAAATCACTAATTATCAGGGAAATGCAAATCAAAACTACAATGAGATATCACCTCACGCCCGTCAGAATGGCTATAATTAACAAGACAGGAAACAACATGTGTTGGAGAGGATGTGGAGAGAAGGGAACTCTCATACACTGCTGGTGGGAGTGCAAACTGGTGCAGCCACTATGGAAAACAGTATGGAGATTCCTCAAAAATCAAGGATAGAACTACCATATGATCCAGCTATTCCACTGTTGGGTATTTATCCAAAGAACTTGAAAACACCAATTTGCAAAGGTACATGCACCCCTGTGTTCATTGCAGCGTTATTCACAATAGCCAAGACTTGGAAGCAACCTAAGTGCCCATCAAGGGACGAATGGATAAAGAAGCTGTGGTATATATACACAATGGAATACTACTCAGCCATAAGAAACGACGAAATCCAGCCATTTGTGACAACATGGATGGACATTGAGCGTATAATGCAAAGTGAAATAAGTCAGAGGGAGAAGGTCAAATACCGTATGATTTCCTTCATTAAGTAGTAGATAGTGACAACAATGGACGGATACATAGGGACAGAGATTGGATTGGTGGTTGCCAGAGGGGAGGGGGGAGGGAGGAGGGTGAAAGGGATAATTCGGTGCATGTGTGTGGTGATGGGTTGTAATTAGTATTTTGGTGGTGAACATGATGTGGTCCATGCAGAAATAGAAGTACAATGATGTACACCTGAAATTTTTACAATGTTATAAACCAATGTTACTGAAATAAACAAAAAATTAAAAAAATAAAATAAAATAAAATAAAGAAAATGACATAAAAAAAGATAAAAAAAAAAAAAAAAGAAAGTTTATGTTTAAATTCTGACTCTGTCCCCAGTTATTAACTGGGTGACCTTAGGTTATGTGTATAATCTCTCTGAATCTAGGTACTTTCATCTGTAAATTGAAGATAATTAAACCTGCCTCACAAGGTTATAATGCAAATTACTTTAAATGCTACAATGTTTATGAGCGTGCCAAGCAAGTACAAGGTCCTCCAGAAAAAGAAAAAAAGCAGGTATCTCCATTTATGTAAATTATGACATTGATCATTACACTTTCATGAAGAGTCAAGCATAATTTTTAAATAATATTTATTATCCTTTAAATAATATTTATTTCTCCTCCTTATAAATACATACTTACTGTAGAAATTGTGAACTGTCTATAGAAACCTTTTTAAAATGAAAGTTGTCTAAAACTCTATCTGCCAGAGATAACTACTGCTAATATTTTGGTTACATATTTTTCGAGTCTTTTTGACATACATATCTGCATGTATGGTATTTTACTCTGTCCTTATGTTAACAATGTCATCCAAATTCTTAAAGAACATGACTTATAAAAGTTGTATTTCTTTATTCTAAGCTCTTGATGGTCTATTGGGTTGAATTACATGTTTGCAACTATAATATATTGTTAATAAATTTTTTATGATTATTTTCATAGGTGAAATTCCCAAATGGAATTACTGGACAAAAGGGAATGAAAACCAAAAAGCCAAATTTTCTTTTTAAAAAATTGCACTAATTTACACTAAAACCAGTAGTGCATGACTGCCTGTTTCCTCACATCCTCAAGAAATATTGAGTTGCAGTGTGGAAAACGAAAAGCACAAACACCGTTATGGTAATCAAGCAAACAGAAAATCCTACTATTACATTATTTTAATAGTATTTAATACTATATTTTAATATAAATTTTAATAATAACATCATTGTATTTGTAAAAATGTGTGCTATTATGTTTTTGTTTTCAAATAAAACTTTAAAATTCCACCATCCAATAATAGTGATTGTCAACTCTTGCTGAGTACAATTCCAGATATCTCTCTACAGATAAAAAGATGTAAGGACAGGTAGACAGTTTGATAGAGAAGGAGAGAAGGAAGAAATGTGAAATGAGGTTTTATTAGAAATACAGTCAATTATGTATTTGTGAATTTGCCTACATGCTGTATTGCAGTGATCATTTTGCAATATACGCAAATATCTAATCATTATGCTGCACACCCGAAACTAACATAATGTTGTATATCAATCATATCTCAATTTTTTTATTTTTACTTTTTATTTTTTATTTTTTTATTTTTTTTATTTTATTTTTTATTTATAAAATTTTTTCATTTAAAAATTTTTTAAAAATAAAATTTATTAGTAACCCCAAAATCAATTCTTACAGTGCTGAAGTGGTCATTCCCTGATATGCATAGAGTGGCAAAAAATTTGAGTCACCTGACTTGCATGTTCGCAACTAATGTTGAACACAGCAATGCTCTGCCTTCCTGTTTCAGAATAAATGTGTCCTTTGTACAATCTATTTAGTGTCAAGTTTTTTGCATTTTTGTGCTTTTTGTTGGTGATTTCACTGTTCAAAATGGCCCCAAGCATAGTGCTGAAGTGCTGTCCACTGTTCCGAAGTGCCAGAGAGCTGTGATGTGCCTTAAGGAGAAAATATATATGTTAGATAAGCTTGTTCAGGCATGAGTTATAGTGCCATTAGCTGTGAGGTCACTATTAATGAATCAACAACATATATTAAATAAGGTGTTTTTAAACAGAAACACACATAGAAACAAGGTTATGTATTGACTGGTTGATGAAAATGCTGTGATCAGAGGTTTGCAGGAACCTAACCCTGTACTTCCCCTAGGAACAATGGTTCAGTAGTTGCTAATTACATTTTCGCAATTACTTTATAGAACATAACTACCATGGATATCAAGAATCAAGTGTACTTTAGAAAACTTAGAAATAAGATTTTTTAATTGATCATACTATAAGTGCTACTATTGATACAAGTATTAAATTTACTTTTACTTGAATTAACAGTAAAAGTATAAATCACGTAGAATTAAAGGAATTGTTGAAAATTATTCAATTCTCTTCCCAATAAGAAATGTCAATTCCTAAGTAATCCTTCTAGATTATTAAATCTAAAGGGATGAAAATGAGTTTGAACTTACTAAGAGGCTGGAGTCATTGTATTTTTAAACTAGGCTTCAACTTTACCACTCATGGACTCTCTGATAGGAGGATACTGGAACACCTATACTTCCCAACACATCCATCTTCCCTCCACCTCTCACTCTGAATTTAGTAATTACTATTGTGGCATTGTCCAAGTCTATGTCATTTGTATTTGGAACTATGACCATAAATTCAACAGTTTTTCAGACTTGATCTGTTTTTAATCTGATTAGATATCCATCACCAGTACTTTGACTGCAGTTTCTCCATTCCTGAACTCTGACTTTGCAATGAAGTGGTTTGGTATTGTTGTTCCTACTATTCTTATTGTCAGGGTGTGATTATTAGAATAGATTATTAGAATTGTGATCTTGAGGGCAGAGGGACATGCCTTTGCAATTCACACACACCACAAACACACACATATGCACACACACAGAGTACCAGACCACATCACACGTGAATAGAAAACTCCCCACAGACCCACTTACAAGGGTACAAACTGGAACAGGCCTGGGAAGCAACAGTAACTACTGTCAGGGAAAGCAACCATCCCAGGAATACTATTTCCAGTTCCAGGGTCACACCGCATGGTGCACAGACAAGTCTGAAGCTGACCTAGAAAGAAACAACTGCCTTGCTGTATATTACTGATTCTAATAAATACACACATTTTTTTTCACATTTTAACATCTCTGAAAATGAAGTGTGCCTTATCATTGACATCATGTCAGAGTTTAATTGGCAGTGGTTTTTGTTTGCTTCTTAGTGATACATAAAAATAATGGTGCATCTTACAATTGATGACATCTTTAACAGGATACAGTGGCATAGACCTGGAAAGGCAGCCCATGAAGGAGGCTGGGGCAACTGTGGATGACTGGCAGGGAGAGAAGAAGGTTTGGGTAATTGGGGGAGAAAATGGCAAAGGTGAGTGAATAGGAGGATTCACAGTCACGGACGGGGAATATTTTAGTTGAAAGACTGTGCAAAGGTCACTTGTCCATAATTATCCTCCTCAAATATTTTCAGGGCTACCTTGTGGAAAAAGAGAACACACCAGTTTTGTGCAGCTCCTGAGGACAAGATGAGGACCAACAAGTGAAGTAAACGATGCTGGTTTGGGCTCAAAAGTAAGGATTTTAATATTTTTGTTTTTTAAACAAGTTGGATGAAGTTCCATGTGAGAAAGTGAGGTTTCTTGGAAAGAGTCAGGAAAAGGCATGTTGCTTTAGAAGGTTTCCCTGCCTTGAATTTGAGATTTGATATAGCAACTCCTCTTCCAGTTTTAAGATTCTAAAACTAAAAATTCATGCTCATTTTAGTCTCCACTAGGAAATTATTTTATGTAAATAAAAAGAATAACGCAGATATGTGTAGAAAGATGTTAACTGTAGAGTAAGAAAGAGTCGATCAATACATCCATTCACTGGGATATGGTTAAATAAACACAGTGTGATGAAATATATACCTGTTTAAAATAATCATTATGAAAACCACATACCAGCAAGGAAAATTGTGTGTAATAAAATCATAAGTTGGTGAATTATCGCAACACAACATTACATCTTCACTGATTGTTTGTAAAAATATCATGTCTGCGTACGGACAAGGACTAGATATGAATAGGGAAATGAAAATAGGTGCCTTTTTGAGTGGCAGAAATCTAGGCTAGTCTTTTTCTTTTTTAACTTTAGATTTCCATTATTATTGTGGTTAGCTGCTTAAGCAATCCCTATAGTGGGAAAGTTAGTTCCTGCTCCTACTTTGAGGAAAACAAACTGGGGCCTGTCCAATACGAAAAATATGTACTGTAAGCTCCTGGTGCTCCTTCCCAAAGCACTTATATTTATAAAGGATAATGTTCAGTTGTTTGGACCTAATTACTCAACAAACAGACCTGCTAGCTATTTCTTTTAGACTGGGATCCCATAAAAAATTACTGAGACAATAAGGGCTATGTGAACCAAGAAAATTTAGGGAAACTTTCAGATAGTCCCTACACTCAAGAGCTCATCATCTAGGGGCAAAAACTGGACCATAAACAAATCAATGAAACTAGCATAATAAATCATATAATTGAGATGAGCACAAGATAGAGGAGGGGACGTGGGGGTGAGGGAAGAGGGGAAGACAAGTATTTAGACTGTATGGAAGGCATCAAGAAAAGTTGCACAGGAAGAATAATTGCTAAGGTTGGTTGTGTTCTTTTATCTAAATAAAAAATGCTCTTTTCTTAAAATCAAGTAAACTGGTTTATACTGAAAAATGGTAATCTTCTGCCCCACTTACCATCAAATCCCCAGTCCTACTACCTACAGCCAACCTGTTTCAACTATTTTACTTACTTCTCCTGTTAATTATCTCCCTATCTCTAAATGAGATGCTTATACTGCTATATCTTGTTTTATAAATTTAAGATCTTATATATTGACTTTCTGTTATAGAAGTTAAACATTTAGCTTTCTTACACCATCCTCAACTCCTTAATTTAGTTATATATCAAATATTAGGTCAATCAGTAATCAGTGTTTGCATCATTATGACTATATAGATATACTGTGATTTCAAACCCTTTCTCATAGAACTTACTGTTTTTCCTAGAGTTGTTAATTGATTCTGTTTTTTATTGTTCATTTATTTAATGTACTTACCACTACTTTTTCCCCAACTACCCCAACAGATCTTTCAAAATATATCAGTAATTTTTACAAATGCTGAACCACAGTTTCAAACGCTTTATCCATTTTTGCCTCCTGCTCTTCTTTCTTCCACCCACCCACCCTATGTCCTCTCTCCCCTTGCCCTCAGGCCTCTGTTCCTATCTGCACTCATCGATTAAAAGGCATGCTATACAGCTTTCACGCTAGGCCTTCTTTTCTCCACCCTTCTCCACCCCAGGTATTAAATGTCCTGGTTTTTTAAACCCATGTCTTCCTCTGTCTTGACCCACTGGTTTTATAAAGCACATCCTTTAGTAGCTTCCTAAGAAAAGATGTGTAGTGGGTAAAATGTTTGAGCCTTTCATGTCGGAAAATGTCTATGTACTACCTTACACCCTCAATCAGTAATTTGGTTGAGTAGAGAATACTGGGTCGAGCATAATTATCCCTCTGAATTCTGAAAATATTGCTCTTCTGTTCTAGCATCCAGTGTTGCTATGGTTAACTTTAAAGCCATTTTGAATTCTGAAACTTGTCTCTGTCTCTCTATTTCTGTCTCTGTCTTTCTCTCTTTTTGTCTCTCTCTTTCTCTCTCATCTGAATTCTGTGTTCTAAAATTTCCCATTGGTGTAGGGTCTTCTTGTACACAGTGTGCTGAGCAATCAGGGAACCTGTCGGTGTAGAAATTCACATGCTTCAGTTAGGGGAGACATTCCTACACTGTTCCTTTGATAATTTCATCCTTTCCATTTTCTCTGTCTTCTCTTCCTCAATCTCCTAATGTATAGATGTGAGAGTCCCTGGATTGAGCTTTTAACTTTCCTATCTTTTCTCCTTCTTGTCCATCACTTTTCCTTTTGTTGGGCAACACAGTTATTTTTCAACATTTTTATGGACTTTTTAATTTCTTTCTTGGGGTGTGAAATAAAAACATCATCTTTTTCCCTCCAACAACTCTTTATTGTTCTGATTTTTCTTTTTCCCAAGCATCCTATTGGTGTTCTATAAATGCAACAAATATTCTTATCTTTCTGAAGACATTAGTTGCAGATTTTGTGAGGTTTTCCTCTGCTGCCAGCATTGTCTCTGTTTCACTGAGGTCCTTTTTATCATTTTTTTCTGTTGGTTTGCTTATTTCTCTGGTTGGTTGGGTTTTGGTTGCATTTTTATCACTTTCATGTAGAAGGCTTTCCTCAAATACCCAGTTATCCTGGTTTGTCCATTTGTTTTTTCAAGAATAAAGCACCAAATGTTTTATATAAAGCATTGTGAGCATGGGCAGGGACTTAATTGCTGGGTTTTACTTGGGGTAATGAGAGAGCTCATCATCCTTGTGGATGGAAAGCTCCATGTGTCTGTCTTTGGAAACCTTTTCTCTGGAGCTACTTCATTTCTCCACAGAACGATCTTCCAATCTGCCGCTAGAGAGGTTCAGAAAAGGGATATATGCTTTGATGCTGGTCTTCTAAGGCAATAGGGGAAGGTGCGGGGAGTGCTCACAGCTTATTATATAGGTCATCATAATCCTCTGTTGTAACCTCTTTCCACACCTCCTTGCTCTCCCCAGATCTTGGTATCCCTGAGACCAGAGTCTCAAGAGTTTAATTCTCCAAAGGCAAGAAAGAAACTGCCTTCTGGCTA
Source organism: Ceratotherium simum simum (assembly GCF_057802395.1). Taxonomy (NCBI): domain Eukaryota; kingdom Metazoa; phylum Chordata; class Mammalia; order Perissodactyla; family Rhinocerotidae; genus Ceratotherium; species Ceratotherium simum. The sequence continues at coordinate 11,654,570 of NC_141907.1, forward strand.
TGAAGGGTTAGGGAGGGACCTAGGCATCCCAGTCACCAGGTTTTAGCCTGTACCTGCCAAACTTCCACTGCTTCCTGCACTCTTCTTGCAGACCCCCTCAGAGGCTCTATGGGCAAGTCATCTGCAGACATTTAAGTGGGAACTTTCTCCACTCTGCTAAGTTGTTTGCCCTGCCTGCATCTGTTTCCTATCTTCAGAAAAGTGGTTGAACCATTCCATTTATTATTGTCTCTCCTTCTATTCTTCTTGTCCTTGCAGATCAGTATCTTTACTCTTCTGCCACTATTTCAAGGGTTTGGGGAGGGAGAAGAGATAAGCCTGTGTGGACAATGTGCTATGATTAGCTGGAAACCTAAAGTCAATTTCAAAAGAACAGTGGAGTTAGCCAAGTGGAAAGAATAGAAGGAGCCGTCCAGGCAGTGTTCTACGTGATGGTCTTCTAGCAGACGTATAAAATAATCTATCCATGGATACGATCTTCTGCCTGCTCCAGAAAAGACACTGAAGTAGCATAGCACTCAATTTTCAAGCTCAAGATCTGGAAGGATACAGATTTCATCCCACGCCTCTCAATCAGTAGCTGTATATCTATCAGGATCTCCATTTCCTCATCTGTCAAATATTGAGAATAATTAGACCTACTTCATAACTTTATTGAGCCAATTAAATGAGATGAATTCTTGTGAAGAGCTCAGCACCGTATCCAGCAAAACAGTAAGCATCAAATAAACAAACTATTGTCATCATCAACATCATCATCACCATCTAACTACACAAATATACATTAATAGGAAAAATTTGACTAAAGAGACTAGCGAAAATAATTTAGATGAGCAGAAAAGAAAATTGTATGTAGAGTCAGTTATGGAATTATGAAAGCCTTACAAGGGGTTCTGTTTCTAATCCAATGAAGGATTAGACTAAACATGAGTATTTGTGTAAGGTGCTACTTAGGACCCTCTCACATAGGTACTTATTAAGGAGTAGCTATTTTGTTATCATTATTATTAAATGCAATGAGTGGGACAAAGAAGGTACCCTGAAAGCTCAGAAATGAAAAGTTGACATTAAACTGCAAAGGAGATTCACTGTCAGGCTTAAAAACTGGCCTAGAGGCACACTCTGATGTTTCAGTCAATCCCTGATAATAATGAGGTGCCCCATTACGTACTTCTACAGGGCCTTGTACTTACCTTAATACATATCATTACCTGTTCATCTGTTTTCCTCAAGAGACTATAGCTGTGAGTGGGAGGGACCTAGTGAGTCTAATTCTGTTTTATATTCTCAGCACCTAGCACAATAGTTTTTGATAATAAATAAAAAGTGTTTAAATTCTCTACATAAATATTTTTAAGAGCAAGCATGAGGTGATAGGAAGGACAGAAAATAGCTGGTCTGGCATGCCTTTCATTTCACGCTCACGGCCTGACAAGCCCCAAAATATTCCATATCTGGTCTTTTTTTTTTTTTTAACAGAGTTTCTTATGCATAAAATAGGCACATTAAGTGGCACTGAGGTAAACAACCCAGTTTGACCCCAGCTCTTCTCATAAACCTCCAAGGCTGGCAAATCCCAAACAAGCCTACCCTGCAGTACTGATCCCCAACTTTACAAAGGGTTGATAGCAAAATATTTCCAGAAAATCCTACTGTCCTGACCATATTTCTTTTTAGCCTATGCACTTACCGTCCTTTTCTTATTAGCTAGACATTTTGTCATAGATTATTAAAATGAAACAATGCTTGTTAAAACAAATGGAAAAAAGGTGCTCTCTGTAATGTCTTGAATTTTACTATTTGTAGACTCGCCAAATTTCAGGACTCTACAATGTTTCCTGTCACCGAAGGGCGTGACTTTTTCTGCATAGTACCCAAAGTTGAGAAGCATCCTACGATGAAACCTCATATTTTGAAGGTGCATTTACAGTTCTTAGAGTGCTTTCACGTGTTTGTAGTTCTAGCCAACGATTGAGGGAGAATAATTCCATTCTTGCAATGGAAAAAGAAGGACTCAGTGAGGTTTAGCTGACTCAAGCCAAGATCATACAAGGAGTTGACAGCATACAAAATGGCAGAAAAGTACCTGGATGAGCAGCGGTCTGGGAAGGAGACCTGGGTTCTCGTCCTGGCCCTGAGTCTAATAAGTTATGCAACCTTGGGCAAGTCACCTCATCATTCTAGGTCTCACCTTCCTTAGTTGAAAAATGAGAAGGTTAAACTAAGAACCCTCCCAATTCTAACACTATGAAATTATAGAATCCAACCTGGATTTTCTGAGCTCTTTCCACAGTACAGCACAAGGTAAATTATTCTCTGGTATTAAACTGCTTCTATTACTAAAGAACCCAATGCATCTTTGTTTCTCAATTTCCAGTTGCTTACTTTGAAAGACAACAGACTATATACAATGGATTGAGTACCAGCTATTTTTCAGGTGTTATACTAGGCAGTAACGATGCCAAGATGAAGAGACCTAGTGCCGGCCCTCAAGGAACTTACTGCCTAGAGGAGGCACATCAACAGCTACAAAGCTACATTATGGCTGCAGTAACAGAGAGATGATGTACAAGGTACAGAGGAAGTATTTAAAAAAAAAAACAAGCTCAGGTCTGCCTTCCTTAAGAAGTGATGTTTGGGTTGACTCTTGTTAGTGGTCAGGAACAAGACATTGTGGTGATAGGTAGTAGCAGGTGCACAGTCAAGAAAGCATGATGCATCCCGAGTACAGCCAGTCGTTTTGGAGTTGGGACAGAGCCGATGGAAAGAAAAGTACATACAGCATGAGAGGAGGTTGGAGAAGGGGCTGGGATCCAATCATGGATGACTCCTCTTGTTAACAGGGGCTGTTATGTTTTAGTCTTGCTCTATTTATTTACGTCCTGCCTTGTTCCCAAAAGGATTTGAGGTGGTTTGTTCAAGTGAGAACAAAAACAAAACAACAACAAATCAGACCAGCTTAAATAATAAGGGAATATATTTGGCTCAGGTAAGAAGAAGCCTAGAGACCAGTTAGGCTTCAGAATTTATTAACCCAGAGACTCGAGCTCAGTTTCATGATCATCCGTTCCTCAGTGTATTTACTTCGCTCCAACATACAGTGGTTTCCTATTCGGAGATAGGAATTATCTGACTCAGAGCTGCAAGAAACTTCCCCTCTTGTCTCTCCGGCCTGAGCTGGGTCATGTGTCCATTCATTAATCAGCCTTTGAGTCCAGGAACCTGCCAAGTACTGCCTGTCTTAGGCCTAGATTCCTGAAGCACTGTGCCAGCACTGGAGGGATTATCCCTAGACTGCTCATACCCACCTCTGGAGCTAAAAAGGGAGCCAGCCTCCCTGAAACCACAGGCTGTGATGATAAGGGGTGCACCATTGACTGAACACTGGCACAGTTTACAAACAGTGAAGAGAAGAATAGATATGACACATATAAACAGCAAGGTCCACTGAACTAAGAATGCATTAAAAAAATGATGCTGACACTGTGATACAATATAATAGTATCACAACATTATTATCTTATAGTACATATAATCATATATACCACATAACAATACATAATATTATTATATTATAAATAAGAAAATAAAGGTGAAGGGATAATAAAAGTAAAATGGTGAGATGAGAACAATGGGAAAGTTACTAGATAGACTCCAAACAGTAAAAGTCCCAAGAAAATATTAAAGATGAAATGGTAATTTAGTTTTGAGCTTCCTAGCAGCCAAAGCAAAGAAGCAAAACTGATCAGTTAAAAAAGTCAGTGTACTTTGGAGGAGCAAAGTTATTTTTGGCCCTAAGTCCTCAGAGAAAATCTTTTTCCCATGGGTCTTCGTAAAAGGATCATTAAATGATATTATGGAACTGTCAGTAGCATCCCTACAGGATACATAACAGCAAGTTTTAAAACATCTAACACCAACACAAATTTAATTTAGGCTGCTCTGAGATATTTAGTCCAAACCAAGGCAACTCTCAAATGCCTTGGATTAATCCAAAGATAAAATCTAGACTGATCAGAGCCATGTTTCTCAAACTGGGATAAAATAAGTACCCTGGGGATACAACAGGAGATAAAAATGGTATATCTTTCTGGAGATAGGAATATTTTTGCTTGGGTTTTTCTTGGTGGTAAAGGATTTAAAACATTAATTATATATTTAAACTAACATGAATATACACAGAATAGAATATAAAATGTATAAATGCTTTGAAAGAGAGAGCATGAAACCTCAATGCAAGGATGTCCCACTGTGTGGACAGCCTTAGGTTTTCATGCCCAAATCCCCAGAGGGACGATATCACACTCGTCCACCCTTGTGGTTTATTCAGGGTAGAGGTTTGAAAACACCTTCCCCTGCATTTCCTCCTCTGGCCAACTCCTAGTCACCTCTTATAGCTCCTTGTAGTTCTCTAATTATGTCGCTCTTCACATTTTATTGTAGTTACTTGTTTAATATCTGACTTCCCTGATAGACGGTAAGGAACTGGCTGCCTTGACTCTTCAATTCCTGGCACAGTGTCTGTCTGGTATTAGGGGCCAATGAATTAACTAGTTAGTGAACTAAAGATATCTGGCTGTTATGGGTTGAAATGTGTCCCCCACAAATTTATATGTTGGAGTTCTAACACCAGTACTTCAGAAGGCGATCTTATTTGAAGAGAGTCTTTACAGAGTTACTCAAGCTAAAACTAGGTCATTGGGGTGGGCCCTAATCCAACATGACTGTTATCCTTATGAATAGGGGGAATTTGGACATAGGGACAAGCATAGACATATGATGTGAAGACAGAGCCAAGGAGAGAGGCCTGGATTATTCCCTCACAGCCCTCAGAAGGAACTAACCCTGCTGACACCTTGATCTTGGACTTCTGGCCCCCAGAACTGTGAGACAATAAATTTCTGTCATTTAAGCCACTCCATTTATAGTACTTTGCTGTGGCAGCCCTGGCAAACTAATACAAACTAATACAGTGATCTTCAGATCCTTTGGATGGCTACCCCCCTCCATGAATAATATGTTTCTTCCAAAAGGGCATTTGATGAAATCAAGTCCTTTGCAAGGACAGTGAGGATGACATTGCCTTCCTCCACAGCCATTGTTGTGATGACAAAAACCAAGCCTGTGTTGGGGGATCGAGGTGTGCTCCCAGAATCAAGGGCTTCCTTCTCCTCCCGGTTCCAGGCTCTGTGTCTGACTGACTCACACAGGCCACCCTGCTTATGTATGAGCTCTTATGTTAACTAGTTGTGTGACTTAGGGCCAGTTGATTAACCTCTCTGTTCCTTTATTGTAAGGAAGAAATGATATAATACACCTAAATCAAAAACCAAAGTAATGCACATAGAAACTCCTCATATAGTGCCTGCCACATAATAGGACTTCAAAAATGTGAGTCTCCTTCCTAGCTCTGTGGCTCTCCTTGTAGGGGAACACATATTTCCTCGTAGAAGGATTAAGTAGGCCTCTAAATACTTTACAATTTTAAGATATCTTTTTCCTATAGTATTATAAGCTGACAGCCTTCTACACAGGCAGAAAATTAAGGAGATAGTTTAAGTAAAAAGATGACAAATAAGTGCCATTTTGTTTTGGAAAGAATTAAATTATCATGAACTAAACATGCACATTAGTATCTTAAAATTTTTCATTACAAAACAATCCTGGTCCATTGAGTTTACTTATAAACTTTAGCTGAGATTTACACTGAAAACAAACGTTTTTAATTTCATTGTATACTACCAAATCAACCAAATCCTTGTGTATGTAAAATCAACCTCCATATCTTGCAAATGTGCTTTTTTTCTAGTGCCTTACTCTATGTGATTTTCATTGTTTTTTTTCCCCCTATAGCTCCTCAGTAGCTGAGTGCTCCTTAAACCAAACAGAGAAGACCAAAAAGAACATTCTCAATCACGGGCTTGAGGTCATTTGACCTCAGTGATTGCTTTCCAAAGATTAAAGCCAAATTTAAACCAGAGTACTTTTCCAGAACTACCAATAGAGATATGATTTTGGTAGAAGTTCATTTGCCATGAAAGAATAGAGAAAGTTCAGTACTATTATTTACTCCAATCTCTAAACACTTTTGCAAGAATACCAAAACTCCAGGTTAACATTCTGTTTCACTTAATATGACCCAGTGTTAACAATTATTAAACAGGGCCAAACATGCTGTAAAAATTAAAGAACTCTATTAATATATACTTCACATCATCAATGGAGAATTCAGGTACGTGCCACACATTTGGAATTCAGGTGTAAAGCATAAAGTGTTCAACAAATTTAAAATAAGAAGGCAAGCCAGGGTTGCTCCAGGCAGGGGCATTGAGGGTAGGGAGAAATGCTAGCTGAGGTTCTTACAACAAAAGAGGAAGTAGAAAACCATAAAAACTAGTCACAAGCCTATAAACCCCAGCATTTGTTTTTTGTAGAGGCCCAGAGGATTGCTACAGGCCCAGGGCATTACTATAATACAAGCTAATAGAAGAAGATGAGGCAGCTGCAAGGTTTTCTTGACTGGCTGGGGTCAGGAACCGCACTCTCTGAAGGACCTCTGATTAGTCAGGTGACTTGAGGATTGTCCTTTAGTCTCTCAAAGCTGTTCTTTATGTGCAAAATGAAAATAATGATTCCATTGCTGCCTGCTGCACAGGATCATGGTGAGGATCCAAAGTAAAAGAGCTGCAGAGTCACTGACTTGATTTCATACCTCCATCCCCTCCATCCCTCCTTTATCGTCTCTTGTCTTCCAGGACCCCACACTGCCCTCCTTCCTTCTAATGTATTGGCTATTACTGCTCAGCCTCCTGTGCTGGTTCCACCCTCTGATCTCTAAATTTTGGAGTACCCTAGAGTTCAGTCCTCTTTCTTTTTCTCCTCTCTAGCTACAGTCTCTCCCTAGGGAATCTCAAAGCTTTACGTATGATTCATTTTGCTAATCATGCCCACATTTATACCTCCAGTCCTAACTTCCCTTCTGAACTACAGACTTATAAACCCAACTAGAAACTTGACATCTCCACTTGAAATCTAATAGGTATCTCAAACTTTATATGGCCAAATAGACCTCTTCATTGTCCATCATCCAACCCTAGTCTTCCCTATTTTAGTCAATGTCATCCACTCAATTGCTCAAGCCAAAAATCTAGGCGTTACCTTGAGTCTTCTCTTTCCTTCTTCTCTCACAGCCAATCCAGCAACAAGTTCTATCACTACTACCTCTGAAACAGATCTCAAATCCGCCCACTTCTTTCTACTTCTGTGACCACTGCCCTTGTCCAAACCACCATCTTTGCTCATCTGAATGTCCACAATCAAATTCCTAATAGGTTGCCCTATTTACCTATTGCCCTCTGCAATCATTTTTTTTATGTTTATTATAGCTTTTATATAAGATTAATGACATACAAATAAACAATGCATATATAAAAGATAGCATTTTTAATTTAAAAATCCAACAATCAAAAGAAATATACATGTGTATGTAAAAAATCAAATCTCAGCAAAGGCCTAGAAGAATACACACAAATCTGTGATACATTTAACTTCTTAGAAAGAAAATAGGATGGAAATGAAGGACAAAATGAACTTTACTTTTTTACATAGTATTTCCTTCTTTTATTAAACAACATAAGACCTTGAAGTGAACATGTCAGTATATCAAAAATATCAACTCTTGGTTGGACATTTGGATATTGTTCTCTCTAAATTTCTTCTGATTTTCTCAAAATAAAAGGAAAATAAACACAAAGAAGGGAAAATAAAGAGAAATAAAATAACGAAAAAAAGGGAAAATATCCCTAAGACGAAGAATGCATTAAAAATTTAAATGTATTCTATGCATTAACATCTGGTAAAATATTTCAATTTCATGAAAAATAAAAAAAAAAAAGTCTTTCTCTATTCCTGATTTCAATTGGAATGTTTCTATTTGCCTCCATACTGTATAAAATCTTGAAAATGTAAATCTTATCATAACAACCTGTTTAAAGTCCTCCAACGTCTTGCCAACACATTTAGAATCAAATTCAAATTTCTTACTGCGGCACACAAAGTCCTCCCTGATCTGCCCTCTAACTACCTCTCCAACCTCCTCTACCAGCACTCTAAATCCTCTAGGTTCCGGCCATGCTGCCCTCAGTTTGTCTGTCAATCACAAGTTTTTTCCCACATGAAGCCCTTTGCCTTGGTTCCTCCTCTGCCTGGATAGCTTTTTCCTCAGAACTGAACTTGGCTGGAACCCTCTTGTCATGCAAGCTTCTTCAAATATGGCTGCCTCAAAGAGATTTCCTTTGACCAACTGACCTGAAGGAACCCCCTAGGCACTCTCTATCATATCACACTGTTATAGATATCTCCACAACACTGACCACAATCTGATCTTTTACTATGTGCTTATGCATTGGCTTTTCTTCACTGCATCTCCTTCATCCTCCATTCTTCTCCCAGAATATAAATTCTATGAGTGCAGAGGTCATGTTATATCCCCAGCACCCAGAACTGTGCCTGGCACATAGAGGGTATTTAGTTTTTTGTTGCTGCATAACAAATTATCATCATTTTAGTGGCTTAAACCAACACCTATTTATTAGCTCACAGTCCTGCAGGTCAGAAGTCCAAGCACAGAATGGCTAGGTTCTACAACCTGGTCAGAGCATTAGAAGCTGAAATCAAGGTGTCAGCCAGGCTTTGTTCTTGTCTGGAGGCTCTGGAGAAGAATCTGCTTTCAAGCTCATTCAGAATGTTGGCAAAATCCAGTTCCATGAGGCTATAAGATTGAGGTCTCCGTTTCCCTGCTGACTATCAGCCAGGGGCCATTCTTAGCTCCTAGAGGCCACCTACATTCCTTACCAAGTGGCCTCTCCGTCTTCAAGCCAGCAAGGGTATGTCAAGAAATCCTTCTTGTGCTTTGACTATCTGACTTCCTCTTCTATAACCAGCCGAAAAACTGTTTTCGTAGGAGTCATGTGATCCAATCAAGCCTATGGATATTTCCATATCTTACGGTCAACTTGCCAAGTAAAATAGCAATTAATAGGAGCAAAATCCATCATATTCTTAGTCCTGGGGATTATATAAAACATGTACAGCAGGCAGCAGGGAATCTTGGGGACCATTTTAGAATTCTGCCTACCACAGAGGGATTTGTTGAATGAAAAAATGAATAACAAATGTGCTCATCTAAAGTCATAAATAACCTCACAAATGTTAGCATTAAAGTAATTATGATGCATAAAGATATCCCTGTGACATCATGAAAGGGTTAAAGTGAGTATGATTTGCCATGGTTAAGAAGACTGTCCATCAGAGCAAGGCTATTTTTTCTTTAAATTTTGGGGCTCAGAAAGATAAACTCTAGTTAGCTGACAAAGGCAGTTTAAAAAGACAAAAATATAAACAAATAAACTAAAACCATAGGCTAATTCGTAAGGCTTGGTTTTCATTTAACTCAGCTACTTACTAGCTCTGACTTTGGGCAATTTATTTAACACATCCAGTTAGATTTTGTCTATCTAAAATGGGCAGCCATTTCACAGGTGGCTATAAGGTTTAAATTATTAGATGCATGTATACTACCTAGTACATTACCCAGAGCATACTATTTGCCTGATAATTATCCCCCAGCAGTCTGGAGAAGTCAGCTGTTTACAATGACAATTCACAGATTTGCTTCATGCAGGCAAGGTTCCTCAGTGGAGACGCAGAGTGAGAGAAAGGGGTAGGGATATGTTCTAATGTCAGAAAATTAGCCAATATATATATACATGATCAACATTCTTCTTGAAAATCCCTTAGGAAGTTGCCACATTGAAGACTTTCTCTCTTGGCAAATCCAGTACAGCCAGTTTTCCCTCTAGTGTTGGAAAAAAATTCTTATTTCTTTAGCTGGGTATCATGCAAGGTAATTGACTAAAGTTTAGTTAATCTATTTTATTAAAAATACTTATCTTTAGATACTGCAATCTCAGCACAGCTAAGGACTCCTGACATGACAGACAACATAGTGCAGTGGAAGTAAATTCCAGGTCTGCCACTTAATAGTTCTGTGATGTTAGACAAGTCTATGTAATCTCTCTGTACCTCAGTGTTCTTATCTACAAAATGGAAATAATAATTTATCACCGGGCTGATATGAGGACTAAATGATTCAGTATATATTCAGTAAAACGCTTAGAACTATGCCTGGCATGCAATAAATGCTACAAAATGTTTATTGAAAAAAATGAGGACTTTGAGAAACAAATGGAACCTGGCTGAGGGAACAGGAGATCTGCATCTCCTGCTCACTCAGGGCATGTTCCCATTTAATGCATGGCAGAAAAATGTGCCTCGTCTATTTAAATCACTCTTCTTCTCCCTCCCCGCCTCCTTACTTTTTGATGAACTGCTGTATCAATTCAGACTTTCCGAAAGGCAGGCACCAGGAATGGGTTAGATGTGCAAGAGATTTACTGGGAGAAACGCCTGTAGGATAAAGGAGAAGGGAGCAGGAGTGGGCGGGGAGAGCTTTCAGACAATGACACAGAAGAGACACCTGTGAAAGGAGAGAAGGAAGGAAGGAGGATTCTCTGGGAAGAGCTTCATACCACAATGCAGTTCTCAGCAAGTCTCAGCCAGGCTAACGGGGAGTCCACAAGCAAACACTACCTGTTGGAGGAATCCCATGTCAGTCAGAAGAGGCCTGGCTCTAGGGCCCCTGCCATGCTCTGATGTTGACTAGGAGGAGCCCAGGGGAAGCACAGCCTTGGCACTTTCAGATATGAAAAGTCCAACAGTTGCCGTCAGCTGAGCTCCCCACAGCAAGCGCTCTTGAGGGAGGATCTAGGTAGCACACTTCCATGGCTGTCACAACTGCTAAGATTGCATTTATGCAGGTGAAATGCACATATGATGCAATGTCTGCTGGACACTTTTTCGTTAGCCCATCATTTCAAGAGCATTGTTGAGAGGTGGGCACTGCCCTGGGCAGCTGGCAGGCATTACTGTATGCCATATTGTTCTTTGGGGACCACCAAGAGGAAGCAGCTGAGGCTAGTGGTGGCCCTCTGGTGGGATCTCTTCATAGGGAAAGTAGGTGCATTGCTGGTTGAATGTGTCTGGAGACAAATGCATTGAACTCTTCCTGGATTAGGCATTTGCTGAGCACGGACTCCAGTGGTGAACACCCTCCTTTCACATGAAGGTAAATTCGGAAATAATATGTATGTATGTATGTATATGAGTATGTGTGTGTGAGTGCACATGTGTGTGAGGTGTGTGTGTGTGTATTATTTAGAGGCCATATTTCTTTCATTCAAAAAGCAAATAGCCTTATTAGTTTCCACAGAATATATAACTATCCTTGGAACTTGAATTACCTACTTTATTGAATAGAAGAATGTCATTAGGAAAGTTGGCATTGCTTTTTTTTTTTTTTATTATTGATGTTTTAATGGTTTCTAACATTGTGAAATTTTGGGTTGTACATTTTTGTTTGTCCATCACCCCATATATGACTCCCTTCACCCCTTGTGCCCACCCCCCACCCCCCACCCCCACTGCCCAGGTAACCACAGTCCAGTTTTCTCTGTCCATGTGTTGGTTTATATTCCACATATGAGTGAGATCATACAGTGTTTGTCTTTCTCTTTCTGGCTTATTTCACTTAACATAATACGCTCCAGGCCCATCCATGTTGTTGCAAATGGGACAATTTTGTCTTTTTTTATGGCTGAGTAGTATTCCATTGTATATATATACCACATTTTCTTAATCCAATCGTCAGTCAAGGGACACTTAGGTTGCTTCCACTTCTTGGCTATGGTGAATAATGCTGCAATGAACATAGGGGTGCATAAGCCTCTTTGGATTGTTGATTTCAGGTGCGTTGGATAGATTCCCAGTAGTGGGATGGCTGGATCATAGGGCATCTCTATTTTTAATTCTTTGAGGAATCTCCATACCGTTTTCCATAGAGGCTGCACCAATTTGCATTCCCACCAGCTGTGTATGAGGGTTCCTGTTTCTCCACATCCTCTCCAACATTTGTTGTTTTTTGTCTTGGTGATTATAGCCATTCTAACGGGCGTGAGGTGGTATCTTAGTGTTGTTTTGATTTGCATTTCCCTGATGATTAGTGATGTTGAGCATCTTTTCATGTGCCTATTGGCCATCTGTATATCTTCCTTGGAGAAATGTCTGTTCATTTCCTCTGCCCATTTTTTGATCGGGTTGTTTGTTTTTTTGTTGTTCAATTGTGTGATTTCTTTATATATTAAGGAGATCAACCCCTTGTCAGATGTATGTTTTGCAAATATTCTCTCCCAGCTGGTTGGTTGTTTGTTCATCTTGATTCTGGTTTCATTTGTCTTATAAAAGCTCTTTAATCTGATAAAGTCCCACTTGTTTATTTTTTCTTTAGTTTCCCTAGTCTGGGTAGGCATGTCATCCGAAAAGATTCCTTTAAAACCAATGTCAAATAGTGTGTTGCCTATATTTTCTTCTATGAGTTTTATAGTTTCAGGTCTCACCTTCAGGTCTTTGATCCATTTTGAGTTAATTTTTGTGAATGGCGATAGCACATGGTCCACTTTCATTCTTTTGCATGTGGCTGTCCAGTTTTCCCAACACCATTTATTGAAGAGACTTTCCTTTCTCCATTGCATGTTCTTAGCACCTTTGTCGAAAATTAGCTGTCCGTATATGTGTGGTTTTATTTCTGGGCTTTCAATTCTGTTCCATTGATCTGTGTGTCTGTTTTTGTACCAGTACCATGCTGTTTTGATTACTATTGCTTTGTAGTATGTTTTGAAGTCAGGAATTGTGATGCCTCCTGCTTTGTTCTTTTTCTTTAGGATTTCTTTAGCTATTCTGGGTCTTTTGTTGCCCCATATAAATTTTAGTATTCTTTTTTCTATTTCTGTGAAGAATGTCATTGGGATTCTGATTGGGATTGCATTGAATCTGTAGATTGCTTTAGGTAATATAGACATTTTAACTATGTTTATTCTTCCAATCCACGTGCATGGGATATCTTTCCATTTCTTTATGTCATCGTGGATTTCCCTCAATAATGTCTTGTAGTTCTCATTGTATAGGTCCTTCACCTCCTTGGTAAGATTTATTCCTAGGTATTTTATTCTTTTTGATGCAATTGTAAATGGTATTATCTTTTGAGCTCTCTTTCTGTTAGTTCATTATTAGCATATAGAAATGCAACTGATTTTTGTAGATTGATTTTGTACCCTGCAACTTTGCTGTAGTTGTTGATTGTTTCTAACAGTTTTCCAACAGATTCTTTAGGGTTTTCTATATATACAATCATGTCATCTGCAAATAGTGAGAGTTTCACTTCTTCGTTACCTATTTGGATTCCTTTTATTCCTTTTTCTTGCCTAATTGCTCTGGCCAAAACATCCAGTACTATGTTGAACAGGAGTGGTGAGAGTGGGCAGCCCTGCCTCGTTCCTGTTCTCAGAGGAATGGCTTTCAGTCTTTCCCCGTTGAGTATGATGTTAGCTGTGGGTTTGTCATATATGGCCTTTATTATGTTGAGGTACTTTCCTTCTATTCCCATTTTATTGAGAGTTTTTATCATAAATGGATGTTGTATCTTGTCAAATGCCTTCTCTGCGTCTATTGAGACGATCATGTGGTTTTTATTCTTTGTTTTGTTGATGTGATGTATCATGTTGATTGATTTGCGGATGTTGAACCATCCCTGCGTCTCTGGTATAAATCCCACTTGATCATGGTGTATGATCTTTTTAATATATTGTTGTATTCGGTTTGCCAATATTTTGTTGAGGATTTTTGCATCAATGTTCATCAGCGATATTGGCCTGTAATTTTCTTTCTTTGTATTGTCTTTGTCTGGTTTTGGTATCAGGGTGATGTTGGCCTCATAGAATGATTCAGGAAGTGTTCCATCTTCCTCTATTTTTTGGAATAGTTTGAGGAGGATGGGTATTAAATCTTCTTTGAATGTTTGGTAAAATTCACTGGAGAAGCCATCTGGTCCTGGACTTTTATTTTTGGGAGGTTTTTGATTACTATTTCAATCTCTTTACTTGTTATTGGTCTATTCAGATTCTCCATTTCTTCTTGGTTCAATTTTGGGAGGTTGTATAAGTCTAAGAATTTATCCATTTCTTCTAGATTGTCCAATTTGTTGGCATATAATTTCTCATAGTATTCTCTTATAATCCTCTGTATTTCCATGGTATCTGTTGTAATTTCTCCTCTTTCATTTCTAATTTTATTTACTTGACCTTTTTCTCTTTTTTTCTTAGTAAGCCTGGCTAAGGGTTTGTCTATTTTGTTTATCTTCTCGAAGAACCAACTCTTTGTTTCATTAATCCTTTCTACTGTTTTTTTGGTCTCAATATCATTTATTTCTGCTCTGATTTTTATTATTTCTCTCCTTCTGCTGGCTTTGGGCTTTGTTTGTTCTTCTTTTTCTAGTTCTGTTAGGTGTAATTTAAGGTTGCCTATTAGGGCTTTTTCTTGTTTGTTAAGGTGGGCTTGTATCACTATGAGTTTCCCTCTCAGGACCGCTTTTGCTGCATCCCATATGGTTTGATATGGCATGTTATCATTTTCGTTTGTTTCCAGATAGTTTTTGATTTCTCCTTTAATTTCATCAATGATCCATTGTTTGTTCAGTAGCATGTTGTTTAATCTCCACATTTTTGTCACTTTCCCAGTTTTTTTTTTCCTGGTTCATTTCCAGTTTCATAGCCTTATGGTCTGAAAAGATGCTTGTTATGATTTCAATCTTCTTAAGTTTATTGAGGCTTGCTTTGTTTCCCAACATATGGTCTATCCTAGAGAATGTTCCATGCACGCTTGAGAAGAATGTGTAGTCAGCTGTTTTTGGGTGGAGTGCTCTGTATATGTCTACTAGGTCCATCTCGTCCAGTTTTTCATTTAAGTCTAATATTTCTTTATTAACTTTTTGTCTGGATGATCTATCCATTGCTGTAAGTGGGGTGTTAAGATCCCCTACTATTATTGTGTTGTTGTTGATTTCTCCTTTTAGGTTTGTTAATAGTTGTTTTATGTACATTGGTGCTCCTATGTTGGTTGCATATATATTTATAAGTGATATGTCTTCTTGATGGAGTGTCCCTTTTATCATTATATATTTCCCTTCTTTGTCTTTCTTAACTGTTTTATCTTGAAGTCTACTTTGTCTGATATGAGTATGGCAACACCTGCTTTCTTTTGTTTGCCATTAGCTTGGAGTATTGTCTTCCATCCTTTCACTCTGAGCCTGTGCTTGTCTTTAGTGCTAAGATGTGTTTCCTGAAGGCAGCATATTGTTGGGTCTTGCTTTTTAATCCATCCTGCCACTCTGTATCTTTTGATTGGAGAGTTCAATCCATTTACATTTAGGGTAATTATTGAAATATGAGGGCTGAATGTTGCTGTTTTGTCACTTATTTTCTGGTTCTTTTGCATTTCCTTTGTTTCTTGTCCCATTTGTTTTGGACTGCCAATTCAGTTTGGTTGTTCTGTCTTACGATTCTTCTAGTTTTCTCTTTGTTTATCGTATGTGGTTTTGCTTTGATTATTTGTTTAGTGGTTACCTTGAGGTTTGGGCAAAAAATCTTGTGTATGAGATAGTCCATTATCTGATAGCCTCCTATTTCCTTATACTAAGTCAATTCAGTCACTTTCCTCTTCCCCTTCTAAGTTGCTCTTGTTATACCTTATTCTATCTTGTGTTGTGGCTGTGTGTTTACAGTGATGAGGTTAAATTTATTTTTGGTGAATTTCTTCCTTTGATCTTTGAGTTTAGTATTTAAGTGGTTGCTAACCTATTCCGGTAAAGATCTACTATTTCTCTGATTTTGTCTACCTACTTTTCTCCTTACTCCAAGCTTTGTGTTCCCTTTCTCTTCTTTTTTTCAGGCCTGAGGGCATTCTTGAGTATTTCTTGTAGTGGGGGTCTCGTGGCCATGAACTCCCTTAGCTTTTATTTATCTGGGAGAGTTACTATTTCTCCATCATATTTGAAGGATATTTTTGCTGGATAGAGTACTCTTGGCTGAAAGTTTTTGTCTTTTAGTATTTTGAATATATCATTCCAGTCTCTTCTAGCCTGAAAAGTTTCTGTTGAGAAATCCGCTGAGAGCCTGATGGGAGTTCCTTTGTACGTTATTTTTTGTTTTTGTCTAGCTGCCCTTAATATTGTTTCTTTGTCGTTGACCCTGGCTAGCCTTACCACTAGGTGTCGTGGTGAAGGCCTTTGTCTGTTAATATATATAGGTGTCCTGTTGGCTTCGCTTACTGGTATTTCCTGCTCTTTCCCCAGATCTGGGAAATTTTCAGCTATTATTTCCTTGAATAGGCTCTCTGTTCCTCTTTCCCTCTCCTCTCCCTCAGGAATACCTATAATTCTTATGTTACATTTTCTAATAGAGTCAGATACTTCTCGGAGTCTTTCTTCATTTCTTTTTAGTCTTAGTTCTCTCTCTTCTTCCATCTGGAGTATATCTGTATTCCTATCCTCTAAAGTACTAATTCTTTCCTCCATATTGTCATCTCTGTTCTTTAAAGATTCCAGATTCTCCTTTATCTCCTCCATTGTGTTCTTCATCTCCATCAGCACTGATTGGTTTTTCTTTATGATTTCAATCTCTTTTGTGAAGAAACTCCTAATCTCATTGAATTGTTTGTCTGTGTTGTCTCGTATTTCGTTGAGTGTTTTTATGATAGCTATTTTGAAATCTCTGTCATTTAGTTTATGGATTTCTGTGTCTTCGGGGTTGATTTCTGGGTGCTTGTCATTTTGTTTCTGGTCTGGTGATTTCATATATTTTTGCATTGTGGTTCCTGTGTTGGTTTTGATTTTCCTCATCCTGGAAGTCTCTGGTTGCAATTTCCACCTGCTGCCACTGTCTGGTGGTAAAGGGCTGTGTAGTCTAAGCCCCCTGCGCTCTGCCCCAGTTTTTCTGCTGCGATCCGCAGTATTGTTTTTTTGTTTTTTTCCCTGCTGCGATCCATGGGTCCAGTCCAGTTTGATCAGGTCTGCCTCGGATCGCTAGGTCTGGTCGAGCTGCAGACTCCGGGTTGCGGGGAGGGGGGAGCTCTCTCTTTTGCCCTCTGGGTCCCTGACGTGGGAGGCTTCTCGTTTGCCCCTCTTTATCCGCTCTCTGGGGTGCTCAGATGTTGATGGTAGCCCTGTGGATCCTCTGAGTCCTCTGTGCGGGAGTTTCCCACTGGCTGAGAGAGCCCGAAGAGCTACAGTTTTCCCGCCGATGGCCGCCCCCCCCCCTCTCTGGGAGCCGTGCAGACCGGGATCGCTGATCTGATGGGGAGGGAGCGGAGTTCTCCTCACCTCTCCCCACTTCCCCCGGGGCCCAGCACGTTCCGCTCTCAGATGTGCGGCAGTGTGGATCCCTCCGCTCTAGCTTTTCACTGTCTGGGATTCCGTTGTTGGTCTGTGGCTGTTGCTTTTGTTGTATCTTGTGGGGGAAGAATTCACGGGAAAGCTCACTCCGCCATGATGCTGACGTCACTCCCCGGCATTGCTTTTTAGCCACCAAAATTATAATATCCAGACTTCTTTGAAAAACATCAACAATAAGGCAACGTTCTAAGTTTCTCCTCTTGAAATAAGAGGGCAAACCACATTTCCAAGCTCAGCAGCCCCAGCTGGCCCTTGGCCTGTGTGTTGATTGCATTTGTGTTCTGGACCCAGCACTGTGAGGGCACAAGGGGCACAGAACACAAAGACTCAACACCAAGGCTGGGAGGACACAGCCTATTAGAGGAAACAGACAGGGACAAAGGAGCCATAAGAGGTGTGTGGAGGTGCTCTGAGAATTCGGAGGAGTGAGGCACAAATAATGATTATGGGAACAGCAGTGATGAGCTGAGACCTCCAGACAGCCAGCTCTGCCTTGACAGGCTGCTGCAAACTCCTGACAACCAGCTTTTTCCTCATCTTACTACAAACCTTGGCTTATAGCTTAACCTTGGCTTTCCCAGTGCAGACAGGGTCAGTGTGATCCTTGCCACTCCCAGTCCCTGAGTGATGCTATCATTCATTCATCCATCCATCCATCCTTAATCAAGGACATATTAAGCACAGAGTGCATTGAGATCACAGTTTGTACAAACACTATGTCCCTTAAACAATAAGTATCTATTTTGTTATATTATTCTGTAATGTTAGGCAATTCAAGTCACTTTGGGAAGGAATGGAAGGATAAAGAAGGTAAATTTCAGTAATTACAAATGACCTTCTTTCTCAGCTGTATTTTGCAGACATGGCTTTGCAAGTTTGAAAGAGAATGAGCTTTGTGTCATAATCTCAGCATTTACCATGTGTGTGGCCTGGACAACTTTCTGAACCTCATTTTCCTCATAATAATCTGAAAAGTAGAGATAACAATATTTATCTTGGAAAGTATGCAGTAAATTACATATGCAAAGGGCAAAATATAGTGATTGGAGCAAAGTAAAATAAAATGTAAACAATAAACTTACACACATGCAAAAAGGAAATTTAGATTTTTAAAAATAACTTGGAGGTAGGACAAGTCCTCCTAAACAAGTCAAAAAAATCCAGAAATCATAAAGGAAAAGTATAATAGATTTGAGTACATAAAAATTATTAACCTCTATATGGTAACCTATAGCATAAACAAAATTCTTGAGATGCATATAACAGACCAGGAAAAAAAATAGTTGCAATGTATATAACTAACAAAGATTAATAGCCATAGTAGTTGATGAATTCCTGCAAGTTAATAAGAAAAATACAACCCCACAGAAAAATGAAGGAATATTATACATGAGCAATTCAGAGAAGAATTACAAATAGGCAATAAAGATCTAAAAACATTCTCAACCTAGCTAGTTCTTAAGGAGCACACACTTAAACAATAAGGTGACACCTTTGTTTTCACCCATCATAGTGACAAAAAATCTTAAATATTAATAACATCTCTTATAGGAAAATATATGGGAAAATGGGTAGTTTCAAATGCTGCTGGAGAGAATACTGAGTCAAAGTGCCTGCTGTGTAGTAAGCTTCACTATTATGACTCTCTTCCAAATAAGGGGGAAAGCCAGCAAGGGGGGGGATTATTGCTATTATTATTATAAAGAAATTGGGGTATTTCCTGAATCTCAACACTGCTCATGTAGGTTGACTCAAACACTGGGAACCAGGCACTCAAACTGCATTTAGACTCATCCCTTCTACTCCTCTCTACATAGTGATTTCAGATTTCTCTTTCTTGGTGTTAACTGGCTTTCTCCATTTGGTAGAAAACATGGCAACCAGCAAATTCTGAGTTTTATGTCTTAGAGCTTCAATCCACAGAAAATGACTGACTCAAGCTTCAAGTTCACCAGGTCCAAAAATTTTAAGGAAAGGACTCACTGGCCCTGATTAGAATCAATGACCACACCTGGACCAATAATTGATGGCCTGACCGATGGTATTCCTGATTGGCCCACCCCTGACCCAATCCACTGCATCAGAAGATGAGAACATGTTAACTTGGCAACTCCCACCAGAAGGATAAGAGTAGGCATAATTCCTACAAGAAGGGACTGCTATTCCCAGAAGAAAAATATGCTAGCCAGATATAAAAGGGGTCAAAATACACAGGCAGGAAATATCTTTTTTAATTAATTAGGTAATTAAAAGATAAATTGGTATAGTCAATTAGAAGAGGTATTTAGCAATATCCATCAATACTAAATGTATATAACCTTATGTCCAGTAATTTCACTTCTAGTCATTTACCACCAAAAATTAACATATTACACAAAAAGAGATTAATTAGATTATTGATTTATTCAACAAATATTTGGTGCATACTGTGTTCCTATACTGTTCTAAGAGCTGGAGTAATAGTAGTAAAAGAGAGAAAAGTGTCCTGCATTTATATTTGAGTGGGGAACACAAATGGTAAGCAAGTGATTGGCACATTGCAATTGTTTATTATTAAGCAGTCTGTCAAATTTCAATTTCTAGACTTCACGATCTCACAATATAAATGTATTTTCTATTTATGCTCAGGGAGTTCTCGTTATCTTCAAAGCTACATTTGTGATACCGTATACACTTGCAATTGGAAATGGTATCAAGTTATGTCTAATTATTATGGAACTGTACACTTTACAAAGAGCTTTCACATTTACTATCTCATTTCTCTCATGCACCAATACTGTGACTTAGGTAAAGGCAGGCATTATTATTTTGATCACCATCGAATCTCTAGAGCCAAGCAAGATGCATGGTATAAAGTGAACACCAAATAAGAGTTTATTAGAGTAATCAAAATTAAGAGGTATGGCTAAAGATGCAGAGCAAGTCAACTAACCCAGGACTGCTAGTTCCATTTCTTGGGCTTTTCCAGCTACACCATGGTTGCAATTTCTAGAATCATCTAATCATATGATTTTAAGTTCCCCCATTTTACTTTGTAGCTGCCATTTCTTCTAAGTTTAAAGACCTTGGAGTTTTGTGTGTGTTTTTTTTTTAATAAATAATTAGATATTTTGGTGATGGTCGATTCACAAAACATGAAATGCTCTCATAAAACCTGTATCCAATAGCTACTAGAGATCAAAGTATGGAGTATAGAAAGAAGTGTTAGTAACATTCAGATGTGAGCCTCACAAGAAATCTAAGACTTGTGTTTAATTTTAACCACATATGTGTGACTTGGACAAGTTACTCTGCCTCTCTATGAAATGAGGTTATTATTCTAATTGAACACTGATTTCTTCTGGCTCCAAAATGTGATGATGCATCAACTTTTTCAGCCACACCTGCCGGATCATTGTGGATATCAAGCGTTGTGTTTTAGTTGACTCTGAAGGGCAGGGATACACATTGCAAAACAAAGTCATTTCAGGTAGTTCTGTGAGCAATTGAGTGTTTTAGGCTCCACAAGTTGCAAATTTAATTGTGACAAAGAACAAGCATTAGGTCTTTTGCATGAAGAAATGAGTCAACAGAGGACTGTTTGTTTGGGCCCTCTTCCTTGGAGAAGTGAGACTCATCAAATGCTTTGACATGACTTTGCAGATGCCTAGGTAAAGGCACTGGATATGGACTACCGAAGAGGAAAGTCTGTTCTTAGGCAATCCCCTTGTACTGAAGGTCTGCTGACAGAACCAATCCTTAGACAGGATGATAACACCATTAGTTACATCCTTCCAGATTACAAAGAATAACAAACACACATAGTCCGTCACCTAATTTTCATGACAGCCTCCTGCAGTGGAAAGCGAATGGGCTTTGGAATATCCAACACCCTGATTGCAAATTCCAGTCTTTGCCCTAAATAACCTTGAATAAGCCATTTAATCTCCCTAAACCTCAAGTTTCTAATCTACAAAATTAGGACAATAATATTTACCTTCCGAGATTTAAGTCACAAACGGATTTAAGCACTTAGTAGAGTCCTGACACCAAATAGATGCTTAATAAGTATATGGATGTACCACAGTTTGTTTAACCTTTCACCTATTGAAGGATATCTGGGTTGTTTCCAGTGCTGCCTAATATAAATAAAGCTTCTTTGAACATTCACGTAAAGGCATTTGTGTGAACATAAGTTTTAATTTCCCTGAGATAAATGCCCCTGAGTGGAATTTGTGGATTATATGGTAGTTGCATGTTTAGGTTATAAAGAATTTGCCAAAATGTTTTCAAGAGCAGCTGTACCATTTTATGTTCCCACCAGCAACAAACATATGAGAGATCCAGTTTCTTCACATTCTCACCAGCATTTGGGAGTTGTCACTGTTTTTTATTTGAGCCATTCTGATAGCTGTGTAGCGATATCTCAAATTTTAATTTGTATTTCCCTAATGGCTAATTATGTTGAACAAATTATCATGAGGCTACATGAGTCTTGAAATGGGGTAGAGTGATTCCTCACACTTCATTCTTCTTTTTC
The DNA here is from genome assembly GCF_057802395.1 of Ceratotherium simum simum. Lineage (NCBI taxonomy): Eukaryota > Metazoa > Chordata > Mammalia > Perissodactyla > Rhinocerotidae > Ceratotherium > Ceratotherium simum. Next base: position 11,676,487 of record NC_141907.1, read on the forward strand.
ACAATCATTTTAGCTATCCTAGTTCCCTTGCCTTTCCATGTAAATTTTAGAATAATTTTGCCTATATCTACAAAAAATATTACTAGATTTTGATAGGGATTTCATTAAATGTGCATATCAGTTTGGGGAGAATTGACATTTTTACTAGATTGAGTCTTCCAATCCATGAACATAGCATTCCTCTTCATTTATTTAGATTTTCTTTGATTTCTTTCATCAATATTTTGTAGTTTTCAGCCTGCAAGTCCTGAACATATTTGTTATATTTACACCCATGTATGTAATTTTTTAAGCTATTGTAAATGGTATTATACTTTTAATTTTGGTGTCTGTGTGTTCATTGCTAGTATATAAAAATACAATTGATTTCTCTATGTTTATCTTGTATCCTGTCATCTTTCTGAACTTGCTTTTGAGTCTAGGAGAATTTTTTTGTAGATTTTGTAGATTCCTTGAGATTTTCTGTGTAGACAATAGTGTCTTCTGCAAATAGTGACAGTTTTATTTCTTCCTTCCTGATCTGTATACTTTTTATTTCTTTTTCTTGACTTAATTGCACAAGCGGGAACTTCAGTATTATATTAAGAATGATGTGAGCTAACAACCATGCCTTGTTCCCAATTTTAAGGGGAAAGCAATCACTCATTCACCATTAAATATGATGTTAATTGTAGATATTTTGTAAATGCTTTCTATCAAGTTGAGGAAGTTTTATTGTATTCCTATTTTTCTGAGAGTTTTTATCATGAATGGGTGTTGAGTTTTGCAAAATGGTTTTTCTGCATTGATGATAAGATCGTAAGATTTTTCTTCTTTACTTGTTAATACAGTGGGTTGCACTGATTGATTTTTCAATCTTGAACAAGTCTTACATTCTTGGAGTAAACATCATTTGGTGATAAAAATATAATTCTTTTTATATATTGTTGAATTCTACTCCTAATGTTTTGTTAAAGATTTCTTTATCTATATTCATGAGGGATATCCATCTAGTTTTCTTTTTCTGTACTGTCATGTTGGGTTTTCATTTCTGAGTAATATTAGCTTCAAAATAAATTGAGAAGTATTACCTCTAATTTTTTTCAGGAAGAGATTGTGTAGAATTGGTGTTAATTCTTTTTCAAATGTTTGGTAGAATAATATAGTGAAACCATCCAGGCCTAGAGTTTTCTTTTTGGGGAGTTTTAAAATTACAGCTTCAATTTTGTTAAGAGTGATTGGGCTATTCAAATTATCTATATCTTACTGGGTGAGTTGTGATGGTTTGCGCTTCTTGAGGAGTTGGTCTAGTTCATCTAAGTTGTCAAATTTGTGTGTGTGGAGTTGTTTGGTTACTATCTTTTAAATGCCTGCAGGGTATATAGTGATATCCTCTGTTTCATTCTTTATCTAGGTAATTTGTGTCTCCTCTCTATTTTTCTTTGTCAGTCTTTCTAGTGACTTGCCAATTATATTGATTTTTCCTAAGAACCAGCTCTTTGTTTCACTGATTTTTCCCTAATGTTTTTCTGTTTTAAATTTTATTAATTTCTGCTCTTATCTTTATTATTTCCTTCCTTCTGTTTGCTTTGAGTTTATTTTACTCAATTTCTTGAGGTGGAAGCTCAGATTATTAATATGAAACTTGCCTTATGTTCTAATGTAAGCATTTAGTGCTATAAAATTTCCTCTCAGCATTGCTTTAGCTGCACCCTACAAATTTAGATATGTTTTACTTTCATTTTCATTCAGTTCAATGTATTTTTTAATTTCCCTTGAGAGTTCTTCTTTGATTCATGTGTTATTTAAAAGTGTGTTGAGTAGTTTTTAAGTGTTTGGAGATATTCCTGTTATTTGTCTGTTAATAATTTCTAGTTTGTATCCATGTGGTCAGAGAACATGCTCTAGCTAATTTTAACTCTTTTAAATTTGTTGAAGTTCGCTTTATGGCACAGCATATGGTCTAACTTGGTATACGTTTTATGGGTGCTTAAAAGAATATATATTATATTGTTGTTGGAAGGAGTATTCCTTCCAACATATAGATTAGATTCTCTTGGTTGATGGTGTTGGTGAGTTCTTCTGTATCCTTGATGATTTTCTGTCCAGTTGTTCTATCAATTGTTGACAGAGGGATGTTGAAGTCTCCAAATATAATTGCAGATTTATAAGTTTCTCTTGTCTATGAGTTTTGCTTCATATATTTTGCTATTCTGTTGTTTGGTGCATATACATTAAGGGATTGTTATATCTTAAGGTAGTTTAATCATTTTATCACTCTATAACATTGGTCTCTGTCTCTAGTATTGTTTTTTGCTCTGAAGTCTACTTTATCTGATATTAATACAGCTACTATTACTTTCTTTTAATAAATGTTTGCATGATTTATCTTTTTCCATCCTTTACTTTCAATGTATCTATGTCGTTATATTTGAAGTGAGTTTCTTGTAGACAGCATGTAGTTGAGTCATGCTTTTTAATCCACTCTGCCAAGCTATGTCTTTTATTTGGTGTATTTAGACAATTTACATGCAATGTAATTATTGATATGTTAGGGCTTAAGGTTGCCATTTAATTCTGTGTCTTCTGTGTGTTCTGTTTTTTGTGTCTCTGTTTTCCTTTTCCTGCCTTCCTGTGGGCTACTGTAGCATTTTTTAGAATTCAGTTTTGATTTACCTATAATGTCTTTGAATGTATCTTTTTTATAGTTTGTTTAGTGGCTGCTCCATGTGATATATACATAATTTATCACAATTGACTGATGTTGACATCTTACCAGTTAGTGTAAATTGTGGAAACTTTACTCCCTTTATGTACTTTTACTCTCCTACATTTATAATATAATCCTCTTAAATATTTCCTCTACATACTGTTAGCACCATCTTGGATATTGTTATATTTTGTTTCAACTGTCAAACATAATTTAGAAACTCAAAAGGCAAAGGAATGTCTATGCTATTTACCCATATTTTTGCTTATCATTTCTTTCTTCCTTCCCAGTGTTCCAAGATTCCTTCTTTTTGTGTAGAGAATTTCCTTTAACCATTCTTTTAGGGTAGTCTCCTAGTGACAAATCCCCTTAGTTTTCCTTCATCTTAGAAAGTCTGGATTCCCCCTTATTCCTGAAGGATATTTTTACAGATCTAGAATTCTGAGTTGATAGTTTTTTTCTTTCAGCACTTGAAAAATGTTGTGTCGGGGCTGGGCCGGTGGCATAGCGGTTATGTTTGAGCATTCCACTTTGGCAGCCCGGAGTTCTCTGGCTCAGCTCCTGGGCGCAGACCTGTTCACCGCTCATCAAGCCATGCTAAGGTGGCATCCCACACAGAAGAGCTACAACTCTGCAACTATGATATACAACTATGTACTGGGGCTTTGGGGAGAAAAAATAAAAAGAGGAAGATTGGCAATGGATGTTAGTGCAGGGCCAGTCTTCCTCAAATATATATAAATAAATAAATAAATAAATGGAAAGAAGTGCCATTTCCTTTTGGCCTCTGTGATTTCAGCTGAGAAATCTGCTGTCATTTGAATGATTTTTCCTGTATCAGTAGGGTGTTTCACTGCTTTCAGAATTTTTCTTTGTCTTTAATTTTTACATGTATGACCATAATGTATCTTGACATGGATTTTTTTTTTTCTTCTTGGTGAGAAAGATTGGCCCTGAGCTAACATCTGTTGCCAATCTTCCTGTCTTTTGCTTGAGGAAGACTGTCACTGAGCTAACATCTGTGCCAAACTTCCTCTGTTTTGTATGTGAGACGCCACCACAGCATGGTTTGATAAGCGGTGCACAGATCCACACCCAGGATCCAAAACCACGAAGCTTGGGCTGCCAAAGTGGAGCTCGTGCACATAACCACTATGCCACTGGGCTGGCCCCCTTGGCATGGATATTTTTTAAGTTCATCCTATTTGGGGTTCACTCAGCTTTTTGAATCTACCAGGTTTATTATGTCTTTTGCCAAATTTGGGAAGTTTCCAGCCACTCTTTCTTCAAACACTTTTTCAGTCTCAACATCTTTCTCCTCTCCTTCCAGTACTCTAATGACACAAAGTTAGGTCTTTTGTTATAGTCATGCAGATTCCTGAGTCTCTGATCATTTTACTTTAGTCTATTTTCTCTCTGTTGTTAAGACTGGGTAATTTCTATTATTCTTTCTTTCAGTTTACTGCTTCTTTCCTCTGATCTCTCCATTCAGCTGTTGAGTCCATCCATTGAGTTTTTATTCTGGTTATTGTACTTCGAAGTTCTAACATTTAAGTTTCTTTATAGCTTCTAATTCTTTGCTCAGAATTTTATTTTTTCATTTGTTTCAACTATGTTTGTAATTGCTCATTGAAGCATTTTTATGATGGCTGCTTTAAATTCTTTTTAGCTGAATAGAAAGGATAGAAAAAAGAATTAGTACACTGGAAGAAAGAATAAAAATTTCTCAGTCTGAACAAGAGAAAGAACAGACTGGGAAAAAAGAGAGAGAGAGACTCAGGGACCTGTATGACTATAATAAAAGTCATAACATTCGTGTCACAGAATATGGAGAGGAGAAAGGAAAGAGGGCAAAGACAAAAAAAAATAATGGCTGAAGACTTCTCAAATTCTAACATCTCTGTCATCTCAGTGTTAGCATTCATTATCTTTATTCTCTCATGTGGAGATTTTCCTGGTTCTTGGTATGATGAATCATTTTTGACTGGAACCTGGACATTTTGGTGTTTTGTTAAGAAACTACAAGGGCCAGCCCCGTGGCTTGGCAGTTAAGCGTGCGCGCTCCGCTGCCGGCAGCCCGGGTTCGGATCCTGGGCGCGCACCGACGCACCACTTCTCTGGCCATGCTGAGGCCGCGTCCCACATACAGCAACTAGAAGGATGTGCAGCTATGACATACAACTATCTACTGGGGCTTTGGGGGAAAAATAAATAAATTAAATTATAAAAAAAAAAAAAAGAAACTACAGATTTTATTTCAACTTGCTGTTATAGCTGGCTTTCTATGATATTGCTGTGGCAGGGGAAGAGAGGGTGTTGCCTCATTACTGTCAGGTGGAGGTAGAAGCCCAGGTTCCTCACTTGGTCTCTGTTGACACCTGAGGAGGGCAGGGGGCTCCACAGTACTGCTGGGAGGAAGTGGGGCATCTAGCTTCCCACTAGTCCTCTCCTGATACCCTCTGGATGGGAGGAGTAAGAGTGCTTCATTACTGCTCCCCATGTGCCCTCCAATGTCACCACAGGAGCTGTATGGCCTCATGACTGCTAGACACTGGTCAAAGTCTTGACTATCCACTAGGTGTCTTCTGATATCAGCCCCGTGGGGAGACAGAGAGGAACTTCATTACTGCAGAGTACGGGTGGAAGTCCAGGTTTCATATCTAGTGTTCCCTGACACCGTGGATGGAGTGGGGGGCTTCATGACTAATCAGCAGGAAGGAAAATCCTGGCTCCATACGCAGCCTTCTTGGAACCACCCAGAGCGGGGAGGGGTACCTTGTTACAGCCTAGCAAGGGTAGAGCTCTAGGCTACCCACTAGGTCTTTGCTGACTTGGGTCAGGGTGGGGACACAATTTTTCTATGATGCTTGGCTTGAGTACAACAGTTATTGTCTGCAAGTTTTCTGTGATGCGAGACTGCCCTTTTCTTGGTCTTTTGACTACAGACAGCAGGCTTTTGTTGGGGTCATTTGTGTCTGCAGCTGTTGGCATTTGCAGGGTTCTTGCTTCTCCAGCTCCAATTTTGGGATATACGAGGCAAAAAGAGCACCTAAGGACCTCACTACCTTATTGTTCCTTGAGTTCCAAGGTCCCTAGACAATTTGTCTTTTCTCTCCACCTTTCAGATGTTCTGTATTTATATATATAATGTCCAGGGTTATTAGTTGTACTTAGTGGGAAGAATAGGGAAAAATCATCTATTCTTCTTCATGGAAGTGGAAGTTCTGAAAACTCATTTTTATTAACATTTTATTATAAAAACAATTTTGAGTGACATTAAGTGAAATGTTAAAGCTAAAAAAAAGACTTCCTATAATGTTTACTAATATTAACATTGTAATTATATACAAGATTAAGATTTGCAGGTGGTATTTATTTGTCATATCTGTAGCAAAGTCTTGTACTTGTCTAGTCAATGATCCAAGCTAAAGGCTAGTCTTAGTAGGCAGATAGATAACTGCTTATGGGTGTGTGGTTTGATGGTGCTAAGTAAGCCAGACTTCCTCAAATAAATCCTCTCTCTGGCTGGTGCATAGCATTACCAGGCTTAAGCTTTATCCCCTAAGCTTATGTATATAATGCCTGTTGAAATATAAACATCCATGGAGAATATATGGTACTATTCTAGACCCCAAGAACACTGCATGCTGTGAACACTCACCAGCAGAGAGGAGCAAACAGACACTTAACAGAACCAAACAGATATGAGGACAGGTCGTCACAAGCCCCAACTATATTCTTTTAGACACACATACACGGTCACATACATACATCTCTCACAAACAGCCAAACGAACAAACAAACAAAAATACTCAATTTAAATAGCACTTTGGATTATAACCAATATATTTATTGGCAACTGCTTGAAAAGAAGTTGAGTGTAATATGTCATCCCCACTAGCTGGAGGAGAGAAGATCTGGTTTCCTCTGGTCTCTTTCAGCCATTCAGGAAATAAGCTTGATAGGTATTTATTAAGCACTTACTATGTGATAGGTACCACATTATGTACTAGGGATAAGAACTTATAAATCACTTTTCTATGCTTTCTCTTGTTTGATGGCTCATATACCAAAATGATGTTTCTAGGAAATTGGCTTTCTTTATCATAAATCTGTATTGCATTTTAGAAACTGCTTTCCCTTATCTCAACCCATTAATTCTTAAAATAAGGTAGAAACATCACCTGTTATTGCTCATATTTAACAAATGAAGGCAGTGAGGCCCAGAAATTTAAGTGTCTTTCCCACAGTCCCACAACTAGGAGAACTGAAGCAAGGTCTTAAATAGTGGTCTTCTGACCCCAAGCCCAGGACACTTTTCATACCACACCTCGATGGCTGCTCAGCTCCTGAGAGTCATTTTCCCACAAAGATCTTTCAGTCTTTTGTTAATATCCCACCTTATGATTACGTTCATTTTTCTAAATCCTTCCACCAAACCAAAAACTCCACGAAGGTGGGAACTTTATCATTATAATTCATTGTAATTTTATACATCTGTCCTCATTGGCATTTCATTAATATTTGTTAACTGAAATAACTGCAAGAGAATCTAGATTCCGGAATAAAAAATAACCCTTGATGCTCTTCCTTGTTATCAATCGACCTGCCTCAATCCCTTCCTAGCTCTGTGAAGTCAGCTAAATTAATAAAATTCTCTTAGCTTAGGTTTCTTATGTGTAAAATGGGCATAATAATGCTTACCTTACAGAGTTTATGTGAATATAGAAGATATTCATTAAGTGGTAATTATTATTATAAAACATGTAAAATTCTTAGGATAGTGTTTGGCATGGAGCAGGCCCTCTGTCCCTGCTAGTCCCCCACTGGACAGCAAACTTCATGAGGACAGGGACATGTCTATTTAAAACTGGTAACACAGTGCTTTGTACTTATCAGCCATTGGAAAGAGGTTTACTAAATGAATAGATAAATGAATACAATACTGCAAAAGGATGTTTAATTATCAGTGTTATAAAATATTTAACTTTACTAAGAGCAAGTTGGTTCAATATTTTGGCAGTATAGTAAATCTAAACTAAAATAAAACATATGATCATCAATCACTCTGAATCTTTTCACTTTAACACATTTATTCTATTATTTATTTCACCTTTGAAGTCCCCATCAGGTCCCTGCCTTTTTCCTTTCCTGGGAACTAATCATTCATTCATGCATGCAGTTAACACTTACTGAGCACTTACTTTCTACAACAAACCAGGTTGCAAAGATTTATAGCACTCTGTCTCTGCCTTTAAAGGATTTATACACTACCAGGACAAAAACAACATATACATAATTTATAATTAATGGAGGTGTTACGATAGAAGTACAAAAAGTACTATGCTTATAAGAGTGATTCATTCTGCCTGGGGAGTTTGCTTTTGGGAGCTTACATGCGGGACAGTGATTTTTCTCTTTGTAAACTAAATTGACTTACTGGTAATAAAAATAGTTTCCATCTGTATAGTACTTTGCAAAGTGCTTCCACATCCATTTCTTCTTTTAATCTTCACAATGAAGACTCTATAGCTTAGTAGGTTTTAAAAAAATATATCATCAAAAAAGGTAGTTATGAGGCCAAAAGATAAATAATACAGAAATTCATTTTAAAGTCCATAGGTAGATGACACAGGCGAAAACTGGAAACAAGACTCTGTTGGAGCCTCACAGAAATCATTCCAAGACGAGATAATAGCAAAGACCTGTTCCTTCCCCTTCAGCTTCGGTGTCATTGCCTTACTTCAAGCCTGATCCACCATCTTGCTCACAGGTTATTATAACAACCTTCTAACTGGATTCCCTGATTTGTGTCTCATCTCCCTCCAAGAAAATGTAGCCATTTGCCACATTGGCCACAACGTGATAATTTTTAAATGCAAATTGAACCATGTCATTTTCCTGCTTAAAGCTCTTTTATCCTATAGAGCTCCCCACTTCCTATAGGATAAAGTCCAAATGCTTTTGCAAAGTATATAAGACTCTCCCTCATCTAAATTTATCAAATTCTTCAAATTCTTTATTTGCTACTCTCTTCCACCCACCTTACTGATTTTGCTCAAAGCCACCATACTATTTCCATCTCTATGCCTTTATAGTCTCTTTGGTCTAGAATGCCTTTAGCTCTCCACCATTCTGTCTAAAAGGTAAAATGATTGTAAAGGTAATATGATGGTGGACATAAAAAGTGTGAATTTTTGGTGTTGTTTAAATATGGACTGACTTAATAACAGTAAAATTTTGGCAACACAATTTTGGCTCTTCCTTTTTTTTTCTTAAGTCATTACTAATAAAATACAATTTGGGAACCACTAATCTAGCTTTTTCTCTTAAAATCTCAGCAAGAGATAGCTACATTTTTTATTACATAGCAAAGATTCATGATATTTATATTTACTTAACATATAACTGTTCTTTTGTGAGCATATTCTGTGCTATATGCTAAGGAACCAGCTGGAGATAAGTCAGAACAAGGAAGATATCAGTCTATCATGGATCTTACATTCGATGAAATAAATAGATAATAAAATAAATGAATAAGTTAATTTTACAGATTGGTGATAAGTGCTTTTAAGGAAATAAAGAATGGTCTGAGAAAGGAGGTACTTTGGAGATGATGGTCCATGAAGTTCTCTATGAAGAAATTACATTTTAGATGAACTTGAAAGATGAGGAGCCAGCCATGCAGCTAGGAGAAGAGTCTGCTGGGCCAGGGAAAATCTTGGAGTATTTGAAGAACTGAAAGAGCTGTGTGGTTGAGCATAGCAAGAGAGAGGAAGCATGGTATGACTTGACAGTAGATCATGCAAGACCTTGTAGGCCGAGGCAAGGAAACCATTGAAAGATTTTAAGCAAGTAAATGATGAACCTGAATGCAACACTGGCTGCAGGGTACAGGGTGGAGAATGGATATTAAGAGGAAAGGAGAGGAAGTGAGGAGACCAGTTAGCAGGCTACCATAATGGTTCTTTCAAGATACTTTGATGAGTGGGACTATAGTGGTGGCAGTGGCAATGGAGAGAAGTGGACAGATTTGAGATACACTTTGGAGATGAAGCCAAAGAGACCATTTAGGAGATAGGAAAAAGATTAAAGGATTAGTCTTAGGTTTCTGGCCTGAAGCAACAAGATAGATAGTGGAGCCACTTACTGAGAAAGGGGAGACTGAGGGAAGAAAAAAAATGGAGGAAAATAGAGAGTTTCATTTTGGACATGTTACATTTGAGATAACCATGAAACACTAGAGTGGAGCTATCAAGTAGTCAGTTGGATAAACAAGTTCTTACCTCAGAAGGAAGTCCTGAGCCAGATATGTGTTAGAGATTTTAATATAGAGATGAGATGAGATGAATTAACGCATTAAATGTATTACATGAAATAATGCATGGAAAGTAGCAGACACTTCACTCAGCACATAGCAAATGTGCTCAAAAAATATTACTTATAGGATGCTGCTTAGGGTTAGGACATTCTTCACACAGTGTAACCCAAATCTTTTCTATGAAGGAAAAATTGCTTTTCTATCATTTTCTTCTCAAAAGTAATAGAAAATATCCAGTAGTCTTAATAAGCTATTCATGCATTTAGAAACTTATTTAGAATGTTTTATGTATTTATATGTAGAAATACAAAAGAATGAAAAGTCTATTAATATAACAAATATATGGCATACATAACAATATATTGTATAATATAAAATACATTGTACGTAATAGAAAAAAGTGTATATATATACACATAATTTAATTTAAAAAGTATTTTTAAGGAACAACAGAAAGGTAGTTAAATTAGTTAGATTTCCAGAGTCTTAGCACCTGCATATAAAATAAAAACATTACAGAATGCTTATAATTAATTTATGGCAGTAGATTAATCAACTTTTGTGCTGTGGGATGCATAGTGGTTGCGGTTAAGAAAATGTGGTTTCACCTCACACATCCTATCTCCGTTATTTACTACCTGTGTGATCTTGGGCAAACTACATAACCTCTTTGTTCTTCAATTTCTTCCTCTCTAAAACACAGATAATTATAATACCTGTCTAGTCCGGTTGTCATGTGAAATGGCAGTAATGTGTGTAAAATGTGTAGCATGGTGCCAGAAGTAATCAATAAATGATCGATCTGTATCAGTGGTTCTCAACCCTGGATGAATATTAGAATCACCTGGGGAGTTTTTAAAATACTACTGTCTAGGCTTCACTCAAACCAAGCAAATCAAAATCTCTGGAGGCGGGGCTCAGGCCAATAACAATTTTTTAAAAAGCTCCCTGGGTGATTCTAACGTGTAGCCAGGGTTGAGAACTACAGATCTATAATAAATATCATATATAATACATAGGCATGTAATATTTGTATTGAGTTATATTTGTATAATTTAGTGTGATACCAATTAAACAAGTGGTCAAAAGAATTTCAAAATCTGTCTAGTACTTTAGTTTGGGAAAAAAAGAAAATTGGAAGAGTAGATAAATGATAATTAGGAACAAAGAGAGAGTCTAACATCTCTAGAGTAAGACGCTTGCACTCAATCTCCAGCTCCACCACTTACTAGCTCTGTTAACTTTGGGCAAGTTACTCAACTACTGTGTCCTCATTTGTAAAATAGGGACAATGACAGTGCTTGCCTCTCAGTGTGTTGTTGGAGCATCAGATGATTTAATATTTGTAAAATACTTGGAACAATGCCTGGCATATAGTAAACATTATGTATTTGTTTAAAAAAATACTTAGATGGAAATATTTGGAATGAAATAATGCTAGTCATTAGTATTGAATCTTAGTAACATACTGTTTCATTAAATTAGAACTGAAAAATAGGTGCTGTACAAAAGTTCTGGGGTGATTGTGAAAAAAACCTTCTTTAGACTTTATATCAAAGATCAAACTGATCCTCAGTTCTTACTATCTATCTGTCATCGTAGAAGACAATGCATTAATCTTGCCAGGACCTGTAGAAGACACCATGGAATATGTTAGTAAAAGTATCCAGTATCTGAAGCCCTGAAGCTCAGATATTATCTGATGAACCGCAGGGAATTTTTAAAACATGATCACCATATACAGGTGCTGTGTTAGGTCCTGGAGGTGCATTTTCAGCATGAGTCCTCTCTTTGTCTCACCTAGTCTAGCCTTGCCTATTTCTCTAGCCTTGTTCTAAAGGCCTCACCTCACACCCTCCCCCATCCAGACAACCTTCTCTCTACTTCCTCCAACATGTCCTAATGTTTACCTCCTCCTCCAAGCCTTTGCTGTTCTTGCTGATCCCTCTTCCTGGAATGCTCTTCTCATTTTGCTCTGACCATCCCACCCTCAACCCACACATCTTTTAGGACTCAGTTCAAGTACTAACCTTTTTTAGGAAGCCTTTCCCAATGCCCCAGGTTGAAGTAACCATTCCCAGTTTTGTTCCTGCTTATACCATGAATAGATGGCCATTTTTAAAACCATGTTTGAGTATTCTTTAAGGCCAGGAACCTTATCTTATTTATTTACATACGTATTTATTTAATCATCAGCACCTGTCAGAGCCTGGCTAGTTTAACTAATTTCATTGACTTAGAGAATAGAAGGAAGCGAGGGAGAGAAGAAAAAAAGGAATGGTATCCATTTGTATGGTGTTTGACTGAGAGGAGGGCCACCATAAGGGGGCAGGAATGCATCAGTAGGAATCTATGGCCCCTGGTTTCAGTAAGATCAAGAGGAAAGCCATCCTAACACAAAATCAGCTTCTCATAGACCTAAGATACCATCATGCCTCTGTTGTGTAGAGAGACACTACTCCAGATTTCAATGAGACTCAAAGGTCTGAGATAAGTGGAAGAAGAATCTTTCAGAGCTACACACAAGAGAGTTCATTTACAAACATTGTAAATTCTCTAGATTTCCATTTTTCTCAATTTATCCTGTCTTTCAAAGATTTTCTAAAGTCCCACCTCTTCTTAGAAGTCTTTTCCAGTTTAGTGGAGAAAAAGTTGTGAGACACCACAATTGTAGCACATGGATTGAAAGCAGGAGCTCTGGCATTCTGCTTACTATTAGCTCTGTGGTTTTAGGCAAGCTGCTTAACACTCCTGTGCCTCAGTGCACTCACCTATAAAATGAGGACAATAATAGTATTTCTCATAGAGTTGTACAGTGGATTAAATGTTTACAAGAGTGCCTTGTATGTAGAGAGTACTAAATTAATGTTACTATTTAATATTATAAATTATTAATAGTTAATATTATGTTTAGTTAATATTATAGACAAAAACTACTGAATTCTCTTCCTTCATTCCATCCTTCCATAAACAGGAAGAATGTAGGTGTTTTAATTACCATAGCATTGCTTATTTTAGAAGTTAAGGGACTAAATATATTGGCCACATTGAGGATATACTTTCACGTTCTGTATAAATAAACATGTCTACACTTAACTTACAAAACAGGAGATTTCTCATCTATAAATCTTCCATTGTATTTGTTGCTTCAGAGTCTACATCAGCAAAGGTGAAAATTGGCAAGATAACCAATCTTGTATAATGTCAGAGAAATGGCAAGACAACCTTGTCTAAGATTCATAAAATTCAAACAAGGCAATATCTGTCACATGCACCAGGACATTTTTTTATAAACTGGAATGAGCTAAACACAAGTATAAAGCTTATTATCAATCTAATTTTCAGTTCCTTTGAAATCTTTTGTGAGTCTCTCCTATCTAAGGAGACCAGCCATCAAAGAAGAGTCTATGTGTGGTAGGGGATTAGGTTAAACAAATGCCTATAGAAATTCAGTATCCATCGTTCTCTTTTTCATTCTACTATTAAAAGGGCAAATCTTATCCTCCTTGTAAATGAACTACAGAGGGCCCTACAGAGGCTGAGGCCTTTAGACTGAGAGGGATCCTGACGTTATGCCTAAGGATAGATTCCAGGTTATGTCCCCAACAAGGATGAATAAATAAGAAGTCAATAGATTATCTTTCATTTACATTTAAAATCAACAAACCAATAGTTTTTTACACACAGGTTACGCCTAAAAATTTTCAGCATTTGTAATTATTAATAAAAGAGACAATGTCAGCATTCACAAGTAAGTTTGACCTACAGACATCTTACAGCCTTACCAGAACAAAGTTCCCACAAGGAAATTCCTTCAATGAAGTATGTCCTGCTAGTCAAAAAGTCTTCTTGCTTTTTCCACAGCCCCTCTTTCCAGATTCTTCCCCAGCCACCTGCTGAGGCATCTATCTTCTTGAACGATAGGGCAGACAATTGGACTCACAGGGAGCAAGACTGAAACAGAACACAGGTTGTAACTCAGAAGATGCTGGATTTGCTTGGTTTTGCCACTTACTAGCTCCATTTCCTCAGGAATTCACTTAGGTTTAGCTTTCATTTACTCAATAATAATATTGCCCCCTCCCTCCATCTCACAAAGTCACTTTGAGGATATTGTCTATGAAAGCAATTCTAAGCTGCAAAGTGACAAACAGATGTCACTCTGACTCCGCCCATTCTATAGCGTGGGAGTCGGATGCCGGCAGCCTCTGGTGTTGACTGCCTGAGTTTAAAACCAGGCTCCCACTAACTGTGACCTTAAGCAAGTTCATGCTTCAATTTCCTCATCTGTAAAATATGACACGGAAGGGCACCTGTGTGGCACTTAGAACAATGCTAGAACTTAGAAAGCATTCTATAAAAGTTAGGATATGACCAAGCATGGATTTTTTAAGTGGCTACCCCTTGATTATGTGCGAGCTTTGAGGATGCCGAAGAATGGATAAGATGTAGTTCCTACCTTTGGAGATCTCACAGACTTGTAAAGGATAGACACTCAGGTAAACAAGTGTTATGATGGAGATAAAATTGTGGTAAAGCACAGGGCACAGAGTCATTCCTAATCCCCCGCTCTGTCCTTTTGCCCTTACTCAGTTTCCCTGCTCTCGCTAGGCAAATTTCTCTGATAATTGCATCTACTTTCACGGCTTCAACTACCAACTGTGCACCAACAGAGCTAAGACCCATAGCCCAGAACGCTACTCTCACTGCAGGATATCTCCATGTAGCTTACTCCTTTCCCCCACTCCTGAACCTGTACCTCTTTCAATTAACTCCTCAACCTAATCATCGACCAAACTATGACAAATCTATCAGAGAAACATTATGCCCCACTTCTTGACCCCGATACACACCTACTGCATTCATCTTGACTACTGCAGGAGCATCTCAGTGCCTCCAGTCCCAACCTCCCCAGCCACCACTCATTCTCCATTCAGACACCTGAGTTTAGCTAAAGTTTGTATCTGTTTACAATACTCCCTCTAGTAAACCTTCAGTGGCTTCCCATTGCAGACTCAGTAGCATCTTCTTAGGCCTACAGGACTCTTAACATAAGTCTCATGCTCCTTTCTACTCTTATCCACTCTTCTCAGACTTCAACATAAAGAAAACTCAATGTACCTTTCTAGAACCCATGTACCTTCTATTCCTCTCCACTTTCGCTCTTGTTGATCCTGCTATGTCAAGTGTCCTACCTACCACCTATCCATCCACCACCTTCTTCCTCACCCTTCAATGTCTAGCGCAAATGCCACTGACTGCGTGTCACTTTCCCTAATTAATGAATCCCTCAGGATTTACTGTTCTTTCACCTGGACGTACACATACCATGTAGGTTGAACCATATGAATTAACAGTTTTTAGTAGGTCAAAAATGGTCAAATAACAGTAATTTCAAAGAATTCAACCTATAACAATATATTCTTCTTCTAGAATTTATCCTGCTTCATTAGACTTCTTTGTTTAAATGTATTCCCCATGTATCCTGTCTTCTTCATCTTTACATGCCCAGTGCCTAGCAGAGGACCAGACAGGAAGTACATGCTCAAAAAATGCTTGTACGGGCTGGCCCCGTGACACAGTGGTTAAGTTCGGCGTGGTCCGCTTCGGCAGCCTGGGTTTGCGAGTTCGGAACCCTGGGCGCAGACCTACGGCACTTATGTCTGCCATGCTGTGGTGGCAACCCACATATAAAGTGGAGGAAGATTGGCACACATGCTAGCTCAGGGCTAATCTTCCTCAGCAAAAAAAAAATAAAAATAAAAAAATGCTTGTAGAATTTAAAGTAATTGCTATGCATGGATCTTAATACTGTGTTGAGCTCCGTTAAGTTTAGGTCTCAATCTTTCTCTCATTTTGCCGGGGTTTGACAAGAGTAGAGCTAGTCACCTAGGGCTGTCTTCTTGAGTCAGGTGTAGGTATCCTTTCCCCATTTCCATCAGGACCCTACTTTTTCCCCTACATAGGGAAAAATTTGCCTCCAGGGTCGTACTTTCTTTAGGCAGCAAGTATGTAATTTGCAATGTTACCACTCAGGATATTCATTCATTCATTCAACCTTGGGGATGTGATTGGCACTGGGAATATAGGAGTAAATAAGGCAACTAGACATGATGAATTTGGAGTGCCTTTGTTCTTTGGCCTAGCCCTCAAACATTTTTCCTCAAGAATCACCCAAAGAAATTTTGAACATTTAAAAAATATCTTGTATATTAGAACAGTTTTAAGTTTCTTGTACATTTTAAGTCATCTAAAATTTTTTATCATAAGTTGAAATTATTGCAAAGGATGTAATTTTCAACACATTTAATACTGTCACTTTAAATATAATTACTATATCATTTTAAATGTATCCAATGAAATTTGAATATTATAATAATTTAATATCCATGACCAGCTATTAAAAAGTATATGAGAAAGTTATTTTGTAAAATTTGGAAATTTTAGACTTTTCCTTTTTCTCTTTGAACTCACATTTCCATAGACTTTCTTCCTGGGTTTCATACATATATATGAAATAAAACTGTGGAGCTGCATACAGTAGTCCCCTCTTATCCCTGAGGGATACATTCCAAGCCCCCCAGTGGATGCCTGAAACCGCAGAGAGTACTGAACCGTATATATCACGTTTTCTCCTATACATACATACCTATGATAAAATTTAATTTATAAATCAGGCACAGTAAGAGATTAACAACAATAACTAATAATAAAATAAAAAAATTATAACAATATACTGTAATAAAAGTTACCATAGATCTTAGTAACCTCAGCATACCATTTTTTTCTTTCCTTATTAAGTCAAAAACTTTCACCTTTTCACTTAAAGAAAGCACTTTATGGGTTCTCTTTGGCATATCTGAATTGCCACCATCAGTACTCTTGCACTTTGGGGCCATTATTAAGTACAATAAGGGTTACTTGAACACAAGCACTGCGATACCACAGCAGTTGATCTGGTAACCTAGAGGAGTACTAAGTGACTAACAGGTGTTAGTGTATACAATGTGGATACGGGGGACAAAGGGATGATTCACATCTGGGGCAGGATGGAGCAGGCCGGAATGAGATTTCATCACACTGCTCAGAATGACGCCTAATTTAATACTCATGATCTGTTTATTTACAGAGTTTAATATTTTTGGACCGTGGTTGACTGCGAGTAACTGAAACCATGGAAAGCAAAACTGCAGATAAGGGAGACTACTGTATTTAGCTCAATTTATGGAAAAGGTCCATCATATATCAAATGGCAAACCAATAAGCCAAATTACACTTTCTTTCAGAAAAATTCTGCCTTTATTTTTTCAATTCAAATAAATGTGTAAATAAGCATTGCAAGAAATACTATAAAAATATTGAGAAATAAGTTACAAATGAATCTTGTAAGACAGATTAGGAAAAGTTGTCAAAATTAAAATAATATAGATCTAATATAAATAATTAATCCATTTTCATAAATTACAAAAAAAGATAAATCAATATGCTAGTTCTCATTAACTAATTTGTAATAAAGCAATGAACGTACGGTTTATGAAATAATGATGATATCATTCCTCTAATGAGAATATGTGTCTCTCTCCTGTCAAAAGGCAGAGAATGGTAGAATGGAGCAAATATGATACAACTATATGCTGTCTACAAGAGTCACACTAGATTCAAAGACACAAGTAAGTTGAAAGTAAAAGGATAGAAAAACATACACCATACAAACAGTATCCAAAAGAGAACTGGAGTGGCTATACTAGCATGAGACAAAATAGACTTAAAAAGAAAATTTGTTACTAGAGACAAAAAAGGACATAATAATCAAAGGGTCAAACCATTAGGAAGACAAAACAATTATGAACATAATGCACCTAACAACAGAGCTCCCAAAACATGAAGTAAAATACATAAATTAAAGGGAGAAATAGACAGTTCAATAATATTTGGAATCTTCAATAACCTACTTTCAATAAGGGATAGAACAACTAGGCAGAAGATCAACAAGGAAATAGAAGACTTGAATAACACTACAAACCAGCTAAATGTAACAGACATCAAGAGAGCACTCCACTCAACAACAGCTGAATACACACTCTTCTCAAGTGCACGTGGAACATTTTCCCGGAGATAGCATACGTTAGGAGGCCATAAAACAAACCTCAATAAATTTAAAAGCATTTAAATCTACAAAGTTATGTTCTTTGACCACAATGGAATGAAATTAAAAGTCATGATAACAGAAGGAAATTTGAGAAATTCACAGATATGTGAAAATTAAACAAAACTCTCCTAAATAACAAATGAGTCAAAGAAGAAATCACAAGGCAAATTACAAAATAGTTTGAGATAAATGAAAACTAAAACACAACATACCAAAACTTATGAGATGCAGCTAAAATGGCAATCAGAGGGGAATTTATAGCTATAATGCTTGTATTTATTAAAAGAATAAAGATCACAAATCAATAATCTAAACTTCCACCTTAAGAAACTAGCAAAAGAAGAAAAAACTAAAACCAAAGCAAGCAGAAGGAAGAAAATAATAAAGATTAGAGCACAAATAAATGAAATAGAGAATAGAAACAATAGTGAACATCAATAAAACCAAAAGTTAGTTCTTTGAAAAAGATCAACAAAATTAACATTTACCTAGGCTGACCAAGATAAAAAGCAAGGACTCAAATTACTGAAATCAGGAATAAAAGAGGGGACCTCAGTATGAATCTTATAAAAATAAAAAGGATTGTAAGGGAATACTGTGAACGATCATACGCCATCAAGCTAGATAACCTAGATGAAATGGACAAATTCCCAGAAAAACACAAACAACTGGAACTGAAATAAGAATAACTAAAAAATTGGAATAGATTTATAAGTAAAGAGATTGAATTAGCAATTTTAAAACTTCCCACAAAGAAAAGTCCAGGCCCAGATGGCTTCACTGGTGAATTCTACCACACATTTAAAGAAGAATTAATATCAATCCTTCACACACTCTTACAAAAAATTAGAAGAGGAAGGTATACTTCCCAACTCATTCTATGAGACCAGCATTACCTTGATACCAAAACCAGACAAAGACATCAGAAGAAAAGGAAACTACACATCAATATCCCCTATGAATATAGATGCAAACATTCTCAACAAAATACTAGCAATCCAAATCCAGCAACATATATATATATATGTTGTATTGTATGTTGTGTGTATATATATATGTAAGTATGTATATAGGATTATACACCGTGACCAGGAGGGATTTTTCCCAGAAATGCAAGATTGGTTTAACATCTGAAAATCAATCAAATAATAGTTTATATTAATGGAATAAACCACAGAAACCACAATGATCTCAACAGATGCAGCAAAAGCAGTAATAACTTTTATACTGATTACATGATGACATGATAATGTTTTGCATATATTGAGTTAAATAAAATATATTACTCAAGTTAATTTCACCTGTTTCCTTTTTCTTTTTTAAATGTGGCTTCTAGAAAATTTCATATTACATATGTAGCTCACATTTGTGGCTCACGTTATATTTCTATTGGACCTCAACGGTCTAGATGTATCCTAGTTTGAAGACCAGTGCTCGAACGGCATTAGGTGTTGTTTATGCGTAGTTCTCTGTGTCATTTATCAGAGGAGAAAACTGAGACTGAAAATGGTTAACCTGCCCAGGTTAATACACTCCACCCTGTCTGGAAGTGTCAGAACTGGTATTGGAATTCAGCTCTGTCCGTAAAGCCAGAGTTTGCCCTATTTACATCACTGGTTTTCCTCAAGGATTAAGTAGTCGTCGAATATGTTTAATATTTAACTTTCAGAATTTCTTTCTTCCTTTTCAAATTAGGAAGAATTTAGCTTCTCCTTCCATTTTTCTTTTGGATTTATCCTCTCATTACTATTAATGGGATTTTACTACCATTACCATCATCCATTTACATGTTTTTGGTAATTTTTTTGTTTCGTTGTTGCTTTTGTTATCTACGCCCCAGGACTACCACTGTGTCCTTCTAGCTGGCTTTCAAGCCTACTCTTTACCTTAAGCTACATGGTAGATGATGCCTAAGATTTGTTTGGTTGTTTAAGCAACTATTCTGTGTCAAACATTATAGAAGATTCTCTACTTAAAATATTGCTAATCATCTTCACAACAACCCGCACTTCACAGACGACAGTTGTTGATCCCTTCACTTCAAAGATGAGAAAACTGAGGTTCCCAAAGCTTAATTGCTGAAGTTACACAGTAACAGAGGGAGCTGGGACTAAAAGCCAAGTCTCTGACTCCACAGCCTCTGTGTCTACCATGTTCCTCCTCCCTGTCTCTTAATGTGAGATGCATAGGGATCAACCTTGGGCCTAAAAACATTAGTATTTTCATATATATGATTCATGTCCTCACAAAAATTTTCTAAAGTTTCTTTGTTTCTATAAAAGATTGTCTATAATTTTTTTCTATTGAAAATTGAGGTCTATTTTTCTTCATATTATTATGGATTATGTTCTGCAAACTTAATACAATGACATGCACTTATAAATGAACTTTGGACACAAGACAACATAAAGTCCTATAGTCCTAGCTAGAGTACCATGCACAAATCAGACAGTCAGTAAAAGTGAATTGATAGCAAAGAGGAAGATGCACTAATGGGGACTAAAATTAAACATCCCTCTTTCCTCAGAATGTTTTTCATCTGTTGTCTTTACTCTTAATCAATCCTCCTACAAAGGCTGGTATAATGCCTGCTTCCAAACAGACTTCAGGACTGTTTTTTTTTACCAAACATTCATAGCCTCAAAAACAAACATTTAAAGCTTTTAATCTTTTAAGATTCTAAAAATATTAAGATCAAATTTGATAGATGTGATACTCTTCATCTACATAAAGTCTAATTATTTAGTATTTAGTCAAAATCCATCTTCACTTTTCTCTGAGTAGAATAATTTATCAATTGAAGGAGTTAGCTTTCCAGAATGTGAAAGAAGAGAATTAAATGCAATATCTCCAATATATAATGCCAGGCCTCATTCTTCCAATAGGAGAAAAATGAGTAAGCACATTGAAGTATTCCTGAATTTTTGTAGGGTATGTATTTTGAAAATAAGACGCTTTCACTCTGAGGTCAGTGCTGCCAATTGTTATTCATTTAGTTAGGTGTTACTGAGAAGGCTTCGAGGATTATCCTCTCCACCCCTTATCCTTTGGTAGAAGTAGCAACCATTGTTTTTACGGCCTGTCACTGTGGCTCCCTTTTGCTTAGATATGTTGCATGTCTCTGGTGTAAAAGCCTGAGAGCCAACTAACAGATCAGGAGACTGAGAAATGGGGAGATGGGGGCACTAAGCCCAGGCTGTACAAACTACCTGAGGCAAATTACTTTGTGTCTGGGCTTTGGTTTTCCAACTATAAAATAGGAATATTATTTGCTTTATCTACTCACAAAGTGCATTGTGACAAGTAAAGGAGAAAATAAATGGAAATCCCATTTCAAGCTAGGATTACAATGTGTTTCAGTGTGTAATTTCTTCTGCCTTCCTCCTGAATTTGCCTTACCTCAATATTCCATATTCATCTCAGGGCTCCACCCATAACCAGCCCAGCAAGACTATGTTGCAGCATGTAGGTCAGTTTCAGCCTAGAATCTCACTGTTATGACTCTGTCTAGACAATTACGGTTGGGAATTATCATAACTAGTATCAACAGCAAACATTTATTTACAGACTCTATGACTACGCACAGAATAATGTGTTTTGTTCATGGTTGTATCCTCAGTGCCTAGCACAGTGTCTGGCACATAGTAGGCACTCAATAAGTAGTTTCTGGATACATAAATGAATCAAGAAGAACTAGGAAAATAAAAGAATGTATATAAGGCATAACATCGCCTTCAAAGATTTATAATATAGTCAAATTGACTAGGCCTAAAGATAAAAGTCAAGAGACAATGGAACAGTTAAGTTAATCTATTTAAGTGCCCAATGAGCAGAAATTACTCAAGAGGTTGAAGGCTTCTCTCCTAGGTGGGAGTACTGGAGTTGGATGACAAATATCCCAGGCTCCGCAAAGGAAAATACCAACTGTGAAGACCTTTTATTGTGTTAGGTGCTATACTTTATCATCAGGGGAATGAATTCTAGATATTTTCCTTTGTCAATGAGTTCATTCTTGCATGGCATAATAATCAAAATAGAGATTGTAATAACGATTGTAATTCCAGTTTGGTATTGCCAAAGAAAATAGTGGGAAGGGAAGTGAGATTTTTGTTATCATCTGTTCATTTAATTTTTTTCTCCGGTAAACATAAGTCAATAATGCTACGGTTCTCTAGAAAATGACACATCTCCTTATAAATGAGCTTTGGAAACATCTTTCTCCTTCCCTCCTCCCTTCCTCCTTTCCTTCCTTTCACCTTTCCTTCCTACAGCATTCATCGGGCAATTACTATCAACAAATATTTACTGAGCATTGTGTTCCAGGTCCTGTGGCAGGCAAGAGAGATGCAGAGATACATAAAGGAAAGTCCTTGATCTACAGCAACTCAGAGTCTAAAAGGGCAGATAGCCAAGGACACACATAATTGTTGTCCATGTGACATATGTTATAACCAAGAAAAATTATTACGACAATGTTGTGACCGTGCAGAAGAGAGCTGAACTCACTGTCCAAAGGGAGTCAAGAAATGCTATGGCATTTGAACTGGGTCTTGAAAGGTAAGGAAGCATTAGCTAGTGCAAAGAGGTGAAAGACATTCCAGGAAGTAGAAACATTGTGTGCAAAGGCCCCGAGTTGTGAAATGACATGGCTGATTCAGAGGATCTGCTGGTATGGGGAATGACAGGTGATAAAGACAAAGAGGCAAGTTGCAAATGAGTTCTGAAGGGTCCTATCTACTAGCAAGTTTGGACTTGATACTGTGGAAGCAAGGGAGGTGGTTATTGACCAGGACGGTGTGACAGGATCATAGTTATTTTTTGCGACCATTAAAGAGAAGAGATTCAGAAGAGGAACTGGTAGGGAAGAGAGCTAAGAGGCTGTGCATTAAGGCAGGACAGAGAACAGATTCAGAACTAAGACACAGATAGGGGAGATAGACTGAGGGAACTACATTTGAGCATAATTCTGCAGTAGAATTGACAGAGTATGGTGACTAATTGTTTTTGCAGGGTAAGAGAGAGGGAAGAAGAGGATGACTCATGTTTCCAACCAGCTTGAGAAACTGATTGTGTATTGATGCCATCAGCCCAGATAAAGAGCAAAAGAAGAGCAAATTTGGGGGAAGATGGTAAATGCAGGTATGGACACACTGAATTGATGTGTCTGAGGGACACCCAGGTCGAACTGTTTAATAGGCAGTTGGAAATATGAATTTGACCTCTGAGCTAGAGAGAGGAATTTGGAAGACATTAGCATATGGATGCTATTTGAAAACATGACAGTGGATAAGGTCACCTAGAAAGAGTACGTAGAAGTAGAGAACACAAGCCTAAGGAACTCCAGCATGTAAGGGATATGTAAAGAGAAAGAAGGTGATGGAGGAAAGTATGAAGGAAGGTTTAGAAAATTAGGAGAACCAGAAGTAATTGAAGATGGTACTACTCCGGGGCGCTGCGTCAATAAAGCACCATGAAATTGGACAGAATCAGTAAGGACTTTAATTTATACATTTTCCCCAAACCCAAAGCCAGGACTACTGAGCTCCCACCTAAAGACTAACTCTTTCCCATTCTGTGGGGTCAGTCATAGGAGGTTCAGCATCAAGTTGGCCTCATTGCCACGCTACCTGAACTGGGTTTCTGTTTTAATGCGGAGTTCTGACTCCCTGTCTTTGCTCAAGCTCCTGTAATGAACCCCTGTGTTTCGATCTCTTTCCTCAATATCCCTGTCCCTGGAGACTGAGTCCTTCTCTAGGCTCCTAAGACACAAGTCTTGCCTCTTGGAGTCCAGGTTTATCTATTTCCTGGTGTTAAAATCCTGAGCTGCCTTATCTGTCTGTCCTCACTCACTTATCCTGGCAATGCCTGGAATTATCTTGCCTTGCTTATATTTCCTAGGAACATCTTGGTGGTGTTTGGGTAGCTTCTGCCAGCAAATAAGCAACTGATAAACAGATTCTAATATTACTACAGTATACTTACAGCTATTATTTCCTAAAACTCCTATTCATTCATTCACCAAATTCCTCCATTCAGTGCATGCATTTGATAACTCTGGGGTGCCTCCTGTGTGCCAGGCATTGTTCTAGGTGCTGATGACGATGCAGCGGAAAACAAAACAATGCACCTTCCCTTATGGGGCTTGTGATCTAGTGGGGCAGACAGATAAACAATTTAAGTACATAGTGTGCCAGCCAGATGGAGAAAAATCAAACTGCCTGCAAGGACTAGGGGGGCTAGAATGGAAGGAAGGGGTTGCTGTTTTACAATGGCAATCAGGGAAGGTATCACTGAGAAAATGAGCTTGAGCAGACAACTAAAAGAAGTGAGAGAGAGGCATGAAAAAAGTGATAGAGTGAGCCCTGCTGGTCTTTGGAGGCCAAGTATTCCAGGCAGTGGGAATGGCAAGGGCAAACGCCCTGAGGCTGACTTGGCCTGATGTGTTAAAGAAATAAGCATTCCACGTGGGTGGAAATGTCCAGAGGGCAGGAGGCAATCATGGAGAATCATTTGGTTATTAAAAATGTTTTGACTTTTATTCTGAGAAAATGTAAGTATTTAGTCAGAGAAGTTGGCGTGATCTGTCTTCCATTTTGAAAGAAGCATTGTGTGCTGAGACTAGATAGTAGACACTAGAGGGACAAGATCAGAAGCTCAGCAACTAGCTAAGAGGCAAGAGCAACAATTCAGAGGCGATATAATGGTGGCCTGGACCAGGTTGCTCGTGGTGGGCGTGTGAAAAGTGGTTGGATTCTGGATATAATTTAAAAGTAGGGCATGTTCTGATGGCTTAGATATGCTCTAAGAAAAACAGAAAGATGACCCCAAGGTTTTTGGCCTGAGCAATTACAACAGTGGAGCGCCATTTACTGAGATGGGGATTAATGAGGCAGGGGAGTTGAATTTTGGACATGTTAACTTTGGGATGTCTATGACGCCACATCCTGAGCAGGTTGGGGAAGGATCTGGGGTGCCAGTGGAAGAGTGGGCCTTAGAGGGGAGTGTGGGGTGTGGATATCCCATGTAGTAGGAGGGAAGGTGAGGTATACAGGGACAGATGCAGAGTGACTGGAAAAGGGAGCAGCAAGGACCTGTGGAGGCTTTCCTGTAACTGCTGCTATGTTCTCAGTGAAACAGGAAGCCAGGTCAGCAGCTGAGAATGAGGAGAGGAGAGAAGGTGTGAGGAGGCTTTAAGACAGAGGAGGTGTGAAATAGTCTTCTAGGAGAGTGTTTTTAAATTTCAGCTCATGACCTAGTCGTGGATCTTGAAATCAACTTAGTGATTTGAGATCAATTTAGTGATTTAAAAAAGTAAATAGTATTTAAACATAGAGGGGCCACCCCGTGGCTTAGCGGTTAAGTGCGCGCGCTCCGCTGCTGGCGGCCCGGGTTCGGATCCCGGGTGCGCACCGACGCGCTGCTTTTCCGGCCATGCTGAGGCCACGTTCCACGTGCAGCGACTGGAAGGATGTGCAGCTGTGACATGCAGCTGTCTGCTGGGGCTTTGGGGAAAAATTAAAAAAAAAGGAGGAGGATTGGCGATAGATGTTGGCTCAGAGCTGGTCTTCCTTAGCGAAAGGAGGAGGATTGGCATGGATGTTAGCTCAGGGCTGATCTTCCTCAAAAAAAAAAAAAAAGAATTTAAACATAGAGTTCATTACAAGTATTAAGAGTAAGAACTGGTTACTAAAAGCTTTATTTCAGGTGCATGTGTGAATGTGTGCGTCCCGGGTGGTAGCAAAAATATTTTTAAAAGCACTGGCCCAGGACAGTAGGAGGAAATGAACAAGGGACTATCAAGTAAAGTAAGGGACTGAGTTAATGGTCAAATAGTTAATATATTTTCATGTGAAAAAGATTATAATATAGACTCTTAAGATCCTGCCATTGGATCTGCTTGAGGGCCACAAGCCCTCCCTGCTGCCCACCCCTTCCATAAGAAACCTTTTTGTTTGAATATTTTCAATAGCGAGAAGCTGACCTGCTTAAAAATTTTAGAATTCAGAATAACTTTCCTCTTTACAAAAAATGGGGCTCTCACAACACTCTCGGAGATGGTAAAGTAGTGAGTAGAGGGTCTGACAGTTGGACTTTGGAATTTGGTGTACTTAATAATGAAGTTTGACCTTATTATGTAATACCAAACTTGATGGCTTTTCTCCATTTTAGAGAGCTCTAAATCCTCTAAAACAAAACTAGTATCAGAATACCAAGAAATTTTGTTTTTGTTTAAACTTTAGCCCAGAATGGCATCATTTGGCTTTTAAATGTATGCTCTCTCCTCCTCACATTGCACTAACTGCAATTTTAATGGATGATTGAGCTAAGTTTTATGCCTATATTTTCTTCCTCTTTCAAGATGTCTTGTTGGATCTGCAGATGATTCCAATCAAATATAACTTTACTTAGAATAAAATTCATTCACTTTTAAGATTTTACATGCCTTAGTTGCTGAAATAGTTTTTCCCTGTAAAATATATTAATGAATAATAGTTAAGAATATGTCAACAGGTGCTGTGAAAATAGCCATTTATATTCTTAATTGTAATGAGCTCAGGTTATTTTCTAGACATTGTGGTTTAGAATAATAAAAGTACTACTCCAGTTCTATATTGTGCCTGATTGTCAAAAATGGTCGAGATTATTAACTTGAACCAGTTTTCTATGTACTTTACCAACTTCTGAGCCATTTATGAGTTCTTTCTTTTAAGTACTTTTTCTTTATTGTAAAGGCAATATCAAACAGTTCATTAGACAAGATATCAGACATAAACATTATACATGAAATGTATTTTCCTCTTGCAATGTTGTTCTCTTTCTACTGTATTTACTCTGATGTATACATAAATTTGAAACACTGAAGTAACAAAAGCAGAAATGAAATTTGAGAATGAGGACTCATAAAAAGGTACACTCTGCCTACACGAGTAAGAGTGTGCTAATTTATAACACTATTTAATCTTAGTCCAGTTGTAAATCAAAATCAAGTAGAATCTGAACCCACTTTCTATTGCTTTTGGGATTAGTTTACGTTCTAGAATTTTCAGTAGTTTCACTTCTCTAAACGCCAAGAAAAACTTAAAATTGCAAAACAGGAACACGAAATTCATATCTTCTTATGTAGTAAGGATCACTCTGCTATTCTTTATCTAGACCCTGACATATTTTTTTTTCCTCTATGTAAAATGTTTTTTGAGGAAAGGAAGTACACAGGATTAGTTTCTCTTCTATTGCTTCCAAGAGAGCTCTACCATGGAAAGCTCTCTCCCCTTCCCTTTTGCAAGCCTCAAGTCTGTTGCTGAGTCAGAACTTCCTTTTTTCCCTGATGTGAGAAATCTTTCTCCCTTGAAAATTAATAAAGCTTCGGAAATGTTTAAATTAGAGTCTCCCTGGGGGGAAGGGGCGGGGATGCCAGAATGAATGCGGTGCGGAGGAGTCCCACACAGCATTCCTGACTATAGCATATTAAATGCTTTTACGAAGTAGGAAGACTTGGAGCAGGCCCAGGGTTACCATGGGAGCTCGCTTCGGAACCCATTATATGCATATACGTGTGTAAATAGCCACACGGAGCCGTGTTATGTTCCAGGGACTTTGTTCCTCATTAATGAAGTGAAAATGTTTGGTATACAGCCGGGGCTTCATGTTTACCCTACAGAAAACACCTTCACGGAGCTGCAGGAAGGTGGATGACAGCACGCAGCACGAGAAGCTAAAAACAGAAACAAGCCTGAGAAGGCGCTTTCTAGGGCGACGAGAAGGGCTCCAAGTAGGGGACGCAGTTGGGGAAGAGGTGCGGGGCGCACTGCTCGGCGGTGTGCAAGGGAGGCAGAGCCCGCACCAGCCAGTTGGCCAAAGGACCCCCGGCGCTGAGCCGGGATCCCCGCCCCGCTCGCGCAGCGCAGCGCAAGCTACGCGTGGCCGGCTTGACTAGGATTCGCCCCAGGTCGGCTCCGGGGCCTCAGTTTCCCCGGTAGGCAAGCCCCGCCCTGGGCAGCCCCTGTCCCTGCAGCCGGGCCTCATGTGACTGAGGGCGGGGCGGAGGTGACAGAAAGGAGGCGGGGCCGCGAGAGAGACTGGGTGGAGGGTGGGGGAGCGCGTGCCACCTAGGGCAGGCTTTGAGCGAACCCCGTGCGGGGAGGGGCCGTTGCCCAGGAACCGTCCGAGCCGCCCGCGCGCCCGGCGCTCTCACCCCAGTGGGCCGCCCACCGCCCTAACCGGCTTCTCCTTTCCACTGGGCGCGGGAGGGGCCCTAGGAGACGCGCCGCGCGCTCCCGCGCTCCTCCGCCCTCCCGGGAGCGCGAACGCGCCCCCCGGCCGAGACTGCATATTAATAAGGGGCGGGACGGGGGCGGGACAGCGGGGGCGCGGCGACCTCGCGCCCGCGCGTGCCAGGACGCACCGCGGGGGGCGGCGCGATTGTGAGGTGGCGCTGACGCACGTTCCGGGGTTCTTAAGCGGCGAGGGCGGCGGCGGCGCCCCAGCCGGTTTCGGGAGGCGGCGGTGGCTGCCGGGAGGGGTGGCGGCGCCGCAGTCGGTGCCCCTGGCTCAGTCACGGTGTCCCTCTCTCACTGACTCCCCCTCCTTCCACCACGGCCGCGCCGCCTCAGATCTGGCGGCTTCCTAGGCGGGGCAGCGGACGGGGCGCGTCTACTCCCGCTGCCGCCGGCCTGATAAATGAGGGACTTCGGGTTTGGGGTGCTGCAGACCGCCCCGCTCCGAAGCAGCAGCCCCGGGTCCCTGTTCAGCGGCGGGGCGTACTGTCCCTACGCCGCGGGGCCCGCCGCGGCCGCCGCCCCGCTGCCCTCCGCCACGCCCTTCGGCCCGCTCTCGCCGCCGCCGCCGTTGCCTGTCACCGGCTTCTCGGAGGCCGCCTCCCCCTTCTCTATCCCCCTCGGCTGCGGCGGCGCGGGCGGCTCGGCCGCCGCCGCTTCCTCTTCCTCCCCGTTCCTGGCGCATCAGCAGACCATGCAGGATGAGCTGCTGCTGGGGCTGACACAGCAGCCGGCGCGGCCGCTCTCGGGGGCGGCGGCCGCGGAGAAACTCCCCAACCACCACCCCGGCGGCGGCACGAACGCGGGTGTGACCCACCTCCTCCCCTCCCAGGACTTCAAACCGAGTCTGCACCACCCCTCCTCCTCCTCCGCCTCCTCCTGCTGCTGCTGCCGCACCTCCTCCCCGCAGGACTTCAGTAAGCGGCAGCAGCAGCAGCTGAGCAGCCAGAAGAGGAAAGAGTTCAGCCCTCCCCACCTTCCCCACCCTCCGGACTCGAAGCCGCCGCCGCCGCCGCTCCACTGCCCCGGCCGGTTCAGCCCGCCGCCGCCGCCCAGCCCGCTACTCCAGCCGGCGCAGCTCGCCCAGCGCCAGCAGCAGCAACAGCAGCAGCAGCAGCAGTTCAGCCTCCCGCGCCCGCAGCACCTCCCGCCGCAGGACTTCGCCCCGCGGCAGCGCCCGGCCGACCTGCCCCCGCTCCCGCAGCTCCAGTCTTCGCCGCCCGCAGCCCCGCGGCGCCGCCACGGAGGCGCGGGCAGCCCTCGCAAGACCCCGGCCGCGGGTGAGGGCAGCGCCGCCGAGCCCCCCAATGCGGGCTTGGCCCCCTCGACGCCGCCGGTGAACCCCGCGCCGGGCTCGATGGAGTCCCCCAACCACCCTCTGCTCAACAGTCCCAGTAACCTCCTGCCCGGCGGGGCGCTCGGCTCGGGCGCCTTCAGCAGCCTGCAGAGCCCGGACCTTCCGCACCCAGGCGGCGGCGGCGGCGGCGGCGGCGGCGGGGGCGGGGGGCCCCCCGGAGGCGGAGGGGGAGGTGGCTCCGCGTCGCCGCCGCCGCTGCCCGGCTTCGGCACCCCCTGGTCGGTGCAGACCGCGTCGCCGCCGCCCCAGCCCCAGCCGCCGCCGCCGCCCCAGCAGCCGCCGCCGCCTCCGCCCCAGCAGCCGCCGCAGCCGCCGCAGCCCGGCTCGTCGGCCGCCACCCCGGGCGGCGGCGGCAGCAGCGGCGGCTCGCTCAGCGCCATGCCACCGCCCAGCCCCGATTCGGAGAACGGCTTCTACCCCGGGCTGCCGTCGTCCATGAACCCGGCCTTCTTCCCGAGCTTCTCGCCCGTGTCCCCGCACGGCTGCGCGGGACTCAGCGTGCCAGCGAGCGGCGGCGGCGGCGGCGGCGGCGGCTTCGGCGGCCCCTTCTCGGCGGCCGCGGTGCCCCCGCCGCCGCCGCCCGCCATGAATTTACCTCAGCAGCAGCCCCCGCCGCCCGCGGCGCCGCAGCAGCCGCAGAGCCGGAGGTCGCCCGTCAGCCCGCAGCTCCAGCAGCAGCACCAGGCGGCGGCCGCCGCCTTCCTGCAGCAGAGGAACTCCTACAACCACCACCAGGTACGGCGGGCGGCGGCCCGGCTGCGCCGCGGGGCCGGGGAGACCGCGGGCGGGGCGGCCGGAGCCCGGGCTCGGCCCGAAGTGGCCCCGGGAAGCAGCGAGGAGGGCCCCCCGCCCGAGGGATAGTGGGACGGGGCGGGCGGAACAGGGTGACGGGACTCGGGACTCCAGCCCCGGCGGGGCGGGCGGGCCCCGGCCACCGTGGGCTGAGGCTCCGGAGGCGGGTCCGCGCTGGGAGCCCCGGGCCGGGCGCCCCCTCGAACGCCCCGGCGGCGCTGGGGGCTGTGGCCAGGGCGGAATGGCGCCGGGGCCGAGGGGGCGGGCGCGTCGTGTCTCCCGGCCCTCGCAGCCGGCGCCCCCGCGATCCCGGGGCCCCCCCGGCACCCCCTGGGCTGGAGGGCCGCTGTCGGGGATCCTCGAGCCCGGGAGACGCGGCGAGGACGGGCCGGGGCCGGCGGGCTCAGGCGGCGGCCTCCGAGGAGCGGCCGTGGGAAGCGAACTTGGGGAGAAGGAGAGGGATGAGCGCAGACCGGGTGTGTGGGGAGCCCGGGACTCTTCCCCGACGTCCAGTGAGGGGACGGGCCGAAAGGCTTCTTTCTTTCGAGTTTGGCTCTTACTTGACCAGCGAGAGCTCTCGCCGCTGAGCGGTGGCCGGCCCGGCCCGGCCCGGCCAGGGGACCCGGCGTCGGGAGAGGAGCCGCCCGGCCGCGCTCCTCCCGCAGACCCTCCTCCCTGCTGGGCTCGGTCCGCTGAGCTGTCAGATGACTCTCGAAAAGAAACTGCTAGTGAGGGTTCACTTGGCTGAAACAGAGAGGCTCCAAGATTTAGTTTGTGTGCTTTTAAACGGTTGGGTAATATTTTATGGGTTTTAAACCAAAACTAGAATCTTGAAGAGAAGACTTCAGTACGTTTTTTGGTGGCCTTAACCTTCTCTTGAATTACGGGGTGTGTGTATTTTAAGTGGGTAATGTAATTATGAAATAACACCGGGCAGGGTTTTTTTAATTCATCCGGGTCCTTTCTGATTCAAGCTCTGTTGTGTTATCCCCTCAGTACAATGTTTGAGTGACCGCTGCGTTGGTTAACTGACATTGAAAGAATATTTTGTTGTTCTTGTTTGATCTAGTTAGCATTTATTATAGTGATCATTGTGTTTAAGGTCATTTTCGTGATTAAGGATTAAGAGAGAAGCTAAGTTAGACCTTAACCAGTGCTTACTTACTCATATAACTTTTTGCATTGACCAGTTAAAGTTTTCAAGGGTTAACCTTTCTAAAAGGTGAATACTATCTAAATTAACCAAAGTAGCAATAACAGTTTATTTAAATTAACCAGAATCACAGTTAACAGTTTCTGTTGAATCACTGGTTTCTCTCTGAGAAAGGAGAATGTGGCCTATAAGGCTTGAAAATATGGAATTTTAAAATAATATTCCAGTTTTTCATAATTTACATCATCTTGAGCAACTATCTTTTGTGTGTCAGGGTCTTCATTTTTTAACTGGAAATTTGCCACAGAAAGTTTTCTATGGGTATTTTTGTATTCTTAAAGCCATGGTGTGGAACATTAAAAGACCATGTACCATGATCCATATTTAACTATATTTAATTATAATCTACTTTTTGTCAAAAGATGGGTCTCACAGTGGAGTGTAAGAGGTCACACAGCTGTCATATGGAATTTTAGATCACTGGAAGAGAACTTTGAACACAATATCAGTGAGGAAAGTAAGGCCCCAAGAATGGAGTGATTTTTCCATGGTCCCTTAGCTATGCTTTTGAACTATGTGGAGGGTGAAATGGTAGTATATATTCATGATTGTATTAGCATTCAAAAATTTTAAGGAAATAGGTACTATAGACTAGGATTTTAAAAAAAAATTATCTTGTAAGAAACAGGTCTCGTTTGAAGAGTGCTGTATTTATTGACTTATAGTGACTGCATGGTCCATACTACCTTTGGCTAAATGTTAGCACAAAATTATTAAACTATAAGCTTATTGATAATACAATTGCTAGCAATTAATACTTTTAAAAAACCTACAATTATAGCCTTTTGGTGGATTTTACATTCTTTGATGACTTACCTTTTTTTGCCATAGGTTCTAGTTTGGAATATAATTTACTTTTGAAAATGAGTGAAGTCAGTGGAGACTTGTATTATTAAGATCTCTACTAGAGCATCAAAGCATATAGTTGTTTATCTTTGTACATCTCAGTGGATCCACCTATGGGTAACATTAGATAATTGCTTAACAGTTAATGGATAATTAAGTGAAATCAAAACAAAAACTCTTTAAAAGAAACTACACTAACACTTGAATAAAATATCTTGAGTTGAAAAAACAATTCCAGAAAAGACGTATTTCCTATGTCTCTATCCCAAAAGGCATTTTTAATTCGTGCAACGAAGTAACACCAAATGTTATCATTATCCACTTTTGCAGTGGTACAACTTGTTTTGGAAACCTGAAGTCTAAATATTTCACTCATCTGGTTGGGATATTTTAATTAATAAAGACCATATTTTTAGTTGTGTGCCTGGCAGAATATGGTTGCTTTAAGATCACAATGTAGGTTATATCTTGAAGGATCTTAAAGTTAATTTCAATTTAAAAATATTTATTTTTTTCTTCATATTTGTCATGTATCTGGTTCTCTCTGAAAGGAAAAAAAGTTACTGCATGTTCTATTTTAGTAATTGTCGTGAAATACCTGGTTGATCCATTATAATTTATGGTACATACACGAGAGGGTGAAAACTTACATAGCATTAAATGAATGTTTTCATATAGCAAGAGCTCAAGCCTATTACTTTTTATAAACTATTAAGATATATTCTGTTGCCCTTATATGTTTCATTTTTTTTAAGATCGTATAAATTCTTAGCTGAGGTCTAAAATTTGAATTTGAATTATAAACTCTTTAAATGCTTATAATTTAATTAGATGTGTTTTCCCCAGCCTCTTCTGAAACAATCTCCTTGGAGCAACCATCAGAGCAGTGGCTGGGGCACTGGAAGTATGTCCTGGGGAGCAATGCATGGCAGAGAGCATCGTAGAACTGGAAACATGGGAATTCCAGGAACTATGAATCAGATATCTCCATTGAAGAAACCGTTTTCTGGTAATGTCATAGCACCACCGAAATTTACTCGCTCTACTCCATCACTGACTCCAAAATCTTGGATTGAAGATAATGTGTTCAGAACAGACAACAATAGTAATACACTCTTACCCTTACAGGTAAGAATGGTATGTAAATGGCCTTATTTCTAATGTTAATCTTTCAAAATAGGAAATTGGGTGGTGGTAGTAGTATGGTAAGATTAAAAAAGGAAAAGTTCTAGTTTTTAAGCATATAATTATCAAAGAGTAAATACCTATACAGAGAAAATTGAGACTATAAGAAATTCTCTAAACACACAATAGAAAATGAGCTTCATAAAATATAGAAAAACCTGCTGAATTTCTTAAATACATATTGAAGCTTTTAATTGGCAGCTCCTTAAGAATGCCTTTATTTATTAATCTTTAATAGGCCACCAAAATGAGTTTCTCCTACAATATAGCTAAACTAAGATGTTTGTATTCGTGCATAGATTTGACTATGATCAGCTTTATGTATATTAGAATATACTTAGTACAGCTGTGATTTTGGCAAAATAATATTAGGGCTTTTTACATTGAATTAAAATTTGTCTTCACTGGTTCAGTGACTGTTTTTTTTTTAAATGTGGCCTAATAGTTTTGGTGATTAGACTTTTTTCCCAGGCCTTTTAAAAGTTTGTTGATATTATAGGTTAATGAAATTCCCTTATGGCTATTTAAAATGAGGGTTTTTTTTTTCTTAAAGCCATTATAGGACAAAATGAAGATAAAAGCTAGAACTGTGATTGTTTTTTTGTTTTCTTATCTTTTTTTGTGTGTGTGTGGGTGGGTATGGGGAAGAGAACTGCTTATTTCTGATGAAAACTTCTATGCTATTGAAGGTGAGATCTAGTTTGCAGTTGCCAGCTTGGGGCTCAGATTCACTCCAAGATAGTTGGTGCACTGCAGCCGGAACATCCAGAATAGACCAGGTAGGCTGCACAGTGTATATTTTTCAGGATTTGGGCTAGGAGTTTAGTATTTATATTATGAGTAGGATTTATGATTTACTTTCTGATTATACCTATTTAAGCATATGTCAGAGGGCGTTAAAACAATTTATTTTTTTAAAGAGTCACTTGACTTAAACTATTTAATATAAAATGCTTCATTTTCAAATTGAAAAGCAATTCATAATCATTTTATATTTCCAAAATGTAATAAATTTGTTTTTGGAAAAAGGAATTATGTACCCAAGAGCACCTGTCTTTAAACATCAGTCAAACTGAACGTTTTATCTTCTTTCAGAATTATTTGCAATTAGGGTCAAAATTGTATGTTTACTTAACATCCAACTTTACATTTCATCAATATTCTAGAGAAATTTTTGGTAAATTTTTGTCATGAAATCTGCATTTGTTTTGAGATATATTTCTTAAAAAGCCCTATCTTAGTTCAGTTTTTTCACATTTCTAAAAACTTCATGGTACAGTATTTCTTTATTCTAAATTTTATTACTGATCTTACATACTGTCTTATTCCGGATAATCAGTTTCCAATGGAAAATCCCAGAGTCAAAAAGCTGGGAGTTAGTCTTAATCAAATTACCTTCAAGCCCTTTGTGATTACAGAATGTTCTCTCTCTTCCTGCAGACTAAATTTGAATGCATACTGGGTACCAGATAATGAGAATTATTACAGGACAAATAGAAAACTCAGTCTTTACATATGAAGATTCTTTCCTACAGAGTCCGAGTTGAATGAGCATAGACTTGACATTGTGGGAGTCCACTGAATGGAGCTATGTTATCCTTAGCTAAGGCTCTTCCTTAGTTAATTTATCAACATGAGATGATTTTACAAGGACTGTATAAATAGGTTAATAATACGTTTGTAAATAGCATTTTAATCTGGAGGGTTAGCAGTAACTTCAATAATCAACCATTAGCACTTGTTTTAGACGAGCCTACCTATTTACCAAAGTAGTTCTGCCAAGATTTCCACTTAGAAATAAGTAGTTATCTCATATAATTTGTAATTTATTTTCTTGTTAATGTAAGTTAGCTATCCATCTATTTCTACTCTTTTTACCACTCTGGTTCAGTTAGGCCGTATTAGTGACGTTTTTGTAGTAGCAGTTGTATGTTGTTCAAATTGAAAACATAAATTCCTAGGAAAGGGTATGTTAGAAAAGGAAAATTATGACAATTATTTTGAAGGTGGCAAGGGACATGTTTTTAGAGAGGAAGGGACATAATTATTTGAAAAGCATGTGCAGGAAGCAGTAGAATACATATATGGGAGGTATATGTATCTATGGAGAAGGAAGAAGACAGATTAGCTGCTGTAAAGGGGAGATGGGTCAGAGGGCATATGTTGAGAAATTAGGTTATTGAAATGATACTGTCAGTTGGTGGAATGCCAGCGAGTAGATAGAAGTGATAAGGAAAGGGAAGTTTTCAAACTGGGTTCTGCAGAGGTACCCCTGAGGCTGCCACAGGATGAGGCACTCCCACTTAGAGGATCAATCAAAGCCACTCTGCTTTTACCTATTTTATAACCTAGGGTTTTAGGTAAATTCATTTTAGAAAAAAGATTTTGGTGCTTAAATATAATTTTTTTTTTTCGGAAACTGCTGAGATATTGGCATTCCCTGTGGACTCTTGAGCCAGAGGCATGATATGATGAAGCTGAAAGGAGTGATGAAAAAAAAAGATAGTGGAAAGTGAACTGAACTAGAAGGAAAGGAGATCTGAAACCTGAATCTTTTTCCTCTTCCTCTCACAATCTTTATAACGTTGGATGACACAGTTTATGTACTTTCATCTCTTTGGGTCATAGTTTCCTTATCTCTCAAAGGAGGACCCTGAACTAGGTCATGTAAGACTTTTTTAGCTAGCTCATATATTTTCTCTGATCTGTTTTGGCCATTTCTTTTCCTCCCTGCCTGCCCCCCCTTTATTTTTAGAATACGAGGGTCTTGGTTTATAGGTGGAAGGGATGGGTGAGACAGTGGAGGTGAAGTGTATGACTTCCCAACTGACCTTAAAAGCAATGTTGTTATCTTCTTTGAGGACCCTAAGGGTACTTATTTTATAAAATTTGTTCTGTGTTTCTATCTTTCCATAAAAGGTTGAGGTATTTGAAGTTGAGGTTCTTAAAAATACAGCAGCAGCTACAAACTGCAATTGGTATCTTAAACCGTTGGATAGTTCCTCACTATTTGGTGGAGTTAAAATTATAGAAAATACTTAAGCACTTAAATATTGGGGAGATTATTTTCATCTCTGATTCTTTTTCATCATATACAACATTTTAATACTAATAAATTTTAGTCAAATACATTATTTTAAAACATTTAACTTTTTATTTCCTTTAGTCTCAAATTGATTAGGCCTAAAAAATACTAAATTCTAGAACTGAAGTCTTGATTTTATACCTGGATACTTCAGGCCTTCCCTATAATTGAATTCAGTAAATGAGAAAGAAATTATTTTATAGGTTGGTTTTATTTCAGCTGTATGTAAAATTCTTCGGGTTGGCATGTCCTTAATTTAAATTAGCTATTTTTTTATGGAAAGGCTTCAAATTTAAAACTTTTTAAAAACAAATGTAAATTATTACCTACATTTCTGACTTTAAAATGAATATTAGGTATCTCTATTAATTTCTTTAAGGCTAAGAATTCCTTTTCTTTAAAATGCTGTTAGCTAATTACCCTTGCAAAAAATCATACTCAAAAGTGTGAATTCTAAATTACCTTAAAATTGAATTTTCAATTAGTTATTAAGGTTACAGTATATTTATTCATTAATACTTGAATATTTTGAATCAAAGAGTAAATATACTAGTAGCTGAGGTTGCCACTTACAAGTTTATATATGGCACATCAGTTCTCTATAAACAAAGCAATGTCATGCCTTTAAAACTATAATACACCCTGTGAAGCCTATAAGATGTGTGTTGGCCTGTTCTCTAGCTGGGGGATTATCAATATCTTCAACTCTAGATTTTTGCTTTTACAGAAGTTCTGCTTGTGATTCTTGAGCATGTCACATAAATTACTTTGAATTGAAGATATTTTCCACCAATCTTTAATATCTAGGCTACTACGAGAATGTGATAAATGATAATTGGGGATCTCTCTCAAGAAAATTTATTATTTGGAGTCTTTATGCACCTCACACAAAAAACAATATATAGTGGTAGACCAAGTTCAATTTTTCATTTAATAAAGCATTCCTTAAGTTGTGGTTCTTAAACTAGATGAGCTTGAGGGACACTGGTAGTCATCAAACTCTTATACCTGCTGAAAGTGAGAGAGAATGGGCTTGCTTCTACCTGCTTAGGTAATGGATGCTTTCTTTTTATGTTTCCTATCCTGTGTTCAGTTCTTTAATTGTGCTTGATATGTTCTTACACCATATATTTTCTACTTGGCTTTCCATTTTCTTTAATTCTAGTGGGTACTAGAATAGCTTTGGCCATTTTGCTCCTTTAAAAATTTTTTTTTAATTTTTTCTCAGACTCACTATTATAGCACTTTGTTAAAGATCAGAATAAATAAAGGAAGTTCAAGAAATGTATATTCATTATGTGTGTGGTAGTATTTTAATTATCCTTGGGATGTGTGAGGGGAAGTGCTATTCTTTGCCTTTGAGAAAGTGAAAGTCCAATTGGTTGAATAAGGGGTATCTGTGTGGAACAACTAGAGAATGATCTGAGAGTATGGGATTGAGTGCTACCTTGTATCGTGAGGCAGAGTAGCACATCATCTGCTGCTAAATCAATGGAGTGCACTAGCTGGTGGAGTCAGGAGTGTGTAATCAGTGTTTACTTAAAATTGAGGACAGTATTAGTACAGCTTTGCTTTATTTTTAAAGCAAAAATTGGAGAACTAAACACAAAAATACAACAAAAGCTGATCTTTCTATTTAGGCAGAAGAATACATGTTCAAGTATCTGGTATATCTTTAAATATGAGGCTATAAGGTTTTCCTATAATCCGTCTCCTTTTGCTTTGGGAAAATACATCATTGTCAAGTGGAGAAGGTTCTAGTTGACCACTTCTTTTGAAATAGAACAGGGTTTTGAATATATCAAAGCAAAAATATAACATCCCATAAAAAAGTTGCCTTTTAATTAAGTTTGAGTTTCTTTTGTGCTAATTTTAATATTGTTGACCTCCTTAGTTATCTTTCAGTGTTTATAATCTTTTTTCAGGTCATCCTTTTTAAGATTAGGATTACTTTATTCTTGCTGTGTTTTTCAGTCTAGAATTTCTAGTACTTTATTGTTGCTTCTATAAGTCTTTGTGGCAAATATCTGGGTTTAAGAAAATAAAAAAATATTAGAATATAAGAGATTATAGTTTTCCCACCCCTGGGTTCTAATTTTTGCCTGTTCATTGTTTGGGATTCTAATCTCAGTTTCTGAAAGCTCATTTAGTTGATTCTTTGCCAGATAGTTTTCATATTTAAAGTAGATTGGGGTAAACTTTTCCTGATAGAGATTCTTACTTTTGTGAAATATCTTGGCTGTTTTCAAATAGCCATGTAGTAGTAAATGAAAGTTACATTGCTTTGGTTTTCCATATGTATTTATGCTAATCAGTGTTGATGTGTTTATGGTTACTTTTAAATGGTTTCAGGATTTCCGTTTAGTTTTTAAACCAATGGCGGTTTGTATGAACACAAATTTTTCTAATTTCCCTATTTCAGAAGAACGCGTGAATGTTGGTTTTATAATCAAGTGTGTTTCTGGTTTTTTTTTTTTGTTCAGAAGTCGTATTTTAATACCCACACTTTATGGAATTATCTGTATTTTTTTTAACATGAACCCATAGGTTTCATTAAATCCAGAAAGTGATTTTGAGATGTCATGAGCTCTTTGCCTGCTCAAGGCTGTTTTGTGTTTGGTGCTGTAAAAATCATGTGGGATGCAGCTGATGCTTAACAAAGTATAACTAAGCTGATAGTTTTAAAGTAGCTTTTCTATTTTCTTTGTGAAAGTAGGAGTTTATTTCATGATGAAAGACTGGTATGCAAAGGAAAATAAGGCACCTTGTAAGTGGGCATCTCACTTACAAGTTGGACATAGGCATTAAAGCTAAAGCTATTAATTTTTGCAGCTTTTTTGAGTAACAGTTGTCAGAGTTGATTGTATAGTGGTCACTGATATTTACTGAATAGGTTGCTTACGTTTTTTCCCTTTATACCTTAAATATTGCCCATGGCCCATTGACAGTATATATAGAATCACTTCATTAATTTTACTGTGCTTTAAAGCAAGTAAAAAAAAAAAAAATGCTGTGTGAGAAATATCATTTGGGTGGTGTTAATAGTTACCATGAATCAAGTTCATAGGTTGACTGAAGATGGGGCATAGTCTGATTCTATTCGAAAAACATCAGCCTGGGGCCAGCCTGGTGGCATAGTGGTTAAGTTCGCATGCTCCACTTCAGTGGCCTGGGGTTCGCAGGTTCGGATCTCAGGTGCGACCTATGCACCACTCATCAAGCCATGCTGTGGCAGCATCCCATGTACAAAATAGAGCAAGATGGGCACGGATGTTAGCTCAGGGCTAATCTTTCTCAGCAAAAAGAGGAAGATTGGCAACAGATGTTAGCTCAGGGCCGATCTTCCTCACCAAATAAAACCCATGAGCCTGAGAAGATAGCCCTGTACTATAACACATTTTCTTTGCAAGAATTTAAGATAAATAGAATATAAAGTATAATATTCTCTTAGAACCTATATGATACAGCATACTGATATTTCTGAGGTTTCTTGCTTAATTATATGAACAATTTTTGTCATGACAAGTTTACATTTTTTAATTCTATTTTAAAAACAGCTTGGAATTTTTAATGTAATAGCACTTAATCTCCATTGTGTGGTCAGAAATTCAAGTTGATAGCAAGGCCGCATTAATATCTGATGCTCATCTGAGTTTAGTCAATTAACATTTGAGTACCTATTCTTTGGAGGTTCTCAGGATTTATGGTCCTTGATAATTAGCATTTAAAAATCACAGTCTTTGCCTTCACAGAGCTTAACTTAAATATTTTTGCAAAGTTTTTATGGTAGAGATGAAGTACTGTTCTTTCAACAAACATTTGAGAGCTAGCTATATTCCATAATTGGAAGGTCCCTATTTGTAATTAACTTAGAAGTTTAGTGGGAGAGGCAGGAAAATCAACAAAATTAGTTATGAGTAAAGCATAGTGGAAGCACAGAAGATGGAAATATTTGGACAGATTACTAAAATTGTATGTCATTTTTGCCCAAGGCCGGTGCTTTTCTCTAGTCCAGTTTTATTTTATTTATTATTACAGTACTTTGAGCTTTTTACTTTTCTATGATTTTTAAAGTGGACTTTAGGCGTTATTTAGTTCAATATGATTATTTTAATTTCTACAAGATGGAACAGAGCCTAAAGAGGTTTAGTAACTTACTCAAGATCAAGAAGCTGAGTGCTTGCTAAAGTGTGATCTCTTGACCAGCAGCCTCAGTATCACCTGGAAACTTGTTGGAAATACAGATTCTCACGGGCCACTCCAAACCTATTGAATCAGACTCTCTTGATGGGTCCCAGCAATCTGTGTGTTTAACAAGCCTTCCATGATTCTGAAGCATGCTCAAGTTTGAGAACCACCATTATAGCTCAGTGGTTCTCTATGCCTGCCTCACCAATCAAGGTCACTGTTCTAGTGAACCCCTGTTACTGATGGGCATGTTAACCTCAGTAAAACTAAGGAGTACCACTATAACTAATTGGTGATTAAGCTGGAATAAGAGCCTCTGGTCTAGCATTCTTTTCATCATTCAGTGTTACTTTTCCCACTTTTAAATTCCTTGACAGTAACTTGTTTAGTCTACTATACTGATTCTGGCCCCCTAGCTTTAAAAAGCTCACAACCCTAATTTAAACATCAAAGTAGAGTAAATAAATCAAGATATTCTTGGGAAAGCTTCTTCTGTTTTTCCTCAGCTTTCTAAAAGACTGGTTCTGAATCTGCTCTGGATTGTGGATACCTTTGGAAAACTGATGAAAGCCATAAATCTTTTCATCAGAAAAACAATTATGTGTACACACACGTACAGAATGTTGTATATAATCTCAGATTTCATGGTCCTTCTGGTAGCTCATGGAGCCAGATTAAGAATTGCCTAATTCTGATTTCTGTGGAGACTCTTTTTTCCCACTTTTCTGATTCTTCTCTTTTATTTTTCTGTTAATCATTTTTTGAGAGTTAAAAATGGCCTGCCTGCCCTGCCTCCCCCACATATACATACACTTGCACAAGCACACATAACACACTTAAATGGGGTGGGGGGGAGTGGTTAGCACTGTCAGATTTTGAGAAAAGACCCCCTGGTGATTTGGGGGCATGGGCCAGAGCTTGCTGTGGTAGTTCCCCGTGTATATTTGTTCAAGTAAACTGAATGTGTGTTGAGCACAATACAGTATAAATTCATGAGCGTTAAAGAATCAAATTCCTTTTAGTAAGCAAGTTGAAGGATTTAACATTCAGCAAACAAGACTTCCAAGTACACAAAAGACTTTGTTCTGAGACTTGATGAGGTAGGAAACTTCGTGAGATGAAAATGCTTTCACCCTTTCCTCCCCCACTTGCCTTTTTTGCAGAGAGGTGAGTGGGAAGGGAAGGATTAGAAGTGCAGAGACCAATATGTGATGACTTTAGAGAGCAAGATTTCACTATAAATATTCTAGGTGTGAGTCTTTGTTCTGATAATAGTATTTCATGCTTTTGATTTTTACTGTATAAGATGTTTATGCATTCATTATTGTGAAATTCTGACTACTAAGTCAAATAACATAAACGTTTGATAGATGTTTAAAGTGTGGTGCAATTATGGAATTAAGTCCTTTCCCCCAAAATATTTATTTTTCCAGTGCCAGTGTCTGTCTTCCTAGATATATGAGAAAAGTTTAGAAGTTAAATAACAACTAAAAATGCTTTGTGTGTGTATAACATTTCAGAAATCTTTATAAGTTGAGAATGATAACAATAGAAATTGAGTGTATTGCATTAATACTGCCAATGAAATAAGATTACTTTTGATATGTGATTTTGGAGATAAATGTATTAAATATATTGTCCTCCAATACAAGAGATATTGTAGCTCATGAGATCCTTAGTTATTGGTATTGTCTTGAAATGCAAACTGATTATTAATATTATGTTAATCAGATGTCCTATTTTCTGTAAGAAGATTTAGATAGTATATTTATCATTGCTTTTTGAAAAATTTGCATAGATTATATTGAGCCCTTTTTTTCCTTCTTTTCTAGGATCGTAGTAGAATGTATGACAGTTTGAATATGCACTCTTTGGAAAATTCCCTTATTGATATTATGAGAGCAGAGCATGATCCTCTTAAGGGTAGGTGACTTTTAAAAAAAATTCTTACATCATCCACCAATTTATCTGCTTATCTTACCATTTCTTATATGAAAATGTGCACTAAGTAGGACCTATGTCACCTATAAAATTCTATGTTTATTAATAAGAGCCTCTGTTTTTGTGAAATGTCATACTTTTTCCTTTGTAGCTTATTTTAGATTTATGCTGATTTATACAGAGAAAAATGTAAACCTGTGTCTCTTGACTGGTTATTTAAGAAAAAACTATTGTTTAGAGGTATTGTACAGTTTACCAGATGACAGAGAATGGATTTGAAAGTATATAATAGATCACTTTTGTAGAATTCTATCAAATATAGAAATATTAAAAATACCCTTGGAATACTTGCATTCACAATTTGCAGTGACTCCAACCTAGAATTATCCTAGGTTAACTTAACTTCCTCATTTTTCTTCTACTGTCATATCATAGGGTTTTGAAAGGGATATTTTATAGTAGTTTCTCTGAAGTAGAGAACAGCTCTTCATAAAAGTTGGGGCAAATTAGGAAAAGAATCAGCCCCACTGATCTTATAGTATCAGTCTTACTGTTAACTGTATCTGAAGCAATTTCATTAACATACTTGTTTTCTTTTGTCTCTACATTACGTTAGTAATCATTTTACATTTCTTTATGCAATATATCTCATTGCTTTTTATATTAATGGTGAAAATCTAGCAAAACTGTGTGAACTTGAGTGATGAGAGATATTAGTTATATATTGCTGCATAATAAATTATCCTAAAACTTAGCAGCTTAAAACAACAATACACATTTATTACCTCATACAGTTTCTGTGGGTCAGAAATTCAGGAGCAGTTTAACTGGTTGGTTCTGGCTCAGGATCTCTCATTGAGTCAAAACGATGAGTTACTTTGTAATCTTTCTGCGTTCTTAATTCCGTAAAGCCAAATAAGAATTCTCCTACGAGATTTAGACAAAAAACTGGAGAACTTCAGTGTTGGCAGCAAGTTGGGGCTCAGGGCTGAATTGGCTATATTGGTCAGATATCTAAACATTTTTGTTCCATTTCTGGATTTTGCTTATAATGGAGTTTCTTGTCTAATTCCTTTATTTTTGAGGAGCTTGAGAAGCTCAAGGGATCATTAGTGATTGTTGACGACATATGACCATGGTAATTCTCCACACAAAGTAATAAATACTACT
This sequence comes from Ceratotherium simum simum, assembly GCF_057802395.1. NCBI lineage: Eukaryota > Metazoa > Chordata > Mammalia > Perissodactyla > Rhinocerotidae > Ceratotherium > Ceratotherium simum. The sequence goes on from NC_141907.1 coordinate 11,720,697, forward strand.
TTTTTGGGTGGGATTTTTTGCTTCTAACCCAAATCCAGCTAGTTTTTTGAGTATCTGTTTATTGGGGTCTTACTCTCTTCTTTTTCACTGTTATGCTGACAGTCCCAGTGACATTTGTCTTAGATCCACTGTTTAAGAATAGAATCAAGCAGTTTATGATTAAAAAAAATTTCCCCGTGTTTATTTCCTTGTTATCTAGAAAAAAAATCGCTTAGAAATTCTAATACAAGATAAAGTCAACATAAACTGTTACCAGTGGATAATGAAAAGTTTTTCATTGTTGTTTCTCCCAGTCTTCTTTAAAAAGGCCGTTTGAAGATAATAAGAGAAAACATTCTCTGCTGGACTATTAATTGAAGGAAACCTAGAAAGAAGACTTTGAAAAATAAAATGGAAGTGGCATAGGCTAAGAGGAATTTAATAATAAAAAAAAAATCTCAAGTAAATTCAAAATTCTTTTGTTAGAAAAATTATCTTTGGCCATGGGAAGGGGAAAAACGTGCTCACCACCCGTTTAGGAATCATGGTGACAAATCTTTGTTTCTAATTGGAGTATTGTATGTTCCACATTTATTATGGCAGAGACTAAAAGAAAAGACATTTGAGAAACCTCTGCATAGAATAAAGAAATAAGATGGGTACTTCTGCAAATTGCCATCATATACCTATTTGAAATGATCTTGATACCCAAGTGCTGTCACTTAAAGATTTTTCTTCCTTTTCTTACTAGTATATCTTTCCTGCCACACTCCAATTGTTACACGTTTTCTTTGGGCTGGACTCAGTAAAATCTGCCAGAGCAAGGTTGTGGCAAATGGAAAAAACCAATCTGTGAATTTGTTTCCCCTTTTTTCCATTCTTGATCTTTAGGGCACCATCTTAGCCTCTACCCCATCTCTTCTATCTCATCTTTTCATCTTTTTCCAAAAATTCTGTCCTCTGTTTAATGCAAGGAAATTCTTTCTGTTTTCCAAAAAACAAAATAAATCTTATTTTATCCTTTTAAAATGTTTTCAAAAAACCAGCCATTTGCTTTGTCTTCCATGTAGAATCTAATGAAAAAGGAGAAGGGAATTATAGGGTAGATTTTTTTTTATGAATTTCTTGTTTCCCTTTATGTTAATGGTGAAAGATCCTAGAAAATTTCTGTGTGAATTTGAGTGATGAAAGGTTATATTAGTTATCTATTGAGGCATAACAAATGACCCCTAAATTTAGGAGCTTAAAACAATAAACATTTATTATCTCACAGTTTCTGTGGGTTAGAATTCAGGAGCAATTTAGCTGGTTGGATCTGGCTGAGTATCTTGTGAGATGGCAGTCAAGATAGTGGCTGAGGCTGCAGTCATCTGAAGGTTTGGCTGGAGTTGGAGGTTCTTTTTCAAGACGGCTCACTCATGTGGCTGACAAGTTAGTGCAGGCTGTTGGCAGGAGAGCTCAGTTCATCACCACATGGACCTCTCTCCACAAGGCTGTGAGAGTGTCCTCACAGTCTAGTTGCTGAATCCCCCCAGAGCGAATGATAAAGCTTGAGGCGAATGCCCCAGTGTCTTTCGTGACCTAGCCTCAGAAGTCTCACAGCATCATTTCCATGATATCCTGCTAGCTACATAGATCAGCCCTGCTCAACTGGGGAGGGGTCTACTCCTCAAGTGATGTGAATAGTAGGAGGGCAGGATGAGTGGAGGCCATCGTGGAGACTGGCTTCCACAGAAACGAAAGGCAGAAACTGTAAATTTTCATTCAATTCTACTTTTCTAAAGGAAAAGAGAAACTACTTAAGGTAAGAGTTAGTGTCAATAGAAAGAAAAGCAATCGTGCAGATCTCTGGAATCCAAAAAAAGTCAGTGGCAGGTTACTGACCTGACTGAGAACTAACTGTGCTAACAGAAAGACCCTCCCATTCCCACTTAAGCCCTAAATACTTCACTACAGTTTGTTTCCATTATCCCACTCCCCAGTGATTTTTACAGGTCAGTAGGGAACCTCCATTGTTTAATGTTAAGGTTTTTAGGGTCTAGCATAGCAGGTGGAAAAGGTCTTTTCTTGTTGGGGCTCTCCAGATGTGAACTGATGACAACCAAAGATGCAACTCTGAATGCACTTTAGTCCACTAAGTGAGCCTACTTTTGTACCAGACAGTGTCCAAGACCCTGGCTGAACATTGTGTGAAACAGGACATGTTCTCTGTTCTTGTGGAATGTATAACTGACTGGAAAAAGAGAGACCTTATACTTATATGTATAATATACATATGTACATATAGTATCCTAGTATAATATATGCATATCCTATAATATATACATATAACTACAGAGTGTTAGAAGTACTATGGAGGGAGATTGTAAGGTGCCTAGGGAGGTGTTAAGTGTGGGGAAGGGGTACCTAATTTAGATGTGGAGTAAAGAAAGCTGAGACCTGAAGCCTGAGCAGCCCAAAGACGGAAAAATATTGAGGGGAAAGTGTCAGCCAGACAAAGGGACCAGGGTGTATGGAGGAGCTTGTCATTTTGAGGAACTGAAAGCAGACTAGTCTTGGCATAGCTTGTTTAGGGCTGCCTGATGCTGATTGGGTGTAACACTGCCCAGCCAGCCCTGTGGAGTATGTGCTGTCGTTTGCTCTGGATCACAAACACTAACACACTGTTTTTTGCTTTCTTTAGTCTGAGTGGCGCTGACCAATCTGTTTTATTTATTCTGCAGTGGTTTCTCGCCATTAACATCCCATTTTCGGATGACTGTCTTGATTCTTGGCAAATATTTTCCTTTTCAAAGGAAGGACAAATATGAATTCTTTTAATTGTTAAAGTAAATCATGCTTTGCCGAGTGCAGTTTTGTGATTTTGCAGTTTTGTACTTGCATACCTATATTAAATAATCTGTGATCTTTTTGTGTATCTGTGGGTCAATTCATTCCCCCTTAAACAAAAGAACAAGACAGTGATTATTGTTAAGCTCTCTTGCCTCCCTGCCTCTAGCAATTTGCAAAAAAGTCTTACTGTGTAAGCATTTTTACCAAAAATTGCTTACTCCCTCCTCCAAAGCATAAGGGCAAACAAAAAAATTTAATTTCAGCTCATAAAAGTTGATTTGAAAACTATAGGAGGAAACGCAGTTTATATAACAGTTCTTGTGAGGATGGGTCTCAGTAAGTCACAATGCCTTTACCAGTGTTCCCTGAACAATTAAAGGGAATTCAGGAAAAGGGATTTAGAGCATGATTTTACACCAGCAAATGTTTACAAGTGGATGCCTTTAAAATGTTTTCTTTACTATGTGTTTTTGTATATCTAATAACATTTTTATTATTTGACTGCTAAAATATTCTCTAAGACTCCTGAAGTAAGAATTTCTACTTGTTTTAAGGAAAATAACCCCTGAGAAAATAAGGAATTACTTCTGTAAGGTGCCAAGTGGTTGTGGGTAGTACCAAATATTCTTGCCTCTTTTCTTTTCCCTCTGATTCTCTTCACTTGACCTTAATATAAGATTGAAGTACAAAGTCACAAGATAACTTGTATAAATTTCTAAAAGTCTCTGGTTGAGAACTTACATTTTAGAACATGAGAACTTTTGAGCTGGACAGAGGCTCTCAAACTCTGAGAGCATGTGTAGCATGCAGAGTTTTAGGGCATCACTCCTAGAGGCTGTCCATTGCAGGTCATGTAAAGAGCACGCTTGGAGAAACATTGGTATAGAACAAGATCAAAGAGATCTATGAAAAATCGTAAAAATTTTTATGATATTTATTAAAATATAGTAAAGCGCAAAATAAAACTAATACCAATAATATACATGCCAGAGCAGTTATGTTACTCCCCTTACACTGCCCTGGCTTAGTCTCTCTGACAGAGAGAGGGATGCATTTCTCAGAACTAATTTTACTTTTCTCTAGCCACTTGTGTTTCCCGGAGTCAAAATTTTCACAAGTACCCAAAAAAAGTGTAGATGAAAATCATGTCTATGAGAATGTCTTCAAAAAAAAGCTAATTGAGGAGAGATTGCTGTCTAAGCTTTCAATTTTTAAATAAAATATTTACCTTATTTTAAAAAGGAGTAGAGTTGTGTTTGCATATTCTTTCCCCTTCATTGATTTTTCTTTTCTTTTTCCTATAGACCACTGGCATTTTTTGATAAGAAGAAAAAAATCATTATTAACTGTGGAATGATTTTTATTTATATATGTATAGAAGCCATATACATTTTGTTAAATATATTCTGACTTTAATAGATGACCTCTGTTGTAATATATACCTGATACCTTAATACTTTACCCTCCAACTACTCAGAATTTAGTTCATCTTAAGGAAAGTACAATTTGCAAGAGTTTAACTTTTATCATCAGTGAGAATATCTGCAGATTTAAAAGGAAATTATGAAAATGTGGTTGTAAAAGTTCTTGTTTTCGAAACTTATCTGAATATGGTATCATGGATAGAGATTTTCGTTTTATTTATTTTTATTTCTTTTTAGGTAGTTGTCTTAATTAGTAACAGCATTATTAAATATGAGAACATAGTTATTTCTTCCAAGCATCTTTGAATATTTAACTAAAGGATTTAAGTTACAACAGACTGTGTTTTTTCTTTTTTAAAAACTAAAACTCATCAGACAGGAATGACAGCGAATTTTCTTAAAATGACATTTATTTATTCAGAGCATATATGTTTACTAAAAGCCTATTATTTACCACAAAGCATCTTTCTTAGGACTTAAAATATAGGCTTATAACTCATTTTTAAATTGAAAGTAAAACAACAAAAAGAATATTTTTTATATAGAACTTGCAGTGATAAAAGCAAGTACTTGGGATAATTAGGCCTATGAATTTTAGCTGCTTATAGTATTTGAAGAGTATCTCTGAATCTCTGTTGAAGGTTTATCCTTCTTAAAATGTTTGTTTTCTTATTACCTAAATTAATATGTATTCATTAAAGGAAATTTAGAAAAAAGTTTTAAAATCATCAATAGTTTCACAAACTATAATAATTGCATTTGATATATTGGTGTATAATTTTTCTGGTCTTTTCTTTTTCTATATATAACCTTAAAATATTTGCAATATTCAAATCTCTATCTTCCCTCCAACCTGATTAACTTTTAAAAATTAGTTTAAAAAATATGTGTACATAGGTTAAAAAATCAAATGGTGCCATAAGGCTTATATAACAAAAAATAGAAGTTTTCTCCCTCATGCTTCTCTGTCTACTTCTGATTCTCGTTCCTTAGAGGTAGCTACTTTCATGTAATTATTTGTAAATAATGTACTTACGCTTCTGTATTTCCTACATTTTAGGTATTATCTGTTGACTCTGTACTTTGGCTTACCCATCTCCAACACCTTTCCCTGCACTGTCCTCATAAAATGGTTATAGGACCACTTTTGTTTAAATTAGGGAGTATATTACTGTGATAATGCAAATAATATTCATAGGTCAACCTTGTATATTTTGTACCATAATATAACGTTCTTTTTCATATAACTTTGTTTTCCCTGGAATTGATCATTGTCTCTTTTGGCTTAGTTTCCTAAGTACTTGTCAGTAATTCATCCCAAAATGTATCAGTAGAACTCTGAAGCTTCTCTCAATACATGTAAAAACATCAAATAATCCTCAGACTGATTTTTCCCTGCTGTTGGAAGCATCTTCTTGTCACCCTCCATAACTGTCATTTTGGAACTTCGTCTAATCCTGGAAATTCTTTTTTCCTGTGAAATCCATGTCCTGATCTCCATGTCCTTTTCTTAATGGTTTATGCCTTTGTTTTACTGGGCCTGTCTTACAGTACCTTCCTTCAAATGGGACATAAATTTTGACACCTTATATGTATGAAAACGTATTTATTCTACCTATATAACATGATAGGCTGGTATGGAATTATATATTAGTAATTTAGCATATTGAAAGCATTGCTGCATTATTTTTAACTTCCAAAGTTACTATAAGTATAAAATACCATTCTAGAACTTGTTCATTTGTATGGTTGATTGCCTTGTTTTTTGTTTTTAAATATTTTCTTTTCTTTCTGGACATTTTTAAGATATTTTGATGCCTATAGTTCTGAAATTTCATAGTAATGAAATATATGGGTCTTCCGGGATGGGGAAGAGAGGGGAGTGGCCTCTGCCTACCTGTTGCCCTTCCTTCCTTCCTTCCTGCCTTCCTTCCTTCCTTTCTTCCTTCTTTCCTTCCTTTTCTTTGTTTTGTTTCCTGCGCTACACATTCATTGGGCCTTTTTAATTCAGAGATCCATTTCCTTCAGTTCTTGGGAATTTTGAGTATTTCTTTGATAGTTTATCCCATTCTGTTTTTTTATATTACCTGTTTCTGGAATTCCTGCTCTTCAAATATTAAACCTATACTCATCATCTGCTTTTCTATTTTCCATTGCTTTATCTTTTGCTTAACTTTGGGAGAAATTTCCTCATTTCTTATTTTTCAACCCTTCTATTGATTTTTTTATTTTAAAAATTTTTTCTGGAGAACTTTTAAGACCCTCTTTAAAAAAAATTCTTAGAACTTTCCTATTATTGTTTTTTTTTCTTACTTCTCTGGAGTATTTATCTTTAAACACTATATTATAATGTGAAGATTATTTTTCCAGTTCCTTGTATTGTCTGTGCTTCTTCTAAGTTCCTCTTTTCTATTTGTTTGGTTTTGTTCTTTTTTTTTTTTTCTCATTCTGGAGGCTTTTGTCAGATATCTTAGGATCTTTTGCTGCCCATTCATTTTTAAAGATAAGACACAAAAATGGTGATTGGAAGCTCTTGTAGTTGGGGTTTATAATCTAGTGAGCATTGCTGTAAGCCAAACAGGTAGAACTCGCACACTGTCTATTGATCTGTGAAATGGACCTGAATTCATATTCCTTTTTAATCAGAGTAATTGTCTCATTTATTTTGGATTCAGTAGTTGGGTTTTTTTTTTTTTCCAGTGTATATATCTTTCACATGATACTGTGTCTGAGAAGAGGGACCACCTCTGTTTTTGCTTTGTCTTGAATCAGCATCTGTCCTGTTGCCAAGCAAATATAAGGGGGCTCAATAAATTATTGGTTGAATGATTAAACATTTTTTCACAATAATTCATATTTTTTCATCAATATTATTTAGAACTTCTAAAATTATTTGCATGCATGTGAAATAGTCTATATAACTTTTCCTCTACAGTTGGACATTTAGGTATTTCAGATTTTTAAGTGAAATTCAGTGAGCTTTTTCTGTGTTTATTTCCATAGAATAGTCTTAATGCATTTATTTTTGAGGCTTTAGACGTGTGTTGCCAACTTATTTTCAAGTTTTATGCCAGTTTACACTGCCACTGGCAATGTTTGATGGCCCATTTGTTATTCTGTAACCATTATTAGTTCAATTAGATTTTAATATTAATTACATATATCTTAATTAGTACCAGTTTTATTGTGATAACTTTATGATAATACATTCTCTTACCGGATGATTAATGACTTAAGTTTAGTCTTTTGTTGTTATGGTCTTTCTATTGTGATTATACTATACTTGAAACAAAGTTTTTGGTATTCTATGTTCCTTGGTGTTTCTTAGTATATTTTCTAGTATTGATTGGATAAAAGTTTTAAAAATTGTAAATAATTATTAGGTGAAAAAATTTATGATGGGATCCTGATTTAAGAGTGAGTTAACTAGATTAATTTCCCAGGAAACTAAAGTAGATTGATGGCTTTTATTAGCTATAGGTAAGGAATGATTCTGTTGCTCTTTTGGGATCTGGTACTTTGGATCTAAGGGTCTTTTCTACATTTGTATGATCTTATTCTTAGGCTTTTATGAGGCATGCATTGAGATTTGGGAGTGAGGTCAGGAATGACTATCCTGCCCCTTGGATCTGAGCAGAGATTGGAGTTATTCAAGGTTGGTAATGACCACATTCTAAGTGGATTTTACCAGACTTCCTATGAACCTTTTTTTTTTTTTTCTAATTCGGTTTGGAAATAAAAGTGAAATGTAGACAGTGACAAAATATTAGAAGAGTCTACCAAACCAGTGGGAGCAATGCTTTATTTAAAGCACATAAGAAGGAAGTATTAGATCTTTTCATTTAAGCATATGTGTATGTGTGTATAATACATATATATGATACATAACATATACATATCATCTGTTGAATGCTTGATATGTGCCAAGCACTGTTCTGAGGACTCTACGTGTATCCATTAACTTATTTAATTCTCATAACTAAGCCATAGATATTTGCCATTATTTTACAGTTGGATGACTGCGGTGGCTTATTAAGAATAATTGCCGAACTTCAATGCCCGTAAGTGGTGGAACATAGTAGCTCTTAAGTTTGTGCTTTTAACCACTGCACCATACTGCCTATCTTATTAATTGGTCTAATGTTGATTCCAACCCCAGCTCTTCATGATTCTAATGTGATTTAAATGGGGTTTTTTTTCCTATCAAAAGGAGTTGGTGGGCTGGCCCCATGGCTTAGTGGTTAACTTTAGTGCACTCTGCTTCAGCGGCCCAGGTTCACAAGTTCGGATCCCAGGCGTGGACCTACACCACTTGTCAACCATGCTGTGGCAGCAACCCACATATAAAATAGAGGAAGATTGGCACAGATATTAACTCAGGGCTAATCTTCCTCAAGCAAAAAAAGAAAGATTGACAACAGATGTTAGCTCAGGATGAATCTTCCTCAGCCAAAAAAAAAAGGAGTTGGCGGAATGTGTGGCATTATTCTTTAGCGATTTTCTCACCACTAATGAGGAATGGGTTGGCATCAGTAACTGTGAATATTGGGGCTTTGGAGATCGTTTTTTGGATTGTATGCATTAAATAAGAACAAAATAGTTGTGGAGAAGGAAAAAATTTATCTTGGTGAAGAACAAAGAGCAGGACTCGTCTTCCTCCCTCTCCTCCCCATACTTAAGGAATGAACTGATAAAAACTTGTTCTATAGTTTTTCCGTTTACTTAGAGAATGTCCTTCCTGTGCTCCACATACTACCGCATACTCAGGTACTGTGCTTTTGATTGAGTTCGTGGTTCACATAATAGAATGAGATATTTTGTTCATCCATTTGACAAGTATTTGAGAGCCTATTATGTGCTACACTCTGTTTTAGATGCTAGAGATACAGTAGAGAATAAAAAAAGACAAAGTCCTGACCTCATGAATCTTCTATTTTAACAAGGGGTAGAGACAAAAAGAATCAGTGCTATGAAGAAAAAATATAGTGTCAAGGGGATAGAGAAAGAAGCTGCTATTTTAGACAGGATAGTCTGTGATGGCATCTGTTGAAGACCTGAATGAAGTGAGAGGTGCAGGCTTTAGTCATACCTGGGCAAAATAATTTCAAGCAGAAGGAAGAGGAAATATAGAGTTCCTGAAATGGGAATATGGCTTGCATGTTTAAGGAATAGCAAAGAGGCTAGGGTGGTTAGAATTATAGAGGATGAGGGGCCAGATATTGATTGTAAGTGTGGAAAGGTTTTGAGCAATAGAGCAACGTGAGCTGACTTAGGTTTTAAAAGGATCACACAGACTGCTGAATGGAGACTAGACTGTAGGGATACCAGTTAGGTTATTTTAGTAGACTGTGAAGAGCTGGAGATGGCTTGGGCTAGGGAGATATGAAGGAGCTGATAAAGAGCAATCAAATTTGGGTCTATGTTGATAACAGAGCAGTCAGGATTTGTTGACAGATTTGTACACAAATTAGATAGAGTAGGGAGTAAAGTTAACCCAAGATTTTGGGATGTGTATCCAGGTGGAAGGCAGTGCCATATGTTGATCTGGGGAAGTACAGGGTTGAGGGAGAGAGGTTGCAGTTAGAGATATAAATGTGGGAGTCATCTGTTTAGAGATCATGTATAAAGTTTGGCAGTTTATGCCTAGGGAGGCATTGTAGAAAGAGAAGTCAAGTCCAAGGATTGGACACTGAGGCTTCAACATTCAAAGGCTGAGAAGAGGAGAGTACAGCAAAGGAGATTTAAGGAGTGGCTGGTGATAGAGGAGAAACAAGAGAGTATGATATCTGGGAAGGGAAATAAGATGATTCTTCATCAAATGGACATCTTCTTGCTAGTAGAGGCTTTCAGCTTGAGGTTATACAAACATTAAGAGATGTTGGGGAAGTGATCGCTTCATTTTATCCTTCCTAATTCTACGTTTCAACAAGTTTAAAAGTAGGTTTAAATTCAAGGAAAAGTGACATAAGAAATGTTATTTTTTATCATGAGCATTTTGTAAGTTCTTTTTATTGGTACTAAGCAATTATTTTGGAGAAAGAATAGTCTTTAATGTTGGCTTATTGCATGTCTTTAAATACTGCTTTGTTAAAATTTTAATAACTGGTAATTTGTCTATACAAGTAATAAGTTGTATGCGGTTGTTATATTTCTCAGTGTTTTTTGTTGATCAAAAATGCATCTAAAATGGCTAACATGAATTGTCTTTTATATATGTATTATACATATTACTTTTAAAACCGTAATAGACTAATAAGATAATTTTTAAGATACTTAGGTCCTCTAGTTGTTTACTGACACCTAAGAATATATATATTTTTTTCAAAATTATTTTAAATTCCATAGTATCTTAATGTGAAAGAAGTGCCGAGATAGTATATACCCATTAACTATAAATATATTAAAACCATCATGAAATTATTATACTTTATCATATTTCCACAATAATAAATAAGCAATAGCCTGGTTACCTAATATTCAATTTGCCCGAATTTATTACTAGCCAACTCTATTTGTAAGGCTAGTTTCTTCTGGGACAACAGAAAACTTGTAAGTGGCTTAAACAAGATAGAATTATTTCTCTTACATAAACAGAACACTCCTAAGAAGTGATATGGTGATTTTCATGGACCTAGGCTCCTTCTGTCTTGTTGTTCTGCTCTCCTTAACACCATCTTCTGCCTTGTGATCTAATATGGATGTTTTGTTTAGCCATCACATCTGCATTCCAGCAAGCAAGAAAAAGGTAAAGGAAAGGGAAGATCTTCCCTTTTAAGCATACTTACCAGAAACTGCACATAGCATATTTGCTTAACATCCCATTGACCAGATCTTAACTACACATGGGCACACTTAACTACAAGGAAGGTGGGGAAATTTAGTTTTTTACTCCAGGCAGCCCTGTGCCTGTCTAGCATTTGGGGGTCCTATTATTGACAGGAAGTGTTAGTATACAACTACCAGTCTGTGTGCCACAGGCCTTTTAGACAATAGGGAGAAATTGGTTTTATAGCAATGCAGTTTTTTTTTTCTATTTTTTTTGTATTAAAGTATAAGTTATCTAATATACTACATAATCATTCTGTGAATTTTTTGAAAGGATGAATTTGCCCTACAACCAACCATATATAACTTTCTCTATATTATGTTATCAACTAAGAAGTCGTTATAAGATAGTGATTAAGAGTATGGAGCTAAACTGCCTAGGTTCGAATCCTAGGCAGTTTAGCTCAACTCTACCTGCCAGTGGCATAAACTTGAGCAAGTTATTTAACCTTTTATGGCATAGTGTCTTCATCTTCAAATGGGAAGATAATAGTACCTAACTCATCAGATTGCTGTGAGGGTTAAATAAAAGGTGGTAAAGAACTTACAGAAGCTCCTGGCACATAGTAGGCCCTCAATGTTGCTTATTACTATAAGTTGGCAGGTTCTTAGTGAAAGTAGTTTTAATACTATCCTAGGTAAAATACAACTGTAAAAGTTAACTTGTAAAGATGTATTATTATTTCACTGTGCTAGAGGAAAAGTAATTGGATAATTTAAAAATGAGTCTAAATTTGCTTATTTCATTTTGGAGTACTTTATTATATTAAGAGATTTTCCTGTTTGGTGAATGATATTTTAGAACATATATACAAATAGATACCCATTTGAAAATAGGTATCTGTCTTTTGAACTTTCCACATGTGGTGTGCCTTTAGTCTATTCAGAGCCAAGAAGTCAAAAGACAATTAGTGATGAAAATATCTTGTTACTTGTGTCTTGGGATAAATTGAACAATGAACCTGTTAAAGGATAATTATGTGACAATTGGAAGTTGAGTGTCTTTTGAACTGGAACTAGGCTTAAGGCTTTGCTTAGTCTACTGTTCTAGGAAGTCTTGCCTGAATCCTGGGCTTGGTTAAATACTCTTGTTTTTTTATAAGCTAACTGTACATAACTCTTTCCATACTGGGCAGATTTTATTGAAATTGTATATTTGTGTCTGTCTCCCCTATCACATCATAAGCAGAGACTGTATCTCACTCATATTTGTATCCTCAGCATCCTACACACTGTCAGTGTGCAAGACTTAATGGACTTGCTATACTGAACAGCAGTACAGATTGCCATTTGTGTAGGGGTTTTGATTTTCAGTCTCAAGTCAGCAATAACAGTAATTTTTTAATAGCCTTAAATTGTTCTCTAAATTTGGTCATCAGCACTTAGACATAGGCATATTTCCAAAATTAGCTGTGATACTTCAGACAAAGTTCTCCTCCATGCTATTGAAATCCAGTTTAGGAAAGCTCTGCTTCCTAACTCTATCTTGTACCTTTTGTACATATGCTCCTGTTTCTCACTCTGTGCTAAGGTAACACAACAATAAACTTATTTGTGGCTTTTAGAGTATGATAACTTTATTTAAGAGGTCATTTTGTTTGATGTCATGCTGCATGACACTCAGGAGTAAATAAGAGGTGCTAAATTGTCCTTTGAAGGACAATTTATTTTGTTTATTTTGTTTAACTGTGTTGTCTGAAAACAAAATGTGCTGTAGTTAAATTAGAGCTTAGATGAAGTGTATGTGTATAGGTGTATGTGTATATCTATGTGTCTATCTAATATATATATATTTATTTTAATGTTAGAATTGGATTATCTTTTTGCCATTCGCTCTTGCATTGGTAGATGACCAGATTCTTTAACTTCATAATTAAAACAAAAGCCAACAGAAAATCTCTGTCTTATGGGATATTTGGATATAATAAAGGGCCTATAGAGTCTAGCATACTTGCTGAGGTTGTACTCATTACTAATCGTGTCAAATTCATTCAGATATTTATCAGTAACGCTTTTGGTGGCAATACATTACACACTATCATAGTGTCTTTTTAAAGGGACTGTGCTGAAAGTTGCTAAAATGCAATCTCATAGACATTTAATTTTTAGCAGTTTTCTAAATGAATTTTATTGTACGTTTCTAATAGTCTACAGAGATTCAGGCATTAGAGGAAAGTCCTATATTTTAATGGACTAAAAATCTTGATCATCCTTGCCATTTGCATTTAGTCGAAGTGTTATGATATAAAAATTCTGGATAAGGCACAGTATGTTCATGCATATCTTTTTTCTTATCCACAGCAGTATATTGTACTGTTGACCCTTCTGCCTTTAGTAAATGCAAAACTCTGAATGAAGAATGACTCAAAGGAAATACTATGCTACTATGCTCTTAAGCTTTAATATTTTCATTTTTTGTATTTTTATTTTATGCCACTTGTAAACTTTGAACAAGTTAAATTTCCAGTAACATTTGTAGTAATACATTTAAGATGTTCTCATTAAACTTCATTTAAATACAACTAAATAAAATCATACCGAATTAAATGGCAAGTTGTGATGAGTTTTTGCTGCTTATTTTTTATCTAGGAATATAAATTTCTTCAAGTTTTATTTTTGGAAAAAGATCTGTAGATAAAACTACAGATAGCTTTGAAAATATTTAAAAATTTCCACATGCTGTATTAGGTTTGAAAGACGAGGATACCTACATTGTTTTTACATTTCAAAAAAGAAATAGGCTTTATTCTATAGGCATTGCTCCCAAATCACATTGTGCTCTTATTATCTAGAAACTAAAGTTAACTGTTTTTTGTTTTTTTTTTAAACTTGCAGAGATAATTTTAGTTAATATACTTTGAGTTAAACATTAGCTCTTAAGTTTAGTTGAGAATTTTAGTTCTTAAGAAATATACTGTGCTCAATCATTTCCTCCTTACCCCTCTTCCCTCTTTTTTTGGCTTTTCAAATAGCTCCATGATCGTCAAACTTTCCTTTCCTGTCTTTTTAAAGGTCGATTGAGCTATCCACATCCAGGAACTGACAATCTGTTGATGTTAAATGGTAAGTTTTATAAAAACATTTTATGTTTCCAATTGATTTATATAAATAAAGAGGATTGAATATATGTTTCTCTAAACCTTTCACATACACACAAGTTAATCTTTTTATACGTATAAAAATAAAGCTGCAACTCATTTCTGTATAGAAAGGAGAATTAGAAGTTTGAGTGTATTCTGGCTGGCAAAGCAGTCATTGAAGTGTATTTGTGAAGTATGGTTTAATTCAGTGATCACAGACTTTGGAGACAGTCTTGAGTTTGAATATTGGCTTTTCAGTTTATGGTATGACCTTGGGCGAGTAACTTAACTTCTGTGAGCCTTAGTTTCCCATCTGTGAAATAAGAATAACAATCTCAAGGTTTATTATGAGAATTAAATGAGATAATGTTTGCAAAGTACATAGAACTTAATATAGCACTCATGTTTATGTTTAAGAAAAATACTGGTGATTCTGTAAATATGGTGGTCGCCCTAACTTAATGTATTCTAACTAGAAAATTTACAAAGTGAAGTTCACCAGAGTTAGAAGAAGAAGAAATAAACTTTCATTAAAATTTATTTTCTTCCTTTTGGACAAACATTGTATTCAGAGAATCACAGTACTTGGCACATCCAAGACATGGAGGATTAAAATATCCTCCACAAAGGTAAATCAGAGGGTGGATGAGGAAAGGGAAGTAGGAAGAAGAAGGAATAATATAGTATTTACTTTAAAATACATAATTATATCATTAGAATGGCTTGGCTCTTCTTTTCAACTAAAGCTTTGTTGAAAAAACATGGCAGTGAAGTTGGAGAACAAAGGCAGAAAAAAAGGCCAACATAAAGCTAGACCACGTGAACTAATGTTATAATATTAAGTAAAGACTATAGTGACAGAAAGATGGGAATAAAGTCCAGGCTACCAGGAGATTGTCAAGGTAGATAGGATTTTGAAATGAGAGAAAAATTAAAGAAGCAAAGCATTTGGTGAGGTGATTGATTGGTTCATTCAACATCTGACTCCTACGTATTGAATTTCCCATCACTTGCCAGCCTAGTCTAAGCACAGAGTTTTCTATTAGGATCTTTAAGGATGGTCAGAGGTAGAATTGTTGAGGTACAAACACTGCGCCAGACTGTGCACTCTAAGCTGAGGTCATGTCCAGGCTACACCTTCCAACAGTCCAGTAGGACACATTTGTTACTTCAGTGAATTATGGTTTTTTACATAGTCTGACCAGAAAGATACGAGAAATTGCATTCCGAGACTTCTTCATTCAACTTTTTTTCTACCATAGAATTAAAAAACCATATCATTTGAGTTGCTGGTCTCCAAACACTAAATCTATGACTAAAAATAATGTTGAAATTGAGTTTACAAAACTGAACATAGAGCATAATTTTTATTATTCTCTTGGCTTGATTTATAATATAATGATAGGTTTAGGTAACAACAAATTATTCATATATTGATCCTGACTTCCTTAAATACTTTTTTTTGGAACAGTCTTTGTGGTAAATAAAGATCATTCACATTTCTGTTTTAACTTCTAAAAAAAGCAATTAGATTGGAAAATTGGAATTTGCATATGTTTCACGTGTGCTGTTAAAATCCATCTGAAGGAAAATACTCTGAGATAATTTGTTAGATCATTCACAGATGTTCTTAGATTGCTGAATGCATAGTAAACTGGGATGATTCAGAAGTATATGTCATCACAATAGAATATGTCAGTTATGTGAGCAAAGGGCTTAGAAGCCACTATTTTTAGTGGTTACACTAAACATTATTAAACTAATTGATTTCATTAGTTGCCTAAAGCCCTTATAAATAATCTAGTTGTTAGGTTGTAAGTTTCATCACATAATAGACACAAGAATATTTTATTTCAAGCAAGAATTGCATCTTGTGGACAAATCTGCTTTTTTATTATGTGGGCACTCTTTGTAGTCTGCCACTTTGGGTCCACAATTCATACTCAGTACAGTAAGCCATTCTGGAAATTCTGAACTTTTTCTGGCAAGGACTAGGGCAGAAAAAAAGATAATGAAACTAGGACATCAAAATGTATTTAGGTCAGTAGAGACAATTTGATCCAAAAAGAAAAAATTTCTTTTGTTCATTTGCGATCATTAGTTAAGAGGGGAAGCAAGAATCAGAAAATTCGATATATTTATAGGGTAAGGAAATATTTGAATATTAAAAATTTAAATGATTTTTTGTAGACACCAAGGTTATTGAAGAGAGAAGTAGGCAAAGGACACTAAAAAGTAAGGGGAAATTTTTCTTGAGCTACTTTTTAGCTACTTATAATTCAACTATATTCTTAGCATATTGTCTCCCTGGGAGATATGGGAGTTAAGTGATGTTAATACCAAGGCTCTAGCCTATACTAAATTATTCTTAAATATTATTGACTGATTAAAGAAATTGTGGCATCTCAGTATGCAGACCTACTTTTTAAATTAGTCCTTTTTCAGGATATTGCAGATTTAACTCAGTATTAGGCAATTGATTAAGTAAGTTGTATTACTTAACCAACAAGCATAACTAATATTATTGACTTTGAAAACCAATATTTAGTAATAAATTATACATCAGTATTTTTTTGTAGTGGTTTAACAGTAGCTCATCGTGCTTGATGCCACAGACTCTGGAGCCAGATTATCTGGATTTAAACCCAACTTTTCTGTTCCTAACTGTGTGATCTTGGACAGTCTGCCTAACTTCACTTTGACTCAGATTCTCTATGTCTAAAAGAGAGATAACATGCTGCCTGCCTCAGGGGGTTTGTTGTTAGAAGGGAATGAATTCATTCATGTAAAGTATTTAGAACAGTTCTGAAAGTAAAAGTTAGCTGTGGCAGTGGGTGATGATGAACAGTGACAAAAATGACTTGGAATGAATAAAAATCATGTCCTGTCACTAGATGAAGGAGTTGGATCTGTTTACTTTGGAGAATATAAAATTAAGAGAAGACATAACTGATATTTTCAACTGTTTGGAATATGTTATGTATAGTGAACAAAGAAGGCTCGTTTTAATGTTATAACAGAAAGCCAAGCTAGAACCATTTGGAAGAAGCTATGTAGGAACAAACTTTGGGTCTATATAAGCAAAATGAGTCTCTCAGGCAGTGTTTCCTAAAGTGTGATGCACTTGCCCCTTGTGGTACCCAACATGACTTTTGGTGGTGCACAAATACACGTTAAAATAAATGCATGACTATTGTAGTTTAAGAACATTCCTCAGAACATACAGAACTGGCAGAAATCTGTGATATTACAGTGGTGCTAGGCTTGAGTCCATTTAATAAACAATAATGTATAAATAGTAGTATAGATATTATGCAGATAAGGCAAACATTGTAAAGTTTTTAGGATTCAGCCTTCCTAGTTAATTAGCATTATGGTTACACTTTTAAATATTCCTTTATGTAAGGGATAAACAGGGAATGGGGTAAAGGTCAGGAAGTTGGTCAAACTAGGTAAAACTATGAAGTACCTCTGGCAAATCCTTAACTCTGTATCTCTCATGAAGCTGTTGTATAAATTTTAAAAAAATTATTTTTTAACAACAAAAAATGCGATTGAAATATAACTGCAAGCAGGCTCCTAATTCTGAACAGGCCGTGTTCTCAAATCAAGTGAAAATCAAGTTGAACGGACTGGTGGAGACTGCCACTGTTGAATAATTCAAATATTGCAGAACAGTCTAAATTTAACATCCAGAAGCACTTTAGGGAAGTCGTATTATATAGGGAAAGGTAGATTGTCTAAAAACCGAAGGTTAAGTACTGTCTAAAGTTTAAATGACAACTTGAATGTTTATATTTCTAAGTGCATAAATCTTACACTTTTTATTATCTGTAGTAAAAAACAAAATATGAAGCAAAGCAAAAAATACCCTCTGTTTTTCATAGTACTGAGAAGCAATACAAAATGATGTATCATTCAAGTATTTGTTTCTATTTGGATTATGTTGTACTCTTGTACTGCCCTCACCCCTCTCCCAAGGAAAATAGCTTACATATTCGTTAGTGTTTTATTTTTATTATTTATTTATATGGTTTTTCAAAAGGGGAACAGATAGAGCAGAAGTATAAGAGGATAGTATTAGCACGCTAGTTTGAAATTTAAATTTACTGTGATTAACTACATATAGCCATATTTGTAATCAAGAGCTTGCTGTACTTTTTGGGAGGAAAGAACTTATGTGTATCTTTTAATTAAGAAAATTTACTCAGTAATAAAATTGTATTTATGAAGGCAGATACTCTAAATATACTATATTGAGTCATGAAAATAGGAAACAAGTATGCAGTCAGTTCTTTTCTTATGCTGATGGAAGTGAGTGGAGTAGATAACAGCCGATTTATTTTGGATCTTGAAAAGGATTATGATTTGGGGGGTATATTTCTCTCCTTAGTTTTGGCTTTTTAGAGTAAGAAATAAGAATTTCTTTAGTTTCACACCAAGAGAACTTTAAGTATTTCCAGGTGATTTGATATGTTTACATATCCCTTCCTCTAGCTGCAATACTTCAGATACCACAACCGTACCTAGGAGTCAATATATAAGGGCACAAAGACCCTAAAGAGAGTGTTAGAATCATCCTATTTCTTTTTTGTACCTATGGCTTAGAACCTAAATAAGATTATTGGTAACCCAGGACCAAACTGTAAAGTCTCTTGTATAAGAAAGGTCCTCAGGCTTATCTCACAGGCTTCTTCTTATCTTCATTTAAACAAAAAGGAAAAATATAAATATATATAATATATATTTTAACATACATACCTCTCTATATATAATGTACATACACACACATATGTATATTAACACATGTATGTTAAATAGCCAATTCCTCTCTTTTGTATAAGGTATACTTTTTAATAATGCTTTATAAAATATATGTACCTGAAATTTAATGCTCTAAATACGGTTTTTATATGACAAATTGTTCACTTTTTTTTTCCTAAATCATATTCTAAATGAGTGGAGGGGCATATTGTTTAAAGAAGTATTTTTTAAAACATAATGAATAGTCATTTAATGATTTTCTTTTCTCACTGAGAGTTTCTGATAATTCTGATTGAGAGATATAGCAGAACATATCCCAGAAATTCACATAGAAATATTGGTAGGAAAGTGAGTACACACACCATTGTTTAGTGTGATGGTAGCAGATTGGTTGTTTCCATGACAGAGAATGGGAAATGTTTCACATCGCTTAGCTTCATCTGCAGTCAGTTCTATTTTTGGTAATGTAGAGACTTGGAATCTGAGAGTTGTCCAAAAAATAAGTGGAATAGCTCCTTACAGGATTCTAAAATTCCTCAGGTATGAGATAGCTGGAGAAATTTTCTAAGTAATTGTGTTCAAGCCTAGAAATGAGATGAAACCTAACATGCTGTGAACATTTGTACATATTTTCACTATTTTAGTATTGAGTAGCCTCAGTTAAGAACATAAACTGGTTATGATGTCATTAATCTTCTCTGTAGTTCAAGAATTATGTGCCACATTATGACTTCATCATAATTCATAATTTGACTTTAAACTTGATGAGAATAATTTATTTCCTTTATAAATGCTTGACCCTCTACTGCCATGAATGAAATTCCCCAATGCAAATTTATATTGAATTAATATCATTAGACCAAACCTAGGGATAAGCAGGAAGCCCAGCTCCTGAGACTCGTGCTGTGAAGTGTTTTGGGGCCTATTGACCATTTCCAGGCTTAATATAACTATTAAGACTTCAGGGAATTCATTCTTCTATCGCCTCTTCTTGATAACACTATTAAAATTCCTGTTATCAATCTGATTTTCCACAATTGATGTCTCATCTCTTTTAGACCCTGTTTTTCTTAAAGCCTTTCTAAGTCTTAGAAGACCTAGACAACAAAATTCTAAATGCCACTTCCACCCCTACCCTCACCCTAAACACTAATGTATAGATCAGGTAAGCTATATATTAAACTATATATATATATCTATATATAGATATATATATATGTGTGTGTGTGTGTGTGTGTACACACACACACATACAGGTAATATATGTGTAAACTATACATACAGGTAAGCTACATATAAACTAATATACAGGCCGAGGAAATCTGTAGGGCTTTGAGGTAATTGGAGCTCATGGACAGGTTAGGTCTGCAGTAGATTATATAGCTAAATAATGACAGTAAAAAGACAAGCAAATGAAGTTGTTTTATATAAAAGACTGATGTAAGCCTTATATCTATTGATTTATTTCTTGAAGTGTAAATGACTAGAAGTTGACAAGTTTGTTTTTCCCTCTTTTTATTATAGGGGAGCTAATACTGTAATCTCACTTTGTAGACATACTTCTTTGTATTAAAGCTTTAGTATAAAAGTAAAAATATATTTTGTAAACCTTCTATAATAGAATGTATTTAATGATGTGAAGGGTCTTCTTTTGATCTTTAAGTTTTATACTTTTGGGGACACACTGCTGACAACTTTTAATATATATTTTGATTTGAGATTTGTTCAATATCAAATTTTTCCCAGGCCTAAAAAGACATGAACATGAATTAAGATCTTAATTTTAACAGTCAGTTTTTGGTTTACTGCTTTGTTTTCATATGTTAATTCTAGTGTAAAAATACTCATTGTTTACTCAGATTTGAGGGGAGGAGTTATTTAAAAACAAGTTGTGGATTTTATCAAACTGGTAGTTTCTTATGAAAAAGAAGTTGCAGTATTTTTTCTTCATTACAAGTTATGTAAACTGCTAGTAATACAGATTTAAATGCCTCTGTGCTTTATACTTTTACAATATTTAACATATATACTATTCTATGATGATACTACTAATAATTTGTATCTGAATCCCTCTTACCCCAGAGTTGGAGACATAAACTTTTAGATAGCTGTTACAAAATATACCAAAAGGATAGAAAGCATTATTAGCTATAATATATCATTAATCATTTCCTCAACTAAGAGGTTTGAATATGGATTGATTTCTTTGCATTCTATCTAAGCTGTATAGGCTTCAGAGTATCAATCAAAAGATATTGTTATATCTTTTCACTCTGTGTCTTCTAGTACTTTTCCATGCAGGGCTTGGTATAATGTGAATTGGATCTAAATAGCTATTTGTTGGACTGTGTATGCTATATCACTCTTTATAAATAGAAAAATAAGGATTTCCTGTTAATTTCACGGTTCAGATGATATATATAATAAAAGTGCTTTGTAAATGGTAAAACATCATGCAGATGTTATATGGTGACATTGTTGTAGCTCTTAAAACAAAGTAGCACTAATTTCCAGATGCCCACATAGTTTTTCCTATCACAGATATTTGTATATGTGGGCTTATTTTTAGTTCTGACATTTTACAATTTGTCCTTTGTTTACATGCAGCAAGGAGTTATGGGCGAAGACGAGGTAATTCATTTCTGTTTGCTATGGTATAACTGTTTCTAATTGGGTTTTACTGATCAATGTTATGTAATTAATTATTCCAGATTTCTTATGCAATGTCTGAAAACTCACAGAAGAATTGTATGTTGATTTGAGCACTTACTTGTTGTCGAAGTTTTGAATCCTAAATCTCTTAACCTTTAAAGCACCTTTTCATACTAATATGGTTATTTAATAAATTTTTCCCTTTTCAACTGTCCAGATTTTAACTATTTTTTTAAAAGTTTTTATACCTTTTAAAATAAAGATGCTATTTATAGTTTGCTTAAGAAATATGTTTAATAAATGTTAGTGAAGGTGACATGCAATATGATTTTTCTGCTCTCTAAATCTATGACTGATTATTTTATCTATGGCATATAATTTACAATTCTAGTTTATTAGTTTTATGTTTGACCCAGTTAAAAATAACAAATACCAAATAGATTATTGTTAACACTGATACATACAAATCATGTTGCTAATATTTCTGTATCTTCTAAGAATATAATCCATTCTCTCTCCCTCTGTCTCTTTCTGTAACACACACGCACACACACACAGTTTCTTTCTCTCTCCCCCACAACAGTCTTCCCCTCAGGGTTCTTGTTATCTTAAGGAAAAAGCTAGCACTGTGTGATCCTGGAAAAAGCTAGCACTGTGTGATCCTGGACTATTCAACTTCCTAGGAAAGCAGCTGACATTTTCTGTGGCTTAAACTGTGCCTCTTTTTTTCCATGTGCAGAATTTGAGAGGGAGAAAAGTAGATGGGATGAGAAGAAGCAAAAGTAACTTTATATTTTTAGATTACCCTCTAAGTGAACAATAATCATGATATTTATATAGAGAGTAAGTGCCAAACTGAATGAAAACGATGTTCCTTGACCCCTAAAATCTCCTTTGCGCCGTGGAGTATAGACAGTAATAATACCTAGTGCCTTTTGATAAATTTTTATGTGTGCGCCAGGGTTTCAGTTTCTTTTCATCTAGTCGTGAGTGCACGCACTTTGAAAACAAACAAAACCATTTGCCACCATTGATGACAGAAACTAGTATTTTATATTCTTAAGTAGTATTTCCAGTTTTGTATTTCACATTGTTTGAGTTTAACATTTTTGGAGTCTTTTTTTCCGAATGCTTTACTGAATCTCTTGGTTCTTTAATTTTCTAGCTAAAAAATTAGAGGATAGAGAAATTCAAGACTTAGAAAACTGAAGCTGAGTAATTTTCTAAAGATTTTTATTAGCAACTGAGAAGAAAGGGGGAAAGTTTAGAATTTTAGTACCTATTTTCAGATCTACAGACTATCTTTTTTCACTCTGGTATTTTAATATGGAAATTCAATTCTCTTGAAAAAACCCACTTACCAACCTGTGATTTTTAGGTGTTTTTGAAACTACAGAGCAATTTAGGATTCTTTTCTTGTTATACACTTTTCATCTTTTAGCCTTAGCAGTTTATGTTTAATCTAATTTGGCATACTCTAGTGTAAATATCATGATCTAGCAAGTTCTTAGGAGCAAGGTAACAGAAAGTCATGTTGTTTATCTTCTTTTATCTTGGTTCAATAATTGTAGACTATGATTATGATAATAATAATAACATGAATATGATATTTATGATAATAGGAAAAAGCAAAAGTTTCTGCTTTTAGATAAGAACTTGCTACAACTCATATATATCTCTATCCTCTGAGAGCTGTAAAGATTTTCTCTTCTTCAGAGCTGCCTCCCAGCATTGGAAGAAAGAAAACTCACACATGGTTTTAAGGCTTCTAGTAAAAGCTTTTTTTAGGACAGAACTGACAGTCATCACAATTATTTGGCTTAATACTGGGGAATAACACCTGAATTTTACTCTCATATCATATGGCATTAGTAATTTTTTTAGTTGGTCCTCTTTGAATAGTAGGAGTCTTCTTTTAAAATTTTGATTTTGATGGTAAGATGAGAAGTATACCCATTAGAAATAGCTATTGAGAGATTTAATTTTAATTTGAAAATACTTTGACACTGTAAGTAATACAATATTAAAAAAAAAAAAACATAGCAAAGGAATGACTCAGAAAGGACTAGAAGTAGCCTGGCTCTCTTCCTATTTCCTACTCATTTTTTCCCTTTTCTATGCTAGATACAATGTCAGTATCAGACTGATAACCTTTTTTTGTTGTTTTGTTTTGTTTTTGCTTGAGAAAGATTAGCCCTGAGCTAACATCTGTGCCAGTCTTCCTCTGTTTTGTATGTGGATTGCTGCCAGAGCACAGCTTGATGAGTAGTGTAGGTCTGCACCCGGAATCCGAACCCTCAAACCCAGGCCGCTGAAACGGAGCACACAGGACTTGACCACTACGCCACCACAGGGCCGGTCCCTGACAACCTTTTAACCACCAAGGACCCCCATTTAGGCTTCATATTTTAGATTTGGTCCATGAAAGGAACTGCATTTATTCATTTATTTAGTCATTTTTCTTTTCTATAAAAAAAAAAATCTCATTCATATCAGATCTACTGTTTGTGTGGGATGTGTCACACTGAGTTGATATAATTCTTGTCAAAAATAAGACGTTGCTCTTTACCAGTGCCGTGGTGGGTGAATGGTCTTTCTTCACAAGGCATTTTGACTTTGTAGTCCAGTTTGAGAAGAACTATTTTTTTCTTCTTGCAGTCTCTGACTTATCTTGAAGCCCAGGCACAGAGTCACTGTTTTCATTTAAAAGATTTCTCGCTTGAGTGCAGTCAAACCAGATTACTACCAAAATAACTTTATATATTTTAATTTCCTTAATAATGTCAAGAACTTTGAATCAAGTTGTCTCTAGATATTAATATATGAAATATACCTGAGGCATAATCACAATTTAATTACACTGGAAGTAATTAAGAAAGAGCAAAGATTTCTTTCCTTGCTTTTCAGTAGGAACCTGCTCCTACTCCTATGTGTCTCTATACCCTTAGAGCCATAAAGAGTTCTTCTACTTCAGAGCTGCCTGGTGGTCAGGATTAGGAAGCAGGAAGACTCTCACATGGGGAGCAGACTTTAATATGTGGAAAATTATCTATCTTTTTTGTTTATTATATGTTCAATATTTCTTCCATTCCATCTGAAACTGAGCATACTGACTGGCCTGGGGTTGGAGTAGGGTGGGGGTTGTAAGGGAGGTATGAAGTGAAAGTTAAGCTCTCTCTCTCCACTTGAAATATTTCTATATTGCAATCTGTCCCTTTAGTAAAGGATTAAAGGGCTGCTATGCTCCAAAAGGAATAAAAATATATAGAATATTTTAAATAATAGAAATATAGAGCCTATTTTAGTTAATGGTACCAAACACCACAAAGCAATCTTTTCTAGCAGGTAAACGGAAAGCTTAAGTTCGTAGATTATACATGGAATGAGAAGATAGGAGAAATAATTTTAAAGGGAGTGAAATTATGGAAGTTCAGTTAGAGATGTTGGATTTATTCATTGTTGTGTGGCCGTTCAGTTTTATGTGCTGTAATAAATAAGGAATTATTTATAATACAATACACTATGTATTGCTTTAAAGTTGACCCAGGATTTTCTGATTTGATTAGATTTGATTTGAACTCATCTGACTCTTAAACAGTCTTGTGAAGTAGCCAGACTACGTGTACTCCCCCTAATATCACCACTACCAAATCCTTTTATGATGAATTCAAGGCTGAAATCCTTCATCTTTGATAAAGACTTTTGATAACTGTCAGAAAATGGGCGAAGTCTCCAAAGCATGAAGAAAAGCCAGGGTAATACTGTAAGACAGGGGTCAGCAACCTATGGCCCACAGGCTAAGCCTCCTGTTTTTGTAAACAGGTTTATTGGAACACAGTCATACCCATTCATTTACTTTTTATCTGGTTGCTTCAGAGCTACAATGATGGCCAAGTTGAATAGTTGCAACAGAGAATGTATGGCCTGCAAAGTCTAAAATGTTCACTATTTGGCCCTTCACAGAAAAAATTTGCTGACCACTCCTTGAAGAGACTGACTCTACCTACTCTACACCTATACCCAGCCATACCAATTTTTAAAAGAAACAAAACTTTAGTGAACTTAATTTTAAGGCAAATATATTATGTCTAGAAATTAAATTAATTTACAAAGACATACAGGGTACTAGGTTATAATTATTTTTTAATTAAATATCTTATTCATCTTCTATCAGAGAAAGACAAACCTATTATGGGGGCAAAATCTTTTTAAGTAATAAGTGTGCCTTATGGCTCTTTTCTCAGTTCTTTGGAGACGTATGCCTGATCAGTGATTCTATGTGATTAAACAGATGGTGCTTGAGAGAGATCAGTCTCAGACCTGCTTCTGTTGTTTTGATAGTTTTTTTGATCCTTGCATATTATATAAAAATCATTCCATCACATTGGTGGATTATCTACTTCAGTAGAGTAGCTGCTAGGATCTTAGAAGATGGGAAGAATATTCATATTCATCCTTAATTTATAGTGGTTTTTGTGTTTCTTTTTATTTTTAGAACAACACAAAATAAATAGAAGTACAGGATAACAAATTGAGATCAAAGAACCATGCTTAGATTCAAGCCATAAATTGACTCATTTTGTGCAAATGTTTTCTTTTCCTTTCCTGCCTCCCCCCATTGATATGTTGGGAAATGTCTTTATTCTGGGCTTCCAGAATAAGCCTAAAATCTGAAAAGTCAGTATAATTATTAATGTTTGGGCATATTAGCACAGCCACTGGAATCAGAGTTAGTGATTACCCCTAACTTCTCTAACTGCATACTTGTGTGCTGCACGTACATCTACACTCACCGGGAGACCGGGTATTAGAGGATAACCTTCAGTCTGTCACCCAAGCAATATAGTCGTAGTTTAACCTTTAGCTCCATCTTCAGTTTAGGAAACTCATAATATAGTTTTTATTATTGTATAGAGCAACAGTTTTTATAGGAATGTAGAAAAGTCCCATGTATTCTCTAATCCTTTGTAAAAATATTTTGAAATGAGTAATTCGAATCATGGTTATCCATAATAAATTAGGCTCATATTTGTGGTGGTTGCTGTGTTCGTCACTGCAAAAGCTTTGCCAATTTTCTGCTTTTGGAGAAGGTATATTTTTAGTCCTGTTATAGGAACATATATCCTATAATGTTGCCTTCATGTTAGAAGGATCTTGGTGACCTATTAAAGAACCCTTGCAACATGGAAGCCATCTCATGCTCTTTCATTGGCAGTGATTGGGCAATTTTGTTTATTTCTTTTTTGCTCTTTTATCTCTTATTACTTTCTCTATCTATAATCTTTATCATAACTACTATTTTACCTTTAAAATTTTTATTGTACGTTTTAGTTGGCTAACTTAGTGTAAGCTATTTTACTTGCATTTGTAAGTAGGGCTTTTGAGCACATAGTTACCGATGTCTCCGGTTTTCTATATTTTACCTTGATATGGCCTTTGGAATGTTTCTGTGCTTTTGCTCAAACACATATCTTCTACTTATGGAGCTTTTTCCCTCTCTTTTCTCCTCTACCCTTTTCTGTCTAAAACTATCCTACTCTTTGTAAATCTCTTGAAGAACCCTTAGTTAGACTCTCACTCTAATCTTGGTTATAACTAATCTCATATTGCATTGTATTAATTCTCATTTTTTCTATTTGTACTTTTTCCCATTACAAAACTTTAATTTACCTTTCATTTGTATGTGTGTATGTTATATACATGTGTGTGTATGTGTATGTATGTGTACATATTACATACATACCTGTGTGCATGTATATACATTTGAAGTCTGAATCACTGAAGTAGCATTTTTATGTAACAATTCTTCATTGTTACCTTGTAGTATGGTCAAGAATTTTGAATTGAGTTTATTTCATAACAATAGCTAGAGGATATAAATGAAGTGTTTGGTGTCAAGATCAAGTGATAATTTCTAAAATAGACAAAAAAAGAAACCTACCACTTCAAACAATGCAACTCTAATTGCAGTTTAAAATCATTTTTACTATAGGGCTTGCTAATCAGTATCCTTAGAGTTTGTTGCTGATTTTAACAGCATGGAAATCTCATCTTTAAGATTATTTATCTGGAGAAATAAAAACACTTCTAATTTTTGTGGTAAGAGTCTTAAGAACAACCATATCAGCTCTGCTTTTAAAAGAAGAAAACATTTTAAAATTTTGTAAGTACTTTTAGATATTTATGAAGTTCAGTCTCAAGTTAAAGAGAAATTTAAGATGACTGTTTCTTTTTATAGAAATTGTATAAAAGAGAAATTACTATCAGTAGTTATTTCTTTTTTACTGGTGAATAGAATCATTGTATGAATATACCACAATTTGTTTATTCATTTCCCTATTGATAGACATTTGAGTTGTTTTCCATTTGGGGTCTGTTATGAATAAAACTATCGTGAACATTTTTGTATCCTTTTTCTTTCGTGTGTGGCGGTGGGTGTGTGGGCACAAGCACTCGTTTCTGTTGGATGTATAACCAAGAGTGGAATTGCTGGTTCATAGACTAAGTGTATATTTAACTTTATTAGAAGCTACCAAGTAGATCACCAGTTTTATACTCCAACAGAGTATGAGACTGACTTGGGATTGTTAGCCTTTTAATTTTATCCTTCTGATAGGTATAGAAATGACATCTTATTATGGTTCTAATCTACATCTTCCTGATGACTAAGGATGATGTTGAAGCACCTTTTTATATCCTTGTAACCAATTCCATTATATTTTTTTGTGAAGTGCCAGTATAAGTCTTGTGTCCATTTTTAATTGTGTTGTTTGTCTTCATTTATGGGAGTTCTTTATATATTTTTGTCATATTTTCTAGTAGTTCCTTGCCTTTTCACTTTATTATTTTACTATCTTTTGATAAGTGGCAAAATATTTAATATTGTTGGAACATCAGTTGTTTTCTTTCATCATTAGTGTCTCTTGGTCCTACGAAATTATTGCCTATCCCTAAATATCATGAAGAAATTCTAGAAGCTTTATTGTTTTAGCTTCCACATTTAAGTCTATGACCCTTCTCGAATTTATTTTTGTATATCATGTGAAAATAGAGTTCAAGGTTCTTTTCTTCCCCCCCTCCAACTGGATATCCATTGCTCCACCACAAATTATTGAATAAAATCTTCCTTTGCACATTGAACTGCATTGATACCTTTGAAAAACATCAAGTGACTGTGTATGTGAGTCTATTTCTGGACTCTGTTTTGTTCCATTTATCTATTTGTCTATCTTAACATCATTGTCACAGTCTTAATAGCCTAGTAGCTAACTATTAAGTCTTGAAATCTGGTAGTATAAATCTTCCAACTTTGTTCTTTTATGTGATTTTTTTTTTTGACTGTTCTGAGTCCTTTGATTTACCATAAATTTCAGAACTTGCTTGTGAATTTCTAGAAGACAAAATGTGATGGGATTTTGAATGAGGTTGTATTAAATCAATAGATAAGATAATTTGGAGAGAATTTACATCTCACATGTTGATTTCTTCTTTCTATCCATTTATTTCAGTCTTTTAAAATTTCTCGGCAAATTTTTGTCATTTTCAATGTAGAAGTCTTGCATATCTTTTGCAAAATTTATTCCTAGGTATTTGATGAGTTTTGATGACACAGGAATGGCAATATTTTTAATTTTTTCCCAATTGTTTATTAATGTCATTTAGAAATAAATTGATTTTTGTGAGTTGACTTTGCATTTGTTCCCTAGCTAAATGCAATTATTTCTAGTAGTTTGATTCTTTTAAATTTTCCATATACAATCATTTTCTTAGCAAATAAGAACAGTTTTACTTTTTTCCTTGAGAATATTTAAGACTTTATTTTTCTCATCTTAACTGCACTGTTCTACCTCTAGCATAATGTTGCATAGAAATAGTGAGAGTGAACATCCTTCCAAAGCATTTGATAGTTTATCATTAAAGATGTGAACTCTGGATTTTTACTGCTCTTTTATCAGATTGAGGAAATTCATGCCTATTCCTAGTTTGCTGCGAGTTTTTTTTTTAATCATGAATGGCTGTTGAGTTTTATTAGATGCATTTCCTACATCTGTGGAAAGGGTTGTGTAGTATTTCTATTTCCTGTTGTTAATGTGGTGAATTACAGTAATCGATTTTCAAATGTCAATCAATCTTACGTTCCTGGGGTGAACCCCACTTAATCATGATGTATTTTAAATTTTTATATATCTCTGGATTCAGTCTGTCAATATTTCCTTTAGGATTTTGGTCTCTGTGTTCATGAGGGATATTGGTGTATAGTTTTCTTTTCTTCTAATGTTCTTGTCAAGGTTTAGTGTCAGGGTTGCAAAACCAGTTAAGAAGTTTAGCCTTTTAATGTCCTTGGGTTCTGTGTTGATTGATGTCCCCTTTTTCATACTTAGTATTGGTAATTTGAGTTTTCTTTTTTTCTTGATGAACTTGATGAACTTTGCCTAGTGGTATATCGATTTTATAAGTTTTCAAAGAGCCAACTTTTGGCTTTATTTTCTTTTATGTTAGTCTCTGTTTTCTATGTCATTGATTTTAGTTTTTTTATTTCCTTCATCCTACTCTCTTTGTATTTAATTTGCTATTCTTTTTCTACCTTTTTGTGGCAGAGACTTGGATTATTTATTTTAAGCATTTCTTGATTTTTAATATGCAATTAAAACTATAAATTTTCCTCTAAGTATGGAAATTCTCCTCTAAGTACGTAGCTTTTGCTACATCCCACAGATTTTGTGTTTTCAGTCTCATTCAGTTTCCTTCTTTTGAGGTGTAAAGACCTGAAAATATATCCTAATTTCATAGCAAAAAAGGGGAAAGGTAATTTAATTTTGGTTGAAGACTGTTGTAAATATTTTATTCCAAATCATTTTATAATCAAATTCTACTTCTCTCAGCACATATAATTTTACCTTTATTGCCAGTTATTTTCATGCACTAAATATATGTGTGTATCATTCGTAGAAAGCATGTTTAAAGTATACTGTACATGAAAGACATAATTATTTAATGGTTCTTTTATAATCCTATTAATTTGGGTTATAGGGAGGGATAATTGGCAAGGTAAAAAGTAGTATTTTTGTTGATGCAGTATACTCAGTTAACTCCTATTTTAAATGAATATTTGTAGCTTTTATGGCTTATAGAAAGAAAGTGGTCATGACTTTCCAGCAGTGAAGATTCTTGTTGGTATGGCTAGTGTGTGATAGGTTCTTAGCCTTTCCGTTACATCCTTTGTTCAGCTGAACTTTAGTTAATAGATTTTAGACATACAGATTATAGATTTTTGTAGTTGTTCTACTAACTGTAATATTTTATTTATTATAGTTAGAACATTATTATAGTTTGTAATGTAGAATAATTGTTAAAATGTAATGATAGTATGAATATACTTACAATATTAAAGTTAACATAAAAAGTTTGTCATTTTTGGGTCCCTCTCTTTCTGACATTGGTTATATAGTGATTTCCTTTGGCACTGAATTCAGTATTTCTATTTAGACCCTAAGTATTTATGATCTATTTTTTTTTCAAGATAAAAATCTATTAGAAAGACTTCGTTTATTGTATATATGGAACTGTAAAATTTGTGTTGTGTTAGTGCACTTTAAAGTGAAATAATTTTGAAAGTGTTGGCATATCTGAAATAAATATAAAATTTGGAATTGTCATTTTTTATCAAAACCTAGTTAGTGTGCATGTTATTTCTCTGCCTCATCTTATTCCTTTTTAAACATAGAATTATTTACTTAAAGTCCAGTCTTAGAAAGTTGAACCAGTTATTTACAATTAATATTATTTTTAGTGGATCTTGATGAGGTTCATTTTGTTAAGTAAAATAGTTTCATTTTGAAGATCGCCAAGAATGTTGACGTTTGTTTTTCATTGGTCCTTATTTCTGATAGCAAAGGTATTGAGAAAGTTAAATTAATATTCACAAAGTTACTCAGTGAACATGAATATCTTTCAGAACATCTTTTTAAATTGAATTTGAGTCCGTAGAATAATTCCTCTTTCCTATACCAGATATGATCTTTCTCCCTCTTTTTGGTCTTATAAACTTCCAATTCTTATTGCTAACATCCAGCTAGCTGTAATTCACAGACATGTAGCCCCCCTGTTTCTCACCCCAACCTCCATTCTATGCAGGCCATCACGTTTCAGATTTTCTTTTTTTATATTACTTTCATTGTTATGTGTCATATTTTTCAAGATAATATTTAATGACATCTTATATTGAATATTTATTACTTGTATATATTAAGGCACATGTTAAAGATTGTAGGCATTGTCTCTTCATCCAAAAAAAAATCCTTCACTCCATCTTGAAAGGAAAACAACTTGTCTACATTATTATTTTCTTTTTTTCCTTCTCTAATAAAGTTCTAAAGAATCATCTTCCTTTGATGTCCATACTTTACAAAACTCTATATGCAGTGTGACTCCCACCCAACTTTACTTAAAACTGCTACCTTCAAAGATCACACCTGTCTTTATAACACAGTTGTCATTTTTTTA
Source organism: Ceratotherium simum simum (assembly GCF_057802395.1). Lineage (NCBI taxonomy): Eukaryota > Metazoa > Chordata > Mammalia > Perissodactyla > Rhinocerotidae > Ceratotherium > Ceratotherium simum. Next base: position 11,752,756 of record NC_141907.1, read on the forward strand.
AATCATTATCTTAACGTCTTACATTGTTACTTGATTGCTCTTTTTTTCCTGTATTACATTAGTTTTCTTTGGCGCTCTGTCACAATAATATTTCGGCCTCCCTCTTACTTTTCTTACCACTGTTTGTTTTCTCAACCTCCTTGAATGCTCCATTTCTTCCTGGTAAGTTTCCCAAAGAACTGTCCTCCTCATTTCTCTTTGGAGTTTTTACCAGTGATATCACAAGGAACCTTAAACTATCACCTCTGTGGAGTTGACTTCAATTTATATTCTTGGAAATGTGACTTATTTCCTTTCTCTACTCCATTTGCAACCTCCTACCATACATTTACTTCTGAACAGCCTGTCAGCATATGAAACTTCCCATATCTAAAATGTATTTCCCTTGCTTGTGCCAGTTTCTGGTCTTTATTGTCCATGTATTTAGTTAAAGATTCTAAAACCTTCTGGCTCCTCCTTTCCATTCTCTTTCTCTACTTTGCTTCCCGTCTACTTCCTACTGCTACAGTTACCTCCACTGTCATCCTCCCCGAATTTTTTGAAGAACTTCTCATCTTCTCATTTCCAACCATCTTAACCGTATTTGCTAAGATATGTCTTCCTAAAACACGAGAAAAGTTATAATCTTTCTTGAATCCCTGTATCCAGTTGTTTTTTGTTCATCACCTATTAAATAAAATGTCTCCTTTAGCCTAGCATTCAAGGCTAAGTATTCTGGCTAGCCTCAAATCACTTTTGTCGCTTTTATTCCCCTTGTTTCCAACATGTTTCCAACATGTTTCAGCCAACCTTAACTACTCCCTATTTCTTTTTTTTTTTTTTAATTTTTTGTTTATTGCAGTAACATTGGTTTATAACATTGTAAAAATTTCAGGTGTACATCATTGTACTTCTATTTCTGCATGGACTACATCATGTTCACCACCAAAATACTAATTACAACCCATCACCACACACATGTGCCGAATTATCCCTTTCACCCTCCCCCCTTCCCCCTTCCCCTCTGGTAACCACCAATCCACTCTCTGTCCCTATGTGTTTGTTTATTGTTATTATTATCTACTACTTAATGAAGGAAATCATACGGTATTTGACCTTCTCCCTCTGACTTATTTCACTTTGCATTATACCCTCAATGTCCATCCATGTTGTCACAAATTTCTTAAATAAATTCATTTTTTCCTGCTTTCTCTTCTGTTTCTCCTTCCATTTGAAAAATTTACTCAAAACCATGTTTTTACAAATATTTCTACTTATAAATATCCTACCCTTTCTAATACCCTCTGTAAGTACCACTGCCTTTCTCTTTTTACCACAAATGCTATCCAGTTTCAGTTGGGAATTTAAGAAATTATGCATTTATTAGCCAGACTACTCCCTTCCTCCAGCACACTTCCTCTGCAGCACTTTGAAGCTTCCTTATGGATGTGTGCCACAGTTAAGTGTATAGATTTTATCTTTTCTAAATGTGTGTTTCTTGAGAGCAGAACACTATATTTTATTAGATTGTTTTATATTTTTGATCCCCACAGAGTCTAGCATCAGGAGTACTGCAGAGATTGTACAGGATGTGCCTTATACAAGGGTGCACCCCTGAAGGGTGGCTCAGATGAGGACTAAAGTCCTAGAGGGGATGCCTTTTTCTGCTTTGCACATGTGCAGAAGCCTTGTCTACCCTTTCATATAATCAGCACATGTGTAATAAATTAATCCAAAACCTTATATGCAAGTATTACTTGTTACCTTTGTCCTTACTGACTGCAATCTGCAAGTGGTTTTTTATTATATCCTCTTATCTATTTAGTCTGTGCCATTTCCTTTCTGCCACCAATTTCTAAAAGGTTTCTCCTGTTACTCATTCAGTCTAACCATCCCCATACATCAGATTCTTGCTGCTTTCCATAAAAAATTGAAGCAATCTAGTTTTTGTGGTATAATTGTTGTCATATGACTAGGTTTATTTCTAAGTCATTCTTCAGACTGCTGCTCTCTCAAATCCAAGTAATTAAAGCTTTAAACTATCTGAATTTACCTTGATCTTTTCTTATGCCTGTGTCACCTTCATTTTTTTAAGGCTTTGAATTTGTCATTGCTGTTTTTATGCTTGACTTTAATTAATTATTTTCTTAGATCTGAGATTTAAGTTATATTTGTTCTTATATTTTAGGTCGTTCTTCCCTCTTTCCAATAGATGATGGCTTGCTGGATGATGGTCATAATGATCAAGTTGGTGTTTTAAATTCACCCACATGTTACTCAGCTCATCAAAATGGAGAGCGAATAGAACGCTTCTCTCGAAAAGTTTTTGTTGGTGGTCTTCCTCCAGATATTGATGAAGGTAAGGTGACAATTTGGACTTTGAAAAAAACCAAAAAACAAAACGTGACATATAATGTGAAAGATGGTATGAAATTTTTTTGCCTTTGGAGATTTTCAGTTAGAGCAGATATCCATCTCTGTTTAAATATTTTGTAACCTGTTGAAATATGTAAGTAATCAAACAAATAACTTGTTTAATGTTTGTTTCTTTACTTTGTATGTTACAATGCATGTTGTTACTGTAAGCATGTTTTGTAAATAAGATTTTTATACCCTGGGTCATATCCCACTTATATTTTTAAATATAGAACATATTGAAATATATAAAACTTTTTGTTTTATATGTCTGTATAAAACTTAAAGCCTTAAATGATTGTAACACATGCACACACAGTAAAATAAAGGTAACCAACCATGAAATACTACCTGCAATACATAACAGTCAAAAGTATAATTTCTTTAAAGATAAATGTGCTCTTAGAAACAGGTAAGAAAGAGGCTATAAAACCCAAAAGAGTAATGGAAACAGAACATAACCAGGAAATTCAGGTTATACAAAGGCTAGTAAACATATGTCAAAACGATTGTGTGTAATAATAACGAAAGAAAAAGATTAAAAATACTGAAATCATCTAATGTTTGTGAGGATGTGGGAAATCTGCCACTCTCGTTCACAACTAATAGATAAGATATTGCTATATTTTGGGAATTTTTTCAGTTATGATTCAAATATCCACAAACTTATTCTAAGTATTAATCAGGTTTCTATGTGATGAAATAACCTAGAACATAGTGGTGGATTTGACCTATATGTGCTTCAGTGAAGCTACCTGGCATGTGTCCACCTACTGTCAGACCCTAATATATTTTCAAAGTACTATAGCTTTTCACATCTTGTTTCAGCAGACCTTTTTTTTTTTTCCTATAAGATTTTACTTGTCAAGCAGTAATGAATCTCTTTATTTAACTTGATATGATGTTGGCATGTTTTTCAAGCCAGTGATATTTATGGTTTGGTATACTATAAATCCATTAGTATGCATACAATGTTTCATAAAATTTTAAAACTCACACTGAAGTAATTATTCTGGCCAATGTGCTGCTTAAAAATGAATTTATTTTGACTAAAATAGCTATTTATTTTTATATATTCTTTTAATAAAGATATTAGACATGTGTCCAGTGTTCATATTCTAGTTTATCTTAGATTATTTGGCACTCTTAAATATTAAATCTTGTAAAATATGGGATTGTTTTAGAATGAATCATTAAAACTAATTCCTAATGCATATTATTGTACTTTCTTAAGATGAAATTACTGCCAGCTTCAGAAGATTTGGGCCTTTGGTAGTAGATTGGCCTCATAAAGCAGAAAGCAAGTCCTATTTTCCACCAAAAGGTAAGAGTTTTTATTGTAATATTTGCTAGGGAATCAGTTATAAAAAGAGACAATATCAGTTACTTTGTTTTCTTTTCTTTTAGAATTGAATATCATCACATCTTTATATAAAAACTAATAGAGTAATCTGTGGAGGCTGGTAGCATGTGTCAAGTGAGGCAAAATGGACCTGGGAACTATTCCAGTTTCACTTTAAGCCAGTCAGGAATCATAAGAGACTTGCCGTGTGCTCTCTGTAATGATTTGATGGTGATTTCAAAGACCCAAATCAACAAATGTTTGAGTATTTTCTCTGTCTAAAGCATCATTCAAAGTAACTTGGGTACAGACATATAAAAAAGTGCCTCTCTACTCAGTGAAATTAAGATCTATGTAAAGTGAGAATAAAATATAAACCTATGAATAGTTTAAATATTGCAAGATTTACGTAAGTGTTCCAGATAATAGCAGATAACAACAGAGCAGTATTAACTGTCGGTGGATTAGGTAGAGTAGAAAGTGACTGGTCAAAAAACCCTCGAATGCATAAAGAGATAAGATGTGAAGAGGATACCTAGTTGTATTAGTAACTTGTTGCTAGGATACTCCTATGGCTGGTCACCATAGTACAAGAATCACAACTCATGCTCACATTCATTTGAGCAAAGCAAGACCAGTAGGAAGAGGAAGTATCCCCTGCCCACAGTGAGCAGGGGAGGTGAGGGGAGAGAATTGAATATGAATCCAATCAGTCAGATTGCTAATGGCAGATTCTCTGAAGTGAATAAAAGAAAGGGGGAGGTTGAAAAACTAAGACTTTTCTTTGAACATCGTTGAAATATAATTTTAGAAAAAACAAGACACACTGTTATTCTCATGGCTGAGTGAATTTTCAAACCTAGAAAAAAGACTCCAGTAGATCTGTTAAATGGTATGATTTTGGCTCTGGGAAAGGAAACATGTTAGAATAGTTATTGGCACACAAAAACTGTTAAAGGTTTCTGGTGATGAATTATATGGGCCATCTCCACTATTTGCCATTGAGAATTATAGAACCTCCATTACTAGTTCATGTAGTTTTTTAGAGAAATGAAATAATGCAGTGATTTTTTTTTTTTTTATAACTTTAGATCTTATACTTATGGAATCAAGAACATCTTTTGAGCAGGGATTCTGAATCCCAGGCTTCTATCAGAATCTGATTAAAGCTATGGACTCCTCTCCATGTACTCTAAATTTTCATCCGATTTTGGAGTTTACCATCTTCGAGGTCCCGAATCGATAGTTTAGAGAGAAAATATAGATGTTCATTTGTTAGCTTAGTTTTAATCTGTTATTGTCCACAGTTTTACTCTTTTGTCCTTTTATAAAGTTTATTTTATTGAGTGTTCAATAAAAAATACCTATTAGTTTCTAATGTTCCTGCCTAAGTTACCATCATCCCTTGCCTGGACTACTTCAGGCTCATGACTAGTCTGTCCCCATCTCTGGCTCTCTCCCTTTTTTCTCTCACAGTACAGCTTGAGTAATGTCTGAAAGCTCATCTGATGGTGTTACTCTTTGCCCCCTGCTTAAAACCTTTCCGTGGTTCTGTTATTGTTAGGGTAAAGGCAAAAATGCATTCGCCCCGCCCGCCTCCTCCCTGCCCCAGCCCCCCATATTCCTAGTTTCTTCCACTGTTGCTTCTTGTTTCCTTCTGATTCTGAAAACTGGCCTTGCTGTCTCCTGCCTTAGGGGTTTTGTGTATGGTATTCCGTCAGCCTGAAGGCTCTTCCCCTGTCTTTTCATCTGTATATTCTCTACTTAGCTTAAGTATCAGTTGCTTAAGGGAAACTTTCAGGACCCACCTAATGAGGTCAAATCCTCCTGTTTGTCAGCTTTCCTAGCTCTGCTGTCTCTTTCATAGCACTTGTCACAGTTGCAGTATTACATTTTTACAACTTTACAATATGTGATTTTTTATTAATGTCAGATTCTTCCAATAGTCTGTAAGACTGTGTCTTTACTCATCTTTGTATTCTCAGTAATTCATGGATTGATAATTGCCTAATAGATAATATAAATAACTATAAATACTATTGGATAGAGAAATTACTCTGACCTGAAGTAGATGAGGAAAGCTTCGCTGAGAAGTTTTGAACTAAATCTAAAAGGTACTGTGCAATTTAGATAGATAAAAAGGAGTTGAACAGAATTCCAGGCAGGATTTGAAATATAATTTTAGAAAGGAATTAGAATTGGTTTGTGTGGAGACAGATACACATTTTTTGCATGAGCTTTTTGTTCATATAAGGGGATGGTGGACCCTTAGCCTAGAAAGATGGGTTGCATAAATTTAATGAAACAGAATAGTTGCTGTCTTTGTTGATGTTGTTGCCATTGTTGTTGTCTTTGTGGTTTTTGTGGTGGTGGTTAGTTTATTTTCTCAAACTGGAACAAAAGCAAAAAAATTAGCACTGGCAAATGATAGTTTTTTTGGTACAATTATAGTAAATTGTAGCCATTGCCAAAGACCAGTGTTTCCAAACCTTATTCTGTCAAGCATTTTTGTCATCACTGCAATTCATCATTTTCCATGGTGGGAAAACACTAGTGTAGAAGCACCCAGTTGGTGTAGCTACCTTGTAATTAAGGCAGTGACTTGAGCCCTTGGATACTGAGCCACACATGTACATATGTGTCCTCTGCAGTGAATGAGGTGCACCCTATGTGAATATTAGCTGGTTCTAATAAATTCTAAGGAACTATTAGATGATGTTTTTGGTCACAGTATTTTAATAATTCATGGCTTACCTTAGCTAGATCATAATTTACCTGCCATGTTGCCTAATTAATTTTTGTGATATAAACATTTCTTCCCTAATAATCACAGAAATAATTAAGCAATTAAAAATGTTGAATTTAAAGTTAATTAAGCAACATTAAAATATTAATATCAAAAATTAATGCCACAACTTTAACGACATTAAAAATATTGAATTCAAAATACTATTTTAGAAAATTGGTCTTATATCCCCTCAATTATTACAAAGCAGTTATAGCTTTCAAATCCTTACCTTGTATCAAAATTAAAGGCTTCACTTAAAGAAAACCAGTCTTCATTTATTTTTCAAGCACATTTAAATTGTTTCTAGCAATTAAAAAGGTCTAAGATGTGTTTTTTTAATCTTGAATGATCATACCTTCAGAAGTTTCTATTTGTGTAAGTTTGTTTGATGGCTTATTTATGCAATCTGATAATTTTATTAAAATGAAGTACTTTTGTATCACATCAGACTTTTGTGGCAATAAAAGCCATTGTTGGCAATAAACTGTGTTTTTCGAGGTTTACGTAAAACATGACTTCACACTTCCCATTGCATAATGGAGCAGACCTGCATGGCCTGCTTGATGACTTCATATTGGCACTAGATTACAGTGTTCTAGTTTGTTTCCATAGAAATCTTGTCAAGGAAAAGAGGTACTTTGAGGTCATTTATAGTTATCAGCTGCTGGGTATAGTCACAAAATATTAAACTTGAAATGTAAATTTTGATGTCATCTTTTTATAATGAAGTCATTCTGCCTGCTGGGTACATGATTTTTGATTAAAGATTGACAATTAGTTGTCACAATGAAAGGAAGAAGGGCATATTTCCCACAGGTACAGAAATCTAAGCAAGAGCTTGGATCCAAAGTCCATACATAATCTCTAGACTGTTTGAAAAAAGTGTTCTGCTGCTCATCCAAGTTGAGACTGGATTTAAAAGTTCTGACCCATTCTGAAGGAACACATTTCATTCCAACCTCCCTAGAGTAGTTTTCTTAGTATCATTTGGAAGTTGTCAGGTTGACTGGGGAATTTTCCCTCTACTTATGAACATTCCTGGCCCTTTCCAAGTGTGCTCCTGTCCAGAAGTACGCTCTAGAGCTTGTCTTACCCTGAGGGCATTCGTAGGAATCTCAGCTCCTGATACGCTCAACTGGTTAATCCTGCCAAATCTTTAAGACAGTGTCATGAAAGACCTTGGGGCTGACCTGGATTTGAAATTACTCAACCAACTGCCTGCTTATGTGACTGACTTTGAGCAAGTAATTTAACCACCTGACACCTCAGTTTTTATTTTGATAAATGGGGAACAATGTTTCACAGACTTTTTGTGAGATCAAATGAAATGATTCATGTAAAGCTCTTAGCACAGTACCAGATAGTAAGTGCTCTATATAAAGTAGCTAATTGATTTACTGGGGATCTGTTTTTGTGTGTATTCCATAGGATATTGTGTTCTCCTAAAGAAAGTTTAATGGTTCTAATTCTATTTGATAGTATTTTTTTCTTTTTCAAAAGCATGTATTTTCTAAACTGTACTTAAATTTGGAGTGAAATCACTTACCTGGACATATTACCTCATTTTTAATGGTTATTACAGGCTATGCATTCCTTCTCTTTCAAGAGGAGAGCTCAGTTCAGGCACTAATTGATGCTTGTATTGAAGAAGATGGAAAACTATATCTGTGTGTTTCCAGCCCTACTATCAAGGACAAACCAGTAAGTAAATACTACTTGAGCTTTAGTAAAAAACTGTTTTGAAATGCTTATTAGTGCAAAAGAATTTTAAACTACCATGTTAAGAGTTCAGTTTTTAAAAATTCAAGTAATTTATAGTACCTAGATAAAAAATTATAACCATTTGTTTCCAAATCCAGCTATCCCAAATTTTGAACAATAACAGGACCACCATTTAACTGGCACAAAACAGCATAAACTGTCAAGAGAATAAGACCCAATATAGTGATGTCATTTTCTTCCTAGGTTCAGATCCGTCCTTGGAATTTAAGTGATAGTGATTTTGTGATGGATGGTTCTCAGCCTCTAGATCCTCGAAAAACAATTTTTGTTGGAGGTGTTCCTAGGCCATTAAGGGCTGGTAAGTAGAATGTTAACAAATTTTGTTTAAAAAAAATAATAATTTAAATATGAATTAATTCAGTAAACATTTGATAGCTATTGTGTGTATGGCACTATTGGGCGGGCAAGGGGCAGATTCCTCATGCTCCAATAGTTGCTCATTACAGAATTCTGAGACAAATTCTGAGAACTGTTCTTGAAACCATCAAGTACCTGGAGAATTGGGCACTTATCTATCAGTATTAACAGCTAACTCCAAGCAGACTCTATAAGAAGAATCTACTCAAATATTTCTCACTTCTTAAGTTGTAATCTCTAAGATATGAGAATTTTGAGTCTGTTTATTTTATGTGGGTTGATTCTGATATCTGAAGAAGAAATATGGATTTGTTTTTTAAATAGCACTTAGATAAGTGAATAATAAATTTCTATTCATCAATAACCAGGAACCAGAGATCTACTTAAAGATGTCATATAGGAACATAATTTTAGACATAAATGCCCACTGTACAAGCAAGTTTTATGATACTATGTACCCTGTGAAGTGTGTTAGTGCCTTCCATCACTGAGAACATCCTCTTCCAGTATGGGAGATGTATGTTAAAGAACCATTCACACAAGTAAATACTTAACAGAACATAACTGCTACAAAAAAGACTATAGAGAATAGAAGAGCACATAGCAAGAGAATGTGATGTCATCTGATATTTTAAAGATACTTGTATTTAAGCTGACATATAAAGATTGAACAGAAGGAGTAGGGTTGGGATGGCAGGGGGGTTGTGAGGAGTGTGTTTCAGACAAAGGGAACAACATATCAAAGATCTTCAGTGGAGGGAAGTAGAGTGCATTGGAGGGACTGAAAGAAGGCCAGAGTGGCTGACTAGGGGTATAAAGAGTGAGGGGAAAGACAAAGAAGACATTGAAAAAGTAAATAGGAGTCAGATCATACAAGTCTAATAAACTAATTTGATATTTATCCTCAGAGCAAGAGGAAACCAATGAAGAGTTTTTAAGCAAAGGAGAGACCTGATCATATTTGCATTTTTGAAAGATCAGTTTAGCTAATGACTCATGGAGGGGGGAGCCAGGTTGAGAGTAGATATGAGTAGACCAATCTAGGAGCCTATTATTGCAGTCCAGGAGACAGATAATGGTGGCCTGGATTAGTGGTGGTAGTGGTGAAAGAGCCAAATGAATAGATGTCACAGATATTTATGAGGTAAATACAAAGGCTGAAACTCAGCTTTCAATCTTAAGCCGTGAGGTAGATAGTGGTGCCTTTTACTGAGATAAGGAACACTGGAGAAGGAGCAGGTTGGAAGGAAGATTGTGGTCTTGGTTCTGAAAGCAAGTTTGTGGCACCAGAGCCCCCAAGTAGAAATTTCAGTTGAGCCATTGGTATCTGATATATTTGTTTAAGAGAATCACACTTTGAAAATAAACTGGGGGATGGGAGAGGGATCAGAAGCAAAGAGATAAGGCTATTGCCATGATCCAGATGAAAAATGATAGCTTGGAACAGGATGTTAGTGATGGAAGTGAGCATACTGGATTCTAGATGTGTCTTAAAAATCAAGTTCACAGGATTGCATGTGCAGTGGGGGGAAAAAGAAAAGTGGAAAGGATAAAGCCAAAGATTTGACTTGGCAACTTCATCTTTTCCATTGCTTACTGAGTCAGCAAAAACTCACTGGAGCAGGTTTAATGGGATGGCAGAGGATCAGGAATGCCATTTTGAACACACTGAGTGATGTAGTATATGTTAAATATCAATGAGTTGTCCAGTAGACAGTTGCATAAATACTTCTGGAGTCCAGGGGAGAGGCCCAGACTGGAGATTGGAATTTGACAGCTGAAGACAGATAAATGGTATTTAAAGCCATGACCTGGGATGAAGTCACCAAAGCCATGAGTGTGGAGAGAAATCCGAGGACCAAAACTTAGGGTACTCTAACGTTGAGGAGTTGAGGAGGAATTAGCAAGGAAGACTAAAAAGAAATTACAGTGAGGTAGGAGGAAAATTAGTAGAGTAATGAAGCCAGATGGAGAAAATATTTCAAGGAGAGGAAAGAGGTTAACTATGTTCAGTGTTACTTATAGGTAGATTGACTGTTCTCCTTGGCAGTGGGGAAGGTGACCTTGACATGAGCAGTTAAAGTGGAGTCATGGGGTGAAAGTCTGGTTATAAAGGGTTGAACAAAGAATGGGAAGAGAGGGATTGGGGAGTACAGGAAAAAATTTTTAGCAATTTGGCTGTAAAGGGGAACAGAAATGAAGCAGTCACTGAGAGGGAGAAATAGGGTTAAGAGATTTTTTTTGTTTTTTTTAAGATGGTACAAATTATAGTATGCTTGAGAATGATCCAGTGTAGAGGGAGAAACCAATGGTACAGAAAGGAGAGAGGAGAACTGCCAAAGTAATTCTTCTGTAGTGAGAGCAGATAGGATCTAGTATACAGGTGGAAGGATTGGATTTAGAAAAGAGCATGGAACTATTTATCCTGTTGACTTTACTTTTTAAAAAACACTTAAAAGTTGCTGATTTACTGTGTTCTCTCACATTTGATGTGAACTTCTTTTCCTTTTGAAGTGGAACTTGCTATGATCATGGACCGGCTGTATGGTGGAGTTTGTTATGCAGGAATTGATACAGATCCTGAGCTAAAATACCCAAAAGGTGCTGGTCGAGTTGCTTTCTCCAATCAACAGAGCTATATTGCTGCCATCAGTGCTCGGTTTGTTCAGCTTCAGCATGGTGATATTGATAAACGTGTAAGTTGCATATTGAGATATCACTTAATGTCCTATAATAAGGTGCCAATCCAAAGCTTACTACCCTACGGAGTTAATGTAACTCAAATATTGTGTATATTTTTATACTCCGTTAACTCTTTGAGTTAAAGAATATTATATCAAAATATTCCTGAAATGTAAAATTCTTGAATGTACTTTAAACTTTAGGTACGATATACAAAATATAAGTGTCATTTTAAAAGCATGTCAGATTTTTTCATTGGCCAATAAGGTCTTAATATCTTTCTAACCATGGAGGCAGAGCTTGTTTTAAGAGCTAGTACCCTGGAGCCGAACTGCTTGGGATCCTGTTTCCACCGTTTGCTCTATAATCCTCAGCCAGTCAATCCTCTTTATGCCTCTTTTTCCTCACTTATAAAATGGAAAACAATAATAGTCTCTCTCTCACAGTTATTTTGAGGATTAAATGAATTCACATATAGAGAAGCACTTAGAACACAGCTTGGCACTAGGTGCTATTTTAAGTGTTATTTATTCTTCTTTATCATAAAGTCTAAAATAAAAATACGTTATATTCCTTTCCCTAAATATACACAATAATAAATATAAAAACAAATAAAATCTACAAATAAACTAAATATAAAAATAATTATAAAAAGTAATTGTCCTAAGCTTTAAAACATTTACTCTTTGGTAGCATTGTTTAGGTCATCACAGTAAGAACTTTTAGGAAGTCCTATGAATGTTAACTGAAAGCCATCACGTTGAATAGTTCCTAGTACTGATTACCATCTAAAACAGGGAAAAGGAGTGAATGGAACTCAATTGTTCATTTACAAATCTATTTCATACTAAAATCTGTGAATAGTTCCTATATATAGCTAAGCAATATTCTAAAATAATCACGTTTACATTTATAGTACAGATGAGATATACTGAGAATATGAGGTAAATTGACTTTTTTATGTCCAAATTAATAGATATAACTTCTCTGAGGCTCTTTGTACATTAAAAGACTATTTTGAGGGCAAGAGAGCTGGATAACTAATACCAATTGACTAGACTATGGATTCTAAAAGTAGTCGTCCATTTAATTAGCAAACCATCCCATTTAGATAAAAGTACAGCATAGGTTCAGTTCATACATGCAAGTGACTTTTTTGTTTGCATTGTTACTTAAAATGTTGCAAAAAACAAAAAAGTACCTAAAAGGAAGAGCTCTGCTTTTATTTAGACATGCGTACGAAAATTTTTGAACTGGTTTGAACCTTAGAATTCCTCTAATCCAGTGGTTTTCAACCTCAGCTGCACATTAAAGTCACCTGGGAACTTAGAAAAATCTTAACATCTGGGTCCCACCCCAGAGATTCTGCTGTAATTTGTCTGAGATACAGCTGAGGCAGCAGGAGACCCTCGCCCCCTGCCCACCTCCCATCCCGGGCAATTCTACTGTGCAGCCAGGCTTTAGACCACTGATCTAGTCTAAATAACTTCTACTTTTGCAGAGAGGCATTACAGCCACAGAGGAAGTTATCTACATTGCATATAATTGTAGTTGTTTAATATGCAGAAGCAGAGGGAAAAAATGGTTGCAGTGTCATACTCATACCTCTTTGTTTCCAAAATGATAGTGAAGGGCCAATTATTTGGGGTAGAGTATTGATTCTTAAAGAGCAACTCAGATGCAGAGCAAGTGAATTGAGAAACACATGCCTTTTTAAAAAGTCATTGAAATATCTGAGAGAAAAGTTTATTTTTTAAGATATGTGCTACTAAGGTATATTTTGAACTTTACTTGAAATAATTTGAGCCCTAAATATTTTACAAGTTGCTAGTGTTGCTTATATAAAAAATATTAAACCATTAACCTTTATACTTTTCATGTCTCTAATATGAATATAGTTGTTAAACCATAAAAACAGATTTAATTTTATACCTGATAACCCAAAGATACACAAGATGCTTATTTGGGGAGGATTAAAATTGATTATTCGAGGGGGCCGGCCTGGTGGCTCAGTGGTTAAGTTAGCGCGTTCTGCTTTGGCAGCCCGGGGTTCGCAGGTTTGGATCCGGGGCACAGACCGACGCACCGCTTGTCAGGCCATGCTGTGGCGGCATCCCATGTAAAGTAGAGGAAGGTGGGCAAGAGCTAGTCTTCCTCACACATGCAAAAAAATAAATTGTTATTCGACTTACAGGCATGGTTCATGAACACTTTGAAGTTTAGTTCCTATATCCCTGATAGCTGGGAAGCACAATCACCAAAAATGTGTAATTCGTTATAATTTTTGTATGTTAGTCCATGAGTAATATAATTCATTGTAACTTCTGGTAGTTACTGAAGTGAATTGTGTTATATTTCAAATTGGACAATTAATTATTTCATTAGTTATGAACCAGGTGACAAAGTATTACAGATAGTTTCTCTGAAGTGGAAAAGGGAAAGACATCCTAATAGAAAATAAGAATAGGTGAAGAATTGATGAAACTCCCTTTCACACATACAAGAATTAATTGTTAGAGATTATTATTAATCAAATAGGTTTTGATTATATTCTAAAATCATAAGTTTGAAATCTAGTTTCCATCTTTGAAGTCTATGCTTTTGAATTAAGTAGATTAGCTTCCTAAAATAATATCTAGAATTTAAAAATACAAATAATTGAAATCATTGCATTTGTAAAATTTTATTCAGCAGTTTTACATTAAGTAACTCCTGAACACCTGGCATTTTATGAAGTATTATGGAAATGAAGTAAACAGCATAGACGCTGTCTTCAGTTTGCTGAAAATCTTATAGTAAAGGCAAAAAATAACCATGAGAAAGAAATCTGGAAAGCATATGTAAATGTACCACATTTATTCAGATTTTTATAGAGTTTCTACTTTGTGCAGAGATTCTGCTGGGTACTGGGTACTAGGTGTTCGCACTTTATCATCTAGTGAAATGAAATCTAGTCATTCTCATGCTACTTCGATACCTTCTTTAGTCATAGTAATGATCTTCCTTGATTATAGTTATAATGAAAATAATGAATCAAAAATAGCAGCCTGGCAATCAAGATGGAATCCATAAAGGGAAAAATTGAAAAAGAAAGATTGAGCATAAAAATTTTAGAATTTGTGTCAAAGATCATTTTAAAAATCAATGGCCAATAGAAAAAAGGTTAAAAATGCTTAATGGTCAAAGAGAACTTATAAATTAATTTAAAAAAGAAAACAGAAAAATATACAAAAGATACAGATAATTGATAAAAGCAAAATGTTCAATATGTGTAAAGTATGTTTATCCTAACTCTAATCAATGAAATATAAATATAAATGATGAAATTCCATTACCTTCCTGGCAAATGTTTGCTTTACAGTTCTTTTCATCAACTTGTAGGTTGTTTCCAGTTTGTTGATGCCACAGAAAATATCCTTGTATGTTCATTTTCTGCACACATGAAATATTTCAATAGAATACATTCAGAATAGAAATTGTTGGGTCATTATTTTGTACCTTGGGCAAATGCTAGTTTATGTCAGACCAAGCCCTTTAAACGCTCAATTTCTCTCCTCTCCTCAGGAAAGGCTGAGATCTTAGGCTGCCTGGCACTATTCAGTCAGACAAAGGTAGTCACCTTTTGTTCATAAAGTTATTACAAGTGAGAAGGCAAGGCTATCGCAGCTAACAGTAGGTAAACTAATTTACAGAGTATTTACCATGTGCCAAGCACTGTCTTAAATGCTTTTACTTGCATAATCTAATCCTCATGACTCTGTGAAGCAGGTTCTAATATTCTTCTCATTTTACAGATGTGGAAACTGAGGTTAAGAGGTTTAGTGTTCAGAGCTGACTTGAGTCTGAGGTCTTCTACTGAGTCAGGACTTCACAGTGGGACTTTGACTTTATGTCTTATAAATTCACAGAAGTGTTGACATACTCTTAATAAGATTGTCCACAGTTCTGGTTTGTCTGCGCTGATTATTTACCAGCAGGATAGGCTCTCACCTGCAGTAGAGAAGTGCTCCCATAATCAATGCCTGTTAGGGTTACGCCATCTCACAGGTGGTATTGGAATGAGGAAAAAAAGGTATAAAAACCATTTGTTTTCCATGCCCTTGTCTTTTTCACTCACAATCACCTCCACCTCTGAAAATATTAACACACAGGTGTTTTAAAGATGTTACCTCATGAAAGGTGAGGGTAGAATGTTTTGTAAATCAACTAGATTTGTGTAATTTTTAAAAGTATTTTCTGTCTTTGGAAAATATAGTAAATACCACTCAGTTTATACTCCTCTGAAGAAAACATATCAAAATAAAATTACCAAAGTGCTAATTAGTCATTTAGTCACGTAGTCAGTTATGAACATGAAACATCATATAAAAAGATAATTAGGGGGCTGGCCCGGTGGCGTAGCTGTTAAGTTCATGTGCTCCGCTGCTGGCGGCCCGGGGTTCGAAGGTTCGGATCCCCGGATCCCAGGGGCACACCGACGCACCGCTTGTCAAGCCATGCTGTGGCGGCGTCCCATATAAGGTAGAGGGAGATGGGCACGGATGTTAGCCTAGGGCTGGTCTTCCTCAGCAAAAAGAGGAGGATTGGCATGGATGTTAGCTCAGGGCTAATCTTCCTCACAAAAAAAAAAAAAAAAGATAATTAGTGCAAGAAAAAAACGATTTCTTTTTTTTTAACCTGCTATATGGTAAAAGCCATTTCCGTGGGAACCTGCCTACTTTGTCAACATTTAATGCTGGTCCTTTTCTCTAGAACACCTTCTGAACATTTTAAATTATTACTTAAATGATTTCTGAAGTAGACTTAATGAGACGTTTTTCTCTCTTTTTCTAGGTGGAGGTAAAGCCATATGTGCTAGATGACCAGATGTGTGATGAATGCCAGGGCGCACGCTGTGGTGGAAAATTTGCTCCCTTTTTTTGTGCCAATGTCACTTGCCTGCAGTATTACTGTGAGTTTTGTTGGGCAAATATCCACTCTCGTGCAGGACGTGAGTTCCATAAGCCATTGGTAAAGGAAGGTGCTGATCGCCCACGTCAGATCCACTTCCGCTGGAACTAAAAATAGCGAACCGGCCTCTGTTTAACAAGGAAGGAAAGGGTGCATGTGGCTTACTGTGTCTGAAGATACTGACATGCAGAAGAAATAAGTGCATTCTTCTGCTTTCACCCCAGCTATCAATACATGCATCTTTATCAGCAGCCAAAACACTACAAGCCTCTTGTTTTTCACCAAAACCCTACATCTCAGGCTTACTAATTTTTGTGATATTTTCATGTTAAAATAAAATGTTTTTTTGTATTTTCTCCAAGTTATTTTTATATGTAAAGTTAAAATTAGATATGAGAATGTTTTGAGTAGGGGCAAAAAGTCTGCTGCTATATAGTGGGTGAAGCGTGCACTTATTTCTAAACGTGGGTTTTTAACTTTAAGATCTGCCCCAGTAATTTACCAAAGGTAGCAAAATAATAGTGAAGATGGAATATGTCTGCTACAAATGCTTATTTTTATTGTTGCTATTTTCAGTGTATACATAAACTAAAAATTAGGGTTGATTTTTTTGCTCTCCATTTTGACTTGCAAGAAATAATACCTCAAGATAATCTGATTTATTAGCTATTTTTAAACATTTTTAATCACGAGCTGTATTAGCTTTGCTGCTATATAGGTGTTATGTGTAAATGCCACCTATTAATACGGGATTGAAAACGTTAGAGACACACTGCATTGCAGATAAAATGCAGGCAGCACAATATGGCCTAAACTGCCATAGTTTTAGAATGTGAAAAAAAAAAATGCATGTTTACTTACCTGTATACACCATATGCATGCACTAGAATTATTAACTAACAAGAGGTGAGGTATTGCAAATGTTCAAAAAAGCTCTCTTGAATCTAGGTAGCATGAACAAATTATAAAATTTGTTTAAAAAAAAGCAAACTTGCATGCATTATTGTGACTTCAAGTTAAAAAAAATTGTCCTACGTGTGTACAATATGCAAATTAGTTTTAGATTAGAGAGTGCAGCCATTTTGTGATCTGGTCGGTAGTGGAATTCGATTTTATGCAGACTGGATGTAATATTTGTAATCCCTGTGCAATTTTGTGATGTGCGGTTCTAATTCATGTGCAGTGATATAGTATAGATAAAAGATTGAATAAAAGGAAAATACTAGAATCTTAAAGAACGTTGATTTTAGCCCCTTTGATAGATAGTTCATGGTAAGACATCGTTTATAAACCAAAGATGGCCAGCACACTGCTAACCAGTCACCAAATGTAAGACCCACAAGAAGCCCATATTTAAACAAATGAACTTTATAGAAGAATGCAAAACTTTAGTAAACCTAAGTAAAGTCAAAATGGAGATGGGGAAATATACAGATGGCTAGTTGCATAAAATTCAATTTTACCTTAAAGACAATGGTGAAATCTGGCTTAAACTTGCTTACCTGTTTGACCTATGTATATTGAAGTCTTTTGTCTAAACTGGGGTCACTGTTGCATGGAACATTGTTGTTCTTAATGGTTAAGAATTGCTTTTTTTTTTAAATTTTGATGAAGGAATTTTGGTAATGACTTTGCTTGCAGTTTTTTTGAGAAAGTGGCATGGAAACATGCAATAGTTAATGAGTTTCTCTTGGTACTGAACACTATTAGAATATCATTAGTGATATTTTTTCTCTTTAGAGCATTTGTAATGCAACTAGCCCCTATATTTTAATGTAAGAGTTACTCTGCAATCTAAGCAAAGCACCCAACAATGGTAGACGTTTTTAAAAAATGCAGAACTAAGATTCTTGACTCTAAAGAGAGAAAATTACAAGGGTGTTGCCTTATAGCAACCCCTTGGGACAATCCTTCACATGAGCAAAGTGTTGATCTTAATATTGGTTGTCTATGGTGTGCTTTTTTGTACTGTAAAAATATGTGGTTCATGTCTAACTCTGCTGTTTTATTGTGGTTGTGGTTCAAGTTTTTAATGTTTAAAGTTGATGCTGTTTTCAGAAGAGCTTTTTACTAATTTATTTGTCGATGTTCCCTATTTGTTACTTAACCATGATCCTCCAGATTTTTGGAGTATTCTTTTCTAACCTTAACCCTGCCAACCTTGATCCATTTGACATTTGTTATGCACTATTTTTATATCTCTATGAGAGATTTTTCCAACAGTCAGCTATTTTATGGCACACTTTTTTTGACTGATGACATCTCCTTTGCTATACCTCAATTTTTGGAATTTAGAAAAGAAATCAGTAGTTTTGCAATGTTAATTATTTAGATATTTAATTTCGCAGATTTTTTAACTTTATTTTCATAATTTTTGCTTAATGTTTAAAATTGAAGAGCCTTTTCATGTATTAAATAATGAACACTAAAATAAATTATATAATGAAAATAATTGGAGATGTTGGAAATCACTTTTCCCTTCATAAACAGAAATAAATATTGGGAATGAAGGGAAATGTAATAGAACACCCTTTTTGCCACGGGTAAAAATGACAGAAATGTATGGTTTGTTTTACCTTCATTTCTGCTACACTTAAAGTTTGTTAGTCTAATATTTTATTCCTTCCCCTCCTCACCCCTACCTCTTTTTTTTTTTTTTTTTGCCTTTTATGTACTACATTCTTATTTTCTAACTGTTGAACACTGTATTGGAGTTTTTTTAATTTACAGATCATATTTATTTTACTATTTTTGTAGAAAATTATTAATTTTGATTGTATTTTTGTATTTTCAAAGCTTCTTCACTTGTGTTCCCTAAATGTTCATATTGCTGCCCAAAAGTATGACTGTGGAGGAAAAAAAAATACTTTAAAAATCCACACTTTTTGTTAAGAAGGAAACATTTAGCATTTATATATTTGTGTATGGAAAACACTTGATATTTTATCCCTGTTGCATCTGGCTGCACAGAGCCTCTCCTCAAAGATGCTACAAAACTTGAATATAACACATTTTGGAAGGCTGACTAACCTCGATTCTGTGTTGTGATGTGCAATACTGTTTCTAATGTTTGTATAAAAAAAAATAACAGTGTAAACCTTTTTAATGCAAATTTATTTTTTTCATTGCATATTTTGCAGATTTTATCCACAGTGTCATTTTTTACTGTCAGAAAAGATACCCCTTTTGTCATTGCAACTATTTTTTAAATCCAGAAATCTTTGTACTGATGTAAATGATTGTAGTTATTTTGGATAGTGTTTTGCTAACAAAAGGAGAGACTTTTTTCATGCATATTTCTATTTTGTTTTTTTGGGTTTTATTTTATTTTAATAGTAGTAAAATACTTGGAATAATTTTTCATATTCTTGTCATTAATATTATTTTGTATTTTTATGTGGAAATATATAATTTTATGACACTAATTGCTAAAGTTTATTTTATGTTGAATTATTTTTGGAGCTGAAATCTTTGTAATATTAAAGCAACTAGTTTCTAATTCCCAGTTTCTGTATAGAATCGCACAAGTGGTTTATGGAGTGTTTGGATTGTAATTATAAATGGTTCTTTGATATGCAAATTAATATTTTCAGTTGATTTTATTTTATATTCCTAATGGGGTGTTAAAGCTGTTTTTTATTTTTTTCTAAATAAAAAGAGAACCCATGCTTTTATGGACACTAGGTAAACGCCTTCAGCTTAAATTTTTTCGTTAAAATATTTTAGTTTATTTTATTGTTATCTTCCAGGTGTCTAAATCTCCAGTCTGTCTGTTGTACTGGTAATTTAACTCTGTAATGGAATAGTTTGCTGCCAACTATTTATATTAAGTAATTTTTAAATATTTGTAATATTGTTGACTGACTAATAAACTATTAAGTTATTGGCATAGTTGTGGAATCTTATTCTTCAGCTCAGGTCTATCAAAATATCCATCAGCACCAGTAAAATCTTTTTTGGAGAGCTTAGTGACGTGAATAATTATGAAGCCCAAGCCACTCTCCATTTTAGTGTAAGGGTTGGGATGGAATCTTGGAGATCATCTTGGCCAGAGTTCTCAGTACTATAGCCCCAAAGACCCTTTGTATCAGTTCTCCTCCCTGTCCTCACCCTTAGCCCCCACATACATACCATAGATTCAATGTTACAATCATCATAGGTAATTAGTGTTAACCATATCTGAATTGATGCTGCATTCAAAACATGAAAAACTGTTGACCATTTTGCTAAAGGCACGATTTCCATGATGCTTTTTCAGATACCCGGTAGTTGGAAACCACTTGTCTTGTAATTTTTCTGCTTGTTTTCTGCACGGCCTAAGAGTTCTTCAGTGACCAAATTGTAGAGGAAGAAAGAAGGGGAAGAGATACAGAATAAGTAGCCTGGGATCCAGGTTCCTCATCCTAGTTATAACTAGAACAGCTCTACTTTTAATTTTAAGGAAGTTGGAGTTCTACTTAAAAATTGGTGTGCAAGCATGGAGCAGAGGAAGGAAAGGAATCCATTGCTTTTTCATAAAATATTTAAAAAGTCGCTGATCATAACCAATTTTTTATTTTACATATGAGGACGTAGGTACCCCAGAGAGGGTAAATCTTAATGCTTCCTCATATTCTACAAGACATCACAGAAACTCCTTAATTGGGCTCATCTCGGCATTGTGAGCCCCTCATATCCTGCCACTATCACCCATGTCCTCCAACTGATCATCTTCACACATCTATATCTTGGCATATGCTGCCATTTTTCTATTTGGAATCTTATTTTCTCTTTTCTCAACAAATCACCTTCTATAACAAAAGCAAAGAGCCTCCTCCCTTCGTAGACCTAGCAGGAATTTCACATTGTCTTAACTCCCCTGCTGCTGACATAAAGAGCATTTATCTTCCTGTGCTTCCCTATCCCTTTTTTATTTAAGAAAAGAATAAACTTTGAATACCAACTGTGTTGGACACTAACCTCGTGGGATCCTTGGTTGCCAGGCCATTTCATAGCCATGTAGGTGAAAAATCAGGTTATCTCTAACTCAATGTGTTATACTATAGAAGATAAAATACACTGTAGTAAATACGTGTCAAGTAACTGTGTATCAAGGACTTTCTGCTGAAATGATTTCACATCTTTGAAATGATTTTACTTAAGAATTTCACGTAGGAGTTAGCATTTGACTTGAATTTTTGCACAAGCAAAGAATTAAAAGAACTCAAAGTTACCACTCACAAACCATTTCTGAAAGAATTACTTGAAGATCTATTCCACCAAAAAGAAGGAATAACAAAGTATCCAGGTAACAGGAAGACGTGTGATATTGTGATTTATTAAGAAATATATATTTCGTCTTTGTCCCAGTTTCTGGCACAGAGCTCCTAAAACCCTCGGAATTTTCTAAGTGATGGCAGTGATAAAGGTGTCTTGATATTTATAACAAACCCCTTTCAACCAAACCTGAGTTTGTAAATGAGGTGACTTTTGGAAAGCGCCTATGGATGGGGGCTGGTTTCCAAGGGAACCAACCATGTGATTAGAGGGTTGGAACTTTCAGTCCCACCCCCCTGACCTCCAGGGAGGGGAGAGGGGCTAGAGGTGGAATTAATCGTCAATGGCCGATGATTTGATCAACCATTCCTGTGTAAGGAAGCCTCCATAAAAACCCAAGAGGATGGGATTTGGGGAGAGTGGCATGGAAGAGGGCATGAAAGCTCTGTGCCTCTTCTCCCATACCTTGCCCTGTGCATCTCTTTCATCTGGCTGTTCCTGATTTATATCCTTTTATATAACCAGTAATCTGGTAAGTAAAATATTTCTCTGAGTTCTGTGAGCTGCTTTAGCAAGTTAATCGAACACAAGGAGGGGGTCATTGGAACCTCCGATCTATAGCCAGTCTGTGAGAAGCACAGATGACAACCTGGACTTGAGATTGAGGTCTGAAGTGGGGTGGGAGGGAGGACAGTCTTGTAGGACTGAGCCCTTAACCTGTGAGATCTGACACTATTCCAGGTAGATAGTGTCAGAATTCAGTTGAGGGGCCGGCCAGGTGGCGTGGCAGTTAAGTTCACGTGTTCTGCCTCGGCAGCCCGGGGTTCGCTGGTTCAGATCCTGGGCGTGGACCTACTCAACACTCATCAAACCAAGCTGAGGCAGTGTCCCATATAGAAGAGCTACAAGTCTACAACCATGATACACAACTGTATGCTGGGGCTTTGGGGGGAAAAAAAAAGAATTGGGTTGAATTGTAGGACACCCAGCAGGTGTGGAGAATTGCTTGGCAGGGTGTTAGAAAAAACACATATTGTAATTTGTGTCAGAATTGTAATATGGGATTCTAGATACTGTTGTGGGTAAAGACACCAGTCTAATGTATAGTTAGGAAATAAAATGTGGCTGAAAAGGTTAACACAATTTATAAATAAATCCTAAGCAGTAGAGACATAATTTAAAACAACATCATTAAGATGATGCTAAAACTCAAGGTAATTTAAGCAAAACAAAGAGAAACCTGGATGAACACTTGAAATGATGACAAAGGCCTTGTTTGGAGTGGAGGAGGATAGATTATAGATGTCGATTAATTTATTGTAAATAATTATTTTTCAAATTGTAATACGTAATATGTATTTTTTTTAAAGTCAAATACGTAAATCATGAAAAGAGTAAAACCCTGTCCACCTGTATTTCATTCCCAGTTCTCACTCCTGAGAGGCAATCACTTTAAGTGTTGACATTTTTATAATATGTTATTTTCCTCCTTACATCTAAAGCAGCCAGCCCTGGTGGTCTAGAGTTTAAGATTCGGCACTCACTGCCACGGCCCAGGTTCCTTTCCCCCTCAGAGTACCACACCACCCATTTGTGGGTTGTTGTATTGTGGTGGCTGCATGTTGCTGTGATGCTAAAAGCTGTGCCACCGATATTGGGTCACCCATGATGGACCAGTTTCAGCGGAGCTTCCAGACTAAGACAGACTAGGAAGAAGGACCTTGCCACCCACTGCCAAAAAAACTGGCCATGAAAACCCTATGAATAGCAGCAGAGCATTGTCTGATATAGCGCCGGAAGGTGAGAGGATGGCGCAAAAAGACCAGGCAGGGTCCTGCTCTGCTGTACACAGGGTCACTAGGAGTCAGAATCAACTCGAGGGCACTAACAATGATATCTAAATAGCCCACTTACATTGTTCTTCGTTTTTCAGTTTGACTTTGTTGACCTCCTAAAGTGACTGTGCATATTTTGTTTCCAGACACACCCTACCTCAACACACACACTCAAACCAAGGTGTTGGTTACATGAATAATTCATCACGCTGCTGATTATTACTTGTGCAATTTTCTGTAAGTTTCTACCTCACTAAAAAGTTTATTTTTAACTGGATAAGGAAACACTGCTTGCTTCAATAATAGGACCAGAGAGAGAGGACCACAGGAAGAAATGCAAAAACAGAATCAGATTTTCCATGGTAACTGAATCCCAGATCTATAGGATTTTTTTTAAACCTTTTTGTGAAATGTAAGGCACGTATAGAAAATGAATTAAGCATCAGTTTGCACTATGACTAATTTTAAAACTCTTGTTAAGAAATAGAAACTTGTTTAAAGCAAGGACTCAAATGGATATTTGTACACCAATGTTCATAGCAGCATTATTCACAATAGCCAAAAAGAAGAAGCAGCCCAAGTGTCCATCGACAGATGAATGGATAAACAAAATGTTGTGTACATACAATGGAATATTATTCAGCTGTAAAAGGAAGGAAATTCTGACATATACTACAACATGGATGAACCTTGAAGACAGTATGCTAAATGAAATAAGACAGTCTCAAAAGGACAAACATTATGTGATTCCATCGTATAAAGTACCTAGAGTAGTCAAATTCATAGAGACAGAAACAACGGTGCCAGGGGCTGGGGACTGGGGGAGGATGGGGAGCTATTGTTTAACAGGTGCAGAGTTCCTTCTAGGATGATGAAAAAGTTCTGGAGATGGATGGTGGTGATGGTTGCACAACAATGTGAATGTACTTAATGCCACTGAACTGTACTCTTAAAATGGTTAAGATGGTACATTTTGTGTTATGTGTATTTTACTACGATAAAGAAAAGAAAGAAAATTGACAGTATCCAGAAATCTTTCTGTGTTCTCTCAGGCATAACCATTCTTCCCAACCTCTCTGAAGCAACCACTTTCCTGGCTTTTGCCAGGAAAAAGTGTGAATTCCAAACAATACCACCCAAGAGTGAATTCCAAAACAATATTTTTTTTATATTTTTAATTAATGCAATCCAAACTATGTATTCAGGTGTCTGCTTTTGGTCAACATTATTTTGTATAACATACACCTGTGTTCTTGTCTATAGCTGCAGTTCATTTTCATTTTGCATAGTATTTTGTTATATAAATATATAAGTATTGTTGATAGGCATTTAGATTATTTTCACTATTTGGACTATTTTGAGCATTGCTGCTACAAACATTATTATATTTCCTAGTGTATACCAGTTTTTAGGGTATGTTACCCAGTACTAAATTGCTTGGGTCCAACCTTCACATACTAAATAATGCAATCTGTGTTCTAAAGTGGTTGTACCAGTTTATACTCACTAGAAATTTATGTAAGCTCTGATATTCTGCTTCCTAGTCTATACCGGGTTTGGTCAGGCTTTTATTTTATTGCCAATCTTGTGGTAGTTTTCATTTCCTGGATTACTAATAAGATTGAGCACTTTTCCATGTGTTTCTTGGCCATTTGGATTTCCTCTTTTGTGAAGTGCCTGTTAAGTTTCTCACCTATTTTTCTATTCGGTTTGTTTTTTCTTACTGATTTATAGGAGTTCAATTCTGGATATGAGTCCTTTGTCAGTTATATGTATTGATTGTATCTTCTCATTTAGACAGTTTGTCTCTTCACTCTCTCTAATGAATGGATGTTCTTAATTTCAATGTAGTCAGATGTGGTTGACACTTTCAACCTTGTCCTTACCCTAAGGTCAGGTTGATATTCTTCCACACTGTCTTCTAAAAGCCTTATATTTTTACCATTTATATTTCAATCTTTATGTAACTGGAGCTTTTTTGTATGTGTATTATGCACAGTGAGGTCTAATTGTGAGCTGGCTAAAATGATTTGAGATCTCTCTAGAAATGTCTTCAGAGTCTTATCAGAGAGGCTGGACTGTCCTCAGTGATGAGAAATCCACTTGAAATGCCTTGAAAAGACAATTTTTGTCACTCTATTGTTTTTAGTTTATAGAAGTAACACACATTGTAAAATATTACAACATGGAAAATGCATCTAGAACAGTCAAAGTAGGCCCCCTTTACTACTTGCGTACCCAAAAATCATTCCCCAGAGGTAATTACTGCTAACATTTGGTGCATAAGCTTCTAGACCTTTCTCCTAAGCACAGGTAACATCTGTAACTTCAATGTCAGCCATTTTCTCCATCTGTTCCAATGTCAACCACATGTCAGCCTGGGTGCACCAGTGAGCTCAGCCACTGGTTTCCACAAGAAATCCACTTAGCACAAGCATTTCTTGATTGTAGACTTTACTGATGATTAGAAATAGGAAGATATGTTGTACAGCATGCGACTTCGTTGCCCCTCTTCCTCCACTTTCCCTCCCTCTACCCAAAATCAGGAGCTAATTTCCTTGAACTTCATTTTTCTCTAGCACAGTAACCTCTTCTTTTCTCTCATGGCACTTATTACAATATATGACAATATCCCCAATTAAGCATTTATGCATTTAATGCTTATCACCACTCAAGACCAGAATTCAGCAAACTGCAGCCCATGGTCCAAATCTAGCCCACTGCCTGTTTTTGTAAATCAAGTTTTGCTGGAATACAGCCATGTATTGTCTATGGCTGCTTTCATGCTACACTAGCAGAGTTGAATAGTTGTGACAGAGATGGTATGGCCCACATACTTATCCAGCCCTTTACAAAAATAGTGTGCCAACTCCTGTTCTAGACTACGGGGAACATGTCTTTTCATCATTTTATAACCAGCATCCAGTACCCTGCCTGGCCCATTCAAAGGCACCTGCCACAGAGAATTATCTACAGTCATGAATTTCAAGGATTAAACTATCTCATTTAGGCCTTTTATTATTATTGTCAATAATGTGAAATGTTTGACATAACCACTGGTATGAGCCATTCAATAAACGTATTGATAAACCCATTTAGAATTCCTAAGCTTGAGATATTTCATGCACAACACATCCCCAAAGACCAAATCCTGTTGGTCTTGTATATGTCTTTTCTTGACCTCAAACTTTAAAGAAATATATATTTGTACAGAAGATAATTCAGCTAAATACCATCTCCTATTAAGTAATCACTGTAAAATGTATGCACCAAGCAAGTAAATAATTGGTTTATATTAATCTTGGTAGGGTCAATATTTTTAACCCTCTCTACCAGGTGAGGAAGCGTTCACTCCATGCTAGCCTTCAGAAACACATTCTCCCACCTTCTCCAGACACAGGATCATGCCACAGCCATGCTGCTGTCAGGTTTGGTGGCAAGTAGCCCAGGAAGGATCATCCTGCTGCAAGCTATGTCATTACCTATATTTTTTCCTTTTCATATGCTGTTTCACATCTTCATATTTTATCTCTTCTCCTTAATGTACATTAATTTTCCCAGTAAACATTAAGTTATATCGTTTTATTTTTTCTCTTTTTTATAGAAGTATTATAGAATTCACTAGTTTTAAATGTATAATTTTATTTATTTATTTATTTTTCCACCAAAGCCCCAGTAGATAGTTGTATATCATAGCTACACATCCTTCTAGTTGCTGTATGTGGGACGCGGCCTCAGCATGGCCGAAGAAGCAGTGCGTCGGTGCGTGCCCGGGATCCGAACCCCGGCCGCCAGCAGCGGAGCGCGCGCACTTAACTGCTAAGCCACGGGGCCGGCCCTAAATGTATAGTTTCATGAAGTTTGGTAATTGTATACAATCATAACTACTGTTACAATCAAGATACAGGACAGTTCCCTTGTTCTAAAAAGTTCCTTTACCGCTATTATACTTGTTCTCCTCCCTCCACCATACCTCTGGCCTCCAGCAACCACTGCTCTACTTTCTGTGACTATAGTTTTGCCTTTGCTAGAATTTCATATAATTGGAATCATACAGTACATAATATTTTGTGTTTGATGTTTTCACTTAGAATTAGAGTTTTGAGATTTATCCCTGTTGCATGTACTAATATGTCATTCTATTTTTTTTGCAGATTAGTATCCATGGTACACAATTTGTTTACCCACTCCTCGGTTGATGAGCATTTGCACTTCTTCCAGTTTTTGGCTGTTATGAACAATGTCCACACATTTCTGTGTGAATATATGTTTTCATTTCTCTTTGATAACTACCTAAAAGTGGAATTGCTGAGGCATATAATAAATGTATGTAACTTTATAAAGTACCGCCATATTCTTTTCCAAAGTGATTATACCGTTTTGCATTCCACTAGCAACATATGAGAGAGTTCAAGTTCTCCACATTCTCACCAACCTTTGGTATTGTTGGTCTTTTTGCTGTAGTCATTCTAGTAGATGTGAGTTAGTGTCTATCTCATAGTGCTTTTAATTTGCATTTTGTTGGTAACTAGTGATGTTGAGCGTCTTTTCATGTGCTTATTGGCCATTCCAATATCTTCTTTTGTGAAGTATCTGTAAGTTTTGTGTCTAGATTTTTTTTTAAACCTGAGTTGTCTTATTATTGAGTCATGAGTGTTTTTCATATATTCTGAGTATAAGCCTTTTATTGAATTTATGTTTAGCAAAACATTTCTCCCAGTCTGTTGCTTGCCTTCTTGTGCTCTTCACTATGTTTTTCAAAGAGAAACTATTTTTAATCTTGATTACATCTATTTTATTGTTTCCTTCTCTTAGAGTTTCTGTTTTTGGTTTTCTGTTCAAGAAATCTTTGCCTTACCCAATGTCACAAAGATTTTCTCTTACGCTATCTTCTGGAGTTTGATAGCTTTAGCTCCTACATTTAGATCTATGATCAATTCAAGTTAATATTTACATATGGTGTGAAATAAGGTTCAAGGTTATTTTTTTTAACACAGATATCCAGTTAATCCAGCACTATTTGTTGAAAAGACTATCATTTCCAACTGAATTATCTTATCATCTTTGTCAAATATATATTGATCATATAAGTGGTGTTCTATTTTTAGACTCTCATTCTGATCCATTGATCTGTATGTCCATCCTCACGTCAATACCACACAGTATTGATTACTGTTCGGCTTGCATTTGCAAAAGAACAGCTGCCAAAACCACTTGTCATTTAACAACTGCTTCACATTCTATAGTAGCCCTTGATCTACCTGAATACTTCCATCTCATTGCTCTTTCCGAAGACCAAGAGAGAACAGCATAGCTGAAAAGCATGTGTCATCCATAGGCGTAGAAGGCAGGGACTCAATGCTTTGAATGTCAGTGACAGCATGCAACACTTTGAAGCAATAGCCATGTCAGCAAATGACTACACACTCCAGTCATTTCCCAGCAAGCCACAGCTGTGCAGAACACTATATTCAGGGGCTAATAAAGCAAGGCTTTCCAACAATTTCTGGATTAGAGCAACATTAATCAAGTCTGCAGTATTTTTAGGAGATTTTTGGCATAAAGTTATATTGTAGTTGAACTTGAAAATGTTTATCAAGCATTTAATAGTGGATATAAAGATAGATAGATAGGTAGATAGGTAGATAGATAGATAGATAATGAAGATATGAAGATGAATAAGACAAGGTGTTTACGGTTGATTCTAGGAACAGACTGATAATTTCAATGACATGTTAAAGTAAGGGTGAGATATATGCAATGGGCCACAAGAGAACAGAGCAAGATAAGTAGCCCAGTCTAACAATTTAAAGAATGTTTCCTGGAAGAGATGAAAACTGAGGTTAGGAATACAGGATATGTATGACTTTACCATGAGAAAAGAAGTGAGATGGGGATTGCAGGGAGAGGGAAGAGTCTGAGCAAAGAGCTCAAAACAGTCTACTGTGTGCATCTCTAGGCTGAAATTTGTAAAGCTGGGCATGGCAGACAATGAGGTTGACGATCTAACTGTGCCAGATCATGAAGGCTTTCAAGACCCAGCTTCATTGTCATCTCCTCCAGGAAGCCTCCTTTCAATTAACTTCCTCTCCACCCCATACCTGCTCGAGCTGGGATCTACAATTTTCTCCCCTTCTCATCCTCACTACTTCGCATTCTCTTAGTG
The DNA here is from genome assembly GCF_057802395.1 of Ceratotherium simum simum. Lineage (NCBI taxonomy): Eukaryota > Metazoa > Chordata > Mammalia > Perissodactyla > Rhinocerotidae > Ceratotherium > Ceratotherium simum. Next base: position 11,782,308 of record NC_141907.1, read on the forward strand.
CCCACATCATGGTCTGTGTCTGCATCACTACTGTGAGACCCACATGGGAAATGATGGTGGCTGTATCTCCAACATCCAGGATGGCGCCCAGATCCAGCAAAATCAGGAAATGTGCTTACCTCAATGATAATTGCAGTTTGTTGGAAAAGCAACCATGTAATAAATATATGCCCACTTGCTATGTTCCAGAAAATTAGCAGAACAGATTTGAGGAAGAAGTTAGGCAGCTATTAGGAAGAGAAGTTAAAGAAGCATGAGTTCTAGCCTTAGCACTACCTTCTTATTTGGTTATTTTAGGCCTCCTCTGATCTGCCTGCATAAGTTTGAAGAAGAAACTGCATTATGTTAGCACCTGAGCATTATACACCAAATGGCAGGAATATGGTAACTATATCAAGATACAGATAGTAATATGATAAGTTATGGGGACTGTGTCTCTGAATAAGCTCTATTACAACTCAAAAGATTATAATTCTTTACAACAATCAATACAGCTTCAAGAAAAATTGAAACTTAAAGTTAGACTTCTATTAATACATAACACAAGTTAACCTTTGAACATCTTACAATATTTTAAGGTACATTTGAAAAGTATTCCCTACCAAACAGTGAAGTTGGATCTTGCACCTACCTGTTCATCCAATTACTTCTACCCTGAGTACTTAGTAAGTAAGAAACGCCATCAGTTGAGTTAGATATTGTTAGCAATACAACTGTAATAGTCGGTTTTCCAGAGACAGAACCAATAACATACGTATAGATAGACAAGAGGAGATTTATTATGAGAATTGGCTCACGCGCTTATGGAGGCTGAGATATGCCACAATCTGCTGTCTGCAAGCCGGAGAACCAGGAAAGCTGGTGTTACAATTCAGTCCAAGTGTGAAGACCTGAGAACCAGGAGCTTCAATGTCCGAGGGCAGAAGATGGACGTCTGAAAGTGGTGCAGGCATTTCTCCTCGCGTGACTTTTCATAATCTGTGTCAGCTACAAGGTGGTGTATTCATGAGGGGATTCACTCTGCCTTATGCAAGCTGCTGTTGGGACAGCTTAGTCATGAAGGAAAGTGCTGCTTCCTCTGACCTGCATCCCAGTTGCCTTGTTTGGATGTCTTCTAGCTTCCGAGGACCACATCGAGCTCTTTCCTCCTCAGGGCTTTTGCATTAGCTGTTCCCTCAGCCTACGATGCTCTTCCCCAGGCCTTTTCTCAGTCTTCAGATCTCAGCTCCAATAAGGCCTCCTGTGTCCACACACTTTGAAGTGAGTCCCTCCTTTTCACTTCCATCTGAGCATCTTGTCTAGTTACTTCATAACACATGGCAATCCATAATCACTGTATTGATCTGATGGCTTCCGTGAATGTGAAGTCAGAACTCTTGTCTGTCTTATTCACTATCTCAGCCCCAACAGTTAGAACAATGTCTGGCACATAGTAGGAGTTTTGATAGACAATTGCTAAGTGAATAAATACAGATGATAAGGATGTGTAGCAAGTGTGGGAGGTGATAGAAAAAAGAAAAGAGATTATTATTATTTATTTATTTATTTATTTATTTATTTATTTATTTATTTTTTTATTTATTTTTTTGGTGAGGAAGACTAGCCCTGAGCTAACATCTGTCGCAATCCTCCTCCTTTTGCTGAGGAAGACCAGCCCTTGGCTAACATCCACGCCTATCTTCCTCTACTTTATATGTGGGACAGCTGCCACAGCATGGGATGCGAACCTGCGAACCCGGGCCGCCGAAGCGGAGTATGTGAACCCAATCACTATGCCACTGGGCCGGCCCTGAAAAGAGATTATTTTTTATTAAAAGCTAAATGTAATCAAATGCCGGATTTGATCAGTCATGTTTAAGTTTTACAGCTATGTATTTTTAGCTAGAAAAATACTTTCATTACTAAAATTTCTACAGGGGGAGAAAAACTTTGTTATTGCAAATCTGAAATGCTTCAGTATCTTACTTCCCCTTCTAATGGAAATAATTATTTCTATAATGCACTTTTTGATGATATGAAATTCATTAAGAAAGCCGCATTATCACAGGACAGAGTGAAATCCACATAAAGTCCCTTCAAGACACTTCCCTCTTCTTCTACAAATAATTAGAAAATTCTCTGGCTTTTAGCTGTCACCTGAAAATAGGGATCAGCATGTTCAAGGAGACTTGCTTCTTATCTGAAACTAGCCTCAAGACCTCATTTCATGAGTTTGGGGTACCGATGGCTAGATATGAGCCCATCTCATCACATTCAGCAAATGTCGCTTTGCATAGTAACTGTTGCAGTGAGAGGTGGTGTGTATGTTGGCATTTTCCAACTCAGATCACCTAACTCTCTAGGTAAATGAACCCTACAGGGAACTGTTCTGAACACAATTAATCCTTTTTCTAATTTGTTTGGCATGTGTAAGTGGGAGGGGGAGGGGCGTGCCTGGAGTTATTTGAAGCATTAGAATTACCTTCTGTTTTTTATAGTTCTTCCCTTCACGCTTTCTCCAATAGATCTCATTTCATGCTTTCCTGGACACCATGGTAAATGCTCTGGGGATGCTGAGATAAACACCAAATAGTCATCGCTTTCCCCTAAGCCCTTAGAGTAGACGGGGGAAGGCAGACTTCATGTAACCTGGAAATGCAGCAGAAGTGAATTCTTCTCTGTAATCATCTACAGATTTTTTATATCCAGGTGTCACTTATAAGTATATTGCTCCTGGGAACAAGGAATGTAATAACAGCTTAGTTGAGTGCCAGCCACTGTACTAGTCATTTTTACATGTAAGAAGAAGGAGGAGCAAGAAAAAGGGGATTATTGAGTGCTTATTATGCACAAGGCTTTACATACTCTATATTATATATCACGGTAATACTCAATGAGATAATTACTACATTCCCACTTTGCATATGATAATACTAAGGCACAGAGAGACTGTTACCTTCTCAAGGAAACACAGCTAGTAAATGTTAGGTGTAGAGTTTTGAGTGTAGATCTGTCTGACTCCAGGACCATGCTTGTAAGTGCTATATTGTATTAATATCTCCCACAAAATAAAGAAATTGAGCCTCAGAGATGTCCAAATAAATGGCCCAAGATCACAGCACTCGTATGGCATGGCAATGATATCTGAATCCAAATCTGAAAAGTAAATACGTGAGGATAGAAAGAAGAGACAGAGGGAGATGTTTGGCGCCCACAGGCGTGTGTGCAAGGCTGGATTTGAGGCTTAGTCCAGTAGGGGATCTGTCAGTTGTAGTAAGAGCAACATTATTGGGGGTGTAATAAGTATCAGAAACCATGCTAACTTTATAGGATTAGCCAAGCTAATCCTCACATCAACCTTTTGGGGCAGATAATACTTTCACCCATTTTACAGATGAAGAAGTCAATGTTTAGGGATTTAAAAACCTATTCAAATCTTCCCTGTTTATACTGGCTTCACTTCATGGCATTAGCCTTCATGTTGCTTCTCATAAATGGGACCATTTGTCAAGGATGGAAATTGGAATGGAAATCTCCAACAGTTCCAAATTATGTGACAGTGAGACAAAGAACCCATAAGAGTCCCAGGCACATAGTAGGTACTCACTTAATGTTTGGCAAGTGAATTGAATTCAACAAATGAAGGCTCAAAATAGGCAATTTTCTCTTCAAATGGACTGCAGAACAGAAGGGAACACCATTCAAACATCTGGATTGGAAATATAAAATCAGTCCCTACTGAATAGAAATAGAAAGGCAATAAAGTTTCTCATCACTGGCTTCTGGCTCTTTTTCTTCCCATCCCAGTCTTTGCTGTGGTTTTCTCCCGGTCATGTCCCTCTCCCCAACCTCATTCCATCCAAGCCCTCATGCCACACACCCCACTGGCAGCCTCTGCATGTCCACCCTTCTTCCACCTTCTTTTCAAATGTATCCCTCCTGCGGTGGGCTATAAACATGATGATGATTATATTAATAAACAGCTTGCTTACTGAAATGCCTATTCTATGACAGGTACTAAATTAAGCAATTTATATTCATTATGAAAAAAATCCCCAATCATAGATGAGGAGACCAAAAAATAGAGAGTTTAAGTAATTTGGACAAATTGCACAGAAAGAGCTAGAGCTCACCTTGCAAAGAGGCTGACCTAAATGAATTCACCAAAGGATCTTAATGGTTGATAGGAACATCCTCGAACCCTTTGCTCATACATTAATTCAACAAATGATAACGAAACTCCTTTTGTGTGCCAGATATTGATTGGTACTTTCACACGCAATCTATTACTGAATACTCACATTTGAGTTAGATTCTAGTTGGATCACACAATTGTAAATAAGGAAATGATTTCAATATAACATAAGTTGTGTTGGTTCACATGTAATTTCTTAGGCAACAGAAACTGGAATAAAAGCAAGGAGTAAACTATATCCTTTGATGGGAATGGGGAAAGCCATTAGCTAGACTGCTACACGGGCAGAAACCCATTCAGCTCTATTTTTACTTTATTTTAAATTAAACTTTTTATTTTGAGATAATTGTAGATATACATGCAGCTATAAGGAATAATACAGAGAGAGCCCATGCACCCTTTACTCAGTTCCCACTCAAAGCAACATCTTGCAAAACGAGAGGACAATAGCACAACCCGGATGTTGACACTGATACAGTCAAGATGCAGAATAGTTCCCTCACCACAACAATCCTCACCCTGCCCTTTTATAGCCAAAACCACTTCCCTCCTGTCCCTACCTCCTCCTTAAGCCCTGGTTACCACTAATCTATCCTCCGTTTGTGTAACTGTGTCATTTCAAGAATGTTATATAAACAGAATCATACAGTATGTAACCTTTGGATGTTGGCTTTTTTTACTCAGCATAATTCTCTGAAGATACATCCAGGTTGTTGCTTGTATCAATAGTAGGTTCCTTTTTATTGCTGAGTAGTATTACATAACATGGATGTGCTACAGTTTGTTTAAACATTCATCCATTGAGGGATACAGCTGGGTTGTTTCCAGTTGTTGGCTATTACAAATAAAAATGCTATAAACTTTTGTGGACAGGTTTTGTGTGAACATAAGTCTTCCTTCTCTCTCTGGGATAGAAGCTCAGAAGTGTCATTGCTGGGTTGTACGGTAGTTGCATGTTTAGTTTGTTTTTTTTTTTTTACTGCGAGATTGTTTTCCAGAGAAGCTATATCATTTTACATTCCTACCAGCATTATATGAATGATTCAATATCTTCACATCTTCACCAGCATTTGATGTTGTAGCTATTTTTTATTTTAGCAATTTTGATAGGTGTGTAAAAATATATCATTGTGGTTTTCATTTTCATTTCCCTAATGGCCAATAATGTTGAACATATTTTCAAGTTCTTATTTGCCACCGTTTATCCTCTTCGATGAAATGTCTTTTCATGTCTTTTGCCCACTTTCTGATTGGACAGTTTATTTTTGTACTGTTGAGTTTTGAGAGTTGTTTATACACTCTAGTTTTTCACAGGATATATGGCTTGCAAATATTTGCTCCCACTCCGTAGCTTGTCTTTTCATCCTCTTAACAAGATCTTTCACAGAGCAAAGGGTTTTAATTTTGAGGAAGTTAAATTTATCAATTTTTCCTTTTAGGAATTGTACTTTTGGTGTCAAGTCTGAGAACTCTTTGTCAAGCTCTAGATCCCAAATATTTTTTCCTATGTGTTTACCCTAAAAGTTTTATAGTTTAACATTTTACAGTCTGTGATCTATTTTTAGTTAGTTTTTGTATAAGATATGAGACTTAGGTCTAGGTTTTTTGGGGGTTTTTTTGTCTATAGATATCTAATTGCTCTAGTACGATTAATCAAAAGGCCCCCCTTCCTACAGTGAATTGCTTTTGCACTTTTGTCAAAAATAAGCTAGACATACTTTTGTGGGTCTATTTTTGGGTTCTCTAATCTGTTCCATTGATCTATGTGTCTATCCCTCTGCAAGTACCACACTGTCTTGTGTACTATAGCTATGGAATAAGTCTTGAAATCGGATAGACAAATTCCTCCCACTTCATTCTTCTTTTTCAAAATTATTTTACCTATTCTAATTCCTTTGTCTTTCCATATAAGTTTTAGAATAATCCTGTCTATATCTATAAAACATCTTGCTGAGATTTTGAAGGAATTGTGTTATACATGTATATAAACTGGGAAGAACCAATATTTTACCATGCTGTGTCTTCTTCTCCATAACCACAGTATGCTTCTCCATTTATTTAGATCTTCTTTGGTTTCTTTCATCAGCATTTTGTAGTTTTAAGGATACAAGTTCTGCACATGTTTTGTTAGATTTATACCTAAGTACTTCTCTTTTTTATGAGTGATTGTAAATGGTATTGTACTTTTTATTTTGGTGTCAATTGCTAAGACATAGAAATGAAGATGATCTCTATATATTTATCTCCATAAACAATTATATCATCTGCAAACAGAGACAGTTTTCTTTCTTTCTTTCTTTCTATGTATGCCTTTTGTTTCCTTTTCTTGTATTATCACACTGGCTAAAACTTCCAGCATTATGTTGTACAAGAGGGGTGAGAGTCATCATCCTTGACATGGTCCTGATCTTAGAAGAAAACCATTCAGTCTTTCACCATTACATAAAATGTCAGGTTTTTTTCTAGATGCTCTTTTTCAAGTTGATGTTCTCCTCTATTTCTACTTTTCTTTGAGTTTTTATCATTAGTGGCTGTTGAATTTTGTCAAGTGCCTTTTCTGCAACAATTTATATGATCATGCAATTTTCTTTAGGCTATTAATATGGAGGACTCTATTGATTGATTTTTGAATGCTGAACCAACCTTGCATCCCTAGGTGGAATCCCACTTGGTCATGTTGTATAAGTCCTTTTACATATTGCTGGATTCTATTTGTTAATATTTTGTTCATGATTTTGCACGTATATATTCATGAGGGATGTGGGTCTTTAGTTTTCTTTTTGTACTATCTTTGTCTGATTTTGGTATCACAGTAATAGTAGCCTCAAAAAATGCATTGGGAGTGTTATCTCCTCTTCTATTTTTTGGAAAAGATTGTAAAAAATTAGTGTTAATTCTGCTTTAAACATTTGGTAGAACTCTCCAATGGAAATATCTGGGCTGGGAGATTTATTTTTGGAGAGTTTTTAAGTTACAAATTCAATTTCTTTAATTGTTGTAAGGCTATTCAAATTATTTATTTCATATTGAGTGAGTTGTGGCAGCTCGTATGTGTTTTGAGGAAGTGGTCCATTTTGTCTAAGTTGTCATATTTATGAGTATAGAATTATAGTCTTCCCTTATTATCTTTTTGATATCTACAATATGTGTGGTAATATCTCTTGTTTCATTCCTGATGTTGGTGATTTATGCCTTCTTTCTTTTTTTCTTTGTCAGCCTTAATAGAGATTTATCAATTTTATTTTCTTTTCAAAGAATTTAGCTCTTTGCTTCATTGATTTCCTCTACTATTTTTGTGTTTCCAATTTAATTGATTTTTGTTCTAATCTTTATTATTTTCTTTCTTTTGCTTCTTTAAGTTTATTTTGCTTTTCTAGGTTCATGAGGTGAGAGCTTACATTATTGACTTGAGACTTTTTTCCACTTTTCTAACGTAAGCATTTAGTGCTATAAATTTCCCTCTCAGCTCTGCTTTAGCTGTGTCCCAGAAATTTTGATATGTTTTATTTTCATTTTCATTTGGTTTAATGTATTTTTTAAATTTCCGTTGAGACTTCCTATTTTCCCATGGATTATTTGATTGTTTAGTTTCCAAGTGTTTGAAAATTGTCCTGTTATCTTTCTGCTATTGATTTCTAGTTTGATTCAATGGTGGTTAAAGAACGCATTCTGTATAATATTAGTTCTTTTCAACTTGTTAAGATTTGTTTTATGGCACAGCAGATGGCCCATCTGATGGCCCATCAGATGGTATATATTCCATCGACGCTAGTCAGCTCTATTTTAAAGATGTTAAAAACAAGCATCAGCACCTGAGACTCCCTGGCACGGTTCTTGGCTCCCGGCTTGTGGCAGGTACCACATCTTCTTCGGGCCCACCTGGTTCAGAGCTCTGCTTCCATCAGCACTGTTTCAGTGCCTCAAAAGCCAGCATTTCCACTCTGTTGTTTTCTGCATTTTTAATGTCCTCTGAGTCAGCCTCCAGCCTCATTGAGCTGCCTACCAGAGGAGACTAAGGAGACATGACTAATACATATATTGTGGTATCCTGGGTGAGATTCTGGAACAGAAAAAGGACATTAGGGAAAAACTTAGGAAATCTGAATAAGTATGGACTTTACTTAACAATAATATTTAATATTGGTTCATTAATAGTGACAGATGTACTGTACTAACATAAGATGTTACTAATGTAGGAAGCTGGGTGTGGGGTATAAGAGGAACTATCTTTGCAAGAGTTCTGTCAAGCTAGAGCTTTTCTAAAAAAAAAATTTTTTTTTAAAAAGACATCTCCTCAAAATCCTTCTGTTCTTGGGTCATATCTGCCTGTTTCTATTTCACAATTTCTTGCGTTTTTTTTTTTTTTTGTAGACATTGTGTCTTCCTTTATTGTTCTGAGGATTTAATCCATACCATTTAAACTTCTTTTTAGAAGATGGCTCTAATACTTAGAGTTCTTCAGCAATAAATTCTGTTTGTTGGGTTTATAGGCAGTCTTGCTTGACAATTTTTTTGATTGTATACTTTGAATTTTTGTTTTCAGATTCATGTTGAATAGATGTTTTTTACACTTTTTGCTTTCTTCCCTCTTTGATGCTCAGTCTTCTGGGTCTGGAGTTTTGCAGTTGCCACTCCTTGGAGTATTGGGTTCCCCAGCCTAGAACCAAGCCTTATATTGGCACCTCAGGTCTCTTACTCTGTGGAGCTTTCAGGGATGGAGTTATTGGCTCTGACCCCACTTCTGTGGGCCACCCAATAGGAGCTGTAACCTTAGAATGAGTCAAACAAACAAGCAAGGAGGTAGCCAGGGGAATAAATACACAGTATATGAGACCTCTGGTACACCAACTCACACACTCTTGCCCTCACCTCTGATCTCAGCCATGGCTTTGGTGAGCAATTCCATGCAGGTTTTGACTTGCTTCAGGCTGACAGCACCTCCACTCGTGTGCAGGCTACTTTTCCCATTTTTTTTTTGCCCCAGGTCTTCTCTGATGCCTATGACAGCCTGCTCAGCACTCATTCACGAGAAACACAGAAATTTGGGAACAATTAACAGCCCATGGGGCAACATTCAGGTGGTGGAGACTGGAGACAATGGTTAATTGCTTCTCCCTTGCACCCCTCCAATGGAAAATGCTGCAGCATATTGTGTTTTCTTCTCAGAACCACTGAGCTAGCGGGATTAAACAACAGTTGTTGACTGCAGTAATCATCTCTGAGGTCCTTATACTGACTTTGCTTCTTCCCTTATTTTATTCTCCCTAGTCCTTCACTCCTGTTCCCTATTATCACTCCCAAAATAAACTACCTGCACATTAACCCTATTCTTGAACTGCTTTGGGGAGAATCTGGGCTAAGACATGCCCTGATCTCACTGAAACCAATAAGAAGTCAGAGGGCAAGTGTGCCCACTGATGCAGTCCATAATAGTCAGCCTCTCCAGCCACAGAGCAGGGAAGGGGTAAGGGTGCATCGGGAGGGGCAAATGGAAAATAAAAAGAATACTCCCCAAAATTTTATTACCTCCTATCTTAAGACTGAATAAATAAATTTTTATCAACATGACATGCTGTTCTCATACAAATACTCTAATTCAGAGACGTATGAAGACTACTACAAGGAAGTGATATGTCCACCTAGTTCATGTAGAAAGAGCTTTCAATCAAAATGATGTTGTTTGAAACTGTAATAAATAGCCTATGGACTGGATTAAGGTGGAGCAGGGTCATCACTTGGCCATTACATTGCCGAGCACTCTAACACATCAGAAAGGAGATCTACAAGACCATCTTTGAGGACACTTCCAACTCTAAGTCAGGGCATAAGTTTCTACTAATAAAATGAAAACACCATCCCTCCACAGGGTGATGTGAACAGTAGTTATTGAGATGCACTCAAGTTTTTTGGAAAGAATGTGTTTCAAAACAGACACTAACAAAGAGTTTCCCTCAACCGACAGGAAGGTCCACCATGCAATGGCAGAGGAAGAGAAGTTTCAAAAAGGAGCTGTGGTGTGTGTGACAGGGGGAGGGGTGGGGACAGGTCTATAGTCTGTATTCTCTGAAAATATGTGCTGAAGTGAACAGAAATGCAACATGGAGAAACCCAAAACAGAATTTGACCCTTGGTTTCAGCTCTCCAGCGGCAGGACCTAAACGGAGTCTTTGTTCAGTATTTGGCACATTGTTCCCAGGCAGCAATGGCCCATTTTGGGGAGACATATGACACCTCGGGTAACTGGACTTGGAAGAAGCAGAAGGACCAGCCCATGCAGGAGAAACAGAGTGACGGTGTGTTCACACACACCCAGGCAAGGCTGCTTCCTGCACACCGGGATGCTTCCACCGAACAAAGGTCCTTTGGAAAAGAAAGAGCAGCTCCTCGCTGGTCTTGGTTATGAGCAAACTCTTTTATGTGCAAGGTAGTTGTGAGAAATTGGCTCCTACTAAATGTCAGATGTCTTTGTTGATTTGATTTTGTGTAGTGGCATAATTCTACAAGAAGTCAGGTAAGTACCAAGAACAGTATTTACTTTTACATTTACTTAGATCCAGAAGGCTAGGAGTGAACCTCAGTTCTAATAATAATAACACCACCTTTGCTCATAATCTCACTTAATCCTCAGAGCAACTTCACGAGGTAGGTGCTAATATCAACCCCATTCCACAGATGTGTAAACTGAGGCACAGAGTGGGGGAGTAACATTCCAAGGATTACAAGCCTCTCAGACCTTTAACCATTATGCTTTACCAACTGAAGGACCTCAGCGAATTCACTTACTCTTTTTGAGGGCTAGTTTCCAAATATTTCAAACATACCTAACAATGATTCTAGGATTTAGGGGAAGAGCAAATAAATTTATTCAATAAGCATTTCTGGAGAAGCAATCGTGTTCATCAGGACATTGCATATCAAAGGAAAATTGCCCAGAACAACATCTGCTACATAGATGTGTTTGTTTAGTTGAATATGAGAGTGAATACACCATTCTTTGCCTGTCACAGCACTTAACCTCCCTCTCCCCTCAAATAATCCTTCCACTCCACGTATGCCTAATCTCCACTTTATTTGTTTTCCAGTTATTATCTGATTCACTCTTTAGAATGTAAGCTCTATAAGGGTGTGGATTTTGTTTTGCTCTTTCTCTGGGGCCTGGAACTGTGCCTGGTACATATTAAGATAGTACAATCACGCGTTGCTTAATGATGAGGATATGTTCTGAGAAATGCATCGTTAGGTGATTTTTCGTTGTGGGAACATCATAGAGTTTACTTACACAAACCTAGATGGTATAGCCTACCACATACCTAGGCTATAGGTACTAAACCATCATATATGTGGTTCGTCATTGACTGAAATGTCGTTCTGCAGTACATGATGATATACACACACACCCAAATATATATACATACATATAGATATATATGTAGGTATAGACAGATATAGGATAAAGATGTATTAAGATATATATACATATATGTTTATATATTGAATGATCGAGTGAAATAATTAATATAATGCTACTGTGATGAAAGATTTAACACCAGCAATGGCTAATTTTATGTGTCAACTCGACTGGGCTGTGACGTGCCCAGATATTTGGTTAAACCTCATTTCTGGGTGTATCTGTGAGGGTGTTTCTGGATGAGATTAACACTTGAATTGTAAACTGAGTAAAGCAGATTGCCCTCCCCAATATGGATGGTCTTCGTCCCATTCTTTAGAGGCCTAAACAGAACAAAAGGCAGGGTAAGGGAGAATTCACTCTCTCTATCTGACTCTTTTCAAGCTGGGACACTGGTCTTCTGCACTTGGACTAGAAGTCACACCATAGGCTCTCCTGGTTCTCAGGCCTTCGGTGGTGGACTGAAACTACACTGCTGGCCCTCCTGGGTCTCTAGCTTATACATGGCAGATTATGGGACTTCTCATCCTCCACAATCGCGTGAAGCAATCCCTTATAATCAATCTCTCTCTCTCTCTCTTTCCTTTATGTATACCTCCTATTGATTCTGTTTTTCTGGAGAACCCTGATTAACACAGCACCTCTTATGTTTTTGAAGGCAACTACTCTGATTTTTAAAATTACTCACTATAAAGTAGCATTTTACAGAAATTTAGAAAGTTAAAAAAGAAAAAAACTTGATAATCCCACTATTAAAATCCAACTATTATTCATATTTTGTTGCATTTCCTTCCAGCATTTCCCTACAGCTACAATTGTTGTTTCTCAAGGTGTAATTATACTGCATATAATTTTATATCATCATTTTTTCACATTATATTATAGACATTTCTCATTGTTAATTTAGTCTTCATAACCATCATTTTTAATACCTGCACAAGAGGAGAGTATATGCGCCACAATTGACTTAAATTTCCCCTGCTGGTTGCAAATCTAATTTGTTTCCATTTTTCATCATTACAATAACAAACGTCTGCCTATATAAAACATTTTCCATGTTTAGAATGATTTCCGTAGGATATATTGTCAAAAGTGGAATAATTACATCAAAATGTACAGATTTACTTCAGGCTTTTACAACAAACTTCCAAACAGTTTTCTGGAAAGATCTTTCCAATTTATAGTCTCCCCAGAAGGATACGAGTGTATCCATCATACACACATTGACCAGCACTATGAGTCTAGAATTATTTTTCAATTTTATAGTTAAATGAAACTATATATTATTTCAATTTGCATTTCTTCTATTGCTAGTGGGGAATGAGGTCTCTTCCGTGCCCTTCATTGTTATTAACCTGTCATACATACTTGCATGCGAACAGAATCAATTACTTATTGTGGCTTTATATATTTTAATATTTTGTAGGGCTGGTCATATCAATACTTTCTTTTCCTCATTAGTTTTTTTATTGACTTTTCTGTTTATGTTTCTAGATGAATTTTGCAATCATTTTGTTAAATTCCTGAAAAATATTCCCTTTGGGATTGTGATGGGGCTTATTTTAAATAAATGAACTATTCCCATTGACCCCCAGTAAACAGTCTCCCAGGATGATGTCACATGGACACATGTATTAGTAGTATCTGGCCTCTGGAAGTCTCAGGAAGCCCCATGGTTTCCCTTTCTGGCTTCTCCACTGCGTCCTGATGCTTTCTGCTCCAAGGCACAGAACACCCAACAATGAAGCAACCTAAACCATGGTCAGTGATTCTTCCCCTCACCAAGAGGAAACCCGGAGGCAGAGCTTTTCTAGGTTTAGCTCACGAGCTCCACAAAGTCACTAAAGCTTTGTGTTTTTCCATTTGGTCCATCCTCAGTGGGTCAGCCATGTAGCTGCTGCAGCCCCAGATCATGGCACCATCTCATCCTATCACATTGCAGGGCCATGCCCAGCAGTTTCTCCATTTTTTTTTTATTAAGGAGAAAAGCTCTTCCCCAGAAGCTCCCAGCTGACTTTACCATACATCTCGTTGACCAGGTTGGTGTCGTGTGACCATGCGTTCCTCAATCAATGGTACGTGGAAGGAATTGCCATGATGATTTTGGCCAATGAACAGTCACGTGATGAGGCTGGGGCATGGCCACATTTACTGAGCACTTATGAGGGAGAACATAAGAATAAAATCTGGGAAAGTGGGAGGCAGGACGGAGTGTATTGGCTGTTGACTAACAATGGCTACCACCCCAAAATTTTCTCAAACTGTAGTTTTGGGAAACACAAATTTTAAGCTTTTCCTTGCTCAGGTGTGGATCCAAGTTTTGTGGGTCCTGAAGCTTACGCTTTTGGGGAGACAGAATATCCTATACAAAATTAGATATGGAAGAATATTCATTTAAAATGAGAAAAAATGTAGCAAATTATATGTTTTAAAAATCTAACAAATGACCACAAGTATCACAGACTCTAGAAAAATAATATAATATTTTAGTTATCTGCCCTACCCACCTATAACACATTTTTAATTAGTATAACCCATAATTCTGAAGAATATACAAAATTATGTCAAACACAAGAGTAATTCGAAGCACTTTATTGAACCACATAATTATGCTTAATCAAATTACTATTGTATTACATACACTGACTTATTGATGTACATGTACAGAACTTTAGTCACTGGAACATTTGTGTCTTTAGACGACTTCACCTCATCAATAGCAATTTTGAGTGCTGTTTCATCTGGAATGTCTAGCTTCATCAGGGCATCACATATCAGATCTGTGCATGCTGGAAATGCCTAAGACGTGTGACTTCTTATGCTGATGTATTCACTATTTGATACTTGTGGTAGTTTTCCATTGCTGTGCAATAAATTATCACAAACGTATGGCTTAAAACAACACAAGTTCATTATCTCATGATTTCTTTAGGTCCAAAGTCCAGGCATAGCGTAGCTTGGATTGTCTACTCTGGGTCTCACCAGGAAGAAATTGAGGTGTCAGACAGGATGGCAATTCTCATTTGGGGTTCAGTGTTTTCTTCCAAGCTCACTAGTTTTACTGATTGTTGACAGAATTCATTTCCTGTCAACCTGAGGCCACTATCAGCATTGGGAGGCTGCATGCAGCTCTTGCCATGTGGCCCCATGTTCACAACATGGATGTCTGCTTTCTTCCAAGCCAGCTAGGGTGCATCTCCACAACTTTCTTTTCTACAATCAGCCAGAGAAAAACTCTCTACTTTAAAAGGGCTTGTGTGGTTAGGTCAGCCCTCCACCTCCCCTGGATAATCTCTGTATTTAAAGTCAACCAATTTGGTAGCTTCATTACACCTGCAAAATCTCTTACTAGCAGTAACTAGATTAGTGTTCAGTTGAATAACTGGAGGAAGGTGTGTGCAGACGAGGACCAGGAATTTTGGGGAGCCATTTTGTAATTCTGCCTACCAGAAGCATTATTACAGGTTTGTGCCTTACAGATGCATTAATTCTGACATTTTATAGTGTGATACCCTTCAGGACTACAGTTGTATATGCTACATTATCTTATATATTCCCGGCAGAAAAGCTTCTATTTGACTAGGCATTGCTGATTACTGAATTGTCTGTTGGTGATTTTACATGACAGGATTGAAAGAATTTTCCAAAGACTAGCTTCTGGCTCTACACGTTTCAAACTTTGAGTCTTCTTCACTACCTTTGTCAAAAACATGTTCTGTGGTCAAATGAGTTTGGGCTGCATGTCAGATCTCCTTCTAGCATGTAGAGCTCCTCGATTTCTCTTCCACAATTCTGAAATCTAGAAAGCTCTTAAAGCAATGTTTTATTTAACTCATATGGTGGCAATGCCTAACTTAAACTGAAGTGGGGCTGCTGATGGTGCTTGATCTCAGCATCAATTTTTCGTATGTATCTCTGTAGAAGTATTAGTGACTGGTTGTGAGGTGCTTCCCAGACTCTGCTAGGAGTCTTAGGGCACACCTTTCTAAAAGTTCTAAATTCTGAAAAAAAATCAAAAACCTCCCGTCTTAAGGATTTCAGATAAGAGAGTGCAGACTGTTATTAAAGACTAGGAGACATTGTATTGTAGACTAACAGGCAAATAAACATGATTATTTGCTTAGGGAAAGGTGTTTTCTACCTATTCTGACACCAGCTGGTGTACCGCAATTCCATTCTGGCACTAACCACGCAGAATTAGTGCCGACCCTACAAGCTAAAGGGCGTGGCTCCAACAAGACTGTCCTCACTTCAGACACGAGCCACAAGTGAAGTCCCCAAGCCAACCAAACTTCTGACCAAGTGGGTACAACTTGGGGGTTCCTATGACCCCTTCTGGTTTGACATTTTGCTAGAATGACTCACAGAACTCAGGAAGGCAAAATACTTACAGTTACAGTTTTATTATAAACAAAGCAATTCAGGAGCAGCCAAATGAAGAGACAAGTAGGGCAAGGACTGGAGAGTCCTGAATGCAGAGCTCCTGTGCCTCCTTCCCGTGGAATCAGGACACATGACTCTCCCAGCACATTGATGTGTTCCCTATCCAGGGAGCTCCAACAAGCGTTGGTGTCCAGCTTTTTCATTGAAGTCTCGTTATGTAGGCATGATTGATTAAATTGTCAGTCATATGATTAAACTCAATCTCCAGCCCCCTTCTCTTTGCCAGAGGTCAGGCTGGCTCAAAGACTCAGCCCTCTAACCACGTGGTTGGTCTTTCCAGTGACCAGTCACCATCCTGACGGGTATCTGGGGACCAATCATGAGTCACCTCATTAGCATAAATTCAGGTGTGGTCCAAGGGACTCATGAATAACACACACTTTAATCCCTTGGGAAATTACAGGAGTTTTGGCAGCTCTGTGCCAGGAACCCTGGACAAAGACCAGACAAATTCTTTATTATACAACACCATCTTATGTCTGTTAACATCCCTAGAATATTCTTCCTTTACCACTAGTGGGGCCTCTCCCTACCTAAGATTAATGGCCCAGTTTCTGACTTCTGTTCTTCTGTTGATGTGACATCCAATAGGAAGAACAACTTCAAGGATGTCCCCACTGGGTTAGTGCTTAGCTGTAATCCCTTTTCTGCTCCTGGGTGGGAACCAGAGAGATTTCTATTCAAATCAGATGAATATTCTAGTAGAGACGTATAAACATACACGTTTCTTTTGGTCAAAATTCTTGCTTGATATTTTTTCATTAACTGCCATTCTGCTTTTGACTTATATTTTTCTTATGTTTTCAAACTAATAATTGCTGGCTTAGAGGAATGCTACTGGTTTTTATATATTTATCTTCTCTCTGGCCTCTTTATTCATAAATTCTTATTAATTCTATTGCATTTTGATTGATTTGGATTTTTATAAGCACTAAATCACATCATCCTCACATAATGATATCCCTTTTTAGACTTATAATACTTTTTTCTGGTTAAGGCCTTATTAGGACATGTAGAATACAATTAAATAATAATTGAGATGCTAGGAGCTTGGTTTTATTCTTCATTTCAATGTAGAAACTTCTGGTGTTTTATCATTAAGCACAACGTTGGCTGTTTTGGAATATACTTTGTCATGCTAATGATGTAGTCTTCAAGTCCTTACATATTTAGCATTTTTATTAGTAATAGATGTTAACTTTTACTTATGGCCATTTAACATCATTGACTTTTTGCATATTAGTTATTTTTAGGAGACTAAAAATCTGATCTGTGTTTTTTGTAAAAAAATTATGCCTTGGAGTTATTATTCTAGAATGTGGGATCATCTGTAACAGCTAATTCTATCATTTTTATAAAGTCTCAGTTAGAGGACCCCTCCAGATATGGTTACACATCTCTTTATTGCATGGACTCTACCTAACTATTGGACTCAAGATTCTGATGCTCGAAGTGGGTGAAAGCAGGTAAACTGCATGGTCTTTTCTAGCACTTTGTAAACAATCAGTGAATATAATGTAAGGCAACATCACCCGAGCTGCGTTTTAGGAAACAAATGTTCTACTATATCAGGAGTCAGGAAATCATGGCCCATGGGCCAAATCTCACCCATTCACCATCTGTTTTTGTAAATACGATTTTATTGGAACACAATCATTTATGCTTATTTATTTATGTATCGTCAATGGCTGTTTTCCTGTTATATGGAAGAGTTAAGTAATTGCAACAGAACTGAATGGCCCACAAAGCCTAAAATATTTGCTATTTGGGCCTTACAGAAAAATTTGCCTACTCCTGTTCTAGATACAAATCAGTATTCTGAGGAAAAAGAAAAATGGGGGGAAGGGGTTCCACCATCAAATAAGTTCAACAAATGGTATATATCTTGATGAAAATTTAAATTTTACTCTAACAAGTAAAAAAACATCTCAAGTGCTGTGTAAGTACAAACATACATATATATGTACAAGCTCACACATATGCATCAATTTGAATTTACACAATTATTTTACAAACTTTTTTTTGAGCTACAAATCCTTTTTCGTTGAAGAACTGTTCATATCTCTCAGCACACTAGTATTTGTGTATACTTGATGGGCGATGTTATTTCTTATTACTGCCATAAACTTGTGTATTTCTCTATCTCCTTTCTCCCCTCCCTTGATCTTGTGATGTGTCTGATGGCTTTTTTTTTCTTTTTAATTACTTTTGAAATTTTACCTCTGGTTCCTCTCTGATCTACCAGCCTCAACAATTACTTTTAGTGACTGTGGCTGCTGCTACAGTCAGTTTTTATTCATGACAATGATTCTTAACCTACCCGCAATATTCAGGGGACTGCTGTGTGGGAGGCCACAGGTATAAAGGACATTTCTTGGAGTCAAGCAAAGGAGCAGTAGTCCCACCTGCACTTTGACTTTTGGCAAGTTCCTTGACTTCTATTAGCTGACTTGTCCTCTTTTATAAACTGGGAATAAGAATACCTACTTTACTAGATTAGGAGGATAATGTGAGTTAATGCTTGTGATGTCGCCAGTCTGGTTCTGCAACATAGCAAATACTTACTAAGGGTCAGTTCTCTTCTACAGAATTGGTGACACCGTTGAGAGAGAGTTTTACATTAAAGCAATCCGTGGGAGGCAATGTACTGCAGTGGTTGAGAATATGGATGTGCTAGAACCAGAGATATGTGGATTCAATTTCCAGGTCTCCCTTTTCCTGCCTCTGTGACACAAGTGAGTTTCTCAGCCTCTCCTCCTACCTGCACAATGAGGATAATCATGTGACTGTACAGGGTTCTGGTGAGGATTTAGTGACATTAGTATGAAAGATGCTTGATACCCAATAAACAGAAATTACTATGTGCATTAACATTATGGTCATAGAGGCATCATGCTATAGTAAAAAGAACAGTGAATTGGGAGTCCAAGGATGCAGCTTCTAGTCCTAGAGTCGGTCACTAACTTACTATGTGTCCATGGTCTGGTTACCTAACTTTGCTGAGCTTCCACCTCATCATCTTTAAATTGTAAGTTTGAGCTAGACAATATTGCTGTACATTTTAGAGCATCTTGTGGGCCATAACATGTTTTCACACACTTTGCTTCCCGTTGTAATTGTAATGGTGTATCTAAGTTTCTACGAAAGAAGTCTTTATGATGACGATATGCCTAGATCAGAACCACTTTCTTCCTTTAGCTCTGGCCCCTTCCATGATGCCATTTCTGTAGCCAAGTCATTTCCATTGTCCACAAAGCGGGTCCTTTTTAGGCGCTATTTTTATTAACAAACAAATGTTCCAACTTAATTGGCTTCTGGGCTAATGAATTTAATTTGACAAAGAAATTAATCAGTGCTCACTAGGTTTCTAAGTCATTCCTCACCCCTTTGTGTTTTCTTGGTCTGCATTCACTGTTGCACTTGCTGGTGACCCTGGGGTTTTTTAAGCCACAGCAGATCAGTGGGACAAACTCACTCACTGGCCTCAAGGCCTCTCTTGAGTTCATAGTTGGGTTATTCCTATGTTGAACTAAAGGTTTCACTGGCTTCTTGCTTGGCCTCCAGTGTAGCCACTGGCCCCTTGATTAGCTGGGCTTCTTTGGTCCTTTAAGTGACTTTGGTATGAATAGAAACATCTTTGAGGCATGGGAATCTGGCCAAGGAAAATCACCAGGAAAGTATAGATTTGCCCATGTTGTAAATGCAAACCAGTGTTAGCAACTCCAGGTGAAATTTGCCTCGGAAGTGGCTCAGGCCTACCTTGTCATCACATCTGTTTGCTTTCACCAGCAACCATCAAAGCCAATTTGAGACATCCATTGGTTCACTTGGCCCAGGTAGAGTGTCTCCTCCCAGAGTAGTAACATGATGCTAATTTGTGGCAAGGAAAAATGTGGATATGGCTTCAGGTCAGATTGATTTTACTATGTGAATCTTTTGTTACCTTTCTTCCCCCGTAAATCCCTTTGGATCAGAAAAAAAATTCAAAGAGTTATCATGGAGTGTAGAAATTTACTCTGTTTTTTGGCTTTCTTTTTTCTGTTATTGTTATTATTGTATAATACTTTAGGGTAGCACTTCCACTTCTAAGAATTTGTCCTAGAAAAATAATCATATAAATATTAACAATAACAATAATAATAATAATTAACAATTCTGATGCCTAGTATTTGCTGGGGATTGTGCTAAATGCATTATCTGTATCATTTATTCCATCTTCACAACAAAGCACTGAATTGCAGATTAGTGTCATCCCCATTTTACAGATGAAGAAAAAGTTTGGAAAGGATAAATCCAGCGCCAAAGTTACACAGCTAGGTAAGTAAGTAAGAACTTCTGGTTTATTCAACTCCTGATTACTATGATACATTATGTTGCATATAACTATATACTGTATATTCAAATACAAATATAACCATAAGGAAAAGCTTGGAAGGATATGCACTAAACTGTTGATAGTGTTAGGCTATAAGTGGTAAGATGGTTTTTACTTCTTATTTTCCAAATTTTCTCAAGTGTAACTGTATTTTATTGCATATATAAAATATATGCAATATATTTTATTGCATATAAATAACCCCCCCCAAAACACACACGTACTCTCTCTCTCTTTAAATGTTTCTCCCCAATTCTTCTCCGTTTTAGCAAATGGCTCTCCCACAAACTCAAAACAAAACAGACAGTTAGGAGATGTCCTTGCACCTTTCCCCCCCTTGACCTCACAAGCTTCATCAATAAGATTATAACCTCCAAAGATGTCTGGTACTCACCCCTTCTCTCTACTTTCAGGGGCATCACCATCGTCTTTCCTGACTACTCCTAATGTCTTCACCACATGGCAGCCAGAGAGATCTTTTGCAAATGTAAATGTAAATCAGAATAAATTTCTTCCTCTCTTAAAATCCTTGTGTGGCAAGTGAAATGAAATTTGAATTAAATCCCTGCCCTCCGCCCCACCCAAGCTCTCCAAGTGTAATTGATTCCTGCTCTCTTCTCCAAATTCTCCTCCTGCCATTTTCTCGCCCCTCACTAGGCTCTGCCAGGGCTTTCCCCCACGTCCTCAGACATGCTAGAACTTTCTCTTGCAGGCTATTGCACATGCTGTTTTCGTGACCAGGGCCCACATGCCCTGTGTTGTGAGGGGAAGACTCTTAGTCAACTCTTGTTCACTCTTCATGTTTCTGCTAAGAAGCTTTCTCCTCAGAAAGGTCTTCCTGGCCATCCTATCAAAAATGGACCCCTCATCCAATTATGCTCCTAAAGAACTCTGTTATTTTCTCCTTCAGAACATTTTTCACTATTTGAAATTATGCTGTGTTTCAGTTTGTTTTCTGGTTCATTGTCTGCCTCTTTCCAAAAGATGGACACCCCATGAGAGAAGGGACCTTGTCATCTTATTCCTTCCCCAGCACAGAGCCTGGGTCCCCCGGGTGCTCAGTAATCACAAATATCTGAATTGTGTGGAGTTGGAGACACGAACTGACCTCAATTTCAAACCACTACAAATTTACTCTTAAACCAAGGGCATATAGCTGAGTCCCTGGGACTCAGGGACCAACTGGACACCCAGGAGGCCTCTAAGTTAACTTTTGTGTAGAATACATCATTTATTAGAGCACAAGGGATAAAAATGAGCTGATCTGAAGCTTGCATATGTATTAAAATGCAATAGTAACTGCAGAATTGTTTCTAAACTTGAGCGGCAAGAGATTTTTTTCAGAACAGAGTATTTGATCACTGACATTGTATAGCACTATCAGGGCATAGTGGTAACAAAAATAGACCAATTGTCATCAGTTTTAGGTTGTCTTCAGATAATGGACCCTTTTATTGCCTGATCCAGATTGAGCTCCTCTCACTGCTGGGATGGACTTTGTACCCACTAGCAACGCACAACTTCTACCATCTTGCACAGCGGCTGTCTCTATCCTGACTGTGAGTCCTTGGATAGTCATCCTCGCTTTCGCTTTCTCTTCTATAAAATGGGTATACTAATGGATTCCTCATAGGATTCTTGTGAGAATTAATAAGAAGAGCGTACAATATTTTAAATGCTTGATAATGGCGTACATCATTATTAGCGTAAGAGTAGAGATGGTCTTGTTCATCTTTTTATGTCCAGCAATAAAACAATGGCAAGAGTTTCGTTGACATTTGTAAAAATGATTGAGTTGAATCTCTCTTTTTAGCCTCACTCATTCCACAGATGGTCCTTCTGACCTCAGAAAATGTTTGCTCAAAGGGGTGATGAAAGGTGAGATGTTGTCCCCATCCAACCTTCCCCAAGTTGTCCTTCAGACAGCACTGTGCTTCTGGGGTTGGGTCCTAGGTGGACAATAAGAGGAAAGGATTTTTATTTCAAGTTCTGGTCTGGCAAGGGGACCCACCACCTTACCACAGTATCTGCTTTTGCTTTGCTTCAGCTTTCTACTGGAAAGGCAAGGTGGACAGAGTAGGGATCTGAGGACAGCCTGACAGGAGTTTCTAACCCAGTGCCTCTTATGAGTTGTGTGACTTTGCAAATTTTACTCAACATCTCTGAACGTAACTATTCTTGCCCACCAATGGGGGTAATACACCCCTTTTCATGGGATTATCATGAGGATCAAATAAAATAGCATTGCATACCCAACTTGATAGCTAGAGCACAGTCAATGCTCAATAAATATTAATTTGCTAATATCTTCTTTCAAGCCTTTTTGTGTTGTGCGGGAAGAGAGTGGGAGAAGGAAGAAGGAGGGAGGAGAGAGAGACAGAGGATAGAAAGACAAATCAAGTCATGTCTGTAGAACCCAGCAGGTTTCTAGGAAAAGCCATAAAGAGCAAGAAGCAACACTCAGCCCAGGCTGTGTCCATGACCACGGGCTCAACCCTGCTGTTTGCAGATGGGGAATTCTGGAATGGCAAATATTAGACCGAGGCAAACGTGGCTTTTGTGAATTTCTTCTGGGCTTATTTCTGAGAAGTGTCCCTTTGTGTGTCAGCTCTCCACCTCTGCCTGTTCCCTGGCCTCTGGAATGTGGCCCCCGCAGCGGAGCCTGAATTGTTACCAGGGTGATGAAGATGTCCTTGGCTCGGAGTGTGCTGATTTGGGCCTGAATGACTGGTCAGGACTTAATGACTAGGGACTCCTGATGTTCAAGGGCAGCTCTGGCATCAAGATGGCATGAAAATTGGCAGCCCCACGGAGGCCTGCTTGCTCCTTCCCCCCATTCAGGATTTCAATTTATTTTCATTTCCAAGGCATCCAGTTCAGGGGCCACCAGGCTTTTGATCATGGTATTTGGCAAATCTCTGACCTTGGAAGATCCTCCTGTTATGGACTGAATGTTTGTGTTCTCCCCAAATTCATACGTTAAAGCTCTAACCCACACTGCAATGTTATCAGGGGGTGGGGCCTTTGGGTGGTAGTTAGGTTTAGATGAAATATTGAGAATGGATCCCCCGTGATAGGATTGGTGCCCTTATAAGAAGAGGTCAGAGAGCTTGCTCTCCCTCTCTCAGCCATGTGAGGATAAAGCAGGAAGGCAGCCTTCTGCAAGAAAGCTCTCACCAGGAACTGAATAGGCTGAGACTTGGATCTTGGACTTCCCAACCTCCAGAAGTGTGAGAAAATAGATTTCTGTTGTTTAAGCCACCCAGTCTATTGTATTTCGCTACAGCATCCAGAGCTCACTAAGACACCTCCTTATAGATATGTTCAATGGAGTCATATATGCCCAGCTTCCAATCCCAGTTCTGCTACTTAGTTATGTGGCTTTGGGTAAGTCACTTCACTTCTCTGAGCCTCAGTTCCCTTGAAGAGTTAGAAGAGACAGGGAAGAAAGAAAAGAGGGTATTCTATTTATCTTTTTACTGTATAATAAACCATCCAAAACTTGGCTTATAACAACAATTTGTTATTATTTCTCATAGTTCTATATGTTTAATAGACTCAGCTCAGCAGTTCTCGCTTGGGGTCTCTGGAGCTGCAGTCGTGTGAAGGCCGGACATCCAAGATGGTTCCTCATATGGTTGGTATTTTATGTTGGCTCTCATCCAGTGGCTCAGTTGGGGCTGTTGACTTGAGAGCCTACACGTGGCCTCTTCATGCACTATGAGCTTATCACAGTGTGGTAGGTGGGTTCCCAGAGGAAATGCCCAAAAAAGGAGCATTTCAAGGATCTCAGGCAGAAACATCAAGGCTTCTTATGATCTAGCCTTGGAAGCCCCAGAATATCACTTCCACTGTATTCTCTTGGTCAAACAAATCACTACGGCCAGCCTAGATTCAAAGGGAGAGAAAATAGACTTTGTTACTTGATGAGATAGGGGCAAGATTACAATGCAGAAGAGCATGTAGGATAGGAAATGTTGGGACAACCATATTTGGAAAATATAGTCTACCACAAAAAGGCAAAAAAATGGATGAGACTGGTCCCATGTCAAAGTCAGGAGACAAACCTTGTCATCCCCTGGTTCAGTTTGATTCTGTCTACTTATAGACACTATTTATAGCTGTATCAATGGTGGATGTGGTTTTAGTCCTGTGGTCCACATCTCAATTCACCAAGTACCCCCTTAGAGAAAGACAGTGGTGTCTCTCTTCAGCCTCTGCTAATGGTCCATGTCCCCCATCCCTTCTCCAGACATGGTGTCTCCTCATTTGGTTGCCATTTGGGCCTTCTCCCTGCTCTTGCCCCCTCCTCTAATTTCCAATGTTTCTTCAAGTAGAACTCAGGGACCACTGAGATGTTCTTCCTCTTTTCTGAGGATTGGAGAGAGCTGGGGATAATAGCAGGAATGCCCAAGCACATTATAACATTGTCTAGAATCCACAAGCCTCCTGATCTGAGAAATCTCTAGATGGGAAGCAAGCATCAGTAACTACAGGGTACACAAGCCCAGCTTTAAACATCTTCCTATAGTGCGTATTAATTTTCTATGCTGCAGAAAACATTACCACAACATTTCAGCTTAAAACAATACCCATTTGTTATCTCACAATTCTGTAGGTCTAAAGTTCTCTGCTTAGGTTATCACAAGACTGAAACCAAGGTGTTGACCAGGCTGAGGTCTCATTTGGAGGTTCTGGGGGAAAATTTGCTTCTAAATGAATTCAGGTTCTTGGCAAAATTCAGTTTCTTGTGGTTGTAGGACCGAGGTCCCCTTTTTCTTATTGGCTGTCGACCAGATTCACTGGCATCTTAGAGGCTGCCTAAATGCCTTACTATGTGGCCCCCTCCATCTTCAAGTCATCAACAGAAAAACTTCTTATGTGCCAATCACCCTCACGCTTCGAATCTCTGAGTTCCTCAGTCTCTGGTCTCTAGACACAAATGTAAAGGTCTCATGTGATTAAGTTGGGTCCAAATAACCTCCCCATCTTAAGGCAAACTGATTTGAGACCTTAATTACATCTGAAAAATCTCTTGACATAAGAACCTAGGTTGGTGTTTGATTGGAGAATGGGAGAAGGTGTAAGTACACCAGGGCCTGAGAATCTTGGGGACCATCTTAGAATTCTGCCCACCACACCATGCTTCACTCCTCTGCAGCAGTGGCACCAAGGAAGGCCTAAAGTTTCTGCAGTTCAGCGACATCCATTTGGCAGGTGAGATGCCCTCAGCCTCCAGAAGTGATTCTCTTGGAGCACCTCTTCACTTGGCTTCCAAAGAAGGGAAGTGTCTCATCCCAAACAAAGGTGACACTTCCCACAGCCTCCTCATCTTCTGTGTTCCCCTATCCCCATTCTCACAGCTTGAGGAGCGTTGTGGTATGGTAGGTGCTCCGGGGCGGGGCGAAGGCTGATTCTGCCACCTCTTAGGAAACCTTGGGCGTGATGCTGGATCTTGGCCTCTGTTGGAGGTTTTGTTTAGAATGTGGAGTACTGGAGCCTCCTTGTCCTCCAATTTCAGGGTTCAGGATAAGTCTCACTCAACATTCTGTGACATCATTATTAACTAGGATAATGACTACTTTAGAAATGGTGTCTGGGGGAGCAACGAAAGGATCAATGTGCCATTAGTACACCTCAGGTCTTGAGAATAATAGCCCATTTGCTTTGCTTGGAAAGTAACAAACAAATGCCACCAGACAACTCAAGTCTGTACTTGCCTATTCCCATTGTGGAAGGTTAAGGAACCCTGAGCTGAATTTTTGTGCCATGTGGCACCCTGTGCCAGTCATTTCTCCTCACTTTGTCTTTTACTGCATGAACAATATTCCCACTTGTCATGGAGAGAGGTGCCAATTGGAAAGAGAACACAGGGAGCCCCCATTGTATTAGCAATGCTTTATTCCTTTAACTGGGTATATGATGCTCATTATTAATTTTTTATACATTTTTATATGTCTAAAATATTTCATAGAAATTTTTTACCCTGGGAGAATGTCCCCATAGAGCCCTATAACATTATATTGACCTGTTTAGGCTTGTTTTCTCTACTGAACTGAAGAGCTAAAGAGAGCAGGACAGCTCACTTTGGTGTCCCTAACCACACGTGTGGTGCCTGATACAGAGCTGTCTGTGAAGATCTGTTTGTAACCTAAGCGCAGGATGTCCTGGTACTTGTCAAGCTGGCTTACCATTTTCCTTCTCATTCTCCACGTTCTACCCAGGCATTAAACTGAGCTCAGCATCCCTCGCTCCCCTGACTCTTTCCTGAGCATTTCACCGATGAGTACAGTCCTCATTGGCATCCCTCTGAATGTCTACACTATTTGCAGTCTATGCTATAAAAGAGGGAGAGAAAAAAGAATGGACATTTGATTGAGCACCAAGAAGCAGACACAATTTCATCTCATTTCATCCCACCAACACTTCTGTGAGATACGTTCATGTTACTCTCATGTTAGAGTTTGTTCATGACAAGATAATTTAGTGAGCACTCGCTATTGACCGTGTATTGTAGAAAGCTCTGGATATACAGCAACGGAAAACAAATAGAGGAAAATGTTGTCCCTTTCTTCAAGGAGCTTTTAATCAAAATAGGAAAATAGGAAACTGGCTCAGAGAGGTTTGTGATCTCCCAGCATAGCCAGGATCTGACCTTAGTAACACAGCTCTTATGGTCTTTCCTATACACTAGGCACCCGGCTAAGTGTGTTTCCTCTTTTACTTCATTTATTCTCACAACCCAATATTACATATTACAAATGAAGGAACTTACTTTCTGAGCAACTTACATAGCTGGTAAGAGATTGTACAGGTTGAATAGCACTCCCTAAAAGTTCATGTCTACCCAAAACCTCAGAATGGGACCTTATTTGGAAATAGGATTTTTGCAGATGTAATTAAGACGAGGTCAAAATGGATTGAGGTGGGCCCTATAAATGACTGGTGTCCTTATAAGAAGGCCATATGAAGACACAGAAGGACACACAGGAAGAAGGCCATGTGATGGTGGCAGCAGAGATTGGAGTGATGCAGCTGCAAGCTGAGAGTACAAGGATGCCTGCAAACAGCAGAAGCCGGGAGAGAGGCAGGCAACAGATTCTCCCTCAGAGTTTCAGAAGGAACCAACCCTACTGACAACTTGATCTTGGACTTCTGGCCTCCTGAACTGTGAGATATGTTATCTGTTGTTTTAAGCCACCTGTTTTGTGGTAATTTGTTACACATCCCCAGCAAATTAACACAGAGACTGAGGCCAGAGTCACACTCGTACTTGATTCCAGAGTCCAGGCTCTCTCTGGCTGCTCTCTCCCTCCTCACACAAGGCTGGAGAGAGAACGAGCTGAGATGAGCAAAATGTGCTTTGCAAATGTCAATGAGTTCCTCAAAAGTTGTGGATTTTTATCATTATTATTTTAAGATACTCTGTTCCCTAAATGACCTAAGAATTCAGTAAAATTTCGTTAGTAAATAAAATGTGATATGAGACACAATCCCTTCCCCACTAGTATATCAACTCTTTAAAATGATGTTTCCAGAATTCCTCTGCTTTCAATCTGCTCCTTGCTCCATTCTAAACAATGCCCTGGGTGTTCATGCCCAGAACTGTGGGAGAAAGCCCATGAGTAATGCTTTAAAACCAGCCCATTCTCAACTGAATAAATCACACTAGAACATTCAGGGCACCTGCGGATGGGACAGACGTGGGCATCCTGGACTTGCTAAAATTGTGTTATACAAAAACTTGGTGTTAGACTTTGTTGTTGTTCTTATCATCCAACAATGACTTCAAAAGTCATCTTTGCATATAATCAGGTTATAAATAGAAAAGAACTGAGTCTGTTCTCTTAAGAGGATTTTCTTAAGGACAGGGATGGGCTTTCGTCTTATTTGAGTGTTCGTGTCCCCTCCACTCCCACCACAGCCGCACGCACGCACGCATGCACACACATGTACACATATACCCGTGTATATATACACATATGCCCATGCACGCAGGCACACATACATGTGTGCATATGTACGTGCACACACACACACATACACTCCCTAAAAGGAACTCTATGCTCCACATTCCCCTCTTACCGCACTGTCTCCTTTGTATCTTCTTGGCTAGACCCCCTTCTCCTGACCTGTAATAACGCTAACAATAAAAGCTGTATTTCCATAGTGTTACTACATGCCAGGCACCTTTCCATCCCCATATTACCAATGTGTAAGTTGAGGCACAGAAAGATTATGCCTTCTCTCTACAATCCTTCTTTACAGGTGCTCATGCCCTCCTGGGATTTTAAACTGCTCCCTACGTTGATGCCTCCAGGATGTCTATCTCCCGCCCAGACTGTGCAGTGGGCTCATGTAAACAACGGCATAATTGCCATCCTCACTCGGGTGTCTCAGACATCTCCAACGTAATGCATTGGAAACAGAGCTCCCTCCTTCCCCCACACCCTTACTATAAACTGTTCCAAAGTGGTTACCTACCCGCCCCCACCCCTTTGTCTCTAGGTAAACACGTCACCATCTGTCCATGCAGTCGCTCAATCCAAAAAACAAAGACTCTTCCATGGTTTTTCCTTTTCCATCTCCCCCTCCCTAAAGGGCACACATCAGCAAGTCCTGTCAATTGCACCTCCCAAATGTAGCCCTAACTGAGCTACGTTTCTCCATCTCCAGTCTTGTCTCTCTTGTCCAGCCCAGCTGGGAGATAAGGGTCTCCTGACTGGTCTCCTAACTTCCACTCAGTCCAAGGGATCTCATTTAAACCAAAATCCGATCAGGTATTTCCCTGAGTCACAGCCGGTACTCCATGTCATCAGCGTACATGTCTTCCCAATCAGTTTTTGGAATAAACTGAGAAATGCCATCAAATGCTACTTTCAAAAACATTGTGGCCAACAATTTGATAGCTTGGAAATACTGAAAATAAATCACAGCCTGAATGGCAGGAGATGGGTGAGCTGCCAATTTACTGCCAATTCATTTGGCTGTCAATTTGCATGTCCCTGGACACCAGGGCTGTGCCTGACCCTCAGGCACCTGCTCCGCCATTAAGCCCTGGTCAGCATACTCGGATCCATCATGCCAGGGAACACTCCAGGCTCTGCCATGGTGGTCATGTTCCAGAGGTCGGGGGACAGGGACAGAGGTAGTGAGCAGGTCCACAGAGCAATGTTAGACCTAAGAGGGCCTCATAGGTCATGGTAAAGGGGTTGGATTTTATATGGAGCAGTGAAGCAGGGAGGGGCCCCGTGTAATCCCTCCCACTCAGGTGAGCAGTTCAACTTTGAGGTTTTGTCTTATGGGACAGCAGAGCCACAATGCTCAAATCCCAGCTCAAAGAGCAGGTTGAGGAGCAGGCATGAAGACAGGATCCTGGCATCCAGACAACCAAAAGTAGAATACAGAACATGCCAGAATGGAGATGTGACAAGAGCTCGGAGGAAAGATCAATTCAGTCTGCCTGAGAAGTGTTCATGGAGAATTTGATGTTTAATCCATCTTTAAGGAGATCACCAAAGAATGGAGGGATGACTTTCCAGGTGGAGAGAACAACCTGTGTACAAGCCACAAAAGCACGAACACATTGGTAGAAACCAGGGCTCCAGGGCCAAGTCAGGGGATGGGTAAGTTTTGATGGGCACCTGGAGCCCGGGCCTCGAGTTTAGTCCAGATCCTTGTCAATGTTCAGAAGGAGTCAGATTGGAGGAGAGAGATATACATGTGGAGTGGGGATGCCATGCTGTGACAGGAGAGCAAATGGGTAGTTCAGGGAGGGGAATGGCACAAAGGAAGATGGCTCGGAATGCACTTCTGAGATTTCCTGTGGGCCTTAGGGGACTCTCCCTGTGTCCCTACAGCACTCTGTGCTCGCCTCTCCTACCACAGAATCTACCACCATCATTCTGCATTTATGTTTATTGTTTGATGACATCAGAATCTAGCTTTCTTTTTAGGAAACTGAAAACATAGAGAAAAATTAAATTTTAAAAAAACCTGAAAAGCACCTATAATCCAATCGCCCAAAAATAACCCCTGGAAACTATTTGGTGGATGCCCTTTGGTAATTTTCCCTATGTGTGCATTTGTGTGTTTGTGTGTATAACCAAAACTGGGTTCACAAAATATCTGTCCTTTCCTAGTCTGCTCTTTTCACCTCACAGCATCCGTACTGGAACTATATTCCAATGTCCATCCGTTATCCATCTACATCACAGTATTTAGTGGCTGCCTGGCATTTCACAGCAGAATTTAGGTAACCAGTTTGTGGCCTTTGAATATTAGGTTGTTTCTAATTTTTCACTTTTATAAATAAGCTACAGGGAGTACCCCAGTACTCATACTTTTTCAAATTTGTCTAAATAATTCTTTAGAATTATTTAGAATTCTTTAGAATAATCCCCAGAATTAAATTTTTTTTCATTAAAGGTATATACACTTTTAAGGATTTAGAATATGCTGCCAAGTTGTTCTTTGGAAAGTTTATCTTTATTCAGCAGTATCTGAAGATGTCTGTTTCCACACAACCTAGCAAAGGCTGGGAATTATCATTCTCCTTTTTTCTCCCAATCTAATAGGCAAACAATGGTATTTTGTTATTATTTTATTGTAGGTTGTGTTTCCTTCGTTATTGATGAGATTAAACTTCTTAACGTGTTTATTGATCATTTATATTTTTTCCCTTTGAAAATGACCAGCTCGTATTTGCTGCCTGTGTTTCTACTGGGGTATTTGGCTTTGTTTTTTAATGATATAAAAATATTTTTATAAAGATAAACTTTTGTCATTTATATTGCAAAAAAATATATTCATTCCAGTTTGCCTTTGACATTTTAACTTTGTTTATGGTACTGTAACCATTCAAAATCTGTTTCGTGTGAGGCGGCCATATTTAGTCCTAGTTTCTTTTATGGTTTCTGCTTTTGGGGTCATGCTTTGAGAGTCCATCCCCACCCTGTGATTAGGTAAATGTAAACCAGCTGTCAGCTCAGTCACTCCAGATGTGGCATCTGCAGTCACAGGCTCTGTATGTAGGAAGCTTGGCCCATTCACCAGTTTCCACAATAAATCCACTCACATCAATTGTTTTGTGGAGATTGGGGGAGGGTGGGGAGGGAGGGTTTCATGATGAAGGACACTTCACCATTAAGTACAACTCATCCCACCATCTTTTTCTCTTCTTGCCCAATCTCTTGATTTCTCTCTCTAGTGAGCATAAAAAGTTCTTTTATTATGCAGAGCAATTAATGAACCATCTTTTGATATGTAAGCATTTCTTGAGGGTCCTGACTTATAACGCAAGTAGCTTATCAAACATTTCTTCCAAACAAATATACTACTGTCTTCCAAAAGATTTTGGTGAACACGTTTTCCTCCAACTCATTGCATAAATATGTTGCTATATTTTCTTTTGGTGATTAATGGTTTCATACTTAATATTCGAATAGTTAGGCTAATTGGAAATTGTTTTTGTGTCTGGAATGTGAAACTGCAAGATAGCTATTGGAATTCTTGCCTCCACGTCTCTCATGGTTGTCACTAGACTGGGAATTATAAGAGGGTAGCAGGTGTATTTGTTACTCTTTGTAGCCTCAGTTCCGTTCACAGTGCCGGATGCATACTAAGTGCTTAATAAATAAATATTGAAGCTGGTGCTATCTTCTCTTCTGAGTGGAGGAAGTCTATCTGGCAGAGTAGAGAGTGTGTGTGTGTGTGTGTGTGCCTGTGAAAGAGAGAAAGAGAGAGGACTGATAATATTACTTGAGCCCTGAATCAACTCTGAGAAGGTAGCTTGGTCCCTGTGCTTCCCATTCATAGGAGCCAATAATTTCACTTTTCGTTAAGCAAATGTAGGTAGGACCTCTATTAAAACCAAAATGGTCCAACAGATACAGTCCCTCAAATTTTTAAAGGACTTTGTAGATGGATATTACCGTCCCCCAACTCCTGATGAATTATATCTCTCTGCCAGAGTAGAAGGCAGCTCATTTCTCTCATTCTTTCATTTTATAAATTCTTATTGAGTATCTCGCCTGTGCCCACGTGACTTAATTGTTTCTGCACTGGCTATAACATTAGCCTGGTGGTCTCTCTTGGTCGCTGTGAGTCCCTATTTCCTCATTTGTAAATCGGTGTTAAGTATCTCTAACTTCCAGGATTGTTGTGGTTACCAAACAACACTTGTAGTTTGAAAACTCTGAAGTGCTCTATAAATGTGGGATGATAGCTCCATGTTCTGGGAATCTGAGCAGGGAACAAGACTTCTACAATATTGTAAATGCTGATTTTACAGCTCCTTTGGGGAGCAGGTAGAATATAATGGCTAGTTAAAACGTCTGTGGTAAATTAGACTTACCACAAGGATTCCATACATGAATTAGCAGAGTGACACATGGTAATAAACAGGTAAGTCTGAAGTTGTCTATTGATTATGTGAATTTTTTCATAGGCTTTCTAGAGTCTTGCAGGAATTCTTTCAAAGCCAGGGTAAAACAATACAAATACATTTCTTGCCATCGTAAAATAAGATAGAATGTGGTAAACATAATAATAATTTAAAAATGGACTTTTTAAGCATTCACTATGTGCTAGGCACTGTGCCAAGAACTCTGTAAGATTTTCGCAGTTAAATTTCATACTAACCTGTAAGCTTTCCTCATTTTGTAAATAAGGAAACTGAGGCTCTGAGAAGTTAAGGTTTCTAGCCCCAAATCAGAGTGCTAGTAGAAGAAAGGGCAAGTCTAGAGTAAATTTGGTTTTCTTAATGAATGTTTCTTGGGAAGGCTTTGTAGACAGTGTAATATGTGAAGTGGGTGTTTTCAAGTAGGTGGAATTTAGATGTGGAGGGGTGGGAGGAGAGAGGGGGCATTGGGAGTGGTGTGAACAGCAGGAGGAAAGATACGGAGTTGAAGAAAGGATGCGTGAATGAGAAGCAGAAAGCAAAATGGATTGGGGAACAAGTTGTTTGAAATTACAGTAAAACGAAGATTGGAAAAATAGTTTAGGGACAGATTATGAAAGGCTTTGAACAGCAGGGTCAAGAGTCTAAGCTTATTTTATAGGCAACAGGGAGAAACAGAAAGTTAAAGCCATGGAATGACATAATCAAAATGCTACTACCTAAGTTGGCCGCTCTGACCGCCATGTGCAGAGCTGACAGAAGAGAATGATCCCTGGGTCAGAGAGACTGACTAGGAGACTGACTTGTTTGCAACAAGACAGACTTCATGTCTGCAAGTGAAACGTGAAGAGGAAATTTGATTGTCAACGCCAAGGAGACGTCTTTCTGATGACCTATCTAAAACGTCTCGGTTTTGTTTGTTGGCTTTGTTTTTGCAGAGGATCAACTCACTGGTTTAAAGTCTAATAAAGCATGTGATTACCCTTAAGATCTTCCAAACACATAAGCAGAGAAAAGGCTACCCTCCCTGCAGCTTCTTGAGATTTTCTCATCCAAAGACTCTCTCTCCTTGCCAAGAATGTGCATGACTTAAGCCAGCCAGTTCTGGCAACGTTCCCTTATTCCTCCTGGAGCCCCACCCCCACCCCAGCTCTCACCGGAGCCTGGGCTCATCTAAAGTTAGAAAGGCTGCCAATGCCTCTCGGCCTTCCAGCTGATCCCACTCCCTCCCAATTCAACAAGTTTGGCCTTCTGGACGAAAACTGAATATCTTGGACTT
The DNA here is from genome assembly GCF_057802395.1 of Ceratotherium simum simum. NCBI lineage: Eukaryota > Metazoa > Chordata > Mammalia > Perissodactyla > Rhinocerotidae > Ceratotherium > Ceratotherium simum. Next base: position 11,816,387 of record NC_141907.1, read on the forward strand.
TGGAGAAAATATGCTCTGTTTCCCCTGACGGCATCTCCAGTGTGGAGGGGAATAGACTGGCCTTTGTTACTTTGTCCACAGTAGAAGATTACGGGCGGTCCCCAAACCTGGGGGCGAGGATGGTGGCAGGAGGTAAGGTCTGGTCACTTGACTTAGCATAAGGCCTTATTGTCCTGGCGGCCTCTTGGAGAAACAAAACTCTTCAAGGAGCTGAGCGGCCCACTTGGCCTCAGAGCCTCGCAGGCCTGATTACCCAGCACTTTTTCATGAATATCGCTCATCTTCTAGGTTCTTCTCGGGCTTTGAACATAGCTACCACATTGACATGCAGGGTGGCGTCTTCTTCACATGAGATGTTTTGTGAAACAAAAGGTAAAGCAGAAGAACCTCGAGGATCTTAGGCTGTGCGTGTAGGCAGCTAATTCTTCAAGACCAGACCATGGGAAGCCACCATTAGCTAGCAAGCATTTATGAAATATCTGCTGTGGGATATACACAGCGCTGGGTATAGCTTGAATCTGAACCCAAGGCCACCTACCTCGCAACTCCACATTCTCTCCACCAACCCAGTGTTTTTTGTTTTATTTATTTTTGTTTAGCAGTGAAGTCTTGTTTTCAAATAAAATCTTACATAGAGTGCAAATATACAAACTATATCTAAAACTATAAATGGTATGCTAGTATAAACATAATCTATTTGTTTAAACTCATAACATGTATTTGAAGACAATGAAATCAATAGGTCATTTCTAATTACACAAAAAATTAAAGTTGAGGGCACAGACAACAGTTACAGTTTTCTGTAAGCTTCAGAATTTAATGTATTTTTTGAATTTTGTTTTTGTCACACAGTATTGAACAAACTTCTTTTCTACATAGATACGTAACTGCAGAGGATTGGAGGTTCCTAAATAGCCCATCTTGGAGTCTATACATACCCACTCTTCAGTAAAACTAGTCCAAATATCATAAAGCTGAATTGCTATTAATATTTAACTATGACTCCACGTTCTTCATCATAAACTTAAATGTCAAAGCCAGATAGGTAGCCCTTAAAATGTACAGTCATCTGAGAAATTGCCTGTGTTGGGATTGTTGTCATGACAGCATGTCTTACATTTCAGTTTTCCTTGCCTGGTACATAATTATGCAAAAGTGTACTGTATAAGGTTTCCGATGTATACATTTTTACATAAGAGGACCTGATTGAACCTAAACCGAAAAAAAAAGAAAAGAAACAAACAAAAATCAGGAGACTTTCCAAATTAATGCTAAATTCCAAAAAAGTTCAAATACAAACATCAAGATATCAGGAAAGCTTTAATATAAGGCTTCCCCAAGGTAAGAGAATCTGGCAACCCAAAATAACTCACTGTTGGCCTCAGCTGAGTTAAAATTTAATCTGTAAGGCATTTAAATATGTGTTGTTTTATATAGACAGTTTAACAGCAGCTTAAAATATGTAAAAAATACTGTAGAAATACATACTTTAGGAATTCCTAAAGTATTTTTTTAAAAACTGCCCTATACCCCCAAGATTTCCCTCATGGTCTCCAAGCTTTTTTCATACACAAACCCAAGAATAAGCTGGAGACTTAGGCAAGCGTGGTGTAAAGTGCGGCTCTGAGCACACAAGCATTTATTTAACAATGAGTTCCTGAACAATCAGGGCAGGAGCTTTACATCACAGCAGGAGCCACGTTGATGCACAGGGGAGTGGACACAGTCTCTTGGAGCTTGAAGTCTGGCTTCACTGAGTCCAAAAGCAATCCTTGAGCACTTTCCACATGCTAGTTATTGCTTTAGAGGGCATTTGGAGATGTACCAGTGAACAGAAGACAAAATTGTCCCTTTGCTCATAGTGTGCAAATTCTAGTTGCAGGAGCCAGTGCTTAAGTTCTGGGAGGACAAGTGCAAAGGGCAGATACAATAAAAAACACACACACAAACCCATACTGGTAGAAAAGCAATAAAATATCAGGCAGAGATAGGTGCTGGAGGGAACAAAAAGAGGATGTCATTTCAGAGAGTGGCTAAGTAGCTACTTTAGACTGGGCACTTAGAGAATGTGATGGTCAAGTTTTTACACACACACACACACACATAAATATACCTTTTTATTGTGAAATTTTTTAAGCACACACAAGTTCAAGGAATAATATTAATGAGTCCCATGAACCCATTACACAGCTTCAATACTTAGCAACATTTTTTTTTTTAGGTGAGGAAGATCAGCCCTGAGCTAACATCCATGCCAATCCTCCTCTTTTTGCTGAGGAAGACTGGGCTAACATCTGCGCCCATCTTCCTCTACTTTGTATGGAACACCGCCACTGCATGGCCTGACAAGCGGTGCATCCATGTGCGCCCGGGATCCAAACCCGGGCCACTAGCAGCGGAGCGTGTGCACTTAACAGCTACGCCATGGGGCCGGCCCCAATAGTTACCAACATTTTGACAGCCTCATTTCTTTCATCTCACTTACAATTCCTAGACATTTTGTTGTTGTTGGAGTGCTTTATAGCATTCATTCATATCATTTCTCCCATAAACACCTCAGCATTTCTAACAAATAAGGACTAAAACTAAAAGAACAACAACAAATTCACAATACCATTAATAGCCTTTAAAGATGGATAAGTATTCTTTATTATTATTCAATATCAAGAAGGTAGTCAAATTTCCCCTTCTTTTCTCAACAATGTCTTTTTTGGTTGGTTTGGCTGAATCAGGTGAGGATATGGGATTTAAACTGAGATTCAAATACAAGAAGGAGGCAGGTATGAGAAGACATAGGGAGGGGCCAGCAAAACACAAAGAATGGAAAATGCCACGGCCTGAGAGCCCATTGGGCATTTCTGGAACCAAAAGAAGGCCAATGCAGCTCAAGCACGGTTCACAGAAACATGACCTGTGGTAAAAAAATGTGAACACTAAAAGTAGAAGCCATTAGTTCTGTGGGGCAAGAGTACGATCAGGATCATGAATAGGTCAAGGTCAAGGTCGAGGAGATTGGCATGGCTTATAAAGGGGTATAAAAGTGCAGAGAAGGGACACAAATCCATGAGCCTCGGAGAGGATACAAATTAGGTAAGACTTCTTGAAGAGGTTTTGAAGTTGTATCGGGCCTTTAATACAATTCTGCAACCATCTGTGTATGCAGAGAGCCTAAACTCAATTACTTTCGTGGTCCTAGCAAGTCAAGTAAATGAGTGAAGGAGACCAAGGTAAACAAGACGGCCTGGTGGGGACTGTGGAGTACTGAAGCATTCATGTCCCATCTAACAGGGGCAGCCGCCTCTTAGGCACCAACCAGTAGTTGCCATGAAGAAATGCTGTCCTGAGGTGGTGTCATCCTTTTGTTGTTAATGAGCATAGTGGTGATGGGACTGCATTCATTGGTGGCATAAAGTGCCTCTCAAGTCTTCACTTGTGTGGTATGATTTCAGGGCACTCAGAAGGCCCCCTGTCCTCCTTTTTTGGCTTTTCCTACATCTGGTTGTCTTACTTTTAAGCCTCTTCCTACACGTGGTAACAGACCCTTCTCTCCTAGCCCCCACAGTGGTCATGTGACCCAAGATTGGCCATCATTTTCTCTCTCTTGGGAATTTGAATATTAAGTTGAGACACACAGATACAGCGGAGATGGAGATGGACGGAGGGTAAAGTTGAGTTCTCTGATAGCAGCTACAGTAGAGAAAGTTCACCTATTCTTAATTCCCAGACCCAGCAGCTACACTGGTTTGAGTATTTCCTGAGGCTCTGTTGATCTTCATTTCTGCGAGCTTCCCCAGTGTTCTTCAAACAGATTTATTTCGTGATAAAGTTAGAGGTCATTTCTGTTAGTTGCCATCAACCGTTGGCATATGTATTCCCAAAGGTAACCCTTAATCTCTCCCCCGCAATTGGCTGATGATCTGACTCCATAGTCCATTAGTTAGCTTTAGACTTCATCACTTACTAGTAAGCAATGGTTCTAGGCAGAGAAGATTGTGGATTCTTAGAAGTCATTTACATGTTATTGAAGGAGTATTTGGAAAGTGATCAAAAGACAATAGAGAGAGCATGGAGCATGAGGAGAGTATATTACTGGGCAAGAAAGAGGAAATGGAGGTTCTAGAAAGCCTGTTTAACAGATTTCAGAGTTCCATCTAATGTTAATCCCATCTTCCTGAGACCCTTCTCTCCCTTATTTCCCCATTCCTGACAACTCCAGTTCTTTTCAGCACTTCTGGACATCTCTAAGAAATTCTGAAACCTGTTAATGGTCACTAAGAGAAGGCTACCTTTCAGATAACTTAGATTCTCCCCTGCACAGGGCCACATCTCTCACACTGAATACATCTCCATAGGTGGACGATCCCAGGTACAGAAAGCCAGCCATCACTCCCAGAAGTCAACTCCTTTGAGAGTTAGCGTTTACACAGAGCTAAATCTGACTTCCTGCAAGGTCACCCAGTGGCCCTAAGTCTTTCTTCTGAGATAGGCCTGCTCCATCATCTACATTTAGTCTTTTAAACATTTGAAAATAGCAATCAAGGCAGATTAAAGATTTCTCTGAGTGAAATGTATGCAGGTCTCCCAAGGCACACTTTAGCATTTGCTGGTGAGCTCCCCATACTGGATTATTTTCCCACCTTGTCGTTGTCTTTTTCAAAACGTAAGGCCTAGAATTAGACACAGAATGAACTGCAGATAAGGTTTAATCAATGCAGAATAATGCAGGCTTATCACTTCCTTTGATCTGGAGCTTAAACTCCTAGTGATATTGCCTAATTTGTTAGCTTTCTAAATATCTGTTTTGTTGCAAGCTTGGTTTATTCACAGGAAAGGCAATTATGGAGTTAAGAATGGAAAGTAGATAGAAAGAAGTCACAGAGGCTCATTTGCTGTGCCAGGGTATTTTGATTTTTACCTGTAGATGATAGAAAGCATGATCTGTAGCTAGACCGGGTCTTAAATCTCCTAAATGTTTATTTCCAATTGAATTTTTGAACCAAAATACAGGACTTTCCTTTTGCCCTGTCTGTGTCCTGCATTGGGCTGCCCCCTGTGGAGTTTAGCCCTGTGTGAACTCCCTGCTAGGGAGGGGCTGGATCATCACTGATGCTATCTTTCTCTGTCCAAGGAGATTTCCATTTCTTATTTTTAAGCATAGCTATGTATATTCATTCATTCATTCATTCATTCTTTTACTAAAAAAAAAAGAAAAGAAAACAACTTGAAATGGAGAGTCTTGCATTTATCTGTATCCAATTCCTGATGCCAATTTTACCTTGGCTGTTGTCTCTCATGATCATTTTGAATTTTGATTCTGTCATTCACCCTATTATCTCTTCCTCAGATTTTCCCATAAGCCCTCCATATTTTTCCCAAGGCAGAGGAGCCTGGCACAATTTAAGCACTTCAAAAATAAATAAATGTGGGGAGAACTTTGGGAAGCCCATCGGCCATGGAATTATGGGATTGGAATCAAGTTACTAAGATTTCATGGGGCAGAGGAATCCCAGATGATAAGTGGTTACCCTTGGGAAATTTGACTTCAAACAGAACTGCAAAGGCAGGCTGCTTTGCACCCTCCTGCTAGGAGACTATTACCATGCTGAGGCCATGAGGCAAGAGGAAGGAGAGTCATCAATATGGAGACAGAGTGAAGGGACAATGAAATCAGACGCAGCTCTTCCCAGGTCCCCCAACTCTGCTATTACTCTCTGTCTACAAAAAGCCCCTCTGCTTCCTCCCTCTCAGTGCTCCAGAGAATGGAAAGATCAGCATTCTTCCTGTGCTGATGACATTTTTTTGCTGTTATAGATTAAGAATGGTCTCCAAAGATAAGTGCCTTGATATCTGTTATTGCCAGGTTGAACAGCCCAAGGTCATCCACTCTAAAACCAAAGTGCTTTTTTGATTTGTTAATGGTCTAGTGAGACCTGCTGAGGAACCTCTCCAGGCTAGGATCATAGCCTCCATACAGTATGGAAGTGGAAACTGCTCTTGGGCCAGTGTGGGGAGGTTTGAGTGGGTCTTTATCTCTTTCTCAACCACAGCAATTCCACTTTTATACATACTCTATATGGGATTTCTGCATTGAATTATACTTAAATAGTAGGTTCTGCATTTTAAAAAGGACTTGAAAATATCCATTCCTTGGGACTTGAGAAATTCCATCTATCTCCTATTTGTCTCTGAGTGGGAGCAGAGGGAGATGATTTGTGGAAAATAGTGACTCTGCCCATAGATATTCCCTTGATTCACATGCAGGTAGATGCGGCATGGCCATCTGTGTTTGTTAATTGCAAGAGATAAAATCTCTCCTCAAGCATACTTAACAACAAGGAGCATTCACTGGTTTATGTAATTGGAAAGTTCAAAGGATTACTTGCTTCAGGCATGGCTGAATCCAGGTGCTTAAAGGCTATCATCAAGCAGTTACCTCTGTTCTTATTCAGCTATGTTTTCTCTTGTGTTGGCTTCTTAATCAGGTTCAGGTGACCAACTTTAAACTAATCACATTGTTCAGAAGATGGAGAATGCTAACTGGCCAGCCTGGGTATGCCCAGTAGGTAGGGAAGGGGCAATCTCTGAAAAGAAAAGGAAGAATCTGTTACCAGAATAAAAGGAAAGGAATATTAGATGGACAAAACAATAAAATTTATTCATCCAGTTGGAATAGACCAGAGATCTCAGAAACTAAGACACACATATATAGAATCTAATATATGGATGGGAGTGACATGGCAGATCAGTGGGGAAATGAGAAGCTACTTATTTTTTAATTTATTATTTATTTATTTATTTATTTTTCTCCCCAAAGCCCCAGTAGATAGTTGTATGTCATAGCTGCATATCCTTCTAGTTGCTGTATGTGGGACGCGGCCTCAGCATGGCCGGAGAAGCGGTGCATCGGTGCGCGCCCGGGATCCGAACCCGGGCCGCCAGCAGCGGAGCACGCGCACTTAACCGCTAAGCCACGGGGCCGGCCCTAAGAAACTACTTATTAAAGGGTGCTGGTAAAATGGTTACTCATATTGAGAGGAGAAAAGATGAAACTGGATCACTACCTCACACCATATACCAAAAGTGAATTTCAGATGAGTTAGGTACCCAAGTGTCATTGGCATAACTTGCAAACTTTTATGTAACGTATTGAGGAATATCTCCCTTCCTTTAGGATAGGGAAGGATTATTTTTTTAAGATACAAAAGCACTAATTATAAGAGATTGCCAAACTTAAGTACATTATAATTAAGAAATTCTGTTGATCAAAAAAAGAGACATGAAGGAAAATGAAGAGTGAAACTATAGACTGGGATATATATGTACTACATATAACCAATAAAGAATTAGTGTCAAAATATAAAATATCAAAATGGCTAAAGAACTCTTACAATTCAATAACAATATGATAAAACAACAGAAAAAATGAGCAAAAGACGTGAAAGAGACAAACAAAAACCACATGTAATTAATAAACTTATAAAGAGTTACTCAACTTCATTGGTAATCAGGGAAATGCAAATCAAAATTCTAATGAGATGTGATTTTATACTTATATAATTGACAAAACTATAAAAATCTACAATACAAGTATTGGTAAGGATGTGGAGCAAAAATAATTCATATAAACTGCTGATGAGAATGTGAATTGTTGTAACCATGTTGGAAAACAATTTGGTATTATGATGCAGAGTTGGACATTCGCATATTTTATGCAGGAGCAGTTTCTCTCCTGGATGTATCCCTAGATGAATCCCTCACACACATGTATGAACAGCCATGACAAGATGCTCATAGCAGTGCTGATTTTAATAGCAATCTAGAAACAATCCAAATGCCTGTTGACAGGAAAGTGGATAAAGAATTGGTGGTATAATTAAACAACAAAGTATTATATAGCAGCAGAAATGACTGGATGAGGCTACGCAGAAAAATATGAACGGATCTTAGTAACATAATGTTCAGTGAAGACCACATACAGCATGACACCTTTTCAATACAACTCAATAACAACTGGAACTAAAAAATATCTCTTTTAGGTATACATATACTTGTGATAAAACTGTGTTAAAAAACAAAAACAAGAAAAATACAAATGCAAAATTTAGGACAGTGGTTACCTCAGGGTGAGAAGGACAGGGAAATGACCAGGTGAAAAGCACAAAAGTAGGTGTAAAAAGTTGTAGCTCTAAGTTCTCGCTCTGGAGCTGCCCTGTGGGCTTGTGGGTGTTCATTATATGGATTGACTATGACAGTGTGTAATGAACCAAGTGTTCTCATTTGTCTAATTCTGTGCTCCGGAGATCTATTTGGTTTTTAAATGGTAAGCTGTTGGAGACATGCATGTAAATTTGAAGGCAAATATCAGTGCTAGAGAGAGAATATTTAGAACCCTGGGCAGAGTCAAGATAAAGAAGAGATGGCCAAGGAGAAAGCACTGTGGTCACCCCCATTTAGAGACACAGCAGAAGAAGCTGAACCAACTGAGAAGGACTGGCCACCGAGGAAGGAGGAAAACCAGTGGAGCGTGGTGTCCTGTAGCCTATGAAAAGCAAGTTTCTGAAAAAGAAGGTAGCAGTTAACTGTGTCAAGAAAGGTCAGCTCAAAGAAGTGACCATTGGATTTGGCAAGCTCAAGATCTTTGGTGACCTTGAACAGAGAAGTTTCTGCAGATGAAGGAAGATGAAACTTCTCTATCTTCATTACCATCACCTGAGTCAGACCCTTCTCATCTGTCTCTCAGGTGACACCCTGGCCCCAATCTTGTCCCTCACCAGACTATCCTCACATCTCCACGATATTGGGCACAGGCCCAACCAGGACTGTTCCCTACTTCATCTGTTGGTGCCACATCTTATGACAAGGCCCTTCACAGTCAAGCCCCAAATAACCTGTATTGCCCCATTTCCCACACCAGTAGTCTCGTCCCTCTAGACTATCTGGAGTTTCTCAAGTCACGTGCAAGCCTACCTCTATGTGCATGACCAGTTAGGGCCCTTCCATAGCAGGCAGTTTCTATGACTTTGCTCGAGTAATCCACGTAGAGTCTTCTCAGACCTTTCCTGGCCCTCCGCCTTCTGCTCACCAGCAGAACTGGGGGGTGAGGGAGTGGGCAGCATGCTGAGACATGTGGGCACCTCACTTCTGAATCTGGCTCTCCCACTAATAACCTCAGCGACTTGGAGTAAAGCCCTTCGCTGCTCGGGGTCCCACTATCCTAATCTCTGAAACAGGGCAGTTCGACTGGGGTGGTTTTCAGGGCCCTTTCACCTGGTATATTCTCTGATTCTAGGGACAGTGGTGTAGATTTACATTCTAGACTTCCACTGCCAAACTTGTAGAAAGAGACACCATTATCCTCTGTTAATTTGAAACTCACCTGGCGTTTGGCTAGTGGAGAAGTCTGGGGGTGGGTACATAGCAAGAGCCTCTATGTGGGATCCACTTTGCTGGGTGGTTTTCCATACCTAGGATCGGGACTGTGATGGGGCAGTTTTGTTTCCCTCTGATAGGTAAATTTGGCCAGCAAACAAGACCTGCTAATGGACCCTCACTGAGTCCAACATGGCCAGTTCTTGGTTTCAAATACTTCTTTGGATTGCCAAGGCTTTGGGGACTGAAAGAGAATTTTATTTTAAACCATTGTCATGCGACAGTGAAAGTGTTCCTCGTTTTGAAATGCCTAGTGACGACTGGTTTTATTTTTATACCCACCATTTCTTTGCAAAGAAATTAAACAAACAAACAGATGCCTCCCTCTCTCCCTCTCTCCCTCTCTCTTTTTTGGCTTGGGTCCACAGACAATACAGTGCTGTCTGCACCATCTGCTGGCTCTGTAAAGGTAATTAACAAATGCACACTATTCCCAGCTGAGGCTGGTTTATAAAGGACGAATCATGCCAGGCAAACAGGAGAGGGACAAAATAAGACCAGGACAAGCGTGCTCGGCGGCTGCAGCCTCGGCCTCCACTGGAGTGCCTTGTTGCAGCCGCTTGTCAAATTTTAACTCCTGAAAATGAATTCAAATGGATTTTACTAAGGAAATTGAATTTCACTTCCGCTGGGAGGCCCTAAAGAAGGGGTGAGGACAATGTCAGGGTGTCCAGGATTTTTGTCTCTCAGACCTTATTTTCTGTCTTTATTTATTGTAATTGTTTAAGAAGGAGAAATAAAAACAGACGTCAATGAAAGCTCAAGATACAGCAACACGTGGGACACTGAACTTTGGCTTTGGAGGCAGGTAGGTTCTGTCACCCACTAATTGTCTGACCTTCAACATGTCATTTAGCCCCTCTGAGGCTCCTTCCCACACCTGTAAGTTGGGAACAATAGTAATACTAAACTTGCATGTCGATGTAACAATGAATGAGATAATGCATTCAGGCCGGGAGTCATATCCAGTGCCCAGCTACAACCAAGTCCATCATAAGGGGTAGTTGTTGTTAACATTATCTTTATCAGGTGAGGATCCACGACAGATGGCCTAATCCACCCTCAGCGGCAGGGAATTTATAATCCTTCTAGCAAGACCCACATTCTAAAAGGGGCGGAAGCATTATAAATAAAAGAGAAACTAGAAGGGTTGACCTTAACAAAAGAAGTAAGTCTTAAAAAGACATGTTTAGGGGCAGAAGATACAATTACAAACTATACATTTTCAAAATATGTAAAAACCAACAAAGTAAATGCTCATTTGCACTAAGATTAAAGGGTTGGAGTAGGAGATAAGTGATAGAAATTTAAAAAGTGAAAAAAAAAAGGCTAAAAGATGGGTTGCAATAAGATTAAAATATGAATTGTGGAAATAGAGAATTATCTTCTCAAGAATAAGGCAGTCCTTACTCGGCGTGCTTCAAGTTAGATAGGACCAAATAGGAGATGGTTCTCAGTGATCCTACAGAGGCTCTTAGAAGATACAGTGTGCAGCTGATGCTGCTGATGCTGAAGATGATGATGATGATTGCTTCTTTGTTCTTTTTGCCTCTGACTGGCCAAGTCAGAGCTCAAGGAACCTGCTTCTATTTTCCCAGAGAAGAACATCCTAGATAATGCTCTTTTCTGAGAGTCCTGGGGCTGCTCAAGGCAAAGTCAGAAGGTTGGTGTTTGTTTTCTAATGGCAACAAAAGATGTCCCTAGTTGGTAAAATGGTAACATCCACAGTCCACAGTCCCATCCCTGATGGCTGGAACCTGACATTTCTAGAAGGAAAGAGTCTTAGTAAATATCAAATTCATCCACACTTGCCGCTCATACCAGGTCTCTCAATGTGCTGAGGGACACCTGGCTCATTGCCAGACTAGCCAGCATCCAGCAGCCCAACCTGGAGCAACAAAAGACACCACCAACCATGGTTTATTTAAGGAACTGTCTTCCTTCTACTCAACAGGCTTCAATATTGACATTCTCCTTGGTGACAGCTGGGAATTCAGGGCACAGTGACCTAAATGCATCCAATTCTTCCTTTGAAATTCAGCTCAGGTACCATCTCTTCCTTGTAGTGTTCCCTAGGACCATGTCCAACCATAGAGAGAAAAATGCTCCTCTCCTTGTCCCATCTTGTGTCTGGGGCATCCTGGTATTGTTGGTCATCAGGTCAACTTCCTCATAACAGAAGCAACAGTTACAGTAGACAGTACAAGGGGGTGGGTTGGTTAACTGGGCATGTGATGGCTCAGAGAGACTTCCTGTAAGGGGAAACGTGTGATTTTGAGGCACAAGTAGGGTTTTCCTAGATAGATAAACGGGAGAATGGAATTCCAGCATAGAGACCCAAGGAAGACTTGATGGTGTGGCCATACCCATGGTCCTCTTTGCTTGGCTGGAGTGTGCAGGGGACATTGAAAGGGATTCACAGAGGTAAGGTCAGAAAGGGCATTGCATGGCACGTCGGGGAATATAGACCTTATCTTGTGGGCAAAAGAAGCAATTTAGAGTTTTAAACAGCAGTGACACGATTATACCTGTGTTTGAAAAAATTCATTCTGGTGGCAATGGAGAGGATGGGCTGGAAAGTAGCAAGGGAGACCAGGGTAATGGTATTTACATCCTCTCTGTGAGAAACAATGGGAGCCTGAAATAAAGCAGTCGCTGAGTGTATGGGCGGGGGAGGTAGGTGTGCGAGGAGAGGTCTGTGACCATCGTAAGGCTAGTTGGCAGAAGAAAGGTCTCTAGGTTTTGTGGTTAGAATTCTGACTGTAAGCTACTGAGTAACTGGATGGTCTTGAGCATATTTCTCTTGATGAGCTTCAGTTTTAAAATCACTGAGACAAGATTGTTTTAAAGATTGAATAAAATAACACAGGTACAGAAACTAGCTAGTACCTTTCATCTAGAAAGTGCTCATGTGGCAGCGTCACTAACACTGGGAGCGACCAGGAAGGAATCTCAGGTGACGTCCAGGTTGCCCGTCACCATGTTTGCTCACGTCTGGAATTCCTCTATCGAAAAGTAAGATATTTAAGGATAAGACTTTTATCATTCACTTCTGCATGCCCAGTGCCTACTTTCCAGCCCTATGTATGTTTCTCAAATTGAACTCAATTATTGAATTTAATTAAGTCTACTTTGGAGTGGCGGCAGGAGAGAGAAAGTATCAGGATGGCAAATTTAGAGCTTGGAGAATGATTCTGCACTTTTCACAGACATGTGCTCACTTGATACATCAGAACAGTTAGAGCAGATGTCGCTGTAGTATCCCGATTTGAGAACAGGGACCTGAAGGTGAGGCGGTTGTGCCAGGTTGTACTGTTGAGTAGTTAGTTGCAATGCAGAGAGAGTTGCTTTGAATCCTGGGACACAGCGTCTTGGGCCAGGAGCCCCCTTGCCCAGCAGCATTCAGCTCAGGGCACTCTCAGAGGAGGCAGTAGCTTCTTTAACGGTATTCTCATGGGCATCATTTCCCTCCTAACGGGGCCTGGCTGCTGTTTGCAGAGCATCCAGATGCTGCAGTTTGAGTTGGAAATCCTACAGCAGCAGCAGTGGACACAAATCAAAGGATGGGCTTTTCCACAGCACACAGGGAAAGAGTGGCCAGCACCAAACCCTCTCTTCATCACTCGTGCTCCCCTGGATGTGACACTGCTGAGACCTTCAACCACAAATGACAAGAACTATAATACGATCTAGGCCCCTCTCCACCCCTTTCATCAGCTTTCTTCCCTTACTCGCCCCTGAAATGGCGTTCTAATGTTTATGGGAACAAGTCCAAGTTCCTGGCCTTACATTGGGCTCCCCTGACCCCACCTGCCTTCTCTCTCCCTGTTATCCGTCCTCCTGCCTTTATGGGCACGTGTAGCTGGAGTCTGGATGACCTCGGGCTTTCCTGCTCCTGAGACTTTGCCTGTGCCCATAAAGCCTTACTCTGAAGTCAGGTAAGCTTGAGATCAAGGACAAGCTCTGTAGTTTATTAGCTGGGTGACCTTGGGCAGGTTTGCACAACTTCCCTGAGCCTCAATCTGTTCATCTTTACCAAGGAGATAAGAAGCTCTTTCTTGCAGACTTGTGCTGAGAATTAAATAAGCAAACATATGCCAGCATACAAGTACTCAGTACCATCGACACCACCTCTAAGGCCACTGCAAGACCAGCCACCTCCATGTCCTTGATCATCATGCAAAGCAATCTTCCTCCCCATCTCTCCGAGAAAATAATAAAGCTGAGATTCGTGGAGCATTTACTATGGGCCCAGTGTTTACATGGATAATCTCAGCTGATATGCACCACAACCTTATGAAGTAAGCATTGTTATTACCTATATGTTATAGTCTTAGAAACTAAGATTTATTGAGACCCAGTAACTTGCCTAGGGTAAGGCAGCTAAGTGGGAGATGGTGGATTCCAATCTAGGCATTCCGATACAGGGCCCACACTCTTAACTGCTATGCTTTGCTGGATCTGAGATGTCTGTGTCCTAAAGTGACATTCCTGTGAGACTTCTCTTAGAGTGCCTGTGTGTTTACCTCAGCAGGCGCTGATGGAGGCCCGTTACGTGTCAGCAGAGTGCACAGGAACAAATGTGAGTAAGGCGAGGCCCAGTTGTAAGGAGCTCAGAGTCAATTGAGAGCAACATAGGCCCTCAAATCAATGCCATTCAACATTGCAGGTGTGGCAGCTGAGGTTGCAGGCAAATGTGGTCAGTGTCAACTCAATCTGGGAGGTCAAGGAGGGCTTCGTGGAAGAGGTGGTCACGTGTTTTCCCACCTGATGCCCTTCTTGATAATTGGCATTTCTGGATTGCCCCATACCTTTCTGGATTGTCCCATACCTTTCAACTCCTTTTTTTCCTTCTCCCCTCACCCTTTGGAAGAAGGAGATTGTCTTATAATCTTGGGCTGCTATAATAAAATATCTAAAATGCCATAGACTGGGTGGCTAAAACAATAGACACATTTCTCACAGTTCTGGAGGCTGAAAGTCCAAGATCAAGGCGTCAGCAGATTAATTTCCTAGAGATGGCTCTCTTCCTGGCTTACAGACAGCCGCCTTCTCACTGTGTCCTCACATGGCACAGACAGGAAGCTCTGGCCTAACTTTTCCTCTTCTTATAAGGGTATTAAGTGCATCATGGGGCCCCATCCTCATCTAGCCCTAATTACCTCCCAAAGGCCCCATCTCCAAACACCATCACCTTGGGGGTTAGAGCTTCAACAGATGAATTCTGGGGGAACACAGACATTCAGTCCATAACAGAGGTCTTTAATAAAACCAAGCATTAGACAGGATTTTGTTGGCATAATAGCACTGTGAAGTTATACAATGAGAGAGAGACGAAATTGACAAAAGGAAGATATATATTTGTGCAGCGGATGCTCCTCTGTGAAGAATCTGAAGGATCTAAAGGTTGGAGGATCCAACATCATGGTCCCAAGCTGGAGAAAGAGAGCAGGCAGGGAAATTCAGGGTTCTGAGGCAGCCCCTCTGGGATGCGAAGACAGATGGGCTGTGCAGGAGAGAAGAAGGATGTTCCGAGAGAGGGTGAGATGCTTAGCAGCCCTTCCAAGTGGAGTCTGCATAGAAGGACAGGTAAACAACGGGAAAGTGAATACATGTTTTGTACCCCATCTAGACTCCTCTAGTGAGTGTGACCAGCAAGGACTTTTTTTCTGGAATCAGACTAATCATGCCCAGATGCCCTTCCTGACACAGTGAGCATAATTAAAGAGAGAGAGAGAGAGAGCACCTTCTTCTTGACGTCAGGAACTCTGTTTTGCTTTGAGCACAGTGAGTGCTCCATGCAGCTTTTGTACCTGCACTCGGTGGCTGTTCCCTAAGCATTTACTGAGTGATGACTGAGCACTCACAATCAAGAACCCAGCTCATGCCCTCTCTGATTTTATTAGTAGACCTTCCAGCTCTACGGTCTACACCGAGCATTTCCCTCCCACTCTCAGCAAGGGGTCACCACTCAACTCCTTGTTCTCTGTTATGTCTCCTCCCTACAGTTTTCAAATTTGAAACTTGCAAGATCCATTCTTTATGATTCTTTCCCATGGGGCTCTTGATTCTATGTGTTTTTCCCTTTTGGTGCCATGGTGCTCCAAGCTTTGGAGCTCAAGGGAGCTACTGGGTGGGATGGTAAGAAGAGCATGGACTTGGTGTCATAAAATCTTCCATTTCAGTCTCAGCTCAGTCACTTCCTGGCAGGGAGGTTTAGGCAAGGGTCAAGCCCAGCTCCCTCCTCCCAGGGTTTTGGAAGGGTCACCACCAGAGCCATACTGGTACCATTGCACACACCACCTCCTGATAAACGGGGCCAAAGTGCTGCATCAACACACCATGACTGGCACAAAGGGCCCCGTCTGGGGCTCTGTTCATTTGAGAAGGAGAGGGAAGGAGTGCAGCTTTGGGATCTCCAAGGCCTTCGGGCAAACAAGATGATATGAACCTGACAGGTTTTTTCCCAGCCAGTTAGGAAAATAAAGGCTTCCTTTAGGCTGCACCCTTATCCCAGAGTCCCTGAGCCTCCTCCCTACTTCTCAGAACCTCCACAGGAACAGGTGGCCCTTAAACAGGTGTTACAAAAAGCTAGGATCAAAGAAGATGATGACTCATTGGAGGTAATCAGAAAAAGGGTGTCAGATCTCTATCTGGGTTCTGCTCTACCATCACTGCATCTGTTCCTCCCAGCCCTACACCCCATCTGCTGTTTAAAAGTTTACTGGGTGAAGCATCAGCATTTATGAAACTCCCTCTGTATGCAAAGTGCTGTTGAAAAGTGGTTTCAAGGGAAGTGTTCCTGGATGATTTTACAAGCTGAGCACAGACAAGGTGACAGATGACGTTGGACCAGCCCTGAGTGGTGCTGGGGCTGTATAAAGCAGATAAGGCTAAATGGAAAAGGTGAGTCTGAGTAGTATTGAGAAGGAGGGCAGAAATCATACAATACAGAGAACGTGGAAGAGGCAAATTCTTGGAGCATCTGGCAAATCAGGGAGGTGGGGCCTTGGCAGGTGATGACCTGGCTACCAACCCAACTGCCTCTGTAGGGTCATCTTCCACCATCTGCCCCCCTGGGTCCCATGGAAACCAGGGCTCCACGTGTACCTGTTGTTCCTGAGCATGCCGGGCTGTTTCCTGCCTCCCTGATTTTGTACACATAGTTCCCTGCCCCGGAGCTGCCCTTTCCTCCCGTGTCTACTGGAAGAAGGAAAACTCAGCTCAAGTCTTCCTCTTCTGTGAAGCCTTTGCAGACTTCTGTAGGCAAAGATGACTGCTCCTCCTTCACGCTCCATCTGAATTGCAGTAAAAATAACAATGGGTTCTTGAGGGCTTAGTGTGTGTGTGTGAAATATATACATGAAATATACAGAGATAAGTAGATAGATAGATAAAAATCTCATTCGATTCTTAGAGCAACTCTGCATTATTATCCCCATTTTACTGCTGAGCTTCCTGAACAGAGGGTTGGAGAGTTTAAGTAACTTGCCCGAGATGATTCAGTCCCTTAGTTTGGACTGAAACTCAAACTATTGCTTCCTCTCTCAGACACTAGGAAATCCTTTCTAAATTGTGATCCTATGACATCTGACTCCTTTACCTAACTGCCTCCCCTTCTATCAGGGCCTGGCTCTGGAGCAGAAATCCAATGCACATCTGTTGAATGGAATTGATTTGAAGAGAGCTGGCAATTAGAAGGTTTCGGAGGCAGCGCTCAGGTGATGGAACAAGGTGCTTCAGAATAAAAGATGAGTTAGGTAAGCAGGAGCCAATTAGCAGAGGATGCTCCAGCCTATGATAAGGAGCTTTAATTTGATAGGAGACAATTGGGAGCCATTCATTGTGGAGCTCAGAGAAAGGCAGTGACAAGCCCCTAACGACACTCAAGGGCCTTTGAAACCTTTAATTGCTGCCTGCAATTATGCTATTTCCATGTAGAACTGACATGACACAGGGGGATAAGCTCAGAGCTGCCATATGCCCCAGGCTGCACTGCCCACAGCAAGGTCACTGTGGAAGCAACATTCCTTCCCTATGTGCAGAGTGGGAATGCTATAAAGGAGCCCAGGTCACTGTCCCTGCATGTCCCTGAACCCTGGATCAAGGCCCTCCCTGCCTCCCACACCCCCACACCCTACATAGCTCTTGTGGTAGAAGGAGCCTGCAGGGGCCCACCCCACCCCCACCCCACCCCCACCCCCACCCCATCTCCACCCTCAGTCATCATCTCACCATCACTGTTAGCCTTTGTAACTTCTGCTCCCTCTGTGCCCCCCTTGTGAACCCTCCCTGGTCTCTGTCCAAAGAGAACGTTCACGGCTTCCCAGAATTTCAATTCCGCAGAGGCAGGATGCTTCCTTCCCTTCCCCACGACCACTTTGACACACCACCAGGCAGAACCAGTATGGGAAGAGAGGAAGGAGGACGTGGAATCTGCTTACAGGGAAGTCGTGGAGGGCTGTTTTGTTTTGTCTTTTATTTTTCCAAGCTTGGGATCCCTTCTCTTCTTCCATCTGGCGCAAAACCACTAGGAGACCAGTGGCCGGGCCCGGCCTTCCAAAGCTAGCGAGTGCCAACAGTAGGCCAGATTCCAGACGCACAAGACAATGGCCTCTTCAAGCCACAGAAAGCTGCCAGTGTTATATTGTTTGCCTGTGATGCAGCTTCTTGAACACACACAAACACTCCTATTTTTACCAGCCCCGTGACGGTGACTTAATTACTGCTGAAGATGCTGGGGCTGATTCAAACTGCAAACCTCTGTCCCCACCCTAGAAAGGGAAGAAAACAAAACCAAGCCCCACATATGAAAAAGAAAAGCCAACTATTGTGCAAGGGCAGGATGGGAGCGCTGAGGTGGGCACCAGGTGCGCTAATTACACTTGATTGCGTGTTGGTTTATGACAGCGGTCACTTGTGTGCAATGATCTGGCCCGGCATCTGTGCCGTAGGATATCTCTGGTGTTTCCAGAAGCAAGATGAATATTGGCCAGATGGTGACTTCATGAGGACATAATTCACGTAGCATTTTCCTGCCCCAACACAGATTTCTGTGAAGGAATCTCGAATGCCAAGCCCAACAAAACAGAACAAGAAAACTCAACCCCCCACAAGAAGGCGCAGCCTAAATTGAAGATTAATGGTCTCGACAGTGACTCTGACAGGAACCCAAATGGTAGTCAGATCTCAGGCTCCGAGCTGCGGATCGTGCCAACCCATCTCCCTGTCGCTTGCAGAGTGAACTGACATCATCCTCGGCATCTCCAGTGCACTCTGGGGGAGGCGGGAGGGGGGACCCAAAATGACATGCTGCAGGAAACTGGGTCACTTACCTTTTTTTTTTAAATTAACTTTGTGTAGCGACAGGCCTTGTCAGCACCTGCTAGCTGGGTAATTTGATTTTGATGGTGACCGAGTGAAAAATGTGCTTTTGGCTCCAGCAGCTGGGACTAGTTCTGGGGAGCTGGAAGGAAAGCCGGAGGAAGAGCAAATCTGTCTGCTTGGAAACTCTCAAAAGGCAACAGCAAGAAGCCTGGGTATATTGGACCACGAGTTAGGAGGCAAAAGAGCCCAGTTCCGAGTTGGTTTAGGAAAGTCCTTGCTCTCTAAGGAGTGATGTGTATCTGACCCACATAGAGTTAAAAAAGTAGGCGTGACACACCTGCCAGTGGCATTTTAAATGCGGTAAGCCTGTCTGGAATCTGTGCAATTTCTGCAACCTACACTCTTGAGTCCTGAACCACGAAATAAGGACATGCAGACTGAAGGGCATGCTGCTTCAAAACAAGGTCAGCCTGAGACAGTTCAGAAGCAAATATAACCAGGGTCAAGTATGTGGCTCGGGTGTGTCCTCATCCTGTGGTCTCTGCCCACAGACCCTCCATGTCATAATGATGTGTGTGCCGAGAGGCAAGGCGAGTCCTCGCCCCATTCAGGACCAAAATCAGCCTAGAAAACAAGGCTGCTTATGTTGTGTGTTTGTGGTTGTTCATTTGTTGTAAAGGAATAAATAATCGCATCTGTGTTAAAGGAATAAATAACACTAATAACATCCACCAAAGCCATTTCTGGCACACTCGCTGTGTATGACACTCACTGATGCACATGTTCCCATCAGTCCCCACAGCCTCCTGCCAGGTGTACCTGTCAAGAGAATGGGCCCTGGTCTCAGACAGCCTGCTCCACCTGTGTGTGAACTCACACCAGTGACTTAACCTCTCTGAGAGTTAGCGTCCTTAGGGGTTAAACAGGAATGGGAAGAGAACCTAGTTCACAAGTTGGTAAGGACTGAATGAGAGGACACTTTGAAAGCTTGGTAGGGAGCCTGGCACATGCCAAGTGCTCCTGAAAGGTCAGAAATTATGACCCAGAGTGTGGAGCTGTGGTGGTGAAAGAGAGAATCTCCAAAGCTCCACAAAGACACATCTCTCTTAAGCAGTAAAAATAAGATCGGAACCCAGGCCCTCCTCGGCTGTTGCTTCCTGCTCGGTTCGACGGATGCAAATTTATGGCAAAAAGCCCAGTGACGACAGTCCCTCCTCCACTGGCATGATTTGGCAGCCCAAGCTTTGGCAAACAGCCCACTATGCCCATAAAAAAACTCTATTGTTTCTTCGGAAGGCTTTTTGATCCCCCTAAATAAAATGCTATTTGCCGCTGCAGCCCCCTGCCCCGCCCCAGAACAGAAACAGCTCTGGGGGAGCTGGCTCCTCCTGCTAGGAGCCTGGGGGCCGGACCTCAGCCAGGAGAGGCTGGCAGGGTGACTCAGCAGAAAATGATCTGCTGCTCAGAGCCTGCCCACCCTGCTGGCCAGTAAAGGAAGGCCTCTGTGAGGCAAACAGAAAAGGACACTGCTCAGGTCCCCGGGGCGCAAAGCGTCCTTTGTCCACAGGGACTTCGGACAGGAACCGCCCATGTTGACATTTCAACTGGCAGAACAGGCCAGGCCTGGCTGGGAGAAGCAGGAACCTCCCTCAGATGCTAGGAAGGATGGTCGGCACTCTGCAGCCCTGGCCAGAGGCCACCGTCCCTCTCCTGGGCTCTTTATATACATTAACTCATTTCATCTCATAGGTATGAGTTGTCTATTATTATTCCCATTTTGAAGATGGGAAAACTAAAGCACAGAGAGGGGAAATAGCTTGCTCAGGGTAACACAGCTTACCTGTGTTAACTGGGGGAGCTGGGCTTAAACCAAAAAAGCCTGGCTTTTAAGCAAGTGGACAGGTCTCTCCTGCAGGCTGCATGTTATTCCCTCCCTCTCCGCTCTGCTGCTTCTGGGGGAGCTCAGAGCTGAAGGCCAGCATTCCATGGTTTCTTGAACCTGAATGTTTCCCTCCATCCCTACTTCACACTGTCTTCCCTGGATGCTGTGACTGTCCCTTTGCCAGTTCTTCATCCACCCAGGCTCCCCTGTCTTGACCACCCGGCCTCACACTTGATGCTCCAGCAGCAAGTTTCCATTGGAGAGCCCACACACACAGTGTTGGCTCTCTCCCGTCTTGGCTCATGCTGTCCTTACTGCCAGGAATACCTTTCCTCTAGTCTCTTCACAGTTGACTGCTCCAGTAGGACTCACCTTGGACACCGCCTCCAGGAAGCCATCCTTCTCCCCTTGGAGTGGATGAAGTGGCCGGTTGAAGCTCACGTACCATCCAGTGCATATTTCTAATGCAGCACTCCAGGGCAAAGAATTCATCTATGACTTTGAATCTCCCTCCATGGGCACCATTCCTGGCATACAGCAGGTGCCCAATGAAAGCTTGTTACACAAAATGAATGACAGGTGGCTCCATCCCTACAGCAAGAGTCAGCACACCATGCCTGCACTGATCAATGGAGGGTCCTTGTGGGTGTCTAAGGATTTCCAGTCCTCTGCTTTCCAGGTCCGTGGTAGGATGGCACGTCCCAACTCCATGAGGTTGGGGGAGGGCTGTGTGGTCAGTTCTGGCCAATAGGTCATGAATGAAAGTGAGAAGTGTCATTTCCGGGCTGAACATTCAATTAAGACCCTCAGAGCACGGTGACCAGCACGTTGGAGATGGCAGCAGCTCCATCAGCCTGCGCCCCCGAGTGACTGTGAGAGACAGAGCCCTCAATGAACAAGTGAGCAAGAAATACACCGTTGTGGCTTGAAGCCCCAGAATTGTTTCCAGCATAACCTGTGTTATCCTGAGGGAAGTAACTTGAATCTGTTATTAACCTCATAGATGTTATTTTGGGCATTTGCTAAGAGTGGCCTTTCAGGTAGAAGGTTGGCTGCAACACCTAACACAAATAATAGTAAACATAGCAAGAACTAGCAAAGTTTAATGTGTGTTCCTAATCAGTATATCGATGGACCAGTGTCCTCTCAACCCATGTATTTCTTTTGCTCCTCATCACAGGCCTGGGAGAGACACAGAGTACACATCACCCCCTCCACTTATGGAGAAAACGGTGACTCAGAGAAGTTGTTACTCCACCAAGGTCACAGAGCAAGAAAGGTGTGGCTGGGATCACAACTGGGATTTTTGACTCCCCGCCTAGGATTCTTCCACCAGGACCAAATCTGCAAACACTTGAGGTTTTAAAATCTTATGACCTGGGAAGCCAAATTTGAGCTGACATAAGGAAAAATCAGATGCTAAGTCATTTGTAAAGGGCATTAATAGCCTTTTGTTTCTAAATCATTCCCAAAGAGTAATAGGTACTTTTGCTGTTATTTTTTTTTATGATTATTATCATTTTTTTATTGCAAATACCTGGCAAATACCAAAATGGTGAGTACCACTAGATTAATTGCCATTTAGTTATGGTGATGGGTGGTGGGTGGCCCTGGCCCACACTGTTGGGGCCTGAACCAGAGGACAGGTGCTGGTAATTTGAGAAAATGTCTGTGAGCTGGAATCTGGTGTCCCACTAGCCCTGGTCTTGACTGCTCATGCTCAAATCATCACCTTTTATCTGGGGTCACCCAAGTTCAGATTCAAGGCAATTGTCCTGAGAGCTCCATCTGGAGCCCAAGGGGCTTTAGAAAGGCATCCAGCACTGACCTCAAATGAGATCTAATTCAAGTGAGGGTCAGAGATGGGAGGGTATTGGGAACCACCGTCCTTCTCCAGCCAATATTTCTTTGTCCTCATTCCCCTTCCACTTCAGGGTACCGTATGGTCCTCGTTCACCTTCTCCTCTCCAGGCTTACCGCTGGTCTCCACTTTCTCTTGTCCATATGACAGCGTCGTTCACTAGACTTGCTTCTCTGTATCTTCAGACTGCCAGCTTCCTCTCCTCTGTGGCTTACGGCTTCTATTGGTGACATGATCCACTGGATGAAGCTTACTTCTTCCACCCTTACCACTTCACCCTGCCAGGATGGTGGTTCTGAATTGCTCACACAAAGGACAGAATTTGGCAATATCATTGGGGCACAGGAAAGCTTTTGTAAGAAAATAAGAGGCCTGTTTTAGAGTCTTAACTTCATAAAACCACATTTTTCTCTCTCCTTTCCTTTCTCTCTCCATCTTTCTTCCTCTCTCTCTCTCTTCTTCTCCTTCTCCTTCTCTCTACTTCCAAACGGCAGTCATAATAATATGGGCATTGGCTTCCATTGTAGGACTGAGTGTTCGGGGAAGCTCTGCTCTTGGGTTTGTCCCATCTTGCCTTTTATTACTATTTGAATGGTAAGACCTCAAGGAGAGGCTCAGGATCAGAGAAAGAGATCAAGTGATAAGGGCTGATGTGACTTGATCTTGCCTTGCCCTTGGTGTTGGATAGGCCAGACTCCCGAGTTCACGTGCTTGTTGTCTGTCCTGGTCCATCAGTGCTGGGATTCCCCAATGGGATTTAGAGTCCAAGCACCTTAAGAATAAACTTTGTGGACTGGCCCAGAGTGTCCTCTCTGCCAAGCCTCCTGTGTGACCTTTGGCAACAATAAACAGCTGATTGCAATTTAGAGATTTGTCATTTCAGTCATCCCTCTCTTCTTTTCAGGATATAACTCAATTATCACTGCTAAAATGACATGAATATCTTTATTCCTTGCTAAATTTGAATGCTTCACTTCTTGCTTCCAAGACTAATAGAGAGCTAGATTTAGAGATAGAGATAGAGATAGAGACAGAGAGCCTACACTTACAAAATGTCAGTCATTGTACTGTCAACTTTATGCTTTCTCTTAGGTCATGCTCACAACCATCAGATGAGGTAACAGATGCTTAAGAGAGGTTAAATAACTTGCCCAAGGTCACACGCTAGGAGTGATGGAGCTGATAGAACCCTGGAGTCGCTGCCAGGGCCCTTGGTCTTAACCACCACACTACATACACTCTTTAGGTCTACTTAATATTCTGCAATCCCTACACACTTGACCCACTAAAAATCCACATGAGCCATCCAAAGTGCTTCTCTTTATGGACTCTGGTTTTCACCATGCTGGCTGCCCACCAGGCTTCACATCTTCCCCTCATTCTTAGCTCCTCTCTCTCCTCACCCACATCTGCTGAGTCACTGAGGTTTGTTGTTTCTTTCTTTGCATAGCTCTTCACACCTTCCCCTCCTTTTTGGTCTCACTGCCACCCCCAAGTCCAGTCCTTTGTGATGTCATGTCTGAACTACTGTAATTGCTCCCCACTTTGTTTTCCCGATTCCTCCCTGCATCCTATATTTATGACTTGATTAATCTTCTCAGAACATTACTTGGCACACATTGGCTTCTCCATGCTTAAAATCTCCAAGAGTGCCCCATTTGATAAAGCCCACCCCCTTCCGCAGCATCTCCAATGTTATCTAGCTCAACTTCTCTAGTAGAATCCTCATCTCCTACCAAGCTGGTTGTTTCTTTAACTTTCTCCAACTTTCCACATATATTGTGTGATTGCCCATAGAGTTTCCTCTGTGGGGAATGGCCTTTATCTCTCTCTCCACTTACCAGTGCCCTAGCCTTCCTTGAAGGCTACCTTAGGAACAATCCCCTTCATGGAGCATTCTCCGTGTGCTCCAACCTTTCCAGAATATTACCACTTTCTGAATCCTATAATACTGTCTGGACCACACATCTGGTTCTAAGCCAAGGATGCCTTAGTCATCTTTTATGAGGATATCTGATCTCAGCTTCTAGCTTATACACTCAGAGGAGATATTAGCTTGACTGACCAGACATCTCTAATTTTCCAGGACAATTTCGAATCAAAATATTTTGCTTGCTGTAAGATCATAAGCCCTGATTTTAGCTTCAGAAAATACAGTAGGTAAGATCTATATATCTCATTTTTATCTCCAGTGCCTAGCTCAAGGGTATGTAATAAAGACTGTTCAACTCTGACTAAGGTTCTCTTTAGCTATATGACCATACACGAGTCTCCTCCTTCTTTTGGCCTGTTATTTAAGATCGTGGAATTAGGTTAGATGTGTGGTTGTCAGAGTGTAAACCTTAGAATTCTTAGAGTTCTAGAGACATTTTCAAGAGTGTTCTGGAGGAGACAGAAAGGAAGGAGGGCCAAGCAGGTAGGATCCCCCATGTTCCAGATCCTCACAGCTTCTTCAGAAACGCTCTTCTTAGATCTATCTCATATGTTTATGTTTCTGCCCACAATTTCATTTCTACAAAACATTCTCTCTGGTTTTAAAATATTTGAAAATTACCGGAATAGATTATTTCTAAAGTCTCTTTCAACTTTTCCATTTTTTATCTGTTGATGAAGATAAAGGAGAATAATGGCTAACATGTATTGAGTCCTTACTATGTCCCAAGCACTGTGCTAACTGCAGGTATTCTGATTATTCCCATTTTATAGGCGAGGATAAGGACTTGCATTAGGCCACATGGTGGTGAATAAAGTCGAGATGTGAGTTGAAGTCCCTGTGGCTTAACTGTTGCACTGCCTTTTTGAGTTGTCTAGGGAGAAAGGTTAGGAGCTGGAACTTTGCCTGCTTTGTGATAAGAAGATAGTGCAAAGGACAAAGCAGGGCTTATGGCCTTTGCAGAGCTGTTTGGTGAAGGTGGATCAGTCAGCTGGTCAACCTTAACCTCATCTGCAGGAATGCAAAGCTTGGATAGGTATGTCTGTAACATGGCAAATGTTCCTATCATTCTGACTATATTGTTTTGACTCTGGAGGAAAACTGGGCTTGCAAGGATTTACCTAGACCTGACCCTTCGAGGTTTCAGCATTTCTGGTTACCCCACTGACTTCTCCAGCAAACCACAATGTGGCTCAGAACTCAGGGTGCTGAATCGAGCCCAAAAGAACCTTCCCTAATCTAGCCCACAAACCCAGATACACAAGGCAGGTGTTTCCAGCCAGTGAACATCTTATACATAACTATGCGAATCCAAGACTTTACTGACACTAAGAGACACCAGAGTGTCTTAAATAGAAAATACGAACAAAGGAAACCGGCAATTCCATTCAGAGAGAACTAGTTATCACCTGAGAGTGGTTCCAAGGCAAGCAACATTTAACCACAGCCAGACCATTTGCCTAGGAACCTTCATCAGGAACTAAATTGCACAATAAAATCTGTAAGTTCCTTGTATTCAGTGCTGCCAAGATGTCTGAGAGGGGCTGGCCTAGCAGCCCAGTCAAACCCATCAAACGACTTTCCCCTCTGCTGACAAGGGTTCTCTGTGTGCTGTGGCCTGATTGGAAACCAGATTAGAATCTAGCAAAAGCTACTCCATGAAGCTGATTTTCCAGGAGCCACGGTGTAATTTCGCTCAGAAGTTGTGAGCCTGATTTTGAAACTGTTGCTATTGTCATGGAAATTATCACTGCACTTGATTCCAATCAATTTTTCTTTTTCACGCTAGAGCAGAGGAATTGAATGAAGGAGGAAATTAGGCCGTTAACAGAGAAAAAAAGACAATAGAGCATTTCAGAGGATGAATACAGTAAATTATAAAGTTTAAAAAAAATAAAATATGGTGTTTCTCTCCATTTCTTGCCCATTTCCCACCTCCTCCTGCTCATCCTTCAAGACATCTCCCTCCTCCCCTGAATACACTCATAGGGCCTCAGCTTCAGTGCCTCTTGTTCTATTACCTCCCGAGGTGGGAGTGGTATGATAATGAGGTCTCCCAAGCCTGGTTCTTGAGGACAGATAATAACTCTTTGTTGGCTAGTGTTTCACCTTTCTTCTGAAGCTTTCAATGGCCTAAAATAAGGCTCTGCCAAGTAAGTATAGCAGATGTTATTGAACTTCTATTTTTCTGAAGGAAGTGACACCCTAGTGGAAAGGCCATGGCCTCTATTTTATTCATTTTCAAAGCCAAACTTGAGGAGTCGTCATTATGTGTATTAAAAAAAAAGAGGGGGAGAGGGAGGTCTCTAATAATCCTAAGAATAAAACAGTGATTAAAAGAAAAGAGAAAGAGAAAGGGAGGGAGGAAGGAAGGAAGGAAGGAAGGAGAAAAGGGGGGAGGGAGGGAGGGAAGGAAGGAAGGAAGGAAGGAAGGAAGGAAGGAAGGAAGGAAGGAAGGAAGGAAGGAGAGAGGAGAGGAGAGAAGAGAGTAGAGCAGAGTGCAAAAATAAAGCCAAGACTAAAATCATTCACTGTGAATGAACCTAGCAACATAGGTTTTTCTCCCCTACAGTATCTGTAGTTTGCAAAAGAATATAGAAAAATAGACGTGGCCCCATCTTCTGGCAGTATGAAGTAATGGCAGTAGCAATCAGATTGACTTTTCATATGTCTTCTGTTTTCTTTTGTTTTGTTTATATTTTAAGATATTCCTCAAGGCTTATCTTTCTCAAGGTAATTGTCATCAGAAGATAATTATTGCCTTATCAATATTTCCATTCCCAAAAGCAAATCAGGGGACAGCTGAGTGGCTCTCAAGGAAGCTTCGGGATCTGACGCCTGAGCACAACACACGGCTGTCTGTGTGGACATGCCAGGCATCGGTCCAGGAGTCTATGTGTGCATAGTTGCTGTCTAGGCAGAAAAATAGACAACGCCCTTTGGATTAGCTGATTGAAATAGAGAAACAGCATGGACCTGAATGTTCTAGAAAGATATTTTGTCAGCTGGTGCTGGTGCCAACCTCCACCCTGCGGCTCCAACGTTAACTGGATGATTCCCGAGTTCTACAAGAATGATGGACAATGGGCATAAACACAAATCTCACCTGCTTCTCGGCAAGGATTAACCTCCCCCAAGAGAAAAGCTCAGAGAGTCAAGAGTCGCCCAGGGCTCATGTTTGACCCAGAATTCCATGAAGTGTTTGTGGGGCAGGGAGGACTGGGGGACAGAGCAGTGGTGATGGGAAGATGTGGTAATGCTTTCTTTTTCCTGAGATAAAACAAAGAGAAATGTGAGAAGCAGCTGGCTATGTCTGAGGATTGGACAAGCACATCCCTTGGTTTTTCTTCCTCTAAGGGTGTCTGTGCCCCCCAGGGGTGCCTGGCTGTAGGCCTTGTAGTGGGATGAACTACCAGGGTCTTCCCTGCTGAGGTGGATCTGGATGGAGAGCTGAGCAAAAAGGCATGTTCCTCCTCCCCCCTAGTCACACATGAAGTTTCCCAGCAACCCATGGCAACAGCAACATGTGTAGAGATCAGAGAATAACAACATTGTAAAACCTGAACCAGGATGGGGGGGCAGGATATTAATGACCTACGTGGACTATAAAATCAAGGACATGAGTCTCTTTGTTCTGAAGCTAGGGAAACATCTCAAATTTCATATCAAAGTACAAACTAAAACCAACAGCACCTATATGTGACATCTTGTGGAAACAATGACCACTGTCTCTCTAGGGTGTGCTGGTACCGACTTTCCGTCTCCACCATTAAGTCTTGGTCCAGTGAGACTGGGGAACATAGTCAACATAATCATAATATTGGCAACAATAATAATAATAACAGCAACAGTTAACCTAAATTGTGCTCTTACTATGTGCCAGGTACAATATGAAAGCACTTTGCATGAATTGTCTCATTTAACTTTTAAAACAAAGCTTTAGGTAGGTATACTTGTTATTGCCTTTTTATAGATGAGAAAAGACAAGATTAGTAAGGGCAAGAACACACCAAAGATCATCCAGTTATTTATTTTTTTCCTATATTCATTGATTGACAGTTTTTTGTTGAGCTGCGAGCATGTCAGGCCATATTCGAGGCACTAGGGATAGAGCAGTGAACAGAATACAGGTGGGTTCTTGCCCTCTTGGAGCCCACATCAGACAGATGATAAAAAGATAAATAGGTCATGCCATGGACTGAATTGTTTTTCCCTAAAATTCATATGTTGAGGCCCTAGCCCCTAATGTGAGGATATTTGGAGAGAGGGTCTTTATGGAGGTAATTAAAATTGAATGAGGTCATAGGGTAGGGTCCTAATCTGATAGGATTGGTGGCCTTATAAAACTCTCTCTTTCTCTCTCTCTCCAGGTGCTCAGAGGAAAGGCCATGTAAGTAATGAAGCCATCAGACAGCCATCTACAAGCCAGGAAAAGAACTCCCACTAGAAACCGAACCCAATCAGACCTTGATCTGGAACTTCCAGTCTTCAGAAATGTGAGAAATAAGCTTCTGTTGCTTAAGCCGTCTAGTCTGTGGTTTTTTGTTACGGCAGCCTGAGCAGACTCATACATGTCATAGGTTGAGTGATGGTAAGTGTTATGGAGATTGCCATTTTTTGTAGGGGTTAGATATTTCCTCTCTGATAAGGAGACTTTAGGGAAGAAATACAAAAAAATAGGTGGAGAAGAAAACTAAGTGGGTACCTGGAGAAGGAGTGATTCAGGCAGAAAGCACTGACATGGGAGGATATTTGGAATTTCTGAGGAACAGCAAGGACACCATGACTAGAGCAGAATAAATGCAAGGGAAGTAGTAGGAGATGGGTCAGAAAGGAAATGAGCAGGATTCACTCCCAGCCAGCCTGCTCCAGAGCCTTACTCTTAAGCAATTCACATAGGATAAGTGCCTGGCTTCATTTTATTATTTTCATTTGCCTGGTGAATCTTTGTCCATCCCTTCATTTGTAGTTCTTTTGAATAATTCATTTAAAGAGAGTCTCTTGTATACAGTAAAGAGTTGGGTTTTGCTTTATAAACCAATTTGAAATAATTTTCTTTTAATAGGTAAGTTAACCCATTCATGTTTATTGATATGACTAAAACGTTTGGTCTCAATTTTGTCTTATCACCTCATGTTGTGATATATGTGTATATCACATTATATTAACTGTGTTTCCTTCTATATTTAGCATGTTGTCTTTTTTTCTTCTTGTATTTAGAAAAATTTTCATTTTTAGTCTAGTGGTTCTCTTGGTATTAATACTTTTTATACTTCCATTAACTTTCTATTTTCTTACTTAATCTTCATTATCTTCTATGTCAGTTTTAAAAAGTATCCTTTTACATCTAAAAGATTTATTCTACTTTTCACTACCTCTCTTCTCTTCCCATTTTAACGTTTTTATTTATTTTTAACTTTTTATTTTGAAATAATTATAGATTCACAGGAAGTTTCAAAGATATTACTGAGAAGTTCCATGAACTCTTCATCCAGTTTCCACAATAGTTGCAACTTACAAAACTAGAGCACACTATCCAAACCAGAAATTGACATTGATATGATGTATATAGTTCTGTGTCATTTTTCATATGTGTGGATTTGTGTAACCACCATTGCAATCAAGATACAGAACTATTCCATATCACAAAGGTCTCCCTCATGCTGCCCTTTTTGTCACACCCATTCCCATCCCTCCCCAAATCCCTGAACCCTGGCAATCACTAATCTGTCCTCCATCTATAGTTTGTCATTTTGAGAATATTACCTTTGAGCGTTATGTTGAAGCTAAGTCTGCCACATTGTTTTTTGTTTTCTGCTCATTCCCTCTGTTTTTCAATTCTCTTTTCTTTTTCCTGCCTTCCTGTAGATCCATTGAACATTTTTTAGAATTCCATTTTGATTTATCTATAGTGCTGGTACACTATATTTTGTGCACTTTTCCAACTCAGGGCCTTTGCATATGCTGTGCCATGTAACTGAAACATTCTTTCCCCAGGCTTTTGGCAAAAGTTTTGGACTGTATCTCTTTGCACAGCTTTTTTAATGGTTGCACTAGGGATTACATTATACACACGTAACTTATCACAGCCTGCTGGTGATGACATTGTATCAGTTTGAGTGAACTGTAGAAACCTTCCCTCCCTTCAAGTCTCTTTGTCTTCCTTGTTTGTAATAAAATTGTCTTATACATTTCTTCTATATCCGTTGAGAACCACATCAGATAGCTCCACAGAACTCAAGAGGACAAGGGAAATCTATTGCATTTACCCATATTTTTACTCTTCTTATTGTTCTTTCCTCCTTCTGATGTTCCAAGATTCCTCCTTTTTCCATTTTCTTTCTGTTTGGAGAACTTCCTTTAGCCCTTCTTTTAGGGTAGATCTGCTGGTGACAAATTTTCTTAGTTTTCCTTTGTAAGAATAACTTAATTTCCTCTTCATTCCTGAAGGATATTTTCACAGGACACAGAATTCTGAGTTGACAGTTCTTTTCTTTCAACACTTGAAAAATGTTATCTAGGCTCCCCACTTGGTCTTTTTCTTTCTGGAGTAGGAATGGGGCTGCATTTCTTTCTGTGATATTAGGCTTGAGTGGAACAGTTACAGTCTAAAAGTTTTCTGTTTTGGGACCGGCCCGGTGGCACAGCAGTTAAGTGCTCATGCTCCGTTACAGCAGCCCAGGGTTTGCAGTTTCGGATCCTGGCGCACACCGACACACCGCTTGTCAAGCCATGCTGTGGCAGTGTCCCATATAAAGTCAAGGAAGATGGGCACAGATGTTAGCCTAGGGCCAATCTTCCTCAGCAAAAAGAGGAAGATTGGCATCAGATGTTAGCTCAGCGGTGGTCTTCCTCCCCCCCACCAAAAAAACGTTTTCTGTCTTGTTGGGCTGTCCTGTTCTTGGCCCTTTGGCTAGAAAGAGCAGGTTTTCTTTGGAATAGTTTTGCCTGCATTCATTGGCATTTCTGGCTTGTTGGTTTCTCCAGTACCAAATCTGGAATATATGAGGCAAAAAGAAAACCAGGAAACTCACCACCATGTCATTTTCTGGGTCCTGATGTCCCTAGAAGGTCTTTCTTCTTCTCTCACCTGTCTGAGTCTTCTTGTGTTCATTTTATATATAATGTTCAGGTCTTTAGCTTTATGTAATGTTAGGAATATAGAAAAGTATGTCTTCTCCATCATTTGAGAAGTGAAAGTATCCTCCCATTTTTAAAGTTGCATTCTTTCTTCTTTGTCAGCACATGTAATGTCTACCTATTGTTTTTTATCAGGTCTTTTGCCAGAGTTTTTCATTTTACTAGTCCATGCCTCATTGCTGATTATTCAAGGTCAATTTTCCCTAGTACCCTTTGAACCTATCTATGTGTAGATTTGGTTCTTCTATTCCTTCTGGAACTTTTCTGGAGTTATAGTTTTAAACATTAGTTCTGTTCCACTGTTTTGATTTTCCTCTTTGGGGTTGCCAATTATAGGTATGTTGGACCTCCTTTGCCAATTGCTTTGCATTTCAACCGCTTTACCTCTGACACTTTTTACTTTGTTCTTTCTCTCATTTTAATTCTTTTGATAGTTTATCTATTTTTCTTCAATACTTCTTTTTTTTATAATTTTATTTTTTATTTTTATTTATTTTTTTCCCCCAAAACCCCAGTAGATAGTTGTATGTCATAGCTGCACATCCTTCTAGTTACTGTATGTGGGACGTGGCCTCAGCATGGCCAGAGAAGCAGTGTGTCGGTGCGCACCCAGGATCCAAACCCTGGCCGCCAGCAGCGGAGCGCACGCACTTAACCACTAAGCCATGGGGCCGGCCCCTTCAATACTTCTTATTAAATTTTTATTTGACTCTATCCTCCTCTTAGGTATTTTGTACTTTAGTCTTCATTACTGATATTATTTTATCTTTTTCTCCATTTCTCTCCCAAGTCTTTTCTCAACTAACTTTCACTCACTTTATTTCTTTCTGGGTTTTGGGGGGAGTTTTTTTGGTCTATTTCTGGTCTTAGTTTTTATATTTCTGATTCAAGATATTTCAAATCCCTAAATTAATTCACTTTGGAGTGTTTCTTTACAATTGTTTTAGAGTTTTCTTCTGCTTTTTAGCTGAATTTCCTGGTAACAGTTTCCATCAACAAAAATGCTTTCATTCTCCTTTTCTAATTTTTTACAGTAGTTTTATGTGGTCTGCTTTTCTGGATTCTTATTTCTTTCATGAACAGAGTTCTTGGTTTAAGAGCTTTCCATTATGTCAGTTCTTCGCACATCTGTGCGGCTTCTTTTATGGATAATTTTAGTTATGGTGGGTGGGGGAAGAAGGGTTTATTTCTCTTAGAGAGCTCTTAATCCTCCCTACTTATTTCCTTTACTGATTTGTCTCCAAGGTATATCACCCCTTCTCTATATATCTGTGTCTCCCTCACAAGTAATGCTCCTCAAACGTGCTTTTCCATTCTCTCACACATTCAAAACCCTTCCCTGTATCCAGTGCTGTGAACTTCAAAGTTGCAGCCTGTGTTTTATATTTTAGCATTTTAAGTTGGACTTTCTATTTCTGAGGTTATTTTGTTTGTGCTTTAACTAGGTTCTCTGCTATCCTCTACACTTCTCTTAAGCTTCCTTTTTTCTACTCTCTCACCCACAGGCAGGGACTCTGTTGGAATTCATCCTCTCCTCTACTTGCAGGTAAATTAAATTCCAGGGTGTTTCTGTCTCCTAGTAACTCCAAAGGCATGATCATATGTACTTTTATTTGCTCCCCTTATTGTTTCTATGTTTCCCTTTGGGGAGGGTGTGGGGAAGTTTTGAAATCAAGAAGCCTCCATTGTTCTCTAAACCCAGAAATCTCCCCTGCCTGGATTTATGTGACATAGTCAGCAAAGTGACTACTCCCACCTAGCTCTAACCCCTACTCAGTTACAGATTTGGTGAGACAATATGCCTAAAGCTCTGGTTGTCCATTTCTTCTTGTTGTTTTTATTTTTCCCACAAAGACATAATGTTTTCAATGATTTTGTCTACCAAGAAAGAAAATCCTATTGACTAGGTAATAATTTCTTTGTTGATTCACTTATAGTCAATGGTGTCCCATCTGACAGCAATATTAGCAGAGTTGATAAAATAACCACCAAGCAAAGAGGCATCTCATATAGCCAGAGCTAAACTCTTAAGAGCAGAAGTTCGGTACTTGTTAAAATTATTTAACATTGAAAATAGCTTATGAATGCTAGTTATTGCCTTTGTAAATGTCTAGCGGATCCGCGGTCCCTAGATTGAGAGTGATTGTTCTGCCCATTCAATCCCATTTGATCAGCAAACATTTACAGACAACTATGGTTACAGAGAGGAAGAATTCTACCCCAGCCCACAGAGAAGGTCTTTATTGATGGGAGGAGACAGATAAGCATAAATTACTATACAGGGTTATAAGCACCTTAATAAATGTTTGTTCATGGAAGAGTGGGGTCAAAAGAGAAAAAGGATCAAGTTTGCTTGGGCGAATCAGAAAAGGCTTCATGAATGTTATGTCTAAACCAGGTCTTAAGAAGATGAGGAAGGAAGTTTATAAAATCTGCTTGTTCCAGGAATCATTGCCTCTCAAAACTGCCTTCCAAAACCAGTGAGAAACACGTTAGAACCCATCTCCACTCCCTCACTCCTCAAACACACACAAACACACACACAGACACACCACAATCAAGAAAAATTGGAGACATTGTGTTCTTTTTAAAAAAAGTGATAGTTTTAACTATGGGAGTATATCAGAATCATCTGAAGAACTCTTTTGTTTTCAAAACAGCCAAGCAAGAGGCTTCTCTGTTCAGAATCTTGCATTGTCTTCAGTGTGAATTGGGATTGGGGCATTCACTGACTTCAAGGTTTACACAACTTTGGTCTCTAATGTGGAGAGAATTAGACTAAAGGACTCCTTGTCTACCACTCTAGATTCCCTCAAGGAACAGAAGACTTCTCTCCACAGAATTAGATGATTCTCCTATAGAATGCAAAGCCATGTCAGTCACAACATCTTTGAGTGTTTCCAGAGTAAGATATGAGAAGACTTCAGTTTTCAAAGAATAAGTTCATGTCCTTCATGACAGGGGGCAGGGCTATTTCCCCAGCCACCTGTTAGGTGATTCCAGTAAACAATACTATCTGAGTGCTCTCAGAAAAATAGTAAGTCACCTCTCCTAGCGCTTCTTTCTTCCAAGAATATATAAACCCATCGAGTTGGTTGTTAGGTCTTTCCATTTTGTTTGATCAAAGGGAACAGGCAGTCCTCTGAGAAACCTCTCTTAGATGGAAGGACAGCTGATGGCTGCCCATTATCCACGCCCGCCCAGTGGACCTAATTGTATCCTGGTTAAAAGCTGTAGAACTTTATGAGTCAGTCTTCCAGTTTGGCAGGACAGCCCCAGTGAAATGATGAGCAGTGTGTGGGTGCATATCCCAAGAAGATGCTTTGTATTTTAAACTCAGGAGCCTGTTTTTCAGCTTCTCAAGTCTAAGCTCCCTGTATGTTAAGGTGGATGGGGGAGTGAGGGGAGTAGGAGGGGTCAGAGACAAGTTAAGTGTTAGGGAGTACCCTCACTCTCAAAGTGGGGCCTTTGACTGGGCACTTGCCTGCAGCTGTAGCCTTTCTCTCTAAACTGGCTCAGGACTCTTTGAAGAAACTTAAGAAGACATCTGCTGCTTCTCTCTCCTTTTAAAACTTAAATCTGGTAGGGTTGTAGACTTGCGAGGGAGAGACAGAAAAGCACGGGAATTAACAACTACCCATTTATTGAGCGCTTACTAGAAGCTGGCTGCTATGGGAAGCGCTGGGGAAATATCAATGATGAGACACAGTCCTTGCCTTCGTCAAGTTCCCTGCCTGGGAAGAGAGATAGACAAGGACACGACTGAATTACACATCATTCAGAATTACTGCAGGGCTCTAGGGAGACGTGTGTGCCCCCAAAGTCAAGCATCCCAGTGATCTATGAGTCACCCTGCTCTCTTCCCCAGCCTTACCTCAAACCATGCTCCCTCTTCTTCACTTTTTACTTTTTTTTCACATTTATCTCCTATTTGTTGCTCCAAATTGCTAAGCACGTTTCCAACTCAGGGTCTTTGCATTATCTGCGGCCTCTCCCTAAAACAGTCTTTCCCCAGATTTTGGCAAGTCTGCCTCATTTTTATCCTTCAGCTCTTGGCTTAAATATCTCCTTCTTAAAGAGGCCTTCTTTGGGTCTCCTCAGGCTCAGAAGCTATACATTTTACTTTTACTATTTTAATTCTTATCTAAAAACTCTTAACATTGTCAAACAAAAACAGGGCCAGACTCTTGTTAAACACAACAAGACGGATTTAATTCAGACTATTGCAGTAGGGGAGAGAGACTCCAGTATAGACTAAGTTCAACTCCGACTAAGACAAAGGTGACTGAGATTTTAAAGGGAGATAGAGGGGGAGGGAACAAAAAGAGTTGTAGGGAAGTGTAAAAGGGGCACAAAAGGGACTGGGGGGCTATGGGGCAATGGAAAATTACAGAAGGGGAGTAAGTGGAGAATTACTGGAAATGGCTTGGCAATGTGGATTGGGATAATGTACATTTTGTGCTTCAGCAGTATTGTGTTTTCTTGAGCAAAGACTCAGCCCAGGGTCTTTGGTCACCTTTAGGGACATGGCCTAGTGCAGGTAGAAGCCAGGATAAAATCTGGTCAAATCTCTTAGCACAGCATTCAGGCAAGTCCTTTGTGCCCTGTGGGAGTTCATGGTTCACAGCACACACATTTATGCTTTGGTTTTTTTAAAATCAATATCTAGAGTTCATTGGTGTCTATAGCTTCTTCCCAAACAGGTGTCTATAGCTTCTACCCAAATTTTAAATTCCCACATTTCCTTGGTCTGCTTTCAGATACCGGTTGAGATCATCTGAGATTTATTTATCAGATATTTTAATAATCAAAACATTTTTATTCTTTATAACATATTTTACTGTTTTTGTTTTCTCTTTTCTTCTTTCACCCTACTTATTCCTCTTTGATTTATTTTGGTTTGTTTTGCAAAGTACAATTTCTAGTAATTGTTTCAGTTAGAGTTTAAGGATGGTAAAATATCCAAGTCTCTGAAATGTGTCTATGTTGTCCTCCCATTTGAATGGAGCACTAGTTTGGCTGGGTACAGAATGGTGATTATACTATTATATTTTGTTCTTGCATCCAGTGTTGCCAACGAGAAGACTTATGCCAATGTGATTCTTATCCTTTTGCAGAGAAGCCTTTTGTCCCCCCTTGTCTGAAAAGTTTTTGGATTTCCTCTTTATCTTTGGTGATCTGAAATTTTTCTGCAGTGTTTCCAGATGTGGATCGTTTTATATTCCTCCTGCCCAATACCTAGTAGTTCCTTTTAATCTGAAAACTCATGTCCTCCACAAATTAGATATGTTTCTTCTATTATTTTTGACTATTTCTTTCTATCTATTCTTTGTGTTCTTTTCTTCCAGAATCCCTCATAGAACCTCTGATTTCTTCTTTTAGTTTCTTAATTTTTCTTTCATGTTTTCATCTTTGCCATTTTACTTTGTGTTCAGAGAAAATCTCTCAACTAGATCTTCCACCTATGAGTTCCCTTCTCAGCTCTGTACATTCTGGAATTCAGTACCTCTACTAATTTTTAATTTTATTTCAACAACTTTCTATGTCCCAGATCTCTAGTTGAGTCTCTTTATTTGAATGCAATATCCTCTCTCATCTCTCATATTTGCTGTATTAATTTGATTTCCTTACTTCTCAGAACTTGTGTTGGTTGAATTTGCTGATTCAGTTTTATTAGACTGACTTTCTTACATGTTCAATGAGTCTTGGTTTTGTGCTGGTCTTTGTATCTTTGATTCTCTGTTTGCCTATTTGAGAGCTGAATTGTATCACCTATTGCCAATGATTATAAACCAAAGATGGATGTCCTGCTGGCTGGGATGGTCAGTAGCTAGTCTTCTGGTCATGGAGACTCCTTACTTCCCTTGAGTATCACCAGCCAACCAGTCTGCCTCTCAGGCCCAATGCCTCCACTTACTGCTCCTGGCTAGGGAATGACCCTTCTGCTGCAGCTCTCAGAAGTGTGGTGTGTATGGTAGTGGTGAGGGGGGGAGGGAAAGCCATCTGGTCTCTCCTACTATGGTGTTGTAGAAGTCACCTTGACCACCAAGAGCTCCCTAGAGCCCCCTCCTGCTCTAGTATCCAACCCTTAGCATTTAGACAGAGTATCTGAAGCCACTCCCAACTGGGAGCAGACTACTCCTGGGTATGTTTAGGGCTATGGCTTCATCAATTATTCATATCCCATCTGCCTCAAGCCTTTGAGGAATTCTGTATAATTTCTGTTCTGTGGAGAGTATTTCTTCTTGTTTTACAGCACTGTTATGGAGAATTTTATTCTATATATTTGGGATAGGAAAAGGACATTGTAGCATATGCTCAGTTTATCATGTTAATAGCATCTCTTTTATTTAATTTGCAAATTCATTTTTGATTCATATCAAGAACTATAAGCATAAGATTATGTATCCAATTTATTTGTACACATTTAAGTTATATTACAATTAAAATAATTGAACAACACAGGGAAACCACCTTTTTAAAAATATTCTTGGAAATGGTGTCTATATATTATCCCTGTTTAAGAAATATTGTTCCGGGTTTTTAAATGAGAACTTACTTCATTAGACTTGATTCAAAAATTACAGAGGGAGAGACTAAAAACAATACTTCCCCTGCCTCTGCAGTGAAGCCTTAATGATAGAAGCAACCTAAGTCCTTTTATTCTCTGGATCGACCCCTGTCTTCAGGCTATAGTGGTGTATTTTCATCCTACCAACCTGCTGGCCAAGCAGAACAGGTGATAGGAAGGGAAAGAAAGCTGAGACATAAATGACAGGGCTTACGTGATATTTTTAGTGTGTCAACCAATATTCAGACATATTACATTGACTTGTCCTGACAATAACCTAGATGTTTTGATGTTAGTGGGTTGGGTATTATCTCCATTTATAAATGAGAAAAACAGAGGCTTAGAGAAGGCAAGTGACCTGCCCAAGGTCCCACAGCTCCTCTTGACTACGAAGCCAAAGTCCTTTACAAAGTGTATCAGTCAGCATCCCAGCAGGACACAGATGGCACACCGAACTTAGGATAATTTAAGGACAGTGTAATAAAGAGACTACTTACAAAGGTGTGGCAGGGTGTAGAGAAACAATAAATACAGGCCTCCTAGACTAGTGAAAGGGGAGCAGTTACCACCCCCAGGCTTGGTGGAACAAGGCGAGGAAATGATTACACATGGGCTCCTAAACTTTTGTTGATCTGGTGGAGCTCCAAAACCCCATCTTGAGATAATGTTTTTAAATGAATTCGATAAAATACTTAGAATTAGAAAAGAAGCTTATCTATTAAAATACAGTGAATAAAATATTTAAATAAAATAAGTTTGTGATATATTAATATAAATGCTTCTTTATTAGGGCATTACCTAACAAGATGTGGTGGTAAGTCCAGTAAAGACTGCAATTTCAAAGTAGTGATGAGCATAGAAGATACTTGGACATATCTGCACATCTGTAAAGTGATATGAAAATATCCATG
Source organism: Ceratotherium simum simum (assembly GCF_057802395.1). Taxonomy (NCBI): domain Eukaryota; kingdom Metazoa; phylum Chordata; class Mammalia; order Perissodactyla; family Rhinocerotidae; genus Ceratotherium; species Ceratotherium simum. Next base: position 11,855,441 of record NC_141907.1, read on the forward strand.
TAGCAGCCACAGGCATTGCTAATGCCATTATGATGAGTTGCCTAATTTGATAATTAAAGGAAATGGTAAATTTTGGCCAGAGGTTCATGAATATGAAGGTGTATTTTTATTTTCCACCTTAAAGTTCATAGACCTCCTGAGCTGTATCCACAGATCCCAGATTAACTACTTGGCTATTGGAACCCAGAAGGAGAAAGTCATGCAGAGAGACCACCTTGAAAAGAACAGTGACCTTTTGTAGAGGCACACAGCTACACAGCCAGCCCAGGAAAACACCACCAGGAGGGAGCTAGACAATAAATACCCCAATATCCTTCTCCCCCTTCCATCTGATCTTGCGCAAGCTCTCCCCACTGATGTAGTCCATATAGATTGGCTTACTGGGGAATAGAACAGGGTGAAGAAGGCTGAAGAGTGAATCTAGGGGCAAGCTGAAGGCATCTAGCCTTCAAAATTCTGCCAATCTGCCTAGTTCTCCCCTGCATCCACATGCTACCTCCCTCTTTGCTCTCTGTAGTTGCAACTGACTCATTTTAGTTCTAGAAAGCACTCAACCCATGCCAACTTCAAGAGACACCCCCCAACCCAAGAAAATTTTGCCTAACCACCATCCATATCCTATTATGTATTGTCATTGATTACTTTAATTTTCATTCAATTAAAATAAGTATATCACTATATAAGTATTTGTTTAACGTTTTGTATCAATGGGAATTACATTTGGCTGCATGTAACAGAAACCAAAAACCAAAACCTTTGATTTAAACATGTCAAGAGTTTTGTTTTTATTACATAACAAGAAGTCCAGACGTAGGCAGGACAGGGATAACGTATGGTGGCTTATAGTTGTTGATAGAGATCCCAGGTCCTTCTATTTCTGCTCCACAACCCTTAGGATGTGGCTTCCATTCTTGAAGTTGCCTTATAGTTACCAGATGGCTTCTGGAACTCCAGCCAGTATGCATTGAGGCAGGGAGAAGGGATAGGGCAAGGGGGAAAAATTCATTCCATATTTTTGGAGCTGAAAGAACCACATGAGAAAGAGTTAGCATAGCAAGATGTTTGAGGGGTGTCATTGGAATTGAGTGTGTGGAAGGAGGTGGAAAGAACTAGAACTAGAAGACTAGAACATGGAAGAAGTGGAACCTCAATGCAGGTCCAACAACTGCCTTGGCTGATTCCTTGAGGAGCTCCCCAGCTACAATGGCTCTTCAGAGTTGTCCCTGTTGGGTTGAGATGACCAGGCCTTTATACTCCCTCATCAATCACTGGTAATGGACCACCCTGAGAAGGCCATTACCTTGGACAAGGCAGCTTTCCACAGTTGAGGCCATCCCTGAAGGGGATGGCAGCTGAAGACTGTTCACTCCCAGCAATTCTGGATGATGGAGCAACAAGCTCTTCATAGAAGGAGGATCTGGATGGCACCTCCCAGTGTCTACCACACTACACCCCAGAACTTCTGTGAACATTTCATTGGCCAGATCTGGTCAAGTAGCCACCCCTGTCTGCACAGGAAACTGAGAAATATTCATTCATCATATTGTTCAATACCAACAAATCAAGGTTCTATTAACAAGGAAGAGGAGGAATTGCATGTAGGGAGGCATATGGAAGTCTATGCTGTATCTGGTCATGTACTAGATGGTGACCTTCACGATGCAAGGAATGGATTTGAGTTTCATCAATGAGCAAGCACACTGCTTGGACCATGGTAGATACCTAAAAAATATTTGACAAAAAATGAATGACAAACAAATGAATGGGTAAATGAATGAATGAATGAATGAGACTTAGAGATCATGCATCCAAGACCTGTGTTTTTCTCCCTGAAAGAAATAAGGTAGGCCATTTTTGTTCCAAGATGTGCCCCTAATCCTCTTACTTGAGAGGCGCTGAAGGATGAGGGAGAGTCTCACAGTTTGCTAGGGCTACCATAACAAAGTACCACAGACTGGGTCCTTAGACAATAGCAATTTATTTTCTCATGGTTCTGGTGGCTGGAAATCTGAGATCAAGGTGTCAACTGGGTTGGTTTCCTCTGAGGCCTCTCTTGTAGACACCCGTGTCTTCACTTGGTCTTCCTTCTGTGAGTGTCTGTATTCTAATTTCCTCTTCTTATAAGGACACGAGTCAGGTTAGATAAGGGTCCACCTTAATGGCCTTATTTAAACATAATTGCCTCTTTAAAGACCCTATCTCCAAATACGGTCACATTCTGAGGTACTGGGGGTTAAGACTTCAACATATGAGATATGATGGGACACAATTCAGCCCATAACAGAGAGTGTGCTGTGAAGATGATGCGAGTCCTCCTGTTTCACCAGAAATCTTCATCTCTGTGAGTTTACTTCTTAGGAGTCTTGATATTTCTTCATCTGCTTCAAGAGAGTCCTACCCCACCTAAGCAGCCTGGTGGTCACCAGTCTGACTGTGATGACACTAATGGGAGGTGATGGAAACCCCCAGCCCAGAGCCTAGACGGGAAAACAGCTTTTCTCAGACTTATGTTCCATTACAGTGTTCTCCATACTGACTGTATCAATTCTATTAACTAATCTCTGTATGATGTCTCTTTCTTTGAGGGAACTATAATTTAATTTGTTCTGGATATGTATTTGTCTAGAGTTAAGAACTGAACTCTAGAATTAAGCAGATGTAGCTTTGAATCTCAACTTCTATACTTCTAAGTAGACAGTTATCAAATTCCTTCAGCTTCTTCATTTTAATTATACTTACAATTATGTATAAAATATATGTACTTATATATGTAAATATTTATCTTATGAGTATTATATAAATATATTTTTATAAGTTTTAGAATATAATATATAATATTTATATATAAATACAAATATATATTATATATAAATATAGTCATAATAATAGTTCCCACATTGTGAGTTATTCTGGATAATAAATGAGGTAATGCATTTAAAAGTTACATAAATGAAAGTTGTTATTTGGTAAATACGTCGGATGTGTACCATGTGCTATACAACAGGGATATAGAAAGAAAGGTGAGGAAATCCATCGTCTACAAGGGAAATAGCCAAATCATTGTGACAAGTGCTATGAGAGAAGTAAGAGCAAGCTACCAGGAGAATGCAAAGGGTGAGCATTCATTCAGCCTAGGAAGGATCCCTGGAACAGGTGACCTTTTCACTTAGCCTTGAAGGAAAAGAGTGAAAGAAGAGATTGAAGAACTGTATAGGCACAGGGAACAGTGTATGCAAACCTATGGAGGCATAAGGACCTAGCCTTTGCAGGGAATCAAAACAGGTCGTTATGCTGAGAAGATAAAGTGTGGTGAAAGATGAAACCAAAGGTGGCGAGTGAAGGGCAGCAGGTCCTGAATTTCTGTAGTGGGTTGGGTCTGCCTTCAAAGAGAATGATTCATGTGGGAAACTAGGTCAGAACTGTTTCTGACGAAGGTGAGGGTTAATGGCGATCTATGTGTTACTGTTCTTGTAAAAAATAAATTAATAGTATGACTGTCTTCCTGTAGGTGTTACGCACGTTCCCAACTTAGTCTCTCATTTAATTACCTGAGGAAGACACGAGCACCAACATGATCCTGCCTCCACCTTGTTTGTGACTCATGATGGGAATTCTGAGTAACAGGTCCTTGTCACTCCGAAACCTACCTAAGATTAGGCATCAGGAGAAACATGATGGAAACAGTTGGTGCCAACACCCTTCGTTAGCTATGTTTTCTCTCCTTTTAGTCTCATTTTCTCTCTTTCTTCTTCCCCTATTTTTTCTTCTTTCCTTCCAACCATACTTGGGACCTCCTAAAAAGCCTTTGATTAGTCCTTTCAATGTGAAAAGCTGAGAATCAGAATCAACAAATTTGTATTAAGCACCCCCTGTGTGCTAATTTTTACAACTGGTCTGTCATTTCCATTTTATAGATAAGGAAGCTGACTTTCAGAAATATCAGGTTCTTTGCTCACCAATATCCACATTCTCCTTCCTTACTAAGACTACTTTACCTTTCCCAGCTCACTCACATCTAGGTGGGGTCACACGACTAGTTCTCATCAATGGAATGTAGTGGAAGCAATGTTTCACCTCCAGCCCAAGGGGATTAAAAGCGTATAGGCCTTCTCTACACTCTTGCTTTCCCTTCATCACTTGGTGGGATTCAGTGGAGGACTCCAGGGCTCTAGGAGAAGGCAAATAAGTCCATGAGGGAAAGACACTGATCCCCAAATGACTGTGTGGAGCAGAGAACCAACCTCACCCTCCCTTCCTACCCACTACCAACCTACGTTGGACTATGACACGAGCAAGCAACAAAACTCTGTTGTTTTATGCCACTGAGATTTGGGATTGTTTGTTACAGCAATTAGCCAACTAATACATAGCTGGGGCAAGATTTGTGTCAATCAATTAATATTTATGGAATGCCTTCTATGAAAAGATGCCATCAGTGCAATTCACAGCATTATATAATAAATTCCAAATGAGTGGCACAGACAATGTATAGGTGATTAGGGCTTAGAGAGATGGCTGCCCACAGGATTTCCAGAGCAGATGAGTCCTGAAGGCTGGGCAGAACTTGAATGGTGCCCTCAACCACCCACAGGCAAAGGTTTCTGTAGTGGCCAAGATCCTGCCTCTGGAGCCAGGGATACCAGATTCAATTCTAGATTTACTCCTTACTGACTGAATGACATTGTGGACTCTGAGCCTCAGTTTTACCATCTGTAAAATAGGGCAAATAATCCCTTTCTTCCAAGGTTATTGGTTGTTATAAAGATTAGATGAAATAATGTGTGTTAAGTAGACATAGTAGGCATTTGGTAAATGATCATTATTATCACTGTTATCGATGTTAGAAATATAAGGAGAACTTTAGTTTCTTACTGGCTTAGATGCAACTAAATTGGTTAGTTAACTTGACCATAACTTTCTCTGCTATTGGACAACAGCGTAGATGAATCTACCTCAGTTTATGTTTTTATTTTCCCTAAGAATAATCAAAAGTTTACCACATAAAAGATCCCACATACTTTGGGCCTCACTTAATTCCATCTTCTTACCTTGGATCAACAGTTTATTACATTCAAAAAAGCAATCCTCCCAAGAGTGAGCCTGGCTGAGAAGGCAGTTGTTTCTTTGTGGCATGTACGTTGTTATGCAAATTGGTGTTTATTTCTGTCATTTAGATTTATAAGATATTAGAGCTGACAGGGACTTTGCAGAGTGTCAGATCCAACCTATCGTTTTACATTTATGGAGGAGGAAACTGAGGTCCAATGTCTGTGTGTCACATGTATTAACATGCATGATTTTTCCTCTCTCCTCCATTCTTAGGGACTCTAGTAACTTAACTCAGTGGTCTAAGTCTCACCCACAAAGTTAGAAAGAACCTCCATTAATCAAATTGCATGGGGAACGAGGTGCTATAGCCAATCGAATTTTCTGATTAAGTGAATTAACAGGCAATATGTTCTTTATATATATATATATGTGTGTGTTTTTTTCCTGGAATAGGCTAGTTTCTCTTTTCTGACTTATTTAGGACAATCTAGTGAGCAGAATCAAATGTCTCTTTAATTAGCAATGAAAGGAACCTAGGGATCATTTAGTCCATCTTTTTCATTTTTCAGATAGAAAAAAGATTTCATAATTGTCATCCATCGTAATCTTTATAACTACCTTTTTTTTTTTTTTTTAAAGATTTTATTTATTCATTTTTTTTCCCCCCAAAGCCCCAGTAGATAGTTGTATGTCATAGGTTCACATCCTTCTAGTTGCTGTACATGGGACTCGGCCTCGGGTTGGTCGGAGAAGTGGTGCCTTGGGGCGTGCCCAGGATCCGAACCCGGGCCGCCAGCATCAGAGCATGCGCACTTAACCGCTAAGCCACGGAGCCGGCCCTATAACTACCTTTTAAGAGTGTCATCATTTCCTCCAAGATGTTGATGAGAAAACTAAAGCTCACAACTATTAAATGGCTTCCTCTAGATCATAAGACTTATAGTAGAGATGATGACACAGGCACCAAAAACAGTTATCTTTCTTTCTGGGCTCATAGACTACATTTCCCAGCCTCCCTTGTAGATGGATTTGGCCATATGACTGAGTTCTAGACAATAGAATGCAAGTGGAAAGGATCTTGATCACTTCATGGCCTGGTTCATGAAAACTTCCCACATGTTTCCTACATGTTTTTTCCCTTTTCAGTGGCTCGAATGGAGATGACCCCCAGTGTGAACCCAGAAGCCGTGAATTGAAGACTATGAAATGACAAATTGAAAGGAGCCTGGGTCCTTGAGTCTCTGCATGTAGAATAGCCACCCACTGATAAATAATACTTGCTTTGGACTGTCAATAATGAGAAATAACCTTCTATTACATTTGATCCCTTATACATTTTGGGGTTTCTTTGCTAAAGCAGCTAGTATTTCCTTAATCAATATATAGCTTGATAATGGCAGAATCAGAAATACCTACTGTGGGTAAGGCACTATGTTTGTGTTAAAAGATATGAACATGAATTAAAACAATTTGGGACCTTGGGAAGTTTTAAGGCTAATACGATCCTGAAATATAGACAGAAATGGTGTAATACAGAATAGAATTTGAAAATGATATCTACAGAAAAATAAGTATGAAAGGACATAGAAATTAAGAAAATAAGTTGTGTCATTGTGTCTTTGGACTGGAGGATGGATAGCATGCAGAGATGGAATCATCAGTAAATGAAGAAATGAAAACAAAAAAAACCATGCACAGTGAGTTGTTTGGTGGGATGGAGACGGGGTCCGTGAAAAAATGAAATGGTAGGATGGGGCCTCATCCTGAAAGACACTAAATGCCAGGTTAATGACATTGAACATCATTTATGAGTTTGGCCAAGGGTTGTCACCAACACCTGTTGGCTGAAAAATCTTGGAAATAAAGGGCAGGCAGTGCCCTTAGAGTTCAGTGACTGTTTACAGGGATGGTTTATCATACCCACTCGAGCTCAGACCACAGAGAGTTTTCATTTCTGAAAGCTGGTCTCCTAGTACTGAGGTAGACAGAGAAGATCAGAGATTGTCAGGGGAGGGAGGGAGGGAAGAAAGAGCATACAGAATCCGTCCACCCTGGCAAGGTTCCAGACTCTGAACAAGGTTGAAGATAAAATAATCTGAAGAATTTTCCATTCTGTTCCATTTAAGCCTTGCTCAGGGGAAGTAGTCGAGAGACTTTTCTCCCTAAAAGTACATATATACGGAAATAACAAGGTTGGTGTTAGATGTCATGGCCGAGAAGGCCACGCTGGGGAAAGAGTGTGCTTTGAAATCAGGTCACTTAGAAAAAAATTCCTGCAAAGTAAAAACTTAAACGAAGCTAGCAATTTAGGTACTTTTCACAGCCTAACTTATTGGTTCTTCTCCTAAGTAAAAACGAGGAACAGCACTTTCTGTGTACAAATCTATTTAAGGTTTGCTTGAGTATTTCTTTCATTATTTTTATAGGGCACACACAGATTTCAAAGTTTAAGTGTCCTTTTTATCACTATAGCTAGAAGCAAAAAAGCTATCCAGCTGCTCAGTCTGTTTGTGCCAAATCAGGTCTCTTCTGAACGCTACAGTTCTCATCCAGCAAGATACCCCAGATGAATAGAAGGGTCAGGCAGGAAGGAGATAGTGGCAACTCTGAATTTTCACTTTTTTTTAAAGATAAGTCGCTTTGATATGAGATTCTTCTTGGTTGGGGAAAACACTTGCCTTTGTCCCCCAAGTCATGTTAAGTGTCCCTATAGGGACTAGTCACTGTCACCACATCATGTTTGGGTAGAGGGGAGAGAAGGGAAAAGAATAGAGCTAACACTTACTCAGCATATTCTATTACATACCTTATTATTTAGTCATCAAGACAACCCTATACTACGGGAATCCCTTCTCCCAATTTCTACAGAATAGGAAACCAGAGTTTAGTTAATTTAAGGGACATATCCAAGCTCATACGGCTGTAAGGGATTGAGATAAAAACAAGTTTGTCCTGACTTGAGAATTCACGCCATTAAGTTGCTTGTAATCAAATATGCAGTCTAATCATAGAACTTTCATGAAACGGCCTAAGAAGATAAAACAGGCTATATATACGTAAGTGTTAACTAACACAGAGTTAATCTCATCCATAAATATTGAATAAAACTAATGCAAATTAATAATCAAGTAAGATTAGTTTAAGAATGTATCGAAGAAGAGGTGAAATTTGAGGAGATTTGAACCTGCTTATTTACAAATACTGTTAGTTTGTAAACATCATTATGATATGAGTATTACAATACAGAATATTACAATATTTTGCCATGAAAGCTACTGTCATGCTCTTTTCTTAATGTGTTTATTTCCAAAGGTACTCTTTAGAGCTCATTGCCTTCAGGTCTCAATAATCCTAATTAGATATGATTCTTGACAAATTTATGCATAAATCTGGTCCCTATTTGAATTTACCAAACACTTATTGAATACCTCCCAAGTTAGGATCAAGATGCTAAAGCTTTGTTTTCAAGAAACTTACAGTCTCATAGTCAGAAGAAAAATAAATATACAGTCATAAAACAACATGGCAAGTGCTATAATAGAGATTCTGGGTGAGATATAGGATAGAGTGTACCTATCTCACTAGGGAGAGGCTTCACAGAAATGGTGACACCAAGCAAATCCCTGAAGGGTGAGGAGGAGACAGCCAGGGGGACAGGCTAGATGGGGTGTCACAGCTCAAGGCAAAAGTGTGTTCAAAGGCTCAGAGAGGTGAGAGAATGTGTGGGGTCCTGTCTAGTTTATTGGAGAGTGGCAGGGCTGAAGCTGACCAAGTCAACAGGCGGCAGACCAGAAGGGGGGCTTTGAGTGCCATGGGGTCCACTAGATGTGCTAAAACTTCCCATTTTTTCTCTACATTTTAGAGAAAGGCATGCATGTGATTACATATTTAAGCTTTGCTTTCTCTTTCAAAGTACTTTCTCTCTACTCACTTCACCGCCATTTGGGCTCCTTCTGACATGGGTCGTTACCAGAGAATCAGACCTTTACTTATGCAATACTCTGTCATGTGGTTTTGCATGTGAGGGTCTCTGATGCCTCTCAAAGAATAGACATGACTATAAAGGTTAGTCATACTTCCTTTCTTCTGAATCTTTCATAGTAAATACATTTCATGAAATGCTAAAGGAATGCCAGTATTTAGAAAGCAGTCTGTGATTTCTGAGGGTAGCGGGATGCTGTACATGAAATACTGTGGCAGATTGCTAAGGAGCACTGAAAACAAGATCCTTCTCGAGAGAAATTAGAAAGAAAGCCAGGTCACTGCCACCTTGCACAGTCTTGTCAGAAGACAAGAATTAAAGCATGACACATTGTCAGGGTCATTTCAGATCCTATTATTCTGCTTCTCTGATGATAATGCTAATAAAAATAGTACCTTTTATCTGTGACTTGCACAATTTTCAGAGCTCATTCACCTATGATCTCTGAGCAGCTGACAGAGAAGGCAGAACGTGGAGGACGAAGAGCACTCCCAACCAAACCTCAAGGTTAAATAGCATTTAAATGGGAGATGTGAGATACTGAGTAACAACTTGTGATCCATCCTTCTGTCTTCACTACCAAAAGATAGTTTCATGGAGGTCAAAGCTGACCTTCACATTTCTAAACTTAAAATTTAGGGGTATTCCAAGAATACCCTGTTCTACCTGTATAATCTGTCATTTATATTTGTTTATAAAAAACATTTAAAGCTGTTTAAATTTTCAGCTTGTTTCTGCCATGGAGAAAACTGTTTTAAAATTTGCCATCTGCCCCCATATACTTTAAATTTCCCTTTCATTTGTACTAAATTTACCCTTGTATAAATGCAAGTGGTATCCCATAGTTAATTGTGATATCACTATTAACAGAGAGGATGTGTTTCAGAGACATACTCATTTGAGAGAAACATGATGCCCAGAGAAAGAAATTATCTAGGAGACTTGGAGGAACCTTCCAGAAAACAATGGGTAAAACCAAGAACTACAAATCATACGATACGTGTGAGCTATGAGGAAGAGAGAGAAAAGAGCAGAACTTAGGTATAGGTGTCCTTTCCCAAACTGTGTTCTGTGGAACCCATTCTGCTACATGTTTCTTAGAAGAAAATTGAGGTCTTACGATCAAGTAAGCTTAATATATCGCCTTTGAGAGTATGCATATTAGCTTAACAAAGGCTCTGAGAAGTCCTGCAGTAGGGAAATTTGCAAAACTTTATTTAATCCAGAGTTTTCAAAACTTTTTGACCAAGTTTACTTATTTTTTCCACATAGGTGTGGATGACGGTTCCATGAAACACTTTGAGAAATGCTACTTTAAAATAAGGGAAAGTGAGAGAGAGGCTGACCTACATTTTGGCAGAAAAGGAAACTTACCATCACTCCTATCAAATACTGAAGCTTATTTTGCAATGTCCTTCTCAGAAAGTCTTTTAAAAATAAAAGTGTGTGTGCATGTGAAGTATTTGGGGAGAAGTGCCCTGATATCTGAAACTCACTTTCAAATGTATTAAAAAAAGCTGAATTGATGGATGGACAGAGGGATAAATAGATATGTGATAAAACGAGTACAAGAAAATGTTAATTGTAGAATCTAGGTAGTAGGTGCATTAGATATTTGCCAAATTTTTTAAAGCTTTTCTGAATGTTTGATAAATTTTTAGACAAAATGTTGGGGAAAAAAAGAATACACATCCAATCAACACTTGCATAAATTGTGGCTTAGAAGGAGGTAGAAAGATGAGTTTTCGACTTTCCATCATAGTTCCCATCTGTTGACCAAGGAACCAAGTACTATGCCAGATCCTTTACATACGTATATTATGTCATTTAATATTCAAACCAAATCCAAGGAAAATTTGGGGAGCCTCATTTTAATGATGAGACAAATAAGACTCAGTAAGGCCAAGTGTCATGAAAAAATTCACCCTTGGTAAGCCATGTTTTTTATGCCAGGCATAAAAGATGCTCAAATTATCATACCTTTCTTCCCATCCCAGTCTCCACTCAGGAAAACATGGCAATACTCATGAGGAATTTTCCCCCTCCCTCCCACCTCCTATCCCTCCCTACTCTTCAGTCCTACTTTGTAGTTGAGTTATTTTATAGTTCAGTTGTGGGGAGAAATAGAAAAGTAGAGGTGAGTTATCTACCCCAGAAAGAGACACGATTTACTGGCTGGGATGGGGGAGGGGCAAAAAAGAAAGAAAGAGAGGAAGCAAAGAGAAGAGAGAACCTCTGGGGGACATGTGTGGATTGTGGTGGAGACAGAAATGAGGGACAGAGAGAAAAAGGCTTCAAGGCAGTTTTGGGAGGTAGTCGAGAACAAAAGGAATGAAAGAAAGGGATTTTTTCAAATGCTGTGGTGGCATATGAATGAGATTTTCTTTAATATTATTTGAGAGACGCAGTATAGAGTGAGGTTACTTTTATGTCTTTGTTTCTGGACCTTATTTCTTTCAATGTGATATTTCTTTGCCCTATCTTTTAAAAAATCTGTATAGGAAGCAGATTTTTGTTACTGTATGAATCTCAGAAGGAGGCACACCTCACATGGACCAGCTGCATCCGTGGTCATGTGACTTTCTGCATCACGTGGTGGAGAAATCACTAGATTAGATGCTGGAAGTGAAGAGCGTTGGGAAAGTACAGGCAAGGATGTGGGACAGATACCCTGCTTCTGTTCTTACAATGTATGAACTTAAGTAAGTTAGCTGACCACTCTGACCCTCAGCATCCTTATGCCAATCAAAATGGTCAATTGCGGAGATCTTTGGCTAACTATTTATGGAGTTCCTAGAGTCGACATAAATGACAGCCTACTGAAGTGCTACTTGAAATATGTAACTAAAAACTTGGGAAAGAGAGGCTTGATCTTAGCCATTAAGCAAGATTAGGCTTGGGTTTAGTTTCTGGCTGCTTCAGCCCTGCAGCCCCAAAAGATAACAGAGATTTTAGCCCAGCCAATAAATGTAAATGATTTTAGATCTTCATGTTGAGCCAGGAATTTAGAACTGTGTGTGCTTAATATTGTGTTTCTTTAAGCTATTCACTTCCACTAGAAGCAACCACCCACTCACACAGTCTCAGAATTTCTTATTCCAGGTTCCATGGTACCGCCCGCAAGTTCCCCACACCTTACCCTTACTGGACACCTTGTTACAGTTGACCATGCGTGAAGATTGGATCACTTGTCTTGCCACTTTCCATCAGGTTGCCAGAGTCCCATCCCTCAACTGGAGCAGGTCAACTGCCCATGGCCTTAACCAGGCCAAATAATCAGCCCTAATTTCACCCATTTCCCGAGAGCCTGCTGCTGCAACCACACCACTTCTGGTACTGATGAATACATCATTAGGGTTCTTCATCACTAGAAGATGATGCTGGATTCCTAAATAGAAAACAAATTTATCAAAAGCAAATTGGTTGATAGTGAGGGAGGCTGTGCATATATGTAGGCAGGGAGTACACAGGAAATCTCTGTACCTTCTCCTCAATTTTGCTGTGAACTTAAAACAGCTCTAAAAAAGATGCAGGCTATTAAAAAAAAAAAAAAAAAAAGCAAGGGCTGGCCCAGTGGCGCAGCAGTTAAATTTGCGTGTTCCGCTTCAGCAGCACAGGGTTTGGAGGTTCGGATCCCAGGCCCAGACCGATGCACTGCTGGTCAGGCCATGTTGTCGCGGCATCCCATATAAAGTAGAGGAAGATGGGCACAGATGTTAGCCCAGGGCCAATCTTCCTCAGCAAAAAGAGGAGGATTGGCATCAGATGTTATCTCAGGGCTAATCTTCCTGACAGAAAAAAAAAAGCATATTAGATAACACAGACTTGATAGAGAAGTCAGAGAACCAGACTTGGAGGCTACACAAGGAAAATGCCGCAGCACTCGTCCTCAGGCTGCCATTGCCTCTGGGTGGACACTGGGTGCTGCTACTAGAAGCTCTCTACGCCACCTCTGTAAGCCAGTGTAGCTGTTAGTGTCACTGTCTCTCCTCATGGCCAGAAAGGAGTAAATATGGTCCCTGCTTTTGGGGGTCACTCTCCCCCAACTCGAAGTCAGGGGACAGTTCTGAATGAGAGAACCTAAGTAAGTCAGTTGCTGTTTTAAAGTGGTTTTTCCAGAAGCAGATTCTAAGATAAGGATTAGTATGCAAGTGATTTATTAAAGAAGAGCTTAATAATACATGATACAATATGAGAAAATACAATATGATTAATATATTTATATTAAAATATATTTATAGAAATAAAAGAATCTCATCCAGATTTAATTTTTGCATTTGAGAGTCAGTGTAGTGTAGTAGAAAACTTTGCAATTAGAACATCTTGGGTTTAGATGTGACACTAAATGGCCGTATTTAAGTAGGACTGCCAGAAAAAAAAAATGCAGGACATCCAGTTAAATTTGTATTTCAGATAAATAACAATTTCTTTCTTAGTGTAAGTATATCCCAAATATCGCATAGAACGTATATGTACTAAAAGTTATTCATCGTTTATCTGCCATTTATATTTAACAGGGCTTTCTATAATGTGTTTGCTACATCTGGCAACCCTATATTCAAGTCACTTAAATTCTCTGATCCTCAATTTCCTGTCTGTGAAATGATCTTCTATCCCACAGGAGACACTCATTGAGTAGCTGTGACTTTAGATTTTCTAGAACAGTTTACTCCTAATGCAGCGGCATATGAGGCAAGATAGTATCTTGAAAATGCAACAGTTGAGGTGTTTTTATATTTTCTTTGCTTTGTGAAATATGATCCAGACAAATCGTTCCTCTATCAGATGGAAGCCTGTGAGACATGGGCCAGTACAGTCGCTCAGCGCATTGTCTGCATTACAGCTGACTGTCTCCCCAGCTGGTCAGCACACACTATTCCCTGGGCTCAGTTTTGCTCCCAGCTTGCAGCAGCCCACTGATGGGATGCTGGGTCCCTACACTCTTTCCAATAGCTCCTCCTCCCCTTGCCTCTTCTGTTCACGACATTAAAAAAAAAGAATTCACAACCTCCACTTTACTGAGCAGATGCTTCTCTGGGGCTTATTCTCTCTCAGGCCAGAGTTGCTATGGGGAAACCCACAAGAAGCAATGTTTAGACAATATTGCACGTAGTAGCCACAGAATTCTGATTTTTTAAATTGCAGAATAATTTATTAGGCTTATCAATTGTCAAAATGTTTCTCTTGTATCATTTCTAAGGATTTTTGGAAAAAGGGGGAGGCAATGTCATGTGCTGGGTCAGTGATCTTAAAATGAAACCCAATTCCTTAGAGCAGAGCTTGTGAAATGCTTTCTGCAGACTCTCGCTTAGTCTTCCTGATAAATGGAAGCAGATCAGGGTGTAGTCTGTGCCTGCCCCAAATACGACATGAATTCGCAGAAGCTTAGAGTTGACTGGCCAAGGTCAAGTGGCTGGTCAATGGCAGAGCTGGGAGCAGAGCCTGCCTTTCCCATTCCTGTGAATGACCTCTCTCCACTGCTCACTGCTGCCTCCAAGGATACAAGACATCCGGCCAAGTTTGTGTCTCTATTTTCTGTTCTGTTCTAGTCTTGGTCTTGGTCTTTCCCTCAAGACTCTCACATGATATGTGAGGGCCTGGGCTCTTTGTAAAAATATGGTTCAGAATCTCCTAAGGAAGTTAAGTTCACAGCTACTGGAAGGGACTTTGCACAGAAGTTATTCACTTTCTGTAGGTATTAACATTTGAACTCTATTTTCATTCATCCATGTATCAATGAATTACTGAGCTATGTCTTAGTTTGGAGTCTCCAGGATCAGATCCAGAGATAAGGATATGTAAGAAAACGACCACTCAGATCTCCTGTTGAGGGGCACATAATTGATTGGCAGCCCCAGGCTCTGCTTTTCCAGACCCACCTCCCTGCCAGCGATGAGGCCACACTTCTCATGGGCTAGCCATTGAACACAGTGGGATGTCATATAGTCCTTTTCCTATGTGACATGAGATTCCTCAACCCAGTGACTTTGGCTCAAGGACTCCCCAGCTGCCTGGTCAGAACTGTCTTAGAACTGCACTGCAACCCAGCAGTCTTTCCAGCCAGCCCTCCCTCCTTCCCCTCCTTTCCAGGGGCAGATCTGCCTCTCCATCTGAAGAGTCTCCCTGTTCACTCCCGCTCCTCCTCTTTTTCCAACACAGGCATTTCCCCCAGTAAGTTTCTTGTATATTTGAACCTGTCTTGGCATTTGCTTCTCCATGGAGGATCTAAACTCAGAAGCTATCCCAGGAAGCACGGGGAGGGACTGGGGAGGAGGGACATGGAGGGAAGGGAAGCCTATAGAGAGTATGGACATGGCCACAGTGTTGACACTCTGGGCAACCCAGGGCTCAGCCTTTCCTGGAACCTTCTGAGAAACTGTATGCTGCTCACATCAGAATATATCATCAAAGAGCAAGAAACCTGGAGTATTTATTCACAACTCCTTCCCTTCCATGCATGAGGGTCCCTCCAGGGCCATTAATTTTCTTGCAGCTAGTACTTCCAGATGCCTGCACTGCCTCTTGGGGTAACTCTGGGATTGGTCGGGCAGTCAGATTCTAGAGCCCAAGCTCTTAAGGACTAAGCTATGCCCCTCAAACTTACTACATCTGAAACTTGAATTTGAAACCAACATAGTGTCCTTTGGTTACTTTTTTGGGGGTCACAAGTTAGGGACAATTTGGCAGTAAACATCTTTCTTACTAAAATATTCCATATTGGTAGAGTGAAAAATCTATCCAGATAGCTGTTAGAAGACCCTGGCTGCTTGCTAGCTGTGTGACCTTGGGTAGATGATTTAACCTCTCCGTGCTTCAATTTCTTCTTAGATCAAGAGCAGATAGTGGTCCATCTTGCTTACTGCACAGAACTATTTTGAGGACTTTTGGCATGCATGTATATGAAGGAGCTTTGTAAATGGTAAAGTGCAATCCAAGTGGAATGGATTACGCTTCTTGAATAACCTTGAACTTTCTCCCTACTTCCCTGCTCTGCTCTGTTTTTCAAACAAATGCGTCCATTGTCTTGTCTGGCCTTCCCCGACTCCCACCTCCACTGTGTTGCAGGGGCCTTCCTCTGATTACAAAACTGGTTTCACAACCTCACCAGTACAGGATGTTTCATTCTATTCCAACATAGCTTAGATAACACAGATGTAAGAGTTTGTAATTCATCCTTCATTGATCAGTGTTCTCAGTGGTGACACGCTTGCCTGATCCCCGTCCCCTTCACTTGTAACACCAGAGGCTTAAGAGCAATGAATGGTTTCACGTCTCTCTCACATCAGGTAGGCAGCTTTTTCTTAACCCTGTCTCCCTAAGAAGGTCCCTGAATCTTATGGGGTCATTCACCTCTTTGAGACTAATGAAAGCTAAGTCCTCTCTCCTCAGGAAAAAATAAAAATAAAAACATATAAGCCTATATACACAGAGACACACACACGAATTAGGTACAATTTTGCAGAAACTCACAGTCCCTCTGAAACCCAGGGACTGCAGCTCCGTGGTGAAACATTTGGTCTCTGGTATCAGCTAGATTGAGTTTTAAATACTGGTTGTGCATAAAGTATATAGCAATGATGCTGGTCCATGGTAAGCACTCCATAAATAAGAGCTGCCTTTATGATGAAAGTAACCCACCTTCTCCAGAAACAGGACACAGTCCCAGGAAATGTTCAGAAAAGAGGCTGGGCAGCTTACAACAGAGATTTCAGTTTTCTAGAGGGAAGAGATTTGTTTTCAACCTTGGCAGAGGCTAGTGCTGGTTCTCCCTCTGCTGGCCCGTGGTTAACACACACTCTATTTTGATTGTGAGTGTCGGCGTGGTCCTGGGGAGAAGACAGTGAGAACAAAGGTGGGAGATGGGGAATTAGGGGGTTCATGGGTTAGTTCTGTGCCAGGGACCATATTCAAAAAGCTAAGACAGGGAACTGTGTCTGTCCCTTTGTTTCTCTCCCTTTGCTTATTAAGCTCTAAATATTGTATTTTCTGAGCAAATCCTTTCTGGGTATCCGCTCTGGGGAGGTGTCATGATCCGACATGCATAAGATACAGCCTGAACTACAAATGCTGGGTCTCATCATCAGGAGGTTTGCCTTTGCTTTCTGATGTATAGTTCCAGTTGACATCAGAGGGTACAGATTTATGCTGGGTGGGGTGATGGTTAAGTGCGAGGGCTTTGAGCTCTGACTCACAGCTCTGCCCTTACTGGTGGAGTGATTGATTCATTGCAGCTTGAGCTCTCTGAGCCTCAGTTTTCTCATCTGTAAAATAGGGCTACTCATAGTCCCTACCTTATGGCATTGTTATGAGGATTAAATAGTGTGTTGGGTGTGTAGTGGAGGGTGATGCAATAAAAAGAATATTAGCATTATTTTTATTCTAACTTAGGAATAGTATTTTAAAAGCCTGTACTATTTTTAAGATTCCACTGTTATATGAGGTCAAACCATTTGAAATTGCTAGTATTTAGTCAGATTTGACCCACAAAGTCAGCAAATTTTCATAGGGTTCAACCTAATAGGACAACTGGAAAATTCAGATTGAAGAGTAGAAATTATCCACAGCACCACCACCCAGAGATACACATTTGGATGTATCCTTCTGACTTCTTGTATGTATTAACTAAACAATGCTGATTGAAAGTAGGAATGCAAGCCTGATCAGGTCAAGTTTTTGTTTGTTTGTTTGTTTTGCTGAGGAAGCTTTGCCCTGAGCTAACATCCATTGCCAATCTTTCTCTTTTTGTACATGAGCCACCGCCACAGCGTGACCACTGACAGACGAGTGGAGTAGGTCCTCGCCTGGGAACTGAACCCTGGCCACCAAAGGAGAGGGTGCCAAACTTAACCACTAGGACACCGTGGCTGGCCCAGATCAGGTTTTTTGAAAACTCAGCCTGACTGGTGAAGCAGGGTTCAAAGTGTCCCCAGAGGGCACTAGAATAATGGGGCACAGGTGGTGGGGACACTGCTAACATCCACTCTGCTCAAGGGAGATACCTGGGTGTTCTGTTTCTATAGGATTCTCAGCAGCAGTGGCCAGGCTGCCCACCCGTCGCTCCTCCACCTGTCCCTTCCCAAGGACAGAGTGCTGAGTCAGCAGGTACACTTGACCCTGGGGGTGAGGGATAGATATGGGTTTGACAAGCGATTTCATCAGCTCCTTAAGCGAGATGAATTGTTGCTTTGACTCTATAATTTCCTAACCACTTTGGGTAATCAGGATTTCTGCTAGAGCACCATTACATACTAGAGCAAAACTGTGGTAGAGTTCAACCTGACTTCTCTCTTTATTGTCCCAATGTTTTTGCCAACATAAAAAATGCCTCACTAGTTTTAGAATAGAGATGTAGCTCTTGGCCAGCACACAGCTTAATAGGGCACACCGAGAGTTTCCTAAGTGTACTGCTGCTCCTGTTAAGGAGGCAGAGGGAGCTGGGCCTCGAAGGGTCTGCTCTTTTAGTCTTCTGGCTTTGGGGCTGATGAAACTCTCACTGATGTAGACAGTTTAACAACTGTGCTGTCACTTCCCATAGACACTTTGTTCCCACCACTCCAAGTTAATGAAAGAGTGAACGTGCCTGTGCAAGAACACTGGGCTAGGAGACAAGAGCCCTGAGCCCTAATTCTGACTCTGCTGCTCACTGATACCGTGACGTGCAGCAAGCCACCCATCCTTTCTGGCCTGTAGTTTCCCAAAAAAGAAAAACCGGGGGAGTGAGTCAGTCTAAATTTCCTTGTATTATAGTTTTCAAGCCTTCTATATATCTAATGGAAATCCTTTCTCTTTTCTGTTCATCCAGTCTATGAACTACAAAGTAGTAAGGATCTAAAGGTCCAAGGGAAAATTATAAATTATGGGAGTTTATTTTGTTCATTAAGAGCACCACTGAGAGAACTAAGAGGCAAGCCAGATTGTAATGCATATATCTGACAAAGAACATTGACCCAACATATATAAAGAATTCCTACATATCAAAGAGCAAAGGGTAGACAACCCAACAGAAAAGGGCAAAATATTTTAGCTCAGATAGACAAATAGTCAATAAATTTGTGGAAAGGTGCTCAACTTCATTAGTCATCAAGGAAACACAAATTAAAACCACAAAGAGATACATCTACATGCACACCAGAATGGCTAACATTAAAGAGAATGATGAGGCCAAGAGTTGAAGAGGATGTGGAGTAATTGGGAGTCTATACACTGCAGGTGGGAGTATAAAATGGTACAGCCATTTTGGAAAATGGTTTGGCATTATCTATGAAAGCTGAACATATGTATAATTTATGACCCAGTAATTTCACTCCTTAGGTATATACTCAACAGAAATGCATACATAGGTCTCTCAAAAGACTCATGTTAGCAAGCAACACTATTCCTAAGTAGCTAAAAACTGAAAACCACCCAAATTTCCATCAACTGAAAAATAAATAAATAAATGTGGTATATTTATACAATGGAATT
Organism: Ceratotherium simum simum; assembly: GCF_057802395.1. Lineage (NCBI taxonomy): Eukaryota > Metazoa > Chordata > Mammalia > Perissodactyla > Rhinocerotidae > Ceratotherium > Ceratotherium simum. The sequence goes on from NC_141907.1 coordinate 11,874,936, forward strand.
CTAAACAGCAATGACAATGAACAAACTACTTCTAAACATAACTTGGATGAATTTCAAAAAATCGTGTTGAGCAAAAGAAGACAGACAAAAGAGTACATATCGTATTGTTTCCTTTACATAAAGTTCACACATAGGCAAAACTAACCTCTACTCTTAGAAGTCAAGGTAGTGGTTTCCCTTGGGTGTAGGTAGTGACTGGAAGAAGATAAAGGGGCCTTCTGAGATGCTGGTAATGTTCTGTTTCTTAATCTGGGTGTTAATTACAGAGATGTGTTCTGTTTGTGAAAATTCATTGAGCTGTGCACTTAGGATATGTGTAATTTGGGAGCGTGTATGATACATCGATAAAAATTTTTTAAGTAAAACATAAAAAGGTATAAATTTCATGATTATTTTTGGTATTCTTTCCCTAATACCATCCCCAGGGGCTTTTATTTTTTAACTCTTCTAGCTTCTATTGATCATCCTCTTTTCCAAACTTACTCTGCCTCATATAACCCAGCATTTGATAATGTGCTATTTTTTTTCATGGTTTTCTGGTTATTTCCTTTGCCTTAATCTTGTCCTTCCAATTACATTGTGAATTCTAAAACATGGAGGTTGTGCTTTTTACCTTTGGACTCAGGCAGAAAGTAAAGAATGTTAAACCTGCCAATCTATTCCTCAGATCCCATTATTTAGTGGGCAAATATTCCCATCCCATAACACGGTCCTCTGGCTTTTTCTATGCTTACCCCATGTGTTTATGAACCTGTCAGTTCAGCCTACCCTTGAACTTCCCATTTATAACATCTGCAGAATAACCTGCACGTTTTTCTCTGGATTGCTCTGGCTTCACTGATTCAGTTCTGCATAAATTCAGCAGCTGATCCATGCTGGATACTGCACAATGCCCCAGGGATGTGGAGACCATGAGACTTAGTCCTTGGCCCCAGGAGCTCCCTGGATGGCCAGGAAAGACAGACTCAGAAATGGAAAATGCCTCATTGACTCATTAAGTACATAGAAACAAAGAAAAGAGATACCTAACCCCGCCACTGGTGGCTCAGAGAAGGCTTTAGGAGGAGGGAGTCATCTTAGAATTGAGTCCTAAAGGATGAGTAGAATTTGACCAGGTGAAAGAGGAAGAAAGTCTTCTCAGGCAGAGGAAACAGCAAGTGTAAAATCACAGAATCATGACACAGCATAACATCTGTATGGGTGTTCATGTGTCTGTATGTGTGTATGCATGTGTGTATGTGTATGTGGGAGGTGGGGGATGGAGTTATTATAATCAGTCGTGTATCTCTGGGTTCTAACTGGAGGGGCAGGGAAGGCAAAAAGCAGGCAGTGACAGTATATGAAGCTAAAGAGATAAGTAGGGGCTAAATGAGGGGCCTTGAATGCTAAGCTGAGCAGCTCGGAGCTAGTAATATAGGACAGGGGTTGGCAAACAACAGCCAGGAGCCAAATCTGACCCGCTACTTTTTTTGACAACAAAGTTTTATTGGAACATAGCCACACCCACTCATATTTATGTATTGTCTATGGCTGTTGTTGCACAACTGTGGCAGAGTTGAGTAGTTGCTACAGAGACTATACAGTCCAGGCCTTGATGACCTCCAATGTAGAAGATGATGAGCCATTGAGGGGTTCTAAGCAGAGGGTAGAGATGACTCTGTGTGTGAGAGGAAAGTCACCCTCACATAGCCTTGGTCCGTGCTGTGGAATGGAGACAACTTATTTTCCTTACATGCCACAGAAGCATCATTGAGGGCCTTCTGGAGTCAAGTACCACATTTTTTTGAGTCCAGGACTATATTGAGCCCTTCTCCACACCTGTAGAGATTGACTTATGTAGTATATGTGACCAAGGATACAACTGGACCCCAGGAGACTGAACAGAAATTGAACTGAGGTGGAATCCACCAACCTTGGGCTACTGTTCTCCAACACATAAGTTTAGGCTTAGGGAGCTAAAAATAACACACCTTTCCCCCTTTTGAGCTTGGAAACCAATTAGTAGAAAATCCTAGGAATAGAATAAATAGAAATAAAAATATTATCTTTATTGTTAGTACTTTACCGCTGAATTAGACAAACTTACCACCTCACAGACACTGGCTAGGCTGACTGACTTCAGGGTCCTCCCTGTGAAGACTTGTTCCTGAATGTTCACTTCTGCAAACAAGCAGTGACAGAGAGAGACATACTGAGCTCCTTCTCTAAGCACATCAATCAGATAAGTCATTGCTCTGTCCCTGGAGAGGGAATGGGCTGAGATGCCAGGAGCATTACTCTAATGGAGCTCTCTCCACGTAGAAGCACGAAGGCAGAGGAGAGGAGCTGGCCCATCTCCAACACTGTAGCATTATTTCCCACTGAAGAACTATGTCTTTCAGTGATGTGCAGATGTTAGACTCTTGTGGGATCATCTCTTTTGGGCCATTGGGCCAGACTATGGACCTATGGATAGTGGTTTCCATTATAAGGAACTAGGGTCTTCACTGTCAGTAATCCTGGGAAGATACTGATGCTGAGAAGAGAAACAAGGGCCAAGCATAAGTCTCAGACTAGACAAGGATCTGTTTGGCCCAGAGCCTGAAGTGTGAAGATGCCTGGAGTGTTTGTGGTGGTGGGAAGTTAGCTGGAGAGGCAGGCATGTGGAAGACAGGCCACCAGACAGAAAAGGAGGTGGTCTAAGAAGAGACTCTAGGATGAGAATGAGCCAGTGGGAGGAATTATAAGTTATAACCCACCTTGCATAGCCCTTCTATCATCCATGAAACTTCAGTGCAATCCTGTTCCATGGTGTGATCCCAGTTGTTTGTTGGGTATTGTATACGGTCCTGTCCTGGGCTTCAGCTGGAGCAGCAAAAGGGAGAACAATGCCAACCTCCTCTGAGGCCAATATGGTAGACAGAGTAGTAACTACTAGCAACCACTGTTTCCAGAAGAGAGGTCATCCCACCAGCCATTAGAAACAAAGGAAGCAGCATGGTGGCATCACGGAAATCTGTGGTGGAAGAACTCAAGGTTCACGTCCCTGAGTGTATGTAATTCACCTGGGCCTCTCAGAAATGCCCAGAAATGCCTTGAGAAGGACTACTTTCTAGAAATCAAGTCAGTGGGACTCAAACTGTCTTAATTTGGGCATAAAGGTAAATGAGGTGTTGTTTTGAAATCACAGACAGCATATGCAAAACACTTAGCCCATTTGCCAGCTCACAATGCGCAATGACTACTCAACAAACAGGACCTCTTGTCATTTTTATTGTTGTATTATCATGATCCGTGCATCTTGGCTTTCATTTCCCTGGGGTGACTGATGGATGGGTCGCTGTGGCTTCAGAGCTATTTGGGGATCTCCCTTCAGGCTCTTGACAAGGATTTGTGGAGAGGGTCCAAGTTGTGCTTTAAGGACAGTAGGGATTCAACTTTACAGACAAAAGCAGGAGCTCTACAAAACGTGGGGTGAGACTTCTGGAAGCTGGGCTGTCTTGGGGGAGGTTTGGTAACAGCCATTGGGTGCAAAAGGCCAGGGGAAGCTGAAAGTCAAGAGAGGAGGAAGAGAAGCAGGAAGTTTATACAAGGTGATTTTGTAGATCAAACCTGACATATTTTTAGGGCCTGTATAAAAAATGCAAAACAGCCATCTCTTTTAAGAACCATCTTGGAATTGCAATAAATTCTCCTTGACAGAAACTCAGTCAAGTCCAGCATGTAATCTCCTGCTGTCAAGAAGAGTAATGTGGAGTGGTATATGTTCTTCCACTATAAAAAAAAATAGGAGGTTGCTGGCCTGGGAAGATGGAAGTTAATTTGCCAAAGCTGCTTTTCAAGGCTCTGCTTGCTCCGCTTGTGGGAGCTCCTTTTTATCAGTCTTGTGAAAAATGAAAACTTTTAAGTCTTCTTTGGCAATTCTTTCGAATCACGTATCTCCCCCATGAAGTAGGAATGAGAGGATCTGGAATTAGATACATTGGGTCTTGAAACTTAGCTCCACCAGTTATCATTAGCTATGTGGTCTTGAGCAAGTTGTTTCCCATATCTAAGCCTCAGTAATCTCACCTATAAATAGGACTAATAGTGGTACCTACCACATAAGCCTTGTTTTGAGGAACAGGTAAAACTAGACATGTTAAGTGCTTACACACAATCTAGCATTCAGTAAGTGCTCAATAAATGTCGGTTAGTATTGTTGTCATCATCACCATCACCATCATCATTGTCTTCATTGTTATTGTTATTGTCCAACATCTTCAGGTACATCACTTTTTTTTTTCTAGTGTGTTTTCCTAACTCAATGGCAGAGCCTTAGGGACCGATAGTCATGTTTTGGAGGCCACTGTGGAGAGCAAATTTGAGATGGAGAAACCAAATGGGCTTTAATGGGTTTTTTTCCCCCTGTTATTTTATCCTGAGCCGTTCTGCTCTGTGTGTGTCCCCTCCTCATTTTATCTCAAAACTCTATTCTAATTAAATTATTCAAAAATATCTATGGAAAGCTACTATGGAGCATCCTTGTCAGCATACAAATATCTCAAATATCTACCAATTTTAAAGATAAAATAACCTTTCTAGACTACATATTTTCTTCCAACCACTGCCCATTTATCTGCTCCTCTTCACAGCAAAACTCCCCAAAAGAGATAACTTCAGTTGCTTTCTCCTCTTTTTACTGCCCCTTTTCCTTTCAATGCATTCCGACCAGGTTTCCTTCCCCATTGTCACTGAAACTGCCTTTGTCAAAACCAGCAATGACCTCCATATGGCTAAATTCTCTGGTCATTTTTCTCTCCTTGTGGTGCTTGACTTCCCAGCAGCGTTCAGTGGAGTTGACCCTCCCTTGTCATGTAACACCAGCTTCTTCTCGTGTCCACGTCCTCACATTCTCCAGGTCTTCCTACCATCTAGCTGTACCTTTTCAGTTTTGTTTTCTAATTTCTTCCCAATGGCTTGAAAGGCCCAGGGCATTTCCAAAACTCCCTTCCCTTCTCTAGATAATCTGTACTCCCCCTAAATGATCTCATCTAGTCCAATGGTTTTAAGTCCCATCTACACAACTTTTAATTCCAAATTTTATCTCAAGGTTTAACTTCTCTTTTTGATATATACATTAACTCCTATTAAATGTCATCATTTCTTGAATATATTTTGTTCTTAGTATGCCAAAGGAGAAATTTAACCATGTCACTCCCTTATTTAAAATCCATCAAAGGTCTTCAAGATTTGGCCCCTGCCTCACTCTCTAAGCCTCATCTCTCAACATATTCTCAAGAACCCTTCTTACCCCTAGTACTCACCCTATTCCATGTGACCAGTGCAGTTCCCCAATATATTGAGCTATTTAAACTTCCTGCACATTTTTCTCACGTGTTTACCTTTTCACAGGATATGGTTTCTCTCCTTCTTTGTCCGTTTCCTACTAATTTATAAAGACACAACTCAGGCATTATTTAGTCATGTAGTTAGACTCAAATGCCCCTCCTTGCTGCTCCCATGGTAACTTGGTCACTTGTCAAGTACTTATCATTCAGTTATTTTGTGGTTTCTCTTTACCTATCTGTCTTAGTCAGTTGAGACTCCTATAACAGATGCCATAGACTGGGTGGCTTCAATGTACTTGGTACTATGTACCAAGCATTGTACCAAGTGTTCAGAGGAATGCTATTGTTAGGGAGAAAGTTTCTTCCTCATTCTTGATGTTTCCTTCCATAAAGAGGGAACTATTAGTATAACACGTCTGTCTTCTCCTCCCCAGACAAAATGGAATAAGTTTTTTTTTTTTTTTTGTGAGGAAAATCAGCCCTGAGCTAACATCCATGCCAATCCTCCTCTTTTTGCTGAAGAAGACTGGCCCTGGGCTAATATCCTTGCCTATCTTCCTCCACTTTATATGGGATGCCGCCACAGCATGGCCTGACAAGCTGTGCGTCGATGCATGCCTGGGATCCGAACCCGTACCACCAGCAGCGGAGCACACGCACTTAACCACTAAGCCACGGGGCCAGCCCCTGGAATAAGTTTTTTGATTGGAAAGTTTAGAAGGAAAAATTGGGCGTATGTGGTTCAGCTCCATCCTCTCCGGTTTCTCGTAAGAGTGAGTTGTCTGCAATGAGCGTTTGATTCTCCACGCCAAAAATGCCCCTGTGACTAGAGGGATCAGTCTTTCTAATCCTGTGGGGTTTTCTACAAATCCCACTTTTCTGATTTTCCAATATCAACTTTATCAGGTTTTTTTGTGGGGGGGAGGAAGATCAGCCCTGAGCTAACATCCGATGTTAGGATTGCCTCCTCTCTTTGCTGAGGAAGATTGGCCTTGGGCTAACATCCATGCCCATCTTCCTCTACTTTATATGGGACGCCACCACAGCATAGCTCAACAAGCGGTGCATCCGTGCGCGCCCAGATCCGAACCTGCAAACCGCCGGGCTGCCGAAGCCGAGCATGCACACTTAACCACTTAGTCACTGGGACGGCCCCTGTCAGTTTTTTTTAAAGTAACATATTGGCCCCTGACTAATGACTCTTTTATAATTATTTCTCATTTGGTTCAGAGCTCAGCTGAGGAAAACAGAGGCTATTTATTGGGCACTCACCCAAAGATCCCAACACTTAGGAAGTCTTCAGTATTATTAGCCCATGTGGTAGGTTCTTGATAAAAGTTGGTTGAACTCAAAGGAAAGTAAGTCCAATATGTGTATGAGTCAAGGTAGAGTAGGTTATGCTTTGGTAACAAATTAACCAAGAAATTCATAACTACACACACACACACACACACACACACACACACACACTAGTTTATTTCTTGCTCATGCCACATGTCTGGTACAGCTTCGTCGGGGAGACTGTTCCCCAGAGGCTCTCAAGAACCCAGTCTTATGAAATCACCACCATGTCATGACTACGTCATCTTAGCACGTGACTTCAGGGTCCTCTCAGTAAGAAAGACGTGTTTGGAAGCTTACACCATCTTTTGCTGCTTCCAGTTGGAAGTGACACTTTCATTCACAACCATTTGAACAGAATAAGTAATATGGCTGTGTTGTAACTACAAGGAAAGCTGGGAAATATAGCAAAGCACATGGGATATTTAGTAAGCCTTACTGTCTCTGCCACGGGGCACTTGAACATCGTAAAGCACAATGTTTGGAGACATGGAACTCTTGCTGGACTTCATGATCAATGGAATGCTTATCGTGTGAAATGAGACTGATGGAAAGAGGGGAGATCAGAGATAATGTACAAGGGAAGGTCAGGCAAGTGAAACTGGAGGCTCCTCTACCCAGTTCTCAAACCCAACACTCAGTTTCCATATTTATATAATGAAGATAATATTTCCTGCTTCATAGGGTGTTGTGAAGATTAAATCAGATAAAATATATAGATTGCCAAGCATAGTACCTGGCTCTTGGTAAGTGTTCAAGAAATATTACTTTCTATTCCCTTATTGACTTCAAGGTCATAAAATCCCTTTGATTTCCACTATCTACTACTAATGATATGAGGATTTCCCAAAAAAATTATTTCTCAGAACAAAGGAAGTCCTATTTTGAAGGGCTTACAAGGTCTCTAATATTACAGGAGTCCTTTTCATTACTCTATTTGGAACAAAGCAGAACTATTTGTCAAGAAACACTAGCCTAAATTGTACCCAATTAATGCTGATTTTCAAAGGGTTGGAGGTCACCTGACAGTATTGGATTTTTCAAAGCAGGAAAAGGAATTTGACAGAGATTTAGTCTTATTTCTGGGGAGGGGATATGATTTTCCAGATGGAAGCACTGGTTATTATTTTAAACAAATCTTTTAAAGGTGACTTTAAAAACAAATTTAAATAAAAAGAAATAAAATTCTGTACATGCTATAACATGGAAGAACTTTGAAAACATAATGCTAAGTGAAAGAAGCCAGTCACAAAAAAGCATATTATATAACTATGTTTATATGAAATGTCCAGAATAGGCAAATCCATAGAGATAGAAAGGAGATTGGTGCTTGCCTAGGGCTGGGGGTTGGGAAGAATTGTAGAGTGATTGCCAATAGGTACAGAGTTTTCTGTTGGGGTGAAGAAAATGTGCTAAAATTGATTGTGGTCATGGTTTCACAACTCTGTGACTATACCAAAATCATTGAATTGTGCACTTTAAATGGATAAATTATATGGTATGTGAATTATATGTCAATGAAGTTGTGATAAAAAAAAATTTAAGTGGTTGCCAAAAATATTACACATGAAGAATGAAAGAAAAACTATGCAAATGGATATTGATGGTTTGAAATAAAATTTACAGTGACAGCATCATGCATCCAAAAAGCTTTGAATCTCAAATAACTTAGATGGGAATGGAGTTGATGTGCTCTAGACATCTTTCTTAGCTGACTCACAAAGTGGATCTAGAGATGACCAAAAAGAGACATCAAGGAAGCACGTGGAGAATTAAATAAAGTTTTATGAAATGTGATAATGAAAAAAATTTTAAGCTAATATATCATTTTATATGATATTGTTCATATTATACAATATCGTGTATATATGTGTGTTATATATATATATATAGTAACGAAACTAATGATGTAAATGTTTTAAGTAGACATTTGGCGGTGTCATTAACATCCCGAACATTTATTTAATCAGATTGGCCACATATTTGAGGGGATCTTCATATTAGAAAAATGGAGTTTCAACTGAGAGTAGGAGCACCTTAGTATCATGAAGTTACATAGAACAAGGGGGAGCCCTAATGGTATTGAAGAATCCTTCCAGCCTTATTGACCACATGGTTCTCCACATCATGACATTAAGGCCATGCCCAGGCTCAAGCCTGACGTAGAGGGAACATTTCTTGGAGGCACAGACTGCCTAGTCCAGTGCACGCGATATGTAGGCACTATTAAAAGCCAGTTATTCAGAGTCTGACACATATAAATACTGCTCACGAAGTATTAAACTTCTCGTGGGGGGAATTGTTCAGATGAAGACTGGATGACCAAACATCTGCCAGTAATTCTGTAGTCCTGTGTTTTTACACTGCAGATTGCAACACATTAGTGAGACATGAAATCAATTTAGCGGGTACCCAACCAGCATTGACGTATATTATATCTCGTATATTTTATATCTTATATATATGATCAGAACACAATAGAAGAAATTAGAATGAAATTGAACCTATCAGTATATATTGCATATGGTAAGGGTAAGTGTTGTTTCCAGAAAACGTTTTTCAGAAATATGTGTGTGTGTGAGCACACGTGCACAGGCTTGTTTGCCATGTAAAATTGATTTCTTATACCATTTGCACTTTAACAATCTTTGAAACACACTGCAGTAGAAGGAATTCCTGCGGTGGGTGGAAGCTGGATGTATAACCCCTAAAGTTCTGTCTAATTCTTGGTCCATAACTCTGGCATTCTCAGCACTGAAGAAGAAAGAATGTTAGGCTCTTCCAAGACTGAGGAGATGGTGTGTCACTCTGCATTGCTGAAACACACACATAAAAAACAAGCCCCCTAACCATCTAGTAATTATAAACACATTGCATGACGGTGTTCATCACCTCCAGCAAAACGTCTTTGGAGACGCAAAACCCAGAAACTCTTCCGTTGTTGTAACAGGAAAGTGTTTCAGTGGTTTAAGTCACAAATCTAACGAATCTAAGTGTCCAGATTATTTAAATTTCTAGACAGAGGTGGTTTGTAATCAGTAAACTTCTTACCTCAGTTCCTCCTAGGGGACCTCATTTGTGTTAATAAAATTCTCAGTAGTAGATCCTTTACCACTGATAATGTTTCCAGCAATGCGTTGGTGCCAACTCTGGGCTATAATGCGGCAGTACAATTGGAGACATGAGTACAATCTGACCACAGAACACTGGAACATCTCTTAAAAATTCCAAAACAAGTTTTAAAAAACAAATTGGGAATTTTTCCTCTTAAAAGATGAAGTGCGGCCACTTGGCAAGAAGCTCTGTAAACAGTATGTTATTATAAACATATTTCGCTTTCTTAGAGTAAAGTGACTGAAACTGAAACAATCTGGTTAAATCATTAACTCTACAACAGTTCAACCCACAAAAGCAATGGTCCAACTTAAAAATAAGTTCATATTTATTGAGCACAAACTATGGACCAGGCATTGTGGGAAGTGCTATGTGTTCGCTGAAAAATCTATCAGACATAATTTCCGCTATGTGAATCTCAAGAATATACAGTTTAATAGTGGAAATGAGCTGTACTTAAATTACAAAAACAGAGGTCAGGCGATGGTAAGGATTAATCTTTTCTGGGTCAAAAACCTTTTCAGATGTGATGAAAGCCATAGACTCCCTCACCATAAAAATGCACATACACATAGACACAATTGATGCATTTGCTTGCAATTTAATTCTGTGTGTGGATTTGGAGTTTTGAATTCCTAGTTTAAGAGAAATTCAATGAAAGTCCTATGGAAGAGTAAAGAATAAATTCACAACAGAAGCTCTCTTATCCCACTTCCTTTTCACCAACTCACTTGCTTAACTAGTGCTCTTCATTTCCTTTTTTATAAGATACCAACTGACATTGATGTGTGCTGAGTATCATCTCTCTATAAATAGGCTACTCTCTATATGTGTTTCTGTTCCTGTCATTCAATGTTACACTCACCAAGGGTCAGAGGTGTTTGTCCCTGTCTTAGCTCAGGCTGTCATAAGAAACTACCTTAGACTGAGTGACTGAAACAACAGAAATTTATTTTCTCATGATTCTGGAGGTTAGAAGTCCAAGATCAAGGTTCTCAACAACTTGGGTCTGGTGAGGGTTCCCCTCCTAGCTTGTAGGCAGCCACCATCTTGCTGTGTGCTCATGTGACCTCTTCTTTGGAGAGAGAGGGAGAGAGCGAGCTCTCTGATATCTCTTCTTATGAGGACACTAATCCTATTGGATCAAGGCCCCACCATGATGATCTCATTTAACCTTAATTACTTCCTTAGAGTCCTGTCTCCAAATAAAGCCACACTGGGGATTAGGGCTTCAACATATGAATTCTGGGGGTACACAAACATTCAGTCCATAACAGCTCCAAAACCTGATTTACACTGGCAATTATATAATTTGCTTAACAGAATATAAAACAAGTATGAGCTCTGTAGTAAGCAGAATAATGGCTTCCCAAGGATGCTCACATCCTAATCCCCACAACCTATGAAAATGTTAGATTACATGACAGAGGAGAATTAACTTGATAACAAGTTGAGTGAAAGTAAACACTTGTTGCCATACCAGATTCAGGGCAGACCCAGTTTAAAACATTGGTGGAGAGAAAATTGGAGCAGAAGCAATATTTGAAGACCCGATGACTGAAAACACATTAAAAAACTATGGAAAAGATGCTTAGCCACAGATTCAAGAAACACTATAAATCTCAATCATAATATCATAATAAAATTGATGAAAACCAAATAAAAACAGAAAATATCAAAAAAAGGATGGATTTAAAATATATATTTTCTTTAGCTGACTCTCACCAGAAACAACAGATGCCAAAAGGCGGTAGTACGATGTCTTCAAAGTGCTGGAGAAAATGACTGCCAACTCCAGCTCCTATGTTGTTGTTACGTGCCATCAAGTCGGCTCCAACTCCTGGCGGCCCTATGAATGAGTGATGCCCACAATGTCCTGTCCTCAACAGCCCTACTCAGCTCCTGTAGACTCATGCCTATGGCTTCCTTTATGGAGTCAATCCATCTCATATTTGGCCCTCTTCTTTTCCTGCTGCCTTCTACTCTTCCCATCATTATTGTCTCTTCCAAAGAATCCTGCCTTCTCCTGATGTGCCCAAAGTAGGATCGCCTCAGTTTTATCATTTTTGCCTCCAGCAATAGTTCAGGCTTAACTTACTCTAGGACCCACTTGTTCATCTTTCTGGCAGTCCAGGGTATCCACAGAGCTCTCCTCCAACACTGTATTTCAAAGGAATCGATGATTTTCCTGTCCACCTTTTCTGCTGTCCAGCTTTCACAGCTGTACGTAGTAATTGGGAATACGAGGGTGTAGATAATGTCGACCTTAGTCTTTTTTTTTTATTTTTTAATTTTTTTTATTTGCTTTTTTTTCATTATTATGAAATTTTTGTTGTACATTGTGGTTTGTCAGTCACCATATAAATGCTCAACCTTAGTCTTTAATGACACTTTTAACTCCTATACCCCTGGAAAATATCCTTCAAAAACAGAGATAAAACAAAGACACTTACAGACCAAAATGAAGAGAATTTGTCAGCAACAGACTGAAGGAAATGCCAAAGAGCAGGAAAATGGTCCCAGATAGAAGCTCAAAGATATATGGAAGGGAAAATAATTAGCATGTGTAAATCTAAATAAATATTGACTATATTTAACAAAAATTCTTATAATGTTTGAGCTATAGAGAGAATTTTAATAACCAATAACAATTACAGATATGTGAGGAGTAGGTAAATGCTGTTAGAGAATTCTATTGTCCTTGTACGGAATGGATATGATAAAAGCAATACTTTATGTTGGATTTTAATAAGTCATGAAAACATATTGTAAAGCTTAGAGTAACCAATAAGAGAATATGTCAGTAGTTTATTACATTCTTTGGTAAAAATAATTATGTATGTCTTATATAACAATTTTAATATGTATAGCACAGTAAGTTTTAACATAAGTAAATAATAATAACATGCTAATAGAAGGAAAGATTAGAATAATTAAAGGAAAAAAAAAAGTCAGGATAGAAGAGAAAAAGGAATATGGTGGGACAAGTATTTAGACGGAATTGCCCCTAAAGAGGCAAGAAAGAGTATTACGGAGTGATGGAAATAGAATTCTATAGCTTGATCACAGTAGTGCTTACATAGCTATATACATTTGTCAAAACTCATTAAACTGTACACTTATAAAGGGTGAGTTTTATTGTATAAATTATATTTCAATAAATTTGATTTAAAAAAAATAGCTGGTATGACCCAGTAAACTTTAAAGCAAGAAACATTACTAGAGCTGAAGAAGTCTATTTTATGAGATAAAAGTTTTATTTCACCATAAAAATGTGGTATTTATAAACAAACATGTAACTAATAGTACGACTTAGGACATCCAAAGCAATAGTAATTAACAGAGCTAAACAGAAAAAGATGCACATCCACAATCATAATGGTGGATATTAATAGAGCTCTCTCAGTAATCACAGAAAAGTAGACAAAAGCAGTACAAATATAAAAGATTTGATGACATGGAAAACACAACCAACCTAATTTACTTACACAGAATCTGCATCCAACACCTGCCTGGTATACATGTTGTCAAGTATACACAGGAATATTCACCAATATTTTAAAATAAAGCAAGTCTAAAAAAATTTCAAAGATTGAAATCATACAGAATATGTTCTGACCACAGTAGAATTAAGCTGGAAATTAATAACAAAAAAATAACTAGAAAGTAACCTTATATTTGGAAATAAAGAAATATTCTTTTGAATAACTCTTAAGTCAAAGAAGAAATCACAATGAGAATTTAAAAATATCTCGAAGTTAAAGGTAATGAAAATACAATATATCAAAATTTCAAGAAGATAGATAAATTGTGCTTAGAGGGTAACTTGTAGTGTATTAGAAAAAGATAACAGGTTAAAAATCAATAACCAAAGCATCAATCTCAAGAAGTTCTTTTTTAAAAAACAGTAAATTAAATCCAAAGAAGGGAATAACAAAGATAAGAGCTGAAATCAATGGAATAGAAAACAAACACACAGCAAAGAGAATCAACAATGTCAAAAGTTTATTTGAAAAGACTAATACAACTACAAACCCCTGGCAAGAATGGTAAGACATAATGAGAGAAGGTTAAAGAACCAGCATCAATAAATGAGAAGGGGGACAAAAGTAGAAAATTCTAGAAAAGGAAAAATATAATAAGATCAGTGTTTGCCTGGGGTTGACCATGAGGGATGCTATTGAACAGCAAGGGGCTCAGGGAAAGGTTCTAAATCTTATTTGTTGTAATACTCTCCTGGGTACTTACATTTGTCAAAGTTCATTGAATTGTGCACTTAAAAGTCATTCATTTTATTGTAGATGAATTATACCTCAATAAAGTTTACTTTAAGGAAAAAAAGGAGTAACCATTAGAAAGGAGAGGAAAACTGCCATTATTCAAAGATAAGATTGTGAATGTAGAGAAGCCAAAAGAACTATACATAAGTTGTGGAATTAATAAATGAATAGGGCAAGATTGCTGGATACATGATCAATATAAAAAAACAACTGTATTTCTAATTATCAGCAACAAATATAAAATGAACTCCAAGAGAAGATACTATTTACAATAACAGTATATTATAGTCTATGGCTTTACTGTCAATAGGGTTTACACAGTCATTGTAAAATATCCACTGAATATTGATGTTAGTTTCTAAGCAATTATGATAGATTTATAGTGGTAGGTTAAGCGAAGGTTGATAACAGCAGGGGAGGAGACTGAGAAGAGCATTAAATACCTGTATCCAGTAATTGGAAGTAAGAGGAGGATGATTAAAACAGATCAAGAAATGACAATATAAGTAGTTTATTTAAAGACATAGAAGTACATACAAAATAGTAATTTGATTCTTAAACTATGTGCATATACAGTCTTGACAAAAATAAAATAACTTTAAAATGAGAATATGGACTTTGGAATCAGACAGCCCTGAGTTTGAAATCTGTCTCCCCTATTTTCTAGCTGTGTAACCTTGATGGAATCACATAACCTTCCCAAGGCTTAGTTTTTTCATCTGTGAAATAGGAATAACAGTACTTACTTCATATAGTTGCCATGAAGATTGAAGTAGATAAAAGTATAGTCATGAGGAACAAAATGCTTAAAACCAAAATTGATTGCAGCAAAGAAAACAAAAAAAAATTGATTGTAGCCAATTCTTCTTTCTAAGGGGCAGACAGTCAGGAGTGGGGAGACAGAGGGACGTAATTTAGATCAGTGATGGGAGCAGTCTCCACCCCGGGGCAACTTGTCTTTCAGATCCTGCGGTGGGACGAGGGGGAGGAGAGAGGGAAGGGTAGAGAGAGATGCAGAATAGACAGCTCTTGACTTACCAAAGCATTTTAATGATTTATGGTGGCCAGTTGTCATTTTATTTGGTTTTCTGGGATCTTGAACCCCTTCTTATGTGTGTTGGTCCCCATGGGAGGCAAGTCAGCCTACCAGGGCAGTGGTGTCTCCGCAGACCCATGGTGGCGGTGGTGCCAGCTGGGCCACCCGCCATCCAGCAGTGGCTCCATGATTTCACTCTGGTCTCCCAGTCTCCCCGTCTTTGCCCATTTCCTGGGCCTGATTCTCCAGCAGCTGTCACTTCTTGAGCTCCTTAATTTTCCCTCAATAAGCTCTTCTGCTTAATTCATCCAGAATCCATTTTTGTTACCTGCAGCTAAGAACAGTGTTGGATACGTGAGTCTTTAACGTACAAAAGGTGGTCTGGATTTGACCTTGGGGGTCGGAAAAGGTGCTGGGAATGAGTTGGCTAACTCTACAAAAGGAGATGGAGAAAATTTTGTCTGTTTTCCTCCTGAGAAGGAGGAGACACGGAAAGGGAAGAAGAAGTAGGAAGAAAAGAAAGAAAATAGTCGAGCAGCATGACAGAGTGGCTAAAGGAGATTTAAGAAAAGGATTTTGGTTGCTAGTATTCAGTTTTGAGTTATTTGCATTGTGATTCTATAATCCTTATCTTCCAGGCCCTACAACCAGTGAAATCAGATTTATTCACACGGGTCCTGTGTGGATGGAGATTTTTGTTGGAAATCAAGGAAGGAGGTGGCTCAGTGTGGAACAGAACAAGGATAGACTGTACCAAACATTGTGACAATTTACAAACCAAACTAACACAGGAGGAGTAGAAGATTTAGAGATGACTGGAAAAGCCTTAAAGTGCCTTATCCCACCCCCACCATTGAAATCCCATCAGAGATTGGAAAAGATGAAGGACTCTGAATACAGAACAGGATTGGAGTCTTTCCATTTGAATCCCCAGAGACAGCCTGTCTCAGCTGACATTTGAGTTCAAAACAAGAGCTGGACAGGAAAGAAATAAATTGAATCTTCTTAAAACACGATGTTTGAAGCATCTCCAAAAGCCTGCAGGTTTTTCCTATTTTCTGAGCCCACTGGGTGAGAGATGGGGTGGCCTGTGCCCAGGCTCATCTGAGTGGCGCAGTGATTGGATACAAGCCTACGGCCATAACAATATCACCAGAAATACGCTAAAAGGAGAAAAGATCAATTTTCTTAGAAAGAACTAAGGGTCAAAGCCAGCTCCAAAAAGGAAATCCAACCTGAAGGCAAGAAACAGCCACAGGGCTGGTGCCAGGAGCAAAGCAAGGAGCTCCTGGACATCTGCAGCCCCTGGAGAGAAGACGCTAGGGCATACACTGGTCACTGCCTGGGAGGTTTGGGCTGACCTGGAAGTTCAGGTTGAACGAGATACCTGTGATCTATGGTGAAATCTCCATCACCTGTTAATACACATTGAATGCCCCATGCAAGTTGTCCACTGAAGTTGACTCACAATGTGTGTCATCTCCATCACTCACCATACTTCTTTCTGCTTCCATACAACAGTTTCTCAGCCTGGTATACCTTCCTCCTTCAAAATCCATGTTACAAATGGATTAATTCTGCTATTCTTTAACTGCCTTTATCTCCATTGTTTTAGTGTTTATATGCCGCATTTTTTCCAGTCGTATATTGATGTGATATTTGTCAGGAAAAAGTGTAAAAGATTTTGAGATGGTTAGAAAATATTCTTAGTGACCAGTCTAATATACCCTTCTGGATTATCTCTGCCTTTCATGTTCTTTGAACTATTTTACTACTCTGTAAATCATAGAAAACTGATAATAATGCATATTCTTATCTAAAGAAATACAAATGAATTGTGTCCAATGGAATGCAATTGATTCCTGCCCTGTGGATGCTAACCAGTTTTGATCTAGTAAGCAAATTTATTTCAGCATTCCTGATTGCCTCATAGTAGACACTTTAAAATGTTTGTTGATTGAATGAATGACATTGAAGCTTAAAATATAAACCATAGCAACTCACCAATTAAAGTCTTTAATTCTTATAGGCAAGAGGAGATCAATAGAGTATCATGCATCTTTTAGCTGTTAAGGAACATTGTTCACAATGCCCCCAAGTCTTTCAGCCTCCATGGGTTTGGCTGCCCACTGCTGCTCCCTGCTCTGCCATCTCAGGTGAGGGCACTCTCACTCGCGGTTTCTTTTTCTCCAGTCTTTCAGAGACCTTGCATGGATGGGATCTTTGATCTCCTGTCGATCAAAAACAGCAGGCAACCTGGAAGGGAAAGTTCAGAGTTACAACAGCTACACCTCGTTGTGAAATACTAGACAACAGGGGCCAGCCCCGGTGGCCTAGTGGTTAAGTTCGGCACATTATGCTTCAGTGGCCCGGGTTCGGTTCCTGGACACAGACCTACACTACTCGTCTATCAATGGCCGTGCTGTGACAGCGGCTCACATACAAAATAGATGAAGAATGGCTCAGCTAACAGATGTTAGCTCAGGGCGAATCTTTGTCAGCCAAAAAAAAACAAACAAAAAAACTACACAACAATTATGGAAAGACAGAGAGACAGAGAGGAAGCAGACTCATGTAGAACTTATCCAAGATATATAAAGTTTAAAAAAAAAATCCAGTTGCAGAGCAACATGTTAGTATGATCTCATTTTTGTTAAAACACACCTACACACATCAGTATATTCATTAAATATAATGAACATAATAATAAGCCGAACCTTTGAGAGAAGGCTGGAATTAAGGAAAATATTTTTTATAGGCCATATGTTTCTATAATGTTTCAATGTTATTTACAGTAACCACGTATTACTGTTGCAGTAATAAAAATAAGAACTATAAAGATTTAAAAGAAAAGGAGTTTATTCTGCAAATAGGAACTCCAAGATGCAGACCCAGGGCAGTTTTCTTGGGTACATGATGTAGGAAAAACATTAGCCTTTACAATAGAATATTATTCTCAATCAGAACTAAGTGTGAACAGAAATGGGATCAGCAGTATTACCTTCAAACACAAAAGACGGCAAAATTTTCCTCTTACTGGCTTTCAAAGTACTCTCTGACATAAATACACCTGGAAAAATATGGACAAAGCCCATCAATAAGAAATCTTCATTATTTGATAGATTGTTCATAGTTTACAAGGAATCTAACACCAGAAATAATTCATCAGATAAGCTTCATATCACTTATGAATCTTGAATGCTTTCTAAGTTTATAAAGATATTGATGTTGAATAAGCTCACTTTTAAAAGCATTTATTAAACATTTAATAGGTGCCTGGTATTCTACTACTTTCTTTCACATGTCTATTCTTACTAATGTGTTGATTAACCTTATTTAGTAGGTATTCTTTTTCTCCTTTTTTTAGATGAGAAAACAGAGATTCAGAGTGGTTAGGAGGTTTGTCACAAGTCCAGTCAGTGACAGAAGCAATCTGATTACTAGTCACCTTTATGAGAGGTAAAATGGGGAATGTGTGTATAAATGAAATAGAATGTTCCAGCCAGAGGAACCACAGTGATAAATAAACACGTCTCTCATTTCATGGAGGACTTGCCTTAAATAACTGGATCAGAGTTACCCAGCTATTTGGATCTGACACCTCCTTATACATTTTGGGAATAGGGTTCCCAAGCAAAGGTTCAGAGGTCCCTAAATTCCACACACAAATTCCCTAGGAAACATTCCTGGAATCCTGGAACTGGGAAATATCTTAGGTTTCTAAGAGCTCTGATCCATTACGATCACAATAAACTCGTGAAGAGTGATATTTGAGAAGAGATGATCTGCTCTACCGTAGTGAAAAGAAGATGCCTTATCACTGTACTGATTTATGTGAAATAGTCCTCACTTCATATATTCTAGCCATTTTCCCTTAAGGCCATTCTCTTCATACTTCTGGATTTGACAGATATGGTCACCACTCTGATTGTTTGATCCCAATACTCCAATGCTGGTGGTGCATGCCCACTGGCATATTTTACCTTAAACGTGAGCAAATGTGGAGTGGTGGCTATATTTTTATACCACCACCAGGGAGCAGCAATGTGCAAATAACGCCTCTAACTGCTCTGGGCCTCCACTGCTTGGCCTGGTTTGGGAGGAGAATGTGGCTTTCATTCCCCCAGCCTGTCTCAGATTTAAAATAATGGTAATGTAATCACTTCAGTCCTGCTCTGGAAACTGTCAGAGCTAATTCATTTCAGATGAAAATATACTGACTATTCACATATGCATCCAAATCAGTCTTTTCAGTATTCGAGTTCTGCTCATTCAGGCATTTGTTCATCTAACTTTCACTCAGAACCTACTGAACGCCAGGCACTGCACTGGGGCAAGCTGGAGATCCATCCATTACAGAAACAGACATTCAATATCCACACCACCTGCCTAGGGGGGCTTTCTCAGCCCCGCATCTAAAATCATAACCCTCCCTTCTTTGTCAGTTTCTTTCAAGCACTGACTTTCTTATTGTATCTTATTTTTTTGTCTACTCCATTTCTTGAGAGTTGAGATATTATCTGTTCTGTTCACTTATGTATCACCAGCTCCTAGAACAGTGTCTGGCACATATTGAGGGCTCAAAAAATATCTGTGGAATGAGCAAATAGGCAGTTATCGACACAAGCTGCAAAGGAGCAAGAACATCTTCATATGAACTAGATATTGCTCAATTGCTCACTCGAGTGATTTTCCATTTTCCATTCCCATCAGCAGCGGATGAGAGAGACGCCCAAAGGTAATATTATTTGATATCAGCATTCGAAGGAACTTGAGTCATCACCTAGACTCTCCTTTTACAGAAGAGAGAACTGAAGTCAAAGTAGAGGAGAGATTTGCCCAAAGCTACGATGATCTTGAATGGTTGAGTCAGTTCAAGCCAGAAGTCCTGACCCCAGCCCACCCTGCTGCCTACCTGACTTTCCCATTTTCCTTAAATATTACCTCCTGGAACAATGAACTGATACATCAATAACCTGATCTGTATAATATTTATTTGTTAATTGGCAGAGACAAGACTTGGGCGTCTGCTTCCAGGATCCCCAAGCCAACACTCTCAGAGGTACTTCTGGTCAGACCCAGTGTTTATCTCCTAGCACCTGCTTCATGCTAGGTCCTTCAGAATCATCTGGTCATTTGATCCTGACAACAATCCTGTGTATGTGCTATTATTATCCCCACCTTACTGACGAGAAAATATAATAATGGCATACATTGCACCTACATGGCACTTAGCATGGACTTGGAATGGTTCTGGAGGTTCCATGCCTATTACTTCACTTAATTCCCTTAACATCCTTTGAGGTACGTGTTGTTGTTGTTCCCTATTATAGAAGGGGACACTGAGGTCAAGAAAAGGTAAGAAGCTTGTCCAAGGCCACTCTGCTAGGAAGTGGCAAGGCCACCATGTCTTTCATTACTGTGCTCTACTTCCTCTCAGAAAATAGGGATTCAGAACTGTGGAGTGCCCTGGCACCATCTGACTCCACTTTCCTGCATGGTTTCTCTACAACATCAGGCTGCAGGTTTGGGCCAGAAAATCCTTTTGTTAGAAAGTCACAGGTTTGAAATTCAGTAGAAAAGAGGAGACAGCAATATTGCAAATGCCATCCAAGCTGCAAACAATATTTCCTCCCCGGATCTGTTCTCCTCTAGTTTGGCGTCATCTGCCTAGATCTTTCCGGGGTGCTGCAGCTGCTCACACAGAACTCTTTAAGAGATTGCATTAACTGGCCAAGGGATGGGCTGGGCTTTCTGTGTCCACCCTTCGATCTAGTCATCCAGATGCTGGCTCTGCCGTGGGCGTGGGGGACTCCCTGGAGCTTGGCCAATCCAGTCTAAACTGGATAGTGAACTGAAGTTACCTCATAGCGACTTGGAAAGGGTGTTTGTGGGAATCAAGCTGTTATCCTGTCAAACTAATCTGGGCTCCGAGCCCCTTTGAAAGTCATCAGGAGAATATAGTCTAAAAAGATGGACAGGAAGTAGATCTTTTGCTGGCTGGAGGGGTTCTTGCTGATTGAACTTTCACATCTGGTATGAAATAAATAAGCAGAAAAGGCTTGGCTTAGTAATCCTATACCCTTAGTTTGTCTCTGTATGTCTGTCTGGAGTTCTGACCTCTGGAACTGGAACATACTAGTGAATCTCAAAGCCTCTCTCCGGTGGCGTAAACAATGTGATGAACAAAGGTTTCAGAGTCCACTGGACCAAGGATGCTCCACCACTCACTAGGTGTATGAATCTGGGCAAGAAACTTAGCCTCTCTGAGCCTCAGTGTCCTCGTCTGTAAAATGGGAGTCATAATAAAGCCTTTCTCATGAGGTTGTTGTAAATATCTGGCACTTAGTATATGCTCAATAAAGGATTGCATGGTATAAAAGGCAACAAAGGAGCAGGTCTGAGTCCTGGCTCCACTTCCTGCTAGCTGAGCAGCATCAGACACGTCTCTTCCCCTCTTACAGGCCCGAATTCCTCCTCTGTGAAGTGAGATTGAAACACCATCCTCTCTAGGGTCTCTGTCGAGGCTCTCCCACCAGATGACCACTCCCTCCACTATATACCTATACTGTTTTTCTAGAGTTCTCACGGGGGATAGCAAAGAGATCACCAGGGTCTCCACTGCCAATCTCTGGGAGGAAGACAGTATTTTTTGAACATCTCCTGAGTGCCAGCCACCTATCCAGGCACTGTCCTTTGTTCTCTCACTTAGACCTCTCAGTAACCCTCGATGTGGACCCTGCACTCACTCGTTTACCAAAGAGGAAACAGGCCTCAAGAGCTTATGTGACCTTCCCCTCAGTTAGTCACACTAACTGAGAGTGGCAAAATCTATACTTCTACCCAAGTCCGCCTATGTCCCCACCATCCACCCCCAATGATCTCAAGACATTGGACAAGTGAAAATTCTCCTCCTTTAAAGGTCAAGAACTTTTGGTCTGTGAAAAACTGACAGGAAGTGCTGCTACTGATAACAATTACGTTTCCAACTCCATGTGAATGCTCAAATGGAAAGCAAATTAAAGGAGTATTTCTTAGCCTTTTGTGATGGACTAATTGCAATCTAATTTGGCCATATTGGTCTGACAGAGTAATAAATCATTTAAGAAGAAATCCCATGGTAAACAATTCCAAGTGGCCTTTGGAATTCTCTTCAGATACAGTGGGTTTTGGATTTCCCATATTTTGGCTGATTATCCCAGCTGTAGTAACATGGGCCAGTTCATTGCTCATGGCAGAAGAAAAGGTGGATATCAATCAGAGCAACAAAACAGAGATGACAAAATGAAGTCGTTCTTGCCTTGGTTTTTCTCCTATTATATTTTTGATAAAATCTCTTAAAGAAATGACCAAAAAACAACTAGGAAACAACTTGACGTTTCCTTCATTTCCTGCGCCTGGGCAGCAGCTGATGGGATGAAGAGAACAAAATTACTGAAATGCACATGGTAGTTGGCTAATCAGGGGAAGCATTTTCTATCTCAGGGTTTGGACATGATGTAGCTGGCCTGCTCTACAGGGAAGAAACCTATCTGTTCTTTCCTAATTGTCCAATTCCTGTCTTCAAATCCTTCTCCAAGGGAAAACTTTAATTTAGAAAGGTCATAAGTTGGATCCTCGGCCAAAAACAGCACAGGCTGGGAGAATAGACAATAATTTTGCCACAGTAATCATTGGCCACCAGAGAGCAAATGGGGATAGCTTCTTTTTTTCCCTTCCTAAGTGCAATTTTTCGATGTGGGTCATTTTAGTTGTAACAGCATGTACCAGATTATTAGACATCAAAGCCAATCTGTTTCCTTCCCTGAAAGAAGCTCTCTCAACCTTGAACACACACACACACACACACACACACACACACACACACACACATGCACATGTCATTGGAAAGATATTTAAAGGACTGTTTCTGTCTAAATATGTACTTCTTGGTAGAATTATGTTTTAGAATTGGTCAAATTTCTCCCATGAGAAGCACCAGCCTAGAGATTCAAGTAGGCTGGTATGGAACCTCAAAGTTTAGGGCAAGTAGATGTATTGTATTAGACAGGGGAGACCAACTGCTGCAACAAACAGACCTCAAATCTCAGTGGCTTGACACAACAAAGGCTTATTTCTTGTCAATGTCATGTCCCAGTGAAAGTCAGCAGGTGGGAAGCTGTCTTTTATTCAAAGACCCAGTCTCTTTCACCCAGTGACTCTGCTATCATTTAGGGACTCAGATTCCTTCATCTACTGGCTCCAACATCCCTGAGGGCATTAGAATCTGTCACTGACAACCTGCATCCAAACAGCAGACAAAAGAAGAGAGAGAGCATCGAGGTTAGTGTGGGAGGTTTTAGGGACCAGGCCTGTTAGTGGCTTACATCTCTGGTGCCCACATTCCATTGGCCAGAGCTCAGTCACATGGCCCCACCTCACTGCAAAGGAAGCTGGGAAATGCAGTCTAGCTATGTGCCCAAGAGAAAAAAGGAAACAGGAGTCGATGAACACAAAGCAGTCTCTTTATTATCAAAGGCGTTGGCAACTACTGCAGCGTTCGGGGTGTGTGATAGTTTCTCAGGACAGGGGAATTATAGCTTTTTGTTGCTGAGGACATTTAGATATTCTAAGCACTTTAATTACTCAGAAAACCATTGCCCTTTCATATAGGGGTTAAGGAAATGTGAGTTAGGGTTGAAGTAAGGTCAAGAATGAGATGAGGCTGAAATACAGAGGGAGATCCATTTGGCACATAACTTGGAGATTTTGTCAAGGTTTGGTTTTTAGGTGGCATCTAAAAGGGCATGTTTGGGAAGGTAGTTTCCTGAAACTTGTAGAAGCGGTATGTGAATGCAAACTTCCCAGATGGCAAGTATAAAGGGCCAGTTCTGGAGAAGCCACAGCCACTGCTGGTTCCCAGGAGAAAATAAGGGGCCAGGAACAGAAAATTTAGTCAAAAGGAGTTAAGAGCCAGGAAAATACAGAATCAAAATAGGATTGAAGGCAGTGGCCAGGAGGAGCCAGGAAATACTGCCACAAACATTTATTTCCTCCATTCTCTGAGTGTTCATTGAGCACTTTCAATGTGCCAGTTTCCACGTCGGAGAATACAACAATGAGTAAAACTCCGTCCCTGCCTGCAAGAAATCCAAAATTCACTTTGGGTGGACACAGGCCACGTGGTACGTGGATGGGCTTGTTTGACCTAAAGTCCAGGGTCAAGGGGAGAGGCAGGGCTCTCCACGAAGAGATCTGACAAAATGGCAGATTTAACAGCTGCTAAGATGCCTTCACACACTCGATACTAAAGACCCTCCTTCTGATGTCATTTTCATCCTTCCTAAGAATTCAAAGTCACCCCATAGCCGGCCCACATCACGGAAACACTGAATCAGGAAATTTTAGAGTTGAAAGAGGTCTTACAAATCATTTAGTCTTGTCTTTTTGTTTTTCAGCAGAGGAAAGGAAATTTGTGCTGTGGCAGTTCCCATCGGACTGTGTGTAGGTGAGCCCCAAAGACTCACTGTCACACCAAGATCATGCAGTCTGCCCCATCCCCTTGATGTGCAATCTATGTGGCATAGAAATGATGAAAACTATTTCACTTCACAAGCGTGTATTGAAGTCCTACTTAGAAGACCCACTCGCCTTCCTTGGTGATTGGCCTTCGCATCTCCCTCGTGGCTTTTCCTTTAAACACGCTGCTATGTTTCACTGAAGTTCCTATCCAGACCTCCTCCCTGGGTCTCTAGAGAATGTGTACGATCTTTCCTCCATTTTAATATGTGTAATTAAATTTACCAAACAACTACTGCATCCGTTAGAGTCTCAGCAAGGCAGCGAGAGCACATTCAGATGGAGAGAAAATTGAGAAAATTTTAACAAAGTACTTACATATCTCTGAAGTCTTGGGCGGGGTTAAAATGAAACAGTGGTGTGATGCATTAACCAGAGCTAGCCACAGAGGGGAGCCATTACCACCTCTACCACCCAAAGTGGGAGGGGAGGGAGTGGTTAACTCCAGGAGAGAGGCAAAGACTGAAGCTGTGGCTTTGGGTAGAAGGATTCCACCAACGCACCTCGAACTCCCTGAGAAGGAGCAAAGGAAGCAAAACAGACCTCCATCTTCTCCCGCCTGCACCTCCAATTGGCAGAACCTGACCAGAAGCTGGAGGTCAGGGAGGAATCTATTGACACACTCCATAAAATCAGCTTCCCAGCTCCAGAACAGGATGGACAAGAATGAGGTGGGTGCAGGGAGGCAAGTGTAGAATCCCAGCCCTCCCACCACTACTGGGCATGATGCTGTCACTGAATGGAGAGGAGTTGAGAAAACAGTCTTGGCCTTCGACTTCACAGACTTAACAGGGCAAAGAGGGAGAGAGAAAGTAAACAAGTACATGCACTAATGAACTTTGCTGAGTGTATGAAGGAAAGAGTGGACACCATGAGAGGTAATAGTAAGGGATCAACTTTAGATGGGATGTCTTTCTGTGGATGCAACATTTAAGCTGAGACCTGAAAAATGAGAAGGAGCCAGCCAGGTGAACAATGAGAGAAGATCGTCCCAGACAGAGGGAGGGCCTTTGACACATGGCAGCTCTTCAGGTATTTGATTCCTTGAACTTAAGTTGAATTTCTATGAAATATATAGATGTTATTTCTCAAGAGTTGCCCCCAGAAGTGCCCAGATGGAATGAAAAGAACAGTGCCCTGGGAGTCAGGAGGCCTGTTTCACCAGCCCTGCCTCTGGCCCTCACTGTCCAGGAGACGTTGCCCAGTTCGCTGGGTCTCTCTTTGCCTCCCTTTTTTATCTGTAAAATGAAGATGATAATTTGTTGGCCTCCAAAGTCCCTTTCACTTCTAAAATCCAGTGTTGGCCATGGACTTGATTCATCTTTTTAAAGATGCTTTTTGACACATTTCAAAATTCTATTTTTCACTAAGTGAATGCCCAAGAGCAAGTTAAATTTTCTTCAGATCTTCAGACGAGTGGCAGTTGAAGGAGATCTGTGCTGAACACAAGCTGAACTCTATGCACAGTTCTACAGGGATTGAATAATATTCTTTGGTATTTGGCCAAAGGAAAAACACGAAGTCACAAAACTAAGGAATGAGGCTCTGGTTATGGACTTTGGTTTTTAGGAAGGATGTTTTAAAGGATCAGAGAGTATCTGGGTCATCTCTCTGACCCCTCTTCCAAAGCTTGATTCCCCCTATGGCAATCTCAATCTGCTTACACACACCTGGGACAACACTGAGAAAAGCCATGATGTCTCTGGTCACCTCTGGCTTCACTGAACGTCCCCTTACATCAACTTGAAATCTGTCCCCAGGATGTTCCTTCAGATTCCCCATCCTTCTGCTTTGGGTGTTATGGAATTGGATGCCTCTCAGAAAGTCTAATTGCCATGTTCCCTCTTCCCTCAAGATTTTCAAACACTCCATTCCATCATCCTGCAATACTGTTCTCTTCTTCTCAAAACAATCCCGGCTTCTCCCTCTGAAGGGTAACACTTCAGGTCTCAGCTGAGACTTCTTTTCCATGGGACAGCCTTCCCGTGCCCTCTAAATTCAGCCAGATTCCTTCTTGTCAGTCATGCTGTGCAGTGGTCCATCACACTGCCTGTGCTTTATTACCTGACTCCCATCAAGGCTCACTGATCTGGAAGAGCCCAGACCGAGTTTGCTGCTCTATTCCAACATCGAAAGCAGTGAGGGACATTTAGATAATTTCCCCTTCAATGAGGAATTTTGAGAAGACCCGGGATTTGCTAGGAATTTTGGAGTCCACAGACTAGAATAAGAACCAGGAACACCTTATTTCAAAGGTTTAGATAAATGGCATATCACAGGCATAGGGTGTCTCCAACTGTTTGTCTCTAATGGGTAAGAACACTTTAAATGGAGTGATGAAAAGCATAGTCTCTGTTTTGGCTGAGTCTGAATTATTTTCTGCATATAACACATTGTAAACAGTGATATATTGTTAAGTCAAAAGAGCAAGTTTCTGAACAGTGTTCACTGTGAACACTATTTCTGTGAGAAAAGGCTTATCCACGCACACACATACACAGAAAGGAAGGTCATAGTTTTTGTGGATCTGTAGTGGTGGGACATAGAAATGTCTAGAATCTTGTCATAAAATCAAAATAATATAAATCCATCAGAACTTTAAAAAATCTGTCAGGATTCAAAGAACCTGGAATCTAGAGGTCTGAGCAAATGCGAATCTATGTTTATGCTGTGACTAGGGCTCCCTGGTTACTAATAAGAAATACTCACCATCCTGGGATCCACATGGTAGTCTGCACTGGCCCTTATGTGTGGGATTTCAGGGACCACGACACTGTTAGTCTTAGATTCACTCATTTTTTGAAATTGTTTTTATTTTTATATCTTCAAATAATGTCAACAAAACGTTCACTAGGCACTGATACTAGGATGGGAAAACCTTTCTAAAAGTCAACAACTTTGGAACCAAATGTTAGAAGCGATTGTTATGGAGAAGGTCATAATATTGCCTGAAATCATATGCTCAAGGGTGATTTTTGGAGTAAGAAACACGTGAAATAAGACAACGGTTCATCAAAGTCATCATATAACCAGGAAAGATAATGAAAACCTGGAGGAAAAAAATCTGGTTACTTGGTTACCAGATGCACATTGCAAAGGTGTCCTTCAACTTAAGAGTTGTAGATTCATGTGCTCTAAGAACGCATCCTCTGCTACTCTATATTTAATTCCTATGAAAGAATAAGCTTCACAGTTTGCTATTTTTAAATTAGGTGAGCTCTTTAGGAACCCATCACTCAAATCAAACAGAATTGTGGAGATAGAGTCTGGGATGATATACATTAACATATTAAATTAGGGGTTTTTGGGGGGGTAAAATTATGAGTGGCTTGTATTTTCTTCTTTGTATTTGTATATTTTGCCTAGTTTTTAAAAATTAATATTTATTGCCTGTAAGTAAATAAATGAAGTATTGCATAATCTGTTTTTAAGAAAGAACTAATGCCAGAGGCAGTAGATCGTTGAAGCCAGCAGCATCTGCACTGTGGGGAATATTTCCTTCATGCCAATGTGTCATGGCCTGACACAGCACAGATGTGCCCCGGCATCCTTCTTGTGGGGAGGAATCTCATCATCACCAGGAGCAGTTGGCTCCTGAGGATACATGTTATTCATTACACACACCATTAGAATGGGGCGAGGAAAAGGAGGGAGGATGGGAGGGAAAAATAGCCACCCCCAATATCTTAGGACTGTTTCAGAGCCTAAGAAGCTATGAAGTGGGGTGAGTTAACAGTCACTTTATACACTTAAGACCCAGAAGATTTGAGAAGCCATTTTTATTCCTTCAACTAGAAGAGAGATTCTCTTTATAGTCCTTTATCTGAGACAAATCTAACTAACACACCAAGCTAAAGCTTCCACACCAATGTTCATCTCTAGGGTTAAGATCTATATTATCCTTCGGTCTAAATATCTAACAGATATCTCTGAACAGTTCCCTAATCTGTGAGACTGAATAGAACAAATTGCTAACTGTAAGAACATCTAGTTCTAGAGAGGGATGTGGCCCTCTAGGGACTATTTGGTGATGAAGAAGAAAGATGGAAGGAAAAGAAGACCTCTTATGAGCAGATGTGTTGGGCATATGATTTTATCTACATAACCATTCCTCAAAACATTCCTCACCCATTCTTCTCCCTAGCTCCAGAGGTGAGCAGGGGACCAGGCCTGGCCAATCAGAGATACTTTCACTTTCTGGCCACAGTGACTGGTTTAGGGATGGACATCTAAACTAGACCAGGTCAATCAATCACTCCCCAGATGTTTTGCTGAAATTATGTGGAAAAAGATGCCCTCTTTTCTCTGGCATCATGGTCTGGGAAGATGCTACAATCCCAGAGATGCCCTGAGACATCTTAGCCTCCTCAAGAAGAATGAAGCAATACTAAGGAAAAGAGAGTTGGGCCTCAGAGCATCATTTGACCATTTGGTCCAGCCCCCAGAGGACAAGTGCGTCCCTTGAATTTCTCAGTTGATGGACACAACAAATTTCCTTTTTTGATTAAAGTCATTTTATTTATTTATTTATTTATTTATTTATTTATTTATTTATTTACTTTTTGGGAGGAAGATCAGCCCTGAGCTAACATCCATGCTAATCCTCCTCTTTTTGCTGAGAAAGACCAGCTCTGAGCTAACATCTATTGCCAAT
The DNA here is from genome assembly GCF_057802395.1 of Ceratotherium simum simum. Lineage (NCBI taxonomy): Eukaryota > Metazoa > Chordata > Mammalia > Perissodactyla > Rhinocerotidae > Ceratotherium > Ceratotherium simum. The sequence goes on from NC_141907.1 coordinate 11,904,228, forward strand.
CCTCCTCCATTTTTTTCCCCAAAGCCCCAGTAGATAGTTGTATGTCATAGCTGCACATCCTTCTAGTTGCTGTATGTGGGACGCGGTCTCAGCATGGCCAGAGAAGTGGTGCGTCCGTGCGCGCCCGGGATCCGAACCCGGGCCGCCAGTAGCGGAGCACGTGCACTTAACTGCTAAGCCACGGGGCCGGCCCTGATGAAAGTCATTTTAGTTGACTTTGAAAAGAGGAAGGAAAGGCTTGCGAATGAGAAACTCCTGGGTAGTAGAATAAGTCTTATTCTAGGAGTGAATTCCACTTGAATATAAAAGATAGAAAAACTTCTTGGGACTCAGAATAACCCATTCTTTTAATTATCAGAATTCTGGGACTACATATTTGCTAACTGGTTTGACACAACCCTGCTAATGCAGACTTCCCGGTTTCTGATATTAATAATAAGTGCCATATTTTGAGCACCCATTATGCACAAGACATTGTATTAGGCACTATATTTACATTATGTCTAACTTCACTGTGACCTTCAAGGCTGGTATTATTATCCTGGTTTTATAAAAATGGGATAACTGAAGTGAAGCCAGACGAAGAAACACGTGCAAAGTCTCCCAGCTAGTAACTGGAAATGCTAGCACAAGGATGCAGCAGTGACTGGTCCTACTCCTCATGAATTTCCATCGTGACACATTGCTGCTTGTCTGCCAAGATCCCCAGGTAGTCTTTCTCTCCAAAGGCCTCTTGGACCCTCACTTCCTTTCAATCAGTGCATCTAGTCAAGGAGTAAGGTCAAGGTTGGGGAGGGTCGTATGCTGCTGACCCCCAGTCTGGCTCATTATTGAGAAGTCCCACCAGCTCCTTCAGCTTCCCTGATCTTGACCACCACCCTGTACCAAAATCTATGCGCCAAATATTTCTTAGAAACGCCTGTGTGGTCTATTTAAGTTTCCAGAACTGCCCTGATCATGAACATCAGGCAGGCACTACCTGAAAAGTAAGCTTCCCTAAGCACTAGTTGATGTTCTTTGTTTTGAACTGCCCTCCTCAGTCCATTTATTCTTCCTGATTCTATTCTGCTTCCCTCCTTGCTACTGACTTGACTAGATCATTCACCAATTCACGTGCTTCTCTCTCCTTTTAGAGACGGGGCTTGCTCCACTTGCCCAGCCTCAACTGTGGCTCCTGTTGAGTGATCCTGGGAGAATACCCCCCCGTTGTTGACTCAACATCTAAGCCACCCCACTCCAGCCCAGCCTCACAGATGGTCATTGTCTTGGGCTGGTTCTTATAGGATCCACAAGCAGCAACCAGACAATTTAATGTGAATTCCCAGAGGAAAATGGGATGAGGCAATTGGCAGGTGTGTTAATCTAAGTCCTCTGAGAAGCAGATGACAAGACAGGATTAAACATGCCAGGATTTTATTGGAGAAATGCCCATGTAAGAGAGAACAGGAAGGGAGCCAGGAAAGGCTGGAAGGCCATCAGAACATAATGAGAGTCTGACTAAGTGAAGAAGAGAGGGAGATGAGGTTAGGTGCAAGCATCATAGCTGCCTGCCATCAAGTCAAAAGAGGATCCGGCAAAGGCATCAGTGAGTCCTTGAGATAAAGTTGCCCATCAGAGAAGTCCTTTAGTCTCCTTAGTATCTCCATCACGCTTAGTCCTTGGCAGGATTTGCCTGTGGGAGGCACATCCTGGGCACAAACACGACAGTGGATTTCAAAGCCCAGCAGCTAGTCCCTCATTTGACACTGCTCTCAGTGTTTAAGGGTCTAGAGGCACATTCTTATGGCCCCCACGGTGGGCAACTCCAGGTGAGATGGAAAGCTTGCCGTGCTGGAGTCTACTCATTTATACATATGGAGCACCTATAAATATGTTTGCAAATATGTATGTCCAGGGCAAAAAATGCACGGAGTGCCTATGTCCCAGGTGCTGTGCTAAACGTCAAAATCAAGGCTAATTTTCTACGCTAGGCTACACAACAGATTTTTCTGGGCTAGAAGTCATTGGAATTCTCATCAGCCTCTTGAAAAAATGTGGGTTACTCCAAAGCCACTAGGATTTGCCTCTGACTCTTTAGACTCTGTGAAGGCCAATCCTGCTTGGGGGGTACAAAACATGGGACGTTTCATTGAGTAATACAGAAAGGCAGCTTGCACTGCGGTGTCGTGGTTTTCCAATTCCTCCAGGAGTCCCCAGGCAGTGACTCAGCAGCATCCCTGAGCATCAAGGGGAAGCCGATTTGGTGGGACTCCAGATCGACCAACATCACGTCAACCGGAACAGTTGTCCATTTAATATTTCATGCCCTGGAATCACAAGTAGGAGCCATTTGTTTAAGAGATCATAGAGCTTACAGAATTTTAAACTCTAATTTGCAGTGGAATCAGTTGGATCAGATTCTCATTCATCTCTCTTTCCCCAGATCCTAGCACAGTGCCTCACATAGAGGCACTTGGTAAATGTTTCTGCTATAAATTAATGTTTGAACAATGAATGAATGAATGGCGTTGGCCCATGTAAATTCATTCTCAGAATGGCTTTTTTAGACAGATATTATTATCCTCATTTTACTGATCACAGCTTGATGTTCTCAGAGCTTACATTAACTGGTCACGGCCAAGAGATTGCTCAGGAGGGGCACTGAGATTCAAATCTAGATCACTTGAGTCCAAAATTTGAGTCAAAACCTAGAGACATTTGTACTGCACTCCTCTGCAGAAACTGTGTGCTCTAGGGCCTTCTTAAAAATCCCCACTCTATCTCTGCAGTGTCTAACTGTGGACATACTAGGGCTCTAACATTTCCAGTTTTTCATTGTTTTTCTCTATGGACCATTGGCAACACCTGCTCTCCATTCTCGGTTGTCAGCAAGCTTAAAAAATAGTCTGCACTCTGCCTGTTTCTACATTCCTTCAAAAGCTTTCAAATGCTCAGAGGCTATACGCTCTCATGTTACAGATAGATTACAGGCCTGGGGTGAGGGAACTTGCAGCCTCATTGGTTCTCTTGTCATAAAGTTTTCTCTGTACTTGAGAATGTGTACCATGCCCAGAACAGAATTATTAAATTGTGGGCTGCTGCTGTTGATGATGCAAGAGGCTGCGTAGTGAACAGGGTGTTTTTTTTTTCCGCTGTGGCTCTTGAGGAAATAGATCTTCTTGGTACTTGAAAGTTTGAATTGTGTCTTTGATGTGAAATTTACATGGCAGAAAAACCTTGGACAATTGGGCTAGCTTGGAACATTGAAAATAATAGCTACTCTCTCTGGGGGTCAGATGTGCTAGCACTGTATAAAAATTATCGATTTAATCCTCCAACAACCCTAACAATAGCTACAATTAGTATCCTGGTTTTATAAATAAGGAAACTGAGTCTCAGATGGTAACTTGGCAAAGGAAATACAGCTGGTAAGTAATGAAGTTGACAAGCAAATATTCGTGGAGCACAATCAAAAACAAATGCAAGTATTAAGGGCAGGATTCTGAATTAACGCTGGTTATATTTTATATACCATAAGGAACAGGGCTGTTGCTATTAGTGTATTTTTAAGTTTGTCTTAGATTAATTAGATTCCAGCTCTTAACGGCAATGAGGGCATTAGTCAGTATGTCACATCATTGGATTACAGGATGGTTTTAAAAAGCTAACCTTAGAAACCTCATTAGAGTCCCTAACTTCCCAGTTTCTGAAAGCCTTTTCCGTATTATAACCATTCTACTTGTTGACATAATAAATGATTACACTTTCATGAGCCTCAATTCCCGCATTTTTTCAGTTCTTCAACTAAATCCACCCAATTCTTTGACATCTTTACAAATGTTCTTCAAAAATGTCTGTTAATGAACTGTAATAACAAAAACTCCACTCAAGATACACTTATGACAGAATATCTCATCTGTGGAATTCAATTGCTCACTAATGCTCTCTGCCAAAGCCCTCAAGGCAGGTATTACTAATGTTTCCTTGAGTTACCCTCAGTAGAACTCACTATATTCTGCCTGGTGTGTTAATATGTATTATTTTAGTGTGGCCTTCCATTAGGACTCCTTTTTTAAAATTTATTTATGTGTATTTCATATTCTTTTGGGCCCCTGCAGAGAAAAAAGCAAAACATTCCATTAGGGATTCCTTCAACTGGAGGTACGAGAGAGACTCCCATGGAAGACAACTCCTATTAAAGATGAACTCAAATTTTTAAAATTTACAAAGCATCCAACCGCTAAACTGTTGTACCTGTTAAAGAAAGAGCTAGTAGACTCAGTAAATTGGATAATTCATATCTAAACAACTAGTATAATGAAGTAATATGAAGAGGACTTTAAAATAAGTAACACGTGTTTAAATAGTCAAGGAAAGAAATAAGGGGATAAGCTAAAACAGGACTTTTTGAATAAAATAGATTTTAAAATGAACCAAAAAAATCTAGAACTGAAGAATTACAGTAGATGAAATAAAAACTCATGAAACAGTGGACTAGACACAGCTGAAAAGAGAATAAGGAAACTGTAGATTAGATATGGGAAAATCAAGCAGAAAGTAGCACAAAGAGATAAGGAAACGGAAAATGTGAAAGTGAAGTTGAGATGTGAAGGAGAGAAGGACAGGATTGAACAGATATCTAACAAGAGTTCCAGAAGTTGAGAAGAGAGAAAAAAAAGACAGCAATAGGGAAAAGAATATTAGAATATTTTCCAAAATTAAAAAAAAAGATTAATTCTCAAATTAAAACAAAAAAGCATACTCCTGAGCAGGATAAGTGTAAATATACTCACTAATCACATGATATTGAAATTATATAACATCAAGGAAAAATGGAAAATCTTAGATTCATGAGACGGAATAGTCAAGAGACCTTCAAAGAAGCACAGTCAGAAGTCGACATCTCCTCGGAAACAATAGATAACAGAAAACACTCAAATAACCTTTCCAAAGTGCTGAAGAAGAAAAACTCCCCCAATCTAGCTTTTAGTCAAGAGTAAAAGTAATATGAATACAGTCTCAAACCAAGATGTTCACTGAAAACTTTATAAAAAGATATAATTCAGTGTATCAGTTAGGAATGCTTTTTACTGCAATTTTAGAAAACTTAACTACCTGTAAGTTACACATATAGGTAATCTTTCTTTTCTAACAAGAAGTCTAGAGGTAAACAGCTATTGATTCACTTATTACTCATTCCTTCATTCACTCAAAAAATATTCACTGGGCACCCACCATATGTCTCCTACGTGCCCACCAAGAGGAGCTTACATTCTATCCTGACCACCCTGTTCACAATGGAAACTAACCCCTACCTTTCCACTCAGCATGCCTCTTTCCTTGTTTTACTTTTTCTTTTTTCACGGCATCTATTTCCTCCTGTATAATTGTGTTATTTACTGTGTCTATTGTCTAACATCTGTCTTCATCTGCTGTCTGCTGAATTATAAGCTTGAGGACAGGAATTTTTGTCTATTTTGATTACTAATGAACCCCAAATGACTAGAGTAGTGTCTGGCCAGAGTAAGATAGCAAGTGCCCAATGTGTGTGTGTGTGCGTGTGTGCATGATAGATATATATATGTGCGTGTGTATGTGTGCGCTAAGCAAACAGCATAAATGAGCTGTTGGATAGACAGAAAATAAACAAATAACCAAGTAAAATCTGATATGATATCAGAAGTAGTCTCTCTGAGATTTTCTTGATCTTTCCTTTATGCCTGTCACCACATGGTGACAAGATGGTGGCTTCGGGCCTAGACATTAGGCTTCCATTCAAGACAGAAAAAAAAGAGGAAGGGATCAGGGTAGATTCTACAAATTTCAACTTATTTCTCATTGGCCAGAACTGAGTCAAATTATTATTCTAGCTACATGAAAGGTTGGGAAATTAATGATTTCACTCTTACACCCTCCATAATGGAGGCAGCCATAGAAAACGGAGTTGAGTTTGGAGCTTGAGTGAGTCAAGCTATGTCAGCCACATTCAATAAGAAGAGATTTGAACCCAAGAGAAAGGAGATACATGTTAGAAACAATAAAAAGTAATAATAGAAACATCATAGTTTAAAAAGAAAATAAAGCAAGAACTTTTTTGTTTTTTATAGTATCTCGAAGGTCATTGTTTATCACTGTAATTCACAGTCTGAAGAAAGAGATAATGACCGGAAAGAAAGGATACAAGGAGAAGTAAGACAGAAGAGCAGAATGCTATCTACGATATCATGGCCTATCTCATGCAACAGCTGGAAATGTATTTTCTTCTCCAACCTCTTTTCCCCCAAACTTGAATTCACTCCCAGTAGGACCACGGCCCTTAATTACCAATAGGCAGAGGAATCCTTCCTCCCACTTCTAGATAAAATTGTTTCCTGGTGTCAGCAGCACAGCAGTCTTAAGACAGCAAGATAAGAAGGAACTAGCAGTTGGGATGGAAGACAGGATACCATTTGGCCAGACGGCTGGAGTTGACACCACGCTCCTCTGAGCTGCTGAGAGACTGTGGAATGTGGTCTGGCCTCATTCATGAACGAAGAGGCTGCAACTGTTGACTGAGTTTTACTTTTAATGACTCTTTGGAAATACATTTAGAAGTATATACAACCTACCAGCCACTCATACATATGAGGACCCAAGGAGAGAACTATGTAAAAGTCACAACATGTCATGTAAGTGTTACTTTCTTAACAGTGCTTATTAAAAGTCTGATTTTAAAAGAAAAGAGGTTGAAATGTCTCCTGCCAGGAGGAAAATGATGTTGAATTGATGTTCAGAGGCCTTGATTTGAACCCAGGCCCTGCTCAAACCTGCTCAGACCTGCTCTGTCTCTGCCCCAAAGTGTCCTCCCTAATGCAGTGCTGTGGGTCTGGTGACCTGATTCTGGCCACACTAGAGAAGGATGTGAAGGGGTTTGGGAGGGAGAAAAGAAGGCCTGCACTTGACTTAGGACAGGTATATTCAAAGGCAAGTCACATCAAGACTTAGATGAAAATGCACTGACAAGAGAAAGAAACCCACGCCAAAGCCAGACTGAGAAGATGGAGCCAGGGATCCGTGTGGGCTGCCTGCTGGGCATCGGCCACCCAGCCAGAGCCATGGCAGATCCTGCAGTAGCAGTTTCTGTAGCCATTCCTTTGAAACACCAGGTCTGGGTAATATCCCAATCAGCCCTATTTTTCTCACCACGTCATTAAACAAGGAGATGCCCTGTGGTCTCGGCACCTGGATTCTCTTTATCTGAGTGACAGAAAGTCGTCCTACAGTGGGAGCTCCGGTTTCCGGGCCATCCCATCCAGAATCCGCTCTTTCTCAGAGGTGTTTTCAGCATGCAAGGTCCGTCTGCAACACTGCGCTTTCTATTTAGGCAGAGTTTGCTGCTGTTTTTCTATGAAATCTAGAGAACAGTCATTCCCTTTCCATGCACACCTCCTTCAAAGTAGGGAAAGGATGAGATGTCACAGCGGAATGCAGTGATGAAAGGGGCAAGGCTTTGAAACAAGCTAGACCTGATTTTAAAACCTGATTTCTGTGAGTTTCTTCATTCTCAAGGATAGTACCCATCTCTCTGCAGTGTTATTACGAGGACCAGACAATGTATGCAATGTTCTCAGCACGGTGCCCTATATGGGCCATGTGCTTAATCAATGACTCCTATGTACTCTTATACGTATTTCACAGGACTATACTCTTTCCTGTTACCTCACCAGCTTCATACACACACACACACACCCGAATTTCCAGGTGCCATCAGATAGACAAGTTAAGGAAGTACTGTGTATATATTAGCTGTGTTGATCCTGAGTTGCTGCCAGGTTTTATGCTACAGAAAATGGAGTGTAGTTAGAAATGTAGTTCTAAACCATACTGAAGACTGCCTAACCCTGTGTAGTATACTCATTTGTTTAATCATAGAGGAAAGATTAATGGACTAAGGGACTGGGTTTATGGGCTTTCTTCTGCCATGTATTATTTTTATATCAAGAATACACAGAGTAGTGGGCATCAACCAATGACATTACAGGTATGACCTCATTTAAAGGCCCCTAAAGGGGAACGGTGTCTGAATACACAGGGCCTTTCTCCACCCCTCATGTCCCCTTCCGAAGGGAGAAAGACAGACTTCCCTAATGTGTGGTATCGAGAGAAAGAATTTAGCGACAGCTCTGTGCCCCACCCCTGTTAGCAGACACAAGTACTCTCTGGTCCTAGATTTGGTGAGCTTACAGGGAGCACTTTGCCTCTTCCCAAGAAGTAAGTGATTCTTAGGGTCTACCTGGGACTAGCAAAGGAAACAGAATTCAGTGAGGATATTTTAGGAAGCCCATGTGGTTACAGAGTCACACCACATTTCTTCAATTCAGCCTTAGGGTAATAAAACCGAGGTTTTGATCTCCACTGTGTGATTCTTACAGCTGCCTTTCAAGGGCTTCCAGACACATGGAGATAACTAGGGTGTTATTTAATGGTCCCCTTTAATCCCAGCAACAGGTATTTCCTTTCCTACCTTAATCTATGAAGAATCTGAAGCTCAGCAAAGTTCAGTAACATTCCCAGGGCTGCCAAGATAGCGGGGTCGCAAAGGTAGAATTGACACCAGTTCCCTTTGGCTTCAAAGCCTGTGGTCCCCTCCCTGCTATGCTGCCACACCAGAAAGCAAAAGTTCCATCCTTGAGTTAATTTGATCCACCAATTTTCTTTTCACAGCACAGGCTGGGTAACTTCCTCTTGCTCTCAGTTTTCATATCAGCAAAATCAAGAGCTTGGACTAAACAACAAGAAAATTTTCTCCCAGATCAAAGGTTTTCTTCAGTTCACATCAATTCTCCCTCTGTATCTTCAGGGCTGTGACTCCACAGGTTTTAAACTTCTGAAAGTAGAGGAAACTAAGTTTTATACATTTTATTATAATGAAATGTATAAACTTGTAAATCTACAGATTAATGATTTTTAAAAATAAAAATAAAAGCAGAGCTGGTCTGGTTAAAGTGGCAGTTGAGAACATGTAGCCAAATGCTTCTGGCCATCATCACCATCATGTTAGAGTCTGAGACATGTCAGTGCAAATCTTAAGCACCCTGAAACCCAACTAGAAATTCACTCAAATATCAGGAATAACATGAACTTTGGGGCCAGAAGGCCTAGGTTTGAGTCTCAGCCACTACATTTATGAGCTGTGTGTGCTGGACAGGTCCTTTAATTTTTCCGAGCCTTGGATTGTCATCTGCAGATTAGGAGACTTACTATCTTCATGATAGCCATGATGAAAATTGTTTTGGAGAATGTCAAACATTCTACAAATATTAATCACCAGTATCAATTCGGTAGTTTATCGAATCTATTATCATTAATAAGACCATCGTTTCCTATGGAAATTACCAGGGAATGCCGTCTTAAAGAGGTATTTTAGAGACTCAGAGAAGCTTTGTGGAAAATCAACAACTCAGGCAAACGGGGTTAAAGGAAGGTAGGTTTGAAGAGGCTGATCGCTGGAGTGATGTTGAGACAGTCTCTTCCCGGGGTTGAGCTGTCAGCAGGGCAGGAATAGACCTTCCAATCTCACAACTTGGAAGCTCCCTAAAATGCTAATGCTCTCCCTGCAATTGGGTAACATATATGTTTTCAATGTCATGCAACTTTGTGCTGTGATTTGAAAATTTTGTGTGTGGCAAAGAGCCCAATTTAAAGATGGAATGTTGGGATATTAGTCACCTCTCTTCCTTCTACTGCCTTTAGCAGACTGGACATAGTTTTTCTAATGAACTTCTTGACACCTTTTAGAAAGTGCACCTCCTTTATGACACTTAACCTTCTCAAAGAGAATTGATCACTTTCGCCTTCTCTGTGTTTCTATTGCAACTTGTATTCTTGTATCTACAGTTGATTCTCATTACTTGCAGGAGTTATTTTCTAAGTCATCACAAACACTAATTTGGTGAATACTGAATCATTGCTCTTAGGGGAAATAAAAGGTTAAGTTCCTGCAAGCCTCTGGTCACAAGATTTTTGTCAACTGATCAACACATAACCTTGGTTTATGTATGTTTCTGTCTAAAGATGCCTTATCTAATATATTTTGTTGATTCATTAACACTGAATTCATGGCCAATGGCACTGTAACGTGTACTTAAACAAAGCTTATCCAACACAGGTATTTTCTCCAAAAGGCACATCACATCCTACGTGTTCTTGTACTTAGGAACACTAGACAGTATGTCAGCGCTATGCTTGAGGGCCATTTTAAACAGTAAAATAACAACAAAAATAAAAAAACATGGCACTAAACAGAACACAGAAAGGACACTTGTCTACAATATGAGAGCTGAAACAAAAAGGCAGAACAGCAACTTGTTCAACCTCAGCTGGCAGTGTGTGCTGGGAAACTCAAATTTTTCACTGCTCTGTGTATATCTTCAAATGAGCAGAAAGTGCCATGCTTTAGGGGTTATAGTTAAATTTTAGCAAGTGGATGCATTCGCAAATAGGGAATCCACAAATAGTGAGGATGGACTGTATATCTCTACTGGAGATCTGTTATAAATTAAATGACCCAAACTAGGTAAAGTGCCTAAAACTTCAAATATGACTATTTTGCAGATACTTTTTATACATCTGTAGTTCTAGCCCCAAACTTGCTCCTAAGTGTTAGTTGCATGTTCCCATCTGCTTATCGCAAAGGCAATAGAAGCTCAACAAATCCAAAGCTGAAATCACCTTCTTTCTCCCTAAAACTTGTCTTTTCTCCTTCTACTATTTTGCAATATGGATCTCTTCTTTCTAGGAAGCCTCAGTGTGCATACTCATAAGAGCTCAGCCTTAAGGGAGATTATCAAAGCATTTTCCTCCACAAGGGAGCTCTCCTCCATAAAAGGATTTGTTACTTTCTGCCAAGAGAATGAAATTTCTCCTTTATAATAGTTAATATTTATTGAGCACTTACTCACAGGCAGGAATTTTTATGAGTGCTTTACAACTACCTTTTCAATTGATCCTGACAAGAACCCCGTGAGATAAGTACAACTATTTTTTCCATTTCACAGGTGAAAAAACTGAGGCATGGAAAGTTACCCAAAGTCTTACAGCAAGTAAGTAGTAGAGCTGAGATTTGAACCCAGGTAGTCTGACTCCAAAGAATGAGCTATTAACTACTCTATTATGCTGCCTCAATCTTGTTAAATGTAAGCTATTTGGACAGTCATCTGCTTAAAAGTCTTCAATGACTCTGTATGTCCTGCAGAAAAAAATAATAATAATAAAAGCTCCTGGATAGAGGTTTAGGAGACTCCTGGTATTGTGCCAAATTTTCTTTCCTGATTTAGCTTCCTTTACCCCCTCCATGAATGTCACACTTCTGATGACAAGGATTGCTATCATTCCTCCAATATACTTTGATCTTCCTGCCTTCATGCTTTTATGCATACAGTCCTTTTCACCTAGAATGCTTACTTCTGCAATGTGGAGGTTCTAATCCTACCCATCTATGTGGACAACACATCATAACATAATTAGCAGAAGAGCCCAACACAGCAGTCAGAGGTCATAATGTTTGTTTAGTGGCAAAGGACATAGAAAGCTTTCTGTAGGGGGATAAATTCTCAAAGCAGAAGGCATCACAGCATATTCCTAGTTGGAGGGACAGCATCCCACTCCCCCACAGTGATGTAATACTGCACAGCATGCAAGGTTCTGCCATTCTCATTGAGTGCTGGTCGAGGAGCAAAAGTCAATGCCCTCCTATCTTTCCTGACTGTTATTGGAACCCCGGAAGTATGTCTGCCTGTTAAGAAATGCAAATGTGCAAGGTAACCCCAGTGTATCTCTGAGTGTTTTCTGTAAAATGGGTTAGTTAGGGATCAAGTTCTCCCTATTTTTACGTAGCTGAGTAATAGTAAGACCCGGCATCCCTGAAGCCTGCTTTCTCTGCCACCATCTTCATTCTTCTTTCATTGAGGTGGTGATTGCTCTGAATTTGTTTGGAGGCCCATGACCTCATATCCAGTTCCCTACAACATGTTTTAAAGATAATCTTAAATGCACTTGATCTTCCAACAGAACTTTCTTTCTCCCAAAGACTCCAAGTCATAAACTTGGAATCAGACAAGGATTCTCCCTCATTTGAACTCCAAAATAATTCTGCTTGATAATATATCCATATTTCATTTCCTGAGTGCTTAGCAAAACACGGTACTGAGAAAAATTTCAAATACACCATCTCACATAAACCTCATATCAACCCTAAGAGTGTGGGAATTATATCTTTGTTTCACAAATGAGCAAGCAGAGGCTTGAGGAAGGCAAAAAACATACTTAAGTCCACATAGGCAGTAAATGGGTAAATTCTACCCGTTACATTAAACAACAATATTTAAGTGACTATTAGGTCCTAGGTACAATTCTAGAATACTGAGAATACAATGAGGGCAAGGTCAAGCAAGATCTCTGCTATCATGGAGGAGACAATATGTTAAGCAAACAATCACAAAATCCAACGTGTAATTGCAAACTGAGATAAGTGAAGAAGAGGGGAGCAGTGCTGGGAGATGTACAACATTTGAACCTCACCTAGTCTGGGAGGTCAGAAAAGGCTCTTTCCCTCAGGGTGAGTTGCTTCTGCTGCAATTTGAACAATTATTTGGGGCTCACTAAGAAAAGAACAGGAGCGGTGGTAGTGACAATAGAAGTGTACAGTTTTGAGAGATATTTAGGACACAAAATCATCGTATTTGCTGAGTGAATATAGGACCGTCAAGGATGACCCTAGATTTCTGACTCATCTGGAAAGACTCTGCTCTCATACATTGAGAGCAAGACAGTGGAAGGGACTTAGGTCAGAAAGCAGAAGGGGAAATCATGACTTTGGCTTTGGACATGGAAGGCGTAAGATGCCTTTGAGCCACCCTAGTGGAAAGGTTGAGGGGAGAATTGGATTGGAGGCCTTGACTGATACAAATGTGTAAGTCACCAACATACAGATGATGAAATTGAAGCCATAAAGGCAACGAAGTTGTTTAAGGAGAGACTAAGGAAATGATCAAAGGAAATGACCTACAATGGACTTTAATGAGCTCCAATTTGTAAGGAATAGGAAGAGGAGAATAAGCCTGCAAAGAATATCGAAGACAAAGAATGTATTGTATCATTAAAAACAAAAGTAAGAGGCTGTTTCAAGAATATGGAATTCTTCTGATGACCAATGAGATTATAGTCAAAAAATATCCTTTAGATTTAGCAGCTTAGAAGCCGTTAGCGACTTTTAGCAAGAGCTCTTCTGGTAGATGATGATGGCCCAAGCCATACTAAAGTGAGCTGATCAGGAAATTGAAATGGTGATTATGGACAACTGGTTTGAAAAGTGCACCTGAGAAGGAAAGTTAGCAATGGAACTGTAGTTGGAGGGGCTGTCCAATAACGATGGCCATGAACCTGATCTCTTCAGTATTTCACCGCCCCCTCTTAGAGCAGCGATGGCGTTCTGTTTTGTATTGGTTGATTTTTCTTCCTCTTCCAGCTACTCAACAGTAAACTGGATCCTTTGCCATCTTGATTAACCAACCAGTTTGGTTTCAGCCATAGTCTTACACGTAGTAGAACTTCAATTATTATTTGTTAAAGGAGAGGCAGAAGGAAGGAAAGAAAGAAGAAAAGAAGAAAGGAGGGAAGGAAGAAAGAAAGAAAGGGAGGGAAGGAGGGAGGAAGAAGGAAAGATTTAAGAGCTATGTATAGGAATCTCTTTCTTCTGGAGGGTGAAGAAATGGTGAGACAGTCAACTGTCAAAAAAAAAAACATCTAGACAAGTAATGGCAGAAAACATCTAAATCACACTCTCTTCACAATGGTTTCCTCTCCCCAGTGAGAGGAAAAAAAATCTTTGGGGAAAAAAATACCCCCAAACTGATGTTTTTATGGATAACTATTTTTATGATCATACTATATAAAGTAAATTTTGAAAAAACAATTGGGAATGGAGCAGTATTTTAAAAATTACTTAAGGCAGTCAGAAAGAATTTTGCAGCAAAGCCAAATTCTTGAAAAGGCTCTAAGGCAATTTATGTCTATTACTGAGACACACCACTGTCATAAGTGTCCTGGAGGGCTTAGATTCTGCCTGGAATGATACTTCTCTGCTCCCTTGGGCTTTGTCCTGAGCACTTGTGTCCAGATCCCACTTGAGTAACAGATCATCATCTGTGTGTGGGGAAGGCTGACTCACTCTGAAAGATCTTCCTTGAGTGTGCTTGCCTGGTTCTGAACACTTGCATCCTTTATTTTCTCGTTTCAAGAAATAAGAGTCTTTGCACACAAACAATAGCACACAGCAGCCAAGTTTCATATTTTTGGCTCTGTCACCAAGCCCAAACATCATACCTTTGTTTATGCAGAGCGTACAAAATCTCACATTACTGTGTTGACTTAGCTAAAAACATAAATTTTATTCTTTGTGTTTCAACAACACTTAAATCAGGAAAACATTGTCCAGTGGACAGAATTGTATTCAGTGTTTGGCCAGGTGATTTGGAGTCAATTAAAATCATCCTAGAATGTTTGTCTAACTTCTGCAGAAGGAAAATTAGTCAGCTTTATTGTCCCAGCAACTCTGTCGGAACTGGTGTGTTCAGGCCAAATTCAGGAGACTGCTTTGCTAAGTTGTCAATATTTGGCTGGTCATTTATCAACTATCTGAGAAAAATACAATGCAACTTATCTGTCCAGTTGTTTTTGCTTTAAGCCAATGTGGTATGCAATAAGGAGCCACTCCGTTTAGTGAAAGAATTAAGGAAGAACGGACTAGCTCACTTGAATAAGAGCCTACTATTTTAACATTCCACCTCTGACTAATTCCCAAGCTGTTGATTCTCAAACTCTTCTTGATTTTATTGGTGGTTTACCCCTCACCTCTTCTCTTATTCTCTCCTCTTTTCATATGTTTAAACCTCCTGTTTGTGAAGTGACATTGGAAACCTCTTCTGTCTTGATCTTCATTTTGACCTTCATAAGTTCCTACTAAATCAACAACTTATAGTGCATTCTTGGCTCAACTTCTGGCCACTCTGGGCAAATGTCAGAGCCTACCAGCCCAGCTCAGGAACATCCACCTCCCCTTTCACATCCTAGACCTGGGTCTCTCCAAACTGAAGAAGGGGGCCAAAAAGAAGCAACCCAAGGAAAAGAGCCAGAGGCTCCACGAAGATCAGCAATACGTGTGGCCTCAGCCCCCATCTGTCCAACCCACCCTCTGCAGATGAGCAAAAGGAGTCTGCCAAGACGGGAGGTAAAGCAACCTCACACCATGGCTGAGATCACACCCTGAGCATGCTCCTGGCTCCTCAAGGATCCTGAGCATCTCCAGATTCACAGAGAGAGCACTTCTGAGAGAGTGGTCAGTTATCCCATCATGGAATTGGTTTTCCTGAGCCATGGAGCTGCACTTTGCCTCTTCTTCATCTGTATGCCAACATTGCTTGGAGATGGAAAGGCCGCGTAAGAAGGGCTGCCTCCAGCACATACAAAAGTTGAGTATATGATTCTGCTCTGTACTCAGGGAATTTCTCTGAGGCCCCTGAAGCTCCAAATTGATTTGATTCACTCCCAAGGAGAAATGTCCTGGAGGGAGCAAGCCCTCTACTGGAGTAAATCATCTTTCCCACCAGCCTTTCTGAAAACTCTAGCAACTCTGATTGCCTGTTCCTTCCAGAGTGACCATTGTCAAATGAATCTTTAAGTCAAATACTATTAACTATGATGCTCTTGCTTGAAATTTAAAAGCCAAAAATTCAACTTTTTAATAATAAGGATTGCTAACACACCCTGCGTGTTGTGGACACACTGCAAAAACAGAAGGGCCGCCCCACCCAAAATTTGCTTCAGATATTAAGACTGATGGTGTCACACACAAACCGAGATGGTATGAAAAGGTTCACTACTCGCATAATAAGGCTTTCTGAGGAAAGCAGAGCCAGCCTCCCAAGCTGGTCTGGAAATGACTTGAGAGAGTGAGGAAAGGAGACTGGCTTGAGGCTGTCATTGAGGTTAGGAGGTGGGGCTGGGTGAGGATTTCAGGGGTTTGTAGTTTGAAGCTCCCGCTGGTTCCAACGGAGGGACCACCCTGGCTTTCTTATCAGCTTGCCCAGATGTGGGGCAGAAGGGGAAAAAAGAAGGGGTGGGGCTTAAAAGAGGTCAGCAGTCACATATCAAAAATGATTTCAGACTCTTTATGGCACTGAAGTGGGTTCTGTGCTAAGGACTTTATGTGTTGTCTCATTGGATTCTTTCCTCACTCTGCAAAGCAGCAGGTTAGCCCCATTTCACAGATGAAGATGTCAGTGCCCAGAGAGGGGCACATGCTTCCCAAGACTAAAGAGCTAGATCGTGCAGAGCTAGGACTTTGACCTATATGTGTCTAATGACAAAGCCCATGCCTTGACGGCCAGGACAGCCTAATCCAGCCTGACAACTGGCACTCACTTGCCGAAAGGAATTCAGGGCCCCAAATGACTCCATCTTCTTCTCTCGCTTTTTATTCAATTACGACGGTAACCTGGATAATACAAAATGAACTTGGTGGGACAGAGTCCAGTGCTTAGGCAGAGAGGTCAAAGGACAAAGCAGAAAGACCTCAGGCATTAAAATCAGAGAGGATCTTGGATTGAACCCTCTCTTCATCATTTATGGGAGTTCAGGAAAGTTAATTACCCTCTTTGAGACTTAATGTCCTTATCTAAGAAATGAGGGCAATAATACTTACTTTGAATGGTCTTTATAAGGACTTTAGGAAATGTCAAATATTGTAGTGCCTAATAGATACTCACTGAAGTAGCTATCAGTATTCTTATTTCTAGGTACCAAAAATGGATTACTTTTAATGTAGCTTGCTGATTAGCACATAGAGCAATTTCAAAATCTAGAAGTTTCTGTTGTCCTTTTCCTATGGTCTTTGTTGAACACGAGACTTGAGAGTAGACTGGTTGCTGCATATGCCTACACATCCATTTTAGCATTTTCTATCTCCAGATTAATGTTTATTGGCCAAACACTAGAACAATGGCATCAGGTAGGCACAAAAAGATACAGATAAGCTCTCCAAGAGCTTTTAGTGAGTTGTGATTTATGTTCCTACTGCTAAGGCGATCCTGAAAATAGTCTTTTCTTTTTCTTTTTTTTGGTTTTTTGTTTTTTGTTTTTTGTTTTTGTGAGGAAGATCAGCCCTGAGCTAACATCCGTGCTAATCCTCCTCTTTTTGCTGAGGAAGACTGGCTCTGAGCTAACATCTATTGCAAATCCTCATCCTTCGTTTTTCCCCAAAGCTCCAGTAGGTAGTTGTATGTCATAGTTGCACATCCTTCTAGTTGCTGTATGTGGGAGGTGGTCTCAGCATGGCTGGAGAAGTGGTGCATTGGTGCGCGCCCGGGATCCGAACCCGGGCCGCCAGTAGTGGAGCACGCACATTTAACCACTAAGCCACCAGGCCAGCCCCAAAAATAGTCTTTTCTAATATAATCTAATCTTAATCTGCCCTAATTCAATTATGGAAGAAAATCAGGAATGGTTTTTTAGTTTCAAATGATTTCTTCTCCCTCTCATTTGAAAACAATTCCTCGAGACAGATTTTATGAGGCTGCCTCAATCTAATTTAAAAAGAGAATGTTGCATTTTTCATTAATTTCTTGTAAAACACAGTCAGATAGAAGTCCCAGGGAGAAACTTCATGTCAATGTCCAAAAATGAAGCTGTCACATATTCTGAGGTGTGCCTCCGCCTTGGCAGCCTCATTTCCATTTCCTTACGGCCTTTGCATGTTTACGACATGCACCAGTTTAGTTGGATTTCCTGAGATGAAACTGTAAAATAGTGAGGATAGAATGACTCAGAGAGCCACTCTGGCTGGGTGGAGAAACTCAGATAGCCTGGGTGTGAAGCAGGATGTACTATCACTCGTCATGGGAACACGGATGAGTTCTTATTCCTCTCTGAACCTCTGTGGCCCTATCTGTAAAATGGGAATGATATCCTCTCATGCCTATAGATGCTGTGTGGATTAAGAGAAATACAGAGAGAGAGAGGTGTCTGGCCAATTGCCTAGCACATAATAGGTGTTTTCAGGCCTGTCTCTTTCAACTGAAAGTGACAGAAATCTGATTCAAACCATGTTAATAAAAGGTGGAGTTGATTTGTATGGCTCTCATAACCAAACATCTGTCCAAGGGTGGATTGTCCAGATGGCTTCAAGCCAGGCGTGGCTGATGAAATCAGTGCTCAAGGGAGGAGGCCAAAGCTATGCCTTTTCTCCATCTCTCAGCTCTACTTGCCTCTTCTTGACTTCATTCCTACACAGGTTCTCTTCACATGCTTGATAAATTGGCCACACAGAGCACTGGACTCACAGCCTCCCAACTTACTAATGCTAGTGGAAGGAGGCCTCCTCTTTCTTAGTTCCCATATATGAATCACAGTAAAGACCCTGATTGGTCCTCCTTGACTCATATTTCCATCTCTGAACCGATCATCGTGGCTGGGGGAAGATGGTACACTAGTTGGCCTGCATGAAACAGATTAGCATCTCTAAGTACCCAGACCATGGAGTGAGCAAGAGTGATTTCCAAAAGGAAGAGACACTTTACCTGAAAAAGGGAATGAAGGCACAGCAGGCAAAAACTACAGGACACAATCCCCTTCCCTAAATAGGTGAATGAAGCCGCTAATTGAGAATGTTTCCCTCCACCCTCCCTACTCCCCAGACCCTTCAAACCCCATCTGGCAGAGTGAGTTAAAGCAAATGCATGGAGCATGAGCCAATACCCACAGAGCAAACATAATACCCAATACAAGATTTGCTGGTAGATTGTCTTGCAATTTTCTAAGCAGCTAAATACAATTTCTTCAGTGAATTGGGTAAATAGAAGAGCAGGTTGCATTTAGCCAGAGAAATGATAGGGTGCTTTTTTTTTTTCAATATTTGAAAAGTAGTGACATGTAATAGTCTTGGCCCACAATCTTATGGAAGTTCATGTAACAGTTTCCTTCCTCTCATAAGCAATTTCCTTCCTGACAGGCTTAAGTGGATGAGTGATTGCATCCCTGCTGTCTTCTTGAGGATCGGAGTTAAAAGTGTCTTGGAACCAGTACAGCAATCTTAGAATGTTATCTACTCAGATCAATTGTAAAGATTTAAATTCAGTCTCGGGGCCGGCCCGGTAGCCTAGCGGTTAAGTGCACACGCTCTGCTACTGGCAGCCCGGGTTCGGATCCCAGGCGCGCACCAATGCACCGCTTCTCCGGCCATGATGAGGCCGCGTCCCACATACAGCAATTAGAAGGATGTGCATCTATGACATATAACTATCTACTGGGCTTTGGGGGAAAAAAACAAAGGAGGAGGATTGGCAATAGATGTTAGCTCAGAGCCAGTCTTCCTCAGCAAAAAGAGGAGGATTAGCACGGATGTTAGCTCAGGGCTGATTTTCCTCACAAAGAAATAAATGAATAAATAAATTCAGTCTTGGATGCACACCTTTACAAAAAATTGTTAAGTCTCCTTAATCTACAATTCAGACCTTGGGTAAAAGTATAATTGTAGCTGAGTGGACAAATGGATTATCAAATTTATTATGACAAACATTCAAGAAGTTATGCAGCCAATTGGGAAAGCAATGTGACTCTTTGGGCCCCAAGACAAGTGAGTGGCTGGGTCTTCTCTGAAGGATAATGGCTGATGATGTTAATGGAAAAAAGCATCCATGGGAATGATGAGTGGTGTTCCAGAGAATTTGGTTAGCACTCAACTTTTTGCAGCAGGTCTGGGATGAAAATGAAAATTGAACCACACCCTCTGTGGGCCACTGGAGTGTGTCACCCAGAAGCACATACACATGTGTGCTGTGTAGAAGGGGGACACCGTGCCAACAGGAGTGATCACGCATCCCGTTACCTGAGATGCAGGTGTAGATGGAGGCCTGAGATAGGTCCCTCAAAATGAAAAGTCAGGACAGGGAGGAGGGAGCGTGTGTCTCGTGTTGTCCATACCTTTGTCATCGATGACAAGTCTCTGATTAATTTTCTCATGATGCTTTTGTGCCCCGGCAGCTCATTGGCATGAGCCTAACCTCACTAAAATGAAAAAATGGGGCTCAGGAACCAGCCCAGGCTGTCAGCTATGACTGATGGCTAAGAAAGGATTTTGTATTATCCAGGTTACCATTGTAATTGAATAAAAAGCGAGAGACGGAGATGGCGTCATTTGGGGCCCTGAATTCCCTTCGGCAAGTGAGTGCCAGACAACAGATTGAGCCAGACATGTTCAAAGATCTCAAGAAAATTTAAATACATAAAATAACATAATGGTAATGATTCAGTGCCTAGAAAAAGTCCTTGTACCTGATAGGTAGTCTGAATTTTCATTATATAAATGAGGGAGTATCGATCTCCTTTCTATCATACAGTGCTCCAGAATCACAAAATAATGTCAGGTTTAAACTAATTGGCCTCTAATAACATCCTTATGGAGTGCCAAAAAGGGCCTATGAAATCCTTTCGTCTTGTCAGTTGAGGAATCTGAGGTATGAAGAAATTAAGTGATTTTCAGACAACATCCAATAAATCCTGGCTGAGGTGGAAATAAAACATATCTCAGACTTCCTGCTTCCCCTCCAGAGAATATTCCTGTTCTCTCACTGTTTCCATCATCTTGCTTCATGAAGACACTTCATGGTACAACAACACTAGTAAGAACCTTAATTTTCAAGCAGTGACCTGGAGCAGACCCATCTCTTGGCCCATTCAGGGATGGTGCCAAGGGAAGTTTCCTTCCTCCTTTCTCATAAAGCTAAATTTCTCCCTTTGCCATCGTTGGTGATTGTTGCATCTCTGATAAAAGTTCCTACTAAACTGCTAACCTACAGTGGATTCCTGGCTCAGCCAGAGACTCTGGGGAAATGTCCACCAGCCTCTTCCAGGAAATATCCACCCCTCCTCCACACCCTGGATCAGGATTTGTCCCAACCTGGAGAATGGGGCCAAATAGAGACAACCCAAGGGAAAGAGCCAGGAGCTCCAAGAAGATCGGCAAGGTGTGACCTCAGCTGCCATCTGCCCACCCCCACCTTCTGCAGAGGAGCAAAAGGGGTCTGCAGAGAGAAGTGAAGCAAACTTGCCCTGAGCCTGCCGGCTCACCAAAGACCCTAGGCCTCTCCAGATTCACAGAGAGAACACTTCCAGGAAGCGGTTGGTCATTCCATCATGGAATTGCTTTTCTTGGGCTGCATGCTTTGGGAGGTTAAACAAGTCACTCTCCCTCCTCTGTATTTTAGATGGACTGGACATCCAGATTAAGTGAAAGATGCCAATCTATGATTTAAAACGGAAGCTCTCAATGTGTTTAGCTCTTGAAAGAAATACTCAGAAAAGAAAAGAAGTCAGGAGGTGAGGAGGTCTTCTTTATTGTTATAGCAATACTACACTAATTGCCTTTTGAGTAGTTTTCTTTATTATGGCTAGTGCAATGGTTGAGCAGTGGTATCATGCCAAATAATTGTTCTACCTTGGAAATTTAAGAAACTCTAGACAAAATAGACATTTTCAAAATCGCTTGGTTCTAATACATATTAGCCACATGAGCTTGGGCAAATGGATTCAGAGTCTGGATTTCTTCATCTGAAATGTGATCTTTCAGACTCCCGGTCTGAAACCTAACTTTCAGGTTTGTTTGAGAATTAAATGAAATCAGGTTTGTATAGGGCCTAACACGATACTTGGCACATATGAAGTTTCCAAGAGAAGCTGACTGCAGTTCTCTTCCATGTGCAACTGAATTCCTTTTCCTCTCACCTGGTCGGGGGATAGATGCACTCGTGATAACACTCCCCAGCTGCTGTGTCATGAAGCCAAGTCAGCCCCCTCTGGGACCTATTTCCCTTCCTCATAATGAGAGGATGATGTTGGGCAATCTCTGAGATTTCTGTAGGCTGTGCTATGTTTTGATTCTCCCCAGAGAAGAGGTATCCCTTGTCTAGGTCCTCAGCAGTTTCTGTTCCTTCCTGGTTCTATTCTTGTCCCTCTATACATGAAGTATGGCAGTAGTTTTCTAATGCCTGTGGCCATGATGCTGCCTCCTTTGTCTAAAAGGCACAAGAAGGGACCACGCAGGCATCTCTTCTTCACCATATGCCCATGCAGGAACTCCAGCTGACACTGTGAGAAAGGGATCCTGGACTTCAGCTTCCGCTTCAGCGAATCTTTAGTCCAAGAGCACGTGGGCATAAGGAAGAAGCTATACTGCTATCAAACCAAGTGCAGAAAGCCACCCACCCAGTATTTCATTTATATTTCATGATAAGCATTTACTCGCTATAGATTGTCTGTGACCGTAGACCAGAACTGTGCAACTTTGAGAAAGTTACCTAAACTCTCTGTGCTTCAGTGTCTGCATCTATAAAATAGGCATTATAAGAGAACTTGCCTCACTGGGTTGTTGTCAAGATTAAAAACCTTATAGATGTAAAATGCTTCCAACAGTGCCTGGTGTATGGTAAACATGTGCACTGCTGTATTTGCTATTCTTTTTTGTTTCTACTGTTCTGTGCCACAGTCTTTGCTTTTGACTAGCCATCAGGTATAAATAGCCCCCCGTTTAAAGAACTTGCAGCCTCACAAGACAGACAGACTTGTGCGTGGCTTATTTTAGCATGTGATCAGTCTGACGGTCAGTTCTAGAGTTCTCACCATGTGCTGAGCACTCTGCTGGGTGCTTGGGACACAGAGATGGACACACCATGGTCCTTGACTATATGGAGTCAGGGGAGTCATGGAGAGGCCCATGTGGAGTTGGGCCGCCTTGATTTGAATCTAAAGTGCCAGTTGCTAACTAGGAGTGTGACCTTGAGCAAGTTTCTTAATCTCTGCAACCTTCCATTTCCTCATCTGCAGAATGGAGAGGTCAATGGCATGACCTTGAGCCTAGAATGAGATATTACGCGTGAAGCCCCAGCACAAGACACACACCAAGTACGCCCAAACAGCTCCTGCTGAGTACTTACAGCAAAGGGTGGGAAATGCCAAGAAGGTGGTAAACCCTAAGTGCCATGGAAGCACAAAGGAGGGGCACTCAACTCAGACAGAGATGGAGGAGGTGCCAGTGAGGCTTTCTGGAGGAGGCAGTCCTTGGGGTGACTGTTGAAGCACAAGCCAGGGCCGACTAGTTATGACATTGGGAAAGTTTCCAAGTAGAGAAATAATGAGATCCAGAAAATATTATACAGACAGAGTCCTCTGCAGAGTTTCACCATGGGGGTATCTGCAGGATAAAACAGCTCTCCTGTATATTTCAGGTCAAAGGAAGTTGAATTTTGAAGTTTAAAAACTAGATCTTGAGTTAATTGCTCATGAGGGACCAGTCTAGCTCCAACTGCAGGGCCAAATCCCCCAGATTTGTTCATGACACTGGAACTTAGTTTGGAGGATGGAAGGTCCATCCCTGGAATGTCATCATCCCTTGTCACCAGCAATCGATGTGAAATTTGACACGGAATAGAGGCTAGCTTGGCAAACCTAGCTTTGAGTGGTTCAAAGTTGAGCTAGACCATATCCCTATGTGCTGCTCCTCAGAAGAACAAAATTAGCACAGCTAGGACACACAGCATGAAGAAGGTCAGTGCATCCTCCATCTAGGAAATTAGCAGAGTTGAAAATTCTGGCAGCCTCTCCCCAGGTCCAGGAGAATCACACAGATAGACTACAATGCTGAAAGCAATTACATTCTGCAGACATTCACTGCAGGGGGAAAGGCTGCTGTTCAACATGCCTAGGACACCTTTGAAAACAGAAAATAATTTTTCTGCAACAAATGACCCTGGGAAACAAAGTCACCCCCAGACTTTTGGTCCCTGCAGCTTTAAACTAGAAGTCACATATGGCAAGGGTACTTGGGGATACCAATGGGGATACAAGCCCGTGATCTCCAGAGTCTTACTCCAGAAAACGTGGAGAGGAAGATGAAAAGAATGACCAACGTAGGAATGTTCTTCTGCTGCCCTTTTCTCAGCTTCAAGGATGCCCCTGTTCAGATAAAAAGATATTGTGATTTGCATCCACATAAGAGTTTTGTTTTATTTGTTTGTTTGTCTGAGCGGTGATCTGTACATCCAGATCACTGGTTCCTTGGTAAATTCAGTTGCAGGGTGTGAGGTGGCCCCGGAAAGCCCAAAAGTGGCAGCTGCTTTCCTTGGAAGTAGCTCTAAATGGACAAAAACCATCAGTCTCTCTCATGAATTT
This sequence comes from Ceratotherium simum simum, assembly GCF_057802395.1. Taxonomy (NCBI): domain Eukaryota; kingdom Metazoa; phylum Chordata; class Mammalia; order Perissodactyla; family Rhinocerotidae; genus Ceratotherium; species Ceratotherium simum. The sequence goes on from NC_141907.1 coordinate 11,928,462, forward strand.
ACAGAGAAAACATTATGATGTTCAGTTTCCACCCAAAGGTTTTTCTCCACCGTGGTGGATTTTGCTAACTTCTCATCCTCCATCTAACTTGTAAATGTTGCAATTACCCCAGACTTGGTCCTGGGCACTCTTTTCTAATTTCTTTACCTTCTTTCCCTAAGTGAAATCATTCATCTCCATGGCTTTAACAAATCTATGCTTTTTACTTCCATACTAGTCAGCAAGGGCTGGGGTATGCTGTGATAACAAACTATCCCCCCAAACCTCAGAGGCTTAAAACAACAAAGGCTTATTTATCTTTCACACAAAGTCTACTGGGGGTCTGGATGTCTCTCTGCATTGGCTACCCTCCATGTAATGGTTCAACATTTCTCCTCTACGTCAGATGAGCTTCCATGATTTCTGGGATAGAAGAAAATTGAGTGGTTGAATCTCACACAGACAATTAGTTGATTTGTCTGAAAGTAACACATAGCACTTCCACTCACTTCCTCTTCCTGCCAAATCAGAGCACAGGGTCCTACATCACGCCTGCCTTTCCATTCTCACCTCTTGCCACTCACCCCTCTCTCACTTCTCTCCCACTGGACTCTGAAGATCTCCAAAAAGGGCTGCATCTCCCCTGAGGACTTCCCAAAGTGTGGTTGACTATTGCTGAAATTGTCCCCCAATGATTCACACCACCCTCTTCTCACTTCCTCAGTCCCCTGTCACGCTGACTTTGAGCTTGGCCACTTGATTTGCTTTGGCCACAAAATGTGATACAAGCAGATACTTGCTCACTGGGGCTTTCTCTCTTTTGCTGCTCTTTGAAACCCTGAGACTACCATGTGGAGAAGCCCTAGCTAGCCTGCTAGAAAAAGAGACACCACTGCAACAGAGATGAGGCATCCCATTTGAGGACCTTTAGACCAAACATCCTGCCAACCATATGGATGGAGACATGTGGTTGGAGACATGTGGATGGAGCCACTCTAGACCCTCCAGCCCCTGCCAAGATGCCAGCTGAGCATAGAGATCAGCCAAGCCAGCCCTGAGCAGAAAACCACCTAGCTGACCCAAAGAATTGTGAGAAATAATACCAGTTTGTTGTTTATGGCTAGTTTGTTATGCAGCAAAAGCTAACCAACACATGAGCACTATTCTGTTAAAAAGGCTCTTTCTCTTAGCTCTTTACCACACTGGCTTCCTTCTTATCTTTCAGGCTTTGGGTAAAATGGCAACATTTTTACATCCTAATCATTATGACAGATTTATTTACACAAAATCATCAGCAATTGTGCTTGATTTATAGCTTCTGATTGGTGGGGGTCATCACATGATTTTTATTAAACCCTTTCTATTGGTCTAGGCAACAATATTTATTACACCCACTGCATGGTTCACCTCCATTCCCTTTATGTAGTAAAGCCACTGTCATTCCTACATTTTTACCTTAAAACTTCTCATTTTGTCCCCCTACCTGCCATGTCAACAAATCTTCCTAAGATATTCAATATAATTTAATAAATGTTTCTAGGTATCTACTACCTGATAGGCTAGGCACAGAGTATTTACAGATGAGTAAAGCACAGTTCCTACACTTGACAGTTTACAGTAATGGAGCAAACAAGTGAGCAAAGAGAATGCAGAAAGCAGGATGCTTGCTCCACAGAAATATGAGAAGAGGCAGAGCTAGCACAGAGATAGGAGAGATTGTCTGGAGAGAAGGAAGGGGGAGGTGAAGCAGCATCCATTGAATGGGGCTTTTTGGAGGTTATTCTTGGAGCTGCAGTTTAGAGGATGAAAGACAAAGCAGAGAAAGGGCATTCCAGGCTTGAAAAATGACCATGAGTAAATTAAAGCAGCAAACAACCCAGAGGGGTGGTAATAAGGGTGGGGAGACTATAGACAGCTGTGTGTTACTGGAAGGTAAAGTGGGGCGGGCTGACTGAGCAGGCTGGGGCCCAATGACAGCAGACATTGCTCCTCATCCCAAGGAATGTGGATGCTTCTGATGACCTCTCCCGCCTCCCATTATCACATGGATTATCGGCCTGGAAATGATGAGTCATCTGTATCTCACACATCTCCATTCTGACAGGAAGGTTTTCCATTTGCCTTTAGCATAATAATTTCTTGCTCCCAAATCTGTTTTTTCTCTTTCTTTTCCACCCCAACACCTCCCCCTCCCCACGCCTTCACCAGCATATCCCCCCACACCATACACACTGTTTCTCCTGTCATTATTAGCCTCATGACTAATTCTTCCCTTCCTCCTCTCCTCTTATATCATCCTATATCACAAATCAAATGACTTGTAGAGAAGAGAAGACATTCCAGGCAGAGTCCAAGGTGTGACTGATGATGAGAACCAGCTGACGTAGGGGCAGGATGGAGGTCAGAGTGAGAGGTGATCCCAAAAGGGATTTATTTGTTGGGCTGGAGTCAAAGGTTCATGTTGAAGGAGCAGTGGGTGTTTGCGGAGCAGTGAGTAGGAAAGGAAGGCTGTGGTCAAACAGTGGTGGACCTTGAATAACAGGCTGAGAAGTTTAGATTTCTCACCCGAATGCAACAGGGAGCTTCTGAAGACTTTCACCAGAGGATCATGTGCTATACCAGGGGGAGGGGAGAGGAGTCAGACGCTGCACTGGCACAGATTGCATGACACTGGAATAACACTGGTTACCAGAACAAGCAGGAGATGAAGGGACCAAGAAAGAGCGGAAGAGTGACCATGCTATGATTACGTGTCAACTGTCATGTGTTGTATGTCAAATAACGTGATAAGCTCTTCACATACATTCTCTTGTTTAATGTCATTAATCCTCATAATAGCCACATGAGTTAGATACTTTTACCCCCATTTAATAGATTAGAGATTTAGAGATTTAATGGATTGGGCAAGGTCACACAATTGGTAAGGGATGGAGCTGAGGTTCGAGTCCATACTTATCCTACAGCACTTGGAATACTTACAGGAGAAGCCCTCCAGGCCCCGTAACAGGAGGTCTTGGGCCTTAGGGGCTACACACAGCCTTAATTCAGATGGGTTCTTGCTCTTCTATCTGTTCAAATAGAAAAATGTGTTTGGTTAGCCTCCCATCTGTGACTTCATGTCAAAATAAATTTTATTTTCCACATCCTCTTCTTTTGAATTCCAACCTCTATCTCTGTAATTAGTTTTCAATTTTAAAGTGACCACAGAGGACTCCTTTGCCAAGCATCCTCTCTTGTTTTGCACTTTGGTTTTTATGATTTACTGGTCGGGGCCTCTCTGTTGACGGCGAGAGAAGAGGTGACCTATTTTCTTGAAGGAGTCCATTAAAGTTCAGTTACTGAGCCAAATACAGTTATGTCTCTCCCATGGCACTCTCTCTCCCTCACACCTGTAACCACTTTCTCATCCTGTCTGATAGTGTTTGTCCTTCAGGCACTCTCTGTCCTCCTCTCCATCCATCTTGACCTAGTCCAGGGATCTCTAGCGTGGCTTTCCCCACCTCACCCTGGACAGCTCTCTTACTTTGCTCTGCTGCCCTGGATCTCTCAATCACTTTCTGGCCATAAATGTCCAAACCCTCCACTTATTTCAAGCCCAGCTGTGATATTTTCTCTCACACCTGGATCTTTACCATTTCTTCCCAATTGCCCCTTATGACTGACTATCAGTACTTCTGTCACTCAATGAGGTTGACATAATAATGGCTCCCCAAAGATATCCACAACCTAAACCCCAATACCTGAGAATATGTTACCTTATGTGGTAAAAGGGACTTTGCAGCTGTGATTAAATTAAGGATCTTGAGATAGGAAGTTTATCCTGTATTTTTTGAGTGAGCCCCATGTAATCACAAGGGTCCTTACAAATGGAAGAGAGAGTGATGTAATGGGAGAAGGACTCCAACTGTTGCTGCTGGCTTTGAACATGGAGAAAAGAGGCCATAAGCTAAAGAAAACAGAAATCCTCTAGAAACTAGAAAAGGAAAGGAAATGGTCTTTTCCCTAGAGCTTACAGAGTGGAAGGCAGTCCTGCTGACACCTTGATTTTAGTCCTGTGAGACCTGTGTTGGACTGCTACACTGTAGAACTGTAGAATAACAAATTCATGTTGTTTAAGCCACTATGTTTATGGTGATTTGCCACAGTAGCTATAGAAAACCAATAAATACCCTCAATAAATCTTTTCAGAGGTAAAAACTGGAGCCTGGATTAACCAAAATTACTTCAGAAAGGGAAACTTGGGGTCTTCTCTGATTAACAGAAAGTTCATCAGAAATCCTTTTTGCTGGAAGCCTTTCAAGAAATATTCCTGAAATACTGTTTCTCCAGCTCGGTGAGCTGAGTGTACTTTACATTCTTGCTACTCAGTATGATCCATGGGCCGGCAACCTTAGCAGTACGTGGGGGTGTACTAGGAACTAAAAAATGACAAGGGGCCTGCTGACTCAGAATCTGCATTTTAACGAGATCTGAAGATGATTCGAATGCACATTAAAGTTTGAGATGTACTGCTCTCCACAATTAAAAATTATACTAAAATAATTACACTGACTGCTTTCTTGCAGTCAGTCAGCATCTATTTAGACGGGTCACAGAATTCCTCAAGTCAAGAGCCGGACAGCAACTTGAAGATCTTCTCATCTGGTGGCTTTCAAACATGTTCACCAGAAGAATTTAATTTTACAAGGAATCCTCTCAGAAGCCTGGGATATAAAAGAGATGAAAGTGGAACTTCTCACTTAGGGGAAGGGAATAAGTCCCCAGAACCCTACCTGCCCCCATCCCTCTACCACCAGCCCTAGAGTTACCTCTGAGGAATGTCTTTGGAACCTTAAGGGGTCCACCTCACACACTTTGAAAAACACAGATTTTAAGCTAAATGTCTTTTGATATGTGTGGGAAAGCTAAGACTTGGAGAGAAGAGACTTGCCCAGGGTCATAGGTACAATTATCAAGTTGCAAAGGTAGACCTAGAAGGCCTAGAAGTTTCTCAACATGATAGATTTGTTAATAATCATGTCAGCTTTTGCACAATCACACGAATGTTTTCTCTTTCAAAAAAGTCTCTCTAGGGGGCTGAACATTCCTGTTGAGGAATGATCTGTCTGTCCCTCAAAATTTACTTAGGATGCTTCTGTGGCTACCTTCCTTAAAGTTCTACCACTTCTGCTGAGTCTGCTCATTAACAGAAGAGCTTGAAACTCAGCAGGAGGAAAAAACACTTTCATCCTTGGAAATAATTAAAATCCATCACAGCTAAATCTGGTGAATTCATAAGTGAGTATTTGGGGCCATGCACTCTACTCTTTCACATATCAAGTATGACCAAAGTCTCTGGAAACTAATTGGTATGTGATGAGTACATGAACACGAGGGAGGCAGCCTTTATTGAGCATATCTGTCATGATTTCCTAGGATATGTTTAAATACTTGTTTCATTTAATCTTGACAGCCACCCAATGAGGGAGGATCTATTTCCATTACAGTTATGGTGATACACACCATTGCAGAGAAGAAGAAAACGGCCAATGGTCACTGGGGCAATAAAGGATGAGGATAGATCTTCCTGGCTCCAAAGCCCGAATTCTTTCATTAAACCTTACTTCTCTGGTAGGTTTGCTGGAAAACAAATAAGTCTATTGTCTCAGAGAAGTAGAAGGCCTTAGGTCTTCTGAAGACCATTTATTAAGTGCAGATGCCTTTCCTTGTTGTGCTTATTCTACTATCAATAAGTTTTTGCGTGTCTGCTCCTCAGCTCTGGGTGAATTTCTGCATCCTTAGGGCTTAGCACAGTAATGAGCAGTACTCAGTAAAGGCTGACTGAATAAGCTAATAATAATAATAATAGCCAATGGCTATTGCAAGTTCACTATATGCCAGGCACTGTTCACTTCTTTCTTGGCCTTAGTCTCCTGTTTTATAAAACAATGGATAGATGAATGGATGGTTAGACAGTTGGGTAGATGAGATGGATGGATGGATGGATGGATGGATGGATGGATGGATGGATGGATGGATGGATGGGTGGATGAGATGGATGAATGGACGGTTAGGTGGATAGATGGATGGTTAGATGGATGGGATGGCTGGCTGGCTGGATGGATGGCTGGATGAGTGGATGGACGGATGGATGGATGGATGGATGGATGGATGGATGGATGGATGAACAAAAAGATATTTGGATGGATGGTTAGATGCTCAGATAGGGAAAAATATATCTTAATTTCTAGATTTTTCACCAAAATATTGAATCTGGTTGCAATTCCTCTCCTTTGTGCAATTTCACACACAATCAGCAGAGTACAGAAGCTAGAAATGCTCTTTGAGTGGTCTTGATTCAACTATTCTTGGAATTAGGGAGTTCTTGCCCAGAAAATGCTTTAAAAACACAGTTAGGAAAAAGTTTCGTGAAGAAACAACAACTGAATTGCTGGAATCTCTCACTGTATATGCATGCCTCTCTTTTTTTGTGTGTGAGGAAGATTAGCCCTGAGCTAACATCCGATGCCAATCCTCCTCTTTTTGCTGAGGAAGATGGGCCCTGGGCTAACATCTGTGCCCATCTTCCTCTACTTTATATGGGACGCTGCCACAGCATGGCTTGACAAGCGGTGCGTCAGTGTGCGCCCGGGATCCAGGCCTGCGAACCCAGGGCAGCCACAGTGGAGCGCGGAGCGCGCAGACTTAACCACTGTGCCACCAGTCGGGCCCCTGCATTCCTCTCTTTTAGGGTTTTTTGGAGGATCTTCTCACAAATAAATAAATAAATACTTTTTTTTTCTTAAGTTCAATTTTGCAAGGTTCCCTCCCCCCCGCAGGAAAATTGGCCCTGAGCCAACATCCATTGCCAGTCTTCCTTTTTCTTTTTTCTCCCCAAAGCCCCAGTACATAGTTGTATATCCTAGTTGTAGGTCCTTCTGTTTCTGTGTGGGATGCTGCCTCAGCATGGCGTGACCAGCGGTGAGTAGATCTGCGTCCAGAGTCCAAAGCAGCGAACACCAGGCCACGGAAGTGGAACCCGCAAACTTAACAGCTACGCCACCAGGCCGGCCCCTTGCAGGGTTTTTTTTAAAGTTTATTATTTAGCTGACTGTTCCTCACAATAGCTCTAAGCAAGTAGATTACAAGGATAATATTTTATTCATCCCTTTATTTCTACTATGAAGCATAGAATCTGAAATATATTCTTTCAATAAATACCAAATAAATGAATGAATAAATGATCTTGATTACTATCAGAACACATTGAACACCGAGAGTTTCTAAATTTGTCATTCTTTCAACAAATGATAATAAAAGTCTGCTATTCCCAAGGCCCTGTCCTGGTCACCATGCAAGGTGAATACAATGCTTTCGAGGCAGACATAACTTCACCATGGCTGCACATAGGGAAACCGAGAAATCAGTTCACTGAGTGAACTGAATTTGAACTGTCAAATTGTCCTCTCGTGCAACAAATATCTACAAACCACCGACAACATGCCAGTGAGTTGTGGCTACATCGTGAAGAGCCTGGAATACCATGCTAAGGATTTTAGACACTATGCCGGGGACCATGCGCAGTCATTGAAGGGCTTTGCACAGGGTGCTAAAATCAGAGCTGAGCAGCAAAAAGAAAAGGAAGAGAATACGCTGCTATCAAATTGAAAAGTAGCTAAACATTTTATCCCATTAATGCTTAGCTATGGTTGTCTCTGTTGTCTCTCTTGAGTTCTGCTATATTTTTTAAATCTCAAAGATAAAAACTTTGTATAGCATATGGAATGGTAATCGAGAACATGAACTCTCAGGTCAAACAGACCTGATTTTGAGTTCTGGCTGTGCCTCTTATTAAGAGTGCGATCGTGAGCAAATAAGAATTTCTCTGGGCCTCAGTGTCCACATCTGCACAATGAGAGAAATAATAGTACCACTTGTATGAAATTACAGTCAGAATTAAATGAAGTAATAAATGTAAGCACTTAGCTCTATGCATGGCGTAGAGTAATCATTCAATGAATACCAGACAACCAGAGCCTGGTAGACGTTGGGGTGGATAGGGCCAGCCAATTATGGGGCACCTAATATAAGACAAGTGCTCTCCTAGATGTTTAAAGATGCATTTATCCAATGAGCTTTGTTAAGCCTCTACTAGGTACCAGGCACTATTCTAAGGATTGGAGCCATAGCAGTGAAGGAAACAGAACAGGAACAAAAGCCCTTACCTTCAGAGAGCTTCCATTCTAGTGACACTGCTTAATCCTCATAATGTGCCTCAGTTTCCTCATCTGTAAGATAATAATAAGAGCTGAACTTCCCTCACAGGGTTGTAAGGGAGATTCAACTATTAAATATGAAGTGCTTCAAACAGCACCTGACACAGAGTGGGGGCTATGTAAGGACTTGCTCTTAAAGTAATAGTTATCATTATTGTAGGGATTATTAGCTACCTTTTGCATCTCTGGCATCAGCTACAGAGCTAATTGTAGGGATTGTTCTCTATCTTTTACAAAGAGGTTGAGTAGGTTTATTAAAATCACACAATTAGTAAAGGCAGAGCCAGAACTTCAGCAAAATCTGTCTCCAAAATCGACGTTTTCACTCGCGACAAACATCCCCCAGCTCCCTCTCTATCCACCCCTGAGAAAAATTTATTTTATATACACTGACTAGTATAAACAATTATATCATATACTTCCTCTCCCAGAGTCATTTAAGCTCTTGATAGATGGGTTTTCCTGATTTTCTTGTGATGAATGAGAGAATTAGCAGCGTTTTTGGAATTTCTACTCCCAGGCTGAACTCACTAGCCTTCTTTAAGGACTAGGCAGGGCCGACAACCTTATGTCCTGTAAAACAAGAGAGCAAGGCCTAAGAGGATGGGCAGCTTGCTTTGATTATGCATTTTGGACCATGGAAGCCCATACAGTAGTGATTTTTATTAAGTGTCTTAATACGAACCAGTGAGACAACATTGGAATTCTAAAGTTCAGGCAGGGATAGATTTTTTTTAAAAGTGACTTTTAAAACTCTGTAAATTTGTTGTTCTTTCTTTCTTCCAGTAATGAATATTCTAGACCTTTTCTCTAAAGATAATTTGAAATCCTCTTTAATCTACAGATTAACACCTAGTCAGAAATTACATTCTTTCTCTGATAAAAGGGACAAATAAGACAAAGATCAATATTGTGTGTGGCAGAGTTTCTCAAAGAGCTAAGTTCAAAGTTAAAGCGAAAAGTTCACGGGGAAAATATGCAAAGTATACAAGAGGAAAGTTGAAAGATAAAGAAGAAAAATATAGATTAATAAAATCTCTGCCAGGGCAGGAAACCAACCTAGACATATTTTATTTAAGCCTTTTGATTTTCTGTTTGGGTTGAATTCCAATGGCTTTGAACTTTTGCAGAAACCTCTAAAGATATTTCTTCCAGAAGGAGGAAGCTTTGTGTGAATACAAGGATTCAGTGAGATCTATTAATTATTTCAGCCCCTACAGTCCTTGTTAAAATGTCTAGATTCTTCTGGTGAATGAGCCTCTTCTGCTGCTTAGAATGTACCTGAGAAGCTTATTAAGACTATAGGTTCCCTGACTATATCTGCATCCTACTGAATTAGAAGCCCAGGTGCAGGGGTGGAGGTGGGGGAGGAGCTCGTATTCTCAACAAGACTGTGGGCGACTCTGAGGCAGACCAGGACACGCTATTCCAATCTTTCCTCATAGGCCTAGTAGCCCATTTTGTGGATGAGAAAACTGAGAACCAGAGAAGGGAAGTAACTCATCCCTGAATTTTAATTTTTTTTGTTATGGTAAAATATATATAACAAAATTTACTATTTTAACCATTTCTAAGTGTGCAGTTCAGTGACATTAAGTACATTCACACTGTTGTGCAACCATAACCACCATCCATCTCCAGAACTTTTTCGTCCTCCCCAACTGAAACTTCAGACCCATTCAACACTAACTCCCCATTCCCCACTACCCCAGCCCCTAGTAACCATTATTCTACTTTCTGTCTCTGTGAATTTGACTATTATAAGTAACACATATAAGTGGAATCATACAATATTTATCCTTTTATGCCTGGCTTCTTTCACTTAGCATAATATTTTCAAGATTCATCTATGTTGTAGCATGTATCCAAATTTCATTCCTTTTTAAAGCTGAATAATATTCCATTGTATGTATGTACCACATTTTGCTCATCCAGTCATCCATCCATGGACATTGAATTTTGATTTTTAACCATCTTGGAACAAAGACATGACATTTCACTTGTAAATCTTCATTCTCCCATCCCCATCATAGGGTTACCAGATTTAACAAATAAAAATAGAGAATGCCCAGTTGAATTTCAGGTAAAAAAAGAATACATTTTTAGTGTAAGCACTTAAGACATACTTAAACTAAAAAATTATTCTTTTGTTATCTGAAATTCAAATCTAACTGTGTGTCTTGCATTTTATCTGGCAGCCCTATGGTCCACATTCAGTAAAACCACAAGTAAAGAGATTCCTGTCTACGTGGAACCTTGAGTTGCCAGAATTCTTGTTTTTGAAGCTTATCTTAATCAAGATTAGTGTAAAGCAAGCCAAAGCACAGTACAAACCAGCAACATTCGTACACTTCTTCTCTGCTTCAAAAGCTTTGTCTGACACGTTGCACCCCTCCTCAATCCTGCAACTATCATCTCTGTTGTCTAGATAAGGAAACTGAGGCTTGCATAGCGGGCTTTCCCAAACTCATACAGGTGGTGAAAAACAGAGGTTTGGCTCAAATCCAAGACTCACAGATTTCAAATCCAGTCTTTTTTTTTTTTTAATTTTTCACTCTAAGTATAGAAATATGATAGACTGGAGGGAAACAGGTATCCTCATTGGATGCTGGAGGGAATGCAAAATGATACAACTCCTAGAGAGGGGATTTTGGCAATACCTAAAAAAACAAGCTAAGTATGAAGCATTTATCCAGTTAGGAATTTACCCCAAATATTCACTTCCAACAGTATGAAAATACATATGCATGTGGTTATTCATTGCTTTATTTATAAGTAAAAATATTAGAAACTATTTAAACGTCCAAATATAAGATATCGGTTGAATAAACTATAATACATACACACTGTGGAGTACTATGCAGCTGAGAAAAAGAACCAGGAGGAGCTCTAAGAATTGATATGGAGTGATTTCTAGAAAATAGTGCTAAATAATGAAAGCAATGTGCAAAAAGCCTGTCTTTTATATAAAAAAGAAGAGAAAGCAAGAAAGAAATATATATCTGCTTACCTTTACAAAAAGAAATACAGGAAGGATAAAGCAGAGAATACTGAAGTGGGATGAGGGACAACAGGGTGGAGGGAATACAGGAGTGAGGGACATTTCTCCAATGCATGGATTTGATTTTCTGAAGCATTTCATGTTCTACATATTTTAAAAATAATCTTAAATCCACAAGAATGGGACAGGATAAAAAAAACTAACACAGAAAACAAACTAAAATAAATAAACCCAAACATATTTAAAATGAACACAAAAACCATACTGATGGGGGAGGGGGGGTGGATGACTAATCTGAGTAACCATGACACAGAATGCCACCGTGTACCCTTAGTCTTGAGTGGAGCTGAGGACTGGAGAGAACTGAATTCCTCTTGGTAGTTTTGTTTTTCCCAGTGGTGTGGGTGAAGAAATTTTAAAACTACTTTAGATGTCTAATAGGACTGAGCCAATGAGTAATGTGTCATCCATGTTGTTGAGGTCCAGGGTTCTCACTGAGGAAGAAGGGAAATTTAAATATGGAATGCAGGAAGGAAAGAACAAGCACCCGGATTGGAGTTAGAAGTTTCCATCAGTGCACACTCATGATTCCCAAAATGTCTACGCATGTGCATAAACATGTATATGTGCACGGGTATGTGTATATATGTGCATGTATGTGCACATGTATATGTGTGTGTAGGTGTATGTGTATATATGTGCATACATGTGTATGTGTGTATATGGGCATGCATGTGTATGTGCACATGTATTTGTGTGTATATGTGTCAGTGGCATGCTAACAATAGCCATACTGGCTCATGAGATCTCATTTTGAAATTTTCAGGCATTCTGTGAGCCCATTGTTAACAGAACCAAAATTAAATTATATAAACTTAAAATTAAATAAATTGTATTAAAAGTAAAAGTAATAGGGGCCGGCCCGGTGGCACAGTGGTTAAGTGCGAGCGCTCCGCAGCAGAGGGCTGGGGTTCACCAGTTCAGATCCCGGGTGGGCACCCACTCACCGCTTGTCAGGCCATGCTGTGGCGGCGTCCCATATAAAGTAGAGGAAGATCGGCACAGATGTTAGCCCAGGGCCAGTCTTCCTCAGCAAAAAGAGGAGGATTGGCATCGGATGTTAGCTCAGGGCTGATCTTCCTCAGAAAAAAAAAGGTAATAAATATGCAAAAGTCATCATAGCCTCATTATTTTACTATTATCTATGCTCTTGATGTTAGCTGCCCTTATTGCTTATTGCACCTGTTCCCGATTCCACACGCCACGTTCAGCGACATCACATTGGTAGCTTAAAATTGGCTGCAGGGGGAGTGTTTACACCATGGAAATCAGTAAATGCTACAAAGCAAGGTCTTGTTTGTTTGTTTGTGGATCTGAGTGTTAAACATATGCCAGGATACTTTGTGTGTATGTAAGTATGCATACATTTTCTAGTTCTATTCTCACGATTGCAACTTGAACAATGCACGTCTAAGAAGTGGTGGAGTAAGGTCTTTTTTCTCTTCCCCTATATGGTCTGCCTCTGACCTTTGGAACATCCATTCCAGAAGAGCAGAACCTTGTTTATTTTGTGCATCATGGTATCTAGTGCCTAGATATAGCCTGCTATAAGGTAAGTGGTTGATAATTATTTGCCAAATGAGTGAAAAGACCAATAAATGATTAATCTTTCTTTAACAATTCGAAGGGTCCCAGATTTATCATAGTTATATTAGAAGGAGCCTACCAATGAATCCCAAGCTTCTAGACAAATTTGAGTTTAACAGACTGCTCTCTCCAGCAGTGTAAACACAATGCCACGTGAATTCGCGGACTCCCACGTACAGGCTGGTGTCTCCCAACCTCCCTCTCCACCACTACCAGGAAGACTAAGGCACAAGGGGCTGTCATGATCGCCACCAAATCCCCAGCTCCTAGAAGAGTGCCTGCCATGCAGTAGTCTCTTGATTAATGAAAATGGGATTTCTTCTGGCAGTTCTTCCCAAAGAATAAAATTGAGCCTTTCCCCTCTTTGCATCAGCACCCCACTCCTCTCATCTTACATGCACAGCCATCGTCCTTAATCAACATCCACGTGACTTCAGATAAGTGGAGTGAAGTTATTCTTAGGAAAAAAAAAATTGAGAACCCAAGTATTCAAATTCAGTGGATAATACTTCTGAAATCAAAGAAATTATTCACTGAAAGCGAAAATTGGCGAAAGGGCAAATCACCTTGGAGAGCCAGCAAGGTCAGGTAACACAGGAGGCCCACTCTATGATGATATGGTCCACAGTCTGCACGGGAATTCAGACTTCAGCCTTTTCTGGACGTGGGCTGCACTGCAAACCTATACAAATGTGAGTAACTAGCCACTCATATGGGTTCTCTCTCTGTATGAGGATAGCTCCGACCTCTGATTTTTTCCTGCTGCTTTCTTTACAAATCCCTCAAAATCTCATATCCTCCCCAAGAGCCTGAGGACTTCGTCCACTGCCTGGACCCTCAACTGCTACCTGTTTGCAAGGGACCCCAGATGCCATGCTCCCTAACTCTGTCATTGCACTGGGAGAGGACTTTAGGGCATAGAAAATGGAAGAACACAGGGTGAAGGCCCCATGGCAGTCAGCCTCAGAACCCTGTATCAGGACCACAGGCACAGGAGAAGCAGTGCTGGAATTGCCTTTTTTGCTGTTCCTTAACACAACCAGCCCAGCCCCTGACTCTTCTGTCCCACAGGAGTGTCCTCTGGGAAAGAGAGAGCTCACTGGGCACTTACACTGTGTCAGGCACTGTTGTGAGGGTGTTACAGGTATTGACTCATTTTAGCCTCCCAATAGCCCTGGGAATAAGCCACTAACTATGCTCACCGAATGTTTCCAGCTGTCTACCTTCCAGGCACTTCCTGAGTCCCTGTGGTTGCACAAGGTCATGGAACTGGTACTGACCAATAAGCTGTAAGCAAAAGTGATGCATGTGACTTCCAGGCTGAGCGTTTGATTGCAGACCCTCCAGAGCCCTCTTTTCCCTCTGCCATGGGTACTAGCAATGTTCAGATGCCAACTACCCCATTAAGAAGCAGTCTCTCGGGGCCGGCCCAGTGGCGCAAGCAGTTAAGTGCACGTGCTCCGCTGCGGCGGTCTGGGGTTGGCCGGTTCAGATCCCGGGTGCACACTGACGCACCGCTTGTCAGGCCATGCAGTGGCAGCATCCCATATAAAGTAGAGGAAGATGGGCGTGGATGTTAGCCCAGGGCCAGTCTTCCTCAGCAAAAAAAGAGGAGGATTGGCAGATGTTAGCTCAGGGCTGATCTTCCTCACAAAAAAAAAAAAAAATGAAGCAGTCTCTCACACATTTTATCCTTGCCTCAATCCTATAATACAGTCTCAATTTCCATGATGAAGAAACTGAGGTTCAGTGAGACCAAGTGTATTTCTCAAGGTCACATGGATAGCTAGAGGTCCAGGTTTTTTTCTTTTAAACTTTATAAAAACAAGTTAGGTAATTGTTACAATGAGTTTCTAACAAGGCAGAGCAGAGTCCCCAGCCAACCCACTGTGAAGATGGAGTGTCAGAGAGATACAAATCTCTGCTGTTGTAAACCACTGAGATCTGGGGGTTGTTTGCTACCTCGGCATACCCTGGCGTCTCCTGACCCATTTTATGAGGCAGGTCCTATGACTGTCCTCCTTTTGAGGATAAGGAAACTGAAGCCCAGTGATATTAAGCAACTTGCCCAAAATCACACAGCTAGTAAGCAGTGGAATTACTATTTGAATCCAGATGGTCACTGTTCTTTCAGCTGGTTTATCACTCAGCGGATGATGCTTCCTACTGCCCAGGCAGCCACAGAAAGATTGGGGCTGCTGCCTATGAGGACCACAAAGGAAGAGTGTTCGTTTTAGGGCTGCCATAAATGGGTGACTTAAAACAATAGACATTTATTCTCTCACAGTTCTGCAGACCAGAAGTCCAAGACCAAGGTGTCAGTTGGGCCATGCTGCCTCTGAAGGTTCTAGGGGAGAATCCGTTCCTTGCCTCTTCCAGTTTCTGGTGGCTGTAGGTGTTCTTTGGCTCATGGCCACATCGCTCTAGTCTCTGCCTCCATCATCACACGGCCTCCTCCTCTTCTCTACATGTCTCTCCTCCGTGTGTCTTCTACAAGGACACTTGTTATTGGATTTAGGGCCCACCTGGATAATCCAGTTTGATCTCCTCATCTCAAGATACTTGACTTAAGTACACTTACAAAGAGCCTATTTCCAAAAAAATTTACATTCTGAGGTTCTGGGTGGACATGAATTTTGGAGGATACTATTCAAGCCAGTAGAGAAGCAGAATATCAGACACCTATTCAGGACATTGCCTCTACTACCTTTCCCAGGACCGAGTGGACACTGACACCAATAAAGGTTTAAATCCAAAAGAGTTTAGAAAATTGTGTCGAAGTTGTACCAAGTTGGAGATGAGGGTTGGGGGCACTGAATAGAAGGGGAGGAGAAAGAATCAGGAGTTGATCCCTTGGTCTGGTTAAGCCACTCCACTCTTTGAAACCATAGAGATAATGAGCTCTCACTGCTTAGGGCTCAGTCCCCTGGGATTGCTTCTTGTGTTGGGCAAAATTCTACAGCAATGGGCATCCACTCAGTGCCATAGGTTTGTCTCCCTTTCCCACTTGGAAGAATGATCTGGGCTCCAGCTGGCAGTCTTCCAATTTCCCCAGGGAGAGTGAATATGAGCTCTTACCTTATGACTAGGAAGGATGTAACTATTTGGTCCTAGAGATCAGGATAGGAAACTAGTAACCTCAAGAACTTGGCCTGCAGATGTCTTGTTTGGCCAGACTCCCCAGTTCTCCAGAGTAGCCTTGACTCTCCACTGTCCTGTGAACAGCCAGCTCACTCACTTAACTTTCCTGGCCTCCAAAACCATTAAAGTTTGAGCCTCTCAAGGATATATGAAATTAAATGTACCTCATTACTAAGAAAATTAATTTCTTTCTGAAAATTCTTGTCTGGTCTACATTAAAAACTCATAATCATCCTCCTAACATAACTGATCTCATTCTTGAACACTAATAACCTTAGCCTTATTATGCATTTGCCAGTCCCCATCCTCTCCGCCAACTCCACCCTCTCCTTCCTGCCCTGCCTCACCTTACAATGACTCCAACATTGAAGGGTCCCATGCCCCAGGAGTATCTCTCTAATCATTAGGTTTCTCCACTCACCACAGGAGGGGAGATCTAAGAAGAGTTTATGTTACTCCTGGATGCCAGTGATTTTTGCAACCTGCTGGAATGCACCAATAGTACAGTGAGATGGCTATTGCAGAGGAGAAGGGACTGTTCCTAAAACCAGACAGACCAGGCTCTTCATTTGGCTTGCTGAGAAAACTTGCACAGAAAAACCCCAAGTCTTAGCACCTCCATGTCTTCATATCTAAATGGAGATAACAATTCTCTACTTGTAAAAGTTAGATAAGATAATGGAAGTGAAATCACTTGCTATGCTGCAAAAACTATACAAATACACCAGATTACTGCTATTTTTTAATCCGTGCACTTCTGGTTTCCTCCTACATGAAGTGATTCTTCTCTCCACATCCAGAACTGCCAACCAACCCTTGGTTTCTTCTTTGCAAAAGCTGTTGATGAGCCCCTTGGAAGGCAGATGTCAATAATCAGAGACATGACTTCAAAGGGGAGACACTAGCACCATCGTCATTATTGTCCTGGTATGATTTCAGAAGTGCTTCCTTCCTGCCCATCGCCCACAGCAATTGCTTTCAGGTTTCCTCCACAGAAGGGTTATAACTTGATCCCCAATTTGGCCACTTATGTCAATGATAATCACGTCCACCATCTATAAGTATTGAAACCTGCTGAATCTCCACCACCACCCACACTTGGAATAAGGAAAAAACATTAAGCACCATCACCAACAGATGTGATTGAATAAATAAGAAGGATGAAATATGGGAATCCACAGTGAACTCTTCCTGTAGTACATTTCTCCATCTATTTTACAGCAACATGGAGAGATACAAATTAAAAATAATAATAAACATTTAGTAATGCCTCCAATGTGCCATTATTCCTCTTAATCCCTGTGTATCAGTCAGGATTCTCTAGAGAATCAGAACCAAAGGAGATATATATATATATATCTACATCTATATCTATGTAGATATATATGAAAGTATATATATTTTTTATCCATATGTATATATATATACACACACACATATATATACACACATATATAAGTATAACTTTTGTTTAAGGAATTGAGGGGAGACAGAATTTGACCCTACACGAAGGGCACCCAAAGCCCTTGGTCTCTCCATTCCAGCACATTATACTCTGGAGAGACAATTGAATTTGTAAAATAGGCAAACTACAAAAATGATCCTGGGAAAAAGACTGTCAGGAAAAAAAATATGGCCAATAGTAAGAATTCATTTATTTCCTAAATGGCATAATATTGGTGGAAAAAAGGGTTTGACCAACTTTATTGTAATGTTTGTGTTCTTTAGAGTCTTGCTACCCAATTTAATCTTCAGATCAACAGCACTGGCATCACCTTCAGAGCTTATTAGAAATGCAGAATCCCAGGCTCCATGCCAGACCTACTGAATCAGAACGGTCATTTTACCAAGAGCCTCAAATGTTTTAGTTTTCTATTTCTACGTAACAAATTACCATAACCTTAGTGACTGAAAACAACCCCCATTTACTAGCTCACAGTGCTGTAGGTCAGAGTTGAGGAGAGGTGAGGTGGTGGGTTGGCTAAACTTCATACTTAGAGTCTTATAAGCCCAAAATCAAAGTGTTGGCTAGACCACTCTTATCTGAGGATCTTGAGGAGGAATCTTCTGCAAGCTCATTCAAACTGTTGGCAGAATTCATTTCCTTGCAGTTGTAGGACTGAAATCCTTGCTTCCTTGCTGGCTGTGAGCTGGGGTCATCTCTGTTTCTAGAGGCCAACGGCATGTGCATTCCTTCTCACATGGCCTCCTCCGAATTCAAAGCAGCAACAGCACATTGAATCCTTCATATCCTTGGAATCTCTCTAACATCCTGTGTTGCTACCAACCAGCCAGAGGAAGCGCTCTACTTTTTTTTTTTTTTCCAACAGTTGCTTTTTTTTTTTTTTTTTAATGAGGAAGATCAGCCCTGAGCTAACATCCATGCTAATCCTCCTCTTTTTGCTGAGGAAGACCGGCTCTGAGCTAACATCTATTACCAATCCTCCTCCTTTTTTTTCTCCCCAAAGCCACAGTAGATAGTTGTATGTCACAGTTGCACATCCTTCTAGTTGCTGTATGTGGGACGTGGCCTCAGCATGGCCAGAGAAGCCGTGCGTGGGTGCGCGCCCAGGATCCAAACCCAGGCCGCCAGTAGCGGAGCGCGCGCAATTAACTGCTAAGCCATGGGGCCGGCTCAGAAGTTCTCTGCTTTTAAGGACTCATGTGATCAGATGAGGCCCATCCAGATAATTTCCCTCTCTTAAGATCAATGGTGCTATATAATAAAACACAATCCTCAGAGCGATCTCTCATCACATTCATGGGTTCCGGGGATTGTACGATATGTGTTTTTTTTCCAACAGCACCAAGCAATTCTCCATTTTTCTGCGAACACAGACAAGGTATCCCACCAATTTTACTCAATTCTGACACTATCTACCTGGGATGGCATCAGATCCCACAGGTTAAGGGCTCAGCCTCAGGAGACTGCCCTTCTACCCTTCAGACACCAAACACAAGTCCCGGGTGTCACCTCTTCTTCTGACCAACCGGCTATAGATCAAAGGTTCCTATGACCTCTTCCTGCTAGGGTTTAACTAGTTTGCTAGAGCAGCTCACAGAACTCAGAGAAATGTTTTACTTACTAGATTACTGATTTACTATGAAAGGTTATAACTCAAGAATAGCCAGATGAAAGAGACGCACAGGACAAGTCATGTGGGAAGGGGCACAGAGCTTCCACGTCCTCTCCAGGTGTGCCACCCTCTGTGTTCATCAACCACGAAGTTTTCCAAACCTCATCCTTTTGTGTTTTATGGAGGCTTCACTATATAGGAATGATTGATTAAATCATTGGCCATTGGACATTGATGCAACCTTCAGTCCCTTTCCCCTCCCAGGAGGTCAGAGGGCAGGACTGAAAGTTCTGACCCTCCAATCACATGGTTGGTTCCCCTAGCAACCAGCTCCCATCCTTAGGTGCTTTCCAAAAGTCACCTCATTAACATAGACTCAGGTGGGGTTGAAAGGGATTTGTTATGAATATTAAGACACCTTTATCACTCCCATCACTTAAGAAGTTCCAAAGGGGCCGTCCCCGTGGCTTAGCGGTTAAGTGCGTGCGCTCCGCTACTGGCAGCCCGGGTTCGGATCCCAGGCACGCACCAATGCACCGCTTCTCCGGCCATGCTGAGGCCACATCCCACATACAGCAACTAGAAGGATGTGCAGCTGTGACATACAACTATCTACTGGGGCTTTGGGGAAAAAAGGAGGAGGATTGGCAATAAATGTTAGCTCAGAGCTGGTCTTCCTCAGCAAAAGGAGGAGGACTGGCATGGACGTTAGCTCAGGGCTGATCTTTCTCACAAAAAAAAAAAAAAAGAAAGAAAGAAATTCTGAAGGTTTTAGGAGCTCTGTGCCAGAAACTGGGATGAAGACCAATTATATATTTCTTATTGTAAATTACAATTATTAAAAGGGGGACATCTTTGGGAGGCTGGGAGGTCATCTTTGAATTCAGCCTACCCCACCAGTGATTCCAAGCACAACATTAAAACTTGAGAAGCACTATTTTAGACTATTTAGAATTGTGATTCACACTGCCAGTTCCTAAAATGTATGGCACAAGAGACCCTCACAATTTGGTCAACAAATATAGCTTATTTCAGATTGCACTCGCATTATCTCATTTACTTCTTCAAACAGCTTGTGTATGGTAATGGACACTTCCCTCCTGAGGATGAAGAAGCTCAGACTCGGAGAGCCTCAGTGTTCTGCCAAGGTTACACAAGTGCACAGAACCGCTGGTATTTGAACCTGAACTTCTGCTTAAAAGTCAAGCATGCTTCCTCGCTCTCTCTTTCCTCCAAATAATACTCCCATACACTTGGAGTGGCTAGTTTTCACAGGTTATTAGAAAAGCAATTCTGTTATAAAGCTCATTTTTGCTGAAGTGCAAATGACTGATAAGAAAGACTAATCAATTAGTTCAGTATTTATGAGTGACTTGCTAGTGTGTGACAGGCTTGTCCATTGGTGAACAAGACCAACTATAATCCCTGTCTTCACTGGAGTGGGATGTGAACAGTTAGCAGGCCGGGCACTCCAGAAGCTAAGGGCTCAGGGTGCTAGTGAGGGGTTCTAACCTGGTCTAGGAGGCTCAGAAAAATCCTTCCAGAGTGACCTGCTTTTGGTGGGTGTCAATTCAAAGAGAAGGCACTCAAATAGCATTTTTAAGGAGCTATTTTTGGATCAGGGGCCTTTCCTCTGAAATCCTTCAAACCACACCCCAGAGTGATGAAGGAGTATTGCTGAATCTACGTGTAGGGTAAAGAATATTTGTCTTGAAAGAAAGTTCAGGATCTAGAGAACAGGGGTTCTCAACCTGCATCAGCAGCTGTCATCGGGAATACCATGTACTAGCTCTGAGCCTCAGTTTTTAAAAAACCTCGGTGGGTTTTTGAAAAATCTGGGTTGGTAAAACAACTCTATAATCCTTCTGTTCAAGGATGCTGCTTTAGAGGCAGCAGTGAGGTGTAAAGGGGAGCTTATGAAAGGAGGGGCCAAATACCTAGAAACCATTTCTTGGAAACCATCCCAGCCCTGGCTCTGTTCTCAGTCTACCAGGCTGGGTGAGGAGCTGGATCTAAGCCATTGAACAAAAGCCACGAAAGCTGGTGGCATCAGAGTGGGTCAAGAACAGGTGGCCCGGAGGAACTCTTTTGTTGACAACTTTCTACAAGGTCCCACCTCAGGCCTGGAGGCAGCTGAGCTCAGTAATGGTGTGGATCTCTTCCAACTGTAGGACTCGAGTCCTGCTGATAACACTGAACCAGATCCCTCAGCAACCCCCATCAGCCACTTTCTCCTTTGACATTTTAATAGCTCAAATGGAAAACTCTTGGGGACACAGTTTCTGAAGCATAGTGAGTCATGTTATCAAGTTAAATGATGCCACCTGCACAGTTTGTTTCATCTGGAAGGCTTTTAAGGTCTGTGTTTTTAAAAGGAGTCTGAACAGCTGGCCACCAGATGCCAATCTCCATCCCTTGAGTTATGTTGGCAGCTTATATTGGGGATAATTTAACGACCAATACTCAAGTTGGTGCATAGTTACTTCCAAGCTGGACTTTTATTATTAAGTGCCATTTAAATCCAGGACTATAGAAAGCTTAAAGAAAAGAGGGTAAAGGTGGGTCATGAAAATAGTCCCAAAGAAAGGGTGGCTGGAGGCAACAAAAGTTTTAGAAATATTAGTTTAGAACCTTGTGCCTAGATTAGTAAACAAATGAAAATAAATATTTAAAAATGAGGCCAGTTTACAGGTAATAATTCAAAACAAGCACCAAATCACAGTACATTTGTAGACTTTCTAACATTTATCAGACATTTCTCTATGGCACAATGAAAGGAAGACAACACAAAGCATGCTCAAACATCAATAGTTATAATTTTTTCCTTACTGCTGTAGCATTCAGTTTTCTGAAGAGGCTATGCAAGCTGAAGGGAAGAGTCAGAATTCTCAAGAACTTATTTTCAATATTTTTTCTTTTTAAATCGACTTTATTTAGATATAGTTCACATATGATAAAATGCAACCATTTTATGTGTATGATTCAATGACTCGTGACAACAGTCTACCATTGTAACCACCACCACAGTCAAGATATAGAACATTCCATCACTTCCCCAAATTTCCTTGGATCCCTTCCCTGCAGCCCCTTTGCTTTCAGTCCCCACTCCCACCCAGGTCCAGGCAAACACTGGTCTGCCTTGTCGCTACACATTGGTTTGCCTGTTCTAGAATTTCTCATAAGTGGAATCATAGAGTACATTCTTTTTTGTATCTGGTTTCTTTGGCTCAGCATACTGTTTTTGAGATTTATCCATGTTGTTACATACATCAGCCCTTCATTCTTTTTTTTTTTTTTTTTTTGCTGAGTGCTATTCCACTGTATAAATTTCCTACAGTATGTTTATTCATTCACCTATTGATGGACATTTGGGTTGCTTCCAGTTCTACTGCTGAATAGTGTTCTATCATACGGACATACCTCGAATTGTTTATCAACTCACTTACAGATGTATATTTTGTTTCCAGTTTTTGGCTATCATGAACTTGGCTACTATGAATATTTTTGCATTAACTTTTTGTAGATATAGTCTTTCATTTAACTTGAGTAAATAACCTACCAATGGAATTTATGAGTTTCATGATAAAGATATAGCTTACTTTATATGAAGATTTCAACCACTTCTGTGAAGCGTCTGTATGTTGTACTCTCCCAACAGCAATGTCAAGAGTTCTAGTTACTCCACACACTTGTCAACTCTTGGCACCGGCAGTCTGTTACATTTTAGCCATAATAGGGGGAGTGTAGTGTTACCTCATGATGTTTTTAATTTTCATCCCCCTAGTGACATGATCATTTAAAACATTTTTTAAGGTTGGAAAAGAGGAGACCTGGACTCGTGTGCAGAGAGAGAAGGCTAATGGATAGTTACCATACATTCCAATGTGCCTAGGACAGTCGTGGTTTACACCCAGTGTCCTAGCATAATTACCAATAGTGCCCCTGTATTAATCAATTCAGGCTGCCTTAATGAAATACTATTGACTGGGTGGCTTAAACTACAGGAATTTATTTCTCACAGTTCTGGAGACTAGGAAGGCCAAGATCAAAATGTTGGCCAACTCAGTTCCCCAATGAAGCCTCTCTTCCTGGCTTGCACAGGACTGCCTTCTCTCTGTGTCCTCACATGGTGGAAAGAGAGGGAGAGGAAGCAAGCCTCTGGTGTCTCTTATAAGGGCACTAATCCCATCGGGGGGTCCTACCCTCCTGAAATCATCTAAACCTAATTACATCCTAAAGGCCTCATCTCCAAACACCATCATATTGGGGTCAAAGTTTCAACATATGAATTTGAGAGAGGGGGATACTCCATAGCAGCCCCGTAATTTGGATTAAGTTTTGCTGTTGAGTGTGTGATGTAGTCTTTTCCTTCATCTCTTCACAAAACCTTCAGTAAATCTACATTTCTCACCAATAAATTTGAAGCTATATTTGTGTTTGTGCGTCAGGTACCAAGAGAAGAAGTTACTCAATCAGACTCCATCACATTCATGCTAAAATTATTATAAAGGTTGATAACATTAAAAAGTATACAGTACTATATTCATCATATTATTGAACTATTAGCTTTCTTCCAGTCTAGTATTTTGGTTTGAAAAACAAAGCTTATGCTATAAAGCACACTGCAAATTTAAAGAACCACTATTATCAATGAAAAGATATTATTTCAAGTTCTGGCAAATTCTAAAATAAATTTGAAGATTTATCCTCTAACATTTAATTTTGACCTTTTGTGAATTGAAAGAATCACATTCCACAATCAGGTACAAGTTTATCCATGAAGGCAAAATAAAAGTTGAGCCAGGGATTCTGTCCATCCCTGAAACCAAATCCAAGCAAAAATGTTTTCTTGACTCTCTTCTCATTTTCCTCTTTCATTTTGGCTATAAACTACCATCAGAATGTATGAAATTCAATTTCACACAGTCTACCTCTTTCATGTTAGAATTCACAATATGGTAACGTCCTGTCCTAAGAATTATATCTTGTAGCATTTAATGACTGTTTGAAAATGGATAAAAGCATGCATGAATACCTTATATTTGCTTCATAACTCTGAACACATTTTCACAACTTAACCTTTCAAATGGTTGTACCTTTATGTGGTTTCACTTGGCAATTTTTTTTAGTATGTACATCAACACAAGATATTACGTGAGGCATCATGGATAATAGAAAGTTACAAAGAAGATTAGGACATAATCTCAGTCTTTGAGAAACTTATACTTTAGTATGAAAAAAAGGCACTCACATAAAGAACTATGACATAAAACAGAAAGTGATAAGTACCCTGTGAGTGAGATAAACGACTACAGCTTGAAAGCATTGAGTGTCCTTGTAGGCAGGGCTTTGCTGTGCCAAGAGAATGATGCATGTAAGAATTAGAAGCCAAGTGGGGAATAAAGCAATGTTTAATAGCCTTGCAAGTGCCCATTCATACCATCTCCTGGCCAGGGAGAAGAAAAGATGATCTTTTTTGATGCTTAGTGTTGAGGCACAAGGTTTCTAGCTTTGATTTCAAAGTGAGATTTGCTACTCCCCATCTCCTACCCCCAAATCCACAAAGCCAACACTGAACCCAGAGGGAGCGAATTAGAACTCTCTTAAGTCTTTAAAAAAGTCTTTTTCCAAGTCTGTGATGCTGCCATCTACAGATAAATTGTCTCTTTTTCTAGTTTTGCCTATTTGCAATAAGTTGATCTGCTACCCTGTATCACCAAGTAAAAAGGGGCTTTCAGATTTACTCGCTATGACTAAAATCCAATGAAGGGTGAGCCAGAAACTGCAAACTCAAAGAAATGGCTTCTGCCCATTCTGTGTCTCCACTATCCAACAGTGATGAGCACACAGTAGGCGTCTGTGTTCCATGTGACAATTTGGAGGAGGCAGTGCCTCCCGAGTGGCTTCACCTTGAAGTTGGGATTGGATTATTTCCGGCCAATCTCAATAAAGAGCATTTCATTTGATCTCCAATCTCCAAACTTTAATAATGCCTTCCAAAAGGAAGACGAAGTTTCCTAACGAGGTTCATTTCTACTTTGGCCTCTTCCTGGGTGTCTCCACATGTTTGATAGAGCTCAGCAAAGGCTTCATTATAAAATCCAGATGAAGCCACCTGGGTTTCAGGATAATTTGAAACTTGGCTGCTTCTTGCACACAAAGGAGAAGAAATAAAGTCAACTATAAGAACACAAAGCTAAATATATGAAAAATGTTCAAATTTTATAATTACATTCAGATAAGAAAGTGCGTGTTTTCCAAGAATAACAACCTGCTGCCTCTAAGGGTTTAGCCTGTCTTTCAGATATAATCTGTATTCATCTCAAATGCAATGGATGCTAAGGAAAATACATGGTGTAAGCATATTCTCTTGATTTGGCATGGAGATTGCATTTTAACTAGCATTTAAGAGCTCAGGTCCTAGAACAAGACAACCTAGGTTCAAATCCCAGCTTTGCTATTTACTTGTGTGTGATCTTGAGCTAGTCATTTAACCCCTCTCTGCTTTAGGTTCCCCAACTATAAAACGAGGATAATGTTAGTATCTGTCTCATAGGATTGTTAAAAGGACAAAATTAGTTAATATATTTACAGAGCACATAAAACTGTGCCTCGTACATAGTTAATGCTCAACGAATGTTTGTAATTATCGTTGCTGTTGCTCTAAAATGGTAGAGTAGAAAAGGGTCTGACTCTTCAAAGAGTTTATGGAATGAAGGAAGCCACATTTCTAGTAGGAAGTACTCAAAATACCTGAGGTAGAAACAGAATATATGAACAAGGTCTTCCGCACCTCTGTTTCAAGCTGTTCAAAGCCAGTAGGAAAAACACATGGCCTGAGTGGAGAGCAACTTTTAGAAAAATTAGCTCTTGACTAGCATTTGTTAGATATTTGCCTCATTTCTAGTGAGAAACAGCTGAGAACAGTCAATGTGAGGACAATGGCCTTCTTCTGTACACACAGTAATACAAAGTTTGGGTAATGGACTTTATACTAGTTAAATGCTAGGGAGAGTACTTAACTTGTAACTTGGAGTTTATGACTTCCTTTATCCCCTGCTTTGAGGTTGCTTGTGAAATCTGACAGTAACCCATTGGACAACTTTCTTAATAAACGCATATATTTTTCAAGATAGGGAATAAATTTTGTGTTCAACATCTATTTCTATAACTAATCTTCCCATGGTTTCCAACTTACTTGGCCCATTTGCACACAATTTATAAACCTTAAATTTATAGAAGTACTTACAAGTGTCATTTAGCTGGATAAGTTTTGCAAGAGCAAGAAAGTGATAAATTATGATTAATATAAAAATAACTATCATTTGTTGACCACTTATTTTTGTGTCAGGCCCTGTTCTGCATTTTTTTTACATATAGTATCTCATGCAATCTTCCAACAATCTTTCAAGGTAGCTATCTGTATTAGAGTAATTAAGGCTAGCTGACACTGACAAATAAACCCCAAAACACTCAGTGGGGGAACACACTATAGGTTTGTGTATTTTTCAGTAATGTCTGATGCAGGTCAGGACAGCAGTCCTCTAAGGAGTGCCTCCAGATTTGGGGCTCTTTCTATTATGGGGCTCCAGCACCTCTGAATCATTTGCTTCCTGCTGCATGGATTGCGGAGAGAGAAAGAATGTGGAGTAGGTGCACCGGTTCCTAACTGCCTCAGCCCAGGATTAATGCTACGTTACTTCTGCTCACATCCCATTGGCCAGAAATCAGTTGCATGGTCAACCAAACTGCAAGGGAGGCTGGGAAAGAGTGAGGAATATGTAAACATCATATTCAGACATTAGTAAACACAGAAAGTATCTGTCATAGTTTATCCATCTGGTCACCAATTATCTATTTCTTTCCCTCTTCCAAATGCAGAGCACACTTACCCTTCCCCAAAGGAAACAATCTCAAATTCCATCTGGTTGCTGCAACCAGCTCAAAGTCCAGGACTTCTGGGTTATGTGAAGTTCTTGTCCGGATGTGGCAGCTCTTGATCCAGTGACCTACGAACTAAAAGGAAAGTAATCTATGAACCAAAAGGACAAGTTCTCTCTCTTTCTCTCTTTCTGTCTCACACACCCACACACACACACACACACACACACAATACAAATGATGTAACAGCAATAGGATAACTACCACAAAAATTTCCATCCAGGAAAGGAAAGAATGGGAGACACAGGGCAGCCATGGATACCATGTCTGGGCAGGCAGATGTAGTAAAGGCCCTCTGCCTTGTGGGTGGAGGACATTCTGGAAATGGCCCTGGCTTTCTCTCTGGCGAACTGCCTTGTCCATTTTTTTCTATGACCAACAGTTCTTCCTTCTGAGAGGCTCTGCTTGCCCACCTCTGGGGTGCGAGTTGAGGAGCCGGCCCTCCGTGTAGCGAACAGTTCGCCTCTTGCTAGTGGAAGAAGTTGTTTTCAGTTTTGAAAGACATTTTTAATACAGGCTTATGGTTATTTTAGCAGTATGAATCC
Organism: Ceratotherium simum simum; assembly: GCF_057802395.1. Taxonomy (NCBI): domain Eukaryota; kingdom Metazoa; phylum Chordata; class Mammalia; order Perissodactyla; family Rhinocerotidae; genus Ceratotherium; species Ceratotherium simum. The sequence goes on from NC_141907.1 coordinate 11,956,048, forward strand.
CTCAAAAAATTGGTAGGCTCCTGCAAGCCGTCAAATTTATGTACTGTCTCTATGTTCTCTTTTATTTCTGTTTGTAATTTAGCCATTCATTTCCTGAGTTCATCTCATTCTCGAAACACCTTGCCAAATGCAGTCAGTAGTGGCCAACACACACAATTAATGTTTTTCCCCATCTTCTTCTCCTAGAGCTACAAGGTTACTTAGTACATATGGCCTTCCAAGTTGTCACAGGTATCAGTTTCGCCAAAGGTTTTGCCACTGCAAAACAGGACATTTCACCTTTCCAGCCTCTGGGCTCAGTTTCCCTGCCACTCACCGCCTGACCATGTAGGCCAATGTCACCGAAGTTAGGTTTTTGTTAGAGCAGCATTTTGTGTCCATCACCAACTTTGGTGTTAGGGGAAGTAACACTAGCTGCTGTGATAAATCACAGTGACTCATACATAGGTCTTGCTAAGTCTCTGATACATAGTGAGATGCTTAATTAGTATTTGGTGAATAAATAGTTTATATATATATATATGCAAATAGGTTGTTTTAACATATTTGTATTCAATCTTTCACAATTAAGGAAATGAACACTTAAAAACATTAAGGAATACATCCAAGGTCACGTAACTGGAATGTGGTGGATCCAGGTGTATGACACTACATGTGTTTGTGCCTCCAGATGTCTCCTCGGTAGCAGCAAGAGCAAAAATAGAAATTTTCTTTCGCAGCAAAGAAAATCTGAAACCTGACCATTTCCCTGTAGTTTTAGATCCTTTCTGTCTTTGCACTATTTCAATCAGAGGTATCATCCTCTGTCCATAGTATAATGTTAATTTAGTTGACTCAAAAAACACAGTGGAAAATAATCTATAGTTTTTGAAATAAGGATCTTACAGTTTTTGAATGACGTTTTTGTCCTGAAACTTGTTTGCAGAAGTTTACACAATGAGCATGATTAATAGATTGTGCCTGTGTCAACATTTCTGTTCTCCACCAAATGGTTTATTTATTTAACAAATGTTTTCTATACTCATTTAGGGGATTTTATTATATCATAGCTATTCATTAAATCTGGCAAAGGCACACATTATTCTACGTTCACTCTCTGTACAAGCTTTGACATATTAACCTTCCCTGATTGGAACATTTATGCAAACTAAAATTGTCAAAACTGTTGACTGGTCTGAACTTATGCCATACTTTTTTCATTCAGTGTTTCTTGAGCCCTTATTATCTATCAGGTACTGAGCAAGACCTGCTATAAGATATACTACAAATATTTTTTAAATCACCATTTTCAGTTGACTACACTTTAAGTTGGCTGTAATTTGAATTCACAAATGCTTGTGTGTGTGTATGTGTATGTGTGTGTGTGTTGGGGAAGGGTGGTGAAAATAGTAGGATGGGTAATATGAATTACTGACTAAATGTCAGAAGATTTATTCAGCTATATGGACAGACTCTGCAAAGCAAGCACCCTTCTTAGAGATGAGATTACAATTTGCATACAGGATGAAGGTTAAAATAAGACCAATGCAAGTAACAGCATTTTAGGCATTTCCTCCTTTTATGAAAGTGTAATGTACACTAATTTACACTTTCAAACAGATAAGTTAGGGAAAGAATTGCATGAAAATAACTGTGCTGGCAAAAGTGATATTTAAACACAATTTCACTAGTATCATTGTTCCATAAGTTGGGACACAAACTTCTCTGTGCTCTTTTTTGCTTCCAGAGAAGTGATGCCATTTGGTCTCAAAGCATCCCTTGAGAAGGCAAAGCAACTTGAAGTAACCCAGCGAGAAGAGCAATGGATAAGAGAGAAATAGAACTCTTTAGATACCTGAAACCTTTGCTTCTCATTTGCCTCAGTCCCGGGTTTGCAGAAGAACGTCACCCACTCTTACTCGTTCTTAACGAGAGTATATATTAAGCTCTTTGAAATGTGAGTATTATGGGAAGGATCACAGTTGCTTTAAATTATAGAAGTTGGCAAGTGCCTGGGAGGAGCGGGAGGTTGTTTAAACTGAGAAAGACAGTTGCAAAACTTCGTACAACAGCATGAGCTCCAAGCTTCAAACACATTCTCAGGCTCAGACGAGCACTCCATTTTTCATCGTTATTTTTTGTATTGTTTTGAAGCAGCTTCAAATAATAAACATATTTTTGTTTTAAATTTTTTAATGGCTTCTAAATTCATGGGACAACCAAAGCAAGAAAGCCTCATGTTTTGGGGGAAAGTTTGATACCAGCAATGCCTAGAAAAGGTAAGCTACCATTTTCACTGCATTTTTCTATTTTTCCCTACCGTTTGGCCTTCATCAAAAATATTTACTGGAAGAACTTAAGTCAGCTACTTGTAAAGAAATGGGGAACTTGTAGAAAGTATGGGAACAAATGACAAATCAGAGGTTGGAAATGATAAACTCAGCGGTAGTGCTTTCTCCTGCTTTCTTTTCTGCTTGATGCACAAACCTCTGTGAAATATCTTTGACTATATGAAAAATGCCATTTCTCTTAGAAAATGTGTGCAGGTCTTCAGCATCTCCACTCTGATGTGCCTAGCATTCACTAGTGTGGTGATGGACTAATTTATTGCCAAATTCACAGTATTTATGTTTCTTTTCCCATTAAATGCAACTCAACTTCCGGAGCAATGATCTTCCTATTAACTCAGAAATCTTTCCCATGGAAGATTTTAATATCATTCCAAAAATTCTCAGAAATGTGGTTACTATGACTTCTTATAAACTTGTTTTGCAGAATATGTTTTTAAAAGTTAAATAAATCATTTGACTTTCCTCCGTAACGACAGAAGAGGATGTTAACAGTTATTGTGTCCTGGGGAAAAAAGTTCAATTTAAAGTTTGTTAATTCAAGTCGCAGTTGACTGACGATGCTGTTATCGGAATAGGGTGGCTTTGCCTTCTTGACTGTGCCTCAGAGACAGGTAGGGAGCAGAGGAGCTAAGATATTCCTTGTTTTACTATGCTTTAGTCTTATGAGAGGTATCTTGTGGTTTTAGGTGGAGAGACACGTAAATGGTGATGTGTTGTTCCTATTTCCCTGAGAAAGTCTCTGTTATCAGTGTTCCCATCTATCCGAGGCAGAATTCCAGGTGCAAAAAACTAGATATCTGCAGAGACCTGCAAATTCTTCAGTCAGGCTGCAATTTTAGCAGAGCCCCACTTTCATTCCTCCACGCACACATATGGACTCACAGGCAGAGGTTAAAAAGCCCTGTCGGTTTGACGGAGCCTGAGTGGTTTGGGGCATCTAGGCGACCTCGGTCTGTAAACCCACTGGTACAGAAACACTAGGAAACACGCCCGATAGGCCTGGGTGAGAATGTGAGGCGCTGCCCAGGCGCTGCAACCCTGCTTGGGTTGCAAAGGGCTCTACCTGCCTTGCTGTACCAGCTGTTGCTCTGTTTCTGGAATATTTTTTCCGTCTGTGTCAAACTCTAACTACATAAGGTGAATTATAGCGGCTTCCTCTGCCTTTTGCCGTCTCAGTGAAAGAAAAGACATTAAAATCAGAGGAAGGAGGTTACGATAGAAAAGCAGCTCGATCAGCTCATTGTCAGGTGGTCAAGAAAAACTGTTCCTTTTCCATCTACAGTTTGTGGAGGAAGTGAGGGACCTATGCGTGTCTGCCAATTCATTGTCCTTCTCCTTCCTGTAGCTTCTCCGTTCTCCCTGTCTCCCTCCACTTCTATCCACGCTGGCCATACAACATCAAGTGAGGGAGCGGTGGGTTGGATAGACAAGAGTAATACCATCTCCTCCTTCTCGCCCTCTCAGCCATTCTCAGGCCAGTTGGGGAAACCCCCACCCTATTTGGAGGGGGTCTCCAGGACCCCACCCCATGACCTCATCGCAGGCAGCCAGAGAGCTGGGATGGCCAGTGGTTGCATGGCGCCTGAGTGCACCCTGGGGATGGGTGGAGCCGAGAAATGCGCAGTGTGGCATGACGTGACTGCTGGGGAGTGGAGCTTGGACTTCCCATCACGGGCTCCCCTGGATGCTGGCGGCATTTCTGGAAGCCAGACCCGCCAGGCCCCACCTCTGGGCCCAAGAAGGCCCCAAAGAGGACAAAAAACAAAACGGCAATTAGGGTTACTAATGAAGCCCCGAGCCAGCTGACTCATCTGCTGCGCAGCCACTGGGGGGCTTTGTAATGAAACCTGGACGGCGCCCTGGAAAGGACAGGTCAGGATTGTCCCAAAAACGACACTGATGAGAGGCCCGATTTGACCTAATCACGCCTCCTCACCTCAGAAAGGCTGGTCTGGGAGAGAGGCAACATCTGCAGGACGGAGGGAGGTGAGTGTTAACTAATGAACTGCCACGGAGTGCAACTCAGGGTTGAACCAGGCTTAGCCCAGGGTGCTGGCTACAGTCGCACACTCCATGTCTGTGTACCAGGACCTGGAAAGCCCCAGGCCCAGAGTCAACCCCACATGGGGCTAGGAAAGAGACACTATTATAATTCACTAATCCTTAATTGAATGTCTGCTCTGTTTGGGAAAATTTACAAAGGCTCTTTGAACTGGGCTCTTGACAAAGACACCAAACATTAACAACAGTGTAGAAGTACGTGGAAGATGCAGAGAGGCTTTGCAAATCGGCCTGCTGAAATCAAAGAAGGTTTCCCATAGGGTTGCGCTTGAACTAGACTTTGAAGGAGGAGTGACCTATCATGAGAGAGGCAAGCAGGGCAAGAGCATCCAGGCAGAGGCCAGAAAGCAAAGGCACAGAGAGGTAAAGATCATGGCTGCTTCTGTGAACCAAGGAGTGTAGGGTGGTGAGGCTCCATTCCCAAAATGCATCCCAAGGAATAAGATTAATGGATGATTAATAAGAGGATAACCAAAAATATTGCCTGGTCAAGCGAATTTGGGAAGTGGAAAGCTGTGCACCACAGTGGACCAGGTGGACTGGACTCAGGTTCTGGGGTCACCAATGTCTAACTTCAAATCCCAGCTCTACCCCTTAACTGCTGGGCGAACTTGGACCCATTCAAGAGTCAGTTTCTTCATTTGTTAACTGACGATAATAATTATATCCATTCTTATGGGGACATTTTGAGGATTAAAGTAGAGATTTCATGTAAAGGGCCTACTATCAATGTGTCTGGCATATAAAAGCTCAATAAATGTTAGCTATTCTTATTTGCTGTTAAATCCTGGTTTCTTCACTGCAGGACTTCTCACATGTTTCACTTTCTTAATGTATCCTCTGTGTCTCCATGAGTGGGTCATTAGAATCTAATTTTTCCAAACTCATTAGAACATGGAACCATTGTTTTCCAAGGAGTATCACACAAACCATGGAATGCAGAATGCGTGCTGGAAAATGGTGAGGTTGAGTTGGCCTGGTGAGTTGAGACCACGTGGGCTTCAAGCACATGAAGTTTCCCAAGATTTAATTGAAATTTATCAAACTCTAGTACCCACTTCACCAATTGACTTCCATATTTCTATGAAACAGAAGCCCAACAACCGGGATTCTCATATCTAAAGAAGTTGACTTTTTTTTAACTATTGTCAACTTTTAGAAGGAAGAGAAAAGTGACAGCAAAGCAAATTCTTGTCAGTAATTTCACACCTCAAAGGTCAGCCTTTGCCTAGTTTGAGAGCCTCCTGTATGGAGAGCAATGCAAAGGACACAAGCTGGAATAAGACATGATCCTACCCTTCAAGGAGTTATTAATCCAGTGGGGAGAATAAAACGTGTTCCAATACCTAAAACGCAAAATTAGATTTACAAGAAAGAATATAAGAGAGGCTCTAAGTGAATGGGAGTTCAGAGAAAAGGAGACCACAGGTCCCTGGAGTAATCAGAGTATTACGTAACATTCTTTGATATTTACCATGTACAAGGAACTGTGCTAAGTACTTTACAATATGACTAACCCATGAGTACTTTATAAGGCTACCAGGTAGAGGTTGACTTGCCCATTTCACAGATGAGAACACTTAGCGCTAGGGAAATTCAGTAACCTGCCTGGAAGTCTTCCAAGAAGTAAGGGGCAGAGTACGATCTCACACTCAGGTCCACCTGATTTGTATCGCTCACCCAGGGAAGACTCTTCAGAGGAGGTAACATGTAATTTGGCCGTGAAGGATGGATGAAGATTGGTAGGAGGGGCATTCTAGGCAGAGAGAAGAATATTATCAAAAGCATGAAAGAGAACAGTGTAGGGAGTAGCAGAAAAGCCACCCTGGCAGAACAAAGTGCATGCATAGAGGGAAATGAACTCAAATGCCTGGGAAAAAAAAGACTTGGTTGGAATCAGATTATAGAAAGCCTTGAAAGCCAAACCACAATGTTTGGATTTTTCAGTCATTAAAAGTTCATAAACAAGAAAGAAACTCCTTGGCAGTTTATTGGGACAATGATTTAAGATAATTAATCAGTGTACAGGAGGGACAGAGACTACAACTCCAGTTGGGAACAGATATTTGTCCAGACAAGAGGGAGAGCAGCAGTTGTTCACACAGCAATTAAGGGGTGAGGATTCACATTGTGCCCTGTCTCCTAAACCTGTTGTACCAAGGCCTTGAACATCATAGTGGTCTTTCAGAATAACAACCCTGAGACCTCACGAGATCCAGATTCTGCGTGGGCCTCATACTCACCCCTGTGAAATGGAAGGGTGAGCTGGTTGACCTACAAGAGCCCTCCCAGCTCTCAAACTCCATGAAGATAAAACTCCAAGCACTTTTATGGAAATCACTAACTATACAGTTCTCGATTCAATCACTAGTTTCCAGACTTCTCCTTCCAATCAAGCAGGCATATTTCCAAAAGAACCTTAGGGTCCACAAAAGTCTTATGAGTTTGCAGCTATGGCAATTACATAATGGTGGTATAGGCATACAACGATTGGGGGAAGGTATATTTTAATATATCCCTTCAGGAGAAACTTTTAGTTATCCTCCTGGCTGACTGCCTTTTGCAAAATTCAGCTGTCTACCTCTTGTGACTGAGAACTCTTACTGCAGTTCATACCACCTCAGGATCTCATCGTGCTTTTGAACGAAAGGTGTTCATGTAGGTGTGGTATGATCTCCTCCAGCTCCCAAATAGGTGGTAAGCTTCCAGAGAGTAGGAATTAATTCATCTTTGGATTCTCCAATGCCTTACAACTATAGCAAGACTAAACAATCTACAAACACAGGTCTGCAAGAGAAGCCACATTTCCTTAATCTCTTTAATTCAACTTGAATCTGATTCTAAGAGTCCATGCCTGCAGGAACACTAGTTTCAGAAATTATCAGGCTCCTATCCCACAACCTCCAATACCAGGAAGGTCTTCCTGCATACCAGTTATGCCCACATTTATAAGTCACCTGTCCCTTTGATGTCCATGGATTATGTTTTCAAACCACGCTTGGGAACTGGGAATCACTGTCAAGGCCAGGAACCTGGTGGCTGAGCAATCCTAGGCAGCCCTCCCCTCTGGCCACACCGTGAGCATTTCCACTTCTCCCAGATGCACTGACCCCCAACCCCTAACCTCTCCAGGTCTGGGGAAATCTCCCATCAGAGGTCCCTCATTCCCCCTTTCCCAGTATATACTCTTGGGCTTGGACTTTCAGAAAAGAAAGGAAGTGTCGTTTTCAAGAAACTTCTGCTTCCTGCTTTGCCTGCCCAACCTTGAAACAAGAAAAAATTTACTAGGCAACATTCTTGGAATAAGCTGGGGGTGGAGAACACACAAATAAATATTTTCCTAAGTTATTCCGTCACACACCCAATAGGTATTCAATCATTGTCAGTGAAATGCGTGCCCGATAACTGGTGGAATGGCTGCCCAAGGTTGCTCAGTTTGCCACCAGAGGAGGTATGATTATGATCACCTTAATGAAGTCTTTTTATTAAGCAGCTACCATGTGTCACTACTTTACACATGCTGTCTCTGTGTCCTCATTTTTCAGATGAGGACAGGTGAGTAGCTTACCTAAGATCCTACAAGCACTAAGAGACGGAACAGGTATTTCATCACTGTATACACTACCTGCTGTATACCCTACCCACCTGTTAGTCACTTAGTAGCCACCTCAGTTGTCAGATCACAATGCTTGTGTTCAGATAACCCTTATTTTACTTAATAATGGACCCAAAACACAAAAGTGGTAATGCTGGCAATTCGATTATGCCAAAGAGAAGCCATAAAATGCTTCCTTTAAGTGAAAAGGTGAAAGTTCTAGAGTTAATAAGAAAAATAATTGTATGCTGGGTTTGCTAAGATCTACAGTAACTTTTATTACAGTATATTGTTATAATTGTTCTATTTTATTATTAGTTATTGTTGTTAATCTCTTATTGTGCCTAATTTATAAATTAAACTTTATCATAGGAGTGTATGTCTGGGATAAAATATAGTATATACAGTCATGCACTACATAATGACGTTTTGGTCGATGATGGACCGCATACACTACGGCAGTATTAGTACCATATAGTCTAGGTTTGCAGCAGGCTATACCATCTAGGTTTGTGTAAGTACACTCTATGATGTTCGCACAATGACAAAATCACTTAATGATGCATTTCTTAGAATGTCTCCCCATGGGTAAGCAATGCATGACTGAACAGGGCTGGGTACCATCTGAGGTTTCAGGCACCTGGGAGTCTTGGAATGTATCCCCTGTGGGTAAGGAGGGACTACTACAGTGTAACTCTGCTTGATATAGTAATAATCCCACAGAATGGTTTATTACCCCATCTCACTATTCATCTGTGCAGTCACAGGAAGGGAGATTTAATCCTATTTGAAAGATGAGAGCAAGGTAAAGTGACTTGTCCAAGGCCACAGAGCTACAAGAGAGCTCAAACTCCAGCACACTTTTGTCTGTCTACCTCCAAGAAAGGAGAGGGAGTTAATCCTATTTAATAAAAGGCTAATTATAGAACCGTATTAAATATTTGCACTTTTAGGCCCTTCTTGTGCTACCGATAACAGAAAACCATAACTCGTGTAATTCCCTTAAAATGCACCCCTCCAAATGTACTCTAACAAAATCTGAGAGCTCTCATCAAAACGTTAGTTGGTGGCCTTGCCAATTGCTAACATCCCCAAAGCAGCTTATTCTCTTAAATCAGTGATTTTTTAAATTTCTTTCTTGCACCATTAATTTTTTTAGAAGACTTTTTATGAAGTAATTTTTATCTTCTTCCACTCTAAAATCTAATATGACATCAATAGAATCTTAGTTAAGGGATATTTTGAATTTATCGGAATTACCAACCCATTTTATCACAGGTGTTCATATCAATTTCTCGGATCGTCAGCATCTCCTCTTTTCCTTCACAGTAAAGACCATATTCCTCAGCATGGTCTTAGGGGGACTTTGAAAATCTGTTTCTTGACCACCCTTCTTGTCCACCCTCATCCCTACTGTTCTCTTTCATAGATGCATATACCCATGTGTACCAAATACCACAGACTGGGGAGCTTAAACATCAGAAATTAATTTTCTCAGTTCTGAGGCTAGAAGTCCAAGAACAAGGTGCTGGCAGGTTTGGTTTCTTCTGAGGCCTCTCTCCTTGGCTTGCAAGTGGCCACCTTCTCACTGTGTCCTCACGTGGTCTTTCCTCTGTGCAGAGCACCCTTGGTGTCTCTTTGTGTGTCCAAATTTCCTCTTCTTACAAAGACACCAGCCAGATTGGATTAGGGTCTACTCTCAGGGCCTCATTTTAACTTCATCACCTTTTTAAAGTCCTTATCTCCAAATACAGTCACATTCTGAGGTAATTCAAAATGTGAATTTTGGGGGAACACAATTCAACCCGGAACAATCCATATCTATGCACAGTGAGCTCTTCACAGTCTCTCGGGCATCTCTTTTCTCTACAGAAGTCTAAAGAATTGAGTCCATTCCTTCGCCTTTGTATGAACTATGTTGAACCATATAAAACTGCTGACCTTCAACCATTTATTACCTACAAAAAAATGACAATTTTATATCATTCCAAAATAGTCTGGAGACTTAACAAAAACTCTCATTTTTTGAAGACAATTTATGTTCCAGGCCCTTAAAATATCACACAAATTGTTGATCATCCTCCTGTTTGTCCCTGAGGCTGAGATGGAATAGTATCCAAACAGACTTTTAGAATTTATCCACGCTACAAATTTCACCTTCAGTTTCAACACCAACGGTAGCAAAAAGCTCTTACTTAATAAGGCAGTCACTTCTGTTAAAACACCACTGCTCACCAGAATGTTCTTCTTTATTATATGAGAATCTGGCCCTTGTTAATGTCTCTCAATTGGTCCTTGTTTTGCTTTCAGAAGTAGCAAGAAGTCCACTTCTTCCCTCTGGTATTTTAAATACTTGAAGGCTGTCACCATCTGCCTTTCCAATCCTCTCCTGGGTCTCCCTGCACTTACAGGGAGGAATTCCCACTGGATACCATGTGGTTCACCGAGGATATCCATGCCCTTCTTGCATGGACATCCAGACCCAAACACCAGATTCCAGATGAGTTTCATGTCTAGTGCTAGCTCCACATCAACTTCATGGGGTGGATAGTGGCTACCCGGAGCCCCATATTGAGAAAGAATCAGAACCCAACCTCAATTCAGCAGGAAAGAACATAGAGTTTTGTGCGTGATATCTAAACAAGAATCAGACACTTTTGAGAGCTGTTCTAACTACTACTCTGGATATTGTCTGATAGCCCAGGGTACAGGGGAACTATTACTCTCTCTCATTTAAGTACTCTATTTTCCTTAATGCTAAGTTTGCATCAGCTTTGCTAGTAAGCTCATTTCATAAAAAGACTAAGATATTCAGACAATTTTTTGAACTTAGTTGTAGCAAAGCCTATTTTGACCCATGTTATGATGCTGTTTTTTTCATAGTTAACTAAAAAGAATGAAGAATTTGGAATTACGATCTCTTTGTGTGCCGGTTTCAGCCCTAACTCTTCCTGGTTGTGTGACTGTGGGCAAGTTATTTGAATTCTCAGAGCCTCTGTTCGTTCCTCATTGAAAATGGGAATAATATGTACCTACTCCAGTGGACCCATTGGTCCAATGAGATAAATGAGATATTATGTAAGAAAAAATATGCAAGCTAGAAGGTGAAATACACATGCTAGTTACTTCAGGAGCCTGATATCTTTGGCCAGCCAGTTAATCTTTCCCTCATCCTCTTTATTTAGGGGATTTCTTGTCACTGGACAAACTGACATCTAGTAGGGGATTAAAAATAAAAGTTCAAGCAGGAGGAATGAACACACACTAGCTACTCAGTGAATGGACTTGCATGTAAATGTAAACACATCAAGGGAAAGAATTGCAGCCAAGATGAAAGTGTCTCCACGATGCTGTCAAAGCAGAACAATGAGCAAAATCCTCTCCCTAGCCTGTTTTGATCTTTCAAGGCCTCAGATGTTTGGTTTGGGATGATATGTGCTTGCCATTTGCTCACACAGTTCTACATTGCTGTCCTACTGATTTTGCCTGCCAAAGAAAATATACCCATTTCTCAGGGACGTGCTGTCAGCAATACATTACCATAGCTCTAGGAAATACTCTAAATCAGGGGCTACTCTAAATCTAGGGACCAAGCAGGCAATGTGCATGGGTGATAAGCCTGTGGCTGAGACCCTGAAGGCCTAGGACAGCGTGCTCCACCCGAAGTGTGTGGTCACCATCCGCTCCAAAGGGTGGTGTCGGGGACAATGAGGCCTGACAGTGTCAGATCTTTAGATTTTTTTAAGACTATCCATATATCTGGATTTTTGTGTAAAATGTTCCTATTTTAAAAACACTTGCTGACTAGAAGGATGTGCAACTATGACATACAACTCTCTACTGGGGCTTTGGTTAAAAAAAAGGAGGAGGATTAGCAATAGATGTTAGCTCAGAGCTGGTCTTCCTCAGCAAAAAGAGGAGGATTAGCATGGATGTTAACTCAGAGCTGATCTTCCTTACAAAAAAAAAAATACACACTTGCTGTGTTTTTGACCTATAGAAATGGCAATTTCAAATGGTTCAACTCAATATAATCTAGAGACATGGAAAGAGTTCTTATTTTCTTGCTGTGTGGGAAATCTCAAGAGCTCTTTCCCTTCAAAAAATTTCCTAAATAAACATGCACACACATGCACACACGCTATAATAGCAATAGCTAACAGAGTGCACTTCCTACGCAGAAGGTACACGGGTAGATAGACCCTCATCTAATCCTCTCAACACTCTATAAGGTTGGTACTATGTTTATCCCTATCTTACAAATGAGATCCAAAGCCTCACCATCAGTTAGTCATGACACATACGTACATGACTATATAATCCCGTTGCCAACAGAGCCATTGTCCTTATGTCTCTTGGATTGGAAGAAGAAATTTAAAACGTATGTTACTGCCTACTCCCTCGGAGATGGGCAAGTTGGAGTGAACAATGATTCTTCTGGCCTCTTTTGGTAACTTTAAATCTCCATACTCCTTGTATTAGTCTGCTCGGGCTGCCATTACAGAATAATACCACAGACTGGGTGGCTTAAGCAACAAACATTTATTTTCTCATGTTCCTGGAGGCTGAAAGTCCAAGATCAGGGTGCCAGTAGTGCTGGTTTCTGCTGAAAACCCTCTTCTTGGCTTGCAGATGGCCGTCTTCTAGCTATGTCCTCACACAGCAGAGAGAGAGATCTGGCATCTCTTCCTCTTCTTACAAGGACACAGGTCCTATTGGATAGGGCCCCACCCTCATGACCTCATTTAACCTTAATTAACTCCTTAAAGATCGTATCTCCAAATACAGTCACGTTGGGGGTTAGGGCTTCAACATATGTATTGGGGAGGGGAACACACAATTAAGTCCCTATCACCCCACCCTCCTTCTAGGAGAGAATCAGCCTTTCCTGCCTTTTTCTCCTTTTCCAATCCTCACCCTTAGTCTACCCTTAGTCCTGGTGCGCTTCTTTCAGCCATTTCTCTCTTTCTACCCAATTCTTTGTGACGTGAGTCTCTTTCATTCCAGACAATTGCTCTTTTCTCACTTTCCATCTCCCCCTCCTTCTCGTCGTACATTCCCTTATTTCTCTCTTCCTCTGCTTTCTCTGCCCTTCTCTTTCATTCCAACCTTCTCCTTCTCCCGGGCCCTTTCCTCTCTCTGCGTTTCTTCTCTCCCACTTCTCCACACCTCCCCCTCAAGTTTAAATTCTTTGTTTGTAGTTATGCTTTATACCCTGCAGTATATCTGCCGCCCAACAACTGGAGTGCCTAGCACAGTGCCCGGCACGTGGTAGAAACCCTGTGAATGTCAGCATGCCCCTTCTACACAGGATTCGAGGCAAATTCAAAGAAATGTGCAAAATAAAGCAGTTTCAGTGGAAATGAAAAATCAAAGCCATGAGACAGAGGAGGAAGAAAATATGTAAACCACAAAGCCCAATCTGGTTATTGTGATTAAGCGTGAAATCTCACTTCCTGGCAGCAAATCCAGAGTATTTCCAGACTTGCAGTGACCCGTGTTCTCTCTGGGTGGGTGCTCAGGGTGAAAGGTGCAGGAGGGGAAATGAATAGCCTTTCTTTTGCCCTGACCCAGGGCCTGCCTCCAAAAACTGGTTTTCCCCAGATGTCAGCTTTCTTTTCAGCATTCCATAGATCTCTCACCGGCTATGCTGCGCTGCATTGTGTGAAAATTGACTCCAATCCTATTTAGAATGCTGTTTTATGTAGCAAAGAATGCAAATCTTATAATTAAGGCAATTTGTAGTTGAAGTTGTTGTTGGAATGTTGCTGAAGGACCTCTGCCATCCTTGGTTAATCAGAAAGCTGGCTGAATGCAGGTTCAATGACAGCTGGGCAGTTTACGGGAGAAAAGATTCAGATAAGGGAAGGAAGGAAGGTTTTCTGAATCCTCTTCTACTTTCCCCTAAAGATACTCCCTCTCCTCGTCTCTCCTTACACTGCACTCTGCCCTCTTTCCAGTCACCATCACCTTCCCTCTGAAGCCTGCACAGAAACCCGTAACGCCCGTATCTCCATCTCGGGCCACTCCCTCTCAACAAAACCTAGTCATTTATTTCCAACACTTTCTCGTGAGCATAGAAATCTAACCATCATCACAAATTTTCTGTTTTCTTATGGATCCAGCTATTCTTCCAAAATACACCCTATAACTGGTCAGTGCCTAAGACTATCACTGTTATATCAGACTCTGGACACCACATGTCAGCTAGGCCATTGTCAAGCTGAACTGGAGGTGACTTGGGTGACCAGAAGATGAGAACGATTAAAACTAAAGCACACAAAGACAGACTGCAGGGTGCTACCCTGGAGAAGGGAAAACTGATGGGAGACATGAGACTGATTTCAGGTATTTGAATATCTCCCTCAAGTAGGACTTCTGAAGCAATTCTTCAAGATTTGGCATCAATTACTTAGGATTCTAATCCAGAGAGGATGTGACTTGAGTTAGAATCACAGCTCTGTCATTTTCTAGTCTTGCGTCCTTGGACAGCTAACTCTTGCCATTTCCTTGCTGTAAAAATGAGGTTAATAGTATCCAACTCATCGAGGTTACCGTGAGGATGTAATATGGTGCCCAATCAATCATAGCTTGGATTGCTATCCCTGGTACTTGTATTGAAATGCAATAGAAGAGAAAGCATTAGATAGTCAGTTGTTTGGAGTTATCAAGTTGTTTGGATCATAAAGCATAAGATTTTCTTTTTTTCCTTCATCTCTCTTTCCCCACCCATTCAGCCGTACTTTGAACCTGCATTTAGTAAGCTTTCTGATTAACCAAGAAGGGCAGATTTCCTTTAGCAACAACTCCAATTATAAATTGCCTTAATTACAACACTTGCTTCCTTTACTACACAAAACCACATTCTGAACAGGATTTGAGTGAAATCCTGAAGATATTCAGAAGTGTTTGGTGTGGGAGAAACAGAGCTTTGCAATATTGTATAAATAAAAAAGAGAGGGAGTTTTAGCTGTGGTTCTCAACCTCAGCTGCACCTTAATCATCAACAAGGGAGCTTTGAAAAATCCCAAAGCTCAGGATCACCCTAGACCATTACAGCAGAATCTCTGGGGGTGGAATCCAGGAGTAAATAATTTGTTAAAGACCCCAGGTGATTCTAATGTGCAGCCAAGATTGAGAACCATTGTTTTAAGGGAAGTGGCAGCCAATGGGGTGAAAAGCTACAGAGTTGACAAGGCTGTATTCTGTACACATGGTGTGAGCACATGGATCACTTTCTAGAGAGACCTTTCAGGAGAGCTGTGGAAACAGAAATCAGGCTGTGGAAGGAAGGAGTGAGTGGCTAGGAAGAGTTTACAGCAAGTACGGCTTAATCTTTCAACAAACGTGGTGCAACCTGGAAGGAAAGAGTGAGGAAGACACTTGAAGAGTTAGCAAAAGCAAAATAATTCATTTTTAGAATGTCATGTACTTTTAGAAGATGGGAGACTAAAGATATTCGAACCAGAGATGAGTCTACCCTATATTGCGTGTTTGCAATTTAAACTTTGGAAAATAGTGAAAAAATGTTTGTATTGATCCAGTAGATTTCATCTTGATGATTTGAGATTCATCACAGGATCTTGACCAATATGCCCTCCACTTTACGCCTCATTACTCCTTTCATTTTGACTGCCATTTGTTAAATTTCCTGCTGTGGGTCAAATATGTCACTTGATTACCTCTCTCAGTCCTCACGAAATCCTGTAAAGTGGCTGCCTCCCATTTTACAGAAGAGGAAATTGGTCAGGCAAAATCAAGATTCAAACCTAGGTCCATATGACCCCAAAACCTATGGTCTTTTCACCCTGCCACTGTGCCTCCAGATAAAGCAAAAATTCAATCCTCGGAGAGCTCTCTGCCTCCATCGAAACTTGCAAAATGACAAAAACTATGCCCTGAAAGGTAAAGACCCAGCACCAGGGCCTCCGAATGAAAATGCATGAGAGGCTACAGTTCCTACTTCAGGTTGCCAAAGGGCTTGAGCAAGGTACAAAGCATTTCGGAGAGGGGTGGGCATGAGGTCTTGGCCATCATTGGCACAGATGCCCAGGAACATAGTGGAGGAGCAGCCAGAGTTGGGAGTGCCCACAACTGACACTAATCTGAAAATCAGCATCCTGAGCTGCATGCTCAGGTGTGGTGGAGTTTGAACAGGAACGGCCCTCAACACTGTTCTTCTCCACCTGCTGCCCACTCCTTCCTCCTTCCCTAGACACGTAGTCCTTGCTGACTTTTGACCACCAAATCATCCGACATGTGCCAGCTCATTTGGCCGTCGTCTCTTGCAGAAACTGAATCTCCACTTCCCTTGATTACCCCTAAAAATTGATTAGTGTCCAATTTCAAGCAATACCTTCCTTCTAGTACATCCAGGTATATATGGTCCAGAGGGCTGCTTTCATTTCTGGAATATTAGCTTAGAGGAGAATGGAATCTAATAAAAAATATAATATTAGTTCCACATAGTTGCATAATCTGTGTCAAAGAGAGATTTTCATTTGGGCTGCCATCTGTAGACATTATTATTAGTTACCCCTTGTACTCAGATGGGGGAGTGAGCAAAACATTGCTTTCCCTTCCAATCAAAAGGCCTGGAGATTGCTGATGCAATGTCTGCATGAAACAGCCAATGACATTTTGTGTTGCCTTTTTTTAAAAAAAATTTAATATTGTATTTTAAAAGACACTGGCCAGCAAGGTCATTCCAGGACAAGTTTTAGATTCTTTGAGAATCAAGTCGAGTAAGACCATCACAGAGACTGTTTAGTTTGGACAGACAAATTGCCAACATACCCATAAACAGGAGGATCGGCTGAGCATTTTTCTTTTGGCTCTGATTTTCAGATTTTCTTCAAAAGCTAGTCTAACAAAAATGCGAGAGAAGCCATGTGATACACCCATAAAACACAAAGACCTCAAATAGAGTTTGTGTCTTAGATCAAATCAGTCCAGGGAGTTTGTAGTGATTCGGACAAGACTCCCGTCTATAATGTCCCTAGTTGATTATAAAAGTCATCAGAAGAAAGGAAAGGTGGGGCATTTGCTGAGTGCCTGCTGTGTGTCTGGCATGTGCCCTGCATCCTAAGCTGGACAAACATGATCTCATCCAGTCCTTCCAAGTAGCCCCTGAGGTTGGAATTATTCCCATTTACCAAGAAAGAAATAGAAGCTGAAGGAGATGAAAGAACTGGACACGGCAAGAGTAAGGGTGAGATAGGAGTTGGAGAATGAGATTGAAACTACTATTTGTCCAAAATGTCTTTGAATCAATGAATGAATTAATCTTAGAAGGTAACAAAAAAAGAAATATATTATAAAATGAATCTATAGGTCCTGTATCCGTTCTAAGCCTTGGAAATTGGAAGCTGGTGTTTTGTGTGTCTAAAGCTTCAGTTAAGATGTATCCCAGTATTTGTGGATCTCTGTGAAGAGGCAGCTCTATCACCTCTTCCTCCACTGCTGTTTTGTGGAAGGCTGGTTATGCATACTTAATCCTCACCAAAACCCACTTTACAACTAGGGACCATAAGGCTCAGAAGTCTCAAACTTCAAGGGAGAGAAGGTTAGACAGGGTCTTGAAGGGATGAGAGGACCCACATACCCAGTGGAGAAGAGGGGAAAAAAGACTTGCATATGAAGTCCTTGGTGAAGGCCAAGTAGCCCTGTTTGATCAAAGAATGTTCTGGAAAGAAAGTAGTGAGATAAAAGTTACATAAATGTTCAAACTATATGAAGGACTTAGAATACAGTAAAGGTCATTTTGACTTTATTCTAAAGGAACTGGGAACCCATCAAAGGCTTTTGAGAGAGGAAGACATGTGGGAAGCAGAGTTTTAGAAGGATTAAGCTGGCCGTGGTGTGTGGGAGGCCAGATGGGGGACTTTCTTCAGAAGAATTCCATGACACTTCAGGCCATGGCTGTTTTGAGGCTCTGTGTGCTATTTGGGCTCTGCTATATTCCATTCAGTTGAAGCAAGCATCTTTAGGCTGTTTGTGCTCTGCCTAACGGGTTACGTGGAATGATCTAAATCCCATGTCCTTTGATGTAGAAATGTTATCCCTAACAGTGAGTGAATTCTAGGAAATCTTCCAGCAAAGAATACCCGCTAAAGAAGGAGTCCCCACACTACACATGTGTTGACCTTAGGAAGCAGGAAGACGGCGATAAGGGGAAAGCCACTGGGGCAAAAAATGTGCTTGCCTCTTAAAGAGTTGTTCCCAATGCTGTAGGACACAAATTTAAATTATGGGCACCAAAGCAGAAACGTCAGAATGTGAAGGGCTCCCTTGAACTTTGTTAATACTCAAAGAGCAATTTTCCATAGTGACATTGCCTCACCTCACCCCTGCTCACGTATGCATACACTGTACCACTGGATTCTTGTTTTCATCAAAGCAATTTCCAGAGATCAATGCGTGAGGAATATCCTAGCCAGGATTCACTTTGCGGAGGTTAATGGGCCCATGCTATCTACAAGTTGTAAAAATTCAAGACTAGGAGAAGAGACTGGAGAACTAGGATTGAATCCCAGTTCACTTAACCATATGATATAGGCAAAATCGTTCAGCTGCAGAATAGTAACGAAAACGTGAGGATCAGATGAACTAATTTGGATGACAGCATCATACTTAAAGTAAGGAACTGACACAGTGGGAAGCAGCGTCATAAATCAACGTCTACAGGGCCAGGAAGGAGATGCAAATGAATGTAGTGGGCTGGGTGAAGACCTGAGAAACTTAAGCCTGCATTCCGCACCCAAACAGGACACCAGCTACTCGGCCCCACTCAATTTATCTTCTAATTTTTAAATAATAGCAACTAATTCAGATCATTTGTTAAACTGCAAACAAAGCATTGGACCAAATTTGGCTGCCAGTTTGCAAACATGGACTGGTGGCTTGCCGATATTACACTGAAACCCCAGTTCTGCCACTTGATAGCTGTGTTTAAACAAGGTCCCACACCTTCTCTAAAGCTTACTTTCCCCATCAAAGAAATGTGGTCATAAGGACAACTGCAGAGAGCAGTGGTGGAGATTCACTGAGATCAATTGCCCAGGGGCTCATCAATCAGAAGGAGGCTTGAGCAGGAGATGGAAGTCCCCTTGCTGTGCCAACATTAACCCTTTGGTTGCTGATCTGCATGGAGGTCTGGTGGGTGGGAGCTTGGCCTAATAGCTTTTACCAAAGCCCTTCATCAAGTTCTCAGTTCCCCATAATATTCAATAAATGATGACAATTATTTTTGATGTTCAATTAAGAATCGTCTCTTGTATCTGCTCCTCACTATCCAGAATGGCTATCATGCCACTTGAAACTGTGCTCTGTGTTAAGGGGGATAAAATATGAGAAAGACACAGGCCCTGATTCTCAGAGGATATACAACATTTAAGTGACTCATCACAGGTCAGGACAATGTAGTTAGACAGGGGCTGGTCCCTGCAACCTTCGGAACCTTGACTGCTTGGGTTTGGCCTCCTCCATCACGGTTCTGGTAGGTGTAACAGCAAAGGTCAGGTCCACAGAAGAGGATTTTTGGGGTCTCCCCTTGGACAGCCAGCCATCCTATGACTAGCCAGGGCTTTGGGATTGGGGCAAGTGACCAGGCATTTGAGAATTGGGTTTTACGGGTGAAAGTAATCCATCAGTCCTTTAAAAACACATTCAGTCAATTCTTGCTATTCGCGGTAGATATTTTCATTATAAAATCATTCCAAAGTCTAAATTACCAAATACTGAACCATTGCTCCTGGGACAAATACAGGCTTAGGGTCCTGCAAGCATCTGGTCACAGCATTTATGGCAATTGATCAAAATATAACTTTGTTTTACGTGTGTTTCTGTTTAAAGACACTTTAATACATATTGTCGATTCATTAACATTGAACTCATGGCAACAGAGCTGTAACTCATGCCTGAACGAAGCTTATCTAACACACATATTTTCTCCATAAGGCACGTCACAGCTTCCTTGCGCTTAGGAGCACTACATAGCTCTTCTATGCTTGGGGACCATTTTAAACAGCAAAATCACCAACAGAAACCAAAAAGTGCAAAAAACCTGGCACTAAACAGAATATGAAAAGGATTCTTATTTGCAGTATGAAAGCTAAAAGAAGAAGGCACAGTGTCACCTTGTTTGACCTCAACTGGGAATGTGCACATCTGGTGACTCCAATTTTTCACTGCTCCATGTATATCTGTAAATGACCGTGAAAGCACCATGAGTATTGATTTTGGAGTTACAAATAAATTTCAGCAAGGAGGTGAATTTGCAAACATAGAATCTGTGAATAATGAGTCTTGACTGTATCTAGAAGTCATTCACACACTATTATTTCAGACATAACATTTGCACTTAAACTCAGCCTGGCAGGACTCCCGTCAAGTCAGATCAGCTCACTTTATATTTAAGACCTACAAGCCCAGAGGACACCATGATTGTCGAAAGAAAATAAAATGTTCATTTACAGTCGGGTTTATTTTTCTTTGAAAAAACATAGACCCCAAATGGAACTATTCCTGAGACATTTTTCCAAGATTTTACACCAGCCACTTGCATATTTTAGCATTAAATTGATAGAAAATCTTCTTCCTATTAAGATAGACTCTCTTCCTGGAACTTCTACTAATTGATCCTAGTTCTGTCCTTGGGAACTACACAGAACAAGATCAGCCCTCCTTCCACATGGTGGTCTCTCAAGTATCTGAAGACACTACCAGTTCCTTTTTCCAAGACGGCAATGTGCCACTTTGAACATCCCCTTCTCTCATAATTTCCCCAATTTCACCATCTTTGTCACTTTCTTGGAACGTGTTCTAATCTCTCAGAAATTAACTACCATCTCCTGTGTAGGCTCTAAAATAAAATGGGTAGCCTCAAACCCTGCTGGTAATGCAGTTAATTTACACAACTTTTCTGGGGAGTAATTTGGCAATGTATATGAAACTCTTTAAAATAAGCATATCCTTCCATGTCTTAAAATTTATTCTAAGGAAATAATCATGGACATGTGCTAAAATTTAGTTATGAGGATATTCATTACAGGATTCTTTATCATTCCTACATATGGAAACAATCTAAACACCCAAGAATAGAACAACATTAAAGAAATTATGGCACATGCATAGAGCCATTAAATACTATATAGTCACTAAAATGACAATGTGAGCAAATCTACATTGACTTACATAAGTATTCATATAACGGCAATAGAAAAGAAGATTCTAAAAGAGTGGGTATAATCTGATTACATTTTTATTAAAACACCTATTTATTAAAAAATAGAGAATAACTTTCCCAAAAGGTTAACAGTAGCTCTCTAAGGTTGATTCAATTTAAAGTGTTTCTCTTCTTCTTTATTTTTTTCTACAATAAGCTATTACATTCATAGTAAGGAAAAACAATTCTGTTTAGTGTTTTAAAAAATTAAAATCAAAACAACTTCTTGGTAGTTTCCTATTGCTTTCAGGAAAGAGTCCCAACACCTGATCTTACCTCTTAGGCCTCATCTCCTAACAGGTCTTGTGAGCACTTTCCACTTCGGCCATAAGGAATCACCTAAAATTCCCCCAATTTGTATCTCTGTTTTCCACCTTACACTTTCTGCTTGAGATATCCTCTAGGTTTAGAAACTGGTGTGGGGAGATCATTCTAAATTACACAACTAATAAAAAGGCAAAACCAATCCAGGTGGTCTGTCTCTAAAGTCCATGCTATCTCCCCAGGATCAGAATGAAAATCTGGGATGATCAATGTGATATTTTTCTAATTGTCTTCGTGCCATATTTAATCTTGGCATAGCCAAGTTAGTCACTTACACTGTTTACAACATTGTCTGGAGAAGAAGAAAACCCTGAGGTATAGTCTTTTCCATTGACATATATACAGAGGGTCAAAATGATTCCAAAAGTGTGTTTTTCCCTTTTGAAGGAATGGTCCAGGGTATCTGGAGCAATATTTTAACCAGACATTAAAGCCCAGTTTGCAAACACATGCCCTGCGTAGATTTTGCTAATATAGTCTATTCTGACTTCTTTGTCTCTTCCGTTATAAGAATTTAATATTGAATTTCAAAACCCAAATGGCATAAATAAATTCCAGATGTCTTCTCAAATCCTTAAATATCACATTAGAATAGAGAGAGACATTGCCATGTATGAGTAGATTGTTACATTTTAATTCACTGAAAAGCCAAAAGGATTTCTGAGCAATTCTTGAGCCTTTCTTCCATGAAGAAAACACATGAGTTCTTCAGAGTTTCATACGGAGCTGAGTCCTCAAGATTCATAGCCCAGCTGTTTCACATGTGTTCTGCTTTATTTCTCCCCTCAAGGGGTAAAATAGCACCATCATGAATGCAGGGTCCTGGGGCCTGGCTGCCTCAATTCCAATCCAACTGAATGACTTTGGGCAAGTCACTTAACCTCTCTATTCCTCAGTTTTCTCATCTGTAAGATGGGGATAATCATAGTACCTACCTCATATGGGTTGTTGTGGAGATTGAGTTAATAATTTAAAGTGTTTAGCACAGTGCTAGCCACACAGCAAAATGTTTGCACTCATTATTACCTGAGAGGTGTGTGTGTGAAGAGCTGATGTAGGAAGTCCTCAATGGCTAGGAAATTCCTTTCCTTTCCTTCCCTCCAGATAAACAGGGCAAAGTCTCCTGAACCTTGGACTAAGAAGACTCTCATCTTCTGTGAGTGACTAACAAGCTAACTTTAGATCCCACACCCCTTCTCTCAGCCTAGCCCAGCCCAGACTTCCCCTACCTGAGTCAGCATTGCTGATCCTTGTGCCCGAGCCAAGCCATCCCACCAACTGTGCATCCAGGGGAACTCCATTTGTGAAAATTTAAAAGCTGTCCTCAGTGGACTGTGGATGCAGTTTCATATCCCCAATTAATTAAAGGAGATCATATATGTAAAACACCAAAGTGTCGTAATAAGTCTCAAAAAATGAAAGTTTTCTTCCTTGCCCCCTCCCCCCATTAATGATTGGTACCTATGTTTGCAAGAAACACTTAATTATAACCATTAAAGACCATCATTGCTAACCTTCAACAGAGAATTTACAGTCCATATATCCTTCAGCATCTCAGTTTCATACCTCCAGATCATGCGTTGGTGCCAGATGGCAACTGGACAAACTTGGCGCTATTTCACTCGTGACATTTCTTTTCACCTCTCAATAGCAATGAAAGCTTGCAGAATATTTTATTGTTTACAGATCCTTTTCACATACATCACATTTCTTACTTTTCATATCAGCTCTATAAGTAGATTCCATCATCATCATCATCATCATCATCATCATCATCATCATCATGATTTTGCAGTGTGGAAAACTAAAGCCTAAACAGATGGAAAAAACTTGCCTAAAATCATGCAGCTGTAAGTGACTCAGTGAGGATTGGAACCTGGGTTCTCTGCCTTGAAATTCTGTGCTTTTTGCTACCAAACTTCACTGCTGAAGTTGTAGGATTGAAGAATGCAAACCTTAAAATAAGCCTCATTAGTTCTTTGCTTGCATCACTTCTGTTGGATTTTCTTCTTTATTTTAAGCTTTGATTTTTCTGTTTTCTCTAATGTTGCCATGGTTGGCAAGATTCAGCCCAGCGCAGTCCTCAGCCGGGTTGGTGCTGTTTCTGTAGGCTATAATGATTGTGTGTTGGATGGTTGGTTTAAAAAAAGAAAAAAGACATGTTTAGTTGGTGTTTCAAGCAGAATTTTGTTAGACTGTAGCCAAATGATGCCTCATCTAGACAGAAAAATGGACTATTCCAGAAAGCTTGTTCGGAAAGAAACCAAATATTTTGCAACAATGAAGTATTATACACAAATCTGAAAGTATTCCATATTGAGAATAGAATGGAAATGTGGAGGAGAGCTGTGTCAGTTAGGGAATGTGTTTGACTTCATGTAACAGAAACTCAACTTAGGTGGCCACAGAGGAATTTATGTTTCTCATCTAAAAAGTTAGTTTGGAGACATGCGGTCAAGGGTTGGTGTGATGGCTTCACAGTGTTGTGCGACCAAGGTACTTGTATCGTTCTGCTCTTCCAGCTTGGTATGTGGCTCTCTTTATCATGATCGCGAGATGTCTACTCCTTCTCAGGGTCATGGCTGCATTCTGGGTGAACGGCAAAATACAAAGAACAAAATCCAGACAGGTGACACCTGCTGTCTTTCCCCTTCAGGAAGTTTTCCAGCAACCTCTTCCATCAACATCTGCTTACACATCATTGTCCCAACTGGGTGGGTCACATGGCCTTCCCTGGCCACAGGGAGTCTGCAAAGGTGGGTATTTGCCTGGTCCCTTTGCCTCCCCAAACAAATGAGCCCTCTGTTAGTACAAAAGAAAGGCAAAATGGGCACTGGAAAGCAATTAACAGAGTCAGCTACTATCATTCATTGAGGGCCTGCAATGTGCTGGGCACAAGCTAAGACAATGCCAAGAAAGAGATGACACTATCCTTACATTGGACATCAAGAAAGTGATATCCAGAGAGATGTAAAATGTGAAATGACATGTCCTTTTCTTGCAAGATCGCTATGTGGATTTTTCTCATGTAACAATGCCTGGCACAGAATAGATACTCAAAAATGGTTTCAAATGTTTCCCTTCTCTTTATCCTGTCTCTCAAATGAAATTAGAGATGCAACACCAGCCTCCACTTGGAATGCCTTGATATTTGCATTGTCTAATTAATCTTGTTATGATCTAACTATGGCTACAGTTCTGGGCAGTGTATTCGTATCCCCCAATGCCTGGCACGCATAGCACTGTTGACTTTATTAGATCATGTCAAATCTTTCCTGTTTGATATGTTCCCTCTTTTTGATTTTCTCTACAGAGTTGTAATGACATTGTTTTCACTTTTAACTTCATCAGCTAAGATATAAATAGTCTTTAGTTTGGTTTGGTTTTTATCAGCCTCTTCATAGTGCTCGGCACTTAGTAGAAACTCAATGATATTTGTTGAATGAATGAATCTCAGCCTCATCATTTACTGGCTGTGTGATCGTGGGCAAGTTTCATAACCTTCCATGGTGAGAATAAAATAAATATCTGTTGTTATAAGCCACTGAAATTTGGGAGTTGTTCATTATGCTGTACATTACAGCTGCAACAGCTAATGACTACAGCCTACCGCCACATAGTGAAGGAGGGAAATGCATGGGAAAGAGATGCTCCCCAGGTAATGCCAAAAACAGTCACTATAGAATAGTACCCTTGCTGTAACAAGACACACTGTTTCTCTAGCATTTGTTAAAATTAACAGATAATCCTGAATTGTAACAACCTCACATATAATAAATCTGAAAAATGACACACAAACTTCTCCAAAGCATACTCTGAGGTTTTTAGAGCATGTATAGAATGCCACCAAGGAAAAGAAATGTTTTCTGGGCAAGCATCATTCTGCTGTACCAGTGGGCAAGCACATGGAATTCCAACAATAAAAGAAAATAGCTAGAATGCTTATCTCGCTGACACAGCTGCACTATAAACAAGTTAGATTTGAGTTATGGGAAACAATTAAACAAGCTCTTTGTACAGAGAGTATAATGGGTAAAGAATCTCTCCTTTGTGAGGCAAAAATTGCATCTTTTGATTGTCAGTGCAAACCAAAGCTGGAGTAAATTTGGAGATCGGCTGTATGATCCCCTGGAGCTTTATTCCAACCAAAATGTAAATACACACCAGGGTAGAACAAAGTTCTCCATTTTGCTTTACACACTCATGTATCTGACTTCTCTCCATGAAACACCCAGTGAAAGAGGAATATTGGAAGCAACAAGCAGGTGTTTGGCACCACATGTAAGTCCATACATAGGATGCAAGTTACAACCTAGTGTTTTTTCAAGGCAGTTGTCAGATAGCAAAGGGTAGCTCTCAAGAGATTTCTTTTTCTCAGGCAGCATAAAAAATTGGAAATGTATTTGTGTACCTTAGAATCAAACAGACCTTGATTTGATTCCCAAGTCTGCTATCTAATTAATAAATGTGCAACGTTAGGCATACTACTTACCACCACTGAGTTTTTTCCTTATCTGTAAAATGAAAATAACACTTAAGTTGAACAAAGTGAAATTGCCATATTTGCAATCAAAAGAAGCTGAATATCGGCAATTTCATATGGTTCAACCTATATCTCTTTCACAGGACTTAGTCCAGAACGGAAAAATAAATCCATGTATGTCTATGTGTCACAATTTTCTTTGGCTGCACATGACAGGCACCCAACTCAAACTAGCTTAAGAAAAAAGGGAATGCATTAGCTCATGTAATCGGTCAATCTAGGAATGGTGTTAGCTTCATGCATGGCAGGTTCCAGGGGCTCAAATGATGCTCTGGATCCTCTCTCTCTCTCTCTCTCTCTCTCACTTTCTGCTGCCCCACTTCCTTCTGTGTATGCTGACTTTGTTATACATGATGGACAGGATGACCAGTGATAGTCTTCATTAGAAGCAAAAGGGACTTCTCCCTCCCAAAATCTGTCTTTCTTGAATCGTATGCTTACCCCTCAATTAACCACTGTGTCTAGGAGTGTTAGATGGCCTACTATACTTGGCTCAGCCTAGTTGACTTTCTCACCTCAGGGGAGGTGGCAGGAGTGAAGGGTCTATACATGATAGACCAGTTAGAACCACATAAGGAGTTCCCAAAGGGGTTACCCAAAGAATATCGGGGTGCTAGGCAGGCAGAAAAAAAGATGTCCATTACAGTGTGTACAACACTTAACACAGATTCTGCCACACAAAAGATGGCTAAAATTAGCTAAAGAGTTTCCCACACAATACTCAAAGGACGTAGAGGTAAAATTTACTGTTTCACCCAAAGATAAGGTGATCAACTTTTCTCAATTTGCCCAGGACTTTCCTGGTGTTAGCCCTATAAGTCTCATGCCCTGGAAAACTCCTCAGTCCCAGGCAAACTATATTGGTCTGTCTGGACTAGCCCAGGCTTTTTTTTTGGCCCTGAGCTAACATCTGTTGCCAATTTTCCTCCTTTTTTCCTTTTTTCTCCCCAAAGCCCCAGTAGATAGCTGTATGTCATAGTTGTACATCCTTCTAGTTGCTCTATGTGGGATGCCGCCTCAGCATGACTTGACGAGCAGTTCATAGGTCCGCGCCCAGGATCCAAACCGGCGAACCCCAGGCCACCAAAGCGGAGCCTGCAAACTTAACCGCTACACCACCAGGCCGGCCCTGGACTATCCCAGTTTTAAAACTGAAAGTCCCACATCTGGGGAACCTCCTCCCTCCCAGGCAAACCAGGACAGCTGGTCACCCTGCCCAAAGATGGCACTTATATGTGTAGATCTTAGCTACAGTTGAGGTCTTGTCAAGTCAGTTTATCAGTTACTGCATCAATAGAAGAGTGATGTGGTATGGTACATCAAAAACCGTAGAGTCCCGTGGAAAAAATGCGTAGGCCATGTCTATTTCATGTGGAGTTACAGGATCTGTCCCTTTGCTTTGCCGTTTCCTCTGCTTTCTTTGTTTTTCTTTCACCGTATCTTTCTTTCTCTCTTTTTCTCTTTCCTCCCTTTCTTTCCTTCCTCTCCTTTCCTCCCTCCCATCCTTCATTTCTTCTTCCTTCCTTCCTTCTGATCTTCCTCCCTTCTTGCTGTTATTTTCTTCTTTCTCTTTCACTTTCTTTTTTGGCAACATATTTACCTTTTGAATAACGTATGTCTTAGATTGTGTTTGCCGTCTTTAAAGGAGCTGTTATGTGTTGTTTGACTAAAACAAGCCAGCCTCAGTAAATACATGTATCCTGGATAATCCATCAAGTAAGTGGAAACTTAACTGTTGATTAAGACAAGAAATGTATGTGCAATTGCTGTGGGTTTGCTGAGACAGCGTGGTCATGATACTGAGCACGAAGAATGGAAAAATGGAGGGGAAAAAAAGCAAAAAAGATGGTGATGATTGCAGAATGAGGACACTGGAGATTGGAAGGGCTTGAGATTGAGTTCTTTCAGGAAACATTTTGCTTTAACTGTTTACATAAGGATTGCATCTACTAATAATGGAAATTCCTAAGATTTGGGATCTCTTTCTTCTTTTGAATCAATATTATCATTAATTAAGCAATGTAAACCAGGAAATCCTTCTTGGTTACAAACTATGCTTTGAAGCCAGGCCTGCATTTGAATGTTTTCAATCAAATCTTAAAATAAAATTAGAAAGAAAGTAATTTCTAGTCTTCAAAGGACAGCTATCATTTCATTCAGAGTCTTCTGAATCATACTTTTAAGAGTGATGTGAATTTTGTTTCCCTTCTTAAAGTGCTAAAGTTCTAAAAAATTAACTCCACTTTGGAGGCAAATCCAAATGCTCTCTCATGACAAAGTTTCCATCCACAAGTCAGAGTCATATACTTGGGATTTCTACTACATTTGGGTTTTCCAAATATAAGCATTCACACCATTTCCACAATTTTTGTCATTACATAGTACTGCCTGTGCCATTAATTTACCTAGTATTTTCCTATAAATTGACTTTTTAAATTAGATAAACTAACCTGATGCAGCCATTGCAGCTCATTAGGGCTCATACATAGCAGTGTCTAGAGGACTCACGCTGACTCTCAGACCCTAATGCTTTTTAAACCTTTGTGGGAAGAAAAGTATTGTCACCCACAAGAAAAGTAGTGTACTGTGGTGGCATTGAAGAAAGGCTTCGTTCTACCTTTTGGTAGCCTTGTGATTTTGAATAAGTGACTTCAATTTTCTACCCATATGCTTGTGAGGAATAATTAAGATAAGGCCTAGAAAGAATCGGTGAACGGTACAGCATGTAACAAACGTTAGCTGGGATTCTCTTCTTAGTCCGTTAGTAGAAAGAGGGAAGACTTGCATAGTCCTATAGGGCAGACAGTTCATTTATTCTGGGAAAGCTGACTAAATGCAGAACATAAAGCAAAGATCACCTTCTGAACTATGTGGTTTCAGGTCATTACATTACCTAAGGGGAAATAATGTTAAAAAAATTTTTAATTGGAGCCAGGGGGCATCTCTGCAGACTAGAGAGCTTTGGGAGGAAATATGTCTTAGCAGGAAGGAACAAAGGATGGGTCATAGTGTTTGTTTCTAAACTGGCTTCCCACAGACCAGATTTTTACCACTGTGGCTAATGAGTCAGAGGTAAGAATCAGAAGGAAAAAAGATATATTTTACCAAGATTTTGTGAGTCTTTCAGCAGAGGTTGAGCTGATTAAGGGCCCAAGTGAGAAAACACAGCCCAGAGTGAGGAAGAGGCCAGTCGCCCCTTCCTCTGCAGAAAAGCCAACATAATTTTGCTATCACAAGGATTTTAAATGATTTTTTTAACATTCTATTCTCTATCTGATTATTTTTGGTATATAAAAAAGCTATTTTTAGTGTATTTTTTTTAATCTGGCAACCATATTGAGCATATATTATTTTTAATAGCCTTTTTAAATTTGCTTGCCTTGTTTAGGAGTACAATTGTATTATCTGTCGATAATGATAACTTTGCTTCCTCCAATCCAATTCCTATACCTCTTATTTTTTATTTCCCATCTTATCACATGTAAATTATTTTACCCTTATTTAGGAATGATTAAAATAGTATTGTATTTTTGATCCACTATGGTAAGGATGACTTTGAGAATGTAGCAACTAAAAGCCCAATGAAGAGCTAAAAATCTGTTGCAGTGATTTATATGGACTGTGACAATGACCCGGACAAAGACAATGGATAAAAAAGCAAATGAGAAAAAAAAAATAAAAGAGAGATATTTTAATTGAATAAATGAACAAACGTAATGGAATGTAAGCAAGAAAACTTGACTGTAAGGCTTCAAATGTGAGATAACATGAGGAAATTATCCATCATATGAGTCAGGACTCAGTTACACTCTAGGTAGGCATTTAAGATGAGGAATCAAAGTCTTAAACAGTTGTTGAAAGAAATATAGAGAATCTATATGTAGGGTCAAATTGCATTGAACTACACAACACAAAAATGAATCCATGCAAAAACTGGTGAAATCTGAATGAGTTCTACAGTCTAGTTAATACTATTATACTGATGTCAGTTTCTAGTTTTGATATAGCATTATAGTGATATAAGATGTCATCATTGAGGGAAGCTGGTTTTTTGGTTTATTTGGGGGATTTTTTTGCAACTAGATAAAAAAGCTAAATAAATAAATAAGCTTTCTAAATAAAAAAGCTTTTTTATAAGAGGGCCGTGGAACCAACAACTGGAGAAAACCCACACTGTTTTGCTGGAAACTTAGGCGTGCAGTCTTGCCCGGAAGCCACACTAGAGTTTGTGATTCCAGGATCTCACCCTGAAGCTCATGCAAATCTTGCATCACTTGCCTGTCCTCACTCTGACTGCAATTGCCACCAAAGAATGGCTTCTCATTCTTTCCTGCCTTTCACATACCTCTGACCGCCATTGGCTGACTCTAACCTGGACTCTGACTGCAAGAGGTTCTGGGAAATGTAGTTCCAGGCTTCCAGTCCGCGACCTGTAAGAGAGAAAGTAGAAAGGTCCAAGGATAATGCTGAGTTGAAAACATATATCCTAGCTCCCTGATATTTAACAAACACCATAAATTTATAATCTAATCTGTGAAAAAGGGATTAGAAGGAAATTAATCAAAATTTTTAGTTTACACATAAAAGAAATTTATAAACAAATCAATTTCCCAGCATAGTTCTTTGGTCTAATATTCTAGCTATCTTCATCCAAAAGAATTTGTAATGAGAAAATTTTCTGAGGATTTTTCCAGTTTATAAAACAATTCCACATGAACTCTCTCCTTGGCCAGCCAAACAACGCCGAGAAATAGATAATAATGAAAACACTTAAGACTTCTCCAGCACTTTCATGTATATTATCACATTTCCTTGCAACCCAGTAACAAAATTGTGCTCCTTGTAGTTCTCTAAACACAACACACTGTCTTTCCATGTCTTTGCACATGTGGTTCCTTTAGCTGTGAGTGTCTTTCACTAGTAGGAATTCCTCCTGGCAGGCCCTATACCTCCACACACCCTGTTCCATCAGAGTCTAGCTTCATCTCTTTCCTGAAAGGAACTGAGGCTGATGGGATCTGAACACGCAGCCCCGTGGTGCAGAGAGCCAGGCTGTGCTGCCCTTGCAGGAGTCCAGGGGTTGACCAGCAGGCCAGCAGATATGACCCAAGTTCTGTTCCTCAGCTGCCTCTCCTTATTCCAAGAACCTCATCCTTGATTAGCCAAATCTAGCACCCTCATGCAAAATAGAAAGCAGAAGAATAAATTTAGTGTACATAGAGGACTTAATAAAGGGGCATCCTAAGACTGAGCTCTTGGGCATATGTTTATGTCATGCTACTGCAAATGAGTCTTGTAGCTCCTTTCTACTACTCTTTATTTTCCCTGATTCACCTTTTCCTACTCCTCTCTTCCTTCCCTGTAGGTTCTCACATTAGTGGTCAGATGGCTGGAGATGCATCAGCGAGCAAAACATCCCTGCCCTCAAGGAGCTTAAAAACCAGTTGAGGAAGACAAACATTACGCAAATTATCTTAGAAATATATGACTATTGTAACAGATACTATGGCTACGAAACAGCATTTATGAAGTTTTACAAAGGAAAAAAATGTATGAAGAGCAAGTATAGGATAGTATGAGAGAGCAATGGAGAGCTAGAGCAGGAAGGTCAAAGAAGCTTCCCTGAGGAGGGAACATAAGTTAAATTTGAACTGGTAAGGGGGATTTATCAACATTAAGGTGTCTGGGAGAAAAGCAGGGAGGGGACGTAGTGGGCCGACTCTCCACAGCTGTCAGCCTAAATTCAGTGGGGACACGGAGGGAAACCACAGAGTTTTCTTCTAATCCTTTCTCCTTCTCATAATGCTCTGGGTAACAATGTCCTGATTCAAGGCAACTGAGCTGGGAATCAGCAGGAAGGAAATGTAGAGGTTCGTGGCTCAGAGTCTAGGAAAGAAGAGGAGGAGGCAGACTATGTCATGGAAAGAGCATGGTTCTGGTCATCATAGTTTATATTTAGATACTGCCACTTACTAGCTTTGTGACCTTGGAAAAGTCACTACCAACGTCTCAAAGTTGTTATGAGGGTTCAGTGAGAAAAAGAATAAGTAGGGCTTTATACCTAGGAAGCACTCAATAAACATTAGCTCCCTTTTCTCACTTTTCCAGGTTTGCCATGGACCAAATTGTGCCCCCCCAAATTCATATGTTGAAGCCCTAATGTATGGGGGCAATGTGACTGTATCTGGATATATGGTCTTTAGGAGGTAATTAAGGTTAAAGGAGGTCATAAGGGTGGTGTCCTGATCCAATAGGACTGTGGTCTTGTAAGAAGAGGAAGAGAGAAAGAGAGAGATCTCTCCTTCTCTTTGTCACGTGGCGACACATGACAAAGGCAGCCAACAACAAGTCAAGGAAAGGGCTGTCACCAGGGTTCTGGTGACCATCAGCTTTCTAGTCTGATCTCAGAATTCCAGTCTCCAGAACTGTTAAAAAATAAATTTCTGTGGTTTAAGCCACCAGTCTTTGATATTTTGTTATGGTAGCCCAAGCGGACTAAGACAAGGCTCAATTAGATGAGAGAGTGCAAATCTTAACTGCAATGACATTTAAAGAATGAATTTATGAAAGGGCAAAGGAAGTGAGTGGAATAATTAAGCATGAGCTGGATTTGAGGCTTGAGCATTTTCAAAAGTGAGGCTGATCTAGATTCATTTGGTGTTTTATTGTGACTGCTTCCAGGTTAAAGACAGCCCCGTCTGTGTCAGAATGCTACGGGTGCTTTTCTATGCGGTTGAGCAAAATGTTTTCTCCTTTATTTCATTCTGACTGTTGCATGAGAAATTTAAGGATATTTAAACTCTAAGAAAGAAAACCAATAGTGGTCATCATGGGAAGACGAGTGCCAAGAGACGGGATGACAAGGGAAGAAAGGTGAAATATACTCCTTAAAAGGAGAAGGAAAAAAAGGCCAAGAACCCAGGAGCCCTGGCACTAAGGGGTGTGAGTAGATGCCACGGATGAAGTAAGACATGGTAGTGGCACCATCCGTCAACAATGTTTTCTGTGGAAACGCTGTGCTGGATGCTGGAAAATACTACTTTACAATGTCAAAGCCTGCAAAAGTTGATAAGCACGGTCTCAATGAAGACCTCATTTGATCCTCACCACAGAAAAATGAAGTAAACACAGTAGGACAGGGATTATGTCCCCAGGGAGGAAACTGTGGTTTGGAATGTTTAAACAGGGCTCCCTGGGCTGGTAGGTGTTAGAGGCAGTGGCCATGCCTTTCTGATTCCAGACCTGGTGTCCTTTCTATGGCAAATCTCAAAACATGCTCTACCTTTTCATCTGATCTTGACCTGGTCTTCCAAGGTCAAAAGTTTTCTCCATGTCCCATCCCATTCCCTGACCAATATTCTCCTTCTCCCCCAAAAGTCACTGGATGGCTTCTTCCAGCACCGAAAATAACATTGAATGGAAAAGAGAAGAGAAGCACGTAAATCAAGCTGTGTTGACAAAATTCCATCGTACGGTTTAATTGCTTTCGTCCTTGATGAAGCTCATTCACGGCGATCACTATATTGTATGACCCAGCAAGGATGGCTATTATTATGATTCCCATTTTGCAGCTGTTAGAACTGAGACTTAGAAGCATTAAGGACCTCATCCAGTGACATGTAGCCTAAAGATCAAGAACCAGATCTCAAATCTTTGTATCGGTCTCCACCTCCCTGTAGGGTACAGAACTCTGGTTTCACAGCTGGGAGGCTCTTTGGTTCCAATCCTTCCACTAACTAGCTATGTGATCCTAGTCAAGGCTTGTATGCCGTGGGCTTCATTTCAGTCCACTGTAAACAGAAGGGGCTGAACTGCATGGTCTCCAAGAACATTCTCTAAAGTGGCTGGTAAGAAAGTAATCACAACGTGCTTTGAAGGCCAGTCAAAGGTGCCCTGATCTCCCCCAGCAAGAAAAATGAGAAGACATTCAACTTGAATTTCACGCTTTTAGAATGAATATTGTCCAGATTCTTTGTGCCGTTTCCCAAATACAATTCAGGGAGTGAGCCAAAAGATAGACGAGGATATTTTTTTTGTTGTTCCTGAGGTCAACAAATACTTCTTTCGGGCTCGATCAAACAATTAGGAGGTCTGTGTAGGCCACGGCGTCACTGCACATCATGGGTCCTGCGTGCTCCCTCTCTCCCTGCTACTGCTCAAGGCCTGGGACAATGCTTTTGAAACGAATCAGGAAATTACTTATCAATCTGAGGCCCCAAAGAGTTATGAGTACTCCTTGCTGCCAAAGGGAAGGGGATTTCAAGTGAAAGCTTCACATCTGTGCGCAGTAGGTTCAAAGACTCCAGCTGTTGGAAAGTCTTGCAAGCAATGTAAGTAAACAGCCCTCTCTCCCTATCGAAGTAAACTTTTTCAGGCTTTTTTTCTCCCAGAGATGAGTCTTTTGGCTCATGTTGGTGTTACTCTTTCCCTGTTCTTCTATGAGGTTTGGGGGTGTTTACTGACTGGGGCTTACTCAATGAAACATTTCCTCTGGGGGATGCTTCTCCTGAACAGAAGAGAGAAAGCGAAAGTCATCAGAATCGGCTTTGCTTGGGAAGGGTTAGTTTTGAAAACAGTCCTTGACTTGGCAGTTATGCTCCTTAATGGCTAGAGATCCATATTCAAGAGGAGCCTGAGACTGACATGGCCACCTGTGGGAGTAAACAGAGGGCTCCGTAGCTTCACTCTGAAAAACAGAATTGTTATCAAGTCTGCACCTATATAATTTAAGTTTAAGGTGTTTCATTTCGATAGACGGTAAGATTTTATTAGAGGAAAAAAAGAACATTAAAGCTAGTATTGTTCTGTGGAGATTTCCTTGCAGTAGTATAAATCTTGTGCTTAATTTATTTTTGGTTAAGCATGCTGATTCATTTACTATTTATTTTATTAAACAAATGTGTTTGTCACTCTACATGGCTGTCGGTGGATAATGCATTCATTGCAATATGTGAATGTAAACATCGAGACTGTATTAGTAAAACTATGCATTTGTATTAATAGTACTATATGAATGGATTGCATAATTTCCTAAATAATTCATTGTACTGGAGTATGTTTCTTTTATGGGTCTTTTAAACCAGATTGTGGTTAAGGACTGGGAAGTAATTGCAGGAATATAGATAGGAATACAGGAAATAGTTTTGTTTCGATCAACCTTTGTTCCGTGAGACGCTACAGCTTCCCCGGGAACTCAAATGTCCTTTCCCAGGGTCCCTCATCAAGAGCCCTGTGGCTGCAGGGAACTTGTGTCCCCAGATCTCACACTCTGCCCCATCATCAGACTCTGCATCTCCCAATACGTCCTGATTCCTGATTCGAATAAGAAGCCTCACATCCTCAGCCCAGGTTGTGCTCTCTGGACTCCCTGGAAAGCTCCCAAGTCACAATAATAATTGCCCTTGACTCTGGTTGATATCTGACTGCCTTTCTTCTCTTTGAATAATTTTGGTTTGCACTTTGACGTCCTGTGATGATAAGACTGGTCTTGTTCCTAATATGTTAGTGATTGTTAGCACATGTGTAAAGTGCTTTAGAGGGTCAGGAGGCTCCAGGTGGAAAGACATTTCAGTTACTGGGAATTTATAATAGCCTATCCCTACGTAGCCCTCCATTAAGCAACTCATCTCTACTTTTAGTCTGAGCTGATCTCTAAACTTTCTCCTTTACTTAACAAATATACCTGCATATCTTGTTTTATTATGCTTTGCTTCATTGTGCTTCGCAGATATTGTGTTTTTTTACAAGACCCTCCACCAGCAAAAAGATTATGACTTGCTGAAGGCTCAAATGATGGTTAGCATTTTTTAGCGATAAAGTACTTTTTAATTCAATATGTAGGGTTTTTTTAGACAAAATGCTATTGCACACTTAATAGACTACAGCGTAGTGTAAACATAACTTTTATATGCCCTGGGAAACCAAACAATTCGTGTGACTCGCTTTATTGTGCTATTCGCTTTATTGTAGTGGTCTGGAACCAAACCTGTAATATCCCCAAGGTATGCCTGTGTATTATATTCCTAATATGCTGAAAGCAATAAAAACAAAAGGTAAGACAATGCTCTCCTTCTAGTATAAATATATTTGTAGTTTATGCACCCACGAGAGCTTTTATCTTCATGGGCAATAACTAAGTCTGGGCGCTGGCTGTTGGACATATGTGGTGCAACAGATCATAAAATACAGGGAGACACATTTGGAATGTGAAAGGAAATTATTCAAATATCGGGAGACATTTACTGAGCATTTGCCATGTGTCGGCTCTCTACTCCCCGTGTCTCATGTGGTCTTCGGAGCAGGAGGCTCACTGGTTAGGAGAAGTGGCTCTGCAATCAGAGAACCTGGAGCCACGGCCCAGATTGGCCGCCATGTGATCCATGCTTGGTTATTTAACTCCTCTCTGCCTCGGTTTGCTTACTATGAAATAAAGGTAAAAACAGCAGGGTTCATGTAAAGATTGAGAGTTAATGTAGGTAAAGTGTTGTTTTTGTCCCTCTCATATATGAGAAACTAAGGCTAGAGATCACTAAGTACCTTGCCTACGGCCACACAGGTGATGGCTGGCAGGGCTGGGATTTGGAAGTAAATGATCTGTCTTTATCATAACGCAGAAAGTCCACATTTCCAACCACCGCCTCTTTCTCTTGTGTTGTTGGGTTCTTTCACATGCATTCCTTAATCCAGGCCTTACAGTGGCCTTTTAGGTAAATGTTATGGACCCTCAACCATGAAGATTTCAGACAAGGAAACTGAAGCTCAAAGATATGAAGTAACTCCTCCAAAGTC
This sequence comes from Ceratotherium simum simum, assembly GCF_057802395.1. Classification (NCBI taxonomy): domain Eukaryota; kingdom Metazoa; phylum Chordata; class Mammalia; order Perissodactyla; family Rhinocerotidae; genus Ceratotherium; species Ceratotherium simum. The sequence continues at coordinate 11,992,914 of NC_141907.1, forward strand.
ACACACACAGAAATTAGCAGGGCTGGGAGCTAAGCACAGGTTTTCGAATTCCAAGCTGTGCTCTTTTCAGGACCCCATGCCCTTGAACGGGTTGGGCCCATACTACCCCCTGCAGGGAAGAATGAGCTAGCCAAGGATGATAACGCTCACCATCAATTAGGCCCTCTGTGCCTGGCACAGTGCTTCATTAATTAAAGCAGGTACCTGGACCCCTTTGTTAGTAATTCTCTAGAGGGTTCAGATGTGCATCAGAGTTTGACAGTCACTCTTCTTAGCCTGTTCTGTAATCTGGGAAAAAGTGTAGATTGCTGTATGCCACCTGAAGAAGGTAAAAAATTCTGTCAAGGACAAAAGATTGGACATTTTCCTCCATTCAAATTTTTAGATTACCCTGTGGTCAGAATCAACACTATTTCAGAGTTATTTACTGTCTTGTTTATATCCCAGTGCTTTCTTCATCTTTTGGCACATGTCACTTTCTAAGCCCTGTGACCATCTGAACTTTTTGTCATCAACCCCTTTGATTGCATCAGGCTTCAATGATCAGCAGATGAGTAGATTTTTTTCCCTTTGTAGGCTTTTTGTTATAAATCAGTACAACCCAGTGGAATTCATCACCATATTAGAATAAAGTGAGCTATCATATCTGTAATATAAGAAATTTACTCAGTAAACTTTACAAAGAGAAACAAGCAACATAGAATATTTACTTGTGCTGAATAAAGTATAATCAGATTGATTTCTCTGAACACTGCTGCAACATAGAGAGAGACAAGCCAACAGGGGGATGCCAAAACATGTACTGGGAACTTGAGATGCCTCAGAAAGAGGTCACGGAGGGTGTGGTGGAACGGGAACCATTGAATTTTGGAAATAATTTCTTGTGGTGGCAAATGTCAGGATTTGAAGTGAAATATTTCTGACTTTGAATTTCAGCTTCACATCTTTCTATCTATAAGACGTCAAGTATGTCACGTACCTCTCAAGCGTACATAACAGACATAAATAACTCAGCAGAGCGCCTAGAATAATAGGTGCCTAACAAACAGGAGTCCCTTTCCTCCTTAGCTCTGGTCCATCCAATCTACAAATATTTACTGAGCACCTACTATGAGCCAAGCTTTATTCTAGATATAGCAGTAAACAAGAGCCAAAGTCTTGCTTTCATACCTTTAGAGGAGGAGACGACAGAATCATGAACCAGAATGTAACTTTGGAGACTGACAAGTGCTATGAAGAAAATAAAATATGGTAATGAAATAGAGCACTTCACAGGTGCGGGGAAGACAATACTTCTTTAGCTAAGGGGGTCAGTGACCGCCTCATTGAGGAAGTGTCAGCACAGACCTGAATCAAAAGAAAAACACAAAAGCCACGGTTAAGCCACTGACTAACCACGTGAAACTAGACGAGTCACTGAAACTCTTTAGGCCTTGGTTTCGTCCCCTATAAACTGCAGAGCTGGAGTAAATCTACGGGGCTTCTTTTGGCCCGGAAAGTCTGTTCTGTCATTTTCTTTCCTTGTCTTAGTATCATATTCCATGAGTAATTGTATGAAAAGAAGGAAAAAAAAAAAATCTCTGAATCAAACTATACTACAGTTGTTTCATTCCATTTTCTGGTTTTCTTTTTTTTTTTTCCAAAATATTCTTCCTCATCAAAGATAAATTAGTAGGTCCTAAGTAGATGAAAATTAATTAACGATCCTTTTTAAAAAGTTCAGATCATCACAACTCCTAGGGATTACATTGTTGGAGAAGACAAGAACCACCACATGGCAGATTTTTAGGGATGGATTGTGCAGCTTCACAATGACTTCATGTGTGGCTTTGAGTCTGAAATTGTACATATATTAGTGGAGCCAACAAGCAAAGCTGCCAGAAGTCGGTCGAGCCAACGCTCTATTAGCCAAGAGTCATGTGTATGGCTTTAGAAAACAATCCATAGTCTGAAACATTTCCTCTCTTAAAATGGGGCAGCAGACCTCACTTGGGTCTGAAACAGTGCCTATCCAAAGTGAAGGTCGCAACGCAGATAACTTGTACCAGAGGAGTCTTTGTCTGTCAATCGGCCAAATATTTGTGGCCAGAATATTCTTGGCTGTAACGATCCAGATAATTGTCTCGTTACTCCGTTTTGCCTTTAGCACCATATTCTAAACCTCAATTATAGATCCACAAGCTAGAATAAGAATTTTGTGTGCATGGCAACGTAAAATGCACAGGTCAGTGTTTTTGATTTTGAAATGCTGATATTTTTTGCTTAATTTTTAAAAATGCTATCTCTCCAAATTGCAAACATGTTTTTAAAAATTGTTTTGAGGGGCCGGCTGGGTGGCGCAAGCAGTTAAGTGCCCGCGCTCCCCTGCGGCAGCCCGGGGTTTTGCCCTTTGGGATCCCAGGGGCGCACCCGACGCACTGCTTGGCAAGCCATGCTGTGGCAGCATCCCGTATAAAGTGGAGGAAGATGGGCACGGATATTAGCCCAGGGCCAATCTTCCTCAGCAGAAAAAGAGGAGGGTTGGCAGATGTTATCACAGGGCTGATCTTCCTCACCAAAAAAAAAAAAAAAAATTGTTTGGAAAACAAGGTCCAAAGTTAAGATCCAAAGACTGAACAATAAGAGCAGAGAGGATGAGATTGGGACTTTAGCGTTAATTAGCTGGTAGTAGAGAGAGTTATGGGGCAATTCAGTGATGTTCCTTGGGGCTCTAAAGTGATTTCACCCAGAGAATGGTGGTGAGCTGCTGTCCAGTGAGGCGAATAGGGGGAAAGGAACGACTATTGCGCACTTACTTTTATGGCAAATAATATCCCCCGCATTTTCCACACATTAGCTCCTCACCGTGACCCTGGTGTAGTGTGGCCATTACTCTGCTTATTTTACAGGTGAGGAACTGAGGCTCAGTGCAGTTAAGTAACAAGGAGGTTCACCAGCTAGCAGGTGGCAGAACTATAACTTGAACCCAGGACTGCCGCATTCCACAGCCCACTAAGGTGCCGCTCTGCCACTCTGCCTTAGGAAGACAACGGGTTTTGTTTTTCCACATGCAATATACATTCTATTTAAGTAAAAAAGAGTTTACTGCGAGTTTGTAAATGTTGAAATGACCTCGTGAGGGAAGGAATTGTCTTCTTTGGAGGTCTATTAAAACCAGATCAGGGGCCAGCCCCGTGGCTTAGTGGTTGAGTGCGCGCGCTCCGCTGCTGGCGGCCCGGGTTCGGATCCCAGGGGCCCACCGACGAACCGCTTGTCCAGCCATGCTGAGGCGGCATCCCACATACAGCAACTAAGAAGGATGTGCAACTATGACATACAACTATCTACTGGGGCTTTGGGGAGAAATAGGGAAAAAAAGGAGGAGGATTGGCAATAGATGTTAGCTCAGGGCCAGTCTTCCTCAGCAAAAAGAGGAGGACTGGCATGGATGTTAGCTCAGGGCTGATCTTCCTCTGAAAAAAAAAAAAAAAACCAGATCAGTCACCATATATATGTAATATGACATGAGTATTGTCCCTCCTCAAGGTGAAAAGATAGACAAAATGTTTCCTCAAAGCCCTTTCTAGTGTTTCCAATCAAAGGCCAAGTCTGCCTCCAGGCAAGGCAAAATGGTGGTGACTTGTGGAATCCAGCCATGCTACTGTCCCTCCCAGACTCCGTGCCAATCACTTTGGCTGAAGTGATGTCCAGACTTTCTGAAAGAACCATACTCACTCAGATCACAGGCTCTGCAGGTCATTTTCACACAACCAGGGAGGGAACCCAAATCTGTTCCAGTTTGTGCCCAACCAAATGAACACCGTGCCAATGAATCTATTGTCTAATTTGATGGCTGTACTTTTTTTTTTTTTTTTTTTTTTTTTTTTTTTTTTTAAAGATTTTATTTATTCAGTTTTTTCCCCCCAAAGCCCCAGTAGATAGTTGTATGTCATAGGTTCACATCCTTCTAGTTGCTGTACGTGGGACTCGGCCTCACGTTGGACGGAGAAGTGGTGCCTCGGGGCGCTCCGGGGATCCGAACCCGGGCCGCCAGCATCAGAGCGCGCGCACTTAACCGCTAAGCCACGGAGCCGGCCCAATGGCTGTACTTTCAATATTTCAGAACTAGAAGTCTGGATCAAAATGGCACAAAAATGGAATGTTCTTAGAAAATAGGAATGTCTTTAAAAATTCTAGCTATCATGTGTATCAGTTAGGACTGCATTTGTCTGTGAGTATCAGAAAGCCCAGTTCCTTTCACACGTAAGGAGTTTATTTTTCTCACATAACAAGAAGCCCAGAGGTAAGTGATCTAAAGGTAGTGCAGTTATTCAAAGATGTCACCAGGAAACCAGGCTCCTTCTATCTTCTTGCTTCACCAGCGTTAGCATGTGGCTTTCATCCTTATGATGGCAAGACAGCTGCTATACCTCCAGGTGTTGAGCTCATATTCCAGGCAGGAAGGTAAAAGCCTTCTCTTTGACAAACTTTGCCTTTTTATTCGGGAAGGGAAGCACTCTTCTGGGACTTCCCATGTGCATCTTATTGGCCAAAGTGTGCCATATAGCCACCCCTAGCTGCAAGGGAATTTGGAAGTTTATGTATTCTGCTTTCCAGTCTTTAATTTGAACAAAGGCAAGGGAGAAGCGCGCTGGATGAGTTTTGAGTGAGTCAAACTACAGTACTTGTCAAAATATGCCACAAATTACTGTTTCTGAAAGCACTAATTTTGAAACTTGATATATAAATGGGACTACATTACGTAAACATTTTCTAGCTACATCTATTTTAATACTCAATTGTAAGCATGATAATATCTTTAAAACAAGTGATAAGGGATAGGTAGAGACAGCATTCTACCCAAAGTAGCACAGAGTGAGGAAAAGAAGTAGATGTGGATGTCAGATCAAGGTCTGAATTCCAGCTCTATATCTAATTAGGTCTGGGATGCCTCTGGACCCCAATTTCTTTATATTTAAAATAGAGGTAATAATAGCTACCCATAGAATTGCTTTAGAATTAAATTAAATACCACATAAAGAGTCTGACATATAATGGGGATTCAAGAAATAGTAGTTCTTGTCTCTCTTACTTTGCACCTTTTATTCAGCAAGTGCATAAACTTTCATGAAACCCAACTCAGCCAAGAGCTGACGGTTGAAGAATCAGGTCTTTGATTGCAAGAAATTAGAACAAATCCACTCAATGGTGCGTAGCCTTTCTCTATCAGTGCACGCCAAGTTTCTTTCATTTTGGGCTTCATCACATTATCTTAGCAAACCAGACAAAAATGTCTAAGCGATTTTGTTTTCCAAACGGCATCGTATGCTTCAAAGTGCCATCTGCTTGTGACTCGTTACAAAACAGAGTCAATAGAGGCATTTGGTGACATTTTAAAAAGTGACTTCAATGTTTGTTACCGAGGGATATAATTCCTAGAATTTGTGCAATTTGTTCTGTGTTGTTGAGATGTGAAATAAAGCCTTCACAGAGAATTTCAGCTGTTTCAACACATTATCCTCATCTTAACCCGTGAAGCGAGGTTTTGAATTGGGTTTCTTTCCATTTTAATTATCTCCCTATGTCACTCCGACCTTTCCAGTCAAAGAAGGATGTTTAAAGCTTATCCCCTCATAGTCACCATTGCAATATTAAAAAGAGGAATCACAACAAACAAAAAGAGTTCACAAATTCCCAGAGTCAAAATCTATCCATCAGCCAAATCTCATTTCTGCTCTATGGTAAGATGGAAAAAACTGATACAATGCAATTCAAAGCCATGGTTCTTGTTCCGGTATGAATTCTGTGATCTTTAGCAAGCTGTTGACCCTTATTCTCTCAAGCCTTACCGGGAAAAAGGAATGAACATACCTGCCCCTTCCATCTCACCTGGTGGGTATGAGGATCATCGAGACAGCGTACTAGATGCACCATTCAAAATAATTCATGATATACTTAAGCCTATTTTGGTATTTCCCATCTATTGTAGTATAGTCTGTACCACTTCGTGGCACATAATGAATCCCATGACCTTCTCAAACTTTTATCTGAATTTTCACCTTATTTTTATAAACAAACTTTCTTGATAAGAGGCTATTGCTCTTCCTTCTCTCTGTCTTCCATACCCTGAGTCTGAATTTAGCCAATTCTTCTTGGGTTCTAACCGTTTAGACTAACCGATTCTAGCCGTTTAGACTAAATATCTAGCTCTCTGCAGGCTGATCACCTTTTTCCGGCCTGAATGCAGCCAAATTCATATCATATTCATTGAATATATATTTATTTATTGGACCAGGAGTGATTCAAACAGACAAAAATCCCTGCCTTCCTGGAGATTATGTTTCAGTCCTCTGGCCTCACCAGCCTGGGCATACTGCTAAGGACACCCAAAGGTCAAAAATCCAATGTCATGCTCTCTCCTCTCACTGAGTTCCTTCCCGCAAGTGTTTCTAGGCTGTGCCCACATGTGCTCATGAAATCCTATGCAACAGTCATTACGCAGATTATGGTCCAAATCATAGTCTGCTGTGCAAATTATGGACATTAATGGTGTCCATCTGGAGAATGGTAACATTCATATGAAGGATACAATCTCCTGTTTTCCCGAAAGTTGATCATCCTCATGCAGCCAGAGTGTTGCTAAGTTCTAGGCAGAGATGAAGAGAAAGCCACATCCCCATATTGAGTCACCTGGCCCCAAAGTAGTTGTGCTTGTACCCAGAGACTCAAGTCTTTACTGGAAATGTCTTCCCGAAAAGTTTTCCTGGAAACATTCCTTTCAGCATCTGACATTAACAACTCTCTCCATAAAGCTTCAAAACCAGTCACTGGGCAGGGAACAGAAACAATTTATATCCTCTGGTCCTTATCTATCCTCCTCCGCATTCAGATGCTTGTGCACAGACATCCTTCGTGCTTCTCACTCTTAATGGTCAGTCTCCAATTTCTAGTTGGCCTGAGCTGGAACACTCTAGAAACCAATGAAATCTAGAAAATCTATCTAAAGTTTTTTACCTTTCTAATTGGTGTAGTTTGGAAATAGTCATTACCACCCCCTCCCAAGCACACAATGGCCAGGCACACCTGGATGCTTTCAGGTAGCAGTTTCTGAAGCATCCTTGGAAAGAGCCAATTAGCTTTCTTCATCCCTTTTTGGTCCTACAAGATGCCTTTAACCTAGAAGTTCCATTTTCCTTGGAAGAACAGAGATGCATGGTGGTTAGAGATGGGTCAAGGGAGCCAAGTCAAGGTTATTTCAGGATGGAAGAGACTTGAACATTTGTACAGGTCAAGAGCAATCAGCCAGTGGTAGAAGTTGAAGATACCAGAGAATGAGAGAAGGTGATTGAGCCAGGTAATCTAGGAGAGGCAAGAGGTGGAGCGAAACAACCACCCGGGGGAGGGCTTGGTCTTGAACAAGCGTGGGCCCTGACTCACACCTGTGTCCATTGAGACAGGCAGGAAGCAAGCGAGGATGGAGGGGAATGTGAATAAATTAAGAGTAGTAGGGAAATTGAGGGAATCATGATGCTGTTCTCTGTTTTTCTCTAGGAGGTTGGAACTGGGATCACTGCCTCAGACAAGGACAGTAAGCCAATGAAATGTATGCTGCAAGCGCCCAGCTCAGTTCTTGTTATAGAGTAAGCACTAGGAAAAAAATTATATTCACTTCTTTCCCCCTTGCAGACTGAAATTTTAGCAAATGTTTCTCTCTAAAAGACCTCATATAAAAATAGCCACATGACGCCACCCATATATTTTGTGTTTTAAGTGAAACACATGAGCCTTCCTGAAACTTTTATTTTAAACCCTGAACCATAATGATCTCTCTAAACTAATCTCAGTTTTGAAAATGACTTGGCCCAAGTGCAGACTGTCAGAGAAGCCCTCTGACCACACATATTCTCTTTCCGTGACCCACAAGCGTGGAGAATGTTCTGGAACGTCGCCAGCAAAGAGGTGTGTGCAGGAAGAAAACTGAACTCTTAGAGCTTTTCATTTCAGTGTTGTAAAAATTGTTCCAGACATGACAAATGAGAGGGAGATAATCTAAAACATGGACCATTTGCATGTTTGGCCTTTGAAGATTTTAATAAGCATCAGCTTTCCTGGGCCAAATCAGGTTCTTAGCTTCCACATGTTTCAGATTTAGACTTTCTTCCTTTGATTATTTGAAATCATAAGGGGCAGTTTGGGGAGGCTTGCTGCTCAGACTGAGGGCAGCTGACAGCCAGATCACAGCAGGTAGTGGCCCCTGGGGGGAACTCAGGTTTCTCCCTCCCCTTTTCCTACCACACCTCGTCCATGCCCTGATGGGGAGAGGATGAATAAGCATGGACCAGGCCCAGATTCAGCCAGTGTTTTGGGGCTCCTTTGAGGAGAACTCTCTTGTGAGAACAAAGGTTAGGATTTTGGGATTTCCTAAACCCTGGTTTTCTCAATCTCTCCTCTCTCTCTCTCTCATCTGTTAAGTAAGCAATAGATCTCTTCGGTCTTTTTGGTCTCCTTGGCTTGTCTTTTAGGAATTCTTCTTACAAGAATTCTGTACAAGACCAATACAGTCACAGGAAGCCAGGATTAAGTATCTACAAAGTGTCTGGCACTATTCTAGGCACATGGGACAGAGCTGTGATCAAAACAAACAAACTCTCTCCTGTCAGGCCCTTACAGTCCAGTTGAGAGGTAGACAGTCAAAGACAACAAAAGATGTGTATGTGTCAGGAGGTGAGGAGGACCATGAAAAAGCAAGTGGGGTAACAGAGGGGCAGGTGTGCTGCTTTAGACAGGAGTGTCAGAGAAGGCTGGAGCCACACAAAGCCAACATTTAAGCAGACACTTGGAGGTAGAGAAGAATGAGCCACACCAGCATCTGGGAGAAGAGTATTCTGGGCTGAGGAGTAACAAGCAGGGGAGAAGGCAGGATTGATTGTGCTTGGCTTGTTCCAGAAACAAGAGGATGCCAGGCAGCTGGAATGAAGTGCATGAGGCGGAGCCATGAGGTGGGAAGGGAGTGGGGATCAAGGGCATCCAAGGCCCGGCAAAGGCTTTGAGCTTTATCCAGAGAGCAGGGGAAGCTATTGCAGAGTTCTGAGCAGAAGAGTGACTGACAGGTTCTGATTTAAATTCTTAAAGACCACTCTGACTGCTGGTTGGAAGATGGACTGTGGGGAGGCAAGGCTAGGTGGATTACATCATCTCTGCTCTTGCTCTTAGTAGGCTCACCAGGCCTATTATTCTTTCAATAACAATGGCAGGCTCACTAGATAAAGAATCTACAGGCTAAAATAAAACAGACATACCTAAAAAATTTGACAACAGTCCACCTTACAGCTTATATTTTACATTCCATTGCTTGGCTTGAGGACAAACAAACCTCATCACAGCACGGTAATAAAATGTAATTAATTGACTTAGAACATTTCTATTTGTGGCATTTTATTTCACCAGCCAGAAAGCTCAAATACCAGACTGTTATGTTCAAAACTAGACCTGGAAGCCAAAGAAAAAAGCTGTCTGTTTGTCCTTGTTTTCCCTGGACCTGCCTTTGCTGGCAATCAGAATGATATTCCCCAGAGAGCGCAAAGGACGTCGTTGACCTAGTCCAGCTCACCAGGGCTCTGGGGTCCTACTAGGATGTTTGTGACCAAAGCTCCAGCTGTAACAAGATGTTCTGGCCTTCCCCTTTTGCACAGGACTCTTTTGGGGCTGTGTGGAGGGGGATAATACAGAAACTAGCTAATTGAAGACTTAGATGTGGGAAATCACGGGTTCCAATCAAATATTGTTTATCAGCATTAGTAGCTTTTATTTAATTATTTCATCAACAACAAATACATGTCCCTAATATGCACCAGACACTGTTCTCGATGCTCAGGACTCAGCAACCAGAAGCACAGACAGAAATATCTTCCCTCTGGGACAAGGCTTACATTTCATGGGGGAAGATAGATGACACAAAAATAAATAAGTAAAGTAGATAGTATGTTAGATAATGATACGTATAACGGAGAAAATAAAGCAAAGAAGGGGGTGTGGAGTGGTTGGATTTGCAATTTTAAGAAGAGTGGTCAGGAGAGGCATCACTGGGAGAGTGAAATTTGAGTATAAACCTGAAAGAGGAGAAGGAGCGAGAGGATGATATAGATATAGATGTAGGCGCAGGTGTAGGAGTAGATGAGATGGACAGATGATAGAGACAGAGGTGTAGATGCAGGTATATGTGGGTGTAGGTGTAAGTGTAGGTGCAGGTGTAGGTATAGATGATAGAAATATAAGTAGATGAGTAAGATTCTAATTCTAATTAGAGCTTGTGGAGTTTTTTTCTCCACAGCAAGAAATTTCCCATGACACCAACTTTAATTCTTATTCTTATTTTTCTGGATCAAAAAACTGATGCATAAAGGAATTAAGTGGAGAAAGTAAGTTTTGAACCCAGGTCTGACTCCAAATCTCATGTTCTGTCTGCTGCAACAAGGACCTCAGAAATACAGGCAGACAGGGAGGGAGACAAGGAGACAGGGAAAGAAGGAGGGAGGGAAAAAGCATTCGTGAGTATCCAGGTCCTTAACCTGGATTTACTTTAAGCAGGAGTCAACCAGTTACTCCAGAATATTCCTTTAGCCTTGGATTGAGTGATAGCAATTTGAATGGCTTTGTTAGAGAAAGTTTTATCCAGCACCAAAAGAACTGTAAAATTTTAGAAACATGTCATAGACACCACGCTGAATTTAAGTGTTTTTCTGATGAAATCGCTAAACTTTCCACTCCTCCAGACATGGAGAAATTTGACTCCATTTTTTTGCCAGGAGATTGAGATTGCACCTTCATCCCATCGGTGGTCCATACCTGTGTATATCTGGAGGCGCTTTCCTTACATCACCTCATTTGCTCCTCATCACAGCCCTAGAGTGGATACAACCTTCATCTCAGCCCATCAGCCCCACAGTACAAACAAGGACCAAGTGGCAGATCCTGTATATGAACCAAACGTTCTCACCCAAAGCCCAGTGTTCCTTCAGCTCCATCACAAGCATCTGTCCAGGAGAGCAGCCCAGGCCCAAGGGTGTTAGCTCTGCCTTCCACACTCCATAAGCCCTAAGGTACATCCACGTCCAGGCGCCCCCAGCTCAGCCTCTCCAAGGATGCCCAGTTGCAGACCTCCTACTCTGTGCATGGAGTAATGCCATGAGCCTCCTAGGTGCCCCCAGGGCGAGCAGAGGGAGAAAAAGAGGCGTTTGAGCCAGGAATTCTTTGTGAGTGGGCTTTGCCTCTGTATGGGCCTATGTCCTTGCTCCATCTCCTAGCGGTAAACAGCAATAATTACCATATAGAAGAAGCACCTACAGGGTTTTCAAGAGAGATTTGAGTGCAAGTGTAGGGGTGAGAGTAACCACGACAACAGGCGATTCTCAAAGTCCGTTGGCTATCCTTCAACAAGGAAGTGATCACAGCAATTGCAATAAAAGCCCAGAAATAGACCTTGAGCTTGCCTGGGAGACACAGTCCTTCTAACTGAAAACAACATGCATCCAACACTCCTCCCTTGGGAGCCATTCTGCAGAGCCCTTCCATGTGGTCAGGACCCACAGTGCCTGGGCTGCCAAAGCTCGGAAGGAGGGAGGGAGCAGACCCTCCACAAAGCTAAAACACATTCTAGGCCAGTAGGTTCCAACCCTGGCCTTTCTCAGAGTCACCTGGGAACAAGTTACGATGCAGACTCCAGGGCCCTACACCTAAAGATCCTGATTCTGAACATTATGGGTAGGGCCTGGGCACCTGGGGTTTTAAGAGGGTCCCCTGAAAATTCTGAGGACTAGATAGATTGGAGAACCACCACTCTAGGTAACTTCCCTGCTGTGTGACCTGGGGCAAGGGAGGTCACTTCTCTGAGCCTGTTTCCTCCACTTTAAAATGAGGCGAACCCACCTATTCCACAGAGTGGTTGTGACAACTAGAGGACTTGAGAGCACTAGCAACAAGGCAAGACTGTTCACAGTCAACACATATCTGTTGAGGGCCTACCATATGCCAGACCCTGTCCTGGACATGGGAGACACAGCAGTGATGAGGACAGAAACTCTGTACCCACCTGGACCTTCCAAACAGTAAACCAGTAACCATTCCCTACGTCAGACGATGACAGCATTTAGGGAAAAAATAGAGCAGGGTGAGGGGGTGGGGAGGGCCAAGGTGGGAAAAGTTCTATTTCATACATGGGATGAGAAACTGCTCACTGACATGTGATGTTTGAGCAGGGCTCTGAAGGAGGTGAGGGAGCAAGCCTGTGAAGGTCTAGAATATAAGCATTCCAGGCAGAGGGAAAGTCCTGTGGAAAGACCCGAGAGTGGGACTGTGTTTGGAACATTTAAGGAAAGTAAGATAGTTTGCCTGGGGCAGCGGAACAAGAGATAATGATAAGACCTGAGGTCAGAGAGAAACCCAAGGACGGATCTTAGAGGGCCTCGCCAGCTTCTGTAGTTAGAGTGGGCTCTCCAGAAATAGCAGTTGAATCGACACAAAATTAAAGACAGGCTAAATGCAGATCAGTAGAGGAATATCTAAATAAGTCATATCCACTCAAACTACAGAACCCTGGGCAGGAAGAGACATTCACCAAATGTTGTTGAGTGAAAAAAGCATGTTGAAAAAAATAGATATGTCTGGATCCCATTTTTTAGGAAATGTACCTCAGTGTATATACATGTTTGTGTAGAGTAAAAAAGCGTGGAATGTTGTCCACACGGGACGATGAGTGGTAATCTTTGAGGACTAGGATTCAAGGGAGGAGATTTGTGGAGAGAGACTCTCACATTTTACTTTATATACTTCTAAATCATTTTAACTTTTTACAACAAATATATTTATTTTATAATTTTCAAGAAATACAAAATATATATTGGATCCAAATGGAATTGGAATCTACTCTTCACATTTCGGGGATCACAGGGAAGATCATGAGGAGTCTCACGGGTAGTGAACCATAAGACCTGGCTATGGCACTTTCTTACCAAGGCACCCAAAAGTGCCTTAGGTAAGGAATCTGCACCCAAGGGGATTCTAATCAATAACAATTTGAACACTTCCTCTGTTTCCCAAAAGGATTTAGGTAGGACTGTCTCAAAACGTACCCACAGGATTTTAATTTATGGAGGTGCCTGTGATGACACAGAGAAGCTAAGACACTGAAAGATTTTTATTACTTACCTTCTCCGAGAAGAGGGGGCACACCATGACACCCAGGGCCACATGGGAAGCACTTGGTTTGGTCAGAAGGCAGAGGGGAAGAAAGAAAACCTAGGCCAGAAGCTTTATTGGGTTTTCCACAGGAAACACGAGGTAGGACAGGGTAAACAGTTAGGACTGGCTAGTTTGAATAATTCTGGCAGGATCTGGGGCAGAGGGACTGTCCCTAGTTGTCTGGCACCTGGCCTTGGGGTGATTTAAGGCAGGGGCAATACTGGCTTGATAAAGGAGATGTTTAGGGGTCTGGGCTCTGGATTGGACTTTGCATGTGAATGTCATGCTCCCTTTGTCAGATGAGGCCTTTGTCATCTCTAAGAATTGGCTAGCCCTGGGAGGGGCAGTCTCTCCCGGGTCAGTGGGGCCATAAATACCAGAGCAACAAGAATACAGAAGATAAGATAATATGGTGAATACAATTGGCCCTGTGATGAATGAATGTCAAAGAGACAGATTCAGAATCTAAGAAAACACAGCTAGAACATTGACTCAACTAAAAGAGGCCAGTGTCCTGGGTCATAACTCAGACTTCTCTGCCAGGAGGCTGATGGGTTAGGGATTAAGGAGAAGAAAGTAGAGGGCCACGGGGCCAAGACCAGGGGACCAAGAGCAGGGTCAACAATCCAAATGACACTGAAAAAACAGCAGGAAATCATAAGGGCCTACTATGTTCTGAGCAAATACAGAGTGCCCTAAATATATTGTTTCTAACAACCCTTTGAAACAGGTATTACTATCACCATTTTGCAGATAAGACAACTGAGGCTCAGAGAGGATAAGTATCTTACCCAAAGTCATCCAGCAAGCAAATGGTGGAGGTGGGATTTAAACCTAGTCTGTGTGACTCCAGATGTAAAGCCTGATTCCTCATAAATTTGGGCTTCAACCTGGGCAGATGTTGATCTCTAAGGAGACTGATTCTGGTGAGTCGGAGGAATGAAACAGGCTCTAAACAATGATGGTTCCCGGTCAGGGCATAGCCGCCAAGCAAGTAATTTAGTGCAACTGAGTCTTCCACAAGGATCTCAGGGCAGATGTCATTCCAAGCCTGGCCAGGCAGCAGGAATGGATGAAGGCTACAGCCTGAGGGCACCCAGATGTGAAGACGGGCCACTTATACTGCATCCTGGGCCCCCTTAGTCCAGATCCCCACCAGGTGGACCTGAGCCAGCTTCCATCAGGCTTGGCAATGAGACTGGAGAGGGACCCGCTGTGGTTGGTGGAGGAGCAGTGCCTCCAAATGGGAGGGCCGAGGGGCAGACAAGGACTGACACAGAGGACCACGAAAAGCATTTAGCAGGCAGGAGAGGCCCCACTGAGAGGTCAACTGAATTAGCACACTTGCGCTCTAACTTTTCTGCGAGCTTCAGGGTTAATCGTGATCTGGGGGGAATGGAGCATATCTCATATATTCCACCAATATTTATTGAGCGCCCATCACGTACATGATACAAGGTATCATACTTTGGTTTTCCCAAAAGCGAACCCTGAGACAAAAACTTGGGGGCAGTTCGTCTGTGTGCATAAAACAGAGAGTGGGGAAAGGGACACAGAAAGGCTATAATAAGTTTAAAAAGGGGGTGTTATTGAGTGGATTGACACTATAGGCAGCTGAGTCTCCGTCCCTCTGGGGACCCTGAGGAGCTGCATAGAGCACACCTCGGAGTGGCTTCATCAAAGATGGGGAAGCTGAGGTATTCATCTACCAACCAGTGCCCTCGTGGGTTGAGGGTCGCCCCTGGGGCTTCCCATCTCCAGCTTCCTGGCAGCCCACACCTGGCTGAACAGGATCCTGTAGCTCCAGAGAAAGCCCCCCAGACAGGGAAGTAAATGGCCACAGGCAACTCAGGGGGCAGCTGTGGATGGAGACTCCCCACTGCAGCTGCAAGTGGGCTCTGAGGTGGGTCAGGGGCCATGGAGCAGAGCAACCACAGTTTCTGATCCCCGATAGCCATCACAGACTCTGTGCTTCCACACTGAAGTATCTGTAGTTACCTGGCACACCTGTTCTGCAACCAGGCCCATGCTCAGGACTCCGCCATCTGATTGGGAACCCCCTAATCATACTTCACGGTGAACTCAGGCATCCCTTTCTCTGAAGGGCCCGTTGTGACCATCCATCCTTAGGCAACAGCTGTGAGTATCTTAGAGGCACCATAGATAGTGGTTAAGCACACATGCTCCAAGTCACAATGGGCTTGAAGACAATAAGTCATGGCCCTTGTCTTCAAGGGGCTCACAGTCTGCAGAGCAAGAAAACCTCAACACCCTCTAGGCTGGGAACACTCCCAAGAGTCTTTAAGGCTTCACTTAGAAACATGCTACCTGAGAAATGAAAACAAGCAGCATTCTTGGAAATCAGCTTGTCTCTAGATCCTAAATTAGTCGTAGGACACCAAACAGCCCGCCTGAAAAAACCTCACTCACAGCCAGGGAGTTTCGTTAACAAACCACACGGAAATCTCCCACTTGATGCTGGTAACTACATGGTTCTACTTCCAAGAATCCCCAACTCATCCAAACCATTTTTCAAGTTGCCAGAGAACACAGTGGGATAGAGTCCCCCCACTCTCACCTGCCATTCCCGTGCAGAGCCCATCCTCCACCAGACCAACACGCAAGCACTCCCATAAATCTGGTCTTGCTGTTTTTCTCCACCTTGGCTACTATCATTAATCTACTACTTCATTTATTCACACACTCAGCCAATAATTTCTTGAGTGCCATTCTTGAGTCAGATGCTGTATTTGGTTCCAGCAATGCAAATATGATTGAGATATGGCTCTAGGTAAAAAGGAAATTATAGGCCGTAGAGAAGATAGCAATTTTATTCTTCTACACCCAGCTGGGAATTTTTAAACACTTGGGATTACCAAGAGTTCTAATGAAGCCCAGCTAGAATCCATTTACCAAACACTAACAGCAGAGCCAATCATATTAGACTCATGCTTAACATCTCTCGTTGGTCTCTTATCAGTGTCCAAGATTCTTTATTTGACATCTAAGCATCTTGATCAAATTCAAGCCTTGTCCTCCAACACTGACCCTCACAGACTCTGTGCTTCCAGCATTTCTCTTCTGTGACCATCTTTGCCCATGCTCAGGTCTCCTCTGAGTGGGCATCCCCTACTCAAACTTCAGAGTGGAGCTCAGGCATCCCTTTCTCTGAAAGACCTTTTGTGACCGTCTATCCTGAGGCAGCAGTCCGCTCCCAGCTTCTATGAGTGTCTCCAGAGGTGCTATAGACAGTAGTTAAACATGTGTACTCAAGTGACTCTGCCTGCAGTGCCCATTCCAACTCTGCTGCTCTGTGACCTGGGCCAGTTCCTTCATATCTCTAAGCCTCAGTTTCCTGCTCTCTAGAATGGGGATAATGATAGTGATATATGTAGAGTTTTTGTACAGATTAAATGAGATGGCCATGTAAAGACTTAGTCCAGTGCTTGAGCACATAGTAAGCACTCAAATGTTAGCTTTTGTAGTTTAGAATGTGTATGACATTTGATTTTAATTGTTACCATAATTTGACTATCCCCTCTTTATGTATGTCTTGCATAACCATAACTAACTATATATGTGTTAGATACACGAATGAATGAACTGACATGCCACTTGCAAAATTCGCAAGGTACTTTCAACCAATTACGTACTAAGTGCCCACTTGGGGCCGGGCACTGCTCCAGAGGCTTTCTCATACATTAGCTCATCTGCTCTTCCCAATATTCCTGTGGGCTTAAAAAGTATTTTTACAGATTTTTACAGATGAGAAAATAAGCTCACAAAGTTTATGTGGTTTCTCCAGCGCTGTGCCATTAAAGGATGGCAAGGCAGGCATTTAAGCCTGGATAGCCTGGTTCTGGGGAAGAGATGTCACTGTGGTACTACTATGCAAGCTGGATTTGGGGGAAACAAGACCGGAGCTAAGACATCTAAATTGTCTCGAGGCCCAGTGGTAATTCAGAGATGCAAGGTTTTATTCTTAGGAAACAGCTAGGATTGTACACACATTTTTTAATTATCAAGAGGAGGAATAACTTGATAGAAAAAGAGAAAATATTTACAGACTGTAAATTACAAGAAGACCTGAAGGCAGCAGCTCCCATGGCTTTTTGAGGGATAGACGATCAGTGTAACCCATCAGGAATCAGCCGAGTTTGCTCAGAGGTAGTAAATGATGCTGTCAACAGCACTAAATTTGGTGCAAAAGAAGATATACAAAAGGAAGCAGAGAGAAACAGAAAAGTGCTAGGTTCCATTGTTTTGTTTCCTGGTGAACACAAGAAATCTGAAACTTTTTGCAACAAGAGACCTGAACTTTGCAGATTCTACAGAATTTCCCCTCCAATATTCAAGGAAGCCATTAAAGCTAATCAGTGTCCTGGACGGGTGAGGAATGGTCAGCTCTGATGCACATCTTCCAGCCAGCCCTGCCTACCTCCTTAATGTCCAGGCTTCCTAATGTTTTATACAGAAATTGTTGGCTTTTCTTGCCCCATATTAGTCAAAGAGGCTAGGTTATGCAGGAATAACAAACAAATCCCAAATCTCAGTGGCTTAAAACAGAAAAGATTTATGTATTGTTTATTGTTATTATTATTGCTACGTATAGTTGTTGCTACAATATTGTTCAACATGAGGCAACAGAGTAGGCACTCAGGGCCCTGGCCAACTTGACCATCTTCCCATACCACCTTAATAGTATGAGCCTTTATAGTTCACTGTGGAAAGGGAAGAAAGCACATAGGTGATTCATGTTACTTCCACTCACATTTTAATGCCCGAGCAATTCATCTGGCCATGCCTAGCTTTAAGGGGTGCGGAAGGGGCTATCTCAGAAGAGGATGGAACCAGAAAGACTAATAGGCACCAGTGCTGTGTATCTCACATAGCATAAATCAGAATATGCCTATGAAAATCTATTCCCACATTTCAGGCTAGCCAGGGAAAGGAAGTGGCAAATGAATGAGGAGGAACCAGGAAGACGCGCTATGTTTGTTCTTTAGGAACAGTGTTTGGTTGGGAGAGCCTGTCTGGAGTGAAAGGGTTGAATAGGGCTGGGGAGGGACAAGTCTGGAGTCTTAACTTTAGGTGCTTTGTGAGCCACTTGGTGACCCCCCAGAGACCGAAGCCTGAGGGAGACATTTCAGCAGGGCCGGTTGAGTGGGAAGGCAGAGACCACACCAGATCTGGAGCCCAGTTAACCACATCCCTTATGTTCCCTCTGCACTACTGTTGGTCAAACAGCTGGATACATATATTTACATCTGAGTAATACCTAGAAAGAAACCACGTGGTGAGGGCCCCAGCATGGGTATTGCTAGAGGGGAAAACAGGACTAAAAAACAAATGCTGAAGGTAGATTAAGAAAATACATCAAAAATGAGTACAGAGAACAAAGAGATTAGTTCTCTTCAGTCTTAAATGAACTGACAACATAGTTTTTTCCGAACAGAAAGTTCAAAGAAGAAATAGAAGTAATCAAAAAAGAAATAAGAAGAAAACTAGTTGAAAAGTGAGCTGGCAGAGCTCAGAAAATAAATAGAAGATAAAAATAAAGCAATTATAGAGAAGAAAGTCAACTTAGAAGCAACAGAAAATAGGTAAATATCATTGAAAGCACAGGCCAAGCTTAAGAAATCACACAAAACGGAATAGAAAGGAACAATGAGATAAAAATGATGACAGACAAGACAATATGAACTGAAGAAAAAGGGAGGCTGACATACAGAAATTTGTGTCTGAACAGAAAAAAAGGGGAACAGGAAGAAACTTAAAGAAATTTCAAAAAGTTTCTTGAAGTAAAGAAAGCTAGGTGTCTCTACATTTAAAGGACACACTGTATCCCAGGAAAAATAAGCAAAATTGGCAACGTCAGGGTATGGACCGTGATGAAGATGTGGAAAGTCAAGGGGAAATGTCCTGTCTGCGTTGTGCCAAGAACACGAATCTCAAGATTACTCTCCATCTCACTGCAAAACTCAACACTGGAAAACACCAGAACAACATCGACCAAGTTCTAACGGGGAAGAGGGTGACCCAAGGGTTTTCTACTCAACCAAACTGTGCTTCAACTATAAAAGAAACAGGCAAACATTCTTAAACATGCAAGAATTCAAAGATTATAGTAACAAAGCCCTTCTCAAAAAGTATTTGATGATGAAATCCAGCATAACAAGACATGAACCAAAATTAAACATCCAGCAATGGAGAAGCCACCATAAAAGGACAACAGTAAGCAGTGGATCCATTTTAACATAGAACCGAGGCTGAGCAACAGGGGGAATGAGCTGACAGAACAGAATATAAATGTTCTAATTCCAGGCAATCCAAAAATAATAATGTAACTAACAAAACTTGGGAAGCTGGGGGTGAAAAGGAAGTGCATCAAATTCTCCTCTTTCACAGCAGAAAGTAAATACATAGCAAATAAAGTTGAAACATACAGAGTTTTTACAAAGTGAAATAATGCCAAACTCTTAGTATTTTTTTCAAAATTGTCTTTTAACCTTAGACATATCTTCTAGGAATTAATATCTCCTGTTATGAACAAATATTTATCTGAAGTTCAACAATTCCTTCAGTGTGATTCTAGTTTCTTTCTCTTCTGGTAAATTCAAGCAGACTTACGATTTATAATTTTTATTAAAATAGCATGCATCGCATGAATCTATTTTTCTAAAATTTTATCTTCCAAGGCTTCTGGCTAAATATGAGCCTAGAGAGAAGTGTGGGATGATGTTCATAAATGTTGGCAATATGGTTTCTGAGAGGTAGAAGTTTTGTTTTCCTTTGCTTTTTTTCTTTGCTTGTTTCTGACATTCTTTGAAATTTTTATAGTAAGAAGTCTCTCCAAGGAAGCACTCTTCTACAGATAATATCATCTACCTAACCAGTCCCTGAGCTCCATACTTCCACAAAACCCTACAAGAGACGAAAGGTCCCCTCAGCTCAGGGAGAATGTGCCTGGGAACACAACTCTTCCTTACTGTCCTCAGCAATACATTTAGCTCTGTTTCTCATTTCGAACAGTGAGCGTTGGTCTCATCCTGTCTCATCCTCTTACATAAGTGATGTGTTAGTTTCCTGTGGCTGCCATAACAAATTATCACAAACTTGGTGCTTAAAACAACAGAAATTTATTCTCTTACAGTTCTGGAGGCCAGAAGTCCAAAATCAAGATTTTGGCTTGGTTTAGTTCCTCTTGGAGGCCCTGAGGGAGAATCCATTCTACACCTCTCTCCTAGTTTCTGCTGGCTGCCAGCAATCCTTGGGCTTCCTTGACTTTTAGACACATCACTCCAATCTCTGCCTTTGTCTTCACATTGTCTTCTTCTCTTCATCTTCTCCCCTTCTCTTCTCTTCTAAGGATGTGTCAGCTTTCAGGCCCACCCCAATCCAAGACGATCTCATCTCAAGATCTTTAACTTAATTGTGTCTCCAAAAAACCCTTTTTCCAAATCATGTCACATTCGCAGGTTCTGGGTGGACGTGTCTTTTCGGAGGCCGCCATTCAACCCACTATAAATGCTTTCTGAATAGTGTAAAAACCAAAACTCTGTGCTGCTGCTTCCAAATGGCTCATGGAAGCAGCAAGCAACACTCTAGATGAGGATTGCACACAACACACGGGGCCCAAGGATCCCTAAAGAGCACAGGGTTTGGAACCAGGTTTATCCAAGTACAACTTCTTTTTGTCCCTTTACTTAGCTGTATGTATTTGGGAAAATGACATAACTTTCCCGAGTCTTGATTTTCACTAGAAAATTCATCTCTAGTCTGCAAATCATGGTGAAGATTAAATGAGGATTAGAGACAATTTATAAAGTGTTTCAGAAAGTGTCTAGAATATAGTAGCATCTTATTAAACTAGTATTATAAATTATACTTTAGAGGGATTATTCCAAGGAGATTCACCTCAGTAATTCACCATAGGAGAGAGAGTGGCTCAGACTCACAGGTATTTGCATGAATCTGTGACTAGGACCACTTAATGTGTTCTCTGATCTCAGATGTGCACTTGGGACTTGAAAGTGACATAGTCAGAGAAAGCCTGTCCGGAGTAGGGGTGTCATTTCATCTTTAATGGGAACCAAACAGTCTGAGAGAGGAAGAAAGCCCAAACATCTTTGCCCCAAAGCCTTTGCACAGCTCACCTCTCAGGTAAAGGATGTCCACACAGCATAATGGAAATCATTCTTTTATCATGTGGCAGTTTAATAGCACATCCCCATAGCATCAAGATCATGAGCTCTAATTCACAACACACAGGCTTCCCAAGTTGGGTTCAGTAATTGTTTCAATTTTAATACACATTGAGATAATTGGAATTTTAATGATTTGCATAATATTCTATGGAATTACTAACGGAGCCGTCCCCACTTTTCTTCAGTGATAAAGGTATCAGTTAGGAATGGTCCAGCTGCAATCAACAGAATACTCAAGTAACAGTAGCTTAAATCAGTAGGGGTTTTTATTTCTTCACATAACAAAAAGTCAGGGAGTTGTGGCATTGGTTCAGCTGCTCATTGAAGCCATTAGAGATCCAGGCTTCTTCTCTCTTCCTGCTATTTCAATCTTAACACGTTATCTTTCATCCTCATGCTCGTCATCGAATGATAGCAAGATGGCTCTGCTCTTGAGACACCACCTCTGTGTTAGTCACGGGCAGAGGAGGAGGTGGGGATGTTCCAATTGTGTCTATGTTCTTTCATCAGGAAAGCAAAAGCCTTTCCAGAATTCTTTATACAGTGTTTACTTATACTTGATTGGCTAGAATCATGTCACATGCCTCCCAATCCCACCTGCAAAGGAGACTGGGAAGTGGGCATATATTGCTGCTCGACAAAATCGGACTTCTGGTGACAAAGGTAGAGGGGGACTGGATTTTAATCTACTAACAGTATCTGCCACAAAAAGAAACCCAGAAAGCTCAGAAAACCTTGTTCCTGCCTCCTAGCCAATATCTGTTGAAGAGTAACTCTCCCTGCTGAGTATTTATCATCTGGACAATTTTGGTATAGGACAAAATTTGAACAGAGTGATCTTTAAAAATGAAAAGCAGATCGTGTCCTCTCCTGCTTCCTTCAAAAGACCTCCCCATTGAACTTCAAATAAAATTTAAGCTCCTCCCCAAGGCCTTGGAGACCCAGCATGATCCAGCCCCTGTCCAGCCCCCGGGACCTTCTCCAATACCCTTGCCCTGGCTCTCTCCCTGTCTCATCTCCTTCCTGCTGTCCTGGGAACAGCCCAGATTATTCCTGCTGTGGTGTCCTTACAGTGGCTACTCCTCTGCAGGGACCTCTTGTCCCCTCAAATTCACTGGTCACAGCTGTGCATCATTTAGATCTCTGCTCTAACATTGCCTCCTCTGAGAAACCTCCTCTGATCTCCTCCCCAAGATTCGCCATCCTCCTGACTGCTTCCTAGTCTTCCTAGCACTTACCACTATGTGAAATTATCACTGCATTTGTTTCCCTGTTGATGTCTGCCTACAACTCCCTGAGGGCAAGATTACTCTCTGTCTTATTTGGCCCGTTTCTCCAGTGCCTGGATCCGTACATTGCACGTCATAGATTCCCAATAGACCTCTGTTGAATGAGTGAGGGTATGGACCAGAGTTAATAACCCAGAAATCAAATATCCAAACAGAACCAGCAACAGGGACACAAGTTCAGGGTAGCAGGCTGAGGGTAGAAACACACAGAGGGCCCCCCACAGTGCTGCACATTAGATTGGAGAAGATGAAGATGAACAACATGTTCTCACGGCCCTCAAAGGAGCACACAGTCCACCACAAGCAAGCACACACAATACAGGGGACTCTGTAAAGGGAAATAAGAATAAATGAGGGTGTGGGCCGAGTATGACAGCTGCCAGCTACAAATTTCCAAATTGGAGAATGGTGCACAAAGATTTCACTAGAGGGATGCATATTGCAATGTTATTGGCAAAAGCAAAAATTAAAAACAACCAGACCATCCAACAATAGGGAATTAGTTAAGACAATTTCAATACATCCATATAACATAATTTTAAAATTATGTTGCAGAATTATATTTTATTATATGGAAGTATGAGTAAATATAGAGTAAATGACAATAGGATTTGAAAACATTAATGCATTAGAATAGTGCAATTTTTAAAAAGAGAGAGAGAAATTATATCTATCTTTCCAGATGTAGATCCCAAAATGATAACAGGGTTATTTCTGGGTGGTCTGATTACAGCTGAGTTCTATTTTCTTCCTTTTGTTTATCTATATAGTCTAATTTTTCTATGATTAACACGTATTAATTTTGGTATCTTTTTGCACTTTGGAACAACTGATGCATGTTTTAAATCCCATCTCAACAGTGTAATCAAAACACTAGATATCAGAAGGTCTTTCCTTGAAGCAGGAGAGCAGGATGCTATTAAACACTATTCCAGGCACATGTAAAGGTTCAAAAGGTTCAGCTGGGCATGGGGACAGGAGTGCCAGGAGGGAAACACCAATGGTACAGCCACCAATGGCGTGGCCTAGGCAGCCCTTAACTTGAGGGCCAGTAGCACCGTATGGACCTGGGAAAAAGCCACCATAGCTGAAGTGCCACTCACAGTTCTATCTTATGCCAGAATCACCTTGTCTTCAGGATGTGCAAATTAGGTGTTACTCTCTCACCTTACAGACAAGAATCCTGAAGTTGAAGGAGGTTCAGTAAATTGTCCAATATCCTCCGGAGAGTGAAAGTTAGACTGAGTCTGCCTGACTCCAAAGACCTTGCTTGTTCCCTGCATCACAGTTGATCTTCATACACAACGTCAGCCTCAAGCCCAAGCAAGCGGAAGACACCTCGTGAGCAGTTAAGCCAGTGGATAGCAAACATTTCTTGTTGTTTTTCCTCTGGAACCACTGGTTTGAATAAAATTTTAATCAGCGGCAAAATCAAATAAAACACTGAATGCAATGTGGTATCCTGGATTGGGTCCCGGAAAAGATAAAAAGCCTTAGTAGAAAAGCTGGTGAAGTCTGAGCAGTCTGGAGTTTAACTAATATTAAAAAGAAAGATGATAGATATATATATAGATATATATATATATCGAGAGAGAGAGAGAGAGAGATGAGAGATAGAGAGATAGAGAGATAGAGAGATAGAGAGATAGATAGATGATACACAGATAGATATAGATAGATGATAGATACAGAGGGAACTGCTCTTGTGGAAAGATGAGGGTGAGAAGGGGGCTGGCCTATTAAGGTAGAAACTTGCCTGCTCAGTCACCAACACCTCCCTCCATCTCAGCCCCAAAGAGAGTTCTAGGTTCCCCTAGGGACCATTTTGGATATTCCTGAGCTGATCCACTCAGCTTACCTTATAGATGAGGAAACTAAAGCTGGACAATTGAAGTAACTTGCCCAAGAGCACTCAGCTGGACATTGGCAGAATGCACTAGAAGCCCAGTGTCATGGACTGAATGTTTGTGTTCCCTCAAAATTCCTATGTTGAGGGGCCGGCCCGGTGGCATAGCGGTTAAGTGCGTGCACTCCGCTGCTGTGAGCTTGGGGTCGAAGTTTCGGATCCCGGGCTCACACCGACGCACCGCTTGTCAAGCCATGCTGTGGCGGCGTCTCATATAAAGTAGAGGAAGACGGGCACAGATGTTAGCCCAGGGCCAATCTTCCCCAGCAAAAAGAGGAGGATTGGCATCGGATGTTAGCTCAGGGCTAATCTTCCTCGCACACACACAAAAAAATTCCTATATTGAAACCCTAACCCCCAACCTGACCGCATTTGGAGGTGGGGCCTTTGGGAGGTGATTGGGTTTAGACGAAGTCATGAGGATGGGCCCTTATGATGGGATTTGTGTCCTTATAAGAAAAGGAAGAGAGACCAGAGCTCTCTCTCTCTCCACCATGCGAGGATACAACAATAAGTTGGCCATCTATAAGCCAGGAAAGTGGACCTCACCAGCAACCAAATTGTCTGGCACCTTGATCTTGGACTTCCCAGTCTCCAGAACTGTGAGCAACAAATGTCTGTCATTTAAGTCCCCAGTCTGGCTATAGCAGCCAAGCTGACTAAGGCACTCAGTCTCCCCCAAGCCAGTGCTCCTTCCAGTACATCTGTTGGTGTCCAAGGACACGGGGAATTTTCAGATCAATTTTCAATTCCACTTCTGCTCAGAAACATTTTCAACTAAAACATACCACTCTCTAAAATTGTTGAATTTTGCAAAATCAAGAAAAGGTGAACTGATTTTATCAAATATCTATACTCCTGAAAGGCTGTATCAAGTGAAATGTTGTTGACAGAAGCAGTGTGAATTTGCTATTTTTTTTATTCAGTTGGGCATCACTGCAACACTGGAGCAATGGTCCTCAGCCCCAGGCCCTGCATCCAAATGATCTGGGAAGCTTGTTAAAAATCCAGGTTCCAGGGGCCGGCCCGGTGGAGCAATTGGTTAAGTGCGCGCGCTCCGCTGTGGTGGCCCAGGGTTCGTGGGTTAGGATCCCAGGCACGCACCAACGTACTGCTTGTCAAACCATGCTGTGGCGGCGTCCCATACAAAGTGGAGGAAGATGGGCATGGATGTTAGCCCAGAGCCAGTCTTCCTCAGCAAAAAAAGGAGGATTGACAGATGTTAGCTCAGGGCCAATCTTCCTCACACACAAAAAAAATCCAGGTTCCTGGGCTAACCTAGGAGATGCTAAGTCACCAAAACTCGCGAATGGGTCCCTGATGCCTGTATTTATTTAGTGCTCCCCATTTACAGTGGTTTTCTCAGGGAAGACAAACTGAGGAATGAGGGATGGATGTGGAAGTAAGACTTATTTTCACTATATACGCTTTTATTATATGAATTTTTCAGACACCATTGTGTACTGCTTATTTAAAACTAAACTAAACTTAAAAATTCCCCTCACACAGCCATGATAGAGAACTATGAATCTAGAGGGACACCGTTGGATGTCTTAAAAATAGAGCATTATACAGAATCCGAGTGAAAGTCTTGGGGCAGCCTAGATATGAGAGTCCTGGCTGAGATGATGAGCTGTGGAGTCCTACAGTCGGGGGTCTGAGCCTGCCTCTGCCCCAACTAGTGTCACATTTCTGAGCATCTTGTCTGTAAAATCCATATAATAGGACCTACCTAACAGCCTGTGAGGATGAATGAAGACAGGAAACATAAAGCACTGAGCCCAGAGCTTGGCACAGAACGAGCCCTCAATGCATAAGAGCTGTTCTTCCTCTTTTTTCTCTCCATTGCCCCTACACTGGAATGGAGGTTATTGACATGATCAGAACTGAATAATTTTGGAAAGCAAAACTCTTCTTTGTTTCCTGAAACCAAATCAATTGGCTTAAAGCAGGCAAGTGTATGTGCTAAACCGGTCCCCACATGCCCTGTGAAGTGCTAATGGCCAAGATGTCTCTCTCCAGTTTTCTTGCCATCAGAACGGATCTAGGAAATGAGCGCTCCTTAGGCATTTGCATTTGCAGTTGTAAATGTGTGCATTCATAATTTTCTGGGACATCTTCCGTACTATTTTGAAGCTTTGGCTTATTGTTCTATGTTTTTTTAAACTAATTTTTCCTTAGATATTTAAATAACTATGTTACTAAATATTTGGAAAATAGAGAGAAGGAAAAAAACAATTCCACTTTAACACTATGGATGTCGGTATTTTGTTATATTTCCAGCCAGGCTGTTAATGTGTGTGTTATAATCGTTATAAGCACATATTCACACTGAATACAATTTCGTCTTATGATTTTTTTCTTAACAGTATATTGCAAATATTTTCCCTATTATGGGAAAGTCATTATAACCTTATTTTCAACCGGCTGCGTAATGTTCCGCCACATATTTTTAACAATTCCCCTATTATCTAACATGCCATTTTATTCCAGTTTTTCTGCTTTTTTTAATGTTGCAATGAATATCTTTGTATGTAGATATTTTTATTGAATTAAGAACTATTTCTTTAAGCTAAATTCACACAAATGGCAAGCCTTCTGTTTTCCAAATATAGAGTTACATTAGAGAACACTATTACACTAGCTAGATAAACTTAGAAAAATCACAACCATTTCATGTGAACGTGCTTTCTCCCTGGTTTTCAGAATTATCAGAGGAATAACTTTTTGCAAAGCAGAAATAAGGCAGCCTGTGATCTGCCAGAGACAAACAGAATTGCAAAAAGTTCAAAGGGCAGCATTAGATTTGGCTGCTATAGCTTCAACATCAATTTTGATTCACAACCAGGAGACAAAACAGAGTTTTGAGAACCATCAGTGCCTGTCATCCAATTTGCATCCCTTTTTCCACATGTGAACAGAAAGGAAAAGAAATTGCCGTTGGCCCCCACTGAAAGAAACTTTCTCTGTGGTGATGAACATGTATACTAACTAAAATAATCCTTTGATACAATTTGACAACAATCTAGTGAGTTTCTATCAGCGCCTTGACAGCAACAATTCATTCATTTTCCACTATTCCAGGAAGATAGTACATTCACTTCAATAAGAACTCATTTATATTAATAGCAATTTATGTTTATTAACCACTTACCATGTGCCAATGTTCTAATACATATCCTAAATGTATGCTAACTTTCATCCCATTTCATAGAGGGCACAGTGAGGCACAGAGAGACTGTCATTCTCTCAAGATCACACAGTTAGTGGGTGGTAGAATTGGGCTTCAAACCCAGGAGTGCTGGCTTCAGAAAGCATTACCCCACTCTCAATGCTGCCTGGGGCTCCGGCAGGGTCTCCTGGTTGCACCTGTATTCGTTTCCCTTTGCTGCTGTAACAAATCACCACGAACCTAGTGGCTTGAAACAACACAGTTATTGTCCTACAGTTCTGGACATCAGAAGTCTAAAATGGGTTCACAGAATTGTGTTCCTTCTGGAGGCTCTGGGGGAGAAACTCTTCCCTTGCCTTCTCCGTCTTCCAGAGGCTGCCTACATTTCTCGCCTGACGGTCCCTTCCTCCATCCTCAAAGCCGTCAGGTAGCATCTTCTCTATCTGATTGTTTTCCTCCGCTTCCATCTTCTCCTTGCCTTTTCTCTATAGCCCCGACCCTCCTCCCTTCCTCTTGTGACGACCCTTGAGATCACTTCAGGGGACCAACGTCGACAATCCAGGATGATCTGCCTCTCTCAAGATTCTTAACTTAATCACATCTGCAAAGTCCCTTTGCCATGTAAAGTGACATATTCACAGGTGCTGCGGGTTAGGACGTGGACATCTCTAGGTGACCATTATTCAGCTTACCACACCTGGGAAGTAAATAAAGATAAAAGACAACTTGGAAAGCCACACGTGCACTTGCGGAGCTACTTTTCAGGAGATGATACGAGAGAGAAGCTCTTAGATTTAGAGTTCCAGCAATCCCAACAGAACCAGCAATAGGACATGGAGATAACACAAAAAGAACATGTTATCAACCCCTCTCGGTTTTTGAGCACCTAATGTGATCCACATACTTCACTTACCTTAACTTACTTCATCATCGCAACAACCCTGACAGGGAGCATCCTTGTCCCCAAAGGAGAGATGATAAAACTGAGGCTCGGATTAGTTATTTAACTCTTCCTGGTTCACACAGCTAATGATGCTGATGGGTACCAGGCCTGTGATTAAGACCCAGGTGAGCTGCCCCCAAAGCCCAGGTGTTGTCCAACCTGCCCAGACAACTGACACCAAAATTGCTCAAAATGAACAGCACCAGCAATGGGGCTTTACGATAACAGGAGGCAACCCTCTGCACACCACCCCTGCATCAGCATCCCCTTCACAGCATTTTATCACGAATTTCTTTATTTATTTGTTTGTCTAGGAGTTTATTATCTATCTCTCCACGAAGGTAAGGATCTTGTCTGTTGCTGAGTGCTGTCACTCCAGCTCTGAGAACAGGTCAGGCACACAGTAGACACTAAATAAATGTTTGTGGAATAAATGAATAACACTTCTTTGACCCAGAGATAACCAATGTGAGCAAACTCCACCCCTTACAAGATGGATAGGATGCTAGAAATTAACCAACACCCCAAAAAGACTTCTCAACAGCCAAAATAAGCAACTCCAAGTCCAAGTTAACACACTATATCTTTGGAAAACCCCTTGAGACTTAATCCAGAGCCTGTGTCCTCTTTTTGAAATGTGACTTTGAACCAATTTGTGGAGCTCTTTATTGCTCTACTTCCTGCTAAAAGGGACATGCTTCACTTACAGCTAAAATTAAAGTGGAAGATTATCCATCTAAAACACAGAATCCGAGAGAGTGAGGGAACTGCACCGTTCTATCCGTACCACAGAACTCAAGAGATGCATCAGGAAGTTACAGCCTCCGTAGGCAGAGACGGGGATTCGGAGAGACTGATTTGCTACATTTCTCAAGTTGACCGGTTTCAAAGCCCCAACCCTAACACTCATGTGCTCCCCACTCAGCCCCAGACAAGATGGATCATCCCAGTGTTTAGGTCCCCTCCTCCGAGACACACATAGTGAGATAGAATGACCTGGACTTGAAGAGGCCATATTCTTTCATGCATATGGGACATTGACACTAGATAATGTGCATTGAAGTATTTTTAAATTTTGACTCTGCATGTGAGTACAATGACTGTTGCCTTTTTGATGCACACTTTGACCTCTAATATACATCTCCCATGGCAACTGTCCACTTCTTATCTATTTGCCTCTCTCCCCTAGCATGCTTTAAACTTCTTCAGGGTAGATAAGTGGCTTAATCATCTTTGAATCTCTAACCTTAGTGATTGGCACGTGCGTGTGGAGCGAATAAATGAGTCTTTTACTATAAAAATAATGCACAATCATTAAGAATTTCAGAAATATAGAAAAGACAGAAAGCAACAAACTGTTTAGTGATCATAAAAAAAACAAGAAACATTTTGTTATATTTCTCTCTGGTTTCTGATTAGTGTGTGTGTTTTTTTGTTGTTTTTTTTGGGTGTGTGTGTGAGGAAGACCAGCCCTGAGCTAACGTCCAATGCCAATCCTCCTCTCTTTTTTTTTTTTCCCTGAGGAAGACTGGCCCTGGGCTAACATCCGTGCCCATCTTCCTCCACTTTATATGGGACGCTGCCACAGCATGGCTTGCCAAGCAGTGCGTCGGTGCACGCCTGGGATCCGAACCGGCGAACCCCGGGCCACCACAGCGGAGCGCGCACACTTAACTGCTTGTGCCACCGGGCCAGCCCTGTGTGTGTTTTTTTTTCGTTTTGTTTTGTTTTTTAATGCAGAATGCTTTTTCTTTCTTTTTATTTTTCTCCTTACAAAATGGTATGCACACATCTCTGTGTTGGGACTTTTTCACTAAACATTATAACATAAACATTGCCCCATGCCATCTCATAGTTCTGAAGCTTGACTGAAACTAAAGAATGTTCTAACAACCTCTTGAGGACTCAAACAAATTTTATGCCACTGGGCACATCATTAACCTCGATTCTGATGTGATCCAAGGAGAATTCCTCCTGCATCCTACTTATTATAAACCAGGCTTCAGTTCCCCACCTCTACTAGAAAATCCCTTTGATTTTCCTCTGCTACCTTTTAGAACCCATGACCTAAACAGAGATGCCTCCATTTCTGCCCCATGTGATAAGCAGCAACAGCCATCTAAAATCTCTCCCTAAAACACTTCAGTCAGAATCTGGCAAAACATGGTGTTGGGCATTCTGGTTCTAGGGCTGTTCTATTGGCTTTTTTCTATTAAAATAAATGTTTTCATGAACTCACAAAATGTGTTAGTCATAACCATCACAGAGTTCCAGTTGATGATTAAAAAACAAACTAGGTTTGGGAAAAAATTCAAGATGCCTTCCATACTCCAAATTCGTTCCCAGTCAACAGAGACCAGGGGCCAATGCCTTGAAACCAAACATATTTTTACGAAACCAAACATCATAAAACATGAGTGAGCATACCCTTACATCACTCAGGCCTCTAAGATTAATAGACATGCTGAAAGCATTTGCTTTATACTTGCTCAACTGTACAAATACATCTTTTCACAAAACAAATCCAAAACCTTGGCCATTCCCAGATGTCTAAAATCTAAGACTCTTTGCTGTCAAATTCCTCAATGAGCAAGTGTAGAAGAAGAGAAGTTGGGACTTAACCAAATGTTTAAATCTGGTACCGGGAAAAGAAGGAGCTAAAATTGTAGATTGAAGAACCAAAAAAAAAAAAGAGAGAGGAGGAAGAGAAAGTACACCGGGATAAATATCCACAAATCATCTTTTATATAATCACTGTTTTATTTCTTTGAGAAAAAGAACATTCTTTTCATTTACACAGGATATTGTCCATTGGGTGGGTAGAGTGAGTTTGTTTTGTTTTTATGTAGCGTTTGTTGACTTTTTAAAACCAAAAGGAACATGCTTATTGCCTCTTGCAGAAAACTTGGAAAACACAACAGAAATTAAAGTAAAAAATACAAATCACTCATAACCCCTCCCTACAAGCCTGGACAGCTACTCAGTGGAGACACCAGCTCTTTCCACAACATTTGAATCCCCCTCAATTGGGAAGACTCAGCCCTCCACCCCGATGTGCCCTGGTGTCTCGGAGAACTCCTTTTCCATCTGAGGGAGGAGGGACTAACTGTGGGAAGCTGACTTCTGCAGTGTATTAGATCCCATGGCATTCATCCGAAGATAGGAATTGTGGCCACAACACACCACACCTGAGTCTCATGACTTTGAAGTCCCTCCTTTTATGTTCAAGTCAGAGGCTTCAGTGGAAAGGGAATTAGGCTGATGCCTGGCCAACTCTGCCTTCATGCTCAGCTATTGCACTGTTCTTTCTTAGCTTCATCTCTCTATATGAAAAAATGCCCAGCAATAACCTAAGTAATGCTAGATTTTTTTTGCTTTAGATTTTTTATAAAGAAATAAAAAATTTATTTATTTATAAAGAAATAAAAAATTGTAGGTTTAGCTGAAGCTCCATTTTGATCCCTTCCTCAGTTAACCAACTAGCCTGAGGCTAGTACATTTCATTCCCATGTATTATTTTTTATTGAGATGAAACTTACCTAACATAAAATTCACCATCTTAAAATAAACTCAGTGACGTTTATTACATTAACAGTATTGTACAGCCACCACCTATATCAAGTTCCAAAACATTTTCATCACCCCAAAAGAAAACCCTGTACCCATTAAGCAGTCACTCCCCATTCCTCACTCCCAGCTCCAACCCTTGGCAGCTACCAACCTGCTTTCTGTCTTTGTGGATTTACCTATTCTGGATATCTCACACAGATGGGCTCATACAATACGTGGCCTTTCGTGTCTGGCTTCTTTCACTTAGAATAATGTTTTTGAGATTCATCCATGTTGTAACAGACATCAGTACTCTGTTCCTTTTTATGGCTGAACAGCATTGCATTGTATGTCTATACTGTCTGATTAAGCTCAGTTGAGTTCCATGCACACCTGCTTGCTGCCTGCTGCATTGTGCCAGGATTCCTAATTCAGTGATGATCCAAGGACTCCACTTTCCTAATGCACAAGCCTGGTGGGAGGTGCAGGCAGGAAGCATAGCTGGATGCTCTCGCACGTGGTCTTTGTAACCAACAGACTTAGATTTGAACCACGGCTCTAGCACTTCAGTAACATGAGTGTGATAAAGGTAATTGGCCTCTTTATGCCTTTGTTTTTTCATCTGTAAAATGGGGATGGGCTAGAAACCACCTCGTATGGAGTTGCCGAGAATAGTACACAAGACGATGCACATAAAGTTTTGCATACTGACTGGCACACAGTAAGTGACCAATTCAACAAATTTTAAAAATATTTATCAAGCACCTACTATGTGGAAAGCACTGTTTTAGCAATAGGGGTACAGCAGCGAGCAAAACAATAAACAATAGAGAGCTCGCAGTCCAGAGGGGAAGCAGCTGAGATAAAGTGGAGATTGTCGCCCTTGTAATAATAGGGTAGGGTATTACAGGAGCAGAGAGAAGATGCGCTGGAGCTAGCTGGTGTTGATGAGCGCAGAAGGGGTTTACCATAGATCACAACGTGTGATCCATCAGGACTTATACAAAAATATGTTCAAGATCTCTCCTTCTCTCCCTTTGTCTCCTGCCATCACAGTGACTAACCGTGATCATCTGTTGCCAGCTTGGTTGCATCAGCCTCCCATCTGGTCACCCATCTCTCCACCCCAGCCCTCCCTAATCCATTCTTCACACAGCAGCCAGAGCATCATTTTAAGCATGATAGATCACCGTTTTCCCTACTTGATGGCTCCTATTGCTTTTAAGATAAAATCCAAACTCTTCAAGCCCTGAAATGATTTGACCTCACTTCTTTCTCTCACAGCCTCTGTTAATAGGCCACCTTGTCCTATAAGCTCCAACTCACTGTTCTTTCATTTTCTAGAATTCTCAAAGCCCTCTCCTGCTCCAGGACCTTCACACATGCTGTTGTCCCTTTCCTGGAGGGCTCTTCTCCTGTCTTCACCAGGCTAAGCCATCCTCAGGAATCCCCTTAAATGTGCCTTCCTTAGAGTGGCTTTCCCCGACCCCTCAAACTAAAGTAGGTCCCCTCTTTTTAATCTCTATCACCAACCTCTCTTCTTTTTCTTTGTAGCACTTGCCATCTTCAGTGTGTGTAGTTACTTACTGAAAAGAGGTGATAAATATAGTGGTTAAAAGTCTAAGATTGTGTGGTCTCAGGCAGGATACTCACCTCTTCTGCCTCAGTTTTTCCATGTATAAAGTGAAAATAATAATAGTAACTACCTTCTGCTGTTGTAAGAAGATGAAATGGGTTGATGTATGTGAAGCCCTCGGCAGAGTGCCGAGCCCAGAGCAGCACTCAGTGAAGGTCCTGACTGCTGCCCAGCTCCTT
Source organism: Ceratotherium simum simum (assembly GCF_057802395.1). Taxonomy (NCBI): domain Eukaryota; kingdom Metazoa; phylum Chordata; class Mammalia; order Perissodactyla; family Rhinocerotidae; genus Ceratotherium; species Ceratotherium simum. Next base: position 12,027,010 of record NC_141907.1, read on the forward strand.
ACCCCACTGCAGACTCAGAAGCCTCATCGAGTCTGCTCAACAGTGTGGACCAAAGCCTGGACACAGAGGTGAAGATTAATGAAGATTTGTTTTAATGAGTGTGGGATTGAACCAGGTGAAGAAAAAGAGAGAAACATGCAAAATCATGGAGCTCTAAGAGAATGAATTGTATATAAGGACTAAAATGGGCTTGCCTAACTCTGGACCCCAGCATATGGCCAGTGGCGGGTGCAGGAGGATGCTGGGTAAATCTCGGAGGAATAAATAAACTGCCTGGAGTTAGTAGAGCTGGCTTTCAGCTGGAACTAAGATAGTCGTAGGTTCTAGAGAGCTGGAAGGACAAAGAAAGGCCAGACCACAGCAAATGACCAAGGTAAGATCACCTGTAGGTCTGGGTCATTGTAGAGTCTTGAGGGGAGGGCCAGGAGGGCTTGATACCTGGGATGCAGAAGAGTTAGAAATGGATTCTACCTCCCTGGTCACGTGACTCCTCCTTGGTCACGTGACTCTGCTCTTTGCGCCAGGGCCCCTGGAAAGCTTTTTAAGAGTGGCCTACGCTTCAAAGACTCCATGGAAGAAGAGCCCTGGGGACTGAGGGCCTCTGGTGCCCTTGAGCCCCGGCCATCCCAGGGGCTGACTATTCTGTCCCAACACACAACTGTCTCTGGTGTCCTGCCAGAGCTGTCTACCAGGAGACGATGAGATAACTTTAACCCAGACAGTGCATCTCATCACCTATATCCAGCCTGCCAAGGTAGATGGAGCACCTACCCTATGCCCAGCAGGGTGCTAGTTCTGTGAAATTACCAATGAACAGGACTTAAGCCCTGGCTGAGGCTGTGTAGAGCATTTGGGGCCCCCCCAACCCAGAGACGGTACAATTGTCAATACCGCTGTGGAACAAGCTTCAATGTCCTCTCCACAAAACACAACATCAATGGAGGTCAGCTTCGCTGACCTTTAAAGTTACTTCCAAATCAGAGATTCTGTGGCTCTGTCTGTGTCCAGGGACTAACAGTGCCTGACTGGTGAGGAGCTTGCATTCCCTGGATTTTGTTTTCATACAGGGATGGGGCAGTGTAAATTCACACAGCCTTTTGGAAAGCAGTTTGGCAGCATGTACCAAGAGAGACATAAAACATCCAAGTCTTTTGACCCAGTAATTCTATTTCTGGGAATCTATCCTAAAGAAATAATGCTAAATAGGGATAAAGGCTTACGCACAAAAATTTTCAATGTAATCTCATTTATAATAGGAAAAGAATGGCAACAGCTTAATTGTCCAATAATAGGGCGAAGAAGATTAAATAAATATGGTACAACTACTTGATGGATACTGTTTGGCCATTAATGGTTCCAAAGAACAATAGAGGAGAAATGCTTACAATATAACATAATGTTAAAGAAAAAGCAAGCCGATGATCCAGCTATCCCACTTCTGGGTATATATCCAAAGGAAATGAAAACAGGATATCAAAGAGATATCTGCACACCCATGTTTATTGCAGCATTATTTACATTAGCCAACATATGAAAGCAACCTACATGCCCATCAACAGTTGAATGAAAAAAGAAGATGTGGTATATATAATGGAATATTATTCAGCCATTAGAAAGCAAGAAATCTTTCCATTTGCAACAATATGGATGGACCTTGAGGACATTATGCTAAGTGAGATAAATCAGATAGAGAAGGACAAATACTGAATGATATCACTCATAGGTGGAATCTAAAAAAGCTAAACTCATAAAAACAGAGAATAGAATGGTGGTTACCAAGGGCTGGCAGGTGAGAAAAAACGTGGAGATGTTGTTTAAGGGTATAAACTTGCAGCTAGTAGTAAATAAGTCCTGGAGATCTAATACACAGTATAGTGAATACAGACAACAATATTGTGTTATAATCATCAAACTTGCTAAGAGACTAGATCTTAACTTCCCAACACAGAAAAGAAATGATAACTATGTGATGTGATAGAGGTGCTAACTATCACTACAATGACAATCATATTACAATATATAAATGTATCAAATCAATATGTTGTACACCTTAAATTTACATAATGTTATGTGTCAAATATATTTCAATTTAAAAAATAGAAAGAAAGAAAAAGCAAACAGCAATAGTATATGGATAATATTACAAATCTGTGAACAAAAGATCTATGCACTCAGGCACACACAGACAGAACAAAAAAAAAACAGAAAAAATAAACAAAAATGGAAACAGTGGTTATCTGAGAGCTAGAACTATAAGTTTTTTAAACTTTTATTTTCCTACTTTTCCCCATCTACAAATTTTCTTTAATGAGCATTTATCTAGAATAAAATACGAATAATTCTATATGACAATTATACTCAGCATATAGAGCATAGAAAAAAATTCTGAGGTAAAAAAGAGCATATATATATTTTGATGAAAAAATTTGTGTAGGGACCAGCTGGTGGTGTAGTAGTTAAGTTTGCTGGCTCCGCTTTGGCGGCGCAGGGTTCGCAGGTTCGGATCCTGGGCACAGACATACGCACTGCTTATCAAGCTATGCTGTGGCAGGCATCTCACATATAAAGTAGAGGAAGATGGGTGTGGCTGTTAGCCCAGGGCCAATCTTCCTCACGAAAAAAAAAAATTGTAAATTATGAATAGGAAAAAATGTTAGAAGGAAATTACTCACACACACTACCAAACAAACAAACCAAACAAACCAAACCCGTCACTGGTTGTATTAGAATCTTTGTCGGTGTTGGGTGGTTTTCTCACCTCTCCTTCCCCAAGGGTGCTATCCCCCACAGCCCTTCATTCTTGCCTTCCTCCAACCCTTCTCGACACAGCAGTCCAAGAGATCTTTTGCAAAATATATGTACAGTCTTGTCACTCCCAAACTTACCCTTCACTTGCTTCTTATCGCCATTTGGATAAAGTTCAAGATCCACAACAGACTTTCAACTCCCCTGTAATCAGCCTCTCCTCAGCCTTAACCCCCCTCTCTCAGCGTTCGTCCTCACAGTCCTCTACTCCAGCCTCCTCAGCAGCTTTCTCTCACTTTCTCCAAGGTATTCTGTTCTCTCTTAATGCCAGGCTTTTACTCAAGCCATTAGCTCTGCCTGGAAACCCCACCTTCACACCTATTTTCCAAGATACCTCTCAGTCATCCTCCAAGTCTCAAGAAATTGCTTAGAAGTGTTTCCTTAGGGAGAGTTTCTCTAACCATGTAGATGAGATTATTCTGAAAACACAGACCTAGAGCCCAGGATGCGAAGACACTCATTTCGTAGCCGCAGCAAGAAGATGAATTCTAAACCCTATTTAAAAAAAAGAAAAAAGAAAAAGAATGTCTCTGACTTAGGGTTGCTTCTTCCTCCACCAATAGAAACCAACATTTCTTGAGTAGTACAAATGTCAGCCAATGAGATGCATTACTTTATTAATCTTCACAACAATCTCACTTGGTTTGAGTATTTTTAAATTTTCAATTTATGGAAGAGAAAACCCTAAGGTTCTGAGAGGTCATGCAAATTGCCCAAGGTCACAAGGCTGGGCAATAAGGACTCTGACTATCAAAGCCAGCTGTCTTCCTCCGCCAGCTGACACGAAGAAATGTCAGTGGGAAGGGAGGAGATGAGGAGAGTCCTGCTAATTTAGATTGTGGTAACATTCCATTGCTTTTGTCTTTTTTTGCCAAAACTGCTAGGTTCAGCTTTCTTCCCAGGCACGCTATGAGTCACTCTTGGATTTCCCAGCTCTCTCCCCGCTGGAATGCAGTCATCGAGAATGTTGTTTTGGCTGGAAGGGGATGTGTGCGCAGGAGGTACCACCTGCTGCTAAATCTTTGCCTTTGTTAGGTCTATTGTAGCTCTTGACTCTGCTCACATCCATTGATCCTCTCCCCAGAATGTCTCACGTGTTGTCAGCAAGAAGCGAAGCAGAGAACAGGGTCTTCCATTAGCTGGGTAGACGTTTAGAAACACCAGACAGTGTGAGTAGACCTGAGATGCCTGAAAAGAAGTGAGCTTAGGGGTTTTCAATGAATGTAAGCTACTATTATTATTATTATTACTATTATTATGCCTAAATCATGTCACAGAGACACTCTCAAAATCCTCAGGATAGAGAGGTTTGCATCACTGAATGGCCATGTTGCCTCTGGCATCCCTACAACCAAGGATGGGCCTCTGGAGGGTTTTCAGGTGCAGACAAGCTGAGCACAGAGAACACGGGACAGAGGATGCATTCATCAGTTCATCCAAGACCAGCAGCCAAAGCTGCAGTAGTCAGAGCAGCAGCAACAGTGACAGCACTGTTAACCCTTCTGATACTTACTGAGCACTTGCTATGTGCTAGGCAACATGTGACTCATTTTCTGTGGATTATTCCAATTACTCTTTACAACAATCATAGGAGCTAAGCACTATCACTGTCCTCATTGTAAACTAAGGGTTTGTTTTTAGGATCAGACAAATCAGAGTTTGAACGCCAAATCTATCACTTAGTAGCTGCGTGATCGTGGCAAATTCTCTCATTTGGAATCCTCAGTTTCCACATCTGTAATAAGAACATAATACCTACTTCACTAAGTGGTCAGGATTCACCGTGGCTAGCATATAGTAGGTGCTTAATAGATGGGTGCTATTATTTGCTGCCTTCAAATTAGGAGTCTCAATAAAAGATGTTGACTATTAGCTCCTTCAAGAACTTCCTCTGGGCTGCCAGCTGCAACCCTTCAGACAGGTCTCTTGTCCTGGCCCACTGGCTAACGTTCTGGGAGACCAGATGTGTGCATCTCAGTGACCATACCTGCCCAGTAGAGAAAGAGTGGTCCTATATAGCCAGCTGGAAGAGAGAGCAGATGTTTTTGGCTTCCAAGGTGCTCTGGGAATCCAAGAACAAGGTGGGTCTCACCATTCCCACCAATGTTACCCCATGTACTAGTAAATATTCCCTCTTCCCATTTGCATCTTCTATGATGTTCTCTTGTATTTGCCCGTTGGCCAAGTTCTGCCTAGTGGATGAATTTGAGCTAATTCTTTATTATTCTTAACAAATTGGAGGCTATTGTTAGGTGGCTGCCAGGAGCTGCCTACTTCCTCTCCTAGCAAGAAGATGAGATCTGAGGTTCCTAGGAGAACTGCTACCAGGACCAGGGACATCAATCACCCAAATGTGCCACTCTGAAACCACAGTTGACCTGCTGACCTCAGAGGCTTCCTCCTTCCTCTTTGCTTTGTCTCAAATCAGCCCACTGGGTAAAACCCCCACAGGATTTCTTCTCTCTTCATGTCCAATCCATAGTCTAGCTGGACATTTTAGGAGAAGCAATTATTGTGAAAACTTGGGCCCTTAGAGCATTCTGCTTGGAACGAAACTCTTCACACCTTTGTTCCAATAATTACCACCTGTGTGACTTGGGACAACTTCCTTACCCTCCCAAAGTTGTAGTTTATGTGGATATGCAATGGAAATAATAATATTCATTCAGCAGTTATTTGTTGAGAACCTGCCTATGATCCATGCACTGCTCTACTAATAAACAAGTCCTTGTTCCTCATCCTCATGGAGCTTAGGACATGACACACCTACCTCCTGCAACTATTAGAAAGATAAAATAAATGTTAGGTGCTGGGACAGTGCCTGGCACACAGTAAGCATTAAATACAAGTTAGCTGTCTTCTTTGTCATCAACGTTATTATGATTTTCATCATTATTGTGAATATTTTTATTCTTTTACAATCCAGTTCAGAATTCAAACACTCAAAATGTCTGCAAAGCAGGTAACTGGCTTTAATCAACACTTTAACATGGAAACTACCCATGAATGAGGTCTAAGTTCAATTAATATTTATTTATTTATTTGTCAAGCACTTGAAAAATAGATATTCCACACGTTTGTTCACTGTGTATTCTTTGTCATTGTGGATTTACTTTTTTATTTGGATCATAAGATTACAGAGTGAATTTAATTATTGGAATGGTTTTAAGTAGAAGAGTGATATTATTCATTAATTTAGCCAATATTCATTTATCAAATGCCCATTGTTTGGGTTCACTTTAGCAGCAGACTAGAGGTTGGACTTGAAGGCAAAAAACTGCAAGAGTGGAGAGAGCAGCTAGGAGGATGTCACAAGAGATCAGGTGAGAGACATTGAGGCCCACACCTGGCTGGTTGCTGTAGGAAAGCAGAAGAGTTATTTGCTCAGCTGTTGATACATACTCATCAGTGGTTGCCTCCAGAACCCAATCAGCAGTGAAGACTACTTTTTTGGTCTTATTTTGGTATCTAATTAGAATTAGTCATTAAATCAACCAACATATACTGAGCAGTTCTAGATTCTAGGCCTTGGCTACATGTGGATGACACAAAAACGAATAAGACAGGGTTCTTGCCCCAAAGGAGTTCATTGGAAGGTGCACATTCTCATACCTGAGTCTGTGTGAGGTGTAACTCATGTACAGAAGTCTGACTTCTCCTTACAGATTGCAAACCCCTTAAAAGTAGGGGTTGGCTTCCCTGCATTTATTGGGGGTGCCAGGAAACAGTACCCCTATTCCCTGCCAGACCTTTATGCAAATTGAGAAATAAAACAAAGGATTGTTGGCAACCATATTGTGGAAATAAATGAAGACCAACCAAATGAGAACAAGAAAAGGCTATTTATTCAGAGATTGCTATAGTAAGGGAGTCAGCCACCACCACTTGCATTTTGGCAGAGACTCAAAGGCAGGCAGAGGAGTAAGAAAGATTTATTGTGAAAAAGAGGGGAGGTTTCAGCTATGTCCTGATTGGAGGCAATTGTCATAGGAAAGCTGGAGGAGAGCTAACCAGAAGGAAGGTTGGGGTACACATTTGGCTTTCTTTGGTTGGCCCTAAGTCAGAAGTAGGGACAAAAATTAGAGAGGCTGTCAGTTATTAATCACGTCCTGGCTATTTCAGGCCAATTGTTATAGGGGTTATTGTTTGACTTCCTAGATTGTTGCTGGAGATAGCAGTCTTACTTCCTACAAGGCTAACTTCTAGTAGGCTGGAATCCTGGGCTGGTTATGGTAGATTTCCTGGGTAGGTTGGTTTCCTGGGAAGGTTGCTTCAGGTTGTGGGTCAAAGTCTGTTGTAAATATAGTCTAGCCGTTATCTGTTTGAATATTCAGTCTCTCAATATGCAAAAAAACCAAACCTGGACCCTTACCTCATCCTATATACAAAAATTAAAAGGGATCATAGACCTAAATATAAAACCTAAAACAATAAAATTTATAGGAAGAAATATTTGTGGCCTTGGGTTTGGCAAAGATTTCTTAGACAGGATACAAAAACATTAACTATAAAAGAAATATTTAATAAATGGTACTGAATAAAAATAAATGCTTCTCTTCAAAAGACATGATTAATAAAATAAAAAGTCAAATCACAGACTGAAGAAAATATTTGCAAAACACACGTCTGACATATACCTAGAACATATAAATTCTTACAACCAATAATAAGCAGATAAATAATCCAGAGTGGACAATGAGTTTGAACAGATTCTTCAACTAAGAAGATATATGGATGGCAAATAAGCACATGAAAGATGCTCAACATCATTAGGGAAACGCAAACTAAAACCACAACACAATACCACCACACCAATTAGAATGGCTAAAATTTGAAAGCAAAACTAATAATACCAAGTGCTAGAGAGGACGTGAAGCAATTAGAACTTTCATACATTGCTGCTGCAAATGCAAAATGGCATAGCCTCTTTGGAAAACAGCTGGGCAGTTTCCTATGAAGTTAAATGTACACTTAGCGTATCTGCCAGCAATCCCTCTCCTGGGTGTTTAACCAAGAGAAATGGAAACATATGTCCACACCAGACCCGTAGGAATGTTTATTGCAGCTTTAATTCAGAATAGCTGAAAACTGGAGATCAAATAATGTCCATAAACTGGTACATGGATGAACAAATTGGAGTACTGCGTACAATGGAATACTGCTCAGCAATGGAAGACATATGAATGGCTCTCAAAAGCATTATGCTTAGTGAAAGAAGACTGACTCAAAAGCTCACATGTTGTATGATTCCATTTATATGACATTCTGGAAAAGGCAAAATTATAGGTACAGAAAACATATAGGGACAGAGTTGCCAGTGGGTGGGGTAGGGGAGAGTTTTTACTACAAAGGGTCAAGAGGAAACATTTTGGAGGGAATGGAATTGCTCTGTTCTGTGACGGTTACATAGCTGTATACCACGGTCAAAACTCATCAAACTGACACAGAAAAAGGGTGAATTTTGCTCTTTGTAAACTACACCTTAAAAAAAAAAAAAGAATATTGCTCAGGTGTGATGGCCAAGGGGCTTCTTAATCCAGATTCCCTGAAATTGGGCAGATTTTCATCTCCAGGCAACTGATGCCTAGTTGTTCCTCCCAAATGTCCCAAATTCATCCATCCCACCTTCCCTGGGGTGGAATAAATAAAGGGGTGCTGTGCTTAGGAGAGTCCCTCCTCCTGAAGACCAAAGAAGCAGGGAAAAGGCCTTCTCCTCTAACATTATTCCTGGTCCATTCAGTGCTAAACTTCCAAACAGCACATTGAAGTTTCCGAAGGGGAGAGTTTTGGAGTCCAGCTCTGCCCCTTACCTGCACTGCCAACCTGTCCCTAACCTCAGCCCCTCACTAATCACGAGGAAGTCATAGCAGCTACCTCATGGGCTCGTGGTAATGAATAAACAAGAAATCCATATCAAGTACTTAGGACACTGCCTTGCCATAATAAACTCTTGCAATAACTATTTTTTATTTTCCATCATTCAAAGACATGGCATCTCAGAAACAATCTGTGTCCATCAATGGATGAATAAAGAAAATATATATACATATATATCCAATGGAATATTATTTGGCTATAAAAAAGAAGGAAATCCTGCCATTTGCAACAACATGGATGGATTCTGAGGGCATTAAGCTAAGTGAAATAAGTCAGACAGAGAAAGACGACGTATGATCTCACTTATACGTGGAGTCTAAAAAAAACGAAACAAAAATCAAACTCATAGATACAGAGATCAGATTGGTGGTTGCCAGAGGCGGGGAGTTGGGAGTGGGCAAAATGGATGAGGGTGGTCAAAAGGTACAAATTTCCGGTTATAAAATAAATAAACCCTGGGGGTATAAGGTACAGCATGGTGACAATAGTTAATAATATTCTATTGTATATTTGAAAGTGGCTAAGAGAGTAAATCTTTAAAGTTCTCATCACCAGAAGGAAAAACAATTTGTAACGATGTGCGGTCCTGAATGTTAACTAAACTTAGTGCGGTGATCATTTTGCAATATATACGTATATTGAATCATTATGTTGTACATCTGAAACCGATATAATGCTATATGTCAATTGTATTTCAATTTTTTAAAAAAACGAACACACACACACAAATAGAAATATAGTATCTCTCTTATGCCAAATAGTTCTCAGGAACATGTGCAAATTGAAGTCAGCACAATCCAGGGGCATAGAGGGGGTGAAGCAAACACCACAGAGGCTTTGCTCCTGTGGTCTGTCTTCCTGATTGTCGCTCTGTGCAAGTGTTCACCTTGCCTCTCGTTTCTGTCCACGTCACGGCAGGGATGGAGGCGGCAGTGCTCAGCCTTGCTCAGATCTGCTACAGGGCTGACAGGCTCCATCCTGTGCCTGTCGACTCTTAAGCTCCCCAGGCAACTCAGATCCCCCTGCTAGCTTTCACATTCCAAGATTCTAGGATTACCTAACGTTCTAAAGACAATGCCAGTTCTCTAGTTTCCTAAACAGTCTTAGGATGGTATGACAGGTTTTGTTAGTACAAGCCAGAAATTGGAACATCTGGCGCCAGCACCACCCATTCTTGATGTGTGGTGGAACTGCATAGCAGTTGTGCATGGTCTTCTTTCCCAGCACACAGACCCATAGACAGGCACTTAACAAGCCCAGGTCTTCTGGGAATTTCTGTAACAAGCCAACAGAGAGCTCCCCTTGCACTCTGAAAGCTCCACTGAAGAATCTTGACAGCCACATAAAATTGCATTTCAAAATTTTTAGTGCACAAAATAGCAGTCTGTGTGTAAAGTGCTTTTAAGACATTTTTGACTTATCTAAAGTATGCTCATTTTTGGTTAAAAGGCCTCAAGGGCCAATGGAGCTGCCTGGTGTCAATCATTCTGTTATTTTTTATCCAAGATGATAAAAATTCCTAGGTTTTCCCAAAATAGTTACGGAACAAATGATACGATGTGTGGAATTTACTTCAAGACATACAAAATGCAAGGGTGGGGGGAAGGGAGGATGAGTGAAAGAGGGTGCCCATGAGACAGTATTCCCTTTGGGTGACCATTGAGCTGGGTGGTGGCTACATGGGAACTCACTGTCCATTTGATCTCTACTCTTGTATATGTTTGAAATTTTGTAATTTTTGAAAAATGTCTTATGATTTAAAACATGAGAAGTGATGTTTTGGACACAAGGTCAAGGATCAAGTATTCTGATCTGGGATAATACTATGTTGTTAATTCTCAGTTGTCCACAATAATGGGTATTTGTATACATAAGAAATACTGCAGTGTCTTCTCCACATGAAGTGAGGAATCTGGTGAGAGGCTCTGCCGTGCAGAGGAGAGAATCTCAGAAGCGATACGGAGGACTTGAGTTCTAGCTCTGGCATTGTACATAAAAGTGACCTTTGGGCAAGTCACTTCTCCTTGCTGAATCTGTTTTCTCATCCATAAAATGGAGAAATCAAGCTGATGCCCTCTGAGGCTGCTTCCTTCCTTAAAGACATGAAATTCTCACTGGGGTGTGCGCTCCCAGTGTGTGCATCGGGACCCTGTCTTCCTCTTTGAACTCTTTATCTCCAGGACCTGGGGCAGCACCTGGCACTTGGTAGGGATCAATGACATTTGTTCATTCAATAAGTGGGTGAATTGCCTTTTTTTAAATATGAAAACTGCTTTTCTCACAAGAATTCATCTTTTCCTACAATGAAAGCAGATTCAGTTCAGAAACCAAACTGAGTCTCTATAGCTTGTTGAACTCACCTTGAAAAGCCAGGAAGGTGACAACAGACATCACTCCTGCTTATATCATCCTCATTATTGTAACCAAAAAGGAGTTGAGGGATAGTTGACAGCTTGACCCATAAAACCCTGCTCATAGCCCTTCAGGGGCTCCTACCACCCCTAGGACAAATACCAGAACCTTCCATTACCAGCAGATCCCTGCCTGGTCCAGGCACATCCTCCCTCCAGGCACATGCTCTCCTTTTCTCCTTTCAAAGACTTTCTTTCAAAATCATCCTTTTCTACCTCAGGGCCTTTGCACATGGCAATTCTCCTACTCCTGTTTCATATTTCAGGTCAGATGTCATTTCTTTAAGCAAGCTCTCTCTGACCCATAGTCTCGACTAGGTTGCCCGGCTAAACACTCACATAACACCCTTTACTTTTCCTTCAGAATCCTCTCCAGAGTTTACTGAATTTATCAAATGATCTTATCCATCCTTAATATGATATAAATAAGAAACAACTTCATTTTGTCCCATCACTTCTTCTAGTCAAATTCTATTGGCTCTTTCTTCCCTGCCCTTTCATGACATCTCAGGAAAATTCCTTAGCTTTCTGATCACTTTCAGTTACATAAACAATCTTATTAGTCAATTGTGACTCATTTTCAGAGATTAAAAATCAAAACTTCAATTTCACGTCCAGAACAAAGCTTGTTCCCTTTCCATGGCTTTAGCTCAGGATATGCTATGCTTTTCCACTCTTCCCCCATCGCCTACCCCTCCTTCCACATTGGGCATATCTAGAGTCAGATCAGAGGGTAGGAGAATTAGAAAAGCATGGTATATACTCAATGGCTTCTTACTGGCTTCCTTACCCTAGGAGGACTCCCTCCTAGTTCAAGAGGTCCCATCTAGATGGCCCAATCCCAGCTGCTATCCTCAGAACACCCTGCCTCTTGGGAAACGCATATATCCTTGCCTCTCCAACAGCTACACTTACACTGCTCTCTCTTCTCCAGACAGCCTTCTGCCTTCAGAATTCTCTAGTTTCTGTGATCACATAAGATATCAAACTCCAGGGGTGGAGTCAAGCTCCCCTCCCAACTTGTTTATCACATTTCTCTGATCCCATGATAGCTACAAGGCTTTCAGTTTCACAGCTCAGTTAACATTCCAACCGGAGAACAAGATAAATTGTTTCTTTCTTGCAGACACCTCTGATATTATCAGTGATCTCTTGGAGTCCTTGCCACTTGGCTTGCCATTCCTACGAGTCATTTCTCCCTTCCTTCCCTCTTAACAAGGGAGAGAAGAGACCCTCAGCACTCCTTTATCAGCTAATAGCTCTCTATCTTGATGGATCTCTTCAACAGTTAATCCTTTTTGAACTTCTAGTTTTCTCACATGAATTGAAAGTGGGCAGTGGGCAGTGTCAGATCCAGCTGGTTTTTAGCAAGTCTTAAATGGATGTGTGGGCACTGACCCATTATTCTCTGCTTTGGGTCCTCAACTGAAACCCCAAGATGATGGGAAGTTTCAATGAACATCCTGTTAAACATGGTTCTGTTATTTGATGAACGTCTGTCTTCCCTACTGGACTTTTCCTCTGTAAGGGCTCTATATTTGCTCTTCATTGAATACCAAGACCAAGCATTCAGTATCTAGCATATAGCAATAAATATGTGATGATATGGCAAATAAAAGAACAGGATGAAAGAGGGAGAAGACCAGATTTGTACCACTGAAACTGGTTTGGAAGGACTAACAGATGGGGCATCATTTGAGCAAGAGTAGATAAGGCAAAGATTCCCAAAGCCTAGATGCCCATCAGAATTACCCACAGAGCTTCTGAAAAATATAAATGCCTAGACCTAATCCATTGGTATGCTGATTCAATAGATCTAGTTGAGAATCAGTGAGCTAAGGTGCATGAGAGACATCCAAATAATGTGCTAGGAGAGTTTCAGGGAAGGTAAGGCTGTACCTGGTTGAGAGCATCAGGGAGACTTTCTGGAGAAAGCAATGCATAAGGAGGACAAATGTGAACATATGAAGAAAGAGGCATGGGAAGGACATGGCTAGCAGGGACTTGCAAGCCAGAGGAGATGATATATGCAAGACACTGAGGCCAGAAAGAGGAGATTAGTTTCCTGACAGAATCCAGTGCTATGGAGACAAGGAAGAGGAGTCAGGTGTGCATTCCACCTGACTGCAAGCTGTTTGGATGCAGGAACCTGGTCTTGTAAAGGTAGTAACTCCCTAGGGAGGTATATGGTATACCTGGTTGGGTGGGTAACTATGGATCAGACTGCCTAAATTCATCATCTATAAAAGGAGGATGATAAAATTACTCACCTCAAGAGGTTATGGAGAGGATTAACAGAGGTAATGATGTAATGTAATAACTTAACACGTAAGTGTTCATTATATTTCAGCTAGAACCTTCTTTTTTAAATAATTCTAGTACCTAGCAAAATGGCTTACCTGTATTATGTGCAGAGTCAGGTTAGACCCGCTAGCAAGGGCCAATTCTGCACCTATTTTCCCAACTTTGCATTCATTGAAGCTTGGGTTGGCGGCTAGAAATTGGCCATGAGGGGGGGTATTTACACCAAGGAAATTGACAAGGCTACAAATCCAAACCTTTTTTTGAGAACTGGTTTACCAGCACATTGTTAGATGCTCTGTGAATGTTGATTGAATTGGTCTAGATTGAACTGAATTCAGCTGAAAAGTGAGTTGAGGCTACAGGAAAACAAAAGCACAAGCTGAAAGGAAAAAGTTGTCCTCCTCGGAAAGACAGAATTAGACCTTGGCTGTGGCATGAGTGCCAGGTAAACATGGGCTTGGATTTTTTACTCTAAACTAATATTCCTTTTAGAATATTTTTCTACCATCATTTTTCACCACCGTCTCTAAAATAAGTGTGAAAATAACTGAGTGAAATAGATACTAACAAGCCTTAGCCACACCTGAGGTCTGAATGCTCAAGGAAACAATTTCAAAGATTTGTTCTCTCTGTGAAGAAGAACAAATCCAGGAAGATACAGATTATAATAAGTTATCTGAAATGAAAAATAATAAAGAAAAAAATCAAGTATTGCAGAACAGAAAAAATACCATGATACCTTAATAATACAAGAAGCCTTATCATCAAACCTTAAAGGGAAATTAAAGAGGTTGTGAATGACACAGAAGAAACAAATATGAATACCCATAAATTGTATTAACACTTGGCCAAGTTAAGGCAGAAAAAATAAGAATACATCTATCTCTTTTGGAGGTTAACAAACTCCATTTCTAAGCTTGTTGACAGAGACTGTGCTATTCCAAAGAAGAGTGAATGAGAAAAGCCCATTAAGAAGTCATCACTTGTATATAAATAAACGAACACATCCAAAGGCTGGGACACCTGAAATTAAGCTTGTAAGGGCTGGGATTTTAGTGCAGCCTTTAGAAGAATTCAGTGTGGAGTGTGGGGAGATTCCTTGAAGTCAGATTGTCAGGGTTCTCTTATACGTGACAAAGGGTTGCTCTGTGATGTTGTTAGGAGTGAACTAACGAAAGCATTTAGCCTCAACAACCTGCTTTGCTGGTTCAAGTTCAGCTACAGTCATGCCACTTTTTTCTCTCAGTTAGTTGCTAGGATCCCATTTGCTTTTATTAGCAGGTAGACTAGTCAAGATCTAAATTCTTCCCTTCGTGAATAATCTAAGAATTCTAAGGGCTTGCTTGGTTCAAAAGAGGTCATTCCTACTTTCAACCCAGGTAGAAAGTGAAAAGCAAAACCTTGGATTATCCACTCTCCCTGTTGCTTTAGCTACCACCAAATCATGACACTGTCGAACAAAAGCCGTGCACAGTCCAGTAGATGCTTGCCCATTTGTAGAGGATGGTCTTGCTGACCCCAGTATTACCCCCTTACTAAGCTTCAAAATAATGACCCTTTTAATTCACCATCGTGTGTTCAACCACTGTCCCCCAAAGGATATCTGCTGTGACAGAATGACTGAAAGCAGACAAACTTTCAGCCTTATTCATATACTGTAAGAAACCAGCCATCCCAAAATCCTTTAGGCCTTTTTGCTCAGATTCTTACTTATCTCCTGGTCAATTCCATTCTGTGATCTACAGCGTCCTTTCTTCACAGCAGGCTTTGGACCAGGCCAGCCCTGTAGTCCATGACTAAGTTCCCTTAACTTGCATCATGGAGAGAAGGAGCTGGATCCTTGGTGCCTTCCTTTCCAGAAGGCCCTGGATGCTTTAAGCAAATAATCTCAACTCTACAGCCAAGGGTCCCTGGAGGATAACCTTCCTCAAGCCACAACCAAGTGCCTTGTTTTATGTACAGCCCTGAAAGTGTCACTTGAGTGACTTCTCTCAATAACAACAGATGTCTCCTTCAGTGTGACTTGTATCTCTACCTGTATGTATATAAGTGGTTGACATCATTTTTTGAAATTTCATCTCATCAGGCACAAGCACTTTGTTAGAGAATATAAAGAACTGAGAAAACCTGGAAATAATCAAGGATAACCATTTTATTTTGAGGATCAGAAAACAAACCCAGGAGCTCTATCTGATTAAGATCCTACTTTAATTTAGCAAAAAACTGTGCCTTGCTTCTATGCTTAAGGCATTTTTTGTGCTACCCTAGGATGACATTCAGATTTTGGACAGCCAACAAATTCAAAAGACCATTTTCCCCAGATGGGAAGGTGGATAGCTAAGGCAAACTACAGCTTATTGGAATGGGGAGCCCACCAATTTTCTTGGTCAAATTTGTGATCAGGGTCCACTTCCCTAATTTTGGAAATATTTCTTCAGCCTAGTGTTCTCAATTGCTTGAGAAGAAGGATGGGGAAAGCAAGATAAAAACATGATTTTCAGTTGCTTAATTTCCATAAATAACATCATGTATTATATATTGCTGTTGCTAAGGAGACATAAGAAGTGCAGTGTGTATCAGAAGGAAACAAAGAAATTGATTGCATGGACAACGAGTCATCATAGAGTTTGGAGAACGATTCTGCCTCTTGAGTTGTTATGATCAGTTCTCTACAGGAACAAAGACATATTAGTCTACTAAAAATACCCAATCATTTACCCATTCAGCAGAGAACAATGCAAACATCAGCGCAGTACTCATAACTCTCTTTCATTTTGCAGCACACAGGATAAGGGGCCATTTCCCGCTATATTTACCAAGAATAAGGACACATTTTTGTTATTCCATGAAACACTACCCAATATCCAGAATCTGAAGATTCTACCTTAAAAATTCTCAAATAGGAAATGATTCTTTTCTCTAAGTTAACAACTAATTTCCATTCAGTGAGTAATTTTTTTCCTGAAACATCCACTCAGTGGAAAACAAACTAAGAGGGAAAAAATTAAGTAAACAAATCTGAAAAAGAGGCCACAGCACACAGAGATGGAGGCTCCTCTCAACTTAACAGTCAAAGAAAGCAGGCGCTAAGGTTTATATCTCAAACAAAACCATAATTTTGACTGGCCCCTGATTGAGCCTCACCCAGTGAATGACTTCCAGGACCTCTGGCTCTTTGGGACTAAAGGAGAAAACTATTTTTAGCACAACTATTTGGAAACCTCTGAGAACTTGGATCTGTTTTTCTGTCTGGTACCAAAGCAAGTTTCTCGCTGAGCTCTCATGAAAGATCCTCAGTCTCTTGTGGATTTAGAATCCTGGAGCAACCCACCAACCCAGAGCAAGGTATGGTGTTTACTCTTTTTTAGCATTTTGGCAAATGTTGATACAATGGCCTGTTTCATTACGGTAGCTTTTGAGTTTGTTAAACAGATGGCTCTGTAAGAAAAATCCATGAAACTGAAGATCTGGATTCAAATCTCTGGTCTGACACTAGCTTTGTGGCCATAGACAAGTTACATGACTTCTCTGGACATTGGTTCCCTGTCCAACCTACCACAAAAGGGTCATTGGAAAGATGATATGAACATAACATTGCTCTGTAGACTATAAAATGTTTGACAATGTCAGTATTTATTACTGTTGTGCCATCATAGCACTTGACATAAAGCAGCCAAAGCTTTATAAATCATGAAGTTTTGGTAAAAATAAATATTCATGAATAAATATTTTTCTTTGTTCAACCTTTGTTGAGCCTCTACTGTAGACCAGTCTTTGTCCTAAATATTGGTGGTACAGAGTTTATGTATTGGTGGGAAAAAAGCAAGTAAATAGATAGTCATAACACAATGTGGTTGTGTGGTCTTGCAGGCTGAGTAGTGACAGGAGAAGGGAAGGTATTTCATGGCCAACAGGAGAAGCAGTTATGAGGAGGAAAATTAGAGCCCCAGAGGCAGAGCTAAGGAACCACAAAACAAAAGGAATGGGATGTGGACACCTAAGGTCCCCATCCTGTCTTGCTCACGGTGCCACTCCCAGTGCAGCTAGAGAAGGACAGAGCCTGCTATTGTGAAATCTCTTCCTCTGCAGGCCAAGGATATGTCTCATTTTGGCTGCCCCGGTCACCTATCCTCTTCCTAATGATTTCCAGGCAAAACACATGTTCAACTTGAATTAATAATCAAGTCCAGCCCTTTGTCATGAACTAATGCTACAGTTTCCCTCACATGATGTAGGGGAAAACTCAAGAAGTCACTTCAGATCCTGCCTGTGCCATTTTTATGGCTGCATGAACGAGAGCCATCAGAGTCTCAATTGTCTTGTTTGTAAAGTGAAGATAATAGCACCTACTTCATAAAAGAGGTGTGGAGATTAAGTAAAGATGTCTTTAAAACACCCAGCACAGTAATAAATAATACTAGCATGTTCCCTCCATCCCAAATCATCTTTTATTTTTTTAACTTTTTTTATTGTGGTAAAATATGTTATGGTATACATAACATAACAGTTACCATTTTTAAGTATACAGTTCTGTGACATTAGTACATTCACACTGTTATACACCCATCACACCACCATCCAACTCCAGACCTTTTTCACTTTCCCCAACTGAAACTCTATATTCATTAAACACCAACACCTCATTCTTTCCTCCCCCCAGCCCCTGGCAACCATCACTCTATTTTCTGTTTCTAAAATTTTGACTAGTCTAGATACATCACATTGTAGAACCAGACAATATTTGTCCTTATGTGACTGGCTTATTTCACTTAGCACAGTCTTCAAGATTCATCCATGTTGTATTATGTGTCAAAATTTCCTTCCTTTTTAAGGTTGAATAATATTCCATTGTATGTATATACCATATTTTGTTTATCCATTCATCTGTTGATGGACACTTAGGTTGCTTCCACATTTTGGCTATTGTGAATAATGCTGCAATGAACATGGGTGTACAAATATCTGTTCAAGTCCATGCCTTTACTTCTTTTGGGTATATACTCAGAAGTGGAATTGCTGGATTATATGATAATTCTATATTAAATTTTTTGAGGAATCACCGTACTGTTTTGCACAGCACCTACATCATTTTATATTTCTACTAACTATATTTTTAATTTTTTCCAGCTTTATTGAGATATAATTGACATATAACATTGTGTAAGTTTAAGGTGTACAATGTGAGGATTTAATACACATATGTATCACAAAATGATAACCACAATAAGATTAGTTAACACATCCATCACCTCACATAATTATCTTTTTTTGTGTGTAGTGAGAACATTTAAGATCTACCCTCCTAGCAACTTTCAAGTATATAATATAGTATTGTTAATTATAGACACCATGCTATACATTAGATCCCCAAAACTTATTCATCTTATAACTGGAAGTTTATATCCTTTGACCTACATCTCCCCATTTCCCCCACCCCCAGCCTCCGCTAACCACAATTCTACTCTCTGTTTCTATGAGTTTGGCATTTTAGATTCCCTATATTTGTGAGATTCGTCTTTCTCCGTCTGACTTATTTCACTTAGCATAATGCCCTCAGGGTTTATCCATGTTGTCACAAATGGCAGGATTTCCTTCTTTTTTATGGTGGAATAATATTCCATTGTATATATGTATCACATTTTCTTCATTCATTCATCTGTTGATGGACATTTAAGTTGCTTCCATGTCTTTGCTATTGTGAATAATGTTGCAATGTACACAGGGGTGCAGATATCTCTTTGAGGTAGTGCTTTTATTTCCTTTGGATGTATATTCAGAAGTGGGATTGCTGGATCATACAGTAGTTCTAGTTTTAATTTCTTGAGGGAACTCCATACTGTTTTCCATAGTCACTGTATAAATTTACATTCCTATCAAGAGTGCACAGGGTTCCCTTTTCTCCACACCCTCACCAACACTAGTTATTTCTCCTCTTTTTGATAATAGCCATTCTAATAGGTGTGAGGTGATATCTCATTGTGGTTTTGATTTGCATTTCCCTAATGATTAATGACGTTGAGCACCTTTTCATGTACCTGATGGTTATTTGTATATCTTCTTTGGAAAAATGTCTATTCCGATCCTTTGCCCATTTTTAATTGGATGACTTGTTTTTTGCTATTGAGTTGTATGAGTTCCATATATATTTTGGATATTAACCCCTTATCAAATATATGGTTTGCAAATATTTTCTCCCATTTCATAGGTTGCCTTTTCATTTTATTGATCATTTCTTTTGCTGTGCAGAAGCTTTTTAGTTTGATGTAGTCCCATTTGTTTATTTTTGCTTTTGTTGCTTGTGCTTTTGTGTCATATCCAAAAAGTTGTTGCAAGACCAATGTCAAGGAGCCTTTTCTCTATGTTTTAGTTTAGAGATTTAATGGTTTCAGCTCTTACATTTATGTCTTTAATCCATTTTAAGTTATATTTTTTGAGTGGTATAAGATAGGGGTCCAGTTTACTTCTTTTACCTGTGAATGTCCAGTTTCCCAACACCATTTATTGAAGAGACTACCCTTTCCATGTTCAATATTCTTAGCTCCCTTGTCAAATATTAGATGACCGTATATGAATGGGTTTATTTTACTTTTATTTTTTTTTAATTTTTTGTTTATTGCAACAAATTCATTGCAGCGTTATTCACAATAGCCAAGACTTGGAAGCAACCTAAGTGCCCATCAAGGGACGAATGGATAAAGAAGATGTGGTATATATACACAATGGAATACTACGCAGCCATAAGAAACGATGAAATCCAGCCATTTGTGACAACATGGATGGACACTGAGGGTATAATGCAAAGTGAAATAAGTCAGAGGGAGAAGGTCAAATACCGTATGATTTCCTTCATTAAGTAGTAGATAACAACAACAATAAACAAACACATATTTTACTTTTAAAATAAAGAAAAAACATGCTATTTACAAAGGGATCTTAATGTGCAGACATATTTTCTAGGAGTTCAGTCTTTGCAGTGATTTATTCAGTATTTCTCCAAGTATTTTCCATGGTTAGTTTAGCAAAAACAAAGGGTGCTGTGACAAAAAAATTTACAAAACAGTATATAATACATTCCTGTCTTACAGACTCAACATAAACATTGACATGAAGGCTCTGAAATCTACAGTACCACAAAGTAATTTTTTTAATATGTGTTTTAAAAACTAAAGATCTATTGCTTTGTAATTCTTACAGAAAAATTGGATACATCGTCATTTACAATTAACATCCGGGACCAATGTGTTCAAGATTAACAGTAGAGCTTTGATTTTCTGACTCCAAAGGAGCACAATGAAGGAAAAAATACATTTTAGCACATATTCTACATAAATTTGCATCACTCAGTGCAATCCTTCAAAGCATTTTGTATAAGGAGTGACTGCTAATATGTAAGAGGTTTTTTTTTGTAGTTTTGAAAATGTTCTAAAATTAGATCATGGTGTACACTGAGTTGTATATTTTAAATTGGTCAATTTTATGCTGTGTAAATTAAATCTCAATAAAGCTGTGAAAAAATATAATGTTTATAAAGCCATGACCCACATAGTTCCATCCCAGCCAAAATAACCAAACTTACAAACCAGTGGGGCAGGGGGTGAAGGATGAATTATTCAATACAAGGTGTTGAAAATATCAAGTTGAATCTCTACCTCAAACTTTTTATCAAAATAAATTCTAATGGGTCAAATTTTAAGTGTGAAAAAATGAAACAATAAAAGAACTGAAAAAAAATTGGGATGATTCCTTTTATTATCTTGAAGTGGGGAAAGCCTTTTAAACACAATAAATTGAACCTCAAAAAATGTTTTCATGATAATAATATTTTTAAAATACATGAAAAAAGTGAAAAAGCAAACTAGGAAAAGTTATTTGTTGCTCATGTCATAAACCATGTGCAAAGAATATATATGTGTGTATATACACATATACCCATACATATAGATAGATATTCACTGCACTATTGTTTGTAATAGCACAAGAATGAAATATCCCAAATATCCATCAATAGGAGACTGGTTAAATATAACACATACATATGATGAATACTCTATAGCCACTAAAAAAAATGATGCAGCTCCATATATACTGATATAGGAAGATCACCAAGCTAAGTGAAAAAGCAAGATGCAGAAAGCTGCATACAGTGTGCCAACATGGGGAAGGAGGATGCACAAGACACTAGCACCAGGGATTGCCTCTCGAGTGGGAAACTGGATGTCTGGAAGACTGGGAGGAAAGAAAAGAAGTTTACTTTCCATTGCATACTCTTTTTTGTTTTTTAATTTTATGAATGTGCGTGTTCTATCTGTACAAAAAATAAACATTTAAATTATTTTTTAAAACTCTAGACTGTGAAAAATTAAAACAACTCAAGTCTTCTAATTATATTTCCCAAACACTGCAAAACGGACACTTAGACATTAGGAATATTTCTTTAAATCCTCTCTTCCCTCTTTCTCTTGTAATCGTCTCATGTTCCATAATTTCTCTCTAGTTTTTTTTCCATAAACTCATACCTCCCTCAAAATATCTTCTGCTCTGCCCCTAGCCTGAGTCTTTTGTGGCAAGCACTGTTCTAGGTGGTTGGAGACATCAGTGACCAAGACAAAGATCTCTGCCATCATGGAGCTTACATTCTGTCACATGGAGATACACAATATTTAAAAAAGCATAATAAAGATAAGAATAAATCTAGTGAGTTAGAGGGTGATGAGTACAATGGAGAACAGAAGAAAATAGAACAGAATGAGGGATGGTCAGGAGGCAAAAGAAAGTGGATTGCAATGTTATTAAATAAGGTGTTAAGAGTTGGCTTCAATGAGAGGGCACCATTTGACCAAAGTCTTAAAAGAGATGAGAAAGGGAGACACATAGAAATCTTGGGGAACCGAATTCTAGACAGAGGGAAGAGTGTGAAGTGTGAAGGCCCTAAGGCAGAGCATTCCTAGTGTCTTTGAGGAACACCAAGAAATCTAATGCGACCAGAGCTGAGAAAGTGTGGAGGAGAGTAGTAGAAGATGAAGTCGGGGAAGTAAAGAGGATGGCTGCCCCATCAATAGGGCCTTGTAGACCCTGTACCACGGGCCTTTGACTTTTAAGTGAAATGGAAACCCACCACAGGGGAATGCCACAGCAGTTTCCCATTATGATCCACACTCCCTTGTTACGCTGATGAACTGGGTCGCAAAATTCAACTGGCCACTCACCACCATGCCATCATCATTCATCAGCCACCACAACACATTGTTCCTCAATTCTGATGAGCATTGTTAATGGAAAATCATTTTGAATGCCCTTCAAAAAATTCTACCTGAGGATGCTTCCAACATTTAGACTACTGTACAGACAATATTCTAATGCATTTGTCAATGAAGGGCAAACCATTTGTTCAATGAATGCATCTGCTTCAGTTGTTTTAATTTATTCCTTCTTGGAGCCCCTTTGTGCCTGACTAGTGAAAATATTAATATCCTTTCTTCCAAGCATATCTTTAAAATTTTTGCTTCCTCTGTCCACCATAACCTAGATCCTTACCACAGGCTCCTTCACAGACTGATCCCCGACTATTGGCATGTTTGTGTTTCCAGCGTCTCCATCACAGGGTCTGAGATGCCATCGCCCAGCGCTCCTTCTCTCCAGATAATTTCAAGTCCCTCCTAGAATCAACTCCTGCATCTCATATCGTGTCTAGTTAAAAGGCTTCTTATGAGTTTCTTCTATGAACATGTTCTCCTTTTTCAAATTCTTTCTCAAAGCTTCTTCTAATCAGTATTTACAAGGGAGAACAATGAGCAATTTAATCATTACATCTTGTTTGGACTGTGGCGGGGGGATGGATAGAATGTTCTTTCCATTTTCTTTCATCTGAGGTGCTTTGGAAGGTCTGGGATCTTTATGAGATCCAGTGGGCTTTTCAGAAAAGGCCTTGATCCCAGTTGAGCAATAGGATCAGTAATTTTGAATTTGTG
Organism: Ceratotherium simum simum; assembly: GCF_057802395.1. Classification (NCBI taxonomy): domain Eukaryota; kingdom Metazoa; phylum Chordata; class Mammalia; order Perissodactyla; family Rhinocerotidae; genus Ceratotherium; species Ceratotherium simum. Next base: position 12,050,375 of record NC_141907.1, read on the forward strand.
CTGTGTTACAAGTCAAGCAGACAGAGCATTGCAAGAATGTTCTCCTTGATTTTTTGGGGGACGGGGGTGTGGTGAGGGGCACTGGTAACACGAAGATTTGGTCAAGGACACAGAGCTTATATTTGGATAAGTTGCTTCAGTTTTTCTAACGAGATTTCTAGGAATCAGACTTATTTCAAACCACAAGCGAACACTGTGTTTTTCTGTTTGTCATTCCTATGTTCTGGCAAATTTCTAGGTCTAATTCCAAGATGTTGCAATTTCCCTATGGGTACTGTAAAAGTGGTACAGTGTGCCTGGTTAATCTTCTGATGTGGCTGTCAAAAAAAACAAAGAAACTCCATCTAACTGCTTTTCTCATATTTTGTGATTATTTCCTTTGGGTAAGTATATGCCAGGCATATACATCAAGCATTGTACAGATTTCATATTAAAGAATAGGTCCAACTATCCTCAAACTACTCATTTACACCACCCCAGAACCACGTGTGTACATTCTCCCATCCAAGAAGCTGCTGATCCTAAGGACCACTTAGCCTAGAAAATAAGGTATCCTCAGCCTGCACTGCCCACCCCTCAGCTTACACGCCAAGCGCCATGTTAATACATTATCCATCATTCTCAGCTGCCAGGCTTTGTGGAGAGAAAACCCAAGTCCTATTAGATGAAGAGACCTGTTGTCCGCTTCACTCAGAGCACATGGCACCATGTATGGTTTAATTTCACTCCACTCTTTAATTGAGCCCCAGTGCTAACGGCTTAATGGGACACCACAGCATCGTAACCTGCCGATTTTAAATTAAAGTTTGAGACCCGCCCCCGCCCCGGGACATGCACAGTACTCCAATTAACACTAATTGGCATTATCGTGATTATCAAATGAAAAATACGGTTTTCCTGAAAATGACACTTCCTTTCTCATGCTTTAAAAAGCCAGTAAATTCTAAGGAAACGACCATGGATGCCTGCAAAGATTAAATATAAGGATATCTAGCATGGTGTTTATATTGGCGAAAAACTGGAAACAAATGTGTCTAATGGGGAATTGTGTACATAAAGGGTAATAGAGATTAATGCAACAATATTTTTAATGTTATGAATAATTTTTGACATGGGAAGATGCTTATGATACATTGTTAAGTGAAAAAAGTTAAAGAATTGCAGGAATAACATGATATCATTTTTCTCTGTAGCATAGAAAAAAAGACTAGAAGGAGGGGCCAGCCTGGTGGTGCAGCGGTTAAGTGCACACGCTCTGCTTCGGTGGCCCGGGGTTCGCAGGTTCGGATCCCGGGCGTGCACTGACGCACTGCCTGTTAAACCGTGCTGTGGCGGCGTCCTATATAAAGTAGAGGAAGATGGGCATGGATGTTAGCCCAGAGCCAATCTTCCTCAAGAAAAAAGGAGAGGATTGGCATCAGATGTTAGCTCAGGGCTAGTCTTCCTCACAAAAAAAAAAAAAAAAAGACTAGGAGGATGCATATATCAAACTGTAAAGAGCAATTATCTCCAAGTGGCGAGAATAACGTGATGTTTATCTTATCTTTTGCATCACTAATTTTCTAAGAAAAATGCATCACTTTGGCAAAAAGAAAACATTTTTCAAAGTCCATCATTGATTCTTGCAGAAAATAAATGCAACAAAGGGATGTATTTTCAAATTTTTTAAATCAGTCCTCCATCTTCACCAACCCTTGTGTGGGGCACTGAGAACTCTCTATCAATAATGTGTTAATAGTTTCCAATGGAATTAGGAGGGTAAACAGGGTTTTTACATATGCGTGGGGAGGCGAGCACTGGAGTGAATTGCTGCAAATGCCCATTCTTGTGTTCCATTATGCCAAAGCCCCACCTGAAAGTGTGCATTTATGTCCATGTGTTTCTCTTCCAGACCCAAAGATGTTTGTCTTGCTCTATGTTACAAGTTTTGCCATTTGTGCAAGTGGACAACCTCGGGGTAATCAGTTCAAAGGAGAGAGCTACTCCCCAAGATATATCTGTAGCATTCCTGGCTTACCTGGACCTCCAGGCCCCCCTGGAGCAAATGGTTCCCCTGGGCCCCATGGTCGGATCGGCCTTCCAGGACGAGATGGTAGAGACGGCAGGAAAGGAGAGAAAGGTGACAAGGGGGCTGCAGGTAATGAATGAAGTTCCATGACACACCCTTGACACACCCTTCTTTCACCCTCACCTGAAAACTACTGCCTTGCTTTGTTGCTTTTTCTAATGGGAATTGCTCCTTAAATCCTTTCTCTACTTCATCTTCATCAGTCATAACAATTTATTGCACCCTTACTATGCTTCAGAATCTGCTCTAAACTCTCTGTCTGCATTCTTATTTCATTGTAATGACAACTCTTTCAGGTGGATGTTATCACATTTTATAGATGAGGACACAGAGCAATAGCATGGTGAAATGAATTACTGGAGATGGACGTGCACTGCTGGTGATGGGCAGTGCTGAAAGCAAACATCTGTTGCCCATGACCACTGGGCTGTCACAGCTGCAGGCAGTGTCTGGATGTACCAGGGCGTGGATGGATAGACAGACAGATGGACAGGAGAGGAGATGGGCAGATGAAGCAGAGGCAGAAATTAGGAGCCAAAAGCACATCCTGCTCTGCACTAATATCCTGAGCAAAGACACATAAAGGGCATCTAGATTTTATTTTCCAGAGAGGAAATTACTACAGTACTATATAGCCCCCATCTCCTAGCTCATCTCTTTCACACCTGTCCTGTACCAGCTAAAGAGTAGATTTCTTATAGCTCTTTACAGAAACACAATTATTCCCAGTCCTTCAGTAATTTTCACTTTTTTCCCCACAAATAAATTGGTCCAGGAAGCTTGCCAGATTCTGCAATCCTTCAGGGTAAACCGAATTGAAATTCTAGAGAGGCTGTGTTCACTCTAAAAGAGGAAGCGATTTGGAATCAATCTTTGAAAACAAGTTTCCGAGTATAAAAGTTGGTACAGAAGATAAGAAGAAACAAATCAACAGATCTTAGGAATATGTGTCTATCTAGTTATCACTCCTGATTTACCGCTGTTATGTGAAATAATATCATACTACATATCCAAATTATTGGATGATAATTCACTTCTGAGTTTATCATGCAGAAAATATTTGGCAAATCAGTAGCTACCAAATCTACGAATGTTGTTGTATATTAGATAAGGAATCTTTAGGTAGAGGTTCAACCTCAGGTAACGAACGTTTAATTTGGAGCTTAAATCTTATCTTAACACCAATGAACACAACTTACTACTGTGTCATGATCATAAATATCGTCGAAATCCTGTAATAACGCCAGGATTATAGTCAGATATTACTGGCCCTTTTAGTTTGCTGTGTCTGGAAGCAATAACGTAGTGGTTACACAAACATGCACTGGAGTCAGACGCAGGCTCAAATCTTGGCTCCTTCAGTTACTGACTTAGTATCCTTGGGCAAATAGCCTCTTTGAGGCTCAGTTTCCTCATTTGTAAATTGGGGCCAGTAAGGGTGATTGTGAAGATTAAGGGCAATAATACATGTAAAACACTCAATAGAATAATTGCCACGTGGTAAGCATTCAGCAAATATTAACTATTATTTTTTATTACATTGTAACCTGAAAATATGGGTCATAGCTAACTTCGTGAATATCGAAAGCCATATAGTAAACTACAAATGAGTGATCTGTTTCATGAGGTAGTTCTAGTGTTACTTAAAGATATGGATATGGATATGCATTCAGATTAAACCAAATGTTCATAATTGCTACAAATCTAACCATATATAAGGCCAGATATACCCCCATATTCATCAATCCATTCAGTCTTCTATCCATCCATGCATTATTCACTCAACAAGCTTTTTGTGCACCTGTTACTATCCAGTATTGTTCTAGACCACTGTTTCTCAACCTCCACCCTAATGACATTTTGGGATAAATAATTATTTACTCTGGGATGGCTATCCTATGCACTGTAGGACATTTAGTAGCATCCCACTAGACGCCAGTGTCACCCCCCACCAACTATAACAACCAAAAATGTCTCCAGACATTGCCAACTCTCCCTTGGTGGGCAGTGCAAAATTGCCCTGGGCTAAGAACACTGTTCTAGACACAGAGAACACAAACATGAATAAGACACTGCCCTTGCCTTGATAAGCAAACATTTGGGTGTGGGGGGCTAATATGGAAACACGTAATTACGATGTCATCATCATCATCATCATCATAACCATTTATTAAGAACCTGCTATGTGTCAGGAATTTTACATTTAGTACTCAATATCCACCAAAACCCTATTAGCAATAATTATAATTAACAATGATAATAATGTTGCAAATGAAAAAAATTAGATTCAAAAATGAAATGACTTTCCCAATCTGAGATTAGTTAAATCCGGTATACACATATACACACGTAAGGATATATAACAGTTAAGAAAAGTAAGAATGCTTTTGTGATCAATGAAGAGAAGCACACCTCAGTTACAAACAGTAAGAAGAGAGCCCTGGGGCTTTGAGAATGAGCTTTTAATGTGGCTGGAATTGGACACATGGCTGGGAGCTTCCGTTCCCTGTTTCCACTTTAGTGACACCACAAACGTCATCTCATGCCCACCACATCCACCCCAACGAAGTGCAGGCAAAATCAGGTATAGTTTTTATCCAACTTCCCTGCCCTAAATTACAAATATAGAGTTTATTATACTGAATTTAAAATTTTCTGTAAAAATATGTGGCTCCCTCCCTGGTCTATAGCAATTACTGCTGTAGCATTTTATTAACATTTAGTTTAATCTGAATGTACATCCATATAAATATCTTCAAATAACACTAGAACCACCTGATGAAACAGATCACTCATTCTAGTTTATTACGTAGCTTTCACTATTCATAAACTTAGTTATGACCCATATTTGCAGATCACAATGTTATACGTAATAACAGCTAACTTGATGGTGGGGCAGGTGTCGTTTTTGTCAATGTCCCACTCAGCCCTTAGCACAATGCCTGGCATATACTGGATGATCAATCAATATTAGATGGTTTAGATGGATGCATACATGTACGTACACATAAATCCATGGATGGAGAGATGGATGGGTGGATGGACGGACGGATGGATGGATGAATGGATGGATGGATGGATGGACGGATGGATGGATGGAAGGAAGAAATGGCATTGAAGAAGAAATCTTTGTAAGCCCATTTCATGGAGAACTAAGAAGAAATACTTTCTCTCCAAGCATCACTACCTAAGCATAGCCTAACTCTTATTCCATAATTCTCCTCTCTATCCAAGCATGTCTCTGACTAAACAGAGAGAGGGAGAACGATTTTCCATTCTTCATTAATTGGCCCTTAGCATAGGGCAAATCCTTCATGCAAACAGGAAGAATTACTGTAAATTGTTACAGCTAGTCCCTGATTATCTACCCCCCAGCAGTTCAGAATATTCAATAGCTATAGAAAATCCAAATGTTCAGATTGTAAAGATCTTTTCATGGCTAGCATTGTGAAATGGCGTCTTAGTATTTATAGTTTTGTCTCAAAGACTTTACAAGAGGATGAGACCTCAAGCAATCTAGGCCAATACCTTCATTTCAAGAACTGGGAAACCAAAATCCTTCAGATTCACCTAACTAAACCATCGCTGAACTAGGATTTTATCCCTGGTTTGCTGAGTCATTGTTTATTGCTTTTCCCACTAGGTTTGGAGTGGATTTAAATCCAACTTCTTGATATTATAAATGGAGCATTTGAAACACAGACAAGAAGTGACTTGCACAAAGTCATAGAGGCAGGAGGATTTCAGTACATAATGAAATTTAATGGTCGAAATTGTTGCTAATGCCAAAATGTTTTTTTATTGATGCATTAAAGGTCACTGATGAAGACAGCAAAAGTTAAGCTCCTATTGAAGATAAAATAACAATTTAGAAGCTGTAGTCCTTGATTCAAAAACAGCCATCAGAAAAGATGAAATCCAGCCATTTGTGACAACATGGATGGACATTGAGGGTATAATGCAAAGTGAAATAAGTCAGAGGGAGAAGGTCAAATACCATATGATTTCCTTCATTAAGTAGTAGATAATAACAACAATAAACAAACACATAGGGACAGAGATTGGATTGGTGGTTACCAGAGGAGAAGGGGGGAGGGAGGAGGGTGAAAGGGTTAATTCGGTACATGTGTGTGGTGATGGGTTGTAATTAGTATTTTGGTGGTGAACGTGATGTAATCTATGCAGAAATAGAAGTATAATGATGTACACCTGAAATTTTTACAATGTTATAAACCAATGTTACTGCAATAAACAAAAAATTTTAAAAAAAAAGTTAATTGAACAGTAAAATAGCATTCATGTTCCATTTTCACCAAAAAGAAATAGACATTGAAAGATCAGACTATTATGGCCTTATTTCAAGAAGTAAATACCAGAGTATATTCTGGCTGGGCCTGGTAGAATTTCAATTTAACACAAAAGCCATCTAAAGCTAGAAGACAGTTCTGTGATCAGTAATAACGCTGATCCTCCTCACCAAAAAAGGATTGCATTCATCATTAGCATCTCTGTGCATCATAAATTGTTAAACAGCCTCTTTCCAAAATTATTAAAACAAAATACTTGACGTTTTAAGGGTAGAGCTTTAATTCTCCTCAAATTTACATTATCCAGGGCACTTCATTGCTAAATTTGCCAAACAACTGAAAAATGATCAAACTCATACATTGATGTGTGTGTCATATTCAAATAAATGATATTAAAGCACTATCAAGATGAAAAGGCTTAGCTTAATAAAAGTTCCTGAGACAAATATATAGTTGAGTGAAAGTGTACAATATATCGGCAATATATTTTCCCTGACTACAAAAGTGCATTACAAATTACCAATAATTTGGATACTTTTCGAGAAAGTATTATTATGCAAACATTATTTGTGGAATGGATTCAGCCCTAAAATTGAATGACATTTTTTTATGCTATTAAGTCATTGCTATTTCATATACAATTGAAACATTAAATAGATGTTGCTTATCACTTTCAACCCATAATCACAATTTCTCTGCATTTAGCCTATGGTTGATCTGCAGATACAAAGATTTGGACAAACAGAAATATTTCTCTATGGTGATTTTGAATTTGTTGAAATCCTCTCACAGCTATTATGTCTTTTCTATATGTAAGGAGACCCAGAGAAATTAAGAGACTTGCCTAAAATGATACAACCATTTAGCTGCAGAGCCAAACAGAATTTAGGATCTTGATCCTAAATTGAGCCCCAAAGGTCAGAACCATTTTGATGAAGAGGAGGCATTATTAGGTTAAAACTTGGATTGTAGTCCTAGCCTTGCCACAGAAGCAAGTTTCTTCACCTTTCCAGGACTCAGTTTTCTCCTCCAAAAAAGAGCTACTGCACAGTAGTGGCAATCACAGTTGTTTGGCTATTGTAGCATATCAAGCCCTCACTATGTGCCAGGTGCATTTATAATTTATACTCTAGCCACTGCCCTGGGAGATGTCCCGCTCCAGGCAGGCATAAGTTCAGATCGCAGCTCCATCACTCACTAGGTCTGTTTCCTTAAGCAAACTAACTTCTCCACAGCTCAGTTTCCTCATCTACAATGGAAGTAATAATAATTGCTTGTTCCTAAAGATGTTGCAAGACTTAAAGAAGATAATGCGTATAAATAAGGCACTATCCCTGGTACATAGTAAATGTTCAATAAATATGAGCTAATCTAATTTTGATTACTTATTTTATTATCATTACTAATAGAAGTACAATGAAGAATGAGACTAAATAGCCTCTAAGGATTCGTCTGGTTCTGTCTGTGCCTATGACCCCACTCTGGGAAATAGTATCATCATTGAATTCCTCCTGTAGTGATGAGTGTCTGTATATGACTAATTTAGTGGCAGATGATCCATCATCAAAATGAGTTACTCATTTGTAACGAATCAGGATTTAAATTATTTCTCACATACTCAGAAAAATTTTCTTGAAATTCTGATGAAAATTTTCTATTTCCATTTTAGTGCATCAGTGACTTTTTAAAAGATTCATTATTTAGTAGTATACTGTTGAAAGTTGACAGAAAAGACAAATTTAGGGTGTGCTGGGACTATGTGGGCATGCTGTTTGTGACTCTACATAGAGGAACTATTAATCAAACTATAAACTCTTTTTAAAGGTTTGAGAGGTAAGACTGGACCACTGGGCCTTGCTGGAGAAAAAGGGGACCAAGGAGAGACTGGGAAGAAAGGTCTCATGGGACCAGAGGGAGAAAAAGGAGAAGTAGGTCCAGTTGGGCCTCCTGGACCAAAGGGAGACAGAGGAGAGCAAGGGGACCCAGGGCTGCCTGGAGTTTGTAAATGTGGAAGCATCGTGCTCAAATCTGCCTTTTCTGTTGGCATCACAACGAGCTACCCAGAAGAAAGGCTACCAATTATATTTAACAAGGTCCTCTTCAATGAGGGAGAGCACTACAACCCTGCAACGGGGAAGTTCATCTGTGCTTTCCCAGGGATCTATTACTTTTCTTATGATATCACATTGGCGAATAAGCATCTGGCAATTGGGCTGGTACATAATGGGCAGTACCGGATAAAGACCTTCGACGCCAATACAGGGAACCATGACGTGGCTTCAGGTTCCACAGTCATCTATCTGCAGCCAGAAGATGAGGTCTGGCTGGAGATCTTCTTCACTGACCAGAACGGCCTCTTCTCAGACCCAGGTTGGGCAGACAGCTTGTTCTCTGGATTTCTTCTGTACGTTGACACAGATTATCTAGATTCCATATCAGAAGACGATGAGCTGTGATCAGGACTGTTGACCTGAATGTTTTGAGATCCTTGTGGCAGACACTTGGATTTAATCTAGGGCCCTGGAAGTTAGAATAAGCAGAAGCGAGATCCAGGGAGACTCCCACTCAGATTCCAGAGCATTTACAAACAGTTCTAGCAGAATCTATTAAAACAAGATGAACCACCAAATGGTTGAAACCACACCAAAATGAATTATATAAAACAATAACCCCAGATATGAATTCTCTTGAATGCAATGTTCATAAATATTTAACAAATTAAAGAAAATGTTAACAAATTTACCATTAAATTCCCTGAGTAATAAAAGCAGCTGGCAATGATATTGTCTCATTAAATCTTCATAAAATTACATTTTTCCCTGTTATTTAAGAGAATCATAATGTCCCAAAGTCTTTGACAATTCTCAAAAGGCTATAGTAAGTCAAAAACCAAAAGTAAGAGATGCTGAGTAATTTTGAGCAAACTAACGTGAAGTGATATTTTTATGTTTTATTATTCATCCCTTCATGATTGTATATATTCACTCAACTCTTTAATGAACCTGTGTGAACCAGATACTATGATGCTGGGTCAGATTTAACGAGTTAAGACAAAATCCCTACCTTCATACAGGCTAGGGTGTGATGAGCATACTATCACACTTCAGTGTGATAAGCACCATGGCAAATAGATTGACTCAATGCTGGAGGCACACAGGACCTGCCATTCCTGGGGGTGGGGGCCAGCGAAGGTTTTACATGTGAAAGAGTATTAGGCGTGCTAAGTTGTGTGTGTTTCAGTAGGTGGGAAGGATGCAAAGGAAACGAGGAATTCAGCAGCTGCCTTCTCCCCATCCCATCCTCAAAACACCATTGGTATTTGCAATCAGGAAGGGGTGAAAAACCTAGAGACAGAGGATGCCTGGGAGAGGTAATAGAAATGAAGAGAAATAAGTTACTGAGACCAGCCAGTAGGTTATTCTCCTAAATCCTTTAGTGTGATAGTTTCCCAGGACAGATATTTGTCCTCTTAGCTTTCTCACAGATAAGAACACCGCTTTACGTTGTAGTAAGACATTGTATCTCATGGATTTCCTAGGTATTGAATTCAAATAAAGCAAAGCATATGTCTACTGATTTATGAGTGAGCTCACGGGAGGAATGAAGAGGAGGAGCAGGGAGAGAGACTAAGTGACTGAGCAAACTGATGTCCCTCCAAGTCTCGCACCTCCCTTAGACCGGCTCCTCTTAATATCGGCATCTTGCTCCCCACCAAACTGTAATTCCTCCGGTAATCTCACCAATAATTCTCTCATCTGCCCCTCCCTTGGCTGATAGTAATAGTATTCCCTTATTCTCTCCCTTTGGTATCTTCTAATCCTCCTTATATGCATTCCTTTCTCTGCTCATTCATTTAATAAATATTTCTTAATGCCTCCTATGTGTGAATCACCACACTGGATTCTGTGAAGGTGGATGAACACCAAGATGAACATGGCACAGCCCCTGCCATCAAATCTCTAAGGATACAAGAAAGGAAATGACACACACACACACACAAAATACCTATAATTCTGGAAATGAACATGCTAAAATACGCTGAGTGCTAAACTGCAGATAGAGACAAATGCTGTGGAAGAAATGCTGAAGGGGAAACGCTTACTCCCAAATTAGGAGGTGAGAGAGGAGAGCTAGGGAAATGGGACTTGGAGTGGCCATAGTGGGGGAAAGGGCACTTTGGACAGAGGTAACAGTGAGGACAAAGCACAAAAGTGAGAACAGAGACCCAGAAGAAGAATCCATAGGCCATGTTTGCAAGAGCCTCAAATGTCAGCCTGAGTACTGGGGACTTTATTCATGAGAAAGTGTGGTGCCTTTGTGTGTTCCTGAGCTGGGTGCTGCCATTATTAGAGGCGAAATTTACAATGATCGAGCAGCTGTGCGTAAGGGCAATGTTTGTCTCTCCCATCTATCAGACCTATCTGGCTTCTATCATCTTCCTCTGCCTGCCGTGCTTTGTCCACTTGTTGCTCTCCTTCTGAGTCAAGAGGTAGGTTTGGGAGATGAGGGCAATGAAGATTAGATAAAGAAGAGACAACAGGGGCTGGCCCGGTGGCGCAGCAGTTAAGTGTGCGCCCTCCACTGTGGCTGCCCAGGGTTCACAGGTTTGGATCCCGGGTGCGCACTGAGGCACTGCTTGTCAAGCCACACTGTGGCGGCATCCCATGTAAAAAAGTAGAGGAAGATGGGCAGAGATGTTAGCTCAGTGCCAATCTTCCTCAGCAAAAAAGAAAAAACAAAGAGGAAGATTGGCGTCAGATGTTAGCTCAGGACTGATGTTCCTCACAAAAAAATTAATTAATTAATTAAAAGAAAAAAAAGAAGAGAAACCAAAGGTGGTTCAAGATAGTCACCTGCCTCTAGATAACAGGTGAACCTGGAATTCAGGCTATAAAGTATAAAAAACAGCCTACAGAAGAAGCCAATCTGGGGAACATCAAAATATGGGTCCCTCTGAAGACTATGAGATTTGCTGGAGGAACTGGAAATGGAGAAGTTATTGCAGACAGTCATGACCCACAAGATCATTACGTAATCTAAATTTTCTTCTGATCATGATGCATTAATGCATTCTTTTTTTGGACATTGTTTACTTATCTTGTAATTGTTTCTTTCAGTACAAAGCCTATTTTGAGTAGCTGTTTTAAACAGAAGTTTCTTTAGCTGGTTCTAGGCCCAGAGATGAATTTTATTTTGAAACATCTGGTGGGATGGGGATGGGGATCAGAGAGCTCAAGTGGGAAAGGAAAGGCTATTTTGGTCTTAAAAGGATAAATTCTTAAGCAAATGGAGGTTTCTTAAATGCATTATTCCTTAAAAAAATGACAGATACAATTTATCCACCATTATGGATATTTGTGTAAAGAAAGGAGAAGAGCAATTTTGGTTTAAAAGATTGCAAGTCTCATTCCAATTGTTCGTCGTAAGGGCTGACTTGTAATGAATACGTTTTAAGAAATATTTATTGACTGTATACCGTCTTATTCCAGAAAGATTTAAAACCACTTACAGAGAGAGATAAAATACAGAAAGAACACACCAGTAAGAAGCAGGTGTGAAGAAAAGGACAAAAAACAACAAATAAGAACAGAAAGAGTGAGGCTAATACAAAACTGTGTGTATGTGACCATGCACATTCCTGTGTCACACATTTATAGGACACATGTTTCCTTGTACCTGTGCATGCAAAAGAGCATTCCCAGATCATTTATCATTGTGAATGATGTTGTTGTGGTGAAAAAGAGATTCCATAAACTCTGAATACATTTTTTCTGTGCACTCTGTGAAAAAGATTGTGGACATAAACACATTTTAGACATTAGCTATTTGTTGCTTTATACCTTCCTCTCTCTCACATTGTGTAGTTCCACTTTCAGTAAATGGGAGCACTACCCACTCTGTTACCAAAGCCAAAACCTAAGGTACATTCTAGATGTCTTCCTCCCCTTCCTCATTGAATTTTGTTTGAATTCTTACGGTTGTAGCCCCTGCATGTACATCTCTGAGTCATTGCACCTTTCCATTCCCAATGCCAAGGTTTCACTCCTATACTCATCATTCCTTCTCCAGATGAGTTAAAAAAAAACTTTTTAACTGGCCTCCAGCCACAATCCTCCAACCCATTCTCCACACTGACTTGGAGAATACAAATGAGGTCATGTCACTCCACAGCTTCAAACCCAGCAGTGGCCCTACAATCCCTACAATATAAAAGATGTTTTGAACTTCTTTGGATTTTTGCTCTCTGGCATGCATTCGATATCCGTTTTCTGGTATTCATACCCAACTTCCTTGTGAAGGACCACTCTCCTTTCCGTACTAAGTCATTGAGCTTCTGAGTGGAATTGACTCTCACAGTTTGTAAATCTTGGGCCTGATCAATAAGACCACAGTGCTCCACTCACCAAAATAATTGGTTCAGGTGCCTCAGTCAGAGCCAGTGAGACTTTGCTGGGACTTCTACAGAAAAGAATTTCATTCTTTCCCATTGGACTTGAGCCTGTGAGCCTCTAACAGCCATCTCACCATCACAAAGCAGAATACAGTTTGAGAATGGAGCCGTGCACAGATGAGGTAAAGAAACAGGGATAAAGGGAGAAAAACAGGTGTTGGAGTCATTGTTTGACCCCTGAGCTAGACATGCCTATAGCCAGCTCTTCCTTTGGACTTTTCAGTTATGGTGGCCATTAAATGCCATTTTTACATAAGCCCTTTTGAGGTGGGTATTTGATCAATTGCAAAAGATGTTATCCTACCTAATACTACTAATACAAACACCCTTTAGCAAGGCACATTAGGGCCTTTGAGATATAGCCTCTGCTTTATTTTATAGTCACATCTCCAAAAGTGACCACAGGCAACCTATAATCCAAGCAAATGCAAATCCTACCATTCTAGGATGCCACGCTCTTACGTGCCTGAGAACTTTGCACTCATTGTTTCACTTGCTCATAACACCATTGCTGTCCTTGTCTGCCTGGCTAGCTCGCCTTTCAAGACTCAGCTCAAAAGTTACTTGCTTTTTTCTAATCTTACTCTTCTCCTGTGCCCAAGGGAAATCATAGGTGCCCTCACATGTCTTCCTTAACGTCTGGGTACTAGTACATAGTCACGATAGCAATCATGAACACTCACTGTGTACTAGTTCAAGTGCTTTACATGTATTAGCTTACTTGGTTCTCACAACAATTACTCTCTCCATTTTACAGATGAGGAAACTGAGAGACAGAGAGTTTAAGAAATGTATTAAGTCAATAGTTAATGGCACAGTAAACCCAGGCAATCTGGGCCCACTCTCTTAATCATCATGCAGGGTCTTTATCCTATTTCACACTCATTTCACAATAGTTCCATCGTTGTACTGCTCATGTATTTCTCCATTTGTGTATCTATCCTTTGCATCTTTATATTGCAAGACTGTAAATAATGCCTGCTTTAACAGGTTCTCAATAAAAAATGTGATGAATTCATCAGTGACAACCTCTTTTCAGCCATGATTTTTACATGTGGAGAGAGAGAGAAAGAGAGATCACAACAAAAAGGCCCTGTGACCATCCTGTGCCTTAGTCAAGACTCTTTAGACGACAGCTGCTAGAATCCAACTCAAACTGGCTCAAGAAAAAGGGAACTCACTGATATGACATAAAATTACAGAGCCAGATCTGGGCGCTCATTCATTGTCACCAGGATTTTATCTCTCCCTATCTCACAGAGCAGCTCTTCCTAGGATGTACTCTTGCCTTTGTGGCAAAGATAGCTACCAACAGCTCCGAGTTTGCATTTTGCAGCCTCAGCAGAAAAATATATATATATATATTTCTCTTTCTCTTTCTCAATAGTCCCAGCAAAAGACCCGAGGATGACAGCTTTTTGGCTATGATTGGTCTTGCTTGAGTCATGAGCCACACCCTGAATCGGTGATTGGCCAAGGGGGTGTGGTGTTCCCATTGGCCATGCCTACATGGACACACATCCATCCCTAAAGCCAGAAACAGAATCAGCACCAGAAAAATCACATGAACTGAGGGTGGGTAAGAGGTCATTTCCCAAATGAAAATAAAGGTGCCAGGTCTAGGAAAAGATAGCTTGGTTGATGGGCATTCAAAAGCAATAGGTGACCTCTGTAGGTTGTTCCCATATATCAAAACCACACTTATTTTGTCTCCATGTTACAAAATAATTGTGTTGCTATAATGGTTTTTCTCTGAGATAACCTACTTTTTGATAATATTTCGTCAAACTTGACTAAATATTTATACTATACGAACCTGGCATCTGGACGATCCCATGCTACAGGCTGCATTATACTAGCTCCCAATCAACACTTTTAATGAAAGAACGTATTATTTTCAACTGCAGTCTTCTTCCCCTTCCAACCTTCTGATTTTTGACATAAATACCCTAGAAAATGCAACAATCTATGCAAGTATCTTTGATAACTATAAAAAGAGGGGAGAAAGAATCCTTGGAGATTAGTCTCTGCAGAATCAAAAAGGGGCCAATAAATCCAATTCCTCAGCCAACATAATGACAGCCCTGAAATGGGAATTGAAAGGCCATCCTAGGTCATCAACTACATTGCTGTCCTCGTGTTTTCCTTCTTGTTTCTTGAGAGATCATCAACCAGTGCCAATGATATCAGCAGCTACCATTCATTTACTCTGTGCCTCCTTAGTACCAGCACCGTGTAGTAAGGGCACCATGCTGGGTCCTTTTAGCATGTACCTTATTTTGTCCTCAGGAAAAGCAGCGCCTCTCCCATCTCCCCCCACTCGAGAAGGAGGAACACTGGTATGAACACGTCAGAAGGGCTGGGATGTTGCATAAGCATGACAAAGGAGGAGGCCAAAGTTGAGACCACATGCCAAGGTCTGAATGGGTTCTACTCTCTTGGGAATGTGCCACTCAGAGTTAAAGCAGGAAGCAGCAGGGCTCACTCAAAAGGATTTCACTATAGAGAGTTGAAGGAAGAACTGTATTCAGAGGTGCAGGCAGGGTTAAAAGAACCAAAGTATCCAAGGACTAGCAACAGCAGGAACCCCTCACCACTCCAAGACCTGAAGGGGAGAGGGAAGCAGCAGTGGTTGTTGAGTGCAGCGGAGAGCTGGAGACTTGGAAGAGGGACCATCCTCCAGGAGCCATGTGTGGAGAAGAGTCTGGCCACACCAGAACCACGCAGAAGCAGGGAGGAAGCCAGGGCAATAAATCCTCTGACCATGCTCTCCTTCTGTCCTCCAGTCTTCTCTCTATACCTCCCACTTGTCAAACCCAATGACTCCAGGGGGCAAGGGAGTCTGGGTGACGCAGTGCACAAAGATGGGCTTCCCAGGCAAAGAGTAGTGCAGAGAAGGACAGAAAATAGACATGAGCCAGGAGAGGGGTGGGAGTAAGTGCAAATTAAACAGCATGGAGCCCCCCTCTTCGATAGCTTCCCTCTCTATATTCTTTCTAAAACTTCATGCAGCTGGTGCAATAAAACTGGTGCCCCATCTCGAGAAGTGCAGAAGGAACACCTTCCAGGGCTGCTTAGGGCTGCCCTCAGGTCTCAGAGTGGTCCAGTTTCACTTACAAGAAAATTCCACGAGACTTTGGGGCCAAGGCCTTGCAGTGACAAACAGAAGGTTTTGCCAGTGCCCCCTCTGTAAGTCTCCCTCCTAAACTTGCAACAGCATCGGGCAGCTGGTAGAGCATTCAGAGATTCAAGATTCTAGCCAAATAGCTTTCCAGCTCATCGTGAGTTAAATGCCCCTCTTATCCTATTAGAGATGAGAAAACTGAGGCTCAGAGCCATTGAGCAGTTTGCCCACAGTCAAGCCTTAATAAACGTGGGGTTCAGACTCTTGTCTACCTGCCTCCAACGTCCATGCTCTGTCCAGCACACATACACCTGCATTCCCCTGCCTCTCAAGCCCACTTCCTTAAGACATAGTTTCACAAACAGATCATTGCACTGTGGAGGAAAGCCCCATTTCACAGTCCTCTTCCTCTGATGCTGGTAAATGTCGTTTCCCTCCTACTTCAGCTGACAACTAAGCCAGTCACCATCAGGACCAGCTCATGCACGATCAAAATATTCAGTGTGGCTAGACCAGGCGGCTCTGCAAACTCTGAGGAGCCAAAACTGCATCAACCTCCCTTCTCTGCACAAGGAACAAAGCCTGGCCCTGAGGGACCTGTGCCAGGACTATGGAGAGTACTGCCAGTTCCGCCAAGGAGAACCCAGGCAATCTTCTAGCATCATCACTGTATCATCATGCTTAGAAAATCAGGCAATCTGAATTCCTCTCAGTTTTCCTCACAAGACAGTCCCTATAGTAAACACACACACACATTCTTGTCAGGATTAATCCTATCAGAAGCCAAGAGGAAGCAGGACCACACTTTCCCCAGGCCTCATGTGTCCCTAAATGCGGTTTGTAGATCAAGTCTAAGACATGCCAAATACATTGGGAAACTGAAGAGTCCTTTGGAGAAGAAAATTAAAAACACACATAAAATTTGCAGTGGGGATTGTTTAAACGCTGTACCAGAGTTTCCAAGAGACACATTGACACTCCTTTTCTCTTTGTGCTACATCAGGGTTTCTCAACCTCAGCAATATGGACATTTGGGGCCAGATTACTCTTTGTCATGTGGGTCTGTCCTGTGCATCATAGGATGCATCCCAGCATCCCTGGCCTCTACTCAGTAGGTGCCAATAGCACCTTCCCTCCAGTCATGACAACCAACAACATCTCCAGACAGGGCCAAATGTCCCCTGGGGGCAAAACTGTTCCCAGCTGAGAACTTCTGTACAATCTGGTAGTGGTGACAGGTCTACTCAGTCCCCACAATCTACCTGTTTGCCAACAACCATTTTCCAGTGGATCTTTTTTTTAACAGACATCATCATAGGGCTGGTCACCATTTCACGTGAGATATTTGTTCTCTTCTGAGAACCCTTAGTTGAATAGTACCCTGTCCTGGAAGAAGCAGGAAGAAACTATGCCCTCATCCCAATTCCCTCTTACAAGAGCCAAAATATTTCTTTTTTGTCTTGTCTAAGATACAAAAACAACAATGTCTCCAATTTCTAAGAATGCATTCCAAGATAATAATTAATAATGTGTACAAAAATTTAATTACAGAAAGACCCTTGCAGCAAAGTTTGTAATATGGAAAACTGGGAAATAACCTAAATGTCTAGTAATAGAATATTGGTTAAATGAGCTGTGGTACATTCATCCAATAGAACATACACAGTGACATTAAAAGTGGTGAAGATGGAAGTGTAGTGGCACCATCAGACGTTCATGAAATATTAACAGAACAAAGGAGATTACAAAATATTTTCAGTAATTATCCCATTTTTAAAGTGTGTTTGCATAAGTTCATAGAAAAAGTCTGGATAAAAATAAGTTATTAATAGGGATTTTTAAATTTCTACTCTTTTGATCTTTATTTTCATTTTTTATAATAAACATTTCACTTATTTTACATAAAACTTCTTTATATGAGCTCTTGGATAGTCAGGGTAGTTACACATTACTATGTTCCCAAAGGATTGCAGAGAAAAAAGCCTAAGGAGAGAGAAAAGAAAACTCTAAAACTGTAGGTTGAAGTATGAACCAACATCATCTTTCAAGTTTTCTGGCAGCATACCTCGGTGTCTATTCCAGAGGATTCTTTAAAGCAAAAATAAAACAAAACAAGTTTGGTTAATATAGTTTTACAATTATCCCATCGGAACTTGAACAGGGAATGAAATGAGTCTTAAATTGACATCATTTTATTGAGTTTTTATTAGTCCAGAACTATAAACCCAATGGGTTAGCCGCGATATGAAGTCATTCAGAACCAATGCACTTGTCGGATGGCAAAGGCGTTTATGAGCAACAATGTGCAGAAAACTATCCATGTCTTCACTCCTGTGCCATCATGGAGGTGGCAGAATTTATTGAAGTCAAGGCTTGCCCAATCTAGTCAGAATTCCAAGAAATGATCTGAAAGCGTTGGACGTAGAAAAATCGTAAACGCTGAGGGGTTGCATAGATGTTTTTGCATTACAAAAGTGCTATCTTTTACAAGATTGCTTGTGAAATGCTGCCTTGGCTGAAATAAACAGGAAAAAGCAAAGTCTTTGTGATCTATCCCTACCACAGCTTCAGATAACAGTCTC
Source organism: Ceratotherium simum simum (assembly GCF_057802395.1). Lineage (NCBI taxonomy): Eukaryota > Metazoa > Chordata > Mammalia > Perissodactyla > Rhinocerotidae > Ceratotherium > Ceratotherium simum. The sequence goes on from NC_141907.1 coordinate 12,068,907, forward strand.
AGCCCTGCAGTACGTCCTTGTTATTATTGAAATGACTCTGAAACAATGATAGGGAGTTGCAAGGATTTTCCACAGAGAACACCTAGGCCTGACTATATTCCAAACTAAAATTAAAGCACAGCTGCCTGAGGGTATTCCAGTTGGTTAAACTATTGGCAAGTAATAATTCGGTGGTTGGTAGGTGAGATGGCCAGGACCCAGGATACATACGCATGAATATATCAAGGTACTCACATACGAGAAGATCTTACCCACTTGACTCCCACTTAGAAATAAAATTCAGATTAAATTCAGGATGTCCAATCAAATTTGAATTTCAGACAGCACAACAACTAATTGTTTAATATAAGAATGTCCCAAATATTTAATTGGGTGCCTTGTATTCTTATTTTCTAAGCCTGGTAACTCTACTCCCTTAGAATTCACCTGCAAAGGTGTAATATGAATCCAAATGACCTTCAGAAGTGCTGTGCGTATAATTTCTCATAAAAGAAGAAGCAGCTTTTCCTATGAGAAGGGATTCTTAGCTTGCCAAAAGAGCTTCAAAGAGCAAATTTAACTGAAACAGAAAGACATAAGAAGAACTGGGTAGAAAGTCAGCGGATGTAAGATCTAGTCCCAGCAATTAAAATAACCAGCCTTGTGTGACTTTTGGACAAGTCACCTAAATCCTGTAAGTCTGTTTCCACATTAGATCCCTGGTGGAAAATAATGTAGCTGCCTTTCTTTCTCTGAACTCATACCAAGCATCACTAATCGATCTCGGCATTCCTTCTCACTGTGCCCAGGGGCAGCCTCAGAATTCTTCTCAACAAAGTCTCCAGGTGGCCACCATCCATTAACAAAGGTCCACCCATCAGATGAAATCTACTCGTCTTAAATGAGCCTTAGGTTTCCCTTCCAGCTCTAATGAAAGTTTGCAATCCTTTGTATTCCGATTCAACCCTAAAAGGCATGATGTACCTAGTTTCACACCCTCGATTAAAAGTAAAATGTAACACTGTCATCTGAAGTAGAGTTTTTTCAAATTCAGAGCAGGAGTAATGGGCACCAGGAGTCCTGCTTTGACCAGACTTGGAGGGGGATGGCTCCAATTGTCCTCAAGGATCTCAGTGGAGGTCATGGCAGGTCCTGACTTCCACCCCTGACAATGACCTTGATTCCACTCCTCTTCATGTTTATGCTTCTTTCTGCATCTATGGGCTTCTCATACTACCCACTGGCTTCTTCACCCTCTATAATCTCTTCTACCTCATGGATTCTGCTTTCTCATAATTTCAATCTCTCCTGTCCTCTCATGGCCCAGCACTTCATGACATTTTTCTGCTTCAGCTCCAATTGCTCAATCTCTGCCTGATTCTCTCTTCATTTCCCAGGTTAAATCCCCAGAGTGAGGGTCTCACTGCTTAGCAGCCCCTGTTCGCCAAGGTGCCAGTCTGAGCAGTCAGCCAGCGCCCTCTGTTGGTCTAGTCAGTCAGGACTGTGATGACCTGGTGTAAAACGGTTGCCTGGGCAAAGCTCATCAGCAGGAGACATTAGTGGGCTGAGATTTTTTCTTTTCAAAAGGGTGTGAGGGGCAGGCACCATGATGTTCATAACTTCACAGGGTCATTTCAAGTTCCAAATGAGATCATGTATGTGAAAAGCAAGTGTTTTAGCTGGTTTCCCCAAAAGCAGACCCTGACCCAAGGAGCTGAGTGGAAGTGGTTTATTTGGGAGGTGCAGGAAATAGCAACAGGGTGGTGAGGAAGTGATCAAGGGAAGGCAAGGCAGGTAAGAAGTGTGTGTTACTAAGCAAACTGCCACAGTAGCTGACTGAAGCTTCTCCCAAAGGGAAGCTAGGGAAAAGGGGATAAAACACACACCCCAGAATGAGCTCACCCCAAAGTCAGGAAGCTGGAGCATTTAAAGACCGACTCTCAAGAGTCGTTGGTGGAGAAGTACTCCCAGGGACATTATTTTCCCAGCATTCTGGGTGTGCACTGTTGCTCCAGCACAGCGGCTTTTCAAGGTTCTGAAATAACACCTCAGGTGCAGAGATGCAAATAAGACAGTTGGAAATCTACCAGAACACCCTGAATTGGCTGAGGTCCAAGGAATATGGGAGAGGCAGTGACGTCACCTGCCACAGTACTTCATCAACTCTCAAATACACGTCAGTTCCATGAGGGTGGGGAAACAGTGCCTGGCCCATAATAGATGCTTGATAAATATTGGTGAGATAAATGTGTGAATGGATGAATAAATAAATAATGAATGAATGATAGAAAGTTCTATATAAGTGAATATAATTATTATCATTGGGGCAATTATTATGGATCCTTCATATTTGTTTTCCTCCTTATGCCAGTGAAGAGCTAACATGATAGGAGAAGAGCAGATAGGAGCAGTAAACAGGACAAAGGACAACTAGCTAGTCCCCAAAAAGGCCTGGGTTTTAATACCAACTCTTTTGTACCACTACCGTGACTTGGACAAAGCAGAAGAAACATCTTCCTCCTACATATTCCTCAAGTTGTATTTTAATGACTTCTTTTCTACTATTTGTCCTTTATATCCATTTTAGTTTGATTTCAACTGTATAAAATGATGATGAACGGAGGAGGGCTGTATATGTCTTCTTTCCCCAGGTCTCTGTCCCCAGGGACAATCCTGACCCCTACTCTCTTAAACCCCACCTCAACCATGTCACAGACAAGTAATAAGTGTTGTGAGGGGACAATATGAGCCCACCTCCATTGATAGGATTTGAGAGGAGCCTCCATTTAATCCTGCTCCTCTCCTCTGACAGTGCTAAACCAATTGAGAAATATACTCAGGAGTCACAAATGGACCAAAAGACTGCTTTTCCTACTGGTAGCACGAAATCAGAGAATACAACTTGGATATGAGGTTGAAACAAACTTCTCAATAGTTGCCTTTAGGTCTAGACCTTGGGGAGCATTTGCTCTGCAGATCAGAAACTTGTCCTGTCAGCTTCAGAGAGGACAGAGGTCTGGTCACCCCAAGTTGAATGCACAGAACCCAAGATCGGCCACCTGCAAGTAGCCCTTTACACACAGCCCCCTCCCAAGGGTGACACAAAGGCCAGTGGGTTCTAGACTCTTGCCCCCTCACCAGTCAGAGATACTCCTCCTCCCTCCCTCCCTTGGGAGGAGTCATTGAAAGGTAGAAATAAGTCACTGGCAATTTCAAGCCAATAAAAGAGAAGACGTTCCTATTTTTCAGGGTGGCAGGAGTTCAGGGAGAGGAAAAACATGATGCCTTCCCCATCCCACATCTATGAGAGAAGAGCTGATCTGAAAACTTATTTTCCCTTTAATTCTCTATGACTGGATAGGAGCAAGCCCACCACTGGATATACAAAGGGGCCTGGTCTACAGAAGAATCATTCTCAACTGCTCTTTCGTCGTTTCACGCAGACAGCAATGCATTTAGGTCTGTGCAGAAACCAAAGATGCTTCAATAACTAGGTCTATATCTTCTTTTCATTCTACCTCTCACATCAGGGTTGTTAGTAAACTCTGCAGTGAGTGTTCAGCAAAAGGAGTTTAGGGATGTCAAGATCGAGGCTCTAATATGTCAAAAGAAAAACTGTTTCTTTGGGAATGTTTCTTCCTTCCAAAAACAAGGTAAGAAAATAGTAATTTTTCTTTTGCTTCAACGTGTACTTTGATGGCAGGAAAATGGAATGTGGCCAGTTTACTTTTTCAAGTACTGACCTCTGGTGGCCAGCAATGGTAACTACTCTACTATAGAAAAATTTTCTAAGATCGGAGTATGAGCTTGGAGAGGCTTAGAGATCATGTCTCTGCCCACTTCATGTTACTAAAGAGGAAACAGAGCCATAAAAGATGAGAGTCTTGTCAGTGGTCGCTAAGACGGGACTGGAGCCAAGGTCTTCTGTCTTTTATTCGGTTCATCTCCTCCCATTGCCTAGCACACATGTAAAAGCTATTCTTTCATATACCGTACAGCAATTAATAAACAAATAGAGCAACAATGACAGCACTCCAGTTCCAGATAACCGTCCTGTGATTTACCACAAACCTGACTGGATAAGCGTGGATAGAAGTTTCAACCCCTACTAGATGGTAGACAACTAGAAGGTAAGGATTTCTTCTTAATCATCTTTGAATCTCTAGTTCTTTTCACCATACCTGCCACATGGCAAATACTTAATAAATGTCAGATGGATGGATAAACAGATGGACAAATAAGTTTTAATTTGAAATTAGACATCAACTAAAACCAAAAGCTACTCGCCTTGTTTTCCAATTAGCAAATGGCAGATCTAAGATGTGAGGCCAGCAGTTCAGTCTTACACTAAAATCCACCGCTCCTAACCATTTGTCCTAGGGACCCCTACTACTAATGACAGCCATTCTAGATTTCACGGAAGCAGCCTTTCTGGCTCTCTGAATCAACACAGCTGGTTCAAGAGGAGATTGTGTTTTTCAGACTCCTAAATTTTGCCCTAAAATAATGACCCAGGGAAGATTTTCCTTCAGGTGTTGGTTTGTTCCTTCCATCATTCATCACATATTTATTGAGTGTCTACTATGTGCCAGGAATTTCCCTGAGTAATGAGAACCCAGTAAGAAAGATAAAATGATGTGTCAACGCTGTACTAGTGTAAGCACCGAGAGGATAAAGAAAGAAGGAAGCCTTGTTAATGATGATGGATCTTTCTCCATTGTTAGTGGAGATGTGAATTAGGAGACAGCTCTGAAGGTTTCAAGCACATATCGTTATCTTGAGGAAGGTATGAGTAAACCTCAGGATCCTTTGGTAAAATAACTAGGTTGGTAGTGAAGGGAGAGAATCTTCATTTTAAGTGGCAAAACTCATGTCCCCCTCCCCCCAACTATTGTTCCTGGAATTTGTTGCCTTTTGAGGATTTTAACAGTCTCCATTGATACCATCATTCTGGCTCCTGAAATTATTCTTCTTCTCCTTACTCTTCTGTCCCAAGCATGGATATAAACGCTTTCTGTAATTCCCCACAGCACAGATGAGATTATGTTGTAACAATTATAAGATTTTACTGAAGCCTCAGAGAAGAGAGAGGAATTGTAACAGAGTTACTAAAAGCTGACAAGTAGGTATGCTGGCCCTTGGGACCCACAGGCTCTGGTCCATTCTCATGAGGTTGGCCAGGCTCCTGCAGGATTGCTTCCCTGTCTAGCCTTGGTTAGACTGCATATGGCAGTGTCCACCTTTCCCTCCTGTCCCAGGAAACTCCTCAAGGATGTCAAAGCCCCTCAAAGTCCAAGCCCAAGAGAGCAGACTGGTGCATAGTGGCAAGTGTCCTTTTGCCCTCTGGTCCAAACCCCGTCTCTCAAATACTGAACACAGAGGCAGCTACACATTTACAGAGGACTTTTACTCCAGAAATCTATTTGCTAGACAGTTCTTTGGAATCTGCCATGCAGTTCCAAAAACATCAACCGTGATTGAAATCAGAGGCAAGTCCAAGAAAGTTCTATTTATACCCGGGTTCATCTAAGGATTTTAGAAACATAGCTTTCCAATTTGGCAGAAATCAGGAAGCGAATGTAGATGCACCTGGGTACTCTCTATACCAATATGTCATCCGTACCAACATAAGGACCCAAAACTCCCCCAGGTCCACAAGAATTCTGCATCAAGGGACAAAGCACGGTTGCCTCTATGGGGAGCTATAGCTGCAGACAACAAAGACATGAAAATTCTTGACCGGGAATCAGTAGAGGGGTCATTTCTAAATTGATTCTAGCAAACTCCCCATGTTTCCCAAGTAATTTTAGCATTTGGTGCATTTGAAGGAAATGCAGTACAATTTGTGGCATCATAGAAAGTGAAAAAATAATAGATGGAACAGAGTGCCCAGGGAAGCAGAACATAAGATTTTTCTATCAAGAGATATTGTCGGCTGCTCCTGTGTCTAGTGAGCCCAGCAAGTCTCCTTGGGTAAGATCTGGTTTCGGTGAAGTGTTATTTGAGCAACTCTTCTTGATTATGCAAAAGTAAGACAAGGGGACACCCACGGCCCTGGGAGATGGGGACATAAGAGGATTTTCTGTACCGTGACTGATGCTGCCCTTTCCAAATGCCCCTGCTAGTCCTTGACGCCAGTGAATTAATTTGCAAAATAGCCAAGGAACCTCCTGAGGAAAAAAGAGATTGACACCAGCCTCTTTCCTGCTGAATTTCAACAGCATTAAAATCTCTCTGATAAACTTGCATGGCCCTAATTGAGTTGATCAGCCAAGAGGGATAGTTGGCGCTGTGGAGGGGAATGCAATGTGAGGAGAGGGGAGCTGTGGACTGTGAACTTGTGACCACAGTACAAATCAGAACTTAGATCACCGGGGGGAGAGGGGAGGAGGGAATGCAGATACTGGTTTAAGCATAGTGTATGACTGAAGTCTAACACAACTCCAGATGCTGGCAACAGAGGCGGATCATATTGGCTTAAACCATGTCGGAGAAACCAGGGTTTCTCAACCCGGGCACTATTGACATTTGGGGACAGATAATTTTGTTATTGTGAGGAGGTAGGAGAAGCCCTGTCCTGTGCATTGTAGGGTGTTTAGCAGCATCCCTGGCCTCTAACCACTAGATGCCAGTAGCATACCCCTCCCAATTGTAAGAAGCAAAACTGTCCCCCAAATTTGCCACTGTCCCCTGGGAGGGCAAAATCAACTCTCGTTGAGAAGCATTGAAGAGTATAACCCTGGAATCTCAAATGTGAGGAATCTGGTATGAGCATTGGGACTATCAGCCACATCAATGCAGCTGAGGGCAAAAACGCTCAGCTTTCTTGGAAGCCTTTCCCCGCAGTGACCAGCTAGACTCCCCTGTTCTCTCCCCACTGGCATTGGGACACAGGGCTGCCATCTGAATTGAGCAAGCTTCTCAAGATTTATGAACAACTCTAAGTGAAAATGAGGCTTCAAGGGGGAGATGCTGGATGTCCTGCTAATAAAGGCAAGCACATTTTCAAGTAACTGAGAAAATGAAGGCATTGTGATGATATTTGTAGTCTTAGCTGGTGAAGGTCATGCCAATGAGAAACACTTAAGGGAAGTAGCTGGAGAGAAGAGAATGTAAAATTGCAGGAGAACAACCTTTCCAACATGAAAAAGATGAGAATTCACTACTCATATTAGAGCAGCAGTTTTCTCTGATATGTAAGAGTGTCTCCAGTTATACCAAATTATGACATGAGTCTCTAAATAAAATGAGTCTTGCAGCATTTTATTCTCAATTGCTCAGACAGCTCTCTTAAGAAGTGAGAACATTGTGAAATGAAGCAAATGAGAAGAAAGTCATCACAACTTAAAACATGTTGGAAATAATAGCCCTGGAGGAAGAAACTTAAATGCATTAATATCTATAAAATAAAAATAGGCCACACACCAATATATCTGCGTCAATAAGTGTTTCTCCGCATTGACTATACAAACAAGAGGTTCAGATTTGCTGGAGTTCAAGATATATTTCAGGGGGAGATGTATATAATTCAGTGAGTTGGAAAATATAAATCAAATGTTGAAGAGCATGGTTTTATAAAATTTATGATTCAAAGGTGATTCTTCAGCTTGCAAGCTGAGCCTTATTTTAGTGATGTGTTTTCCCTTGTGATACATTTTTCTTTCACGGAGAATAAATCAGCCACAATCAAAACTATTATAAAATTCCAAGAACCGAGTAAGAATGACACATTCATCTAAAGCTGAAATTGTGTTCCACATGTTCAGGTGTGAAAAGCATATTTTAGCCATTTATTGACCTAAATAATGTGTCATTGCAGCTTTTTTCAAAGAGAATATAGCATGGTAGTCTCCTCTCAGGTTCTATGATTTTTCCATGTTTATTCCAGCGTCCTAATCTCCCAAAAAGGCTTCAAATGCATCATGCTTTAGTGGCATTACCCTTGAAGGCATCGAATGCATTTACCTATTTTTTTTTTTAGGTATACATGTAAAAATTATATGCCTCAGAATCCCATGTAAAAAAACAATGACCACATTTTATTCATTCATTCATCTATTTATTCATTTATTTAAAGATGTGATTGCTACAGTTACTATTACTGTGTAACAAACAATCCCAAAATGCAATAGCTTAAAACAATCATTTTATTATGCACATGGATTCTGTGAGTCAGGAATTTGAACAGAGCACAGCTGGTTGACTAATATATACTCCACAGTATCTGGAGAAAATCTGAACCCTGGAAGGTGACTCAATGTCTAGGGGTTGGAAACATTCAAAGGCTTGTTCATGCACATGTCTGGAGTCTTGGCTAGGACTGTCAAACAGAGTGTGTACACATAGCCTTTCCATGTGACCTGGCTCCCTCACGGTATGGTGGCCTCAGAATGGTCAAACTTCTTACATGGCAGCTCAAGACTCTAACTACATAAGTTCTAGCAAACAACATAGAAACCACTTTGTCTTTTGTGACTCAGCCTCAGAAATCAATCAGCAAGTCAGCATCACTTCCACCATACTCTGTCTGGTCAATGTGATTATAAATCCACTCAGATACAAGGGGAAGGGAAATAGACCCCACTTCTTGTTGGGAGGAAAGTCAAAGAATTTGTAGGTTTTGTTTTAAAACTACCACAGGGGCATAACAAGATAGAGCACAGGATTTTTATTATTAGGAATAATAAGAAGGCTATAACTACAGGTATATCAGAGTTTAAAAATAATAAGGAATATTTTGACTAATGCTATCCCAATCAATTTAAAAACAAAGAAAAAGGACAATTTCCTAAAAATATATAATATACTGAAACTGAAAGAAGAAATGTAAAATCTGAATAGGCTTATAAGCATTAAAGAAATTAAATCCGTGGTCAAAAATTGAGCTACGGTCACATCCCCCCCCCACACACACACATACTGTTTCTCCAAAGATATACAACTAGCTAATAAGCTCAATGAATTGTGGTGCTCAACATTACTACTCATAAGGAAATGCAAATTAAAACCATGGGAGATACCACTTCATACCTACTAGGATGACTATCATCAAAAAATGGAAAATAATAAATATTGGTGATGATGTGCAGGAATATAAAATGGTTCAGCTGCTATGGAAAACAGTTTGGCAGTTTCTCAAAAAAGTTAACAGAGAATTACTGTATGACCCAACAATTTGACTGCTAAGTATATACCTAAAAGAATTGAAAACAGAGACTTGAACAGATAGTCGTATGTGACTGTTCACTGTAGCATTATTCACACTAGCTAAAAGGGGGGAACAACCCAAGTGTCCATCAGCATATGAACAGATAAGCAAAATGTGGTATATCCATACAGTGGAATATTAGTCAGCCTTATAAAGGAATGTGGTACCGACACATGCTACAACATGGATGAACATTGAAAACGTTGTGCTAAGTGAAATAAGCCAAACACAAAAGAACAAATATTGTATGATTCTCCTTATATGAAATAACTAGAATAGGGACGGAAAGTGGATTAGAGGTTACCAGGGGCTGGGCTGGGTTACCAGTTAGAGAAATGTAGAGTTATTGTTTAATGGGTACAGAGTTTCTATTTGGAGTGATGAAAAAGTTTTGGAAATAGTGGTGATGGTTGCACAACATTGCGAATGAATACATATCCACCTAAAACTGATGCAATACTATATGTCAATTATATCTGAATAAAACTGGGAAGAATGGCCAAAATGCAAATTTTGTTATATATATATATTTTACCACAATAAAAAAATATATATCTCCAGACCCAAAAGGCTTTATAGACAAGTTCACAGAACAGATACCGTGTGCATGTGTGTGCGTGTTTGCATGTATGTGTGTGAGAAAGAGAGACAGAGACAGAGACAGAGAGAGAAAGAGAGAAATAGAGACAGAGAGACAGAAGGAGAGAAACAGAGAAGGACAGAGAGATTAATCTGCTTTTTTTGAGATTAGAGTATCCTTTATACTAAAATAATACAAGAAAGGAAAAACAATCTCAATTTTGAAAATAAAGCCAAAAAATTTAAATATTAGTAACTAAATCCAACAGCTAATCTTTTAAATATCTTGACCAAGTTTAGCTTATCCCAGGAATGCAAGAAAAGTTTGACATTAAAAAGCCTGTTAATGTAATTCACCACATTAAAAAATGAAAGAAGAAAAATCATATTTGATTACCTCAAAAGATGCAGGAAAAAACCTCATGATAAGTGATTCAACACTTATTCTTGATTAAGAACTCTTTAGCCAGCTAGGAACACTTAACCTAAAAGAGTGAGATTTTTGCATTTTGATTTAAAACAAATCTGCTAGATTCGTTTATTTTGCTTGCATCAGAATTTCTGCAAGAAATGATGTTTTTGAATGATGTTTTTTAATAATTTCAGACCATTGTGAGGAGATGTATAATTCTTATGAACTGGTTTAGTTTAGTTAAATATTAAAAGATAAGAGAGGTCATAATCAGAAGGTTAATTAGCACAAGAGTGGTGAACAAATCCTACCTCTTATGACAGTTGACCACTTTGAGTACATGATCTCTTACCGTAAACCTCTGCCATAGACTGAACTGTGTCCCCCCAAAACTCACATGTTGATCCCCAACCCTCAATATGACTGTATTTGGAGACAGGGATTCTAGGCGGTTATTAAGGTTAAATGAGGTCCTCAGGGTGAAATCCTAATCTAATAGGATTGGCGGCCCCATTGGAAGAAGAAGAGAGAGTTCTCTCTTTCCCCATCCCAATGTACCAAGGAAAGGCTGTGTGAGGACCCAGCAAGAAGGCAGCCATCTACAAGCTGGGAAGAGAGCTCTCACCAGAAACCGAAGGGACTGGCACCTTGATCTTGGATTTCTCAGCCTACAGAACTGTGAGAAAATAAATCTTTATTGTTTAAGCCACCCGCTCTACGGTATTTTGTTAAAGCAGCCCTGAGCTAAGGCAACATCCACACTTTTTTAATTTAATAAACCTTACAGCATTTACTATGTGCCAGGATTTGACCAATATTAACTTACTAAATCTCATAACAACCCTCTGGAGTAGTCACTATTATTATTATTAACCTCAATTTACAGATGAGGAAACTGAAGCCTAGAGAAGTTAAGGAAGTTGTCGAAGATCCTCAACCTTAAGATCCTGCATTCAACTTCTTTCTCTCTTCTCCTCTCCTGGGACTCCACTAGATGTGGTGGACCGCTCAATTTCTCCACCATGTCTTTGATCCACTCTTTCCTATTTTCCATTTTTCTGTGCCACATTTTAATTTTTTAAATTTCTCTTTTGCATCATTAATTCTCTTTCCAGCTCTCTCATTAGTAGTTTAACACATCCTTTGCTTTAAAAAAAAAAAATCATAACTTTATTATTCATTTCTAAAAGTTCTAGCCGGTTCTTTTTCACATTTGCCTAATCTTTTTGATAGCATCTCACTCTTCTCATATTTTCAAAGCCTCCTTTTCAGTTCTTATATGGTCATTGTTTTTCTATATTCTCCATCTGATCATTGTATTATCAGAAGTTCTTGAGGATCTAGTAGCGCTCTCTGATTGTCTGCAGACTCTTGATTGTTTCCCCCTGTGTTGTCTAATTTTGGATTGTGAGCTCATCTTCAGCAAGGTTAATCTGTGGCCATCCTGAACTGACTACTTGAAAGTGTGTCCCCCCAGAAAAGTTTTGTATTTTTCTTTTGTGTTCTTGCCTGGCACCCCACAGGGATCCAGTAGCCTGAGACCATTTTTTAAAATTTGTCACTTAGGGGGTTCCTAAGTGATATAGGTAGCATAAACCAGATGCTTCAACAGCATAGTGCAAGCCAATGGTTATGAATTCTCTGGAGAATATTTTTTCCACCATATGCAGAGCACACACTACAAGTTCTCTTGTTGTCTCCTTATGCCAGCACTAAATAATAGATAGTCTCTTTCAATCTAAAAGCCTGTTCTTCCACTTCTGAGATGTTTTCTAATATTACTGCTTTGATAAATTCTACCTTTTCATTTCCTTGGTTCTCTCTTTCTATAACTACAGGTGTGGAATTTCTTAACCTGAAATCCTCTCATTTTCTCTATAATACTTTTTTGTAAGGGCGATATGCTTGTTTTTTCATTGGAGAATTCAGAAACGACGATATCTGGGATCTAGTCTTTGTGGCTATTCAGTTTCTCCAGAAAACAATATTTCACGTTTTCCAATTTGATGCCTGTGGAGGTGGCACAGGGGGACCTAAAGATATATGTTTAGTTGCCTCAGTTCTGTGAAAAGGAGAGCAACCTGCCCACCTCTCCATTTTGTATCCAGTTTCCAGCCCTGAGACTCACCCACCCTCTGCCAAACCTGGGAATTTGAGACCTAGTGTCTCTGGTTCAACTTCCCTGGAGAAGAAAGGTGGCTTCTTGGACTGTAGATGGTGTTCTCCTCGTGTCTTCAGATCATCTTCCCTCTGTGTGTGTCCGTCTCTGTGCCTGAATTCCCCTTTTTAAAAGGACACAGTCATATTGGATCAAGGCCCACCTAATGACCTTATTTTAACTTGATTACCTCTGTAAAGACCCCATCTCCAAATAAAGTCACATTCTGAGGTACAGTGGGTAGGACTCCAACATTTCTTTTTTGGAGTAACACAGTTCAACCCATAACACCACTGAGCCTAATTAACAGCCTCTCTGGAGTTCTGCAGAGTAGATCAGGTCGTTTCCTCATTCTTACTGTTACCTGCCCCCCACCACCACACACACACACACACACAAACACGCAGATACACGCACAGACACACATACATACACACACAGACACACACGGACACATGTACACAGACACACATGCAGATACACACACAGACATACACATACACAGAGACACAGGGACACACATACATACACATACAGAGACATGTACACAGATACATACACACGCAGAGACATACACACAGATACAAAGACACACAGACACACATAGACACATACACACGGGCACACATAGACACAGACGTACACATACACACATTCAGACACACAGAGACCCAAATACACACACATACACATGTATACTTGGAGTGTGGCTTTCTTTGGTCTGTTCATTCCATTACTCGTCTATCTACTTTGCCTCTTCTCCCATTTCCTTTGCTTTTTTGAGCCATAACATTTATGTCCTCTTTCAGTAATTTTAGAGGGATTCAGAGAATAAGCAGAGATTAGCCTGTACGTTCAATCTTCCACCTTTAACCAGAAAACACTCCAGAGCCACATTCTCTGGTGCCCAAAGCCCCTCCAGGAAGCCTTTGCTGTGGATAAGCTGGACACCCTCACCCTGCAACTGCGGCCTTTTATGGTTTTAACCACCCACCTCTGAGCATCGCCTGTCTTTTACCAGAAATGCCCAGTGACCCCTGATGACATGAGGGAGGCTAGCTTACAACTTGACCTAATTTTTGCCCAGGTCCCCCAAGCTGACTTCTCTTTGTCCTTCTCCTGTAGGCTGTGCTCCTCTGATCACCCCGCATGTTTGTTGTGTTCCACTGCTGGAAGTAACCTGCCACTTTAAAAGAAAAAAAAGCCACCGAGTGACCTTCCTTAGGAACGGGTTGCTAAGCGGGTGTTTTTGCTTGGAGACGTGGCTGCAGCTTCCAGGGAGCAGCCCAGGGGCCGCCCCAGCATTCAGCATTTCCTTTTGGACTCTTTTAGAAGATTCAACAATAGGACCTGTCTCTCTCCACTTTCCCTTCGTCCCAGAAAGCAGAGTCTGCACAGCGCCTTTGTAAAGTTCCTTAAGGTAAAGCAGTTCTTCCCGGGAGCGGGGCTGCTGTAATGGTGTCCCGCTCTCAGTCCCCAGGCTTGGAGTTCAGCCTCTCCCCTCGGTAACCTGAGTGGATTTAATGAATGTAAATTAAGGGTTCTCATCATTACTATTGATGTTTTACTTTCTGGAATTGAAGCACAGAGCGTTCCTTGGGCTCCTTAGATTGAGCTGCTGCCCGGTGTCTGGTGTGCAGGATATGTCAGTGCGGCTCATCACAGCCCCTGGGTGGAATTCCTCCCAGAGGGTCGGTCCCTCTGCTTCCTGCCTGGGACTTCCATGCCGTCCTGTTGCATCCGGTCTCCCAGAAACATTTGCTGCATGTTGCTGTTCTGGGCCTTTCAGTTCCAATTTGTTTGAGGGGGGAAGTACTAGTTGTTGCAGCCTTCACCCTTCCTCCCATTAGACAGAGAAAAGGCCACTACAGACACAGGGCTGTGGATTGCTGTTCTCTCCAAAAGACCTCAAGATAATCTGCTGGCTGCAATTTAAGCTGATTATTTCCCTTCATTGCAAAGAGGTGCTATGAAAAGCTAATAAATCTAATGGGAAATACAAGTCTGTGATTGGATTTTCATATCACCTTTTCTGCAAATAAATTCAGCACCAGAATGAAATCTCTCTCGATCTCTCTCTCCTAGAGCTCATTTAAAGAGTCTTTCATTCAAACATTTATCGAGCATCCACAGTGCACCAGGCAATGTGCTGAAGTTGAGAGTGTGCAAAAGTGAATAAGATAGGTCAGAAGCTCTGAGTTTCCTGGGAAGACAGACCTGTAAACAGATCATAACAGTAGAGTGAGCTGAGTGCCATAGGAGATTTATCACAGGGTTTAAAGTGCTTAGAGCACAGCAGACTACTCCCAGGGAGGGCCTGGGGGCACCTGGTTCATCGTGTGTGCGCCCTGGGCATATATCACAGAGCGCAGCTCAAATATGGGATTTATATGTGCTCTTCAAGGGCGATGTGTGTTATATTGAGCTGATTAAGGCCCCTAACCTTAAACTATGGGAAGCTATGGCTGGAATAACTTGTAGAATTAGGTAATAAATTTTAAAAAGGGTGTGTGTGGCCCCTGCCCAGCGTAGGTTCAGGCTCCAGCTCTGCCAGTCTGGACAGAAAAAGCTAAGCACTGTACACAGGGAGAAACGCCCATGGGTGTGAGGGCAGGGGGAGGCTTCAGAAATACCATAAATAGAAACAGAAAGAAAACTGCCCTGGGCCCAGCTCAGGGAAGGGAGAGGGGATATTGGTTATTAGAGCCAGAGAGTTGAACTTGGGAACCAAAGATGGTACAGGGGGCCTGATCTAAGGTCTTTCTTATGACTCTCCTTCTGTCCCCTAAGCTCTTTCCCTCCCCACACGATTCTTCTACTTTCCCTCTCTACCATCACATTTTTTAATAATAACGCTTACTGGTATTGAAAGCCTGGTCCAAGCTAGGCATTTTACTACACACATTTTATCATTTAACCCTTATAAAATCATCACCCACTGAGGTAGGATTTATGATGGCAAGTTTACAGATGTAGAAATCTCAGAGAGGTGAAGGCATTGCCCCAAGAGCACAGCTGATAAATAGAGCTGGAATTGGAGCCCAGGTCCATATAATTTTTTACAAAGGCCTCACTCTTTCTATAAACCCATGTTTTCACAGTTCTGGAGTAGGATGCACCCACTGTATTGTTTTTTAAGCAGCCAAGGTTGAGATGCAGTGCATACAATGGTGCCCTTTTCATATATCTTCATTCCTTTTCCCCTACATCCTGTAGAATTTGCCACAGGGGCCGCTGGATAGGACTTTGATCCTCTTGACCCTCAGAGATAGTCCATTTGTTTGGATGAAGGTGTCACTACTTTCCTTGAAATATGTCTGTGGTTTCTGCACTGAGTTAAATAAATCATTGACTTAAAGTAGCCAAAGCCCGTTCTCAGTGGGACAATGCTCCACTTCAACTCAATCATCAATATTTCCAGAATAGTTGGCTAGCATAGAATGGTAACTGATATCATCGCAAAAGCGAGACTAAATGGTGAGGCAGAGTGGCACGGAAGAGGAC
The DNA here is from genome assembly GCF_057802395.1 of Ceratotherium simum simum. Taxonomy (NCBI): domain Eukaryota; kingdom Metazoa; phylum Chordata; class Mammalia; order Perissodactyla; family Rhinocerotidae; genus Ceratotherium; species Ceratotherium simum. The sequence continues at coordinate 12,084,747 of NC_141907.1, forward strand.
TCTGGGATCACAGTCTTGGGGTCAAATTCTGAATGTGACATTGAATAACTATCACCTTGGGCAAGTCATGTAACCTGTCAGAGGTTAACCTCAGATGAAACCTTGGTTTCCTCGTATGTAAATTGAGGCATGTGCTACTAAGTTAGCAGAGTTATTGTGAGGCCTCATGATCACATGTATCAAGAGAGAGCACAAAATAAGTCTGCAGTAAATCACGGCTCTTATTTTGATGTTACCAATAGAAATATATTAACAAGCACTCAACGCAAGATGACAAGCTGCATATTAAAGTTGGGCAATATTAATTTATCTTTTCTTAGCAACAGTGTTCATGAAAAAATAAATTTTGATGTTATTTGATTTCCTTAGAAACTCATTCAAAAGTAATGATCAGGAAAGAATGAGAAGAAAAAAATCAACCCCATTACATTTTTCATTTTCTACTTCTATTTCTTTCTTTCACATACAATATATTTTTTTAATTTGTTGAGAAAGAATCTTTTTTCAGTCACTAAAATATATCACAGTTCTTTTGTTCCAGTTCATAATTACCAGAGGTGTTCATTAGAGAGGTTTCGTGTCCTGTGGCATTTCATTTTTATTATCTGCCCCTCCTTCTCTCTAGATTACCTCCCCATCCTTTTGTTTTCCTAGCTGCTTTCATCATCTCTCTTCCTCTGTTTTTTGTAGCCCACGAGGAGGTCTGGATGGGAGACAATGGAATTTCAGATGTTTTATTTCCCTTTAACGTGCTAATCCCCCACTAGGGTCAGTGAAACCTTGAATACCTCAGATGAGCTGCTTAAATGACTGAGTCCCAGCTAGGAGTCAGATTCCACGGATATGAGGAAGGGCTTATGATTTGTCAGCCCTGATGTTTCTCGCCATGTTTTCTCATTTCATGCTTCGCAGCAGCCCAAAAAAGCTGATGAAGCTTTGAAGCACTCCAGAATGTGGCCATGGAGATGCAGTCAGTATATAGTGATTTAGTCTTCCACTCAACAAATATTTATTGCGTGTCTGCTGTGTGCCATCATCCTAGACTCTGGGGGTAAACAACAAATGAATATCCTGCCCTCCTGAAGCTTATATTTCAATAGGAACGGGCAGACAATAACAAATAAGTACATATGTTGACTGGTGATAAGAACTGTGGAAAAAGAAATCACTATAAGGCAGTTAGGGGGTTCCAGGAGGTTATCATTGTATTGTGAGTGTACAGGGAAGACCTCTCTGATAAAACGAAAGTTGAGCAGAACTGAGTTCTGAGGGAACTGAAAGAGAGAGAGCCATGCAGATATCTTGGGAAAGAGAGTTCTAGGCAGAGGGAACAGCAAGTGCAAAGGCCCTGAGGCAAGAGGATGCAAGTGCAGATCATGTAGGGCCTTGTATGCTATTGAAAGGATTTTGAATTTTACTCTGTTGAGAAAGGAAAGTCATTGGAGGATTTTGAGTGGAGGAATGACATGATTTCACTTAAATTTTAAATAATTCACTCTCACTTCAATGTAGAGACTAGACTGTAGGTAAGAAGGTGGGAAGCAGAGAAGATAGGAGGTTCTCCCACTAGGCCACATGAGAGACCACGGTGCTAGACCAGAGTGATAATAGTGGAAGTGCTTGGAGGTGGTTGGGTTCTTAACATAATCTGAAGGCCAAGCTGGCAGGACTTCTATGGATTGGATGCGGTGTGGCATGTGAGAGTCAGAGAGGAGTCAAGAATGACTGTAAGGTTTCTGGCCTGAGAAAAACGGAGTTCTGTTTATTGCAACAAGGAAGGTTGCAGGACAAGCAGATTCAGGGGTAATGACGCAGAGCTTCGTTTGGGGCACGTTAAGCCAAGTGAAGGCATCCATCAAGCACTTGAATGTTTGAGTCTGGAGTTCTGTGGAGATGTGTGGCCCCAGGATCTAAATTTGGGGAATATCAGTGAGTGGATGGTATTTAAAGCCAAGAGACAGGACGAGAAGGCTAGGGGAACTAGTTGAGGCAAGGCTGGGCCCCAGGCACTCTCACATGTAGTGGTTGGGAGATGAGGACAGACCAGCCCAGGAGTTTGAAAAGGAGCAGCCAGTGGGTAGGAGGAAAACCAGGAGAGCATGTCCCAGAAGCCAAATGAAGAAAGTATTTCAAGAAAAAGAAAGTAATTGGTCACTTTCATGACTAAATGCCTCTTACGTGTCAAATAAGATAAGGACTGAGGATTGATCATTAGATGTGGTGACACAAGGGTCCCTGGCAAGAGCAGTTCCAGGGAGTGTTGGGCCCAAAACACTGATTTGGAAAGAGAGGGTTTGAGGAGTTTTCCTGTAGAGGGCTGAAAGTTGAGCAACAGCTAGGAAAAGATGTGAAGTCCAGAGAGAGCTTTTTTCAACCAAGGGGCCAATTACAGCACTTTGTAAACTGAGGGAGATGAGCCAATAGAGTAGGAAGAAATAATCATCCAGATGAAAGAGAGAGACTGTCTGGATCAAGGCACTAGAGGAGGGGAGGGTATGGGACCAGTGCCCACACTGAGGCCCTGGCCCGGATGGGAGCAGGGACAGGTCACGATAGCAAGTGGAAGCAGAGGGGGTGACACGACTCAGGGAGGTTAGACAGGGGACATGGAGGCCTTCTCTTGTTTTGTCTCTTTGCTCATGAAATGAGAACCAAGATCAAGGGTAGAGAGTGAGGAGGGGTGGGAAGGTGGACATTTGAGGAGAGAGAAGATGTGAAATAGTCCTTCAGGAGCTGGATTCCAACCAGGGTCATCTGCCTCCAAGGGCAGAACTTTTCCTGGCTCCCATCTGCTACACAGTAAAGCCAGGCTCATGAGGACAGAGGGTCTGGCATCCCTGCTTTTCCTCTAGTGCTCATTTCCACCAATCCTGGGTCTGCAAGAAGGTACTCCTTGTGAATGGAGACTACTCAGCTCAAACACCTCACTAACCATCAAGGTCAGCTTCATATTTATCAACAGTAAGGAAGAAGTCTCACTGATCTCAAAAGGCCTGACTTCTTGTTTGTTCTTTGCCCATCAGGGAGCAGTCCTCACAGCCAAAATGAATCCCAAGGAAGAAAAAATGAAAATAATTACAGAGGTAAGTAGTTGCTGAGATGCCCCCAAGGGATGTGTTTGTGTGTGTACTGCACTCATGTCACACGTGTTTGTGAGTGAGGAAGTTAGGCCAGCAACAAGCATTTATTGCACACCTACTGCATGCAGAAGGGGAGTGGATGGTGGAGGAAATGCCGTGCTGCAGGCCCTCCAGGGTTTCCCTCTGCTTGAATGCTCTGAAGCTGCTTTGTCACCACGTCGTGAATTCCAACACACAGCAGTTCTAAGCACCACCTACTACTGGGTCCAGCTCTGCCTGAAGCACACTGATTTCTAAAGAAATTCAGAATGAGGGTAACAATTGTAGATTATAACGGCTAATAAAATTCTCTATTATGGAGTCCTGCAATTTCTAACTCATTGCGTGCAAACCGTCATTAAAGACCGTCTGGACCAGAGAAGGGAGATCGTCTCCAATTTGGAGACTGCAGACCTCGGACAGAGGAGAAAGTATTCCTCTCATTCCTTGCTTGTCTCTTGGCTCAGGGGCTCACTGACTTGAGACCACAGAGGCAAAAATGGAGACCATATGCTGTTTTTAATAGAGCACTTCAAAAAGCCTAAAGGAACACCAGGTAAAACGATGCAGATTAACTTTAAGCAAGATATCAAGTACTGACAAACCACATAAATCTACATTTGTTTATTCATTCATGCAACAAATGCGTATGGTTCCTCTGGTCCCTGGGATATGGCAGTGAGCAAACCCTCTGCCCTCATGGAGCTGACATTCTAATTTGAAGTCCTGCTGGACACTTCTCTATTGATGGAGGAGAAAAACATTATTGGAAAGCAAAAAGTGACGGAGAATTCTCACAAGTCCCTCATAAGACAAAAGGAACTTAGATTTGAATTAAGAACTGAATTTGTACACCTCAACATTATCATCATCTTTAATCTAAGTTGGTGAATTCCTGAGCTAAGGACACTCCCTACCTGGTGGGCCTTGAATCAGGAGGCCCAGTGCGAACAGGGCTTATTCCCAGAGAGGGAGGCGGAGAGATCAGGCCCCATAGACAAAGGAACAGCCCGAGCTCTGCCCGTTCTCTGGTTGGGGCCTCAGTTCCCTCCTCTGTACCTGAAGTTCTCGTCGTCTCTAACCCTGACGGCCAGGGGCAGTGCTGTGCAATTGGATCCTCACCCAGCCACCTACATGACGTTACTTTGAAATCTTGTATCATTAAAATCCGCGCTTTGTGTTCCAAGTTTGTTTCAGTATAAAAACAAAAAAATTCCCAATTTTAGACAACTTTCTAATAAATTCAGTGTACCAGGCAGAGGTTCTGTGTTTATCTTGCAACTTCTTTTACACCTAGAGGTGCTCGTGCCCCAATTTGTAAAACTCTGAGACTGGAAAAGTTTAAAGCTTGAACACTTTAGAGCACTCACTTCTGACATTTTATAACTAAGACTTTAGAAAGCGTCATATGGAAAAGGAAATGAAGTTTGCCCCGTTAAAGGATTTCTCTCTTTTCAAAAAAATCTGCTATTATTTCCTTTAAACTGAAACTTCCGTGGTGATTTAACGTGTATCTCTATTTTTCTCTACCTGAAAGTAAGGCTGCGGAGCAGGGAAGCCCAACCCTGGAGACCTTTCCTATGGTTCTGATGTCGTCCTGTGCTCGGGTCCCCTGTCTGGACCAGAACGTCTGTCCTGGCAGGTTCTCTGGTTCATGGCCCTCATTAGATTATGATTTATTTATTTATTTATTTATTTATTTATTTATTTATTTATTTATTGGCTGAGGAAGATTAGCCCTGAGCTAACATCTGTGCCGATCTTCCTCTATTTTGCATGTGGGTCGCTGCCTCAGCATGGATGACTAGTGGTGTGGGTCCACGCCCAGGATCCAGGACCACGAACCCGGGCTGGGCCACCAAAGCAGAGTGCCCTGAACTTAACCGCTATGCCATGGGTACGGCCCCTGGATTGTGACTTTTGAGGGGAAGGAGTATCTCCGTGTCCCCTGGCCCTGGAACACAGTAAGCACTCAATAAGTGTTCTGTGCATGAGCGAGGACCTGGGACAATGAAAGCTCCAAAAGCACCTCATTTACAGTGTTTTGATTTGATACAACTTTTCAAGAATATGTCCACTTTGAGAAGAGTAGATTCTGTCAGCTGTACCTTCACTCACTCACACTCAACTCTAGTGGATGGAGGCCCCAGGTCAAGATGGTGATTTTAATTTTAATACCTAAAAATCACACCCCTCTTCCTCTTTTATGATTCTTTCCCAAATTACCCATTTGTCAAGTGATGACTCTTCCATTTGCATTTTTAACAAAGGAGTTCATTGAAAATGATGAGGATGCAGATGTGGGAAGACAGAAGAAGACCTCCAAGGTTCAAAGACAAAAAAGAAAGAAACAGGTAGGGAGTGATGAGAAGCATGTGTCTGTCTGTGTATCCGGCTGTTGGTTAACATCCCACCTGCACCACACATCCTCCTGTGGGTACCAATATTTGGCCTTCTCTGGAAGAGGCAGGACGCAGATGGATGGTCCGGTGTAGGACCCTGTATGGGGTCTCATGGATGACCCTCACAAGAGGCTGTGGTCAGTCCTTCAGTATTTTTCCTCTAAGGTTTTTCCTATCTCCTGAGAGAGAAGTCTAGAAATGATGCAAGGAGTCCTTTTAGTGTTGTCATCAAAGGCCATAAACTAAGACTGGCGATAGATGGCAGTGCAGGATTACAAACCTTGGGGAACTCCCCCTTTCTCCAACTCCAAGCCCGAATTCCACTTCAGTCTAAGCCCAAGGCCAACTCCCGTCTCCCGAGCCTGCTGGCAGTCCCTCCCCCAGCTCTGCTCTCTGCAGGAGTTGCCCTCCTCGCTGGGAGCATCCCTGTGCAAGACCAACTTTCTTGAGGTAAATAAATTCCCTTGATAAGGAGTTATTGCCCTCTGAGGAGGGAGGCAAGGAAGATCTTGTGGAGGGAAGATTTGCTTGGAATAATCGAGATGCCAACCGGGGAAGGAGAGGAGGGGAATCGCCATTTTGAGCCAGCAGCCACGTGATGGGGCTGCCTGGAGAGGGGTGGCCGTGGAGGCGGGGAAGTAGGGAGGTGGGAGGGCACCAGGAGAGCCAAAGTCAGGGAAGAAACCCCCCTCTTCACTCCCTCCTTGCCCAGCACACTCCCATTGGGACAAGCTGGCCAGAGGAGCCACCTTCTGCTTCTCCTGCAGCTAGGGCCCAGGGGACGGCCCAGGAGGAGGGAGGCGCTGCCTGACCACATGGCCCATCCCTCCGGCTACTCAGGGAGATTTAACCCTTTCCTGCAGAGTCAGCTGGGGACTCTGCAGCCAGGGCAAGGGGGCCCACTGAGGCAGCAGATGATCCAATGCAGATGAAAAGAGTTCAAGTCCTTAGCTCAAAGGCCACAGGCACAGTGAGCAGTGGTGACCACGGCTAGGGGGTGTGGAGCTTGGACTGAATAGGAGAAAGGGGAAAGGATGGAGAGGAGAATATAATTCCCCAACAGGGCACTTCCTGGGCATCACCTCATTGATGTAACCCACACAGGATCCCTGATCACAGACAAAGGAGCAGTCACTGGGTGTGGCAAGAAATCTAGTGTAGTGTTTCTTAACCCTGGGGGCACTTCAGAATCACTTGGGAATTTTTTTTTAATTAGCTGCCTCAGGTCCAACCCAGGCCATTTATTTAAATCAGAATTTCTGTGCTTTGCACAATGCCTGATACCTAGCAGCACCTCAGTGTATGGGCTACTTGTATTTTCCTTTTACAGATGACAAAGCAATGCAAAAGGAAGTTAAGTACCTGGCCCAGAGTGCCACAGTAACTGAATTTGGAGGCAAGCCTCTGTCTGGCCCCTAAGGCCCTCACTCAACCATGGCCTCCACTGCCCCCTCTCACCTGCGTCCCCTCCTCTGAGAGTTTGGGAAGGAATCAGAGGCTGTTTATTCTTGGGGACACCCAAAGGGTGGACTCAGTATTTGCCCTGGATTATCAGGGACATGTTAGCAGCTGTTTCCCAATGATTTGGAGTTTGGAACAAATGGTTTAATGTGATTTTCCTGCTTCCCTTTTCCTTCAAATTTCTGTGGAGCTCTACACGTCATACCTAGAAAAAGTGAAACTATTCATTTTACTTGGGGATGTCTCAGTCATTTCCCGAGAAACCTCCTAGAGAAAATCTGGGTTGGTCCACTTCCCAGGGGGTGACCACAGTGACTCAGGTGACAGGGACCACAGTTTTCTGGATCTGAATAGTATTAAGGCCTGTCTCCTCGCTAAGTGACCTACCTCATCCCAAGATAAGAGCTGAGTCAACCGAAGCCCTGCGCGTCACAGCTCTGACCCTCTGCCCACAGCTGCTGACCGCTGGCCCCCAGGAAATGGTGTCTGAAAAGGCCCATCTTGGCAGCCGGCAGGAGCCGGGGCAGCAAGATCTGGACACCGACACTCGCCTCCTGAGCATGCCGACCCGACGAGGCCCACGGAGTAAGTGTCTCCTGGTTCAGTTCAACCAGGATTTATTAATCGCCTACTGTGATTAGCACAGAGCAATATGGAGATTTTTTATGGGTATTATTTTTCATATATGCCACAGCCCTCACCCCACTTCACCCCAACTCTGTGGTAATTTTCTAGGTTAGTATCTATCTGGGAGACAGGACACATAGCTTCAGGACATATTTATATAACCACATAAGTGTGGAAGTGTTAATTGAAATAGAAATGGTGCAGATAATCAAATATGTAAAAACTCAAAGGAGGGTGACAGAGTCAGGAAGGCAAATGTCAGTGAAGTGGGATTTGAATCAGATGTCGGAAGACATGAAGGAGTTTCTGAGGCGCTTGGCAACCTTGCCCCTTGAGGGCATATCCCCCTACCACCACACACACACACACACACACACACACACACACACACACTCCCTCTCCTCTTGGGGAACCTTGGCCTGTATTTACAGTGTTTGCTCTTCCCCAGTACCGTGAACATCTCTTCCCAATACAGGAACATCCTTAGTCATCTGCTCATCGTAGGGAAAATGATTACCCCTCGCTTGTTGCTTTTCTTGAAAAGTGGATTAGACAAGAAGTGTGTTACATTTTCCAATCGTTACATAATTATGACACAGTTGTTACCCTATTTCTCTGTAGCAGAGCTGGGGAATAAAGTAACTGTTGGAATTTAGAGGGCTTTGGAAATAAACTCATCTGAAATCCAACCCTGAGAAAACTGTGGTTCCCATCAAGAGCAATGATACAAGGAGAGCTGTTACAAGTTAGTAAAACAGAACCAAGCTCTATTCCATATAGTTGCTTCTTTTTCTAAATGCTCAAAATTACTCATTGTTGAAGATTATAATTTATCTTAGTCAGCTCAGGCCACCTTAACAAAATACCATTGGCTGGGTGGCTCAAATAACAGACATTTATTTCTCACAATTCTGGAGGCTGGAAGTCCAAGATGAGGGTGCCAGCAGGGACGGTTCCCAGTGATGCCTTTCTTCCTGGCTTGTAGGCAGCTGCCATCTCCCTGTGTGTTCACACCGCTCTTCTTTGTGTGTGTGTGTGGGGGGGGGGGGTCCATCAAACTCTCTGATGTCTCTTCTTAAAAGGACACTAACCCAATTGTATCAGGGACCCACCTGATTTAACGTTAATTGCCTGATTATAGTCTCTATCTCCAAATACAGTCACACTGAGGCTTAGAGCTTCAACATATGAATTTTGCAGGGGCACAACTACCGAATATTTAAGTAGTTATTTTAAAATCAAGGGAAAAAATGTCAGAATGAGTGACCACTAATAAAGTCTCTGTGGCATAATGAAAAGAGGATTCTTTCCCTATTTGTAAAATGGGGAAAATACTATTCACTATCACCATGGGGGTGATTGTGAGGATCAAGTCAAAAAAGGATGTGGAAGTATTTTGAATATTACAGAGCATTAGATAAATGTACGGTAACTAACGTGTTTGAGAGTGAGATAAGAGTTTTATAAAAAATTTTATTTTATAAAAAATAAAAAAGCACAATTTCTGATTTGGAGAAGAGGAGAACAATAGAAAGCTGCTATTTGCCTTCTTGAGCAAGTTCATGACCTGCCGGTATCTGGGCAGCCCTGGATAGAGCTGAAAGCTGTTGCTGATTTGGCGGCACTGATGGGCCAAGATGTAGAGAAAACATCCCTGGGAGGGAGGTGGGAGGCACCTGATGGATGAGAAGCCTGCATGGCCAGGCATCAGTCTGAAATGAGAGGTGAAGACCAGCAGAAAGTCAGCCACATTGTCAAGAGAGCAGAACAGGTTTCCTTCATTGTACAGTAGTCCCTCCTTATCCGCGGGGAATACGTTCCAAGACCCTTGGTAGATGCCTGAAGCTGGGGATAGTATCAAACCCTATATATACTGTGTCTTTTCCTGTACATACATACCTATAATAAATTTTAATTTATAAATTAGGCAGAGTAAGAAATTAACAATTTCTTAAAACAGAACAATTATAACAATATACCATAATAAAAGTTACCGTAGATCTTAGCAACTTGAGCATATGATTTTTTTTCTTCCCGTATTAAGTTGAGAACTTTCACCTTTTCACTTAAAGGAAGCACTTTATGGCTTCTCATTGGCATGTCTGAATTGCCAACATCACTATTCTTGTGCTTTGGGGCCATTATTAAGTAAAATAAGGGTGACTTGAACACAAGCACTGTGATACCACAACACTCAATCTGATAACCAAGACACCTACTAAGTGACAAACGGGTGGGTAGCATGTACAGCATGGATCCGCTGGACAAAGGGATGATGGGGGGAGGGGGAGATGGAGCATAATGGTGCGAGATTTCATCACACTACTCAGACGATGCACAATTTAAAATATATGAATTATTTATTTCTGGAATTTTTCATTTAACATTTTCAGACCGTGGTTTACTGCAGATAACTGAAACATGGAAAGCGAAACCTCAGATAAGGGGGGACTACTGCATGCCAAGCCACATTAGAGTGAGAGACAGACAAATACAAGGAATGAGGAGGGCTGTGAGAAACATGGCAAGGAGTATCAACCTGAGATAGAGCAAGGGGCACAGCGAGGGCTGTAGACAAACTCTGGCTGATGAGTGTACAGGAGTCTCGGTGGTAGAGTGTTGGGGGAAGAGGATCCCAGACAGAGGGCTGGAAAACACACAAACACGTGCAGAAAACACTTAGTGCATCCAGAGCAAGGTGGAAGCAGCCATGTCTTTTATGACCTCACCTGGAAAATCACACACCACTGCCATCTGTTGGAAGTATGTCACTAAGTCCAGCCCACATTCAAGAGGAGGGAAATTAGGATCCATCTTTTAAAGGGAGGTGTGTCAAAGAAATTTATGGACATATTTTTAAACCACCACATTCATCTTTCTTTAAAACTCTTTATATTGCTTTTCTACTCAGACATCTGTAATAAGCATCACATAAAATCTACTCTTTTATTTGTTCTGGGTCCTGAGACCTTATGCAGCTGGCCCTTTTCAATTGTATTTCCACTCTCCTCCAATCTGCCTCCACTCTGAATGCCTCCTGACCGCCTGAGCATTCCCAGGCTTTGGTGCCCACTCAGAGAAAGTTCTCCATCAGTCTCTTTATTAAGCTTGTGACAGAAAGGTAATCGAGTCGCAGCACTTAATATCATGGTCTTTGCATCAGGTAAGTGTGGGTACCAGTCTCTACCTGTTACTTTCTTACTCACTCGGGCAAATTCCCCCACCTCCCTAAACTTCAGTTTCTTTTATTTGCAAAATGGAGGCAAGAATGTAATGCCTTAATACGTTCACAGAGTTTATATTACGGTGAGGGGATGAGAGGAAAAAGAGAAAATGAATAAAATAAATGTGATAAATATACAGCATGGCAGGGGGTGAGAAGAGCTATCGAGCAAGATGAAGAAGCAACTGTACAGGACTGCAGTGGAGGTGAGAGGAAGGGTGGCTGTTTCATAAAAGGTCATCAGAGAAGTCCTCTCCAATAAGGTGATGTTGGAGCAGAGGCCTGAAGGAAACGAGAGATCCCTGAGGAAAGTGGCCTTAAAGCAAGAGTGAGCTGGGTATGTTTAAAGAACAGCAAGGAGGCCAGAGTGGTTCACAGAGAGTGAGCAAGGAGGAAGAAGGAAATAGGATCAGAAGGGAGGAGGGGAATTGTGCCCAGCCTTGTGGGCACTTAGACTTGCAATCCAAGCGAAATGAGAGCAATGGGAGGGATTGAGCAGATGAGTGATAGAGTCAGACTTCAGGCTGAAGGCTGCTGTGCTAAGAGTTGACTCTGGTAGGAGCAAGAACAGAAGCACAGAGACCAGGTAGAGGGCAGTGCAAAAATTCAGGTGGGAGATGGTGGGGACTGGGACCAGGGTGGTAGTGGCTGGGATGGAAAGAAGTGGTGGGAATCTGGGTATCTGGAAGGTGGAGCCAACAGTTTATTGCTGATTGAACAGGGGTTGTGAAAGTGGGAAGGATGACTCAGCTTTTTTACTTGAGCCAACTAGGAAAATGGAGTTGCCATTTACAGAGAGGGGAAAGATGGCAGAAAGAACAGGTTTAGGGGAAGAAATCAGGAAAAGACATGCAAAATTTGAGATGCCTGTTGGATATCCAAGTGGGGATGGATATAGGGATCTCGAGGTTGGGGGAGAGGTGGAGGCTGGAGAGGCCTTCGCTGACCTTCTGTCTAAAATAGCGCTTTCCCACCCCATCAACTACTCAGTCCTCTCCCCGGGATCCATCTTCCTTTAGAGCACGCATGAACTCCTGACACGCTGCAGGTAGCTGTTTGCCAACTGTCTGCTCCACCAGGATGGAAGCTCCCTGAGAGCAGGATTTTGTCTTCTCCATTCACTGCTGAACCCTAACCCCAGTGCTTGGAGCAGCGCTGGTCTTTTGCAGGGGCTCAATAAACAATTGTTGGACAACTCTGCCCTGGGCATAACAGCACATGCTTCACACAGGGCCCTGCCCTCTCAGGTTTTGTAGCCCTGTGGGAGAATCAGCTGATTAAAGACGTTACAGTGAAGCTAGACGAGCCAAGGGATAAGAGAGTATCTTCCACACTGTCCCCCACGTCCGTGATCTGTTAGGCTGTAGGAACACGGACTGGGGGAACATGGGTCTACAGTGACTACAAGTAGGCTGGCTGCTTTTTGAAGAAAGAAATTTTCATCCCTCAGGCACATTTTCTCCTTGACTCCTTTTATTATTTTTTTCCAGTAAAACAGGAAACACAACTTTATTTCCGCGGCTTACAACTCTTCAGTCCCTCTCTTAAGGCTTTATGTGTACGGTTATCAAAATAGCTTTTGATATTCTCAAAGTAAATCAAATGTCACCAAGGCAAGGGGCAAGTCCTGATGATCCTAAATCTAATACATTTAGGGACCTCTATTTTTCATTGTGAAAATTCAAACATGCACAGAAGTAGATAAAATCCAATGAACCTCATCTGCTCATCGCCAGATTCAAGGATTCAAGATTTTGCCATATTTGTTTCAAGTATCCTTTTTTTCTTTTTCTTTTTAGTCTTTGCTAGAATATATATATATTTTTTAATTGTGGTAAAAAACACATAGCATAAAATTTTCCATCTTAATCATTTTTAAATGTACAGTTCGGTAGAGTTAACTATATTCACATTGTTGTGTAACAGATCTCCAGAACTATTTCATCTTGCAAAACTGAAACTGTGTCCCCGTTAAACAATAACTCCCCATTCCTTCCTCCCCCATCCCTTGGCAACCACCATTCTACTTTCTGTTTCCATGAATTTGATTACTTTAGATACCTCATATAAGTTGAATCATACAGTATTTGTCTTTTTGTGACTGGCTAATTTCACTTAGCATGAAGTCTTCTAGGTTCATCCATATTGTAGATTGTGACAGGATTTCCTTCCTTTTTAAGCCTGAATAATATTATAATATTCCCTTGTGTATATGTATATCACATTTTGCTTATCCATTCATCCCTCAATGGGCATTTGGGTTGCTTTTACCTCTTAGCTATTGTGAATAATGCTGCTATGAACATGGATGTCCAAATATCTCTTCAAGATCCTGCTTTCAATTCTTTAGGGTATATACCAAGAAGTGAGATTGCTGGATTATATGGTACTTCCATTTTTAATTTTTTGAGTAATCACCATACTTTTTTCCATACTGGCTGCATTACTTTACATTCCCACCAATAATGCACAAGGGTTCCAGTTTCTCCATATCCTTGCCAACACTTGTTATTTTCTGTTTTTTTTTTTAATAGTAGCCATCCTAAAGAGTGTGAGGTGATATCTCATTGTGGTTTCGATTTGCATTTCTCTGATTAGTGATGTCAAGCATCTTTTCATATGTTTGTTGACCATTTGTATATCATGTTTGGAGAAATGTCTATCTCTTGCCCATTTTTTAATTGTGTTATTTGTTTCATAGTTGTTGAGTTGTAGGAGTTCTTTATATAGTTTGGATAATAACCCTTTATCAGATACATGATTTGCAAATATTTTCTCCACAGTTTGCCTTTTCACTCTGTTGATTGTGTCCTTTGATGCACAGAGGTTTTTAAGATTGATGTAGTCCCATTTGTCTATTTTTGCTTTTGTTGCCTATGCTTTGGGTGTCATAGCCAAGAAATCACTGCCAAATTCAATGTCATAAAGCTTTCCCCTATGTTTTCTTCTAGGAGTTTTGTAATTTCAGTTCTTACATTTATTTAGGTCTTTAATCCATTTTGAGTTAATTTTTGTATATGATATAGGGTAAGAGTCCAACTTCATTCTTTTACATGTGGCTATCCAGTTTCCCAATGCCATTTGTTGAAGAGACCATCCTTTCCCCAGTGAGTGGTCTTGGCATCCTTGTTGAGATTATTTGACTGTATACGTGAGGGTTTATTTCTGTATTCTCTATTATGTTCCGTTGCTTTATGTATTTGTCTTTAGGCCAGTACCACAATTTTGATTACTATAGCTTTGTAATGTGTTTTGAAATCAGAAAGTGTGAGACCTCCAACTGTGTTCTTTTTCAAAATTGTTTTGAAACAATTTTGATTTCAGGATTTCTTGATATTCCACACGAATTTTAGGATGAATTTTTCTATTTCTACAAATAATGCCATTGAGATTTTGATAGGGATTGCATTGAATCTGTAGATTTTTGGGGTAGTACTGACATTTTAACAATATTGAGTTTTCCAGTCCATGAACATGGGATGTCTTTCCATTTATTTGTGTCTTCTTTAATTTCTTTCAGCAGTATTTTATAGTTTTCAGTGTACAACACTTTCACCTTCTTGGTTAAGTTCACTCCCAAGTATTTTATTCTTTTTCATGCTATTGTAAATGGAATTGTTTTCTGAATTTCCTTTTTGGATTTTTCACTGTTTGTGTATGGAAACACAACTGATTTTTGCATGTTGATTTTGTATCCTGCAACTTTTCTGAATTTTCTTATTAATTCCAGCAGTTTTTTTGGTGGAATCTTTAGAGTTTTCTATGTATAAGAGCATGCTATCTGCAAATAGAGATAATTTCCCTTCTTCATTTCCAATTTGGGTGTCTTTTACATCTTTTTCTTGCTTTCTTAGTTCATTCAGGCTGCTATAACAGAATATCACAGACTGGGAGGCTTGTAAACAACAGAAATTTATTTCTTATAGTTCTGGAAGCTGGAAGTCCAAGACCAAGGCACCAGCAGTTTTGGTGTCTGGTGAGGGCCCACTTCCTGGTTCGTAGACAGAGCTGTCTTCTCTCTGTGTCCTCACATGATAGAATAGATGGGGGAGCTCTCTGGGGTCTATTTTATGAGGACATTAATCCCATTCATGAGGGCTCTGACCTCATGACTTAATCACCTGCCACAGGCCTCACCTCCAAATACTCTCACAATGGGGATTAGGTTTCTACATATGAGTTTTAGGGGGACACAAGCATTCAGTCTATAGCACTTCCTAATTGCTCTGGCTAGGATTTCCAGTACTATGTTGAACAGAAGTGATGAGAGGGTGCACCTTTGCATTGTTCCTGATCTTGGTGGAAATGCTTTCAGTTTGTCACCATTGAATATGTTGTTAGCTGTGGGCATTTCATATATGGCCTTTATAATGTTGAGGTAGTTTCCTTCTATTCCTAGTTTGCTGAGTATTTTCATTATAAAAGAATGTTGAATTTTGTCAAATGCTTTTTCTGCATCAACTGAGATGGTCATGTGGTTTTTGTCCTTAGTTCTGTTAATGTGGTGTATTACATTAATTGATTTTCATATGTTGAACCATCCTGGTACCACCGTCCCCCTGCCTGGGCTGGAGCTAATACTCTGTCTAAATGAGTCTTGAGGCTCTCTCTCCTGACCAATTTGGCAACACTGTTAACCTACATTTCCCTAGGCGAAACCTCAGGTTCAGTGGTTTCCCCAGCTCCAACATGAAAGTTTATGCTCAAAGATTGATGCTGAGAAAGCTATGGGACTTTTTAAGCTCATATGTTCCATTTTATTTTTTATCCCTAAGCACTTATTGGTCTACCTGAGGCATCTCTCCCCTCCCAGAGATAGTACGTAGATAGATAGATGGTAGATAGATAGATAGATAGATAGATAGATAGATAGATAATAAATCTAACAACTTTGAGCTCTGAGAGCTTAAGACTCTGTTCTAAGCCAGACAGCAAGCTGCCCAATAAGATTTCCATCAAGATTCCTTGTTCTCTTTCCTTGCCCCCACACCAATATGTTGCCCAAGATATTAACAGAAATAAACATTTTGAGTCAGCAAACATTCCTTGACACCTATAGAAACTCTGAAATCAGATTCACTACTACTTTTTACTGCTTTCAGCCATGGGACCTTGAGCAATGACATAATCTTCCTAAGCCATGGGAGCCTCATTTGTAAAATGGCGATCATAAACGCCTCTGCTTCATGCAGCTGTTATGACAAAAAATCAGATGACATACAGAAAGCACCCTGCAGAGCACACAATAGCCTCTTCCAGCTGGAAGAAGAACTTGATGCTCAATAACTAGCAAAACTAATTACCTTTCTTGAGTGCTGTGACATGGCAGGCACCATGCTAAGGTCTTTACATGCATCACTTTATTTAATTCTCAGACAGTCCTGTCACCAGGCATTGTTTTATAGATTAGGAAACTAAGGTTCAGGGAGAACCAGCAGCTAGAGGTAAAGGAGCCAGAACTCAAACTCCAGTCTCTAGACCTCCAGAACCTGTGTCTTAATTGCTGCACTATAATGTCATTCTACACCCACAAACGTTAACCCTGGTTGGTCTTTGAAGCTAATGGTTTATAGTTGCCAACAGAAAGTACAATGGTAATGCCACAACCAGCACTATGGACAGTGGCTCCCAGAGACCCCAGAGAACTCTTCATACAGGACATAGAGCAAGCTTAGGGTCTTCACAAGATTTTTCGTCTGGCTGTGCCTCATTTTTTTTCCCAAACAGTGACCCAGGTAGATCACCCACCTTACCCTCCCCACCTAGAAAAATCCCTCTCTCTTTGAGGCTTTGGTTTATTTACTTGTCTTAGCCTAGCTACTTACCTTTCAAAAATCAGTACACATATCACCCCTTTTGGAAAGTTTCCCCTATGCCCCAGTGTGGACTGAGTAGATCTTCTCTAGTTTCATGACCCCTGTGCCCATGTGAGTGTCTGAAGTCATCTTTTTACTGGTACACAGTCTCCCCTCAACAAACTAGACATCCTTGAGGGTAAAGCTGACTTTCAGCTCTGCTCAGCACAGCACTGGTTCACAGACAGCACTCAACAGTGCTTACTGAGTGAACAGATGTCTCAAGCTGGCCTCTCTGCTTTTTACTCAAGGCCGTGCTCTGGCTTAGGTATGCTCACTTACCACCCCACTACCATGCCGACCACATCCTTCCAACCAAGTCTCTTCATCTGGATCCAGATCTTTGATTCCTTCCTGCCTTCCTACTTACCAAACCTCTCATGGGTCTAGCCTGCACCTTGCTGCTACCAACCCAGCTCCTCACCTTGAACCTGTGACCTTCTCTATACTGAAGCATTCCCACAGAGCTCCAAGTATTGTCAAGGTCAGACGGTATTCAGATACTCAGGTACCAGCACTCTTGATTACCTGACCTCCCCCACTGCACCAGGCACATGCCAGAGATGCCACCTCCCTGATTAACAACAGCACAAATCCATGCAGTGAGAGCTTTGGCTTCTAATTTGCTATTCAAACATATGTATAGTCATGACATTCCAAATAAAGAAAGCATTTCACTGAACAGGCACTAGTTCCAAATCAAATAAACATCTAGTAAAAAGGCACACACATTCCTCCACAACTCCAACTTACGCCATCTCCTAAGGGAGTGACTATCAAATGTTAAGTAGTTTCTTATGAACACAAATTTCTTCATTACTGACATCTGTTTTCCATTCATTCGTGTTAGGTTCTCTGATTAAAGCTTCATTTCAGAGCCAATCTCTCAGTATTGGTTGAAAAAAGAGTTCGGAATCTGGTGAAATTTGATGCAAATGAAAGGAAATAGATCATTTATTTTAGGCATAGCTTTTAAAAGTCATCAAGACCTGGAGAGACTGACCCGGGAAACAAATGTTAAAGGCACAGGATGAGACACGGAGGAGAACTGCCCGAAGGAGCTGGGTCTTGGGAGTTACCTTGGAGCCCAGTGGCTGGAGAAGGGAAAGAACATTCTAGTCAGAGGACACATAATGGAGAATGTAGAAAATGTCAAAAAGTTCACCAACGCTGGTGTTTGCTATCTCACACGGTACTGGGAGGACTAAGTAAAGTACTGAAACAAGTAAAAGTAAATAGTACTTTGTATCCTATAAATTTTTTATTCTCTGGATATTATGATGTTTGACATCCTAAGAAAAAAACTTTCTGGTTAGAGAGAGACTAGCCAATTCTAAGAGGTATCAAGGGGCCCAGCCTGCAGCATGCCTTCGATATGCAAACTAACAGTGCAGAGCCCTGCTTCCTCTATCTGGCCAGCACAACCCCAGGAGGCAATATTCCTCTGCCTGAATCATTCCAGGGCCGGGTACCCGGCAACTGGAGACCAACTATAGCTTAGAGCCCATCGGCACTATTCAAACCACCAATCTAAACCGTTTACCTGCCCTGTCTTATCTTTTCCTCTGACATCCCAGTAAAGGCTGTGACCTAAGCTCTCACGCCCCTCCTGTCCTCTGCCTCCTGACCACCTTGGTGTCTTTCCATGCGGCCCTGGGTGGCGTGCCCTGCTCCTGGCTCTAGGACCTGGGAGTATAATGAACTTCGTTTCCTGAGCTTCTCTTCTGTCTCCTCTTGTGGCCGCACCTAACTGACCAGCTCATAAAAGAATACAAAGTATACAAACATACCCATCATTATTATCAGTTCTAAGGAAAGGAATTTTCCAAAAAAACTTCTTTACAGCAAAATTCCTCCAGAGTCATCTATTCCCATTTTTGTCTCTAGTCTGAACCAGCTCCAATCTAACTCACCTCCCCACTCTCCATCGAAATTGTTCCTGTTGAAGTCACCAGTGAATTGCACATTTGCTACATTCAGTAGCCGCACCTTAGTCTTGACCTTACTTGACTCTCAGCAGCATTTGATGCAGCTCCCCACTCCCTCCTCTTGGGCTGTGCTTCCAGGACTTGGCTCTCCTGGTTGTCCCTCCGCCTCACGGCTGCACCCGTCAGCCTCCTGGCTGGTTCCTACATCCCCAACCTCTGGATGTTGGAGCACCCCAAGCTCGGTGCTTGGCCCCCCTTTCTTTATCAACACTCACTCTCTTGGTCATCTCAAGACTTTAAATTCTTTTGTGCAGATATTGTATGTATAACTGACCAGTCCCTAATTTTTGTCTTCAGCCTGGGCCTCTTTCAAACTGAATGTGCCTACTACTTCCTCAACATCCACTTTTGCACATCTAAGAAGACAATTCACATTTTTAATAGTCTTATTGAAGTATAATTTGCATATCGTAAAATTCACCCATTGTAAGTATAAATTCAATGATTTTTAGTCAATGTATAGACTTGTGCAACCATCACCATGATCCTGTTTTAGAACATTTTCATCACCCCAAAAAGTTCCCTTATGCCTATCTGCAGTTAATCCCCATTTCCACCCCTAGCCCTAGACAAACACTGATTTGTTTTATATCCCTATAAATATGCCTTTTATAGACATTTCATGTAAATAGAATCATACAATATGTAGTGTTTTCTGTCTGGCTTTTTCACTTAGCATAATGTTTTTTGAAATTCATAATTACTGTAGCATATATCCACATTTTGTTCCTTTTTATTGCTGAATTATAGTCCATTATATGGTTATACCATCTTTTATTTATTCGCTCACCTGTTGATGGACATTTGGATTATTTGTAGTCTGGTGCTATTATGAATAATGGTGCCATTGGCAACATGTCTTTGTGTACACATATGCTTTCATTTCTCTTGAGAAGTAGTAGACTCTCAGGGTCATATGATAAATTTATATTTAACTTCATAAGAAACTGTCAATCTGTTTTACAAAGTGGCTGTATCATTTTACTTTCCCACCAACAGTTTATGAGTTTCAGTTTCTCCACATCCTTACCAACAATTGATATTATTTGTCTTTAATCATAGCCTTTATACTGTATGTATAGTGCTATTTCACTCTGCTTTTAATGTGTATTTCTCTAGTGATTAATAATATTGAGTATTTTTTCATCTGCTCAATTAGCTATTTGTATATCTTCTTGGTAAAATGTCTATTTAAATTTTTACTCATTAACTGGATCCTTTGTCTTACTATAGAGTTGTAAGAGTTCTCTATATATTTTGGATATAAGTACTTTATCAGAGATATAATTTGCAAATATTTTCTCCAAGTAAATGTCTTATCTTTTCATTTTTTTCATGATGTCTTTTGAAGTACAAAAGTTTTTAATTTTGATGAAGTCAAATTTATCACTTTTTTTCTATTATGGATTGTGCTCTTGGGATTGTATCTAAAAATTCTTTGCCTGACCCAAGGTCATGAAAATGTTCTCATATTTTTTTCTAGAAGTTTTATGCTTTTAGCTCTTACCTTTAGTTAGATCTATGATCTATTTTGAGACGACTCATATTTTACTCGACTGAAAATGAGCTTCTGATCTCCTTCTCCCAAACCCAAGCTGTTTCTCCTACAGTCTTCCCATCTCACTAAATGGACATTTCATTTTTTTCTACCGCTTGGGTCAAAAACTTGGAGTCATCCCTAATTCCTGTCTTTCTATCTGCCCACATCCAGTCTATCAATAAGTTCTGTTTGCTTTGCCTTCAGAAGAGATCTAAAATATGACCATTTCTCACTACTTCCACTACTACAATCCTGATCCAAGCCGCCTTCAACACTCATCTAGAGGACTGCAATAGCCTTCTACCTGATGCCTTTGCTTCCATTCCCACCAGCATTCTCAACCCAGCAGCTAGAGTGGTCTTATGAAAATAAGGGCATGTCACTCTGTTCAAATCCTCCAATGGCTCTCACTTGACTCAGAGTTAAAGCCAAATTCACTTGACTCAGAGTTAAAGCCAAATTCTGTAGGATGACCTACACAGTTTGTCTCCCCCTTGTCTCTAGGACCTCGTATCCTAGTATTCCATCTCCCACCCCTTCTGTTCCCTCTTTCTGCTCTGGTCTCATATCAGCCGTAGCCCTATCTCGGAGTCTTTGCACCAGATGTTACTTGTAGCTAAAAGGCTTGTCCCACAGCTATCCATGTGGCTTGATCCTCCATTTCCTTTACTTGATGCAGTGTCACCTGGAAGCCCTTGCTTGGCCACTCTACTTAAAACTACAGTACACCCTTCCCTCCTGACGCTCCTTATCCCCATCCCGCTTTATTTGTCTCCATACCATCTATCACCATCTGACACACTCAAGATACTACTTGTTTGTGGTCTGTCCCCACCACTGGCAAACACACTCCACTAAGGTGGGGATATTTGTTTGTTTTGTTCACTGTTTTATCCCTAATGCCTTGTTCACTTAATAGGTGCTCCATAAACATTTGTAGGCTGAGTGCTTGAAAAGTGGAGAAGAGATTGTCTAATTCAGCATTTCCAAAATCGGGTTTTGTAGAATACTAGTATCCCGTCAGAGACTAACTCCCACAAAAATATTCCTAATTCAGAAGCTTTACATGTTGTTTCCCCTCTTGGGTGTTCACGAAGCTTGTTCTGAGACCACTAATAGTTAGCCTGGCGTTTCTTGCTCAGTTCCTGACCCTCCTGGTTGCTGTTTACATTTTTTCAACTGTGCCCAAGGCAATGTAAAAAGCTCAATCCTAGGCAAAATTTTCCTGTCAAAATATATCGATGTTCTTTGCTCTTCATTGATCAATGAGTCTCAGTCCTATTTGAAGCCCCCTTGCCCTATCTCGCCACTACGGTGATGCTGGAGCACAGGGCAAAAGACAGGATTGGCCAGGCCCAGTCTTGCCCAGGCTGATGATCCCCATCTCAGTCAGCTCCAGCTGCTATAATGAAATACCATAGACTGGTGGCTTAAACAACAGACATTTATTTCTCACCATTCTGGAGACTGGAAAGTCCAAGATAAAGGTGCAGGATGACTCAGTTTCTGGTGAGAGCCCTCTTCCTTGCTGGCAGATGGCCACCTTCTCACTGTATCCTCCCATGGTAGAGAGAGAGACAGCTCTGGTCTCTCTTCCTCTTCTTATGGGGACAGTAATCCCATCATGGGGGCCCCACCCTCACGCCCTCTTCTAAACCTAATCAGTTCCCCAAGGCCCCACCTCCAAATACCATCATATTGGGGGTTAGGGCTTCAACATATGAATTTTAGGGGGATAAAAACATTTAGTCCACAACAATCCCTGAACCTGGGAGGTGTGCTGAAGCACAAAGCAGGAAGGGGCAGTGGGCAGAGCCAGAATTCTGAGGTCTAATCCACCCCTGAGTCAGAAGGAGACTTAGGCACCGGAATAACGGCCATGAGTTTTCAGTTAATATAAAATGAAAATGTTAATAAGACTATGGAAGAAAGAACCAGAAAGGAAGAAAATGACCAAAGAAGTCCCTCTAGATCCCTCAGCAAATGTGAACTATCAATCAGCAGCGCTGGGGCTCAAACCCAGGGCAGAGCCTGCTGTTTTCAAGCCTGTTTTGACTTTCATTTTGTTTAGTAAAATTTTCACAGGTGATACTGGTCTATTTTATAAAAATTAGAAAATTAGGAGACGGAAATAGAAGAAAAGAATCACCCACATACTTATACCCTGGTAACAACCACCATTAGCCTTTGGGCCTTTCCCCGACTTTGTTTGACCTGCCTGACAGTCGAGGAAGTCCTCGGTTCCCAGAGGGCTGGCTGTGGCTGAAAGGATATCCATGTCCTTACATCCATCTGAAGTCGGTCAGAAGTTGGTGACAGTCCAGCTGATTGTCCAACTTGTTCCATTGTTCCTCTCAAGTCTACAGAATATTACCTCTGCTACCCTCCAATTTTTTCTACCAAAGTCAAGCTGGTTTCTGTCCCATGCTCTCACTATGCACCCCCAACTCCATATCTATATTCTAGCCCAGGAATTTGCCAATAGGGGGAACATTGCTTGTGATGGGGAGAGGACAGGCAGGAGGAACAAGCAGCTCAGGCCAGAGTTCTCTCAACCCTTTTGTCCACTAACCCTACAAGAATTAACACCAAATGTAAGTTGCCATAAATATTTTTCTCATACTTTTCAATATTTACAAAAGATTTCATTTATGGCATATTGTAAATATTAATGTTTTAAAAACTGTTGCATCACTTTTAAAGTTATCCAAAAAAATTTAAGTGGTGCATGATTTGATAACCACTGTCATCTATTTCAAAAATAATCAACAAGCTTTCCCTGAACAGTTGGAAATTTTACACTATTCTCTTTTCTTCTTGAATGCCTTCCTTCCACTTCTTCCCCCACAGAATTTTATTTATTTATTTATTTTGTGAGGAAGATCAGCCCTGTGCTAACATCTGCCAATCCTCCTCTTTTTTTGCTGAGGAAGACTGGTCCTGGGCTAACATCCATGCCCATCTTCCCCCACTTAATATGGGACGCCGCCACAGCATGGCCTGACAAGCAGTGCATCAGTGCGCGCCCGGGGTCCAAACGGCCGAACCCCAGGCTGCCGCAGTGGAGCACGCGCACTTAACCACTTGCGCCACTGGGCCGGCCCCTAGAATTTTAAATAATATATTTCTATGCTTGAAAATCTTTTATTGCTCGCCATATTAACAAATTGAATTTTTGATTGAGCTATTATTATAATTATCAATAGTGCACAACTGATGAAAACATAAAGGTACTGTAAAATTTGGTATTTATTAATTATAAAGAGTCAAATAAATAAATAAAAACTTTTAGAAGTGTATTCTTTAACTAGAGTAGGAAGATGGAAGAGGGAGGTAATTAAACAAGAATTGTGGGCCGGCCCCGTGGCTTAGCGGTTGGGTGCGTGCGCTGTGCTGCTGGCGGCCCAGGTTCGGATCCCGGGCACCCACCGACGCACTGCTTCTCCGGCCATGCTGAGGCCGTGTCCCACATGCAGCAACTGGACGGATGTGCGGCTATGACCTACAACTATAGACAGAGGCTTTGGGGGAAAAATAAATAAACAAACAAAAAAAAATTTAAAAAAAAGAAAATATAGACTTCTTTAAAAAAAATTAAAAAATAAACAAGAATCGTCATCACGCTCACCTCCTCTACAATCCATGTGAATTCAGATAACACCAATTCAAATCCAAACTAAAATACTCCATTTCTAATTTTATGTCAAGAACTTGTAAAAGCCTCGTGTACCCCAAGGTACACAAAGGGCTGTGGGCTTGGTGGTGAGATTCACAGAACAACGGCCTAGCAAGAAATATGGGAATTTCTGCAAAAATAAGGGGCAGAGAGGAGGACTTCCAGATGGTGGAGTAAGGAGCTTAGAAAGCCACAATGAGATCGCATCAACTTGGAGACAGAGGATGAGAAGATTAGAAAATTATTTCAAAATGCAATGCCTATTTTATTAGAAGGTTGTTGTGTTTTCTGAGGGGTCAGGTGTAATAGAAGTGGTTAAAAGAGAAGTGGAAGGTGTCTACCATTTTATTAAGCCTGTAAGGAGAGAAAATGGGGTACAGTGAGTATGGGTGATAGGAAAAAGGAGACAGAGCACAGAGAAGATCTGGAAGCCATTTGCAAACAGGAGGCTGATGAAGCCTTGGGATTAACATGTTTGCCAGGAAGCCAGTGCAACATTGCTGAAATATATCCCTGCTGCCTGCAGTGAAAACCATCCCTTTGTCGAGGAAATCCATATTTCATACTAACTGATATTATGTATATATTTCAATGGAATGTCTTGAAATTCTCTCATTATCCGTAAGTTTTTGCATGCCCCCAAATCAAATCTTTAGTAATTTTAAAAATTATTTTCATCCCATTCTTTGCATTTGCTGCTGCAGAAACTTTATTCATGCCAGGTTTTCTTAGCTGTGTCAAAGAGCCTCTTCATGTAAATATGAAATCACACCCTTCCACGTGCTTGCAAATCAGTTCTCATCCCCAGGGCAGGAAAGATAGAGACAGTCTGGGATCACATAGCTGATTAGTAGTGTAGTGGAGTAACTGGAAATAAATTAGGGGAAAAACTGTCTTCTGAGAGTTGTCTTGGTATTTCTAGCTGTTTAAAGAAAGTGTCTGCCATGTTCCACCAAGATAAAAATGGAAGTGCCTAATCCCTATTCTCTATTACGTCAAAGGGAGTGAATCAGTACATTCAGCTTCCCATGTGTAATATTATCTTTAAAAAACAGCTGTCATCATCACTGATTTCACCCAAATGAGGATTGCGTTTATTTTGTTTGAAATACTTCAAGTGTAATATCCCTCACACCCTCATGGTTCCTGTATGTGTTTTCCTTCACAAATTTTGTCCTACAAAGTTCCAGGTACAGAAGTCACCAACACAGTCCTTGCCCTCGAGCTGGTCACATTCTAGCTGCAAAAATGACACCTCACCAACTAGTGGTACAGATCAGATTTGGAAATCTTTATACTCTCTAAATGACTTTCACTAGCATGGACTTGTTAAAAAATCAGGCAAGAAGTACTTTTTGCCATTTCAAAATTAATGCTAAAGAAGCCTCTTCAGTTTCTTTATTCAGAAGAGAATATGTTTAAATAAAATATCTTGTCCCTTTTAAAGAATAATTTATAAAATTATTCAAGTGGACTATAGATAGGCAGCAGCTATTTTAATTAAACTTGAAAACTGGATTTCTTTTTTAAAAAAAGGAGGGGGAGTAAATAAACAAGATGCTTTTTCATATTCAAAGACATTTATTGTTAACTTTTAAAAGGGCTTTTCTTTGGGGGCAGAAGTAAGCTTGGTGGTCAGCCAGAGAAGAGGCTTGGCAAGCACCAGGATGACCAGTCCAGAACCCTCCTTTATCTGCCCAGGGTCCATATTCAGTGACACTTGCCATGTGCCTGCCCTGTGTGGCTGGGGCCAGAGACCCAGGGGGAGGAAACAGGTAGTAATCAGATAATCACACATGCATATAAATTCAAAATGTGACAAATGTGATACAGGAAAAGTCTTGGGACTCTGAGTATATTTAACAGGGATATGATCTACTGTGGTTACGTGACCTTTAAAATGGAAAATAATGACGTGATTTTTTTTTTTAAATAAGTTTGAAAAAGAATGCCAAAGGCCATTTCATTGAGCTGATCAATATTCTCCTAAAGAACTTGAACGTTAACCCACACATGCAAGATGATAATCTGTACTATGACTGTTTCAAGCCTCCATACACGCATGAGTAAGTGGCATGGTTGGAGCCTGCTATAAGGAGGATTTTATCTCTTTCTAACACACTAAAGGAAGAAAGCACAACTTAAGAAATTGAGTGGCCCTGCTGCAGAAATAAGCTTTGAAGCCCGTAACTATTGTCTTCTTTTGCACAAAGCAGCTGCTCACGGAAGCTGCAAACTTGTTGCCTTTGCCTGTCGTCTCTTCACTTCCTTCTCTCCGCCACTTTTCCTTCCACCTTCTAATCAAATGTCCCGTCTTCGCTTTTCCTTTCACTTGTTAGCCTTCCTCCCTTAACAGTGCTGAGAGCTACAAGTGTCAGAGCCCTCCTCTTCCTGCATTCTCTCCCTCTGGAAAGGCCTTCCCAAAATGGCAGCCTTCGCCACAGCAGAAACGCTTCCTAAGTCTCTATCTTCAGGCCTGGGCCCTTTCCCAGAGCTTGGCGTGCTGGACAAGCACACATTCCATGTCCTGCCAACACCTCAGATTCATCCTATCTCCAAACAAACTCACTTCAGTATCTCCCACTCCGGCTTTGACTCCACATTTCTCTTTCTCTCTCAGCAGCCTCCAACCCCTAATCATCGCAGTCAAAACCTCAGACACCTTCACCTTCTCCTTCTCTCTCTAAACCAGGGATCCTCCAACTTGAGTGTGTGTTTAAATCATGTAGATTCCTGGGCTCCATCTCCAGATTCTGATTCAGTAGGTCTGGGGCCTGGCCTGAGAATTTGCACATCTAACAAGTGCCCAGAAGATGCTAATGCTGCTGAGAGAACAGCCAATGCTGTCACTGGGTCCTATTGCCTTTTCCTTCTTGTGACCGCTTCTCCATTACTCCCACTGACTCCCTCCCCTTATTATCTCACCAGGACATCCTAGCTGGGGACCCTGGTGTCTCCCCCCTCCACTCCTGCCCCTCAGGTGCATCTTCAGAAAATGCTGCTGACATTCACCTCCTCCTCTCTCCACATTCTTCAAGACTTCCCTACCGCATGGAGAATATATTCCAGTCTCCTTAATGTGACATCACAGGCTCCTCATAACTTGACCCCAAACTCCTTCTGCAATCTTATCTCCTACTTCATCCCAGTAGAGCCCCTCTGCTCCAGACATGGTAATATTCTGGTTCTCAAACACTTTGTTTTATTTCCACCTTTTTCATAACGGTTTAGAGCATCTGAGGAGGCTAGAACTGGGACCAAATCCCAAGCATTCTGCATCCTAGGTGTGTGATCATAGAGCCAGTCACATATCACAGAAGGCCTCAGAGTCTTCATCTTCAAGATACTTGGTGAGAACACCTGTGTGCTCCTAACAGGGATGGCATAAGATTGATGAGAAAATGCATTCAATACATGCTATCACAGTGCCCGGCACATAGTAGCTGTTCAACATTTCAGGATATTTATGAACATATTTCATAATATGTTCAAAATACACGTTGTCTCTATGGTATAGCCCAGGGCAATGGCCAGGGCCTGTAGAAAATGTTTCTCTGGTTGAAGTTATAAGTGCTGTTACAAGTTGAACCCCAAACTCATTAGCCACCCATTCACCTGACAAGCCTGTTTCTCAACAAATGTGAGAGCCTCCTCCCAGTGGTAATTGAATTGGTAAGTGTGTCTGTGCCTTGAAGAGTCAGGTGTCACTCGTTTTATTCTTACTTAAGTCAACGTGACAGTCCTGGCAGGACGGAGGTGTTCGCCGTCAGTCTCAAAGAAGCCAAGACATGTACTTATTACGTTAAATGGACAATTGTCAGCATTATCTCATGTTTGTTTATGTAAAGTTCTAAATTTTCAAA
Source organism: Ceratotherium simum simum (assembly GCF_057802395.1). Taxonomy (NCBI): domain Eukaryota; kingdom Metazoa; phylum Chordata; class Mammalia; order Perissodactyla; family Rhinocerotidae; genus Ceratotherium; species Ceratotherium simum. The sequence goes on from NC_141907.1 coordinate 12,112,501, forward strand.
ATAAAATCACATTCCCTTGTTATTTTTTAATCTAATCCTTCCTTTGGGGAAAAAAATGTGTTTTAAACTAATTTTCCTGTATTTTTTTTAGGCTTACCTCCAATTCCTTCAGCTTCCAGAACAGGCTTTGCAGAATTTTCCATGAGGGAACGCATGAGGGAGAAATTACAAGCTGCAAGGGTGAGAGAAACCACAGGAATATTTTGCTCAGTGCTGATTGCAGTTCGCCAGGTCTAGTCTATCTTGCCCTGTTTGCTCAAAACTGCATGGATTTGAATACCGCTACATTTGTTTTCCATGTTTCCAATGTTAATGTAGTTATTTAACATCAGCACAGATGAAAATTATGCTTCAGATGAATTTAATGTCATCTTTCTAAACCATTTCACCTGCTCTTTGCTCTTGAAGAAGTACAGCATGTATTTTGTACTGATTATTTTCCACTGAGATGGTGACTGAGGTTTTCGTAGCATTACTGACATTGTGTGGCAGTAATTTTCTGTCTGACTTTTTAGTCCAAAGCAGAAAGTGCATTGCTGCAGGAAGTTCCCACCCCTCGGCCCAGGCGCTTACGAAGCCCCAGTGAAAAAGAAGTGGAGACTGAATTTGGCACAGAGGTAAGAAATGGGTCATCTCTACTTAGTGATCAAAAACAGTGAAGCAGAATATAAAATTTCCAGCAGAAGTTTCTAGAACAAAGCTATGTACAGAGGAGATGTTAAATGCTTATTAATAATTATAATAGCTACTATTTATAGAGCAGTACTCAGTGCCCAACATTTTGTGAAGTCTTTTTCTCATGTTATTGTATGTCATTATCCCAACACCCCTATGAGGTGAGTACTATTATTTTCATTCGCATTTAACAGGGGAGGAAACTGAGGTTCAGAATAGCTGCAAAGCCATCCCCAGGTAATAGAGCATGTATGTGGAGGAGGTGGGATTTGATCCCAGCTCTATCTCACTGCCAGTCTGTCTCATGGGTCCGTGTTGCTAGGTCCATAAATGTTGCTGGGAAGCAGAGAGAGAGATGAGAGCGAAGTAGGGAAGTACCGTGGGGTGGTGGGGGGCCTTGAATGTCACACAAGGAGCCTCAACGGTTTTCTACAAGCCATGGAAAGCTATTGATGATAGGACGGGGAGATGGTTTGAATGCACTGGGGTGATTTTTGTTTGAATCTGAGGTGCTGGTGGGGCATCTCAATGTGTGCTCCTCCAGAGATACATATAGTGGAAGGGACCAGGCCTGGAGAAACAGATTCAGGAAGCGTGTCCACCGTGGTGAGTTTTACAGTTTGAGAGTTCCTTTGTTTCCTGAGGGAAAGAAGACTGAATAAGGAGAGTCTTAACTCTTGGAGAAAAACTTACAATAAAGGCCGATGAGGCAGAGAGGAAGCCAGTAAAAGAAAGACTTGTCCGGGATGTAGATGCAGGACAAGCGTGTAAAAGAGTTGAAGAAGGAACAGAAAGAACACAGAGCACATGGCTCAATGAAGTGTTTACGATTCCAATCCAGTTGTTCACTGTTGCTGATGACGATAGTTCGGCCGTCTTTCACCGTCGAGACGAAGAAGCACTGGCTTTCGGGATATTTCTGTGGCACAACCACTGATTTCTTAGGTGATGCCTTTGCTTTTTCTATGATGAGGTGTTATAAAATCGCACCTATATTCACCCCGTATGAGCCGAAGATTGCTGATTACAAGGGAAGTGGCCGCCGTGCTCACGTGTTGTGGTCCACGGTTCTCTAGTAGGAACGCTCAGTCGGTCCAATGAAATGGCTTTATGACAATTTGCTACTCCTGTCTGTTGAGGACACATTTCTTTTTCTTTGATTCCAATTTATTTTCCACCTTGTAAGAGCCATAATTTTAAAATATTGGAAAATGAAGAAAAAACTACCTAAAATCCCATCAGCTTGACGCAAACACTTTGGTGATTTCGGTAAGCGTGTCAATTTCAGCATCTGGTCAAGTGGACTAAGTGATGAGAGGGTCTGGTCTCATATCTGGGCTTGTCTATACCTTCTGATTGATAATCACTTCACAAAGTCATGGTAGCTCTCACTGTCCATGGGCCATGAATATGATATCCCAAATAAAGCTGACAGTTTTAAAAGTAAAAATATACTGTCTTGGCTTACAGGGTATTTATTTCTCCTTGTGAGCAGGACCTTGCCTTATATGTCTATTATATTCCATATCCCCTAAGAGCCATTCTACGGATCTGAGGCAAACATCAACTGCTTTGTCTTTAGACCTGATCTCAGGTTCCTAATGGAACATCTCACTCACACCACATTACTTCATGCATATACCTCAACCTAGAAGGAATATTTAAAAAGTGGTCCATTTATATCCTATGGAGCAAAGAGTGTAACACACACGAGGAACCCAGATGCTGAACCTCAAGCTGCCCGGTGTTAAATGCTGGCAACCTCACTCACTAGCTGTGTGACCTTGAACAGGTAACTTATCTACTCTCTGTACCCCACTTTCCACCTCTGTAAAATAGGCATGCTACCAGAACCTAATTCTTGGTATTGTTTTGAGGATTAAATGAGTTACTACCTGTTACCGTGTTTCAGACAGTGTCTGGCACATGGTAAGCCCTCTCTGTATAAGTATTAGCTAATGCAGAGGCTGTAGAGTCAGGAAGAAAAGGAGAAACCAACTTGGGAATACTTTGGTCAGTAATCCAAATTCACCAACACAAACCTGTGCTTATTACTCTCTTGCATTTCTTTTCACTTTATACTCAGTGGACTTGTGATAAGAGAACAAAGCCAAACACAAATCTCCAAAAACACCTAAACATCGAAGTGGAAATAACCTAGGGCATTTGAATACTTGGCCTCCACTAGACATAACCAAAATTTCTCTGTTTGTGAGCCTGGTACATTGGCCCAGGTTACCCAAGATCTGATCCTTTGACACACTCTACCCGCTGCCCAGCCAGCACCTATGGGAGACTCCTTCCTGGCTGGTGTCCAGTGGGCTCTGAACACACAGAGATGACAGTAACAATCCACCCTCAAGGAGCCCAGTGGGGATGACAGACATGTTAACAGACAATGGAGGTACAGGGTGGTTCAGTTCTGTGGTGGGTACCTTTAGGAGCCTATAGATAGGGCACCTAACTACAGCCTTGGAGTCAGGTTATGTAAAATTTGAGGTATCTTGGCTTAGGCAATGATTTTCTTAGCGATGACTCCAAAAGCACAAGTGGCAAAAGAATAAGTAGATACACTGAATTTCATCAAAATTTAAAAAATTTGTGCTTCAAAGGAAACCACCAAGAATGTGAAACAACAACCCACAGAATGGGAGAAATTATTTATAAATCATATATCTTGATTAATGTCAGGACTAGTATTGAGAATATATAAAAACTTGATGTGTCTGCAAGACAATCCAGATTAGGATGTCTTTTAGGAAATTAAAAATATTGATTAGTGGTTTAGAAGAGAAATCAGAGCTAGAACTAACACATTTTGTAACTGTGCTATAGCAAAAGTAATGAGACTTGAGATTGTCTAGCTCCAGTTTGAAGAGGACCATAGAGCCCTCTTGGAGGATACAACAAATCCAAGGGTGAGAAAGAATTCCTAGCTGGATGCATGCACATATGATGATAGGAACTCAATATTTTATTGGTATTTGAAATTGAATATAATTATTACTTTAAGATTATACAAATGTGTTATAGATAATAGTTCTTTAAAATTTAACTCTGCACACTCAATCCTTTTAAGTATATGTAATGGCCTTAAATGTACTAATATAATTTACTTTTAAATTTTTTTAGATTTTGATAAAAATTAAATGACAAGCTTTTTGATCAAGTCCATAAATATCATAATAAAACCATCAATATTGCAATAAAACACACCAATGAAATTATATTGTTTGAACTTAATATCTTCTATGCCAAGTAAGTACAAAAGGAGATGGGAAGAAATAAAAAGAACAAAATACTTATCTCCACATACACATATTTTGCCATGTGGAATCTAACCTGCTTAGTTTATTTTCTAAACTACTAGTGTTAGACTTTCTGCCTGGTCTTGTGTTTTATTATCATCATCTTCACAGGTCTCTAAAACCCAAGGCTTGCCTATACAAAGCCAAGCGTCTTTCCTCTCTCATCAGTTGACTCCTTGGCTTGTTTCCAGTGTCTTCAGACACATCACTCTCTCTCATGGGCTATAGGAAATGGGGGATTCTGAGGCAGACAGGAGCAAAATGGCATCAACAATGTGTGAGAAAGGCTCAGCCCTGTTTGATGAGGGGACTAGACTTGGTAGAATCTTGGAAAGCCTTCCTGACCAAGCACTGGAATCTGATCTTCATTCTACTCAAATTTCTTGAATTCTTCATTATTACACTAAGTAATACTTATCTGCTTCTTTCCTCAGCCTCAAAAACAACATTTAAAATTCTAGAATTTACCAAGACAAATAATAACTCCATACTTTGCATTGCACTGTGGAATTTATTTATTAGTACAGCTTCGACTATTGTATGAGTTAGTACGTAATTATTTAAACTTAATATTGCAAAATGAGAAAATGGAGGAAAAGCATAGAATTTTACATAAATTGGAATTGTATGGATTCTCTTGGTATTATGATAGATTACACCCAACTGACACCCTCGTTTTTATTCTGGCCATTGCTGGACATCTAGCTGCATACAGATGAAACTTTATAGCACCTTATCTTAGCTGTTCCAAGTATCTCTAGCTTTCATCATGGGGGTATCTGAATAAAGACCTGTGGAGACCCACTCAGCCATTCTGAGACTTATGCCAAACTGGAAGTGCCAGGGATCTGGGGCAACCTCGCCCACTTGGATGACAGAAGCCCTTAGACAAATATCCCCCTCTTCCATGTTGTAGGCAGGCAGTTCTGAGAAGTATTCTACACAACTCCTCAGAGGGGCCCCAGCAGGATGAAACTCTGGTCGCCCATAACAGTAGCCAGCTCAATCAAGTTCTCTTGAATTGACTTTCCCTCCTGTTTTATTCTCCCCAGTCCCCACCTCCTGTTCTTTGGTACCATTTCTCAAAATAAGCCACAGGCACAAAAAAACCCTTGCCTCAGGCTCCAGTTTCTGGCAGGCTAAAATAAAACATTTACAGTCATATTATGTATATTCAAACTAGGGGGACAAAAGATTGACATATAAGAAGAAAACTAATAATGTGATAATAATAGCTACCATTATAGAGCCACAACTATGGGTATATTTTAGGTGCGTTACTTTATTTGATGCTCAAAACAAGTGCTCTAAACTATAAATGATAGAGTTGGGACTCAAAGCCAGATGGTCAGACTTCAGGCCCACAGTTCTTTGTTTTTTGGGTTTTTTTTGGTAAGGAAGATTAGCCCTGAGCTAACATCTGTTGCCAATCCTCCTCTTTTTGCTGAGGAAGATTGGCCCTGAGCTAACAGCTGTGCCCATCTCCCTCTACTTTATATGTGGGACACCTGCTGCAGCATGGCTTGATAAGCGGTGCACAGGTCCACGCCCGGGATCAGAACTCGCAATCCCCAGGCTGCTGAAGCAGAGTGCACTAACTTAACCACTACGCCACCGGGCCAGCCCCCAGAGCCCATGGTTTTTATTACTAAGCTATACAGAAGACTGCCTAATATGACTCAGACAATAGGATTCTAGAAAAGAGAATTTATTTTAGGGTGGAGTAGTCTGAGAAAAGAAGTAGTTTTGCATGGGTTTGAAAAACAGGAAGGACTTGGGTAGAACATGTGGAAGATCCCCAGTGCAGGTACAGTACATTCCATTCATAATAATGAAAATTATTCCAATGACGTGAAATAAGTCTCGGTCCAGATAATAATGGAAAGGCTTCCATTATAGGTAGAATAAGTTTGTCCCTTATTATGAATATCTAGATATACTACTGGGATGCCTTAGAATTGCTCAAAAGGAAGACTCGGCATTTGGATTGTGCTAGGAGGTGGAGTAGCTCGGTTCTAGAAGGGGTGGATTAGAAGGAGAGATGAGGACAAGGTAGGCACAGCACCTGATGGATGGGCTATCAGAGGAGAAACGGAACACCCATAATGAAAATTAGCACATCAAACCAGTATAAGCAGAAGTCTCAGCTTCCAGTGGGGACAGCAGGTCCAGAGGCTGTCTAGGACAGGCCTTGTGTCCCGGAGGATGTATGTCAGACATTCTCGATGCTTTTTTTTTTAATAGACTGTTTAGAAATGATCCTCTGTGAACTAGGTAATCTATTGATCCGTAGGATGAAATAACACTTTTCATCTTAGGGTTTATTGAGTTTAAAATTTTATATTTGTTTAGTCTTGAGAGAGACAGAGCTGAGTAAGAAAATATTCAGCAACCTTAGCCTTCAAATATATTAGACTTTGTAAGCATTTTATTTCTTAGAAATGGTGAAATGCATCAAAGTTCAGAAGATGAGGCTTTTGAGAATTAATGCTCGTCTTAGAACATCCTTAGTTTCTGGATTTAAGTGGTATATCTACCTTCTTTTCCGCTCATGTAGCCAAGCAGAGAGATACAAAGGACTCAACAAGAAGACGACTCCCAAAGTTATTCAAGAGTAAAGTTCCGTGATTCTGTACGAAAAAGCAAGTCTAAACCCCCGGTGAGAAATCCTGTCTTTTTAAATCACGATTGTTTTAAATCATGCATGCTTTAAGTCATATTTTTTTGGTGATTTGTTTGTGTTTTTCAAAAATATCCATTGAGAGCTAACTATATACACATAACCTGACTCCTATAACCATGGAATATGCAAGAAAAAAGTAAGAGAAATGATTCCTACTTTTAAAATCCTAAAATCTAGCTGGAGAGATAAGAATACCGCCTGATTTGGGGAAGGGAGATGCATGGAAGGGCCGGAAATGTTAGTGATAAGACTATTTGTTCAGCTCTAAAGTGCACCAGCTTTCATTATGGGAAAAAAGAGGGATACTAACTCAAGAACAATCAAAACAAAAAAAGGGGTCTTTTTTTAAAAAAAACCCTGTATTGCTCATAATTAAACAAAACTATCTCAGCATTGGCCTATAAAATAATAAATCCACTTTTTGGCATTTTAATCGTCTTTTCTGAAGCTTTTACTGCTGTGAATAATATATTTATGTGCTTGTTGTAACGTAAATAATTGCTAGTTTATAACAAAGTAACTCATTCAAGTTACATATTAAAGGAGGCCACCAACTGCCTGTTGTACGTGTTCAAGTTCATTACCAATATTCTCGTACCTTCAACAAAGGTAATACACAGGATCCTAGAATATGCCCGATGCCATTAGCATCAAGCCAGCTGTCAGAGTGAACCGTGTGGCACTCATTTCAGCTCGTGTCATCTGAAATTCTATTGCTCACTGCTTCTCCTTAGGTTCCGCCTGGCTTCCCTTCTGCCGAAGAAGCCTACAACTTCTTTACTTTCAACTTTGATCCCGAACCAGAGGAATCAGAGGAAAAAACAAAAGCAAAAAATAGAGATGGAGCTCATCAAGAGGAGGAGGAGGGAGAGGAAGAAGAACCACGTGTGCAAGAAGGAGTAAACAAAACGGTATTACCATTATGATGGTAATGAGGAGAGGGATGATGATGTTAATGACAATGACAACGAGCACGATGATGATGACAATATCCTAGCCAGGAAGAAAGTGCCTGAGGGCAAACCCGCCACCACCATCCAGCACAGCTCCTCCATTTCTTAGTGGAAAGCAGTAGGAGTCCTAGGTTCACTTCCTCTCTGTAGCCATTGATACCACTTTACACAAACTACTCCATAATTTGGGTAGCAAAGGCCTTGATTAAATCTGTCCATCTTTCTCTGATGGAAAAAAAAAAAAAGCAGAACAAAGTGGCTTGCAGATTTTTCTTGCTAGACTGCACACAATGATTAGTATTCATTTCATATGCAAAATATTTGCCTCTCCAAGGCAAATGAAACCTTGCTCTCTCTCTCCCCACAACCTTACAGAAGAGCAGCTTTCTGCGCCCCAGACCACACCCAGCTACAACTCAGATTCCATAATTGTGGGTGGCATGTGTGAGATAAAAGAAAATGCACCATTAAAAAATGGGAAAAGAACTTGAATAAATATCTCTCCAAAGAAGGCATACAAATGGCCAATAAGTACATGAAAAGATGCTTAATATCACTAATCATTAGGGAAATGCAAATCAAAACCACAATGAGATGCCACTTTACACAAACTAGAATGGCTACTATAAAATTTTTTAAAAACACAGAAGATAACAAGTGTTGGCAAAGATATGGAGAAACTGGACCCTTGTGCATTGCTGATAGCAATGTAACGTGGTGCAGCTGCTGTGAAAAAGTCTGGTGGTTCCTCAAAAATTTAAACATAGAACTACCATATGATCCAGCAATCCCACTTCTGGGTGTGTACCTAAACGAACTGGAAGCAGGCACTCAAACAGATATTTGTATACTCACGTTGATAGAAGCATTAGTCACAATAGCCAAAAGGGGGAAGCAACCCAAGTGTCCATAAACAGATGAATGGACAAAAGATGGTATCTACATACATACAACAGAATGTTATTCAGCATTGAAAAGGAAGGAAATTCTGACACATGCTACAACATGGATGAACCTTGAAGACATTATGCTAAGTGAGATAAGCCAGTTACAAAAGGACGAATATTGTGTGATTCCACTTACGTGAGGTACCTAGACTTGCCAAATTCACAGAGACAGAAAGTAGAATAGTGGTTGCCGGGGGCTGGGGGTGAGGGGGAATGGGAAGTTATTGTTTAATGGGGATAGAATTTCAGTTGGGGAAGATGGAAAAGTTCTGGAGATAGAAGGTGTGATAGTTGTACAATAATGTGAATGTACTTAATGCCACAGAACAGTACACTTAACAATGGCTAAAAAAGTGGTCTACCCTGTGGCCAGGTGGTTCAAGTTCTGCGTGTTCTGCTTGGGTGGCCTGGGTTGGCAGGTTCAGATCCGGGGCTCAGACCTACTCCACTCATCAGCCATGCTGTGGAGGCATCCCACATACAAAATAGAGGAAGATTGGCACAGATGTTAGCTCAGGGCTAAACTTCCTCAAGCAAAAAAAAAAGAGGAAGCTTGGCAACAGATGTTAGCTCAGAGCAAATCTTCCCCACCAAAAAAAAAAAAAAAATTGGCTAAAATGGCAAATTTTACGTTATTTTTATTGTACCACATTAAAAAATAAAAAGGAAAACACACTACAATCTTTCAGGATTTGTACAGTTGGCCTATTTCTGTGCTTAAATTTTAATCACCTCCCTTGCAAAATGCCTCCCAGAAATGTAATTTCTTACCTAGGTCTATGGAAGCTTGGGAATACTTCAGCTTGTTCTATAATAATTATTTTACAAATCAATATTCAGCTTGTTCTGTCCCAGGATCTCTCACGAGGTCGCAGACAAAGTGGCCAAGACCACAGTCATCTGAAGGCTTGACTGAGTCGGGTTTGCTTCCAAGGTGGCCCATTCATCTGCCTGCCAAGTGCTGGCTGTTGGCGAGAGGACTCAATTCAGACCTCTCCCTAACATCGCTGAGTGTCCTCATGACATGACAGCTGGTTTCCCCCAAAGCAAGTGGTCTGAGGGGAAGCAAGGAGGAAGCCATGGTGTCTTTTATGACCTGCTGTCAGCAGCTACGTACCTATACTCATATTCTACTCATTAGAAGTAAGTCATTAAGTACAGCCCAAACCATAGGGGAGGAGAAGCAGGCTCCACTTCTGGAAGGCAGGACTATCGACAAACCGGTGGGCTTCTTGAGTCATGACACTTCTCTCCAAAAGTGACTTCTCCTTCCTTTTGCATTTTTCTCCCCCATGTTTCTAAAGTGCCCTTTTAAATCATGCATACTTTGAAGCCCCTTCCCTGTGGTCCATGCTCTGGTCTGCCAAGACCCTTTGTTAGTATTTTTGTATTCAAAGTAGATTTTGTCTTTCTGGAGGAGGTTTTAGATCATCTCTGGGCCCTTTCACTGGTTCCCTTTTCTGTCTTCTCTGCAGTTTTTCTCAGTCTGTCCTTGCCCACCACAAAGCAGAGAGGGAGCACGAGCCGGAAAAATCGCACACTGATATTAGGGGATTTTTCTCTTTTTTACTTTCTTTTAAGTTTTTGGCATATGCTCTGTCTTCAAGGTATGCTGAGAGCTTGGTTACCATGTGGCTTCCTTTCCCTTCTGATCATTTTGTGTATTTGGGGAGAAAATACTAGGAGTCATGTAGCTAGGCTGCCACCATTGTCTTCAGCTATCTGGAAGTCTCCACAGGATTTTAAAAGATGTTGCTCATAAATAGACACCAGGTTTAGATTTTAAAAAGAAGAAGGAGGAGAAAGAGAAGAAGGAGAAAAGTTAGAGGGAAAAGGAGAAGAGGAATAAAGAGAAGGAGAAGAAAGAAAAGGAGAAGAAGTTTGAAAAATACTAAGTTTAACAAAATTAACATTCTTCAGCTAACATTTGTGATTATCAGCCCTGTGCTTAGGATTTTTTTTTTTTTGTGAGGAAGATTGACCCTGAGCTAACATCTGCCAATCCTCCTCTTTTTGCTGAGGAAGACTGGCCCTGGGCTAACATCTGTGCCCATCTTCCTCCACTTTATATGGGACGCCGCCACAGCATGGCCTGACAAGCCGTGCATCGGTGCGCGCCCAGGATCCAAACCCAGGCCACCGGCAGCGGAGCGCACGCACTTAACCGCTACGCCACGGGGCCGGCCCCTGTGCTTAGAATTTTTACATGCATCATTTAATTGTATCCTCACAAAACCCTGAGAGGTAAGCTCTACTAATATCCCCATCTTACAACTGAGAAGAGTGAGGATCAGAGGGGTAGATAAATTTCCTCGGGTCACCAGGCGGTACCGGGAGAAGCTGGGATTCAAGCCCCGGCAGTCTGAGCAGAGTGTGGACCCTATACCTCGTGCCTTTGCCCTGGGCTCCGTACCAGCTGGAAGGTTAAAATGCCACTAGACTTATGAACCCAGATTCTTTCAATAAATCTCGAAGAATAAGCAGCCTCCAAGGAGGCCAGAATTGTTGAGATTTCAATTATTTTGCTTAGCACATCTCTTCTGACTTCAGCCCATTCCAATTTTAACATTTTCCAAGTATGTGGAATAGTGAAAAACAAAGAAAATCCACTTGTAAAATATGAAAGGTATGCAGTTTTAGGCTTTCATTTAAGAAGAGATAAACAAAAGGAAAAGGTAACTTTATTACAGGATAATGTTGTTTGATGAGTTTAATATCATTATTATTTTTCTTAGTAATCTAATAATCTTAGCATGATTTATTTTTCATGTTATCTTTTAATGTAACGCAGGATGAGGAAGAGCTTGATGGTAAAGATGCCATGGATTTCCTCTTGGGCTTAGATCGAGGGGCTGAAGATACCGTGGCAGTCAGACCCGCAGACTATGAAAGCGTCCATGTTCGGCTGCAGATGGAAAAAGAGCTCCTGTTCATACCCAGTAGGAGGACAGGTACTTGCTCTTTTTATCTTCCTGCTCAGCTTGGGCATCTCCATTTTCCTGCAAATGAGACATGGCTGATGTATAACGATGCCCAATTTCCATAACTCCTCCCAATTTCTAATCTGACTTAATAATCAAGAAGTATTTTCAGACAAAAAAATATAGAACCTGGGAAAATATCCACTCAACAAATACTTACTGATAGAATAGCAGAAGAAATATCAGGATGCTGTGGGGGCCCCTTCATCAATCAATGGCCAGTTCTAGGGGCAGAGAGTATGTGAGGCTCTGAGATCCAGCCTATGAAAACGAAAAACTCTCTGTTTCATCTCTGTTCACATTCAACACTTCTAGAAGATGTGCAGGTTTTTTCCCACACTGACCAATTTTCCAACACCAGCTGGTCTCCTATAATTCAATTCTGACACTATCTACTCGGGGTTAGCACAGACCCCACAAATTAAGGGCTCAGTCCCACAGGACTGCCCTCTATTCAGATGCCAATCAGAAGCAGTGGGTCCCAGGTTACCCACACTTCTATTCAACTTTGCTACAAATCAGAGCTTCCCATGACACCCCTTTCAGTTTTGATAATTTGCTATAACAGCACATAGAACTCAGGGAAACACTTACATTTACTGGTTTATTATATAATAAAGGATATGATAGAGGATACAGATGAAGAGAAACATAAGGCAAGGAATGTGGGAAGGGGCACAGAGCCTCCATGCCCTCTCTAGGCATGCCACCCTCCCAGCACCTCCACATGTTCACCAACCAGGAAGCTCTCCAAACCCATTCAGTTAGGATTTTTACGGAGGCTTCATTATGTAGGCATGGTTAATTAAATCATTGCCGCTGGTGATTAATTCCATCTCTAGTGCCTCTCCTCTCCCAGAGGTGGGCGTGGGGGGAGGGGGCTGCTGAATGTCCCACCCTCTACTCACATGTTGGTTCCCCTGCCTACCAGCACCCATCAGGAGCCCCAGCCACCAGTCATCTCATTAGCACAGGAGCTGTGTGCCAGGATGCGGGCCGGCGGAGCTTCCTCACTGTGGGGAAGTGGCCAGGGCACTGGAGCCGGACCATTTGGTTCACTCCTAGTGACTGCTCCTTGCTTTTTCCTTTCTGCTCTGGGTTTCCCTTTGCTCTTTTTTTTTCCCTTGGAATTTCCTTTCCTCCTGAGAGTGCCTGAGGGACATCCCCAGTTCTAGTAGTTCACACTTAAAACGGCAGGGCAGCCTAAGTCCTGGAAGAGAGCCCCCTCAGCCTGAGAGGGGGCCTGTGCTCACCTACCTGAAGCTGAATTTCTTTTCATTTGTCATGTTCTATCTGAGTTCCAATTAAATGCTGAGCCAAGGATGAATTATTGTTTCATTTTGATAGGTCATTTTGAATCATGTCTGTTCAAAGTATTAGAATTTGTTGGACATCCCAAATTTCCTTTTAAAGTAGGTAGCTGGCAAAAGTGCCCAAAGGCTATAACTTTGCCCTAATAATAATAATAACACTGAACACATTCTGTGCACTTACTCCATCAGGTACTTTTCTAAGTGCTTGGGGTATATTAACTAACATGGCGCTGCAACAGGGCTGGAGAGGTGTTCTTTTTCATGCACATTTTACAGATGAAGAAGTAGAAGCACAGAGAAGTTAGGGAATTGGCCCAAGACCATGAAGCTAGTCAAGTGAGGGAGGCAGGTTTCTGATCTACATGGGCTGCTCCAGAGGCCACACAGGCAGCACAATGCATCCGGATGTTTCTTGGGGGTACAGAGAAATGCATTTGCAGCAGCCTCACCCAAAGAGGAGCTTTGTCATTGTGTTTTTGCTCAGAGGACTCACTATTAGGCCTCTCCCTGGAGTCCACCTAGGTTGGGGATGGAGGTTAGATGCCTAGGGCTGGATCAGACTGGGCCAGAAATTAGGAGTTGGCAGGGGCCATGGAAGAGGCTTAGGAAAACCGTTGCACTGCGCCTACTCTGAGCAGGGAATCAGAGCATGATCCATCTCCCACCTTGCTCTGATCTAAAGGGAGGGCCCTGTGAGGATCGACCCCAGCCAAGCAAACAGGAGTTGGGGAGCCACACAGACCCAGCTCCTCCTTCACGAAGTATAACCTCAAGCAAGTCCCTCTATTCCCAGGTGCCTCGTCTGAAGGCAGGAGGAAATGAAGCTGCTCTGTAAAATGACTCTGGGCATTTATTTTGATTTGGAGCATTGAGGAAATAATATGAGAGAAGTGCCTATGTTGTGACCAGCATGCAGCAGGGCATCAAAAATAACTTCTGTGACTGCTGCTGTTGCTCTTGTCACCATTAAGAGAATGGCTTCCAAAGTAGAGTGCATTCAGGCCGGCCCCGTGGCTTAGCAGTTAAGTGCGTGTGCTCCGCTGCTGGCGGCCCGGGTTCGGATCCCAGGCGCGCACCAACGCACCGCTTCTCCGGCCATGCTGAGGCCGCGTCCCACATACAGCAACTGGAGGGATGTGCAGCTATGACATGCAACTATCTACTGGGGCTTTAGGGGGAAAATAAATAAAATCTAAAAAAAAAAAAAAAACAAAGTAGAGTGCATTCACCCCAGGGCTGTAGGAAGAAAACATCATGACTTCTACTTAAATTTATTTTCAACCTCATCCTTTCTTAATGTAATTTAATATGTAAAATAGTGCATAAATAATAAATAAACATACATATATTGAGGGAGTGCTCAAAAATATTTTGATGAAAAATTTGAAGACCACTGGATTAGTGCTGGACTGATGACCAGACATGTGAATGGAGGGGTGGGGAACAGAAATAGGATTGAAACAATAGTTGTCCCTTGTTTTCTAAGGTCTCAGAGATAGGTTTATCTAGGAATACTGACATTAGTTGTTTTTGGTGGATGGGTGGGGGATGCAGAGTGTCCAAATGGCCACACACAGGAAAGTTAGCAGATTCTGGTATTTGGCGTGCTTTAGAGTGAGATAATCATGAAACAAAAACGAGCCACCACCTTTAATCGTTAATAATTCCCAAATTGCATCCTGGCCCTCACAGGCCAGCATCTGCCGGCCTCTCCTCTTACCTCTGAAAGGCCCAGTAGTCCTTTCAGAACTGAAAGTCTACTCGGTCACTCCCCAGCGCAGAGCCCTCGGTGACCCCATCTTGAATGGAACTCGAGCTCCTCTGTGATCTGCAAGGCTCCCCTTGCTCTCCCTCCTGCCCATCGCTAGCCCCTGCTCACTGCACCACAGCATTCTGGATGTTTCTGTTTCCCAGACACGCCTACTCCTTACCTCATGCTATTCCCTCGGGCAGATACACTTACTTGTCCCCTCACCGCTCCTTCCTCCTTGACCTTCAGGTGTCAGTGCTGATGCACCACCCATGAGAAGGTCTTTCCTCACTGCCCCGTCTCAGGTTCCTCCCCTCCCGCCCTCAGTTACTCTCACCTGGGGAGTCTCCTCACTGCACTTGTCACTCCCTGAAACGATCTTGTTCACACCTTTATTTACCATTGCTGCCTGACACTCCCATGACTCCACAGAGGCTCCTAAGTGCATGGCACAGGGAGGCTCTCAGCAAAGATGTGTTCTCTGAGTGAATCAGAGTGAGGGCATAAACAAGGTAATGCTCACGTTTACTCAAATAAATTTTTTAATTTACAAAGCTTTTCCTCATATCTCACCTCATTTAATTCTCTCAAGAACCCGGTGAAGTAAATATTATCATCCCTCTTGTTAGGAGAGAGTTCCAAGAAGTACCTGGCCCAGTTCTTTCCGCTAATGAGCAATCCAGCAGGTCCTTGGATTAGAATATCCCCCTCCTCACGGTGCACCACACTGCTGAGTCAGGTATTGAATTGTTCAGGTGTTATCCTTAAATATACGTGATTCTACAACATGATACTGCAAGTAAACACATCCATCTTTTGCTTGGTTCTGCTTCCAGAAATTAATTTGGAAAATGTGCAGTTTCCAAGAACATAAATGAAATCTCTGGTAGTTGTTTTAATTCACTGAATTGTAGTTTGAAATGTTTAGGATGGCACTAATGTTGCTTGTATTTATTTATGAACTATCTAGTGCCTATGTATAAAAAGCTTCCGGAGAATGCACAGCCCAGATTCCTGGAAGATGAAGGCCTTTACATCGGGGCAAGACCCGAGGTGCCGTGCACCAACCAGAACATCATGGAGAACAGATTGCTGACACAGGATCCCGTAAGCGCACAGCCCTGCTCCCAAGTGGAGCCCATGAGCAATTCACAGAGGTTCTTTTTCCTGACCAGGCAGTCACGGCACCATTGAACTCATTTCCTCTTGAGGATGTCTACAGACAGTGATTCATTTTTTTTTAATTTGTTTCTCAGTACATTTAGTGATCCTCAAACAACACAACCTCTCCGCTGCTCAAAACCCATCTCCTGTTAGCTGGATTCGGGCTTCTACTGCTATATCCAATGTTAGCAACCTTTTCCCATTCACAGAAATATTTAACTGTCCAAAGATAGAATGTTCTCAATTACTTTTCTCCTATGGTTTTTTTTCTTAAATTTTTAATGAATAGAAAAATTTTTTCTTTTTTTTTTTTTTTATAATTTTATTTATTTAATTTTCCCTCCAAAGCCCCAGTAGATAGTTGTATGTCATAGCTGCATATCCTCCTAGTTGCTGTATGTGGGACACAGCCTCAGCATGGCCGGAGAAGCGGTGTTTTGGTGCACGCCAGGGATCCGAACCCGGGCCGCCAGCAGCGGAGCGCACGCACTTAACCGCTAAGCCACGGGGCCAGCCCCAAAATTTTTTTCTTAATACTCATTTAAGCTTTTCCCTAAGCTATTTTTGTGGGGGCAGGTAAGGACTATATCTTAAATTAATTGTGGGCGGCATTAGTGGCAACTCAATTTCTAATGGAAACAGAGACTAAAAGATCTATGGGGCAAGGGGGAAGGTGCATGAAATGTGTATGTTGATACAGAATTTCCCTGCAAACACTGTTTATTTTGTAAACTATTTTCTGTCAAGTTAGAAGGAAATGTTGTCCTTCCCTCTGCTTGATACACAGGGGAGAGGGTGGTTCGGAGATGATGGCAGAATCCTGGCACTGCCAAACCCTATCAAGCCCTTTCCTTCAAGACCACCAGTGTTGACACAGGAGCAAGACATTAAGACAGAACTTGAAACATTATATAAAAAGGTAAGTCCCCCCCACCATTTTTAATACATGAATGTGCTTGAGAGTGCTTTCCTTTTTGAAAAGCTTGGGGTACTGAATTCGTAACATTCTACTTTGATTTGCTTTGTTTTTTTAAATTCACTTTCTTACATATAAAGAACAAACAGCAGGTATATTGTATAAGAGTGAGTCTCCTGCGCTCACCTGAGCCCTTCTTAAACAAGGACTGAGTTACCAGCAGGAATAGCTAAGTCATCGTCTTTGTTTGCACACCCAGGTCAGTTGCCCTTATTTTCCTCTTCTCTCTGTTGTCTCACATACACTGCAGGATTATTTCCCACTCATTGTCTCTTTGTTATACAACTAGAGATTTCCCATCCTTACAAATCCTCTTTACTGTGTTTTCCTAAGCTCTGGTACCACGCTGCCTGATTGGAGTCCTGGCTCTACCACTCATGGGGTGAACTTGGCCCTCTCTGTACCACAGTTTCTTCATCTATAAAATGGGCATAATAATAGCCTCTATCAATAGTGAAGATTGGTGAGATAATACATATAAGTGCTTAGAACAGAGCTCAGTAAGTGCTGCCTAGTGTTAGACAGAGTGGACAGCCTTCATGTTTAATTATATTGCTCTTGCTTTCCCGTAGCGCTGAACAAGGAGCACGTCCTCAGAAACCTGTGTAATATTATATGTGTAACATTTCAACACTGATAAAGTAAAACAGAATGAGGGGATATAATGATCATTCTATAAAGCAGGATGATGAACAGGGAGGACACAGGCGCAAATCAGAGAACCTGAGCAGAGTAAGGATGTCCTACTAACTAGTTTGTGACTTTGGGCAGGTCCCATTACCTCTCTGGACCTGTTTCCTTAATCGAAAAATAGGAATAATAATAATCTTCTCCACCTCATAGGATCATTGAGAGTATTGAGATGATGTATATGCATGCCCTTTTTTAAACTGTGAATTTCTATGAAATATTGTTATCACAGACAAGTGTTAATGGGTGGCTACATTGTGCAGAAATGTGATCCTGGAAGTAGAATTATGATAAAGAACAAACCTAAGTCCCTGTCCATGAGGAATTTATCATCTGTTTGTTTATATGACAAAGATACATGATATAATTAATGCTCAAGACAGTATCAACTTACACATATATCTAATAATCCATCAGTCCATCTCTTCATCCATCCATCCACTTCAGCATGAAACACTGATATAATGAAGCACTAAATTATGAGTTAAAATTAGAAAATAGAAGGGTAATTACTATGGAGAGTAGGTTATTGAGGGAGCCAATTAATCTTATCTATCTCCTTTAGAAGTTCTGAACTAATTGGGAAATGCACAGGAATCAGAGAGGGATGCAGATGTCAGCTGCACTAAAGGTAAAACTGGACGGCAGAATGCCACTTGCACCCAAGACCAGATGGGCTTCCTGCTCCATCTCTCATGAATTATGTTCCTCATCTAGACACAAGCTGGCAGGTAGAGAACTGCCCCTGCGAGGCCATCACTCGGAGTGCCAAGGAGAACACACGGGGCCAGTGAGCAGGTTCTCCGGGAGAAAACTAAGGAGGGACAGCCAGAGGCCACTTGTTACTTTGCCAAACAGAGAACTTGGACCGTTGGATCTTGGGCTCCAGCTAACTCTGCAATCAGATACATTCCTCCTTCTCTCTTGGGAAGGAGCCACTGGGGACGGGAGATTATAGAGAAAGGCACAGAGAGTTTCCTCCCAATACTTTTGGGAAGGGGAGATCTCCCAATCTTGTGGGCAGAAATTGGCAAGTAGAGAAAAATAATAGTTCCACTACGAGGGGATGGTCATCCAGCATCATAGTGCAAAAGAAGGTAGAGAAGGGAGAAATACAAGGAGTTGAAGACTTCCAAGGTCATTTCTTAGAGAGTTAGGCTTTGAACATAACAAAGCATGAAGAATATGTTAGAGTACATCAGAAAGAAGCAGAAGGATTTAAACTAGAGGGAGGAGATATGATACCTATCTCTTTGTTTCTCCATAACAGGTTACCTATTAAGTTTCCTGTTGACTTATATACCTCAGCCTTTTTTTTCAATATGGTTATGGAACCTTCTAGTGATTCACAACACAATACATTTCCTTCAGAATTAATATTTTTACAGTTTTATTTATTTACTAACTTTTACATTTTCCTACATTTATTCAGGTCTGTCTGATGCCAAAACCTATGTTTTTCCCACTGTTCCATGAAATAGGCTTGCTTTTAAGAAATAATTTTAAATGCATATGACCTATATTTTCAGTCTTATGTCAAAGCATACCTTCTATCTAGGAGTTTTGACATGATGCAGGAGCAGAGAAATAGATAAATAGGCAGAAATTGTTTATTCATAGATTATTAATCCATCTTCTTTCTCCCTCCGCCCACTACCCAAGGGCAAAGACAGAATTTTATTCTTCTTCTAACTCTAACACTTAGCAGGAAGCCTGGCACATAGTAACACGTCAACAAAAGTGTGACTTGAATATCATTACAATGATTTAGCTGAGCTGAAGGTATCTAGAAGAAATTCCTTCTTTTCTGCTCTCCTCAGCTGTCTCTCCTGCAGAACAGTAGCTTTCCTACTCTTTTCTATAGGACCTGGCTCAATCCTGGCATCTAAATGATGGAAAACCAAGTCAGTGTGCTCGATCAGGAGTTGGCAATTCCTTGGGCCCTTAATGGAGCCCTGATAAATTTATAGCTTAGAGCTCTCAGTTCTGATGCTAACCCAGCAGGATTGACCAAACTCATCCCCCGTTAGAGTCAAGCCTGGTTGTTCTTTGGTTAGAAATACTAGACTGCCAATTCAAATGATGAATTGTATGCCCTCCCATTAGATAATTTAGGAGTTTTATTTAGAAAGGAGTTGGTATTCAGCCCCACTTTTTTGAACATTTTCCTTAATTACAAAGGGAAAAAGTAGTTTTTAAAAGTAAAATATTCTGCTTTTCCTAAATTGAGATCATTTTTTTAGAGACCATTAAAAATAGAGAAATGAAAAAAGAGATTAGATACAAAGAATAAAGTTAAACCTGAAATGAGAAAGAATGCAATTTAATACATCTTAAGAAGGAACTAATCTAAAAATAAAAAATAAAAATGCCAAATGGGACATTGCACGTAAAGCATAAACAATATAAAATGTAGTCTGCCTAATGACGATAGCAAAGTAGGGCTAGGGTTGTTGAAAGCAGCCCAGACAACCTCCTCTCTCCCTCCCTCCCTCCTTTCCTTCCTTTCTTCTTCTCCTCCTACTTTCCTTCTTTTCTTTTTCATTCTTTTCATCTTTGGCTGAAAGTCTACTATATTCTTAGTTGTGCTGAACTCTGGAAATACAGAGGTAGCAACATTCAAACTTGGCCTTAGAGAGACTTTGTGACTAGTGTGGGGAGAGAGAAATCTCATCAAGTGTTAAAGACACTGGAATTAGAAGGCAGCATGACAGTCCCAGGGAGCTTATATTTAGGAGCCTCCCCTTTTCAAAACTGCACACCAATTTGAGGAATTTGTCATGATTCCAACCTCCTTGTTAATGACCACTTGATAAAGTGATCACTTTCCCTTCCACTGTTCTCATCAATTTTTCACAGGAGCATTGGTCACCTACTGTGTTATAAGCACTGCATGCGTCAGCACTCTTTGGGTTGCAAATGACAGAAACCCAGTGCAAACAAGCATAGGCAAAGACAGAACTTGGTGGCTCACAAAACTGGGAAGGATCTGGAGATAAATCATAAAATGGAAGGAGGGGCTTTAAGAAGAACCTGGGTCCCTGGGACTTGATGCCAGCAGGTGTCTCTCTGTCTCTCTTTTCTCTGGTTCTCCTTGTATGTTGACTGGGCTCATTCTCTCCTATTGCAGGCAGGCCAGAATTCTCCAGGTTAGGGGACACGAACCTTGATAACCTAAGCTTAGCAACTCCAGAGGAAAGGGGTCATATTTTTCCCCAAAGTTCACATTATTAATACCCAGAACAAACTGGTCAGTTGTGAGTAGGACATATGCTCACCCACCTCAGGTCCCACAGACATGCCCAGAAGACGGAGAATGAAAAAGCTTCCCAGGGAAGACCAGAACAATAACTACAGAATCTACTGCAGACTCTGGGCTGGATTCAAGCTCTGTTGCTATTATTTTCCCAGGGAAAATATAGGAACCTGTATTTTAATCTCACCAATAATTATTCTTTTTCTGTACAACTTTTAAATTTTTTTCTCCGTTGGCTTGCATCTCTGCATATGCTGGGAACATCAGCAGATAATCCATACACATCACCTCTGATAGTTTTGGTTTTCAGTTTCAACTGAAGACTGAAGAATCAAATCAGTTTAAAAACTAAAATAACATACCATATAAATATTAATTATTCTTAGAGGAAATTGTTGCTACTGTTTTCATAATAGTTCTCAGTATATAAGAAAGGCAAGCAGATATAACAAAAAGAAAAATGAGGAACTAGAGGTCTTTTTCCCTAATATAAAGAGGGTTGGGGTCTTTTAAGCAGTCTAGCCCAATGGCTACCAGGAGTCTTTTTTTACTTGGTTGAGCTGAGCTTAGGCAGAGAACCCCAGCAATCATTTCAACATGGGCTAATGCAGATTTGAGGAAGGAGACACAAAGGACAGGAGAGTGAGGTAACATTACAAGTAAATAGAACCATGCTACCAGTGTTACTTAGACCAAGAAGAGTACAAGATGGAACCTGAGAGCCACACCCTGAGTGATCTCATAACCCTGGAACCCCCTGGTAAGAGGAAAGGCAAGGCAAGAACCAGCAGGAGCAAAGCAATTAGAAAAGAATTTTCCACTAAGTCTGCAGATTGATGTTAGTTGTACATGTCTTTGTGAGATGGAATTTTTTAATTAATCCAGGTAGTCTGGGTGATCATAAGACACATAGTGACCACATGCAAATTAAAAACTTCTTACAGGAATGTAGGTTATAATTGAATACTTTTACCCAAGTGAAAGGGAACGGAAATGGTCCTCCCTTGTTGCAGTCTGAAGTGTAAGGATATTAATGATCCTTAGGGCTTTCATAAGGTACAAAATATCAATGGAATATGATCCCTCTTGGGTGATCTTTCCTCCCTGTAAATCCAAATGGAGATTCAATTCAGCATATTTCGGAAGGTACTGAGATATAGTCAATCCATTCCTATTCAAGCCTACCATATTTGTAAACACATCCGTTTTACAAGGACATTTTTTTAAAATAAAATTTGGTAGGTCTTCTCATCAAAGACAGACTGTTATTTTATAGGATAAAATTTATGTATTTAAAAAAATGTAGGATACACTGTATTGGAGTCCTACAGGAAATCATAAATCCTAAATATACATTAATAATTAATTAAGTCTAATAATCTGGGGGGGGAATATGAAATTGAATGGATAAAAAAATAGCTCATATGTTCTTATTTGTGAATACTAGTACAAAGCAGACAACAACACAACACAACAACAAATTTACTAGTAAATGAAGACTCATGTATATGTTTTACTGTAAATGCAAATATTGGTGCTATTTCGATGACTACAAGTAACTGAAAAGCAGATCACACTATATAACAAATGTGAATACATTTCTGTACATATATATATGTATACACACACACACACACACACACACAATCTGGACCTCCCTTTTCTGTTCTTAGTTTGATAGGGGAGAATGTCAGAATTTTATAATCTAACTCTGGAGTTCCCTCTTTGGGGTTTCCATCCCTCCTCTGCACAACCCAGGCTTTATCCTTTCTGCCTCAGACTACAAAGATCAGATCCCAGGTTTCCCCTCTAAATGTACTGCTGCTTGAAGACAGGCCCCACTACACTGTAGACACCCATCCATCTCTGTGGAACAAACGAGGTGATATGTGTGAAGTGCTGTATATGATGCCTCGTGATCTACAGAATGTCACCTGGGTCTTCTTCCTCAGCCTCCCGTTTCTACAGATGAAGAAACAGAGGCGAGGGATGTGTAGTGACTTGCCCAAGGTTCCAGAGCAAGTTAGAGGTAGAGCCAGAGTTAGAATTCAAGACTTCTGGCCCCAATTCAGCATCTTTACATGATACCATGAAGAAGAATTAAATGAAGAGATTACTGAACACTTTACCCGAAATTTACGAAGGATAGAAGCTTCAATTCTGACCAGAGTATTTGCAACTTCCATTTAAACTCATAACCTGTAATTAATACATTTGTGCTACATAATCTTTTATTATCACTTTCCAGATGACATAAATAGATTCCAAAAGCTCCCCTCTGCCAGAGGGAGGATCGAGTGATGTGTCTCAAAGCCCACAACCCGACTACAGTCCACGTCTATAACGAAAATGAAGACACAAAATCAAAAAGGTCTCCTCTCCACCTTGGAGCTCCCCAACCTCAAACACTAGATTCCCACAAGAGCCATAGTGGTCAGTGTAGAGCATCTTGAAGGTTTTGTGGAATAAAAATAGAGAGAGATTTATTGATACACTGTACACCCAAGCGATCCAGGAGAGTCCCAATGGAAATGTCCATTCCTGTTTTCTACATTCAGCTGCTCTACCTCCCTCTTCCTCTCTTATTTTGCACACTGACTTCCTTCCTCCCCAGAAAAACGAGGTGCCAGCGGTGCAGTTCAGTAAAAGTTAGTCTCTGGCTGTTTTCTACAAAAGAAAAATTTCTCCACATGGAGAGTGTATCTATGGTCCAAATAATGACCAGTTTGGACTAGAATCTATGCTTTTCTCATTAAAAGAATTTCAAGGTCACCAGCTATGAAACCCAAGATTTTAAGGAAGAAGATAGTCTGCATGACAAAGATTAGGACTAGAACTTGGGAGAGAGAAAATCTAAAAGACCTAGGGAAGCAAGATTGAAATGATTTCTTTTCTCACTCCTTGTCTTTCATTTTACTTTTCAAGCATTCAGAAAAGAGCAGGCCCCTAAAACCTCCATGAAACAGGGAGTGGAGCATCCTTCTCCTGGCTTGACCAGGGTAGGAGGTATTTTGCATCGGACTGTTTTCTGATTGCACGTGAGATCATTATCTAGTAAGTGCTTTGACTATGTTCCCCCCACGCTCTGCTCTCTTTGGCAGGCAGTAAAATATGTGTACAGTAGTCAGCATATGATTGGATATGGAGACCCTCCTGGAAGCTTCCAACTGGATATTGATATTTCAGGGTTAATCTTCACTCATCATCCCTGTTTTAGCCGAGAGCATGTTTTGGCAGCCAAGCTGGCCCAATTATACGACCAGTACCTTGCAAGACGCCAGAGAAACAAGGCAAAATTTCTCACTGATAAGGTAAACTCTTCCACACTTATTGTTGATGGGGTTGGTTCTTCTGATGATCCAAAACAACCAAAATACCTTCCAGCAGCCAGTGCTCATGTGCCTCTTTCACATGTTCCCTCTGTCTAGGATGTGTGATATGTTGTCCTACCTAGAGGCAAGAGGAAGGAGATGAAGATGTACGTTTAATGTGTGAAAATTCAATGGCACGCACTTGGCTTAGAGAGAAAGATTTCTGCCAACAGTGCAAGCGATTTCGCCCACGAGGAGTGGGTATTAGATGGAAGATACGTGTCTGTGTCTTGCTTATGTGATCTCAGATGCTGAGACCTTTCATGGCTTGTCCTGAGAGAAATTCTCATTTTTATATGTAATTTCCTATACCATGGTACCTAAACACAAGTCAGTTGTTTCAACTGATGCTCAAAGAAATGGCTATTTGTTCTGCATTTATTTCCAATATGATTCTATCCAATGGAATTTTCACCACTAATTTTGACTATTGGCAATTTTAGTCTCATGCCCTGACTTTAAAACCTTACTGCCCCAAAAAGAGAGAATGCCACAATACCTCCTTTTATAAGTCTATAATTTTATGATCTCTTCATATCACAAGAATATCATTCTATGTCCAGGACCCAAAAAGATCTGCTTTTAGCCTTCAAAAAAAACTTGTTCTTGAAATACACACATAAATGTAACATTTGTCATGAGCAGCTTGGTTATTTGGGCCACAGAACAAGGATAGAAATACACCGTTCTGTATTATTCTTTTTATTTTTTTAAGAATAGAAGAAATAGCTGTCTGTCTAAATTCATTTTGGTGAAAGTGTGAAGACAGCTGGATGCTTGAACATCCATTCACAGGTTGCTGGCATCGTTTTGCCCTGGAGAAGTGGGTAGGTCCAGGCACGTAACTAGCAGTAGGGAGGAGAGCTTCTAACTCAAAACTTGTATCCATATCTTTTTAAGCTTCACGCTCTAAGAAATGCTGTTCAGATGAGCCTTAATCCAGCAAAAACTCCTAAGTCTCTCAATACAACACGGAAAGCTATCAATGAATATAAATCTGAAATCCGGTGAGTAAAGTCTGTAGTTGTAACTACTGCTTTTTTTTCCTGTTAGATACGTACTTGTTGAGAGTTTATTTTTTCAGAGTTTTTCTGAATGCACTGAATACATGTGAAATTAAGCCAAATGATATAATGAGATGTGTCCATCATTTAACACTAAATTTGAAGTCCAATAAAAGAATAAGGATGTGGGGATATGGTAACTCTTGGATGCTGTTGGTGTGAACAAATATTGCCAAAGCCACCACTCTAGAGAACAGCTTGGCTATCGATGAGCAAAGTGTTGAAAATGCCCATAAGCAAGGACCCAGCAATTCTGCTTCAGCTATGTGTACTCTAAGGAGCTACCTGCACATGTGCACATGGAGACATGTGCAAAGATTTCACAGTATCATGTATAAAAGAAACTAGAAATAACCCCATACCAGAATGAACACATCTGGTATAGTCTTACACTGAATGTCTACACCACAATTCAAATGACTGAATTAGATCTGCACGTATCAATATAGGTAAAACAATGTTTTTATTGAATGAAGAAATCCAGGTGTAAGAGGATACTCGCTGTGTGATACCATTCACGAAACCTAAAGAACACCTGAAAACAATACTCATTTGCTCTAGGAACACACATGTGTGCTACATATGGACAGAAAAGACACATGCCAGTTTCTTCCTCCAGGGATGGAGGGAAGTGAATGGAATGGTGGAGGTCTTCAAATGTAACTATAACATTTTGTCCAAAAAAAACCCTGAGTAAATGTGACAAAATGTTAACAAGTGTCACATTATTTATTATACGTACTTTTCTATTTCTTGGAATTTTTCATAATTAAAATTCAAAAATTAAAACCCTGGAGCCAGCCCTGGTGGTCTGGTGGTTAAGATTTGGTGCTCTCACTACTGTGGCCTGGGTTCGTTTCCCAGTCATGGAACCACACCACCTGTCTGTCAGTTGTCATACTGTTGCAGAGGTTCACAGAGAAAACTAAACTAACAACTAGGATACACAACCATGCACTGAAGCCTTAAAAAAAACAAGTTAAAACCCTGATCATTGCCAAACAGTAAGGAAATATATAATATAGAATGCGAACATCTTCCAGGGTCCCATCTCTCAGGGAAAATCAGGGTTAAAAGTTTTTTGCTAGTTTTTCCACATGTATGTACACGTATATATGTGCGTGTGTGTGTATATATGTACACATATGTATATAAACTCTTACATACATACACAGATGTGTTTATGTGTATATATATATTTTTAAGGAATCATATTGCATTTACCATCTCACAACTTGCTTTTTTATGTGAAATGCACCTTAGACCTTTTCCTATTACAGTACATCTAGGTTTATATCATTGGTTAAAGGCTGACATTATATAGATTTTACATCCGCTATTGATAGGCATTTGTATTATTCTTATTTTTTACTATTTAAATTGTACTCTAATTAACATTCTTATATGTATATATTTGTGTAGCTGTATAAGTATTTCCACAGAACAAATTCTTAGAACAGGAATTAAAAAATCAAAAAGTTAAATGTTTACTTTTCTTTTTACAATCTATCCTTGAGTTGGAAATTATTCCAGCAAAGTGAAATTAGTGATGTTTATGTACTGTAATTGTAAAAGTATGAAGAGTGTGTTTTAAAATGAAAATTCCTATTTATGTTAAAAGAAAAACACATTGCAGCCTCCTTGTGAAAGTAATTTTCATTTTAGCATAGATCAGGTAAGAAAAAGTGACAAAAAGCTGTTCTGAATGCAATGATGGTTTTATATGGAATTGTATTTATTAATCAGCATTTTAAAAATAGTAGCAGAACTCTCTGTGGGACCTACAGACAATGCCCGGTTGACTCATGGATAGCAGACCCACTGCAATCATTCTGCCGCCCCTGAAGATGGAAACCTCTAAGATTCAGCATTTCTGATCCAGTGCAAGAGTTGACTTTAGTCCTTTACTGACTTTTCACTAGGTGGTAAAACAAATTCTAAGCAGATGATCTGTTCATGGGTGTCTCATCATGTGGACCCGTTCCCTTAAGTCCCCCAGGAGCTGCTGATCAGCCGCCCTCAAGCCCCAACCCCAAGGATCCACTGAGTCCTTGTTGGTGCAGCTAACCTCAGCCAGAACCATGTTAAGCCTTTTCCTTCTGATTTCCATTCATGGCATCGTGACCACATTGCTTGTCCTCTGAACTAGAACCAGGCTATATAAGAAGGAGAGAAGGATGTTCATGCAATATAGGGAAACACTTTATTTAACCCTCTTGACTGGATCTTTACCCTCAGACGTGCTCAGTGTTGAATAAATAAAAATTCTATGACCCCAGATCCCCATCCAGCTACCACTTTATCTCTGTATTTCCCTTCACAGCCAAACTTCTGGAAAACATTTATCATTCACGTTGTCTCCACTCCCTCACCTCCCATTCACTCTCCAACCCATCCTGTCTCACTCCTGCACCCACCTTACCTCTGAAGCTACCACAGCCCCTGGGGACATCCATATTGCTAAGCGGAATGGAACCTCTCAGCCCCTCATGGTACTTGGCCTCTTGGCAGCATTGGCCATTGTCCCCACAAGGTGCCCATTGAGACATTCTCTTCCCTTCATCTCCATACACCACCCTCTCCTGGATGTCCTTCCCCTCCAGCCACCTGTCCTCACCATCCTTTGCCTAATCTTCTTCCTCTTGCCGGCTTCTAAATGTTCAGAGCTCCTCACAAGTTTTTTCCTTTTTAACCTCTGATTAATCTGTGTTTTCTCCTGAGATGAATCCAGTCCTGTGGTTTTAAATATCCTCTAGATGCCAGTGGCTCCCAAAATTTCACCTCTGGGCTGGAACTCCCTTCCACACGCCAGACCCCATCTACCTGAGTTTCAGAAATGTGTTACCTGACTCTCTAATCAAAATGGCCTTTTTCTCTTCCTCCATAGCTCTGGTCACAATTTGTGATTAAATATTCTTTTGTGACTCTTTGCTTCTTTAGCTCATATGTCAATTCTTTCTTGCTAAAAGTTCTTTTCAGCATTTAGTACTTGACATATTGTCAAGTACTAAAAAAGGAAGTAAAAATACATCAGAAAGCCTTAGGGTGTTGTATAACTCAGCAAAATAATTTTATATTGCAGTTTTTAAAAAGGAGGCAGGGGAGATAGCAGCTAAAGGCATACGAGAAGAACAGACCACTTGATAATGACAACATGTGTGGACCACTTACCAGATGTCAGACGCCATTCTAGTATTAACTCCTTTACTCCTTCCAACAGCCCTGTGAAGTAGGTTCTATTAGCATTTCTAGTTTACAGATGAGGTATGGAGAAATTAAGTAGTTTGCCCAAGGCCAGCTAGTAAATAATAGATCCAAGATTCAAATCTAGGTAATCTGGTTCCAACATCTTTGCCCTTAACCACAATGCTTTATTGCTCCTCGAGAAGAATGTTTCTTATTCTAGTTCTTTGCTTTCCTAAGGTCTTCAGAGAGTCCTGAATCTTGGCCACCCAACCACTGACTGGCTGACATCTTCCGCCATCTTCCTTTTCCACAGCCACCTATGAGATGAGAATGATGAGAAACCCAGACCTCTGTGCTTCTCTGTACCATATCTATAGAATAAGTCACCACAAGTACAACCTCCAGACTCAGGCCTTCCTTCTGGAGTCCAGGAGGTGCTAATTCATGAAGCACTGCCTCCTTGGTTTCCCAAGGCACTCTCAGACAAATCTCACATTGTATTTATAGTCATTTATCTAAGTGTCTGTCTCCTGAGCTAAACTGTAAACTCCCTGAGAACAGAGACAACTCCTATCCCTTAGATGCTTCTGAATCCCCTGGAATGACACCTGGTACTTGCTCAAAAAATAATTGTCTAATTAATTTAATTAATTAATTAATGGCATAATAGAGTACAGTTGGGGTCTGGATTTAGCTATCATTCATAGTAGATAATTCCCAAACACTTTAAATAATGGAAATAAAAATGAAAGCATTTTCAAAGGATGCCTCTTCAAATCAAGCCAAAAACATTGTTAATCTAGTTAGTACTGAACTCACCAAGACATGCAGTAACGTTACTTCATCTCCTAAATGTAGAATTTGTGATTTGTGTTTAATATATTTGGTGTTAACTGGAATAACAATACACTTCATTGTTTAATTTAGTCCACGAAAACTGCATTTACTGGGCCCCTTATGTTCTTAACTTCAAAGGTGGCTGTCTAAGATGCATAGTATTAATAAGAATTTTAAAAGATAATTTAGTTTCATTGAAGTAAGATTCACCTGGAGAAAAAAAATCAAGTAAACCTCTCAAAACAGATCAGCATCCTATTGTCTTCAAATTTACTTTCATATTTTTGGTTTTCTAGTACTCGTTAAAAAATATTGTAAATTAAATTAAATACACTATCACTATAGCATTATTAGTTTCCTTTTTTTATTTGCAAACAAACACACCTAAATAAGTTTTTAATATATACTCATGTATTATATCTTGTAGGCAAACAAGAAAACTACGTGACACTGAACAAGAAAAAGATCGAACATTGCTGAAGACCATCATAAAAGTTTGGAAAGAGATGAAATCCCTTCGAGAGTTCCAGAGGTTTACGAATACACCCTTGAAACTTGTTTTGAGAAAGTAGGCTTTTTTCAAAAATTCTTTTATTGGGCTATATCATATGGAGAAAAAATGTATAAAACATAGATACAGCTTTAAAAATGATTACCAAAAACATTACAAATGAATGTAATTCATGTAACCACTCCCCAGGTTAAGAAATAGAACGTTACCAGTCCCTGGGCAGCCCCCATGTTCCTATCCCCAATTACATCCCTCTCTGTCCCAGAAGTAACCATTTTCTGGACTTTTATGATTAGTGTTTCTTGCTTTTATTTATAGTTTTGCCATCCATGTGTAATCCCTAAGAATGGACAGTTTAATATTGCCCGTATTTGACTTGTACATAAGTGAAAATATATTGTGTGTATTCTTTAGTGAATACACGTTTCTTTTCTTCAAGACTATGTTTGTGAGATTCATCTACTTCATGGCTCATAGCTGTAGTTTGTTTATTTGCTTTATATTACTTCATTATATGAATATAACAAAATTTGTCCATTTTGCTGTTGATGGACATTTGAGTTGATTCTATTTTTCAACTTCTATAGGCATTTTTGTACATGTCTTTTAGGGTACATGTGCCTAAGTTTTCCAGAAATACACCTGGAAGTGAAATTGTCAAGTCTTAGGGGATGCGCTTCTCCAAATACTTACATGCTGATTCCAAACACCTCGGAGTGGCTGTGCCGATTTGTACTTGGACCAGACCAGGGTTCCTGTCGGTCCATATCACCCACAGCATCCGTGTCACCTGGTGTTGTGAGACATTAGCATTTCGCCAATCTGATAGCATGTTCTATATTTATGTTTCCCATACATGAATTGGCCGTTTTGATTTCCTCTTTCACAAAGTGTCTATTCAAGGCTTTTGTGATTTTTGAACTGAATTGTTTGGCTTTGTGCCTTTTCCATAATTTGTGGGAGTTGGGCATATACCCTGGACACGAGGCCTTCGTGGATGATGTGCGTTGCAGATATCTTCTCCTGCTCTGTAGTTGTCTTTTTACTCTCTGCTGCTTTTTGATGAATAGAAATTCTTAATTTTAAAGGGATAGAATATATTATTAATATTTTCTTTTATGATCAATGCTTTTTGTATGCTGCTTAAGAAATCCTTCCCTTGAATTATGTGGAATTTCTGCTTTATTGTCTCCTATAAGCTTTATAGTTTTATCTTTCACATTCATCTTTATCCATTTGGATTGATCTATGTGGATGGTGGAGAGAAAGTATGCTTTGATCACCTTTACGCTGCCTAATTCACTAGACTTTAATACATGATTGAGAGGAGAGTGTACCACAACAAAACCATGTTCTGTACATCAGTTCAAGAGCGTTTTGGTCCCTTCCTGATTGTTTCTTCTGAATAAGTGTTGTGCCTGCACTTCTACATGAAAAATGACAAATTTAGGCAATTATCTGATACTTTGCTTTGAAAACAGCCACATTTAGCCAAAGATAGCTACAAATTGTTATTTTCTTGGGCTGTAATTATCATAAGACTGAGAAAACATTCTATAGTTTTCAGGACAAATACAAAACTGTGTTCTATGCGGGCAGGGACCTTGTCGCCATTGGATATCTGGTCCCCAAGAGAGCACCTGCCACTCAGTATCTGCTCAGTTAATATTAGTTGATGGAAAACAAATTCAAATAGTCTGTCCCACAGAAATCGTGGATGTCGCCCAGAAATTCCAGTGTTTCCACTTCCAAATTTCATCTCCCAGGTACCCCTCCCACTCAGAAGCAGAACATAAATATTTACCAGATTGTTTTCTCCTCCCTACCTTCTTAAGTTTAGGATAAACTAAAATTTATAGGAAATTTACCCTCAGGGTCACATCAAGTTTGCAATCTTCCTTTTTATGACACTAAACACCTCTTCCCCCTCCCATAAGTAGCTGTCTCCTAAATTCTTTTGGAGTCCTCTTTTTTCACACTCTTGATTCATCTAGCCACCTTATGATACACCATAATTTTCTTCCTGCAAAAGTATTCAAATTCCAACCAGTTTATTCATGCTTCTGAATAACAATGAGAAAAGCGAATGGTTTTCTGTATATCAGAGATGGAACATAATCAATTTTTGAGCCAAATTTCTCCAATATTTATGAATTTCAGGTACCACTGTGTATCCAAAGTGATTTCTTCAGTAGTATCTTCGAGTCCCTTCAGGGACTGTTAATTGATAAATCACCAAGCCACGTGTGTCATAAGCAAACATTTGTTGTCAGCTCTAGGTACTTGACTAAGTTTATCTAAAAGGGACAGGAACTTGAGGAGAGGCAAACCTGCAGGCTGGCAACATGGATCGCATTAGGGGATAAATGCAGGGAGAGTTGCATAAACCACGAAGCGCTGGGTGGGATGTGTTGAGTACGCATGTTTACCAGCTCCCTCCTGGAGAGTCACACTGCTCATTAACATATAAAGGGCTCTGCGAAGACCAGCAACAAGGAAACTCACATTTATTTAATCTCAGGTTGACTTGACCACTGCACCTTTTTTGATAAGGCAGCTCATAGAACTAATGTTCTACAGAACACGTGGTGGGAAACACTGCTTTGGGTTGGGCCAAACTCCTGATGGAGTGTCGCAGAATCATCAGAGAAAAACCCAAATCATCAAGCCAAAGTCAAAAAAAGTGGTTTCAGGGAGCCAGCCCAGTGGCATAGTGGTTAAGTTCACGTGCTCCGCTTCGGCAGCCCAGGTACACGAGTTCAGATCCCAGGCGCAGACCTACACACTGCTCAGCAACCCGTGGTGTGGTGGCATCCCATATATAAAAAACAGAGGAAGACTGGCAGCAGATGTTAGCTCAGGGCCAATATTCCTCACCAAAAAAAAAAAAAAAAAAGTGGTTTCAGGGACTCAGTAGCAACAAAAGGAAGTGGTTCCTCAGAGACTTGAAGAACTGATAAGATAACTACAATGAAACTTCTACCATCAGTTGAGAATTTAGGGGCACTGTGTCAGTACCCCATCTGGATCATTTAACGCAGAGCAGCATTGATGCTTAACAGTAAATAGATTGGCTCATATTCCAGCTCTTCCTCTCACCAACTGTGTGATCTTGGGCAAGTTACTTAACCTCTCTGTGCCTCAGTCTCTTGGTGTATAAAATGCAGATGATAATAGTATCTGCCTCACGGGGTTGTGAGCTAACATTTGCAAAGCTTTTAGAAGAGGACCAGCCACCTGGCAAGCTTGATACAGGTATTTGCTGTTATTATTACTCTATTACTTAATTTCAAGACATAACCAAGGTACTGTAAATTATTTTAAAGGGAAAAAGTGGACCAAAAAGCAGATGAAGAGGCATATGAAGCAGAAATTCAAGCTGAAATAAGCGAATTGTTGGAAGAACACAGGGAAGAGTATGACCAGAGGATGGACGGATACAGAAGCGCCCATCAGCAGTGGAAAGCCTGGAAGAAAGCCCAAGTTTGTAAATCCTCACTCAGCCTTGAGCAGGGCTGACCTTGGGATGCCCCCTGAGATAGGAAGAGGGAAACTGGGCAGGCAGACTGGGGTCTCCTGCAGGCTCTGTTCTGTCTCCCTCCCTGCCCCCTTCCTTGTGTGGGGGCAAAATGATGAGCGAATGATTCGTTAATGCACTTAAAATGCCACCCAGCTAGCTGATACCAGAGGCAGCTTTTTCCATAGGTAGTTGTCTGGTACCACTCTGTGGCTATCTGAGTGAACAAACAAGGAAGAACACAGTAATTGCTCGTGTATGGGTCAAGTGCTGTGCTAAGAATTTTACATGCGTTATCCCATTGAATGTAGGGTATTGATGCTTCCGGGTTCCCTCAGAAAATTATACAACTTTGTACACATGACCCAGCAAAACTGAACCCAAGGGCACTACATAATAGAGCAGGGTGCGCTGCAATGCCAGTTGTGCTCACAAGCCTAACTTTAATTTTGAGATGTGTCCTTGGCCTTCAGAACTGATGTTAATCATTACATTAATCATTAATGTTACTGATTACACGAACAGCTAACGTTTTTTCAGCTCTTTCCGGGGCCAGGCACTGTGATAAGTGCTTTACAGGCATTACCTCATTTCAACAACCCTGGGAGGAGTTTCCTATGATTGTCCCCATTTTGTAGATGAGAAAACTGGGGCACAGAGAGGTCAAGTGGCCTCGTTACTTGCCTGAGTGTACACAGCTGGTTGAGGTGGAGCTGGGTTTATATCCAGGTCTATCTGATTCCGAAGACTGTGCTCTTAAAAGAAATTCCCAAATTCCTGTTAGATATAAGGTTGCCTCTTACCCAACAGAGGGCCAAGAAGAAGAGAAAGAAACAAGCAGTCGAAGAACATTCCAATGAGGAGATGGAGGAGCCATATCCCGGGGAGGATCCTGTAAAACCTGTCCCTCCAGAGCCCACCGATCGGGCAGTAATAGAGCGACAGGTGAGGGAGAGAGCAGCCCAGAGCAGGAGGAGGCCTGGGGAGCCCATGTTGGTCCCAGAGCTGAGCCTGGCAGGGAGCGTGACACCCAACGACCAGTGTCCCAGGTGAGTGGACGCTTGGACCATCAATGATGTTGACATGTGACACACCCACGTGCACATGTGCACACACACACTGTGTGGAGTGTACGTCTCCTGACCAACACGGTATGATCAGGAAAATCATTAACTCTATAAATATATATTAGACTGAACCACATGAAATTGCAGATATTTGTCCATATTTTTGGTGATTTCATGTGGTTCGCCTACCTAATGCATCCCACTGGCCCCCAAGAGCCCACTATGTGAAGCCGCCTGTAGGAGGCGCTCTTCCCAGTGGCTGCCTGAGTGGCCTCTGATTTGGAGCCTTTATCTGTAACCTCAGTGTGTCTTTTCGGTCCACTGGTAGTGCATCCCCCGTCCCTGCACAGATACCCAGGTCTCTCATTGGCCCTTGACTGCGGCTGCCCCTTAGACCAGCTTTCCTCTTTGAAGGCCTCGTAGAGCCTCGCAAAGGGATCGTGAATATTCCCTGTAGCTTGCATTTAACTCAGGCCATCTGAAGCACACCCTCCAGATTTGATAAAAATACATCTCTAGTCATTTGTATGTGATATCTAAAAGAGAAACAATCAGAAGTTTCATTTTACATATATAAATCTACACATATAATAAATTCATAAGTATACATATATGTGTTCATTTTCTTCTTAAAAATTATAATACAAATATTTTTTAAATTTCTTATCTATTTCTTTCCTACTTACAGAGATGGTTCTCAAAGTGTAGCCCCAGGACCAGCAGCATCAGCATCACTTGGAGAATTTGTTAGAAATGCAAATTCTCGGGTCCTACCTGAGACCTGCTGAATCAGAAACTCTGGGTCAGGGCCCAGAAAACTGTGTTTCACAAGGTTTCCAGGTGATTCAGATGCATGTTATAGCATATCATAATGTATTACAGGAAATCTATTAAAATTAGTGATACCACCAGATCCCAGGCTTAATTCTCCAGTAAATAGAAGATGTATCATGAACACAGGGAATATCTTAGGCTGGAATCTTCAATATTCGAACAAATTCTCAGCAACTGAGAATTTAATTGAGTCAGTCATCCTCAGAGATAATTAGGATGCAGGGATTAATTAGTGTGTCATTATAAGACTTCCTACAACCTCCTTAGTTTCAAACTTCTGTTAACATACTCATAATTTATTTTTAAATTGTAGCTTCTTGTGCATTTTCATGTGTTCTCTAAACTTCATAGCATTGAGATGCCATACATAAGTAAACTGTTCCCCAGCACTAAATTAGCTATTCTCAAGTCACAAATACCATACCATATAATTTTGTAATGAACATTTAAAATATGTGATTACATAACATGTATTTAAAGGGAAAATTTGGGCTTGATTTGACAGTGTTTTATGGCAAATCCCATTTTGACTGAGAATGTGTATCTCAATCTTAAGTTTCTGAGTTTTCACTGGGATTTGGGACTATAATCCAGGTTACCCCAAGCCAATGATTATAATCAACCCTATTCATCAGGCCATCAGGTAAGGGGTGTTTTAGGTCTGTTTGTAGCGTGAAGTTACTGAGAATAAGCCTTAAAACAACTCTGAGTGGAGTCTTGGGGTGTCTTGGATACTTCTTGAAATTTGGTGTTAAATGTCCTTCATAGAAAAAAAATATGTTCAGGTCATTTGAGCAATTTCATGTCTGGAATGGGCCTAAATTACAGAGATGTAAAAAGTTAAAACTACCACCCAATTTAATAGGTACAGATTTCTATTTGGGATGAAGAAAACATTCTGGAGAAGGATAGTGGTGATGGTTGCACAACCCTGTGAGTGTACTTAATGCCACTGAACTGTACGCTTAAAAATAGTTAAAATGAGAAGTGTTATGTTGTATATATCTCACAACAACTTAAAAAAAAAATTGCCAACCAAAAACCCTGAGTGTGTTCTGGATTTCTATTCTCTAACCTTTTCCTTTGCTTAACAAGCTTGAATCACTATCGACTTAGCTATTAACTGGCCTTTTGGGTAGGCAAATATATGCAATAAAATTAAAGACCACTCTTTGGAGACCACTTCCTGGCTATAAGAATGATATGCTTGCCAGGACACCTTTTATTGAGATTCAAATGACCTTTAAAAATAAGGAACATTTCTTAATCTGCTGCATCCAGGGAGCAATCACTCATCATCGGAAAGTGTTAAGAAAAAGCTTGGATCTTTGAGAAGCGGACTTGATCTAACTGCTACAATATGCTGTTATACTTTTAGGATAAAATATCCTACCCAAATATAAATCCCTGCTCTCCCTTAGGGTTTGAATTTGCTCCATTTAACAAGTAATATGTTTCTATATACTTAAAACTCTGGGCTGCAAGGATAAGGCTTGTTTGAAAAAAATTAAGGAGACTGTAGAACGGCAATACTTGGACCACAGTTCTTAAATTCCCTGTGGCCTTTTCCGTGCCTCTTATTCCATATCACAGTGAATTATACTAAGCTCTGCAAGACCTGTGGCTATTTGGGTTCAGTGAGGGCTGAAGTGACTGACAGAGTCACCTCCTGTGCATCTCATTCTGTCCGGTGCCCATGGGTCAAACACTCCAGTTACCCTTGGTAAATTCACACTAATCCCACCTGTGAACTGTCTCACTTTGCAGGGTGGAGGTCTCGCGAAGGGAGGATGTCAAGAGGCGCTCAGTGTATTTGAAGGTGCTCTTCAACGACAAGGAAGTGTCCCGGACTGACAGTCGGCCACTCGGGGCAGACTTCCGAGTCCACTTTGGACAGATTTTCAATTTGCAAATATTCAACTGGCCAGAGAGTTTAACACTGCAGGTATGCATTTTAATTACAGTCACCATCACGAGAATTTTTGGGTCATTGCAGGTGTGAGATGGTTTTAAATTATCCATTGGCTATGCTATGTCCTGATAGATTTGGAACAGAAGGTGAGCCTCCTCCTGGGCATGTCTGTTCTTACGGTCTTGGCAGGAGGTCTGTTACCCCACTTGCCTTCTGACAATGCTGGCAGAGTAACTGGTAACAGTGCTCAAGCATGTGCCTTGAGACGGGGTGGGGGAATGAGAGAGGGTGGGGGATGGAGGAAGGTCTCTGGTTCATTCATTGAAGGACTATTTCAATTGCACCCTCTACTAGGACCCTAGCCTAATGAACCAGAGAAATCAATAAATCACAAGCAGGTATGATGGGGGGTGATACAGGTGCTAGGATCCTCCCCAAAATAAATAAATCTCCCCACTAGCCAAATTCCCACCATTAGCAATATGTGATGTGTTTCAGTTTCCTCGGGCTGCCATAACTAAGCACCACAAATTTGGTGGCTTAAAACAACAGACA
Source organism: Ceratotherium simum simum (assembly GCF_057802395.1). Classification (NCBI taxonomy): domain Eukaryota; kingdom Metazoa; phylum Chordata; class Mammalia; order Perissodactyla; family Rhinocerotidae; genus Ceratotherium; species Ceratotherium simum. The sequence goes on from NC_141907.1 coordinate 12,150,051, forward strand.
TTTATTCTCTTCCAATTCTGGAGGCCCTAAAGTCTGAAATGGCTTAGTCCAGTCACGCACATAATTCTTTGAAACCCCATCTAATTTTTAAGAAAATGTCTATGTATTCTGAAACTTGAAAAAAATAGAACTTGTTTTGCTGCTAAACTTAAACTTAATATGGTTAAAGAGAAAGCAAGGACATTTATTAAAGTAAAAGATGGTACTAGAAAGGGGATTGTGCTTGGAGGTTTGGTGAAAACCTGGGTTTTCCTGAAGTCTGAAAATTCCCTTTCTGAATATCATTTGTGGGAAAATAATCTCTATATTTCTGCTTCTTCCTCCTTGGTTTACAACTCTGTATGGATACAGAGAATGAAATGGGGGTGCTAGTGCCTGCAGGTGAGAGTGGGGAGTCACCCAGCTCTGCACTGGGAAGGTGAGCTGGGGCAACATTGGGGTGGATGGCCGGTGGGCATACCTGGTACTAACACCGCTGCTCTCAGGTGTCAGGTCCACACTGACTCTCCATCTTATCTCCTCTGGGGCCCCTGCTGAGCCTGACTGCCTGGACCACGTGGAGGGCTCCTCTTCCTCTGTCCTCTTAGCAAAGCAATGTCTCAGGGGACTCTGGGATCCTGCTGACTTGATTTCATCTCATCGCCGTTCCCTGTGAGATGCACCACTATTTGTGCCACATAACTACAATGCACCATGGATCAAATGACACAACCTCATTTCAGATATATTGAAATTAGAAAATCTAGTATTCTCCAAACCATGGACACCTGATTAAGAGAGGCCCTTCTTTCCAGGGATTCCCTGCAGCAAGGAGCCTGGGGGCAGTGCCCTTCTGTTTGGATGGCTATGGGCTTTGGAACATTGAAGATCTGAATGCCTTTAGAGGGAGGGTTGCACTCTGCTGGTTCTGACGCCCCATGTCTTCACTGCTTCCCACATGAACCCTCCTACCCTTGTCCTGAACACATGAGCTTAAGCTACAGTTTAAATACTGCACACGGAAAACTGTCTAAACTACTAATAAAACTTGATGGAGAAAGTAAATAAACACAAATTCCAGGAGCCAGCTTGATGCTTTGCTGTTACCTTCCCTTAATAATGAGGGTTTGCTGGGGGACCCTATATAAGTCTTTCCCATTCTACATCCACAGAACAGCAAAGATTTCAGTTATTCAGAGTTGCCCCCTCGTTGGAGATCCATCCTTAACTCATCTTCCCCATTCCTCCCCTGCAGAGGAAGAGCTGACATGAGGAAGACCAAGATTACCGTGAGAAGACCAGATAGAGAGCTAGAGTGGAGAGAAGAGAGAGAGAGAGAGAGAGAGAGCAGTAGACAATGATATGGCAGGTAGGAAGATGGAGCCCTGGAAGGGGACACCCCACTGAAGAGTATGAGAGACAGAAGGCCCTGCCCCCCCACCTCCCTGCAGGCACCCAGCCAGGCCTCTGTGATTGGCGGGAGCTCAGACCACCTGGGCAGTCTGTGAATCCCTCTCCCACTCCAGCAGTTCTAAATTTTCTGAATTACTGTGGAAGGAAAGACATCTTGCACCGTCCACTAGTGCACCAATATTTTATTTCACGTATATTCTAAAATATGAGAGACGCCTCCTATACTACCTCCTGTTTACTATCTTGAATATTAGCTTGCTGTGGATGTTACAATTAAAGCAATTTTTTAAAAAGTAATGTGAAAGGGTAATTGTCTGAAATACTATGAGAAGAATTTTTTAAATAAACAAGCAAAACTTTATCCTATAATTCCAAGAATATACTCCTAGGCCATTAGGTTAGCCCTAAGAGCTGAATCATGTCATCTTCTTTTTAAAATTACAAATTAAAGGAGTCTTGGCTAAGTTTTTAAGCTATCTAGAGATTTGATAACTGATCACATCACATATGATAATGGCTTAATGGCATAATTTTTAATGATTGAGTAGTGGTTACAGATGAAATTAATTTAGGAGATATTGTATTTCAACTCTCAAGGAATAGTACTATGCCTTCTGGGAATTTTCCATATAATTGCAAGTTTTGAATTAGAGAAGGTTCAAGAATTACTGGCAACTATAAGATAGAGTAAGAAAAATTGCCTTAAATGCATCTGTCTATGCCAGTGCTATCAAATTCTTAACTTTAGAGCCTAATGTATTTCAGAAAAAGTTCTGGGATTTTCAAACCTATAATGCATCAATCGATGAATCAACAGCCAAACCATGAATGTTTGCTGTTTGATTGTTAAGAGCTAAGTGATATCTGATACTGAGCGAGAAGTGTGGTGGAGAAGTGGAAGCCATGTATAAAAAGAGGTGCACACGGCCCTGTCCCCAGAGCTTTAACTCCAGCCAGGAGATAAGAGAGAGAACTACAAAGAAACAACACTCAGTGGTGAGCAGGTGTAAAGGACCATTGCAGGGAATAGTGTCAATTGTGATGCTTGGTTTCTTACATGTTGTGAACTATAAGGCTCAGTGCTTCCTGGCCAGGCTTGAGATAAGAATGTCAAGACGGTCCTACAAGCAGAATACAAGTCCAGAGGCTGGCACAAGAAGTCCGCAGTGAGGGGATGGGATCGGGGCCTGGCAGTGGAAATGGGAGGAAGCAATTAATTAGAGCAACACTGCAGCCTTGAAAGAAGGAACTGACATGACTTGACAACAGTTTGACTTGAGAGAGTAAAAAGAAGTAGAATCAAAGTTGGCCCCAAGACAATGGTGAGATTGGACTTCAGGGGACAAGGGAGTTGGAGCAGGGCCAGAGTCCTTCTCGAAAGGTCTTGAAAATCTTGACTTCTGAGGTCTTTCCAAAATAAATGCTTGGCCTTTCAAAAAAGTGAAATTTGATTAATAAATAAAAAGGCTTTGTAATGATTATCTTCATTTCTTTATCACTCACATCTACAATATCACCCCAGATTCATCTGCCTGACTCCCCCAAACTAACAACAGTTGTAATACTGCTGGGTGGATTTTACATTTCTTGGCATTATTATTTTTCCTTATGAATCAGTCCTGTTGAGTTTTTATATTCCTAGTATGTGGATTGAGATAGGGAAATTTTCCTTTGTGACCTAGTTGGCGACTACTTGAGTTTCTCTTCCCAGGGCCTCTCCTGATTTCTCTGGCTCATTGCAGAGGAGTGCTATGGGAGTGGGAAAAACAATCCTTGAGAAGCGTCCTTGCTAACCCTTGGCTAGCTCACTTTTGTGGTTGTTGTTGGTCCTTTGTGGACATAAGTCCAAAACAGATATTTTTTTCACACACGTCTCACTTATCCACTCACTTAATTGGATGACAGTGAGTCACACTGTTGAAAGCCAACCCTTGTTCGTAGCCAAGGGGAGTAGATACCATGAAACCCTGCAATGTGCAGAGCAGAGGAGCCAGGTAGCCAAAAGCAGGTAGGAAGGGTGCTGTAAGGATAATGGATTGCACGGAGGAAGGTGAAGACAGGTGTAAGTCATCTAAATGTAAGAAGCTGAGGGTGTGGACCAGACAGGGGCCTGGACAAATGGGGGAAATATCTAGGAAATAACATTTATTAAGTGTCTGCTGCAGAACCAGGTTCTTTACATATGCTATCTCATGTTATCCTAAAGAAAACCATGGGTACTATTGTTCTCCCAATTTTAAAGATGGGAAAACTGAGCTTCAGAGATATTGAGTAACTTCATAACACAAAGCAATTCAAGTGACAGAGCAGAATTCAAACCCAGGTCTGTTTGACCATAAATTTTACATTCATTTCACCATATTAATTGGGTATAATGGTAAAGAGCAAAGTCCAAAATTTGACATATCTCTGCCCTCTGAGAACTAATTACTGTGGTAAAAGTCTTAGAAAACAATCGTAGGAATCACTATGTATTAAGTTGTGTCGATATTTAACAATATCTTTATAAGACAACAGTAACTGAGCAATTACAATGTGCCAGGCACCAGTTTTTTTTTATGAACTCGTTTAATCTTCACAACCGTCCTATGGGGTATGATTATCCCCGTTATACTGAATTGTGGAGAAGGTCAGTAACCGGTCTGAGGTCACACAGCCAGAAAGTGGCAGAGCCAGAGCCCAGACCCCAGAACCTGTTCTCTTATCTACTTCATTATGCTGCCCCCACCTGTAGTTTGTACATTCAGTCCAAAAAGTGTTGTATTGAGCATATACATTGTGCAAGGCACTGTGAGAAACAGGAAGAAGACCTAGATGTGGTCCCCGACACGGCAATTAGATGGGGAAATGACATGAGGACCTGGTGGTTGGGATCCAGTGGGACAGGGGAGAGAAAACGAAGATACCAAGAGAAGGCTCCTCTCTCAGGGGCTTGGCAGAGAAGGGAAGGAGAGAAAGGGGTCAGGGTTTTGAAAGGGGATGGTAGTTTACTTTAGGGTGTGGTTGATTCGAGGATGTATGTCAGCCGTGAAAAAGCAGCCAGTGTAGAAAAGATTGATGACTCTGAAAACAAAAAGGAATGTGGTGAGGGGAGAGGGGAGGCATTGGACCCCACAGGATATTGGGAGGGGTGGGATCAAGACATGATAGGCAGGTCTTTGAAGGCAGGAGTGATGACACAGGGGAGGAGGTGGAGGGCAGGGCTATGAGGGGGTTACACCAGGTGCCCTCCGCCTTTTCAGTGGAGGAAGGGAGTCTGAGGGCACAAGAGTACGAAAAGTGATTTAACACTGAGAAAAATGGGGACATCAACCAAGAGATGACTAACTGGCTGTGAGCGGCATTGCAGGCAGCCGAGAAAAAGAGCAGCCACTTGTACTGGATCCAGCACTACCAAGGGCAAGAGATGAAACTGTGTTTTGTTTGGTTTTTTAATCAGAGAAACGTGATCTAAAACCATGCAATGTAAACTTTACTTCATGATGGAATATTATTTTTTATCTATCTTAACTTAATGTCCTTACATTTCTAAGGTTCATCTTATCTACACAATTCTAAATACCGTTAGCAGGTAAATTTGCCCTGGATTGTTGAGTTAAAGCAAACAATATTCCAAATGTAGGGGAAGTCACAATAATTCTGTAAATAGTTCCAATTTGGTAGCAGCTGATCTAATTGCTGTTCTGAATTCACTGCTGCCTTGTTTTATTTACACAACAGAGGAATTTTTGAACAGTTGAACGTAAATCAAATTATATTTCCTGTCATGACTCTCCATTAACATTCCACCTTCAAACACACACACACGAGCACTCATTCTGTTTAGAACAGTGCTTCTCAAATGGAGGTAACTTTATCCCCCAGGGGATATTTGGCAATGTCTGGAGACATTTTTGATTTTCACAACTGGTAGGAAGCTACTGGCATCTCTAGTGGTTCGAGGCCAGGGATGCTGCCAAACACCCTACAATGCACAAGACAACTCACCACAACAAAGAATCGTCCAGCCCAAAATTTCCATAGTGCTGAGGTTGAGAACTGCTGACTTAGAAAGAAAACAAAAATTAAACTTAATTATACAGAAAGCCATTTGCAAATACCTATTTAAAGCCCACACTGCCCATTTTCTGATTTTTTTTTTTTTTTAAGATTTTATTTATTTATTTTTCCCCCAAAGCCCCAGTACATAGTTGTCTGTCATAGCTGCACATCCTTCTAGTTGCTGTATGTGGGATGCGGCCTCAGCATGGCTGGAGGAGTGGTGCCTCCGTGCGCACCCGGGATCCGAACCCGGGCCGCCGGCAGCGGAGCGCACGCACTTAACCGCTAAGCCACGGGGCCGGCCCCCATTTTCTGATTTTTAAAAATAGCATTTATCCTAGCCTTAAATAGAACTGCTGCCACTTTTAAAGAGAAGGGTGAAAAATTTGGAAAAATTTTGAATGTTTTTTTGGCTTTGTCAGATGGAATCCATTTTTCCATATTAAAAAACATTGATAATTACCTTCTGAGACAGTAGATATGTAAACCAATATGTAACCCCTCCATTCCCCTAGACTTCATAATTGCCTCTGTCCTATAGACTCAGCACCAAGAGTTCCCATTCAGTTCCTCTCCTGAGCTGGCGGATATTAGGGAGATGAGGCCAGCCTGGCACAAATTCATCCTCACCCTCAGAAAAGAATTTATATCATATGCCCTGGAAGGGAGGGTGGGTGGAAAGGATCTATAGTGTCATCTTTGTGTGCATCTTGTGCATTCAAGTGGTAAGTGGAAAGTATTAATCAGAGGGGTACTCTATTGGATAAGAAGAAAAATATGAAGATTTAATTAGTAGAAATAAAATGAGTAAAATTAGCATTTTAGAGAAATGTGTACCAGCCAGAGAGACCTCATGGAGAGAAAGACTAAAACACAGGAAAGAAGCCAGCAGAGCTGTGGAATATTTTGTCATCTTCTTATTACAAAAGTGAAATGATCCAAAAATTCAGGGGAAAACTTGATCAAATGGAGCAGAGGGTCCTGCTGAGGATGAATTGTATATTCATAATCTATGATTGCAATGGGTCCTTCATCTCATGGTGATGGCATAATGAGGCACACCACAGTAATTAGTATCAGAACTGCAGTGGTCTAGTTGGCTCCATCTTGGGAGAAGGTCTGAGAAGTTGCTGGGTAGGGTTTCTATAGCTAACAAATAAAATGTCTTGAAGGGCAGAATTTGAGAGATTTACTAAATAGTAGAGTTGAATCTGATACTCTAGAGTACTTCTAGGTATGGTGCTTCTCCTATTGACTTTGCAGTTGGTGCAGATAATAAACCATCTAGTGGCGTGTCCATATTATCTCACCATTTCACCTGATGGCATTTCTCCCTGAGATAACCTGAACCAGGAAAAGGAGAAAGGCCATTCTCCAGGGAGTCTGTATTTGCTGGAAACTGAAACAACTGTAGTAGCCTGCTACTGATTAACCTCTCTACCCCAGGAGATTAAGTCAATCAAGAGGACAGGGTCAACAACTCAGCCACAAATAAAGTGTAATCTGGTCTCCATGGGGACTATAATAACACAACTCAACTTTCCACACTGAGATTGGCACTCTGGGCTAGAACAGTGACCAGCACAGATAAATGGACTAATTATCTATTTTTACTTGGCTGTTTCTCTTCCTCAACTTCAGGTATATGAAACAGTTGGACACAGTGGTACAACCTTGCTAGCAGAGGTGTTTCTGCCTGTTCCTGAAACTACTATTGTCACTGGAAGGGCTCCCCTTGAAGAAATAGAGTTTAGCAGTAACCAGCATGTGACACTGGACCACGAGGGAGTTGGAAGTGGTAAGGAAAGCTAATTATCCTCAATGGCTCACAGTTTCACTGTCAGATTTGAACATATCTCTTTTTTTCACTTCTCAGACAACCAGACAATTATAAAATTGCTATCAGAAATTCAAATAAAATAATGATATACAATTTTTTGCAAAGTCATTTTTTATATACTATTGGTGGCTAGTAAATTCATATAACTATGCAAGTATAAAGTAGTTTGGAAGTATAAATTAATGACCTTTGGAATGCCTTTTATGCTTTAATTCTACTTCTAGAAGTGTTTCCTAAGAAAATAACTTAAAATTAGGACAAAGTTTGTGCAAAAAATTGTACATCATAGTATTATTTCTAAGGCTGAAAAGTTTGAAATAACTTAAATAATTACAATGGGAGATTATTAATTAATATTCTCTCTATCTCCTTCTACAATTCCGATTAGGTATATGATGGCTCTTCTCACTCTGTTCACCATATTTCTTAACTTCTCTTTAATATAATCGATATATTTTTCTTTCACTGCTATATTCTGTGTAACTTCTTTAAATCTGTCTTCCAAGTCATAAATTCATTCTTTGGCTGTATCTAATCATTGAAATTCATCATTGCATTTCTTGTTTCCTTTGAAGGAGGTACTATGATTATCCCTATTTTATACATTAAGAAACTAAGGCTCAGAGAAGTTAAGTTAATTTGCCCACAGTCACACAGCTGTTAAATGGCAGAGCCAGAATATGTACACAGATGGTCCCAGAGTGCAGCATTCATTATAAAGTCTACACTCTGCTCTCAGACATAGAGCTAAGCAGCTGATTCTGAGCATTATTGCATGAAGAAGTTCAGTGATGTTGATTTGAATTATGTGTGCCATCCCCGCCACTCCCACCTATTCTGTTCCATATGTCTACTGTCTGCTTTCTTACCAGGACTGGGCTCTCTCAATCTTTCTAAACAACATCCTGTTTAATCTGGTGTTTCCCTAGGAGTGCCCTTCTCATTTGAAGCTGATGGTAGTAATCAACTGATTCTAATGACCTCAGGAAAAGTGTCCAACAGTGTGTCATGGGCCACTGGAGAAAATGGGATACCTTTAATTCCTCCATTGTCACAGCAGAACATTGGATTTAGGAGGTAATGTGTGGCTAGAAGAAGTTGATAAGCAGTGTCAGTGTTAATTATATTAATTAATTATACATTAATATATAACATTATATATTAATCAATATATAAATAATATAATAATTATGTTATATATAATTAATAATATATTAATATATTGATTATATTAATATTTAATTAATATGTTTTGTATGGTTATATTAATTGATTTAATTTATGATATCCAATGGGGAAAAAGCTTGCAAATTGCATTCTTTCCTTTTATTGTCATATGCCAGTATTTTCAGGAGTTTTTATTATTCTTAAGGTAAAAATTAAAATATTAATAGCCTAACAAATATTTAGTGTTTATCAGTGTAAGATACAGTGAAAGCACTTTACCTTATTTAATCGTCACAATAACTCTGTGAAGTATTCTCTTCCATGTTTCACAGGTGGGGGAGTACCTAGCTTATAGTTGTTTATATTTGTCCTTAAGTAAAGGTTCATTGCTAATGATGACTGGTATAGAAACTTCTGGTTATATGAAAGTCCCTATTCTCATCCTCTTCCTTGATAGCTAGATCCTTGGGTTTCTACTCAGAACAGCAAAAAAGGGACTCTGAGCCTCACCAGTTTACCCCCAGGTGGCGCCCTCTCTTTGTGGTTGTGCGTCCAGGCAGCCTGGACTGTGCGAGCTGGGTAGCCTGGGTTCAAGTCTTGGTCCTGTTCAAGTCTTGGTCCTGTCCTTCCCAACAGATGTGTCTTGAGTTGATCATTTTACCATTTTCGGCCTCAGCTGCCTCCACTATAAAATAAAAGGATTCATCCTGATTATCAAGAAGACACTTTCCAAGTCACAGACCGTCATTCCTCAACATGTGGAAAAACAGAACAGGGCTTGTTTTATTCCCTCTCCATCCCAATGCCAGATCCTGTATCCATGTGACAAAAGGACAAGGAACTGCTGCTCTGCACTTTCTCAGTCAGGAGATTGGCAGCCATCTCCAGTGGAGGCTTGTTTATGCCTTTGAGCATAGGCATTTTGCATTCATTTCACTGAGTTTCACGCTGGGGAAATTTCCTGAGGATTAAAGCTGAGCTCCCCAGGAGAGGAGGTGAAACACAGTGTGAGAATGAGACATGCAGCACTGTTAATAACACCCAACTCAACCACGCTGACAACACTGCCTGCTTGGAATTTGGTCACGTCCAAAGTTGGTGCTTAAGTCAGCTGCATAAGTGTTTATGTTTTCTCTTTTATTTTAGCCTCAGCTACAAGTGGTCCCCAGTTGTCTGGGAAGTGAGGCTTTTGGGGCATCCTGAGGCTCCTTTTTACTGGCCTGGACCCAGGGACTCAGGACACTTTTAAGCACTGAGCAGAGTTGTAGGAATGGGTCACATCTGCATTCCTTCCATTCGTACTTTTTTCCCTCCCAGTTTTATGGAGACATAATTGACATAGAACATTGTTTAAGTTTAATGTATATAACATAATGACTTGATAAATGTATATATTGCAAAATGATTATCACAGTAAATTTAGTTAACATTCATCATCACACAGTTACAACTTCTTTTCCTTGTGATGAGAACTTTTAAGATCTACTCTCTTAGCAACTTCCAAGTACACAATACAGTATTGTTAACTATAGTCACCATGCTGTACATTAGATCCCCTGAACTGAACTTATTTATCTTATGACTGGAAGTTTGTACCTTTTGACCCCCTTCACCAATTTCCCCTCCTCTCCCTCCCACCTCTGGCAACCATCAATCTGTTCTCTGTTTCTATGAGTTTGGCTTTTTTAGATTCCACATATAAGTGAGATCATAGAGTATTTGTCTTGCTCTGTCTGACTTACTTCACTTAATATAATACCCTCAAGGTCTATCCATGTTGTTGCAAACAGCAGGATTTCCTTCTTTTCTTTGCCAGCCCTGGTGGTCTAGTGGTTAAGGTTCGGTGCTCTCATCACTGCAGCCCGAGTTCATTTCCCAATTAGGGAACCACACCACCCATCTGTTGGTTGTCATACTGTGGCAGCTGTGTGTTGCTGGGATGCTGAAAGCTGTGCCACTGGTATTTCAAATACTAGCAGGGTCACCTATGGTGACCTGGTTTCAGCTGAGCTTCTGGACTAAGAAAGACTATGAAGAAGGACCTGGCCACTCACTTCTGAAAAAATTCGCCACGAAAACCCTGCAAATAGCAGTGGAACATTGTCTGATATAGTGCTGGAAGATGAGAGGATGGTGCAAAAAGACTGGGCAGGGTGCTGCTCTGCTGTACACAGGGTCACTAGGAGTCAGAATCAATTTGATGGCACTAACAACAAAATATTCTATTGTGTGTATATATATATACACCACATTTTCTTTATCCATTCATCCATTGATGGATACTTAGTTTGTTTCCATGTCTTGGCTATTATAAATAATGCCGCAATAAACATGGGAGTGCAGATATCTCTTCCAGATAGTGATTTTGTTTCCTTTGTGTATATATGCTGGATCATATGTTATTTCTATTTTTAATTTTTTGAGGAATTTTCATACTGTTTTCCATAGTGTTTGCACCAATTTACATTCCCATCAACAGTATACATGAGGGTTCCCTTTTCTCTACATCCTTGCTAACACTTGTTATCTCTTGTCTTTTTAATGATAGCTGTTCCAACAGGTGTGAGGTGATATCTCATTGTGGTTTTGATTTGTATTTCCCTGATGATTAGTGATGTTGAGTACCTTTTCATGTAGCTGTTGTCCATTTGTACGTCTTCTTTGGAAAAACATCTATTCAAATTCTTTGCCCATTTTTAATTAGATTATTTGTTTTATTGCTGTTGAGTTGTATGAGTTCCTTATGTATTTTGGATATTAACCCCTTATCAGATGTGTGGTTTGCAAATATTTTCTCCTACCATTCATACTTCTTTATTAGCCTTATGACATATTTAATAGCAATCATCAAGTAAAGAAAAACAGCAGAAGTCCTTCCTTATGATCAGATTTTCTCTCATAGATAGTAATAACCTTCTTAAGCAATGCTGTCCCTGGGATTTTGTGCTCATGAGGCAAACTGCTCTGTGATAAAGTCTGTCTCATGGAATCAACTTTTTTTTTCAGCGCTTTGAAGAGAGCAGATGCCATCTCATCTATTGGCACGTCAGGACTGACGGACATGAAAAAGTTGGCCAAGTGGGCAGCAGAGTCCAAGCTTGACCCAAATGACCCCAACAATGCCCCTTTGATGCAGCTAATCTTGGTAATGTGGCAGAACTGTGCATACACACTATTTCTCAACTTGGTGTGATAATAATAGAAATGGCTCAGCCCTTTACACACATTTTCTTTCACACTATATTCTCCTATGCGATACAGTTTAAGAACACGAGTGTTGGGTTAAATGGCAGGTTTAAATTCCAGCTCTGCACCTACCTGGCTGTGTGATCAAGGCAAGCACTCATGCTTCTAAGCCCTGTGATGCCCTCACAGTATTGCCATGAGGAAGTGATCTGTTGCACATCAACACTTAGCTGGGCACACAATCAGTGTGCAGTAAATATTAGCTGTTGTTGTTGTTGTTACTCTTATCTCTAACCTCTGTAAAACCCTTAAAGAAAAGTTTCATATTGTTCCTTTTATAGAGAGGAAACTGAGTTCAGACAGTTACTTGCTCAAGGTCACACAGCTAGTAAGGACTCGGATCTAAGTTGATCTGATTTCAGAGCACACACTCTTTCCATCACACCTTGAAGGACTGACGGAGCATTTTAAGAAATGGTGGTTTTGTTTGTTTTCTCCTTTAATGATTAGTTTGATTATCATTTAGATTTCACTTAAGCATTTATGAGATAAATGGCTTGTATTTATCATAACATTCAAAATTCTTTAATGAATTTATAAATAAAATGGAACATTAGTCAGTAAATGATTTTTCTTGGTATCAAATACAATTGCTTTTACTCCCAAGTTCATAATTCTCACAAAAACATAATAAACAAGTAGATGATCTGGAAAGTGACCATAGCAACACATTCTATAATCATGTTTATTAGTATGAGTTTATCAGTAGGGTAACTATAACCAGGATGAAAATTTTCATTTCTCTCCTGGTCTTTCTAAGTCCCAAAGCAAGCTTTGTTTTATTCTGACTTTTCTCTTTATAAACTCTCCTCCAACATGATACTTCTTAGCGTGGATTAGAAAGAATAGACCATGTTACCTAAAGTGTACTCTATTCCATGTAAAGTTTTCAAATCACATTTTGATTACTATCTTTAAATCAGCAATAATATACTACGTGTCACCTTCATTTTTTTCTTGTTAACTATTTGCTTTCCCATAAAAGGACAAAACTCAGAGACTGCCTTCCTGACTGGTCTCTTTTAATGAACCAGGATTTTCGCAGTGGGATCACCTTTCCTATCCAAAGCCCCAGCAAATCTCTGCTCCTTGGCTTTCCCTCTGCCCAGCAGGAGGCTGCAGCTAGCAAAGCACCCAGCAGAGGGGCCAGCAGACACCTGGGCAGAGTGCAGCCCACACCTGCTCAGCCTCTCAGTGGTACTGAAGGCATCCTTTCTGTGACATTGTACAGGGGCACTGGGGGTTAGCACCTGGACCCATCTCTGGCTCACTTTTCTCGATGACCAAGGCCACAGATACTGTTCCACGACAGGAGAGCATGGCCGTGGAGCCAAGTGAAGCTGATCAGCTGACCCTGGGCCTTTATCTACATATGTGCATAAAAATAGTAAAAAGTTATATTTAAAAATATTTTTTAAATACTAGATTTTATATACACTGTGCACATGAGTAATCTCATTTGCAGTAGGCACCGAGTAATAAATGGATATAAATCTTTCATTTTTCAGTCTGTATATTTTCATAACACCTATTAGGGGAGCATGCATACCAAAAACGAACCTCATAATTTTTATTTCTTTGGAAAAATGATTTGTGGTACCTTTTATAGCCACTAAATGAATATAATAGAACCTTCCTCATTATTATTATATTTTAATGTATTTTATCTTAAAATGAAATGCAGGATGTTTCAAGTCTTTCAATCTAAAACTGTTAAACTTCCATTCCATTCCAGTGCTGGATTTTTTTGGATGAAATCTGTCTGTCATCTAGAGTTTTGCATTTTCTGTTTTTTACAGGTTGCTACCAGTGGTGAGTCCTATGTTCCTGATTTCTTTCGACTGGAACAGCTGCAACAGGAATTTAACTTTGTTTCGGATGAGGAATTAAATAGATCCAGACGATTCCGGCTTCTTTGTCTTAGAAGCCAAGAGGTGCCAGAATTCCGAAATTATAAGCAAATTCCAGTATATGACCGAGAAATTATGGAAAAGGTATTCCAGGTAAGAAATTGCCATAGAGGAGTTAATAAAATAATAAAATATTTGCTCTGCCATTTGGTACCATTGTATATGTATTTTGTTGTTATGTTCTCAGTAGCAATATTGGTTTCTCTTTTACAGCACTTTACATAACCTTTCCATTATTTTTCTTAAATTCAATGTTTAAATAATCTCTTTGCCTCAATATAATGACATGTAAACTAAGAAAAATTAAATTGCAGGCTTGAAAAATATTTCAAGTGTTAATATGGCAAACTATCCTGACTTAGTTAGGAATTCAATGCCATTTTAATCCGATAAGTATTTACCAAGCACAGAGCACAGTGATGAGCACTGCAGAGCAAACTGGACAGGTGGGATTCAGGCAGCCTTGGGTGCGCGGGGCAGGAAGGAAGTGGGGAACGGGCTGGGCATCCTGGGCAAGGGCAGTAGGATACACAAAGGCCTAGTGGAGGAGCGATCTGGCGGGTGTGGGGGCGGGGAGCCTTTGAGGAGCTATAGGTATCAGGCCTGTGTAGGTGGGGCAGGCCAGCGTAAGCCAGACAGATGGGTTTGTGTTTGATGAAGTAAATGAAGAGCCATTAGAAATTAACACCAGCATGATTTTTCATGCAGAAACTATTCTTGAAGAATATTTTTGATTACTTGGTTCTTCTTTGTATTAGTTTGGATTCATGACTGTAAGCGATAAAAACCCAATTTGAACTACCTCAGGCACCAAGGGGAGTTTACTGGATGATGAAATCCCACAATAGGATTAAATATCTAAGACGTGTGAATGGCAGGGATTCATCTGTGCCTCAAGGACACTGGATCCAGGGCCTGAATTCTCCATCCTGTCTGGGCTTCCCTTGATAGGGTGGCTTCATCTTCCCCCGTTGTGGACAGATTTCTCTACTTGGCCACATGGTCACCATCATCATCCAAGTTCACATCTAGAAGCTTCAGCCAGGAGAGAGAGATGTGTCCTCTTGTCCCAAGTTTAAAAATCTTGGGAACAGCGCTTGAGTCACCCAGCCTGTGTTAGGGGCCACCCTGGGCATTCAGCTGTGACCAAAGAAGGATTGAAGGAGAACATGGCAGCTCCCTGGGGCCCACATGGAATTTTATTGATAGAAAAAGAGAGGAAAGTGCAGCGAGCAGCCTAAGCAGATAAAGCCAAGAGTATCCACTACTCTCCTCCAAGTAGGTGATCCAAGTCAGCTGCAGCCAGATGCTAAATTTTTGTAATTGCTTTACTTAAAATAGAAGAGGCAAAAACTAATCAGAGGCTTAGGCTAAGTTGCTTGGGTGAGCTTAGCATCTCGAACTATAGCAACTCTCTCTGTTATCTCTGCGGCCTCTATTTCTTCCTGCATGAACATTTTAACTTGTAATTATTTTACAGATTTCTCTTCTACTTATAAGGTAGTTCAACCAACTGACTCCGAATCCTGGATACTGCCTCAAAGATCAATTCTAAATCAAAAGTTAAGAGGAAAGTGGAAGAAACATTTAAAACCATAATTTATGACTTAAACCACATGTAATAAATAATTCTCTAATCTCAAGAAGAATGTGAGAGAGTACTATAAAATCAGAAAATTATTCCTTTTTAATTTTAGGACTATGAGAAACGATTGCAAGACAGAAATGTAATTGAAACCAAGGACCATATAGATACCCATAGGGCCACAGTAGCCAAGTACCTCCAGCAGGTAAGGAAAATCATTTTAAACAGTCCTCATAAGGGGAAAATAGTCAGCATCCTAAGACTGGGGGAGGAGGGTCTCTATTCTTTTAAGTACCTATGTAATACGTAAAAGTCACTTAACCCCTATAGACTTATTTTCTTATAATCACAGACATGAAATTAACAGCTATCTTCATCATTTGAACATATGAAAACACTAGGAGGTAGATCAGTTTACTATCAATGGTTATCTTAAGTGAGGTATGGTTACAAGGGACTCAATTTCTAAGTCGTGATTTTTCTAATACTGAATGTTTGTATCATATTACCTTTGCAATAAAAAAGAAGTTTTATAAATCACATACTAACTTCCCTTATGCACAAAAAAGTTGAAATATCCTTTTGTCCTCCCTCCCTCCCTTCCTTCCTTCAATAAATTTAATTTGTAAGAAATGCTACAGTGACTACAGTACATTTTTCCCATCCAGTTGATCTACCCTGTGGCTCATGTATAAAAAAACTGATTTATGACATTTAAGAGGTCTTCTATTTAAAGAATAATTAAGAAGTAAATCAGTATGAATAGGGGAAGAACTTAAGAATCAGTTCTGAAATGTGTGTGCTTAGAGACAGGCCCTATTTTTTGTAATTGTTAATTCATTCATTCAGCAAAATTTTACTATCTTATGTGCCAGGAACTTTTCCAGGTCTTGAGAATATAGCTATGAACAAAACAGAAAACCCACCTTTAGGGAGCTTCACAAGTAAGGAAAGCTGGACAATTTACAGTAGGAAGACATCAGTGCTGCGGAGAAAATGAGGGGGGCTGAGCTGAGGTGACATTAGGATGGTGAACTGTGAAGTTCATAGAACAAGAACATTTTAAATAAAACTTCTTTCTTTCCCCAGGTTAGAGAATCAGTGATAAATCGTTTCCTAATTGCAAAACATCATTTTCTTCTTGCTGATTTGATAGTAGAAGAAGAAGTTCCCAATATCAGGTAAAAACAAAACTTTTGCTATTTTAAAAAAATTATTGTTATTTTATTTTATTAAAATTTTCATGTAAATATAAGATTTTTATCATTGCATGGTATGATTTTGGGTCCTAATAATGCTGGAACCTGGTAGAACCTGATTAATGCCTAACGATTACATTAGTTGAGGGGTTTCTGTTAGAACAAGTCACAGGAGATCCTCTCCACCACATTCCACTGACCCCATCTCACCTCCCACTACTTCCAAGTCAACTTCACCAGCCTTTGCCATTTTCTCATTCCAGTCAAACTAATTTCCCTCCTGCACATACATCTCCTGCTTTCATCATCTCCCAATGCCAGCTTTCCCTTATTCTCCCTTCATAGGACAGTGGGGGTGGCTGAAGACTAGCCCACCAAAGTTCTGGGTGGCAGGGGGAGGCCTGGCTCCAGCACCACAGCCGGGAGGCAGAGAGATGCTCTGTGTTTGGCGAGGGGCAAGGGCAGCAGGGAAAAGTGGACATTTACATAGAAGTTGGGAATTGACTGTATTTGCTTGATTGTCTCCCTATCATTTAGAATAATCCTCAGATTGTCTCAACTTGAGGTAGATGCATAAAAGATGAAAATATAACTTTCTATATGGGTGGTCTTGTGCAGTCCATTAACTTCATGGCCCTTTCTGTGATTAAATCTCTTGGTCTCCTACAAAGGTTATTTCCTATGCATGTACTTCCTCTCCACCATCAAGTTGGGAAGGAGATAGAAAACTGTGCTACCCATGGCAGCCCCTTTCTTTGGCTTTGCCTCCATCCATGTGCAGAAGGGAGGCAGTGCCCACATAAATTCATGCAAACCCTCTCTCTTTATTCCAGACCCAGAGTCCAGGCATTGAATGTTTTCTTCAGTCATGAAAATTATACTTAAAATAGATGATGATTTTTCATGCTGTTTTTCCATTTCTTTTCTTTCTTTCTTTTTTCTGCTTTACTTTCTGCATTAAGTTCTGAAGGCTCAGGGTATGTTCTTTCTTCTTTTAATTTTGGTTCATTCTTGGCTTTAAACTAAGATATTTCTGTATTTAATGGTCCCAGCCACCAAGATGGTCCCATGCTGACTGCTTTGAGGGCAGCAAAGTCTCATGAAAGGAGCCACCTCTAGCGGAGGGAGGAAATGTTGACAATGGAAGGGATGTTCCATGTTAGGACCCCTGGCAAAGGTCCCCAAGTTTGGGTTAGGTAGGTGTCCTGGCAGAGAGATTTAGAAGGTGGGCTGTAATTTGCAACAACGTGAATGGACCTTTGCATTATGCTAAGTGAGACAAGTCAGAGAGAGAAAGACAAATATTGTATGATGTCACTTATATGTGGAACCTAAAAAAGCTGAACTCATAAAAACAGAGAGTAGAATGATGGTTACCAGGGGCTGGGGGATGGGAGAATTGGGAAGATGTTATGTAAGTGTACAAACTTGTAATTAGTAGATAAATAAGTCCTAGTGATCTAAAGCACAGCACAGTAAAGACAGTCAACAATTCTGACATTATAAACTTCAAAGTTACTAGGAGACTAGATCTTAATTGCTCTCACCACAACAAAGAAATAATAATCACATGATGTGATAGAAGTGTTGGTTAATGTCAGGGTGGTAATATTACAATATATAAATGTATCAAACCAACACATTATACACCTTAAACTTACAAGATGTCATGTGTCAACTGCATATCAATAAAAATAAATTTTAAAATAATAAAATGTAGATAAAAAAATCACACACAGAAAAAGAGATTTGCAAAAATATAAAACAATGTCACTTTTCTTACACTTTTTTTTGTTTTGGAAAAGATAGTTATTTTTCATACTTTTACATTATATTAACATGTAATGGGCTTATTCTTGTTTTAAATAAATAAATATATGTAAATATTAAAAAAAGAAGAAGAAAGAGAAGCTGGCTGTGAAGTTAGAGTGATCTGAGTTTGAATGCCAGCTCTCCCTCCTACTTAGGAGCCTTCAGCAAATCATATCGCCTCTCAGAGCCTCCAGTTTCTTCATATGAAAAATGGGGTAAATATTATACCTGTAAGGGTTGGAAATATTATGTGTAAGCCATCTAGCACTCTGCTTGATTCACAGAAGGTGCTGATAAATGGTAGCTATTCTGTGTTCTGTGGCACAGAAGACCCTGGAGAACAAACAGGAACAACAGCTCCTGAAAGCCCCTTGGGTGCTGTCATCTCCCAGTTGGCATATGCGTCTAGGCAAGGACACCACTTGGCCAGCTCAGATACTTGCAGAGAAGCAAAGAAGCGTGAGCATTGCAGCCTGGGGCCAGCTCTGCACAGCTGGCTTTGTTCTGTGCTGTTTGGCATAGTCAGTAGTGTCAGCTTCCAGATACAAAGTAACATCTGTGTTTCTGTTTAGTCTCTGGGCCAGAATTAAATTGTTTGCTCCATGGCCCTTTCTCCTGTGATTCACTGACTGTGTTCCTTTCATCTTCCAGGAAGTGTTTATTGGATATCATCTCAGTGAAAGGTAGAGAGATATGAGAGAAGGCTCCTCCTGCTCCTCCTCCTCTCCCTTCCTCCTATGTCCACCTCCCCTTCTTCCTCCAGCATAATCACTGGCATCATAGTCATTGTCATCATGCCAACAGTTACCATTTCAGGGCATCTATTAATGCTAGACCAGTGCCAGGGTGCTTTGCATACACCTCCTCACTTAATCCTCTCAACAACCCCAAGAGGTAGGTATTGTTATCCCCATTTTACAGATGATGAAACAGAGACTTAAAGAGGTGAAATAATTTTCCCAAAGTCAAAGAGCAGAGCCAAGATTCACACCCAGTTTTGTCTAACTCTGGAGAGCGAGGTGTCCCAGGAAGTGCCCCAGAAGGCTGTAAACATCAACTGTCATGTGAATGGAGCAGGCTAATAAGTGCTCGAGGGGCTCAGGAGAGGGGCAGCCCTTCAGCTGCTGTGGCTTGGCCTCTGGAGAAGGGGAGATACTGGCCCTGAAGGGCGGGTAAAACTGCAACTGAGTGGGCAGACGAGGAGGAAGGATGAGGGAGGGATTCCATGTGCAGGACTCTCACAAGCAAAGGCAGAGTAGGAGAGCACAGTGCACATCTGAGGGACTGGGGGTAAGCGGGGCAGAGAGCAAGGCAGGAGGTACATGGAGGGGCCAGAACACGCATGTCTTCCTCTGATCAGTAGTAGCTAAAATGAATGTAAATAATCCATGCAGTAGGATCTCCCAAGATGGAAATCTTGGGAGAATGCCTTGACAATTTCTACTTTCCTTAAAAAGACAAAGAGTTTTTCAGAGGCCTGTGAGGGACCTTGGGGCAGAGTTTGGGTAACTGTCTCATGACTTTCCAGATCTCTCTTTTCCTTAGAGTCCTAATTCTGTTCTATAATTATTAGCATTTTGGGCCTAAGGCTTTTCAAGTTGGCAGAACAAAAGCGACCACTGAGGCCAAGGAGAAAAGGTCGGAAGAAAGTGACAGCCCAAAACCTGTCCGATGGAGACATAAAGCTGCTGGTGAACATTATCCGGGCTTACGACATTCCAGTGAGGAAGCCAACGGCAAGGTAAGAGCCCTCCATACAGCCTGGGACAGAATGTGCAGGACCCCAGCCAAGCAGATCACTTCTTTTTTGTATGTTCACTCTCGTTTTTAACATAGTTGCTATTCTGGGGGGGCCATGGGGGTTCTGGCTGAAGTCAAGGCCCTGTTGGTTCCAAGTAACAGAAACAACTCAGTCAATTTAGGCTGAAGTGGGGATTTATTGGGAATATCTCATGGAACTCAAGGACAGAGGTACCGCTGAACTACATGGTAGATGTAAAGATTAAGATGCTTTCTTCTGAGGCCCCCTTCTTGCTTGCTTCCCTCTGTGAGTTTGCTTCATTCTTCTCCGTGTGATGGAGGTGGTCCATCCAGTCAGGGTACCACCCACCGAGCGCCAGCTTCTGAAGGTCCCAACTTGGGGGAGGTGTTGATCTACAGTCTAATCACCTACAGCCACAGAGCAGGATCACCAGGACCAGTCCTGAAGATGGGGAACAGTTCTCAGAGGAGTGGCTGAGAGCTGGGCAGATACTCAAAAGGAGTATGTCCTACGTTCTGAAACATGAGCTAAGAGCATAAAAATGTGACTTCTCTTTTATCTCCTCAGAGAAATGAGTTATGCCTACTACGTTTCATTACCCTGGGGGGAATGGGGATCTCTCCTTACCATGGGTAAGGTGAGTCTGAGTTTCTTATCCCCTTAGAGAACAGAGGTGGAAGGACCAAGAATTAAAACTTGTCTTTGCTGGTGCCCTTGCCAGTGTCATGAGGGAAGCTATCATTTATTGTACATTCACCATGTTCCAGGCACTATGCTAGGCACTTTCATACATATTATTTCACTTACTTCTCATTACTGTTCCTATCTCCATTTTACAAAGGGGAAAATAGAAGTAAAGGGAGTGTAAGTGGCTTGCCCAGGGTCATCCAGCACTGTCTGCTTCACAGAAGAACATCGTTCCAGCCTTCGGCATCTTCTTTCCTTGCTAGGTTCTTCTCTTTAAATTTACCCCCCACCCCCACCCCATTATTCTGCCCTACTTTTTTTTTTTTTTTTGCTGACTGATTCTTTCACCCATTACAGAACATCTCATCATCACCAACTATTCCCAATATTTTGTTGCATGTAAATTCCATTTAAGCTCTTGAATCTGTACCACAGCATTGCTTCCTTGAGCCATAGCCCAGCCCTTTCACCTGGATTGCATCAAAGCTCACCTGTGTGGTGACAAGCTGTTTTTTAAAAGAATATATAGGTGTTTCTCTTATTTTTGGTCTCTGTGGAGTTTTTTTAAGTGTCAAACCATTTCATTCAAATAATTACAAGGAAGCATGGTCGATCCTAAGTGTTATACATTTCAGCGTAGATTCATCAAGACAGCTCAGATATCAACTCTTGCATTAAGCCTGCCCAAATCTTAGCCCCCTACTCTTGCAGCTAAATAGGCTTTCTCAACTCACTCTCTGTACTCTTTTGGCTTATGCCCATCCTAGTCTGACATGTATCCCACTGTATTGGGATTGTTTACATGTCTGCTGCCCACTGTAGTCTGAGCTGAAGTGTCTTATTTGTCTTTGTAGCCCCACAGTCTAACACAGAGCCTGAAGTATAGTAGGTACTTAACAAATGGTTGTGTAATGATGTAATTGAGGGTGTACCAAAGAGAAAAAGGTTTTCTCTGGCAGCTGCTGTGTTAAATTTTCCACTTTTATTGTCTCATAGTTTGTCTGAAACCTTTATCTGTGAAAAGGTGAGACAGGCTGGTAGAAAGAGACAGTTTGTACTTTGCCCAGTCATGAATGTGAAATACATGGAAAACCATAATGTTCAAAACAAACATGCAAATGGGTTGTTAGGATGAGGGGGAAAGTGTCTGGGAGAGGCTCACTGGAGATGACCTTCATTTCTTCTTTTAAGAATAGTAGTTCAAAAGAGAGAGAGGACAAGACTCACAGATATTAACTCAAGCTAGGAATTCCTGACCTCCCTGTCCCAGGGAGGTTTAGCAGGCCCAGAGCAAGATGTCTTACCTGGATACGTAGCTCAAGGTTTCTGGAGCATGCAGGTTCAAAGAAAATACAGTGGGAGAGGGCCAGAACTGGATGCAGACAGGGCAGGCTGGTCAGGAAGCTCAGGCTTCTGCTACTGAGAGGGATCAGGCCCTCAGTTATGGGGCAAAAGGCAGGTCTCCACTCAGGCACTCCCTGGGAGAGGAGGAGAGAGAAGATGACTCTTTCCTCCGTTCTAGCCAGACAAGCAGGCCCAGGGATAGAAACTGGGGAGGCTCTAGTAATCACTAGGGGACTGTGGAAGACCAGAGCACACTAAAAGCCTTTTGAAGTGTCAATGAGCTTAGAGAGAATGTCTGTCACCATAGCCACCAGCAACCATATATCTTCTGAAAAACCATCTGCTCAGTATATAATTAGACTTTCCCTGTCACTTATTTCTTTCATATATTTTCCCTCCTAGCAAATTCCAGCAGCCATCGAGATCTTCAAGGAATTTCAGTGAAAAGCATGCTGCTTCTCCAACCACACACAGCCCAACCCACAGTGCTGACTACCCCCTTGGCCAGGTGAAATACCCAAATGCTGGATCTCTGCTTACAATCTTGCCCCTTATGTTTTTAAGAATTGCCTAGAAACTTCATGGTTTGTTTTCTGCCTCATTTTCTTTGGAAACATACAATTTAGTAAACATATTCTACCTCCGCTAAGAGCAAAATAGTTCAACTAACAGTTATGGACTCTTAAAATTTGCTCTTGGTTTTAAGGTTTTAGTACGTCCTTTTGTAGAAGTTTCTTTTCAACGAACCATTTGCCATACAACTACGGCTGAAGGACCAAACCCCAGCTGGAATGAAGAACTTGAACTTCCATTTAAGTAAGCATATTTTCCTCTTTAAAGAACTACAGGATATTTTGAAGAAATGTCAAGGAAATGGAGGCTCAAGGGAAAATGGCTAAGGTGAAAGGTTTTGTGGCTAGTGAGCCAGAACAAGAACCAGGAGTTCTGAAACCACATCCCATGTTTTTCCTCTTGTACCACAACTGACTCCAATAAAGAATAAAATTGGAAAATGTCCAACTTTTGAAACTCGGGTTCATTGTTGGAACACCCACTCCTCTCCAGGCTTTCGCTACCTATAGCCCAAAGCTTCCCTTTCTCTTGACCCCATGGCTCCTACATTGCTTTTTCTTTTGTCTTTGTCTCCCTGACTCTGGAAGCTTTAAGTGAATTTGAAACTCTATAATTTCCATAAATTATGCTTTCTCCATCACCAGAAATACAGAGATATTTAAAATTTTTGATTAAATGATTTTAGAAATTTAAAAGATTCATTATTTCAGATCTTGAAGTAACCTTAGAAATTATCTAGTCCAATGCTCTACTTTTATAGAAAAGAAACTAAAACCCAAAGATGGAAGGTGATTTGCTTAAGGCCAAATAGTAAATTAGAGACAGAGCAAGGATTAGAACTAGTTAAGTCAGAAGAGAGAGACAGATGCCACTGTTATTTATGGTACAAGCAAATAGAAGATGTAAAGGCAAATGCTCAACAAAATACATGCAGTAGCCTTATCTTGAGCCAGGGCTGGCTGGATTTAGAGTGGGTGATATTACTGGAGATGAGCCTCACCCCTGCATCGTTTTACGCACCTATGGGGAAAGCGAGTGGGAGTCAGGGACCATTCAACCAGCCATATGACAATAGGAGGTTTATGACTGGAAAGTGGTCTGTTGGAGAAGCACCTTCTAGAACCCAGTTGCTTAGGAAGTCTGCAAATGAGCACCAATGTCAGCTGGAGACCTTGTATGTAGCCCATCCACTGAGCCAGCTCAGCCCTGGCCAGCTGGCTCTTTGCAAAGCTCACCATGGGTGTCGGGGAGATGATGTGAGACTCACCAGGACAGGCCAGCAAATGGGGTTTATCTCTCTGCATGGAGCCTCTGGTCTAGTGCCCTTTCCCTTTAAGTGTCGGTATTATGTATTATGTAAGTATTATATTATTTCTGTGCAAGATAAATCCTTGAAATGAAAGCACTGCTTTTAATCCTCATATCTATGCTCATATTTGGGTATTTTCCAAATTTTGACATTTGTGTGCTCATTATTGCTATTTTGCCCATTTTCATGGTCCCTGGTCACATGTGCCCATTTGCAGGGCCCCTAACGGGGATTACAGCACGACGAGTTTGCAGTCAGTGAAAGACGATGTGTTCATTAACATTTTTGATGAAGTACTATACGATGTCTTAGAGGTAAGTTCACAGTTTTGAGGAAGATGTCTGTACTCATTTTCATATCCTCTACCCACTATAAGGCCCTAACACATTTTCCATCTTTCTTGTGTTTGAAATGTTTGAAACTTGACATGTATAAATGAGGAAAGGGTGAAGGGAGGAAGAGAACTAGGTTTTTTGTTTTCAAATTAGTGTCAGCTATGTTCTAGGAATTGTAGTAGATGCTTCACATACATTGTCTTATTTAATTTTAGAATAACCCTATGAAATAGAATTTTATGTCTCCAATTTATTGATGAGGAAACGGAGGTTCAGAGAGGTTAAGTGACTTTCCTAGGATCACAAAACCATTAAGGATCTGAACCAGAACGTGACACAGGTCTGTCTGACCTAGGCCATGTGCTTTCATCTAAAATCCTGCTGCTTTCCTGCTGCCAAATTAATTAAATAAGCATCTGTAGTTCTTAAACAATTATTACTTCTCACACCTCCTTTAGGATGACCGTGAAAGAGGAAGTGGAATCCACACCCGTATTGAGAGACACTGGTTGGGATGTGTGAAAATTCCATTTAGCACAATATATTTCCAAGCAAAGGTAAGCATCCAAAGTTGGAATTCGGTGGGAATTTTTCCTGTTAAAGCTTTCTTTGTGGGTATATACTCTTACCACTGAGAGAACCTATGTGCAAAGCCACCCTTGGAAAGATAAAAACCACTATGTAAAGCCATTGATTTTCTGTCATATTTGCATGACTTATTAAACATCTATCTTCCGTGGAGTTAGCAATTAACGTATGACTGTTCCTATCTGAGAATTTTCTAAACATTTAAATAGAAGTGAAGAAGAAGGCAGAACAAAGTAGAAATTGTCAAAATGACAAAAGATGGGTGGAGAGCTGCCTAAAAGTAACCTGAAGAAAACAATCAGGACAGTTGATGGTCCGTTTAATCAAGTGCATTTCCCCAGTGTTTCTAAAGTCCTCACTATTTCAAATATGAAAAATGGTTAGTAGACACTCCGCTCAACTAACACACCCTTCTTTCAGAATATAACTATTTTGCTTTAAGAGGATCCATTAGGTTAACAACTCTTGAATGACTTAGTGGCTCTAATCTGGGACAGTTAAAGATTCTGAAACGGCTTTAACATCCCAGTATTAAATCCATGGCAACAGAGGCTTTGAGCCACAAGACTGTAGCTAATCTCAGACGGCTACAGAGAGAACCGGTTTAATTCCACATGTGATGACCACATAGAGCAAATGCTGCAAGGGACAGTCTCAAGCAAGACCAAGACTGAAACTCAAGTCTGAGAGGCTTGGATCGGTTGGAATCTCAAGGATCACTTGGAATTGCAATCTTCCCTAGACAAAAGGGACAGTCTACAGATGACACTGCAGTGATGTGCTTGTCAAAAGAATTTACGTTTCCCTCTTTGAATAGATTTTAAATGAAAAAATTTTTTTACTATTTTTTTAAAGGGTATCTTTTTTTTTTTTTTTTCTGTGAGGAAGATCAGCCCTGAGCTAACATCCATGCTAATCCTCCTCTTTTTGCTGAGGAAGACCGGCTCTGAGCTAACATCCACTGCCAATCCTCCTCCTTTTTTTCCCCCAAGCCCCAGTAGATAGTTGTATGTCGCAGTTGCACATCCTTCTAGTTGCTGTATGTGGGACGTGGCCTCAGCATGACCGGAGAAGCGGTGCGTCCGTGAGCGCCCGGGATCCGAACCCCAGGCCGCCAGTAGCGGAGTGCGCGCACTTAACCACTAAGCCACGGGGCCGGCCCCTGAAAAAATTTTTTTAAAGCACATCATTTTGCAAATGAAACTGCCCATTGGCATTGCTGAATTTCACATTTGGAAGGGTACTCAGAAGTAATTACTCTAAACCCCTTCTTGATAAGTGAATCTCCTTTATTATATCCTGGTACTGTCCATTCCTTCCTAGAAGGCATATTCACTGAGAGTTTAAGTTCTGCTTGAGTGCTCCTAGAAACAGGGATCTCACTACCTACTGAGGTAGTTTGTTTTCTTTCCAATAGCTCTGTCATACAGTGCTTCCTTGAACTGTGCCTTAATCTGTGTGCTTCCTCCTAACTCCCATTCTTAGGTCCTAGTTTCAAGCTACACATAACAAGTAGAATCCTGATTCAGTAATAATAATAGGAATAACTATATTTATCGAGCATAATATATACCATTATTAGCTAGTCTATAGGCCACCTCAGTTAACCCTCACAACAACCCAACAGGCATTATTATTCCCATTTTATAGATGAAGAAACATAAGCCTAGAGAGGTGAAGTAACTACTCAAATCCCAAAGGTTACAGCAGAATGGGGAGTCAACTTTTACCAACTTCCAACATGCTTACATTGCTTATCCTCGGGGAATGAGAGTGGTAAAAGGAGAGAGGACTGTTCAACTTTCTGGTTTATACATTTCAGTACTCTGAGAATGATTTTATTACATTTGTCATTTAAAAAGTTTTGTCTGACTCCAAAGCTCATGTTCTTAAATGTACCCACAGGGGACATTTAGCAATGTCTGTAGACATTTTTGGTTGTCACAACTAGTGGGAGTGCAACTGGCATCTAGTGTGTTGAGGCCAGGGATGCTGCCAGCAGCCTACAATGCACAGGACAGCCTCCACGACAAAGATTATCTGGCCCCAAATATCAACAGTGCCCAAGTTGAGAAACTGTCTTAAATCTTTACACTTCAAATATTTGGATTCAGTGCCCATTCCCTCTTTTGTTTAATATTTGGAGTCAGTGCCCATTCCCTCTTTTGTTTATCTACTTCACAGACCAGATGTGCTCAGTTACTTCCTCTGTACTTATGGCATTGTTTTTGTAACCTTTTCTCCCTGTACCCTCTCATCTGGCTGGGTACAGACTTTGGGGGAACTCTGCCAATGTAAGGAGGAAAATAAACAACCTCTTACTTAATTCCTCCCTATGAGGCATGTTCACTGAAAGTTTAAGTTCTTTCTCCTGAGACATAAATGCCACTAAAGACTGAATTAAAAATTGGACTCTCTGCAAGTCTGTGAATTTCAAATTCAAGCCCCGAATAGTTTTGAACTACCAGACAGTCTTTTTTTTTTTTTTTTTTTTTTTTATTTTTTTAAAGATTTTATTTATTCATTTTTTCCCCCCAAAGCCCCAGTAGATAGTTGTATGTCACAGGTTCACATCCTTCTAGTTGCTGTACGTGGGACCCGGCCTCGCGTTGGACGGAGAAGCGGTGCCTTGGGGCGTGCCCGGGATCCGAACCCGGGCCGCCAGCATCAGAGCGCGCACACTTAACCGCTAAGCCACGGAGCCTGCCCTACCAGACAGTCTTTAATAAACTTATTGTTGCTTTGACTATACAAGAGTAAAAAGTTCTCCCTTTTTGAACCTCTACATAAGTTAGGTCATTTTATATAAATGGCTTGCAATCCATTCAGCCCACATTTATTGAGCACCTGCTGTGTATACAAAACACTGGTATATACTGGAAAAGGCTAATAAAAAAGGGAGGTGAAATACAGATTCTATTCACAGAGAGCAATTATCTAGAAGAAAATTATAAATATGCACACAACTATAAGGTCTGGCAGAATGTGTCAATGTAACAAATGGAAGAAACAAACTACAGTCGTGCACCACATAACAACGTTTCAGTCAATGACAGAAAGCATATACGATGGGGGTTCAATGAGATTAGTACCGTAGAGCCCAGGTGTGTGCAAGGCTATACTATCTAGGTTTGTGTAAGTACACTCTATGATGTTTACATGATGATGAAATCGCCTAATGATGCATTTCTCAGAACGTGTCCCCATTGTTAAGCAACACATGACTGTATATGTGAGGCTGGTAGAGATAACAAAATCATTCATGAAGGAGATAACATCTGATCTGAGCCATGAAAAATCATTAAAATTCTGAAAGATGGAGATGGGAAGCTGGGGCATTCCAGAAAAGGGGAATGGCTGTCAGCCCACACTCACTGAGCACTTACCATATGCGAGGCATTTTTCTTGGTATTTTACATCTATTAATTCATTCAGCACACATAACTACCCTACAAAGTAGGTACTATTATTGTCTCCTTTTTACAAATGCACATGCTGAGGCACTTAGAGTTTAATCCAGGATTTGAACCCAGGCAACCTAGTGTTAGTATCAACTAGTACACACTCTCCTAGACCCTCTGCAGGGAAACAGAGAGCCCTTTCTGTGAGAGCTTAGGAAACAAGCCTAGAAAGAAGGGGGGGACCTTGAATGCCCATCTGGCCAGTCTTTATTGAATTTACCAGACAGACAATGAGGAGTTGACTCTTGCCTTTGAACTTCTGTTGGAAAACCACCAGGATGTTTACCACGCCACATTTTCTTCACAGATTGATGGAACATTTAAAATAGATATTCCCCCAGTTCTTCTGGGCTACAGTAAGGAGCGGAGTGTGATTGTTGAGCGGGGTTTTGACTCTGTCCGAAGCCTAAGCGAAGGCTCCTACATCACCCTATTCATCACCATGGAGCCTCAGCTGGTTCCTGGGGAGTCGGTTCGAGAAAAGGTAACTCTGCTTACACTTTGGAATCCCATGTCTGATGCTGACAAAACACGAGAAATGCTTGCTAGGCTAGGCTATTATAAACTCGGCCTGTACGGCACAAGCACAGGTTTCCTTACTTCAATGCCCACTTATTACTCTTCTGGTTTCGACAGAATGAAGGTGAGAGAACGGCCTTGTGGATTTATACTTCCATTGAACCAATAATTAGGTCAATCGGCAACTTAAACTTTTAGGCAAAGCAAACAAATATAAACATGCTCCTCTCTTAGAATTTTCTCAATGAAGAATGTGAATATGACAAACTAGAAAAGCAGATTGCTCTTTTATCCTGACATTGATTGGCAAGCATGCTGAAATGTATTTCCACGTCTGACCTCACATCCCTGGTTATGCTGTGCAATTCATAGGATCATTAGGCTAGGTGACTTTGAGGGGTCACCTCAATTCATTTTAGTGCCTTCAGACAGAAACAAATAAATATATGCACAAGCACTCCGATTTTGAACAGCTCTAGAAAAAAGAGTTTCCAGAACTTCCATTTGTTAGCAACTGTTTCCCGACCTTCACAGTTGGGAGATGCTTTCTTAATGTAACATACTTGTGCAGTATTGATGTGTACTGCCCTCACTGATTCTGGAAGAAAGTATTGATCATGATCTCTTATTATTACAAACTAACACAGTAATAACAACAACCACTACCACCAACTTGTATTGAGTTCTTACTCTGTCCTCAGCACTATGTCAAACATTTGACGTATGTTCTCTCCTTTAAGACTCACAGATGTCTTGTACGGTGGGTCCCCAGTTGAGACATGAGGAAAATGAAGCCCAACTATCCAGGTTTACCAAGGCAGTAAATGGCAGAGCTAACA
This sequence comes from Ceratotherium simum simum, assembly GCF_057802395.1. Lineage (NCBI taxonomy): Eukaryota > Metazoa > Chordata > Mammalia > Perissodactyla > Rhinocerotidae > Ceratotherium > Ceratotherium simum. Next base: position 12,179,660 of record NC_141907.1, read on the forward strand.
ATTAAATGTCTGTGTGACTTGAAATCATATGTATTCAATAAATATTTACTGAGCATCTTCTATGTGACAGGCACTGGGGATACAGCAGCCTAGAAAAGCAGATAAAAATTCCCTGGAGCTTATATTCATGTGTAAGCCCAAATTGTTAACTACTAAACTAAGCTGCATAGATTATTATGCTGACTCTTCAGTTTATCCATTGTAATTAAGATTCAGATGGAGATGAAAAAAATGAGCACATTCCTCTGTTTTTCAGTTTTACAATTTGGTTCACAGAGAAAAATATTATCACTATTTCCCCTTTGCAAGGATTGCTGGAAAAATAAACCTACTGAAATTCAAATTAATCTTACAGGGTAGCCTTTGTCACTAAAGCTGTGACAAATATGTTCTCTAGAAAACATGTTAGAATATATGCATTTCAAAATATTTCTACAAAGTGAAAAACATATCCTGAATGTTTTTCTTCCTGTATACTTGTTATACTTCCTGTATAAACTCTCAACAAGACAAAGCCACAAGCATGTTTACACAGAAAAATACTCCCAGACAAAAGACGGTTTTGCTTTTTCTATGTATTCTTAACAAAAGACAAAGCGCTCCATCTGGAGGTGAGCTTCAGAACACGTGGAAGCAGTCTGTGACTGTGGCTGAAAGGCTAACAACCAGAGAGAGACTCCTCCACACTTGGCGTGCTTCAGTGGCTCTGACCTCCTATTGCAGGACTTTTCAGAGGCCTCCAGGGCTCTGAAACAGCCCCCAAGTCCCGCAGCCTTCCTTGCTTACGCCAGATAACTAGGCTGCCAGCTGCTGCCTTTGGTGGCATTTCACTGCCCCATTGTGGCTGCATGAAGCATTTGTCTTAGATCTCTAGAAGGAGGGCATAAGAGGCCCCTCTGGAGGGCAGACGGTTTGCCGCTCTTTGATCAGGAAGGCATGTGTGCTGATGGGATTCTGTGTGTCCTAAACACACAGTGGCAGAAATCGCCACTCAGTGATTCCCTTGCAGATTATTCAGGAAAGAGAAGCTCTCACCCTAAAATAAGAGAGACCACAACCTGGAATTGTTTTTCCACTTATAGCAACCTCTAAACTCAGCGGATTAGAGTCCTCCCTCCACCATTACCCCATGTGGAAACATCCATATGATTTTTTAAAGGTATTTACTCACGGAATTTTCTAAAAAATCAGTAGCAACTCCTAAAACTCTTATTTTAACACCTCCTACTCTACATTGTCTTGGTAAAAACAAGTTTTTAAAAATAGATTATTTCTATTAATAAAGTCTTCCTCTTGTTTCTTTTCTTTTTTCTTTCTTGCCTCTGATAGATGAGTGACATGCTTAAAAAGGTACCAAGTATTTTGCTTTACTAGTCGTCAGTCAATGGTTATTAGACTTAGCTGTTTTTGTGCCTTGCCACTTTACGGAAGCTGCCAGGGCCTGACGTACGGGTGGTCCCTTGGTGATGAACTACAGATGTTGCAGCTCCATGAACACTGTCCAGCTTTGTCTGTCGGCCCATTTCATTCTGTCAGAAAGATTCTTATTTAGCTTTAAATCTAGGAAATCATAGGTCTGAATGTCACCTGCATAGCGGGATCTATCTCCACTGTTTGCAAGTCCATAAGCTCCAGGAGCTGCTTCTCACAGAGTCAGTAGAGCTGTCACAATTATTTCTCATCAGTGGAGCTGTCACAATGTAGCTATTTAAAGGGAGGTTTTAAACCTACTTAGTTTTGTGTAAATTTTTACATTAACCTAGAGGTCAAAGAATTGAGCCAGTTAAGAACCTTCCAAATTTCATGTTGAATCAAATTGTCAATTTGTCAGTTCCCCCTTTGTTTTATAATAAATGACCCAAATTCTCTTACTACTTAGCTTTTCTTTGGAACTTCTTAAATTACCAACATAGCATAGTACTCCTTAAATTACTGTTTCACTTCATTAAGTGGCATCCTGGTGCCCTAAACAAGTATTAAAGACCATTAATAAATACTTACTAAATGCTTACCTTGTGTATGCTTGGTGCAGAGAGGAACACAAAATGATTCAAACATGGGCCCTGCTCTCAAGAAACCCTACTTACAGAGGCAAAATACACTACAGAACATCCAAATCCAAGCGGTAGAAAACAAGTTTTAGATATACTTTTTTCAACTTGGAAGGCCAATCAGTCAGTATTGATTCAAGATTTTTATTATCCTTTCTGGACAGCGCCTAAAAGTGCCTCTCTTCAAGGCTCCCATTAGCACCCTGCATTGATTCCCTTAGAATCTCTGGGCAAATATTTTAACTACCTGATTGCTTATTTATGCGCTCCTCTAGACTAGAAATTCCTTGAGGGGACTGTTTCATACTCATTTATCCAGAGTGCCTGGAACCTTTCAGACTCTCAGCAAACACTTTTCAAATAAGTGGATGAATAAGGAAATAAATGAATTTAAAGGAAACAGGGATGAATTCAACTGGGTGCTTTTTTTCACCCTACCCTTGTTTCATAATTCTCCATCTTTCTAAAATTACGATCATTTCTGGCTTGACAGTTCTACCCTAGCAATCTATGACACGCCCTTACCAAAGCCTTATGAGCTCACCTTTTTCATTTATTTATGTATTCACCGTAACATCTGTTGCAAAGTTACTGTGTCTTGGCACTATGCTGTGTGGTAGCTGGTTATAATGATGATGATGTTGCTAATATTTGGATGTCAGGGGACACCCCATGAGAATACATAGGAGGCTTTTGGAGATGCCTCCGTCTCACCTAACTCCCCAACCACTACCCCAATTTCTCAGGGTACAACAATCAAATTAGAAACATGAGCCACAGTCCAGCTCCAATCTAAGGGAGCAATTAAAATAGTCTAGATTCTCTTTGAAGTCATAAAAACGTAATGGGGTGTTTTCTGTGCACTCATTCATTCCCGCACTCATTCATTCCCTCAGCAGTATTTGTTGAACACTCACTATGTGTGCCAGGTAGTATTCTTGGTATTGGAGATAAAAAATGAGATTAAAACAAAATCTCTGACTTCAGGAATCTTACTCTATGGGGGAGACAGAGTAAACAAATATATATCAGTGGCTTTAAGTGCTAAAAAAAATATTTATATATTTTTTTGAGGGGCATAGATGGATACATTTCCCTCCTCAAAAAAGAAAAGAAAAGAAAAGAAAAGCTTTCAGGCACTGCCTAGAATCTCAATTCTACTTAAAATTGATTTTTCCAATAAAATTTTATTAGAGTTTGTCTTGAAATCCTTTGAAATGTAAGCAACCACGCATATATTTTTATACTACAACAAAAATCTTGTAAGAACATTTAAATATATGCTTTTTGGTGCTATTTTTTAGCAACGGCTTGAGGGGAAAAAATGATGTGTCTACAGGCAACTGAAATTTGTTCTGTTTCATCTGCTTTGAGTTACTTTTAAAAGTCTGGGAATTGGTAGCTCATCTTGGATCAGAGAACCACTTAAAATAACTGTTACATATTTGACCTTTCTAGTTTTGCTTCCTTTTTCCTTGAGGCTCATTACTTTTATTACATTGACTATGGATTTGAAACTTTTTAATACATCCATATATATCTGTAAATTTGTTGTCCATTTAACCTGAGTTGCTTAAGCTTTGCATTTGAGATGTTAGATTTCTGAGCCCCTCTCCCCTCTAAAACATCAAAATAATATAAAACTCCATTGCTTGGTCTCATCAATCAGAACTAGTACGTCCCAGTTAATTTTTGCAGGTTGTTTTATTAGTCCAACAGTTTCCATACGGCTGCTTGCATGTTGAATACTTTCATTCAATCCTATGGAATATATTTTAAATATTTAATGAATCCATCAAAGTTTTAGATTCCAAATATAGTTAAATAAAGCTGCAGGGACACCAGGCCGTGACAATTTTGTAAGGGGTCACTTAACTGCACTTCCTCAAGCACACATTTAGTTCATGTTGACTGTGGGATCTGAACAAGTTCTACTGTGTCTCCTGTAATCATATATAAATTCCATGGAGTCTTTCTTTTTGAAGTTTGATTCTCAGGAAGATGAGAAATTGCTTCAAGCCACAGAGAAGTTTCAAGCTGAATGTGCCTTAAAGTTTCCAAATCGTCAGTGCCTTACAACAGTGATTGACCTAAGTGGGAAAACCGTCTTTATTACTCGTTACCTCAAGCCTTTAAACCCCCCTCAGGAGCTCCTTAGTGCCTACCCCAATAACCCACAGGCAACAGCAGTAAGTATTTCATAGCCAATCAGGGCTGGTGCTAAAAATGTGTTAAAATTTCAATATATTGCCATCTTAATTACCATATTTCATAGTACTTAAGATAGCAACCATATCAAGATGATTAGTGGTTAAAGTAATGATTAAAACTTTTTTAGTACCATGAGGCTTACTTTCTTTAGAAAAGTCTGAAGGTACCAAAGAGGATAATAATCCTTAGTTCATTCTTTCAGTGCACAATTATTGAGTGCTTACTGTGTCCCGGGCACTATATTGGGTGCTGGAAAATTAACATTTGGAAGATGCTCTACACCTTCACAATGCCTTACATAAATGTGTTTTCATTATGTATTCTCAATAACTTTGCTAGGATTTGAACCTAGGCCTCGGACTTGAGAACTCGTGCACTTTCTACTATACCAAGATAACTACTCAGTATCATACTTAAGGCTATAGGCATCACTGAATTCAAATTAAGCAAAAATTATTTCCAAGATTTAAGTATGTATAGCATTTAGGCCATCACCACAATGCACATACATATTGGGCCATTAAATATACATGCCCCATTCACTGGCTGCAAAGCACCACCCCCATCACAACCTCACATGACCAGAAGCCGTATGTTTAAGCAGGTTATTCTTAAGTGAATACTGTAACCCATAACTGTCTTTGGAGACTGGATAGTATAGGGAGTAATTGCTGCTAATAAGTCATTAATATAGTAATTTAGGAACAGGGTAATAATACATCTATTTGCAAATATAGATATATTAAAAAAGAAAACCTTGTGTTCCACATTTCATTTACTTTTGTTATTAATTGATTTTTATTGAAAACGATAATAGAGATTTCTCTTCTCTCTAGCATAGCACATCTGCAGAAAACTCCTTCCAGTAGAGAACACTTAAGAGTGATGAATAAAACATTTAAAACATTTTAAAAACAATGGCTGAAGTAGAGAGAGACCGGGAACAAGAGAGCAAGATTCCATAAGGGTGAGGGTTTGAAACAGTGTTTTCTCTGAGGTCCTCTGATAATTCCTGATGCCTGGAGCTGGGTTTCAATGGGCCACACGGCTATTGGCGATAGGAGTTAATGCAGGGTGCTAGAGCAGGCTGGAAGGCTGAATTAGAGACTCAGCTACAGAGTTGGGACTCTTGAGGGGTAATATCATCAGTGGGTAAACTAGGAAATACCTGCCCTGCAGAAGGAATCTTGCCTGTCTCAGCCTGGACTCTGGATGGAAGGGGAAAAAAGTCTCTCCTGAGACTTCCTAATCACTAAGCTGTATTTACTCACATTGGGACTGGAATTTACACTACTTGTATGCCCCAAACAATTTCAACTGAAAATTTAATTGAAAGTATTCCCCGTTGGTAATGCCCCCGGATCTCTGTCAGAAGCAAACACAAATCCTTCTAGAAGAATGCCCTTTAAACTCAGCCTCAAAAAAATTCCACGAAAAAAGTTCCAAGCAACGTGATCATATAAAAGATCGTCAATGAAGAAGGTAAGAGTTAGCAGAAATAACGAACTTCAGAATCGGGCCTCAAAGATTCAGAAAATAAAACAGACATGTTTAATAAGTTAAGAAATCTAGGGAATTGAATGTATAACAAAAGAACAACAGACTATCAGAATTGACAGGCAGATTGTTAAAAGTTCTACATGGAACTTGTAGAAATAAAAGATTGAGTAGTTAAAATTATAAATTAAACAGTTTAAACAAAACATTAAATACAGTTAGATACAGAATTAAGTTACATACAGTTAAATACAGAGAGAATTAGTGAACTGGAATACACATGCAAAGAAATTACTTGAGATATAACGTAGCGCAGAGATAGAAAAAAACAGAAGATTTAAAGGAATGGGTTAAAAGACATGGAGGATGGAGGAAGGAGGACCAAACTGTATAAACAGAGAAAAGCAATATTCAAAGAGAGCTGCGAATTGTCAAGATTTGATGAAAGACAACAGTCTCTGATTCAGGAAGCCCAATGAGTCCTAAGCAAGGTAAATAAAAAGAAATTAAAATCTAGGCATATCATAGGGAACTATAAAGACAAAGATGATCTTAAAAGCAGTGAGAGGGAAAACAGATTATCTGCAGAAGAACAATGATTAGACAATAGTCTCTTCAGCTACATAAATGAAGGCTAGAAAAGGGATAATATCTTCAAAAGGCAGAAAGAAAATAGCTGTGAAACTAGTAATTTCTATCCAGTTAAACTTTCTTTCACACAAACATTGGGAGAATTTACAACCAAAAAATTCTCACTTAAGGAATTTCTAAAAAATACACTTCAAAGAGAAGGAATACTCTCAGAAAGAAAATGCTAGATGCAACACATAACAGTAGGTATAGAAAACGGGAAACGTGTGAGTAAATCTAAACAAGCACTGTCTTCATAGCAATTATAATGGCCATGTGGGTGAAAGATCAGGATAGGAAAAAATTCCTGAAAAAAGAAAAGCATATATGTCCAGATAGGATTGATGAGAGTATTTTAATGCCCTTGTATTTTCCAAGATGAGGGCAAAGATATTTATTAACTTTAGAGTTTAAATTAAATATTCATGTTGAAATTTCTAGATTAACTACTTAAAAGAATTAAAAGTGCGCATAACTTCCAAACTACCAGAAGAAAAAACAATGAAATGAGGTGAAAAGAGTGGGGAGGGAAAAAAAACAGAAAAAGTGTGAAAAATAAAAAGCACAGAATAAGGTAGCAGAAATAGTCTAAATATTTACCAATAATCACAATCAAAGCAAAAGGATTAAATTTTCCAGTTAAAACACAAAGACTCCCAAATCAGATTTTTTAAAGTGGAACTTGACAAGCTAATCTTATATTTATATGGCAGTGCAAAGGGCCAAAGACAGGCAGAACAATCCTGAAGAACTCAGTGGGAAGACGTGTCACACCAGACATCCAGACTAATTATGAGACCCTAGTAACTAAGGCAAAATGGTGTTGACACAAGAATAACAGAGAGAAAAGTGGAAGAATAAAAAGCCTAGAATATATCCACTCAAATATGACCCACTCAAACCTGATATATGAGAAAGCTGCCACTGGAGATTAGTAAAGGAAAGATCAACTATTACATAAATGGTACTGGGACCATTGATTTTTCATATGGAAAAAATAAAAATAGATTCCAACTTCATACCATTCAATTGTAAATAGACCGAAGACTTAAATATGAAAGGTGTTTTTATCTTTTTGACCTGAGATAGGAAGTATTTCTTAAACAAGATAGAAAAAAGTATAAATTATACAGAAAAAGGACGATAAATTTCACCACAGTAAAACTGAGAACTTGGGTTTATCAAGACACCAGAAAGGAAATGGAAAGACAAGCTACAAATCAGGAGAGGATGTTTACAACATATGTAATAGACAAAGGAATAGTAACTAGAACATATAAAAAACACCTATAAGTCAATAAGAAAATGTGCAAAATACTTAAATAGAAATTCACAGAAGTGAAAACATGAAAGGCCAATGAGTATACAAAAAGATGTTCAACCACCTTAGAAATTACAGAAACACAGGAGTTATAACTACAATGGTGCCCTGATCTTGGTTTCTAAATACCGTTGCCTTCTAAAAGGAACCAGGGCTTCTTGGAGAAACGGCTGCTTTCAGGACGGGGCTAGAGAAAATACAGGACGATCCTGGTAAGTCTCGTTATACCAGAAAGTAAGGAAGTGCAAAAAAAAAATGATGAGGACATTTCAAAGAGCCTCAGGAGCCAGTTTCTTCATCTGTAAAAGACAGATAATAACAATGACCTTCCCCGTAGGATGTTTGGAGAGAATTAAATGAGATAATAATACATTTAGTAAGCACTTGGTGAGCATCAGTTTCATTTTGTCCACATAAATGTTTGTGATATATGAAACTTTCTTGCAAAAAATGAGGGAGAAGATTCAGCTATGTCATTAGAAATTGTTTTTTTAAGCTAATTTTGTTTAAACAGGAACTGGTGGCTCGATACGTGTCATTGATTCCTTTCTTGCCTGACACTGTTTCATTTGCTGGCCTCTGTGACCTGTGGAGCACATCTGATGTAAGTGGTTCTCTCACAGATTTACTAGTTGGAGCTGACTTCATTGAATACTAGCTAAATGGCTTGCATAATTTTAAACTGCAACATTCATTCGTCATTATAAAAATCTACTTGGCCCTCTGTTTAGCAGGAGGAGCTAAATTCTGAAGTATGTTTTCTTTTTGGTTCAATCTGCCCAAAATTCAGAAGTTAAAAAAGTATATTTGCATAAAGAATTAAAAAAAAGAAACTTCAGATGTCTTAATGCTGATTTATCCTCCTAGTATTAACAATATCCTAGTTTTATTCATAAAAAAATAAAAATTATATTCTATATTACATTTGGAAATTGTGTGTTCCTTAATTTGTGAACTGAAGGCATGCCATGTCATTATGAATTCAGTATGCCATTTCTTGGTCACCTACCACACATCAGACACTCTAAGTGAGTGTCTCTGCCCTCACGGAATTTACACTCTATGTGTGCTACATAAACTTCCAAATGGATCTTTGGTAGTATGAAAAAACATATATTATCACTGGTATTCATTCTGCTTCTGGATCTCATGTTGTACTGTGTGGTACAATTCCCTTTGAAGTATAGCTCAAAATCGAAGAACACTAAATTTTTTGTTTCCCAATATATTTTGGCAACATAATTATGTTGACAATTTTAGAGATAAAATTTCCACAACCTGGAGACATCTATAAGAAGATATACAAAGAAGAAAAGAGTTCATGTGCTCCAGAGCCAGAGTGGCTTTACCACTTCCTAGGTATTACGTCACCTCTCTGTGCCTCCACCTCCTGCTCTGTAAAATGGGGAGATAAGAGTACCTCCCTCAAAGGTTTGTTCTAGGATTAAATGAGTTAATGCATACCATGTGCTTAAAACAGTGTTGCTGGGGAGGGATGTGAATAGGCAGAGCCCAGAGGATTTTTAGGGCAGTAAAAATACTGTATATGATACTATAATGATGGATACATGTCATTATATGTGTGTCAAAAACCATAGAATGTACAACACCAAGAGTGAAGCCTAATATAAACTATGGACTTTAGGTGATTATGATGTGTCAATGTAGGTTTATCAATTGTAACAAATGTACCAGATATTGGTAAAGCGGGAGGCTGTACACGTGTGGGGGCAGGGAGTAATGTGGGAAATCTCTGTACCTTCTTCCCAACTTCACTGTGAACCTAAAACTGCTCTAAAAACTACAGTGGTTTTTTTTTAAAGTGTTTAGCAAGTAAAACTTTGAAATCTGTCTCTCCCAACCCAATCATAGTGTCAATTGATTCTAGAAATACATGTCGTCAGAGAAAACATTATTTTCACTGTTTTTTTAATGAATTATCAACACAGTACCAAAATTTGAAAAATATTTTTAAAATACATCTTATAGTTTAAGGCACTAATTTTAACAATGACTTTTTAAAATCCCGTACAGCCAATCCAGAATGAGGAGTCAATCAATGCAACATAATTTTTTTTTCTTTTTGTCAGCAATTTCTTGATCTCCTGGCAGGAGACGAAGAGGAGCACGCAGTATTACTATGTAATTATTTTCTCTCTCTGGGTAAAAAGGCCTGGCTCGTGATGGGCAATGCTATTCCTGAGGTAAGACCACGTGGGCCAGCTCTAACAGAGCAGTGTAGTTGTCTAACATGGTTGTGTTATGTTCTAGATCATGGACAGGACATGTTTTCATGACAGTCCTTTGAGTAGCTGGGAAAGTGGCCCAGAGATTCCATAATAGGCAGAGAGAACCAGTGATAAGACCTGAAATGGTTTTCTGTGATACTGAGACCCTCACAATGCTTCAATGCCCAGAGCCCCCACCTAGTTGTGTCCTTTCAGTATGAGGTCCTCCCATCCACGTTACTAAGAACTCTGATTCCCTTAGTGATCCAGTGTTATTCATGCTAAGGAGTGAAGGGGATCCAAAGAAGTGTGTCAGATTAGGGATCTCCTCTCACGCCTGCTGCTTCTACAGGCATTTGCTACTAACCCAGCAGGCACAGGGGAACAAGGCAGATAACCACAGCAGCAAAGAAAGAATGTTAGCAGCTATATTTTGATATTACCATTGTTATTTTTATTAGATTGGAGACTTAGTGACAATTAGAATTTGTTTCCCCAGCCCACCACAAATATCCTGCAAATAAATTTTGGGTGAGTTGGGTAATCTGGGGCACAAATCTAGAAAATTCATTTGGATTAAAGCAGTTTATCCAACGAGTGTTTCAAAAAGAGACCACGAGCCTCTAGGAATACTTGGGAATTAGCACAGCTGCTGCTGGGCAGGTAGTATCATATCTGAATCCTAATTCCTTCTCCATCACTGTATTCTAGACAGCCCAGTGCAAGGAAAAAACACTGGGCTAGGAATTCACAAGGCCTGGGTTCAAGGCTCTGCTCACTCCTCATGAGCTGTGTGACTCGAAGCAAGTCACTTCACAACTCTGAGGTTTATAAGGAAACTAAGATGATAATTTTTGCCCTGCCTTTCCCAGAAGGTTATTGTGGCCTTCAAATGAAATCATACATGAGCAATAAATGAATAAATGCTCATTGTAAAAAAAGAATCCAATAATATACAAGTATTCCAAGTAAAAAGTCCCTCTTCAGGCTCCAACCCCCAATCCCACCCCCTCCTCAGGTGTATTCACTGTTAGCAGTTTGATATGTATCCTTTCAAATCATCTTCTATGCATTTACATAGTTATAAATGTATATCAAATGTTAGTTACTGTATTCGAAATGGAAGTAGTATTCAGCCATAATCAGCCTTCTAAATACTTAAAAGGTAATCTTACTGACTCTAAAAAGAAAATGCAGTGACTACTTATTTCCATTAACAATAGTTCTTCAGCCAATCTTAAGATATATTGGTTGAGGGCCGGCCCCGTGGCTTAGCGGTTAAGTGCGTGCGCTCCGCTGCCGGCGGCCCGGGTTCGGATCCCGGGTGCGCACCGAGGCACCACTCCTCCAGCCATGCTGAGGCCGCGTTCCACATACAGCAACTAGAAGGATGTGCAGCTATGACAGACAACTATGTACTGGGGCTTTGGGGGAAAAATAAATAAATAAAATCTTTAAAAAAAAAAAAAAAAAAAAAGATATATTGGTTGAGTAACATGACTACTATCCCTCTTTGGTCACTACACTGCACTAGTAGCAGATGTGAGAATTTTTCAAGAATAAACATTTGATTTTATATCTTAAATGCCATGCAACCTAGAACTTCAAACTAATTTTCACTATTAGCCATGGATTTTAGAAATTAGAGTCCAATTAAAATAATGAATTATCTGTGCAAACTTCACTTGATCTTAATTGTATAATTAGTTGGGAAATGTTTTAATGCCTATTTTCCTTCAGGGTCCCACTGCCTATGTGCTAACTCGGGAGCAAAGTCACTATTTAATATGGAATCCCTGCAGTGGACATTTTTATGGACAATTTGATACATTCTGTCCCTTAAAAAGTGTGGGCTGTTTAATAGGCCCTGATAATGTAAGTATTACCATCTCCTCTTAAATATGGTTGGTTGACTGTTGATTTTTAAATTGACCCAGTGATTTAAATAGTATTTTCTGTATCCAAAAAAATTTATATACAATTAAAGAAATGTAGTGTCAAGCACAGTGGCAGTACTGTCCTAAATAAAACTTTTGGTTGAATTAGTCACCTGACCTGCAGAGAAGAAGAATGAGGTTAAAGAAAGAATACAGGACTTAGATTCAGAGGACCTGAGTTTGTGTCCTAGCTCTGGCCTCAGTTTTCTCTTCCAAAATAAGAGTTTACAGTGCCTAACTCACATAGTATTTTGAGAACTAAATGAGAAGATTGAGTTTCTTCCCTCCCTCCTTTCTTTCCTTCCCTCCTTCGTTTTCAGATTCCCAGGAATCATCAGGTGATTCTGGTTGCACCCAGTTTTGGGGGCCGTTTATGAAGAATACTGTAAAAAGCATTGGTTAAAAAGATGAGTTATGGGGTCAGTCTGCCTGCGTTTAAACTTCAACTTCATCATTTGCCAGTTGTGTGAGCTTGGGAGAGTATCTGAATCTCTCACAGCCTCAGTTTCTTCATTGGTAAAATGGAGGTAATAGTAGTAATCATTCTACAGAGCAGTTATGAGAAGTAAATAAGATAATCAATGAGAAGTAAATGAGATAAAGCAGCTAAAACACAGGAACAGCTCTTTATTGGCTGCCATGATTGTGTTTACAATCATCATCTACCTTAGTGGTCTCTTTTATGCATCTGTCAGAAAAATCATTTGAGCAGGCATCCCCAATATATGTATTTTTATTTACAAATTATATATATTGTGCATCAATATATTATTTACATTACACACAGGGAAAACCTTAAAAATAAAAAAATTAGAGGACCTAATATTCTCTTCTCATATCTCTGGGGTGTGCACCCCACTTTGAAGACCACTGGTCTACTTTTTAGGGTTATTGCTAAAATTAGAGATAATATATGCCAAGCACCCAGCAAAGTACCTGTCTTTCACAGGTATTCAGCAAATGGCAACTATTATTAATTACAAGCGTGAAAAGAGCACTGTCGAGCACCATTCTCATGTTCATTATGTTAATTATTATTTTTAATTAAAAGCATTATCATAATCATAAATGATCTGCTAAGCTCCATCTATATTTAAAGAACCATTTTAAGGTTATTAGAATCAAGCAGAGTCAACAGGCATTGAAAAAGTCTTTAAAGAACTCCATTCTCTGTCAAAATTATTATTAGTTCTTAAAACAATTACTCTACGGTTGACTAATTCCCGTAAAGCCCAAGTTTTGTGAGGAAACAAGACCTCCTTTCCTCCTCTTCTAACAAGATGGGCAACAGTGGCTGATGACATTGGGCATCCTGCATGGCAGCTGTTCTAAACCTGCTCTAAGCCTCAACTGCTCTCAGTAGAGGACCTCCCCCTGGCTTTGATGGCCTGCTCCTCAGAATCCTCAACTGCCCTCTGCTTTACCACACTACCTCTGGATGGTCAGCCTTTCTCCTCTTTCACTCCTGTGCCAAGAAATAAGTCTCTCCCCTTTCCACTCATGTTGTGTTTCCACTCCTACTCCAAGACTTGGCTCCACTAATTGTTCCAACTTGCCCCTATATTTTTTCTCTTTCCTTCTCTACCTACTGATATGCTCAGAAGTCCAACAATTCTAAAATATGCTTCTCCCAACCCACCCACACCCTAAACTATCATTGCCTCTCTCCCTTCCTTTCAAAACTCTTCAACTACTAATTATATCCCCTGCTTCCACTCCCAGTAAACTCAGACTATAACCCACTATAATCTAGCTCCTCTTCCCTGACCATCCTACAGAAATTAAACTGGGAGAAGCACCAATGTCTTGCTAATGGATAAGTAAACCCAGTGGTTTACTCTCATTCCTCACTCTCCTCTCCCTTTTTATGACACATGACACAACTAGTCCTTCCTTCATGAAAAAACAACTTCCCTGCCTTGGTTTACTGATAAGACTGGTTTTCATTTCTCTGCAATAGTTTCTTGAGTTTGTTTTACTGGCTCTTCTTCCCACCCATTAAAAGTAGATGTTCCTGAAGAGTCTATATTTCAATTTCTTCCAGGACCACACCTATTATTATTAATTGTAGCTCTATCTAGTTTATCCTGGCAGAGAAGTCACAGTTCTGTCACTAGCCCCAGAACATTTCTTTGGGTCCTGAATTTTAAACATTGGCTAGACACCCAGGTGCTTTATCAAAATCTCAAACTTGGCACATCCAAAATTCAAATTATTTCCCCTTTGTCTCCAAAACCAGCTCCTCCTCCTGGCTTCACATTTCTATGGATGTCAATTACCCAGATTCAAACCCCAGAATTGTCCTTGATTTTCCCTCTCCCTTACTTCCTCCTCCTTCAATCCTATTTATAGATACCACATCATACAGATTCTACGTGTTTCCCAGGTCATGTCATTGTTGTTTCACCCTACATTACTATAGTCAACTAAATAATCTGTCACCAATTCAGTTCATTTTTGGTACGGTGATGCCAGATTAAGGATCTCAGTGTTCAGCTTTCATCATTCATTACGGCTCAAAAGGTACTGGGGCACCTCACTGCATACACATTTAAGGATAAACTTCCCACCTTAGATTTCAAAGCCCTATGTAATCTCACTGCAACTTTTTTTACAGTGCTATTTCACACTACTTTTCTGCACATTCCCTACCCCACAGTCAAATTGTAAAGACCTTGCCTTCCTAAAACAGTTTCTTGATTTGGATTCTAAATATCGACGTCTCCTACCTCACTGGCTGCCACTTCTCTGTATCCTTTGCTGCTTTTTCCTTATTTCTCTAAATTTGAAAAATCAGAGATCTTCAAAGTTCAAGTTCATCAAACCCCTTTTCTATTTATACTTCATCTCTAAGAATATATGTACGCTGATGATCCCGAAATTTATGTCTCTAGCTCACCTAGCTCCCAGAACTTCAGACTCAAATATCCAACCACCTACTCAACGTCTTCATACAGATGTCAGACAGACATCTCAAACTTAACATGCCCAACTCGAACTCCTGATTTCCTTTTGCAGTCTTTCAAATCTCAATAAATGGCAACTCCCTCAGTATAGTTACTTAGGCCAAAATCCTTGGAGTCATCTTTGATTCCTCTTTCTTTCTCTGACATCCAGTCCATCAGCAAATCCTATTGGCTCCAACTTCACAGTATATCCAGAATCCAACCACAGCTCAACACTTTTGCTGCTACCATTTTGGTCCACACTACTGTTGCTCTCACCTGGATTATTCAAAATAGCCTCCTAACTGAAGACTTCACTACTTGCCCCTACTCTCTTCTGTCTAGTCTCAAAAAACAGCAAAGAATATTCCTGTTAAAATGGAACACGAATTATGTCACTCCTCAGCTTAAAATACTCCAGTGGCTTCCTAGCTCACTCTCGAGTCAAAGCCTACATCTTTGAAATGCTCCACAAGGCCTTTTATATGACAGCGCCCTGCCCCCTCATCCTCCACAGATCTTATCTCTTACTTGCTTTAACTTGCTCACTCCTCTAAAGCCAGTCTTCCTTGCTGTTTCTCAAATACATCAAGCACACTTTGCATTTGCTGTTTCCTCTGCATAGATGACCCCTCCCCTTACCGGATATCTTCATAGATTTCTCCCTCACTTGCATTTCTGATCAAATGTCATCTTTTCAGTGAGAACTTCCCTGCCCACCCTGAAACTCATCTCTTCCCTCAGTTTTCTCCATAGCCCTTGTATGGCTAGCTATTGCCACAATAAAGATAGTAAAAGTCCATCCCCAAACTAAATGTCTTCAAACATTCATTCTCATGGATCTGTAGGTCAGCTGGGAAGGCTCTGCTGATATGGGCTGGGACAGCTCTGTTTCATGTGTGTTTATTCTGGCACTTGGGGCAATGACAATGGCAGAGGCACAAGATGGCAGGCAGGAACATACAGAGCCTCTCAAGCTTAGACTCAGAAGTCACACACTGACACATCGGTCCCATTCTTCCGGCCAAAAGTCAAGGGACAGAGAAATACACATCTGACTTTTAATGGGAGGAATTGCAAAGTAACATAGCAAAGGATGTGGGTATAGGAAGGGGTGAAGAATTGGGGCCAATGACACAATCTACTACATCACGTAACATTATCTGATATCCCATGTTTACTTGTTTGTGCTATCCTCTCACTAGCTACTGCATGAGGGTAGGAACTCTGTTTCATTCACTACTTTATCTCCAGTGATTAGAACTGAGCCTGAAGGGCCGGCCCTGTGGCTTGGTGGTTAAGTGCGCGCGCTGCGATGCTGGTGGCCCGGGTTCGGATCCCGGGTGCGCATCTAGGCACCGCTTCTCCATTCATCCTGAGGTCGAGTCCCACATACAGCAACTAGAAGGATGTGCAGCTACGACATACAACTATCCACTGGGGCTTTGGGGGGAAAGAATAAAATAAATAAAATCTTTAAAAAAAAAAAAAAAGAACTGAGCCTGAACATAGCAGGTACTTGATAAATATGTTGAATGGACAAATTTACCACTCATTCACACAGTCATTCAATATGCCTAGCATATGCCAGGACCTATGCTAGATGCTAAAGATACAATGGTGAATAAGGCACATGGCGAATGTCCTCAAGGCAACAATCTAATAATCTAGTGAGGAGACATGAATAGACAGGCAACTATAAACAATGATAAATACTAACAATAGTAATAAAATAATGAACAATTATTGAGCACTTACTACGTATCAGGCATTGTTCTAAGAGGTATAAATGAATTAACTAATTTAATCTGCTCAACAACCTTATGAGGTGGGTACTATTATTATCCACTTTATAGAGGAGGAAACTGAGGCACACAGAAGTTAAATAAATCGTCCAAGGTCACACAGTTAGTAAATGTTGGAGCCAGAATTCAAATGCAAGTGGTCTGCTTCCAGAACCAATATGCTACACTGCCTCAACAAGACAGGTACTATCTCAGAGATTACAGAATGCTGTAGAAGCAAAGAGGTGGACACCTAACGCAATTAGGAGGCTGGGAAGAGCAGAGTTAGGAAAGGCTAGCCTGAGAAAGGAGTAGCCTTGCCTGTTTGCTCCTAAAAAACTTTGATTTTCTTGTCATCGGGAATTATCTTATTTCATCAACTTACAATCAATAGTAAAGCGCACCTCAACTTCAGATATAAAAAGTGTGAAAAAATGGCCAATGACAACTATATGATGCCACTGATTGTAAAATGCATACTGGTTTTACAAATCGAAATATGACCAAAAAAATGTGCATCCTTCGTGTCCTCTTGCTGTCTCTGCTTCCTCTCTCTCTACATACATGCGCGCGCGCACACACACACGTATATATCTGCTAACATATACGCTAATGTAGTCTTGTCTTTTTAGATTTGGTTTAACATTCAACGATATGACTCCCCGCTAAGGATAAATTTTGATGTCACCAAGCCCAAGCTCTGGAAATCATTCTTTTCAAGAAGGCTTCCGTATCCTGGCCTTTCCAGTGTTCAGGTAAAATAATTCTTTTACCAACAATTAAATGTAGACAAAGAAAGTGAGGAATTTGACATCATTATACTGGGTAGCCAGATATTTTTTGACCCTTCATTCTACTCCTAGATATTTAGTCTAGAATAATATTTGTTTTTCAAACTTAGTTGAGCCCAACTCACAATAAGAAATTACCATTGTATCATGAACCAGTATACACATACATGAAAGAAAATTTTTGATATAAGGAGTCCCATGACATAAAAAGTACCACAAAATATAAGGCATTTAATTTTTTAAACGCTGATCTCAATTCACTAAATTAATTTCATTACTGCTATTAAAACACAGAATCAGACTGCAAGGCATGATCCACTAGGGGCTCATGAAATTAATTTAGAGGGTCCTGGTCAGTAGCAGATTGTAAGTAGTAAGCATGAGAATTGTTTATTAAAACTTTAAATTTGATTAGCTAGATACATATGTGTATACTGAGTGTGTAATTTAAATGTATTTTTTACCGTGATCCAAACTTTTCTGAAAAAAGGTTTACAAAACACCACCCTAGGGGCCGGCCCAGTGGTGTAGTGGTTAAGTTTGTGCACTACACTTCGGCAGCCCAGGGTGTGCAGGTTCAGATCCCGGGCACGGACCTACAGACCACTCATGAAGCAATGCTGTGGCGGCATCCCACATACAAAATAGAGGAAGATGAGCTGAGATGTTAGCTCAGGGCC
Organism: Ceratotherium simum simum; assembly: GCF_057802395.1. NCBI lineage: Eukaryota > Metazoa > Chordata > Mammalia > Perissodactyla > Rhinocerotidae > Ceratotherium > Ceratotherium simum. The sequence continues at coordinate 12,197,735 of NC_141907.1, forward strand.
AATCTTCCTCAGCAAAAAGAGGAGGATTGGCAACAGATCTGAGCTCAGGGCCAATCTTCCTGACAAAAAAAGAAAAAAAAAACACCCTATAAAAATTCTCCCATGTGTACAAAGTGACATACACAAGATTTTTCATAGGTACACTGTTTCCAATAGCCTAAGAATTGGAACAACAGAAGGGATAAATTATGGCTATAATAGAATATTTTATAGTAGTTACATGAATGAATCAACATTAATGAATCTTAGTAAACACTCTAAAAATATGTTTGCTATTATCTCTAAATATAATGTTAAAAGAGAAAAAGTTGTATATTCACAGTATAAAACTATTACATAAAGTTCAGAAAACACACAAAACAATATAATATAGTTTAGGGATAAATATATCTGTAATAAAATCATAAACACATTTTACTAATTTGCCTATCTCCACTGACTGTAACGTAAAACACCATGAGGGCGGGGATTTGTATTCATGGCTATATCCCCATCATCTGTAAAAGTGCCTGGCACACAGTAGGTATTCAATATATGTTGAATGAAAAAGTGCTAAAAAACAAATTCAGGTCATGTTTACTTCTGTGATGAGAGAGAAGGGAAATGAAATTGAAAAAGAAATACACAGCACTATAATTTATTTGTGATATTTTACTTAAGGTGGGTCATGGGTACATTGGCATCTGAGATATTATCCTCTATAACTGAATGACTAAGATTTCACAATTTTTAAAAGAAGGATTTTTAAAAGGATGTATAGCTATTCAAATTAAGTATGATTTCTAGGATTTCTGAACTATTTTCTCTTTTATAGCCAGAAGAGCTAGTTTACCAGCGCACAGACAAAACGGCTGCAGCTGAGCTACAAGACAGGTCACACGACACCCATAAATCCACGTGTCATCTGTCACTAGGAGTGTAACACCAAACTAAACGACTCTCAGCCTGGATCAATGTGAAATAATTTGGGCGGTTAAACTTTAATTCATGTTTATAGATACCAAGTACAGATGAGATGTGATCTCTAAATTCCATGGCTCAGAAGGAGGCTTTAGCATCAGCATGGTGTGGTTCTAACAGAAGGGAACTCCAGCAATGACAGATAGTTCTCCAAAAACTCTACCTTGGATTAGAGCTCAACATCTGTTATGGATTCTGTTATGGATCTTGTTCAGACACATCATAATCCTCAGCTTAAACATGCCTCTTTTGTCCAATTAGTTGCTTACTGAACTTCAGCTAGTTTATAAACAGAATACATGGAGAAGGCTGGTAAGAGCCTCTTTGAGTCCCTATAATCCTTATAACCCTGTAAAGTAGAACTTATTCTTCCGGTTTCACAAATGTGGAAACTGAGGCTCAGAGAGATCCACATACTTGCAAAATGTTCGAGGGGTTTTCTGAGCCCAGCCAGATCTTTCTGATTTCAAAGACTGCATGCCCTTTACTGTATCAAGCTGTGTGAAGAGCATCATGTCAAATTACACCAGAAGAAAAGTGACCTTTTTTAAACTATTATTACTAGAAAACATCAATTTACTCACTATTTCAATTTCAAATAAAGCCTTATTTGAGATCCCCACCTAGAAGAACTAATTCCCCAAAAACTCTTTTTTCTTTCTTCTAATAGTTTCAGGGTACTATTGATTAGACTCATGTTATTTATTTCTCCAGTACTGATGAAGTGCAAGGGAACTCATCCATAGTTTGTCACTCAGACCATCTTGAAACCAAAAACAAAGATACGTGTTACATGCCAAAAGAGAAGCGGATCCTGCAGCTATTGAGCAATGGGAAGCTGGCTGGGTCCCTAAATCTGCGTGTTTCGTTAGGGATGCACAAGCAGCTTTACAACTGGCAAGGTTTCAAGTCAAATCCCAACTCCCCTGCCACTGTCAAGTCACTTATCCTACCTCAAACTGTCCCCTCATAAATAAAATCACAATATTCCCTACCTCATAGGATTATTGTTAGGATTAAATAAAAATGTATAAAATGCACTTAGCACAGAACCTGGTAAATAAAGGCTCAATAGATGGTAGCTATTTTCCTTTATTCTGTTTAAGCTTCACATCCTATGGATCCAATCTCTATCACATTAACTATAAAGCAGGATATCAAAAGTTAAGTTGCAACAATGATGGATATTTTAAGGAAGTTTTAAGGCAATTTAGAAAAATAATCCTCATGAACAGAAGTCACAGGGGAAAGAATCAATACTCAGTATTAATAGCCCTACAAATATCTGAAGCTTTCAACATAAATCCCATCCCTTACGCCTGGGTCTAACTTATCTGCCTGTATATATGTTACCAACGAACAAAGTGATAAAACGTTTCATAATAAAAAAATCTTTTGTTAAATGTATTGAATTTGGCTATCCCTCAGCTATTCAGTGCTCCCTCTTTTGAGTTACATTTCAAACGTGTTATGGCCCTTAGGATATCATATGCTTTCTATTTACTATTGCCCATCCCAACCATATACAATCCTTAAGGGCAAGGATCACTTGTGTTAATTTTTGAATCCTTTTTGAATCCTCAGAGATTAGCCCATATTGGGTACTAACTATGCCTAGTGAATGTCAACTCCACTGACAAATATGTGGTTATGTAACCACCTGAATCCCCACTATATGCAAACTGTATTTTTGTTTATACGGGAAAAGTCAAATCAGCAAAAAATGAAGTTTATTTTTTATGAACAGGATTGAAAAAATACTAAAAGAAAAAATCATGGACTGGAGGCCACGCCATTTGACTCGATGGAATAGGTACTGCACCTCCACACTACGTCACTTCCTGCCTCTGTTAGAAAGAAGTCAGGGAGAAGATGTAGAAGACAACCACAGGGCAGAACTGCTGAAACAGCTAGGAGACTACAGGGTAAGCACAAATGGCTCTAAACTGAGCCTGTGAATTTCCTCGTTTCAAAATGGAAATTGCTCAGTACTGGGTTTTTGGAATCAAAATACCTACATTGCTCCCCAAAGTACACAGATGAAGCACCACAGACTAAAAATGTGATTAAAAGTTCAAACTTCAGTAATTAACCCATCATTAAATAGCAAAATGCCTCTAGAAAATGAAAATATTTTTTATAAGAGGATCCTATGGAAAAAATAACATGAAATACATTGCAAGTATTCAATAAAATGAAAACATCTGGCTAAATCACGTTAAACTCAACTGTGCATAAAGGTGAAACCAACCACTCTCGGTCAGATTTTTTTTAAGGGATATGATTTTATACTAACTGCTTTTCATTGCTAAGAAAAATTCTCATTAATAGACAACTTATCCTCTCTACTGCCTGTGGGTAGTGCTGTGTATTGACATCCTACAGCTGAATAACAAAACCTAGAAAGCAGTCTCAAACTAAGAGAGTAAGCCTTGTTGGCTAAACAGTGTGAAGATTCACTGACTAAAATTTATCCTTTAATTTCTAAGGCCAGGTTTTCAGCTGGGATGTTTTCAATTCAAGTAACAGAATACTTAGTTCAAACAGGCCTGAGCAATAAAAAGAATTTACTGGCTTAAGTAAAAGTTAGAGGTAAGCAACTATCAGGGCTATACCACTTTTCTCCAAGTCTTCCCACTCTGCCCTCCCCCAATGGCATCCAATGGATGTGATGGCATCATCCTCAGGCTGGAAAATGGCTAGAACAGTTCCACTCAGGACTCACATGTGCACATATACTGTCCAAAGCAGGAGAGAGCATCTGTGTGTCATTATTCCTAGCAAGTTTCCTGAGACTCACTTTGATCACATGCCCATCTCTGTAGATCAGTCACTGTGGCCAGGGGGCTAGAATGCATTGATTAGCTTAATCTAGGTCCCTGGAATTACACAGGTTACTGTGCAAACTAGGGGCTATCAGGAAGAGGGAAGGGAACATCGGAGACTGGCTGGGTGACTAGCAGGTGTCTTATACACCACGTCAATATGCTAGCAACTAAAACAGAAAAGGAGATTTGGCCCTTCTCCATTTTCTGTATTGCTAAAACATAGCTTAATAGAAAAAAAGAACTAAATGACTTCAAGATCCAGAAGGAAGGCTTAAGAATATTAAGAATTACATACATTTACATAGAGCAAAAAATATAGTGAAATTGTCAAGCTTCACTAATGACTATAAATCGTGTTTTTTTTCCCTTCAGTTCTCTGGATTTCCCCTTCACATGCCCTATTCTGAACTGAAGCCTTTAATTGAAGCTGTGTATAGCACTGGAGTACATAATATTGATGTTCCTAATGTCGAATTTGCTTTAGCTGTATATATCCACCCATATCCCAAAAACGTTTTGTCTGTTTGGATCTATGTTGCCTCCCTTATACGTAACAGGTAATTTTTCCATTGTATACTTTTTATATCATGTAAAAACTATAATTAGGATATAAGAATATTTGTAAGTGATATTGGTCACATAAGAAAATATTATTTGCAAATAAAATTATCATTTTCAAACTGTGCAAAGTATTTTTATTTAGTAGTCTGCCTTGTCTCTGCCACTTGGACCCTAAATTCAGTTACGACTACCCACAGCACCCCCTTTACACGATGAGCTTCACACCTCTATGCTTTTGTACTTACTCACCTTCTACTTGGAATGCCTTTCTTCTTTGCTTGTCTAGCAGAATAGCAATCCTACTTTTAACACTCAGCAAACAACACAACTTTCCTGGGGGAAGGAGGAACTACTCTGTGATATAAAATTTTTCTTTTCAACGTTGAATACCCTCATAAGACCTTATCCTACAGAAATACTGAACAAGCATGCACATGTACACACATGCCGCACATATACACACACACCGCCACCCATTGAAATAACAAAAGTATTTTAGAAAAAAAGGAATATATTTAAATATTCATCAAAAGGGAAGGGTTTATTTAAGGAAAGGGTTTATTTATTTTTTTTTTTTGAGGAAGATTAGCGGAGCGAACATCCAATGCCAATCCTCTTCTTTTTTGCTGAGGAAGACTGGCGCTGGGCTAAGATCCGTGCCCATCTTCCTCTACTTTATATGGGACACTGCCACAGCATGGCTTTGATAAGCAGCATGCAGGTCTGCGCCCGGGATCCAAACCGGGGAACCAGGGGCTGCTGAAGCAGAGCACGCAAACTTAACTGCTATACCACTGGGCCAACCCCAAAAGGGAAGTAGTTTAAAAATTAAGACATTGTTATTGCCTGAATGTGTCCCCCACCAAAATTCCTATCTTGAAACCCTAATCTCCTATGTAATGGTATGGAGATGAAGCATTTGGCAGGTAATTAGGTCTTGAGAGTGGAGTCCTCATGATGGGATTAGTGCCCTTATAAGAGACAGGAGAAAGCTAGCTTCCTCTCTCTAGGCCATGTGTGGACACAATGAGAAGATGGCTGCCTGCAAACCAGAAAGACAGCTCTCACCAGAAACCAGATCTGCCAGCACCTCAACCCTGGACTTTCCAGCCTCCAGAAGTGTGAAAAATAAATGTTTGTTGTTTAAGCCACACAGTCCATGGTTTTCCATTACAGCAGCCCAAACTAAGACAGACACATTCAGATAATATTATACTAAGCCAATAAAAAGGACTAAATGTATGTGCTGACATAGAAAGATGTATACAAAATAGAAATACGTAAAACAGGGTTTCTCAACAGCAGCACTACTGATATTTTGGGGCAAGTAATTATTTGTTGTGGGGCTGTGCTATGCATTGTAGGAGGTTTAGCAGCATCCCTGGCCTCTACTCACTAGATGCCAGTTGCATCCTTCCCCTCTGCCAAGTTGTGACAACCAAAAATGTTTCCAGACATTGTCTAACGTCCTCTATAGGATTAATTACCTTCAGTTGAGAACCACTGATGTAGCTGGAATATGATTTCACTTAAAAAAATAATACAAAACATGAAGACAGGAACTAAATTAAGGAAAAACTTTCACCTTTTGCTTTATTCCCTTATGCCTTCCTCTATCAAATTATATTACAATTATGTGTTTACATGCCTCTGATACCTCTACTATGAACTCTTCAAGGGAGAGTTCAAGGACTGACCCATAACAGTCATTACCAATGTAACCATATAGAGGCAGGAGAGCATAGTGGTTAAGAGTATGAACTCTAGAGAAATCTAGTTCTCCCACTTACTAGCTGAGTAACACATGGACAAGTTACTTAACCTCTCTATTACTTAACTTAACCCATATATAGCACTGGGATGATCACATTACCTACTTCATTGCACTGTTGTAATGATTAAACAAGTCAGTATACATAAAGTACTTAGAACACTGCCCAGCACTGAGCACCTGATGTTTATCACGCACCACAAGGCATTTTACATAACTGTTGCCTTTTATTCTAAGAATGAACAGTTTCAATAATTCATGAAACCAATCACAAAACCCAAGATAAATTTAAACCAAGTATATATAGTGTTCCATTAAATATTAATTATCCCCTCAATAATGAAACAGTGAAAATGTATAAAAATTGAATGCAGATTATGCTATTTCCCCATGCAAATGGGGGAAAGTAGAAATCGGGAGATAGTATAGAAACGTGAGTTTCCACAGGCCAATGTGCTGACATATTGAAGTCAGTTTGGGTCAAGATTGCCAAGTCCTGTGTAATAGTTTCTAACATCAAGCAGTACAGGACAAAGCAAAAGGGAGGCACCTCAATTACCTGGAACCTCTGGGGAAATTAGCTGCTCAAATTAATTAATTCAAAAGGATAACATTTAAGCCAAGTCCTAAAACATCATTTAATCATTTTGTCCATAAGTATTATTGAAATGTTTCCTCCAAAATTATTATACTGTTTTCTGATTACATGGGGAATAAACTTTAGTCCTCCTTTAATGACTCAGGACCATGGTTAAAGATGAGTAATTTTACTATATAGTTCATGTAAATACAGATGAAATGAAGTATAGGGTTGGACAGGAATCACTCCAGAAGAATTCTTGTAGTTTGTTTTCTTAACAGTCCCTGATGTCAACTTTTCAAATAAAATTTATTAAACACTTAGGGAAATAAAAATACAACTACAAAACAGTCAACCTTACAAAATAAAACTTCTGACCCTGTAACGGCTCACTAAGCTCAGATTACCTTGAAAGTTCTCTAAGAGAATCAAGAAATTGTTTTTCACTTTGTGCTCAGGCCAGACTTTTAAAGGAGGAGGCTAGGTGTAGCAATGCCACAAAAGACATGACTACTTCAGCATAAGAGCTACAAACTCAAAAGGTAAGACTGTCTGCTTACACAGCTGCCCTATCCAACATGCAAGAACCTTGTGGGGTTCCATCTTTTATTCTGCGAATGTTAACAGCAATGGAATCAAAAGAGACCCTTAGAGGAAGGTGAAATTTCACAGTCATTGCATATCTTCCCTTTAGAGCTGACCTTTCCCTTGGAGTGTCGAATTCAAACGTTAGTGAAATTTACAAGCATGAGTGAATTCTCCTCATTCATATTCCCAGCCAAATGATTCTTCCCTCTTCTTTAGACAACTCTATCTAAAATAAAGGCCTGAACCGAAATCTGTCTACCTGTACGTTCTCCTGTAGGTTCTCTCTCTCTCCCTCTCCTCCTATCCTGCAATAAAACAAACAAAGAAATACCTGGGACCGCAAATAACAAGCTTGCAAGATTACTTCCTCTTCCACAGCCTTGCACATATTTCTAAAAATAGATGGCATGCTGCGACTATTCACAACATAAAATTATATATAGCATTACATAAAATTGACTCAATATGTGCCTTTCTGAATGGTAGGTCTTCACTCTCATTATCTTTTCACACATAAATAACGATAAGCTTAGAAATTCAAATTTTGACTACTACAGATTTTCAAAAAGACAATTCAGCTCAACAAAATTAGGTATCTGTCTAAAACTATTTGTCAAGGTCATGATTTCATGGGAGCTCAAAAGACCAAATATTTAGTCCTAATTTAAACTAAAGTGTAAACCTGCATTGAGAGTTATAATAAAAGCAAAACACAAAAGAAATTACTTGGTAAAGTCCTCAAAGCAGATTTTATTTATACATTTCTTCAAATGATTGTGGAATTTTTAAAAATCCCTCCCAAATTTGACAATTTAGGGACAGTGGTAGGAACCAGGGGTCTTTGAAGAAAGCAAATACAAATACACTGGTGCTTTGCTAGCTCACTGAGCTAACACCAAGAAGCCAATTTATTGTATAATCTTAAAGAATCTTAAATGCAGGTATGTCTGAATTGGCCCTCTGAGAACTGTTCAAATAAAGGAAACATTATGGAAAAGAGACTGGTTTCCAAAATGTATAGTCTTTGAAAATAAAACTTCAGAAATGTATGTTTGAAAAAATTTGCAAAGCTTGGTACAGTGTTTAGATATAAAGAGAACCAATAATCCCCATTGACTTTAAAACTCAAAATAATCTAAAAAATACTTTAAATGGCATGGCATTAGTGACATTCCTTTAAAGCATTCAATTTAAAAGAAATCTGATAAAACTGTTCTCACCCTTATGAAAAGACCTAATCCCTTTCTAAAATAAAAATATGATTTGCAAGAGAAACAACACTGTACAATTCACTGGTAAATTAAGATTTCTGAGGCTGTAAGAAATGGGGCCAAAACAAGTCATTCTCAAAAGGAGATGGTTAACACAAGAAATGTGCTGTAAGTAAAGTGCATGAAAGGAAGCCTGCTCAGCTAAATGAAGTAGACAAAGGTCAGAAGTCAAGGGTCATTCGCCAGAGCGGCAGCAGGCTCGAAAACCACACTGCAAATTCTGGCATCCGCTGGCGGTATCAGCATGAGGACCTGTATAAAAACAGAAAAGTGTGAAAGAAGGAATTTCTTAGCACATAAAAATAATCTTGCTTATGAAAGAGCTAAAACAATTTTTTTTACTAGCAGTACATTTATAACATAGAAGTAAAATCTCACAATAAGTGCATAAAAATTTATTCACACACAAAAATTGCCAGTAGCAGCTTGACTTTAACTACCATATCTTTCATGGTCCAAAGCTAAACGAAAAAAGGAAAAGAAATAATTTCTTGGCAACAATCTTACAAAATAAAACGCTAAGAATAAAAGGAGAACAACCACAGAAGCAAGATTGCCAAGCTTACTTAACAACAGATTTCTTAAACTCTGAACAGCCTCTCTAGAAATATAATTAAGGCAAAAACAGCCCTATCTGTAATAGATCAGCTAAAGAATCCAGTATTGAGCAATTACAATAAACATTATATTCAAACTTAAAAAATATAAACTATATAGACATAGACTTAACATATTTGTCATAGCTTTATATAACATCTGTAGCCAAAATAAATCATATGGTAGGGTTAGGTGAAATTATCTTCCAGAAATAAGTGTATGAGTGATTAACTAAATAAACATATCTAAGACATAATAAAAACTGTGATTCAATTACAAAGAAGAGTAATAAAACATTGGGGAATAACTGACATTTTACCCCAGTCACATTATGCTACCCAGACACTAGATAAAAGATCTGTTAGGGAACACAGGTGAGAATTAGAAAACGTCAAAGAAGAGAGAGATCATGGCACAAATCCAAATGTTAAGTACTTTGAATCAAGCGGTTTTCATAAAGGTAAGCAAATGTGGAAAAGGACATTTTAACCATAAAGAAGCCTTTCAGTATGTCTGCACCATCAATAAATAAAGAGCAGTTAATTAGTTCTTTACTCATCAATTAGAACCAAAATACTTGGCATTGTGATATATACAGATCATACAAAAAGTACATGAAATGTAACTTTAAAAGTTAGAGACTATGTCAAATGGGCTATAATCGAAAAATTATAGTACTCTCAATTGATAGTTGAACTTAGAAACATTTTAAATTAGCTTTGTTTTTTAAAGTAGCAATTCATTGCAAAAGAAGGCAATAATGCTAATACCAACAGAACAAAATAACTGTTTGCAACTGAACACAGGGAACACACTTATTTCCCAGAATTTAACTTTTCCTTGTATTCCCAAAATGGCATATATGAAATACAAAGGGCAAATTTCTTAGCACATACAATCAATGAAGTATAATGTTTATATATTTCACGATGAAAATGATAATGTATCTTTAAGTAAGAAAAAAAAATAATGAACTTGACAATCATATGTGGAACTGCAATAGCTTATGATTTCATTTTATTTCATATTGTTATGTTTAACTTTAAAATTGATGTGACGCCTGGCATACAGGGAGCAGGTATGGAAATGGGCAATGGTATGTGAAAGAAAATTGGCCATAGGTTCTAACTGCTGAAGTCAGTGATACATGAGGATTCGTTATATTACCCTATATGTTTAAAATTTTTCATAATAAAAAGTTGAAAATTATTTTAAATATAAAATTGAATTACCACATGCCAATTTTTTAATCAAAATTAGTATCTGTTCTATTTTTACAGTGAAAAGTTGAATATGTCAAATATTTAAAATTCACCAAGTAGCATTTTTGTTAAGATTATTTTCCCTTAAAATAAGACACAAGGTTAGTCATCTTAACCAAAGCCAAAATAAAATTTCTTAGTACATATGATCAGATATTTATTAGAAATGCCCTGATAAGGAATCTTATGGTTTGAAACTCTTCTCCCACTGTCAACCTTTGACCAGGTTTTCCCTTTGAATATACTTTCAGCTTTCACTATATGCACCACCCAAGGCTCCACGTCACCCCTTCTTAGCTTGTCTTTCCTCACCCCTTATGCACTGTTACTGCTTTGCCTACCAATCACCTGGTGCCTTTCTTCAAAGACCCAATCCCCTGCCTCACTACCATCACCCTGCCCTGACACTTAGACCCTGTGATGAAATGCTTGAACTGGTAGTTTTTGCAAAAAAGTATCTGATTATCATTTTCTCAGTATGTAATTCTATTCCAAATTTTTTAAAAGGGAGAAATAAGAAAGAGACATGGAGACTTTTGTACAATTTTCCAAACTAAAACTCCCTAAATACTTCAAAATGTCTATATTCCTGTTTTCAAAAAGGACAGAAAAGTAAGGAAGAAACTTTATACTGAATTCAACAGTGGCCTAGGAAAGAACCATAAGCAATGGCTGAAAAGCAATGAAAGTGAAGTATGCTACCGGTTTTAAAGGGAGAAAATAAAAGGGAGCCTCAAAGGAGCCAATTTGATCAAGGAAGCTATTCTATAAGAGATTCTTATCTTTCCAAATACCACACAGCTTTTCACCATCCTCCACAAAAGAGTGGTGCCCAGCATCCTCAATCTCCACTCTGGCCACTCGGATCACTTTTTGCTCTCCAAGTCTAAGGGACAGTAGTAAGGATCACAGGGGAAGAAAAATGTAGGAATAAAACATGTGCCCTATGTTAGTAGAAAGTAACCCAATCCTGCCATATGTCAGCACCTCCTTATTCATCAGAAAACAAAGTTCTTGCTCACTTGATATAAAATGTGTTCCCCTCTCAAATATGTACTAGAATATCTGAGTTTCAATAGGACTCTAAGTGTACAGCGTAAAGAGAGGGAATTAATATATCAGTGTTTTCAAATCTGAAAGTAGGATCTATCTAGAGAAGCCTATGGGTACTTAAACAACAACTATAACACTAACTACCTTAAAACTACAATCCCATCATGAGGTCAATGACAGAGCAAATGTCTGATCCTAATAATCCATGAAAGTGATGTCATCCATGAAGACATTTTACTCTGTTGAAGGTCTGGGGCAAAGCAAAAGTGAAGAGAACCACTGTTTTTAACTTAGGTCAGTCTCTTATTGTAGAAAACAGGGGAGAACAGCAATTTCCAAAGCACAGAAATCATAAGCAGTGTTAATAAGATCCTTAAGTATCACAGAAAGATTGTTTAGAAAAGGGAATTAATGGACAATAGAAAAGGTGGGGCAGCATTAGAAAGAAATATGACTAAGATAAGTTATGTTGCCAAGTATCTCAAGTAGATGCCGTGCTTCCATAGACACTCACAATTCAAAAAAGTCAATTAAATATTTGACTTATCACCAGCAAATGTCTATCTCAATAAAGGACAGAAAACTCAAATGGTTACAATATATAAGGGCTAAATTACATCAGAGAATAATAAAGAAAATAGGAAAATAAAATTTGTATAATCATTAAATAAAGTCTTTAAATGCACAGTAAAGAATAAGTTTTGTAAGAAAGCATTTTTTAAATATTAGATAAAAGAGCTATAATGCTAGCTACAGTTATTTTCCCAAATTTTTATTATTGAATAATTTCTTTTTCCTGGATTTTAAGCATGTTACTTATGCTGTGTATCTGCACTTACCTTCACTTACCTTTAATTCCTCTTTAACTTAAGTTAGAAACATAAGAGAGCAAATCATCTGAGACTGTCACCTCCAGAACTATGAGCTAATCTATCTTAATTCATAAGTTATACATATATTGAAATGCAAATCAGTACAGAATTTTTATTTGCTATCCTTGTTCAAATGTTCTTCAGAACTCTAAAACTATACAATTCCATGTAACACTTCTTAAAAGACAAAGAATTTTTTAAATGTTATGGCTAAGAAGCCTTCTTTCATATTTAAATCTTAACTTTATCAATAAAATAACAAATTTAAATGTTATAAAGAATCATTCAGAAGAATCAAAACTGGCATTTTGTATCAGTGCTTAGTACAGTGTCTTGCTCACAGTAGATACTGTTTGAATATCTGATTACTAACTTATCTTCTCCAAACTCTCTGCTAGTGTTTAGGAAACAGATCATTCTGCTTTACTTATCACTTATTATTTAGTTCATAAATATTGTTTACTTCTTTTAGTTAGTAACCTGGTAGTTAACTATGTAAACTTTCTTTTGACAAAATACATTTTTAGGGAAATGTTACTCACAAATATTTAAAATAATCTGTCACCTAAATATGCTCCCTTTTATTCTAAGATCATGTATAAAACATATTAACTACTTTCAGAAATAATAAAAATAATGATAAAAAGGGGCCCCCTAATCAGTCAAAAATATTTACTGTACAAGTTGAGTTGTAGTGAAAGATACTGGATCAATCATGTCATCTTGCAAAACCGGATACAAGGCAACTTTATTCTAACACTTTCTAGGTTGTCCATATCTCCTTTTAAGGAATAGATTATATCAGAGCACTGCTAATAGCAACTGGCTGGAACTCTGGAACACAAGTTAATATGACAAGTCACCCTGTAAACTTTAAAGGATTTCCATTTCCCCCAAATCATGCTTTAAGAAGCTGTAAAAGGAGACTTAATATTGGATTATACAAGCACTGTCAATTTCCTTTCAAATCTTTCAAAGTCAGGTATCTTCATTAAAACTCATCTATTGAAAATTACTGCTCATTTATCAAAACAAAAATCTTACATTCAACAAAAGAAATGTAGCAGCTCCTTTGGAACACTTTAATATTTATATCTTCAAAACCAGTTAAGATGAAAGAAATTCTAACATCCTAACAAAGTACAAAAGATTTTAAGTATTTAACTTATCCCATTATCTAAATTATTTCAAGAAGTTTAAAAACTTATACACATAAAACAAGCAGGCAGATGATAAAAATGAACTGAAACCCAATGTCCCCCACACCATAACATCTACATACCCCAACATAAATATAAGAAATTAGGTTGTGAGATTTATTTCTACAAGCATAATCTTTGCTGAAATCAATGTGGACCATTCAAGGCAACATACAAATATGTTTTTCTTATAAAAATAATTGCTTACTAATTACTTTTCATAATGTGTCTTATAAGCCTTAGGAAGTACAACACTGAACCTACAATGACATAACTGTACCTTAAAAAACAAAAAAACAAAATCTCCCTTCTCAAACTCACTGAATCCACAAAAGAAGCAAGTGCTTCACTGCAGCAATCATATTTTGTTTTTGTATATCTAGCAGGTTGCAACTAAAATGACATTCATTTTCACCATTCCTCGATTACATACTGAAAGCAATGGAGAGCAAAGAAATGTTCCAACTTAGTGTTGTTTTTTCAAGAACATGGGAGGTCATCTCTTGCACCAATGTGATTCCAGAAATAAGAGAGCTGTGATCTCCTGTCTCTTCATGTATATTTTAAAGAAAATCTCATCTCTCAGAAACAACAGATTTGCTTACTTCTCTGCCTACGGGTATGTCATTAAAGAAGAGACCATTCCTCTAGTCTTCCTGACTCCTATCAATTTTCTGCTGAGAGAAACTCAGTTGATCTTCCTGACATCTGAAGATGACCTGGACTCTCAAAGACAACAGTATGGTGTAAAAAGACAGGTGCATAGTAGAATCTGAACCATATAAACATTTTTCCAATTATAAATACAAGAGGTTGATTTGCTTACTAATAATTGAGCAATAGCTTTTTATGCTTCTGGGAACTTCATATCCTACCAGTGACTATCAAATGCCCAAAAGGGCACTGAATGTACTTTGAAAAAGTATGTTCAACAGGCTCATTGCAGGGTAGGGATAGGTTTAAAAAATAAAATAAAAAGTCAAGAAATATGTATCTGATGAACGTTAAAAGTAGGTTCAGGAATCAATCTCGAAAATACTATAGGAATTTTAGTCAGCCTCCTCCCCAATACCACACATACTCCCCTCCTCAATCTTCCATGAGATTTACTTGGAACCAGACCCAAAATTCCGGAGTTCACATTACCAAAGCCCTCCTTTTTCTACTACATTTCATAAAGTTGTCCTATAAGAAAACTGAGTTTACCATCCCTAAGAAATTGGTGTATTGAGAACATCAATACCTCTAAATTATTGAGTAATACATCACTCTAGAAGAATTTCCCAAATTTTTATAATAATTTTAGTATTACCACAACATGCCATTCTGAATGGCAATTAAACCATTACATACCTCAAAAATTTAGCAGAATGGATATTTGAGATATCTATCTGCAAGAAAAACTTACTTTTATAGAAGGTAATTAATGAAAACATATGATTTTTAATTTTATCAAATGTAAAGGATTAAATATGAAGTAAAAAAGTTTGGTAATTAGATATCTAGAAAACTAAATAAAAACCCTAAGAATTACTAGAACTGTTAAAAATTTTTAAATCAATTCCTTCAAAACTATCTCATTGTTAAAAGGCATTACCGTTAATGTTGTCACAGTAGTAAAAGTATTCATCATTTAGAGAAGGACATGCTGAGACCAAATCCTGCAGGCCTGCACCAGTTACAGTAAGACAACCAGAGAGATTAAGGTGCTCCAAATAAGGCAGTCCTCCTCCCAGAGTCAAAACCCTGTAAGAGAAGCAATTCAACAATTAGAATATATTAATCTATGAAAACTTATGTATTCCTATAGCCCACTGGACCATTATTAACAGACTTTCAATTTGGTAACGAGAAAATTTAAGGATTTCTACAAAACGTGGTAACCAACCTCATTCTCAGGCAGGAAAACATTTAACTGAGAAAAACTTCCTACATTTTTCCTAAAGACATTCAATAAACAAGTCTATGAAATTTTTCTCTATAAGAACATTACAGTAACTCAATTCTTAAGAGGAATGAAGTACTGAATCCTGGAATTGTAATCTTCATTCTCCTACCAGATTAAGTAAAAATTATCAAGAAAATTACTGACTAGTTTGGCAGTTCCTCAAAGAGTTAGTTACCACATTACCCAACAATTCCACTCCTAGTTGTATACCCAAAAGAACTGAAAACATATGTTCACACAAAACCTTGCAAATGAATGTCCATAGCAGCATTATTCATAATAGCCGAAACGTGAAAACAACTCAAGTGTCCATTAATTAATGAAGGGATAAACAAATATCATGTAGCCATAAAGTACTGATACATGCTACTACTGCACGGATGAACCTTGAAAACATTATGCTAAGTGAAAAAAGCCAGACACAAAGGGCCACATATTGTATGATTCCATCTATATGAAATGTCCAAGATAGGTAGAATAGGCACAGAGACCAAGTAGATTAGTGGTTGCCAGGGGCTGGAGGCAAAGGGGAATGAGGAGAGACTGCTAAGGAGTATAGGGTTTCTTTTCGGTATGCTGAAATATTTCTGAATTAGATAGTGGTGATAGTTGCCAATCTTGTACATATAATAAAATCACTGATTTGTACACTTTAAAAGGATGAATTTAACAGTATGTGAATTATATTTCAATAAAAATGAAAACCTAATGGCATATCCTAGAAGAATAAAAACAACATTTATATAAATAAGATAAAACAGAAGTCAGCTAAAACGACAACGGCAGAGCTGAAAAATATCAAGAACAAAATTGAGAAGGTCAGTTTTCTGTACAATGATGTTTAAAGCAGTAGTACAACAGCAAAAATTGGGAAAACTGAAAACAGTCTATCTTGAAAGGGATGTCAAGAAACTAGCAATCCAATAAATTTAGTTAAAAAAAAAATAACACAACTATACAGGTACATGGAAATTAGGAAGTAAAGTTAAAGTATGAGTAAACTATTAATTGAGATTAGAAAAAAAACTATGGAAATATTCATATATTCATTGAGGGACATTGAACGGCAAAGATTAGGAGAGTACATTTTGAAGTTTTGTAACTGCACGTTTAAAAGAGGAAACTGATCTATTAAAAACAGCTTATCAAGACCCCAAACCCCATGAGAGATTTAAATGCATACTTCCCCTTACATTTTGACTGAAAACAACTGATTTTTTTTTAAATTATACATTTCACTAACCCATCTTTACACTTTGAATGAATGACAGTGGCAGTTCAGAACCTCAGTCGCGTGACTGGGCCCAAACAGTTAGACGATGCAGTCTTTAAAGCAACACAATACAGAGTTTAAAATTTACTAATTCTCGTTTTCCTATAAAGTTGAATAGCCCATAATAAAAAACAAAACAGCTTTTAAAAAGTGGTCTAACAGATCTCAGAAGGTATCTCAACGCAGAGACTGTTTCATATTCTAAAACTTAAAAATTTTCAGCACGTTGAAAACAGACTGCAAGGAATATAAACTTTATATCACAAGTATCCTTGAGTAAACCATTTGTGCAGTCACTGGCCTCACTGAGCTTAGTGGGCAAGCAAACAAGTGAAAAGTACATAAGCAATTATAATACCATATAATGAATGCTCTCCTGGGAACATACAAAGGCCTTGTCGGGATCTGAAAAGGTTTCCCATAAGAAGTGACTTTTAAACTGTGATAGAAACAAACAGAATTTGGCCAATAAATGTATGTTACAGACAGAAAAAGCAAACTCAAATGTCTAAAGACAAGAGAAATATGGTATCTTGGAGGAAGAGAAAATAGCTGAGTATGGCTAGAGAAAGGTGGCTGTGTGTGTGTGTTACGTTTATCTGTTTGTCGTCTTTTCTGACAGAGGTGAGGATATGAGGAAATAAAAAGTAAGAGATTTAAGGAAGGTAACAAGATATAAACTACAGAGGTAAGCAAGGGCCAAGAACTTGGACTTTAACCAAAGGGCAGCAGGACTCACTGAAAGGTTTAGATAGAGGAATAATAACAAATAATAAGAAAACTCTTCTAGAAAGATCACTCTAGTGTACTTTTTATCACCACTGCTCAAGTACGCCAGGCACAGGCCTAAACAGTAAAATGCAAAATGAATAACATACAGGTTCTGCTCTCAACTAGGGAAATAAACATTTAAACAAAGTATTGACAAGGCACGCAATAAGAAAAAAAAAATTACAGAAATGTATACAAGTTATGGAAAAAGTATGGACCAGGGAGTGACTCAAAAGTAGCAATCTTTAAAGGAATAGAACCAAATCTAGAACTCAACAGTGTATAATTCACATGATCTGTTACCCAATCAAAAGCTACTAGACATTCAAAGAATCAGGAAAAAAATCCAATCAATAGAAACCAACCAATATATGATAAAGATGATGGAATTAGTGGACAATGACTTCAAAACTGCTTTTATGTTTTAAATATGCTCAAGGATTTAAAAGAAAATATGAATGTAATAAGAGAAACAGAAAACATAAATTTTAATATTTTTGTGTGCTTTTATACATTTATGTATATTATTATATATTTGTGTGTGTGTGTGTGTGTGTCTTTGCAGATTTAATCAAGTTAACATCAGGTCATTAGGGTGGGCCTTAATTCAATATGGCTGCCGGGAAATTTGGACACACACAAATACACACACAGAATGCCATGTGAAGACACATACATCCACAGACACAAAAGAAATACGGTCACGTGAAGACGGAGCAGAGACTGGAGCTATGTTGCCACAAGCCAAGCAACACCCGAGTCTACCAGAAGCTGGAAGAGTTAAGGAAGGATCCTCCCTTACAGGTTTTAGAGGGAGCATGGTGTGGCCAACACTTTGATTTTAGAAATCTACCCTCCAGAACTGTGAGAAAATAAATTTCTATTATTTTAACCACCCAGTTTGTGGTCCTTTGTTATGACAGTCCAGAAAACTAATATACTAAAGTGACATTTTTTCAAAGAAGATATACAGATGGCCAACAGGCACATGAAAAGATGTTCAACATCACAAATTATTAGGGAAATGCAAATGAAAACCACAGTGAGAGATCACCTCACGCCTGTCAGAATGGCTATTATTAAAAAGACAAAAAGTAACAAGTGTTGGAGAGATTGCGGAGAAAAGGAGAAAAGGAAACCCTCGTACACTGCTGGAGGGAATGCACACAGGTGCAGCTACTATGGAAAACAGTAGAGAAATTCCTCAAAAAATTAAAAATAGAACTACCATATCATCCAGCTATTCCACTTCAGGGTATTTATCCAACAAACATGAAAACACTAATTCAAAAAGATACATGCACCCTTATGTTCACTGCAGCATTATTCACAATAGCCAAGACTTGGAAACAACCTAAGCGCCTATCAACCGATGAATGGATGAAGAAGATGTGGTATATATAAAAAATAGACTACTACTCAACCATAAAAAAAGATGAGATCTTGCCATCTGCAACAACATAACATAACAAAGGTCACATATGGAAAATCCACAGCTAACATACTCAGTGGTGAAAGACAAAGTTATTCTCCTAAAATTAGAAACAAGATAAGGATTCCTACTATGGACACTGCCATTTAAAAGCATTGGAAGTTCTAGCCAGAGCAAATTAGACTAGAAAATAAATAAATAAATAGCATCCAAATCGGAAAGAAAGAAGTAAAATCATCTTTGTTTTTACAGGACATGATCTTATATGTAGAAAACTCTCAAGAATTCACAAAAAAATTGTTAGAGCTAATAAACAAATTCACCAAAGCAGCAAGATACAGTCAACATGTAAAAATCAATTTTATTTCTATATACTAGCAATGAACAACCTGAAAAGGAAATTAAGAAAACAATTCCATTTACAATAGCATCAAAAACATTAAAGTACTTAAGAATAAATTTAACCAAGGAGGCAAAAGACTTGTACATTAAAAACTACAAAACATTGCTGAAAGAAATTAAAGAACAAACAAAAACAGGGACTCAAACAAATACTTGTATGCCAATATTCACAGCAGCATTATTCACAACAGCTAAAAGGTAGAAACAACCCAAGCGTCCATCAATGATGAATAGTTAAACAAAATGTGGTATATAAATACAGTGGAATATTATTCAACTATAAAAATAAATGAAGTTCTGATACACGCTACAACATGGATGGAACCTTGAAAATATTATGCCAAGTGAAATAAGCCAGACACAAAAGGACAACTGTTGTATGACTCTACTTACCTGATGTATCTATGATGTATAAATGATGCAAATACATAGAGACAGAGTGTAAAATAGAAGTTACCAGAGGCTGGGAGGGATGGAAGAATAAGGAGTTTTCGCTTGATGGTTACAGGTTTCTGTTTCGAATGATGAAAAAAGTTTGGACGATGATGGTGGCAAAGGTTACACAACACTGTGAATGTACTTAATGCCACTGAATTGTATACTTAAGAATGGTTAAAATGGTAACCTTTATGGTATGTATATTTTACCATAATTTAAAAAAAATGCATACAAACCCTGGAGCAAATACTAAATAAATGCAGTACTAGCCAACAGCAGAGATAAAACAGATACTAAAAAGTACTTAATAAATCCCAAAAAAGTCAGGAAAAGACAAAACACAAATAAAGAAAAGATGAAACAAGGGGAAAACAAACAGCAAGATGGTAGGCATAAATCTAATCACATCAATAATCACATTAAATGTAAATGGCCTAAACAGATCAATTAAATGACAGAATGTTCGACTGGATAAAAAAAGTAAAATCTAACTATATTTGCTATCTGCGAAAGATTAAAAGAGCAGTTGCCTTGGGTTCAAAGAGAGAAACAGTAGTGTGTACCAAAACAATAATGGCAATGTAAGGGGTCAAAGAAGGTTGAGAATTTAGATAAGAGGCTATTTTTAAATCAATGATAGCCAAGATTTATTTCATTCCAATGAAAACCTGAAAATGCTGCATTAAGACTACACACATGACACTACCTATTCCCTATGGCTTCAATCTAGTTTAAAACCTTGATTTTTCAACCAACATTTTTACAGTCAACGCTCTTTTAACAAGCCCCACATAGCCAACTTGCCAAAACTCATGCTACTGATTCCTGAATAAAATATAATAACTAATGCAAAAGGATATGCTGAAGCCTCCCAATCAGCACTTCTTTTTCCATAAATTGAGTTGTATGCATGCATGAGTTGTATTTGTTCTCAAATCTATTGACAGTTGTACGTACTACTGTAACTGGTTAGCTGAAATACTTCTTAAACCAACATAATAAATATAAACAGTTTTTTCTAAAAATTAAATTTATATTTTCTATTTCTTTCAGTGCACTCAAAATGTACTCTCTAACTTAATTCCAATCTCTACTCAAAAAATGCTTCTTTTCAAAGCCTACCTATCCAATAAATATGAAGGAGCCTTCTCTGAATTCTCTATCCCATAACTCAATTTTACTTCAGAACATTCAGTCTGATACCATACGTTTGTCTATTTCTACCATAAGATTATAAACTCTATGTAAGCGGGGAATTTGTCTTATTTACTCTGGATTCCTAACAATTAGAACAGGGCAAGTCATATAGTAGGTGCTCAATAAATACCAATAATTTAGACAGATTTCTTCAAGATAACATGATTAAGGGGCTGGCCCCGTGGCCTAGTGGTTAGATTCAGCACACTCCGCTACGGCGGGCCGGGTTTGGTTCCTGGTTGCAGACCTACACCACTCGCCGGCAGCCATGCTGTAGCAGAAACCCACATACAAAATAGAGGAAAGATTGGCACACGTTAGCTCAGGGCGAATCTTCCTCAAGCAAAAAGGGGAAGATTGGCAACAGATGTCAGCTCAGGGAAAATCTTCCTCAGAAATATAAAAGATAAAACGATTAAAAAGAGACCATTTGCACTCAGATTGCAGACTTTTTCGATTAGCTACCAGTCCAAATAATATGAGATAGTTCTGCATGTTCCTCCATCCCCAAAATGAATTCTCCCCTGAATTCAAACTCAGTCGAAGTGTTTTTTCCAAGGATATCTCATATGCAAACTCCTCCCCAATACTTGTGAAAACCATAAGGAAGAAATGTAACTTCTTTTCAGTCCCAACAGCAATAAATTATCCATTTAGTTATTTCTAAGGTTAACAGTATCAGAATTTAATAATAAGAGCCAAAATTATACTGTGAAATAACTAAAAATCACTTTCACGTTTTTCTTCAAATTTCACTTAAGAAATTAACTCTTTGCCTTGGAGGGAAGTGGGGATGGAAACTCTTTGGTAATCAAATAAAGCCTTATAATTCTGCTTTTAGATGAACTATAACTCTTCTAGCATTTTCCAAACCTTATACAGGAAGTTTCTCAATCTTTTTTCAATGAAAACAAATAGAAACCACCTCTTAATTAGATTCATCAAAATTTTGACTCCCCTTGAAATCAATTTTTAATTACACAGAATTTTTAATAAGTTCTGTCTTATTTAAAAATATCCTGACAAAACTGAGAAAGATAGGAAAATTGTCACTTGATCAGACAGCACTGCAGCTCTGAAATATTACAAAGGGTTATACGTGCTATTTTGTTCTTTGAACAAACAATAAAAGGTGGTCATGTAGAAAGTGCAAACTGGATAAAGCTACAAACAAGTTTTAATAAGGTACAGTGGTAATGAAAAAGATAACGGTATTGGCAAGTGAATTATAAGGTTTTAAACTGAACCAAAACTTTTACTTTAAAACCAAATTACATTCAAAAACAACTAAAACTATATTAAGTAGGAATACATATATAAAAATATAATAAAATTTTAAAAAGGAATAAAACCCAGAATATGGTATCTTTTGCTTTTTATTGTTTTAACTATAATGCACTTGAGTTTGAATAAACAGAAAATTCATGGAATGATGTACGGCAGCCAAACCATAGTAACAGTAGTCACCTCAGGGGAAAAGGACTTTGGTTACTGAACACGACTTATGAAAGATTTTTGTAATAATCTCGTATTAAGTATCTTTTACAATGGTAAGGAATATTAGGTTTTGTGCTGGACAAATTTTTCATTATAACATGCCTGACACCCCATTATTAAACAGGTCTAGTAATATTCAAATCTATTACAGGACAAAAGAGGAAACATGTAATCAATTTGCAAAGCCTCATATCAAAGATAATCGAACAATTACTGGACAGCAGCTACCATTTATTGAAAGCCTGCTCTGTGTCATCTCTTTATCTATGTAAGCCTCAGGTTAAGTCTTTTCTCCAACACTGTGCATAAAAACACTCATAATCTAACAGAGCTCCCGGTGCGCCCTATAAAACATATAGCAGAATCTGGCAGTTGAGAAGAGCTACCTCTCTGGGCTAACGAATGTTTCACTTCTCCCCTTCCTTTGCTCTAGGAAAAAAGAGATTAATTTAATCTGCTAAAGATCATGCTTACAAAAAAAGAGAAAGTAAAATGTAGAACTTCTCCCACATATTCTCTTTACAACTTAAGAAGGCAACACAAGAGAAGTAGATCACAGCCAAAGACCAAAAATTCTAAGCTCTGGCTACTCAATTCCAATACTGCTCAGCACTGCTTTGCTTTTTCTAAAAGTTAAAGGCTGTCTAATGGCACTAAATTATTTCTACAGACATTCTATGTTTTCCAAAATCTCCAATATAAAATCATAACTCATTTTAAGACAAGAAAATCCTAAATATGAAAGAATAATAAGTATAATTCTGTACCCCTTAAAGATTTTTTTAGCAGACCAAATTCTAGTATTAATGCCAATAAATTAGGATAGAATTCTTTTCTTTCCAAAAGACTTTACAAAGATTCCTTTAAGCTAACTTTCCTGTAGATTTAAATTAAGACTTTATTTATAAAAGTTTTCATTGCAAATAACATTTTAGGAAATTAGTGAATCACATGGGGTACATTTGGAATATACACATATATATATATATACACTTTTTTTTTTTAAAGGATCCAGCTTCTTAAAGAAAGAACAAAGTAGAGGGCTACTCAAAAAATACTATTTTTGGGCCGGCTCCGTGGCTTAGCGGTTAAGTGTGCGCGCTCTGATGCTGGAGGCCCGGGTTCGGATCCCGGGAGCGCCCCGAGGCACCACTTCTCCGTCCAACGTGAGGCCGAGTCCCACGTACAGCAACTAGAAGGATGTGAACCTATGACATACAACTATCTACTGGGGCTTTGGGGGGAAAAAACTGAATAAATAAAATCTTTAAAAAAAAAAAAAAAAAAAATACTATTTTTCTACTTGGCATTCACACTTTCCACTAATATATCATCAACCTACTTTTACATCTTATAGCCTTATCTCCCACTATTGCCCAATACATATACCTCACTACAACCAAACTGGAATACCAAGTCTCCTCTGAACATTCCTCATTGAGTTCAATTTAATCTGCTAAAGACCACACCTACAAGAAAAGAGGGAGTATTAGGCTTTATGCTGGATGAATTTTCATTGTTTAACATGTCTGACACCCCATTATTAAAAAGCCCTAGTAAAATTCAAATCTATTACAGGATAAAAGAGAAAACACGTAATCCATTCCCAAAGGCTCATATCAAAGACAATCAACTAACGCATGTTATCAATGCTGAGAACAGCCATAACAACAACAAAGAACAACAAAATAACCTAACAGCAGTTACAATAGTGCTTTACTGTGTGCTCAAGTGATCCCCACTCCTTGGAATGGTATCTCCTCCCACTGCCACCTATCAAAATCCTTCGTCTTTCTTCAAGGTTTAACTCAGCACCATCCCTTCATTAAATTTTCTGACTGTTTACTGCAATCAGATGAGAGGTCTCTCTCTCCTTTGATCCCCAAGAAATCTTTATTCAACATGTTAAAGAATGTACACAAATAATACACAGCAATACAATATGGTATACACATTTTCTTATCTATTACAAATCTTTGAGGGTAAAAATTGTATCTTATTTATCTTTACATCCACTAAAGCACCTTAGAAAATGTGTTGTAGGCATCTGCTAAGTATTCATGAAACTTTAAATTTATGTTCTCCCATACAAAGGATTTAAACTGACTGATATGAAACTTCATGCTGAAGTTATATTGTTTCAACACATTGAAGTAGGACACATCTTGGTTAACTCCTTTTTTTTTTATAACTTTATTTATTTTTTTCCCCCAAAGCCCCAGTAGATAGTTGTATGTCATAGCTGCACATCCTTCTAGTTGCTGTATGTGGGACGTGGCCTCAGCATGGCCAGAGAAGTGGCGCGTTGGTGCATGCCCGGGATCTGAGCCTGGGATCCGAACCCGGGCCGCCAGCAGCGGAGCGCGCGCACTTAACCGCTAAGCCACGGGGCCGGCCCTTGGTTAACTCTTTTGGTTAAATAAATCAGCTGAAAGGAATGATTTAGATTCAAAATTTTACACTCCATTGGAGAATGAGAACCTGTCCATTTCTCAATACTCTGCAACTGATTACTTACCTGAGACCATGGTCTGTGATCTGATAACACCCAGACAGACTGAGAAACAGAAGGACACGTCCAGTCTCTTGATCAGATTTTTCACTCCCAGAGTAAATTAAGTCTTTTTCCCTAAGCAGTCTAGTCCTTGATGCTTTTCTACACAAGGCAGAAGACTCTGGGAGTGCTGACATAGTTCTTAGAGCTGTGCCTGTACAACAAAATGAATGACCGCAATATGCAAAGGCTGGAGAAGCACAATGCTGCTGCCAACAGACACTAGTCCTTAGTCCAACAATATCCTTACTGTAACAACCAGAGGAGCAACAACTAAAGTTGGATGCTGCTTCCATCACACACAGACTTTCAACATTTCTATGTCTCCACTCTACAGCATCTTCAATATCAGCCAAATCTTCAGCATCTAACATCCACACATAAGGAGAAGTGAAATTTTCAGAAGAAATAGGCTTAGTCCAGGGGTGCTCATTATCTATTTCTTCTCCAATGTCCTTGTTAGTTAAATCGTGCAAACAAGCATACTGCTTGGTGGACTGCATGGTAATGTCTTTATTTTTCCAGGTAGTTGAAGTAATTTTGCTTGTAGAAGTTTTCAAAAGGCCATTCTGATGAGATGTCAGAATTCCAAGAGCTCTAGAAATCTTCTCTAGAGCCACATCTGTGATTTTTTCACATCCAGACAGATCAAGATGCCGAAGACTCTGGCAGCAACCAAGCCAAGACCAACTATAATTAAGAGGCAACAAGACTATTAGTGGATACCGTTAAATTCTTCAAAAGCATCTGACTATATGTAAGTAGACGGAAACTAGGAGAAAGATTTTAAATTTAACATATCAATCAAACATTTACTGAATATTTATTGTCAGGCACTATTTAAGATGCTAGGGATACAAAAAGAAAATAAGAGTAATTAGAAACTAAGAGTATTGCTAACCTAACAGAAGGGTAGGAGAGGAGAAGGGTACGGAAGGGACAGACAATTTATTATCCTGAAAAGTAACCAGAAAAAGCTGTACACATCTGAAAGAAAGAGAATAACTACTAATTAATGGAGGAAGATCCAGAAGAAAAAAGCTCTAGGAATTGGTAGAGAATTAGCCTTAGCCAGAAAAGAGGGAGATGCTGATATAAATGCTAGGGTGGAGAAGAAGAGGGTGAGGAAGAACAAGGAGGAAAGTGGTGGCTTCCAAGGAAACAAAATGTGGAACAATTGCAGCTTGAAGAAAGTGCTACAGTTTCAGAATAACTATGAAGAATGTAAGAGGGAACTTTGCCAAATGGCATTGGGAGCCCAAGTGAAACTGAAAACGTCTTAAAAACATACAGTGCCAGTCTATATGTTACACAGCAAGGCTCAAAGGCCTAGACACAGTACAGGATTATAAAGATGACAGGATGACAGACTGAAGTTTTGGATCAGCTGGGACTTATGGACAAGAGGCAACGAATTGGAGGATGCTATCAAGTTATAGCCATACGTGACTGAGATTTGATAGTAAAAAATAATAGTATGATTAAATTGCAACTATGCAAATAAGAAACTACAGAAAAATTCTACTGATTCATAGTCAGAAATCATTACATTTAAACATTCAAAAAGAACTAACCTGTCAAATGCAGAATCTGAAATGTCAGTTTGGGTAAGATCCAGATGCTCCAGGTTAGGACAAAGCTCTAAAATCTGCCTAACCTAAAGGGTAAAAAGATCACTATGAAGATCTGTAGACTTTTAGTTAGATTAAAAGACAGACAACTTTTAGTAAATAATAAAATCAAGTGATTCTCAAAGTTTTGTGCAAGTAAAAATCATTTCAATTCTGCATTAAAAATATATATTCTGTGCTCAAAACGTGGAGAATCTATTTTAGTAACTATGTCATTAGACCCAGGAAATTTACATTTTTAAGGACTACTCAAAGAGATTCTGATGTAGGACGTCACAAAACAGTGATTTAATCTCGCCCATCTTCCCATGCCTTACATATTATAAAGAATCATATAAAACTGGGCTTATTCACTTAATATCTGTGAAACTGAATAAATTAATATCTCTTAGTTTTCTCTTCTATAATGTGTAAACAATGATATCTATATACAAAGATTACTGTGAGAACTGAAATTAAATAATAAGAAAGCAATGTATGCCCACCCATGGGAAGGCACTCTCATGGGTAAATACAGTTATTTTTTTTCCTTAATTAAACTCAGGAATAAGAAAACCAAATTTAGATCATTCCTATTTTTTCTTAATACCCAAACTAGTGTGCTAATTTATACATACCATTTTGCTGGAAACTGCAGAGCTGTATGCCAATACTAAAGTTTTTACAGAAGTACCAACATATGGTAAAACATTATGAATTAAGCCATGGAGTAAACGTTTTTCCATTTGTGCAATGCTGATAGCAATCGATTCCTCTGCAGACTCTTCTGTAAAATGAATTCAAAAGTCTAAGAACTTGATACACGAATTAGGCTACTTAAGGAATCACCAAATTATTAAATATGAAATATTTTTTGCTATCCTTAAACTCCCTTATGTACTCAAAGCAAGTTAAATGGACAAAGTCTCACTCTCCAGGACTTAATATTTAACAATCTGCCATCAACTAAAAGGAGACAAAAGAAAAAAAAAAAGGTTTACAGTGAGAACAAAGGGAAGATTTTTTTCATATGCTTCAAGTGTGGAGGTGATTTTTATATCAAGGCAGGCAGCAGATGGAAAGAAAAAATAACTCAAGTTTCAGGCACTTAGAAAAGTTTTGGAAACAAACTCTGAATACGTAATAGTAGAAGTTCTTCAAGAGAATACAGAATATCAAAAGGAAAATGAGTCATAATAAAAGTATCATTCATTATTTTACTGAAATAAGAGAGACACAGAGCTAGACAAGTTTCAAAACAATTAAGTTAGCCTGGTCATAATGAAATAAAGCAAAGCACCTTAGAATTTTTAAGAACTTAAAACTGAACATGGGTTTTGCTTTTTGCTTAATAACTTCTGTAGATCTTGGATGTTTACAATAGGATGCGTTACTGTAACAACAAACACAACAGAAACTACAAACTCCAAGTTGATATAAGAAAAAAAAAATCACACTAACTACACTAAAAAGAATGAACTAATAATTTTATCACCTTTCTCAGGATCCTATTGTTACTATGTTTACCTAAAGACCTAACTTGAATGTCTCTAAACACAGAACAGTTTAACAGAATAAGTTAAGGAAGTCTCATTTAAAACAAAACTGAATGAAGCTGACAAAAGGAATATAAGTAGAAAGAATAACTCTAAATCTGTGACTAATGGTTCCATGTTTAAAGATATTATCCTAAATTCCTCCTGTAGCCAGTCATATATGCGAAAATATAGGAATAAAAGTGTCTTTTAGTGAACCCTATTTACTCTACTATAATTTTATTCCCAAATGATTCTTTTGTTTCTGTGGCCCTCCCTATTTAAATGTGTATTGTTTACTGTGAAATCCTAAAAAAAAAAAAATATTAAACATCCTATGAACAACAATAACTTCTCTGCAAGACTAGTAGACAGCTAAACTGAAAAAGCACTAACAAGATGGTAGACCCAAAGTTTAGTCTTAGATCCACTAAACAACTGAACAGATATAGTACCTTGGCAAGGCTCACTCATTATAGCCTTACATTTCCCTTTCAATATGAAGGAAAACAACAGCCTTCTATTTGGCTATCTTCAAGTGTTGAGACAAATACACTAACTTTGATAAAGCTTTTAAAATGCAACATGGGTTTTATGAATTAATTTTCTAGAATGGATAAATCAAGTCTTCCCTAGGTGACATCTGAGTAAAGACCTTACCTCCTTGAGGTCTTTGCTCAAGTCTCTCAGAGGACCTTCACTAATCACTCTATTTAAAATGGTAACTTCTTTCCTCTCTTCCTGGCACTCTCTCTCCTCTTTATTCTTCTCCACAGCACTGACACTATCCACTATAGCACATCTTTTGCCTGTGTTTATTGTCTGCCTCCTCTCTCTAAAGTTTAAGCTAAACAAGGCCAAGGATTTTTTTCTCCATTTTGTTCACTATTAACCTCATGCCCAGGAAGAGTCTGCCACAGGGTAAGCACATCCCCAAATCCAACTGGAACAGACTTCTTCTTCCTTATAGAGCACCTTCCAAACATTCAAAACTACACCAAAATGTAGTACTTTCATTTTATAAAAATAAACTTGCTGCTAAAAGAATAATCTTTATATTTATAGTCTTACTTTCCACATATTTAGTTCTTTTGTCAGACCAGCTTACTATTTTTTAAGGGGGCAACTTACATATAAAAATTCCCTATAGGATCAGTTTTACCAACCTAAGTAGAAGAATGTCTTATGCATTAATTTTTTACTATTTCATCATCTTTTAGTAATTATTATCTAAAATAATACCTAAGACTGAATATGTCTTCTTCCTCCATATTCCCAAATAGCATCTTTCTGCACCCCTACTACAGCATTTTTCATTATGTACTTTGAATTAAGACTCATGTATTCTAAATTCTCCCCCGTTTCTGACTTCTTTTAGGGTAGGAATAAAGTCTTATTCACACTTGAATTCTCCCATAGCGCCTAATGAACAACTACACTAGTTTTTATAATCTCTTGTCAATTACAAAGAATTTTCATATATATTACTTCTTAATTCTGCAATAACCATGTGAGGCAAGTGGTATGATTGTTTACAAATAAATAAACACATTCAACAGCTTCATGCTCCTTCCTCTGGGCCACAGATGACTCAATAAATAATGCTGAACTGATCAAATGAAATGGCCCTAAAAAACACATAAACTGCAAAGCACTATAATAAATGTACATTATTTCAATAAGAAAACAGCCATCATCTGATTTTTTTAAGTATTTAAATATAAAAACATATGGGAAACAATCCTATACACATTTAAAAATTACTTCAAAGAGAATAAATTTTAAATTTGCTTATTATTCCTTCAAATTTTAAAAAGTAGTAGGCTTAAAAACACCAGTTTCTTTAGAAAATACAAATTACATAAATCTTAACACTTAAGTATTAATTGTTAAACATAATATTAATTACTAAAGCACCATGTAATAATTTAATTCCAAACATAGTTTACCAGATTCATCTATATCGGCATCTTCATCCCACTCCTGAAAAGCACGACTTTCATCTTTTCTACTTTTTACCCATTCCTCATCAGGTTCAGTATCAAGTTCAGCTGCAGGACCACTATACCAGTCACCTACTCAACAAATAAACAAGAGGAACAAAATAAAATTAGACTGGCTCTCATTAAAAAAAATAACCTATTTATAACAAAAATCTCTGCACACAGAAAATATTTGAGCCCTAGTCAACAGGCTAACTATTGTTAGAAATATTCAACTGTGATTTAAGCAAAGAATTCAACTTCAGACATACTAAAAAGAACTATGAAAAATAATTATCAACAGTCTCACATGCAATTTTAGAAATCATTAAAAACAACATAACCTTTTTCCCCTACTGTGGCTTCACACTGGCTCCAGCAACAATACCCCCATTATCATGATAGCTAACAAACAAAAGGAAGCAAGACTTTCTGCTCAGTAGTGAATTAGTCAGCAATTCATAAGTAGGTGGGAAGAGAAATCAGGAAAGGAAAGCTAAATCACAAATTTAGAGATTCTAGAGAATACACTGCAATTAAATTATATGATAGTGAAGTGAGAGACAATGGAGAACTAATTTACTGAACTCCTAACATTACATCTAAATTAGGGTTTCTCAATCTTGACACTACTGATATTCTGGGGCGGGGTAATTCTTTGCTGTGGGGAGTAGTCCTGTGCACTGTAGGGTGTTTAGCAGCAACCCTGGCCTCTACCCACTGAATGGAGGTATAACCCAAGATGGGACAAACAAAAATGTCTCCACAATCATTGCAAAATGTCCCCTGGAGGGGGGTGAAATCAATTCTGATTGAGAGCCATTGGAAACACATACCATAAATAAATAAAAATAAAAACATTTTTATTGGAACTTTTTGTTTAAGCATATTAAAAACAGAAAAAAAGAAGCATATTTAAGATCTGGTTTAACTTCAGAGAAGTCTAGCACAGCATTATCACATTTGATCTTTGTATCAAATAGTACCTAATCATGTATTAATTCCTAATAATTAATTCTTCATAATTAAAAATATAAACAAAAAAGTATCTGACATATCCATATTTGCCTTATTTGATTTTCCACTTAATATTTCACTATTCTACAAATAACAGAAAAATTATTCCACAGAATAATAATAATTCTAATCATTTGGATCATATAAGTCTACCCAATAGTCCAAATAGCTTCACTCAAAAAATATTAAATATCTGATGACTTATTTTAAAAGTGCTATACATTAATGTAAAAAATAAAACTTACAAAATCAGACATAATTTAATTACATGAGAAATACATACATTTGTCAAAGTGACAAATTACAGAAAACTAAAAAAAAATTCACGTGAATTTTGCAGCTAATACTCACCTAGAAGAAACTGTTTTAATTCAGTGACAGAAAAATTTATCCCATGCATTTATCCCATGACTGCATTATATGCTCATGAAAAGAAAATTTTCTTTATTGTTCACATGTAAAAGTAACTTACCACAATGAGACTAATTAATATGAAATTGTGATTTATACAATGTGGCGTTACTAATCACAAAAAAAATATATGCTAAAGACAAAAAGAGATTCAGTTATTTTGG
The DNA here is from genome assembly GCF_057802395.1 of Ceratotherium simum simum. Lineage (NCBI taxonomy): Eukaryota > Metazoa > Chordata > Mammalia > Perissodactyla > Rhinocerotidae > Ceratotherium > Ceratotherium simum. The sequence goes on from NC_141907.1 coordinate 12,229,508, forward strand.
CCACTACCAAAAGGAAGTCATAACAACACCTCATCTTTAAATTTTACAGAATTAGTTTATTTTGTATTTTTTAAATACTCAATCTAATGATTTAAAGCTGTTTTGACAACCTATAAGTTTTATTTTTAACTTTTTGTTATGGAAAACTTCCAAACATAGTCAAAAGTAGGAAGAAGTAGTATTAAAAAATTAGCATAATGAACACCCATGTACTTGTCACCTATCTTCAACAATTATCAACATTTTGCCAATTATTTTGCATTCCCTCCCCAAATACGTTTTCCTAATTATTTTAAAGAAAATTGCACACATCACACAATTCACCCATGAATACTTCAGCACTGCTAGCTTTTCAAAATTATATACAAAGAACACATAATCTAACTATGATAGCTACTTTTTAGTCAACCTCTCAGAGTTTCCCTCCCTGGCCTTGCTCATTAACATCAATAAGTATTTACCTAAAAAAAACAGATTGAAATATCTTTAAAACAAACTCAAAGTCCCATTTACCTACCTCTGGCCCAATGAACAGGGTAAAGATGTTTCCAAAGCGATCCAGTTTTTGCCAACTGAGACCATTTAGTGCTCACTTGACTGCATCGACATAATTCTTGAGGGTTCAGGTAACTGAAAATTGACAGCATTACCTCAGGAGGAAGATGGCTTATACCTATGGACTGTTCTGACACTTCCACCTCTGAAACACAGAAGAAAAACTTTAACATTAAAGACTACAAGAGCAAATACAGTAAGAAATTACAATCACATTTCTATAAATAAAATCCAGTGCCTAAAGTCCACTTTTTCCTGCTTGCAAGATGTGAAAAGGAAATAACATGGATTAGAGGTAACACGGGGATGTTAGACTTGTTAAGAACCCGTAGGGTTAAACTACCATGGCCCAGATCACACTTCGTCAGTGGGAGCTACAACAATGAACACAGAATTGACTTCCTCTTACAAAGGCGTCACAGAAAAAACAATACTCCCTTTGTAGCATAAGAAGCATCATTTGAAAAAGGAACCCAACAGGTTATACTGCTTTAAATCAACAAGTGTAGAGTCAGTCAGATTATGAGATCTCCAAGACATTTTTAATGACATACGCAAATCTCACAACACTTTCCATTCATGTATTATGATTCCTGTTAGTATTTCCCTTGTGCTCCCTCTTTGATTTTCACATTTCATATAAGAAGTCTGTGAGATCCGATTTCTTTAACTTTCAGATGCCCTAAACTACTTATACTATTTATAAGCCAACTGAGACAACATAATATAAATATTTCTAATGCTGGTACACATTTATTGGGAATCTTTTGTCAGCAACTATTGTAGAAAGCAGTTATTGGATGTCCCATTTCCTGTAATGTATTATTTCAGAAGCAATTTTCCGAAAGAAAAATGTAAATGAGGTGTACAATAAAGAATATAAAATATAAAAGAGTCATCATTAAAGTACTATGAAGAGTTTGAGTACTTTGTATATCTGATTTGTCTTCACAAAGCAACTTAAATATAGAAATGCTATGATCAAATTACTTCAACCTAACCCTTCTTAAATGGCAAATATTTTAAATATAACACAGCTATAATTTGCTTTGAAGGAGTGGGAAAATCAAATGTAATAAGTGTGATGCTTTTAAATCCCATGTTATAATTACCATTAAAGCAGACACAACAGGTCTTAGCTTGGTGTCTAGGGCGCAAGCTGCATTTCAGAGTGAAGCACACAAGCTTTATGGGTTTAATTATAGCTTAACCTATAAAAACATTTCTGTTTCAACATGCATCTCACCTACTTTGTTAAATAAAAACAAGGGAAAAGGACCAATTTCAAAGAATTTTAAGCTTTTTAACAGGAACGTCATTGCGATTGCCCATCTAAAAGAAGCAAAAGAATTTTTGCTAGCCTAAGGATGCCAATTTTCTTTAATAATGTTTTAAAAGGCAAAGGTATCGAAGATAAGTAAGAATAAAAATGAGGAAGCAGTCTATTAAGAAAAAAAGGCATGTTTTATTTACATTTCTCATTTGTTTTCAAAGTTACTGAACATAGAAAAAACTATGCCTCTCATACTCACTCCCCTGTGTATTACTGGATATAAGCTAAAAGAATGACACATGGGAAAAATGGAGATAAAACTATAAGCATAACTGATTTTGAAAACTGATGAAAAAAATAAGGAAGGATAAAAGTAGCCACTACAGTCAACAGAGCTCAGAAAGTTCGACGATACTGCAAAAGTGCTCTGTAGTAGGTAGTTTTCAATAATTTTGATTGGCCAAAATAATAACAGTAATGATTATCATTATCATCATCAATATTATCATTATTATTATTATATATAAACTCCTTTAAAGAAACACTATACTGCCATGTGGCCCAAGTTTATGAGATATTAAATTACCATAAACAATACTAAACTCTAAGATAGAAACTACTGTCTTCAATTAAATTTATACTTCAAAATAAATGGCTTAAATTATTCCTCAAACAAAATCTAAAGTTCATATCAACAAGAAGCAAATGGCCTTGGAATTGACTAATAAATCATTTGCTATCTAAACACATGAATCTCACCTTTATCTGACTTTTCATCCACAGAATATTTAAAAAACTTCTGTCGCTCCTCAGCTTGATTCCATAGGCTAAGACCTCTAAGAAGTTCTGCAGTATCCTTCTGAGAGCAGTGTTGTGCAATCACTTTCTTCTTAATATCCTTAAGCTCTTCATAGGTAAAATATTCCATTAACATGGGCTGAAAAACCTAAATTAAAGACAATATTCATAAGGAATATTGTTAGTTTTACTAAAGTAAAACAAACAGCTTTAACAAACTGCTTAATTAGTTTTGTTTTACTTTACACCTTTTATATTATTAATGGCTCAAGTGTAGTACTATGACCACAATACCACACTTGTTTCAAAGAGATAAAAATTTTAGTTGTTACCACTGAGTTAGTTTATCCCAAAATTGTAGAGAATATCACCAAGGGGCCGGCCCAGTGGCGTAGTGGTTAAGTGTGCGCGCTCCGCTGTGGCAGCCCAGGGTTCTGATCCTGGGCGTGCACCAACGCACCGCATGTCAAGCCATGCTGTGGTGGCGTCCCATATAAAGTAGAGGAAGATGGGCACAGATGTTAGCCCAGGGCCAATCTTCCTCAGCAAAAAGAGGAAGATTGGCATCTGAAGTTAGCTCAGGGCCGATCTTCCTCACCAAAAAAAAAAAAAAGAGTATCACCAAAACATCTGTCTCTCTCTGACTTCTCCGGTGAGTAAGTCAATCCTTAAACAATTTAAAAGCATCATAACCAGAAGGTCTTCCTGTACAGAGTTTGTTAAACCCTCTTAAATCATTCTCTTATGCTTAGATATTTGTGTCAGTTAACTGCCTTCTGCTACTAGAATAAGTGACTCTACCCAAACAGGGTCTCTAAATCATATAAGAATGGTACCCAGTGTATCAGAACCATAAAAGTCAGAGCTCTACTGAGACCTTCAACTATTCAATATTATCTAGGAGATTTCTTCTTCGAAACAGATGCTTAATCTCAACCTCCAATTTACAGAATTAGAATCTTTACAAGTGGAGCCAAAGCCTTTTTTTTTCTTTTTTGACTCAACAGATAATTTTGATGTGCATCACAGGTTAAGAAACACCGCTCTAGTAAACTCAGTAGTTTCAATGATGGCTGCATATTATAATGACTTGGGGAGCCTTTAAAATATACCCATGCCAATATCTCCAACCTGATTTAATTGGTCTGGAAAGGACTTAAAAGTAGGTTAGTTTTTTTAAATACGAATCTGATTATAAGGTGAAGCCATAGTTGAGAATCACTATAATAACTGATTTACAGCTGAAAAAGAATCCAGTCTCTTACAAAATATTTCTCTATTCCTTACCCTGATAGTCATCCCACTTTAGACAAAGAAAATGAGAAAATGTTTTGCTCATCCATTCAGTGGTATCCTAACACACGTGTAACTAGGCATGAGACTGATAAGTTTAACACCACCATTTAATTACTAAAATCTGCCACTAAAAAAAATAGTACTAAAAATTCTTTAAACTTATCATGAAAATACAGAAAACATTAAAAAGTTTAAAGAATCCTCCAAAAGTGCTGAAAAGACATTAGGGCAGCATAAAAACTTATTAACATTCAATAGAGTGTTATCTACATAACAAGAAAATAAATATTTGTTGAGTAAATGAATTAAATCATTCATTCAATGAAAAGCAACAACCTCTCTGAGAGAACAAAACTAATGCTTTTTTTCCTTGGGTTATGCTTCATTTCCTAAAATGAACTAGAGGCTTATCTTCCCGTGCATTATTTTGAAGAATCAGAGGCAAAATAACATTTTTAAAATTTTATAAATCACAATCATAAAATCACAGTTATGCTTACCTCCTCTTCCTCTTTCATGTGAGGAAGAAAATCTCTTGTAAAAGCCTCCAATCTCTCTTTCAGCTGTTTCGCATAATTTAACTGTTCATATTCATTCTAGAAACCAAACAAAATTGTATTCTATAAAAGTTTTGCTTCATTATTTATTTTGTACCTGATCCTAGGAAGTCAGTTTAAACGCAACATAAAACCTCAAAAAAAAAATAGACTGACGAATAGAAAAGTACAGAGACCACTTTGCTAAGTACAAAAGATGTCCTTAAAACATCCTTTAAAGGAATCCTGAATTCCTTTAGTAATGTGATCTCACACTTCTTTTCAAAATGTCATAAAAAGTCTAAAAATAGCAAGTACTTGCTCAAAATTTCTATTGATTTCTAATGAATATATTTATATAATTTCTATCTGTCAGTTTTCTTATACATCTCCGAGCAGTCCACAAGAGCATACTGGACTATATTATTATAGAATTGCTTTAAGGTCATCTAGTGTATCCTCCACTAAACAATTCAGAATACCTGTTACACTATCCTACAGACGACCACACACACTTCTCAAGGCAAGGAGCTCACTACACCTTGAAGTAAATCATGCTAATTCTGGAGAACAGCTAAAAAGTGCTTTCTCATATGAACTAAGACCACATCTCCCTGTACCTTATCATTTCTATATCAGCCCTTTCAACTTAAAACGTGTGGAGGGCCGGCCCCGTGGCTTAGCAGTTAAGTGTACGCGCTCCGCTACTGGCGGCCTGGGTTTGGATCCTGGGCTCGCATCGACGCACCGCTTCTCCAGCCATGCTGAGGCCGCGTCCCACATACAGCAACTAGAAGGATGTGCAACTATGACATACAACTATCTACTGGGGCTTTGGGGAAAAAAAAGAGGAAGACTGGCAATAGATGTTAGCTCACAGCCGGTCTTCCTCAGCAAAAAGAGGAGGATTAGCATGGATGTTAGCTCAGGGCTGATCTTCCTCACAAAAAAAAAAAAAAGTGTGGAAAATTTACAAAATAATGAAACTTTAAAAATCTGAGTATATTTTATCCCTGCTGAGTCCTCTCTAGTATCCTCTTTTTTGAACTAATTTATCCAACTGCTTCCCAATAGTCTATCCAATATTCTATTCTCTTAGGATTTTACACATTTTCCCTAAGCACACCCAAGTGGGTTTCATTTCCCCTTACATGCTAAAAATAATCAAATCTGCTTTTCCAAACCCAAATTATTCTTCTGACCTTGAAACCCATCTAAGCCTCCTCCTATTAATAAATGCCCACCTGGATTGCACAAGCAGTTCAAACCCAACCTGTCCATAATGGATCTTTTTATTCCCCAAGCCTCTTCTATATTCCCTAGAAAGTCAGGCTCAATTCTCATTCTTATTTCCTTTCTTACTCCTTTCCTCCTCGCTTTACATGCAAGTACTTCACTTTATCAATTTTATGTTCAACATAATTCTTAAGTCTGTCCCCTCCCCCCATCTCCACTAGTCATTATTTTAGTTCAGAAGTTAATCATTTTATCGAATAGCTAGTACATGAACATGAGATAAAATTCGAAGAGTAGAAAAGAGTGTTCAATAAAAAGTAAATCTCCCTTCCATCACTACCCAGTACCCTACCGCCACCCAACCTCCCACCACCCTACCAAGTAGCTACTGTGTATTCTTCCAGAGACTATTACAATAATTTCTCTATAAAGGTCTTCTTCTTTGAGTCTTTTCTTTCCCTTCAACCCATACTCTTCCCCACTGCAGAATAGTCTTTCTAGAACACAAATCTATAAGCGAAAGGTGCACGGTGGTTTGACAGTTACTTGCAACTTAAGTCTACGCTTCATCAACTTAAACCAGAAGGTGGATAAGTGAAGATCAAATTTCAAATATCCTATAATCAGAAAGTAAAAATTTTATGGTAATTAAAATTTCAACTTACCAAAACAATTTTAAGATTTGGGGAGGAGCATTCATTATAAAATCTTATACACAGTAATAAAGAAGTAACTGACAAAGATTCTCATCAAACCTGAGCCAGGCTTCACTGAGCCCTCTTCTCAATGAGGCCTCGACCTTGAGCTCTGTCCTTGGCCCACTTAGTCAGTTTTAGCAAAAATCACCAAGTCCGTTTATGGAAAATCCCCCCATCCTTGGCACCTGATCATCCTCGATATCTATCCATCCTCGATATCTTATCACCCTGGTCTGCCTTCAGCAAAAATCCTCTTGAGTTGGTTTAGCAAGAGTCTCCCTAGCCTTGGTGTTTCCTCTCATTAGTTTTCCTGACCCTACACCCTGCTCCTTGGCTATAAATCCCCACTTGTCTTTGTTATATTCAGACTTGAGCCCGATTTCTCTCCCCTACTGCAAAACCCCATTGCAACAGTCCCTCCTGAATAAAGTCTTCCTTATTGTCTTAACAAGCGTCATGATTAACTTTTTCTTTAACAATTTCAGTACCTGTGACTCAGATGGGGTCATATTCATCATGGGACCCCAAGACCTCTTATCCAGGACCCCAAATGTGTACCTCTGAAGCCTCTGTCTTCACTCCTGGCTGACTACTTGGGGATCCACTGGTGAGTCTGACTCCCAAGCCAGTTCTCTGAATGACATTCCATTGAAGCATCAGTAAGGACAGATCTGATTCTTAAGATTCTGAGTACACTCTCTGAAGCTGGTTTAGAGCCAGGCTTCTTTGTTTGAAAGATACCTACTGGGTTGGAAGTCTTTCTTCCGGTTCTTTTTTTGGAGTAGGGATTATTCCCTGACTCCTGGGCCTGGTTCTGGGCTGGAAAGATTTTTTTCTCGGCTCTTTGTTTCGGGTGGGGATCCACTCAGACTCCTGGACTGGAAAATGTTCCTTGCTCTTTGTGAGGTCTCTCTATTCTTTCTACTTAATCCTGCTTCTCCTGTGGAACTTCTCAGTGGCGTGAAACCCCATTCTCGAACTCCTGCTGACCATATGCTCCGCTACTACAGAGCTAACTCTGTCCACTTTTCTTGTTGGCACAACTTTACTACAAATAATTTGGAACTTCATTAGCTTCTCTGAGAAACTTAAGATCTTCCCAAACTGGCTCCTCTAAGACCTCTCCCTCCCCACTGCTTCAGCTCTCCTTCCTCCTTTTACCATCATCAAACTCCCCTTCAGCTCCCTTGAATCTTCTGACATGTCCCTCTTTAAATCCCAGGACATCCTGATGTCCACCCTGGCCAGATGTTATCCTTCCCACTCCAGCCCCTCAACTCCCTACAGTCTCTTGAACTTTGGGCCCCTTGCCCCTACCAGGGGACCCGAAAAGCAGGCCTGAGGCTGAAAAGAAAAAAAAGAGCTAACTGGAAAGAGTGATGTGGCTTTGGACATATCCAGACAGCTGCTTGATGTCCCCTCAGTCTCTTGCCTAAAATGCAGTCCACAGCCTTCCAAAGATCACACATTAGAGCAAATAAAGGTCTTGATGGTCTTCTCCACAAATATGGGTAAAAAAGCATTAGTCCTCATACTGAACAGATAACCTAAACTTGTCCCATTTGCCAAAAATAAAATTCAGACAAAAATATAAAATGGAGAAAAGACAACAGCTATTTTACATGAACCAGTGAGTTTTGTATTACTGTGTTTGCCTGACTCATAGCTAAAATTTTAGAATGAAAGCTATAAGGTCCCTTAAAGGAGCTCTATTCAAATAGGTTTAGAGATAAATGAGCATGTATACAAATTAAATATTCCTACAACTTCCAGAAATATAGAAACTAACCCAAATGTTTTTCAAGTTCAGGTGACTTGGGTAAACCTTTTGCAATTAAAACTAGTTTAACATCATCAGTTTGATAAACACAGCTATATCTTCTGAGTTATCAGCATTAAACATAATATGAGCAACCATTTTTATTGTACTTGGGTTTACTAGTCAAATAAAGTAATATATCCACTAGATGTTCAAGATTATAAAAATTACAAGTTCAACCTAAGAACAAGTGTACAAGATGCAGTAAAAATGAATTCCTGATATCCATTACTTCATGTATATTTAAGCACAACAATAAAACAAATTAAAAAAAAACCAAACATGTGATTAATTTTTTTAGGTTTCTGCTTTTGTGATACTTGCCTAACATGCATGTGCTATAAAAATAGTTAATAGGAAAATGACTTGAGATGATAGCTAGCTTTAATGTTATAATATCCATCTAAAAACAGTTTCCAAAATCTTTTTGGTAACTTGAAACCTTAGATGTATGCTAAGTTAAGTCAGGTAACAGATATTCATTAAATGTCTAGATCATTTCTAAGTGAGATAAACTACTGAAACACTAATTACTGAACCTAAGTTTATATACTTTTAGCTTCTTATTTTTGTACAGTATAGAGAAGCTAAATATATTTTAGTCTGTTAATAAACATGTTCTTTTTGTCACACTGAAAAATTATAATATAAGGCAGTATATACCCATAAAAATTGTGAGATGGTACATTCATAAAATTTGCTAGTCTGCTGCAGAATGCTGGTATGTGACAGACTATCCACTATTCACAACTATCCACGTCCTACCTTTCTGTTAAAAGAAGGGTTACTAATGGTTAAAAATTATAATCAACACATGTAATTAAAACTACTAGAAATAATAAGGATGAAGACAAACAACTCTGTATGTAAAGTATACAAGGAAAGTAAGATGTATTTCTGACAAGGAAAAGTATGTAAGGTATGAAGAATGTGTTTTCATTAAGGGAAAAAGAGAGTAATTCTCTCCTAAAATAAAATGACTGGTTGTTCCAGAATAAGTGGAAAATAGAGGACAAAACCTGAACAGATAAAGTTGTAGAAGGCTTACAGAAAAGGAATCATATATGGGGCCGGCTCCATGGCTTAGCGGTTAAGTGCTCGCACTCTGCTACTGGTGGTCCAGGTTCGGATCCTGGGCGCGCACCGACACACCACTTCTCTGGCCATGCTGAGGCCGCGTCCCACATACAGCAACAAGAAGGATGTGCAACTATGACATACAACTATCTACTGGGGCTTTGGGGGCAAAAAAAAAAAAAGGAGGAGGTTTGGCAATAGATGTTAGCTCAGAGCCGGTCTTCCTCAGCAAAAAAAAGAGGAGGATTAGCATGGATGTTAGCTCAGGGCTGATCTTCCTCACAAAAAAAAAAAGAAAGAAAGAAAAGAAAAGGAATTATATGTTTCAGAGTCTAAGCTGGCTAAGACTGGATGGATTTATTTATAAGGTTATTAAAAAAAAAAGAGCTCAATAGTGTTCTGATACAAAACTAGAATTTGGTTTTCTATTAAAATGACAAAGTTTTCATGGATTATTGGTCTGCTCTTAATAAGAGATTATAAAAGCATTTTCTTTACCCTTTAAGTAATCTGCTTAGGAAATAAAGATTCTGTGGCTTACCAAAATAATTTCCTGTGCTCTATGTTGTCTTTACCACGTTCTTGATTATTTAAGAGAACCTAAGGATTGTTTCACAGTGACCTAGGATCTTATTTAGTCAAGCGTTCAAATCTTTTGACATATCTGACAACTTCCCAATACCAAATTCTGAATGAAGTCTTCTTGACCTCAAACTGACTTTGAGATTTCCCAGAGGGCCCCTGGAAAATCTCAAAAGATTTGTTCATTTACCTTATAAAGAGAAATGCTAAAAATAATTTGTTTAGGGGCCGGCCTGGTGGCATAGTGGTTAAGTTCGCACACTCTGCTTCAGCAGCCTGAGTTTTTGCAGGTTTGGATCCTGGGTGCGGACCTACACACCGCTCATCAAACCATGCTGTGGCAGTGTCCCATATACAAAGTAGAGGAGGATGGGCACAGATGTTACCTCAGGGACAATCTTCCGCAAGCAAAGAGAGGAAGATTGGCAACAGATGTTAGCTCAGGGCCAATCTTCCTCACCAAAAAATATATATTAAAAAAATAATAATAATAATTTGGTTTATTTGATATGTTAAACTGCATGAGAAGCACTGCCAAACAAAAAAACATACTTAACCTTCTCTAGGTTATATCTGTATGGGTAAATGTTATACTATAAGTACTTTAGAAATTGTGTGATGTTCAGAAAAATTTGTCAATACTCTGGCTATCTATGATAGGTTCTGGTATAATGTTATCAATCGTAATTCTGGTTATTATTTTCAAATGTTGTATGTCACAGAAACAACCAAATTTCCTTGTCAAACAAACTCACCAGATCTTTAACCACGGCCATTTTAAGCCTTTTGTCATCCACAGATGACGATTGTTTCACTTTGATTCTTCTCTAAAAGCATTTGCAATCAGTTACAGGCCACAATGCTTTGTCGTTGCAGAGCTTAAAAACTTTGAGAACACACCACTGGACTAAGTAAGAATTTCCAAAACTCCAGCGGAGAAGCTGATGGGTTCATGAAACTGTTAACCCAAGATCAAGACATGGGACTGAATGAACTGATAAAGGATGATTATGGTTTTGTTTGGAATTTTGCTGGTTCTTTAATGTTCTATTTTCTGGATATAAGGAACCCCTTTCTCTTTTTCTCTCAAGATATCTATAGCTCACAACAATAATATATTATACCTTCATAAACAAAAATGAAATATTTATCTTTTTCTCTCTGCCTGATCCCTCCACAATTCAGAAACTCTTATTGAATATAGTTATTTGCATTAGTTCAATATGAACCTGTTCTCCTTGCAACAGGATACAATTGGAAATACTGGTTTGAGAATGCTGTGCATAGAATCAGATATGACCAGACAATTTTAAGGAACTAAGGGCAACTTTATGGAGCCAATACTCACAAAACCCTCTTGGAAAAACCAGCCTGGTACCCTGCTTATAGGTTCCCAGCCTAACAGGTGAGTGAGGAAAGTTACTTCCTGACAGTCTTAGTCCCAGTCCCCTAAGATGCCTTAGGATATTTTAGGCATCTCAAGAGGAGAGGAATTCACCCAAATCTATAAGTACCGCAAGCAAAGTCTGATGGCAACTTCTTGGCTTGGCTTCCTAGGCTTGAGAGACTTTTAAAAGTTTAAGTTGAGATTCCTTATTAAAAGTTTCAGCAAAGCAGACTGAAAAAGGGCCTATGTGGTCAATCACAATTCTTGCTCCACTTAGGTAAATAATCAGGTCAAGTTTAATGAGACCAGACTTATCTTACAAACAAAAATAATCTTACTTTGATTATCTTTGATCAAAATGGGGGTGATTGTACAGAGAAATTTTATGTTTCGATGAAAAACTATAATCCACCGTTGTGAGTCTGAGATATTTTTCATCTCTTGGAAAACTCCATTTTACTTTCTACTCTGTTATCTACTTGTAAACTGGACTAGACCAATTCTTCTAGTTTTCTTCAGTGTCTGGCTACAATTCTTCAAAATAATGTTTCCAATTTTTCTCTCACCCTTCTGACTTGGAGTCACTGAGAACTAAAACCTGACTGCTCAGTTCCTCGTCGGGACCACCTAAGAAGTCGTCTTGCAAGCTAAAGCTAAACATTTGCATGTTCTGCTACGAGAAGTAACCACTGTGCCACTGATGTATATGCCATCACCAAAGACATTCAAACTGCAAACCAGGAAATTTCTCAGAATGCCACTGCTGTCTTCACTTCACCATCTAAAGATGCTTCAAGCCCAATGTCTAAAAATATTCTCAGTTCACTGCCCTACTACCATGTCTCAACAGATTGCTCAGCTGATCCTTAATGAACAAAAAGGTGACCAAATGAGAAATGAACTTGTATATTGTTCAAAGGAAAGAAGAATGTCTCTGAGACAGGCTCCTCTGAGCCCTCTTCTCAACTAGGCCTCAATCTTGAGTTCTGTCCTTGGGCCACTTAGCCCAGTTTTAGCAAAAATCATCCTGAGTCAGTTTATCAAAAAAAAACCCACCCTTGGCATCTGATCACCATCGATAACTTATCACCCTGGTCTGTCTTCAGCAAAATCCTCAAGTCATTTAGCAAGATTCTCCCTAGCCTTGATGTTTCCTCTCAGTAATTTTCCTGACACCCCTACCCTGCTCCTTGGCTATAAATCCCCACTTGTCCGTGTAGTCACAGTTCAGTCTAATCTTTTTCCCCTAATGCAAAAACCCACTGCAGTAATCCATTGAATAAAGTCTTCCTTACTGTCTTTAACAAGCATCAGAATGATTTTTTTCTTTAACATAACACCATTTACTATAAAATGCTAAGAAGTTTTGCCAATGACATACAAGAAGATGACACAAGTTGTGATAGTTAAATACCCATTTTTGCAACTCACCTTAACATTCTTCAGTCCTTTTTCAAAGAGGCTAAGCATCTCAGAGAGTTTATTGTCAGAATGTACATTATAAATGGTCTGGCTACGTTGTTGAAGCAAACCAATAATGTATTCGTTTTCAATTTGCTCATGCATTTTGAACTCCTTAAAAGTAACATAGAGAGACTGCAGAAGAGCACGGAAATCATTGTTGTTGGAAAAGTTGGTTTTAGAAAGCTGAATAAAAATTTAAAAAGAAAGGCATAATAAATACATGTAAATATGCACCAATAAGAAATATTCAAATGCATTCCTACTGAGTTTTGTACATAGCAAAATACTTCCCTTATACTTGGTTAAATTAAAGTACAAATAAAGAAAATTCATAAATTAACAAGTTATAATAGTATAATAAAAAGTGCACTAGGCCAGGAAGACGCTGGTTTACATTCTGAAGGGCTTAGTGATATAGAAAAATGATGTATACACCAACAAATCACAGTTTCTTTAAATAAAAGAGATTAGACTAGACTGTCTCCAAACCTAAAATTCTATTACTCTATACATACACAGATAGTCCATAAAGTTATATGTAAACACTGAAATTGTTGTGTTAGGATAATGTAAGTGCTTTTTTCTTTGTTCAAAATGTTCTTTAGGCTATTATACTATGTTTACAATGTAAAAAATTCAAAAATATTCTATTACAGTTTGTTTAAACTTTAATATCAAGAGGAGTCTGATGTGTTCACAAAATAATTAAAAAATATTGAGCTATAAGAACATTATTAGACTTTAGGGGAACTGTTTTTTCTTTTTTTTTTTTAAGAAAATTGGGATAAACACTTAGCAGCTTATATAAGAAATCATGTACTTTTCTAGGGTGGAGGCATTGCAATAGTACAACGTGGAAATCTAGTATATCATGGGATAAGCAAGTAAATGCACTTGAGTGAAAGATACAAATCGATGAAAATATAAATATATAATCATTTTCTTTAATTCTACTATTCAACAAGAGAAAATGACTAATCTGATGTAATTTTCATATTTACATTTAACAGCAAATTAAATTCTCATGTTTAAAGGATACACATTATCAAGAAACTCGATTCTAGTTAAAGTTCAAAGTAATATTCAAACCTTCCATTACCCCCATTGCCACATTAAATATAGTTCTATTATATCAATTCCAGTTTCAAAATACATTTTAAGAGGGAAAATCTGATTAAGTTAAAAATGACAGTAAAGGGCCGGGGAGAAGCTACTAAACATCATACTTCCTAGACTTGCTTTGTAAAGTCTGATCCACTATTCCTAAAATGGAGCCGAGTAGAGTCTAAGCTGTCTTAATTGCCTATTCTCGGTAGGAATTACAGTAGGTTCATGACAAAGCATCAGAAAGGACGACAAACTCCTAATGCAAAACTATTCCACTATACATAACAGAATTAACTAAGTATCTTCTGTAAAAGGCAGCATGCATTAGGTATTATGAGTCATTTATAGAAAACCAGACCTAGAGTCAGATTCTCTAGGATCAGATTCCAGTACTATCATTTATTTAATTGTCTACCCTGGGTAAGTTACTTTTCTCCCTCAATGTCTTAGCTTCTTCTTGGTGTTGAAGGAGAATAATAATAACACCTGTACTTCACATGGCTGCTGTGAGATTAAAATGAATTGGTGCTTAATACACATTAGCTATTATCATTTTGAAAATTAATCATTCATTTTTATAAATTCATGCATTTTTTACTGTATTCAAATATTTAATGAGCAGCTATTATGAGCCAGGCACTATTTCTGGTACTCGGGATACATCAGTAAACAAAATAGACATTTCTGCTTTTATGGAGCTTACATTCTAATGAAGGAACATAAGACAATGCATAATAACCACAATTAAGTAAGTAAATTATCTAGAACACGGGTTTGCGACTTTTCCTGTAAAGAGCCAGACAGTAAATATTTTAAGTATTGTGGGGCTTACTGTCTGAAGCCACTATTTAATTCAACTGTTGCAGCACCAAAGTAGTCACACAAATGAGTGTGACTGTATTCCAATAAAACTTTATACATGGACACTGAAATTTGAATTTCATATAATTTTCACATCATAAAATATTTTTCTTTTGATTTTTTCCAAACTATTTAAAAATGTAAAAACCATTCTTAGCTCCTGAGCCATACAAAAACAGGCAGGACGGAGTTGGTTAAACCAGTGTTGTAGATTTTATCCTAAGAAATGAGATACAAGATAACAACAAAATTCACTGGTGCCTAATCTCAGCAAATACTATCATGTGTCGTCTTATTTAAAACAATAAAATAAAAATGAGTCAGTAGAAATAAGAGATATATCAAAAAAAGCATTAATAATGGCTATAAAAATTTTAAAAAACAAAACCATGGCAAAAAGTAAATAATGACCTCACATGAATTAAGAAAATAACATCTTAAAAGAAACGCAAGAAATTGCATACATTCTCATTGGACTATTAGGAAACTTCTCAGACTTAATAACAAACTAAGGTAAACACCAGGTTCATGCTACATATTGAGAACCAAATTAAATACATAAAAGGACTCTATGATATACATAGTCAATCCAGCATAGTAGTTAATAGTGCTGACTCCGGAGCCAGATTGCTTAGGTGTGAATCCATCTCTGCCAGCAAGTCACTAAATTGCCCTGTACCTCAGTTTCTTCATCTATAAAATAAGGCTAATAATATTAACTACCTCACAGGGTTCTTTTGATGTTTTAATAAGTTAATATAGTTAAAGAACACAGAATATAACATATATAAGCCCTACTTAGGCTTTTCTGTTCTTTCTATATTTCGCCCAAATAAAACTATCACTACAGGTCTTTACACTACGCACGCCTCTGTTTCTCCATTTGAAAAAAGCAATTGTTTTTAACCTGGTACCTCGAGTCAGTACATTTAGTAGTTAAAAGAATAACCAGAGCATATACAATTTAACTTTTTAAAAATATGTTTATAGGAATCATTTTTTAAAATTTTGCCTCTGCAAAGTTATTCAAACATACAGACTTGATTGAGAAAAAATAAACCTAGACACTAATAATATCTGGGACATAGTGAGACCTATGATGTGGTAGGTAGTATACTAATTATTTTCAGATATTATTTATTTCTTAACAACAATCCCAGGAAGGAGGTATTGTAATTCCCATTTTATAGGTGAAAAACCTGAGGCTCAAAGAAAATAACTTCCCCCAAACCATACAACTAGTACACAAAGAAAACAGATCAAGTCTCTATGACTCTAAAACCTCCCTTCTTTCCACAAGATACAATGTTAGTCCCAATCATTAAACTATCTTTCCAGATCCAACAGAGTAAACTGTCAGAAAGAATGCTTGCTCTAAAGCAACAGTTCTCACCTGGGGGTGGATTTTGCTCCCCAGGAACTCATGGTCAAGGCCTGGAGACATTTTTGGACATCAGCACTGCAGAAGCACTACTGACATCTAGTGGGTAAAAGCCAGGGATCAGGCTAAATATCCCACAATGCACAGGACAGCCCCCACAACAAAAAATCATCTGGCCCCAACTGTCAATAGTGCTTTGGTTGAGAAACGCTGCTCTAAAGAAGTGTTTTTCAAACATGTTTAACCATGACCTTTAATATGAAATACAGTGCACACATCACAAACACTTCAAACAAATTTCAGGAAACAATATTTCTCTCTCTAACCTGTGATGTACTCTAATATTTACTTTTCCATTCATTTTTTAAATGCTGTTTCTGGCCCACAAAATTGATTTCATAACCCACTAATGGGTCAGAGGAAACACTTTGAAAAACCCTGTTCTACAGTAGGACATAAAGGTTGCTAAGTGACCTATAAACTTGTATACTCTAATGTCTGGCAAATTCCCCGAGGAATCTATGTAGAACAGGATACACCTAATCAACAAATAGTAACAACCAGTAACATGGTATCTCCCATATTTTAAAAGAATTTATAACTGACTTTCTGTCTCACACACTCTACAACCTAAAGTCTTACAACCCAGCATCAAACTGATTCGAAAAATCGTGTGTCATTTAAAGACAATATTAAGTCCAAAACCAGACATGAAAAATAGCACAACAAAAACCCAAACACTATTACTCCAAAAGAGTTTTTACTCTCTGTCTATTCGGCCAGCCAATGCTTTCATTTAATCAAGGGAGATTTACACTCAATGAAGAAACCTTAATAACTATCTGGTCAAACTAACTGTACAGAAAGAAAAAACTATAATCCACAGGTGAAATGTTCTGCATCAAATCATACAGCTAGTAATAAGTAGCAGAACCAGTAAGGTAATGCAAAAAACATGGGCTTCAGAAGGGAGAAAAATCCTAAAATTAAAATTGAGGCTCCCCTAATTTCTAGTTGAGTGAGTTGGGTAAGTTACTTAACCACTAAGTCTGTTTCCTCATCTTTAAATGAGGGATAATACTTGTCTCACAGGTGAGGATTAAAAGAAATAATGTAAGCATGTAGTAAGAACTCATCAAACTCCCTTTTCTTTCCTCTCCCAGCTCTCAATTCAATATTCTCTCAATAAACCCATCTTCCCAAAGCCAGTCAATAACAGTTTTTTACGGGTATGCAGAGAAATAGAAAAATAAGGAAAACTAAATGAATTCTTCATAAAACTGTATTCATTCAACTTTTTAAAAATAATCTATTCAAATTATTCTGGGCTTATTTCCTCCCTAGGACTTTGATTGTAAAACGTCCTTCTTTTATAAAATGATAGAGTGGACAGCACTTTTAATATCTTATTTGAAAAACTTGGGCACTCCATAATGCCTCCACCATTTGAATTTTTTATAACTAGCTTATGTATAAGTCTGGGAATCTGTACTATGCACATCCTTACAAACCACCACTTTGTTCTCAGAAATCAGTTCTAAGAGACTACAAGACCATTCCTGACACTTGAATACAGAGCTGACCATATACCTCCCTTGGTTCCCCCTATACCGTATTTGGATTTCCATCCTAGCACAAATGTTAGATTGTAAACTTCTTAAGAATAAGAACCACATGTCATATCGCCAACACAAGCCACTACACGGCCGACTGACAGTAGAAACTCCATGCTCACTGGCAGAATTAATGTTGTTAAGTTTTGAGGATTAGAGGAAAGACTGAAGAATTGGAGTAAACTCGACAAAGGACGTCATCCAATGCACATGTTCACTAAAATCATCCCAATTTGGAAGGTCAGTAAATTAGCAAAAAGATTTCACAACAGATTGTTACCAAAAAATTTTTCAGAAACTACTCTGGTTTCATACAAAGAAAAGTAAACTAGGAATCATGATCCTGACTTGGGTTTCCATCTGGATCTATCACTGTTTACATAAACTTGGTCTAGCTAACTTAGGCCTACAAGGCCCCAACTATAAAACAGAAATACCCCCCCTGCCTTTACCTACCTCAAAGGACTGTTGCCCAAATAACAACAATGAAAAACCTTTCCATAAAACCTTTTATAAATGTAAGAGGAAATTCATGAACAAAGTATTAACCAGGCATTATACAGCAATATTTAAAACAGCCCACAACTTCAGAATAAATTATTCTAAGTAAACTAGTCTAAGAATATAAATGATTGAGCTAATGCTAGTAAACAAATGGATGCTGCTAAAATATGTTGCACTTGAAAAGTTTGATATTGGAAATAAAACTGACTTCTTTATAATTACTGGGCATTCAGAGTCAACATTTAGAATACAGTGAAACAACCTACTCTTTATCTTTTTAGTTTGAGTATAAAAACTAGTTCTCATTCTGTAAAGTTTTACTGTAGGCTGTTTGGGTTGGATATCCTGGTCTATACAACCAAAAGATGGTGAAGGCAAACCCTGAGATGACAAATAAATAAAAACAAATAGTCTTTTAAGACTATTCAGCTATCATAAAATACTTATTTTTCTACTCTAGCTCCCAAAGGACGTCCTAGGAGAGAGTTCCATTAGCTATTAGTATCGAGAAGGTATCTGGATGCAGAATTCCTATGCAGGTTTTTTTTCTCCTAAATTACCTTGGTCTCTGATCCACAGTTCAGAAAATTAGACTTTTAATCTTCTTAATGAGTACATACAACAATCTCATTAACTATACATCTAATTAATTCAAAATTAGTGATCATTTTGATTTATGCTATGTCAAATTGAAAATGCTTTCTTAGTTATTGCAAGAGGGAACACTTAACTACCGAAAAGAATCTTATTTAACTCAGATACTGTTTATAAAAACGGCAATGTACTTTCAAAGTCTGTTCTAATGTTCTCAATCACCAGGTAAGGAAACACAAAATTAGTGACTTGACTTCTTCAAAATTTTAAAATAAGGCTGGTTAGTCTAGTACACAACTAAAGTTGTGATTCTTAACTACTGGAGAGAGTCACACATCATTTAGAAATCTGATGAAACCCACAAACCCCCTAGGAAAACGTACACATGCACAAAAATTTCCATAACAATTTCAGGTGATCCAGGGACTACCTCTCCCCAGTCTAACTGGCAGAGAGGAAGTCAGATTCCATTAGTCCTCACTGACTTTCCCTTTTCGATTTTGAGAAAGTAAAAAACCTCATTTTTTTCTTTCCTGCAATTAAAGGATACCGTCAGAACAACAGTGCAAAAGCCAGAGGAGGTAAAAACACTACAGTAAGCTAACTCAAAATTTCAGGGTTACACAGCTTAACTCACATTTGTTAAGCTTTTCCTGGGTAAGTGGTTCTCACTTGGCTGCACACTGGACTCACCTGGGGAGCTTTCAATTATACTTGATGCCCGGGTCCCACCGTCAGAGATCCGGATTTTAGTGATTTGGGCATGAGGATTTTTAACAGCTTTCAGAGTGACTCCAATGAGTAACAAGGTTAAGAACCACTGTCCTAGACTGTCCTGGTGTTTAAACCTATATCTGAATCAGGCATTTTTTAAGTTTCAAAATGGAAGAAGGGAAAGGATGATTGTGGGTGAGTTTTAAATTGTTGGTTTTGAGTGTGGCCGAGCACTGAACACTCTGGGCATCCTCCATCCACCTCACTGGGCTACAGGAACCCCTCTTTTTCTCGCAACAGTGGTTCTATTTAACGCTATATAATTTCTGAAAATTCATAAAAGTTGGTTTCTATGCTTGAACAATAGTTGTTTATACACTTTTTATTAGGTTCATTTCTACACGAAACATAACTGCCCGAAGTTTTCAGGATATCCACATGTGGACTTTCCCCAACATAATGTATTGACAAAAATTTGGAATCTTAATATGACTTTAAAATCACTGGCCAAAGACCTTGAACTATCTCCACAAAAGTGCTTTTTCAGCTTAGGCTGCACCAATTAAGAGTCAAAAAAGGTTCTCACAGTTAAACTTTTTCCGAGGCCCCTTTTATTCGAGCCCATGTAAAGAATTCTAGCAGAATAGCTGTCTTATAACAAAATCTACATCGAATAAAACGCTCGGGACAGTAAAAGTTGCAAAGAAAAAGATAACCACAAATGAAGAGTGAAGGTTCTCTAGGGCCTAAGCCAAGAAACCTGGGTTTTCTCCCAAATCAAACAAGTGAAAAGCTGGGGCGTAAAATGAGCAGGGGTATTGGGAGAAGCTGACCGATGGGCCAGGAAGCAAGCTAGAGGTTCAGGAGGAAGATGGAAGGGTGTCTGCAGAGAGATTCGGGGAGCCCCCCAAACAGGCCGCGGGGCAGTGGTGATGGGAGGCGGGGGACCACTGCAGAAACTGCCTACCGCAGACGGACGGGAAACCCACCGCAGGTGGCCCCCCCGGGGTCCCCGAAGGTCGGTGGGGAGCAAAGGGGTCCTCTCCCGAAGCGGGCAGGGGCGGGAGGTCCTGCGCGGCCGCGGGCAGCCGGCCCCGAGGGCGGCGGGTGGCCAGGCCCTCGGCCAGGGGGACGCAGCCGGGCAGGGGCCGCGCCGCGAGCCCCGAGGGCACGTCCGCGGCGCCGGCCGGGCGAGGGCCGAGCTCCCCGGGGAAGGTGCGGGGGAGCGAGCGCCGCGCTGACAGCTGCGCAGGCGGCAGTTCGCGCGGCGGGGCCCCTGGGGCTGCGGGCGCGGCGCAGGCCAGGCCGCCAGGGACCCGGCCCGCTCTCCTCGCCGCCCGCGCTGCCCAGAGCAAGAGGCCCCGCACGCCCTTACCTTGTCGCAGTAGAGCCCCACCAGCTGCTTCATCCGCCAGTGTGGGGCGGTGAAGACGTCCACTTCTTCGGGGAAGGGCGCCATCGCCACTGCCTCAGCCTCCGCCTCCGCAGCCGCGGCCGCCGCCTCTCCATAGACACCCTCGCCGCGGGGCAGAGGCGGCGCGCCCCCGTGCGCATGCGCCCGCCCCGTCGGCGCGCGCGCCCGGGCTGCCAGGGCGGCCGGGACGCGGGCGCGCGCGGGCCGCCGCCATGCGGTCCCGGGGGCCCACGTGACCGGGCGCGCGGCAGAGGCTCGCTTTTTCACCTCCCGCCTACGCTCTTCGTTCCTTGACCGTTTCGCGTGCCGCCAAAGGAAACCAAGTCTTGTCTCTGTTTCCCAACATAAAACACGTGATCTGAGGGGAGTGGGTGTCGTTTTAGGGCGCTCTCAGCGCTTCTCTCCTTGCCGCTATGCCCACCAGGCCTTGAGGCCGAGCACAATGGCCGTGGTCGGGGCCCAGACGCCCCGTGCGCCTGGGTGACTGCGCTGTGCGCGGCCCGGGCCCTCTAGAGCCGCCCTTTGCCTCTCTGCCATTCGCGGCTGCTGGACTCGACCTCCCCTCCCGCTGGGCAAAGGGCCCAGGGATTGGGTCAACCAGGACTGGGGGCTCCAAGAACTTGCGACCCACAGGGAAACCGGTGACGCGTGGCAGGCCCGGACACGGGCGACCCGAGCCCGCAGCACCAGGCAGGCGCGGAGCCTGGGTCTGAGGGGCAGGGCGGAGACCACGCATCTCCCAGGCGGGTGGGAGGGAAGGGCCGCATGCAACTCTGGAGACGTCAAGGAGGGGGAAAAAAGTCCCCGGGCATCAGGGAGGCGGGAATGCAGCTCAAACACAGGAATGCCGAGTCAGGGATGTCGGAAAGACTGTGGGTGGTGGGGGACGGGGACTAATCACAGAAGTTTAGTACGGGAAAGAACTTTGGTACACATCCCTCCATTTTAAGCCGAGGCTCAGAGAGAAAGAAGGAGACAAACAAGGTCACTGCCGAGAGAAAGGTCAGTCTGTATCTTCCCCACAGGTCACCTGGTCCCTGCCCCAGCCGTCCAGGAGACCTTGTTATGGACTCTGCTCACCATGATCAACCCTCCACTGGCTGGCTAGAGGACTGATGGACACATAGAGAAATAAGAGAAAACAGGAAAGGCTGAGAACCCGGGAAGGGTTATGTCGTTTGCTTAATGACGATAAACTCCAGGAGGGCAAGAACGAGGTATGTTCTGTTACTCCTTATATCCCTATTACTCTCTCACAGCTCCATGACAACTTAGGGGTTTGATAAATATTCAGTAAATGGTGGAGTAGGAGGTGAAAAAGAACCAGTAGAGTTTATTTCATCTGTTTATTTCTAATCAGACTATGCGCCATTTATTGACAGGCAGTATGAACAGTAGTTAAAAGCACAGACTAGGGAGATGAAGTTAGATTCCTGGTTTTGCCAGATACTACTTGTATGACCTTGAGCAAGCTGCTTGACTTCTCTGTGCCTGTTTCCTCATATATAAAATGGGGGGGGTAATGCTTCATTGGATTAAATGCTTGTGTCTCCTCAAATTCCTATGTTGAAACCCTACCCGCCCCCATGCGATGTTATTAGGAGGTGGGCCTTTGGGAGGTAACTAGGATTGGATGAGGTCATGAAGGTAAAGCCCTGGTGATGGATTAGGGCCCTTTTGAGAGTCACTAGAGAGCTTGCTTCCCTTCTCTTCTCTTTGCCATGTGAGGATATAAGAAGAAATCTGCAGTCAGCAACCCTGAAGAGGGCCCTCACCATGCTGGCACCCTGATCTTGGACTTCCAGCCTCTGGGACTGTGAGAAATAAATTTCAGTTGTTTATAAGCCACCCAGTCTATGGTGTATTATTATAGCAGTCTGAGCTAAGACAAATACCTACCTCATTGGTTTGTTATGAGGATTAAGAAAGTTCATATATTTGAACTGCTTATAATAGTACCGGGCACATAGTAAGTACTGTCTGTAAGCTATTATTAAATAAAACAACTCTGTGAGATAGTGCTATGGGAAACGAAGTCTTGAAGACGTTCTGGTAATTGCCTAGGGTCCCAAGAGTAAGTAAGTGAATAGTCTGGCCATATGAATCTAGGTCCCACAACACCCTCCCAGGCACAGTGTTAGTTGTGTGGGATATAGAAATGATGGTTTATACACAGTCTGCCCTAAAGAAACAGGACTAACTCTTAAGTAATAGAATATTGATAAGGTCCTTAAGCTCTCCATCTTTCTCATCCTCTCCCCCTTTCTCCTCTTTTTATCCTCTGCTCTTTTGCTAGGGCTTTGCCTCTATATTTTTTAATATCCCCCAGAAGACATTTCCTTATTTCTCTCTGTTTCTTTACTTCATTCTGATCTTTCACTCCAACTGTCTTGGAATGTAGAATCAGACCCCAGGTGAACCAGTTATGTAGAGAGAGATGAGCTCCGTAAGAACACGCGTTTTGTTTTATCCTCAGCACTTAGAACAGTGCCTATCATACAGTTAGTACTCAATATTTGTTGAATAAAGAAAGAAGGAATGAGGGAAGTTCATGTCATTCTGTAATTTCCTGATTTTCACTAACTTTTAATGCACCATGTTTTACTTCCCAATACCTGTTTGTCTGTTTTGTTGACTAGTGTATCCCTAGAATCAGACACATTAAATAGGTGTTGAACAACAATCAAGTCCATCCATACACCAAGTTTCACTGTAACCCAGAATTTGAAGCTGTGTGGTCAGCTGAACAGCCACTTTGGATTCTGGCCATTTCAGGGGATTTGACAGACAAAATGAAAGAAATAAAGTGATAAAAAATAAGTACTGTGGGTCATTCTTCCCTTTGAAAGAAGCTGTTAACATTACCTCCGTATGCTGAGTAATATAGCGATTATCACCTGATGTAGATAATTGATTGATTTACATTAAACTTTAACCCCAGAAAGAAGGCATTGATCCATGTGGTATCATTATTCTAGGTTTTTGCAACTACAGCAGATCAGGAACTGTTATTAAGGCCAAGGTTGTCGGTTTAATCACCTCTTTATGATTTCTTCTGGTATATGACAGCAAAGGAATTCTAACAGACCATCTAGCTATTGGCCACCACAAGGAGACTGGATACAGGCATATGAACAGAGCAGTGAGAATCCGCATTGTATTGTGCCTGGTAGGTGCTGATTCCTTCTTACCTGCTGTCATTCTCTCTGAAAAACTGCACACTATGGGGAAAACAAAAGATGCCAGACCATTCCCTGGTGACCTAAAAATATGACGACACTAGGCCTCTTCTCTAGTATTTTCCAACCCTACTTTTGAGGGCCATGGAAAGGGTTACTGGTCAGGGAAAGTCAATTCTAAGGCATTTAACTCTGTTTATTTGTGTATGTGACACAGCACTTCCCCATTAGGGGGTTAGTTGTGAAAACAAGCAGTGAAAGAATGTTGCTATTGCAAAACAGTTGGAATCCGAGCCCTAACTCAGTACCAGAGCGGATCCTCACTGTCTGTCAAAATAGCCAATCAATGACTGCGGCAGCAGGCTAGGTTGATTTAGGGGCAAAGCTTTTAGTAGGGATGATGGCATTATTAAAAAAAAAGGATAGGCACTGAGTTGAAACATAATGCCAGATGCTACAGTGTTTTTTTTCATTTTCTTTTAGAATACTTTATAGGAAAATAGACCTCAGAAAATGAAATATATATAGGTCTGCAGTTTGCCCCAACCCTTACTTTCTTTTTTTAAATTTGAATAGTGAAGATATAATAAAACCTTTCACACCATGACCAAAAAAATTGGCAACAACTAGATGTCCCTCAGTGGGATACTAGATACTGGATAAATAAATTATAGCACATTCATTCAGTGGACAAATATGCATCTGTTAAAAAGCATAGATAGATCTATGTTTGCTTATATGGAATGAAACCAAGATTTACTAAATTAAAAAAAAAAACAATGTATGGGCTGGCCCTGTGGCAGTTAAGTGCGCGCGCTCTGCTGTGGCGGCCTGGGGTTCACAGGTTCGGATCCCGGGCGTGCACGGACGCACGGCTTGTCAAGCCATGCTGTGGCAGCATCCCATATAAAGTGGAGGAAGATGGGCACAGATGTTAGCCCAGGGCCAGTCTTCCTCAGCAAAAAGAGGGGGATAGGTGTGGATGTTAGCTCAGGGCTGATCTTCCTCACAAAAAAAAAAAAAAATGTAGAGAACACTTTGTTAAATATGCTCTCATTTGTGTTAAAAAAATGCCTATGTGTCTAAAATAACACAGCAGAAATTATGAGCAGGGGTTCTGGGATGGGAAGCAGTTAAATGCCTTTTAAATATGCACCATTTGGTACAGTTTTAACATTTTACTATGTTCACCTATTGCTCTTACAGTTATAAAAATTTGTTAATAAGAATGTATTTTAAAATAATTTAGGCAATAACTTTTAAATTTTTAAAAATACCATTAAAGGAAAAAATGTTTGATTATATATAATCAGTAGCAACAGTGCTAATTGCAAGTACAGCCATTTTATGTTTATCCCTAATTTTATTCTTTTTTTTTTTTTTTTGTGAGGAAGATCAGCCCTGAGCTAACATCCATGCTAATCCTCCTCTTTTTGCTGAGGAAGACCAGCTCTGAGCTAACATCTATTGCCAATCCTCCTCCTTTTTTTCCCTTTTTCTCCCCAAAGCCCCAGTAGATAGTTGGATGTCATAGTTGCACATCCTTCTAGTTGCTGTATGTGGGACGCCACCTCAGCATGGCCGGAGAAGCGGTGTATCAGTGCGCGCCCGGGATCAGAACCCGGGCCGCCAGTAGCGGAGAGCGCGCACTTAACCACTAAGCCCTGGGGCCAGCCCCCCTAATTTTATTCTAACCTGTGTTGTATGTCTGCTGTGCCTCTGGTTTGTCTGTTTACACTGCCCTTTGGTCCACATCCACCTTTCCCATGGGAATGGAAGCATCTTTGAGGGTAGGGACAGTGTCTTTAATGATGCTGGAGAAATAGGTATGGTAGGATATTAATTGAAAAAAAGCAGGATCAAAATTGTACATACAGTATAATCCATACCAAGTTTACAAAAATGCATAAAAGGATTGGAAATGAATGATGCAAAATCTTAACATCTTGTCTGAGTGATAAGAATTATAAGTGATTCCCTCCCTCTTTTATATTTTTCTCTTCTTTCCAATGTTTTAAATGATCATATTTTACTTTTAATATCAGAAATACAGAAATGAATATATTATAAACAATCTGATGACAACTGTATTTTATAAATACATTTAAAAGGGGCTAAAAGGAAATATATCAAAATGTTGACAATGGCTGTCTTTTGGTGGTGGGATTGTTGCTAATTTGGGGGAAAGGGGGAGCTACATTTTTCCCAAAATTTTAACAAAAATTTTCCTAAAATTTTGTAGTTGAAAAACAAAATTGGTGTTTTTTTTTAAGATTTCAGTTTAATTAATATCAACCACCGTTAGATCCATAATGCCAGAGGTATATCCAATCTCTTGGAGGCCCTTCTACCTCAGAGACATATAAAGAGAGTCATAGGATGCTTCCTGTACCTGTTCCTGGAGACCTATGCCTTCATCTCCTGCCACATGGTCCCATCCTTCTGACATGGGACTTTCCCAGCTTGTCACTGGGAAGCCATTCCAGTGAGTTCTAGCTTGGTTCTATTCTAGACCACCAAGCCCCTGTGGCACTTCCTGCATGACATACATGACATACACACAGAACCCTCTTCACCTTGGCTAGGCCTCCCTAGCTAGCCAAGGTTGCTGCCGGCTCTTTTAAAAGTCCACATAGTTGCTAGAAAGTTGGGGAGTATCTACCACATTGGGCATTTTCCTGTTCAGTAGCCCTTTGTGTTCACAATGAGCTTAGTATCCATTCCCAGAACTTCAAGTTTGCATTTTTGGAGCACATGCTTCCCATCCTTGACTAAAAGTATAGGGCATCAGATTGGAATACAGGTGCTACTTACTATGCCTTTCTTCAGGGTGTGGAACTCTCTCCTCTAGAGGTGGTTCATCGATACCTCACACATGAGAAAAAGAAATGTTTGGACATATACAAAGGCATAGGATAACAGAAGAGCTGCGAAGAGGAAGAGGCGTAAGAGAAACAGGGACAGATAGGACAGAAATAAAAAGAGGAAGAAAAGTAGAGTGGGGGACGGAGTAAAGGAAAGGAAAAAGATAGTTGGAAGTAGAGAGACGAAAACAATACTTAAAATGTACTGAGGTCTGACCATGTACCATCTGCTGTAAATGCTTTACATGAATTATCATGTGTAATCCTCACAATTACTATATGTGGAAGGTTCTACTATTTTTCCCACTTGACGGAAAAAAAAAAAAACAATGTTTAGAGTATTGACTTGTCCAAGGTCATAGAGCTAGTTAGTGGAAAATCAAGGATATAAATGCATGTCTTTCTCATCCTAGAACGTGTACTGAACCTTACAATGAAAGACAATTCTCTGTCATTAGTTTATGTCAACCAGCTAAATTCCTAATATGTGCTGTTAACCTCTGAACTGGAGCCAAAGGTGACTAAAGAATGTGGGCTACAACACCAACTACATAAGTGTTCAAATATAGAGTAATCCAATTCCTTAGATTACCATTTGAAGAGAAGTAGTTTAGATAATGCTAAGACCACAGTGTGCTTCATTACAAATATGGAGATCTAACGTGTATAGTAGTCCATACTGTTTCTTTGCAAAAATTGCAGACAGACAAGAACCTTCCATTTCCTAAACATACGTGTGAGCCACTTACCTTGATCTTAATAAATATTGCCAAGTCAACGCTAATTCCTTGACTTCTCATCAAAGGCTCTATTACAGGCTGACTTGCAAGGAACAGGATGGTGCAGTGTATATAGCCTGAGGGAAAGGTGGTTAGTCTCATGGACAGCTTGACTCAGCTGTTTGCAACATGTAGAAAGGGAAAGTACCATAAGTTTCTGGAATGGAAAAGAACAATAAGCTTCCCATAAATTGTCAGGTTTACATTCATTGTAATGATGAAATCTGGCAAGTGATTGCTTAATACCTGTCTACGGAGAGGAGGAAAAAAAGTATTTAGGGAAGTATCAGTTCTGTTTCCTTCCTCCCTACCCATGACATTTTTAAAAAAACTCATAAACCTGAAACACAGTGCAAAAAAATCCCGTTACATAAGGCAACTCCCAGAAAATTTTAAAATGCCAAGAGCTATGTAGGCAGAAAGAAACACAATGTCATATATGCCTCTAATTCCCATTAACTGACTAATAGCTGAGTTTTTTGGAACCATCTGGCTAATACGTAAAACAATGGCCTGAGTTTTAACTTCACCTCTGCCACTACCTACCTACCCACAGGACCTTGTGAAAATGTCTTGTGCATTCTGGGACTTCAGTTTCCTCATCTGCACAGACTTGTGCAGATGCAGTCTGGAATACTTTTGAGAGTGATAAGGGGTGATAAATAATACATATTAATTAATCTACAACATATGTAAAAAGGACTCTCCCAGGCAAGTGCTCACCTATTATAAGAAATCAGTCACCAACGACTCAGATAAGTCTGTCAAGAGTTGACCTTTAACCAATTGTTTTCTTCTTTATGTAACTACATTAACTGATTCGTTCCATTCACTTTTCCTAAAATGTCTCTACCAAGGTGCTTATTTGGACTATAGATCTTATGTGCAAGATTGTAATAAAACATTGATATATGCTTAATTGAACTGTTTGAAAAATATTCTTTAACAGTAGAGAGGCAGTAAAGGAAAGTGGGTAGGAGTGTGGACCAGTTTCCTCATCAGTAAAATGGGATAGTGAGTCTCTACTTCACAGGATGTCCTGAGAATTACATGTTGTATGGAACTTAATAGAAAGCCTGGGATAAGAAGCACTAAATATTAGCTATTACTTTTACCTGTAAAATGAGGAGATTGGACAAGATGGTCTTTTGGTCTCCTCAAGTTCTCAGTTTCTGGGACCCTAGAAATAGCACCTTGAAAGCTGTTTCTTTAGATTAATTCTGTGAATTAATTTAACTGGAGAAGGGAGGGACTCAGAGTTAGATTTGGCTGTTAAGTGATAGAAAACACAAAATGACAGTGGCTGAAATGAGATAGAGGTTTTTTTCTTTTTCTCATGGTATTAGTTATCTATTGCTGCATAACAAATTACCCCAAAACTTAGTGACTTAAAACAACATTTAGTGTTTCACAGTTTCTGAGGATCAAGAATTCTGGAGTGAGAAACAAGAACAAAGCTGGAGATATCATGCTTCCTGATTTCCAACTATACTACAAAGCTATAGTAATCAAAACAGTATGGTACTGGCACAAAAAAAGACACACAGATCAATGGAACAGAATAGAGAGCCCAGAAATAAACCCATGCCTATATGGTCAATTAATCTACCACAAAGGAGGCAAGAATATACAATGGGGAAAAGACAGTGTCTTCAATAATAAATGGTGTTGGGAAAACTGGACAGCCACATGCAAAAGAATGAAACTGGACCACTTTCTTACACCATATATAAAAATAAATTCAAAATGGATTAAAGACTTAAATGTAAGACCTGAAACCATAAAACTCCTAGAAAAAAACAAAGGTAGTAAACTCTTTGGCATTGGTCTCAGCAATATTTTTTGGATCTGTCACCTCAGGCAAAGGCAAAAGAACAAAAATAAACAAATGGGACTACATCAAACTAAAAAGCTTTTGCACAGCAAAGGAAACCATTAACAAAACAAAAAGGCAACCTACTGAATGGGAGAATATATTTGCAAATGATATATCCAATAAGGGGTTAATATCCAAACTATATAAAGAACTCATACAACTCAATAGCAAAAAAACAAATAATCCAATTAAAAAATGGGCAGAGGTCCTGAATAGACATTTTTCCAAAGAAGACATACAGATGGCCAACAGGTATATGAAAAGGTGCTCTACATCACTAATCATCAGGGAAGTGCAGAACAAAACCACAATGAGATATCATCTCACACCTATTAGAATGGCTACTATCCGAAAGACAACAAGTATTGGCGAGAATGTGGAGAAAAGGGAATCCTTATACATTGTTGGTGGGAATGTAAATTAGTGCAACCACTATGGAAAACAGTATGGAAGTTCCTCAAAAACTTAAAAATAGACCTACCATACAAGCCAGCAATACCACTTCCGGGTATTTATCTGAAGAAAACACAAACACTAATTTGAAAAGATATATGCATCCTTATGTTCGTTGCAGCATTATTTACAATAGCCATGATATGGAAGCAACCTAAGTGTCCATCAGTAGATGAATGGATAAAGAAGATGGGGTGTATGTATACATAAAAAAGCCATAAAAAAGAATGAAATTTTCTGAAATCCTCCCATTTGCAACAACATGGGTGGATCTAGAGGGTATTTTGCTAAGTGAAATAAGCAGACAGAGAAAAAAGAATACTGTATGATTTCACTTATACGTGGAATCTTTAAAAAAAAAAAATGAACAAAACAAAACAGAAACAGACTCACAGATACAGGGAACAAACCGGTGGTTTCCAGAGAGGAGGGGAATGGGGGGGAGCGCAAAATAAGTGACAGGAATAAGAAGTACAAACTTCCAGTCATAAAATAAATTAGTCATGGGGATGTAATATACAGCATAGGGAATATAGTCAACAATATTGTAATAACTTTGTATGACAGATAGTAACTAGTCTTATCAGGATGATCATTTGGTAATGTAAATGAATGCTGAATCACTATGTTGTACACTTGAAACTAATACAATATTGTATGTCAACTACACTTCAGTAAAAAAAAAAAAAAAGAATTCCAGAGTGGCTTAGCTGAGTCATTCCAGCTCAGGCTCTTTCATGAGGTTGCAGTCAAGCTGGCAGTCTAGCCCCATAAAATAAAACACTAAGTCATACTGACTTAGTCTCCAGGGTGAAAAATGAATAAATAAGAGATGGTTGTGAAATATTTACCAAATGTAAATGTCCAATTTGAGTCAGTTTTAGGATGGGTGAAATAAAAGGAATGCTATTGTTCATGAAGAATTACAGATTTACAGGTGTTTAATCTTGTCAGTCTCTAACTGAACATTGCTGATGACATCCCTCCTTTTACATATAGCATACTTCTATGATCTTCCTCTCCAAACATCGGGGTGAATTATGCATTGATGATAGCCATCAGTTATTGAAAGATACATACCAGGCACTACGTTATCTCACAACATTGTCAGGTAGGTTCTGTCAACTCAATTTTACAGATGAGGGAACCAAAGCTCAGAGAGCACAAGTAGGATTTGAAGCCAGATCTCTCATTTTCACTGCACTGCAGTGCTCTTTCCCTCTAGTACAGCTATCACACTTTACTTTCCGTTAAACACAAGTCTTACCATGTAGCCTTGCTGGGAGCTTCATCAGTGAAAAGGGGTGCAGAGAGTGGGAAATAATATACGGCAGAACAGGAGGCAGAGTACACACTCCTTCAAGATTCTTAGCTAAGTGCTTGCTCTCAGCTAAATTAATGATAGAAAATCTGAAATAATTAAGAGGTAATAAACTGCATAGTACTGACAATGCAAGTGCAATAAGACTTCAATCAGAGAGCTCAGATGCTAAGGGTATCTGAACTAGCCCCATCCCTTACAGTCTTCCTCAAAATATGGTCCTGGGGAAACCCGATTCAAATTGCATCAGGTCCTTTTAAAGATTTGATTTTTGAGACTCACCCTTGGAAATTTGACTTAGTACATTTGGGGCGAAGTCTCAGATTCTATATATGATTCTTATGAAACTAAAGTTTGAGAAATACTATTCCAGTTACTAACTATGCTTCCATAATTAAAACTGTTTTTCAGACTTGATAAAGTGATTATAGAATTCATGGAACTTATGGTATTGTTTGCAAAACACAATGACATGATACACTACATGTAATATAGCTAAATTTGAAAGATAGGTTACCATAGAAGTAGTATAGACTGGGGAATAAACAGACCTGAGCTCTAATCCCTCCTTTGCTGCTTAGTAGTTAATGCAACCATGGGCAAGTTCCTGAACATCTTTGAGCCTTAGTTTCCACTGCTGTAAAATATTGATTATAATACCTTGATGGGTTGTTGTGAAGACTGAAGATAATATATGATAATGCCTGGCACATAGTAGCCATAAATGATAGGCATTTTTATTATTAAACATCTAAGACTGTATAAAATAGGATACTATATCTTCATAGACTCTAGTACTAAGAGATATTAGGGGCCAAAGGTTTCAAATGGTTCAAGCCATTATAGTGGTTCAGCACACCAGCTTTGGAATCAGATTGTCTGGGTTCAGATCCCAGCTGGTCTACTTTCTCACTTACCACCAACAGAGTAAATCAGAATTTCTTTTGCTTTCTGGGAAGGAGGCTTTTGTTAATATTGTTAAGCCACAAATCTCCACACTATTGTGCTAAATAAACTGTGAAATGGAAATAATACTACCTATCTGACAGGATTGTGTGAGGATTAAATGAGATTATACAGGGAAAGAGTTTACGATAATGTCTGGCACATGATCAAAGTGCTTTAAAAAAGAAAAACCTGCTCATTTCTATTAGTATTTAACAAACACTTACTGTGTCAGAAATGCCAGATTCAGTATGTCCAAAAGGGAACTCCCCATTTTCTCTGTCCTCTGAGTTTTCCAAGCCTTCTGTATTCTCATCTCACTGACTTTTACCACTGTTTATTTAGTTACCCTAGCTAAAATAAAGATAGCAAACAAACTTGAGTACAAGGCACTATTGTAAGGACGTTTTTCACAGAATGACTGTATGAAGTGTAGGTACTGTTATCATCCCTACTTTACAGATGAAAAAACTGAGACAGAGAGGACACATAATTTGCCCATGGCTATCCTGTTAATAGCAGAGCCAACATTCAAATCTGGGCATTTTAGCCCCAGAACCTGTATCTTTTAATGTACATGATACTGCCTCTGGAGATTTTGCAGTTATTTTAAAAGCTTTCACTCTGCATCACTTCAATATGTAATAAGATACATCGTCCTCTTAAACCTCTCCAATCCATCCCCTCTTCTCTACTCACACTGATATGGACCTAGTCTAGGCCCTACTTTCCTTCTGGTTCAACTACTGGTCTCCCTGATTTTAGCTGCTTCTCATTCAATCCTTCTGCTAAACCAACTAGTCAGAAATGTTTCTAAAACATAGATCTGATAAATGACTCTTGCTTAGTTAGAAACATTTAATGGTGCCCCAATTTTTACAGAATAGGCCCCAAATACTCCTTTGTCATGCAATGAGGCACCTAGTGCAGAACCTTATTTACAATATTGAATACATTGCATTTTATTTTTATTAATATGAACATGTCTTTTTCCCCACTAAAGTGGGCCTGTTTTGAAAGTAGGGACACTGTTTTGCTCATCTTTATATAACCTATACATCCCCAGGCCCCAACAGCCCATAGGACAAGTGAGGTTATAATATCATTAATATTGATTCATTGACCCACCAGCAAGTGCAAAACCTGTAGTTTCAGCAAAACCTCCCCTCTATTGCAGTCTTATTCACAATAACCAAGACTTGGAAGCAACCCAAGTGCCCATCAACGGATGAATGGATAAGATGATGTGGTATATATATACAATGGAATACTACTCAGCTATAAAAAAAAGATGAAATCTTGCCATTTGCAGAAACATGAATGGACCTTCAGGGTATTATGCTAAGCAAAATATGCTAAGCAAAAAATATGTATGATCTCACTTATATGTGGAAGATAAACCAACAAATGCATAGATACAGAGAACAGATTGGTAGTTACGAGAGAGGGTGCAGATGGGTGGAGGGCGAAGGGGTAAGGGAGCACACGTGTACAGTGATGGATGGTAACTAGTCTTTTGGTGGTGAATCCGATGTAGTCTATACAGAAGTCAAAATATAATGAGGTACACTTGAAATTTATATAATGTTATAAACCAATGTTACCTCAATAAAAAACAATCAAAAAATCTCCCCACCATCACTACGAAGCACTTCTGAGTCCCCAGGGATGTTTCTCACATGCTCAGTAACAAATTCACTCGCATTATAGCTATGCTGCTACCCCAGATAATAAGTGAGCCACTCTGTCTTTTCCATTCTTCCTCTGGGTCCTGTATTCTTAAACAGCCATCATGAGCTTAGATGCCAAGGTAGTAAAGAATGGCTTTATTGTGTGTGACATACTGTTAAAGGGGTCCCAAAGGAGGATTGCTTCAGCCTCATGTGTTTAGTGAAGTAGCTTTCAATTGTATCCATTTGGAGTGCTCTAGCTCCCTGGGCATCAGATATGCTCTCAGGGGTCTGAGACAGGGCAAATTTGAGAGACAGCCTTACCATCTTATTCAGAATCCCTCCTTCACTCCAACAATGGTTTTAGTATTGGTCCAGCTCACTTGTTTTTCCCTTAGGATGATCTGCCTTGCATAAGTTATCTCAGCAAATTTGGTAAAGCTTTTATGGAGCCACCCTACCAGTTTGCCAGATGTATCCAAAATTATCTGAATCCCAGAGTGCTCACAGGGAATGCTCAAGGTATACACTCCAAGCTGCATTTGTCTCAGCCCTTCCTACTTCCCTCACCAACTCTATTGCCTAGCATGGAGCTTTGTGCCTACTGGAGCCTCAATTAATGTTTTTAACATGTACTAAAAAATAAAATTTTATGCCACTTGAGCAGAGCTAAAGTTTATCTGAGGAAAGTCACACAAACTTAGGATGAGACTACCTAGCCCTCAGTCCAAAACTACACAGAAATCCTGACATTTAAGGAAAAAAAACAAAAACAAAAACCATGGGCTGAGATGGATTTAGCTGTTGCTAGGACTCTGATGACTACAGTATATGTGAACTGTTCAAGACCACATGCCACACCCTTGGACTGAAGCAAGAGGAAGTTGATTCACTTTCCTTGTGGCCAGTTGAAGACAGAATTGCCTCAAGCTTCCTATTGACATCCTCTTTTAAAAAAAAAAAACATTTAGTTATCTTGTTCATGTAATGCAAACTTTTAGTCTGATTTGACTTTTCAGTTTTTAAATGTATGAGATATTCGTTGTTGTTGTTTTGATGAAACTGCAGCCTGTTAGGCAATGTAGTATTAACAAAGGAAATTTATTCAATTGCTAACTAGATTAGGGTTTTCAACATTGGTCGTGTTTTCAGTTTACTGGTATTAACCTTCATTTAAAAAGAACTTACTAGATGTTGAGTAGTTTCCAGTTTAAATATGAACATTATGAAACATATTAATACTATTACAAATTGCAACTATTAATTATGAAAATCTCATCCCACTCTTAATGTTTGGAATCCTGGTATAGTGCAAAGGGCACTTGAATACATGTCATAGTTCCTAGGTTCTATTCTTTGGCTCTTTCACTAAACAACCAGATGATCATGGGCAAGCTCTTTAACCTTTATGGCAATCCATGAGAAAACATGTAAAAGTGCCGAGCATAACACTTGGAATACTGTATAGGCATTCAATGTTTGTTAAAAGTTTTAACACATGTTAAACAACTTATATGCTTTATGAGTTACTAAGTAGCAGTACCCTCCTATTTGACATGTAGATCTAGAAAGCCTCATTACATTCAAATGAGACTAAGCAAAGTTTCATACTACCTCTAAATGAGAATCAAATGGCATAGTATGGTGCTTTTTTATTTTTATTTTATTTTATTTTTTTTTGTGAGGAAGATCAGCCCTGAGCTAACATCCGAGCTACTCCTCCTCTTTTTGCTGAGGAAGACCGGCTCTGAGCTAACATCTATTGCCAATCCTCCTCCTTTTTTTCCCCAAAGCCCCAGTAGATAGTTGTATTTCGTAGTTGCACATCCTTCTAGTTGCTGTATGTGGGACGCGGCCTCAGCATGGCCGGACAAGTGGTGCGTCAGTGCGCGCCTAGGATCCGAACCCTGGCCGCCAGTAGCGGAGCTCGTGTACTTAACCGTTAAGCCACTGGCCAGCCCAGTATGGTGCTTTTTTAAACAGTCACAAGCTAATTGTGGATTGAAAGCAGCAAATGATTTTAATAGGAAATGCCCAAGCAACTTACTCAAAGTCTGAGCAAGCACTGTGCCTACTGCCACATATACCATGATCAACTGTGGCCACTATGAGAAACAATTAATGGAGAGATATGATAAATAAAAACATGAATTGGCTGGATATTTTGAATGCTGTCTCTCATTTGATTTCCTAGTGTAAGATGATCAATTTAACAATCACCTTAATGGAAAAGCGAATAATTCTACAGTTAAATGTTTGGTTAACATAATTCCATTAGTTGTGACAAATGTGTGAAGGAATGTCATCTGCTATGACAGAAAGTATCAAGATTTTCAGTTACAAATGTTCGGTCAATTTGTCAGAAAACATCTAGTGTGATATTTTTGAATTTGTAACTTGTAACACTTTAATCAAACAAATACAAATTGCACTTAAACCATATTCTTTAAAATAAAAAGAATAATGAATGATGAAGTGAAAACAGTGTTCAAGTTCAACTGCTGGATCTGGGATGTAAAATATGGAGAAAAACGTTTATTTTAAACAGCAGATTTTGACTTCATTCAAGCCACATTCCAAAAAGAATAAAAGAAGTACAAAAGATTATAATGAAGATAATTTAATATGAGTTTATCAAATTGTCATATAACATTCTTAAAAGCTTAAAATCTTCAAAATTAAAAAGTTACTGGCAAACAACATGCTGAATTTATTGATAAAGAAAAAGGAAAAAAAGTACATTAAAGTTTCCGGTCTAATTTCTTAGTCATTCCACCACTGTTAGTGATAAAACCTTACTATCATCAGTAAACATATTGTGAGACAGAAGAGAAAACAACTCACATAGTTCCTTCCAGCATGGTTAGATATGGCATGTATTAACTTTAGATCTCAACTAGTTAATTAAAAACTATGCAGACTGACAGCACAGTAGCTCATTTATTTTTTACTACTGCAGAAAACTTAGAAGCAATACTTATCACAAGTCTGTAGAGACTTCAAAATCCAATTTGATGAGAACAAGCTGAATAACACTTTAAGTTTGTTTGATATATGTAGCAAGATCAGTTAGTACAGGATATGTTCTGTTATTTAAATATAACTTCACACAAAACTGAATTAGATATATTTATAGTAAGATAATATATTGCTGGGGAATATAAACTTTAAAAAATGTTTTATGATGGGAAATTTCAAACAAACACAAGAATAGAGACAATGGTATAATGAACACCCCCATGTATCCAATACCTGGCTTCGCTTCAATAATTATCAGCTAACATACAATATAACAAAACTCTTTCATCCAAAGACATTCTGCTAATTTCACTGAGGTACTGAAAACCACAGTGAAAGTTATTTTTACTAAATATTCAATACTACTTGCTCAACTATTTTTTTCTAGTTGAAAAGCAATTAATATTTGGCAAACATTTCCAGACAATATCTAAGTAATAACATCACATATTTAACTGATATTTTCAGCATTTTTGATGAACTATCTTTACAACAACAGGGATTTATTTCAATATTCAAACATACCCAAGAGTTCCAAAAGGCATTATTGTCATGGCAGTAACCACCCTAGCTATTACATGCTCCCTACATTTTCACAACGTATGGGAGAGAACATTATCAAGACATTTTGAAAGAAATAAAATTAAAGATATTGTTACATCTCCCTTTTCTGACACAAACTTTTGTAAAAGCTTTATGGAGGTTTAAGCGACAGACAATGAACTACACATATTTAAAATGTACAATTTGATGTTTCGACAAAGGTATAAACACAAAAAACTATCACCTGAATCAAGATAATGAATATCTCCACCATGCCCAAGTCTCATGGTGCCCTTGGTGAGCCCTTTTTCCTGCTCTCTCCAACCCCACCTTTGCCTCTCTACCCCAGGCAATTACCGATCTTCCTGTCTCTATGAACTAGGTTGCATTTTCTAGAATTTTATATAAGTGGAATCACATGGAATATACCTTTTGTCTGGCTTATTTCACTCAGCATAATTATTTTTGAAATTCCTCCACATTGTAGTTAGGTATCAACAGTTCATTCCCTTTTATTGCTGAGTAGTGTTCCATTGTATGTGTTCTATTGCATGCCAGTTTATCTAGTCACTTGTTGATGGGCACTTTAATTATTTCTAATTTTGGTTATTACAAAATAGAGCTACTATGAACATTTGTGTACAAGTTTGTGTATGGACAAATATTTCCTTTTCCCTTGAGTAAATATCTAAGAGTAGAATGGCTAGATCATATGGTAGATGCATGTTTAACTTTACAAGAAACTGCCCAAGTACTTTCCAAAGTGGCTGTACCATTTTACATTCTTTATCCCTGACAATATTCTTTGCTCTAAAATCTACTTGGTCTAATAACAATAGTCACTCCAGCTTTCCTTTGACTGGTATTACCATCATATTTCTTTTTCTATCCTTTTATTTTTAATCAATTTGTTTTATAAGCAGCATATAATTGGGTCTTGGTTTTTTATCCTATCCAACAATCTCTGCATTTTAACTGGGGTATATAGCCAGTGGTTCTCAAGAGGCAGTTTTGCCCTCCAAGAAGCATTTGATGATAATGTCTGGAGATACTTTTGGTGGTTTTTTTTTTTTTATAACCTTTTAAAAATGTAAAAACTATTCTTAGATTGTGAGCAGTAAAATAACAGGTTGCAGACCATAGTTTGCTGGCCTCTAGTGTATTTCCACCTGCCTGAAATACCTGACTTGAACATTTCTTGTATTACAAATATGATAGTGATGAATTTTCAGCTTTTGTCTGAAAAATTATTTTTCCTTTTTTGAAAGACATTTTCTCTGAGCATAGAATTTTAGATAGACAGGTTTCTTTCTAGTAAATATGTTTGTCTACTGACTTAATTGAATTGTTTTCTAAAAGAAATCTGATGTTATATTCACCTTTGTAACTTTGTCTCCAAGTTACTTGGAAATAGTGCCTTTTTCTCTCTGGTCTCTTCTAAGATTTTATCTTTATCATCAGTATCAAGCAATTTGATTATGGTGTACCTTGGTGTAGTTCTTTCCATGCTTCTTGTGCTTGGGGTTCATTGATCTTCTTAGATCTGTGGGTCTATAGTTTCCATCAAATTTAAAAACTTAGCTATTTCTTCAAATTAATTCTTCAGATTTCTCCCCCCACTCCTTAGTCTCCTGTTACAGGCATATTAGACTGCTTCGAGTTGTACAGAGCTCACTGGTTTTTTTTCCTATGCTTGATTTTGGATAGTTTTTATTTATATATCTTCAAACTCATGAATCTTTTCTTCTGCAATGTCAAATCTGCCATTAACCTCACCCGGTGTTTCATATTTCACACATTGTAGTTTTCATCTCTAGAAGTTTGGTGTCTATCTTCCATGTCTCTACTTAACTTTTTGAACATATGGAATAGTTATAATGTCTGCAAATTCTAATATCTGTGTCAGTTTCAATTGATTTGTCTTCTCATTATGGGTCCTATTTTCCTACTTATTTGTATCGTTGGTAATTTTTGACTAGATGCCAGACATTGGAAATTTTACCTTTCTGGGTACTGGATATTTTTATATTCCTATAAATCTTTGTTCTGGGACACTTACTTGGAAACAATTTGATGCTTTCAGATGTTGCTTTAAACATAAGGCAAGACAGAACAGTGCCCGGCATAGGGCCAATTATTCCCCACAACTGAGGCAGGATCCTTCTATGTACTTTACCCAATGCTCCGTGAACGATGTTTTTCCAGTCTGTCTTATGGGAACAGCCATTATTCCCAGACATCTCTGAGCTGGACTCTATTACATCTAAAACTTTTGGGTGGTCCTTTCCTTGGCCTCAGGTAATTTCTTTACCTGCATGCACTGATCAGTACTCACCTGAAAACTGAAGGGAGATTCTTCAGATTATTCCAGAGTTCTCTTCTGTGCAGCAATCTCTCCACTAGTACTCTGTGCTGCAAATGGTAGCTGCCTTGGTTTCACCAGACTCTCAGCTCTGTCTCATCAAATCAGGGATCCCACCAGGCTCTCCCTGTGTTCCCCTCTCCCTGTGCTATGACCTGGAAACTCTCTCAAGGCAATTAACTGGAGCAATCATAGAACTCAACTTGTTTGTTTCCTCTTGCTCAGGGTTCATGTCCTTTATTGCCTATTCTTCATTGCCTGATGTCCAGTATCTTTAAAAACATTGTTTCCTATATTTTGTCTATTTTTTTTTTTTTTACTATTTCTCGCCTGTCTCAAACTTTTAACCACTACATCCCAGAAGAAAACATTTGATGCATTCAAGAAAAATATCTGGATAGATTCATTTGCTTTACAAAACTCTGAATCAAAAATTGAGTTATAGCTGGTAACTAAAGAATACGAAATATTACAGCTTACTTTTCAAAACACTAAAGAATGATTATGATACATAAATTTATCATTCTTTTGGATGAAATATGACTGTCCATTGCAAAGTGGAATTAATGTAGTACTACTTATTAGTATTTTTAATGCTTAATCAAATTAAAAACAAAGGAAAGAAACAGGGTTAATAGAGCATTAGATATGTGAGAATCACCCTTGTGTATCTCAGAATGGAATGAACTTATAGATACATAGGACACTAATCACGTTAAGTAAAATGTCCCCGAATTTTTATTTATATTGTGCTTATTTGGGATTATTTCTCTATGTTTCATTTAAATGTTAGGGAAATTGTATGTGATCATACATTTTTTTTCTTACAAAGTAAAGGTATCATTTCATAAAACTTTTATTTTAGTCATAAAACCTTCCTTTTTCCCTATAAGCTGCTTTGTTTCTACAGTGTTAGAAAATGATCAAGATAATGGCTTTTAATGATAAATTTGTCATATACCTACTATCATTGTCTTTGCAAATTCCCATCAGTTCACTGAAAGTCACTGAAAAAGAAAGCAGTGAACCTGCCACTACAGACTACTGTTACACAACAAACAGATGAAGCAACTCTAAGGTATTTCCCAGCCCAGTGAAGTGGAACCAGGCTTGTACACGATTTTTTCGCATCACTGATTTCACAGCATCTGTTCAGTTGTGTAAGCTGCAGAAGAAGGTAACTTCCTCAAGTTTTCACTTCCTATATATTTTGTTACATAATTTTCTTCAAATTAATATTAACTTACAGTTAATATTTATAAGACAAGTAGAAACTAAATGAGAAACAAAGCATACCAGTATTAAAAAAAAAAACAAAAAAGAGGTGAACAAATACCACAAATAAAAATTTAGGACCAAATAACCAACTACTATAGTAGCCTATAAAGATTTGCTTGCCTTCTTCCTATCCTGGATTTACCAGGCTTCAGGCTTAGTTCCCATCTAAGGCCCCTCTCTGACTATTTCTTAGCTGTCACACTGGCAGTACAAAAAACCAGAACTCGAGTTGAACGTTTACTATGTACTATGTCTTACCTTCTCAGTTCCAAAAACTCTACTTGGACAGGCAGAAATGCCATCCTGACCACCTCTAACAGACTTTCTGATGCACAAATAGCTTCAGCTAAAAGTAAATATAACTGAGACAAAATTTTAAAAGTAGTGGAAGGTGGAAAAGAGCCCTACTTGTATTAAATTAGCTGTTTTGCCTTTGGCAAATATTTAACTCTCTGGGCCTTAGTTTCCTTATCTGTAAAAACAGCGAGGTTAGAGGTGATAAGACAACAGAGGAACACAGCTTATGGAAATTATATCATTGCTTTATAATTCTTATTTCATATATTAGGATACTTTCAAAATATTATTGAAGCCTTTCACCTCCTGATATGAATGCAATAGAATATAAACCACGATATAAGAAGTATTTTTGTCTCCCTCCCTGAAAAAAAGTCAAACTTTAATCTAGTCAATCATCTACACTAAACTATCAGTTTATAGGAAATATACATGACAGAATTGGTTGAGTGATAGTATGAGGATGAAATCAGCCAAATCCAGAACATGGGACATTCAACTAGAAAAATGAACCAATCTCTACAACAAATAAATGTCCAGGAAAAAAAGGAGATGAGAGCCTATTACATATTAAATAAAGAGACATAAGAAATATCAATCAAATGAAATGTATGGACATAGTTTAGATCTTAATTCAA
This sequence comes from Ceratotherium simum simum, assembly GCF_057802395.1. NCBI lineage: Eukaryota > Metazoa > Chordata > Mammalia > Perissodactyla > Rhinocerotidae > Ceratotherium > Ceratotherium simum. The sequence goes on from NC_141907.1 coordinate 12,271,640, forward strand.
AGAAACAAGTTTGAAAAATCATCTTTTTGAGAAAATCAGAGAAATCCTAACACTGGATATTAGATGAAATATTATGATAGCCAAGATTTGCTTTAAAATAATTCTGGCTGAGAGTGGGGTGGGGTACATGAAGTGTGTTTATGTGGCAGGGGCAGGAGGTGGGGGGCGAGGGGGTAGAAGAGGAATGGAACCAAAATTGGCCAAATATTGATAATGGTTGAAACTAGCAGTTGGGTTGTTGGGTTCATTTTACTATTCTCTACTTTGAAAATTTTCATAATAGTAAAAAAAAGTATGACTTTCAAATCTATTAACTTTATATATGTTACCTGATATATCACTAGTCCTTCTTGAAGAAATGGAATTCTCTGAGCTAAGTACAAAATCTTAAAACAAACAAAAAGACAAAAAAAGTAGTCATTAAAGACAATATAATTATCTAACAAGTGATGCATTCTATATCTATTAAGAAAATAAACCACGGGGGCTGGCCCCGTGGCGTAGCAGTTAAGTGCGCACGCTCCGCTGTGGCGGCCCAGGTTCGGATCCCGGTTGCGCACCAATGCACCGCTTGTCAGGCCATGCTGTGGCAGTGTCCCATATTAAGTGGAGGAAGATAGGCACTGATGTTAGCCCAGGGCCAGTCTTCCTCAGCAAAAAGAGGAGGATTGGCATGGATGTTAGCTCAGGGCTGGTCTTCCTCACAAAAATAAAAAAAAAAAAAAAAGAAAAGAAACCACGGAAACTTTAAAATTAATACACTCAGTCAGCTTCAACAATTATCAGTTCATGGCCCATCTTTTTTCATCTAAAACCCCATCCAAGATACCCCAAAAGCCCCGGTCCCACCCTAGAAATGGCTTTTTAAAAAGGCTCTACTGAGCCTTTAGACTTTGGTTTTTACTGAGTTGCCTTGAAAGGAATTTTATTATAGTCTTTGGAGCAACCATTTCCTATGCTTAAATATGCTTGAAAACACTTAGCTCTACTCCCCACCATTGACAGATTCAAGATCATGCACATAATGATTGATAAATTATATATATCATTTAAAACAAAAAATTTTCAATTATTACCAGATATCAAGATTTGTCAGAAAACCACAGTAATTAAGACAATGTGATGTTGATTTAGAGGTAGACAAAAATCACAGTTACAACAGAATAGTGACCAGAAAGAAAACCACACAGTATGCAGAATTGATGTATGACAGCTGCCATTGTTGATCAGCTGGGAAAAAAAGACTATTCAATAAATAGGCTGAGACAACTGTTATTAATATGGGGAAATGAGATTATACATCTACCTCAAACCAAACATTAAAAAAAAATCAATTCCAGGTAGATTAAGGATGCAAATATAAAACATTCAGAAAAAAATATGAGTATATCTTTTTTTACTCTGGAGGTTGGGAAGAACTTCTTAAACATAAAAGAGGACAGGCCATTACAGGATAAATCTTACTTTCATTAAAGTTAACTCCTATCCATCAGTAAGAAAAAAAACAAATAGCACAACAGAAAAGTAGACAAAGATATAATAGGCATTTTATTGATATAGTAGACAAAGATATAACAGGCATTTTATTGATACAGAAACAAGAAACATATGAAGATATGCAACTCTCAGTTATCAGGAAAATACAACTAAAATGACAAGATTCCATTCCTCTCCAATCAGACTGGAAAAAGTCAAGTCTCACAGTATCAGGTTTGGGCAAGGATGCAGAACAAGAATTCTCATACACTGCCAGTAGGATTGTAAATTGGTCCAACCACTTTAGAAAAATATCAGCAATACTAATTAAGTTGAACATGTGCATAATTCTACCATCTAGCAATTCTAACTGCATTAGTTTGCTAGGGCTGCCATAACAAAAACACTATAGACTAGGTGGCTTAAACAACAGAAATTTATTTTCTCAGTTTTGGAGGCTAGAAGTCCAAGAGCAAGGTGTGGGCAGGTCTGGTTTCTTCTGAGGCCCCTGCCCTTGGCCTGCAGATGTCCTCTTGTAGACGTCCTCATGTGGCCTTTCCTCTCTGCATGCACGTGTCCGGTGTGTTTCTGTATGTCCTGATTTTCTCTTCTTATAAAGACACTAGTCACACTAAATTAGGGCCTCCCCCAAAGGCCTCATTTTAACTTAATTACTTCTTTAAAGGCCGTATCTCCAAATGCAGTCACATTCTGAGGTATCAAATAGAGTTAGGGCTTCGACATGAATTTTGAGGAAACACAATTCAGCCCATAACATTACCTCTAGGCATATTAGCCAGAGAAACTTTTGCACATGTTTGAGAAAGGTGATAACAGTTTAGTTTATAACAGTAAACATATACTTTTTTTCAAGAGTCCCTTTCAACCACACCTGAGTTTATGCTAATGAGGTGACTCCTACAGGGTTGGGAGCCCTAGATAGCTTCAGGATGGAGGCTATAAAAACTAGCCAGGTGACTATAGGGCTGAAACTTTCAGGCTCATCCTGATTTCCAGGGAGGGGAAAAGTATTAGAGACTGAGTTCAATCAAATAGCCAGTGACTTAATCAATCATGCCTACTCAATGAAATCCCATAAAAATCCCTGAAACAACCAGGATCAGGAAGCTTTCAGGTTGGTGAATACACCAATGTGCTGGGAGGGTGACATGCCCAGACAGGCCATGGGTGCTCTGCACTCCCTTCTTCCCATATTTTGCCATATGTATCTCTTCCATTTGGCTGTTCCTCAGTTGTATCCTCTACAATAAAACTGTAATAGTAAGTGTAGGACTTTACTGAGTTCTGTCAAGAGTCAGTCTAGAGAATTATCACCCCAGAGGGGAATCCCTGAATTTGTAGTCAGCTGGGTAGAAGTGCAGGTTGCTTGGGGATACCCAAATCTTGTGGTTGGCAACTGAAGAGGGGGGCAGTCTTGTGGGACTGAGCCCTCCTTGACCTATGGGTCTGCTCTAACTCTGAGTAGTTGAATTATGGGACACCCAGTTGGTGTCAGAGAATTGCTGTTGGAACTACATATTTTTAAATGGGGGGTATGTGTGTGTATCATATCTCTTCTCTCACTATATATTATATATTCAATAAGGAAAAATTCAACTACTGTGCATTTAAAATCAAAGAAAAAAAACTATGAAGTTGCACATACCTTTAACCATGGGGCAGTCACTACCAATAGGTCTTAAGTCTCGAAAGAGCCAGGACTACCTATATTCACATATCTGGAATTTTATCTTTTGGTATAATAAGAGCTTCATTAATTTTATATACAAAATATCAATCCAGGCATTTTCCAGCATATTTCCCAAGAACTTATTTAGAATCTGGTACACTAAAAATTGAACTTCATTGCTATTTGCCTCAGTCCTGAAAAAAAGAAAAATCAAACATATTCCCAGGTGGCATTGTAATGACAACCATCTGATTTCCCTAAGTTCAGAATTCAAGACTTTAATAATTCATAAGGAAGATACAATTCATGCAAAAAAGAGAAGCTATAATGATAATTTCATACATAGGTATGCTAAATATACATTTAATATAGTCTCAAAATAATCCTTGTCTGAAATATTTGCCAAATAACAAGAATGCAATAATTTTTGTACCAAAAAAATGGTCTTTTAACTTCCTTCCTGAGTAAAGCACTCATTTAAATATATTTACCTGAAGCTGGTTCTTTTTTTTTTTAATTTTATTTTATTTATTTTTCCCCCCAAAGCCCCAGTAGATAGTTGTATGTCATAGCTGCACATCCTTCTAGTTGCTGTATGTGGGACGCGGCCTCAGCGTGGCCGGAGAAGCAGTGCTTCGGTGCACGCCCGGGATCCGAACCCAGGCTGCCAGCAGGGGAGCGTGCGCACTTAACCGCTAAGCCACGGGGCCAGCCCCCCTGAAGCTGGTTCTTAATTTTTTTTTTTTTTTTGTGAGGAAGATCAGCCCTGAGCTAACATCCATGCTAATCCTCCTCTTTTTGCTGAGGAAGACCGGCTCTGAGCTAACATCTATTGCCAATTCTCCTCCTTTTTTTTTTTTTTCCCCCAAAGCCCCAGTAGATAGTTGTATGTCATAGTTGCACATCCTTCTAGTTGCTGTATGTGGGACGCTGCCTGAGCATGGCCGGAGAAGCAGTGCGTCGGTGCACGCCCAGGATCCGAACCCAGGCCGCCAGTAGCGGAACACGCGCACTTAACCGCTAAGCCACGGGGCCGGCCCGGTTCTTAAATTTTTTTAATTGAAGCTAGCATTATCTAATAAATCAGCTTTTAATCGTAATCATTTTATCCCACAGAAAAAGATAATATTTATAAGGTCACTTTGATATGACATAAATACATGTGTGTGTGTGTATATATATATATATATACTATAAATTTATTTATATTTAGACACCTAGCTGTTTTTTCTCTAAATTATACAAGTCCTTAAGTCCTCAATCCAGTAAATTTTTAAGTGATGCAAACACTCACTACGAATGTTAACAAAAATTGACAAAACTCCCAAAATACTTCCAAGAACAAAGTACAATAATTAAAATAATTTGAAATGTCACTGTCTTCATCTTTCTTCTGTTTGGTTAAATGAAGTAACAAACTACTGCAAATTCTATTTCTCACTCTGCTGCAGGTTCATATTTACAGACCATCCTAGCATATTAAAAGCACAAACAAATGTCTCTTGAAAAAATGTTTTATTGACCACCAGAAATACAAAACAAATCCTTCACAAACTACATTGATAAAAGTCTTTATCCCCAGCACTAACCTAAAATTCTCAGAAATATTAGCAATTGCTCATCAAACTAAAATCTTTACTCTTTTATAACTCTTAATTGTCCATCCAGAAGAAGAAATAATTGAGGAAAGCAGACTTTTTGAGTAATCATTTACCTATGTCTCTCTTGTTTTTGACTTACTTCTGTCGTGGAGCAAGGCAGCATAGATTTTGATCACAAAAGATTGTTTTGCTTCTTCCACATATTCTTGAATCTATTTAGAAAAATGTAACAAAGGTACTGTTCAGTTAAAAAAAAAAACAAACAAAAAACCCCCACTGGTCTCAATTCAACACTGCCTTTTATAATTAAACCTTCCTATCACACAGCAATTTCTTTTCAATATGTATGTTACCATTCTAACTCATATTCTCAAATTGCTCAAAATTTTACTTACAAATTTTATCTATCAAAAAACATCCTCCCAATTATATTCTAGCCAGCCCTGGTGGTCTAGTGGTTAAGATTCGGCGCTCTCACCGCTTCAGCCTGGGGTTTGTCTCCTAGGCAGGGAACCACACCACCCGTCTGTCGGTTGTCATACTGTGGTGGCTGCATGTTGCTGTGATGCTGAAAGCTAAGCAACCGGTATGTCAAATACCAGCAGGGTCACCCACGGTGGACAGATTTCAGTGGAGATTCCAGACCAACACTAAGAAGAAAGACCTGCCCACCCACTTCTGAGAAAATTGGACATGAAGACCCTATGAATGGCAGGGGAGCACTGTCTGATACAGCACCTGAAGGTGCGAGGGTTCAGCTCTGCTGTCCACAGGGTAGCTAGGAGTCGGAATCTACTCAACGACACGAACAACAAAATGATATTCTAGTTCTTCCCAACTCCCCTCAAAAAAAAGCAGTCTCTCTCATACTCTGCTGATGGAAGCGTAGAAGGGACCACTCTATGAAGGGCAACTGTCAATATTTATCACATTTACAAATACATTTCCTCTTTGATCTGGCAGTTCTCTGCAGAGAATCTGACAGTTAACCTTGAAAATGTAGGAAATGACCTGTATTCATTAAAGTACTGCTCCTCATATCTAAAGACTGGAAATGACACGTGTCCATCTATAGGGTATTGGCTATAAATTGGAGTATATCCACAAAATGGGCTATGTGACAGCTTAAAAAGAATGAGGAAGTTTAATTAAATAGTGACAAGAAGGAATATCCAGAATATACTGTTAAGTGAAAAAAGAAAAGTGCAGAACAATGCAGAGAATAGTGAAGGAGGAATGGGGGGAAATAAGTACGTTTTTGCATTTGCTGGTATCTGCATGAAGACTGGAAGGATAAAGAAGAAACGACTGAAACACGATTCCCTGTAGAAGACGGAGAGGAACAGGACTGGATGGAGACTGCAGGGAGCGAGTCTTCTCAGCGCGTTTCCTTTTATGTAGTTTGACTGAGCCGTGTAAAATAAATATTTACTAATCAAAACATAGTTTAAGAAAGCCAGTGGGACCAGCAAAATGTTTTAAGAAATGCGTCTTTGTGTAATCCTGCAGGTAAAAAAAGTCGTAGCCTAAGGTAAAGAAATGCTGACACAGTCCTGTGACCTCTGCGAGTTGAAATGAAAACTTGTCTCTAACTTTCATCTATTTCTTTAAATTATAATCAAAGGCAATACAATCAAAGGCAAGAAAAACAGTCGGTTTGTAACAAAGATGCACTTACTGACACTGACTTATTTTGTTAATAATTGTTTTGTTAAAATCACTACAGATTTTAACAGAAATACAATATATACATTTAATATATCTTAATCTATTTAATGAGATGCAGATTTATGTTAAAAATCAGTGAACTGCTAACATAAAGAGACACAAGACTCCTATGATTTTTAAATACAAAACGGTTCCCTAAATAAGTAAAGGAGGTAAAATGATAGTAAAGGTCAAAATTGTAATTCTGTCACACAGACTGAAGACTACGTCCGCGCGCACAGGTGGACCGGCTGGCCGGGGGGGGCGGGGCGGCGGGGCGCCCGGGGCCGCGGGCCGGCCGCGCTTACCAGGCCGTAGGTGCGGCTCAGCGCCCTCACCAGCTTCGCCCGGTTCTGGTGCGGCTGCTGCGCCAGCCGAAAGACCTCCTTCACCGACAGCAGCCTCTTCTCCACCCCCATGGCGCCGGGACCCCGCTGGGACGAGCCCTGTCCGCGCTCGGCTGCAGCTGCCGGACCGACCACAGGCCGAGTCTCCACGGAATCGCCTCAAGCTACAGTCAGCCAGCCGCGGAGAGCCCACGGCGCGGTTACCGCCAGACTGTTTAAATTACTCCCGCGGGAGACGGAAATACCGCGAGACTGCCCGGAGAGCGTCGGGAGGCGAAAAAGTGGCACGGGCCCCTGGTTTCGCGCATGCGCAGAGAGCCGAGCCAGCCCTTTTCCGGTGGAAAGTGGGGTTTCAGTGGGTGCTGAGGTTAGGCCGGAAGTGGTGTTGAGTAGAGAATGGGGGGCGAGTAGAACCGCCGCTTCACCGGCGAGGCACCAGGTTCGTGGCGCTGGGCTGGAGGTGAGAAGGAAGAAAGGCAACCTCTGATGGGAGTGGACCAGAGTCCGCTAAAGGGAGACATTCCGGGGTTCCTCGGGGCGGGGGGGGGGCACATTCTGATTTTGCTCGGGGCACGAAGTGAGGTCTATGGGCGGAAGGGGGCAGCAATCCGGGATCTGAGGGGAGATATTCTAGCGTCGGCTGACAGGGTCAGGCTGAAGTTCTTAAAAGGCCTAGCTGGGTCCGAGAGGACTGGAGGGATCAGTTAGGGATCTCCTCGGAAGCAGATTACATTTTTATCTACCTAAGGCTCCTATCTGGAAGTTCCCACTCTTAAGGCCTAGTGCATTAATGTGTGCATAACGACAATACGGGAAACAAAGGGGAGTGTGGGAGGTGGAAGGTAATTTTAAGTTATTAGTTATGAGACGGATTTGGAATGCCTTCAGGAAGGAATCAAGCCTTATACATCCTTTTTAAAACTTGAATATTTTAGACAGACAAAAGGTAGAAATAAGACTATAATACATGTGTACTCGCTCCCCAACCGGAGAAATAAATTATTATATAAGTAATTGAAGTTGTCTGTCTGGACCACTCAATCCCATTCTGTTCCCTCTTGCCCAAGGTAACCACTCTGCCAAGCACCTTTATGTTTTAATTTTTAGTTACATATATAGTGCTATTTGGCATAATTTTAACAGTCAGTACTGTATATGTCCTTTTGCAGGTTTCTTAAAGCTTTTTAAGATGTGTCAGTGTTATGTAACTAGTTCATTCATTATAACAGCTGCCCAGGTATTCCTTTATATGAATATATTACTATTTATCTGTTTTCTTACTTTGTATCCCCAGTGTCAGACACATTTAAACATTAGTTGAATGGATGAATGCTGCAGCACTTGAGCTAAATCATAAAGAATGAATAGGATTTCAAGTGACTTAAGAAGGCAAGAAGAGTAAATAGTCCAGGCAAAGGAAATACTAGTCAGAACAAAAGCAAAAGCGTGAAAGTGCATGAGATAGTTCAAGAACTTCCACGGTCTTAGAGCTTAATGGGTAGAGTTGTATGGAGATATGTGATGAAGGAGAAACCTAGAAAGATAGGTTTGAGGCTTAGATTTAAAGGATATTATCCTGAGGGGATTACACTAGCTCAGAGCCATTAGAGGTTTTTGAATTATAAGGAAACTGATCAGAGCTGTATTTTTATAAGATAATATTCATAGCACCATGGAGATATGTCTAAGAAGTAAGAATTAGTGGCAGGGAATTAAAGACCACCTATCAAGCATCATAATGATAATGATCATTACATTAAACATGTAAGACAATCATGCAGACTTGCTTAAAATCCTGAATCATTTTCCTAGTCCATTCAGCCACCACTTTCTACACAACCATTACATACCTTCTTCTGTCAAACTTGCAACATTTTCTACTTCTGCCTCCCATTTTGCTGATACTTTGCATCCTATTTCAATTGGAAAAGGACTTCCCCATTCTTTCATCCCCACATCTACCGGCTCTGTACCCTAATACACTACCTCTACTATTACTGTAGGTGAATTGTCTGATTAAGGAGAGATAGTAAGCCCTTTAAGAATGCTTTTTGAATACAACAGTCTAAAGCATAGCCAATTACAAACTCCCAAGGAAGACTGGGTTGAAATGGGAATAGTGAAAATATAAAAGAAAGGAATGATTAAAAGCCAATTGTTTTTGTCTAAAAGAATAAATAATAACCCATATCTATAGTAATATAAATGAGATAGAGTTTTGTTGTGTGAATTTCTTATTTTCAGGTAGATTTAGGTGTTAAGTTTTATAAGCTACATCTGAATATAGTTTACATTTATGTTTTTATGGGACCGTTGTTTCTACTGCTTAACATTATAAACAGTTTATTTTGAAATAGGATGTTTTTGATGATCCTATTTTAAAGAATATTTTCCTAGCCTTTGTCTTACGTATTACCAAATTGTCCAAGTATAGTTTGGTAATTTATTTTTTATTGACTGATAAAAATAGAATGTACATTGTACCGTTGACTACAGGTGTCATTCTTTCTCTCATTCTTTCAGTTACATTTATTGAGTACCAACCTCTAGGAACAGGTAGATAAAAAGATTCATTAGTGGAAAATTGCTAACCTGAAACCATATCACATGCCTATATTAATGTATCTTGGTATATAAGAAACTTTCAACTACAAGTGTTTGGTCACCTTAATTGGAATTCTCTCCTAAAGGATTGCTAAGCTAGATGCACAGCTGACTAAAGAGCATTATTGCTCTGAAATGTGGTTATATATCCCCAACAGTCAACCTCAATGCACACATCCTTAGCATCAGTACACACATTTATAGATCTCTGAAGTTTTGTCCAGAAGGGACTTGTGCCAGCAGAACTCATCTGGGTTGTGGAATCACACTGGTGTTCTTGCTCTTGTTATGATATCTATATGCTCTTATTTACATTGAGTTCTAATTGAGAATATCTCTGTTTATATTAAAGTTCCAAAACTTACAGTTAGACCAAAAACCTCAGGTTTGAACCTATCCCCCCAAACTCCTGCGACTTCCCATTATGGCACCTTTCAGAGACATAAGTAAAGAAAAGAAAGGACAAACAAGACTTTGGAGCATGTTTTGGTTAGCATCATTTTTATTTTGCTATGTAAGGTAAATATCTATGAAATATCTGGAGAGAGGTCATACAGGATAAAATTGTAGTGGTCTGAGATTTCTTTAGGGTGAGGAGGAGCGTCAAAAACAATCGATAATCCTTATTGGAACTTATAACTTTGAGAGGAAGAGAGTCAATACTTGTTCTCATTGACATATTAAGGGCAGCTAGATATTTGAGTCAGATTGCTTCAAGGCTACTGTGAATTGCCCTCCAATTTCCTTGAAGCAATAAAAGAGCTAGATGCAGTTATTTTTCCAGCAATTTAGTTCTGGTTTAATATGTTCATTATGTATACCATGCTCTGGCATCCAAGAGGCATCTGCCATAAACTCTTTAGTCCTATTAACTACCTTGGCAGACAGGACATAGACCTCCAAAGAAAAGCTTTTTGCCTCATTCAGACCAAGGTAAAATATTTGGAACATGTCATCTTTCAAGGAAACGTCTAACCAAGATTAAGTCAAAGGCATCTACCAGGCCCTGAATTCTCTATGAGGCACGCCTTTTTAAGTATAACCAGGTACCATATACGGTAGATCTCTAGCTACTTGGCAATAGTTAAAGAATTTATAATAACTAAGTTGATATTTTCAAGGCATTCCTAAGGCAAACAACATTTAATATTGCCACCGCCCTAGTAAATAAACCCTGACCTGTGCCCCTGTTTATAGATCTTCTGGATGACACCAACCATTTATATTACTATAAGTAGAAAACCGTGCCAACAGAGAGCTAGCCTGGAGACAAGGTGATACATTTTGCTTTATTGCATGTTACATCTTAATCCTACTCACTGTAGCAATAGCTCTTTTCTCAAGTGGCTCCTGCTACCACCTTCCTGACACCTTCCTGAAGCTGCATTCCAACAACATTGTTCTAAGATGCCCTTTAAAGCTTTCAGTCTGTATAAAGGTTCATCCCTTAAATTCAAAATGTAACATTTGTCCAGTGCTAAGGTTACCAAATAGAAGAGTCTTCTCTTGACAGCTCTCCACATCACTCTCACTGAATTATACCAAATCACGTGACCCATCTCAGCAGCCACCTTTACCCCTGCCTATACCTTCAGGTCTATACCCTCCTCAGTTCTGACTTGGTTTTGTTTTCTGACAGTTCATATCAGAGACCAACAGGGTAGGTCAGTAGCAGGCTAGGCCATCACAACTCATGAGATCCTAGAGCAGTCCCTTTGGCATTATTTGAAGTCTGTCAGTATGAATGAGAGTTGGCCCCATTGCAAAAAACAAAATCAACATTTATACTTTGTCTATAAAGCATCATCTGTGCTCCCAATTTTGGCATGCTCCAACAACAAAAAGGTACATAACCTTTGTTGGGATCCTCATTAAAAATGCACTGTACGTACAATCCACCTGTCTGGTTCCTTAGTATTCACCCAAAAGAGTTGAAAACCTGTGTGTGCACAAAAACCTGCAACCGATGTTTATAGCAACTTTGTTCTAATTGCCAAACTTTGGAAGCAACCAAAGTGTCTTTCATTAGGTGAATGGATAAATAAACTGTTATATCCAGACAATGGAATGTTATTCAGTGCTAGAAAGAAATGAACTATCAAGCCATGAAAATATATGGAGGAACCTTAAATGCATGTTGCCAAGTGAAAGAAGCCAATCTGAAAAGGCTGCATACTGTATGATTCCAACTATATGACATTCTGGAAAAGGCAAAACTGGAGACAGTAAAAAAAAACAGTGATTGCCAGGGATTGGGGGGAGGGAGGGAGGGATGAAGAGGCGGAGCACAGGATTTTTAGGGGACTGAAAATACTCTGTATGGTACCATAATGGTGGATACATGTCATTATATATTTGTCAAAACCCATAGAATGTGCAACACAAGAGTGAACCCTAGTGTAAATTATGGACTTTGGGTGATTATGATGCGTCAGTGTAGGTTTATCAATGGTAACAAATGTACTGCTCTGGTGGTGGATCTTGATAATGGGGAAGACCATGCATATGTGGGGGCAAGGAGTACGTGAGAAATTTCCACCTTCTGCTCATTTTGCTGTGAACCTAAAATTGCTCTTAGAAAAATAAAGTCTATTAAATTTTTTTAAAAATGCGTTACACGTGATATACTGTAACTCCCCTTCAAGTTTACTATTGTTAAGAATAAAGTCCATGTAGATATAATTAATGAAGTCTCATAGAAGAATATCACCAAGGCTATGGCCTTCTCCCTTCTGGCAACACCTTTTTTGTTTCAAGGTCACCATCCCTTATGATACCTCTTTCAAAGCTGGCTTTATTATTAAAAGATTAGGCACCCACATAAATACAATGTCAACAGGCTGATGAACATTGGTGGTATTCAGATAACTTGTAGCACATTTTTGAGTGCTGCCTGGTATTCCTGAAACCTATACCTTGCTTGCATACTGTACTATACTCTGTTTCACTCAGGTGAAGGATGGGTGATAGCTAGAATGAAAAATATTTAGTCTGTGCCCAAAACTGGGGGATTCCAATCTTCCTCTCAAGTGATAAGGGGAGCCTGTTCACCAGGCAAGTAATAAAACTAATCTCAAGATACAGGTGTTTCAGCTTTAATGCTATGACTTCTTAGAAGAACTCATGGAATGCAAAATTTATACTAAAAAATAACAGACCTTATGGGGAAAGTAGGATTAGGGCCAAACTGTACTACTTTGTAACAAGGCAATAACAAAATAAAAATGATTTAAAATATACCGGGAATTTGTCTTAATCAGATATGATGAGATACACAGACACAGAAATGGCCATCATGAAGTAGGAAGTTGTTATGCTCACAGATCCCTAGAAATTGGAGGTAGAGCATGCTATTCCACACAGGTGGGCCACGCAGGGGAGCATCAGGATTGGTCCTGAGGCAGAGGGAGTGGAAGGGGGGCTGTAGAAAAACCTGTATTGTGGTTTTCTAGGGAAGGACTGGGTGAGGCAGGGTAAGCAGGTTTAGGATTGGCTTTTTGAATAATTTCAGCAGGTTCTAAAGCATGGGAGCTGTCCCTAGTTGCCTGGTACCTGGCCCTGGGATGATTAGAGCAGGAGAATATTGGTGGAGTGTAAGAGCCTGATGGAAGTGGGGCGTACCAATAGGGTGGGCTCTGAATTGGTTAGTTTGCACATGAAAGTTGTGCTCCTGGGTTGAGCGGTTTGCTATCACTTGAATTGTTTGCTATCTCTAGGAATTAGCTAACCCTGGGAGGATCAGTCCCTCCCTGATTAGTGAGAACCCAGATGCCAGAGCACCAAGAATACAGAAAATAAGAAAATATAGTTAATGGAAACAATCTTTTTTTTTTTTTTTTTTTGGTGAGGAAGTTTAGCGCTGAGCTAACATCTGATGCCAATCTTCCTTTTTTTTGCTGACAAAGATTGGCCCTGGGCTAACAACGGTGCCCATCTTCCTATACTTTTATGTGGGACACCACCACAGCATGGCTTGACAAGAGGTGTGTCAGTGTGCACCCAGGTTCCAAACCTGCGAACCCCAGGCTGCTGAAGCGGAGTGCATGCACTTAACCGCTGCGCCACTGGGCCAGCCCCAAACAATCCTGATAAAAGTATTAACACTGTTAAGATGTTGAATTTCTTTTTTTTTCTTAAGACTTTTCTTTTAGACATTCTTTTTTTTTTTTGGTGAGGAAGATTGGCCCTGAGCTAACATCTGTGGCAGTCTGCCTCTATTTTGTATGTAGGACACCGCCACAGCATGGCTTGATGAGTGGTGCATAGGTCTGTGGCCAGGATCCGAACCCATGAACCCCGAGACCCCAAAGTGGAGCACACAGACTTAACCACTATGCCACTGGACTGGCCCCAAAACATTGAATTTCTAATAAAAAACACTACAGTAAATATGACTTTACCCCTCCCTCCAAAAAGTGACATAAGATAATGGAAATGCATGTAAGGAAGTGCTGTGTTACAGTGATAAGACCTGGATACACTAAGATTAAAGAGGGCAGTGCAGTAAGTACTTCCAAGATGGACATGGCCAAATTGAACTAAAAGGAAGCATATGTGGTGAATGAGCTACTCCTCCATGCTGGCTGTATTCAGCTGTGTCAATGTACTTTGCAACTCCCAATGCCAACTTGCAGGTTTTACTGACATCATTTTTCCTATTTACCAGTCTTGTTTGAGGTGGTTTGCCTTGTAGAAATAGGCCTAACCCTATATAACATAGTGATGAGATGAGCTACAGACTTTTTGCTTAAGCATCCATCACTTTGGATATCATAAATGTCCCCGTAGCTGGCAGTAATATTGCTCTGTATTGTGATGCTTTAATGTCAAGTCTCTTGTCTTATTCCCAGGTCAAGGATGCATTCCAAGAAAGTTCTAAAAATATATTACCAGCTCCAACCTGATAGTTGACCTAGCCGTGGAAAACTTCATTGGATCCTCACTAGATCAGACCATAACTGGCACTTTTAAAAACTCTTCCCATCAAAAGCTATCAGGAATGAAAATCTGAGATATATACCTACTACTTCAAGAAAGTTCCTGCACGAGACAACAGTCTAGCAGATCAGCTAGTTTCTTTGATCATCAAGCAGACATACTCAAGCTACCAACACAACAGAGGAAAATGTTTCTATATCAATGTTTTTCACATTAGATGTGACACAGTTGTAGGTCATGAAATCAATTCTGTGAGTCACAATGAACATTTTTTTAAAAGTGAAATAAAATATGAAATATCAGAGTACTTTGCGTGAATCCTTTGCCAGAATTTTGCACATTCTAGGAATACTAAAGTCAGTTTGAATATATGAAAAGATATTTCATGGAGGGGACATGATGAATAGGATGTATATTGGCCAAGAAGTGGCTTTTCAATCATTTGTCCACTGGTATCTTCTGTGGTTTTCATAACAACAAGGTTGATGAGCAGTCTAGTTTATATTACCATGACTTGCAACTAGACGTGAAGTCTGAGACGTTCAACTGAGATTCAGTTGCAAACTGCATTTTTTGGAAAGATGTTATCTAGACTATAAATATATAAATGAGTTAGTTGCAATTATAACATTTTAATCAAAATTACTTTTAAAATGGATCATTTCTTTTTTAAAAGAAAGAGGACTAATGAAGTGAAATATGCAGAAACATGTTCAAGTTCAACTGTTGGATCTGGAAGAGTGAATAGTGACGATATTCAGAAAAATATTGACGCTAATCTGCATAATTCAACTTTGTTTGAGCCACATTTCAAAAAGAAAAAAGTAAGTGCAAGACGTTATAATGAAGATTATTTAAAATATGGTTTTATCAAATGTGAAAAACCCTTTGAAAATGACAGACCTCAGTGTATTATTTGTAATAATATTCTTGCAAATGAAAGCTTAAAACCTTCAAAATTAAAAAGGCATTTAGAAACTCAGCATGCTGAGCTTATTGATAAGCCTCTTGAATATTTTCAAAGAAAGAAGAAAGATGTAAAGTTATCAACACAATTTCTTAGTTGTTCTACTACTGTTAGTGAGAAAGCCTTATTATCATCATATTTAGTTGCGTATCGTGTGGCAAAAGAGAAAATGGCTCACTCAGCTGCTGAAAAAATTATTCTTCCAGCATGTTTGGATATGGTGCGTACAATTTTTGATGATAAATCAGCTGATAAATTAAAAACTATACCTAGTGATAACACAATATCTCTTAGAATTTGTACTATTGCAGAACATTTAGAAACAATGCTTATTAATCGCTTACAGTCTGGTATAGATTTTGCAATCCAGCTTGATGAAAGTACTGATATTGGAAGCTGCTTAACACTTTTAGTTTATGTCAGATATGCCTGGCAAAATGAGTTTATGGAGGATTTTTTGTGTTGTTTAAATTTGACCTCACACCTAAGTGGATTAGATATCTTTACAGAATTAGAAAAGTGCATTGTTGGTCAATATAAATTAAACTGGAAAAACTGCAAAGGAATTACAAGTGATGGAACAGCAAACATAACTGGAAAACATAGCAGAGTAATTAAAAAATTGCTAGAAGTTACTAATAATGGTGCTGTGTGGAATCATTGTTTTATACATCGTGAAGCGTTAGCATCCAGAGAAATTCCACAGAATCTCATGGAAGTATTGAAAAATGCAGTAAAAGTTGTTAATTTTATTAAAGGAAGCTCACTAAATAGCCGACTTCTTGAAACATTTTGTTCAGAGATTGGAACTGACCATACTCACTTACTGTATCATACCAAAGTTCGTTGGTTGTCTCAAGGGAAAATACTAAGCAGGGTTTACGAACTCAGGAATGAAATTCACATCTTTCTCATTGAAAAAAAATCTCATTTGGCAAGTATTTTTGAAAATGACATTTGGGTAACAAAATTGGCATATTTAACCGATATTTTTGGCATTCTGAATGAACTGAGTTTAAAACTGCGGGGGAAAAACAGTGATATATTCCAACATGGCGAACGTATCCAAGGATTCCAAAAGTCATTGTTGTTATGGCAAGCAAGACTTAAGAGCAATCATCCTAGCTACTACATGTTTCCAAGATTTTTGCAACATATTGAAGAGAATACTATTAATGAAAACATTTTGAAAGAAATAAAATTAGAGATATTGTTGCATCTCACTTCTCTATCTAAAACTTTTAACCATTTCTTTCCAGAAGAGCAATTTGAAACATTAAGGGAAAACAGTTGGGTAAAAGATCCATTTGCTTTTCGAAACCCAGAATCAATAATTGAGTTAAACTTGGTGCCTGAAGAAGAGAATGAGTTATTGCAGCTTAGTTCTTCATATACATTGAAGAATGATTATGAAACATTAAGTTTATCAGCATTTTGGATTAAAATAAAGGAAGACTTTCCTTTGCTAAGTAGAAAGAGTGTCCTGCTATTATTACCATTCACAACAACTAGTTTGTGCGAACTAGGGTTTTCAGTTTTAACTCAGTTAAAAACAAAGGAAAGAAATGGATTGAATAGTGCAGCAGATATGCGGGTAGCATTATCCTCCTGTGTTCCAGACTGGAATGAACTTATAAACAGGCAAGCACACCCATCACATTAAATAAATCTTACCTGGTTTTTGTTTTTGTGTTTCTTTTGTGATGTTTTTCTATGTTGTGTGTAAATGTAAATATGACATTGTAATGTGATAATTTTGCTATGTTTTTGTTATCTTTAAATATTAATAAAATCATAATGTAGTTTTATGTCCGTTGAACAAAAATGTAATGAACTTCTGTTAGAGGCCAGGAACTGTTCTAGAGACATTTGGGATACAAAATGAAGAAAACAAAGATTCTCTAGTGGAGCTTATGTTCTGGCAAGGAGAGAGAGACAATAAACATAATAAATAAGCTTTATAATAATTAGAAGATAATAAGTGTTATAGAAAGAGTCATAAGAAAGGAGATGGGGGACTATTTGGGGATCAAATCATGAAGGGTTCTGTAGACCATTATAGGGCCTCTGGGATTTTGTCAGAGAAATGGAAAGCAATTGAAGGGTTATGCAGAGGAGAGACAGGATCTGAAGCAGGTATTAAAAGACTCACTCTGCTATTTTGAGAATAGATTGAATTAAATGTTACTTCCCTAAAGAAGTCTTTTCTAACCACCTTAGTTGGTACATCCTCCATTATTCTTCCTTTTATTTCTTTGTAGTATATAATTTAAAATATTTTTATTTATTTGATTACTAGTTTTGTCAAGCTGACACCCTGGAATAAATGCTCCATAGAAGTAGAGATCATGTCCATCTTGCATGATATGTAGTAAGTGGGTATTTAATATACATTTGATGAAGAACAAATGAATCAATGATACCTAATATCTGTAACTTGAGGTCATATTCCCAGGAATAATTATTGTGTGTACCAAATTTCTTTGCCTTTATTATATTTTAAAATCGGATTTTGTCAGATAATCTCTATAAACATCCAAAAATGGCATTGATTGATGTTACTTCCTCACATTGCCGCAGATAATTAAGCAACTTATATTGCTTAGTATAGCTTCCTCAAACTAATTTCAACTTCTGCTTCTCTACGTATTTTCTGACTGCACTGGATGAGGTTTCTTTTGGCGTGGTCTTTCTCTAAAATATGGGTTAGCGATTCCTTTCCATCAGCCATGCCTAGCGTTATTGTAATATTTGATTTTTCAGATTTTCTATTCTATTAAAGGTAATAGGTTTTCCCCTTTTTTGTGCTTGAAATAAAGCATTGGAAGGCAATTCTCCATGAATAACTCATATTTCTGCACTATGTTTGGATCCTCTGAATGAAAGAATTAGCATCCAAGTTAAGAATACTTGTATAAGGAGACATTCCAGGATAGTAAGGCTAGACACATCTTCCCTAGAGACATCCCAGGGAAGTAAAGATAAAGCCCTTTCCTTCCCCTCCCAGAGACATTTGCTTGCATTCCAGGAGTAATGAGTAATCTGTCTGTAGGCGAGGATGGGAAGATGTAACAGCAGCCCCATAAAACCCTAGAGTCTCTTGTGGTGCAACCCACTGGATGCAGAGGTAACACCTGGCCCATATCATGATATGCTGTGGGAATTGGGGCATGGGGAACTCACACACAATACTGATCTGGCTGCTTTCTTTTTTCGCTATGACTAATAAATTGTCTCTCTGACCCAGAGTGTTATCGAGCAATAGGCTTGCTCTGCTTGCTGTGATCTAAGCCAATTAATCACAAGGAGTTAGAGAACCAGAAAGGAAGTTTAATTAGATTAGATTAGCCAGCCAATAGGAAGATAGGTGACCAAGGTCTCAAAAAATCCATCTTCCAGGATTACAGAATCTTGAGGCAGTTATAGAGGGAAAATGGGCAGTGAGGAGGGGGTCCAAGGATGTTGGTCTCCAGGCATGACGAGCTCCAGGCATCACATTGTTCCATTTTTCTGTCAGCTTTTTCTGCTGGGTACCTTGTAGGCGTGTTTCCCACTTGTGGTCAACCTGTTCCTGGAGAGAAACTCATAGAACAAAGTTTTTAATTTATCAAGCTGTTGGGGAGTACATACATAAGTGGAGGCCATAAATCAGGGAGCATGTGAATTTTTTGTGTGTGTGTGAGGAAGATTAGCCCTGAGCTAACATCTGTTGCCAATCCTTCTCTTTTTTGCTGAGGAAGATTGGCCCTGGGCTAACATTGATGCCCATCCTCCTCTAATTTATATGGGACACCACCACAGCATGGCTTGATAAGCGGTGCATCAGTCCGTGCCCGGGATCCAAACCCGCAAACCCCGGGCCACCAAAGCAGAGCACATGAGCTGAACCGCTATGCCACCAGGCCAGCCCTATGGGAACATGTGAATTTTTTAGAGTACGTGCAGAGCAATGAGTAGTCATGCAGAGGAGGGGCTGGGGCCATTTAGTGTAACAAGATGGCCTCACTTATGCTCACTTACAAGAGGTCTTGTGTCTTTCTGTCAGTATATGTCATTTCTGCAAAATCCCTCTTATCATATAAGGCAACATATTCACAGGTCTCAGAGTTTAGGACTTGGGCATCTTTGGAGGGGGATTATTATTCAGCCTATGACAGTCCACCCCCTGGTCCTCAAAGACTCATATCCACCCGACATGGGAAATTCATTCATCCCAAGTTCCCCAAAAGTCTTAGCCCATTACAGCATCAACTCCAAAATGTCATCTAAGTCTCATCAGCTCAAAAGTCCCAAATCTCATATCTAAATCATCTAAATTCGTATGGGTGCAGTTCTTGGTATAATCCATTCTCGGGAAAAATCTTTCTGTTGACCTATGAAACTAGAAAGCAAGTTCTCTGCTCCAAAACTACAGTGGTGAGACAAACATAGGCTAAAAGTTACAGCCATTCCCACTCAAAAAGGGAGAAAATGCAAGGCAAAAAGGAGTCACGAGCCAATCACTTTCAAAGTCCATCTGGGCAAACTCCACTAAGTTTCAAAGCCAGGGAATAACTCTTATGTGGCTTGTGCCTTTGCCCTCTGGACCCATGACTCCACTCTGGAGCTGTGCCTCCACCCTTGGAGTCATCCTTTTCCATGAAGAGTAGCACCTGTCTGCCACCGAGTAGTTTTTATCAGCCTGTCTTCTGCCTGCAGCATTTGGGGAGTCTGACATCCTTCTTTCATTTTGTCCTCTGTCCCTTTTAGCCCGACTGGACAATGTTTCTATTGGTATAACATTCTCAAAAACGTTGTGGGTCACAGGGACTCACTCCACTAGAAAAGAGACTCCTCCATAGATCTTTCCTGAATAATCTCTTTTTAGCTTCTGCTGAGACAGCTGAAAGTACTCATGAGTCACACATCCCTCAAAGAGCCCTCTGTGTGCTTGAATGCTCTAACATTTTGTACTTTCCAAGCACTAGCAAAAGGCTATCCACACTGAAAAGTGGTTAAGATGAAAATTGTATGTATATTTTACCACAATTTAAAAATATTTTTTAATTAAAAAAAAAAAGAAAAAGTCTAACCACGTCATTGGCTTTCTTTAGAGAGCATGCTTTTCTGACAGTGGATCTCTTAACCTGAGCATCTTCTGCAATCTGGATAGGCTGAGAGTTTCCCAAATCATCAAATTCTGATTTCTTTTTGTAGCAGTTCTCTCATTTTATCTCTTTCACATTTTAATAAAAGCTACAAGAAGAAACCAGGTCACACCTTCAATACTTTGCTTGAAAATATCAACTAAATATCCAAGTTTATTACTTACAAGTTCTATTTTCTGTTTAATTATAGGACACAATTCATCTAAGCTTTCTACCATCATGCGTATAAGAAAATCCCCTTTCCTCCAGTTTCCAAAAACATATTCATCGTTTCCTTCTGAGCCCTCACCAGCAGGGCTTTTAACATCTATTTTTCTACAAACAGTTTGCTTATGATTTAGGTATTCTTTAATACCATGTATGTTTTCTCTACCATGCTCTTCACTACCTTCTGAGACCTTACCAGCAGAGTCTTAACACCCATATTTCTGCTAACAGTCTGTTCAAAGCAATCTAGGCCTTTTCTATCATGTTCCTCAAAATTCTTCCAGCATCAACCCATTACCCACTTCCAAGCGACTTCCATGTTTTTCGCATTTGTTATAGTAGATATGCCATAGATTGGAGCCAGAAAAACTTCTTTCTTCAATGACTGAACTCACCTCACCTGTTCTCCAATCTCACCTCTTCTTTGAGACACCCTCCTTGCAGACTCTGGCCAAGATTTAGCCAAGAGTAATAGTCTTGTTCCTGATGCCCCAAGCTCAGTCTTGGAACTGAAGAAAAAAGGGAGGCAGAAAGGGGAATACTTCCAGATACCAAAATCTATATTAGTTTCCTATTGCTGCTGTAACAAATTACCACAAATTTAGTGGCTTAAAACGACACCTAATTTATTATCTTTTCGAAGTCAGAAGTCCAATGATAGTCACGCTGGATTAAAGTCAAGGTGTCAGCATGGCTTGTTCCTTTTGGAGACTCCAGGGAAGAATCTGTTTCCTTACCTTTTCAAGCTTCTAGAGTCTTCCTGCATTCTCTGTCTCATGGCCCCTTCCTGAATCTTCAAAGCCAGCAGCCTAGCACCTTCAAATAGCTCTCTGCTTCCATCATCACATTGCTTTCTCTGTGTCTCTGATCCTGCTGTCTGCCTTTTATAAGGACCCTTATGATTAATTGGACCCATCCAGACAATCCATTATAATCTCTCCATCTCAAGATCCTTAACTTAATCACATTTACAAAGTCCCTCTTACTATGTAAGGTAACATATTTACAGGTTCCAGGGAACTAGGACATCTTTGTGGGGCCATTACTCAGCCTACCACAACAGAAAGTAAAGCCAAGGAATAAATAAGATGATGGTAAGTATTCAAAACGTTCATTGAGAGGACACTATGAAACACACTGTTCTAAGAACTTTAAATGCATGATCTCTCTTACTTCATCCTCTAGCAACCAAGAATTCCAACCAACAAAAGAGACAAAGTTTTAAATAAGGAAGTTCAAGAATTATTGAAAGCTCTTAATGTTCAAGAAATCAAAGTCCAAATTAGAATTGTGTTCAAGGTCTTATATGATTTAACTTTCCTGGCAAGTTTCAGCCTGCACCCTATTAACCAGCCAAACTAAGTTTTTGACCCTTTTCAGGAGAAACTCCATGCTTGCTCATTATTCTGCCTTTGCTCAGGCAATTGGTTCCATCTGAAATCTCTTTTCCCCCAACTCTATATGTCAGCATGCTCTAATTCTTCTAGAACTACATATAATGGGAATAATAAAGTATGTGTTCTTTTATGTCTAGCTTCTTTCATTCAGTATATACATTTTTTAGATTCTTCAGTATACCAGTACTTTGTTCCTTTGTATTGCTGAGTAGTATTGCATTGTATGACTATATTGCAATTTGATTATTTATTCTTCTCTTGTTGGACATTTATGTTGTTTAGGGCTATTACGAATTAAGCTGCCATGAGCATTTCATGTATAAGTTTTTGGGTAGACATTTTTATTTTTTCTTTGGTAAATACCTGGTATGAATATCTTCTTTGGTGAGGTATCTGTTCAACTATTTTGCCCATTTTAAAATTTGGGTTTTTCCTCTTATTTTTGAGTTGTTGAGTGCTCTCTGTCTTCTGGATACAAGCTTTAAATCAGTAATCAGCATTTACATTTTTACAACTTGTGAATATTATTCATGGCTGAGCTTACCGTATTTTATGATTATGTTTCCTTTCTTGTAAACTTCTTGCTTACCCTAGAGGTAATAATTGTCTCCCTTCTCCTATCGCCCAGCTTATTTTGTTGTTTGCTTGGTATTCTATGTACACTTAGGATTATGGTCAAACTCTCTGCAAGATATGTAAATCTCTCAATGCATTCAAAAGCATCAATCAATATTTCAGGTGGTGTGTGTGTGATTTCTTTCTCTCTCTTTTTCTTTGTTTCATGGAAACGTCCTTCCTAGAGCTGTCCAGTTTACTGTCCCAGTTCGAGCTTGCTGCTCTCTTGACTTGCTGTACAGTTGTCATCCTGGTAGCCTCCTTCCCATCTCTCCTGGGTTGATGTCTTGTTTCTTAGATCCTACATGTTCCTCTTTCTTGTTTTATGGAATACATCTTCCAACAGCTTCTTGAGAAGATGCCATAGGGGCTAAATTACGGTAAAAATTGAAGGCTTGGCCCTCCCTGCAGAATTCTGTTAATCCTGGCTCTCTAAACAAATTGTCTCTAGGATTTTGCACCTATCAGGAAGTGAGATTGTGACCTCCGACAAGTTACTTAACTTTCCTGAGTTTCCTCATCTGTAAAATAAGGCTGATAAACTTAGCTCAGAGAGATGTATGAAAAGTAAATGAAAATTATGTTTGCAGAGTGCTTGGCACATAGTAACAGCTCAATAAATATTAGTTTTTGTGGTTATTATTTCAACAAAATAATACAAAACCTACTCATCATTGGCCAGTGGGAAAGAAGGCGTCCGTCCGAGTTCTCATAGTTTGGGGCCAGAAAAGTCTTCCTTCTGCCGCCTGAACTCTCCTCACCTATTCTCCAACTTGACTGCTTCTTTGGGGCTCCCTCCTCCCGGACTCCGGCCAAGATTAGCCAAGAGCAATAGTCTTGTCCCCGGTGATGTTCCAGGACTGAAGCAGAAAGTCAGCGAGGGTGGTGTCAGGGCTCGAGTCGTGCCCAGCGTCAGCTCGGGGGGGGCCGCCTTAGTGCGGGGAGAGGAAGCGAGTCCAGGAGGCACTCCGAAGTCCCCGCGATGGCTGCACGGGGATGCGAGCCTTCACGGCTGCCGCTGCCCGTGCTGCTGCTGCTGCTGCTGCTGCCGCTGCTGCGGGCCGCCGGCGCTGCAGGCGCGCGGTGGAGCGGGGAGGGCACCAGCCCGCTCCTGCAGAGCATCTTTCTGGGCCGCTGTGCCGAGTACAGCTCGCTGCTGGGCACGGAGGAGCGGTGAGCGCGGCCGGCGGGAGCGGGGGGCGGGCAGGGGGAGAGGACTGAGAGGGAGAGGAGGGGAAATACAGGCAGGGAAGAAAAACACAAGGGCAGGGGAAAGTGGCAGTCTAGAGGTGAGGAGGGTGTGGGGAGGAGAAAATGGGGTCTGAAGGTCGGGGGAGTGGGGGCAAGTAGAGGGTCTTAACATGAGGGTTGTGCGGGGTGGGCGGGTTCTAAGGATTAAGGGAGCCGAGTGTGGAGGGTGGGGAGTCTAGAGGTGGGAGGGGCCGGGGGGTGGTGAACCTACGGGTGAGGAGTGCAGTGTGTGGGGTCTGGAGGTGAGAGGTGTGCTCATGTGTGTGTGTGTATATACATGAAGGAGGGTGTGGGGGGTGCGTTAGAGGTGAGTATTAAGTAGAAGTGAGTTTGGGTGACAGCCAGCCTGTGCTTAGCTAGAACCGTCAGACCCAGGAATACGATCTCCAGCTGGAATTCCATGAGTCCAGGTATTTCCGGGGAACTCAAATTTCAAATCTTCTAATCTAGAAGACTTTTTAAGTTTGAGTCTCTCTTGCTTGCCAGCACTGGCTTCTTAGAAATGTTTGTTCCTTCTCTGTACCCACTTTTTCTGTTTTCAAAACGTCCCTTTCCTGTGCCAGTTTTTTTTTTTTTATTTTCAAAGATTTTATTTATTTTATTTTTTACCCCCAAAGCCCCAGTAGATAGTTGTATGTCATAGCTGCACACCCTTCCAGTTGCTGTATGTGGGACTCGGCCTCAGGGTGGACAGAGAAGTGGTGCCTCGATGCACACCCGGGATCCGAACCCGGGCCGCCAGCATCGCAGCGCGCGCACTTAACCACCAAGCCACAGGGCCGGCCCCCTGTGCCAGTTTTTACTGTGACACATTTAAGGCAAATAAAAAAGAGCAGAGAATAATATAAGGATCACCCATGTTACTCAGTACCCCACATGAGAAATAAAAAGTTACAAATGCGCTGGGAAATGTTTTTGGAAAGCTGGAATGGACTTTAAGAGTCATGGCCGGTGCTGGAGGTGGAACACCTTTCGCAACACTTGGCGCTCACTCCTGATTTTACAAGATGCTGCGCATCCTCCTGACCTCACCTGGCCCCCAGCCGCACAGTGGACCTCACGTCTAAAGGAAGAGGCCCCTGAAGCCGGGAGGCTGTGTGGTTTATAGGAATTGTCACCTTCTACCTCAGTGCCTTCTGCTCTCTCTGTGAGCCTGGGGCAAGACTGTATTCCTTGGCTCTAAGAAATTTGTGTAGCACCTTCTGAGAGACACTCGCACTGTCAGATTTCTAAATCCATCACCTAAGTTAGTTTTTTCCCTCTTCTGAACTGAGGTTAATGCATGTGCCATGACAATTTCCTGTCTTTTTTATATGCCTAGTTCTGCAGAGTTGATATATGACAAAATGGCTTGTAAAACTCTTGGAATACTTTGACAGAAATGGAAAGCCATCACATTGTAATTTTTTTTCCTTTTGCACAGGAACAAGAACTGCACAGCCATCTGGGAAGCCTTTAAGGTGGTGCTGGACAAGGATCCCTGCTCTGTTTTTCCCTCGGACTATGACCTTTTTATCAACCTCTCCAGGCACTCTATTCCCAGAGACAAGGTAAAACCTGGCTCTCTGTCTCTATAGAGATAGACGGAGCACGGGCCAGGTGTGAGATTAGCTGCCCTCAGCGACCCTGCAGTGTCATCGAAACGTCAAGCAACAAACTCACAATATGCACGTGGACCTCAGTGGTGGGAAGATGGCTCTGTCTTCACAGTGACCCTGGGTCTCCTGCGTGATGTGGGCAGGAGAGACTTACCTAAGTCAATAAGTCAGTGCAGGAATCTCAAGGATGTCAGGATGTTGCCACACCTTTCCACCTGGCCTCTGCCCCTAGCCAGTTCTGAATAACCTCCGTCCTAACTGGCCCCGGAGGACTGAACCTTGAGTTATTCAGAAAACTCTCAACCTCAGTATCCTTCCAGAAAACCAATCCCTCCTTTTAACATGCCTTAAGATTATATCTATTAAGTACCACTTTCTTTAAGAAAACCACATCTGTATTCTGTTTGCTCTCAAAGTTCTAAGAAAATGAAAATAAATGAGAAAATCTATGTAAAATGCTTGCTTAGAACAATACCTTGAGTTTAAAGAAAGTTTGATATCATTTTTATTTCTCTGACATAATTCTTTTCTTCTCCAGTTTTATTCAGATATATTTGACATACAGCATTGTGTAAGTTTACAGTGTACAGCATGATGATTTGACTTAACATATATCGTGAAATGATTACCACAATAACTTCAGTTAACATCCATCATCTCATATAGATACAAAAAAAAGAAAAAGAAAACAAAAATTTTTCCTTGTGATGAGAACTCTTAGGATTTACTGTTTTAACACCTTTCCTATATATCATACAGCAGTGTTAACTATAGTCATCAGGTTGTACATTACATCTCTAGTACTCATTTATCTTATAACTGGAAGCTTGTACCATTTGACTACTTCCTCCAGTTTTCCCACCCCTACCCCCACCTCTGGTAACCACGAGTCTGATCTCTTCTTCCATGAGTTTGTTTTTTTTTGTTTGTTTGTTCGTTGTTTTTTTTTTAAAAACAGTTTTATTTATTTATTTATTTTTTTGCGAGGGAGATCAGCCCTGAGCTAACATCCACGCTAATCCTCTTCTTTTTGCTGAGGAAGACTGGCTCTGAGCTAACATCTATTGCCAATCCTCCTCCTTTTTTTTTTTTTTCCACCAAAGCCCCAGTAGATAGTTGTATGTCATAGTTGCACATCCTTCTAGGTGCTGTATGTGGGACGCGGCCTCAGCATGGCCGGAGAAGTGGTGTGTCGGTGCGCGCCTGGGATCCGAACTCGGGCCGCCAGTAGCGGAGTGCATGCACTTAAACGCTAAGCCACAGGGCTGGCCCCGTTGTTTCGTTTTTATGTTCCACATATGAGTGAGATCACACAGTATTTGTTTTCCTGACATCACAATTCTTAACGTGATTTTTTCATTGTAAAATCAGGTAATATTGACTCTGACAAATAAAAAAATCTTAACATTGATGTTTTCATTTGTAAAAGCAAGTAAATGAAGCTGGGAGGGTCAGAGATATAATAGACTGAAAACATGGTTTTTAGGTATATGTTGCATTTTGAACCTTGCTGCCTCCGTGTCAGTAAAAAGGGAGCCATAAATTTTGTTCTCCTCTCTCATGGATTTTGGTGCTAGTTGATGAACTCAGTAAATACTTACTGAGCTACTTCCACATCCGGGCATCGTGCCAAGGGTTGAGGTTGTATCAGGGAACAAAACAGCCCTGCCCTTGGGGAGCGCCCAGTCTGGACACGGACTGATTGGACTCCTGAGGATCTGATGAGATAATGGGCAAGCGGGATATTGTTATTTGCATTATTGTTATGTGAAAACACTATACCTTTATAGTGGAAATTATCAAGTATAATATAAAAGTCATGTACTTTTAAGGCAATTTACACTTTAGGAAGTGCTTTCTGTGATCACATAGCATCCTACTCACAGTTGTGGAAGAAGAGAAAGGGCTCATGTTCCCCATTTTTCAGATGGAAACTGAGGCACAAGGAGATTACATGCCTTGGTCAAGATCACTTGTCTAGTGTATGACAGAGTCAAGATTTGAACCCAAGTCCCTTGATCTTTTTTTAAATCCAGGAATATATATAAAATATATATACTATATATTGTGCTACTGGGAAAATATTTCATTAACATTTGCATCATCCCCTTATAATAAAGAGAAGAGAGGTGATAGCACTCTCTGAATGGGTAAGGAAAGATCAAGTTGTTGTGAGGCAAGTCAGAGTTGAAGGAGAAATGGTTGCCTGACTTGGTAATATTGTGCCTGAAAAAAATCTGTTGTGATTTTATTTTATATTTTAATTTTGTGTTTGTTTTTCCTTAGTCTCTGTTCTGGGAAAATAACCAGCTCCTTGTCACTAGCTATGCAGAGAACACCCGTCGCTTTACACCTCTATGCGATGTTCTGTATGGCCGGATTGGAGATTTCTTGAGCTGGTGTCGACAGACAAATGCCTCTGGTAAGACTCCTGCAGAAATCACAAGAAAAGTAAGAGTTCCTGTTTACTATGCATTTGCCATTTATGCTAAATTCTTTCATATGCATTTATCTCATTTGATCGCCCCAAATCCTCTGAGGTAGGTGGTGATAATACTAATTAATAATAGCAATAATAGATAGAGAGCACTTAGCTTTTGCTAGGTACTTTCTAAATATTAACTAAGTTAATCTCTGCAACAGCCCCATGGGATAAGTCCTATCCTAATTCCTATTTTGACAAATGAGAAAACTGAGGCACAGCAAAGTTAAGAAATTTGCTCAGGGGCACACGGCTAGAAAGCAGCAGAGTCAGACAGTCTGAAGCCAGAACCCATGCTTCCACCCTGCACAACTCCACCGCTCCATCCTCATTTTCCAGAGGGGGAAGCTGAGGCTTAGGGAGGTTAATAACTTGAAGAAGCAGGGCCAGGATTCAACCCTCTTCTGCCGGATTCTGAAACCTGTGCTCTTAAATGGCACTCCTGGCCGCCAGCAGCTATTTCCAGATCAAAGTCACAATGAAAGTTGAAGTCACAAGGACTGGCCTGATGGCAGTGAAACCTCTCCTCATTCATCCAACTCCCACACTGGGAGCTGGCAATACAGCAGGCCCCGCTCAGGGAGCTTGTAGCCTTGTGGGGGCGTGTGTTCTGATGCGAGAGGAGCTGGGAGCTAAGGAGTAGCAAGTGAGACACCAGCCTGGACCAGGGCATCAGGGAAGCTTCCAGCGGCTCTTCGCCCATGATGATCTTGAAGGATGAGCGAGAGGTGGCCTGCCAGGAAAAAAGGTGGGAGGAGGTGTTCCTTTTGTGAAGGCTAGAGATTGTTCCTCCCTGGGTATCGAGTCACCCTAAGAATTAACCTAAGCTCAGTTCTGTTTATTCTCCTCCATTCATTCATTCATCCATCCAACTACAATTCACAGAGTGCCTACTGTGTGTCAGGCCCTCCTCTTCCAGGCACTGAGAACACAGCAGAGAATAAAACAGGAAAATCATACCCCATCCTTACACTATAGAGGGAGGAGATAAGACAATGAACAGCCAGTAAAATACATTGTCTGCTGTAAAATTATGAGGGGTACCAAGACAAACAAGACAGAGAAAGAGAGTAGGAAGTGCTGGAGAGGTGAGAGCAAAGTGTTGCAATTTTACCTTGGTGTCCAGGGAAGCCTCGCTGAGAAGCTGATATTTGAACAGTGACATGAAGGAGATGGGGAAGAACATTTCTTGTCAGAGGGAACAGCAAGTGCAA
This sequence comes from Ceratotherium simum simum, assembly GCF_057802395.1. NCBI lineage: Eukaryota > Metazoa > Chordata > Mammalia > Perissodactyla > Rhinocerotidae > Ceratotherium > Ceratotherium simum. Next base: position 12,300,881 of record NC_141907.1, read on the forward strand.
AGGTCCTGAGGTGGAAGTGTGGCTGGCATATTTAAGGAACAGCAAGAAGGGCAGTAAGTAGAGAGAAATGTAGCAGGCTATGAGGTTAGAGGAATAAAGGAAGGCCAGATGGCACAGGACATTGTGAGGACTCCGTCTTCCACTATGGGTGAGATGGGAAGCATTGCAGGGTACGGGTCAAATGGACATGGCCATTCTTCCAACAGACAGTGACCAGGAAGCCTCAGTTTGATTATCCTGTGGAGAATGGGGAGAATGAGGGAGGATGTGATGGAAAGAGTATGAAGAGAGAGAATGTGGTATAATACAAAATAAATATTTTGTCTTTGTCCCTCGATTCTTGGTACACAGCTCCTAAAACCCTTGGAATCTGAGGAGTGATGAGAGTGTCTTTCATATGGTAGTGAGATGACTGGTGGTTGGGGGCCCCTAGATAGCTTCAGGATGGGGGCTAGTCACCAGAAAGACCAAGGTATGATTAAAGAGTTGGAACTTTCAGCCCCATCCCCTTCCTCAGGGAAGGAGTGAGGGGCTGGAGATTAATCACCAACAGCCAATGATTTAATAAATCATGCCTACATAATGAAATCTTCATAAAAACCCCTAAATGATAGGGTTCGAGAGCCTCCGAGTTGGTGACACATCGAGGTGCTGGGAGGGTAGTGCACCCAGAGGATTATGGAAGCTCCATGCACGTCCTTCAGGAAGGACACATTTTGCCTTGTTTGGTTCTCCCTGGAATGACTTGTCAATTAGCACTTTCTCCTTTTTTTATGGAGTAAATGGAAAACAAATTCCATTATATATCTGCTGAATTTTGTTCTTAAAATTTTTTAATTTAATGCATCTTAATATTTTATATATTTTAGATGGTATAAAATTTCTGTTTTCTGGCTAAGGACTATCACGTTTTAAGTCTGTCTTTTTTTTTTGTATTTACTATCAAGACCAGGGCTAATTGAAGAAGGCACTTCTCCCAATAAAGCAAAGATTTTTTTTTTAAATCACTTTATTAGAGCTCCAGTAGAGAAATAACCCAGCAGCTTAGTTCTCCACCTTCCTCACATTTGTGATGAGCAAAATGACAAATGTCTTCCTGTCATGGACTGAGGGGTCACTCACCAGGCTCCTTGTGGGTTGAGTGGGTAGAACTGTGAAGGCTAAATTCCCGTACGCTGTGCAAAATGCAGGCTAAATATATTTTGTGGAGCCAGTAAGTATTTTAAATTAATTCTTCCCTGATATAATCTTTGAAATGGAACATGTTTTTCCATTTTCCCCGTAGGACTCGATTACCAATCCTGCCCCACAGCAGAAGATTGTGAAAACAATCCTGTGGATTCTTATTGGAAAAGGGCATCCATCCAGGTAATCCTGGGATGGACACCTGGGTGGCTGAGCAAGTGTGGGACCCGTGAACATGGGACAGAGAGCTTCAGAAACTGGGTCATTGGGTCATTACTTAACTTCTCTGAGCCTTTGGAACATTCTGATTCATTCTCTCTGCTCCGTAAAGGTGTGAGAATTTAAGGAGCTAAAATACTTAATGTAATGCCTGGCACAGAGAAAACATTCAGTGAATGCTGGCTATAGATGAGGACATTAAATAGTCGTTATTATTACTATTATATTGTGGTGGTTGTTAGTACTTCAAATCAATGTGATTTTGATTGCTATATAAAATGAGGTAATCCCTGCTTTATGGGAGACCCTGGGTCACCTGAGAGCTAGATGTGGGGGTCAGAAATGTCCACAAGACTGATATTAATGGGAGAGGAGGTGATAGGGGACTGAAGATAAACTGGAGATATAGAAATGGTCCCTTTAAGGTAGGTCTATTCGTCAGAGAATATTGTCACCAGAGCTGATGATATTATCAGTAGCTATAAAATACCAGTGACTGCAGCTTTCATTTTCTGTCACCAGGGTTAGACCAAAGATGAGAAATCAAGAGAGTTAGTTCCTTAGCTGAATGCCTGACAAAGAGCTGTCGACTACTAAAAGTTAGCTCTATTGACTAGGAGTGGACTTCAGGTCCTTCCACCCACTGCCAACAAGCCCCTGCTGGGCTATTCGTGTCTCTTTTGGTCCCATTTTCTCATCTGGATGCCCAGGTGTCCACTGGGTCCATGGCTAACGAGGATGAGAGGGGCTTTGGTCAGATCCTCTACCACGGCTGCAGTTTGGAGCTAAGCAGAGGGCTTGCTCCAGGCAGAGGACGTTCTGTTCATGCCTGTGCTCTCCTGCCAGTTCCAGTGGGAACCCACTACCCCTGGGTTCCGTTTTAAGTTCAGGTTCCCGTGAGTTGGCAGTGGGCTGCCCGAGCCCCTCATTGAGGACTGGGAGGCTGCAGATGCGTCATCACCTGAACGTGGGGTCGTAACGGCAAGTCGGGGTGATCTCAACGTTATACGTAGAGGAACCATACGTCCCACCCAGCGGATCTGCCCGACTTCAGAGTGTGTGCTCCAAACCACCATCTTCTGCTTCCTCCAGTTCTATAATGGGAATCTAATAATTGTGCCCACGTTTTATGAGCCCTTAGAATAGGGTGGGTAGTCTAAGCATGGGAGAGGTAGGTCAGTATGGTGATGAGAAGAAGGTCTGAACCGTAGCAGAGAAGTATTCAGTAAATGTTAATAATTATTATTTTAAATGATTTGATCTTTACAACAATCCTATGAGGTAGGGACTCTCACTCCCCTTGTTTTCCAGATGGGAAAAATGCGGCACGAAGAGGTCAAGAACCGAAGTCTTAAGTGTAACTTAAACTTACAGAGCAAATGAGCAGGACGGGGGCCTGGGGGCAGAATTGGAAACCAGGCAGTCTGGTTCCAGAGAACAAATTTTCAACCACTACATCATACAGCCTCATTGTATCTGCATGCATATTTTAAATTAATTTTATTTCTTATCATCAATGTAATAGCTGCTTATGATAGAAAGTGACAAATTACAGAAAATATAAATGAAAAAATTCATCATCTATATTACTACCACCTAAAGGCAATCTCTTTAGCATAGTAGTCATCAGACCTTGGCATGTGAGGATTTAACCATGACTCTTGGCACTGTTTGGAAGCAATCTGACACCTGGATGGCATGGAGTACATTGTTGTTTTGCTGCAGCTGGTACTGGGCATCACTTTGCCAGAGACTACGAGAGGAAGCCCAGCCACATATCTCATTCTAGTGTAAACATTTTATGAGGGAAATTAAATGTTCTAGTAGTAACTGAACTGGAGATTGGGGAACTTCTCTGGACCTATCTCTCCCTTGGGAATTTCAGGGGTTGACTAATATTCCCAGACTTTTGCCCATTTATTTTTCACATAGTAGAGCTCATCCTCCATCCACCTAATCTTGCATTTTGCTTTAAACGTAAGCACTTCCTGTGCTATAGCAAATCGTTTGTAGACTTTCATTAATGGCTGGCTAATAGTTCAGACATGTAAGGACCATGGGTTACTGTCCACTCCCTTATTGCTGACTCTTTGAGATCGGTTATGAACAATGCTGCAGTACATATCTTTGTGCACAATGCTTGTGGTGGCCCTTCATGCTGTTTACCAAAGATTTCTGGCTCATCTTCTGAGCACATGGTTTGCACTCCTCTGCCTCTTGAAGTTACTTACGTGTGACTTGCACTGCCCAATGAGATGTGAGTGGGAGTGACTGTGTGACTTCTGGGTGGAAGCCTCTAAGAAACTGGTCTGTGATTTGCCACTTTTCCCTTCTTCCTTCCCTGACAATCATGGACTTTGCGGATGTGGAGGCTTTATCAGCTTGGGTCCCAGAGTGAGGACAATGGACCTGTGATAAACATGTATTGTGAGCATGAAATAGTCCTTGTTGTTTAAAGCCCTGGTGATTTAAGGTTGTTTGTAATGGCAGCATAGTTTAGTCTATTCCAGCTGATACAATGCTGGAATCTATTTCACATTATTTTCTTAGAGTAGATTCCCAGACATGGAATTACTGAGTCTGTAAGTTGTTGACATTACAAAGCGATTTGCTTTCCAAGATATACCAGTTGCATCCCTACCACCCATATGAAATATCAAAATGTATCACATTCTGGACAAGATGAGAATTGTCAACTGAAAAAAAAATAGCCCATTTTATAGCTGAAAAATGACGTCTCAATTTACTCAAAATACTTGCTTCTTCTTGCAGTATTCAAAGGATAGTTCTGGGGTGATCTATGTCATGCTGAATGGTTCAGAGCCAACAGGAGCCTATCCGGTTAAAGGGTAAGAATGCCAGCACCAACAAACACAACCAAGATGCCAAAATGTTTCTTTAGTTCTTTTGAATGGAGGCCTAAGAGAATCCTCCTAATTCCCAATCTAATACTCGTTTCTGTAAGTTCAGGTGGAGCAAAACAGTCCAATGACCTGGAGGTCAGAGTCATGTCTATACATTTATACCACTGACAGCTGATGAATGCATGAATGAAATAAGTGACCTACAAATAAAAGCTAAAAAACAAAGTGTAAATCAACTAACAATGAAATAGGAAAAGTATCATATTGCTTTAGGACTTTAAGAAATATCTTTCCTGTTTCTCAGTTTTTTTGCAGATTTTGAAATTCCCCACTTCCAGAAGGATAAAATCACACGAATTGAGATCTGGGTCATGCATGAAATTGGGGGACCCAATGTGTAAGTTATGGTGCTATTGATGATGGTGATTGTGCAAACATGCCTTTCTTGGGTGTGATATCATCAAGTCTGTTTTACATTTTCATTTTTGGGGAAACAATAGCCTGCTTTGTTTCTAATGTGGTGGGTAGAGAAAGTCAAAGGCTTGACTTTCTGGAAATGCCACTACCACCAGTCCTGAGCACAGAGAGAAAACCTCCTCTATCCAGGTACTCCTCTCAGCCAAGGAAAATCATGTTCCTTTCTGAGTGACCTGGGCAGCACTGGATAGGAGACTTCCTCATGCACTTGTGTAGGTCAATTCCAGTTTCTCTTTCTGGTCATTTGAAGCCCAAAAATCCTCACTAGGAGTTCTCAGAATTGACCCAAGGACTATGTAATGAAGACTTTATTCTAGAGAGAACAACCTCTTCCACAACTGCCTCTCAAACTGGCAAAAAATCTTTTAAGATCCAGATTTTGTGGGAAACCTCTCGAGTTTGTATAAATGCAAGCCTGAACACATCCTTCTCATCAATGAAAGGCACTGCTGGCAACACTGAAGATAAAAAACTTAAACCCAGTTGGTTCAGAGACAAACCAGTGAGGCTAAGCCAGTTAAAGCTGTGCAGTCATGATGGTGCTTCGGAGGCGGGCTGGGGCCTGGTTCTTTAGAGCATTGATGCTACATGGAGGAAAGTATTGCCAACCCCAATGAACAGATGTGTTATTGAAAGTATATTCTGGGAGAATCTTAGCAAATTCCCCATTTCAGGCCCCCAGGACCCTCTAAGACTCACTATATAATGAGTGATATTTTTTCCTGTCTCTTGGGCAATAGATTAAATTTGCAAATGACTTATTACATAGTTATATCAGGATCTACATTCCTCTTCCCAGAAGACAAGTTATACTTTTTGTTGCATGAAGAAAAATGCATATTGTTTTTCTTATTTCTGTGAGAAGCTGCTCTTTGTCTAGAAATTATGCTTGCTTGTTGTTTTAATGTATTTATCAGAGAAAGCTTGTCCTTTGAACTTACCTTTCATGAGATACAGAAATTGCAGTTGAAGGTCATCTCAGGCCATCATCTCTGCTGCAGGAGAGCTGGTAACAGGGAGTCAGAATACCTGCTTGTACATTTGTGCCACAGAGTGGAGTTGCAGGTCGTGAGCTAAGAAAGTGGAGATCCTGAACTGCTCAGATTTTAGGGGGAAAAAGTCAGAGACAGAGAGCTAAAAACAACATGGCTAATACCTGATTGTGTTCAGCACTGCTTTAGCTGCCTTTATTTAAAAAACTAGTAAAATAACCCATCGACTGAGCTCTGTGTCTAGGTGTCCTGAAACATCCATGTCATTGTTTACTCAAAAATTCTAAGTAGTGAGCTTGGCCCAGAGAAGGACATCATCCCAGATTTTGTCAAGGTTCTGAAACATGATGTTATTCAACACCTTGCCCTCTTCATTCCTGTAATGCCTGGAATTCCACTTCTTCTGTGAAAACTTCCTCCAATGGCTCATTTCCTCCCACTATACTCCCTCTCTATTAATTTTATAGCAGAGAGGCTGTTTACCTTCCCATTCTACCTACGCTGAGGTGGGGCCCTGCCTGCGTGCGATGTGAATACCATGCCCACTAACCACAGCTGGCAGTGCTGTATCCACCTGTCTGTCTTTATAAATCCCCCCTGCTTAATTACGACCATCGAGAGGGCAAGAATTCCTGTTGATGACGGTGTAACAGACATTTCACACTCTGTTCGAGTGGTCACCATGGGGTTCAATTTGGCTTCTCAAGAGCCTTAAAATGCATTCAAAACCTTGGTGCCAGAAAATCTACTTTCAAGAATTTATGCTAAGGAAACAAATAATTAAGGAGGTGTATGAAAACGAAGCTTCAACAAAGTTCATTGTAGTGCCAATGACATCGAAATATAGGAATGAATCTTGATCTTTAAACAAGAGGCGGCTGGTTTTATGAATTATGTTCTGATTATGTAAGCGAGACTATGCAGGAATTAAAAATAATGGCAGAGAGGTATACGGGTATATACACAGACATGGGCAAAAGCAGAATACAAAATGCATTGGACAGCAGAATCCCATTGTTATATTTTAAAAGTCTCGTGGGAATAAATATATTTAAAAAGTCTAGAATGATGCGCACCAAAATGTTAGCAGCAGTTATCTCTAGTGATGTGGGGTTTGGGGTAATTTTTTTTCCTTTTGCTTATTTGCATTTTCTAATATTTTTTGATTTGTATGTTTTTGTTTCCATTTAAAGCTTAACTTAATATACTGCAGGTTGAGCAAGTTAGCAGTGAGCATTGTGCTGGCCCGGGGCACATCACGGAGGGGTGTTGATGGGTGGGGCTAGGATGCGCCCTGTGGCACACTACGCATGCGCTGGCATAGGCCCTCCTAGTGCGCGTGACTCTCGAATCTCAGACTGGGTGTTGGGACTCAGAGCGCTCGCTCCTGGAGCGCTGCGGGTTTACCGTAAGCAGCGGTTCTGGGTCCAGAGACTTTCCCAGATACTTTTCCAGAGGGGAGAATATCCGGGGAGCACATGGTTAAAAGAAATTTTAATTAACCCAGAAACAACTTCCTCTATCCTCTTCTCCTTTTATTTTATTTTTATACTTACGTTTTTATGTTTTAGGGAATCCTGTGGAGAAGGCAGTGTGAAAGTCCTGGAAGAGAGACTGGAGGAAATGGGTTTTCAGTACAGCTGCATTAATGATTACCTGTATGTGGCATATATTTTTTTTTTAACAATTTTTTATTTATTTATTTTTTCCCCCAAAGCCCCAGTGGATAGTTGTATGTCATAGCTGCACATCCTTCTAGTTGCTGTATGTGGGACGCGGCCTCAGCATGGCTGGAGAAGTGGTGCGTCGCTGTGTGCCCGGGACCAAACCTGGGCCGCCAGCAGCGGAGCGCGTGCACTTAACCACTAAGCCACGGGGCCGGCCCCTGTATGTGGCATATTATAATCAGTGCGTATATTCAAAGGTGGAGCGGTGGTCTTCCAGGGTATGGGGCTGTTGAAAGGGTTTTGCAGGAACAGTTCTAAAGGCCTGGAGACTGTGCCTGCTGGGTTGTCGCTGGGTGGGGGGACTGGGAGTGCCTTCTGGCCGGGGTTCTGGTTGGCCCCCACCCACTTCTGTCCAAAGTCCTGGACAGAGGACGTTTAAAGGACCGACAGAGCAGCCCTTGATTGTTTGTGCTTGTCTGGTTTCCTCCTTGCTTGCTCACACAGGGTGAGTAACCTGAGAACAGGGACTGTGGTCCTGGCATCTTTGGATGCCTGTGGGATCCTTGCCCAGGATAAGTGCTAAGGTGGAGTTTGTTTGTGGTACTTCCGGGTAGGTACCTCCTGACTGCAGACCAATAGGAAAATAGTAATAGCTACTATGTATTGAACCCGTTATGGTTCGGACACTTGATATACTTGTAATCAGATATCCTGATTTGAGAGCATTCCTGATTCTTGGAAACGGAGGTAAGTTTGGCTCCCACCCTGGGACAGTTGAAAGCCCTGGACTGGGAATTTCTCACCTTGCTGCTTCCTGCTTCTCTCTGCGTCAGCACCTAAGTCTGCAGGCCTGTTTAATTCCTCAGAGGCCAGAGTCCAACACTGTAAGGACTTAGTGGCCTTCCTGAACATTTGTGGGTATGGCAGGGTGCAAATTACATCTGCAGTCTTGTCCAGCACCCATGACCATCTGGCTCGCTCTGCCGCCCTCTGCCTTCTCAATAGTTGCATGGGCCGAGTAATCCTCCCATCTGACCCTAGCCCCTTGGAAGTGTGGGTCTCCTCATACTCATGCCTCCCCAAAAGAATGAGCCCCTCGAAGCTGTTGTCCTTTCCCACAGCTTGAAGCTGCACCATTTTACTCATCTCGTATTGCTAATGCTCTCAGGAAACTCAAAAGTCAGGTGGTGTTATCAACCTCTTTTTAAAAACAAAACAAAGCAAATACTTTTTTGTAGAAATAGAACCTATGTACGGAAAAATGCACGAACCATAAGTATGCAGTTGGATGAATTTTCACAAGTTCAACATATACCTGAACCAGCACCCAGACCAAGAAACAAAAGGTAACCAGCACCCCAGAGTCTCCCTTCCTCTCCCGCTAAGTCATCAGGCCAGAGCCCCTGGTCCCCTTACCAGCCCATGGCTGTCCTCAGGGTCTCAGCCTGCTTCTACTTGCTCTAGTGTTGTCCCCACCTAAGCTGGCCCTCGGCATGTTCCCTCGTGAGCCCCGCTCAGCTTCCCCAGCTCCCATTTCTTTATTGCCCGTGGGCTCTTTCTGTGTTAAGGTAGGGGTTTGTGTGGGGCCGGCCCCATGGCTTAGCGGTTAAGTGCGCGCGCTCCGCTGCTGGCGGCCCAGGTTTGGTCCCGGGCGCGCACCGACGCACCGCTTCTCCGGCCATGCTGAGGCCGCATCCCACATACAGCAACTAGAAGGATGTGCAACTATGACATACAAATATCTACTGGGGCTTTGGGGAAGAAAAAAAGGAGGAGCATTGGCAATAGATGTTAGCTCAGAGCCGATCTTCCTCAGCAAAAAGAGGAGGATTAGCATGGATGTTAGCTCAGGGCTGATCTCCCTCACCAAAAAAAAAAAAAAAAAAAGGTAGGGGTTTGTGTTGTTCCTGGGAGCACAGAGGAGATAACAAAGGCTTAATGTGGGAGGGCGACGAAGGTTAACAAATCAAACTGCAAGCCGGGTGTAAGTGAGAACCTCCTGCCCCTCAAAATTCAGGGGACATTTGCCTCTGTCCTGCGTCAGTTGAAAGTTCTCCACAGGGTTCTTGCCAATTTTGGCGAAGTCTTATCTTTTCACAGCCTCTCTTGCCTTCTGGTTGTTTTCTGCTTAGCACTGTGTTGAACCAGACTCTGAAACTCAGTGCGTTTTGGGGGAGCATAAGATAACAATAACAAACTATTCTCATAAAAAAGCTCTGTTTAGTGTAGACTTTACTGAAAAGTAGGCGAGTCCTAGGGAGGGGTCATGTAGCATGCCGTAGAGGAACAGTGTATCTTCTGTTCTTTCAAAGTCCCCTCTGGTCACCCTGCCACGAGGGATCCTCTGTTGGTCGAGATCCCACCCAATGCCCAGTGTCCACTGTTACCTGGCTCCTCTCTTCACTGTGGCTTTCCCTGCCCTCCTGGCTGCCCTGGAACTCCACATCTTCTCCCACTAATGTGCAGAGCAATTTCGCTTTCTTTGCTGCAGCCTGGGTACCAGCCATCACCATGTGCTTCAGGTCCAACTTTCTGCCTAGGTACCTATCAAGAGGTTTTTCCGAGCAAAATCGTGCATCCATACAGAAGTGGTTCCGTGCTTGGGCTCTAGAGCAAGCCTGCAAGGTTCAAGTTCAGCTCCACCGCTCACTACTGTGAGAACTTGGGCAAGGTCCTCTGGACAGCTTTCTTAACTGTAAATTGGAGATGATAGTAGTACCTGCTCCATTTGGTTGTTGTGAAGATTAAATGGTATAATCTATGTAAAATACATAATCAAATTTTTTTGGTACATAGTAAGTGCTCAATAAATGTTGGCTAATATTTTAAGAAAGAAATTATGTGTTCTTCGAGGTCAGAGACCTTGTATCCCCAGTACCTTGCAGGCACATCATAAATGTTTGATGAATGAAAGTCACTTAAATCATCTCTTAAATATTTCTTTTCATTCTATAGACCAGTGAAGCTGTTAAAGTGCGTGGACCACAGCACTCATCCTGACTGTGCCTTAAAGTCGTAAGTACATATTTTAACCCCACCTCCTTGCTTCCCTAAGATAACCAGTCCTTACGATTTACAGAACACTGGTGAATTGCAATGTGACTTTACATTCACCCCCTAAAATGCCAGGCTGCAGAGTAAGGTGTGTACTTCTGCACTTCTCTCAGTCTCTCTGAGCTACTAGGTTGGTACAGATTTGATGAACATCTGCCCAGCTGAGCTGAACTCCTGCCCTGATGTGGCCTCTGCTCCAACTGCACTTGCTTCAGCAGGAATTCTAGGAGTGAGGTTGCAGGAGGGCCTTTTAAAATTTATTTCTTAATCCTAATATATTTTAAAATCATATTAAATTTTTTGAAATGGTAGTACATATGCATGGGATGAAATTCAGAGATATAAAAGGGTAGAAAAAGTGAATAATCTTTCTTCCTCTATTCCTAATCGCACAATACCCTTACCGCGAGGCAACCACTATTTCTGGTTTCTTGTGTATCCTTCTAGAATATTCTGTGCCTGTGACAACACGCACACACAGAAGCATATTTCTCTTATCCTATTCATATAAAGGGTAGTATATATAGGATTCTGCAACTTGCTTTTTTCACATAATAGTGTATCTTGGTGCTGTTTCCCTATCTATAGATAAAGCTGCCTCATTCTTTTTAGTAGCTCTGTGGTGTTCTGTTGTGTGCATTACAGAGAATATTTTGTACATCCTTGTAACTAGTCCATTGGATAGACAGAGAGACAGAGACAGAGAAAGAGAAAGAGACAGAGGGACTGCTCATCACGCCCATATAGCTCTTCTTCTCTTCCTCGTTTAGTAATAGAATGCTTGATTTCAGTTGGGCACGTGGTTACCAAGAATAACGAGTGTACTTCCTAGCCTTCCAACCCACTGTGCTCAGTGCTGTGTGCAACTTTTGGATTAAGCCCTTGAAAGGAAGGAACGTGCATTCCCTTTCCCCTTTCCTTCTGGCTGGTGTGTGGACCCATAAGGTATGGTGCTGAGACATCTTCAGTGGGGCATGTCAGGGCCACACGACAGAGGGACGCTGGGTGCTCCCATACCATGGGGTCACCATATCAGCCTGGACAGTTACTGAATGAGAAATAAACATCTGTCTTGTCTAAGCCACTGGGATTTGGGGTCATTTCGACGGCAACCAAACCTGTATCTGAACCAGTGTGGTTCACTGGTTTATCCTCATTTCAGAGGTAAAGAAACTCTGGCTCAGGGAAGCTAATGAAGGACTCTCCCAAGACCATGCAGCTGGTGAGTGGGTCTGAAGCGAGTCTGTGAGGTTTTCAGAATTCACTCCAGCAACCGTTGTGCTCTTTTGACTGGAAATTGGGACAACAGATCCACCATCACCCACATGTCTACTTGGAGCTAACATCCCGGGGTGGGTGATGGGTTTAAATCCTCTCTCATGCTGTGCTCTTCATTTCCTGTGAATTTGGCGTGCGTTTTTTTGAGTTCTTTCCTGGGAGGTAAAGACCTATGGACCTGGGTCTTCACTTTCCTCACCTGAAAATGAAATCCACCCTCCCCCATCCCTGCTGCTCAAAGCCCATCCAGGTTCCTACCACCAAGTCCTATTCTAGCCTGTCTTTCCGGCTTCTTCATACTCTTTGTCAACACACCGCCCGCTGCTCCTCATTGGGAACGTTCGTTTCGCCCGCTGCTCCTCATTGGGAACGTTCGTTTCACACTAGTTTTGATCCACTTCCCTGAAGAACCCCTGTGCCTATGAGACTGTGGACACCGGCCCTTTGGTGATGGTAAAAGCATTGCAGTTGGAGACAGTTGACCTGAATTTGGCAGTTTCCTCATCTACAAAACTAAAAATAATGAAAACCATCTCACAAGTTTGTTGTGAAGATTGAATAAAACAACGTGTGTATAAGTGCCCAACCTCCTTTTTAGACAGGACACTAGAAAGATGCCCCAGAGCCTGGGCAGAGCGCAGGGTTCAGGTTCCTAAAGTTCATGTAGAGAGCGCATCAGTCAAAATTCTTAAATGCAAGTGTCACACACCAGGTCCAGGTAGTTCAGCAGAAATGGGATGTATTCAAGGGTTTTAGGTCACTCACAGCATCTTCCTGGGAGATCCAGAGAAGCAGGACTGGAAGCCACACCAAAGTCCCACCCAGAACTGTCCCGAAGAGACCCCAGTGCAGCCTGTCTGGGCACAGATGCCTCAGAGAGTACCTGTGATGCGCCTCGATGCTGCTTCTAGAATCTCTGCCACTGCTGCCCTGGAAAGCTGGCGCCTTGGGCACCCCCATGGCTAGAATGGACCCTGTGTGGCAACTGCTGCTTTAATCCATTGTGCTCACACGGGCACATCTAGTTGGCAGAGTTTTGGTCACATGTTTGTGCTCTAACTGCGAGGAAGGCTGGGGAAGTGAGTATCTGCTTTAAACCCAGTGTCGTGGCTTTAAATCTCATCTACATGCTGGTGGCTCCAACATGAGTATCTGTAGTCCAGGCCCTCACTGAATGCCACACTTGTGTACTCGGCAGTCTACTCAATATTTCCCCTCGATGTCTAATAGATATTTCAAACTCAACACATCCAACACTGAGCTCCTGAACTTACCCGCTGTGGTGGCTGAGTCATGGCACCCAAAGATGTCCAGGTCCTAATTCCTGGAACCAGTGAATTTTACTTCATATTACAAAAGGAACTTTGCAGGTGTGATTAAGTTAAGGATCTTGAGATGAGATTATTCTGGGTTATCCAGGCAGGCCCTAAATGTAATTGAAAGTGTCCTCATAAAAGGGAGGCAGAGGGAGATTTGACACAGAAGAGGAGAAGGCGATGTGATAATGGAAGCAGAGATCCGAGTGATGCTTTGAAGGTAGAGAAAGGGCAAGGAAACAGATTCTCCCCTCAGGAGATTCTCTAGAAAGAACCAGCCCCACTGACACCTTGACTTTAGCCCAGTGAAACTGGTTTCTGACTTCTGTCCTCCAGGACTGTAAGAAAATAAATTTGTGTTGTTTGAAGCCACTAAATCTATTACAGCAGCAACAGGAAACTAATACACCCCTAAACTCGTAGTCATCCCTGTCTCAACTGATGGTAATACCCACCTTTCCAAAAATCCCCAATGCCCATTCCAAAAATCTTGAAGGCATCCTTGACTCCTTCCCTTCTCTCACCCTCCACCAGAAAATCCTATGGGTTTGACCTACCAAACTGGTGGAAAATCCAGTGATCTCCTGTGACCAGCCTGGTCTGAGCCACTGTCATCGCTCACCTGGATTCTGGGGATAGACCCTCATGAGTCTCCCTGCTTCCACCTTGCCCTGGTACCCGCATGGCCTCTTTGAAACCCAGCTGCTGGAGTCAGCCTTTTATTTTTATTGTTTATTAGGGAAATTTTCAAACATATACAAAGTATAGAGAATAGTCCTTTAAAATTTTAGTCATGTCACTCATCTGCTCAAAACTCTGCAATTGCTCCCACCTTGCTCAGAGTAGGAACCAGACAGGCTGCCCTGGCCCCACGTCTCTCCAATTTCTTCTCTCCCTCCCCTTCCCTCACCAAGCCTCAGCCACAGTGGCCTCCTGGAACATGCCAGGCACATTCCCACCTCAGGGCCTTTGCCCTTGCTGCCCTCTCTGCCTGGAAGCCCTTCCCCTAGGTGGCTAACTTTCTCACTTACTGTAAGTATTTGCTTGTATCTCACGTACATGAGGTTACCTTGACCTCAGTGTTTAAAATTACAGCCCGTGCCGTAAACTTTGGCTCTGTGAAACCATTACGTTGCTGTAGTTTTCTTTCTTGTAGTGTTTATCATCTTCTGGTTTCTTTACTTACTGAGTTTGTTCTTCATTGCCTGTCTCTCACCTCTTAGAACATAAGCTCCATGGGATGCAGAGGCCTTTGCCTGTTTTGTTCACTGATACTTGTGTCCCCAGAACCTAGAATGGAACCTGCAGCCTGATAGGTGCTTAGGAATGAACGAATGAATGAATGAATAAATGAACAAAAGATTGGTTTCTACCATGCGTAGGAATAGATTTGAGACAAAGAATGTTCAAAGGTGCCAGGCAACTGAAAGGAATGGCACGTGTCCTACAAGAGGTGGAGAGGTGTCAGCATATGTGTAAGTTCCAGATTTTGATTGCAAGAAACAGAAACCAGCTGTGGCTCACTTAGGTAGGAAAAAGGGGCACAAGGTTGTTGGGAGGATTTAATAGGATAGATGATCCAGTGAGCTGGGGACCTCATAAGGCCTGGAGAGGTAGGTGTCATCAGTGTTACAGTGTAATTTAGGTCTTTCTGGTTTTACTCCTTGTCTCCTTAAGCAGACTGTAAACTTTATGCAGATACAGATCATGTAAAATTCCTTTTTGTAAAACCCATTGCACCCTACACTGCCATTCCTGAAATAGGCAAGTGGTGCCACCCTGGCACCAGTGCCTTGGTTTACCTTTCCTGCTGCAGGATGTGTAAGGTGAATGAGGGTGGCTCTCCTCACCTGTGCTCAGGTGTTGCTGAGCTTTGGATGTGTCAGGCTTCCAGCCTGGCATTCTGGAGTCATCATCTCATTTCGTCCAACCACATTCCTGGAAGGTGGGCAATTTGATCCTCATCAATGATGCTGAGGTTCAGAGAGGTTAAGCAATCACTTAAAGTACTCAGGACTGGCTAGAGCCAGAAGCAGAAGCCAGGTTTGTCTGTGTGTAAAGTCCTTGTTCTTCCCAATGAACCACACTGCCTCAGTGTGTCGCTACTTACAGCAGCTAAGTAAGGGGTTTATAGTTCCTGACCTGTTCTTCTTCCTTTGGGCATTCTTTCAGGGATCGTTGAATAGATTTGTTTATGATGATTCTTTCTCAATTCCTTTGAATGTCAAGAATAAAACCCTTTTTCACTCTTTGCCAAGTTTTTCTCCGCTTTCATTGCCCTGAAAGCAATTTTACTAATCTCTTTTTTAAAAAACTTAGCAAAGAATATTGGTAGATAATTTACAAAAGAGGAACCACCAATAGCAAATATGGAAAATTATTTCATCACTAATGAAATACAAATTTAATAAGGTGCAATTTCCACCTCAACTTTTTTGACATGTCTTAACAAAAAAATAGCAGAAAAATACTTTAAAGATGTTGTTCAATGCTTGAGGACATTGTAAATTGATAAAATGCTTTGGGAGAACAATTTGACAAGATGTATCAAGAATTATAAAAATATTCATCATCTTTGACCTAAGTTAGACCTTAGGGTATTTCTGGTACCCTATTCTAAAGAAGTGATTCAAAATGTGGACACAGCCTAACATGCTCAAAGATGTTCACCAAAGCGTTCTTTATAATGCTGAATCAGGAGTGCAAACATTGGGAGCTGGACCTAAATATCCGACGACTAGTGAGTGGTTACCTCAAAGGGTTACACTTTCTGGATGGAATAGAATGTAACCAGTAAAAACAATGGTAGATGTTATATGTCAATCATATCTCCGTAAAGCTGGGGGAAAAAAAACCAATGGATGATCACACAGCAATATGGAAAAATTCTCATGAACAATTAAAGTGACAAAACATGTAGAAAACAACCTTATACCCTTATAGGTTATAATATTGGCCAAAAATTCAGTAGACTGATAATCTACAGGATTGGTGAGGATAAGAGAAAACAGATATATGTTACAGAAATAAGGACTTGCTGTGTTGGTAAGGGTCAAGGGAAAACATCAGAGCTCTCATCTTGACCCAAATTCTCTGTCCAAAGTGTGTCCGGTTCCCCCTCCCCACCTGCCCCTCCATCCTTCAGCTGCCCAGGCCCTAGGCCACAGAAGTGGGAATACCAAATTCTACTTGCTTAGGAGTAATGGGGTAAAGGACTGTGAATCTGCAAAGGTTTAGAATGGAATAAACAGCTCATATTATTATTAGTAGTAGTTTTGTGGTAAGTTTAGGAACAATTTGTATTGTTTGGTATTTAATGTATTTGCAACATTTTAGAAAATTTAGCATATAACAATAGTTGTTGGAATAGTCCTGTGATTCCAGTATATGTGTAATTATTAAATAACTGATTTTAGACTTGGGATTTTAAATTGAAAGTTATAAGAGAATTTTACTAAGTTTTTTTTTATTGATGTTTTAATAGTTTATACCATTGTGAAATTTTTGGTTGTACATTTTTGTTTGTCTATCACCATATACATGTCTCCCTTCACCCCTTGTGCCCAACCCTTACCCCCATTGCCCTTGGTAACCATGATACAGTTTTCTCTGTCCATGTGTTGGTTTATATTCCACATATGAGTGAGATCATACGGTGTTTGTCTTTCTCTTTCTGGCTTATTTCACTTAACGTAATACCCTCCAGGTCCATCCATGTTGTTGCAAATGGGACGATTTTGTCGTTTTTTATGGCTGAGTAGTATTCCATTGTATATATATGCCACATCTTCTTGATCCAATCGTCAGTTGAGGAACACTTGTGTTGCTTCCACTTCTTGGCTATAGTGAATAATGCTGCAGTGAACATGGGGGTACATAGGCCTCAAACTTTGGATTGTTGATTTCAGGTTCATTGGATAGATTCCCAGTAGTGAGATAGCTGGATCATAGGGTATTTCTATTTTTAATTTTTTGAGGAATCTCCATACCGTTTTCCATAGAGGCTGCACCAGTTTGCATTCCCACCAGCTGTGTATGAGGGTTCCTGTTTCTCCACATCCTCTCCAACATTTGTTGTTTTTTGTCTTGGTGGTTATAGCCATTCTAACGGGCGTGAGGTGATATCTTAGTGTAGTTTTGATTTGCATTTCCCTGATGATTAGTGATCTTTTCATGTGCCTGTTGGCCATCTGTATATCTTCTTTGGAGAAGTGTCTTTTCATTTCCTCTGCCCATTTTTTGACTGGGTGGTTTTTTTGTTGTTCAGTTGTGTGATTTCTTTATATATTATGGAGATTAACCCCTTGTGAGATATATGTTTTGCAGATATTTTCTCCCAGCTGGTGGGTTGTCTGTTCATTTTGATCCTGGTTTCATTTGTCTTATAGAAACTCTTTAATCTGATAAAGTCCCACTTGCTTATTTTTTCTTTAGTTTCCCTAGTATGAATAGGCATGGCATCCAAAAAGATTCCTTTATGACCAATGTCATATAGTGTGTTGCCTATATTTTCTTCTATGAGTTTTATAGTTTCAGGTCTCACCTTCAGGTCTTTGATCCATTATAAGTTAATTTTTATGAATGGCAATAGCAGATGGTCCACTTTCATTCTTTTGCATGTGGCTGTCCAGTTTTCCCAACACCATTTACTGAAAAGACTTTCATTTCTACATTGTACGTTCTTAGCTCCTTTGTCGAAAATTAGCTGTCCGTATATGTGTGGTTTTATTTTTGGGCTTTCAGTTCTGTTCCATTGATCTGTGTGTCTGTTTTTGTACCAGTACCATGCTGTTTTGATTACTATTGCTTTGTAGTATGTTTTTTTTTTTAAACAGTTATTTTAATTTTATTTATTTATTTATTTTCTCCCCAAAACCCCAATAGATAGTTGTATGTCATAGCTGCACATCCTTCTAGTTGCTGTATGTGGGACGCGGCCTCAGCATGGCCGGAGAAGCGGTGCGTCCGTGTGCGCCGGGGATCCGAACCCTGGGCCGCCAGCAGCGGAGTGCGTGCACTTAACCTCTAAGCCACGGGGCCGGCCCGTTTGTAGTATGTTTTGAAATCAGGGACTGTGATGCCTCCAGATTTGTTCTTTTCTCTTAGGATTGCTTTAGCTATTCGGGGTCTTTTGTTGCCCCATATGAATATTAGTATTCTTTTTTCTATTTCCGTAAAGAATGTCATTGGGATTCTGATTGGGATTGCATTGAATCTGTAGATTGCTTTAGGTAACATAGACATTTTAACTATGTTTGAGAATTTTACTAAGTTTTTAATCGTTGTTGGAATGTTTAAGAGAATTAAGATTAAATTTTATACATTTATTAGATTTACTAGAATCAAGTATTTGAGAAGGTTTTGCTCATTTAAAGTCATTTAAAGTATTAAAGTATTTAAAAAAGAAAAGGTAATATTTTTAAACTTATGTTTAAAATAATTTAACCTAAAGTAATTTGACTTTAAAATATTCAAGGGAATTTGAATGTGTGAAGCCCCCTTAAAAATTATTATCAGGGTTCACTAGGTTTTTAAATAGAACAATGCAATTCATAAATTAAATAGAAAAGTGTATGGGAAAATCAGGGTTTTGAATTTATAAATCTAATAGCTAGAACTAATTTTTAAAACCAAAGTTACTGCAAATAGTGGTTTTTTCTGTGCACGAAAAAGCTGCCCTCAAGCCCAACCTCACGTCCACATGAAAAGCTTAAGCTAGAATGTGACAAATCAATGCATAGAACGTGGACCCAGACATAGAAAGCAAAGGAAAACAAAACTGTTTCTATTTGTGCATGATAGTGGACATAAATGATAGAAATAAGTCTGAGAAGATAAACTCCAAATTGCCAACAGTGGTTACTACTAGGGAAGGGAGTGAGAACCGGAAAAAGATGAAGAGAGACTCATTATTACTCTGTTTCGTTCTGTATTATTTTATTTAAAAAAATAAAAATAAATGTATCTTTGTATTAATTCATTAATTATTTAAAAGCAAAAAAGAAAGTTCATCAATTTTGAATGAATCAAGTCTGGGACGTTAATGAATCAGAGGTGCAATTGTAGAAAATGTCCAGCAGATGGAGCACTAGTACAGATTTGTGGGCTGCTGGAGATTCCTTGAGCAAAAAAGGAGCGACCAGCGCTCAAATGGAGTAAGGAAGTTTCAAGGACCCTGGCCACTAGTCGAGAGCCATGGGCTACATTTCCAAGCCAACATCAGATCATTTCCTAGCTTGAAAAATTTCTCTTTTAATTGGTTTCAAAGAATTCAGTAATTTCTGTTTTTTAAAAATCCAGTGGTCAGACCCTGTTTGTTATGACCAGAGTCCATATTTTGGCCAGGTCCTCTCTCGATGTCTTTATGTCAGGACAGGTTTTTCCTCACCACTTAAACTCTGATGATGAAATGTCCATCAGTAGGGAACTTGGCTGACTTTATAGTACATCCACACAATAGGAATTCTTCCATGAGGAAGAATGAATTAACTCTGTAAGTACAACATGGAAGTATGTCCAAAAAATGGTGTTAGGTGAAGAAAGCAGTTGCAGGTTCCATTTGTTCTTAGATAAAAGGATATGTGAATGTGTATGTATGTGTGTGCACGTACGTGTGCACGTATCTCATTCCTGGAAGGACAACTCAAAGTTCCAAGATTGATTCTCTGTGAAAAGTGGGAATGGGGAGACTAAGGGACTTTTATTTTTTCCTTTATAAGCTTCTGTACTTTTTGAATTTTTCTGCAACTTGCTTGTATATTTTCAAAAGTAGGTGCCATACACCAATACTGACATTTTCTCTATTTGCTATTTAATTTACAGGGCAGCAGCACCTACTCAACAAGAAGTCCCATCCCTCTATGCAGAACAAAGTGCCAGCCTCATCATTCCTCTCTTAGTGGCTGTGGCTTCAGTTGCTCAAAAGTAGCTAGAAACTCAGCTCTGTTGCCCTAACCAGCCCCCGCCCCTGACACCTGCCCTTGCACACTCATCCTTCTTGTTCTGTGTACACTCAGTGATTCCATTGTCTAAAGAAGCTTCCTGCTGGGAAAACAATGTCCTGAAATGGGTTTTTAATGACACACATGCCCAGGATTTCAAAAACAAGAGATTAGTCTTATTTAACAGGTTAAAACTGCTGCATTAGAATTAAAATAAATTATTTTCTTATTTTCATATTGATACAAAGCATTGAGACCCAGACTGTTTGTTATACAGTCAAACATTTTTAGAAAATTCTAATAGAACTGTATTTTATATTTTTTCTATATCCCCAGTAGGGCACACTGCATGCTTATTGATAGCTTATGATCTATGTACACTATATAAATGTATACATATATATTTGGTAGGCAAAGATTTATGTATAAAGATGTTCATTTAATGGTTATTTGTAATGGGGGAAAAAACCCAATATGTCTAATAATAGGAAACTGGTTACATATGGGTTGGTATATCTGTAGGATAGAATATTATTCAAATAGTAAAAGTCATGTTTACCAACCCAAATGTCCTTCAGCTGGTGAATGGATAAACTAACTCTGATACATCTCTACATGGAATATTGCTCAGCAATAAAAAGTAACCAGCTGTTGGCATTTGTGCTAAGTGGAAGAAGCCAGACCAAGAGACTATATACTGTATGATTCTATTTACATGACATTCTGGAAAATGCAAAACTATAGGAACGGAGAACAGATTGGTGGTTGCCAGGGGTTAAGACTAGGGGGAGGGCTGACTAAAAAGGAGCAGTGTGAGGGAATTTGGGGGGAGTGATGAAACTTTGTACATTGTGAATCTACGTATTTGTCAACACTCACAGAACTGAACATCAAAAGGAGTCAATTTCACTGTAAGTAAATGAAATGTTTTCAAAGAACATTTAATCACATAGGAAAATGTCAACAATAAGTGCAAGAGATGGGATATAAAACTGTTTATCATATAACCCAACTGTCTAAATATAATATAAATGTATAATATAAGTGTAATAAATATATATGTGTGTTTGTGTGATATACATATTGTGATTGAATGAAAGGAAAGGTAATAAATCAATTATCTCGGGATAATGGTCTTATCAGTGATTTCTATTTTTAACTCTTGGCTTTTTGTATTTTCCAGGTTTTCTGTAATGAGTATTCGTTACTTTTGTAATCAGAAAAAGGAAATACCCACAAACACATATGCACGTATCATATGTGTGGTAATTTGACCCAACACAGAACATTTCCAGAAGAGAAAAACAAAACCAAAAGCTTGTCAGACACTTCTCTTTTCTCCTTACTCCTTTTCTTACCTAAAGCAAGAGGGAGTGGTTCAGACAGGGGAACTCGCGGATTCTGATGCCCCAGCAGCCAGCAAGTGGGCAGGGGAGCTCTTTGACTTCCTGTAGGGTCCTGTAAATCTCCGCAGTGGGAAAAAGAATTCCCATCAGCGCAGAGCCATTGCTCAGACGTGCAGCTCTGAGTGCAGAGCTCTTTCTTCCTCACTCCACTGCCCTTCATCTCCAAGCGAGGCCCTACTGACTGTGTCTCCACTCAATTTTTGTGGACACTGCCCAAATATTCGCTATAAAGCTGGGAAACCACACAGCTTGATGATCATTGTGTGTAACATGTATTTACAATTCAGCCTCGTGAATGTCTAGAGATCACCCCAGACACTGCCCTGGGCAGGGCTCAGTCTCTCACTGGGAATGATGCAAAGGCCTCCTAACCAGCTCCCTGTGACTTTTGTCTTTTTCTCTCCTGGTTCTTCCTCGTCTCCCATCATTACCCCTCACTTGTGAAGTCTGTATGTTCATCAGCCTCACCCCATGATGCTCATTCCAGGGTTCTCTGCTCTGGCAGGAGAGGCCAGCATCCTTGACTGTTTTCATCAGTCACCTTCATCATCATCACCATCATCATGACCTTGGCTAGTATTTATTGAATTCTTACCGTGAACCAGCACTGTTATAAATGTTTAATAAATGATTTAGTCATTCATATACTTATCATTACTATCTTCATTTTGTAGATGAGAAAACTGAGGCTTGATAAGATTAAGTCACTTCTTCAAGGTCACACAGCTAGTAAATGGAGGGGAGCTTTTACAATCCGGGAGACTGACTGCAGAGTTGGGGTGCTTTAGCATCTGCTGTACTAAATAAGCCCCGCAAATCAGAATCCTTGGGTTTTGTTCCAGAAGCATCTGTACTCACTTCCTCCTTCCTCTTTCCATTTTCTTAATCTTCTTAGATTTCCAGCTCTGCTATCCACATACTATTTATGATTTTGCTTTTCCTTTGCACTTTGATGCAAGAAATAGTCTCTCTTGTCCCCAAACTGGGCTTTCCTCTTGTCTACATTTGCATTATTCTTCCTTGCCTCAGCACGTTTAAGGACATGCTTTGCCTTTCACCTTCCAAGGGCCGACATTTTCATACCACAACTCAAACCACCTGACCACTGCAGGTGGGAATTAGACTTACGGTTATATGGACAACTGGAATCCTTCCAGGTGTGCAGATGAGTATGAGGTATTACCAGTTTCAAGATTTCTCTTTTGGTAGCTGAGGCCCCATAGATCTTTGAAGAAGCCTAGTATGGATGGTTGAGTCTTGGGATGTTTCTTCTTTTTACATAAATGTTGGGCATGTGTATCCTTTGGTGTGCAATATCAGGGTATGGATGTCTTACCTTCTCTTCAAAGGATACATTTGACCAAGGTTTATAGAAGAAGGAAAAGAAAGAGAGAAAGAGAAGGAGGGAGAGAAGGAGAGAGAAAAAGAGAGAGAGAAAAGAAAGAGAGAGAAAGAGAGAAAGAAAAAGAAAAAGAAAGAAAGAAAGGAGAGAGAGAGAAAGAAAGAAAGAAAGAAAAGAAAGAAAGAAAGAAAGAAAGAAAGGAAGAAAGAAAAGAAAGAAAGAAAGAGCTCCTCTGTAACATTTCACAATCTGTCCCAGTTCACTCACCATAACAACTATATCCCATGACAAACAGTAGGGCATTATAAGAAGAGGCAGGATGAGCAAGCTTGCCAAAGCAACTTTATTCTCAATTCAGCCTTGGAGTTTTATTGTTTCTTCTTCTTTGTGTAAGTTCCAGCATGATACCCGTCCAATGAGCTCTAATAGGTTTCCAGATGGACCCAGACCTTACCAGGTATCTTATTGTCGAGGATATCACTTGAGTTCCCACCTCTTCCTGCCATGTCTAGCAACAGCATTTTAGACAAGTATCCAAACAACATAAATCCTACTGGTCAACCAGAGGAAAGAGGAAGAGAGCTGGCTTCAGAGGTGTGTGATCTGTGCAGGAGTGCAGGGACCCGTGCTCGGAGGGGCCCAGCTTGGTCTAATGCTCTCTGTCTCTGTCTTTAAACTCTTAATTTCTGAACAAGGAACTCAGCATTTTCATTGAGCTCTGCAAATTACGTAGCTGGTCCTGTGTGGAAGTAAAGCATTCCAAGACAAAGGGGGTTTTATTTTGTCCTAGATGGCCCTGTTTAACATATCAGAAACAGGACGATGGGGGCTCTGACTGTGCCCAATCTTGGAAAACAATGCAGGCTTAGCCACAGACCTCTAGTGCTTAATAGGAGCAGAAAACACGCCTATTGGCTCCTCTTGAGCACATTTCATATGCCTGGGGAATTTCTTACCTTCTAAGTCCCACTTCCCTAAGAAAGAAGCTAGCAGTGCTTTCCCAGTCTACCTTAAAGCCAAGGTGCACACACGTGACCTAAACTTGACTAGTCAAGTGTGCGTGCAGGAGACTTCCCTTCAGGGGAGAGAGAGGTGAAGATGGAGATGCGGTGGAGGATTTAGCCTGGCCACAGGGTAAAGGCAGTGGTGGCAAGGTCCTAGTGGTGGCATGGG
The DNA here is from genome assembly GCF_057802395.1 of Ceratotherium simum simum. Lineage (NCBI taxonomy): Eukaryota > Metazoa > Chordata > Mammalia > Perissodactyla > Rhinocerotidae > Ceratotherium > Ceratotherium simum. Next base: position 12,324,795 of record NC_141907.1, read on the forward strand.
TGGTGCAGGCTGAGGTGACTGTGCCCAGCGGTGGGCTCAGGGTCTCTGCTGGGTGGTGGGACACTGTGATTTGGGCACGGTTCCAGGTTGCACAGGGTTGAAGCTTCATTCCCTGGTTCTCCCGGAAATTCTGTGAGTGCTTTCTGCTTAAACTGGCTGGATTGGATTCTGTTGTTTGCAACTGAGAGTCGTGACTGATAAACTTGAGTACCAGTTGAAGCCCTCCCCTGTCAAAGGTGAAAGGAAGAGATGACTTGGCTCAGCCATGTCTCCACATTTTGGTAGTCCTGGGGTTTTTCATTGATGAAGGGGGGCGTCCCCATGTGAAATGGCAGCTTTTGCCGGTGTGGACAGAGCTGGATGGACTAGCAGTCTCTGGGTTTGTCAGCTTCCGAGGGGTTGTTCCCGTTTGCTGTGCGCCTTCTTTCTAACCTGCAGTGTAGACAGCAGTGCTGAATGTGAATCATTTTGCACTTCAGCTGCTAGTGGTTTGAGCCACCACCTCTTATATAAATCCCACCAGTTCCCCCTCCACTCCCCGCTGCTCCCCCAAAAAGGGCACTGTCTTAGTCCATTCGGGCTGCTATAACAAAATACCACAGACTGGGTAGCTTATAAAAATCAGAAATTTATTTCTCACAGTTCTGGAGGTGAGAAGTCCAAGATCAAGGCATGAGCATGACTGTCTTCTAGTGAGGACCCTCTTCCTGGTCACAAGGCAGCGCCTCTTGCTGTGTCCTGATGTGGTGGCAGGGGCTAGGGAGCTCTCTGGATCTTCTTTTATGAGGCACTAATCCCATTCAGGAGGGCTCCAGCTTCATGGCTTAAGCGCCCCCCAGAGGCCCCACCTACCAATACCACCACATCAGCCATTAGGATTTCAATGTATGAATTTTGAGGGGGGGACACAGACATTCAGACCATAGCAGGCACTGACGCCCAAACCAACTCAGAACTCTTCACAGCTCAATCTCCACTCCACCCCTTCATTTTAGAGGATTCAACCAAACTCTATCTACAAAATCATCTGGCTCTCTCTCTGGGCTCAGGATGCTCTACCTTTCTGCTCTACTCCTATGTCTTAACCAATTATCTCCTGCCTATCATTAGGATCTCAGGTCAAGGGTCTCTTCCTCCAGGAAGCTTTCCCTGACCACCTCTCCCAGTCTAGGTCAGGTTGGAAGTTCTTTTCCTTATTTCAGTTTGTAATTATACATTTGTTAATGTGAATATTAATTAATATCTATATCGACCCACTAAAAACAAGGCCAGGGACCAGGGTGGAATTAAAAATTTTTAACCATCATTGTGGCACAGCCCTCATCAATCAGAGCAGACACCCAATGGCCGAATCAGGAAAACCACTAACCTTAACAGTTGGCCAGCCATGTGTGGGTACCAACAGCAGCCACAGCAGGGATGGGACTAACTGCTCATTGTTGTATCTTCAGTCCCTGGCCCACTGCTTGTCGCGTAAAAGATGCTTAATAAATATCTGGTGAATAAATGATTGTTCTCTGTTGTTGACCCTTTTCTTTAGATCCTAGATTTGCCCCACAGCTTTCTTGGACCTAATGTGTTGGACCTTCTGAGACTTCCTAGCATGGCCTTACCCAGGATATGGACACAGTTAGCCTTGCTCCCTGAGGCTACTTGTCATGCCTTTCAGCTTCCATGCCCAGCACATCCAGGCACCTGGTGGAACAGTGGATTCCTCCCTTGAACCCGGGACACTCTGGGGGCCAGAGTAGGACACTGCCTACATAGGGAGTGGGCAGGGTTGGGAACCAGGTCAAGCTCAGAATGGTTTAGGTAAACAGACTTGAGAAGAAAGAAAACCCAAGAAGACCTGGCCTGTGATAGAATGTTCATTGGTGTGGCCACTGGTATGGATTGTAAGAGTGGGGTCAGCTTCTTAGAGAAGCTGTACCTAGCTGGGCACCATCAAACCAAGTAGCTTGCCATGACCCACACGTGCCTACTGTCTCACTCTTTGGGGTCTTGAACATGCTGGTCTCTCTGCCTTGATTTCCCTTCCTGCTCTGCCATCCATTTGACAGACTTTAAGGCCCACCTTAAGCATCATCTCCTCACTGAATCCTGCTGGCACCTTCCTCACCAGGGCCTTGCTTGTTCTTGGCTCCTTGCTTCTCCAGGCCCCTGTGAATTCCCCTAACGTGGCCCATGTTAGGACATTGTCTTGTTGTTTGGGTCCTTGCCTGACTTCACCCTGGGACAATGGCTTCTTTGCAGACTTACCCATCTTTGCATCCCTGGCCTAGCCATGCCTGGATAAAGTGGAGATTCCACATGTGGTTTTCGTGAAAGAAGAAAACACAGGGTAGGTGATTCTTTAATTTTCTTTTAATGTAAGTTTTGTTGGAGGAGGTCAGGGATGGTACGAGAGAAGATTAAAGGCATTGTGTGTTCCTCTTTTCTGTATTTATGCTATACTTCAATAAAACACTTGAAGTGAGTGGTGTATTACTAGTGTGGGTGAGGGGAGCGGGGATGGAGGATGACAAATGGCACAGACCTTGGGGCACCTAGAGTGGAAGAAAAAAGGCCCCAACTGATTCCCATTCACAGTTTGTCTCCGGGCCAGCTGGCTCCTCAGGCTAATCCCAAGGGCATCTCTAGGCCAGGCTTGGAGAACACAGTGTCCACTGCCTTTGGGTTGCCGGGTTACCAGTCGGCTCACACAGTCACTGACAGCGCCCTGGCCTGTGACTCATTAGATTCCACCATATTGAGTTCTGTGGAAAAGAAAATGGTTTATTTTTTAAAAAAGAAAAAATACTTTTTTCTGAATGTAACAGTAACAACACCTGCTTGCTTGAAAATATTTAAACAACACAGAAAAATTAGGATGTCCATAAATATCCTGTCATACTACATGCAAAGTGGCAGACTTTTCTCTACGTATATTCACATGCGTATTCATGTTTTTGAACACATGAGACATCAGGAATACCACCGAGAGCAGAATCATTAAACTGCAGGTTCTAGGCTTTTTCCACATTAAAATGCTGATTTCAAATATATAGTTGCATCCTGACGGGTCTCCCTGCTTCCGATGCATTTCCCCTCCAGCCCGACTTCTGCGATGCTGCCAGAGCAGCCGTCCTAAACTAGGGGCCTGATGGCCTCACCCCCTAGTTCAAAATCATCAGTGGCTCCCTACGGTCTGCAAAATAGAATCCATATTTTAAATTTAGCATTCAAGATCTTTCCATTTGCCCCCAAACTGCCTTCCTAGTCCCATGTCCCTGGAGACCCTTCATGCTCGCTCTTGCAGGTGCCTCTCTCAGTTCCCCATCCTCAACATGAGCCTCCATATCTGGTTCTTTGCTCACCTCCTCATTGAAGCCTCACTTTGTTCCAGTTTCAAATGGCCCCAGTCCTGCCTTTATCACTTGCTAGCTGTGTGGCTCTGGGCAGATCACATGTGTCTCTGAGTCGCATTGCCCATTTGTAAGTAGGGATTATAAATACTCAGAATGAAATGAGTCCATGTGCATCAAGAACCCAGAGCAGTGCCAGGCCTGTAGTAAGTGAGGGCTGTGTAAGTGTTAGTTGCTAGTACTGCTGTTATTACTATGTACTAGAGTTGTTTGATAATTATCTAAATACTCTCTGCTAATACACTAACTTTTTTGATGATTACCTAGATACTGACTTTCTAGTACAGGCCAGGAGATTGCTGTGCATTAGGCACTGTGTTAAGTACTTTCATACATGCCCCCTTTTAATCCTCACCCGACCCCATAAGATCAGTCCTGTTATTATCCCATTTTATAGAGGAGAAAACACAGGCATAGAGAGCTTTCATTACATGGCCAAGATCACCCCACTTCGACACCTCTGAGAGCTCCTCCCAGTCTGGGCAGTGAGGGCGAAGCCAGCCTTAGCGGGAGCTGTGATGCACCAGTCCTGCGTGTTCATGAACTGACACATCCAGGGCCAACAGCATGCCTGGCACTCAGTGAGGACTTAGTGCATATCTGCTGAGTGAATGAAAAGATGATAGGCATTTGACCAAAGGAGAAATGCTCATGGAAAGCCCCAGACAGAGCACAAGAGAGAACTGCGTGGGCACATGGCAGAACTGAGTTCCAGTCTTTCCTGTTCTGTTCTGGTCTCCAAAGTAGCCACCCTAAAAGTTGGTTATTTTCCCTCTAGCACAACAGACTGGATCACAAGGGACTTTAGGAACCTGAAGAGAAAGTGGTGGAAACCCTGGTGGTGAAGATACCGGAGAGCTCAGCAAGTCTGAAGACATAGATACCTTTGGCCCCCACAGAGAGGAGGCCAAAGTCTCCAGGGGCTCTGACGGGAGCCGACTCGATTATAAGCCCGCCTGGCTCAGTTTGGTCCATGTCAGTATCCCCAAAAAGCTTCAGAGGCAACAGGATAAAATAAAAGCCCAATCTGATCAGGAATTTCAGACCTTTGAGGAAAAGTATAATGATGTGTATGAGCCCTTCCGTGCTAAGGTATCCGATCTGCCTGGGGCATATATTAATGTAGTGGAGGGACGTTCACAAAGTTTGGAGAATGAGGAGATGTAAACAGTGAGGACCTAGATTCTGAGGCATCTGATGATGCTGGTAAGTAAAAAAGGAGAAAAGGAATGAGAATAAAAAATCCTAAAAGCACTCCTGAATATTGGTTGATTTAAAATATATATTGGAAGGCACAGGACTTTGATCAAAAAGCATGGCAATCCTCTCCTGATGGTCTTCAAAGATGTGAAGTGGGAGTGATCATGTATTGGCTGCCTGGTAGTGCATGTCTGAAATTCATCTTGAACACAGTTGTTACAGACTGAATTGTGTCCCTCCCAAATTCATTTTTGTTACAGCAGGCCCAGCAAACCAATATAACAATGGATATTTCAAAAGTAAGGTGTAGAGGCAGACGTGCTGAAGTGAAAACCAGCTTTCTTGATGCCTTCTTTCGTGAGATAACGAAAGTTGAGGTTTTACAAGGGTGCCGAGTAGATGTGGGCTACTAAAGAGTGTCACCTTGAAAAGTATTTATGGCCCACTCCACGTGGGACGGTCCAAAGCAGAGCTGTATCAGCCCCTAATGTTTTTCTTCCATTCATTCTTTCCAGAATTCCTCAGTGCAGGAAAGTGGAACTCTTGAAAATGAATCTTCATCGAAGACTTCGCAGTTGCTGGAACTTAATTAACAGGCTTTTGAAATGCGGAGCTCGGCTTCACACTACCCAGGAGACTTTTGGCACCAAGGAAAAGGGCAAACTGAAACCCTGGACTGGCCAGCAGGGCACAGCTATTGTTGACACTGGGAAGCTGCCCTTTTAAGACCTGGTGAGGGTTCCAAATATCCCCATTAACAACCAATGAAGTGGATAGTAGAATCTGAACTATGCTAATTTCAACACAATTATTCATTACTTGAATAACCTTATGTTTTTGTGTTTTCTTTGTAGAGTCTATCTTAAAATATGTTTCAGTTATAAGAAATGTGTATGTATTAAATCACTCTACTTAGCATTTTAGGAATACAGTTTTTTTCCCCCAAAAGGTATGGAATGCAGCAGGTTCTCTAATGCATATTTATTTATTGTTATAGAATTTGGTTTTTTTCAAAGTACTGTTGTCATGTAGCTATTAAAGGGTAGCTGTCAAAATTACCCAAGTTCTGCAGTGAAATGACTTTTCTATTTGACAAAAATGCCTGTTGAAAAGCCAATCCAGGTGTGTGTGTTTCTGCCCCGTGCAGAAGTGGAAGGAGTCTAACTTGGCTTGGACCAGTGCACCTGCATGATTTTGCTGAGGAAATGTGACATGATAACTCTAAGATGGTGCTTGTAAAATTTTACTATTTGGGAATAGCTAGCACATAGTTAAATGCTCTCAGAAGAACACGTTAAACTCCTTTGGATTCTGTGTGACACAGTGATCTGTACAGAATTGTAATCAGAATGAAGTTCTTGTTCACCACTGCTGTTGTTAATAGAATTTAGGGGGGTTGGAGGGAGGAAGGGTGAGAGGGAGGGAGGGGGGGAGAGAGAGAGAGAGAGAGAGAGAGAAACTCTCTACTGACCCTCACTGACTGATAATTAAACTGATTGCTCTCTATTTTTATGTGCATGATGGAGACACAGGGTGCTTTGGGATTGCAAAGCGGGGGATCCAACCTAGTCAAGCATCAGGGAAGTCTTTCCAGAGGAAGTGACCCTTAAATGCAGACCAAAAAGATAAGGGCTCTTTAGCCAGATGAGAGGTGGGATCATGAGGGGGTGGGTTGGAAGTATTTCCAGGCAGGGAGACTAATATGTACAAAGATTTATATTCTCAACTATTGAGTTTGTCTTAAATGTTGCACTTTGTTTATTTAACAAATTTATACTATTCAGCCAATAGTTACCATTATTTGATTAGCAGTCACAGGAGGGGTAGTGAATAAAGTCGGATGTATCATATCCAAGGACACGAGACTGAATTTGGCCCTGCTGCTCCCTGCTTCTCCAATGGAGTTGCCAAACAAGACTGCTACAGACAAACACAAGCACAGATGGAAAATTGGCCGTCATTGTACAACCACTAGATTGTCAGACTTCCCACTAGGGCCCACCCTGTCTAAGCTGAGGTTGTAGGACCCAGAGGACGTCACACTCATAACCTTGCACAGAAGTGAACGTGGCCCAAGAATTCCTGCTCTTAGCAATCATATTAGGAGCTCTTCCTTTCCGAAAGGGCATGATGGGAGGGTGGGAGGTGGAAAGAGAGGAGCCTAGGCAGGTAAGGAGGGAGAAGTGCTGAAACACCCTCCATGACCTTCATGAAAAACCACAGTGAGAGGTGCTGGGAAGCTCTCAACCTTCAAAGGGGCTTACAACGCAGTATGTGTGTGTGTTTGGGAGGGGAGGAGCCATAATTAACAGCATTATTGAGAGCATGTATCAATGGCCCATGGCAGCGGCCAAATTTGGCCTGTGAAAATGCACAAAAGAAACCTAAATCAAAATAGAGTTGGGAAGCTGTGAAGGGAGGGCTCTGATAAAAGAAAGACATAAGAAAGAGGCCAGAGTTAACGTGATGGCTGCCATGACCACCTCAAGGCTGAGCTATGGAGCCATAGACAGAAATAAAAAATACTTTTTAACCTTGACTGTCACCAGATGGCTGGAAGACAACGCAGTAGTCTTTCTCTGAAGTTAGGACATTTAGAAAGCCCTTGGCACAAGATAAACTGTAGCTGGAAAGGGTGACCAATCAGAACTGGACTCAGCCTTAGCCTTGCAAACTCTGCACTTTTTGCCTTTAATAACGCAGCCACCCCAAGACTAGGGTGGGTGTTGGGGGGTGGGGGGGGTGCGCTTATGCTCACCTATCAACTTGCAGATTGAGGTATACTTCCCCAGTTTGCAAACCTTTTAGTAAAGCCTCTCTTTTCTTTAAAACTTATCTCTGTCTCTTAAAGCTGCTCATTTCAGTTAACAGCTCTCACGTTAAGTATCACTCACTGAAACTTACAGACTCCAGCAGGAAGAAAGATTTCCTTCTGACCCAGCAACAAGCTGCCCACCACCTGCAGCCAATGAAAAACTGCCACAGCCCTCCCCGATTTCCTCCTGAAACCTAATAAGAGCTAAACTTCCCTTTGTCTCCTTGGACTTGCCTAAGATTCAGCATAGTTTGCTTGTCTCAAATTGCAATTCTTTTGCTATTCCCAAATAAACTCATTTTGGCTAGCTAAAAACCTTGTTATTTCATTGTTAAGGTCAACAGGCCCATCACTTACTTTTTTTTTTTTTGTGAGGAAGATCAGCCCTGAGCTAACATCCGCGCTAATCCTCTTCTCTTTTTGCTGAGGAAGACCGGCTCTGAGCTAACATGCATTGCCAATCCTCCTACTTTTTATTCCCCCAAGGCCCCAGTAGATAGTTGTATGTCATAGTTGTACATCCTTCTAGTTGCTGTATGTGGGACGCGGCCTCAGCACGGCCGGAGAAGTGATGTGTCGGTACGTGCCCGCCCGGGATCCAAACCCAGGGCCGCCAGTAGCGGAGCGCGCGCACTTAACCACTAAGCCGCGGGGCTGGCCCCCATCACTTACTTTTGTACAAACCAAAAGCCACAAGGGAGTTTTACATTTTTAAATAGTTGAAAAAAAGCAAAAGAAGAACAATATTTCATGACTCGTGGAAATTACGTGAGGTTCAAATTTCAGTGTCCATAAATAAAGTTTTATTGGAAGCCTGCCACGCTCATTCGAGCTACAACAGCGGAGTTGAGTAGTTGCGACAGAGATTGTATGGCCAGCAAAGCTGAAAGTATTTATTATCTGGCCCTTTAGAGAAAATGTCTGCTGACCTATGACCTAAAAGTCCAAAGAATTCAGTAGCCCCCGTCCCAGGTGCCAGTTGCTACACTGGGAGAATCACGGGAAGTCTGGTTGGTGCCTGATGGCTCCGCTCTCTACTTCTTTCACTGACACGTGATACAAACAAATATTACATTTTCTTCTAACATCCTCAGCTCTGCAGTCACAGCTGTGACAAGCCTGTGAAAAGCTGTGAGAAGCAGTTTCTCAGGGAGAAAGAGGAGCCCTTTTTTCCCCCAGGCTTTTGTTGAGCTGTTTTCCCTTGAGAATTTGAGAATCAAGGAATCCCTTTCGTTACTTTTGTCAGATTAAATTGTCGACTGACTTAACAACTTAGAAGTTGTTGTGACTTTCCTCAAAAGCAGACCCTGTGACAGAGAATAGGTCCAGGTAGTTGATTTGGGGGGCGATCCCAGGAAGCACTGGTAAGGGAGTGGGAAGTGAGACCAGGAGGGCGGAAGCCAATCCAGGGTTACCAAGCGAAGGCAACCAGAGTTGAATCCTGCAGGCAGTGTAGAACGTACTTCAGAGTCGTCGCACCTGAGACGGGAGGAGGTTGAGATATTTATCTACCCATGAGGCAGGGGTTGAGGACTGCTCCCACGAGGACGTGTGGCCCACACTGTAGTGGCAACTGGCATTGGAAGCAGAGATGGATGGTGATGGCGGCAGTGGGATGCCACTTGCCCTTTGGTCCCGGAGCCTGTGCTTGTAGCAACTGCGCAAATATTAACTCTCCGGCCTGAGATCTGTGACAGAAATAGCCAGCACTCAGGCAGTAGATGTAGTCAGTAATCCGTTACAAAACAAAAGCATACACATGGACATGGCAACAAAGCATGTCAGGGAGTTGATGGAATTTTTCAAAGAGTTTAAAACCTGTAGTTTTGAAAACTGCTGCAACATTCAGGAGCAAATATCCACCGGCTTAGAAATAAAACTAAATTTAAAGATTCCCACAATGGACAGAAAAGAAATGATACGTTCATGTGAAGTTTCAGATGAACAATTATTAACAAGGAAGAGTTTTAAAATTAATTTTTACTTGTAATACAAGGTAAGTGAAAGAATGAATAAAGAAGCATTTTGAATTATATACAAATCATGAAGCCACTTCTGGTTTGTTGCGTGACCTCGATAAGTTAGAGAAAGTATCAGAGGAAACATCAAAATACCATTGCATAAATTTACATTTAAAACCAAATTCAGACTTACATGGAACTGACTTGTATGAAGGGTTAAATCTTTTCAGAGCAATTATTCTGCAAATCATCAGTTCTAGATATACTAAAATTTATATTATGAAATAATTTATCATATTTATTCTAATGTTGTCAAAGCCTATGAAATACATTTCAGCTCTAGTAACAGTTATATCAGTAGAAAATCCTTCTCAGAACTTAAAATCATCAAAAATTATTTGTGATCTTAAATTTGCCAAGAGTGACTGATAAGCTTCAACTATACTGATCGAAACTGAAGTTGCTAAACGTATGTGCTTTGATGACCTAACAAATGAATTTGCAGAAAGGTGAACCAGAAAAATCTTATGATTAATCAAGAGAGCACATTAATAAAGTATTATTTGTCGTATTATACAAAATTATATATTATATATTGTATTACATAAAATATTATATAAAATTATGACATTGAAATATTACATTCTTACAATTTGTAAATTTGTTGTCATTCATTGTCACATTTTATAGGTAATAAAATATTTTTAAAAGAAAAAGGTTTCTATTTTAGTACCTTTAGCTGTACTTTTTTTTCCTGCTCTTTGAACATTTTGCACTGAGCCCCACAAGTTATATAGCTGGCCTGTCCTCTAGAACCATGGTTTCTTCTGGGTCATATGGCTGAAATTTCAATGAGATCCGGGGCTTCTCTGCAGGGTCCTGAAGGGGAGCAGAATATGCCATCCCAAAATATGCCACTTTGGCATATTGATTGTTTTGAATTAAAGTTACTTGAGAAACAGCTGGTGCAAGAAGGACACTCGGACTCTTTTTTGTTCTCCTGAAAGCAGGAGATAACTCTCCCATGTGAAAGGTACCCTCCCTGTACCAGGTTGGTAGAAGGCATCCTTCTCACCAGAAATAGGGAATTTAGGGCCAAGAAGGCGATATAAACAAACTTTGTTACTTCTTCGCTAGTTTACTACCCCAAGCCCACATCCCTTTTTCTTGTTGATTCTTCATAAATTTACTGTTTCTTTCTCTAAAAGGTATAAAAGCTTCCTGGTCTCTTCTCTTAGTCACATAATTTTATGGGGTTCCTGTGCACATGAAATTAAATTAGTTTTTTTTCCTGTTAATCTTATGTCAACTTAATTATTAGGCCAGCCAAAGAATCTGGAAGGGCAGAAGGGAAAATTTTTCCACCTCATAGCCCTCTCTTGTTTTTGGAGACATTCAAAATCAAAAGCCTTCTAAGCTACACAGTTAATGTATCAGAGCCATATTCCCAAGTATGGCTTGTGCTCTCTTCAAAATCCAATGAAGCCTTTCAAAGGCCATGCTTCTTTCATAGCAGTAGGAGGTGCAAGATGTAATAACATGTTTTTTATTTTGGAGAGGATGTTCTGGCATGTCCCAGACCACTGGCTCACTGTAACTTTACTCCTGAGTCTTTGTAGGGTTTATCCCCACATTCTAGCCTGCATGTGTTTTACCAGGGTATCTAGAAGACTTGCCACTTTATGACTACTAGTTTTAATTAACATTGTATCATCAATATCAGGGGCCAGACTGATGTTATGCAGAATGTTTAGGTAATCAAAGTCTCACTAGACTACACAGGGACAGGGAGCAGCAGAGCTAACATTGCCCTTGGGCAAGGTGGTGAGTTACCTGCATGTCCCAGGTGAATGTGAACCGCTTCTGATCCTTCTTTCCAAAGAAGATTGAAAATGAGGCATTTGAAGCATATCAAGTGCCAAAGGCTGTGATTATTTGCTGTAATAAAGATACCACCATCTGACACTGCAACTACAAATTGGGGTTACCACTTGGTTACATTTATAATAGCCCACTGTCATCTGACATAATCCATCTAGTGAGCGGTTTTTGCAGCTGACGTCTTCTCCCTTCATTCCTGTCAGTCATTAGCATCCTCCCTGCTGCTCCCAGGGAGGGTGTTAATTCTTGGGCCCTCTCAGGCTGCCCTGTGTGGGCAGAGCAGGTATTAGAGGTCAGAGAAGTCTCCTGGACAAAGAGTTATAGGTGCTTCCTGTTGGAAGTTGGGCAGGTGAGCCCAGAAATGGTCATTGCCAAGGGAATAAGCATCAGGCACCAGTATTTTCTGCTACCATCGGATTTTTTGTCACTTGATTTAAATGCTTCCCATTTATAGACTGGATTTTATTCAGTTCTTTTACTTTAGTCTGCGCTTCTTTCTGGGATCTTTTCAATTTTGCCTCTACCTCAAAATTCCTTCTTGCTACAGTTCTGCCTAAATTCATGGCAGACCTCCTACCCTATCACTCTCCTGGTCACTTTCTTATTTTTTTCAAAGCAAAGAATACCTTTGACAATGCTTTCTTTGATTAAAACAAAAGAGCTTCTCCCTTTAACACTATACCAAACCCGAAATTAGCAGATGTGGCATTCACTAACAAATGACAGTAAAGAATATTTAGCAATCTGTTCCTGCCCCTTCAGGTGGAAGACTTGTAATATGTGTCTCTGTTCAGAACTGGAGAGATGTTCATTAATTATCTGTAAAGGAGAGCAGGATGAATAAGATACAGATCTTAACCTTAAGGAACCACTATCCAGAGCTATGCTGTCCAATATGGTAGCCACCAGCCACTTGGGACTACTGAGCATCTGATATGTGACTAGTCCCAACTGAGATGTGCTGTAAGTGTAAATAAACACCATGTGGCAAAAACTTAGTACAAAGGAAAAAAAATGTAAAATATCACATTAATAATTTTTATATTTATTATATGTTGAAATGATGTTTTGGATAGGTTGAGTTAAATAAAATATATTATTAAAATTAATTACACTTTTTTTTAAAAAATATGGCTAGTAGAAAAATGTATTATATTATATTTCTATTGGACAATGCTGATCTAGAAAGAATTATCACATGATCTGCTATGAACTACGATATGAGTCAAAAGTCCACAAGTGCTAGATCTCAGGACAGTTATTTCTGAATTCTTGAAGAGGGAGTGATTAATTAAAAAATAAAATCATCACCAATGTACTTGTCACAGCAAATTATTTCATTTACCAATTAGGGCAAGTCATGTAATCTCACCGAGTCTGTTTCCTAATTTAAGGTGGACAAAATCCAATATCAAAGCTTGGTGACATGCTGACAACTGTTGAAGCCAGTTGAAAAGACACAGAGGAGTTCATTCCTGGTCTCTCTACTTCTGTGTGTGTTTGAAAAACTAAAAAGAAGCAAACAAACAAAAAAAACCAAACACCAAAACAAAATGAACAACAGCAAAACCCCATCTGAGTACTCGTTACAGTCCTATGATCCCCAGTTATATTGCTGTAAAAAGCCCAGCCCTATATCCTCCTGAAGGTCTTGTGAATGTGCTGAAAGATCAGAGACGACTCAACAATATTAGCTAACAATGATGGAGTACTTGCTATGTGCCTGGAGCAGTGCGAAGTGTTTTCCGTGCATTCCCTCATTTGAGCCTCACAATGCAATTTATGAGTTAATAATATCCCACCCCCGTTTTCAGGTGAGAAAATTCATAGGCTTGGAGCAGGAAAATAACTCACCAAGACACAACCTCTAGAAATTGTGCAGCCAGCACTCAAACCTGGAGAAGTGACTCTAAAACTTGGACTCTTAACCACTATGCTGGACCATTCATAGAGTTACTATTTGCCAGAATCATCATCATCTTCTTCTTCTTTTATATGCAAGGTCTAATTGATGTATCTTCTTTAATTACAAAGAATTAAGAAATATATTAAGTGAAAGTACCTTTGCCAAATTTCATTCCCTAGAGATAACTGGTCTGAATGTGATGTATATTTTTCCAGACTTGTTTCTCTTCACACACAGCTTATATTTGAATGCTTACTAGGTGCCAGACAGAGTTCTAAGTCTTTTACATGTATTAACTTGTGTAAATCCCACATTTGTTGATTCCAGGGCAAAGGTCAGAGACTTGCATAACTGACCCATCAGTGTGAACCCTGGCTGTGAGCTTCCAGAACCCTGTACTGGGGCTTGAGTGCTGCACTGCAGCTCTGGTCGACTCCCTCTTGATGTGGGCTCACGGGGGTGGGGTGGGGGCAGAGAGAACTGTCCCAGCGTCCTGCAGTCCCTCCCAGAGCACCGGGAAACCTAGCAGCCTTGTGCCCTAGCCTCGGGTCCCTGATTTCAGGAACTTCCTTCCAAGCAGTGAGACTGGTTTAAACTAGACAAATAACTCATCCGTGAAACCACGTGGCTTATTTCCTTGTGCTGACCCTGGCCAGAGACTGTGAGAAGCATCTGACCAGTGACAAAGTCTCTCTCCTTCGCCTCACTCTAGTCAGGCTCCTCTAAGCCCATGAGATCCTGACCTTGGCTCTGTCCTTGACCCATTTAGTCCAGTTTTAGCAAAGATTCTTGCTAAAGAAAATCCTGCTGGGTCAGTTTAGTGAAAATCTCCTACGCTTGAAAGATGATCAATTTCCTTATCCCCCACCCTCACCCTGGCCTGTGAAGGGGAACAGAATATGTCACCCCAAAATATGCCTCTTTGGCATAAAGATTACTTTGGGCTGATTATTTTTGAGAAATAGCAGACACAGGAGAAGCTCTGAAAACTGAGGATTAGTTACCCTTTTTTTTTTTTTGTGAGGAAGATCGGCCCTGAGCTAACATCTGCCAATCTTCCTCTTTTTTTTTTTTTGCTGAGGAAGACTGGCCCTGGGCTAACATCCGTGCCCATCTTCCTCCACTTTATATGGGACGCCGCCACAGTATGGCTTGACAAGCAGTGCGTCGGTGTGTGCCCAGGATCCGAACCTGAGAACTACAGGCCGCCGCAGCGGAGCGCACACACTTAACCACTTGCGCCAATGGGCCGGCCCCTGGTTACCCTTTTGTAAGGGAAATTTACATTTATAAAGGAAATCTCTATTTGTAAGGGTGTCTCCCTCTCAGTACCAGGAAGAGAAAGATGATAGGTATACCCTCAGTTTAAAAGAAAAAGGATAAAAAATAATTTAAAAAAAGAAAGGTGTTTAATACCAGAATATTTACTACTGGTCTTTGTTGAAACCTGATGATAAGATATTCGAAAGAGTTTTTTCTTTTAAAAAGAGCTCTGTGGTCAGAAGTTGGCCTATTGGAAGCTGATATTCAGAGCTTGATAGGAGCTGTTTTTTAAAGGCCTTTCTGTTCTATTTGATCCTGTTCCTCCCATGGGAACGTCTCAGCTGACTGAAACTCCCTTCTCAAACTCCTGCCCGACTCTGTGCTTCGTCAGCTCTGTCCAACTCCTTCTTGTTGGCACGATTTTGCTGAGGATAATTTAGAACTTCCTTGACTTCTTTGGGAAACTTAAGATCTCCCCAAAGTGGCTCCTCTAAGACAGACTCCTTCTTGTTGCTTCCGCCCCTCCTTCCTCCTTGTGCCACCTTCTGTCTTCCCATTCAGCTCCCTTGAATACTTTGATATGTATCCCTTCGAGCTCCTACCTCCTCCATGCTTCTGTCCACCTCTTCCAGACTGTTCTCTTCTCACTCTAGCCTGTAGGGGAGCAAAATTTGCCACCCCAGAATGTTCCTCTTTGGTATGAGGATTATTTTAGGCTGATTATTTTCAAGTAACAAAAGATTCAGAAAATTTTTCTTTTTACCTCCCTCTTAACTGCCCAAAAGAATTTAGATAGAGGTCCTGTTCCAGGAAGAGAGCTATCACCAGAGATAGCTACAGAGGATATGAGCTGGGGGAGATTAGGAAGGCCTGTTTGATCAAAGTCCTCTCTGTATCCCTCTGTCTCCATGTGGCAGGGCAAACAAATGTTTTCCAAACATTTGCTCTTCTCATCTGCTTGTAAATTGTCTTCCTCCACTTTGAAGTTCCAGATCCCTACCCCCATCTCCATAGCTCAGAGTGGCATATAAGCCTCAATTGCCTGACTGCCTGTGAGTCTCATTCTTATGGGGCCCCTGTACGTATGTAATTAAATTTGTTTTTCTTCTGTTAATCTTTCTTATGTAAATTTGATTATTAGACCAGCCAAAGAACCTAGAAAGGTAGAAGGAAAATTTTTCCTCCCCTACAAGCCCCTCAGCTATCACAGTGACTTGAACTTTAGGCCCCCTATCCTCCATTGGGGGCTCTCCAGGGACTCAGGACCCCCAAAAGCAACTACCTGAGGCTGAAAAGGAAAAGGGATCTATTTGGAAAGTAGAAAAGTGAAAAATCTTAAAAGTTGATGAGGTTAATTCATATATCAGGACCCACAAAATGGAGGCCACCCCAGAGGCCCAGGCTACATTGTAAATCTCAACCTAAGTCAGCCTGCACTTACGGGAAATGCCTGCTTGTCATGGAAACCTAGCATATACCAATTACAATCCTCTAACTCAGCTTTCACTAGCTCACCTTACCCTAGAAAATAGGACCAGCTAGCCTCATAAGGACATCCCCCACTT
This sequence comes from Ceratotherium simum simum, assembly GCF_057802395.1. Classification (NCBI taxonomy): domain Eukaryota; kingdom Metazoa; phylum Chordata; class Mammalia; order Perissodactyla; family Rhinocerotidae; genus Ceratotherium; species Ceratotherium simum. Next base: position 12,340,790 of record NC_141907.1, read on the forward strand.
TCTTGCCACTCATGCCCTGTTTCCACGTTGCCTATTCTAACATTTTATAGAACTTGTTTTTGCCCAAAATCTCTCGGGAAGAGTGCTCTACTGCTTGTGGGGCACTATACTCCCCCAATCCATGGACTGTTTTCCCTTGAATAAAGGACATCAAACTCCTTATTAAATCGTACTATTTTTGTCATTTGACAAAGTCTTCTCCACAAATATTAGTAAGAAGCTTTGGCATCTGAATGGATAACCATAACATATTCCATCTGCCAGAAACACAGTTTGGATCCAACTATTCTTTTATAAGCTAATGAGTTTTGTATTATCATACCTGTCTAGATCTCTGCATCTGTCTGTATGTTTATGTACGTCTATATGTATATGTTATAGATGTGTGGTATTTTTCTACCTCTGGGCGGTATTCCTGGTACTTTAATGTTATGTTTTCTAGATTTAAGGGAACATTTTTCTCTTTTCTCTTAAGCTATCTATAACTTACGGTAACTTGGTAAATTACACCTTTGTAAACAGAAACAGAAAGTAGAAAAGTGGTTGCAAGGGGCTGAGGGGTGGGATAAATATGGAAAGTTTGATCAAAGGGTACAAATTTTCAGTTACAGGATGCATAAAGTCTGAGTATCTAATATACAACATGGTGACTATAGTTGATTACACTGTATTGCATAATTGAAATTTGCTAAGAGAGTAGATCTTACATGTTCTCACTGGAAAAAAAAGATAAATATGTGAGTTGATGGATGTGTTAATTAACTCAAAGGTGGGAATCCTTTCACAAGTATATATATATCAAATCATCACATTGTACACTTTAAATATCTTATAATTTGTCAATTTTATCTCAGTAAAGCTGAAAACAAAATCACAAGACAATCTCACAATGGAGAAGACACTGACTTAAATCTGTATAATAAATTTTGCCCTTGTTTACTGTGCTTTTCTTGGTAACCTCCCATAACTGGCCTTTCCACTTCCCCTTTCCTTATTAAGATGGTATTTAATCCTGAATTCTGAGCCACCTCAGGATGTTACCCGTTTGTCCCTGGGCATCTCCCATGTATACATGAAATATACATGTCAGTAAACCTCTTTTTTTTCTGTCTTTTGTTATAGGACCTCAGCCAAGAACTCAGAAGGGTAGAGGGAAAATTATTTTTCTTTCCCTACCCCTCCCTTTAGCAAGAATCCTATCAAGTTGGTTGAGCCAGAACCTCCCCTTATCCTTGATGTCTCCAGTTAGTAATTTTCCACCCACTGGCCTCCACCCTGTTCTTTGGCTATAAATCCCCACTGTCCATGTTTTATTTGGATTGGAGCCCAGTTCTACACTGAAGTCTCTCTTTCTCCTGTTGCAATAGTTCCTGAATAAAATTTGCGATCACCACTTTAACTTCTGTCCCACTCTGTTTTTCTCTGACACCAGTAATATCTGGAAGTACTCTCTCTCCTTCTCCCCAACATCTGCTGTCTCTTTTTCTCCTGAATTTACTCATTTAACTCCTCTTATTTTCAACTGTGGCGCCTCCCCTCACTCATTCAGCAACTACTTTCCGTTCAGCAGAAGAAAAGCCATTTCTCAAAAGAAAGGTCGTGCTGGTCCAGGAAGGGAGGGATGCTGGGTGGACTAACTAATACACTTACACAATACTCACTATTTCCTTAGTCGTGTTATGCGTACGTCCTTGTCTATCTTTTTTCATCACAACTCATAAATTCCAGCATGTCTTATTTTTCACATATCGTGCTAGTTCCTCTCTCAAAACAAATCATGGCAATGGGGGAAACTGGCTTGTGTAAGACCAGAAAGTGAATTTCTGCCAGTTTATAAATACGCTAAGGAGCTTTACTTTTGTCTTTAGAGCAACGGGAAACTATTGAAGACTGAAAAACTTTGACGAGGGAGATGTATGACCAGATTTGTGCTTCAATCACTAATTCATTCAACAAATATTATCATGTGTCTACGGGTTCCAAGCTCTGTTCTAAGTATGGGAATTACTTCAGTGAGCAGATGAAAATCCAGGCCTTCTTGGAGTGCACATTCTAGTCGGTGGGGAGACAAACAATAAGTAGCTTGTTTAGGCAGACAATTGTATTTTAGAAGGTGATACATGCTGTGGAGAAAAATATAGCAGGGAAAGGATACAGAAAGTGTTGGGCTAGGGGCTGTGGTTTTAAATAGGGAGGTCTGGAAAGGATTCACTGCAATGATATTGGAACAAAGATTTGAAGGAGGGGAGGGATCTACCCAAGCTGATATCTGTGGAAAAAAACATTTCAGGCAGAAGGAGCAGCAGAAGCAAAGGCCCTGGGGGTGACCATATGTCTGAACTACTAGAGGAACAGTAAGGAGGCCAGGATGGCAGGATCACTGTGAAGGGAGGGAAAAGTCCAAATCAGGTTAGATCTTGCAGGCCATGTCACAGACTTCTCTGTGAATGAGATGGAAAGCCACTAGAGGGCCATTGGAAAGAGCCTTCTGGTCACAGCATATTGATGCCCCCAAACTCTGGCTGAGGATGTAAATCAAGTATAAATCACTAAGAAGGTAAAGTGTTATCCTGTTGGAGTTTCATCTGGCAATGCATCACCCTCCACCTCTATGTCTTTGATATAATGTCATATCCAAAATACACCACACTGTACTCTTCTTCTAAAATGTCAGACTGTCTCTGGGGTTCAGATTATCTGGGCTGATGGCATGCGGCTCCTGGAAGTACATTCGTGGAAGGGATTGTGAGATAACAAAGGAGTTCTGGAAAGTGGAGAAGAATCAGACATTCACCATCATACTGTAGTGGAGATTGGACTTGCGTGTGTGTGGTGTGCACATGCACACACATGTGCAGAGACCAAACATCCTGGTTGGCTCGTGACACTGCCAATTGGTGTCCTTTGTCCTGGTGTAATTATTGTAACATCCTTCTCTCTTGGGGAGAGCCTTAGGGAGAGAGAGCACTGTGAGACACAGAGCCAAGAATAGCATTGTCATGGGAACCAGCTATCGATGAGTGACTTAGCCACGCACAGCTGAAGATTCCCAGGGAAGGTGGCCAGCAAAGGCAGTTATGGGACAAAATCAAATTGCCTTGCAGGCAGGGCCAGTCTATGTCAGTCAGGGTCCCAGTAGGACACAGCTGACACACTCAAATCACGATAATTTGAGGGAGGTCTAACAAAGGACCATTTACAAAGGTACAGATAGCGTGCAGGAATGTACCAAGGCCTAAAAGGACGAGAGGATGAAGTGGTTACAGGAATATGGAAGGAAAGAGTCCCAGGGAGAGGCCACGTTGAGAGGAGCAGTGACCTCTGTCAAAGAATCCAGCAGGCATCTGCCCTGCCTGCAAGGCAACCCCGCAAGGAGGGAGCCGGCTGGGAAAATGCTATGACCTGAATGTTTGTGTGCCTCCCAATTTCATATGTTGAAATCCTAACCCCCAAAGGTGATGGTATTAGGATATGGGGCCTGTAGGAGGTGCTTAAATCATGCAGGTGGAGCCTCATGAATGGGATTAGTGCCTTATAAAAGAGACCCCACAGAGATCCATCACCCCTTCTACCATGTGAGGACACAATGAGAAAGCACCAGCTATGAACCAGGAAGAGGTCGCTCACCAAAACACGACTGTGCTGGTGCCTTGATCTTGGACTTCCAGCCTCCAGAACCGGGAGAAAGTAAAGTGATTTCTGTTGTTTATAAGCTGCCCAGTCTGTGGTATTTCATTATAGCAGCCCAAACGGACTAAGACAGGAAATAAATAATCTGACCTCATTCTCCTGCCTCACTCTGGGAGAGCCTGCTGGGGCAGGATCCGGGGCAAAGAGCTCAATGGAGAAGGGTGGAGAATCTGGAGGACCAAATGGGAGATGTCCAGCCCACAGCCTGTACGTCACCAGTGGGGATTGAGCAGGAAAGGAATGTCCTGATAGAAGCCACAGGGCAGTGGGCAGCCTTCTCGAGCAGAGATGAAATACTCCCCATGAGGACCCACAGCAATAAAGAGGGGGAGACTCTCTGAAATGGGCTCATGTTCTGTAAAACAAATGGAGGGTTCAAAAACACTGAAATAGAGGTTGTTGGGGTTACTGTGACCTCACTGTGAACTCTGATCTAAAGGGACCCAGGAAAATGGTTATGTTTAGCTTAGAACCATTTCTGAATTTCCAAATAGTCTTCTCATAGGCATGCAATATCTATGACTGCTCCTGTCTAGGGTCATATAATATGTATTTGCACTTCCTGTTCTCTGGCTCTGTTCTTGATGCCCCTGGGCTGGCCACAGAAGGGCCAGTGCCCACAAGAAGGATGTTTTCATCAGCTCTGTGTGGTTTTGAATCATGTGAAGAAACAATGATGGGTGCGCTGCACACACACTTAATTTTGTTGATTTCTCAACTGGAGGATGATTTGATAAGCGTGCCTGATAAGATGTGAAAGAAGCGCTGTCCCCAGTGGTCCATTTTTGTAATATAAGTACTTATTTTGCTTTAGATTATATTTGATGGTTTTTATGTTATTTCTGAAAAGGCAACATACACATGGTTCAAAAATAAAAACAATATAAGAAGCCTCACTCTCGTCCCTGTCATCTGTTCTGTCCCCTAATTTTCACTCTGATAACCACTTTTTTCTTTGTGGAAATACAAGCACATATGAATAAATATTATTATTCCCTATCTTTTCTTAAATAAAAGAGAGCATTCAATAAACAATACTTTGTATCTTGCTTTTTTCTGCTTACTAATATATCCTAGAGATCATTCTGTGTAAACGCATAGAGAGATTCTTCACTTTTTTTTTACAGCTACGTAGTAGTCCATGGGAGAGATGTTTCATAATTTATTATCCCATCCCCTGTTGGGAACATCATTTTGTTGGTTTGCAATAATTTTCTCTTATAAACAATGCTGCAATGAGTAATCTGGTATAGCCATCATTTCTTATGTGTGCAGGATATTTGTGGGATAAATTCCTAGAATGAAGTCAGTGGGTCAAAGAGTAAACGCTTTTGTAACATTGATGTATTGATATATTGATTCTTCCCTGGATCTCAATAGTCTATTAATGAATTGAACAACCACATATTATTTCCAGGTGAAAAGCTCCAAAGAGGAAAGTAAATGCTGAGTCCAGATAGAAGCTTCATCAATGTAGAGTGTTGGTTCCCACCAAAGATGACCATCTTGGAGTGTTTGTGTATGCCTGATTGCATATTCCACGTGCTCTGAGAATCCAATTTGAAAAACATCTGGCCATCTGGTTATTACTGCAGATAAACACCCCACTCTACTTCCAAAGAAACCAGTTTCTTAATTATTTCAAAGACTCCAGATTTTAATTCCAGTAGTCCAAAGGTTTCAGGGAGCAAAGGTAAGGCAATCTGAGAGCTCTGAATCCTCCAGCAGGGCAAGTACTATGCCAGCTTAGATACTCCAGTGTTCAAAAGAAATGTCTAAAAAATTCTCTCATCCCTGCAACAGAAGCATAAACTTCAAAATTACACCATAAAATGGATCTTTATTTTTAAAATAACCATGGACTTTGAAAGAAATATAAAAGCAAAACCAAACAAAACACATCATTAATACAAACAAACATGAAAAAACTACTTTTCAGTGTTTTTGCTAATATAGAGCAGGGGGTTTGGGGGAAGCTTTGCTCATAAAAGAAAAACATTATAAGACGTGGCCTTTTACATGGTTGTGAAAACAGACTGTATAGTAAAACTTAGCTATGAAAGACCCTCAGGAGAAGAATGGGTTAGCCCTATGCAACATCCAGCTAGCTGACAGCCTTTCGTTCTAATCTCCAATATTTTTGTTTTACCCATTTTAGTTTGTGGCTAGAGGTTTACATCACAAGGCAGGGCTGGGGTTTGAAAAAACATATCGAAATTATATTTTGCAGTACAACGCACACCCAGGAAGTGACACTCAACTTTTTTCTTAAGCTCAGAGGAGATGCAGTGAGAATGTGTTGGACAGGTTAAGAAAGATTAAGAAACATTTTGAGAACAAAGCAGGAGGCATCACAATCCCTGACTTCAAAACATACTACAAAGCAATAGTAATCAAAACAGCATGGTGCTGGTACAGAAACAGACACACAGATAATGGAACAGAATTGAAAGCCCAGAAATAAAACCACACATATACGGACAGCTAATTTTCAACAAAGGTGCTAAGAACATACAATGGAGAAAGGAAAGTCTCTTCAATAAATGGTGTTGGGAAAACTGGACAGCCACATGCAAAAGAATGAAAGTGGACCATCTGCTATCGCCATTCACAAAAATTAACTCAAAATGGATCAAAGACCTGAAGGTGAGACCTGAAATTATAAAACTCATAGAAGAAAATATAGGCAACACACTATTTGACATTGGTTTTAAAGGAATCTTTTTGGATGACATGCCTACCCAGACTAGGGAAACTAAAGAAAAAATAAACACGTGGGACTTTATCAGATTAAAGAGATTTTATAAGACAAATGAAACCAGAATCAAGATGAACAGACAACCAACCAGCTGGGAGAGAATATTTGCAAAACATACATCTGACAAGGGGTTGATCTCCATAATATATAAAGAACTCACACAACTGAACAACAAAAAAACAAACAACCCAATCAAAAAATGGGCAGAGGACATGAACAGACACTTCTCCAAGGAAGATATACAGATGGCCAATAGACACATGAAAAGATGTTCAACATCACTAATCATCAGGGAAATGCAAATCAAAACAACACTAAGATACCACCTCATGCCTGTTAGAATGGCTATAATCACCAAGACAAAAAACAACAAGTGTTGGAGAGGATGTGGAGAAACAGGAACCCTCATACACAGCTGGTGGGAATGCAAACTGGTGCAGCCTCTATGGAAAACGGTATGGAGATTCCTCAAAGAATTAAAAATAGAGATACCCTATGACCCAGCCATCCCACTACTGGGAATCTATCCAACTAACCTGAAATCACCAATCCAAAGAGGCTTATGCACCCCTATGTTCATCGCAGCCTTATTCACCATAGCCAAGAAGTGGAAGCAACCTAAGTGTCCCTCGTCTGACGATTGGATTAAGAAAATGTGGTATATATATAATGGAATACTACTCAGCCATAAAAAAAGACAAAATTGTCCCATTTGCAACAACATGGATGGGCCTGGAGCGTATTATGTTAAGTGAAATAAGCCAGAAAGAGAAAGACAAACACTGTATGATCTCACTCATATGTGGAATATAAACCAACACATGGACAGAGAAAACTGTACTGTGGTTACCAGGGGCAGTGGGGGTGGGAGGTGGGCACAAGGGGTGAAGGGAGTCATATATATGGTGATGGACAAACAGAAATGCACAACCCAAAATTTCACAATGTTAAAAACCATTAAAACATCAATAAAAAAAAAACAAACGTTTTGACTTGGAAGGTGTTACATACTATCTGGCCTTGTGAAGATGGTACCCTGAATGGAAAGTGAATCTTTTCAGGATGAGTCAGGCCATCACCAGGAACTTGTGTTATTGTAGCATCCTGCAGGTGTGTTAGGCTGCAGAGAGCTATTACCCTGCTAGTGGCCTCGGAGGGTGAGGTCTGGAGTGAAATTCACAGTTTTTCTGAGTGCTGTATGGTTGTGTGGTGGCTGGCCAGGTCTCTTTCCACGATGTTCAGTCTTCAGGGTATCTTTCTGGGCCAAAGGTGAAACACCAGTTCCACTATGCCCTTGTCTTGTGACCTTGGCTGAAGAAGATGGTGCTTCTCCTGTCTATAAGAGCACAAACACACACCTCCAGGACTGTTGCAAACAGTAGTCCTTCTGTTAAAGAAAATGTCTCTCTGCCTCAACCTCACCCTGTCTTCACCACTCCTTGCCATTAATATTACAGAGAATAATTTACAGGGAATTCATAAGAGAGTAAACATTTAATTTAAAAAATATAACAACAGCATTTCTATTAATAATGTTTAATATCAATTAATGGAGTTTTAAAGGTATTAAGTATTTGCTGACAATACCTATATATTCCCATAATGAAACAGAACAAAACGTTTCCCATCTGAGCCATGTGCTCATCACGACTTGCATGCTGGTGCCCTCTTCCCTGTGGGTGGCATCACGGAGCCCTAGCCTACACAGCTCAGTGCCATTTGTAGGGTGTGGTGGCTAAGAGTCAATGCCTGGAATTAGGTGGATGGGAATCGAATCCCATATCCAACATAGTACCTGTGGGTCTTCAGTTAAGTTATTTGACCTCTCTCTGCCACAGTCAGCGTTCTTAGTTACGTACAACAGAACTATCTCCCAATAGTGCATTACAGGGTATTAGGAAGCTCCAGAATCTCTGGGAGGGTGAAGGAATTAGGAAAAATCCAGGAATAATATCCAAATTATACCACTGGTCCAGTAGAGAGCCTACTGCCCAGATCTCTGGGCAAAGGAACTGAAGTCTGCACTGTAGGTGTTCAGCCCAAGATCCAACGAATAGTATTTCCACCAATGTTACCTCTGAAAATTCGATGGCCACAATGCTCAGTTGCCAAATCTGTGAAATGGGTGTAGTAGTAGTAACTACCTCATGGGGTTATTTTTAGAGTTTAATAACATGATCTACATTAGGAGCCCAGTATAGTGTTTGGCAGATGGTACATGCTCAGTTAATGTTTCCTCTTCCTCTTCATTTCCTCCTCTTCTTCCTTCCTTTTCTTCATCCTTTGCTTCTTCTCTACTTCCATTTTTCCTCCTGTTTTTTTTCTTTGTCTTTCCCTCCTCCTCCTCTCTTTCATCCTCTTTCCCTCCTTCTCCTCCTAAGAGTGATAAGAAGCAGCACATGAACAGTTCTGGCTATGGAAGCAACAATCCCTGTTTCCGGGGCCAGGAGGAGTTACGGGGTACAGAGCCAAAAAGCCACCATTCTGTTGGATAGTACCATAAACTAATAAATGCTAAATACATTGCTTTCCCTTTTCTCTTTTTTTCCCCGAGTATTTCTCCAATGGCATCAAATATGCAGTGAGCTGTCCATATGAGATCCAGAGAAATCGGAGGGAGCTTCACTAGAGAATGTAAACTCCATGAGGGAAGGGACTTTTTTAAAACATCTTTATTGTGATATAACTCACATACCATAAAATTCATCCTTTTAAAGTATCCATTTCAATGGTTTTTAGTATATTCACAGTTTTGCAATCACCACAATCTAAGTTTAGAACATTTAATCAACCAAAAAAGAAACCCATTGGCTATCGCTCCCCGTTCCTCCCACATGCAGCCCTGGGCAACCACTAATCTACTTTCTGTCTCTATAGATTTGCCTATTCTGGACATTTCATATAAGTGGAATCATACAATATATGGTCTTTTGTGACTGGTTTCCTTCACTTAGCATAATGTTTTCAAGGTTCATCCATGTTCTAGCATGTGTCAGTACTTCTTTCCTTTTTATGGCTGACTAACATTCCATTTATGGGTATACCACATTTTGTTTACCCATTCATCAACTGATGACATTTGGGTTGTTTCCACTTTTTTGTTATTATGATAACATTGCTATGAGCATTCATGTACATTTTTGTGAGAATGTATGTTTTCATACATCTTGGGTAGATACATAGGATTGAAATTTCTGGTCATGTATTAACTCTGTTTAACATTTTGAGGAACTGCCAAGCTGTTTTCCAAAGTGGCTGAGGGCAGAGATTTTCATCTGGTTTATTCACTCGAATACAGTGCTGGCATATGGTAAATTCACCATAAGTATTAATTAAACAAATTGAAAAAATGAATTAATAGTTGTCTGGTGAAGACACAGTTTTTCCTTATATAATGTGCATAAAATATGTTAACATGCATAAAATATTTTTTGTTTGAACATTAAATATGACATACAATTGTTTTTCTTTTTTCTTTCCTTTTACTGGTAATTGATGCCTATTAAAAATGAGATTTTGTTATCCACTCTGGCTTGCGAAATTCTGAGAAAGAGGTCTTTTTGTGGTATCTGGTGTGCTGCCCTCTCACTCTAAAAGGAAAAACAACTGACTGAGTGTGAAATTTAAATGAGATAATACATGTATAGAATAATACAGGTACACATTCAAGTGCTAATAAAAAAAGAAAGTAGTTTCTTTACACTTACTCTTTCTTTACTCTTCTTAGTCAGTTCGTAGTTCAGTAGCTAGAAAACCAAGCTTTAGGACTGTACATAAAATATGAGAAAATAATTTATGAATGAGACCCTGAGTGCAGCTCTAATTCTAGTTCATTCACTGTTCCCTCAAGCCTGCCACTACACTTCTGTCAGTGAGCTCATACTGTGGCATGGGTAACAATCAATTACTCTTAGTTAATGTGAATTCCTTCTCCAGAGTAGACTAGAGGGCTGTGCGAGGTAAACACCTTGTCTTGAAGGTCTTCGTATCCCTGGAATCTAGTCCACAGCTAGTGCACAGCGTAGGCTCAGTGCACAGTTTCGAAGTGTGTATGTGAACGAATGAGTGAACTTTTGTGACACTATTTTGATGCTTATAGGCTGTTTTCTTTTTTGTGGCTGGTTTGAAGAACTTAGTTCTAAATTATGCATTTATATATGCATGTGTATGTATACAACTATATACATGTTGTATGTATAAGAAGAAATGTGGTTTTCTCTAGGTATTGAGATTATAGCTGGTTTTTATTCTATTTTCAAAAGACATGTACCACACTCTTGATCAGGAAAAAAACAATGTAGTAAACATAATTTAAAAAAATAAAGGTGCCGGCCCTGTGGCCTAGTGGTTAAGTTTGGCATGCTCCGCTTCTGTGGCCTGGGTTGGGTTCCTGGGCATGGACAAGTATCACTTGTCGGCAGCCCACATACAAAACAGAGGAAGATTGGCACAGATGTTAGCTCAGGGCGAATCTTCCTCAAGCAAAAAGAGGAAGATTGGCAAAAGATGTTAGCTCAGGGTCAATCTTCCTCAAGAAAAAATAAAAAATAAAAATAAATAAATAAAAAAGTAAAAAAGAATAACTTATTTTTAGATTCTTGATGATGTTCTTGATAATTAATGTAACTTGAGAACTGAACTATCTTGTTTCCCGCATGAGTGTTAATGATTTTATCTTTAGAATATGTTTTAATTTCTAGTTTCTTTTGTTTTTTGTTCTTTTTCTTCCAACATGAAGAAATAATATTTTCATTCAAATTCCAGAAATTTTTGAGAAAATCATAAGGGATGTGCCCAGGAGATTTTTTTTAGGATGTTATCATAGCATAGCAAAAGATTAGAAATATTTGAAATCAGGGTAATGATCAAATAAACTGTAGTATGACAATACTGTGGAGGATTATGCATGATTAGAAATACCATTTATGAAGAATATTTAAAGGCAGGTAAAATATCTATCATATAATGTTAAGTTAAAATCCTATGATATAAATTCTGGGAAAATCGTATCTATATATTACACAAAATTATTAATATTAATAATGTTTATGAGTGATGAAGTTGTCAGTAATTTTACTTTGCACTCTTTTTAATTTTCAAAATTACATATGAGCACAAAATTATTATGACTTGAAAAAATTATTTGTAGAGCTGTTACTTTGCAAGAAGGGATATTGTTCTAAAACATAAATTTGAACTTTGCTTTGATTACCAATTACCTAGTTAAATAAGCAGAATTGTAAAATTTATTAGTTTAAAAAACATTTAGTCTCGGAAAACAAAACAAAATAACCAAAATGTCCTTCAGTAAGTGAATGGATACACTCACTGATGAGTGTGGTACATTCTGACAAGGGAATGTACCACATTCATATAAACTGTGGTACATTCAGACAATGGAATATTTATTCAGAGCTAAAAAGAAGTGAGCTGTCAAGCCATGAAAAGACAAGGAGGAAGCTTAAATGCATATTACTAAGTGAAAGAAGCCAATTTGAAAAGATCACATACTGTATGATTCTAACTAGATGACATTCTGGAAAAGGCAAAACCATGGAGACAGTAAAAATATCAGTGGTTGCCAGAAGTTAGGGGGAAAGGAGTAATGATTAGAGGGAGCGCAGAGGATTTTTAGGGTAGTGGAACTATTCTGTATGATACTATAATGGTGGACATACGTCATTATACATTTTTCAAACACCGAGGTGAACTCTAATATAAACTATGGGCTTTGGGTGATGATGATGTGTCAATGTAGTTTCATCGATTGCAACAAATGTACCAGTCTACTGGGGGATGTTGATAGTGGGGGAGGCTATGCAAGTGCGGGGGAAGGGGGCATATGGGAACTCTGTCCTTTCTGCTCAATTTTGCTGTGAACCTAAAACTGCTCTGAAAAACTTAAATTATTTAAAAAAAAAATAACACAAAATAAAAAAAATCAGCGAATGATATTCAGTACCCTTGCTTTCAATGAATTCTATTTGGGGCTTTCTTTTGAGTTTCTTGTTGGTTTGTTTTGTTTTTAGCCTGCTCTGAAGAATGCTTGGTTGAGAAGACATCCCACAGCTGCCTCTTAGATATTCAAGAATGTGTTCCTCCTCCCAGCTGAGATGTTTGACTTTTAGCCTCTGTGTTGGACCATAAGAATGGAAAGCACAGTGTCCCGGGGAATTAAGTAAACATAAGAAAATCTGTTGAGAAAATTTTGGCATGAATTTCGGGGCATTCTGGGTGGTTTGAAATGCATATATGGAATGACTAATATATGAACTTTACCCAAGTTGCTATGAATGGGCTTAATTTGGCATCAATGAGCGTGCTTTTCTATTGTTTTTGAAATTCAGCATCCATTCACCCTTCTGGTGATGATATCCTGATTTTCCTCTGGAGAACTTTCCCTGCTCCACTCTTGAAACTAAGCATGAAAAGTTAAAAAATCTTTCCTGGAGCAAAAAGACTTTGAGATAAGCCTTGCTAACTGCAGCTGTGCATATTCAGCATAATCAACTGTTGTTTAAAACTAGCCAGGTCTTTCTGTCTCTCCTTAGTATATGAGTGAGCTGTCTTTCCCAGGAAGTCAAGGTTCAGAAATTAAGATTCAGCCTCATAAGTCCAAAAGCAGGCTGAAGAGGAAAACTAACCAGAAAAGTCTAGACAGTCAAGGAAAAAGAAATTCAGTCTTCAAGGCCAAACACAGGTTGGTGGGAAGGTGCCAACCAGCATGGCCACATGCTTCCCCTCCTCTACGTAAAACCCCAGATAAAAACCCCTACCTTTTTCCCTCTGAGGAGGTGGATCTGAGTTCTAACTCCCATCTCCTTGTCTGGCTGCCTTTCGATAATAGTAAACCTCTTTCCTTGCCACAAGCCTGGTGTTTCAATTTTTTCTTTATTGGCCCTACTATGTGGCGGGTAAACAAACTTGTGAAGGAACTTGTGCTTGGGTTTGGCAACACTCTCAGCCCATGTGGGGCTCCACCCCCCAATTCAGGCAGCAGGAGACTCAGGCCTAATCTAATCAGAGCACACCAGCCCCTGACCACAGTGATTGGTTCAGAGCTAATGGCAAGGGTTTTCTTAAGTGACTGGACTGAGCTAGGGTGTGTGTGTGTGTGTGTGTGTGTGTGTGTGTGTGTGTGTGTTTGCTCAGCTGAAAGGCAGCATGGCATATAAAAGCATGCATTCTGGGAGCCCATGGCTTGGGTTTAATCCCAGTTCCCCAGTTCTACCACCTACTAGCTAGGTGACCTTGGGTAAGTCACTCATCCTCTCTGGGTCTTCCTCTGTAAAATGGGGCCAACAATACTGCCTACCTCATGGGGTTGTTACAGGGATTGAATGAGTTAATATTTGTAAAGCCTGGCATGGTGTTTGTCTCCTCAACATTTTCACTTGAGTATGTAATGGCATCTCAAATTTAACATGCCCCAAACAAATTCTCCTTTCATAGGCTTCCTCAACTCAGTTAAGGACATCTCCACCCTTCCAGTTGCTCAAGTCAAAATCCTTGGAGTTGTCTTTGACCTCTCTACCTCTTTATTCCATAGACAAATTCTGTCAGCTCTATATTCAGAATATATCCAGAATTCAACCACATCCACTGATGCCAACCTGGTTTAAGCCACCATCCTCTCTTGTCTGGATTATAGCGCCCTAGCCTCCTAAATGGTCTCCCTCCTTCTCCCTTGCCCCACTTCAGTTTATTCTCAACAAGCAACCAAAGTCAGCCTGATAAAACAAGCAGGAAATGTCACTCTTCTGCACTCTGAGTGTCCATCTGTCCCCCTTCCCCCAACACGCATGCTGTCACATCTCGGTCCTCATCTCCTACTTCTTTCCTCCTTGCTCTCTCTGCACCAGGCACCTCTTACTTGACCTTTGCTGTTCTTTGAACACACGAAGCTAGCTTCTGCCTTAGGGCCTTTGAGCTTGCTCTTTTCTTCCCTCTACCTGGAATCCTCTTTCCCCAGACGTCATGTGGCTACCTCAGCTTCTTCAGATCCTTACTCAAATGCCGCCTTCTCAGTGAGACCTTTGTTGGCTTTCTAACCAAACTTGCAACCCTCCTTCCAGTCTTTATCCCAGTCCCTACTTGTTTTGCTTCTTAGCCCTCGTTAACACTTCATCTATGCTGTGGTTTACTTATTTATCTTCTTTATGATATGTCTGCCCCCTTTTACAGTATAAGCTCTATAAGGACTTTATTCCTTTAACTGCTGTATACCCAGTACCTAAAACAGTTCATAGAACACAGCAGGTGCTCAGTAAATATTTAATGCATGAATGGATGAATAAATGAATGAAAGAAAAATAATTTGCGTTAAGTGTGATATTCATCAACAAACAGTTTTGCAGTGCCCACTAGGTACCCGGAACTTGCTAGTCACTAGGATCACACCTGAGAAAAAGACTGTTTCGGTGTGTCCATGTAGTCTAGTGTGGGGCAAAGGCGGAGGAGGAAACTGTCCAAAAAAGAACAAAATCAGGAGGTATAGGGTGTATATGAGAACCCACAATAGGAATGAGAAAGCTCATAAAAGGTGTCCCGGACGTAGGGTGTTTAAGCTGTCACCTGGAAAGTTCAGGAAGAGCAAGTAACTAGGTGAAGGGGGTGAAGGGTGGGGCCAGCTGAGACGTCACCGAATCTGTTTGGCTGAGGTTAGACTTAACCGGGGAAGTGGTTGAGAAGTTGACTTCCCATGCCCTCAGATCTCTACCCGGACCACATAAACAAGCAAGCCAGTGCACTAAGAGGACGAGCAGATGGGCCAAGTGAATTAAAGGCATTCTGCCAAGTCTTTGTTTTACTGAAAATACAGAATAAAGAGCAAATATAGGATTGGGCCTTGCTCAGTTTCAGGATGTGGGAGGAGAAATCATGCAGCTTTCCTTTTCACAAGACTGCTAGAAAAAAACCAGATCACAGGCTGAGATCTGTCTGACACCAGTGAGAGTGCTTTTCTGTTGTTTTTCGTATCCAGCATCTGTTCCCTCCTCTTCTGGTGACAGTACTCTGATCCGAGGAAATAAGAAACATGTTGAGGAGATAAACACCATCCTAGGAAAACATGTCCACCCCAAGGTTCCTGATGATGCTCAGAGCCTCACGGCTGCCACGGACCCAAGCTCAAAAACATGTTTCCAGAAGTTTCCACCATGGACCACAAATCCTGCAAAAAGAGATCGTCTGTTAAGTCACACAGCACGTAGTGGATGCCCTTTAACTATCTGCTACCTGGTGATGTAGAGGTAGGGTTAGCTGGACAGGCTTGAAATGAGATTGTCTGGGTTCAAAGCCCTTCTTGACTACTAACTTTGGCCAAATTGCTGACCTTTCGAAGCCTCTGACTGCTCATCTGTAATATGGGAATAATAAAGTGTTTACATGATGGAAATGTTATAGGGTATTGTACACAAAGTATTTGCACTCAATGATGTTAGCAATTATTGTTGGAGGGGGAAAAAGAAGAATTATGTGATTAATCGTAGCCTCTCTCCTTTTCTCCCTTCAGCACCGTGCTTCACTACTCAGCAGTTGAACAAGAGATGCCTGCTGATGGATGGGTTTGAGCTGGTGAATCTCATGAAGACCCTGGACCTATTAGTCTCTCCATCCCTGGTGTATGGTCAGTCTGTTGTCACTGGGTTTGAATGTGGGAGAGGGAGTTGTTCATTCTGAAGCATTGCTTGAGTGCCAACTGCATACCAGGCATTGCTCTGGTTCTAGGGGCTTAATGGTGAACAAAGATGGGCAATGGCCCTCTTCTCTTGGAGCTGACCTTCCAGTGGGAGGCGTGAGGAGAGGTGGAACCCCCATTTCTAGAGCTTTACCAGGGAAGTTGGCTGCTCTTTGCTTTATACATACACTCTGAGGTTCTAACAGCCAGCCTGAGACATGGGGAGGTTACAGAAGATGCTCAGGCTCAAAGAGCTACTAACGGGTAGAGAGTTGGGATTTGGGCTGGGGCTCGGTGTTGTGGGAGAGGAGACACGGCCTGGCAGGGGCCATGTATGCACAGTGAAGTGGAAAGAGCAGAATTTAAAAATATACATATATACATATATAATGTCAAATAGTACATATTATAGCCACTTTTTTTTTTTTTTTGTGAGGAAGATCAGCCCTGAGCTAACATCCGTGCTAATCCTCCTCTTTTTGCTGAGGAAGACCGGCTCTGAGCTAACATCTATTGCCAATCCTCCTCCTTTTTTTCCCCCCAAAGCCCCAGTAGATAGTTGTATGTCATAGTTGCACATCCTTCTAGTTGCTGTATATGGGACGCGGCCTCAGCATGGCCGGAGAAGCGGTGCGTCGGTGTGCACCCGGGATCCGAACCCGGGCCACCAGTAGCGGAGCACGCACACTTAACAGCTAAGCCACGGGGCCGGCCCTATAGCTACTTTTAAGTTGTCAGAGATTAGGAAAAAGGCTGGAAGGATAGATATAAAAGTGTTAACAGTAGTTGGGCTAGCGTTTTGGAACAGGGGGAGGATGTTTTTCTTCTTTTCTCTATTTCCAATTGTTAAAATGTGATTGTATTACTTGAATGATTTAAAAATGACTAATGAAGTTGACCAAGGAAAGAAGAGGGCTTGAAACCCCCCTTCTAGACCAGTGCTTCCCCTCACAAGCTTTGTGGCTTGGAGTCACTTCTGTAGTGCCCCAGATGTCCCAACATTCTGTAGTTCTCCATGCAGTTCTGTTTAAATGCCTTCCCCCTCTTTTGCAAACCTCGCTTGCCCTTCAGCAGCCTGATCTCGTGTCACTGTCTTTTCAAAGCCTTCCTGAAATCTACTGTGACTTATTGCTCTCTCTCCTGTCTGCACGCAGCCGTCCCAATATTAATGCTTATTTGTTGAATATTTGCTAGGGGCCAGACACTCAGCTAAGTTTCTATAGACGCTACCTGATTCCATCCTTCAAATAATACAGTGACACCAGCAGATATTTTTAAGCCTATGCTACAGGAGAGGAACTAGTCCTTCAGAGAAGTTTTGTTACTTGCCCAAGTGGCAGAGCCTACTCAGGTTTACCTGACCAGGAAGGCTGTGTTCTTAACTGTTCTACACGGGGATTCCTCAAGGCCAGTTTACTTCTGTGCCCTCAGCGACCTACCACGGTGCCTGGGTACCTGGCGCTGGGTGGGTCCCTAATATGTGTTGAATGAATGAATGCCAGAAATGCCATTTTTCAAGGCTCAGTGCATTGTAACTATGTGCAAATAAGTCCACAATAACAATATTACCAGGGTTGAGTGCCTGGCCTGTCCTTGGTGTGTATATTATCCCAATCAATCCTCACTTCAACCAGATTAGTAGGCATTATACTGTGTCCGTTTTACAGATGAGAAAACTGAAATTCAAAAATGTAACTTGCCCTAAATCATACCACAACCAGATGGTGTGCAGGGAGGGTGGTTACTTTTTTGTGCATTTGTAATTTTCTCCGCCAAGGGCATTCCAGAATGTTTGACATTTGTAGCCGAACTTGCAGAAAGATAGAATACAAAGCGAGAGAGGTTTCACAAACCAAGTGACTTCCAGGAGCAAAGGATTACATGGTCCTTTTGGGTTTTATTTCTCAAGTGTTCGTCACATTTAACAGGAGAAACTACAAGCTGAAGTTCTTCTAAGTCATTGCTGATTGATAATCAGAAATTAAGACAAAGCGAATGTGAAGGCGTAACTTTGTAGGTATGAGTGTCAATTGGTACAACCTCTTTGGTTCGCAATATGTGAAATTTTAAATGTTTGTACCTTTTGACCCAAAAAGTCTACTTTTGGAAGTGTATGTATTTGGACATATGAAAAAAATATGCTGAATATTTATTCCAATATTTAATGTAGTAACAAAGGAGTGGGAAACCTGAGTGCCCATTGATCCGGGTCTGGTTAAATAAACCATGGTATACTACATAATGGAATATCAGGGCTCATTTAAAAGGATCAGGTAGAGCAATATGCGCTGATAGGGAACGTCTTCATTCTCTGTGTGGACAGAGAGAAGGCCAGCAGGACTGGAGTGCCTTGGGGGTTGGGGACAGAGGTGCCCGTGGAGGCTGAAGGAGTAGTCAGGGTCTCATGTGCTCGCTTGCTGTGTCTACAGCAAGTGGAGGGATAAGGTAATCAGAGTTATGTTTCAAAAGTTACATCTCTACAAAGCGTGGCTTAAAAGAAAGCCACCACCCTGGCTGTGATGGAGAGAGTAGATGGAGGTGGTTGGGGAGAGTGGGTTTCGGGAGAATGGTTTGGAAGCTCTTTCTAGGCGAGTGAGAAGGTGGCCTTCCTTTTGGACTAAGCTGCTGGTAGTGGAGATGAATAAAGTGGATATTTAACGAATAATTTTTAGGCAGAAGGAACCAACTTCTAGTTGGACATGTGAGGTGAGGGAGAGGGGAGGGTTGAAGAAAACCTGGAAATTTCTAGCTTGAGCAACTGAGTGGATGTGCGTTCTTTTTACTGAAATTGGAAAAACCAGAAAAGGAACCAGTTTGAAGGAGGAAGATGAACAGTTCATTTTTGGATGGAGTGATTTGTAAACAAGTGGAGATGTTCTCTCCTCTGCCAATGCTTTGGCCCCATCAGGACCTCCCAGCCAGGGGCTCCCTTAGTTTTTCACTGTCTCACACCCTCCCTTTGCCCTCACTTCAGTTTCTGTGGGACTTGGGTGCCATGGCCCATTATTAAAACCCTATCTTTGCTTAAACTTTCAATTTCTTTGCCTTTTTCTTATTGCCTTGTACATACCTGGTGTTATGGGCTGAGTGGTGTCCCCCCAAAAAAGTCTATGTTGAAGTCCTAACCCCCAGAACCTCAGAATGTGACTGGATTTGGAGATAGGGCTTTTAAAGAGGTTATTAAGTTAAAATGAGGTCCTTAGGGTGGGCCCTCATCCAATATGACTGGTGTCCTTATGAGAAGAGGAGATATGGAGACAGACATCCAGACACACAAAGGAATGACCACATGAGGACAAAACAAGAAGGCAGCCATCTACAAGCCAAGGAGAGAGGCCTCAGAAGAAATCAACCCTACTGACACCTTGAACTCGGACTTCCAGTCTCCAGAACTGTGAGACAAATTTCTGTTGTTTAAGCCACAACAGACTTTGTGGCATTCATATGGCAGCCCCAGTAAACTAACACATCAGCAAACCCCAACCCCATCAAATCCAGCTCTCTGCCTACTTTTGCCCTTTCTTCTAAGCAGTGGGGAGTGGCTGGACAAAAGAATACATCCACACTGACTGGCCTTTCTTTAAATTCCTGACCACTTAATGACACCCTGAGAATGTCTCTCATGTCCCCTGTCTCTTCTAGCCTCACCAGCACCCAACTCATGTCACTGAGAAGCCATCAGAAGAGAATGCCCACATGTCATTGTCAACAAGTCGAGTCACCTTCCAGCCCCTAAGGCCATGTTTTCCACTTTCCTTCTGGGGGTGCTGAGCGCCGGCCCACAGCCACCTGTGCCTGGGAGTCCTCTCCTGACACACGAGCTTTTCCCTCCCACAACTCCCCCTCTCCTGTATTACCCATAGCTGCCTGTCTACCAGGTTGTCTGTCATCCTACAAAGTGCAGTGTTGCAGGTCTCAGAACAAGATACTCTGTCCTCACTCCACAATGTCTTCCTTTCCACAGAAAAACTCTTCCCCCCCAAGTCATCTAACTTATGATACCACATTCTCTTCTCACATACTCTCTTAAACCTACTCTCCTTGGGCTCTGTCCCCAACATTCCTCTGAAAGAACTCTTGTCAACAGCACCAACAACTCCCAGGGGCCCTTCCTCTTGTCTCAGAGGTCACTCCTCCCAGTCCCCTGCTGGGGCTTTCCTCATCTTTCTGACCTCCACTACGGGCATGCCCCATGGTTGAGGCTCTGGGACTCTTGTCTTCTGTTTCTGCACCCATCCTCTACACGAACTTACTTACCCTCCTGGCTCTAAAAACTATCCATATGCTAAAAGCCTCCCATCTTCATGTCTCCAGCACTGACCCCTTGCCTGAATTCCAGATGGTTATACCCAATTGGCTACTTGATGTCTCCTCTTGGAGGTCTAACAGACATCTCAAACTTAACACCTCCAAAACCAAATTCTTGTTTCATGCCTTTTCCCCAAAACCAAATGTACTTTACCCTGATTCTCTCATTGCTCTAAATGGCAATGCAAACTCAGACCAAAAATCTTGGAGTCATCTTTGACTACTCTCTTTCTCGCAAACTCCACATCCAATTCACCCGCAAATCTTGTCACTTCTACCTTCAAACCATATCCAGAATCCAAATATTTTTTTCGTTACCACCTTTGTTACTACTCTCCTGGTCGAAGTCATCCGGTCTCCATTGAAGTGCCTGGTCTCCATCTTTCCATCCTTACTCTCCTACAATTTATTCTCAACGCAGAAGCTGAATTGAACCTTTAAAAAGTCACGCCAGGGGCTGGCCCGGTGGCATAGCGGTTAAGTTCGGCACACTCTGCTTTGGTGGCCCAGCTTCGCAGGTTTGGATCCTGGGCATGGACCTATACCACTCATCAAGCCATGCTGTGGCAGCAACCCATACACAAAATAGAGAAGATTGGCACAGATGTTAGCTCAGGGCTAATCCTCCTTAAGCAAAAAGAGGAAGACTGGCAACAAGTATTAGCTCAGGGCCAATCTTCCTCACCAAAAAAAAAAAAAAAGTCATGCCAGATCAAGTCACTCAGTGACCTTTGAAGGGTTAAAAATAAAACTCACAGGCCAAAAAGTCCTTATCCTGTCCTACCGGGTCATAGGTGGTCTGGCCTCCTGCTGCCCTCTGAACTTCTCTCCTATTCCGCCTCTCTCAACGCTGCATTCCAGCTCCAATGGCCTCCTCACTGCCCCTGGAACAGGCCAAGGGAATTTCTGCCTCAGAGTACTTGCATCTGCTATTCCCTTTGTCTGGAAAACTTTTGCCCCAGGAAGTCCTATGGCTTGATCTTTCACCTTCCTTAGGTGTCTGCTGAAATGTCACAGATGCTCCTAGTGCTAAGGAACCGGGAGAGAGGAGAGGCAGCAGAAGGCTGAGAAAAGCCACTCGAGTACTCATTGAACCACCACTTACAGTGTTTACTGCATATCAGACACTGTTCCCAGCACACCCCACGGATTAGTAAATTGCGTGTCCTTCATAGGTCACAGAGCAGGTAGTAATAGCTAACATTTACTGAGTGCTTACCATGTGTCAGGCATTGTGCTAAACACACGGTAAATATGAACTCAATCCTCATAACAACCCTGTGAGATAGGTGCTGCTATTATCCATGTTTTACATTTGAAGCACAGAGAGGTCAAGCAACTTGTCCCACGTCACCCAGCCAGTGGATGGTGGAGCTGGGTTTGAACTCAGAGCTTAACCACTGATGCCACTTGAGAGAAGGGGTAGGGCTTAAGTGGAGCCTTTAAAGGGGGCTGAGCAGGCATTTCCCAACGCTAAAAGAAGCAGAGTATTCCTCCCCAGGCAGAACGCATTGCTAGTACCCAGGCACAGAGGCAGGCAGGCAACCTTCACACTTTCCAGGAAGCAGCTGTGGCAAAGAGTGAAGTGCGAGGTTGATAAAGGGAGCTGGCCGAGGAGCGTGAGGATAAACTGTTATTCGGGCATCTGCAGAGCAAGGTTCGTCTGGCTGTTTCTCCCTGGAGATCGAGAGTGTGAGCCGTCCGCTCAGGAGTCTGGAAGTGAACGCTGTGGAAGTTGTTGAAGTCTTTCAAGTCCTTTAAATCCTTATTGGTCCGGCAGCCACGGAACTTTGAAGGAGGGGGTGGGGTGGGAAAGGAAGCCGAGAAAAGGCAAGCGAGCGATAAAAAGGAGGTGCAGTTTCTAAACAGGGCTCGCGTTCTCTCCTCCTTTCCTGCCCAGCCTCTCCTCCAACTTCGCCTGGCCAACCCCGCTTTAGACCCCATGGCCGACCACCGATTCAGCCCCGTGTCGGAGGAGAAACCCTGCTGCGACATCTCCAGGAAGGCCTGGATCTGGCTCTGCTTGTTTCTCTGTCTCGTGGTCTTGGGGGTCATCGCAGTGGTGATCGGAGTCCTGATGTGGCCCCGGCCGCTCAAGGAGTGGAAGGGGTCGGGCACCACTGCCCATTTGCGCGAGATCGTGCTGGGGAGATGCTACATCTACACTCAAATCATGCGGCCTGAGTTGAGGTGAGTTGGCGTCTGTGGCCCACGGCCGGACACCGCGCGCGGTGGTCACTGCGCGCGTCTGGGCACAGCCGGGCACAGCTGGGCACAGCTGGGCGCCGCGCGCGGAGCAGCCGTCGAGATTGGCCGAAACAAAGCAAGGACTGTTCTGGGTCAGCCGAGAGCCCGCTGGGCAGTGCTGAGCAGGAAGTCTCGGGCTTGCGATTCCGCGCGCCGCTCGCAGGAGCGGGTGGCGTTGGCCCCGAGCCGGCCGGCGGAGAGCGCGCTGCTGGTTGACCCGGCCCAACCCACTCAGCTGGTGAACGCTTGGCCGAGATGCCCGCCTTCTGGGCACGGCGCCCTGAGCCGGACTCGGCGCTCACAGCCCTGCTGCAGGGATGGAAAAAGACCCGCAGGTGCTGGGGCGGGAGGGGGCGGGCAGGAGGTTGCTGGCATTGTCTGCTTGGCTTGTGGTTTCTGCTAGCCGTCTCCGACTGCAAAGTGCCCCGGACGGTTACAGATGACACCTGGTTAAGTGGCTTGAGGAGCCTGCGGTAAGGGGATGGCGTCAGAAGGGCAGACCACTGAAATGAATTTCATTCATTGGTATAAAACAGCACCCCGATTCTTCTTGCCCACCGTGAAGTGAATGTGATAGAGAACTCATTAACAACACAAAACAAAACAATAACCATGTTACAATTGAGATATAACTTATACGGTAAGGTGCATTAGCTCGAGGAATCTGTCCAGACCCTGGAAACACCACCCACATCAGTCTATGGAACCTTCCCGGAAGGTTCCTCGTGCCCACACCCAGCTAGCTACTAATTTCCTCCCAAAGGGAACCACTGTCTTGACTTCCATTCCCAGGGCGTGGTGTCACCTAGAGTACTCATTTTTGAAGTTGTACATAAAGTAGAACAAGCTGGGAAGTGAAAAGCTACTTCTCAGGCTGCCAAAGGCAGGAGGCGGAGCGGGGATTTTACGCTGTGAGCTGGAGATTGATTGCACAGTTCCGTCTCCACGACACCCACAATCTCCGCTCTCCGCCAGCGCTCAACGGTTCGGTTCTAATGTGGATACCGGAGGTCTTACCTGCAGATTGTTCAGGTCCGAAGATTGCCATGGTCACGTGAAGACTTTTGTTTACAGATAATTAAATACTTAATTGAGAGAGAAACCTTCAGGTTACACTTAGTATCGATTAAATCAAGTGAAATCCAATTTGAGATGGTAATGATCAAAAGCGATATTTTTATTTTCACCTTAATTCAACAGTTTAAAAATTTTTGTTGTTCAGCCATCCTTGGTAAATTCACACTGTTGCTTAGATTAGCACATCCGTATAGCAAGCAAGATGCACCATAGAAACCACGTGGCTTTCTAATGTTCATCAGGATGCCTGCTCAGTATTAAACACAAAGGTGTGTATCCAAATGTATATATACATGTGTTCAACATATTTATATGTGTGTATGTAGATATATTCAAAAATATTAACCAAGGATGTCTTCTGTTAATAATTTTTGAACATCCTTCCAGATATCTAACAATGCACGTACACACACACTTTATATAAAAGGGTTAGTAATAATATGGTACTTAGTATGTACCAAGCACTTAAAAAAATATCAGATGGGGCCAATCAGCTGGTGCATAGTGGTTGGGTTCACAGGCTCTGCTTAGGTGGCCCCGAGTTCACGAGTTTGGACCCTGGGCATGGTCCTCCTCACCTCTCATCAAGCCGTACTGAGGCGGTGTCCCATATAGAAGAGCTACAACTCTACAACTATGATACACAACTATATACTGGGGCTTTGGGGAGAAAAAAGAGGAAGACTGGCAACAGATGTTAGTGCAGGGCCAATCTTCCTCAAAAAAAAAAACTGATAGTTTGGTTTAAAAAAAAAATCAGATCATTTAGTCCTTTAAAAGCTATATGAGGCCATTACTATTGCTGTCCATATGAGCAAACTGAAGTAGAGAGTTTGAGTAAATTGCCAAAAATTTGGCTCCAGAGACTGAACACTACACACTACTGCCTGTGTGTGTTCCGTAGGTAGGTAGAATGATCATAAAATTTATTGATCATGTCTGGAGACTTTTTGAAAAGAAGGGGGATGCTATTAATAATTATGCTGAGTCAATAGGCTTAAACAGGAAGACATGGTCACTTTATCTTCGGGTGGTTTAGCAGCGTGAACTCTGAAGTCTCGCTGCTCGGGTTTAAGTCTTGGCTCTGTCACATGGTAACTTTGGCGAGTTACCTTCTCTGTGCCGCAGGCTTCTCAACTATAAAATGGAATGATAGTACCTACCATTAAGTAGTACCTACTTAACGATACTACCTACCACAGGGGGAAATTATGAGGATTAAGAGGAATAATCCTGATATATAGTAAGTGCCCAGTGTTAATTTTTTTTGGAAATGCAGTATCACAGACATCTTTCAACAATAATAAATATAGATCAAGGCAACATCAAAACGGATGCCTAGAATTAGATTTATATAAATCATAATCCAATAAATCAGTCCTCCAATGATGGAATTTATGTTATTTCTAGTTTTTTACTATTCTTTTTTTAACTTAACACTTGGCCCTGGAGGTCTTTCAATGTCAGTATATATAAATGTACTTCATTGTTTTTAACAGTTCATAATATTCCATAGGGTAGATGTAATTGTTTCCTATTGACAGAAAATTATTTGTTTCCAATTTTCAGTCCCGTTCATTTGTTCAACAAATATTTGCTGACCATCTACTATGTTCCAGGCAGTGATCTAGCTACTGACAACACAGGAGTGAATGACGAAGTTCCCACTCTCATGAAGCTTTCGTCCCAGTTGGGAGAAACAGGCTGCCATGGATGTCTTTGTACATATATTCTTGTGGACACATGGAGGTGTTTCTGTAGGATAGATTTCTAGTGGTGGAATTGCTGTATCAAAGGGAGAATTACGCATGTTTTAAATTTTGATAAGTGTTTCTAAATTCCCTCCAAAATAACTGCACCATTTTATAGTCCCATCCCCATCTATCGGAAGACATGCTTTCCCACACTCTCTTCATTGCTGAATAGTATCAACTTTTTTTTTTTCTGAGAAAAATAACATCTAATTGTTCCCTGATTATAAGTGAGTCTTAGCATGTTGTATACATTTATTGGTCATTATATATTTTTTTTCTGTGAATTTCCTGTTCAGATCCTTGCTAGTTTCTACTGAATTGCTTGTTTATTTCTTTAAATGGGAATTCTTTATATACTGTAGATTATAGATATGGTGTTTTCTTTCTCTGTCTGTTGTCCTTATAACCTTTCCGATGTCTGTTGCTCCCCTCCCCAGACTTTAACTTCAAGGTCATGACTTTTGGATTAATAATTTGTTCCCTCTTTTTATGTCATTGAAAGTCTGGCATGCTGACTGTTTCCCTTGTAGTCATATTAAGAGGGTATCTCTTAAGATCAGCAATCTTTTCCCTGATGGATTCTGAAATCATCCCTGTGATCCTCTTCTAACATCCATCCCTTGCTACATCACTCTCTCCTGCCTTGGTCTTCTATATTGGCCAAAGCAGCAATTTATGTCAATTACTTGACGTGGTATTTCTACTTTGACATAGTGCTTCTTACCTTTGCAGGTCTTTGTTAAGACTATGTATTAACGTATAAAAATGTGATATGTGATACCAAGTAAAACAAAACCAGTGTAAAAATTACACATATAATAATTATAACAATTTAAAACTGAATGTAAAGGAGAAAAGTAAAATATGGCACTGCTGGGTTAACAACGGAATTATTGTAGGTTTCTTTCCTTATTATTCTTCAGTTTCAAATTATCTATAATTGGTATTTTGCTTAGCTATTACTACATAATAAACCACTCCAAAACTTAGTGGCTGAAAATATAAATCATTTTATTATTTCACAAGACTCTGTGGATTGATCTCGCTTAGCTAGGTGGTTCTTCTGCTGCTTGTGATGTTGGCTGGGGCTGAAGTCATCTGGGGACTCAACTAAGCTGGAATCTCCAAAGTAGATGAGACATCATTCTCATGAATGGCACCTTGGAGGGGTCAGCTGAAAGGCTGGTATCACCTGGGAGGCTGGAAAGGCCGAGTCTCTCTCTTCCTCCATGATGTCTCAGAGCCTTACAGTCACACCCCTGAAGTCTTGACTTGTGACCATGTTTTACTGGCAGCACTCTGGATGCGATCATGGCCTTGAGGCCATTTCTTACTTTGAAATTCTTTTACTAGGAAATACAGGGAATGACAAACAGTTTTATTTTCAAACCCAGCAAATCCTGACTTGGAAATATTTGCTCTTGATTCTGCTTAAAAATAAACAGTTCTTGTTTAGTTCATTTCTCTCTGTACCTTATCGTACACAGCTAAAAGAAATGAGTTGGCACTTTCAACATTGTGCCTGGAAATCTCCTTAGTCAAATCCATAAGTCCCTTAGGTATGTTTCTATTAGCTCCATTACTGCAGGTGACAGTATTACAAGCTTTCCACCACTACCTAACGTGGGTCACCTTTCTCCTAGCCTCCACTAATGATTTCCTCTGTGTCCATCCAGGCTTCACGAACAGTCTCCTTAAGGCCTTTTTCGCTTCTGCCTGCCTCCCAGTCCCCAATCTAATGCCACATTGTAGTATTCAGGTTCTCTAGAGAAAGAAAGAGAGCAAGAGACAGAGAGGAGATTGATTTTAAGGAATGGGCTCATGTGATTGTGGAGGCTGACGAGTCCAAAATCTGCAGGATAGGCAGGCAGCTGGAGACCCAGGGAAGAGGTGATGTTGCAGTTCAAGTCTGAAGGCAGCCTACCTGCAGAATTCCCTTTTCCTCCGGGGAGGTCAGTCTTTTTCTTAAGGCCCTCAGGTGATTGAATGAGGCCCATCCATATGATGGAGAGTCATCTGCTTTACTCAAAGTCCATCCATTTAAATGCGACATCCAGATGTGTTTGACCAAATACCTGGGTACCATGACCTAGCCAAGTTGACACAGAAAATGAACCATCATATGCGTGTTAGGTTTCTGTTATGCAGCGCCTCACTTCCACGTACCACTTTCTGTTTTGGTTATCTATTGCTGCATCATAAACTACTCTAAAATGTGGTGTCTTAAAACAACAACCATTTATTATGTTTCATGATTTCTTGGATCGTCTGGGATCAGCTGGATGGTCGGCTTCATGTGACGTCAGCTGGGACTGCAGTCATTGAGGGGATTGACTTGGCTGGAACATTCAAAATGTCATGCTTACATGATGGAGCCATGGCGCCTGGGATCAGCTCGGAGGGCTGGGCCTCTCTTTCTCTCTGTATCATCTCAGGGCTTCTCCTCCTTGTGGCCTATCCACATGGTCTCTCTATGGTGCAGCTCGATTTCTTCAGCATTCCTAAACTCAGAAGTGGAGCCTGGCAGGCCTTCTTAAAGCTTTAGACCCATAACTGACATAGCATCACTTCCACCACATTCTATTAATTAAAATAGTCATGAGTACAGCCCAGAATCAAGAGGAGAGAAAACAAACTCCACCCTTCGATGGGAGGAGTAATGAAAATTTTGTGGATGGCTTTAACCCTTCATGTATCTTTATGTTAGCTTTTTCATTTTAATTTTCTTCTCATATTTTTTGTTCTTCTGTTACATCTATTGTCTTTCTACTTTATTACCTTTTGTTAATTATATTTAAAAATGATAAAAATCTAATACATGTTTCTTGGAATATAAACTCGTTGAATCTAGGGACATTTTCTTGATGATATATCTCGAGGACCTAAAATAGTGCCTGGAATATAATAAGCAAAAATATTTAGTTGAATTAAATGAATGGTATGAAAGTCAGTGTATTACAAATAGAAACAAGCAAAGCCATAATAAATACACCTCCCCAACAAACTTTCAATACCATCACTCTCAAATCTATCAATTTCTATTTTGGGAAATAGATTACAATATAGATTGTAATATAGATTGAATATAGATAAAAATAGAAACAATATAGATTATTATTTTTTCTTTTATGTAAGAGCTTCTTGGTACTTCTTTGTAGGTTGTAGGACTTTATCTTCTTCACCTGTTCCTTTTTCTTGGTTTTCCTTTTCCAAAATATCTCCCCCCAAACTCACTTTCTGCCAGTCTATTAGTGTGGGTAGGCAAGTGTTTAAACTTGTCTCTGGTTATCAAGCTGGGCCTTTTTTGAGTTGAACCAGGATCATTAAATGCAGAACATTTCAGAACACATTATATCTTGCTCTCTTGTGCCAAGGTTCACACACGGGAGCTACCTCTGACCAAGATGGCCTTGGGCATACGAAACCCAAGAGACATGTGGCCAAGACTCACCAAAGTGTTAGCAAATTGTTAGCACTGACACCTTGGGGATATTGATACTGTGGCAGAGTGTCAAGTGTCCAGGCGACAGTCAGGACCCAGGGAACGTGCACGAGTGGAGCAGATCCTGCAGGAGGGAATGGAGAGCCAGCACCCAGAATAACATGAGCTTTCTAGGGAGGAACCTGGATGCTGTGGCTTCAGTTCCACGAATCTTCTCACCTTGGGGAGAACCAGCCCTTGCTGTGAACTGCAGGCATCAGTGCTAGCTGCTGGCTGTCTAGGGATGGGAGCAGGCTTTCTCTGACAGCTCTCCTCATCCCTGCCCCAAGACAAGCTGGGAGGGGGAGGACTGTTTTATTCACCTCTGGATCCCCCGTTATCCAGCACATTGCTCATCATGTTATAGTCTCTTAATAGACGCTTGCTAAATTCAACTCACGTAAGTCTACATCATGCTGGTTGAAACATAAACATTAATAGTGAGAGGCTTAATCAGAGAAAATTCTTCATCCATCTTACCCTATCATCTTCTAATGATCACTTCTGTGCCCACTTGGACTATCTTTTCTGATTCCTTTATGTTCATTTCGCAATATCTTTTTGCTTCTCCTTCCTCTTTAAAATTTCACAAGATTTCTCAGGGATCAAGTCTTCATTTTTACTTCCCCATGCCTCTCATTTTGATGACTTTAGCATTTTATTAACTTCTACTTAGTAAAATTTTTTAGTAGAAAATGTATAAAAGAGAAAATTCATACAAACACTTATTGAAAACTTACTGTGTGCCTGGTGCTGGGGCTAGACATGGGGGATTAGAGGGGAAGAAAACACGAGTCCTGCTCTCTAGAGTCCTGTAGAGGAGGTTGGGGAGGACCGGCCTGAAAACCGAGCACTGCAGGGCAATGTGATCTGTAGCAGCGAATAGGTTTATACACGGATGAGAGGAGCCCTGAGGAGGGAGGGGTTGCTTTTGTGCTGTTAGCCCTTTGCTAGATCCCATAGGGGTGTGTAAGATGTACTCAGGTACTATCAAACAAGAAAATACATGAATTGCTGTGAATCAAGTGCCAGCACAATACCACAGAGATTCAGAAATGAGCATCACTCACCTGGTGGGGTAAAGTCAGGAAGGACTTCATGAAAGAAGCAGCATTTGAGGTCTTCTTTCTACAATATAATTTCAACAAAAACGTGTTCTGCAGAGCGTGTGTTACCTTGTTGAATGAAGCCCTGGAGACAGATAAGATGCCGCGGCAGGAGGAGGATTGACTGATTGATGGCCCTAACTCTTTAAAGGTTGTGGGACCTTGGGGAGGATCCCACTGGCAAGAGGATCTGGACTTCATGTTGGCCTGTGCACAACCTAGACTTTCTCAGCACACAAGAGAGTATGAGAGTAAACATATTTACACAGGACAGAATTCTGGCATGTTTTCCCTTTGGAGCGATGGAATGACCACCCGCTCAACGTCTGTATTCCCAGTTAGACCATGAGCTTCATTCAAGCGTTGCACAGCCTCATGTTCACCTATGTGTCCTTAATGCTTAGGACCGTGATTATCAGGCTTCCTTTACCCCATCTTTCAATCTGGGGTTCTAAGACAGAGACCAGTGGCCAGAGAGTCTTAGATGCACCCAACTGAATGTGGAAGGTGAACCAGAGAAAGTGAAATGGGGCTCCAAAGTGTGGGGCCTGGGTGCTTTTGTGGTCACAAATGGGGAAGTCAGACTCTAGGGCTATCTGTGGAAGAAAGGGTGGAGTGAATACATATGCAAATAAACTGAGTTTGGGGCCTGTGGAGCTTGGGGTGCTACCAGGACATCTGGGAGAATGTAGCTCTAGGGACAGAATCTTCTAGAAGCAATGGCTAGTTGGAAGCCCTGGTTGCACATCAGATGACTGAGCGAGAGAAGGCAGAGATGAGAGGGAGAAGGGGAGATGCTACTTCTGTGCTCTTTGGCCTGGCATTTTGCTTCAGGTGGTGTCCCTGGAAAGGTCAGTGGTGTTCACTGCTGACGTCCCACGCACGCTCCTTGTTCTGGTTTCACTATTAATAGCTGAAGGAAGTGGTGGTGTTTGGCCTGGACAGAAGACTTTTGTCATTTATCACAATGAACACTCAGGGCTTTTTTGCTTCCTTCTTTCCTTTTTGGTGGGAAAATCCTTGGAAAACAGCTGTCAAAAGTTTATTTAGCAGTTTTGAAGGGAGAAAGGTTGGGAGTCAATGTTTATGGGTTGTCTACAATATAGTAGGAACTTGATAGAGTTGGTTCTTTGTAAACTTTATCAGAATCCTGTCAGGAAAGTCTCAGGACACACGTCTTATGGATGGGGAAATGGACCCTGAGAGAGGTGAGTGTGGCGATCTCTTAGTCAGTCAGGGCTGGCTAGGTAATTTGTGGGGCTCCTCGCAAAGTGAAAACATGGGGCTCATTGTTCAGAAAGCAAGAGAAAGCTTTTCGTTTCATCTACAGTCTTTCTTACCACCTGCCAGGGGGTTTTTACTTGCTCTTTGATGTTGAGTCCCCTTGGGAACAGGGATATATGCAGGGAGAGAGCAGACCCTCACAGGTGCCTGGGGCCACATCCGCAATTGGGCACACGGAGAAGGTACACTTGACCCCTACTCTCCTGCATTCAGGCTCCTGCTGGAGGCAAAGGGGGGCAGTGGTCATTAGGTGGCTGACAACCTGCCCCAGGGAGGTGGAGAAGCAGCAGGACGTGTGAACCAAGGCTTCAAGGCCCTGGTGCATGCTCCAGTGTCCCATTGGACTTCTCTCACAAAACACAAAAGCAAAGACAAAATTATTAAGAATTTCCAGACAGCAACTGCAGAGCATTAAACTCCAAGTGCAGGTCTTTCTGAGCCTAGGGCCTTGTGTGACTGCATCGGTCATATGTCCGTGCAGCCATGCTAGTAGTCAGGACACGGCAGAGTGCAGATTGAAACTCATCTCTTTCTATCCTTGGAATCATCAGATCCATTAGACCGATGGGAAAACTGAGGCATGGAGTGATTTTTCCCAAGGTCCAGACCTGGTAAATGGTAGAGCTGGTTTTTGAACTGACTGCACAGCTTGGAGCCACCACATCATATGGCTTCCAAAAGAGTGTGGTCTAAGCAAGGGCCTGGGGTGCCCCATTCCAACTATATTAGCATTGCTGTAGTCTCCAGATGGAGGCACCTGGTACTTTTTCTGTCTGTCTCAAAGGTGAGTCATGAGGCTGCAGTGTGAGATCACTGGTCTCCTCCTTGTAGGGAGGCAAGGTCCTAGAGTTTGGTGCTTTCTCTTTGTCCTTCAGGAAATAGTATGAATCTCTGCAGGTAAAGCAGCAGAATGCCATGCTCTTCCTTGGTTGCCAGGACATGTTCTTTGTGGTTTATTTCACCTCTTGGACCATCACTTCTTAGAGCTGAGTCAGGAAGGATGTAGTACATACTCTGCATCCCTGATCCCAAGCTTGTGGAGGGCACTGCTGATTGATCACTACACGTTGGGTGAGCCTGGGTCCAGCCTCAAAATCCTCTACACAGCACGCCACATAGACACTACTAGTTGGTTGGAGTTGTTCTAAGAGATGACATCTATTTGTTATTCTGCATCAGAATCATGTTGCTTGTCAGCCTCAGTAGGTAAGTGTAAAACATTATTTATCCCACCTGGGGATATTCTATCATCATTTCATCCCCTTTCAGTTCTGGGTGCTTAAGTTCAAGAGTGACTAACAGATGAGAGTGGGTCCAGAAGTAGGGGGCTGCAGGAGGAGAAGCTGGATGAAGAAGTTCAAGAGCCTTGGGCTCCTTGGCTTAGAGAGATCTGATGGGAGGTAGTATAGGTGACCAGGTGTCCTCCAGTAGTTGAAGAACAGGAGTCTTGTTGCAAAGTGATCAGGTGTGTGTTGCATAGCTCTACAAGGCAGAATTAGAGCCTCAAATAGCAAAAAGTCAGAATCACAGCAAACATTTGCACAGCTCTTCTCAATTTGAATTCGTTTATCAGAGTAGAAGTTTCAGAAATTAAGAGCATGACTTCCGTAACATACAGAATCAACATATGTCAAAGATTTATTTACTCATTTATCAGGGAACCAGTGAAACGATAAAGTCAGTTCAAAGAACGTATGGAGGCACTGAGTATTTATAAGTATTTAAAAAGGAATATTAAAATTAGATTGATAGGTTATATGTAAAACTGGTTAATGATCTACAAGGCAATAAAAAGCCATAAGCTTTGGGGATATCTTTTCTATCAGACGAATTATTTGCATCTCTAATAGGCAAGATTCATAAGTTACCATCTAAGTTCATAAGGTTTGATAGTAAATAGCAAAGACAAACAAGGATACATTCTGCTAGCTAACTAAATAATTCTTGGGTAAACTTGTCAAGCAATGTCCCAATATGACATTGAAAGGACATGCTGCCCACCTTTTTGCCTTATTTCCAAGTTTTAAATAATTTTGTAAAATGTTTATTCAATAAGTATTTATCCAGCTCCTATTATGTTCCACAAACTCTTCTAGATCCTGGAGATATAGAGTAGAAAACAAAGCAGACTACATTCTTGCTCACATAGAACTTATACTCTATTGGGGAGGGGGGGCACAGATGATAAATAAAGCAGACAAATATACAGTGTGGCAGATGGTCAAGGTGCTAAAAAGAGTGCTGAGGGGGTAGTGTTTTGTCTCAAGTATGATAATAAAATAAGGAAGGCTTCACTGAAAGCTGACATTTTAGCAAATACCTGAAGAAAGAGGGAGAGCAAAACTTAGAAATGTCTGGGAAAGAGCATCCTAGGCAGAGGAAGAGCTGTGCGAAGGCAAAGACCAGCAAGGAAGCCTGGAGTATCAGAGCTGTTTGTTATGGAAATTTTCAAACATATGTAAAACTAGAGAAAATAATAATCAACCCCCATTTACCCAACCTCAGTAATTATCAACATTCTGCTATCCTTATTTCATTTATCTCCTCACTTTTTTTCTCCTAAAGTACTTTAAAGCAAATTCCAGACTTCATATCATTTGTCTGTAAATATTTCAGTGTGTATCTCTAACAAAAAAAAAAACATGAAAAAAACATAACTCTAATATCATCATGCCTAACAAAATTAAGGGTAATTCTTTAATATTATCTAATATCTACCCTGTATTCAATTTTCCTTGATTTTCTTAGAAATGTAACTTTATAATTGATTTCTTCAAATGAAGCATCACACATTGCATTTGGCTCTCTTAAGTATCCTGCAATTCATAACACTTTTCCCTTCCCTGTTTTGAAATGCCTAGTAATTGTTTGAAAAGACTGGGAAATTTGTCTTGTAGAACTTCCCACCTGTTGGAATTGGCTCCTGGTTTTATTTAACATGCTCCTCTCTTCCCTGTCTTCCCTGCAAACTGAGAGCCCGGTTGGAGTCAGATTAGGTTTGGAGGTGGGCGGAAATGCTGTAAAGAGGGAGTGTAATTCCTCTGGCATTGCATCAGGAGGCACAGAATGTCACATAGCCCGACATTTAGGGAGATTAACAGGATTGGGTATTATCTGCCTGATTCATCCATTATAAAATTCCACAACCACTTTTCATTTAATTAGTTTAGCAGCATTTGATAATTGTTGCCAAGATTGATTATTTCTGTAGAGGCTATAAAATGGATATTTTCTAATTCTAAGATTGCTTCTGCACTTATTTACTCTAATTCTTCTAAACAGAAGGCTTTCTCTCATTCATCATTTTGTTGCCCTGAAATAGAGTCCAAAAAAGAAAGGCAGGATAGATGCTTGATTCTCGTCCTTTATTTATCATTTTACAGAATAATAAATTGGTTAATGCCCTATCACCCTCTAGAGAGGACCAATGAGTTCTTTTTAAAATATTATGAACTCATGGCTTTTTATGTATTTAATATGTATCAATTCTTTATGTCACTGTTCTATTTATTGTTTAAATTGTCCTGTCTTTGGCCCATGGGAGCCCCTTTAAGTTGGCTCTGTGACATGTTGATATGTCCCCACTTGTTTGTGAGAGCTTCTTTTCTTTTTGTCACAATAAGATGTCCCAGGCTCATTTTGTAAATGTCCTCCCCTAGAACTGGGGATTGGCCATTTCTACAAGGAATCCTGCTTACTTTTAGTAGAAATAAAATTTAGAGACTACATTAGATTATCATACTTTTTTGGCTGTTTTAGTTGACAGTGCTAGAAAATATATTCTTTTAAAGAAAGAGACAAATAAATGTTCATATTGATAATTCCAATTCAGTGAAAGGCACAAGGTTTTTATTTAATGTTTTTTTTTTCATAGAGAAACAGATTAGCCTCTACTTTATGTTTGTATTTTGTTTCTCTCACACTGAAAATCTTCGTTCCTAATGACATTAATATAATTATGTATTTGCTGACATATATATATGATTATATATGTCTACATATTATTATTACTAACAAAATGTCTAAATGTCTTTACAGTTCTTTTAGTCCTTAGGATATAGGATACATCCCACTAATGGTGTATAGTGATGTATAGAACATGTACCAGTGTCTGACGCCTTATTAAAGGGATAGCTCTGGCTGCTGTGTTAAGAACAGATGGTAGTGGGGCAAGGACAGAAGCAGGGAAGTCATTTAGAGGTTCTTGTAGTAGTTTAGATGAAAGACAACCGTGACTGGGATAGTGATGGATGGTGGTGAGAAGTGGATGGATTCTGGACACATTTTGAGAATAGATCCCATATGATTTGCTATGGACTGGTATATATGGGAAGTGAAAGTAAAAGAAGAAACAACAATGATTCCAAGATTTGTGGGCTGAGTTACCGGAAAAATGAATTGCTGTTTATCAAAAAGGGAAAGACTGGGGTGAAGCAAGTTGGGAAAGGAATCAGCAGTTTGGTTTTGTACATATTAGTTTTGCAATGTCCATCATCATCTAACTGGAGATGTTGAATAGGAAGTTGGTTCATATGAGTCTGCAGGACTAGGGAGAGGTCTGGGCTGGAGATATAAACGTGCAAGTTAACAGGGTGTGCAAATTCAGGGGAAGATGTTTCAGAAGGAAGAAGTGTAACCAACTCGTTCAAGTGATTCCGACTGGTCAAGAAGGCTGAAAACCGAGAATTGACCAACAGATTGATGATTTTGACAAGATCAGTTTTGGAGGAGGGGTAGTGATGAAAACCTGTCTGAAATGGAGCCAAGAAAAAAAATGGGAAGAGAGAAATTGAAACTCCGCACATAGACAACTCTTGCAAGGGGTTTTGCTGGATAGGAGAGCAGAAGTGGGGTAGTGGCTGGATGGATAAGGAGAGGTTCAAGATGGAAGAAATTGGGCTTGTTTGAGAGGTAGCTTCTTTAAAGTGGAAGCCATTTAAGTAAAGAATGCTTCTAGATTTCTGCAGTTTCCTATGATCTTTCACAATTGGCCTACCAATATCAGATTCAACAACATTTTTTTTCCCTTGGCAAGATTGGCCCTGCACTAACATCTGTTTCCAATCTTCCTCTTTTTCTTTTGTCTCCCCAAAGCCCCAGTACATAGTTGTGCATCATAGTTGTAGAGTTGTAGCTTTTCTATGTGGGATGCTGCCTCAGCATGGCTTGATGAGCGGTCAGTAGGTCCGTGCCCAGGATCTGAACCGGCGAATCCCGGGCCGCCAAAGCAGAATGCACGAACTTAACTGCTACACTACTGGGCCGGCCCCTCCACAACATTTTTTAAGTGACTCACCTATGGTCATTTTACCAAGATATTCAACTCAGTTTTCATAGAAAAAAATTTTTTCTCATTTTCAACTTACCTAATTTATTTATAAACACTTTAATTAAATTATATATTAAAACCAAAACAACAAGCATGAACATTTTTATGAATAGGTAAAGCAACAACCAAGTGAGTAAAAATGAAAGTTCTTGGGTATACTAGAGAGTAGCCCATTAATTGTGTAGAAGACAAACAACTTGCATAGAGAGAATGAATAGCGTTGGTTAAAACTGCAGTGACTCAGTTAAATAGGGGCCAGTCAAGAGATTTTTTGCAATAAATGAATTTGGAAGTGGTCAGTTATTTTTTCTTGCTATTAAACGAACCCCTTAGAAATAGATCAGGTCAGAAAAATACCAAGACAGAGTTTTCTTTAAATGAAGGATAGTGGAAGGAATGGATGCAAGATGCTAAGAACAAAACAGGAAACTGAATGATAGATAAAATCAAGAATTGCTTTCCTCTGTGTGTGTGTGTTTTGTGTGTGTGTGTGTGTTTCAAAGACTAAGGGCTTGGAAGGGCAGGAGTGATTATATTCATGGATTTTTGTAGGTGTTCTTAGTGAGGAGTAGGGGATTACCTTTTTCAACAAAATATCACGAGTAGATATCCACTCTGGAAGGAGGGGGTGATGAGAATCTTCTTTTTGAAGACAAAAAAGAAAGTAAAAGTGGAGGTCAGAAATTTGAAGGATAAATGGAGCAAGAGAATAACATTCTTTTTCCTTCCAATGATTCTTATTTTTTTCTTATTATAAAAGTAAAACATGCCCATTGTAGAACACTTGGAAAAAATACAAAAATATAGAAAATAATACAAAACCACTTTACCCCCAAAATGGAATTCTAAATAGTGGGGAATGCCACAATCTAAATGAGTAAGGAGACTCACAAATGGAAGATATAGAGCTGCTGAAATGGATGGCCTCAGCATAAGTAGTTTTATAGACATAATTCAAATTTCTTCTATAATCTGACCTTTAAAAAAATTGCTAAGCTCAGTTTTCCACTTCCTACTAGAATGGACCAAACATGATACATCCACATGGTAGAAAGTGATCTATATCTCTGGTCTTTGGATGCTTTGAAGCAGTTAGTAAAGCTTGATTTGAAGACACATTAGAAATTCCCTCAAGGCATATTTTTACTTGGCCATGATCCATATTTGCCTTGATATTGTTCAAATGTTTCTTTTCTCTTATGATGACTATCAAGCAAATAATATAAAGTCATTTCTGTCTTTGGCACCTCATGGTTTAAATATTGTGAAATTCATAATAAAATTGCTTCCCTCATTTTCTTGGTTCCTAGGAGTAAGAGTTTATTTATGAATTAACTTATCTAGAGCAGTGTCAAAGTTGGCAGTAATGAAATCTCCTTGGGAATTCTTCAAGAGTAAAGAAAGACTGAAAACATACTGGGTTGAAACTGGGAGAGATTTAAAACTACAAAGGAATGTTTGAGACTTAGATCAAAGAAAATTGATCACATTTTGGGGACCTATTTTTTCAAAGGTACTTTTGAAGCCCAAGATGTGAACATATCAATTTACAACTGAAGGCTGTACTTTTTGTATTAGCCAGGTCTAGTTTTCTTCATTCCTCCCGCTCCAAGGACTTCTTTTTCCTTCTTCTATCTTTCTCATTCCCCAGTCAATATCTCCTATGAACTTTTTCTTTTTTAAAATTAAACACGTTAAATTATGAAAATGTTAAACACACTGGAGTGTCCATGGAATAATATTACAAATTTCCATTTACTCACCATGCACAGTTAACAGACAATAAAACTTTTGTCATATTTGCTTCAGATCTTTTTTCTAGTTTTTAAAAAAATAACATGTTATAGATAAAATCAAGACGTCTCTCTCCCAATTTCTTTTTCTTCTTCCTCAGAGGCAAACACTGCTGCTTGCTTCACCTGTATCTTTCTAGAGATGTTCTCTGAATATATAAGCATATATTCATGTATTCTTTTTCCCTATACATTCTCTCTTCTGTTGCACTTTTTTTTTTCACTTAACAATGTATCTGATTATAGTGTAGTTCTATCTCATTCTAATAGTTACATAGTATTCAATTTTATGGATTTACTATTTCTAGACTTGTATTGATGGACATTTAGGTTGTTTAAAATCTTTTGCAATATATTACAAACAATGCTGCAATAAAATCCTTGTGCGTGTAAGATAGAATCCTAGGAGTGGCGTCGCTCATTTAAAGGATATGTCACTTTTAGTTTTGAAAACAGCCAAATTTCTATTTATGAGGCAGTGCTCTTCTTGAAGTAGCAAGTTTCTTTTTCCTCATACCTTTACTCCACAGGGTGTTTACAAACTTTCTGGTTTTTACCAATCTGATAAGGGAAGATGTTATTGCAGTTTCATTTTAATTTGTATTTACTTCCTGTTTTTGTCCTGTTGAATAAACTTTGCTTTTTCCAGTTAGCAATATGTTTTGATGATTTTAATTACATTATTTCAGGGATTTATCCACGTTGATAGAGGAGCTCTAGTTCTTTAATTTTAACTACTGTGTAGTATCATATTGAGTGACCACACCCCATATTTATCAATCTATTCCCTTATTCTCAGTTATTGCTGGCAAAAACAATGGTAAAACATACATGTCTACTTGTGCATATGATTTTTTCTAAGTGTTTAACTAGAGGTAGAATTACTAAGTCACGGAGTATGCCATTGTCACCTTTACTGGATGTATTAGTTTGCCAGGGCTGCCATAATGAATTACTGCAAACTAGGTGGCTTAAACAATAGAAATTTATCGTCTCACAGTTCTGGAGGCCAGAAGTCTGAAATTAAGGTGTCAGCAGGGTTGGTTCC
Organism: Ceratotherium simum simum; assembly: GCF_057802395.1. Taxonomy (NCBI): domain Eukaryota; kingdom Metazoa; phylum Chordata; class Mammalia; order Perissodactyla; family Rhinocerotidae; genus Ceratotherium; species Ceratotherium simum. Next base: position 12,380,344 of record NC_141907.1, read on the forward strand.
TTCTGAGAGCTGTGAGAAACAATTTGTTCCAGGCCTCTCTCCTAGCTTCTGGAAGCCTCAGGCATTCCTTGCCTTGTAGATGCTGTTCTCTCAATGTCTTCACATTGTCTTCCTTCTGTGTGTGTCTGTCTCCGTTTTCAAATTTCCCCATTTTATAAGGACCTTGGTCATCTTGGATTAGGGCCCACCCTTATCCTCATCTTAACTTGATCATCTTCAAAGACCTTATTTCCAAATAAGGTCACAATCTGAGGTGCTTGGGGCCAGGACTTTAACATCTTTTTGGGGTACACAATTCTTTCCATAACACTGAATATACCAGTTAAGATGCTTTTGGCCTCAAGTAAAAGAATACTCAACTGAAAGTGGTTTAAAGCAAGAGATTTTTATAGACACACATAGCAAGACATCCAGAAGTGGGGTGGTCCTAGGGTTGGTTCAGAATCTCACTAATGGCCCAGGATCTCTCCTTTCACTCCTCCATCTCCCTAAGGCTTTCATCCGTAAGCTTCTTATCAGAAGATGGCTGCTGCAGCTCCAGGCAATATGTCCTTAGAGAACGATACCCAAGAGCAGAGAGCAGGAGGATGGGCAGGAAAGCCCTTGTTGCAAATCTCTCTTTACCAGGGAATAACGTCTTTGCCAGAAGTCCTCCCTCAACTGTCTCTGTGCTTCCCCTTGAATATCACTAGCCAGAATTGAGCCACATGATGCCCCAAACTAAAAAGGAGGCTTGCAAAGTAAGTATTTGATATTTTGAATCACTATGATAGGAGTTGTGCCTGCCAATAGGGAAGAAGGGTGAGGAAAATCTATTTGGGTAGGGAACTAACAGTGTCTTCCACAATCCATACGGCTAAATTGGTCTCCAAATTGTGGTATCGATTTACTTCCACAAAAGCAATGTGAAAGTCCTTTTGGCTGTGCACCCTCACCATTACTTGGAATTGTCCAATGTAAACTATTTTGCCCATCTCTTTGTAGCTTTAATTTTCATTTCCCTGATTACTAACACAGTTGATCATCTTCTTATGTGTTTATTGGTTATTCTGGTGTCTTCTGTGAAATGCCTATTTTTGTCTTTTGCCTGTTTTTATATTGAATTGTCTGTCTTCTTTACACATTCAAGATTCTAATTTGTTGTCAGTTATGTGGATTGCAAATATGTTCTCCCAATCTGTGGCTTGACTCGCCTTTATTTATCGGTCACTTGTCTTACTGAAGATTTTAACGTAACCATATTTATCTTTTCTTTTATGGATATGCCTTTTGTATCTTATTTAAGAACTTATCTTTTACCAGAAGGGACAAAAATGGCCACATATATTCCAAAAATTTTAAACTTTTCTTTTTATTATTAACTCTTTTATTCATTTGGAATTTATCTTTGTGCATGGTGTAAGGTAGGAACACAGTTTCATTTTTTTCCAGCAGATAGATAGTCAGTTGTGTGAGTACTGTTTATCAAATAATCCATCCTTTACCAGGGGCTTTATAATGACACTTCTCTTGCATACCAGGTTTATTACTTTGTTTCTGGGCTCTCTAACCTCTTTTATGATCCATTTATCCCTATACCACTGCTATATTGTTTAAATTACTAATGTCTTGATATCCAGTAGAGTATGTCTGCTGTCTGTTACTAGAGATTACTTTACATTTTTAAGAAGTTCATATAAATGGAATCATATACTATGTACTCTTTTGTGTCTGGCTTCTTTCATGGCTTCGGCATGATGTTTTTGAAATTCATCCCTGTTGCTGTATGTTTCAATAGTTTGGTCTTTTTTATTGCTTTACAGTAGCCCATTGTGTGTATATACCACAATTTGTTTATCCATTTACCTGTTGATGGACATTTGGCTTGTATTCACTTTTTGGATATTATGAATGAAGCTGCCAAGAGCACTAGTGTACAAGTTATTGTGCGTACGTATGGTTTTGTTTTTCCGGTATAAATACTAAGTGAAATAGCTGAGCCATATGATCTAGCTGTTTAACAAACTACTGAACTGTTTTACAAGGTAATTGTCTAGTTTTACATGTCCACCATCAGTGTATGAAGATTCCAGTTGTTCCACATCCTTGCTAACGCTTGATATTATCAGACTTTTAAATTTTAGCCATTGTAAAGGGTTTGTAGTGGTATTTTTATAGTGGTTTTAATTTGCATTTCCCTCATGACTAATGATGTTGGGTGTTATCTCATGGGCTTATTGAATTATGTATTCAAATCTCTTGCCAATCGTAAAAAATTAGGTTTTTGTTCTTATTATTGAGTTGTAGGAGGTTTATGTATTCTGAATAAAGTCTTTTGTCATATGCCTACTGGAAATATTTTCTTTCATTTTGTCACTTGCCCTTTCATCTTCTTTAATGGAGTCTTTTAAAGAGCAAAGTTTTTTTTTTATCTTGATGAGGTTTAATTTGTACGTTTTTTTCTTATATAGCTTGTACTTTCTTATATAGCTTATACTTTCTTATATAGCTTGTACTGATCCCTTTCTAGTTAATTTTTATGTAGGGTGTGAAGTAAGGGTCGACTTCGTTTTTTTTTCAAATATGAAAACCTATTTGCTATAGTGTTATTTATCGAAAGAACTTCCTTTCTCCATTGAATTGCTCTGACATCTTTGCTGAAAATCAATTGACTGTGTGTCTTAGTCAGTTCAGGCTTCTATAACAGTATACTATAGCCTATGTAGCTTATAAACAACAGAAATTTATTTTTTATAGTTCTGGAGTCTGGGAAGTCCAAAATTAAGACACTGGCAGATTTTGGGTTCTGGTGAGAACCACTTCCTAGTTCATAGACAACCATCTTCTTATTGTGTCCTCATATGGGCGAAGGGAAGAGGAAGCTCTCTGGTGTCTCTTTCATGAGGGCTCCGCCTTCCTGACCTAATCACCTTCCGAAGGCCTCACCTCCAATACCATCACATTGGGGAATAGATTTCGACATGTGAATTTAGGGGGGCACAAACATTCAATCTATAGCACCATATAAATATGGGTTTTTTTCTGAACTCTATTTTATTCCCTTGATCTGTATCTATTCTTTCACCTCTATCACATTTTCTAGGTCACTGAAGCTCTTCAGTAAGTTTTGAAGTCAAGTAATGTAAGTTCTCCAGCTTTTTTTCCTTTTAATTGCTTTGGTTGCTTAGGTTGTTTGTATTTTCATGTAAATTTTAGAATCAACTTGTCAATATTTTAAACAAAGCATGTTGAAATTTTGATTTGTGATCTGTTAAATCTATAGACACATTTTAGTGATATTTACCATCTTAATATTGAGCTGTCTAACCCATGAATATGGTATACCTCTCTATTTCTTGAGGTATTTTAAAATTTCTCACAACAATGTTTTTTTTTTCAGAGTACGTCTTGCATATATTTTGTTAAATTTATAGCTCAATATATCCTATTTTTGGGGCCGGCCCGGTGGCGCAAGCGGTTAAGTGTGCGCTCTCCGCTACAGAGGCCCGGGGTTCGCCAGTTCGGATCCCAGGCGCGCACTGACGCACCGCTTGTCAAGCCATGCTGTGGCGGCATCCCATATAAAGTGGAGAAAGATGGGCATGGATGTTAGCCCAGGGCCAGTCTTCCTCAGAGAAAAGAGGAGGATTGGCAGATGTTAGCTCAGGGCTGATCTCCTCACACACACGCACAAAATATATATATATATATCCTATTTTTGTATTCTTATAGTTTTATTGCTGTTATATACAGTAGGATATATAATATATAACATATTAGATATTAATATATCTATATATAATTAATATATATTAATATATCTATATATAATTAATATATATTAATATTTAGACAGAAACAAGTTTGATGTGTTTGAGAAATGGAAAGAAGGACAGTTTGGCACATAGCGGGTGAAGGGCAGAGGAGAACAATTTGAGGTCAGAGGTAGCCAGGGATCATATGCTCATCTAGTTTAGGCATTTAAATTGTTTTCTTGCATGTAGTTCCAAAAATATGCAACCTTACACAAGAGCAGATCCCTATGTGATACATCCCTGTAGCAACCACACAATTCTTTATTCTTATCCCTTATTTAATAGCTGTAATTCCCAAAGGACCGAAAGCTTTGGAGGGTAGGGGCTATGTCTTCTTAACCGCTGTTTCCTTAGAGTATACCTAACACTCTGCCTGGCACCTCCAAGTACTCTGTATTTAGTGAACAAAAGAATGGAAATATAAACAGGTAAAGTTGTATTTTTTAATATAAATATATTTTATAAGTTCATATTTATAACATTTGGATATTATAATAATGAAAAGTAAGTTTTAATGAGTATAAGAATTTGAAGTAAGGGTTTACAAGTGACTATCACAGAATGATTCAAACCTCAGTATTAAATTTCTTTTGCTAATTTGTTTTGCTTTATAGTTTCAGAAAAATTTTCATTCCAACAGATAATTAGTAAGGAACTGGTTTGCTTAGTATTCTAGGAGAAGACATGCTCAGGCTTGAAATGAGGATGAAAGGTGAGGCATGGAAGGATAAATTTAGGGATATAGTTTTTTTTTTTTTTTTTTGGTGAGGAAGAGTGGCCCTGAGCTAACATCTGTGCCCACCTTCCTCTATTTTGTATGTGGGTCCTCACCACAGCCTGGCTTGATGAGTGGTGTAGGTCCACACCTGGGATCTGAACCTGTGAACCCGGGCTGCCGAAGCAGAGCACGCCAAACTTAATCACTACGACACTGGGCCGGCCCTGGGATATAGCTTTTTTTAATGATACATTTATAATATATTTAAATGCAGGCAATATTTCCCAAGATCCTCCCCAAAATAAATTATCTGACACAAAAGCAAAAAAACTAGGAATCAATAACAAAAAGATAGGTATCCTCGTCCCTTTTCATTTAGAAATTAAAATAGCTCTTGACACGACTTCCTCGGTGATAATTCAAATGGTCCATTATCAGTCTTCATCTTCCTTGACTAATCAAGAGCATCTGACACGGCAATCTCTTCCTTCTGCTTAATATACTTTCTTTCCTTGGCTTCCAGCATAACCCATCCTTCTGCTTTTTGTCCTACACGTCTGGTTGCACCTTTCCAGTCTTTGCTGGTTTCTTCTCCCATCCTCCTATGTTGGACTGCCTCAAGGCTCAATCCATGGTCATCTTCTCTTCTTTGTCTTTTGGATGCTGATCTCATATAGTCTCATGGCTTTATTTCTCCTGAACTTCAGATCCATATATCTGTTTATTCCACAGCTTCACTTGCATGTTTAATAGACATTTTAAAGTCAATGTGTCTAAAACTGAACTGATCGATGTCACCTAGACCCAAAGTCTTCTCTATCCCAGTTAATTGCAACTCCATCCTTCCAGTGTCTCAGGCCCCAATCCTTGGAATTCTCATCAACTCCTTATTTCTCTAATACTCCACAACCAATCTTTTAGGGAATTTACAACGAATCCAGAATCTATCACTTCTTACCGTCTCCACTGCTACCACCCTGGTCCAAATCACCATCAGCACTTGCCCAGATGACTGGTCTGCCTGTTTCTGCCCTTTCCCTCTTTTAAACTATACTTGACAAAGCAGCCAGAGCAATCCTTTGAGAGTTAAGTAATATCATGTACCTCCTGTGCTCAAAATCCTCTATGGCTCCTCAGTTCACCATGAGTAGGAGCCAGATTCCTTACAATGGCTTGTGAAGCCCTGCCCAGTCAGACATCGTTATCTTTCTGACCTTATTGCCATCTACTCTCCACCTTGTTCACTCTGCTCCAGCTACACTGGCTTCTTTGCTGTTTTTTGTACACATCAGGCATTAGGGTCTTTGTGATCGTTGTTCCTTCTGCCTCAAATGCTCTTCCCTTGCATGTCTGTATGATGAAGTCCTCGCTTCCTTCAATTCTTTGCTCAAATGTCATCTACTGTCCACTCTGTTTAATGCTGAACATTGCCACCTCCTCTCCCATCATGCCTGATGCATTTATCCTACTCCGTTTTTCGTTTTTTGCCATAGAACTTATAAATTTCTAGGATACTCTATAACTTACTTATTCACTATTTTTATGGTCAGTCTTGCTCTGGTGGAAGGTAAATTCCCGTGAGGACAGGGACCTGTGTTTGTTTTGTTCACTGGTATATCCTACATGCTCATAAATGTGCCTAGCACATGGTAGATGCTCAATAAATATTTACCAGATTAATGAATTAATGACTGAGCTTTCCTTTGGCCTGAAGAGTCTTCGGATTTTAGGATTCAGTTTCAAAAATCCTACTTGCCTCAGTGAATGTCAGCAATCACTCACTTCTCCCAGAAGATGGCAGTCTTCACCCTCAATATAGGTGCCAGGAGCATCAAATCTGAGAATTAACAGCTGAGTTAAACTGCTTGTTTTCTTTGGGTCAAGACAACCTGCCCTGCTGACTTGAGGGCAGGAAAACTCATGGAATGAGTGTATTACCCCTCGAGATCTAAGTGCTTTTAGGGATGAGGATTTAGGGTGTGAGAGCTTTCCCTGGGGAACTTTATGAAGGGTGGTGTTGCTGTATTGATGGGGACTTTGAAATATAATTCTTTGTGGGAAGTGTGTAGCTTTAGAGAGAGGTGACAGCACAGAATTATGAAGCCTAAAGTTGGCTGACAACATACAAAATCGATTTAACCACCAAATATATCTTTTTCACCTTAGCATAAGACTTTAACCCTTTCTGCCCCATCCCCTCTCACCCCACTCACTTCATCCTATCACCTGGGAATAACTGTGCCCTATCCTGGTCTACAGCTTCTCACACAATCTAGGGAAACGACAACCCTTCTTGGGGTCTTAGGTCCCCACTTGGGGACCCCCACATGGCCCCCACAGGGCCATGATTTTAAATTTCCTGTGGGAGGCAGCATTGTTTAGTAGAAAGAGAGAAGTTTGGAATGTAAGGCAGCTCTGTTATTCACTAAACTGTCTGGCTTTGGGCAAGTTACTAAACTCTCTGAGCATCAGTAGCTCTAAAACAGGGATAATGACAGTACCCTCTCCACAGGGCCAGTGTGAGATGTGAATTGGATAAGTATAAGGGAAGCACTCAGCGCAGTGGCTAGCACATGGTGAGCATTCTGGTGTTGGTGCTCTCTCCCTTACCTTCTTCTAGTGCAACCTCCTGCCTCTGGGCACCTGGAGACAACCTACCTGGGTAGGTCAGAGGTAGGGAGAAGGGGTGAGAAGTGAACAGGAGGAACGACTCATGGGGGATAGGGTGAGTGATGACCTGTCTGGAGTCTGCTGGAAGGAGCAGGGTGGTAGGAAGGGGGAGGACATGCCACTGACCTTGAAGCCTGACATTTGTGCTCAGACTGCACAGCATTGGGCCTCCAGGTCATCCACTGAGGAGGCAAGCAGAAAACTATCAGACTAAGACTCCAGCTCAACGTGAAAACTTTCTTATTAACAAATCAAGTCTTTTAGAAGCTGCTCCTGCAGCTTTTGCCAAGCGTAAACCCTGATTCAGGCAGGCTGATTTCATAGGCCTTTTGATTCTTTAATATCTCATTCAAAATTGCCAGTTACTGTCAATGCTGCCCAACCTAAGGCCACCAGGAACACAGTGTGGTTGAATAAGATGGGTTTATCACTCTTTACAGGAAAAGTGAGTGCTCATCATAGGGACCCATGGGGGTAGGGGAGGGTTCAGTTGGAGGATGTTAGAGAGGACTCACAGGGCTGGCCTCATGGCTCAGCAGTTAAGTGCGCTCACTCCGCTACTGGCGGCCCCGGGTTCGGATCCCGGGCGCGCACCGACGCACCGCTTCTCTGGCCACGCTGAGGCCGTGTCCCACATACCGCAACTAGAAGGAAGTGCAGCTATGACATACAACTATCTACTGGGGCTTTGGGGGAAAAATAAATAAATAAAAATTAAAAAAAAAAAAGGACTCACAGGATGTGGACTTGTTTTAGGAGATTTTGGGGAAGGTCCAAGGGGACTGGCTTTGCCTAGTTGCTGCAGGATGGGTCTGATTCTATGATAGGGCATCTGAATAAATCGTATCTATCCAGCTGGAAGAATGAAGCAAAGCTGAAGTTGTAATTGGTAAAACAGTAGCAGGCATTCATGTTAGCTATGGTAAGAGGATGTTTGGCCATTTTTTTTTTTTTTTGTGGTTTGAACAATTGTTTTTTTCTGTTCACATCTGGTGTGTCATGGTCACACAGTGGCCTTATCTGATGTTAGTGTCCTGGAATTATGTTCAGCAGAACAACACCAAGGCCTCACTGTGAATGCCCGGCCAGCTCTCAAGTGTCATGGGCTGTGTGTCTCTTTTTCATCATCAACATCTCCACAGACAATCTTATGCACTCTAGGTCCCTGGGAGGAAAGAGCTAAAACAGCTGGTTTGTGATGGCTTTCCTTAATTTGGGAAGAGGGATGATCCTGAGGGAAAGAAAGGAAGGAAGTGAACTGTTCTCATCTCCTTGTCAACTGGACCTCCAGGTAGATGGACTAATGATATTTGCTAGAATGAAGGACCTATCTCATGAATGCCCTCAGCAGGATGTCTTTGGTTAAAGGATTACTTATAGAAAATAAATTCAGAATCTGTGAGGCATGAGTCCCTGGAAAATTGTGTAAGCTGTCGAGCTCTTTGGGGAATAAAATGGAGATGTGTCATCACTTCAGTCCTTCCAGCTGTGTGAGGAACTCGACGAAAATTCACTCAGTAACCTTGTCTATTATTCTGGGCCAGAAAGCGTGTGTCCCATGCAGGAAGGCAGGCAGGACCTGGGAGCTCTGCAGGATGTGCTGTCCTGTCCTTGCTCTGTCTGAGCCTCTCAGTGACCTTATTCACAAAGTTTGATTCTGGGTGTGATCTGATTAGTGAGAGTGTGATTTGACAACCTAAGGATGCAAGGAAGTCTTTAAAGTAGAGAGAAATCTCCATTGGAAGAGGTCTATGGCCCTACCCCCCACCCCACCCCATAATGCACATATTTCACATCATCAGGCCTTGAGAAGTGGGTCTGGGGTACCAACACTAAGTGTTACCTGGCTCGTGGTGTTGTCTTTAACTGGATAAGGAAAGAGAAAAGACACCTTGTAGCCAAGAGACTTTGGGGAGGGCACAAAATAACAGGTGGCAACCAAAGGGGCTTGGGCTTGAGCTGTTCCCCTGTTCTAAGACCTTCTAAGATTCTCAAATGTTTGGTCTAATTCTCAAACAACTTAAAAAGAAAAGGAAAATTTTGTTATGACTCCCATTGTAATGTATGCTTAGCATAGAAAAATGCAAAATATAAGGAATAGAAGGCTACAGAGCAACCCTCGTACTCCTAGAAATCAGATATAACTGTTTTTAAAATATAGTTTGATTACTGTGGGTTTTGTTTTCAGTTTAAAAAAATTTTTTGTGATCACACTATATCTTCAATTAAAAAAAAATGTAACCTCCTTTTAAAAAGTTACTTGGCTAATACATGAATCCATTTTTATTGTAAACCAACAATATAGAAAAATATGGGATAAAAGTGGGAATTCCCCTTTATTCCTCTTCCCCGAGACAACCCCATTACCAGTGTGATGTGCATCCTTTTTCTGTTTTCTGTAAGTTGAGGTCCACTTTTTTCACTAATGTAAAATAAACATCCCTCAGGCTATTCCAAGCTCTGTATAAAGATGTTGTTCAAAGGCTGCTTTATATTCCACTGAGCAGAGGCGCCCTATGAACTGTCCCCTTTTGTTGGCCATGCATCTCCAATCACTCCAAACCCACCAAGGAAGCAAAGGCAGAAAGTGGTCAAATGGAAACCCACCGTGGTTATAAATACAGATTTTGCATGTCACGACAACCAGGAGAGCAAAGAAAAATCATCTTCAAAATAAGGATACTGAATAACATTAAATCAAACTTGTTTTGTTTTAATCCCATTTCTATCCTCTGTAGTAGAAAATTAGAAAATGTTCTACTATTTATTGTGTTTTCAAGTTTAGTGCCTTGGACAAGTCGCCAGTGCTTTAATTGTAATTAATTTTGTTCTTCTCTGCCCTGCACCGTGATAGGAGTGTATGGTGTGTATCTCTCTTTACAGCTCTGGGCCTGTTGAGAGGCCCACAGTGGGCCTAGGTAAGTATCTGTGGAATGAAAGGATGAGTGGAGGAAGCACTCAGTTGTCCACAATGGATGAACGGATAAACCAAATGTGGTATATACCTACAATGGAGTGTTATTCGCTGTGCAAAGGAAAGAAATTCTGACACATGCTACAGCCTGGATGAGCCATGAGGACATTATGCTAGGTGAAATGAGCCAGTCACAGAAAGACAAATACTGTATGATTCCACTTATGTGAGGTACCTACAGTAGTCAAATTCACGGAGACAGAAAGCAGAAGGGCAGTTCCCAGGGGCTGGGAGGAGGTGGGAATGGGAAGCTTTTGAAAAACTCCACGTTCTGCTCTTCTGCTTTCCGCATTCTGACTTTGTCTGTCTGGAGCAGGCGCTGTATCCTTTCCAGAGCCCTCCAGGTGATCCTCAGGTGTGGCCAGAGTTGAGAACCACAGGACCAGACAACTTTGACAGTCCTCCTGGTTCAGGGGGTCCCTGTAGAGGGGCCACAGTCACAGACTCACTTCTTGGGAACAGCCCTTGGGCCAGCAATGGCCACTTCCCAGTCCCTGTCCCAAGCAGCAGGTCCCCCTGGAAGTATCACACCTAAGGCCTCTAATTTTGGAACAGAGGAGGCATTGAAGAAATAAAAAAAACCACATTAAACTTCCAGACACGGCTCTTACTCCTTCCATGCTGCCTCTTCAGTCAGAGACATCTGCTTCTGTCTCTGCTGGACTCAGGAATTCCCGAGGCCCTCTGTTTTCTTTAAACCAGCCAGCTTACTCAAAACAGCTGTTGCTTGGCTATGATTTGAATTGATGGAACTGTACTCTACTCACGGGGACAAAAATGAAGATAGTGGACTTCCGCAAAAAACGAAAGCAAGGACTCATCTTTCTATAGCCACACACTTGAACTTGAGGCCCATTCTGTGATGACATATGTGATTGAGTAAAGCAGACATCTCTGTACACTGCAGTCTTAATTTCTTTATATATCTATACCTATATATCAATACAAAATATATAATTATTATATAATCTATAGTTTAAAAAAATATATATATATACACACCAACAAAAATGCTGACTTGCACCTCCAGGATGAGATGTTTACTTTTGACTTTAAGGATGAACAGTAGCATCATGAAGCCTGCCCCTAGACTTCTTGTCGCCTCTCCCCCTTTTCTCTTATTTGTGGGGCACATTGGAGGTTCTGATCTCTGAGAAAGAGAGAGGGAAGACAGTTGAGTCACAAACTCCTCCGAGGTCTCTTTCAACTCTAATGTCCTCTAACTCTGCTCCTTCTAAACCAGGGGCTCTTAAATTTTTAACCTGGGGTTTCTTGAACTCTGAGGGTGATGTTTCTTGAACTGAGGTCTGCATTGCTAAGAAGCATAAGAATAATTTTGGAGGTTGGTGAGTTCTCTATGAGACTCCGTTGAGTTTTTGTGATTAAATAAGAATATGCTATGAAAGCTTATGGTGTATGCTAGATATTCAGCACATGTTAATTTCTCTTTCCTGCCACATCTTTTGTTGTGGAAAATTCTCTTGTTCTTCCCTCTCAGGGAAACGTTTCTTCTCCACCTTTTGTCCGCCTCAAGTCCTGTATGTGCTGCTAAGGACAGAGGTAGAAGAATTTTACAGGGAGTTGGAATCTGGAACAGGAAATTCCTGAGAGGGCCACTGTGTTAAATAAATGGAATTAAAACATGGTCCTCTATAGAGAAATAACCGCCAAACGCCTTTCCCTAAACGCCCCGTCACGGTGCCCCATAAATTTTCTCTGACACCGAAGTACGTAATGTAATAACTTTTTTCCTTAAATATATAATATATGGAGAACGCCGGGCTGACGATGGTTTCCTGGCACAGCTTTTGACGTCAGTGCAGTTGAAATGTCTGTGCAGACTGGGCAAGTGGAAGGGCGTCCGCGGAGAGAGCCCCCAGGAGCCAGGCGCATGTCACGTGTTACCCCATTTAATCCTAGCACGCCTCCCGTGAGTGCAGTGTTATCTCCCTCATATGGATGGAGAAACCGAGGCTGGAGCAGTTAATAGCCTGCCTCGTAGGCAATGATGCTGTAACAGCAGAGTGGGAGCCTGACCTTCAGGCTCACAGACTTGGGATCCAGTCCCGCCTTTACCACTTCCTAGTTGTGTGACCTCAGGCAAGTTGATTAAATGCACAGCCTTGAGGTTTCCTCCTCTCGGTAAAATGGAACAGTGGTGGTATCTCCCTGTGACAGAGCCTGTGGGCTGACCCCTTCTTCTCTAGGATTTAAACCATGATTTTAGAGGTGCAATGGCCATCAAAATTAAAGATTACATTTCTCATTTTCCCTTGCAGCTAGGTGTGGCCATATGACTACATTTTAGCAAATGAGATAAGAGCAAATAGTAAGAGCATCTTCTAGTACCTATCTGTAAAAGGCAGCTGGCACATGCTCACTGCTGCTGCTGCTCTTTCCTCCTCTTACTTCATTTTCTTTCTCTTCCTCTTTTTCCCCCCTAATCTTGCCTGCTGGCTGGAATGTAGTCATGATGGCTGGAATTGGAGCAGCCATTTTGGACTGAGTAGATGGGTCTCTGACATGTGGAATGTCATACCAGTCCCAGATACTAGCCTCCACATCGATATACGAGTGAGAAGTAAAATTCTGTCTTGTTTAAGTCCCTGTAGTTTTAGGTCTTACTAACTCAAATCAAATCCTGATACACACGCTCACAGAAGTGTTATAAGATTAAATGAGATATGCATGTGATGCATATATTAAGCCCTCAATAAATGCTACCTGTTATTATGATTATTATCACCCCAGCACACCCAGATATTAGATGGCTGATCTGGAATTTTATCCTGTGGCTGTTTTGCATCAAAGCTATTACATTTTCTAAGCTGGTTCTTCCTAAATCCATCCAAAACTGAGAGCAAAGTGAGACTCATATTGCATGTGGACAAGGAGATAAGCAGGGTGTTAACCTCCGGCCTGTGTTTGTGCCCTAGATCTGACCCCAAGCAGCTGTCCCCACCCCAGGCGTGGGGCATACAGAATGTCTTTCAGGCCCTTGTAAGGATGAGCCATGTTTCTAGGTTAGCGCATGGGGCGTGGGCCATGCCCGCCTCTGCTGGCTGGGAGTGACTGCTCACAGCCAGGAAGGTCTGAGCCAGGGGCACAGAAAGAAAGGAAGGAAATGTAATGCTGACATTGGTTATGCTGTGCTGGGCACTGTCCTGAAAGAATTTAACATGTGTTTTACTTAATTCTAGGACATCTGTATTAAGTAGATACCTTATAGATGAGGAAACAGAGGCAGAGAGAGATTGAGTGACTTTGCCAAGGACACACAGCATAACTGGCAGAGCCAGAGTTCTGACAGGCAGCCTAACTCAAGGGTCTCCCTCCCTGCCCTAAACAGAAGGGCTTTCCCCTGATTCCTGCCCCAAAAGAGCAGGTGGGCAGGGAGGCTTCTGTGGAAGGGCCAGTGCCATGCTAATATTCTCTGATTCCTTGGCTTATTGGAGAGAAGCCAGTCTGAGTCAGGAAGGCAGGAGATCCTCTGGAATGGCCTACTGTGTGTGCTCCGTGATGGGAGAGCAGACTCAGAAGGGAATAGAAAACTAGGGGTCTTGTCTTTACTTCCCCTGGTCAAGCTGCCTGACCTGGTACTGTACCTCGGCTCCCTGCTGCAAAGGCTGGAGTTTACTCTGATAATGATAACTGAGCTCTCCCAGTGGAAACCCACTTCTCTGCCCCGAGGAAATGATGAGCTATGTGCACTGTTAAAACAAACACGCAAAGAAAGTTCCATCTGCTGTCTTCTCTAGACCTCTTTGCCATTCCCTCCATCATTCTTCCTTGCCTGCCTGCTTTCTCAATGCCAAGGGCTGTTTGGAGGGGATGTGGAACTGAAATTTCTATTTCAGAGACTTTTCTCCTTTGGGACCAGCTCAGAGTTTTCCAGAGTGATTTTTCAAAAACAAAAATCAGGGGCTGGCCCAGTGGCCTAGTGGTTAAGTTTGGCACACTCTACTTCAGCAGCCCAGGTTCAGTTCCCGGGCATGGACCTACACCACTCATCAGCAGCCATGCTATGGTAGTGACCCACATATAAAATAGAGGAGGATTGGAAACAGGTGTTAGCCTAGGGTGAATCTTCCTCAGCAAAAAAAAAAAAAACAAAAACAAAAATCAGCCAAGGCAACTTCCATGCTTAAAACCATCCAATGGTTTCCCACTGTCATTAGAGTAAAATTTGAAATTGTTTCCCTGGTCCGAAAGGCCTAAGTGATCTGCCTCTTGATTATTTCTCTGACGTGATTTCTCACTATTCCCTTTGTCCCTTTACACTGCAGTCATGCTGTTCTTCTCTCATTTCCCCCCAATCAACAAGGTCTTTCCTGCCTCAGGGCCTTTGCACTGCAGAACCCTCATCTGGATTCACTCCTTCTCAGCATTTAGTCTCAGCTTAAATGACCTGGCAGGGAGACCCTCCCTGACCAGCCTCCCTAAAGTGTCATTGCCTCAGTATTCTCCTGGAGGCCCTCCCCACTGATTTCTTGCATACATATGATCATCTGTACTTATTTTGCTAACTTATTTGCTTGTTTGTGTACTGTATGTGCCTCTAACCAGAGTGAGGTCCACGAGGGCAGGGACCTTGTAGGGCAGGGAGGGGAATGCTCATCTCATAACAATATTGCACAGATCAGCCAAGATGATTGATGTATATGAACTACTCGGCACTCAATAAATGCCTCCTACATGAGATTTTTTGGGTAATTATGCTCCAAAAATATGTTTGAAATCTGATTATTCCTGTTTTATTTTATTTTCCACGTTTTATTTCACAGAGATAAAGACTGCCAAAAGATACAGGAGGCGTTCATAAAGTCATTTACTTCTAAGGACCCTTGCAACGTTACAGAACAAGACTATCAACTGTTCATAGAGCTGACGAATCAAATTGTACCCTGCGACAAGGTAATTGGGGCACGTTATTCACTTTAAAGCTGAGGATAAGAGCAGAGAGAAGAGGTCACAGGACCAGATTTGGACCAGGATGAGGGAAGATGAAAATCTGGACATTAGAGCATAGCTGCGGTTGTCAGGGATGGCGTTTGTGGGGCTACTTGGGGACCAGGATATCATCAGGATTTAGGACACCTGGGGAGGGGAGATAAGAGAGAGAAGTGGGGACATGGAAAGACAAAAGGATACTTGGCCAAAAATCAGGCCAAACAAACCTAACACAAAACCCAACCCAAACAAAAGTAACCCAGCCTTACATAACTATAAAACTCTCCCCTCCCCCTGATAATAATAATACTGTAGAATGCTGTCTTTGCTTCGTAAGGACTCTCTTAAACTTTATCTTATTAGGTCTTCACAGCCATCCCGTGGAATAGGCAGGTCAGGTGTCACATTCCCATTTCAAGTGAGAAAACCGAGGCTTGGCGAGTTAGGTAACCAGTGATCACTCAAGTTTGATGGTCTTGAAAGTGACCAGTTGAAATGTCAATGGCACAAGATTTGGAGCTGGAGAGACCTGATTTTGATACATTGATGATGCCATGAAAGGTCTGTAATGGAGAGCATCTTTTCTAAAGTCAGCATTTAAGGTGAAAATTCAGTGTGCCCCAAATCCTCTTTGTGAAGCCCTTAAACTAGCCACAGATCACAGCCTCTCATCCCATCGTCAGAGAGCGAGAGTGATTATGGAGCTCCTGCTTGCTGCACCAAGCACAAGGCCTTCCACAGAGGAGCTGCTTGGTAAATAACCCCCTGGGTGACACTTGTTGAATAAGTGACTGTGCCACAGACATGGGACTAAGCAGTTCATTTGCATTGTCTCATTTAATCTCCTCAGCATCCCAGGAGTTCCTTATAGTTATTATCTTACCATTTTACGGATGGGGAAAGTGAGGCTTAGTGATGCTTTGTTTGCCCAAGGTCGGACAGCTAGTAGGTAGTGATGCTGGGCTTCAGGAGGCAGCGTGACTCCAGGGCCCGTGTTTCAGATTACACCCTCCTCCCGTGGAGAAGGAACAGACCCACGGAGCAGACGTTGTTCTGAAATTTGACTTTCTGTACCTTTACAAAGGGATCCTGAAAAAGACTCACCATATTTGTTCTTTTCTTTTCTTCTTTTTGTGGGCATAGGGGAGATTTGAGGAAAGAAATAGGGGTTATGGAGCTCTTTAAGAATCAAAGAGCACTTCTCCCAGGAAATAGCGTGTAGACAAAATTGTTTTGCAGATAGCTTTAGGAATGTTGGAACTTCCTAATGCCTTCTCCAGATGAGTTCCAAGCCTACGTTTATTCTAAGATTTTGATCAGTGCCTTTCAGACTTTTTTACTGCAATCCAGAATAATAAATTCATTTTACACTGTGATGTGGAAAGCACACACACACACGAACACCCTCCACACACGCTCTCGCTCACTGACACACAGAAAACAGTGATGCACTCAACAACACTTACCCTCCCTATATGTGATTTACTCTATTTTCTATGTTTTTCTTTCATTTAAAAAAAATGTGGGTTTGTTTTTTTGACTTACTAAATTGATCTCAATAACAAGTTGTGTTTGTTCTTTCTTAGACTGTCTTTTGGAGCAAAACAAAGGAGCTGGCGCATCAGTACACGGAGATCCAGCAGGAGATGTTCACCCTGGAAAACACGCTGCTGGGTTACATTGTCGACGGTCTCCGGTGGTGTGGAGACGCGGGCTCTTCTGGTGAGGATCTGGGCCGTGCGGGTTGGGGTTGCTCGGGGACGTGTGGGGTGAAGGAGCCCCGAGCTCTGCTGGGGGCCCTGAAGAATCAGTGTGGAGCAAGGAGCCATAGGCGCCCGTCCTGATGCCATCTATACCCTCACTTGACAACTCAAGCTGATGTAAAATAGCATTCTTTAGATCAACTCCTGTTTTATAGAAAAATTGACTTCAGAGTTTGGGGCTGTCCATGCTCCCTGATTCCCTCCTTTCTGAGTGCAAGTGGAATCTGCTTCTGAATGGTTGGCATTTTGTTTTCTATAAGGGCGTCATTCAGGACCAAAGAATTCTAGAGCAGGCTGAGGTCACAGAGGGACCCAAACCGCAGTGCTTGTTCCACAGAACAGCCACTGTGGCCATGAGGTGCGCTTCTCTACATCTCAGGCCACTTTGTGGCTTTGCTGTCATTTTTCAAAGGTTATCTTATCTTGCCCAGAAACACCCAGAACACCTCACTGTGGGAAGATGTTTTCTACTCAGGAAACCCTACTGAGCCTGTTTTCACTTCTTTTTTCCTTTATACTGTGGATATTTTTACTTTATATTGATTTATTGTTATTGTTATTGCTTTTGATTGTTATTAACAGCTTATCTTATCGTAGCTTCTTCATTCCAGGTTTGCGTTATTTCCAATTACAAAAATGGTGCACGCTTATTTGAAAGATACTTGCATATTACAGAAATGCATAAAAGTAAAAAGCGAAGGTCACCCTGCCTCCTTCCCTCACTCCTCAATTTCCATGCCACTTCCCAAAGGAGGACTGTTGTCAACAGTTTGGTGTACATCCTTCCAGACATTTCCTTATGCTCATACAAACATATACATTTAAAATGTACACATACTGTTCTGTAATTTGCTTTATTTATTTAAAATGAGCCGGTATAAATACAGCCATATTTTTTAAAAAGGCCTCATCATATCTCCTCTATGGATGCATCATAATTTATTTAGCCAATCTCCTATTGACAGACATTTCGGTTGTTTTAGATGTTGTTGCTATCACAACCACTGTTGCAAGGAGCACTTTTGTACATACACACACGCACACCACAACACACGTACATCTGCATGCGTGTGGAAGCATTTCTGAAAGATAAATTTTTACAAATGGTATTTCGGTGTGGATAAATTGTGCTAGAAACTGATAAATTGTCATTGAAGAGGTGGTAACAATTTATACATTCATCAAAATATCTGAGATTATTTATTTACCTATACTCTCACCAACACTGAATATTAATACTTCAAAATGTCTTTGCCAATTTGAAAAAGAAAGAATACCTTGGCTTATTCTGTGTTTCTTTGATTGTGAGGCTGAGCTTGTTTATGTATTTTATGGTAAATACCTCTATTTCTTTTGTAAACTGGCAGTTCATCTTCATTTTTATTGGGATGTCTGTTATTTTCTTATTTATAGAAGCTCTATATAAATTAATAATAGTAGCGAATTCTCATTGGGCCCTTACAAAGTCCCAGCTGCCGTGCCACATACTGTATGAGTAGTCGCTGGTTCAGTCCTTCACAGCCCCATGAGGTCCTATGGCGATCCCACTTCGCAAATGGGAAGTCCAAGGCACAGGGCTGTTAAGTAAGTTGCCAGCTAGTAAGTGGCAGAGCTGGGAGGGAACCCAGGCTTACTGGCTGGAGAACTTGTGTTCTTAACCGCTCAGTCATCCTGCCTGTTTTCTGGCACAGAGGTGGCAAGTCTATTTTCCTTAGATTATGTTTTTCTTTCAACACTGTTTCTATTCTGTCGTCGGCCACAGAGACATGCAGTGAATCTGTCGATCCTTTCCTACTTGGCTTCTGGGTTTCATATTCCCCTTATGAGAAAAAGATTTTCCTTACTCAGGAGTGGAGAGTCTTCTGTATTTTCATCTAGTATTTTTATTTTTGTAATTTTTAAATGATTCTTTAATCTGGAGTCTTTCCCCCCGGAATAAAGGCATACGAATATCTCTCTCCATTTATTCACTTCCTTTTTAGTTAAGTTTTATAGTTTTTGCCATGTCTCCTGCTTCCCTTTTTTAATTTCTCTTTTTGTAAGTTAGCTTTTCTTGATAATTCATTTAATTCTTTCAGCTTTTAAATGTGTTTGCTGAAAACTTTTCTTTTTTGGTTTCATTTTTTAATTCAGCACCTCAATTCTTTCTTAGAATAAAATGGAGTTATAGCAAATAAAAAAATCTATTTCTTATGTATTTATATTTGAGTTCTATATTTTTGCTCTCTTTTCAGTTGAATCCTGTATAGGTTGTTTTATTTTGCCTACTTTCTTCTTCTTTGGCCTTAATTTTTATTGATTTTAACCTTTTCTCCCAATTTATTTGCTGTCTTTCCTGATTTTTATATTTTAATTGTTATATATTCTGGCTTACACATTTTTTTCTACCTGACTTTGTTGTACCTTGTTTATTTGTTTTACTATGGAAGTCTTAATTTCTGTTATAAAATTCTAATCTCTTTTTACTTCTTTTTTTATATGCTTAATTTAATTTCTCTTGCTTGGTTGTAAAATTTGCCTCCTTTTCTTTTTACCTCTAACTTTAAAATTTATTTAGTGGTGTGTTTGCATAATGGTGGGCAGCAAGGGGGAGATGTCCTTGGGGGGAGAGGGGAGGTGACAAACTGGGAGACTGCTCTCCAGATGTGGTTGTGAAGATAAAAGAGGTTTATGCCCTCGAAAACCTATGAAGGGTAGCACCTCTGTAGCACTTCACAAGATGTACGCTCATTTTCTCGTCATCAGCATTTTTGCCTCTATTGGGAGATGATTCAGATTTCTCTTTTGACTCCACAGTAATTATTTACATCTGTACATGAAAATGTTTGTTTTTTTATTTGTGTGATTTTCTTTTTAAAGCATTTATTTATTATAAACATTCCCAGAATTACTTCCTCATCCCTCAAAGCGTTTATAATCTAGAACTTTCTTTCCTGTCACTGGCAGTCAAGCCCACGACTGTGGTCTACAAGTGTATATTAGTTTCCTATGGCTGTCGTAATAAAGTACCATAAATTGGATGGCATAAACATTATAAATTTACTTTTTCACAGTTCTGGAAGCTAGAAGTCTGAGATCAAGGTGTCAGCTGGGCCATGCTCTCTCTGAATGCTCTAGGGGAGAATCTTTTGCCTGTTCTAGCTTCTAGTTTGCTGGCAATCCTTCGTGGTCCTGGGCTTGTAGATGCGTCACTCCACCCTCTGCCTCCATCTTCACATGGCTGTCTTCTCTCTGTGTGTCTTCACGGCGTCTTTCCTCTGTGTATGTCTGTCTCTGTGAGCAAACTTCCCCTTCTTATAAGGACACTGGTCATATTGGATTAGGACCCAGTTCCCCTAATGACTTCATCTTAGCTTGCTCACATCTCCACAAACCCGTTTTCCAAATAAGGTCGCAATTCCAGGTACCAGGGGTTAAGACGTCAACATATCTTTTGGGTTGACACATTTCAGCCCAGAGCAAGGTGGAAGTAGACAGGTGTTTCTCTAGGGTCAGCTGTACTCATACCCATAGAGGAAACAGGCAGCTGCCACATGCCTGACTTCTGGGGCACAAGAAAGTGTTCCAGGGCCTCTCTCCATGCGCCTCCCCTACCTGCTTGATGATGCAAAGTGGGGGTAAGACAGCCCCAGATTCTGCCTTCATTCTTACTCCACCCTCCTTACCCATCTCCAATCAGTCACCAACCTAATCTATGTACCTAGTAATTCATCCTTTGTTTTCTATCGGCATTACCACTGCTGAGTCCAGCACACTAACATACCCTCCTTTCTTGCTGGACTGCTGTAAGATTCTCACTGCTCACTCCTTACTCCTTTAGGTCAGCCTCCATCTGGCCACCACAGTGGGATTGTTTCTGTCTCTTACCTAAAACCTAAATAGCTCTTTTGCCTCTAGGATAAAGTCTACATTCCTTAACAAGGCCTGGCCTCTGTCTTTCATATGCCTCATCTTCCATCATCCCTTTCCTCATCCCTTCTGCTCTGGTGGTACTAATCTAAACCCATTAGGCTGTCTCACAACTCTGTGCCTTTGCACGTGTTCTGTCTGCATGGAACACCTTTCTCTGTCTCATCTGTCTGAAGACTCCCATTCATCCTTCAAAACCAAGTTCAACATCAACTTTCCCTAATAGTGCTGCACCCCCAACCCAAGTTGATCTTTCTCTGATTTAGACTAGATCATGTGTACTAGATCATGTGGCCTCTGAAGGCAGGGCTTCTATCTAATTCATCTCTCTATCCCCAGGAACTAACATTTGATAAATGTTCCTGCAGTCAAATGCAATGGATAAAGAAAATGTGATGTGTATATACATACGTACATACATACATACATACATACATACAATGGAATATTATTCAGCTCTAAAAAAGAAGGAAATTTGTCGTATATGACAACATGGATGAACTTGGAGGGCATTATGCTAAGTGAAATAAGCCAGACAGAAGACAAATACCGCATAGTAGCACTTATACGTGGAATCTAAAAAAAACAAGTAAAACTCATAGAAACAGGGAGTAGAAAGGTGGTTGACAGGGGATGAGGGACATAGGGAGAGGTTGGTCGAAGGGTACAAACTTTCAGTTGTAAGAAGAACAAGATCTGAGGATCTATTGTATAACTATGTATATACCATGTATAACATGGTGACTATAGTTGATAATACTGTATTGAACGATTGAAATTTGCTGAGAGAACTTAAATGTTCTCGCCAAAAAAAAAAAGAAAAAAAGAATATGAGGTGATGGATGTGTTAAATCGTTACATTGTACACTCTAAATATCTTATTTTATTTGTTAATTATACCTCAATAAAAAATAATAAAAATAAATATTTGTGCATTAGGCAGATATTCTTCAGAGAAGTAACACAAGAACTATGTATTCATGCTCTATGTCTGTTGTAGCTCACCAGTGGCTGATCCAGCCTTGACCAGGAGAGTGTAGAAAGACTCTGAGGCCATCTGAGCCTGAGGGGGTGGGGACTGAGGTGGGGGGAAGAAAGGTGTCAGCAGGAGAGGAGGAGTGCTTGGCCAAGGCAGCCCCTGAGGGCCCAGTTGTATCTCTAACTCCTCCTGGATCTGGGGATACTGTTGGGGGCTTTTCTCTATCATGTGAGCTTTGCTGCAATTTCCCAGAATGATGACTCAAAGTGGGTCACTGTGTTCCTGTCTGGGATTTGGAGGGTAAGGCAAGGACTTGGAAGCAATTTAGGGGACACTTAGTTAAATTAGGTAGAGATGTGTCCATTCTCCAGCCTCCAACTTGGCAGCAATGCCATTGGGAAAAGCCTCCACTATGATCCACTAGCCAGGGAGAGTGAAGCTGAATTATACCCTTTCTGTTCTACTTTAATTATTTTCTATGAACTATGTCTTTTAGAAATAAACTATAAATCTTGTCCAGACTGGAGGGAAGAATGCTTCAACAACTCTGTTTCTGTATTCTGGAACGCGGTTTCCAAAAGGGTAAGTACTAAAATTGAAATTCTAGAATTTTGGAGACCAAAGAACTTAAGACATCATCCAGTTAGTGGTTAGTTTTAATTCCTTTTGGGTCACAGTTCCTTTTAGGAACAAAAGTTTTGGATTCTCTCCTGAGAAAAATGTTCTTAAGCACATGCCAGAAGATTTCCACATAAAGTTTAGGGCATTCATGGAGGACCCATGGGCTCCAGTTAGAGAATTCCTGCTCTCTGGCTTTGGCTACCAGGAAGCTCGGGCTTGGTTTAATCCTCTGATCCAGGTATTGGCCAATCTGAGATTCCTAGAACAGTCTTAATAATCTATATTTATAGAACAGTTAGTGTGTGCCAGGCACAGTCCTCAGCTCTTTACATGGATTAAAACCTTTCATCCTCACAAGAACCCTATGAAGTAGGTACTGTGAGTTTCACGCTCATTTTACAAAGGAGAAAATGGAGGTACGGGTAAATAAGCAATCCACTAAGTGTACAAAGTTAGTAAGTGGCAGATCTGGAAGTTTATCCCAAATGGTCTGACTCCAGATCCAGACTCTAGGCTGGGCCATACCCCCCATCCTCCCTCTCCCCAGTGTCTCTATCTTTTTCCTACTTGACTCTAAGCTGCGTTTGTGCATATTTATTTTTCTTATAAGTTGCTTCTTTGCAAGTGGATTAGGAAAGAAAGGGAAAGAAAGGAAGGGAGAAGGAAATGAAGGAAAAAAAAAAAGAGGGAGAAAGTAAAACTCTACTATTTATAATTCTCCAAAATTAAATTTAGACATCTAAGGGGTCTGGGCAAGTGGAAACTCACATTTGTTAAGTGCGTATTTATGACAAGTCCTGGGCAGGTGCCTTACCTGTGTCGTCCTATTTAGTCCTCACAATAGGTGGTGTGGGAAGGTACACATCTCCACGGTTCAGGTAAAGAAACTGAGACTCAGAGGTTAAGTGACTCGTCCAAGGTCAATGGGCTAGTAAGTAGCAGAGCTGAGGGCCTGACCCACCTGAAGGAGATTTGGGTACACCCTGGTGTGGCGGAGACAGATAATCACCTGGCTTTTGAAGTAAGGAGACGTTTACACTTGGGCAGATTCTTTAACCATTCTGACCTTTAGATTCCTCATTTGTCAAATGGGGATAAAAATAATGCCGGTCCCGTAAGGTTACTGCAATGTTTAAACAAGATACCACCATCCCATGAACTCACTCAGAAGGCATTCCTTTAATAGATTCTTGTTGAGTACCTACTATGTGTGGTGAAAAATTGGAGGCACTGTAGAGTTTTTTGTTGTTGTTTGTTTGCTTTTTTGAGAAAAGTTTCTATTTATTTGATCACTCTATAATATTTTGGGGCAGTGCTATTGCTAAAAACTTTTAAAGCCAAGTCATATTTTATACGTCAAGCACCTCCCAGTGGTCCCCACACTGCCCTTGAAGCTGGGCGGTGGTGAAGATGAGGGAGGGTGCCCTACACTGTGAGCTGTCCTGGGACCACAGCTTTATCTTGGCCAAGTGCTTGTACATGTATGTGGAAGGCCTTCTTTGGTCAGACTAGACCCTTCTTTTTCTGACAATAGAGGCAGTGCTGCTTGGGGTTTGAACCCCATCTCACTTTCTAGCTTCCAAGTGACGTGACCTTGGGGAACATTGACCCAATACTTACCTCGTGGGGGATGTTGAGAATTATGTGTTGCGGGGTCAGTGCTTGGCACCCTGTAAGCACCCTATTGAGGTAGCCCTTGAGATTGATAATAACTGGGCCTCTGTCCTCTGCTCATCACACAGCGGAAAAAGAGAAGCCACATTGTATCTTCACAATTCAGTTTCAAATTGTTCAGTGGTGTTTTATCACCTGTAGAATAGAGGCCAGAGTCCTTGGCAGAGCATTCGTGGCCCTCCATGAACTAACTGATCTACCCAACTTTAGCATCCACTGAAGTTTCCTCCCAAACCCCGCTGTTCTCTCAAGCTCCAGGCCTTTCTGTTCGCAGCTGCCTCAACCTTTACCAGGTGAATCCTATTCCTCCTTTAGGACATGGCTTTTGTTGCCTCTAATACGCTTTTTCTATTTCTTTCCTAATCTCCGTCTCAGAGTATTTGGACTTCTTGCTTCATCTTTCCCTCCCTTCCTCCTTCTCTCTTTTCCTTCCACAGATTTTCACTGGGTGCCCACTCTGCCATGCACTAGCTATGAGGCTCCAGGGCGGTAGTGACAAGCCAGGCTCATGGCTTTCAAAGAGCTCGCAGTACCAGCAGCTAAACCTACGTTGAGCTCATCATCACAATGCCATACATAGATGGATAATGTGAGGAGGGGGCTTGCTCTGGTCCCAGGGGCCCGGGTGGATTGCTTTGTTTTGTTCATTGTGTTTTTCCTAGTGCCTGGCAAAGATTCCAGCTGAATGTTTGTTGCATGAAGAAATAAAATTCCTTGCTGAATAATATTCATTCACTCATTCCCCGTTTCTCTTTGTGCCTGTGCAGGCCTCAGTGTCACCTTCTCTCCTCAGATTCCCCTTTCTTGATGTTCCCCATTTCCCTGACCCCTGAATTGTCAACCCTGCTCCCACTCAATGAAATGTGCAGTGGCTACAGTGCATGGCACCCAAAAGCACTTTCATCTTCCTCCTTCACTGATGTTTTTCTTACCCATCTGGACTTCCCACTTCTGAACCACCAATTAAGCAACCCCATGAACAATGATGTTGACCTTCATTGTTCAAACACAGGTTGGAGCAACTGCTTCCAGAACACTCATGTGAAGCATAATCCTTTCAATAGCTTGGGATGAAAATGACATAGACCTGGCATTACTGAGCTAGAGCCTTACAGGCTATTCCCTTCTCTTCTCTAGCTACTGCTAAGAGCTGTTTTGGTTGGAACTGCTGGGGCATGGTGATTAAGTTTGCATGCTGAAGAATGGTGGGCTTTTTTTTTTTTTTTAAGTTTGCAGAAGATGCCTGTGGTGTGGTCCATGTGGTGCTCAATGGGTCCCTCATTAAAGCCTTTGATGAAAAAAGGTACTCATTTCTTTGCATCCTATTTGCAAGTGTTAGCACAGCCTCCTATTGGATATTTCATTCCTAGAAGAATATGCTTTTCATGTTTAAGGTTGGTACTGAAGATCTGTGCTAAAAAAGGTAAAATTTTTGTATCCTCTGGAAAGGTTTGGCTTTCTAAGTCAATGCTTTTGTGTGGTTTCTACTTTGCCTAAAATCCTCTAAATGTCCTAATGGTCCCTGCACTGTGTCCAGCTCCTCCTCTTGACTTTTTGAGGCCTGGTGTAATTTTCTCAGCTCTCTCTCCCATATACTCCATCCTGCCCATTTCCCACCTTTGCTGATGCTGTTCCTCTGTATGACCTGCCCCCTCCATCCTTCTGCCTACATCCTCACCCCCATGAAGATCTGGCCTGACTCCTCTCTCTTCCATGAATGATGTGAGTCCCAATTCAGCAGTAAAGCTACTGTTGAGAACATCAGGGGTGGTGCTGGGCTCTTGGCCCTCATGATCTCTCGGCAGGCCTTATCAGCAATTTACTGCAGTGGTTAAAGGCGGGGACTCCAGAGGTCATGATGTATTATCTCTGTGACCTTAGGCAGGGCCACAGAGCCCCTGTAGCATGCACCTGAAGAGGTGATGGTGATGTGAAGAGTAGCTGAGATGTCTGAAGAGCGCTGGGCTCTGTGCCTGACAACAGAGGAAGTGCTCAATGAGTATCAGCTATTGTTCTCATTTAATCCACACCACCGAGTCTGGCCACACCAATGCCTTTCTTCTCTGACCGCCTTCTATATTTACAGTTTTTACCCCACTGATTACCTTTTCAGTCTTTGTTCTCCAATCTTTCCCTAGATAAGGCTGGACTGAGAGGCGGGAGCATATATTAATGTGCCCCTGGCACTCTAGGTATGCCAAATTAATTTTGCTTCTCTCCTGTTTTAATATTTAATTCCACAAAGAAGCATTTGTTCTCTTGTCTTCTTCTGACCTCAGCCATATGGGCTTTTGGGTGAAAGTGTTAACGTTCTCGAATTTTATAATCTGGTATTAGGGATCCAAGAACTTGCAACAGGAGTGGCAGCTGTCGGAGGCTAACGGGGAAAGTTCAGGACTGGGGTTCAGGCAGGACATCAGGGTCTTTCAAAGCAGAGCTTCTCAACTTTCCCTGAGCATGTGGGTCACCTGGGGACTGCTCAGCTGCACATTCTGATTCAGCAGGTGGTGGGGGGCTGAAGTTCTGTAGTTCTAACTAGCTCCCAGGTGATGCTCATTAAGTTGGTCTAAGGCCCACTCTTGGAATAGCAAGTACTTAAAGAATCAACATCAGGGCACAGATAAACAATCTCATTTTGAGAATCTTATTCATTGAGGGTCACGTCGAATGAGTAAAAGTGGCTATTTCTAGTGCAAACCAGGGGTCAATTCCAAAGGGTAGGTTCTAAGCAGTGGTGCCCTGCCTGTGGGCTTTTCACAGGGGCTGTGGGTGCCTGAACAATTTAATCTGGGGTTAAATGTTCTTTGTCTCTTCTATCTTAGCACTTTTGGACGTGTGGAAATCCGTAATTTGCATCCACAGAAGGTTCATACACTGCAGGCTTGGGTGATGCATAGCATTGGAGGAACTGCCAGGTATACGTTACTGCTTTGTACCCATTAGTGTCAGGGTTATTTTAGGAATCAGTCCACAAAAGAATCCACAGTCACAAGAATGCGTTGAGAAAAGACTGGCTCAGGAAATGAAGGGGCCTTACGCTACATTCAGCCCATCCCAACAACCTCTTAATTTTATCTCCATGATAGGTATCTACCTAGTTCACACCTTTGGCTCCCCTGCTACCCCGTGAGCTCTTAGAAGCCACCTGTGTTTCACCTCTTTATCCCAGGGCCTTGCCCAGGGCCTGCTACCTAGAAGAAACTAAGAGACTCAAGAAATGTTTGCGAGATCTTGTTATTTTAACACTTTCTTCTTTCTTGCCCAGCATCTCATGTTCGAGTTCCTCCATATTTAATCTGAAAACGATTATAAATGAAAGGAATATTACATTTACCTGCCAGGATAACTACAGGTAATTGATTTCTTCTTAAAGAGAAATGGTGTCTCGCCATCTGCAGGCATTTTCCCTTGGGCTTTGCTGGTGACCTGTGGTAATCTCTGTTCTTCCCCCAGCTTAGCCCAGAAGGTGTTCCCAGCCAATGGCATTCAATTGATCTCCTTTCCCCCTCCTTCTTTTCCTTCCCCACCCCGCCCAAGCAGCGATTTTCCTCTGAAGTTGACCCAGCCTTTGAGGGCATATTTTCTGGTTTCCCCTGACCCAGGGCTGACAGGCCTGCTAAGCTTTCTGGGAGCAGAAGTGCGTTTTGCCAAATGTAAAGAATTTGTAAAATTCTTGTGACGACGTAACTTTGCATGTGAAGTTTCTTTAGTTGGATCTCAGTGTAGATGCCTAACACTTGGTAAGTTGCCACATGGCAGTTTACCAAGCTTTATCTTTCTCTAATGAAAAAATGTAAAATCTTTTTAAAAACTTAGAAGTAATACATGTTTATTGGAGAAAAGCTTAAAATTACAGATAGGTATATATTTTTAAAGTCACCTGCAACTCTGTTATCAAAACTGGGACCTTGTCACTCATTTTTAAGTAATTGTGGCCAATACTTAATATAGGCAGGGATCCCTTGCTAGAAGCATCTTTGAAGATTTTCCCGCATATGATAGCTTAGAAAAAGACTGATGGAGAGAGGAAATTTTCTCAAAGAATGTAGAAGTGGAAATGCTAGAATGCTTTTCCCTTCTCCTTCCTGTCACCACCCTCTCCCACCGACCATATCAGAAAGGCAGAAGGACAGATTCAAGGAACATTCACTGAGAGCTTTTGTCTCCCAAGTGATCCAAATTCCCCATCAGTCAGCTGGCTTTAGAAAATAACACAAGCCTTCTACAGCAGTTAGATGGGAAAACAGACAGAACAAAGGAACAGCTATGAAAGAAATGTGGCAGCCATCTGACCAGTCTGAGTTATTCAAAGATATTTTGCATTGGGAAAATAGAATACTAAAACCTAGGAGAAGATTGGGGGATGTAGATGAGTTTTGTCTCCAACATTCTTTTATCTTTTTTCTTGCATTAAACATTCCCCTTTCTTTCATTGATGGCCTACTGTAGGCTCCAGATAAGCTCACTCTTTCTCCATCTGGGAAGAATATATAAGCATAACCTTCCATCTGGACTTGTATAGTGGCCCACAAAGGAAAGAAGTGATTTGTAAGCCAACACCTGTCATTCAGAGCATCTGCTCATGTGACCTTAAACTTGAGGATCGTATTTGAAATCACTGTTTGTTTTCTCCATCCATGAGGTGATAATATATTCGCATGGCTATCTGAATTACCAGACCCGCAGGGCCCCTTGTTGTATCTAAGAGTTTGGTGGCTTTGCAAGACAGCTGCTTGTCTCTAGGGAAGCCCAAAGTGGACGATAGGGACATAGACATAGACTGTCGTTTAAATCACTCCATCCCAAACATACCTCCCAATTTTAGCAAACTTTTGTCCAGCTGTTTTGGTGCGATTGTTTAATGAGCAAACAGGAATGTAATTACATTTATATAGATTAGACCTCCTAATGATTCCGCTGTTACCTCTTAACAAATCCCACCACTCAGACAAACATTATTAACATTTGGCTATATATCCTTTGAGTCTTTTTCCTTTTTTTCCCATATACACACTAACAATTCTGATAAAATGCATACAGAATTTCTTAACATATGTTTTAACTAGTGGAGTGAAAAGAAGGTAAAATATTCTTTTGGATTACCATAAAAATATCAAACGGTCAGCATGCTTATTCTGGTTAGTGCCCTCTAGTGGCGTATTAAGAAAAAATCTAAGGGGCACATTTCTCCCTCTGCATTACTTTAAAATACGCTCTGTCTCTATCCATCAATGTGTTACCCAACATATGAAAAGTGTGTCTGTTTTATTGGGACACTGAATATTAATGTTTACATATTTATGGGATAGATCATCTTAACAGCACAATTGCTGCTTCTTTTCCAAAACTGAATTCCCAATAAACTAGAAACTAATTAAGAAGCATATTCATATTCTCTTCACTTAACATAAAGCAAAGGTGGCTTCAAAAATCCTAAATAATCTTAGAAAGATTCCTTTTCCATAGCTGTATTTCCTTAAGGAAGAGGATACTTCTCCCCCGCTGGGATGTATTGATGTGGGGGATCCTAGGTTACCTTATTGGTGAGGATGGGGTGACTCTAAACTTAGAGCCACTGTGCCCAACTGGTCATGACAGTTGGCTAGAGACAAGCCTGAGATGGCCCATCCAAGAAGCACAGAGGTGCTGGTAGCTGCTTCTAAGGATCTCTTTCTTCCTTGACTCACATTTAGCAAAATCAGATTCAGGTCCAATTTAATGAACACTTTCCCCACTCTCCACTCCCCTCCTCCAAGTGCTCGGCACTCGCATTGGACCCTGTCACTTTGTTATCTTATATTTATGAAAATGAGAGTCATTCACCTGCTAGATATTTATCTAGGATTAGTTCTGTGCAAAAGTGGTGTGGTTCTCTAGCTGATGGCCTCCAGCCTTCTCAGCCTCTGGGCTGCCTTTGAGCCAACACTGCCTTAAGAAGCTTTTGAAGAGAAGAAAGCAAATCATCAATGGAAAATATGGGGAGCCCTCATCTCGGGTTGTTCCTTCTGCTGTTTCTTCATCATCAGCTGACATTCATAGCACATATCTGTGACGTGCAAGAGCCAGACATTCATTTTCATGTCCACATATTATCATCAAACATGCCTTCTCAGTAGTTATTTCTATGGCTTTACAAGTGAAATGAAGCTAAACTGAGCCATACTTTAAGTCATTCACTCTTGGACTTGACTTTTCTCCATGTTGTCACTGTAGGAGAGGAACTTGCGTGGGTGCTAAGTGTTCCATGCGTACTTTTGCTGCTAATGAAGGGGCTACTTTCCTGGTGAATTGAACCATAGATGTATTCAACTGCCACTTGATCTCCTTTTTTGCTTTCTTGCCATAGGCCTCTCAAGTTTCTTCAGTGTGTGAAAGATCCTGAGCATTCATCTTGTACATCCGAGATATGAGCCAATCTCACGGTTGTTTCAGATCTTTGAGCGCTTGCAGTCTGCATCAACATGTATGACTCAGCAGACACTCTGGTGGAGAGCAGAGGACCTGAAGGGATCGTCTGTCATCATGTGAACACTAGAGATGGAAACCTTTTCCTCCAAAGTCTTAAAATAGCATGTTATTGGCCTAGTTTTTATTTTGATCTCCTAATAATCAAGAAAAAAATTAATGTATAAAATTAGCATGACATTTTTATATTAATTTATTTCATTTTAATTTTTATATGATGCTTTTATGTTGTTTACATGTTGGTAACATTCTTTCTGTTGAAAAACGACTACGCCAAACCTCTCTTATTGGCAGAGGCAAGGAAAGAAAGGTAAATGCTCAAGCTGTTCAGAAAATGTTACATTTCCAATTGAATGACCTTGTCTCAGGATATATTTTTGTACCCTTCATACAGAGAGTTAAACTATAAATTCCATGGTAATGGGTCATTGGAAAAAGTATTCTGTAGAACATATGCTACCTATGTACTTGATGCTTTATCTCTAACCATTCCCACACCCCTATAAAGTTGACATTATTATGTCCCATTTGTTAGATGAGAAAATGGAAGCTCAGAGAGGTTATATAATTTGCCTAAAGTCATGCATTTAGTTCAAGGCAGAGGCTGAATTTGAACTCAGCTCTGTCTGACTCCAAAGTACGTGTGCTCTCTCTTTCAAGATATTTTTGATATTTCTCAATACCAAACCTACAGCACCTTATGTTCTCTTCTAATAAATGCATGTTGGATTAAATTGAATACTATAGAATCTGGAATGTGATTTTTCTGCATGACTTTAAACAGATACATTTTTTTCCCTCCTCTCCCTCCTCCTTGTGCTCAGTGTCTTATATATGTAGTAGGCAGTTAAAATATGTTCGTTCCTGATACTGGCAATTTATGTTTCTCCCTTTTTTTCTCGATTAGTCTTGCTTGGGGATTATCAATTTTATTACTCTTTCAAAGAACCAATCTTTAGCTTTGTTGATTTTTTCTTTCTATTTAATTTGATTTTTGCTCTTCTCTTTATTATTAGAGATGTAGAAATTCCTTCTAATTTCTTTGGGTTTCTTTATTGAACTTCTTGAGATGGAAGCTTAGAGCATTGATTTTTCAGCCTGTTTTTTTTCTTATACATACATTTAGTACTACAAATTTTCCTCTGAGCACTGCTTTAGCTGCAGCTCTTAAGTTATGATACATCTCTTTCATTATCATTCAGTTAAAAATATTTTCTAATTTCATTGTGGTTTAGAAAGATGTTGCTTAATTTTCAAACATCTGGAGATTTTCTAGTTTTCTTTTTTTAAACATAGATGCGTTAAATGAAGAATTGATGAACTAATTTGAGACTCCTTTGGGAAACCCACTTAGTTTGTTGAAAACAGCATAAATTTTGGAGTCAGGCATTTCTGGGTTCATATTTTGGCATCACTCTGTGATCTTGAACAAAATACCTAACCTCTCTGAACTTCAGCTTCCTTGCCATTCAAATAAGGATTATAAAATTACCCCCATTAAAGTGTGGTGAGAAGTAAATTGTGGTGAGAAAAATTGACGCTCTGGTGCAGTGCATTCTATGGAAGCAAGCACTCAACCAAGGTTGGCTCCTTTCTGTCTGCCCCTGATTGACAATCCAGTTTTCTTCAGGAGACCTTGCAGCTACAGCCACTGTGATCAGTCCAGAAGTTCTTCACTAGCCCCTTCTGCACTTAGGCATGTCCTCATGGGAATTTAGTCTTGGCTGAACAGGAGGATGGGTGCTTGGGACCGGTTCAGATTTGCGACAAGTTTCAATTAACTCTACTTGCAGAATGTCTTCAGAAATAGGGTCCTACTAATCCACTGGGTGACCTGGCTATTTTTCTCTCAAGACTCTGCCTTATTGTCAGGCTCACTTGCTGATTTCTCAACTCTCTAATATATCTTCCTTGTTCACCAGGATACCTCTTGGAGTGGCTGCCCGTGTCAGAAAAATTTTGTTCTTTATGTCCCCTTCCAAAGATGAAACAGAGTAGAAATTAATTTGTATGAGGCTTTCCCCAAGAAGACTCATTTGAGTGTTCAAGTTCAAAGTTGGTGGAGACCTAAGAGGAGGCTGGTCCCAAGGTTTCACACTGTGCCACAAAGGGCCCTGGGGAGCCCTGGAGGAGGTGGCTACAGGCTGGGTGCTCTTTTCTCCTGTACCACCTCTGTATCCTCATTACCATGATACCCCAATCTCTCTCTATAGTTCCAACTCTGTACCTTTGCCATCTCTAGCCCTAAGGACTTTCTGGCCTCCTTATAGGAATAGATCCTCCATATCCCTCTTCTTTTAAGTGATGTCTCTACTGAATTACTGATTGCTTATAAACTTCATGCTTTACTTATAACCTTGCTACTTCCTGTCTCCTACTCCATTCTTGTTTGCTCTTGAAAATCCTCTTACCATCCCAACTTGCACTCACCATCATACTTACCCAAAGGCTGTGGGAACAGGCCTTAATTTCCCTTTTCTAACTCCCTGAGGCTCACTATTTTTTTTCCTGTAGTGGTTCTTGACCATATAATGTTTGTGGTACACTTTCAGATACAGTTCTGAAATTTTAGACTGAATACTTGAAAGGATATGCACACACACATGTGCACACATATGTATATGTGTGTATACAATATATACACATACTTTCATGATCCAAAAATCACATCTCTCAATCCCCAGTAATTCTACATTCAATGAGTCCTTCTTTAGCCCTGTAGCACTGTGTTGACGTGTTTAGTGTCTCTTACATACCTGGCAGAAAGAGCCAGGTATATATCAAATATTTTGGCAAAATGCATTCTTTCTTTGGCTTTGGCTTGACAGCTTTCTATGCCTTTAGCTCTAGTTGGATCAAGCTCAGCCCAGGTCTGCACACTCCCTGCTAGACGGACGCAGCAGGAGCAGCATCAGCTTGCTTCTCGGCATCCCATTCCTCCTTAAAACAATTCCTAAGACTGTGACTTGAGGCTCTCAGGTAGAATCCATGCTACACAGGAGGACTCTGTTTTTGTGCATTTTTAAAAGGCCACTAGTTATATTCATTGGATAAATGTTTTGCACAGCAAATTAAAATTGTGTAAAGTAAAATGTGAAAGTAAACCTAGAGGATGATATAACTTTGAAAGGCATTTTATAAGTGCAGTGTTAACCCAGACATTTTCCTGTTAACCCAGTTTTTTAAAAATAGTGAAGGAACTAATTTATTTATACTACTAAGAGTCATCATTTTAATATATATATAACAATGTCTCACGGACTCAGTAGCCGGGTGCCGCCCGGGTGCTGCCCTGAGAGGCAGTGGTTGCCTGGCTCTCAGCTCACAGCAACAAAGCACAAAAGGCTTTGAACTGGTCCCTCACAGAGCATTTATCCTTGAACTTGATTCACATAGGTGCACATGACCATTCTCATCCTCTGATTGAAGTGCAAGCAGCACAAGCTGTGAAAACTGTGGAATTAAGAGACAGTTCATTAACTGGGCAAGTTCATTAATCTCTGTGAATCTCCAGTTTGGAATGTATTTATAACAGACATAAATGTATTATACAACAATAAAAGAAAAATAAAGGACTTTGTGGAGTTATTCTTAAAAATAGCTATCTCTGCAAATACTGCACGATCTCACTTGCATGTGGAATCTAAAAAAGTCAAACTTATAGTAAGAGAGAGTGGAATGGCGATTACCAGGATCTGGGAGTTGGAGGTGGGGGAGATGCTGGTCAAGGAGTACAAACTTTCAGTTATAAGATGGGTAAGTTCTGGAGACCTCAGGTACAGCATGGTGACTATGGTTAACAATACTGTATTGCATACTTGGAATTTGCTAAGAGAGTGGATCTCAAGTGATCTCACCACACGCACAAAGGGTAATGATGTGAAGTGATGGATATGTTAATTTGCTTAATTGTGATCATCATTTCACAATGTGTACGAATACCAAAACATCACATTGTACACCTTAAATATGTATTTATTTGTCAGTCATACCTCAAAAAAGCTGGAAAAAAACTAAAACAGTTACCTCTGGGGTTGAAGGAAGAATTAAATCAGCTGATGATGTACTGCAACAGGCAACAGATCTTTTCATCTACCCCCACCCCAAGATCAAGTGAGTTGGGCAGGTAATGAGAGGATGGGTCATCAGCCTGGGTGTGTCTTGTGGGTGAGGGAGGTGGGAATAGATGTCCAGGAGAGTTGAAACTCATAGTCTGTTGAAGACCTGAAACTTCTCACTCATTCCTCTTTGTCCTTTGAGACATCAGAGAAGGAATAGTGCTGTTTGCTCTTCAGCAAGAATCTCAGATTTGAGAATCACACAATGACACACCTTTGTTCTCTATTAAGAAAACTCATCTTGAGACCTCCCAGGAGTCTATGTGATGAGATAGTGAAATGTGTGATTCTTAATAATATATATAAATGTGAAACAACATTTAAAGCCTTGATGTACAATGCAGACCTAGCTAAGAGAAAACTAACATATGTTGTACTTGGCACTTCACATGTTGTATCAGCCAAAATACAACTCTGGCTGGAAATAAATTTTCCAGGGAATATCAGATGCTCATAGGTTCTCCAGGAGGGCAAGAAAACAGTTTGGAAGCCACTTAGTCAAGAGCAACACCCAAAATTACTCCACAGACTGGTCAGGTAGAGAAGTCATTCTTGCCCTAGGGACACTCAGCCGTCACTTTGTCACCACTGGATATGGCCACTGCTGTTTCTGGGAATAGAAATAACCAAAGGGGATGGTGCCTGGTAGATAGCACATGGAGCGTGGTGCCTGCCTCCTTGGCTCACCAGCCTCAGATTCACGGTTGTATGGATCCATCTGATGTATGGGGCTTGATATATGTAAAATGCTTAGAACAGAGCTCAGTTTCTCTACCTATAAAATGGGGGTGATAGTAGTGCCTCCTTCTTTGAGTTGTTTTGAGCCTTAAGCAGGATGATAGATGTACAATTCTCCTAACAGTGATTAACACATAGAACTCTATCAAGGTTAGTTTTTTAAATTAAAAAAAAAATGTTGGAAGCTATTTTTATTCTGGAGGAAATTCCTTGACAAGCCTACTTGGTCCAGAAGCTGAGACCCTGAGACCTTGAGGGCAGTGGAGAAGAGGGTAGGGAATGGCCCTCTTGCCAACCAACAGCATCAAGCTCACTCTCACAAGCTTTGAATCGTCCTAGAAGGTTAGTAGCTGCCCACCCGAGAGGCCTGGGCCAGCTATCCTCCTATGACCTTTCACTAAGAGCTGGCTCCCATCCCAAGCTGGATGTTGACAAACAGTATCAATAGAACCCTCTCCTCTTGCCAAATCTAAGAATTTAACATTTGTAATTTTCATTCTTCAAGCTCACCAAGAGCTCAACAACCTCCCCTGGCATTGCCAATCCAAGCCCCTGCACTCTTGACCAGGGGCCCACTACTCTGTTGACAGCAAAGGTGTGCAGCTCTCCTTGGTAGAATGAAATCAGAAGACAAAATGTGCTGGAAGTAGAAGTTCCCTCCCAGTGTAATGATACAACTGAAAGAACGTTGGAAAAGAGTGAGACTGAGAAGAAATGGGGTAGCTGGCCCAAGCCTTTGGTGCAAGAACAAATCTCCCTTTGTGAATGATACTTAATAATCTGTTCAGTTTCCACATGGTTGTCTTCCAGAGAATTTCCCTGAATGGGTAGAATAATCAGTTCCAAGTTGACTGCTGGAGGGAGAAAAGCCCCTTTGGGAGCCACTAAGTCTCAGTCCCTCTTAGCTACTCAAAGTCTTATGACTTTATCTGGCCCTGGGCCATAAAAATCACAAGCTTTTCCAGGGACACCTTGTTTGGACTGGTGAGGTGGAAGAAAGGAAACACTGCGGAGTCACGTTAGGTGTCCTTCTTGCTGTCAGCTTTCTAGAACATGGGCTTAAGTTATTGACTCTGTACTGTCAGAGGGAATTATTTTGAAGATGTCGTGTTTTTAAAGTGTCACCCATGACCATTAACATGTCAAATGCTTTCACAATAAAGGTAACAAAATAGACATTTCTGTAATAATTTATTACGGAATGATGAAAGAGTCATGGAACATCATGGCTGCAGAGCAGTAACTGAACTCCTTCCCTTGACAAGTGAAGAAACTGAGTCCTTCTCCTGGGAGTCATGGAGGGCAGGTGTTGAGTTGTAGGCAGTAGCTTGGGAGTCAAGGTTTTCCTCTCTCGATGGCTCCTTTTCATACCACAACATCTAAGAACCCTCAAATGAGAGTGATGAAGATTGCTGACTGTTGTCTAATATCTTTATTTTTTGTAATAAATAGTATTCTCCCACCCCCATTTTTAACCAGGAACATGGTTTCCTGGCCATAGAATACACTCCCAGCTCAGTGGCTGGCTCTGGCCAATGGGATGTGAGCAGATGATCAATGCAATTGCATTGTCATCTTAAAGACAAAGACACTTGCCTGAGATTTCCCTTTTTTCCCCTTCCCTTTGCTGAAAAACAGTGAAACTCCAGTAGCAGCCTTAGACATGGAGATGGAAACTCCAGGTAGAGGATGGCAAATCTGAATGGTCATGGAGAAGAGACTTCCCTTTCCTTCCCGCATTCTGCTCCACTTTCACCCAGAATCTCAGTTTCAAGATGGCAAGATTCGGTCTGCTTTGTTCACTGCTTCATCCTCAATCCTGGGGCACATAATAGAAACTCAAAAGTATTTGATCTCAGAGCTCCTGTCTCTGTGACGCCCTGTTTGATTCTTGCCTCTGCATCTCAGTTCCCTCTTCCAGAGTTGGCTTTGCTGGCTGCTTCAGCCTCACTATTAAATAATTGATTTACTATTTACTCATTCAATCATCAATATTCATTGATCCTTTTCTTGGTGCTAGGTGCTAGTGATAGAATATTGATGGACACAGACATGGGCTACCTCCATGGAGCTTAAGGCCTATTCCCTGTGGATTCAAGAGCGAATCTCTTTATTGTAGCTCAGACCTGGCCAAAGTCATTACCCTGTCCCTCTTGGCAGCAGCCCACTGTGTTTGCTAGGAAACTGGTCTTTCATGAGGGCTGGGAATGAGACAGGTGAGACTGTCAAGGACACAGACATGCTCCATGAGCGCAAAGCACATTGCTGGATGGCAGAAGGCAGATGATGACAGCTTCCAAAAAGGGGAGATTGATAGTTTTCTTTTAAAATGGTTTTATTAACCAAGTTACGATTTCTTCAATGTACACAATACAGATAATAAAAAATAAAAATAAAATCATTGATAATCTTACCACCCAGGGGTAATCACTGCCAACACCTTGTGTATATATTGTACACTTTTCACTTTAATCATGTTTTGCATAGAAAACACTCACGTACCAGCTAGGAAACATTTTTTTACATTTTAGAATTTCTGAAACCAGTATGCATCTTAGAATCAATGTATTCAGAAAGCAATATGTCATGGTTTAATTGGCAGTATCTTTCTTCTTAATGATGAATGAATTAATAGTCCATCTTACAATTGATGACTTCTTAGCTCTAACGAAATAGATACATATTTAGAGAGACGGGATCATGCTATGTTACCTTACAGTGACATGACTTTTTCAATTAATACGTTATGAACATTATCCTAAGTCAATAGATAGAGCTCTACATGCTCATTTTTAATTGGTGAAGAATATTCCACCACATAGTTGTACTGTAGTTTACTTATCCATCCTCTATTTTGGTACATTTATTTTATTTCTATTTTTTAAAAAAAGCTGTAGTGGAAGAGGCTGTGTGTAGTGGGGGAGGCTATCCATGTTTGGGGGCAGGAGTTATATGGGGACTGTCTGTAGTTTCTGCTCAATTTTGGTGTGAACTTAAAACTGCACTAAAAAATAAAGTCTATTAAAGAGAAATAAAAAAAAAAATTATGAACAAATGCAAGTCTCACGGCACCAGCCCCAGATTCAAGGGG
This sequence comes from Ceratotherium simum simum, assembly GCF_057802395.1. Classification (NCBI taxonomy): domain Eukaryota; kingdom Metazoa; phylum Chordata; class Mammalia; order Perissodactyla; family Rhinocerotidae; genus Ceratotherium; species Ceratotherium simum. The sequence continues at coordinate 12,418,808 of NC_141907.1, forward strand.
TAGAGAAATACCTCATGATAGGGGGAACCGCAAATTCACATTGCAAAGGAGTGCATATACAGGAACAGTGGGGACTTTGTAGACGTTGTTTTTACCGACGACCACACTTGGGAAGGTATTAAACAGGGGAGAGGCATGATCAGATATGCAATATGGAAAGATCACCCCGGTGACTTTACAGAGAAGGAATTGGAAAGCAGCCTCACTGGACATAGAAAGAATATCAAGAAGCTATGGCCACAATCCTACTGGGCAGTGGGAGTCTGAAGAAGGATGAGTGACTGAGAATCTGGGAAGGAGCAGCCAGAGCAGTAGAAGGAAAGCCACTTAGAAAAGCAGAGAGGAGGGGAAATGTTCAAAGATGATTGAAATGTCAGAGATGATAAAGGTCAAGATAACCATAGACAGAAAAGATGCCCTTGTAATCGGCATCACGGAGGTTGATGCATTCTTTTTGGAACACTCTAAGAGTTACAGGTGGTCGAGGAATTTATGGGAGGTTTAATGAATTAAAGGACTTCAGAATGCTCTAAATCTACACAGAGGCATCTGAGAAATGCGAGACTGCTTGTGATTCCCCTCTACTGAGGAGGGGTTGCCTGCAAACCCCTCACAGCGCCTGAGGCTCTTCAGTGTTCTGGTGACAAGGACGGACTCAGCAAACGGACCCCACTGGAGGTGTGGGAACCTGAAGAAAGGCCACGTCTCACCCGGGGAGCTGTTTTTGAATAAGAAATTAAAACTTGAGTGGTGAGAAGAAAGGTAACTAAGACCAGTAGTGACAATCAGGGGAAGCTTGTGGCCCCGTCTGTCTGCAGGCCACCCGCGTACCACCTTCTCCCTCCGCCCCAGCCTTCTAGCTTCCCCAGCGCTTGCTCTTGCCATAACCCCTCAGCACACGCTGTTCTTGGCCTGGCACACTCTGTCTGGCAGTAATATTGAGTGGTTGAGTAAGGCTCTGGGCAGGACGCTGGGCTTAAATCCCACTGTGCCTCTTACGAGTTGTGTGATCTTGGCTAACATTCTCTGGGCCTCGGTTTCCTTAAGCATAAAATGATAAATCTTGGCTTGCCATGTGGATTCAATAAATGGCTGCTATTATTGTTATTGTTGTTATTTTCTAGAGCTTGTTCTGCCTTGCAGAGTCCCCGTTTGAAAGAGGAAGGGTGAGAGTGGGAACAAAGTGCCCCTAGAGGGCAGCACACAGCCTTCACAGAATGTGGGAAGGACTATGCTGAGGATTCTAGCTCTTTCACCCATTGACTATAAGTTTTTTGTGCTTCAGTTTCCTGGTCTGTAAAATGGGGATAATAATAACTACCTGTTGGGTTGCTAGCAGGCTTAAGCATTAGCAGAGATTAGATTTATCTTCAAGTGACAGAAACCCCATAATAACAGTGGGTTAAATCTGATAGGTGTTTATTTCTCTCATGTAAAAGCCCAGAGGGTAATGGTCCGGGGCTGGTGGGATGGCTCTGCTCTGTAAGGTCCTCAGAGACCTGACCTTCTTCCTCATCACTATAAGGCCATCCTCTTGTTTTCATGGTCCAAGATGGCTTTCCAGCCATCAAACCCATGTTCCAAGCAGCAGGAGGGAGGAAAATCGATGACAAAGAGCAGAGAGTATCTCTGCACTGTCTCTTGAGGAAGTTTCCAGAAAGCTGCCATAGGACACTTCTGATAACACTCCACTGGCCCGAACTTACTCATGTGACTTCACCCACCAGACAGAAGGCCAGAAAATGAAGGCTTTATTCTGTCCAGCCATGAACAAGCTAAAAATGCTGTTCCTTTAGACGAACACAAGAATGAGTATTGGAGAGACAGCTAGCTGGTTCTGGCACACGCGTGCCATTTAATCCTTGGCACGTAGTGAGCGCGCGACAGATGTCTCTTGTCATCATTATTATTATCCAATGACATACGCTTTGCTCCTGTGAGGATCAGTGTGGCCTCCTCAGTAGAAAGACTCTCAGCTCTGAGGTTCCTGGGACTCCACTGTTCTGGTCCCCGGAGGCCAGGAGCAATCCTGTGACTGTGAGGCCAGATGTGTTCCCCAAGATATCCCTCCAAAGGCTTCACCCAGGTGTTTTAAATTATATGAAATTGTGTTATTTCTATAAATTGGGACATATGCTCTTCAGAATGTTTTGGGGTGAAAATGTCTGTGGTCTTCACGGTTTAAAAGAGAGTCTAGTCTTTGAATCGAATAGAAAGTTCATTGTGTAGTTTAAAAAATACCTGAGAGAAATATAGTTTATCTGAATAAATTATATATGGAAGAAAAAAAGTTGGTAGAATTAGATGGAAAGCCGCATAAATGATAGTGTTTGAAAATGTGGATATTAACATGTCGTTTTCCTCTTGAGTTAATTTAACTCAAGTAAGATTAAATTTACGAGATGTCACCAAACTGGGCCTGTGCTTGTATATTTTGAATCAGAAACTTCAAAATGAATATGAAATGTCAGAGCCAGGTAAGTAGTGTTTTCCACGTCCATTCTACTGGGCAGAGTCAGACTAGGGAGAGTTGTGAGAGTCACTGAGGGCACAGAATTTAAGGAGGCAGCACTCTCAGGGTCATGCAAGTACCAGGTGTGTGTGGGGGGTCTCATTCACCTCACTCTAGTCCTGTCCCTGCCATTCAATGGATAGTGTTTAAAAAAAGATTATTTTTTTGTTGACTTTTTAAAGAGACAGTCTTTTCTTTAAGGATTTTGCATTGAAAAATTCAAAATGTGTAAAAGTTTTAGAATATACCAATTAATATTTAAAGAAACTGTAGAAGAATCACCAGAAATAATCTGAACAAATGAGACAATTCAGTTAATACTATTGAAACATTACTAAAGTAATTCCAGGAAACATGGTTTATGCAATACAATAAAACCACTTAGATACTGTCAGATAAGAAAATTGCCTTCTCACTTTTTTAAGTGGTATAAATAATTAACAATATTCAATTACTTCTGTTCTTTTCATGAATTCATGACTACATAAAAATTAATACAGCAATTCATAATGTAATATATCTTCTCTTTAAATGTTTCTTACAAAAGTGTTGTGTTTTGTTTTGTTTTTAAGAGATTTTTCATTCACAAGTTAAACAACAATCCATCCAAAGGAACTGGTAACTTATTGGCTCAGAGCAAACAATGAGTTCAGGATGCAGCAATCGCTATTTCTAAAACACAAAACAGGGAAAATTCTCAGAAGGTACATTGCAAAAAGCTCTACTCCACATATGGCCACAAAACTGGAACATTCGACAATTTTACTGGTGATGTCAATGGGAGTCCAGATGTTCCCAAATTCTACTACGCGACTTGAACTCTCATTTTAGGCTCTGTGTTTTGCTTTTCCAATTTTGCTAATGACCCAAACGTGATTCAAATCCTTGATGGATTGACTATAGTCAAGGGCATATTCTACAACAAATTGGTCTGGAATTTCAAATCCAACACTGTCTGATCTGCATCTACTCGTTTGGGGGGTCTCTTTCACAGCAAACTTGCAATGCTGACTGTCTTGGGATTATACTGCCTGACTAAGGAAAGCAATATTGCATTGTTTTGCCAATGTCAATTATATCTTTAGTAATCAAGACATTCTTTCCAGTTAAAGTTGCAAAATCATCTCCATAAATTACTTTTATAGCCCCAATTGAATGGTCATTAAGGTAGCTCTTCAGTCTGATAAAATCTGCAGTCATGGGATGGATATATCACTATTTCTATTCAGTGCTTCGCTATAATCCAGCAAGTCAGCAGAGACTTTATAGCCTCCCCACCCTGGGGCACCCAGAGGGCTACCATGTGATAGCCTCCCATCTTCATAGAATTTCAACAGTGAGCCACTTTGTCCTGTCCATGATTAGTCCGTGAAGAATAAATACATTTTCTAAATCCACAATGTAATGATTAGATATACAAAATAAATCTAGGTCATAACCCGGTTCAACATCATTAATCATGATGCAGGACTGTGGGCCGCCGTGATGGAACTGGCTGAGGAGGAGGAGCACAAAAGATTGTTTTTGCTAGCTGTTTGAAATTCTCATGCTGTTAACATGGGTTGGATGATCAGGCCATCTCACAGCAGCCTGTATAACCCCTTAACTAGACTGGTTTAGTAGAAAGGACACTGGACTTGAACACAGGGTGGCCAATTTGTCTTGGTTTGCCCTGGACTGTCCCAGTGTTAGCACTGAAAGTCCCTCATCCTCAGAACCCCCTCAGTCACAGACAAATAGGACAATTGGTCATCCTAACTTGGAGACAGATTCCCAAGTCTGCCATTAACTATTAGTTGTGTGAGTTTGACTACGTTGCTTCATTTCTCAGAGTTTGCTTTCTCGTGGGTAAAACAGAGGCAGTGGCACCTCTCTTCCAGGCCTGTTGTGAAGGTCTGGGGTGAAAACAGGGCCTCATCCTTGGCTTCTGGTATCAAAGCACTGCTCACTCCTGGGGACTCAGTGTGATGGTCTGCCTCTCAGTGAGAGGGGTCCTCCACCCCATACTGCTCTGGCTTACTTTGATATCTCAAGTGTTTGTGACTCAGATATTTGAAACCCAAGGACTCCTTTTCTCTACTTAATAAAAGAAAATTCTGAGCCTCATAGTTTGAAATATTGCCCAACCTGAGGCCTGACACCTGATTATGCTGACAAACATACCCCGTGTTTGGTTATGAGGCTGTAGTACATCTTTGAGTTTTTAATGTATTCAGTGTCACATCAGGGGAGTTTATAAGAAAATCCATTGATGTTTAAATCCATTTACAGGGAAGCACATTTTTGAGTCACAACATGGATGTCACCTGATTTTCAAGAAAGGAGAAGCAAGGCCGAGTTTCAAACTTGAGTAAGGGATCTGGGCTATCTCATTTTCTGAGACATTAATATTTAAAGGAACCTTAGAAGCAGAATCACCAGAAATAATCTGAACAAATGAGAAAAATCAGTTAATACTATTGAAACACTACTAAAATTATTCCAGGCTTTATGACCCAGGCTTATACCAGTCATTAAAGACATTTAACCTGGAAGCTGCTGACTGGATCTGCTGTAAATGTTGGGGATGGATTTGAAGGGCAATTGGTCAGTTTTTCTGTGTGCTCCATTTTTTATTTAATTTCTTTGCTGAAGACTAATGGCTATTTTTGAGCAAAGGCAAGTGGATAAAAACTTAGAAAAGCAGAGGATAAGTGTTGCTGAGTGGGTGAAGCAGGTTGATGGGATTTGGGTATAATAACATTCTGGAAAGTTAAAAATGCCAAACAAAAGGAAGGTCCTACTGAACTATTTCTTCAAATCCAAGAAACTCATTCATTTCACATTTTCACACTTCAAAAGTTCAGAGTATCTTAAATTTGGTCTGTTTTTTTTTCCCCTGTTATTTATTGATGGCGTATTTAAAAATTAACACACCCTTATAGTAAAGGAAATATGTTATTCTAAATTCTGATATCCCACCGCTTTCCACTTTTATTCAAGTCAAGAAAAGCCCTATGGTGATTAAATTCCATCATCTCTGCATAAAAGGAAAAAGAAAACAAAAGAAAACTTAAAATAGTTTGTAAAAGAAAAAATATAGCAGGTAGTAATCACATTTAGGGGAGATGAATATTGAAGCCGAGAATTGGTACCAGACTGGGAGCTCACAAGAACCATTTTTTACTTAGTCCTGCTCTGTCTCCTATGGTGCTGTGTGACATGGATCAAATCCAGTCCCTCAGTTGTCGCTTAAACTTTCCCACTCAAAGTTGACTCTCCTAGATCTGTAAACTCTTTGAGCAAGACCCTTACTGACAGCACACTCTCCAAAAAGTCTTCGCTGGATGACTTAGAAATCTCCTTACTGGCAAATGGAAATAATTAACTTTGAAAACTTAGCAGCTAATGTAAGAGTTCCCTGGTCAGATATCCTGAGGAATAAAACAGTTAAAAGCACCTGGTGAAGAAATGACACAGAGTGCATTCTCAAAAATCATTAGTTCCCTCCCTTCTCCCTCCGGGGTCAGCTGCTCCTCACTTTCTACTTCACGGGGTGAAACCTCCCAAGGGATTGTGTTTTTTCATGTAGTCCAACACGGGCCTTGAAGAATAACAAAATCCTGATAATAATAATAATTGCAACAACAGCAGCAAGAACAGCCCAGTGCTGACCACTCTTGATACGCTCATTATCTCCCTCATCTTGACCACACTCCTGTGAGGTGGCTCCTATTGTGATTCCTTTTAAAAAGAGAACATGGGAGGAACAAAGCTTAGAAAGATTAAATGAAGTACCCAGGGACACCAACGTGAACTGGTGGAGCTTGGATTTGAAGCCAGAGAGTCAGACTCCAGAGCCTCAATCTTAGTCATCTTAGAGTTGATAAGGAAGGTCTCAATAAATGTGCGTGGAACAGGTCAACCATGTGGTGCTTTATAGTTGCCAATAGCTTTTACATGCGTGGTGTCATCTGGTCCTCAGACACAGTCTATGACTAAAATGAGTGCTCCCGTTTTATGGATGAGAAACATCCATTTTATAGATGAGGCCCAGAGAGATAGAAAGACCTGTCCAAGGTCACACAGATAGTAAACAAAGTCTAGATCTTAAACATGAGTCTTCTGATGCTTAGTCAAGGGAGATTCTGCAGCCAGAATTATGCGAGCTTCAGATTCCTTGCCCGTAAAGTGAGGACAGTACCTCCGTACACGCCTGCCCACCTGAGAGCTGTAACACTCACATCCCAGAACACAGTGTAGGCACTGAAAATAACAAGTCCTATGAGTCAATGCAAGCTTTCAAAAAGTCACATTTAATTGGCATTTGAAGTTCTCAGAGTTGAAGACTGTACAGAAGGAGAAGGTGCAGCACCTTCCCGAGAGAGAGAAAGAGAGAGAAAAGCCCTGAGGCAGGCTCTATAGAGGTCAGGGTGGTTACAGGTCCGGATGTCCAGACAGGAAGAGAAAGACAGAGTGGGAGGTGGGAGGAGAAAATGGTGTGGACTCTGGAACTAGCTTCAAATCCCAGCTCTGGCATTCACTGAAGACCTCAAGGACATGGGCAAGTCATTTCCTGCCCACACCTCTCAAAGCGCACATATAAAATGGGGTTAGTAATGTCACCTACTTCATAGAGATGTTGAGAGTATTAAATGGCCTGGTATGCTTACTGCAGGGCCTTGTGTGGGGTTAGAAGGCAAAGAATAGTCCTTATTATTAGGGGAGATTAGGAAACATTACATAAAATTTAAAGAAGTGTTATGTTGGTCTCTAGTTTGGTTTTCATGTTATCCAAGGTTCCTAGTCATACGGGCCATATGACTGGAAGATTGGATTCATGGCAAACCATTCTACCTGAGTCCTAGATCAGGCAAGTCACGTCACCTTTCTGAGCCTCAGTTTTCTCTTGAATAAAATGGGAATCACATCTCACCTTCCTCGCAGAGAGGGTATGAGATCCAGTGAGATAATGCAGGAGAAAATGTTGGGAAAATTATGCCGCAAGTGTGGATTATCGGTGTGGTGGTGATGATGATGATGATGATCATGTTATGATTTTTCAACTATCATCCTGGAATTTCAGGCAAAAATAGAATTTATATAAACCTGACTCTATGTAAACTGCCATTATAAAAACTGAATATATGTAAAGGAAAGCTATGGCAAATATTCAAGGTAAGTAAAATATCAGAATACTTAGCAAATAGCAGGTATGTAATACAAGAATGGCCAGCAGAGGGAGGCAGACAATCACGTTGGTATAATAGCCCATTTTCCTACCTGTTCAGAGCGGACTTGACAATTTCTCTGTGTGCAGACCCTGCGGCACCCAGGTGCTGGCTCTTGCTCTTGTTCTGTAGGCTCTTTGAAATCAACGGGTTAAACATATGAACACTAAGTCTGATTTGAGGGACTGCCGTTTAAATGGAATGGTCATCTCAGACCCCACATTTCAACTGCTCTTCCTTACTAATTCCTGCCCTGGGGTCTCCCCAAATGTCTGCTTCCTCTAGTCCCTCCCAAAACTCCTTCATGTCTTCCTGGTGCCCAGTACTTCTCCTTGACCGCTCTCTCAACCTCACATCCAAGCCAACAGAAAATCCCATAGGCTCAACTTCCAGAATATGTCCAGAATCTGACCATATCTCACCACCCTGCTCAAGACACTAATTTCCTCAGGTACTTGCGAAAACCTCTTTTTCCGGTTTCCTACTTCTGCCCCTTCTGGTGTATTCTCTCCAGAGCAGCCAGAATGGTGCTTTTGAAACACAAAGCAAACCATGTCACTCCCCAGGTCAGCATTCTGCAATGGCTCCTCAGTGCACTCAGAGCAAATCCACAACTACAAAAGCCTCCCCCGTGCCAAGCCTCCCTCCCTTCATCTTCTCCTTCTCTCCTTGGTTCATCTGCCCTGGTCACCTGGCCTCCTTGCTGCTCACCATTCCCCATTAGGGCCTTGTGCTGCCTATACCCTGGGCCTGGAACACTTCCTAGATGTCTGCATGGCAGACAGAGGTCTAGACCTCAGAGGTCTAGAAGAGGAGGTCTCTTCCCTCCTCACGTCTTGGCTTAAAAGTCTCCCTTTCTGTGAAGTCTTCTTTGACCACCCTCTATACACTATACACTTCCATGCTTCTTAGAGCCCTCTGCTGCTTCTCTGTATTATTTTTCTCCACAATTTATTAATTTAAAACTTTTGTGATGCTTCCTATGTGCTGGATACTTTCTAAAGCACTTCCAAAATATATAACTCAATTGTCACAAAAATCCCTATGAGGTGGGCCTTATTATTATTTGCATTGTATAGATGAGGAAACTAAGGCACAGAAAAGTTATGTAGCTTGACCAGAAAGTCCCAGTGTTAGCGTAGGGTTGTATGCTGTACACTCCCTCCTACTAACTCTACCCAGGCTGCCTCCCATTGTATTTAGCATCATGTGACACGGTATTTAAGTAAATTTCTGTGCCCCCCCCCACTAGAATGTTAACTCTAAGAAGGGAGATTCTCTTGTCTGTTTTATCCATTGCTGTATTCCTAGTGAAGTGCTAGCACATATTAGGTGCTCAGTAAATATTTGTTGAATGAGTGATTGTGCCTATCATAAGTAAACTGCGTAATGAATAATTACAAGGTCCATTAGGGCTGGGACTGTCTGCCTTGTTTGTTGCTGAAACCCCAGTGCTTAGAAGAGCAGCTGGCCTAGAATTGGTGCTCAATGGGTGTTCTCGAATGAACCAATGAATAGGTTCTGGTGTCCTTATCAATAAATGAACCTGATGTCCTTTCAGGTCCCTCCAGCTGGAGAGCTGGGATTGCCCTTCATTCATACTTCCTTTCATTTAACAAACATTCAGGAAGAGAATCACTGATGATTTAAGATACGGAAGTCACATAATCCCCAAAGACATGTACAGTGCCTGGCCCATCAGTTCTCAATAAATCGTCACTGATGAATCCATGATCACAAGAATGTTTTTGGAAGAGCATTCTGCACGGCTGTGTGGATTGTGCTGTGGATTGGAAGGGACAAAAGCAGGGCATGGATGGGACCAATGAAGATGCTGCCATCAGATCCAAGCGAGAGGCAGTGAGGGCAGAACGACATGAGAGACATCGCAGGAGTTACCAGCTGTTCTGGGCACAGGGAGTCGGCAGTGCCACGGACTAGGGTGCAGAGTGAAGAGAAGCTACCCTGGAGGAGAGGTTTTGGGTGATGGGTATGAACCATGATGAGACATCCGTTTAGAGAGGTCTGTTAAGCAGAGGGGATATTGGGACCAGAGCTGGGGAGAAAAGCTATAAAGAAGCAAGAATAGATGAGATCATCAGAGAACAGAGTGAAGAGAGAAAACAGAGCTAGAAATAGAACATTGAGGGATGCCCAGGTCTAGGAAATGGGAGGAAGCAGGGCAGGAAAGAGACAGTGAGAGAGACAGGAGGTGAACTGGAGAGTGCAGTGCTGTGGAAATCAAATGTGAAGATATGTCCACAAAGAGGCGGGAGGCGCAGTGCCAAAATCTGCCAGGAGATCAAAGAGAATGAGCTCTGAAAAAGTAAGCCATTGACAAACCTCAACTGGGGAGAGTTGTGCTGGTGGGCGCCAAGTGGCAAGGGGTTAAAGAGAGTGGAGGGAGCTGATGGAGACTTCCTTTGCTACTTGGGGGCTGTGGCTTTGGCCAGGTTACATATTCCGTGGGCTTCAGGCTTTTCATCTATGCCTCCATCCAAGGGTTGTGAAAGTTAGACAAGATGAAGCAAGTAAACTACTTTGCACATAGTAAGTTTTCATAAACGGGAAACTGCAATTAGTAATAAGAAGTACAATAAAAAAACAACGGCGGTGAGTTTGGACCTGAAGAGGAGAATTATTATCTCAAACCTTGAGGAGTAGGTGGGACAAGGAAAGGCTTCTTTGAAATGTCAGGAGGCTTTGTTCTTAGTCACTCCTGGCCTGAGGCAGAGATTCTGTAGTGACAAAGAATCAAAGAGGCCAGATGGAGGGAACAGTCAGTGTCTTGCAAGAGGCTGGGAGGGGTAGGTCCCAGGGAGGAGGAGGGGCACTGCTTCCTCACAAAGACAGGACCAAAGGGCAGAGCAGAGGGGAGTGACAGCAAGTGATGAGACTGATTAAAAAGAGCAGGAAAGTGCTAAAACAGCGAGCGTGGGTGGGAACTGGGACAGCTACCCCAGCAACTGAGATATCTGGTGTTCTTGGAATTAATTTAGGCCTAGTGCTGGATACAGGGACCCTTCAATGGTTGCTTTCCACTCTTAAATCATAGATTGGGCCCAAATCTGGGGTTCAGAGATGCATTAGTTGAGTCTTCACCTCAGAGAGCTCACAGTCCAGAGTGGAGAGCAGGACAAATAAAATGACGAATTCGTTCATTCATTAATCATTCAACAAGCTTTATTAAGCCCCGTTATTTACCAGTCACACCACCTAGACACACCTGAGGCCCCCCGCCTCCAAGATACATTTTATTGTAACAGTCTGTTTACATGTCTGTTTCCTCTACCATCTCTAAGCTTTTAGGAGACAGGCACTTTGTGTTTTTCATCATTTTACTTCCAATAACATAGTGCTTATTGGTGGAAACATAAGTATAATGTATTAGAAAAACAAAATTAGATCATAAAGGATAAAATAAAGCAGATCCTAAAATCAATACAAACAGCAGCAAATTAACCCAATTGTATATCATATTGATAACTCAACCACCCAGACACAATGAATTAATTCAAGTCTTGTTTGAATATAATTCTCCAACTGTATATTATTAGTGAGGTATATTCTAAGGACAAAAATAACCACAAATAAATCTCGAAGTTTAATTAATAAGTTTGTGTTGACATATTTCGTGTTTTGTAGGTTAGACCAAATGAGTACATGGAATGCATCTATAAAATGGGAGAAGATGTGGAAAACACTGAGGTATTGGATTTGAATTGGTGGGATCACTGTAAACTCGTACATATGTGCAGATGCCAAATCATTTAGCTGCATTGCTATTCTGCAATATTTATTTTAATTCCTCCAACATCCTGATTCAACATTTGTTCAGTGCTCACTATATTCCAGACACTGTACTGAGCGCTTTACAAGAACTATTTCATTTGATCCTCACCACTACACTGTGCCATATGTACAATTGTTACTCAAAAGGTGAGAAACTTGCCCAAGGTAAAAGCAGGGCCAGGTTTGGTCTGACCCTAGAATTGTGCTTATAATCACAGGGATCAATAAGACAAGACAATATAAAACGTTTTAGCCCCATCTTAAAGCAATGTATTCATTTGTGGCACATAAACTTGATCTGACTACTGAAATAAATGTCTTGTGAGAGAATAAAAGACCCTTCAGAATCACATAATTCATCAATAAAAGTATTTGTGCTCCTTTGGCATAAAGCATGTTTCAAGTTGCCTGGGAAGCAAGAACCTGGGTTTTAGACCCAGCTCTTCTGATCGTGGCTGCACGACCTTGTGCAAGTTCACTATGCCTCTCCCGGTCTCTGTTTCCTCTTTTCTAAATTGAAGGAGCTGGAGGACATGAGGAGTCACAGACTCAAATGTCTACAGGGGTCAACAGGTGACACAAATGAGTAAAATGGCCCAATGACCTGTGTTCTGTTTATGGTGGCAGTGACTGCTCACCTTCAGCCCAGTGTTACCAGGCAGGTGTGCAGGCCTGAGGTCGCCTGATCTTCCAACTCCTCCAGAAAAGCCAGGAATCCACACTCATGTGACATTCTCCAAATCTTAAATTAATAATAATAAGAAGAAAGCTCATTTGAGAAAAAACAAAAACAACACCATACCTCATACCAGCATGAGGCCCTCGGGCCAACAGCTTGTGATTTTGGATCAGATGAACTCTAAGGTCCATTCAAGGATTCTTTGTGGAAAACAACATGGTCCCTTCGGGCATGCCTTAAATTTTGATGCTCAAAGCTGATTATCTGGTTCATCTTCTCAGAATTTTTCAAGGTTATAGGATAGTGGACAAGTCCTGGTACCTCTTTGGGCAGCCATCTTTTTACCTATAGAATGAGGCGGCTGAGGGTCTCTGGGGAAGGGAGAAATGAAGCTAATATCCATGGAGCACTGTGATATGTCAGGGACTTGTCACGAGTCATACCATTCTTATTAGTTGGGATTCTCCGGAGAAACAGAACCAACAGGATGTATATGTGCCGGTAAGTGTATATATATATATATATAGACAGAGAGAGAGAGAGAGAGAGACAGAGAGAGAGAGAGAGGCAGAGAGACAGAGAGACAGAGAGATTTTACAGAATTGGCTTATGTGATTGTGAAGGCGGGCCAATCTCCAGCAGGCTGGAGACCCAGGAGAGCTAATAGTGCAGTTCAAGTTTGAAGGTCATCTGCTGGCAGAATTCCTCCTTGCTCAGGGGAGATCTGTCTTTGTTCTGTTCAGGCCTTCAACTGACTGGTGAGGCCTACCCACATTATGGAGGGAAATTTACTTTACTCAAAGTGCACTGATTTAAATGTTAATCTTACTTACAAAAAATATCCTCTCAGAAACATCCAGAGCAATGTTTCACCAAATATCTGGGCACTACGGCCCAGCCAAGTTGACACATGAAATTAACTATCACACCATTTCATCCTCACCATGATCCAACAGAGTAGATTACTATTCTCATTTTACAGATGAGGAAACTGAAGCTCTGAGAAGTAAAATGGCTTATACAAAAAATTATTAGGGGCCGGGCTGGCATTCAAACTCAAGTCTGTCTGACTCCAAAATTCATCTCTTTTACCCAGTTCTGATATTATATGATTCTAGATATTAGTGCTACTAATTGATAAAGGTAAGACCCAAGTTTGTGATAGATTCCAGGGTCAAGGGAACTGACTGCTGAACCCAGAGCTCCAATCCAGATGCCCAGGGAGCACTCCACAAGGGGATATTGTCACTCAAGTTGCCTTTACTTGGCCTACATCATGGATGATCTTTCCTTGGGTCAGGCAGGGCTGCGGCCTAATGAACCAGGGAATCATTTTCCTACACCTGCCTTTATCAAGCTCTGCTACATTCTCTCCATCAAATATTTACCGGGCATTTTCTGTATGCCAGGCATGGTGCTTGGGGGCTGTGGATAGAGGTGTGTGAGACACCTCCTCGGCATCAAGCTGCTGTGGGTCTAGTCAGGGAGTGAGGCAAATGCAGTGCTGTGAATGGAGCCCTGTGGGGAACCAGAGAAGACAGACCTGGCCTCTGGTCCCTCCCACTCTGGGGTCCTGGCCTCTCCTTGGATTTTGTATCCTTGGAGCCTTGCACACAGCCTAGCACATAGTAGGTGTTCAATAAATGCCCACTGAATGTCTGCATGGATGAGAGAGTCAGTGGAAATTATTTATCTTCATGTCTATACTCTTTACTACACGGTCTCCTTAAGGGCAGGGACAGTAGCTAGAAACGTGAGCTTACAACTTGGACTATCGGACTTTTAAAGTCCAGCCACCACTCTTACTGGCTGTGGGATGTGATCTCTCCAAGGCTCAGCATCTTCAACTAATAACAGCACTTTCTGTGGAGTCACTGTGAGAACCAAAGGAGAGAATGAAATGAAACGCTCAGCAGAGCACCCAGCACAGAGTAAACGTTCTGTACATAGCAGCTATTTTATTGTCACCATCGTCATTCATTTCTGTCTTCCTGGCACACAGCAGGACTCACTATGTAATTGTGGTGATAGATGGGTGACTGAATTAATTTGTCCTGGGCTACTGGGGGAAGAGGGGCAGGCAGTCCCTCCCTTTCTTTTCCTCTCTGGGTTGTTTCGTCTCAGCTCACTGTTGTGTCCACCTCAAAGGCCTTGCTAGCTAGCCCTTGACACCTTGGAGACCAGGCAGTGGAATATGGAGGTTTGGTGCAGACAGGATGCGGGCCCAGTGAACTTTCAGGGATGCTTTTCCTTGTTAATTTTCACCTAGTCCCTAAATTAATCACATCTCAAGATGAGTCAAGAGTGAGCGAGGAATTAGGGCACTCTTCAAAGCTTGAAGGGAAAGAGAGCAGCACAGCCTTCTTCCCTCCTACCCAGGCAGTCATTGACTTGTTAGATGTCTACCTGAAGCACATTTCATTAAGAGATCAGCCAAGTTGGTCCTACTTGGAAAAGGCCAACTCTCTATAACTAGTTCCCACCATCCCAGTGGGACCATCAGGACTCTTCTGGGCCACTGGCTTCCCTTGATTATCTACATACTATCTCTTGGGTGGTAGGAACATGTCCAACCCTTAAGGAGAATATGTCTGATGCTTTAGGCATTCCTGCATGAAAGCAGATAAGTGGAGATTGCTTTGAGGAAGGCACTGAGATAGGGTGGAAAAAAATGCTGTGTGGCCTGGGGCAAGTCACTTCATTTCTCTAGGCTTCAAATTTTTTTATCTATATAATGAGGAAGCTGGACAAGATGATTGTTAAGATCGTTTTTGCTCCAAAATTCTATGGTCTTCAAACCATGAGTCAATAAATCGCCCATCAGCAAATATGTGTGGAAAGGAATGCTGTTTTAGGGAGATTAGTCTAGCACTAGCTTGTAGGTTAGACGGGGGAATTTAGTAGATCCTGTAAAAGAGAATACCATGTAGAGGCTCATTAGAACCAAGGAAGGTGACCCTCTTGTATTCACAATCTAAGGGATCAAAGTACCCAGTGCCTCCCCTTCCCCGCTGTATACCATCTGATACCCAGCTAGCTTCTAGTGATTCATAACGATGATTCCCATACTCCTTAATAAGGGCAGCCTAACTTAAGCAATTCTCTAGTTAATACTCTTTGATTTCCTTGAAAGTGAAAAACATTGTTAATTCTCTATGTCCTTGCTATACTTTTGTTTGTTCCAAGACCAGAGAAAGTTGGAATATTGCTTAAAGGGATCAATTCTCCTGGCTTCTCACTTTCCATTTCCTTAGTTACACCATGTTCAATTAGATCAGATGGTGGCATCCTGCATGTGAGTTAGTGTGGAATCACCATAACGGCCAGACTCATAATTTGGAAGTCATCATCTCATTTTCACATCTCACTATTTACCTTGGCTTGGCAAAAATTCATTAGCAACTGTAAAGTTTACATAAAAATGTCCACATTTCAATTAACCTTCAGGTACCCTTGTTTGAATTCAGTAAAAAGTTTTTGCCAGAAAGATGTAATAAAATACATTTATCTGAGCCAAGAAAAAAAGCAAAACAAATATATTTTGTGGGAAGGAATAATACTCTAAAATTTTTGCCTACATTTTGTCCTTTTAGCCTTAGAGTGACAATATATTGAATTTTCCTTCTGAATTGAAGACCGTATATCATCAGTTAAGAGTGTACTCTGAATAAACATGTGACAAAGAAAAATTAATGGTTATAATCTTTGGATGACAGATTCTGGATTGGACTGATAAAGAATATCAAGTCTTTAGGGGTTGGTCCCAAACTCTCAAATCTGGGCTCTGCCTTTCTTGATGTTATGGTGTCTCCGTCAAAGACTCAACGCTGGGAAAATTTTATGTTCCTTTTGTCAAGCAATCTATCCGAGATCAGCGGCAAGTACCTAAGAGTCCCCTTGTCTCAGCTTCAAAACGTAAATGATTCAGAAAACACTCAGGCTGTTTATTTCAGTACTAGAGAATTAATGACAACTCTGCATATCCCAAATCCTGAAATTCGAGACTTACTCTTCAACTTCTGTCGGATTGGCACATCTTATTTTGGCAGGTCTTGGGCTTTTCAGAGAGTGGAGAGAAGAATTTGGGGTTACCTGTAATATAAAAATTATAGCAAATGCTTATTAAAATGCTTGACATAATGAAAATTTATCTAATGTTGATATATAAAATAATATTTATAGCATTGTATCTAATTGCAAAACAAAATTTGGGAAATATGCTAAAAAGAAGAAGAAAATAAAAATCACTGTTGATTCTACCACCTAGAGATAATTGCAATTTTCATATTTTTGGTGTAATGCCAAACTTAATGCCTGACAAAAAGTAAGTACTCAAAAAGCATTAGTTCATTGACTATGTCCTCAAGTCTTTATTATTATGAATTATATGTATTTATTATCTTTTTAATTGCAATCAGAGCATGTGAACTGTTTTGCAGCTATTTGTTCACATATACCTCACAATAACAAGCCAAAATGAGTTTTCTCTTTCAAACCCTTGGGAGTACTTCCATGACTTAAAACAAGTTGGTAGATGAACCTATTTGAACCAGCTGAAGGCATATGTGTGTTGTAGGTCAGGTTCTCTGGGAAATAGACTCTGAGATGATTTGAGAGCAGGGAGTTTATTGGGGTGCTCTTGGGATCAACACTTCAAGAGAGGAGGCAAAAGAAAAAAGAAAAGAACCTATTTAGGCAAATGGAGAAATGATGCTGCTACGCAGTCTCAGCAAAGACCTCAGCTGGTCCCAAAAGGAGCTGGGATGACCCTTGGATAGTCTTTCCTTGAGGCAAGGGCAGGACACAGTGACCAGTCAATAGCTGTAGGTTGGTTTGATTTGTGTGAACTGGATCTCTTCATCAAGAGCAATTCTGGAGGGGACTCAGCTGAGAACCATTAGCTGCCACCACTCCCAGAAGCTTGGGGAATGAGTAATGAGTGTCTGGGGCCTGCGGAGCATCTGAGCAGCCCGTCGCAGCATCCACTGTGCTGTGCCACTGTGCCAGGAATGCTGTGTATTCACTTTATTTTTTATTTCTTTGGAATTTCTATTCATAAATACCTTTTGGATTCTGTCAATACATGCCAACAAGTTGGGTGTGAATTGGTTAGTACTTTTTTTTTTCGTTCAAATTGTTATCTTCTATTTGTTACTCTAGCCCAAATGCTACTGGCTCATTCTTTTGAATATCTTTTATGAACCTGATTTTTCTAAGTTTCTCTCCCAGTTTGCTGAAGAAAGGTGACTCACATTGGGCTCAAACAAACAGAAAAATGAGACATAACTCTAGAGGAATATAAATGGCTGGCTATAATGGCCAAAAATATAGATCCCAATGATATTATGAGAAAGAACTTCTAGAAATCACTCCAGTATTATAAAGCACCATTGACACAAATATGCATGGTCCTGCAGTCACTCTATTTGCTTTAAATGGATGGTCATAATTTAAACAGATAAAGGTGAGAACCTGCAGCTGTTTTACCACCTGTGGCTAAGATGAACACTTTTGGGTCCACTCACCCAAAGGCTTCTTGGCGCTAAAGATTTTACCAAGTGTTTTTTTTCCACTGTTCTCTTCAGATATGGATGTTGTCTTGCTAAATATTAAATAGGAGTATGTTCAGGGAAAACTATTAAATTTAAAGGGAATTCAGTGGAACGAGAAGATACAAAGAGGGCTTCAAGGTCTGGCAAAACTACAGAAATGATTGAGCAGGACTGAGAAGGGCAGGCCTCACCAAGTTGAGAGTCTTCTCCTTCAGCCCCGATCCAAGCAAAGTTACAGGATGGAAGTGCTCATCTTCCAAAAGTAAGATACACACACCTATCAATTAGGCAATCCCAAATCTACAGCAAGTCATGATTTCCAGAAACCTGGAGAAAATTCTAGTTTCCCCTTGGAGTGTACTCTGGAAACTACCCAAGCTTCCTTTATACACATTCACATTTTTATTCCTTAATTTCATTTTCGCTCTAGGACATTAACAATCATTGGTGAAACTTACTAATCAGTCACATTAGGAAGAGTTTCCATTTGCCATTCTTGGTTGTCTCAATGCTAAATATTGTGAGTTGTCACTTAGCAACAAAAATACAACTACACTTTGATAACACTGATGGGAACAATCAACACGTCCTTGGTGTTTCCCTGGACATTTAGGATTAAAAGATCCCAAAGGCTGTGTCATACCTCAGCAACTGATTCTAAGTGCTCATTTGGATGGTCCTCATTGCACAAAGTGGAGAGCACATTTGGTAGATTTCCATTGATTTCAGCAAATCCTCAGACCTAGTGTTTACCAATTATAAGCATGATATTTTATTCTTCATTTGTCTTAATTCTTTGTCTATTTCTCAACCATGGTATTGTTTCTCAAGCCCTTAAAGCCCCAAAACATGTTTATTAGAGGAAATTTAGAAATTTCAGAGAAGCACAAGAGGAAATAACATCCACAGTTTTACCACACAAGGACTATGGTTTGTCATGTTTCCTTCTGCTCATTTTTCTTTTTAGAATAAATGAAAAAAAAAATAAACCTTTTTCTTCTTTAGAAAGTAGCGACCCACCTCAAACAATTTTGAAAAACCCAGAAATAGATAACAAGAAAAATAAAACTCATTCCTGTTGATCCTTACTATTTTTTCTATGAATTTGTTTTATTGGTTTCAAATAATTGAGGTCACACTGTAGACATAATTTTCTGGCTTGATTTTTTTCCCTTCAGTTTTCATTTTTATCAGATTTCATAGATGCACAAAGAGTCAAAATGTGTTGAAGGACTTATTAAATAAACAGTCTCTTGACTTCATCAACCTCCCTTTCCTCTTTTCCAGAAACAAACTTGTTCAACTCTTTTGATGCATCTTACAATGGATGGTGTCTTGGATTTGATGAATTGGGGTATATACCAGGAAAGTCTTAAAGAGTTAATACTCTTGACTCAGATGTTTACTATAGTGTTATTTCTATCAAAAACTTGGAAACACAACCATAGATCAAGTAGATAAAAGCATGAGACCCTCCTATTGGAATATTCGGTTATGCGGCCATAAAAATGAGCTTTAGGAAAATTTCCCAATAACTTGGAAAACTCTCATGTTGGCATGTTAAGAGATATAAAGTGGGCTAGAGAATTCTGGTGAAAGATGATGGCTAGAACACAAGCATTTACTTTTGCTGACTTCCCAAACCACATCAAATTAGAATAAATAAAACATATAAAGAAAGCCATAAACCTTTCAGGATAAAGACTTTGGGAGAAGAGTTAATGGCAACTACAGTTTGGAAGTTGGAAAGTTATTAGTCAAGTGGACTTAGCAAATTCAAAAAGCTAAATCTAAGCTAGCACAGGGGGAAGCCAAACTAATCCAATTTTATACTACTTGTTATAGGCTGACATATCCTCTCCAATTTCATAGGTTGAGGTACTAAGCCCCAGGATATCAAAATGTGACTGTATTTAGCTGTAGGGCCTGTAAAGAGGTAATTAAGTTAAAATAAGGTGTTAGGGTGGGCCCTAATCCAATATGACTGCTGTCCTTGTAAGAAGATTAGATTAGGACACAGACACACAGAGGGAAGACCATGTGAAGACACAGGGAGAAGACAACCATCTACAAGCCAAAGAGAGAAGCCTCAGAATGAAATCAACCCTGCTGACACCTTGATCTTGGAGTTCCAGACTCTAGAATTGTGAGAATAAATTTCTGTTGTTTAAGCCAGCCATGCTGTGGTACTTCATTATGGCAGCCCTAGCAAATGAATACACTGCTAATCCCTGAAAAGGAATTGGTGGAAATATACTTCTGGAAGTGAAAAGAGAGTGGCATGTCAGACCAGAGCATTCCTTAATGGTCTGTATAAGAAGTAGTTGAAATCCCCGTGTCCCCTCCTTGAATTTACCCCTCTCCACACTGAGAGATGATGGGAAGTTTCTTTTCTTTTCTTTTCTTTTTTTTTTGTGAGGAAGATCAGCCCTGAGCTAACATCTGATGCCAATTGTCCTCCTTTTGCTGAGGAAGACTGGCCCTGAGCTAACATCTATGCCCATCTTCCTCTACTTTATATGGGACACCACCACAACGTGGCTCGATAAGCAGTGCGTGCATGGGATCTGAACCGGCGAAACCCAGGCTGCCGCAGCGGAGCGCACGCACTTAACTGCTTGCGCCACCGGGCTGGCCCCGGAAGTTTATTTTCTTAAGAGGTCTATTTTCTCTTGGGAAGATCTCTAGACTACTGGCAGTGGTCTCATGAAAGAGTGGTGGTACAATACAAAAACAAAATGAAGGATTAAGTAAAATTTACATTCGGAATATTGAGACATTGCTCCAACACTTCTTTTCACACTCATCCTCCATAAAATTGAAGTGTGGCTTTGCCACTCAGAAGAGATTTGACTAATCTCCTCTAGTGAATTTGATCAGCCCAAGATATCAGGGGTTTCCTCCCTAAAACAGTCCAGCCAGACTAGCCTATAGTGAAGCCCACTTTCAATAAGCACCCCCGCTCCTGTCCCTTGTGCTCAGGACTTCCAGTCGGTGCTTCAAGCCTAGTTCATTATCTTCCCTGGGCACTCATGATGCCCCTCCTCCTGAATTCCCAATTCAGCTCTCTCAAAGGAAATCCTCTTCACAGAGCCTCTCTTTAATCTCCAACTCTTAATCCTTGTATACCGTGTATAAATCAGCTTATCAGCAGAGAACAGATGGCACACTCAAAGGGCAATTAAAAAGTGTTTAAAGAGGGGTCATTTTCCAAATGTGTGGGTAGGGTTAATGGAACCAAGAAGGGATGGTGAAGCACTCAGAGGGTAGCAACAGAGGGAAGCTATTATATCACTACTAAGTATGAGTATTACTGGAACCTGGGAAGAGCTGTGGTCATTGAAGAGGGGCCACTTGCCAAGAAGAGTGGCCATAGGTGAAGAAAGCAGCCACTGCCAAAATCTCAGCCTGCAAGAGATGAGCAGGACTGACAGACCAGCTGATTCTGGCTAGTGTGTGGCTAAGACTGGAACACCCACTTGACCTCACCATCCTGGCACAATGATTGTGTTTCAGGGAACTTGTCTAAGCACCCTCTCTTTCTTCCTATTGCACCCCCATCTCCTTCCAGTGTCTTCTATTGGCTAAACCCAACCAGAAGCCTGAGGGCATGGGAGCCTGGGGCGTGCAGGCCATAGAGATCAATCCTTAATGTCTGTGAAGGCTTTATGACACTTAGTCTCTTGTTCTTTTGTAAATTCTTAGGACTGTGGCATCTGGCTCACAACTCTCTTTAGTTTCTGATACCTATTTTATCCTGATATCTTAGTTGAAAGGTCCAATTTACCCTCTTCTGAGAATTGTCATGTCAGTTATATTATCAAGGGCTAATCAGAAAACACTATAGGAATTTACAACAGAAGGAATTCAATGCAGGGAATTTATTACACCAGTGATGAAAGAGGCCAGCAAGCCAAACTGGGACTACAGATGAGTAATGGCTGGAAGCTATCAGTACCCCTAGGCTGGAAAATCAAAGGGAGGAGAATGTGTCACCAGAAGCTAGCGGCTAGGTCACCTAGCTTGAGATGGGACCATGATGGGCCTTGTTGGGCAGGAGCAGGGGTCACAGAGATGACAAACCTGCTGCAGGAAAGGCTGACCTAGGCAGAGAGGATGAGAGAGACTAGTACCCACTTCTCCCTTCCCCTCACCCTACAGTCTCCCATCAACTCCTCCACTAACTGAACTCAGCAAGAAGCCAGAAGACACAGGAGCCCTCAGGGGTCAGCCCCCTGGAGACAAAGTAGTGCAGAGCAGAATGAAGAATAAATCTGAGGGTCATAAGGCCCAGTGTAGTCCATCCAGAGGAGGAAGGAGAACTATGGAGCCAACCTTCTCCCCATCAGTAGTCTTCTCAGTGCAAAGGAGTCAGTTCTTTCAAATGTCTTAAGCACAGAGTCTGTTTTCTGGCCATGGTAGCAAATCTTTTGTTCAAATTCAAATGCTTAACAAGTCTCAGTAAGCATGATTTTTATGCCAGCATGGTGGGGTCTGGGGGTGGGGGAGGGTTTCAGTCTTAAGTACACACCAGCCAGAATCAGCCTTTCTATCATGGAAACTTGGCTTGGAGCCTGACTTTCCACTTTCTCATACTGAGCTCCCCACTGGAAGCTTAACCTCAGCCAGGATCATTCCAACCACCAAACACATTCTACTGACATTGAGCCTCAAAGGGAAGGTTTTCAAGTCTTTATCCCTGTTCTCTCACGAAGCTCCTTGACCCCTAAGAAAACTTCCACCTGTCACCCAGTTACCAACTCTGTGTTTCAAAGCAGAATTGGGAAAGTCAATTTTGTCAACCCAGAGATGTTTTGTTAAAACTCCCCCAGGACAATGGATGCCTATTGAGTCAGCTAAAGACCTTGCTAAAACACAAATTGCTGAGCTCCACTCCCGGGAGGGAGGTCTGAGATGGGGCCTGAGAACTTGCATTGCTAACAAATTCCCAAGTGATGCTCATGCAGCTGGTCTGGGACCACACTTTGAGAAGCACTCCTTTAGAATGTGTGTGGTTAACAATTAGAAACAAGGTCAAGAAGGTGAATTCTTCCCTGTAAGACACAGCTTCACGAGCACATTCCCCTTAAAAATTGCAAACTCAGAATGAGGAACTCTGCAAATACTCTTCCTTTACTTTGGAGTCTAGGCTTGGGAACTGATGCACTGGGCTGACCTGAGCAGATAATTTCATAACTGGGTAGAAAAAGCCAAAGGGCATTCATGGTTGAAGACAGTTCTTTGTATGTTGGGAGAGGAAGTTGTGTTGGTTTCTGCCATCATCTGATATCCAGTTATTTGTGTTGCTAACAAGGCTAGCATGGGCTAGTCAAAACCATTTGCTGTATCAGGAGTCAGAAGCTGAACATAACTGGCTTACGGAAGAAGAAATCCATCCAGAAACCAATCTTAAAACCTCAGTTATACCTGGTTTCTTCCTCTTCCCCATCCTCAATTGATCACCAAGTTCTAATTCAATATCTGTATCTACAGCATTTTACTCTTCCCTCCTGGCTTTCCATCCCTCTCTGCTTTTCTTATCCTTACATATTACCTCTGGCCTGAACTATTGCAATAGCTTCTTCCATCAGTTAGGAATGTGTCCAATTGCAAGTAACAGAAAATCCAACCTGTAATGGCTTAAACCAATGTGGGTTTATTTTTCTCGTGTAACTCAAGCCTAGAGATAGATGTTGGTTAGAATTGGTTCCACGGCTCCGCAGTGTCAGTGGCTTTGCACTATGATTCTCTCGGTCTTCCTCTCATGCTTGCTATCTGTTTGTTGCAAGATGGCTGCTCTACCCCAAGACAGCATATTTGATTTTTTGTTTGTTTGCTTGCTTGTTTGTTTTTAGTGAGGGCGATCAGCCCTGAGCTAACATCCATGCCAATCCTCCTCTTTTTGCTGCGGAAGACTGGCCCTGAGCTAACATCTGTGCCCATCTTCCTCCACGTTATGTAGGACACCGCCACAGCATGGCCTGACAAGTGGTGCGTCGGTGAGCGCCCGGGATGAGAACCCGGGCCACCAGCAGCAGAGTGTGCGCACTTAACCGCTACACCACGGGGCCGGCCCCAAGACAGCACATTTGAATTGAAGGAGGAAAAACAAGGAAGGCTATCTTAGCCATGCCTTTACCTTCTGTCGAACAAACAAAGCAAAACAAAACAAAAAAGCTTCCCCAGAATCTCCTAGCAGAATTCTCTTTATGTTTCATTTGCTAGAAATGTGTCACATGTGTAGCTTTAGCTGCAATGAGGCTTGAGAAAGTATTTATTTAATTTTTTTTCTTGCCTTTAATGTGAAAGTGGCATGGAAGAAAGGGGTTGGGAATATCTATTGATTTGGCCAAAAAATAGTCCTCTGCCCTGTTTCCTCATTTATCTTCCTCTCTTTAATTTTTCCTTCTAAATCATCAAAACGATGTACATGGTATTAGTTTCCCAGTGCTGCTGTAACAAATTACCATGCACTAGTTGGCTCAAAACAACAGAAATCTGTTTTTTCACAGTTCTGCAGGTTAGAAGTCCAAGATCAAGGTGTCAGCAGGGCCATGCTCCCTCTGAGACTCTGGGTAGAAGCTGTCCTTGCCTCTTCTAGCTTCTGGTGGTGGCTGTTGATCCTTGATGTTCCTTGGCTTGCAGCCTCAGCACTCCAGTCTCTGCCTGTGTCATCGCATAAAGTTTTCCTCTTCGTATAAGGCCATAAGTCATATTGGATGAGGGCTCGCACTAAGGACCCCATCTTAATTTGATTACATCTGCAAAGATCCTATTTCCAGATAAGGTCACATTCATAGTTCCTGGGCATTAGGACTTCAACATTTTGGGGGGGACACAATTGAACCCATAACATGCAAGTAATCATTACCATTTTTTTCTAGTACTTACTTTGGGCCAAGGACTATCCTATACACTGCACAAATCTCATCTTCTAAAGTTGTGTCAAAATTTAAGAAAATCTAACAGAAAAATCTCAGCTTTCCAGACAATAAATAACCTTGTAGTGATTCATCATCTTAAAAGTGATTCAAGCTCTATTAAAATGTTCACTGCTGATTTTCTTTAAATGGAAACTTCTATTTCATTAAAAGATGATTTGATTTACGCAGGTTTTTTTTACATGCCACTTTTATTTTATTTATTTATTTTTTTTGTGAGGAAGATTAGCCCTGAGCTAACATCTGTTGCCAATCCTCCTCTTTTTGCTGAGGAAGATTGGTCCTGGGCTAACAGCTGTGCCCATCTTCCTCTACTTTATGTGTGGGATGCCTGCCATAGCATGGCCTGATAAGTGGTGCGTATGTCCGTGCCTGAGATCCGAACCTGCGAACCCTGAGCCGTGGAAGCGGAGTGCGAGAACTTAACCACTACGCCGCCGGGCAGGCCCCCATACAACTTTTAAAAGAATGGTTCCATCTTGAAAAATCA
This sequence comes from Ceratotherium simum simum, assembly GCF_057802395.1. Classification (NCBI taxonomy): domain Eukaryota; kingdom Metazoa; phylum Chordata; class Mammalia; order Perissodactyla; family Rhinocerotidae; genus Ceratotherium; species Ceratotherium simum. Next base: position 12,443,984 of record NC_141907.1, read on the forward strand.
GGCCTACGTATAATAAATCTAATGAATATACTTCAAAATACTGTCAGGAAGCACATTCCCTTTTGCTGACTTCTGAGAAATTATAAATTGAGATCTGTCTGATCAAGTAATTAGAAAGCAGAGTAAGTCAGTATATAATTGAGAGCTGAAATGTGTGGTACCAGCTAAACATGCTTGTCTTTTGAAGCCTATCATTCTATAATTAAAATCTTGAAATTCAAGTTCTTTATGCAACCAGAATGAAGTGTGAGGAAGATGAATAAGAATTTCGCCACCAATAAAGGAGAGCCTAGACCTGTGTTCTAATTTCAGCTCTGCTATTCACTCTTTTTGTGACTTTGGGTAAGGTAATTAACTCGTCTGGGCTTCAGTTTTCTCAAAATTTAGTGGCTTGGAACAATACCCATTTTCCCATTTTATTGTGCACAATTGTGTGGGCTGAGAATCTGAGCAGGGTCCAACTGCAACAGCTCATGTCTGCCCCCATGTGGTCTCAATTGGCGTGGCTCACCTGGGACTGGAAGATTCAAGATGGCCTCACTCACATTGTCTGGTGCCTTAGCTGGGAAGACTTGAATGTCTGGGGTGGCAAGGATGACTGGGCCTCACTCTTCTTGCAGTGTTGGCTGGAATCACTTATATGTTTGGAACTTAGATTCTCCTTTGTGTGGTCCCTTCTGTCCACATGGATAGCCTGGGCTTCTTTCCATGATCGGCTGGATTGCCTTTGGTGAAACAAGAATCTACACAGCTCCTTAGAGTGTAGGCCCAGAAGTCCCAGAACATCACATTCTCTACATTCTATCGCTCAAACCAAGTCCAAAGGCTAGCCCTGATTTCAGGATTGGGAAAACTGACTCCTCTCCTGATGGGAGGAGGGGCATAGGGATCATCCTTACAGACAATCTACCACAAAAACCAAAGAGGAAAGTCAGCTTTTGCCACATTTCTCTACCAACTTGTCTTCTCTCAATGTTGGTAGAAGTTAAACATTGAAGAACACTCAAAGCCTATTTAGGGAGAGGACAGGGTCTTGAAGGGAGAGAAAGGGGATAGTAAAAGAAAAAGGAATGACATGGAACTAAAAAATCATCTGACAGACTTGTACACATTTAAACCTGGGACTTCAACCGCAGAGCCACAACGGCCTCTCACCAACCCTGTATCCACTGCAGAAAGCGTTAACCAACCACAAAACTTTCTAACGAAGTCCATTCGTGTCCCTAGGCGACCATTATCAATCTAATAGTTTGAAGAAGAGAAGATACACTGGCTCCACTTCTGATGGGTAAGGGAGACGTGACTATTTTGAATTCACTCCACAGGCTGATCCTGACGTATGCTGCCCTCTCCTGGTTGAGGCCACTGCTTAGTCCCTTATCGTGGAGCAGCAGAGTACCCTTAATAAAGTGGTTTTCTAACAGGATTGTATTTGGTTCTCACAACTCAGGTGAAAGATGAGGAAACTGAGACTCAAAGAAGTTGAGTCTCAAATTCCACAGTGGGATAGTGGTGGCCCCACTCAATCTCTTTCTACTACTGTAAAGTCTAACACGATCTCAAACTCACAGAATCACAGACCCTGGAAGCTGAAGTGACGCCATCAGGTCCAAGCCCTTTGTTTTTACAGATGAGGACACAGGCCCGTTACGTGAAAGGTCTTTCCCATGGTCAAGTCCAATAGGACAAGTTAGCCTCAGGGCTAGATCCCAGGGCTCCTGATTCCTAGGGAATTGCCCTTTACCTCAATTTCAGCAGAGTTAATCAATGCAACTTGGCTGACTTCAAACTTTTGGCTCATCCATTTGGCTGATCCGTGCTATGAAATCTAGTAGAGAAGATGGTGATTTCTCACAGATTCTGACCCACAGCCTGAAGGAGCTCCTGTACTTTAATTTTGCCATAAGGGCTGTGGAACATTTAAATAAATCTTTGGGTTTTTCTGCTGCTTTACCAGATTTTGTTATTGCCCTTGATTTAATATTTTAATAGGAGGGCTTTTGAGCAGTGTCCTGAAGCATTTTATTAAGAGTGGAATGTTTTAAAAATCTGATGAATTGGGGCCGGCCTGGTAGCGTAGTGGTTAAGTTCATGCTTTGTTTCAGTGTCCTGGGGTTCGCAGGTTCCGCTCCCAGGCACAGACCTACACAGTTCTCATCCAGCCATGCTGTGGAGGCATCCCACATACAAAATAGAGGATGATTGGCATGGATGTTAGCTCAGGGACAAACTTTCTCAAGCAAAAAGAGGAAGATTGGGAGCAAACGTTAACTCAGGGCCAATCTTCCTCACCAAAAAAAAAAAAAAAATCTGATGAGTTATTTATGGGTGAACCTAACCTCACTAACTTCTTGACTTTATCTAGTAGACACATAACCTCTCAACAGAGAGATTTCCAGAGCTAGAAATTGTGACCTAGGGACAAGGAGACAAGTCAGGAATTGGCATTTTTTGAGTACTGCTGGGAACCAGGCACTCACCTATACTAACTCATTTAGCCTCTACAAAATCTGAGATGAGCATGATAAGACCTCGTTATGGATAAGGAAACTGAGACACGGAGAGGATTTCCATCTACCAGCATCTGTACCCACACACTCTACCTTTTCAACTGCCACCATAGATAATATTGAAAGCAAATCTTTTGGTGGACAAGATACTACTCCTCTTGCCTGTTCAAGAACATTTTCCCAGAAATCCCTCCCTGCTCTCTACAACACCAACTTTTTGCTTTTTGCTAGATTATTCTCATCAGCACACAAACATACTGTTAATTTTCCCATTTAACAAAAAACAGACATACAAACAGAAAAATACTTTTCTGGATGCCTGCATTGGTGATCTCATTTCTTAGCTCCCCTTTGCAGCAAAATTCCATGGAAGAGTTGACTAAATGTACTCATTCCTATTCCTTTCTTCCTATTCTCTCTTGAACTCATCCTGTCTGCCTTTTCACCCATAATTCTACCAAGAGAGCTCTTGCCAAGGTCGTAATGACATCCATGTTACTAAAACCACTGGTTCTTCGTCGGTGTCCACCTTTCTTGGCATTTGACACACTTGACCACTGCATCCTCACTAACACACCTTCTTCATTTGTCTTCCAGGATACTATACTTTCTTGGTTTACATCCTACCTTAATTCCCTACTCCTTCTTTGTCTCCTTTGCTGCTTCCTACTTTTCACCCAGATCTCTTCATGCTGGAGGCCCAGCTCTCAGTCCTTGGACTCCATCTACTCCCTTGCTTGCCTCTAATCTCACGGTCCAATTGTCAAAACAATTTAGAAAGATAAACATAGAAAAGCCTTGTTTCTTCTGTGCACCCTATCGGTAACCATTTTTATTAGTCTCTGGTTTATTTATATATGTATGGGCACTGAATGCTTCCAGAACTGCTGTTAGTATTAAAATCTTTCTTGTAATCTTACATTGTGCCCTCCTATTCATACTGTTTTACATGTCAGAATTTTTTTACTGTGATATAAAATTGCCATGTTATCCGTTTATTGTAACCAACAACATTTCAATTATGAAAAACATTACATTTCCCTTTTCCAGGATGTAGATCTTTTTTAATGTGGGAAAATGACTTATGAGAAAGTTCCAAGTACGGGGAGCGAACGCCCAATCTTTAACTCCTATCATCTGGGGGTGAGTTGTATGGGAGATTTATTTGTAGTGTGCTTGTATATTTGGTCAGCATCTTCAATGAGACGTTTAGACCCCTCAATCCTTGGTGTCTTCCTTCATAGTGTGGTATCAGGAGTCCATGGGATGGTAACCCATTATTGCCGAAAAACATTTGCCTTCCCTTGAAGGAACATGAAACCTTGGTCTCAGGACAGAACAGGCAGCATGTGGTTTAGAGTCTGGACTTTGCAGGTGACAGACTGAGGTTTAAGTCCTGGCTCCTCTGTTCTCTAGTTATGTAATCGTGGGCATATTTAGCCACTCAGAGCCTATTTCCTCATCTGCGAAGTGGGAATAAAAATTCCTCTCTCATATAGTTGTTGCATGGGTTGAATGGGAAAACATATGTAAAATGCTTAGCTTGGTGCTGTTACAGTATATGTCTTCAATAAATAACAGCAGTTTAAACCATTTGAATATGGCTTCCACCATTGGGGGGCGCCCCTGTATCCTAACAGGCTTTCTCCTCTGGATCCTAACTATCTCAGTGTACCTGGTGGAATAAAAGGAAGTACAGACAAACTGAGATGGATTGGGCTTGTGTCAGACCTGAGGAATTCAAGAGTGTTCTCCTAGGCTACTCTGCATGAGCAATGCAGCCAGAGGTAAGGAAGGAAGCATTAGACACTTACAATCATTCCTCCAAATCCTCCTGTCTAGTGTTGCATGAAGGAAAGTGGAAATGAGGCCAAGAATTCAAGAAAAAGAGATCTGCAAGGTGGAAAAGGATTTCAGGGTATTATCTGGTCTAGTTCCTTGCCTTTAGGTAAGCAGGATATTCATCACCTCCTTTTTACAGATGAGGCATCTGTGGTCCACTTGGGCTAAATGACTTGGCCTTGTAGTGGTGAAGGCAGTGCAAAGGAGATAAAACCCAGGTTTCTGTGAGTCCTCAAAGCAGCAGACCCATTGTCAAATTCAGATGCCTACAGGGGTGGGTGACATGAGCGTGTGAAGCAGGCAATGGGGATGTGCAAAGTGGGGGCGGCTATACTGAGTTCGTTGCCGTATGCCCTGTGGTGTTGCTAGATCTTCAAGGATTTTTAGAAAAGCCAAGAGTGAAGGGCATTTAGATTTTTATCTAAAAATTTTAGAATGTTGATAACCAGTTACAAGTGTTAAAAATACTGTGTAGGACTCTGAAAACCACAAGGCAGCTGGCCACCTCTTGTTACCTTTGCACTAGCTCGACTCCCTGCAGAAAAGGCTGTTATGGTTCCTTACCAGACTCAAGCCCCGATGTCATGTGTTGGTAGCTTTAGCGTTCTTTTCTTCTTAATTTGTATATCTGTGTGTGTGTGTGTGTGTGTGTGTGTGTGTGTGTTTAGGGAAGAGGAGCGACTTTTTATTGCAATATAACACACATACAGAAAAGTACACAAATCATAAATGTACATTTTGAGGAGTTTTTCATAAGATGAACACACCCATGGAACAAGCCCTCAGGTCAAGAAATAACAATGTAACGGCCTCAAAAGCTTCTCTCACGCCCTAACTACCCCCTAAGGGTAGTCACACCTATCTTCCTACACCACAGAGTATTTTTGCCTCTTTTTGAACTTTACATAAATGGAATCATAGAACGTGTGCTCTTTTGTTCTTGGCTTCATCAGCTCACCATTGTGTTTGTGAAATTCATCCCTGTTGTTTTTATGTTGTATAATTTCCTCGTTCTTATTACTGTATGGTATTTTATTATGTGAATATATCATAATTTATTATGTATTCTACTCTTGATGAGCTGTTGGGTACTTTCCAGTTTTTGGTTATTAGGAATAATGCTGTTACATTCTCATCCATGCCTCTTGGTGGACCTATGTACATATTTCTATTGGGTATAGATTTAAGGAGTGGATTGCTGAGTCATAGGTTATGCATATGTTGCTAGCATTAGTAGTTGCTACCAACAAAGCTTTCCAAAGCGATCGTCACCATACACTGTCCCAGCGTGTGCGAGTTCTGGTTGCTCCACATCCTTGCCAACACTTGGCATTTTTTATCTTTTCCATTTCGGTTATTCCTGTGGGTGTGAGAAGATATTGCGCTGTGGTTTCAGATCTGCTTTTCCTTTAAATTGGTGTGAAATGATTCTTACTGCTAGTGGTACCACTACTACTTAATCCATATAATACTTAAGGAACCAATTTATTGTAAATTCCTCAAATGGCTCTCCACTGCTTTTAGGATAGGGCTAAAACTCTGCGAATTTTCTGCCATCATCCCCAAGTGGCTTCATTCAAGTCATATTGAGCATCTGGGCTTCTTGCTGTTTGCCCAGGTTTTTCCTCTTTCATGCTCTTTCTCACATTTGGTCCTTCCTGTGTGCTGTTCTCTCTGTCTGGAACTCTATTTTCTGGCTTTACCACCTGACTGACACATATTCAGCCCTCAGGACTCAGCCCAAACACTGCCTCTTCCAGGAAGACTCTCCTGACCTTCATGACTTAGCTGTTCATATTGTGTCAAAATGGTCAATTTGCTTAACATTCATCAGATTTTCAAGGGTAATTTGTGTGGTTATCATAGTGTATGAGCAGCAAATCTTTGTTGAATGAATGAATGAACAAATGAATGCATTAATATGGGAGATTGGAAATGGGACTAAACAGAGATTTGACTGCGGTATTTATCTAAGAGGGATTTTAACAACAACAATAATAATAATAATAATAATATCCTGTGTCTCCTTTTGCTCAACTGGCTTAATCAAAGGGTTGATTCTGGAAAGCATAATAACACATTCTTCATTCAGTTAAATTCCAGTGTTGAAAGGATACTGAAAGATGCTCCAGCCTTACGCAAAAATGAATTTCTTTAATCGTGGCTGTTACTCAGTAGGCCACGGGAAAGTGATTAAAGCAGATGATTCATTATTGGGTTCAGTGAGAATTTGTTTCAACCCTGCCCTGAAGGCCTGGTGGGTGGAAAGGTTTGATGTCCTTCCAGCTGTCGTCAGGCTCAAACATGGTCAATACAAGTTTGATCACTTAGTATTTCCCTCCAGATTTCCTAAATAGGGAAGCTCTTATAATCCAAGAATCTTCTACGGGACAGTGGGCCACCAAGGGGGTCATCGGATTCATCTTTAGATGTCAAAGCACTGTGATTCTTATTGAACAATAATACCTTGATTGGCTCCAGACTTAAAAGTATTGGGGAATGAATCTACCAACCAGACATAAGAAACACTGCTCTGAAGCAGTTACCAGTGTATGTCAGTGAAATCAGGCTAAAATAGCAAGGGGAAATCTTGAATCCATAACCCAGATGGGGCTGCCGGCTTATTTCTCTAACTTCAAACAATCAGGATTGGTTGAGAGAAAATCACCTGCTAGCGATACTCATTCATTACAGTTGTTTTAAAAACACAATCTACTTATTTTAAAATTATCTTCTTATTCTAAAAAGTAACAGGATGGAGAATTCAATGTACAACTCTATAATGGGAAGGACCGTGTCTTCTTCATCTCTACATGCCCAAGGCTTAGTCAGGAGCCTGCGTTTAATAGATGTCCAATGATCATTTGAATGAAAAGGCATTTATAACCCATATGTTAGCTGTCTCTGACTGCAGATTTTGTTTCTGTCATGCAGCAATTTCGAAGCACAGCTCAGCACTTTTTGACATTCGTAAGGAATGCATTGCATTAGCATCCAAGGTAAGTTTTACTGAGAGGTTTTTAGGGAAAACAGAGAAAAAGGTTCTCCATACAGAGAATGTAGCATTTCTTCCCCCAATTCCCCATCAAACATGTACTTCCAGTCTTTCTCTCTCTCTCTTTTTTATTTGCAGCTTTAGACACTAGATTCTGTCTCTTCAAAAGTAGAGCTTCTCCCTCATGAATCTGTTTCCCAAGGAGTAAGATATGTATCCACGAGAGGTGCTTTTTGGTTGTACATGTAATGATTTTAGATCATTCTTAGAAACAGCATGTCAAATCTTGTAGTAAGAAAAACTATTCCCTTTAATTTTTTTCCTCAATCCTTCTGATTACATCAGAGAGAATGATTCAGTTTGCTGCTACTGTCTCTTTTTTTCCTATGCCCATCTTTTTGTCTTTTTTCTTTTCTTTTCCTTTTAACAAAGAGAAAGTAGAACTCACTAGTTTCTAGAATTTAATAACTCTAATTTCTTCTCATTGTATTTATTTTTACAATTACTTTCTGTATATATAAAATTATATTAGCTTTTATTTTAATGTAGTGAAATAAATCTTTTTAAAATAAATTTAAATTCAAAACTAAGTCAATTTAAAGAAAAATATTAATTGATAAATGATAACTTTAAAAAATAGAAAATGGTAGTATTTGGGATTTAAAAAATGATATAAGATCAAGTTGGACTTCTTGTTATTGTTGTTGTTAAGAACAGAAAGTCTGGTATTGTGTAAGGGCTAATTTTATGTGTCAGCTTGGTTAGGCCATGGTACCTAGAGAGTTGGTGAAGCATTATTTTAGATGCTGCTGTGAAGGTATTCAAAAAGATATGATTAACATTTAAATCAGTGGCCTTTGAGTAAAGCAGGTGACCCTCCCTAAAGTGAGTGGGCCCCATCCAATCAGTTGAAGGCCTTTAAGAGAACCTCCTCCAAGCAAGAAGAAATTCTGTCAGCAGACCGCCTTTGGACTCAAACTGCAACTCTTCCTTGCAAAATCTGAAGATTTTGGACCTGCCGAGTATCCACAATCATGTGAGCCAATTCCTTAAAATAAATTAATGTCTTTCTTTTCCTCTCCCTCTCCATGTATATATACATATCCTATTGGTTCTGGTTCTCTGGAGAACCATGTTTAAAACATAGTGTTACCAGAATTTTAAATATGAGGCTCAAAAGTTAAGCGACATCCCCTAAACCACTGTATTTAGTAAGTGGCAGGGCAAGGACTCAACCATGGTTCCAAGGCTATCCATGATACCATGTGGCCTTTGCAATTACAGAAACTGTTATAGAAGAAAAAGAAGACAAACATGTTTTCAAATCTCAGTGATGGCCCAAGAAAAGAGATCTGTAAGGACAGTAGGTCAAGAGATAAAAAGGTAAAATGATGTGAAATCCGTGTGGCCAAAGAAAGGCTTCACTTGGATGTCACTCTTCAGAAAGTTCCTAACAGCATGTGCATGCAGATACACACACACACTTACAGAGCCCACGTCTAGGATCAGTTACTTGTATTTATTCTCGAATGCTTGTGCCCTGAAAATACCATTGAAACAACTGGCTGATCAGTTAGTCTGAGTTAACTGCCACCTTGACAGAGTCTTAATAGAGTGTCAGATTGGGGAGGACAAAGCTAGGATATTTAGATACTTATGGGGTTGTGGGGCTGGTTTAAGGTAGGTCTTTCAATGCAGGGGCCTGATTTGGATTGGGTAAGGATCATGACATAATCATTTAGGTCTGGTGGACACAGCAAGGCAGGGGTTCCCAGGGGAATGTTTAGAAGAGTCTTGATGTATAAACAGTCTTTTGATACTATATATTGAAATATTGAGCAGTCTGATGTTCACTTAAATCAGTTTGATCTCAGGAAATTCCTGACACAAACAATAAAGTCATTTGCAACTTTTAGTCTTCCTGGGCAAGAGTTTCCTGGAAAAGTAAAGTCATGTTGTTAAAGACAGTAATGGCGTGATTTGTTTTTGCCACTCAGCAACTTTGAAGCATGACTCAGCAGTTTTTTACATTCATAAAGAACTCATTGTATTGCTGTTGTTGGGGCTCAGGACAGACTGCCCCAAGATGTACTACAGCAAGAACAATTTGACCCTCCTCTCTCTCCTGGAAAGCAGGAAATAAATCTCCCTTGTGAAAGGTACCCTCCTTGCACCAGAAGGTAGAGAGACATCCTTATAGCCAGAGACAGGGACTTCAGGGCCCCGAAGGCTCTGTAAACAAACTCTGCTTAGATTCTTTATTAATTAAGCACTCAAAGCCAGAGTTTCTTTGTCTTATAAATTCCTCACAAATTTATTGTTTCTTTGTCTAAAAAGTATAAAAGCTGCTTGCTTTAGTCATTTCTTCAGGTCCACTCCCGTATGTGCAAATTAATTTTTTTTCCTCCTATTAATCTGTCTTGTGTCAATTTGATTATTAGATCAGCCAAAAGAACTCAAGAGGGGTGGGGGGGTGGGGAATTTCCCCCTCCTCATCACTGTGCAATGTTGATTTTACCGGGAGTTTTTTTAGGCACAACAGAGAAAAAGCTTTACCTTGCAAAGTTGTGTTGATGAAGACAGTGGAATACCAGTGTCATGTCAAGGTAGACAGCACATAGGCGTAGATAGGTTTGGTTCTCATAATCAAGACTCTTGGTTACAAGTGGCAGAAAACACAACTCAAACTGGGTTTTCAGAAAAAAGAGATTCTGTTGGCTCATGATACTGCAAAAATCCAAGCCCAGGCATGGCTAGAATCAGGGGCTCACACTATTACATCATCAATTATGGATATATGGTTAGAGAAAGATCTATCACTGTTGTAACTCTCTCCATTTCTCAACTCTGCTGTCCTCTATGTTGGCACCATTTTCAGGGCAACTTTCCCTACTAGCGGGGAACGTGGAAAATGAGGATGGGGATCAAGAATGCCTCTAGGAAGAGGTGAGTTAAATCAGCCGTGTGAATATCTCGGGCAGGGCTATTTGGCAGAGGGAAAAGCAGGGATCAAAGACCCCAACTTAGGAATAAGTGTGGTGTATGTGAAAACTGCAAGCAGACCAGCGTGATTGGAATGGGGTAAGCAATGCAGAGAAATGAGTTAGAGATGTTAGAAATTAGAAATGAGTCCAGAGAGAGGCAAGGGTCAGATTATACAGGGACTAACAAGCCATGGAGAAGAGCTTGGGTTTTATTCTATATGTGACAGGAAGACTGTGGAGGGTATTGGGCAGGGGAGTGACAAGTCTGTTTTATGTTTTCCACAGTGCTCTCTGGCTGCTGGGTGGAGAATTACCTCTAGGGGAATGGAAGCAAGAAGCCCAATTAGGAGACAAGTTGAGAGATGATGGTGGTTTGGTGGCAGAGCCCCCAAGACCTGCTAATGGATCAGATGTGAGGCAGAAAGGAAATAAAGGAGTCAAGGACAGGTCCTAGATTTATGACCTGAATAAATGATAAATGTGAGGTCCATTTACAGAGGTGGGGGTACCTGGAGAAGGAACAGGTTAGGAGTCAAGAGTTCTGGACGTGCTTACTTTGAAATGCCTAATAGACATCCATGTAATATGTCAGACAGGAACTTGGACATATGAGTCTGAACCTAGAGGACAGATTGGTCTTAAGATACTTTGGGAGAATGTAGATGACAAGAGCAGGGTTCCAAGGACCAATCCCTGGAGCACCCCAACATACAGAGGTTTGAAAAAGGAGATGAAAACAGCAAAGCCAACTGAGAAGAAACGACCTATTAGGTGAGGCAAACCAGGAATATGATGCCCCACAGCTGTGTAAAGGGAGTATTGCCAGAAAGACTGAGTGATCAGTGTGTCAGAAGGTCCTGAGAGTTTGAGTAAGATGAGCTCCGAGAGTCGACAAATGAAAATGAATACATTACAATTTAGATCTGCAAAAGACAGTTATTTTCAGTGACCTGCTGGCATTGTGCTCTGAAGTCCCCGTTCCTGCTAGTGATGGTGCAAGAGGGGGTTAGCAAGGCCATTAAAGACTGCTTCTTCTTTTTGGATTTTAATTATTCTCTTTGGGCTTAACTCAATCTCTTTGGGGTAAATAGTAAGTTCAAAGATAAAACAGCTCATCAGGGTTATTTTCTCCCACCTCATTCTCAAAAAGGTGTCTGCGGGCAGAAGGAAGTATGTGGAGCAGGGGTGGGGCCACGGGCCCTTGGTCTTTGCTGGTGTGTGTGGCTCCTGCTGGCTGGTTCTCTGGTCCTGGCTCTGTTCCTGAGCTCTTGGACCCGGGATCTTCCTCCTTGTCACCATCCCAGGCCTCTTCTGGGCCACAAGTTCTCTTAGCACCTTTGTGGCCTCCTTCTCAGGATGGAAAGCACAGGAACTTTGGGTGGCTTTCGCTGCCCTCGCGAAATCCCTCAACCACAGCCACCCGAGTGCCGGTGCCATGCTCAATGAGGCTTTCCCTCAGGGTCTTGTGATTTGCCTGACTGATGACAGGAGAAGCAAGAATGAAACCCCCTTAGATTACTTCCAAACCCATGCAGATGTTTCTATTGTCCTTCACTCCCCTCCACCCTCAGGGGCTTTAATCTTGAGGGGGGCAGCCAGCACACTTGCTTCTGCCCCCTTTGTCCTATTCTTCTTGTACTTCCTCTTCCTGTGCCGCGGTGTATCACTTACATCACATCTGGGGTCTTCCCTCTGGCCTGTGGTGTGACTCTGTGGTCCTAGTTGGCTTGGTTCTTGATAAGTAAAAGGGAACTTTTCCAATATAGAGAAGCTCTTCTTGCCTGTGAAAAAGCCTAGTATTTAACACAAATATCTCCCTAGGGACTCTAGAAAGTCAACTTTGAGAGTCAAGGCTAAGAAACGACTTCTAATATCCCTAATTCCAAAGCAGAGAAACCCATTGATCCAGTATGGTATGGAGCCACAGGACAATATGCTCTAAAGGGAACGAAAAATACAATGATGTAATCAGGCACACTGTTTTAATAACATTATCCCCTTTTGTCTGTCCCTACAACGCCCCTTGGTGTGGCCTCAGGAATTGCATTGCTCTTACTTCTCATGTGCCTTTCAGCCACATCTGAGCAGTTGCCTCTTATTCCAAATTTCTCCAGGTGCCCACTCTTGTTCTGCTGCTCAAAGAATCCTTGTGCGGCCAGGGGACACCTCAACACTCGTGTTCTGCCTGCGCCATGGCAGAGGGACATTGTCAGACAGTCCCGAATTCAAATTTTGTTTCACTCATCCTGCTACGTGCCACCATGTGTAAATTACCTGTGATTTCTGATCCTTAGTTTTATCTTAATTGTAAAATGGGCATAATAGTACTGATCTCAAAGGACTGCTGTGAATATTGAAAATAAGGGAATTAACACATGTAAGGAGCTGGATGTGCAGTTGTCACTCTAAAAAATACAAGTGATTAAAAGCAATTACTTAGAATAGAATTCAAATTTCTCATCATCGCCTATAAGGTCCCTCGTGGTCTGGTCCCTGGGCACTTTCTGCCTCTAATGCGTTTTTTTCTCTAACCAACCAACTCTCCAATGCTAATGGGTGTCCTAAAGCTGAATTCAGTTCAGACACTTAACTACCTGGAGTTAGCCTCAGACTCCACAGGTTTAAAGGCTCAGTCCCACACAATTGCCCCCACTCCAGATGCCAGTCACAAGTATCAGGTCCCCAGGTTACCCACATTCTGTCCAACTTGGCTACAAAGTTGAGGGTTCCCACAATCCCTCATCAGGTTTGATAATTTGCTTTCAGGACTTAGAGAACTCAGGAAAAAGCTCTGCTTACTATTGCAGTTTATTATAAAGGACAAAAATGAACAGCCACATGAAGAGGTTCATAGGGTGAGTTTCAAAAGGATCCTGAGCACAGGAGCTTCTGTCCTGTGGAGTTGGGGTGTGCCACCCTCCCAGCACATGGATGTCTTTGCCAACTCGGAAGCTCTCTGAACCCTGTCCTTTAGGGGTTTTTATGGAGGTTTCACTATGTGGGCGTGCTTGATCAGATCATTGGCCGTTAGTGATTGAACTCAATCTCCAGCTCCTCGCCCCCCGACCCCCCTCCCCGGAAGGTCAGGAGATGGGGCTGAAGGGTCCAACCATCTAATCAAGAGTTAGTTCCTCTGACAACCAGCCCCAGTCCTGAAGTTATCTAGGGACTCTCCAAGAGTCACATTATTAGCATAAACTTAAGTATGGTTGCAAGGGGCTTGTTATGAATAACAAAAGATGTTCCCATCACCACTATCGCTCACAAAATTCCAAAGATTTTTGGAACTGTATGCCAGGAACTGGGGACAAAGATCAAACATTTTTTTTAAAATTATTATTATATCACAGGCTACCCCCTGGTCTTTGGCCACAGATCCCTTGCAGCAAAATGATCGTACCTGTGAGAGCATTTACATTTGGTGTAGCACTTATAGAAGAAATGTAGCAATAGCACAAACACACATACGCTTAACATATTTGGAGAAGCCAGTGTGGGGTAGAGATGTTACTGCCTAAGGGAGAGTCGTCTGCTCAGGGGGAGACCTGCCAATAGTCAATAGGCAAGGTGGGAGAGAAAGGGTTTTATTACAGCTTGCTAACAAGGGGGAAGATGGCTGACTCATGTCTGAAAGAACCATCTTACAGAACAAAGACTACAGGCCAGTTATATGGGGGGCTGGTCTCCTGGTTGGGGAAGCATCTGGTCTCCAGGTAGGGCAGACATATGGTCTCCAGGTGGGGCAGACATCTGGTATTCAGGTGGGGCAGACTTCTGGTCTTACTTCTTGATAATCTTTTGTTTTACTGGATAGGCATCAGAGACCAGAGCAACACACTATATCCTGATTTAGTTTAAAGATAATAAGAATAAAATCTTTAATATGGATAGTAAAGATTACTGTTTACATGAGTGGTGCCAACAGAGATAGATTTAAAGAAACAACTAATTTGTGGTGTAAAGCCATTACACACATTTTCATTTTCTTGCACTAATTTGATTACTCTTCATCTCCATTGATCTACTGCTATTTGTATCTTACGATAAGCTTGTGCAGAGCAATTTAGCTTAGAAATCAGCTGATGGTTAGTTAGATCCAGTTCTTCCTCAGGCCAATCATTTTCCATAGATATTATATCCTGAGAAGACTTTAACTCAATCTTACAATACAGCTGATCATAAATAGCCATATAATCATAAGACTTAACATGAAGTAGTTGAATCTTAACACCACCAGTATTACACCATATTGCAGTGTGGTCATGGTACAATTCAGTTTTATTAGAGAACAGATTAAGAATTACACAGGGATTCACTTTGTCTTGCCAACAGAATCTACCCTTGCCCATACACCAGATAGTATTAAGGACAGGCATCGTTACAGTTGGTCATGCCTCAGTTATTTCTGGGTTCCAAGTCAACTGGAGACAAAGCCAATCACCCCGCCTCATCTCACAGGCTTGTACTGAGACTGGTTTCCACTGTGTGTTATTATAGAGCAGGGCCCACCTCCCTCCTATGGGAAGGACACAAGGGATGGTATTTGGAATAGCTCATAGCCCTACTAACTATACTTCAGGAAGTGTTTTATTTTGACCTATTCTGGGGATGAGGACAGTCATAGTACATTGATGTCGATTACAAGTGCCCCTGGAGAACTTCTATAAACTTGGAGGCCCTAAGATTCCCATAAGGTGTCCCCACTGAACCTCAGCAGCTAGGATTGAGGGCCATTGCCCCATAGCCACTTCAGCCTCCATTTGTATTAAAATAGTCAAGATACTCTGTTGGGTCAGGGTGCAGGCTTTCCCAACACCAGGTTCTAGCATTAATCCAGCATTATTTATTGATTCTGCCTCACCCACTTTGCTAAAGCCTCATTACCTTTCCATGCTGACTCCCATCCTTGGCTTTCCTCCTGAAAAGGAACTCCCTCTAATCTGCTTATTCTAGTTAATAATTCTTTTACCTCTGAATGCTGCTCCTCATTAGAAGTGAATTCAGCTTGTCCCAGGATGCCTAGACTGGCACCTTTCTCTCCTAAGGCCCTTTTCTGTCTTGTGGACCAACATTGTTTAATCTACTATGCATGTTGTTGCCATTAGGTACTAATGGCCTGAGTGTAGTTAGGATACATATTTTGTACCAAAAAATGTTGGGTCCCCCATACTAGGGTTAGATGAGTGGTAGTCCCATGTAGCTGTAATTTAGTTTGAGTATGTCATAGAGACTCCTACTGTCTTCCTCATTTCAAGGTAGGGCCATTCGCCTAGGGGAACTCGGATCTACCACATTCGCCTGCTGCCACTGCTGTTATTCCATCAGAGACCCAATGTTTTATTCTGTTTAATAGCTTTGCACCCACAAAAACAAGGGTAATATGTGTTTGTGCAGAGCACACTACAGCATGTTGAACACACCGATATTATATTTTGTCCATTATAACCAGGGACCTTTCTAAGCACTGGATCATCAAAGTTTGTAGCTACATCACATGGTCTGAAGTCCCAGGAGGAAGCAATTATTGGAAATTCCTTCCCAAAAGATATCCTTTGTAGTAGATGTAGACTAAAATCAGGAGTCAAAAAATAGGTGCACATTGCTAGAGTTCCATTCAGTCATTAACAGATGGTCCAGCTCATCATCATATCGTATGACCAGAATGTCTCCCAGAATGATCTCACTCAGATTTGCAGGCTGCCATTTGACCTTCTCAGGTTCCAAAAGCAGGATTGTTATGAATAACAAAAGACATCCCTACATCTCTGTCACTCAGGAAATTCCAAGGATTTTAAGAGCTCTGTGCCAGGAACCAAGGATAAAGATCAAATATATATATTTTTATTATTATTATACCACAGCCTCTTTTCCTACCATCTCTCACTCCAGTCACACTGTCTGGTTGCTTGAACATACCAAGAACATTCTCCACCAGGGACTCTGCTCATGCTATTTCCTCTTCCCTAGAGATCCACAAGGCGAGTTCCACTTCACTCCGATCTCTGCTCAAAGGTCAACTTCTCAGGAGGCTATTCTGACAAATCAGGCTCTCTACCCACCTTGCTCTGCTTTGTCTGTCTGTGTAGCACTTATCACTGCCTGACATTATTACATTTACTTTTTATTTGTTCACTTCCCAACCCCATCCTCAAAAAGAATATAAACTCCTTGAGGGTAGGAACTTTATTTTCTCTGCTGTGACCTCACAGCATTTAGATCGGCCTCTGACACATAGTAGGATTTCAACAAACATTAGTTGAATGAAAGTATGTCTGATTTTCCTGGCTCTGAAAGACAGAGGTCTTTGGGTCAAGCATCCTGTTTGATGAGTACTGGGATTGAGACAAAGTGCAACTCTCCAACCTTGCATTTCATGGTCATGGGGATGAGGATGAGGAGGTCTTTCCCATTTCCTTCCTTTCTCTTTTGCCAGGGGAGGCATAGCTGCAAAGATCCCTTTTGGCCTCACCCAGAAATGGGTCTTCCCCACTCCATGCTAGCCAACTGCCCAGAGCTCAGCAGGAAATTTCAACCTGAGCATCTCCTCCTCCCCCACCCTGCCCAGAAGTTCTCTCTCTGTGATCTCCTGTGGCTTAAATCAGGACCCAGAAAGATGGGACACTGGATGCATGCTTGATAAGCATATAAATGGGAAAATAAATAAATGAATGAACATGCAAATGGAAGACACTGCAGAACCCAATATACAAGGATCAATCCATCTACAGTATTTGCCAGAACAGGTGATTCAGGATCTGTTCTTCTCTCTTCAAATCCTCCATTAGCTCAGGTTTCTCCTCAGCTCAAGTTTTATTATGAATGTCTTCAAATATAAGAAAAATTGAAAGAATATAGAATGTATACAGAATGTATCATTGTATACGGAAACCCTCCACCCAGATTAAATTGGAGTTAACATTTTGTCATATTTATGTTATTTCTTTCTCTTTCTTTAGTCTATTTTTCTCTCTCCCTTCCTTCCCTCCAACCCTTCCTTTTGTTCTTTTTTTCAGAACTATTTGAAAAGGAAGCTGCAGACACTATACTTTACCCCTAAATATTCCAGCAAATATTTCCCAAGAATAATAACATTCTCCTACTAACCACAATCCATTATCACACCTAAGAATATTAATAATAATTCTCTAATCTAATATATGGACTATATTGAAATTTCTCCATTTGTCACAAGAATTTGTTTTATAGGTTTTTTTTTTTCTCTCTTTTTCTGAATCAGGACCTAGTCAAGTGTTACACGTTGCTTTCGGTTTTGTCTCTTTCTTCTATTTTAATCCAAAGCAGCCCCTCCCGGATTTCTTATCCTTAACATTGCTTTTTTAATAATCTAGGCCAGTTGTCTTCAAGAACATGCTACATTCCTCCTGGTTTGCCTGGTCTTTCCTCCTGGTGTCATTTAACTTGTTCCTTTAGCCCCTATATTTTCTTAAAACTAGATGAAGTATAGACACTTGATTAGAATCACATTAAACACTTTTGCCCCGAGTACTTACGTATTAGTTTCCTGTTGCTGCTGTAACAAATTATTACAAACTTAGTGGCTTAAAACCACAAAAATTTATTTCCTTACAGTTCTGGAGGTCAGAACTCCTACACAGGTCTCACTGGCTAAAATGAAGGCATTGGCAGGGCTCCATTCCTTCCTGGAAGCCCTAGTGAAGAATCTGTTCCCTCGCATTTTTCATCTTCTAGAGGCCGACCACATTCCTAGGCTATGGTCTCTTCCTCCCTGTCTAAAGCCAGCAACATTACACCTCCCTGACCATTCTTCCGGAGTCACGTCTCCCTCGGAAGGTTCTCCTCTTTTAATGGCTCGTGCGATTAGATTAGGCCAACCTGGATTTTCAGGGTACTATCCCCATCTCAAAGTTCTTAAGTTAATCTGTGAAATTCACTTTGCCATGTAAGATAGCATATGCACAGAGGTCAGGAATTAGAACATGGACATGTTTGGGGGGCCGGTATTCTGCCTACCACAACTTCACAGCTGCTACTCTGTGTGTCATCATATCAAGTGTCCCGTTAGGATACTGTCCCTCTACTAGTGAAGCTAAGCTTCAGGGGTTTCAATGTGAGTTGGAGGGGAAGCAGTTAGCAAAGCCTCAGAACTTTCTGGGTGTAGGGAGAAGGGATGAAAAATGTAGCTGCCAGAGCCTCACCCCAGAGATCCTGATTCATTAGCTCAGGGCTGGTGGCTGCCATATTAGGTCCTCTTTCCTCATCAGAAGTGGGTGAATCACACTTGCCCAAGCCTGAGGCCCAGCCCTGGAGGAAACAGGTGAGAGATAACAGGCGGAAGCTCATTTTCCTGATCTCCTCCTGAGGTCTGGCCTCTCAAGAACACCTAGTTGGTGGAGTCATTTCCCAATTTGTCAACAGTCACCAGCAAGAATGAACACACAGGGGACAGTCAAAATGGGTGAGCTTCTTCAGGGAAACGGTTACTAACTGATCTCCTTCTTCAGAGGACAGCAGATTTATTCATCCAGGTCATCTACAAAAAAGGGGGTGACAAGGTTTCTTTGCACATTTTTTTGCAATATTTAATATTTAAGTTACGTGAATATATTTTAACTAACTTTTTAATTAAAGAGGAAATAGAAAAATTGAAAAAATTCAAATGCATATAAAGTAAATAGATAAGCCTTCCTCCCCAGTTCTCCTCCTCAGAAACAGTTGCTGTTATCAATTTTTTGTGTATCCTTCCGGAAGTATATTATGTATATACAATTTATTTATATTAGACATGCCCATATTTTTCTTATACAAATGAGACCATCTTGTACATACACTGTTTCATATTTTGCCTTTTTCCCTTGGACCTGATTTCATATCAGCACATAAGATCGATTGCATTCCTTTTCACAATTGCACACCTTGCATGGATGACTGATTTATTTTGCCACTTCCCTATGATTGTTGTTTTAGGTTGTTTTTGGAATTTTGCTACTACAACCCTGATATAAAGGCAAATCTTGCATAAATGTCATTTCCCACACATCTGAGTCTATTTTAGGGCAAATATCTAGAAACGGATTTGCTGGGTTAAAGGGTTTGTTCATTTACAAGTTCGACTAGATATTGCCAAATTGCTTTTCAAAGAGGTTGTGGCAAAAAAACCCAACAGAATGTGAGAATGTCTGTTTCAAAACACTCTCTTTTGTACCCACTCTTAAGCAATTAGAGTCTCAAATTGGAGTCTGTTTTAGGAGATGCCAGTTACCCAAAGCTCAGTTTTATGAGTGTGGGAGAAAGAGCGCTAGTCTGAAAATTAGAGCACCTATGTCCTAGTCCTGGCTCGTTAATTCCTTAAAAGACCTTGGACACGTTACTTCCCTTCTCTGGGACCTAAGGTTCTCATCTGATGACAAGATCTTTGAACTAGAGCAGCGCTGACTCCACAATCCCGAATCTGTGATTCCCTTCTGATCTGGCAATGGTCATTCACCTCAATGTGTAAAAGCAGCTCCATCAATAAGCTTGGATCGGGGCCAGCCCGGTGGCGCAAGTGGTTAAGTGCGCGCGCTCCGCTGCGGCGGGGTTCTCCGGTTGGGATCCCGGGTGCGCGCCGATGCACTGCTTGTTGAGCCATGCTGTGGCGGCACCCCATACAAAGTAGAGGAAGATGGGGACAGATGTTAGCTCAGGGCCAGCCTTCCTCAGAAAAAAGAGGAGGATTGGCATCAGATGTTAGCTCAGGGCTGATCTTCCTCCCCCCCAAAAAAGCTCAGATCAAGTCCCATTAAGAGCCAAACTCCGTGTGTTAGGTACCCCATGAGATACAAAAGATAAAGTATGAATGTTGACCATTTAAGAACAATAGCTAGCAAATCTCAAGGAAGTAGGGAACCGCAAATGACAGCTCATAATCAGGTGTCATATTGGATGGCATAGACTATAGGGGCTGAGACTGTTCAGAGGAAAGAAGCCTGACACTAGGCACTTAGTGTCCTCAAAGGATTCAAGCAAAGGTGCCACTCACCTAGATTTTAAAGATAAGTGGAAATTTACCAGGCGCCAGTGGTAGAAAGGAAGCTAGGGAGATAGGGTGGTGTGAACGCCCAATTAACATATGAAACAGTGGGCTGGAGCATGGGGAAAGCCCTCACACCAAATACGGTTTTGTCCTATCACTTGTTTGCACAATTGCTGAGAAATGAACGTGAACTCCCAATCCCCACCACCTACATTCCTTCCACAGCATTTCCTCTCTCAGGTGCAGCAAGTCCATTCTTTTAGTTTGGTCAAACCTTCAAGTCACCTTTGACTCCTCTTGTTCACAATTCACGTCCAGTCCATCACCAAATCCTATTGATTCCATCTTCAACATAGATCCCAAATTGAAGTCCTCTCCTCCTTCACTGCTCCCACCTTGGTTCTTGGCTGCCATCATCTCTCAAGCAGATTGCTGTGAATGCCTCTTACCTGGTATTGTGCTTCCACCCAGGACTCCTTGCATGCTCTTCTCGGTGCAGGGGTGGAGTGATCCTGTAAAACGAAAATCTGATCATGTTACTCCTCTAATAGCGTCCCATGGCACCCAGAGTGAAAGTTCGTCTTTATCATGACCTACAAGTTCCTACAAGGACATGACCTGCTCCCCCTCCTCCAGACCTCATATCCTACCCTGCTGTCCCCTTCGCTCCCTCCCTCTCTTCTCTCCAGCCCCACTAGTTTCTTAGTTGCTCCAGTTACATTCCAGCCTCAGAGTCATTGCACTGGCCATTCCCTCTTCCAAGAAAACTCTTTTCTAAGACAGTAGCAAGCTCATACGTTCTTTTCGTATGCTCTGAAAACCCTATTTATAATTGTAACCTGCTCCTACCTTCCCTACACTCTCAATCCTCTTTCTCATGCTCAACTTTTTCTCACAGCACTTATTTTACTGCATAGTTAAACTATTATTTTCTTACATTTATTGTCTATTGCCTCTTTCCCCCCCGCTCCACTAGAATGTCAGCTCCATGAGGGCAGGATTTATGTTTGATTGTCGCACTGCCTTAATATGGTGTCTGGCTCATAGAAGGACTCAACACATGTTTGTTGAATGAACGAATAAATAAATCATGGGATTTTCTGATGAGCCGCTATGAGGACAAAATGGGCTGGATGGTCACCATCAAATGGGTGTTTTCCCTCACCCTGTTTTTGACCTCTGCTCAGGAAACTAGTATGTCCTATTCTGATTCTCAGCTGATATCAACTGATCCATTATGGAGTAAGAGATGAAGAAAGGCAGAGGGGTTACACCCAGAGCTTTGCATTCTAGCTCTGTCACCATTGTGTAGATCACAGTCCCTGAAACTCAGTTTCCTCATCTGTAAACTGGGGGCAATGATACAAACCTCCCAGGAGAGATTAAATGAGATAACAATGTAAAAAGCATTTTAGCAGGATGTCTGCCATTTTGTAAATACTCAAAAGATCTTAATTAATTACTGGTGTTATATAACAGAGACATCACATCTTCCCCCTAGAATCATCTTAAAGGAGGGCTCAGAGTCAGATGAAGTGCCCAACTCTATGGAAACTCATGGTGGAATTGGGTGGGGGTGGCCTGGCCACACGTTGGGGTCCTTGCCCATGACACGGTCCTGCCACCGTCTCTTCTTGGAACTAGCTGTTTTCACCAGGTTTCCATTTCCTCTTCCGTGCAGTCGCGTCCCTGTGACAATCTTTGCCAGCAGAGTGGAAAAAACCTGTTTGGGTCTTAGGAAAAGAAATTAAAAAGCTGGCTTAAGACCAACCTTGTAAGAAATGCTCTCCTGCGGGTGGCTCCCTTCCTCTCCCTCCCCCATTCCCCCTCAAGAATTAAGGTAACTGTCTTTAAGGGGAAGGGGCTTTCAAAAGGAATGGAATGGGCGAGTTGATGGCGAGGGTCAGGGTCAGGCTCCAAGCAGGTTCGGTGAGCCAGTGCATGAGGAGGAGGTGGGGGCCAGAAGAGCGCGCTCCTGCCTCCTGCCCGGCCCGCGGGGCTCGCTGGAGCAGGTCCCAGCCAGGCCCCTGCCGAGGGCGGCCGCCGCGCTGATTGGCCCCGCGCGCATGGGGCGACATCAGGCGGTGGGGCGGGAGCCGGGCGCGGCAGGGGCAGGGCTGGCCGGCCTGGGGCGCTGCCCCTCAGCCCAGGTTCTGAGCAGCCCCTGTGCGGTTTTCCTTCCCCAGGTGTGATCAGGCAAGCGTGCGAGCAACCCAGCGTAGCCTCTGCCAAGTGGGTGACTAAGTCTGCCCTGGGCAGGAGAAAGAAAGTGAATTTAAAAAGGATAAAGGTTTCCAGACCGAGAGATGGCCGCCTCCAAAGGGAACTTCCCACCACACCCTCCCCTCACACCCCCATAAAAGACGCAGTTTATTAACCATTGTGTTCAATATTTTACATACTGCCTGCTGGTTGGATTCTCACAACAACCCCAAGAAGTAGGAGCTATTTTTAATTCCCATTTTACAGGCGAGGATGCCCAGGGAGGTTAAGAACTGTTCA
Source organism: Ceratotherium simum simum (assembly GCF_057802395.1). Taxonomy (NCBI): domain Eukaryota; kingdom Metazoa; phylum Chordata; class Mammalia; order Perissodactyla; family Rhinocerotidae; genus Ceratotherium; species Ceratotherium simum. Next base: position 12,466,811 of record NC_141907.1, read on the forward strand.
CCCACTACAGTCAGTAAGTGGCCAAGTCAGGCTTCCAATCCGTGTAGCTCTTTGCCTCCAAAGGACTGAACCACTATCCCACTATCCTGTACTGTTTTTTTTTAAGTTTCCGTTAATAAAGTATCTTCTATTTTTATTGAAATATAATTGACATATAACATTATGCTTGTTTCAGGTGTACAACATGATGATTCAATATTTGTATATACTGTAAAATGACCACCACAATAAGGCTAAACATCCATCACCATACATAGTTAGAAATTTTTTTTTTCTCTTGATGAGAACTTTTCAGATCTACTCTCTGAAGCATCTTCTTATTTATACCAGATTTGCTTGGGGACTTGAAACCAATTTTCCTCATTGTAGGTGGTAACGAGGAGACTACACACGTCTTAGCCTCCACTTCAGACCACACTCTGCATCCTTTGACCCAAACCTGCTTCTCTAGAATTCCTTGTATCACTGAATCAGCAAGTCAGAAATTTAGCAGGGGTCCTCACTGCCCACCCCCTCTAGACTGTTGTAGGGGCAGAGAGAGTGGGCTCTCTAAAACACCATGCCAGTAGGCTCACCCTTCTTTACGCCTTGGGGGGCTTTCCTTGGCAGATTGGGAGACCCTCCTGCCTCCTTTGCCCACTTGTCATCCCTCCGCCCTCCCAGCCCCCCTCCCAACTACCCCCAGCCAGGACTCCAGCCCCACTGAACGTTGAATGAGCCAGGACTGCCCAGTCCTCACCAGGTCCCCTTGGGTGGGATGTAACCCTGCCTTCTTGACTGCCAGTCTCAGTGGTCTCAAACATTTTGTCTTCAGGATCCCTTTACAGTCTTAAATTTTTTTTAATTTAATTTTTTAAAAATGATGTAATATTGGTTTATGACATTATATAAATTTCAGGTGTACATCATTATATTTCAACTTTTGTATAGACTACATCATGTTCACAACCAAAAGTCTAGTTGCCATCCATCACCATATACACGTGCCCCTTTACACTCTTAAAAATTATTAAGAACCCCAAAAAGCTTTTGTTTCTGTGTGCTATGGCTATTAATATTTACTATATTAGAAATTAAAACTGAGAAAATTTAAAACTGTTATTTAAAAACAATAGTAGACCCATGACATGTTAAGTGAAACATTTTTTATGAAAAATAACTATATTTTCCAAAACAAAAAATAGTTACAAGAATGACATTGTTTTACATTTTTATGAATCTTTTTCATGTCTGGCTTGGGGGAGCCAGCTGGATTCTCCTATCTGCTGCTGCATTCAGTCTGTCATGAAGTGACTGTAGCCTCTGAAAACTTTCAGTGTCCACTCCTGAGGAACTGAATGAAAGGCACATAACATCTTAGTGTATTAGGACAATAGTTTTGACTTTGTGAACCCCTGAAAGGATCTCAGGAACCTCCTAGCAAGTCTCCAGATCACAGTGAAAATAGTCGGCCGTTTTTAGAAAATCTGGCCCTGTTTTACTTTGTCTTTGTTGAGGAGGGGGAAAATCTCCCCCCACCCTTCTAAGTTCTTCTGGCTCATCTAAGAATTAAATTGACATGAGACAGATTAATAGGAGAAAATTCAATTTAATTTTTTACATATGGGGAATCCACATAAGCATGAGAGATTCCAAAGACAGTCAAGCAAAATGAGGTATATATGCTACTCTGAGCTATGGAGAAGGGGGTGGGGTTCTGGGGCTTCAAAAGGAAGGAAGACAATTCATAGGAAGATGGGAAAAGCTAATGTTTGGTAAACAAATGTTTGCCATGCTATGGAGAGACAATGAGACACAGAGAGGACTTTGATCAAACTGGCCTTGTTGAATTTCTCCCAGTTGACCACACCTAGCTCATATTCTTTGTAGACATTTCTGGTGATAACTCTCTCCCTGGAACAGGCCCTTTATCTAAATTCTTTTAGACAGTTAAGGGGGAGGTAAAAAGCTCTTCTCGAATCTTTTGTTGCTTAAGAATAATCAGCCTGAAATAATCCTCAAGCTAAAGAGACACATTTTGGGATGACGAATTCTGCTCCTCTTCAGACCCAAGGGGGGACGTCCCTGCCTGTGGCAGGCAAAATAACAACCCCCCTGTCCCCAAGATGTCCATATCCCAATGCCTGGAACCTGTGAATATGTTACCTTACATGGCAAAGGGACTTTGAGGATGTGATTAAGGTTAAGAATTTGAAGTAGGGAGAGTATCCTGGACTATCCAAGTGGGCCCAATCTAATCACATGACCCCTTTTTAAAAGGGGAGAATCTCTCCCAGCTGTGGTCAGAGGGAAATGTGACTATAGAAGAATCGTCGGAGATGCACCCATGCTGGCTTTGAAGATGGAGGAAGGGCATCATGAGACAAGGAATGTGGGCAGCTTACAGAAGGTGAAAAAGGCAAGGGAATAGGTTCTCTCTTGGAGCTTCCAGAAAGGAATGTAGCCCTCCTGACAACTCAGTTTTAGCCAGCAAGACCTGTGTTGGACCTCTGCCCTCCAGAACTATGAGATGATACATTTGTGACCTCCAGAACTAAATACATTTGTGTTGTTTTTAGCCATTAAATTTGTGGTGATTTGTTACAGCAGCCATAGTAAGCTAACATCCTAACCCCCTGAGGTCAGGCCTCTCTCTACCAGGTGAGGAGTTTGTGGGTCTAAGGGGCTTTGTCCACTAAGAGCTAGTGCCCACCCTCCTTCTAGACTTCTTGTGACTCAAGGACTCAGAATTCATTGCCCGTGTTCCCCAAGCCCACTTCTCCATCTGCACTGGCCTGTTTTCTGGGTGCATCCTCATAAGGGTGGGCCATGCTGCTGGTGTGTGCACCCCTAGACAGAACTGGGGATTTGCAGGCTTGGAGGTTCACAGAGGTGGAGCTGTGGGTGAGAAGAGAGGGGACAGACTGGCGACTGAGGGCTGGGGGCTGGGCACTGGGAGCTGGATGGGGAGGTGGCAACTATCTCCCCTCTTCATGCTTCTATTCTCCAGCCTAGAGATCTGAGGAGCCCAAGAATTCTACATTTTATCCTGACCTTCTAAGACATTAGAAAAGTCTATTTGTTAGGAGAAGAATAGAACATATTTTATTTAACAGTTTGCCAGTTTGATCTATAACTTTTACATATTTAGATATGGGGACGTGGGACCCCATGTGTACTCTTGCCCGGACCCTGGAAATATTGGGGGGCAGGCGTGGTGTGTACTTCAGACTATTTTCTATGCATCTGCACATCCACGCATATGTATAAACATGTTGTTTTCTCTCCTTCCCTCTGGCCCTTCCTCTCTCTGTCTCCCTCAAGGGGCAGAGGAGACAGCTGTAGAGACAAGCAGAGTTAGTCCATCACGGTTGACCTGGCTTCCTGGGAACATGCTCCATTCCAGAACTCTTTCTGAAATACCTAGTCTGTGTCAGGTGCCGTGCTTAGGCTTAGGGACACAGGAGAACATAACACCAACCCCAGCCTAAACTTGCAGGATTGTAAGATTAGGAACCCTGGAGTCAGTGAGTAATTCAATAAACTTTAATGAGCACTGCTATGATCCAAGTATGGGCATAGAGAGATGAAGCTGGCTTTTCTCTGCCCTCGAGGAATTTATAGCTAGATAAATGCTTGCAGGAAGCTGTTGTGGGTACCATAACAGAGACAGAGGGCTTTTGGGGGACCTGAAGAGAACTGCTGTCCAACTAGCCTGGAAGGGTCAGGACTCAACAAAAGAATTACAAAGAGCTTGAAACTATGTTTCTAAGATGAGTTAACACCCATCAGAGTGGGCTCTCTCATCCATTCTTGGTGGGAGCATAAATTGGGGTGCTTTTCAAAGGTGGAGACTTGGCACAACCCACCAAAAGTAAGGCTGCAAATATCCTTTGACCCAGCAATCCACCTGATAGCCTGTGGATTTACTAGCAAAAGTTTGCCCAGAAACATGTGTAATGGTGTTCACTGTATTGCTTGTAACAGTGAAAGCACAAGAAACAACCAGTGTTCATCCACAGGGGCTGGGTTACATAGAGTTGGCACCTCCCTGTGCTGGAATGCACAGTAGCCCATAAAGAGTGAGGCCGATTTGTATGTGTTGCTGTGGAAAGATAACCAAGATAGATTTTTAGGTGGGGAAAGCAAGAGGCAAAACTGAGGAGATTATAATCCCATTTCTCTAAACGATTTTAATGGGAGAGGAGGTGGATATGCTGGTCTGTGCGTGGGAATCCACGCAATTGTTCATAGTGGTTTCCTCCAGGGAAAGCCATGGGAAAGAGAAAAAATGCATTCTGTTATTATTTGTATCTTCTGATCTGCTGGAATTGTCTAACCATGTGTTATGGTCTTAATTATGTACCCCTCAAATTTCATATGTTGAAGTCCTCACCCCCAGTACATCAAAATCTGACTGTATTTAGAGATAGGGTCTTTAAAGAGGTGATTAAGGTAAAATGAGGTCGTGAGGGTGGGCCCTAATCTGATATGACTGCTTTTGTTTTTACATTTCTGTATTAAAAAAAAAAAATCCTAGTAAGTGTCGTGTTAAAAAATGAATTGGGCACGGTGGCCTGGTGGTGGGGAGGGGAGGAGGGGGGAGGACAGAGGGAGCAGAGAAGCAGAGTAAGGAAAAGCATGGAAGTTCAAGGTCCTGGAGTGTTCTCATGTGCTGGGCGTGTGCAGGGGGGTGGTAGGTAGGGGGAGAGTGTGTCTTAATGAGATCGGAGCCTGCAGAAGTTGTTCAAGGGCAGGACTTGTTGGCCCTTTGGTTCTGCTGGGGAGTCTGGTCTTGATCCTGAAGGTGATGGTTAACCGTTGAAGGGTTTTATGCAGGGAGGGACACGGGCTGACAATTGTGTGGAAAGACCACTGAAGGGGACAAGAGTGGTGGCAGAAAGCAGACAGGAAGCTGTGGCCAAAGTTCCAGGAAGGTCACTGAGAGCCTAAACTTCCACATGGCCATGAGCAGGGACTCTGGAACCAGACGGGCTGGTTTTGAATCCTGGCTCGGCCACTTAGGAGCTGTGTGACCTTAGGCCAGTTGTTTAACCTCTCTCCGCCCCAATTTCCTGGCTGCAGGACAGGGGTAATGAGAGTACTTTGCTTGTAGTGCTGTGAGGGTTAGCTGGGTTCATGTGTGTCAGAGACTCATGACAGTGCCTGCTGTCGTAACTCTGCACCGTGTCTGGGTTGCTGTGTTTGCTGTTCATTTACCCAGGGCCAGAGAGCTGGTGTGTCGTATATGCCTACTCCGTTCTTGTGGGGTGATGGAGCAGGCATGCAGTCCCAGGAGGCTGGCTAATATTAGACTAGAGAAGGGAAGTGGCTGTCCCGAGGCCACATGATTGGTTAGGAAGGTGATGGGCTGGAATGTGAACCCAGGTCTGCTGGCTCCAAAACCCGCACCCTTGACATTTATGCTGTGGACCTAGCCTGAAGCCTGGTACTTAGTAAGACCTCAGTGAATGGCTTCTGAGTGAGTTGACTGAAATTAAGTTTCACAGAGGTTAAAGGACTTGCCCATGGTCACACAGCTGGTAAGTAGCAGGGCTGGGAATCGAACTCAGCCTTCTAGACCCACAACCAAATCTCAGTACACTAGAAAGTGGAGAGGGCTTATGGGTTAGGAACCAAATTTGCTGTGCTGAAGAGCGGAACTGAGTTCACCATCAGTCACTCAGAAATACTTGGTTGAGATAGACGTGCTGAGGCTCTGGGTCTCAACTTCAAAACTGCAACTGGGCAGGCCCTGGGCTCTTACTGAGACAAACTCTTCATTGGGTAGTGCTGGTGAAAAACGGATGTGCATGACATTTGGGAAAATACAACAAACCAACAAAAAGCAGGATGAATGCTCTCAGAGTTGGAGAAACTCTCCTGCAGGGAAGTGTCTATGAGTAAACTCTCCCTAAGTGTGTGATGAAATGGTGTGGTATCAGGAAGTGTATCATAGAATCCACCGGCTGGGGCTTGACTCTGCTGCTCTCTGAGCTCTGTGGCATTTCACTTCATTCCAACAGCATTACGGATGAGCCTCACTTTAGGTAAGACTCAGGAACACACCAGTTGCCACAAGTCACAAACCTGACCGTGTTTGTTGTTCAGTACAGACATGAGGTTGAGAAATCAGGCTTCGGCAGCCTGCCAGATCTAGTTTCAAATCCCAGCTCCATTGTTTTCTAGCCATCAATCTTTGGGCACTTAGCTTCTTTAAACCTTGTTTGCCCCATCTGTAGACGAGGATAAAAAAGAGTCAGTGAAGACATCTGACTCTTAATTATACTAATAAAAATTAGTATCATTATAAGTTTCCAAAAAGCTAGAAAAAATAAAACAAATGACTCTTACACTATCAAAATAGGTATTATCTGGACACTAACACTCCTATGTTCTTCTGACAGGTACGTACCTGCTTTGAGCCTTCCCTAAGAGCTTAAATGTTCTTATTTTGGATGCTTATTGTTTAACCTGCTGTGTCCCCTCTGAATTAACTTCACTTAAGAAAACAGGGATGTGTATAATCTATTTTCAAATACATTTATTCAAAAGGATGCAAATTTCATAAGTTGGATTTTGTAAGATAATATAAAATATATATATTGGTTTCTGCCCCCAGTTGCTGGCACGGAGCTCCTTGTAATTTCCTAAGTTATAAGAGCACTAGGAGCATCTTTTGTTCTAATATTTGGTCTTTGACCCCAGTTCCTGATGCAGGGCTCCTAAATCCTTTGGAATTTTCTAGGTGATAGGAGTGTCTTTTGTTTGAATGAGGTGACTCTGGGTGGGCTCCTGGATGAGGGCTGGTCACCAAGAAAACCAAGCCATGATTAGGAGCTTGGAATTTTCAGCACTACCTCCCATTCTCCAGAGAGAGGAGAGAGGCTGGAAATGGAATTAATGTTTGATCATGCCTACATGATGAAGCCTCCATAAAAATCCCAAAAGTGTAGGGTTCGGAGAGCTTCCGGGTTGGTGAACACATCCACGTGCCGGGAGGGTGATGCATCCCAGCTCTGCGGGAAGAGAAGCTCCTGCTCAGGACCCTTCCAGACCTCGCCCTAAGTATCTCTTCATCTGCATGTTCATCCGTATTCTTTATCATATCCTTTAATAAACTGGTAAACGTAAGTAAGTGTTTCTCTGAGTTCTGTCAGCTGCTCTAGGAAATTAATCAAATCCGAGGAGGGGGTCATGGGAACCTCCAATTTGTAGCCAAGTCAGACAGAAGCTGTGAGTAACCTGGAGACCTACTACTTATGATTGGCATCTGGAGTGAGGGGCAGTCTCGGGGGACTGAGCTCTTAACCTGTGGGGTCTGATGCTATCTGCAGGTAGATGGCATCAGAACTGCATTAAATTGTGGGACACCCAGCTGGTATTGCAGAACTGCTTGGTGTGTGGAAAACCCACACGTCTGGTATCAGATGTGTTGTGAGTGTGGCAGTAGTGTGAGAGTAAAGGAGACACACAGGAGAAGAGTGGGATTTTCTGACACATACTTTTATGCTTTTTGACCTGTGTTATAGACACCCTAATTTCAGAAGGCTGTGGGATTTTATGGAAAGAAGGTACATAGGCTTTAGATTCTGACAAACTTCACTGCAAAGCAAAGACACGTGAGAAACCCTTATGAAGGTTAATTCTTCCAGTTTTAGGACCTGTCAAATTGTCAATGACTCATCTCTCTGCCCTGGGCCCTTCTTTGATTCTGTTAATCCCAGAAAAACAGAAGTTTCAGGACACAAAGACTGAAAGTAGGCAAAGACCCTTTGTCCCCATCTAAAACAAAACTAATGTTCAAATATAGCCCACACCACTTCCAGCCCTCTGCCCAAGGTGGGTATTTTAAAATGTGGGTTTCATTATTATTCAGGTATAGTGAGGCCCAAGGCCCAGGAGATGACAGCCCTATGAAAGATAGTTTGTTACTCACACTTCCCAAGAGGAGGGTGCACATCACATCATGCAAGGCCACATAGGGAAGCACCAGAGTCGGTTAGGAGACAGAGAAAGGGGGGAGAAAACATGGCAAGAGCCTGTATTGTGGTTTCTGCAGAAGCAACAAGCGAGGCAGGGTAAGCAGGCTTAGAATTGGCTAGTCCGAATAATTTCAGCAGGTTCTGGCATGTGGGGGCTGTCCTGAGTTGTCTAGTACCTGGCTCTGGGGTGATTAGGGCAGGGGAATAATGGCCTGGAGTGTAACAGCCCTGTGAGATCTCAATAAAGGAGATGTTTGGGGTGTGGGCTTTGGATTGGCTGGTTTGCATATGAAAGGAGTGTTTGCAGGTGGATCCTTTACTATCTCTAGAAATTGCTAGCCCTGGGAGTGGCAGTCTCTCTTGGGTCAGCAAGGCCTCAAGATGGCAAAGCATCAGAAAATATAGAGAATAAAAAACATGATTAATACAGTGGGGCAGTGGCCTTGGCTCTCTGATGTGCTCAGGGTGGTTGGTCTGCAGTGCACAGCCAAGCTCTGTGGCCTGGAGCAGGTGACCACCTTGAAGGGGTGAGATGTCCTGAATCCTGTTATATCCTCCTTGGACCAGAGTCCCAACTTTCCCACTTCATTTGCAGTCCAGAACAGCAGGGTTGGGTGTTTACTCTATTCTCTACCAGAAACATAGCACTCAGCCAGCACAGTCTCCCGAACAAGAAGGCTTTGTGTAGGACCTGCAGTTAGTGCATTTTCTCCTTCCTTGTACCCATTTTGGTTTTTGTTTGTTTGTTTGTTTGTTTGTTTTCCAGGAAAACGACACACAGAGGTTGGCGGACTTGATTCAAGGTTCATTAATTCTAGTTGTTTCCTAAGAAGAGGAGCTGTCACAGGTGCCACCTGCTGGTCCTGTTCTGTGCACCCTCTCCACCGCCACAACCCCTGTTCTAAACCGAACTCTGACCCCAGCTGGGACTAGGAGAGGCTGACAGCACCCTGCTTACACGTGTCCATTTCTGATGGGAAGGGCTTTGTCATAGGCCCCTCTCTAGGGGTGGGGGAAGCTTATACAGGAGTCCTATTCAAGACACTAGACCTGTGGACCTTCTGCTTCCCCAACAGGTACCAGGGATGAGGCGGAATCAAGCCAGTGGATTTGCATCTGGGACAAGTGCTAGGAAATGCATCCCAACATCATTTGGTGAGTGGACACTATCCTTTAGTATGGTATATCACTCATTCAGCATTGCTTTGTTTATTTCTACATTTAAAAATATTAACTGGGGCTGGCCTTTTGGTACAGCGGTTAAGTCCGCGTGTTCCGCTTCAGCAGCCCAGGGTTCGCCGGTTCAGATCCTGGGCATGTACCTACTCACCGCTCATCAAGCCATGCTGAGGCGATGTCCCACATAGAAGAGCTACAACTCTATGATGCACAACTATGTACTGGGGCTTTGAGGAGAAAAAAAGAAAAAGAGGAAGATTGGCAACAGATGTTAGTGCAGGGCCAATCTTCCTCAAAAAAAATTAAATTAACAATGTTTAATAGTTGCTTTAGCATTTCTAGAAAAAGCATTGATAAATATTCATCATTTAATTTTTATTTAGAATGGTAATTCTACCTATATAGTTATGGCATCACAAGCCGAGTTTTGACAGAGCATCTGCAGGGGAGAAAGGTCAGTAGGAGACCCAGTAGGGGCCTCTGTCCACTTCCTCAAGCCCCTTGGAATCCTAGCACTGGTGTAAAGAAGCAGAGAGTTACAAATCCCCATGGCTAGCAAGTTCACTGGAGATGCCCAGGGACCCTTGGGGAGGCTGGCCTGGCCCAGCTGGGAGAGCAGCAAACATGTCTCTGCTCTAAATGATGGGGCAGAGCCAACAGGAAGAGGGGAGGGTGTCTGACAAGGAGTTAGGTGAGGCCAGGCACAATGTGACTCATGTGCTTTGTCTTCTCGGAGCCCTCTGAGAGAAGTTTAAGTAATAGATTGGCTGTAGCAACCATTATCCACTCTGTGAAGAGTGTCAGGAAAGGCAACGGACTGAGACAGAATGGTGATGATTATTTTCCCCACCTGCTTCCTCTTTGAAGAGGGTGAGTTCCAAGGAGGGTTGATATCTGCCTAGGACTGTGATGTGTGCCAGACTGCAAACTCTGAGAGGATAACAGAGGAACTGCTTTGCAAAAAGAATTGGAAGAGCTTTAGGAAGATGGGGGGAGCTGTGGAGCTCTGGAACAAAGAAGTGAGGCAGGCTGTGGTGGGAGCACAAGGTGGGGGAGAAGAGCATCGTTGAATGAGGGGGACCCGTAGTACAGATGTTTTCCTGCGTGGTATGTGATGCAGCACTTCTCAGACTCTCCATGACGTCTTCAGTAAAATGTGGACTCCTCATTAATGGGACACTTCAGATATACTTTTTTGGGGATACAACTAAGTGTTGAGTCTTACTCTGAGGTGGGCACAGGGGTGAAAACAGAGGCTGCCCAGTGACATGCTCATTTCTACCTCTTTGGCCGAAGCAAACCCAGTGGCCATATCCAAGGTCAAGGTTTGTTAATTCTATTTATTTCCTAAGAGGAAGAGTTGTTCACGTCTGTCTCATCCACCAGGACTGGAAGTGCCTCCACAGTCACATCATTCTTATCCATCTCCTTACCTCTAGGGCCTGGCACGGTGCTTGGCACAGAGTAGGTACTCAATTAGTGTTTATTGTGTAAAAATGTTGCTGTAGATTTGCCTTATTTTTCCATCACCACCATCCTAAGTCCAGATGGCACCTGGACTATTGCAGTATCTTTTCCACGGCTCCCATCTTTTCAGGTTCTTCCACTGCAAATGCACCCTGCATTTGATCACCATCATCATTGATCTCCAATACCACTTTGATTGTAGTTGTTGTTGATTTATCAAACTTTACCACCTCTATCCTTCACTCCTTGGAAATCTTAAAGGGCTCCGCATTGCCTAGAAGCACATCTACATTCTTCATCCTGAGGTTTAAAGCCTCACAGGGAGTTCTAAAGATAAAAAGAACTCAGGTATGTAAAAACCTCTCGCAAAACATTCAGAAAGATACAGTAGTTAGTTACTTGTGGTAGTCATTACTCTTTCCAGATTTCTTCCACACATTTACACCCTAAAAGGGCATTTTCCTGCCCATTTCAGCTTGGGTGTGGCCACTGGATTTGCACTGGCCAAAGAAGTGGAAATGAGTGTGCCACAGGGTGGAAGCTTTAACAGCTATGACTGATTTGCCTCCTTCTTTTCTGCCATAAAGTGACCACGACACTCCATCAACTCATCCCCTGGAGTGAGAACCCCATGGAGGAAACCCCCTGGGCTGATCTGAACCAGGCAGATGGTAGGAACTGCTGTTCCCATATACAACACAGGAACCATCACTACCACGTAGACAGAGGAGGGAAGGAGGGCAAGAAGCTAACTCGCTTGCCCAGGTCACTCAGCGATTCAGGGGTAGAACCAAGATCTCCCCAGTTCCAGTGGGAGATCTCGTCATCAATGCAGCTTCACTTGGCCCCTCCAGGAAGACACAGAAGCAGAGTGAAAAGCACAAAAGATTTGGCATTAGACAGACTGGTTCAAGCACCAGCTTTGCCGGATACCAAGGAGTCCCAGTTTCCCCCTTTATAAAATGGCAACAACAACAACAACCAAAACCTGTCTCATAAATTTATGGGAAGGCTGCAGTAAGCTAGGGTGGGAGCCCTGGCAGGCCTGAGTAGGGACTTGGTATCGGTCAGTTAACCTTGTCTCTTCCCCACAGTCTGGCTCTCCTCTTTGTCCCCTGGATTGACCACACCAACTCACCTCTGAGGTCTTGCTCATGCTGTTCCCTCTGATTATAAATCCCTCTCTATCTCCTTCTCTCCTCCCTCTCAAAGCCCAGCTGAAGTCCCAGCTTCTCCATACAGCCTTCTCCCACCTTCCTGCTCACTCTTCTCCCCAACAATGAGATTCCATCAGCACCTGACGTTTAATCAACTCATGGATTTCACTGTTTCACCAGTGAGTGGCTTATCTCCCTAATTGCACTAGACGTGCCTTGAGGGCATTGACCAGCCTCCGCCTCTTGCATCCCTCCTGGGGCTTGGCCCAGTCCCAGCTCTGCCTCTTGTTGAGTGAGTGGCTCTGGGTGCATCCCTTCACATCACTGTGTCTAATTCCTCCCCTACACATGTGGGGAATCATTGGACGAGATCTGAAGCTTTTCCAGTCACTATGCATGTGGCTTCCCTGGTTGATGCAGCCAACTGTAGGCCCAAGATATTTCCATTAGCAGATAGGACAGATGAGTAATGGAGACCACAGTCCTTGGAGACTTTGATCAAGTGGATTAAGAACCCCTTCCTCAGCTCTCTTTGCATGTGGCCAAACCCTTAGTAGCTCTGGGAGAGAAATTCAACTGAAAATCTGAAGAAATGCCTTGAGAAAGAACTACAGTAGCCTCTTATAAGCCAAATTCAATGAGGTAATAAAAATCAGTGCTTTAAAATATCCAATTAATCTAAACACAAAGATGGTTGGTTTCTAATCTTTCTCAGTATAATCCAACAACTCTCACCAAAGAGGCCTTCATCCAGCCTGATGTGGTTGGAAGTTTTGTTTTTAAGTGTGTATCTGTAAAGGAAATCTTAAAGAATTCCTCACTGCAGACCATTGTCTTGCTGGAGATGTCTGGAGCACTGTTGGATGAGTTCGTGTTTTAAACCTTAGTATTCTCATGCAAGTTGCAGAGAGAAGCATCTTTTCTTCTGCTCCTATTTTATAGCACTGAATATCCACCCAGCCATCTACTCACTCATTCACTCAGCAGATGTTGATTGGGCATGACCTTGTGCCAGGCACTATGCTTGGCACAGAGGATATGGAGCTCCCAACATAGTAGTGGGGTGTGGGGACAAGTAATTAGGCAATTAGAGTACAGAGGGTGCTCGGCCTTGCCCCTTCTTGGTCCTTCCAGGTCTGGGCTCCATCAGTGATCTTCCATTTTCTGAAGTATCATCACCTTCTCCCTCTTCTCTGCTTCTCCTTCTCTACCAGCTCTTCCTCAAAGCCTCTTTCATACCATAAAACTCCGCTGACCTGGTGGTCCTCCTGGGTATCATCCTACTTTTCTCCCTCCTCACCCGGACTTGTAAGCAGAGTAGTTTACATTCTCAGCGTCCACTTCTTCACTTTCACTTCATTCCTCAACCCATGGCAATCCATCCACCAGCTTCAATCTTAACTGCTCTTTCTAAAGTCAGCTATGACCTCCTAGGATCCAACCAGCAGACGCTCTTGTCCTTTTCTTTCTACTGTGTTTAATGTTGTTGATCACTCCAGCCTCTTCTCTCAAGAAGCATCGTTCTCTGTCTTCCCTTGTCTTCTCTGGTCTTTCTCCTTGTCTATCTCCTGTGTAGGCTCTTCTTTATCCTCCCACATCTCAGTGCTCATGCTCCCTAGCCTACTTGGCCCTCTTCTGCAGATACGCCCTCTCCCTGGGACATCTCATCCACTCTCATGGATTTAACTAGAATTTTCCTACTAATAGTTTTAATATCTAAATCTCTGAACAGAGACTACTCAATATTTGGACTAAAATCATAATGTCTGCTAGATATCTATACTTTGATGTCCCATAAACAACTTAAATTCAACTTGTCCCGAACAAAAGTCCCAAACTTGTTACCTTTCTCTAAACCTGTTTTTTGCTCCTTTTGTATCTTTTTTTTAGTCTCAGTTGCTGGCACAAAAATTCAGTTGGTCATCAAATATGAATCCTGGTTTTTGTCTTCACTAAGACCCATCAATTTCTTCCTTTCTTTCTTTTTTTTACATCAAAGCATAACCTCTTTCCTTTCTATCTGTACTTGTTTTCAGCTCCTTGCCATCTCTTACCTTTTTCCCCCTGGTCTTTCTGGTCTCCCTGGCTCATACCTCATTGCCTACAGCTCTGTCCACTAAACTACTGTCAGGGAGGTCTTTATGAAAACCCGTATCTGACCATGTTGCCTCTTTACCTAAAATCCTTCTATGGTGACCGTCACTATACAGGGTAAAATATCAACTCGTTAACCTGGAAGTGCTGGATGGTCTCCACCTCCCTTTCCAGATCCACTTGGCACCTTTCTCGACCCTTCTCTGACCTAGAAGACTGACCTTATGGACTGGCTCAGCTGGGCTCATTTGCCCTCTGGCTTCTGATTGGGTTTGGTCATTGGGTGGCACCAGAAGGATGTCAGAGGGCAGGAGGAGAAAGAAGCCTAGATATTTATTCTCTGGCGTCCAAGCTGCAGGTTCTTCTCCCAAAGGCTCTAGCTCCAGTGGTGGTGGGGTGGGGTCTCTAGTGTTAAAGCTACAGTTCCCTCTTGGGTTCTGGTAACAGTCTCCTCCTTTGCTCCTTCTGGCCTAGTGGAGGTGGTGGCTCCTTGGCTCAGAGTTGCTAGCCCAGGTGTTTCATCACCCCTTGGTGGTTTTCCTTAACCCTGCCACATCCTTGTAATAGTCCCTTCATTAAACGCTCTTCAGTCACCTTGCATCTTACACCTGTTTCCTGCCAGCACTCTCACTCAAGTGCTGACAAACGAGGCTTTCTGCAGCCCGACCAATACTTTGCCTTCCCATTGCAACCTTAGGCATGCGTCCAGCAATATCCCACTGCCTGGGGTTCTCTGTGGGAGCCATGCTTTTCCTTACCTCCGTGGCTTTGCCCATGTTAACCCCAGTTTAAGGCATCACCCTCTGAGGCATCATCTGATCCTAGAAGGTTCTATCTGTCCTTAGCTAGGTTTAGGCTTCTGTGTGCTTTTGTTGCATTTATTACATTCTTGTTAAACTCCTCCTTTATCTTGGCATTTAGGAACACAGAGTTTAATGACAGATGGTTTGGATTCAAACCCTGATCCTGCCTCAATTTTCTCCTCTGAAAAACAGAAGTCCCTACCTCGTAGGATTGCGGTGTTGGTTAAGTGAAGTAATGCTTGCTGAGAGCATAACACAGTGCTGGACATGTAGAAACTTTTGGTAACTGGACTTTCTCTGTCTGCCTCTTGCTCTTGACAATGAGCTCCATGAAGAAAAGGACCTTTCTTATTTAACTTTCATCCCCCAAATGCAGTTTAGTAACTGGTATAGAGTAGGTTCCCGATGAAAAGGTGTTGACAAAAAGAAGGAATAAAAGGTGGTAGGAAGAAAGGAGAAGGAGGAAATAAGGAGACAGAGAGGGTGGGAGGGAGAGAAGAAGGAGGGGTGCTAGACTAGAGGGAAGCACAGGGGCAACAGAAGTCAAGAAAAGGAGTCCCTGCTCAGCTGGGAGTGGGAAGGGAGAGGGTGGGGAAGGAGCATGAGAAAAGGGGTCCTACAGTGCGCCACGTGCATGGGGGAAGGGCGATCCAGGCAGGAAACAGCATATGCGATGGCAAAGGCAGGAGGCTTGAGAGGGCACAGGACGCTCTGGAAAGGAAAGTGGTTGGGTTCTCCTGGACGATGGCGTCTAGCAGGGGCTGGAGGTGGTGGGAAGAGGAGAGACTGGCAAGGCAGGCGGAGCCCAGAGCACCTCCTGTACTCTGTGCTAAATTTGTATTGCATTCTGAAGGCGATGGGGAGCCACTGAAGGGTTTGAAGAAGGGTTTGAATGACCTGACCAGAGGTGCTGCCAACCACCTCTTCCCATTGCCGAGCAGCCCATGCCCAACAAATGACTCTCGCCCAGCATCAGCCTTTCCTAGCTGGCATCATCCGTCACCAGCTGTTATCTTCAACATTTGTCACATCCAGGGTGACCACTGGGAGAACAAGCTTTGGAGTAAGACAGACCTAGGTTCTAGGTTATTCGACCGCCTGAAGCCTCATTTTTCTGTCCTGTAAAATGGGCACAAAGTACCACACATTCTTAGTGCTCCACCAACCTCGGCTGCTTTTCCTGGTCTTATTGTTACCCACTTCTGCACTTTGCTGTCCTGGCCCCAGCACCACCATCCCCTCCCGTGAGATGCTCTTGGTGAATCAGAACAAGCCCAGTCATCCGTGGGAGGCCCTGCAAGTCCCTGGCAGGCTCTGGTATGTGAAAGGCCTTGGGGTGTCTTTCATCAAAAGTTGTCAAGTTTGCCTAAGTTTTTTTAATCTCTCAAAGTGAAGAAATTTGTACTTAAGCTCTGGGAACAGATAGCTACACAACATCCTCAAACAGTAGCAGAGGGATAATTTGCTTCCTGGTTTGGGTTAGTTTTGTGCCTCTGGCAACATTCAGAGCTGACAGAAAAGCAGACACAGCTCCAAACTGCCTCTCAACTCTCCTTCATTTTAAGCCTCTTTAAAAGTCTATATTATTGTCTTGAGAATCAAGAAGTCTTCCTTGTATAACTCTTCTGAAAGAATCGAGCTCACGGGTTGTCACTCTGGCTTTTCTAACTTAACTGGGAGGAGACATGGAATCATCCTGACACTGGGTAGGGTGACATATCACCGATCACCTTCTTATCTTCCTGAAAATGTCAACCTCAAACTCACATTCCAACGTAATAGCTCTTCCTGCTGATCTTCTAAAAATTAGTTATTTCTTTCATTGATAAAGGAATGTTAGTTTGGACCATATGAAATTGCTGTTTTGTGGGTCAAAAGTGACAGAATGTTGGTAACTTCATATGGTTCAGCCTAATACACAGCGTAGTGAGCAAATTTAAAGACGAGTCTCTGTCCTATTGCCATCCCCTGTTTCCTCTCGCCAAAAGCAACAGCTGCTGCTAGTGATTTGAGAAACCCTTGTATACAAGTTGAGAAATATTTTATACACATATTAATTTATAAGTATACGGAAGCATAATATGCACAGTGGGTTTTTTTTTAACCTTTATTTCTTTAGCTGCATCTCTTAGAAATCATTCCAACTCACTCATTCATGTTTTTTAACCAGTACCTGTGGATTTGTCAGTTGTTTCCAGTGTTTTATGATGATAACAATGCCATAATGAACATCCTCACAGACATCTTTGTTATGTGCAAGTATATGTAGCATAAATCTCTGGAAGGGAAATTATTAGGCTAAACAGCTTGATTTTAAATTTTGAGAGATATGGACAAATTCCCCTCAAAATGGGTTGTACTAATTTACACTCACTCCAATAACGCGTGTCTGCTTGTTCTGTAGTCTACACTTTATGACAGTGTCAATCTCATGTCTTCCCTCACTACTTGGAGATATTTTTTTGGCCCATAAGTAGCTCATATTAACTAACAAGGCTAAACTGAAGCGGCAATGGTCAGCGTGCTGTCCGTCGGCCTGTTGGCTCTCAGATCCACTCCCCATCCTGTCCCAAGCTGCTTTGTATGGTGGGGCGAGGGTGCTGAAGAGAACTCATTTCTCAGACTCCCTTGCCCACTGGCTTCAGGCTGGGATTGGCCAGTGGAGCAGAGGGAAGGGAGAAGCCAGAGCATTCCCTCTCTCTTCTTCTGGTGGCATTTCCAGCAGCCACTGTGACTTCAGTTCCCCTCAGGGGGTTCTTCCCTCCAGGGTCCCAGCTCCAGCCCGGTGCCCTGGCTCCTGGGCTCTGGTCACTCCACCTCTCCCGCCCTAGGGCTGTAGGTGGGAAGCTTCTGCCTTGTAACTGCCGTTTTAGCTTTTCCAATATTGTTGTGACTAGTTCCCCGTCTTTAATCACCTCTGCTGAACTGTCTGCTTTAGCTTGGTGTGTTTGATTCCCTGTCTCCCATCACCTTACTGGACACTGAACTGTACACCTGGAGTTGACAAAAGTAAGGAGAAATAGCCACATTCTTATACTGTTGGTGGGAATGGAAACTGTTGCAAAATTTTTTGGCAGGCAGTTTGGAAGTATGTTCCAAGAGCTTTAAAAACGAGTGTGCTCTCGCCCTACCTTTTAGAAATACATGTTGAAATATTATGAATGAAATGACGTATGTCTGGGATTTGCTTCAAAACAATCCAGGGGAAAGATAGCTGGGACCAGGTATAGAGGAAACAAGATTGGCCGCAAGTTGATGGTTGTTTAAGCTGGGTGAAGAGTACTTAGACACTCGTTACGCTCGTCTCTTTACTTACCAATGTTTGAATTTTTCAAAATTGAGAAGTATCTTTCAAAAGACCTGGTAGTCTACTTTCTAGGAATGTATCCTAAAGAAAAAAGATTCCTAAATGTTAAAAAAAAAAAGAGATTTATCTTTAAGGATGGTTTCTAACAGCATTGTTTATAATAACAAAAAATTGTCAGCAATCTAATTTGCCAACAGTGGAAAGTTTCTACCATAATTTACAATATATCACATACTGCACACTATTTAAGCTTAAAAAGATGTTGCAAAAACAAGCGTGTCATCAAAGATGTTCATGATTTTTTTTGTTCATGATAATTTAAGAGAAAAAACAAGCTATAAAAGCATCTGATATTATAATCCCATTAAAAATCTTTTTACGTGCATCTAAAAGAGGATATGCGGGATATATACACATGTATGAACAATATAGTCTGCCAATGGATGGGGTTGTGTTCTTTCTTCCTTTTATTTGTTTGCACCTATTGGTTTGTTGGTTGTTCTTGTTATTATATAGATGTATTACTTTTGAATTATCAAAAGTAAATGGCACATTCTTTCTTCCTCGTTCCCTCTCTTTGTTCTTTTAATGTCCCTTTTTAAATGGCCACTACCCTTGGTTGAAGGTGAGTATGCATCAGGTTAGCGAAGTGAGAGGGGGTCATACCAGAACTTCTCTTTAGCAAATGCCAGTTATCTGTTAACCTTTGCCAGGCAGGGCCTAGGAGGAAATGGGCACAGGTTGAGATAGAGGGAGGAATGAGCAAAGGGGGTGCTAAGGCAGACGGAGGCAGCCACAAAACCTTCACGCTTGGCTGGTGCCGGGTTTACCATGATTGGGAGTGCAGGGGTGGGGGATGTGGATGGCAGAGGGAGGCACGGCCTGGCACGGGCCCCTTCACGTGCCCCTGGCTATCCTCGCCTCGTCCCCTCTTACATATTCTGTCTGTTGGACTATTGGTGCCTCCCTTCTGGAATCAGCCTCAGTTTTGCCACTTTGCATTTCATTCTTGATGCCTACCCTGCAGCACATCAATGTCTCAAGTGATGCTCCCATCTCAACATCCGCCGTCCCAGCTGCTGACCCATTTTTGGCCACCTGGTCTAATGATAAAGATAAATAACAAAGCGCTGAACTATGTGCCAGAAATGCTATAAGGAGCTTCATAAACACCATCTCATTGAATCCTCCCAGCACTCTACAAAGAAGATAACATCCCCCCTGTTCTGCAGACAAGAAGCTGAAAGAATGAAGGATGAAACAACTTGCCCAGGGGTCTCCCCAGGCACTGGCGGGCAGAAGTGAGTTTTAAACCCAGGTCCCTGCTCTTTCTACTACACAGTGCCTTCGTGGTTGTATGTAGCCTCGGGAGTGTGGGCTCTGGAGGCAGGCTGCCTGGGGAGATTCCAGGCTCTGCCCCTTATTAACTCTGACCCTGGCAAATGACGAACCTCCTTGCACCCGCAGTTCCTTATCTGTAGGACAGTCTTGACAATAAGATTGTGGTGAGTCTGGATTCCCAGATTATGCAGGGAAAGCCTTTGAACAGTGCCTGGCAGAGTGGATTTCAACCTTGGCTGCGCATCACACTCACCTGCAGAGCTTGAAAATTTCCTGAGCTGTCCAGCCCGTGACTCGGATATCATTGGTGTGGGGGCAGCCTGGGCGTTGGGATTTTCTAAAGCCCTCTAGGTGATTCTAACCTGCAGCCAGCATTGGGAATCACTGCCCCTAGCATGCAGGAAGCACCTAATCAATGACCTTTTTGTCCTGTCTGGCCCTCACACTTGCTTCTGCATCTGGCCCTGTCTGGTTCCCAGAGTCCGAAGGCCCCAGCCTCAAGCTTCCCCAACGACAGTGGTCTCTATGCTGGGGTGGCCCATCTGGGTTCTTGGGCTCCTGCTCTTGTCAAACCCCAGCATGCCCTGGGACTCGGCTTAGAGCAAACCCCGTGCCCAGTTCCAGGAAAGACAATTCCAGAGCACTTGCACTACTGGGAGTGGATGCAGAGGGAGGCCAGCACCTTTGGAACTGGGGGGTCCTAGATACTCTGGGGACTCTTTTGTGGGAGGAGCAGCCCCCACCTTGACTGCTCTCAATGGGGCCTGTCACTTGACTTTGGAAGCCAGTTCTGACAGCATACAATACAAAAATGCCACCACTGAGTCACATCACACATGGCTGTCAGGTTCTAGTGTCAGTGCCTGTGTTTGTAAAAATTGACTTTAGTCAAAATTGCCTTTATAGCCTTTTCTTCCGTTGAGTACCAGGGAAAGTCACTGGTTTGCATTTATAGCAAAATAAAATGCAGAACTTTAAACACGAGGAGACCAGAGACGACTGAGCAGCAGCAAACTCCCATCTTCCACATCATGCTCACGCCGGGACATGTTTGCCCTGCACACTGTGGGATTGTCTGCAGTATTCATGCATTTACACTTCTCTCTCTCCACCCTCTGCCTCCTGGCAGAATGCGTGATGTTGCATGAACCTAAGTGAGTGGAGAATGTGCTACAACTTCCCCATAGTCTGGTTGCTCTCTACTGGTTTCTCTCCAGGGGACATTTAGCAACTTCTGGAGATATTTTTGATTGTCACAAGTGGAAGGTTGCCAGAGGCATCCAGGGATGCTACTAAATGTTTAAAATGCACAGGACAATCCCCCACCGCAAAGAATTAACGGCTCAACCTGTCCACAGTGACGAGGTTGACAAACCCTGCTGCTGATTGAGCAGTTGCCTTGTGCCAGGTTGGTGCTAAATCCTGAGAGCAGAAAGGAACCAGATGGGCTCATGCTGCTCACCAGGGGCTCCCAGCACCTGAGGCCTGCTTCCTCTCAGTGGATCCACTGGGCACCTAGTTCTAAGAGCAGTCAAGGTGGGGCCGCTCTATCCACGGGAAGGTTCTCAGAGCATCTAGGAACCCCAGACCTAAAGGTGGTGCCTCCTTGTGGAGGCTAGGCTGTAGGAGGGAGGGGAGAGAAGCAGAAGACCCCAGTGCTGCCAGGATTGCCAATCAACACTTGGACCTTTTATTATTACAGTTGAGAGAGCACCCACCACAGCTTCGCCCGGGCCATTCTCCACGCACGTTTGCTTTGCCCAGGTAACGTCCTCTCCCTAAAGGTCTTAAGTCAGTTATCACTTCTTCAGGGAACCCTTCTCCGACATTCTGACTGCTGCTTCCCTTTCCTCCAGCTCCACCTGATGCTCTAGGCAGATCGCACCACATACCCTAACCCCCGCCCTGCAGCATTGCTTGCCTCCCAATGGCCCGTTGACGTTGGAGTTTCCAGCTTCTTGAAAGTGCTATAGTGGTCAAGTGCATGGGCCCTGGAGCCAGAATGCTTAGACGTGACTCCCCTTCTGGTATTACTATGACTTTGGGCAAGTCTCTTAACCTCCTCCGTCTCAGCTTCTCCATGGGGATAAGGGCAGTGCTTCCTTGTGGGAGGTTGTGAGGATGAAATGAGATCATATGCATGCATAGAGCAGTGCCTGGCCTACAGTACGTGCTCAATAAACACTGGCTATTCTAATTGCTCATGTTGCCTCTAGTGTCCAGGACATGGGAGGCGCTCAATATCACTTGTTGAATGAATGAGTGAAGAAGAGTCTCTGAAATGTTAAGAAATGTGCCCACGTCTAAGCAGCTAGTAAGTAGCAGAGCCAGGATCCAAATCCACGTCTCTGCCACCAGAGCCCATGCTGTTACCTCCATGCCACCCTGCCTGCAGCTACAGCGTTACTCTGCACCCCTCACCCCACCTCCCTCAACTTACCTGGAGAAGCTGCCAAGTTTGGCAGGATTTCTGAGCCTGCCAGGGAGAACTGGCACACCTCCTAGAGAACGGGTCCCTTTGTCTCCTGCCACCCGGAGAACCAGCCCACTCAACTCTGGGCCCGTCCGATTCAAGGCCAGTGTCTCTTTGCCCAGTTCCTTGCAGCCCTCCACTCTCTCCTGGCTCCCTTCTGCTGGCTTGGCCTCTTTCGTGTTCTTGGCAATCAGATTGTCTGAGGCTTCATGGTGCCACCCACGTGTTCCTTCAATTCTTATCTTTTCAAAACATCTTTGTAAAATCAAAGCTCTCTCTCTAAAAAGGTTAGTGGAATGGAAATCACAAAGAGAAAGTCTTTATAAATAAATGCACATAAGCTGGTGAGATACAGATCTCGCTGTCTTTGTCATAAGCCTAGAGAACAGGCAATTTTATTGAGGTTGTAATAGTTCATAACATTGTGAAATTTCAGTTGTATATTATTATTTGTCTATCACCATCTATATGTGCCCCTTTATCCCTTATGGCTGCCCCACAACCCCCTTCCCCTCTGGCAACCACTAGTCTATTCTCTTTGCCCATGTGTTTGTTTATCTTCCACATATGAGTGAAATCATAAGTGTTTGTCTTTCTCTGTCCGGCTTATTTCGCTTAACATAATACCCTCAAGGTCCATCCATGTTTTTGCAAATGGGATGATTTTGTCTTTTTTATGGCTGAGTAGTATTCCATTGTACATATACACCACATCTTCTTTATCCATTCATCAGTCAATGGGCACTTGGGTTGCTTCCATGTCTTAGCTATAGTAAATCATGCTGCAGTGAACATAGGGGTGCATAAGTCTCTTTGAATTGTTAATTTCAAGTTCTTTGGATAAATACCCAGTAGTGGAATAATTGGGTCATATAGTATTTCTATTTTTAATTTTTTGAGAAATCTCCATACTGTTTTCCATAGTGTCTGCACCAGTTTGCATTCCCATCAGCAGTGTATGAGGGTTCCCTTTTCTCCACAACCATTCCAACATTTGTTATTTTTTGTCTTGTTAATTATAGCCATTCTAACAGGTGTAAGGTGATATCTCAATGTAGTTTTGATTTGCATTTCCCTAATAATTAGTGATGTTGAGCATCTTTTCATGTGCCTATTGGCCATCTGTATATCTTCCTTAGAGAAGTGTCTGTTCATGTCCTCTGCCCATTTTTTGATTGGGT
The DNA here is from genome assembly GCF_057802395.1 of Ceratotherium simum simum. Taxonomy (NCBI): domain Eukaryota; kingdom Metazoa; phylum Chordata; class Mammalia; order Perissodactyla; family Rhinocerotidae; genus Ceratotherium; species Ceratotherium simum. The sequence goes on from NC_141907.1 coordinate 12,489,777, forward strand.
TGTTTGTTTTTTTGTTGTTGAGTTGTGTGTGTTCTTTATGTTTTTGGAGATTAACCCCTAGTCGGATATATGATTTGCAAATATTTTCTTCCAATTGGTGGGCTGTCTTTTTGTTTTGTTCCTGGTTTCCTTTGCCTGGAAGAAGCTCTTTAGTCTAATGAAGTCCCATTTGTTTATTTTTTTCTTTTGTTTCCCCTGCCTGAGTAGACATGGTATTCAAAAAGATCCTCCTAAGACAAATGTCAAAGAGTGTATTGCCTATATTTTCTTCTAGGAGTTTTATGGTTTCAAGTCTTACCTTCAATTCTTTACGCCATTTTGAGTTAATTTTTGTATATGGTATAAGATAATGGTCTACTTTCATTCTTTTGCATGTGGCTGTCCAATTTTCCCAACACCATTTATTGAAGAGACTTTTTTATTTCTCCTTTGTATGTTCTTAGCTGCTTTGTTGAAGATTAGCAAACAACCAACATTTTTGATCAATGACTATGTTCCACGCAGAGAGTTCAGTACTTATATTCCTTGACTCATTTAACATATAAGGAAGAGTTATTTGAGTGCTATTTTTCAGATAAAGAAATTGAGACTTCTTAAGGGTAAGCAATTTAACCTCAATCACATTTCTGGAACAGGAATTGGGGCTGAGGGTTGTCTGACAATGAAATGATTCCCTTGTGTTAAACCTATTTTAAAAATAAATATGTGTTGAGATCCAGGATTTGTACAAAAGGCTAGAGAAACAGTAGTGGCCAAAACAAAGTCTGTTCTCTGCGAGCTTATATTCTAAGAGGAGACAGACAATAAGCTAATAAGCAAGTGAAACAAGTAAATGTAGTGCATGTCAGGTGATGACAAGGGCTATGGGGAAAAATAAAGCAGGATTGGGGACTAGGGTGACATTTGAGTAGGGATATGAAAGAAGTATGAGAGTGTTTCAGGTAGAGGGAAGAGCAAGTACAAAGGGCCTGAGGCAGGAGGGTGCAGAATGAGCTCTAAGAACAGCATGGCGGGAGCAGAGTAATGCAGGATTAGATCCTAGGAGATCAGGTCAGAAAGTAGTGAGGGCCCCAGGTCACATAGGGCTCTGTAAGGCATTGCAAGAATTTTTGGCATTTACTCTCAATGAGATGGCAAGCCACAGAAGGGTTTTTAGCAAAGAAATGAGGTGGTCCTACTTGTGCTTTGGAAGAGATCTCTCTGGCTGCTGCACTAGAATAGACTGCAGGAGGCAGGGCCTGCAGCAGGGAGACAGGTCAGGACACTACTGCAATAATCTAGGTAGGAGAGGCTGCGGGGTTGGACCAGGCTGGAGGTGATCAGGTGGCAAAAAGCCGTGTTTTGGAATATATTCTGAAGATGTAGATGGCAGGACTTGTAGGTGAATTGGATGTACAGGGTGAGAAGAGTCAAATACGACTCTCAAGTGTTCTGACCTGAGCAATTTGAAGGATGGCATTACCACGAACTGAGTTAGGAGAGAGGAGCAAGAATTTGGGAGAAAGATAAGCAGTGCGTTTTGGACATGTGATGTTTAAGATACCTTTTTGATATCCAAGTGGCGATGCTGAGTGAGCAGCTGGCGGTCAGGAGAGAGATCTGGCTGGAGATGTAAATGTGGGAATGGCTGAGGGGCAGAAAGGACTTGGGGACTGCCCGACCTGGGTGTCTGACCTACAGACTCGGCCACTTCATGTTTCTGACTCTGGCAAGCTGCTCAGCTTCTCTGAGCTTCAGTTTCCTCATGTAGAAAATGAGGGTGATAACACACAGGGGTGTCAGGGGATTGAATTAGAGAATGGGGCAAAGCCACAGGCCCATACTAGGTGGTTCCCATTGCCTTTTGCACTAAGAAAAAAAACCTCTCACATTTAAAGAGTTTACCAAAGGAATTTTTGACCTCCCTCCACAACCAGTCTTGTGCTGTGGACTTTGGATGGTCACTTGTGTGGAACACCTACTACGGACACTGAGGGGCACTAGGAGCTTTAGATTTCTCAACCGCTGTCAGTCTTACAAGAACCTTTACAGATGGTTTCATTGTCCCCATTGTTGAGATGAGTCACTGGTGCTCAAACAGGTTAAATAATTGAGCCAGAGACCTTGGTTGGGAAGCAGCAGAGGCAAACCTCTAGTCCAGGTCCAGTTGACTCTGTCATGTTGGAAATAAATGTCCTCTGAGTTCTGCCAGTGGCCACAGGCCATGAGTGAGCAGAAGATCCATCACCTTCCTGGGCTGGAAGGGATCTTAAGAGGGCTTCGGGTCTGGCCTAGTCGGTTCTCCAATGTTTCCATCACCCTGACCAGACTAAGGTTATTATTTAATGACTCCCGGAAATGTTTAACAGTGTTTTCCTATCTTAGGACTACATTGAATTGAGATGTATGAGTGGGGGAGAGGAGTCACAGGGCTGACAATCTGTGTAGACCTTAAGGGAAAATGTCCTTCCCCAGGTGTGGCTAGGAGGAGGTTGGGGAGGGTCTGGGATGTTGGTTCAATTAGGAGCGGGGGTAAGGTTCACGAGTCAGATCCTGGGCCCTGTCCTACAAAGACACTGCAGTCTTTGATATTTCTGAACACACCAAGCAGCATCCAGTCATTGGAATAGAAGCACCAGGAAGAGAGGGATTTTTTTTTTTTTTTTTTTTAGTTTTTGCTGCCCTTTTCTATCCCCAGAACAGTGTCTGGTACATAGTAGGAGCTCATAGTAGGTAATAAATAAACTAATTAATTAATTTCAGGCAATTTGCGTTGACCGTTCACTCTGTTTGGAATATGCTTAACCCAGAGAGTCACCTGGCTTGAGTCCTCACTTCAATTAGGTCTAGCCTCAAAAGTCACCTCCACAGAGAGGCCTCCCCTGACCATCTCATCTAAGACTGGTTATCCTCCATCACTTCTACCCGCTTCCCCTCCTTTACTCTTCCTCTCTATCCCTTGTATACTTGTGAGTTTATCATCGCTTTCCTCTCTGGTAGTGCCATGGGGCAGAGCATCCTCCTGTATCTCCAGCCCCTAGAACAGAGTCTGGCAGAGTCTATGCCCAATATTATGTGTTGAATGAAGGAGTGAATGAATGAATGCATGCAAACTCCATGGAAAGAGCTTAGCACAGTGCCCGGCACATAACAAGTGGGAGATAAATGTTAGTATTGATGGTATTGATGATGACATCCAAATGTCACTCTGAGCCTGTCACACTCTGGATTGGCCACTGACAACCCTCAGGGTAGGTCCTGGTATGTTGGTGAGTGTAAAATGCCACCCTTCCACCCCATCTGCCATTCCTCACTGCCACTGACAGAGACTCTGAAGAACAGTGCTTTTACCAACTCCTGCTCTGCACTTTGTGCTCTTAGTGGAATTGTGACAAGGCACTGGGGACACATCATCCTCTCTCCCTAACTCTTGAGCTAAAACAATTTCAGATCCTTCATACTAACGTGGAAATGACTAATAGCAGTGTCATCCTTGCAGCCGACCACATTCCAGCCACGTGGTCTCCCCCATCTTCTAGGATTTCCTCATTTCTTTGTTTTTACACATGCTGTCATCTGCCTAAAGTGCCCCATTCTGCCCCATTTCCTACCTAAAGATACCCTGTCCAAAATCCAGCTCCAGTATCATCTCCTCTAGGAAGCTCAATCTGGGATCTTCTAGCAGTTTCTACCTCTTCTGGCTGGTTTTCCATGCTGCCTTTTCCCCCTTCCATTAGAGTCTTCATCACAGGGCGCTGTACTTACCCAGGCTCTTCTCCCCCAGGGCAGAAATGAGCTCCTCAAGGTCAGGATTCCTGCATGGGGCGGGGGGTGGTAATGGGCACTGACTTGAGTCAGTGAATGGCATGCCTCTAGTCTTAGGACTTGGCTTGCAGACCTACTGAGTTCAAATCTGCCTCCCCTCTTACCATCTGTGAGATCCGGACAAAAGTCTTAATCACACCATGCCCCAGGTGTCCCTCTTGAAATCAGGGATCCTAGTTATTACAGTTCAGTAAACATCAAATACCACAGAACATTGGATGAAAGTAGAAAGATTCTGCAATGGGTCACTTTTGGAGATCACTTGGGATGGGTGAAGAACAAGAAGTTGTTCCCTATTTTTTCCACTGATGTTTTGGGGCTCGTTTATGAGATCATTGGAACTAGACATAGAGAAACCAAACAACGGTTGAACATATTTCTGAAAGACTACCAGAGCTTTATTATCTTTGATAATTCAGCAGAAAGTGCATCACACTGAAATCACTCTGGCTCATTCAGCTCGAATACTGGTCCTCACTGCTCATATGCATATAGCTCAGTGGGCCATGGAAACATACACTTTGGTGAACAACCTCTGAAAATCACGTGAATATAAAGCAAATTCCAAAACACAAAAACAAAAATTACAAAATCTGTTTAAATATTCCACTGCACTCTCATAGCACAAATGTTCATCTTACTTGGGGAACTTTACAGCATATTGAAGAGCTTTGACGTGACAACTCCTGGTGGACTCTGTTCTGTTTTGACCTCATTAGCATGTGTTGCTCTGTATCATGCTGAGGAAGAACATGCAGAAAGAGCTCCAGGACTCTCCGCAGTAGTCCAGGGCTGACTTCCTCTGGTTTACTAATTCTGGGTCATCCACACACTCAGTATTTTTGGTGGTCGTGGGTAGGGTCTCCCTCAGGCTGGTAAGGATGTTCTCTTTGACCTTGATCTGCTCCCTGGAGGAAACCTGGTTGACCTTGTTAGGCTCCGTGAGGGACGCCTCAGTGACCTTGCTCTGCTTGCTGGGAGAGGACTCCATGTACTCCTGGCTGGGTTTCTTGCTCCCGATCAAAGTGGAGCTCACTAGCTTGAGATTGGATTCTGGAAACTTCTTTCTACACACCTTGGTCTTCAGGACACTCTTGGAGTCCCCACAGATGGCCTTCTGAGAGCGCAAACTCCGGCCAATTTGTTTCCAATAGACGTTCTTGTTGTTCGACTCTAGGCACGAGCTTGGATTGCCGGTAAAGACACAGGAAAACTTGTTGTCCTGTCGGGTACACTCGACCTTCAGGGCGATGCCCTCCCCCAGCTCAGTCACCACCCAACTGCAGTCGGCATGGTCTTTGGTGACAAACTTGCCTTTGGTAAGCCGTTTGGTCTGCTGGCTTCTCTGCTCAATCTGGGGCTTGCCCAGAGTGTGCAGTTTATCTGTGGTGGCTTTGCTGACATGTTGGTTCTTTGCTTCCTTTTTCCCCTCCAACAAGAGCACCTGAGCAGCCAGAAGGAGGAAGGGCAACAGGATGAGGCTGTGGAACCTCATGGCTTCAGCTTAGTGGAACCTGTTTGACAAAAGGCAGGTGAGTCAGTGCCGGGCAGCAGTTCAGCAGGGCAGGGCTTCAGGCTGACCCTCCCTCCACCCGGACACATGCCAGCCTGCTGGCAGTGAGATCAAGAATCCTTCTGGCTGGTAGAATCACTAGACAAGCAGCCCATCTGTTCACATTTCTGATTGACTGGAGTCTTGAATGTCCAAAATTTCCTACTCTTCATTCATTCCTTCATCACTCTCAGCCTCATTAACTCTCACTCACTCATTTAAACTTGTATTTTCCCACTCTTTCATTTGTCATTCAATAAGCATTTATGGAGCACCTACTATAGGCTATGCTTTGGATTAGAAGTGGACTTTTTCAAGGCGAATGAGTAAGTCATGTCTTAAAGAGCTTAGAGGCAATTCTTTGGGGGAATTTAAACAGCATTAACCAGAAGTCTGTCCCAACTGTGTCTATAACTAGATACTGGGCAACTCACTCTCCTCCTCTGCATCTCACTTCCTATATCTGGAAATCAAGGTGTTGGATGAGATAATTGCAAACTGTCCTCTAGCTCCAGTGTGCTGGATTTCTAACTCACAGTTCCACATGGACTCAGATCACAACACGAGGAGAAAGGACATGGTAAGTGACGTGAAAGGCGATGTCTGACCCCAGGTTAAACATGCATGGGGTGGGACACTCTGAGATGGGTGGGTTGGTGAGGGGGCATTTGGGATGCAGTAAGAGTCTAAGGAAAGGCATGAGGGAGTGGAGGTCATTCAATTTGACTGGGCAAAGTGAACTGGGGGATAGGGGTGAATTTCCACCAGAGCATTTAGACTGCAGGCTTGAAGGGAAGGATCGTGTCTAATTGATTTCTGGAGTCCTGTTGTGACACAGTGCTGGGCATATGGAAAGCCCTCAGTCAGTGCTTTTAAGAATATATTATTGAAGAAACAGGATGACCTAAAATGCTACACTAAACTGCATGAATTTCATCAGGGGGGCGATAAAAAGAAACACGCTGGGAAGGAGAAGAGAAATAGGATTTCTATTCAACACCTGCTATGTGCTATGTCCTCCACCAGCATTTGAGTCTCATCTTGTTTAATCCACTCAAGAGCCCTACCTGGTAGGTAAGAGTAAGTCACCCCCAGGTAACAGATGTGACAGTTAAAGCTCAGACCAGTAAATAAATTGCTCGAGATCCCATAGTGGGCAGGTGACAAAGCTGGGACAGACAGCCAGAACTTATCTCTCTGGTCCTGTAGACCAACACTTACTGATGGATTATGCCTTTATCTTTACTTTTCAGAAAAAATTGACTGCTAATAAGAAAACTACGAACTACTCAGGGTTTGGTTTGGTGTAGTTCATGATAAGATGATTCATATTATCAGTGCTCCATTTTAAAAGAAAACACAGAATTTTGTCTGCAAACCAGCAGGCCCAGAAAATTGCCTGGATCTCATTTCCACCCTGGGTGTATGGCCTCCCCTTAGGATAGAGAAAGGGAAGACAGTGAAAGGTATGTGGGCTCCCGAAGTGAGGGGTGGGACAAAGGCTGGGTATACCAGACAGAGACCCACTCGGTCCTCAGGGTGTTGGGACTCAGCCCCCACATGTCCCTGATGGAATCCAGACCCCAGGAACATGAGGTCCTCAGGGAGCTGGCAAAGGGCGGTGGAATTAAACCCTTAAGAGAGCCAGGCTCTTACCTTGTCCTGAGGGTGCAGATCCAGTGCAATCCCAGATGCCAGAGTGAGCTCGCAGGCTTGCAGCTGTCTCATCTGCAGTGCGAGGCAGGGAAGGCCCTTTTTATAGGAGCCCAGGCAGACAGGGTTTTTACAACACACATACCTGTGGAGCTTTTTTCACACTCCTCTCAGCCACACCCCTTTTGGAAGGAGCACTTCTTGCAGGAAAAGTGGTTGATGTAATCCTGTGTGTGTGTGTGGGGGGGCTGTGCATGCACGGCATTAGACTTACTTCCTGCAAGGCCTTTTTTTCCCCCAGTGGTCTGGATGGGAGGACAGCTCAGCCTTGCAAAGACCCTCCCTGATGGGACCCTAGCAGCAATATCCATAGTAGAGGAGTAATAACAAGCATAAGAAATAATCATAGTTGCCAAACACTGTGCTAGGCCTACGTATCCTAAAGCTCTCCCTTCATTCTCATCACATCCCCTCCATGATGTGGGAAGCTATGATTCTCCGCATTGTACAGAAGGAAAATTGGAGCTTGGAGATATTCAGGGCTTATCCAAGGTCACCCTGCTGGGAAGAGGAGGAGCCCAGAGTTTAAACCCGGGCCTCCCTGCATCCATCATCTCATCTCATCTCCTCCTACCTGCCACTCTCAAGACACATTTGGTGAGTGAGCAACTGAAGCTGGGGAAGCCATCTCAGTCTCTGTGTCCCTGTTTTCACTGAGGCACCTACAGTTCCTGTGTAGGCAGAGGAATCCTGGGGCTCTGAGAGGCTGGCAAAGAGGAAGCTCCTGATCTGGGCGTTTCTGCTGAAAATACTCACCTTCAGGTCACTTGCGGGGACCTCACTCTGGTCAGCCTTCTATAGACAGAGTCTGGTACCAGAATGAGCTGGTGGAAGCCTGGATACAGCATTGGTTTAGGGGTGTGAGCTTTACCCCTCTGAACCTCCACTTGTTCCTCTACAGATTGCTGACAACAATAGAACCTCATTTAGGGTTTCATACTAAACTATTGAGGTGGCTGAACTATTAACCTAAAGTAGAGCTTATTGGATTTAGTTCATAATGTGGTCTTTAAAAACAGTTGTTTTCTTTAAAAACAGTCATATTTTGTTTTCATATTCAGCATATAGAAAGAGATTCACTTCCACAAAGAACATGTGGACCTCACTATATTTTGTCACCTCACTCTTCATTATATTTGGGCACAAGAAATTGTTATTTTCTTCTTAACTCAGCTCTATGGAAAACAATAGCACAAAGTGATACTAAAAGGCAACTGACCCTTGCCTTTGCTACAGGGACAAAAGGGAGCACTGGGGACTGCAGCAATCTGGGTAGTTCCTGATGTCTAAAAGTCAACACTCAGCTCCAATTGACTGAGAACAAGTTGACATGGGGGTCATTATTGTCAGACTTTATGATTTTTTTTCATATATACATTTTTTTTAACAAAAATAGAGACTTCGTGAACTTTTAAGTGTTGTCTCAACATCCAGATGTGTAAATATGAAACTGGGCTGGCATCTAACTGAAATTTTTAAAAACACTGCCCTGGCCCACAATAAAGATACCAAAAGTTGTTACTGTGTTTGGAGTCCATTCAAGGTCCACCAGTTTGTGAATTCCAAGGTCCCAGAGCTATGGATGTCGACTGGGTCACTCGGTGTTTCAAAGGGTCTCTTCATGAGTTCCATTGCAGGAGGCCATTTCCCCAAACTCTAAGCCTCTATAAAACTGACCAGTTAAGGACCATCCCCATTGTCCCGACCACCAGCCCATAGAAGCTGTGACCTCCACACACAGGCACTCACAACGTGGTATTTAGGGGATTATTTGGACAGAGGCAAGATAAAGCTTCTTGTTCCACAGGCAGATAGAGATCAAGGTGGACTCTGAAAACATGAGAAATTTATCTTGATCCTCAGAAGGCAGCCAGATTCTTTCTGGAGGAAGGATGTAGGTCAGAACACAAAGCAAATTTAGAAGGAAACAGGTCAACTCCACGATCTTTTCTCTAAGCTTTTCTCTAAGAAGTGTCTCTAAGCTTGGCAGGGAACATGGAACTGCCCAACTGGCTTCCATGGACCTTCAGCCTTCCTGTGATCCCATCCCAACTTCTGCCTTGATCTTTCTGTTTCAAACAGGGGGCACACTATTAGACCAGGCTGTGTAGCCCTTTCCTTATTGGCTCAGCCTGTCATTCCAAACTCATTTCCAGACACGCACACACACACACGCACACACACACACAGAGTAATCTGGCCAAAGTAAACCACTCACCCAACATTTCTTGAATACTCGTGCACTTGCTTTCTTCCTGCCTCTGCTCCTGCTGTTCCCCTTACTTGGAATGCCCTTCCAGTCTTACTTTGCCAGGCACACACCAGCTCATCCTTCAAGACCCAGCTCAGATGTTGTCTCCTCTCTGTTGGTGTCATTGGTCCTCTGCTCCTTCTCTGTGCTCCCCACCCTTTCTTGGATATTCACGGAGAGAAATAGACCATCACCCCAGTGAGTGTTTACAATGTGCCAGCATTGTGCTAAGGCTGTGTTCCCTCATTAATTCACATCTCGATATACTGAGAAAATGATATACCTCTACAGTACCCGGGGGAAACCAGAGAGGGTTTGGAGCTCCAGCAAGACTGTTCTCAGCAGGTTCCCATTGCCTCCTCAAACTCTCAGGACCAAGGGGATCCCTGACTCCTGGAGAACTGACTATGTAAAGGCTCATCACTCTTTTTCACAACAATCCCGGGAGGAAAGGTCCCCCTGGATCCTCTTGGTGCACATGTGGAGCTGAGGCTTATGTGGCCTAAGCACACACCTGACACACAATTAGAGAAGAATTAAATGGAGGCCACTTCTAATATTTTTATTAAAAACAAAGTAAACCTACTCATACTTTGATAAATTGTAAGCTCTCTCTTTCCCTTCTTACCCCATCATTCTTTAATATATATATTTTAAATATTAGAATAGTATTAGCTTTACAAAATATTTGGAAAGACAGTTCTCCTGCCCCACACCTCACTCAGCTTCCTCTATTGTTAACCTCTTACATCATAATGCTGCATTTGTAAACTATTGCAGCAATATTGATATAGTATTACAAGGTAAAGTCCATAGTTTGTTCAGCCCTCCATACTTTTTACCTACGTTCTATTCTTTTTTATTTTATTTTATTTTATTTTATTTTATTTTTTTTCCCCAAAGCCCCAGTAGATAGTTGTATGTCATAGTTGCACAGCCTTCTAGTTGCCGTATGTGGGACGCGGGCCCAGCATGGCTGGAGAAGCGGTGCGTTGGTGCGCGCCCGGGATCCTAACCCAGGCCGCCAGCAGCGGAGCGCGTGCACTTAACCGCTAAGCCACGGGGCCGGCCCACCTACGTTTTATTCTTAATCATTAATAGACTTTATTTTTAAGAGCAGTTTTTGGTTCCCAGCAAAATTGAGCAGAAAGTACAGAGCATTCCACTACATACCATGTCCCTCACTTACAAAGCTGCCTGCAGTATCAATATCCTCCACCAGAATGGTCCAATCATTACAGTTAATGAACCTTCTTTGACACATCATAATTACCCAAAGTCCATAGTTTCCGTAATTGTTCACTCTTGATATTGGACAATCTATGGGTTTTGACAAATGTATAATGACATGTTTCCACTGCGATGGTATCATACAGAGTACTTTCACTGCCTTAAAAATCCTCTGAGCTGCACCTATTCATCCCCTCCTCCTGCCTAATCCCTGGATATCTCCAATCTTTGTCTACTGTCTCCATAGTTTTGCCTTCCCAATGCCATATAGTTGGAATCTGAATTTATTCTTTTCAGATTGGCTTCTTTCACTCAATAATACAATTTTAAAGTTCTCCCATGTCTTTTTATGGCTTGATAGCTTGTTTCCTTTTAGCATTTAATAGTATTCCATTGTCTGGATGTACAGAGTATTTATCCACTCACCTCCTGGAGGACATCTCATTTGCTCCAATGTTTTGGCAATTATCAATAAAGCTGCTATAAACATCCATGTGCAGGTTTTGGTGTGGACATAAGTTTTCAACCCCTAATGGTCTTTTCTGTCCAGCATCCCATCCAAGATTCCACACGACATTTAGTAGTCATGATGCCTGAGGCTCCTCCTGGCTGTGACAGTTTCTCAGATGTTCCTTGTTTTTGATGACCTTGAGGTTTTCAGGTATACTGGTCAGGTGTTTTGAGGATGTGTTCCTTTTGGGATTTGTCTAGTCCTTTACTCCTGATTAGACTGGAGTTATGTCATTCTTCTCTTCATCAGAGATTTACATGATGGAGAGCAGGTTTCCTTTTGGGGGTTCCATAGGAAGTCTGAACACATGTGGTCACCACCACAGGTTAAGGCTGGTAGTTGAATGCATGTCTCATGCAGTCTGGTCACTGGCAGGAGATTTCAAGTTCAAAAGCTGATTTTATTCTCATGTGTGTTACTACCGTATGGTTCCTTGACCTAGAGGGTTCCCATCTGTGGGTGCAGCCATCAGAGATTATATTAGTGGATGCAACTTTGTTCTGAGGGGAGTCTTAACTGTGCATTTTCCCAGGCCACACTTGGTCAAAAATCAGCTCCTCCTTCAAAAGTGGCCTCACGTACAGACAAAATCCTGAGTTGCTGCATCAAATTGATATTAATTTCTTGGACCAAATGATGTGCATTAACAACTTATTCATTGTCAGAAAATGAGGAAATTGGTCAAACAAACATCAGCTAAAATCTAATGAGGTGGCAGAAAGTAGTCATCTTAGATCTACTGAGGAGTGTTGACATTCCAAATTTAAAATGCTCACTAGTCATGGGATTTCAGAATCCCTGTATAGCAAATCAAATGATGCACAGTGCTCAAGTTTTACTTCCAAAAAATAAGAGACAGAGAGGAGTTGATGGTACAGCATTTGGTGTGAATGCAACCTGAAAATCTATTTACGTTTATTTAAGGAACACCCTGTGTCATACCCCATAATATTGAACCCATTTTGTTTGTAGCCGTGTGCACTACTTGGTTCTGATTCTGAATCCACCTAAAAAGTAACTCACAGAGTTTAATTAAATTAAACTAAATGAAATTATTGTTTGTGGTAATTTGGTAGGTAAAAATGGTAGAATATCAGCAATTCTGAATAGATCAACGTATAATAATAGGATTTTTTTTCTCTAATAAGGCTTGTTTCAAAGTCTTATATGTTCTTTTAAAATTTTTTTGGGTTTATTTTATAACAAACTCTCCACACAAGGTAAGTTCATTGATCACCTCTGGGTCCCCATGTATGTTCTTTTTAATAAATCACTGTAAAACATCTTAGACATCCTTTAAAGAAATCTGCTCCTTTTGGATAAAGCATCACATATGGGTGTACAACTGACCTCTCCGTATCTTGTGGCAGAAGGAAGTCCTAGGGAGGCTGCCTTTGGAATTTTCCATCTCCACTGTATGTTTGTTACAAAGAGTGCCAGTTGCCACCCTGGGAAGCTGGAAAAGGGAGAAGACAAGCTGCCCTTTCTCTGCGATAATGCTGCCAGTCACCATGCACGTGGGCATATGAATTGCAGCTGCTGTCCCATGAGGAGGTGAAGACGTTTAGATGAAAGGCATCAGAAAACAGCTCTGAAAAGCCTGTAAAGGCACCTGGGAAAATGGCTCCCACATTCAGAGAGCAGAGCACTCTCACATGCTGTGGGCTGTGAGAAGACAGGGATGGCAGAGGAATAAAATACTGAACGGCTCTAGGAAGAACAGGGCTAGCCTCTAACCAGACCTCATTCATTCTGCCACTCAGGGGGCCGGCCCCGTGGTGTAGCGGTTAAGTGCACGTGCTCCACTGCTGGCGGCCCGGGTTCAGATCCCGGGCGTGCACCGATGCACCACTTGTCAGGCCATGCTGTGGAGGAAGTGGGCACGAATGTTAGCCTAAGGCCAGTCTTCCTCAGCAAAAAAAGAGGAGGACTGGCATGGATGTTAGCTCAGGGCTGATCTTACTCACAAAACAAACAAACAATATTCTACCACTCAGTCTGTCATTCATTCATTCTTCCATTCATCCAAAGAGCGCTCATGAAGCACCTAATATCCCAGGCTTTCTGTCATTGACTAGAATGCAGTCAGGGCAACAGAGTCCTTGTTCTCAAAGAGATGGCAGATAATAGGGAGAAAGGCAAGGATACCTATCATGACCATATACGAGTAATTACTATGTTGGAGGGAAGCCTGGGTACTCAGGGTGGAGACATCTAACTTAGTCAGTGGCAGAGAGAATTTCTCAGGTTCCTGCAACTAGTTAAGAGACAACTCAACAGCTAGAGGTAAAAGAACAGTATTTATTCAATCATTATTCAGTAACCACTCTATGCAAAGTGCAGTGTTAGTCACCGTAGGGAATGCAAAGGTGAATATGATTTGGCTTTTGCCCTCAAGACTGGTCCGCACAGTCTATGGCTCACTATGTGATGATTGCTGTAGTGGTGACATCTCCTCACTTCCTAGCCTCAAGCGTCTTATCATTTTTCATCTGCTTAGAGAATGAGGCTCAAATTTCTGAATCTGACATATGAGGACTTTCCCTTCTTGATCTGCCAATTCAAGGTCAATACCTGCCACACCCTACACACATGTCCTTGGGCTCCAGCTACATCTGGCCGTCTACTCTTCCCCCCACATTTCAGGAGACATTGCCTCTGCCAAACTCGCCTTTACCTAAAATTCCATTCTACCCTTATCTACCTGGTAATTTCTCCTTCTACCTGACTCCCGCTGTCCACAACAGAATTCATTATTCCTCATCTGTGTCCTCACAAATCTTTACAGACTTCACCATTATTCTAGTTGACTTGTCAGCTTGCTGTGGTTCATTCATGTGCTTGCCACCATCCTCATTATGGGGAGTGATGTCCCTAGCCCAGAGCTCAAGCATGAAGTTTAGAAAATACTTAGCAAAAATTTATTGGATTGAATTGAATTTTCTTTTATCAGGATTATTCTGATTGCAATAATAGAAAGAAAACTGAAATCAACAGAAACAAAATCGAGAATTTATTGGAAGTTTCTTATAACTTATGGAAAACAAGGGTTGTGTAGGATGACTGTCTCAAAATATACCCTTGGGATTTTAATTTATTGAGGTGATGGAGTGACTAATGAACTGAAAGAAGTTTATGACTTACATTTCCCAAGAGAAGGGGGTATACCACGCCATGTGGGCCATAGGGGAATCATCTGATTTGGTCAGGAGGCAGAAACAGGAGGGAGGGGAAAGCCTAGGCCAGAGCCCTCACTGTGGTTACTTGAGGGAAAGGTACTTCCCCTTTGACTATTTCAACACGACAAAAAGGCAGGGCAGAGCAAACAGGTTAGGACTGGCAATGCTGAATAATTCTGGAGGGCTTGGAATATATTGGGAAGCTGTCTGGTTCCTGGCCATAGATTGACATAAGGCAGGAAACATATTGGCTTGGTGTCTAGAGTTCATAAAGGGGAAGGTTGGCTGCATATGAGAGGTGAGCCCCCAAGTAAGCTACTGATTATCTTTAGGAATCAGCTAGCCCTGGGAGGCGCAGTCTCTTTCCGGGTGTGTAGGTCCTCCAAGATGTCAAATATCATAAGATACAGACCATAAAATACAAGATGAATACAACCACCCAGACACACAGAGTCAGGGACTTGATATCACCAACACACTCGTTCTCATATCGCACCTCGGTGTTCTCTGCATGTGTGCTCTGTCTTCTCAGTCTGCTTTTCTCCACATGGTTGGAAACATGGTGTCAGCAGCTCTGAGCTGAGCTGTGCTGTGGAAAATCTCAGGGAGAGACTGTGGTCAGTTGGGCATGAATTATGTTCTTGCCATTGGACTCATTGAACCTGGTAAAGGGCAGGATTCTGGGGTGGACAGCCCAGTCCTCTGAAACATGTGGTTGGATTTGGGGGAGAATCAATTGTCCTCAAAGATATGGAGAGCTGTTCCCAGCAGGGAGAGACTCTGGAGGTTTCATGTCTGCACTGAAAGAAAGTTGTGGAGAAAGTAGAGGAAGTGGTGTGCAGGAGGGCATTCTAGAATTCACCTGAGGCTGCACCCAGACCTATGGCTCCCTGTCTCAGGAAGGATGAGGACACTTTAATAACACCCCACCCTGGGCAGACTTCCACATCATAGCACTCACACATTTAATAAAGGTAATTGAGCAATAATATGGTGAGAGTGACAGCAGGTCTCACTTTGTGCAACTTGCGTGCATAATCTCACTTAATCCTTGTGCCATGCTTAGGAGATAGGTGCTGTTATTATCCACGCTGTAGAGAGGAGGAAATTAAAAATCACCCAAGGCCAGACAGCTAGTGACTGGTGAAGCCACGATATAAAATAGGTCATTGAGACTCTAAAAAATCCATGCGCTTAACCTAGTCTGCTGTCAAAAGATGCCACAGAGCCAATGGGAATTTGGTAATGCAGTTGGATATGCAGGTAATTTACCATGATACTGTATAGTGGCATTCGAATATGAGTTGTATATCTATTTACAAGATATGTTACTAATTTAAGGGTCTCATGTGTCCCTGTAGCATCTGCCCTTCAAGCCCTATGCTCTCTCTATCCTCCCACCCCTGCCAGCCCCTGCTCTGGGGCCATTTGGGACCAGCAGTTAGAGACATCTGAGGCCACACAGACTGCCACCTTCAAATGAGAGAGGTATAGAAAGCCCACTCTGGGACTGGGAGGGGGTACAGACACAAGGAACGCTGTTGCCCGCCCATCCAGGTCATGACCTCACAACTTACAGAGGTTTTCAACTATAGGAGAGTCAAGCTCTAAGAGTGACAGCGTCATCTGTGTGACAGTGAGGAGGGAAAGACAATCCGACTTCAGCCAATAGGGGGCCGTGTTAGGATTAGTAACATGCTCTCCTCTTCTTTCAACTTCAAATGATCTAAAAGCTGAAAAGGGTCAGCTTTTCAGCTGACCCTTTTTCTGCCCCTTTTCAGCCCCCAACTTTTCTCAGTTTCTCTTGAAAACAATCATCTGAAGGAATTTAATGAATTAATTTGCCTTAGACTTAAACTTGTTCTAACCAACTTTTACCACAAATTTTCATGCTTAAGGGTTATATTCAGGCCAGTTGAGGTTTATGTCCTTCCCAGTGTGATTGGGAGACTCATGTTCCCAGGTTTGGGGAGCACTCTTAACTTCAAGGCGTCACAGTATGGTGATCTGAACTGGAAGAACTGATTGGGACATGAAAAGTTTTTTCCTTCCCCTTTGAATCTGTCAATCTCTTTTTTACTTAATTGGTAATCATACTGCACATCTGCATGGCACAATTTCATTGTTAAAGGCTTCACTGTATATTGTTACATTAGACATTTAGAACAACTCTGCAAGGAGTGGCCATTATTTACGCCAGAAATCAAGATGAGAAAACTGACTTCAGTGGCTTCCCTAACATCACAGAGCTCATTCCTTTCAGCTGCACCCAGATCACCTACCCCAGGGACAATATTCTTTCTGCTCTGGTAGAAAAAGATGAAAAGTGACCCCATAACCCAAAACTAAGCCTGAGAGCAACTGAGTGCAGGATTCTGGGAAGAATCCAGGACAGAAATCCTGGTAAGACTTCAGCTCACAGCCTGGCCTGGCTTGGCTTCTAGAAGCAGAGGGGGCCTGAGGATGGAAGGAGAGGCCGAAAGGGAACAGGTGCTGCCTGGGAGGTGTGGGGTGTAGGGCAAGGAATTGAAAGGCTGGAGAGGGATGGGGAATATGCCTTTGCATAAAACTAGTCACTATCTTTAACAGGTCTGAAGTCTTTTCCAACTCTAATTTCTAAAGCATTGATAGACGCATGACTTCAGGGGAACATAAAAAAAATATATTATTAAAGGAACAGCGATAGACCTCCCAGCTGCCTTTAGGATGGCATCAGACTTCAGCTCTACAGGCAGAAAATAGTCCTTTAAAGGGTTCCTTTATGCTGATTATAAACTGCAATCATGCTGGAGCTCAGAGGCATGGATATATTTGCAACTAGATACATAGCAAGGGATTTTCGTGCTCCTATTTTTCTTGGCCATTTTTATTCAAAGCAGTTGGACCCCAACCACAATATATGCATGTCTGAAGCACTTCTTAAATTCTCTGGCAGACAGTGGCTGGTCGTGAAAAAGGTCAATAATTGGCCCAGTGCCACATTGGCCCAACATTCAAATAATCTTTGGGTCATTGGATGCAAGAAGAGGAACATGCACTAGAGATGATATAGTTCAAGGCCGTGAGTTTAAATTTACCAATTCAAGTAACTTGAGGAATATTTTCTGAGTGCTTAAACGAGCTCGTACGGGGTATGTGTCACTAACAAGGTTCTAGAGCCCATGGAGTAGCAGAGGGTATTAGCCAAGCAATGCCGGTTGCTAAAAAAATAAAGCCCTGACCTTGTGGACTTAACACACTGGAAACTCATCTATTCCACACATGAAGTCTAAAATGGATGTTTCCACAATGGATAATGACCAAAGAATTCAGTTGTTGCCTCTATAGCTCCAGCCTTGTCAGACTTTGTTACTGTAGCTAAATTGATTGTTCATTTTGGAAGTATTCTGACTTAGACATGACTAATGCTTTTTTCTCAATCTCTTTGGCACAAAGCATCAAAGATCACTTTGCCTGGAAGATCACCTGGACCTCCAAAAGCTGTTTACTGTCCTGCCACAGTGGTACCTGACCTCTCCTACTATTTGTCACCAAGGATGGGCAAGTAATAGCACAAGCCTTTCTCCCTTCCAGGGGTGACTGCACTGATGACATCACGCTGATAGGCTCCAATGAAGAGCAGGCGGCAGCAGCTTAAAAAAATGAAAATGGGGGGCTGGACACATGGCATTGTGGTTAAGTTCCACAAGTCCTGCTTCTGAAACCCCGGTTTGCAGGTTTGGATGCAGGTCGTGGACCTATACCAATCATCACCCACACTGCGGTGGCAACCCACATGTAAACTAGAGGAAGACTGGCACAGATGTTAGCTCAGGGCTAATCTTCCTCAGCAAAAAAAAAAAAGAAAATGGAACATTGCAGAACAGCAAGTCTGGTCCCACAGATAAGTGTTCTTTATACAATAAGGTTGAGACCACATCTTGAGGGACCCATTGTAACTCCCACGATTACTCACAGGGACAGCATTTGGCTGCTTGGAGACGGCTCCCAGGAAGCCCTGAGGATGCCTGGGCCTGGTTGACTGAAGGTTCACGCCAACTAAAAGCTGATGGATTCCACTGGGTGGTAGCAGACACCAGCCCCAGATATAGCCCTGAAAGATGTACAGTGGTAGGAGCCCATCAGCAAACTGACTAAATTGAAAGCCATCACCTGGGATTAGACAATACTTTTAAGGACCAGGCATGCCCTTTTTCACCTGTTTTGGGGTTCTGGCTAACAACCCAGCTAGCAGTTGACAATGAAGTGTATTACAGACACCTCTCTGTGGAGTTGTGTCCTCCGGGAAGCCTCTGCTTCAGTCTGGCATGACACTTTTTGTACCCCATGTGGATGCCCATGGGAAGGTGCATGCCCAGATGAGACTGAATGGAACAATGTGTCTGATCGGGCCTGCATAGCCCAGGTGGCCAGCATCAGTACCTCCATCCATTATTGGACTGCATATAGTAATCCTGCTGCTAACCCAATGGACTCTGAAGATGGGCCTCCATCTGTATGTCAAGGAGACTGAGACGGCCTATCAGGACTGTGGACCTGTCAGCAGTTGGTCTGTCTGTCTGAAGGTGAACAAGGACCCCTAGGTCTAGGGTTGGACCCTGCGCATTTCTGGCATATAGAGCACGCTTGTCCTCTACTGCCATCATGTGGATACTTCTGTCATCTCTTGGCTTTTGCCGCTTCACCCCAAAACTAGAGTTCAATTCTGTGTGTGTGGCAGTTCTGGCTACACTAGAACAAGAGCACTAGTGTAGCACCAGAGCGCAGGAGCACTAGTGTGGCACTAGGTAGCACTAGAGACCATGCTCTGCCATATTTGTGGCTCTCTGGATTACTTACGGTCCTATGCTGCCAAACCGTTCACAGCAAAGGGGACTTGATGGTAGACTAATGAACATGACATTCAACAGACATTTCATGTCCCTTCTCATTCTCATGCTGGTGGCATCCAGAGATGGAATAAACTTTAAAAGACCTGCCAGGAAAAGATTGCTGGATAGACTATGTTGTCAGCATCGTGGACTACCCATATAGCCAGACAGTGTCAGCCCTAATACAGCTGTTTCTCAGAATGAGCATTTTCTTTGAAGCTATTGCTTGGAGAAGATTAGGGTAGAAAAGGTAAGGATTTGAGGAGATGGGCTCTTCATATCTATGATTCCACCCTAACAAACCCAACCAATGCTCTTTCTTTTTTTTCCCACTAACCCTACAGTGTGGAAGCCTCACTAGTTTCATCCTCAGGTGGCATTCAAGGTGACAGTATGAAGAAGATATTGCTTCCACCATTACCTGGTTTTGGTTACTGGGTATGGAACATCACACACCATGAGAATTATGGTCAGTAGATAGAATTTGTAAATCCCAGAGTATTCTTACCCTGGCTCACTTGGGAAGCAATAGGCAACGTCATTCATCTTAGTAAGTTCCACTATTGTGTCCTGGCCCCATGATTCCTGACCCGTCTGGATGAAAAGTCTGGGTGTGGGTGGGCAACTGGTTGGCTAAGGGAGATGGGGTGGTTGCTAGATTAGGACAAACAGATTACTTAATCATGAAGGGAAAGTAGCACACTCAATACCTGGGGAGAACACACCTTTTCCATTTAGGTCTATAATCCATTGTCAGTTAATGTTTGTGTGTGAAGTGAGGTCCCGGTTGATTTGCATCTTTTTCTCATGGATATCTAGTTGTTTCAGTGTCATTTGGTGAAAAGTCTTTCCTTTCTTACATTAAAAAAATTTTTTTTTTCTAATTGTGGTAAAGTACACATAACATAAAGTCTACTGTATTAACCATTTTTAAGTTTACAGTGCTATAGTATTAAGTGCATTCATAGTGTTGTGCAACCATCACCACCATCCATCTCCAGAACTCTTTTCATCTTGCGGACCTGAAACTTAATACCCATTAAACAATAATTTCTCTTTCCCACCTCCTTCCAGCCCCTAAAAACCACAATTTTACTTTCTGTCTCTATGATTTTGACCATTCTAGGTACCTCATATAAGTGGAATCATACAGTCTTTGTCTTTTTGTCATTGACTTATGTTTCTTAGTAAAATGTACTCCCAGTTCATTCATGTAGTAGCATATGTCAGAATTTCCTTCCTTTTTAAATCTGAATAATATTCCATTTTATGTATATATCACATTTTGCTTGTCCATTCATCCTTCGATGAACATTTATGTTGCTTCCACATTTTAGCTATTGTGAGTGATGCTACTATGAACAATGGTGTATGAATATCTCTTAGAGATCCTACATTCAATTCTTTTGAGTATATCCCTGGAAGAGGAATTGCTGGATCAATGGTAATTCTAATTTTAATTTTTTGAGAAAATGCCGTACTGTTTTCCACAGGGGCTGTGCCATTCACTTTCCTACCAAGTGTGCACATGGTTTGTATTTCTCCACACCCTCACCAACACTTGTCATTTTCTATTTTTTAGTAGTAGCCACCCTAATGATTGTGAAGTTGTAAATCATTGTGGTTTATATATATATAAATATACACATATACACATATATATAGGGTTTTTTTCTTTTTTTTTTGCCTTTGGTCCTCTTCTGCCATATTCTGCTTTTATTTGCAGGAAAGATTTGCCTTGAGCTAACATCAGTTGCCAATCTTCCTCTGTTTTTTTCCCTCCCCAAAGACGCAGTACATAGTTGTGTGTCTTAATTGTATGTGTTCTAGTTCTTCCATGTGAGCTGCCACCACAGCATGGCAACTGACAGGTGGGTGGTGTGTTTCCACGACCGGGAAGTGACCCTGGGCCACTGAAGCAGTAAGCGCCTAATGTTAACCCCTAGGCCATCAGGGCCGGCTCCACTGTGGTTTATATTTGTGTTTCCCTAATGATTAGTGAAATTGAACATTTTTCCTGTGCTTCTTGGCCATTCGTATATTTTATTTGGAGAAACGTCTGGTTAAGATTTTTGCCTATTTTCATGTTGTTTTTTTTTTTGTTATGAGTTTTAGACGTTCTCTATATATTCTGGATATTACTTCCTTATCAGACACATGATTTGCAAATATTTTCTCCCATTCTGTGGCTTGCCTTTTTACTCTATTGATAGTGTCTTTTGATATACAAAAGTTTTTAGATTTCATGAAGTCCAGTTTGTCAATTTTTTCTTGTGTTGCCTGTAGCTTTGGTGTCATATCCAAGAAATCACTGTCAAATCCAACATCATGCAGCTTTTCCTCGATTTTTTCTTTTAAGTGTTTATAATTTTAGCTCTTACATTTGGGTCTTTGATCTGTTTTGATTTAATTTTTGTAGATGGTGTTAGAGTAGAGTCCAAGTTCATTCATTTGCATGGCTATGTCTAGTTTTCCCAGCAGCATTTGTTAAAGAATGGCCCTTTCCCGTTGAATCATCTGGCACCTTTGTTGAAAATCATTTGACTGTATATATGAAGACTTATTTCTGGGCTCTGTACTCTAATCCATTGATCTATGTCTATTTTTCTTTCAGTACCATACACTTTTGATTACTGCAGCTTTGTAGTACATTTTGAAATCAGGAAGTGTGAGTCTTCCAGCTTTGTTCTTCTTTTTCAAGAATTTTTTAGCTGTTCAGGGTCCTTTGAGATTCCATGTAAATTTTGTGATGAGTTTTTGTTGTTGCAAAAAACACCATTGATATTAAGATAAGGATTGCATTGAATCTGTAGATCACTTTGGGTAGTATTGACATCTTAAAAATATTAAGTCCTGGGGCTGGCCCAGTGGTGTAGCAGTTAAGTTGGTGTGCTCCGCTTCAGTGACCCGGGGTTCGCAGGTTCATATCCCGGGCGTGGACTGCCGTACCACTTGTCAAGCCATGCTGTGGCAGGGTCCCATATAAGGTCGAGGAAGATGGGCACAGATGTGAGCCCAGGGCCAATCTTCCTCAGCAGAAAGAGGAGGATTGGCAATGAATGTTAGCTCAGGGCTTGTCTTCCTCACAAAACAATAAAAAAATAAATTATGTCCTTCAATCCATGAACATGGGATGTTTTTCCATCTGTCTAGGTCTTCTTTAATTTCTTTCAACAGTGTTTTTATTCTATAAGTTTTTCATCTCCTTGAGTAAACTACTTCACAAGTATTTTATTCTTTTTGATACTGTTGTAAATGGAATTGTTTTCTTAATTTTCTTTTCAGATTGTTCATAGTTACCACACAGACAAGAAATAGATATTTGAGTTTTGACTTTGTAAACTGCTACTTTCCTGAATTCGCTTTTTAGCCCCAACAGTTTGTGTGTGTGTGTGTGTGCATGTAATCTTTAGGGTTTTCTACATATAAGATCATATCATTAGCATATAGAGAAAATTTTACTTCTTCCTCTCCAATTTGGGTGCCTTTTATTTCTTTTTCTTGCCTAATAGCTCTAGATAGAACTTCCAGTGCAATGTTTAATAGAGTGGTGAAACTGAGCATCTTTGCCTTGTTCCTGATCTTAGAGGAAAAATCTTTCACTGTTAAGTATGATGTTTACTGTGATATTTTCATATATTGTGTTTATTATCTTGATATAGTTTCCTTGTCTTGCTAAGTTTGTTGAGTGTTTTCTATCATCAAAATCTATTGAGTTGGTGAAATACGTTTTCTTCTTCAATTGAGGTGTGTGTCGTGTTTTCCCTTCAATTCTATGTATTACATTGATCAATTTTCATATGTTGAACCACAGTGTCATGATATAGAATCCTTTTACTATGCTGCTGAATTTGGTTTGGTAGTATTTGGTTGAGGATTTTGTATCAATGTTTATAACGGATATTGTTCTACTGTTTTCTCTTGTAATATCTTGTCTGGTTTTGGTTCCAGGGCATTCCTGGCCTTCTAGAATGACTTGGGAAGCGTTGTTTCCTTTTCCTTTTTTATGGAAAGTTTCAAAAAGTGTTGGTGTTAATTTCTCTTGAAATGTTTGGTAGAATTCACCAGTGAAGACATCAAGTCCTTGGCTTTCCTTTGTCAAGATAGTTTTGATTACTAATTTAATCTCCTTGCTAGTTAGAGGTCTATTGAGATTTTCCATTGCTTCGTGATTCAATCTTTGTAGGTTTTGTGTTTCTACAAACATTTGTCCATTTCATCTCAGTTATTCAATTGGTATAGTTTTTCATAGTGCTCTTTATAATCCTTTTTCTTTCGGCAGAATCAGTAGTGATATCCCCACTTTCATTTCTGATTTGTACTAATTTGAGTTTTCTTTTGTTTTTTAGTTCTTCTAGCTAAAACTGTGTCAATTTTGTCGATCTTTTCAAATAACCAAGTTTGTTTTATTTTTCTGTATTATCTATTCTCTATTTTATTTCTCTCTGCTCTACTCTTTATTACTTCCTTCCTTTTGCTAGCTTTTGGTTTATTTTGTTGTTCTTTTTCTACTTTGTGAAATTGTTAGGTTAGATTGTTCATTTGAAATCTTCTTTCTTCTCTAATGTAAGTGTTTATAGCTATAAGTTTTCCTCTTAGCACTGCTCTCACTATGTCCTGTAAGTTTTGGTGTGCTGTGTTTTTATTTTATTCATCTGTAAGTATTTTCTAACTTTCCTTATGATTTCTGTTTAATCCATTGGTTGTTTAAGAATGTGCTGTTTAATTTCCACAAATGTGTGACTTTTCCAGTTTTTCTTCTGTTATTGATAGCTAATTTCATTCTGTTATGGTCAGAGAGGATACGTAGTTTGATATGTATCTTTTAAAATCTATTGAGACTTACTTTGTGGCCTAACATATGGTCTATCCTGGAGAATGTCCCATGTGCCCTAGAGAAGAATGTTGTTGGTTAGAATGTTCTTTATATATTGTTATGTCTAGTTGGTTTATTGTGTTGTTTGAGTTTTTTGAGGATTTGAAAAATTCACTAGAGGGAATCATGGCATATTTGAGTAGACAGAAGACAGAATCAGCAAAAGTGAAGATAAGACAATCGGAATTATTGAGTCTGAGGAATAAAAAGAAAAATATTTGAAGCAAAGTGAACACAGCCTAAATGACCTGAGGGACCAACATGTGGACCAATACATGCATTGTGAGGTCCCAGAAGAAAAAGAGAGAGAAAGAGGAACAGAGATTATTTGATGAAATAATGGCTGAAAACTTCCCAAATTTGAAGAATGACATGCATGCAAACATCTAATAAGCTCAACTAAGGCCAAGTAGAATGAATTCACAGACCTACACTTAGACACATTATAATCAAATTGTCGAAAGCCAAAGAAAAAGAATCTTGAAAGCAGTAAGAGAAGCAATTTGTCACACACAAGCATTCCTCAATAAGATTATCAACAGATTTCTCACCAGAAATTTGGGAGCCAGAGGCAGTAAGCTGATATACTCAAAGTGGTAAAAGAAAAAAAAAAAAAAAAGCCCTGTAAACCAAGAATCCTATGTTCAGCAAAACTGTCCTTCAAAAGTGAGTGAGAAATGAAGACTTACTGAGGTAAACAAAAGCTGAGAGAGTTCATTACCCTTAGACCAGCCATGCAAGAAATGTAAAAGGGAGTCTGAAAGTAGAAATGAAAGACACTAGACAGAAATTTCAAGCTATATGAAGAAATAAAGATCCAAGTTAAGGTAAATACATGAGCAATTATAAAAGCTAGCAAGACTGTAACAAGTTTACAACTCCACTTTTAGTTTTCTTCATGATTTAAGAGACTCATAAATTCAAACAAAAACAATTATTAATCTAAAGACAGTATCATTTTCACTTGGATTTGTAACTCCACATTTCATTTTCAACATCATTTAAGAGAATAACGTATTTTAAAAAAACAATGATTACTTTATGTTTCTGGACTTATAATGTATAACGACATAATTTTGTGACATCAACATGGGAAAGGTGTGAGAACTGAGCTGTAGTGTCAGAGTATTCACATGTTATTGAAGTTACAGTGGTGAAAATTCTAACTAGATTGTTATAACTTTAGGATGTTAAATGTAATTCCCATGGTTACTACAAAGAAAATTGCTATAGGATATTCACAAAATGAAATGAGAAGGGAATGATATGTTTCACTTCCAAAAAATTAACTAACACCAAAGAAGACGGTAATGCAGGAAATGAGGGACACAAAAAAGCTATAAGCCATGTAGAAAACAAATAAGAAAATGACAGAATAAGTTTCCCCTTATCAGTAATCACTTTTAATCTAAGGATTAAAGTCTCCATTGAAAAGACAGAGAGTGGGAGAATGGAAAAACAAACACTACCCAACTCTATGCTGTCTACAGAGACTCACTTTATATCCAAAGGCACAAAAAGTTCAAAAGTGAAAGAATGGAAAAGATATTCTATGCAAGTTGTAAGCAAAATAGAGCAGCTGTGGCTATATTAATATCACACAAAGTAGACTTTAAATCAAAAAAGTTAACATGAGACAAAGAACAAAATTATTTATTAATACAAGCTGCAATACAGCAAGAAGTTGTAAGAATTATAAATATGCACCTAAGAACACTAAAACCTATGAAGAAAAAGTTGACATAATTGAAAGGAGAAATAAACTGTTCTACAAAAATAGTTGGAGATTTCAACACCCCATTCTCACTAATGGATAGAAAAACCAGATAGAAGATAAATAAGGAAATAGAGGACTTGAACAACATGATAAACCAACTAGACATAACAGATATATACAGAACACTCTACCCAACAACATTCTTCTCTAGTGAACATGGGACATTGTCCAGGATAGACCATATGCTAGGCCACAAATTAAGTCTTAATAGATTTTAAAGGATACATATCAAGCTACATATCCTCTATGACCATAACAGAATGAAATTAGATATCAATAACAGAAGAAAAACTAGAAAAATCACAAATTTGTGGAAATTAAACAACACATTCTTAAACAACCCATGGATTAAACAGAAATCATGAGGGAAGTTAGAAAATACTTACAGATGAATACAATGAAAACACAACACACCAAAACTTATAGGACATAGTGAAAGCAGTGCTAAGAGGAAAACTTATAACTATAAATACTTACATTAAAGAAGAAGAAAGATCTCAAATGAACAATCTAAACTGACAACTACATTAAGTAGAAAAAGAAGAACAAACTAAACCAAAAGCTAGCAAAAGGAAGAAAATAATAAACACTGCAATAGAGAGAAATGAAATAGAGAATAGGAAAACAATACAAAAAAACAATGAAACCAAAAGTTGGTTCTTTGAAAAGATCAACAAAATTGGCAAACTTTTAGCTAGAAGGACTAAAAACCAAGAGAGAAAATTCAAACTACTACAAATCAGAAATGAAAATAGGGACATTCCTACCAATTCTGCAGAAAGAAAAAGGATTATAGAGAGTACTATAAACAACTGTATCAGTTGGATAACCTAGACGCAATGGACAAATGTTTGTAGAAACACAAAACCTACCAAGACCAAGTCATAAAGAAATAGAAATTCTGAAGACACCTCTAACTAGTAAGGAGATTAAATTAGTAATCAAAACTATCTTGACAAAGAAAAAACTCAGGACCTGATGTCTTCACTGGGGAATTCTACCAAATATTTAAAGAGAAACTAACACCAATCTTTTTAAACTTTGCCAATAATTTGAAAATGAGAGAATATTTGCTAACTCATTCTTTGAGGCCTGTAATGACCTGATAACAAAGCCAGACATAGACACTACAAGAAAAGAAAACTGTAGAGAAATATTCCTTATAAACACTGATACAAAAATTCTCAACAAAATACCAGCAAACCAAATTCAGCAGCATAGTAAAAGGATTCTATACCATGACCTTGTGGTTCAACATATGAAAATTGATCAATGTAATACAACGCATTAACAGAATAGAAGGAAAAGAAAACCACAGGATCATCTGAATTGACGATGAAAAAGTATTTGACTAGGTTCAATAAGCTTTGAAGATAAAAAACGCTCAACAAGCTTAGGAAGATAAGGAAACAATCTCAACATAATAAACACCATATATGAAAATTATCATAGCAAACGTCATACTTAATGGTGACACACCAAAAGTTTTTCCTCTAAGATCAGGAGTAAGGCAAAGATGCCCAGTTTCACCTTCCTATTCAACATTGTACTGGAAGTTTTATCCAGAGCAATCAGGCAAGAAAAAGAAATAAAAGGCAAGCAAATTGGAAAGGAAGAAGTAAAATTTTCTCTATATGCTGGTGATATGATCTTATATGTAGAAAACTCTAAAGATTACACACACACACATACATATGCACACACAAACTGTTGGATCTAATAAATAAATTCACAAAGTAGCAAGTTGCAAAGTCAAAACTCAAATATCAGTTGCTTCTTTGTATACTACTATGAACAATCTAAAAAGAAAATTAAGAAAACAATTCCATTTTCAACAGCTCAAAAAGAATAAAATACTTATGAAGTGAAGTACTCAAGGAGGTGAAAAATTTATAGAATAAAAACTACAAAACATTGTTGAAAAAAATGAAAGAAGACCTAAATAAATGGAAAAACATCCCATGTTCATGGATTGAAGGACTTAATATATTTCAGATGTCAATACTATCCAAAATGATCTACAGATTCAGTGCAATCTCTATCATAATATCAATGGTGATTTTTGCAGCAATACAAAAACTCATCTCAAAATTCATATGGAATCTCAAGGGACCTTGAATAGCTAAACAATCTTAAAAAAGAAGAACAAAGCTGGAGGACTCACACTTCCTAATTTCAAAATGTACTACAAAGCTGCAGTAATCAAAAGTGTGTGGTTCTGGAAGAAAAACAGTCATAAGACCAATGGATGAGAGTATAGAGCCCAGAAATAAACCCTCATATATATGATCAAATGATTTTTGACAAAAGTACCAAGGCTGTTCAATGGGAAAGGGCCATTCTTTAACAAATGCTGCTGGGAAAACTGGATATAGTCATGCAAAAGAATGAAGTTGGACTCTTCCCTACCACCATCTACAAAAATTAAATCAAAAGGCATCAAAGACCTAAACACAAGGGCTAAAACTATAAACACTTAGAAGAAAAAATAGAGGAGAAGCTGCACGATGTTGGATTTGACAATGATTTCTTGGACATGATACCAAAGGCACAGATAACAAAAGAAAAAAGTTGACTAACTGGACTTCATGGAATCTAAAAACTTTTGTATATCAAAAGACACTATCAATAGAGTAAAAGGGCAGCCCAAAGAATGGGAGAAATTGAAAATCATGAGTCTGATAAGGAAGTAATATCCCGAATATATAGAGAACACCTAAAACTCATAACAAAAAAAGACCAAAGCATACAAAAATGAGAAAATCTTGGTTAGACATTTCTCCAAAGATATACAAACGGCCAATAAACACATGAGAAATATTCACTGTCACTAATCATTAGTGAAATGCAAATCAAAATCACAATGATTTATGACTTTATGTCCATTAGGATGGCTACCATCAAAAAAAAAAAATAGAAAATGATAAGTGTTGGTGAGGGTGTGGAGAAATCAGAACCCTGTGCACTCTTAGTAGGAAAGTGAATGGTACAGCCCCTCTAGGAAACAAGTATGGCATTTCCTCCAAAAATCAAAATTGGAAGTACTGTGTGATCCACCAATTCCTCTTCCAGGTAAATACTCAAAAGAATTGAAAGTAGGATCTCTAAGAGATATTTGTACACCATTGTTCACAGCAGCATTATTCACGATAACTAAAATGTGCAAGCAGCCTAAATGTTCATCGACAGATGAATGGATAAGCAAACTGTGGTATATACATACAGTGGAATATGATTCAACCTTAAAAAGGAAGAAAATTCTGACATATGCTGCAACATGAATGAACCACGAGGACGTTAAACTGTAGGGGAGGAAGACATATCCTCTACCCACTCTGTACTTTCTGGCTGGGCTACAAATTAATTGACATTAGATCAGAACAACAGAAGAAAATCAAACAAAGCTTTATAACATGTATACATGGGAGAGACCCAGGAAAAACTGGGTAACTTGCCAAAATGGCAGGGGCTGTCATCTTAAATACCATCTTCGGTTAAAGACAAAGGAGAATGTTGGGGGTAGGGGGAGTCAGTTATGCGAGCTTACCAGAAAAGCACAGTAAACAAGAGTAAGGTTATTATGCAGATTTAAGTCCTTGCCTTCTGCATTGATAAGATTTTCTAGAGACAAGATCATCCCCCCTCCTTCCTGGTGCAGAGAGCTAGTTACCTTTACAGATGGAGATTCCCCTTACAAATGTAAATGTCTCTTACAAAAGGTAAATTCTACTTTTCAGAGCTTCTCCCATGTCTGCAGTTATTAAAAGTAATAATCTTCATTAGACCAAAATAATCCTCATGCCAAAGAGACACATTTTGCGGTGGCCAATTCTGATCCCCCACAATACTAAGAAAAATAAGTAAGTGACAAAAAGACAAAGACTGTATGGTTGCACTTATATGAGGTACCTAGAGTGGTCAAAATCATAGAGATAGAAAGTAAAATGGTGGTTTTCAGGGGCTGGAAGGAGGTGGGAAAGGGAAATTATTCTTTAATGGGTATTAAGTTTCAGGTCTGCAAGATGAAAAGAGTTCTGGAGATGGATGGTGGTGGTGGTTGCACAACACTGTGAATGTACTTAATACTAATGAACTGTACACTTAAAAATGATTAAGAAGGTAAATTTTGTTATGTGTATTTTACCACAATTAGAAAAAAAATTGTTTTAATGTGAAGGAAAGGGAAACCTTGTGACCAAATGACATAGGAACAACTAGATATCCATGAGAAAAAAATGCAAATCAACGAGTACCTCACTTCACACACAAACATTACCTGAAAATGGATTATAGACCTAAATGGAAAAGGTGTTTTCTCTCAAGGTATTGGGTGTATTGCTTTCCCTTCATACTTACATAATCTGTTTGTCCCAATCTAGCAACCACTACATCTCCCTTAGCCAACCAATTACCCACCCACACCCAGAGTTTTCATCCAGATGGGTCAGGAATCATGAGGACAGGACAGAATAGTAGAACTTACTAAGTTGAATGACATTGCCTATTGCTTCCCAAGTGAGCCAGGGTAAGAATACTCTGGGCTTTACAAATTCTATCTACTGACCATAACTCTCATGGTGTGTGATGTTCCATATCCAGTAACCAAAACCCGTTAATGGTGGAAGCAATATCTTCCTCATGTTGTCCCTAGGATGCCACATGTGATGAAACTAGTCAGGCTTTCCACACTGTAGGGTCAGTGGGAAAAAAGAAGAAAGAGCAGTGGTTGGGGTTGTTAGGGTGGAATCGTGGATATGAAGAGCCCATCTTCTCATGCCTCTACCGCCTCTGTTCTAATCTTCTCCAAGCAATAGCTTCAAAGGGAACATTCATTCTGAGAAACAGCTGAATTAAGGCTCACACTGTCTGGCTATATGGGTAGTCCACCATGCTGACAACACGGTCTATCCAGCAATCTTTTCCTGTCAAGTCTTTCAAAGTTTATTCCATCTCTTGATGCCACCAGCATGAGAATGAGAAGGGGCATGAAATGTCTGTTGAATGTCATGTTCATTAGTCTACCGTCAAGTCCCCTTTGCTGTGAACGGTGTGGCAGCATAGGACCGTAAGTAATCCAGATAGCCACAAATATGGCAGAGCATGGTCTCTAGTGCTACCTAGTGCCACACTAGTGCTCCTGCGCTCTGGTGCTACACTAGTGCTCTTGTTCTAGTGTGGCCAGAATCTGCCACTCACACAGAATTGAACTCTAGTTTTGGGGTGAAGCGGCAAAAGCCAAGAGATGACAGAAGTATCCACATGATGGCAGTAGAGGACAAGCGTGCTCTATATGCCAGAAATGCGCAGGGTCCAACCCTAGACCTAAGGGTCCTTGTTCACCTTCAGACAGACAGATCAACTGCTGACAGGTCCACAGTCCTGATAGGCCGTCTCAGTCTCCTTGACATACAGATGGAGGCCCATCTTCAGAGTCCATTGGGTTAGCAGCAGGATTACTATATGCAGTCCAATAATGGTTGGAGGTACTGATGCTGGCCACCTGGGCTATGCAGGCCCGATCAGACACATTGTTCCATTCAGTCTCATCTGGGCATGCACCTTCCCATGGGCATCCACATGGGGTACAAAAAGTGTCATGCCAGACTGAAGCAAAGTCTTCCAGACCACACACCTCCACAGGGGTGTCTTTAATATACTTGTCACTGTCAGTCACTAGCTAGGTTGCTAGCCAGAATCCCAAAATAGTTAAAAAAAGGGCAAGCCTGGTTCTTGAAAGTGTTGCCTGAGGCAAGGCGACAGCTTTCAATTTAGTCAGTTTGCTGATGGGCTCCTACCACTGTACATCTTTCAGGGCTATATCTGGGGCTGATGGCTGCTGCCACCCAGTGGACTCCATCGGCTTTTAGTCGGCGTGATCCTTCTGTACACCAGGCCCAAGCATCCTCAGGGCTTCCTGGGAGCCATCTCCAGGTAGCCAAATGCTGTCTCTGTGAGTCATCAAGGAAGATTCAATGGATCTTTAAAGATGTGGCCTCAACCTTATTGTGGAAAGAGCACTCATCTGTGGGACCAGACTTGCTGTTCTGGAATGTTCCATTTCCTTTTTTTATGAGAAATCTGCTTGCCTTTCCACCTCTGTCTTTAGCATCTGAGGGGATCAATGCAGGGTGGGGATATCTGGACAGAATAATACGCGGCAGTCCTCTCTAAGGCACCTGGTCTCCACAAGAGCCCAAGAGCAGGCCAGCAGCTGTTTCTCAAGTGGAGTAGAGCTGGGAGCCATGTCAGCAAGAAGTCAGTATCCTAAGGGGTGACTGGGCAGAGGCTGCCTCCCTTTGCCAGAGCCTCCACTCAGTGTAGTTCTCAGCATCAGAGACTGGATTTCACCAAGATCCTTGCGATTAACAGGGCCCCAGGGTAGGTAGCCTGTTGGACTACCTCTAGTACACCTGCTACCCAATTCCTAGGTAAATTTGTCAGATTTTCTAGTCAATTAGTACCCAGGGCTCAACAAATTACCTGGATGAGGCACATATTATCTCCAATTCCCAAACAGTCCAATCAAGTCTGGGCTTCCTGTTTTGGTCATGGGTCTGTAGAGTGAGTAACTTCTCTTTTACTGTCTCAGGAATCAGCCTGGAGCCTGAGCCCACAGTACTCCCAAGAACTGAGTGGGATTGCTGATCCCTGATCTCTGCAGGACTAATGAGTCAGGGTCTACTCCTAAGCCGCTGCCACCTGCTCTTTGTTGGAGCCTCCCCCGATAACCAGAAGTTGAAAAAATCAGGTTGCTGCCTTGAATGTACACTCCAGCCCCTCTGAATGATCGGAACACCCTAAAAAGGGAGGCTGCCACTCACTGCAGAGCCCACTTGGGACTGCCAGGAGTTTATCAGGTAAATACTCAAAGGAAAATAAAATGGTCAGGTGCAGACAGAAGGGGAAAAAAAGGAAAAAAAAGAAAATTTTAGCTTCCCGGAGATATGTCATTCTAAAAGGTTTTCTTTAAGAGAAAAAAAGGGGAGGAGGGAAAGGGACTAATTATGCTGCAGAGAAGGGGCAGCCACAGGGAGGGGCTGCTGCCTAAAGGGTCCTTTTCCCTCTCCTCTTCATCAGCCAGAGACAGAAACTAAAAATAGGGGCTTTAGGTGGCTCAAGTCTAAAACAGAAAAAAAAAAATCCCTAAATACAGGAGGAGAAAATACAAGGTAATTAACTAAATTCTATGTGTGTGTGTACATATCATATATATATATATATGTATGTACATAACTAAATTAAAACAAAATTCTGTAATTTGATTTAATTAGAAAACTAAAACTTTTATACTACAAATTATATAAAAATTATATACATAATTGTATAAAAAACAAAAAGTTCTTATGAAAACAATTTATAGAACTGTGGTATTATACAAAATAAATATTTGGTGTTTGTTTCTGTATTGGCACACAGCTCCTAAAAACCCTGGAATCTCCGGAGTGATGAGAGTGTCATTTGTGTACTAAAGCTATGACTGGTGGCTGAGGGCCCCTAGGCAGCTTCAGGACGGGGGCTGGTGGCCAGCAAGACCAAACCACGTGATTAGAAGGTTGGAATTTCAGCCTCACTCCCTCACTTCCTGGGATGGGAGAGGGGCTAGAGACTGAGCTAATCACCAAAGACAAACGATTCAATCAATCACACCCACAGCAATGATACTTCCATAAAAATCTCTAAATGATGGGTTTGGAGAGCTTCCTGGCTGAACACGTGGAGGTGCTCAGAGGGTGGTGCACCTTGGAGGGCATGGAAGCTCCATGCCACCCCTCCCCCCTCCTTGCCCGATGCATCTCTCCCATTTGCTGTATCTTTATAATAAACTTGTAATAGTAATTAAACAATTTCCTGAGTTCTGTGACTCATTCTAGCAAAAAATCTAACCTGAGGGGGCTCGTAGAAACCCCAAATATGTAGTCAGGCCAAAAGACCTGTGGGCAGCCTGGGCACCCCATTTGCAGCTACCATCTAAATTGGAGGCAGTCTTATGGGACTGAGCCCTTATCCTGTGGGGTCTCCACAAATCCCAGGTGGCGTCAGAATTGAACTGAACTGTAGGACACCGAACTGATGTCAGAGAGCTGGAGAAGTAGAGTTGGAAAACATATCATGTATTTGGTGTGTGTGGGGGAAGGGACCTCTCAATAACAAATAGATAAAACAAGGGGACGATTGGCTTTTGTGCCTCTACAACATAGGTTCTAAATTGACTTTATGTGACAACATGGATGGACATTGAGGGTATTATGCAAAGTGAAATAAGTCAGAGGGAGAAGGTCAAATACCATGTGATGGCACTCATTAAATAGTAGATAAAAACAACAAACAAACACATAGAGACAGAGATTGGATAGGTGGTTACCAGAGGGGAAGGGGGGAGGGAGAAGATGAAAGGGATAATTAGGCACATGTGTGCGGTGGTGGATTGTAATTAGCATTTGGGTGGTGAACATGAGAACATGATGTAATCCATGCAGAAATAGAAGTATAATGATGTACACCTGAAATTTATACAATGTTATAAACCAATGTTACCACAATTAAAAAAAACAAAAACAAACAAAAATAAATTAACTTTAGCATTGGCTAAAAGCACAAATTGACAAAAGTCCATGGACTTAATCAATACTGGGGCTCAAATTATAGTTATATCTGGGGGTCCCACTAAATGTAAACTTTGTATCCCCTGTAACCTTAAAAAGTAACTAAACATAAAGTAGAAGAAAATCAGATAAGCCCCCTTTAACTGTAGCCTTGCCTAAATTTCCCATACTCATAGCACTCATTGCCCTAAGAAGGCCATACTGGGCATAGATGATCTAACATAATGAATAATCAATTCAAATTAAAATAAGTCTTGGCATTTATAAATCAGCTTGATAGAATGGGACTCAATGACTTTCTGTTAAATAGTTATTATACTCCCTGTAAGTTAAAACAGAGCATTCAAGGATTAAAACTTATTAGATGAAACCTAATTAATGAAGGGATGATTATCTCCACTTCTTTATTTGACAGCTCAATTTTACCCGCTCTTAATCTGGGAAAAATAAAGGGCAGGCCCGGTGGATTACTACAACATTAATGCTGCATTCCCAGCCTCTAGGGCCCTCAGAGCCAATATCCAATATTATTAAAATTACTAACTATCCAATCAACAACCGATAATACCTTGCTCTTACAGATTTGGCTAACATGTTCTGTTCAGCCCCTCTTCCCCAGCCTCTCAGTTGCACTTTGCCTTCACCTCCAAAGGAAACAATGTACCTTTTCCAGACTACCCTTGGAGCTGCTCGACAGCTTTGTCATCACACACAATCTTTGCAGATAAGATCTTAACTGCATCCACCTTTCTCCAGGAGCACGGGTTTGACCTTACATTGACGACATTCTCCTCCTGGGAAATTCATTTGACACACTCATCATGGACATACAAGTTCCACATCTTTTATCCCTTTTGGATTCTGGTGGCAACATTCATTTACAAATTTTACTGCCAAATTAAAATCAACAGGCACTTCCCATAGTGCTCTCAGAGACTCCTTCACTGTAGGGGCTTTGCAACCTCTTCTCCTCCCCGCTGGATTTTGTGGACCACTTATGAAGGCCATAGGTTGGCCAAGGGCTCTGATGAATGGCACTGCCCCTCTCAGCCTCATGTATACACCATTAAAACAGCAAATAACTGGCTCCCTACTGGTCTCTTCTAGAAATAGAGGCTCTCATAGAACCTGAGCCTGTGAATCCCCCTGTCCAGCTGTCTCGTATGGTTTGGGTCATGGAAACAGCACCCCACAAGCTTGGCACAGCTACTAAAGCCTCCTTAAGACAGGAGGGAGCCAAACCTGGGACCTCTGGTATATTCCAGCTGCAGAAGGAGTGGCTTCCCCTGTCCTCAGTCCCTGCCCAAAGGCCTTGGTACTGGAGGAGGTCACCCCTCCCCAGACCCCTTTGGCCACCTGAGAAGCCCCTTGAGATTAACTGAGTGAACAGCAATGGTTATTAGTAGACTATGCAAATGGTATACATGTTGGAGCTCAGTGGATTGTTGTTGCTTTCCATCCCTTAGCCAGGATGTCCCTGATAAAGGTCTGAGCCAGAGAAATAACATACCTGACCAGACTTCAGGCCGTCATCTTATTGCTGAATGCCTTGGCCACTAAGTGGCCCGAACTTCACATTTATAATAAATGGTTGGTCTGTTGTCTAAAAATTGTCCCCTTCAGATAAACAACTCTGGGAATCTCTTGCCTCACAGATATCCAAAATGTCAATCAAAATCACCCATGTCTCTACACATGCTAAGGTCACAATACACGGCCATGGCAGACATTCTGGGTATTCCCTTCAGAGTTACAGACATTACTCATAGTGACCAAGACACACATTTCACTTTTGAGAATACACAATGCTGGGCTCTTGGAAGAGGCTTCAGTAGAACTGTCGTGTCCCTGATAGTTCCCAGATGACGAGTATCACTAGAGACATACTGGTCTCCTCATACAACTTGTTCAAATGTTCCAGTCCAGCAAAGAAACCTCTAAATGAGTTTCTATTTGCCCCAGGACTTACCTGTTTTTATAAATTTTTTATCTTGCCCCCAACCCACAGGGTTTGGAGGCCAGATCGAGGGCGCATATTCCTCTGAAATCCATTAACCAAACATTACCCCAGAGCCCGGCAGCTGTTCATGTGACATGGGACTGATCTGAACCTACACTTCCAACAAAAACAAAAACCAGTTAAATGCAGCTGCACACTGTTCGGTAGACTTTTGGTCCTATTACTCCTGGTCTAGGGGCTTTTATTGGTTTATAATTCAGAGGCCCAAATCCTGCAAATAAGGCATTGTTTCACTGAACATGGCAAATGCTTAGACCCACATCAATTCAAGTGGGTACCCATTTGGAAAGGACACCCCAGTCCCACATCCAAGATAGCATCACCTGGGCTGGGAGCTCACGCCTGGGACTCTACTAGGACTTCACCTTGAACTTCAACCCCTGCGCTAGAGACAACTTCATCCTGATCTAAAAATCTCTGCCCCAGCATCGTCCATGGCCCGCCTTTCCTGAGGTACAAATTCGACATAGGACATTTTTTGCTTTTCTTCCTTTGATATTTGGAACTCTATTGTGTTTCTGAGTTCACTGACTGCTTAGCTCATGATTCTGGTATACTCCTTGCTCTCTGCCTAAACGTACACACCTATACTGCTACTCCTAAAGGGAAGTTGGGTAGAGGTTACTGCTATCTGTGCCATTCTGGAAATTAATGGAGATTATCACTCTCCCCAGGAGACACCAGCCTCATATCAGTCAACCCCCTCGACCCCCAGAGGAGAGGCCCACGCACTCCTCAGCGCCTTCTCCTACTACCCCCTCCAGCTAACCACCACAACCTCCTGCCTTGCGTCTTCAGTTGTAAACACCATAACCAGTCCTTCTCGTTAGTTACACACACTACCACTAATCTTAACATACACTTTATTAACTTATCGGTTCATATTCTCCAACAGCATACTTGCCAGACCTGCCACCTTGACCCAAGAAATACACCAGAACATTATTCTCAAACTCATACTTTCAATAGTTTCTAGTTCCACCAAAGTATTGTTAGAGACCTCCCAAAATTCCAGATCTATTTCCTTGTATTATGCCATGTAAATAGAAAACCTAATTATGGGCTGGCCTACAGGAACCCATATATCTCTACTGTGTTCCTCCATGCAGCTATCATAATCAAATGTTATCTTTGCTGTTTGGGGCAACTTATGCCGTACTCCCTAAAAATCTCCATGATTATCACACCATGTATCCTTATTATGATATCAAAACAATAGAAGACAAGTGGAATTAATCATGTTTTTGTATTCTGTATCTTACAATGTTTTGACTTTGTGGGAGGCCTTATAAATCTGAGATCCTGCTCCTCCCAGGGTCAGTTAATTCTTAATGAGAGTAAACAACTTTATTTAGTTATATTAAATTTCCAATAAATTCCCAATTTTGTTTCTGTTGATTTCAGTTTTTTATCTGTTACTACAATCAGAATAATCTTGATAAAACAAAATCCAATTCAATCCAGTAAATCTGCTAAGTACTTTCTAAGCTTCATGCTTGAGCTCTGGGCTAGAGATGTCACTCCCCATAATGATGATGGTGGCAAGCATATGAATGAACCACAAGAAAATGACGAATTAACTGTAATAATGCTGAAGTCAGTAAAATTTATGAGAACCCAGATGAGGAATGATGAATTCTGTTGTGGACACAGGGAGTCAGGTAGAGAGAGAAAATACCAGGTAGATAAGGGTGGAATGAAATTTTAGGTAAAGGTGAGTTTGGCAGAGGCAATGTCTCCTGAAATGGGGGGGAAGAGTGGATGGTCAGATGTAGTTGGAGCCCAAGGACACGTGTGGAAGGTGTGGTGGGTATTGACCTTGAAATGGCAGATGGAGAAGGGAAAGTCCTCATACGTCAGATTCGGAAATTTGAGCCTCATTCTCTAAGCAGATGAAAAATGATAAGACGCTTGAGGCTAGGAAGTGAGGAGATGTCACCTCTACAGCAATCATCACATAGTGAGCCATAGACTGTGCGGACCAGTCTTGAGGGCAAAAGCCAAATCATATTCACCTTTGCATTCCCTACAGTGACTAACACTGCACTTTGCATAGAGTGGTTACTGAATAATGATTGAATAGATACTGTTCTTTTCCCTCTAGCTGTTGAGTTGTCTCTTAACTAGTTGCATGCTATGGAGAAATTCTCTCTGCCACTGGCTAGGTTAGATGTCTCCACCCTGAACATCCCAGGCTTCCCTCCAGCATATCAATTACTCCTATATTGTCCTAATTGAGATCCTTGTCTTTCCCTCTACTGTTTGCTATTTCCTTGAGGGAAAGGACCGTGTCACCTTGACTGCATTCCAGTCAATGACAGAGAGCCTGGGACATTAGGTCCTTCATGAGTGTTCTTTGCATGAATGGAACAATGAGTGAACGAAAGAATGAATGACAGACTGAGTGGCAGAATGAATGAGGTCTGGTTAGAGGCCAGCCCTGTTCTTCCTAGAGCCAACCAGTGTCTTCTTCCTGTGCCATCCCTGTCTTCCCCTAAACAACCCATAGTATGTGAGAGTGCTCTACTCTCTGAACTGGGAGCCATTTGCCCTAGGTGTCCTTACAGGCCTTTCAGAGCTGTTTTCTGATGGCTTTCATCTAAACTTCTTCATCTCTTCGTGGGACAGAAGCTGCAATTCATATGCCCATGTGCATGGTGACTCGTGGCATTAACGTAGAGAAAGGGCAGCTTGTCTTTTCCCTTTTCCAGCTTCCCAGGGTGGCAATTCGCACTCTTTGTAACAAATATAGTTTAGAGACCAAAAATTCCAAAGGGAGACTCTCTAGGACCTACTTCTGCCCCAAGATATGGAGATGACAGGCATGGATATGTGTGTGTATCCATAGCAGATGTACCTGCATTAGAGTGTGTGTATGTATGTGTAGGTGTGTGTGTGTGCATATGTGTGTAGAGGTGCACAGCCATCTGTATTCTTCAGAAATTGTATCCAAAAGGAGCAGTCTTCTTTAAAGGATGTTTAAGATTTTTTAGAGTCATTTCCTTTAAATACAGATGTAAAAACCTACAGGTGATCAACGAACTTTCCCTGCATGGAGAGTTTATTATAAAACACTAAGAAAAATATTTTTTCAAAAAATATATAGGGCTTTGAAATAGCTCTATTACCTGAGAACAAAACCCCTAATTATTATTATAAGGTTGATCTATTCAAAATGGCTGATATTCTACCATTTTTACCTACCACGAACAGTAATTTCATTCAGTTTAATTTAACACAAACACTGTCAGTTACTTTTTGGATGGATTCAGAATCAGAACGAAGCGGAGCACATATCTTCAAAGAAAATGGGTTCAATATTATTGGGTGTGCACAGGGGATTCCTTTAATATAAATGAACTTTAATAGATTTTCAGTTTGCATTCATACCAAATGCTGTACCATCAACTCCTCTCTATTATTTTTCTAAAGTAAAACTTTAGCTTTCCGTATGATTTGATTTGTGATACAGGAATTTGGAAATCTCATGGCTACTGAGGATTTCAAATTTGGAATATCAACATTGTTTAGTAGGTCTAAAGTGAATGTTTTCTGTCACCTCATTAGATTTTAGTTGATGTTTGTTTCACCGATTTCCTCATTTTCTGACAAGGAATACATTGTTAATGTATATGATTTCACTCAACAAATTAATATAGCCTTGATGCAGCAACTCAGCATTTTGTCTGTACATGAGGTCAATTGTGAAGAAGGGACTGATTTTTGACCATATTCGGCCTGGGAAAATGCACAATTAAGACTCATTACTGAAGAAAATCGCACCCACTGATATGATCTCTGGTGGCTGCACCCATGGGCATGAGTCCTTTAGGTCAAGGAATCATACAGTAGTAACACACATGAGAGGAAATTAGCTTTTGGACCTGAAATCACCTGCCAGTGACCAGACTGCATGAGACATGCATTCAACTACCAGCCTTAATATGTGGTGGTTACTAATTGAGTTCAGACTTCCTATGGAACCCCCAAAAGGAAACCTGCTCTCCATTATGTAAATCTCTGATGAGGAGAAGAATGGCATAACTCCAGTCTAATCAGGAGAAAAGGACTAGACAAATCCCAAAAGGAGCACATCCTCAAAACACAGGACTCCTGAAAACTCTCAAGCTCATCAAAAACAAGGAGCATCTGAGAAACTGTCACAGCCAAGAGGAGCCTAAGACATCATGACTCCTAAATGTCAAGTGGAATCCTTGATGGAATGCTGGACAGAAAAGACCATTAGGGGTTGAAAACTTATGTCCACACCAAAACCTGCACATGGATGCTTATAACAGCTTTATGGATAAATGCCAAAACATTGGAACAAATGAGGTGTCTTTCAGGAGGAGAATGGATAAATACTCTGTACATCCAGACAACGGAATACTATTCAGTGCTAAAAAAAACTGAGCTATCAATCCATAAAAAGACAGGGAAGAAGTTTAAAATTGTATTATTGAGTGAAAAAAGCCAATCTGAAAAGAATAAATTCTGTAAATTAGGAAAAAAGAATAAATAAATAAACTCTGATTCCAGCTATACAGCACCCAGAAGGCAAAATTACGGAAACAGTAAAAAATGATTGGAGATATCCAGGGATGGGGGGGGAGGGAGGGATGAATAGGTGCAGCTCAGAGGATTTTTAAGGTAGTGCAATTACTCTGTATGATACTATAATTGTGGATTTGTGTCATTATAAAGTTGTTAAACCCCGTCATTGCACAACACCAAGAGTGAACTACAGTGGAAACTATGGACTTTGGATGATAATGATGTGTCAACATAGGTTCATCAAGTATAACAGTTGTACCACTCTGGTAGGAGATGTTGACAATGTGGGTGTCGTGCTCGTGTGGGGACAAAGTGTGTGTGTAAACTCTACACTTTCCACTGAATTTCGATGGGAACCTAAACTGCCCTAAAAAATACTGTCTATTAATAACTAAACAAAGAAGATTAGGTGAAATCTAAGGAAGTCTGAATAAGGTCTGGACTTTAACTAGTAAAAATATAGCAATATTAGCTCAATGGCTTTTATAAATCTACCATAATAATGCAAGAGGTTAGGGATAGGGGAACCTGAGTGAGATGAGGGGCAGGGGAACTATCTTTGCAATTTTTCTGGAAATTTAAAACTATTCTAAGATTTAAAAAAAGTTTTAATGGAGTGATAGGAATAGACACAGAAAAATAGAGAAAGAAGGACGGGAAGTTTTTCAATGTATGGGTTCATAACTTCATTTCTAATAAAAATACTAGAAATGGCCCTCACTGACTTCTTCTCTAGTTGTGTAAGGCACAGTGCTCAGCACTTCTGTTATATCTCATTTAAGAATAACACAACCCTACGAGGGAAGAACAATTCTCCCTCATTTACAGGTGAGGTGAATGACATTCCATGTTTAAGGAACTGGCCTAGAAAGATCCTTATCTTCACTGTGCTTTTGTTTCTATATCTGTAGAAATGAAGTCATAACAGGTTGTATGAAATGGCAGTGGGGTAAATTTGAGAATGATGCTTGGAATGTAGAAGCCCTATGACAGTGAGTTATTACCAGTATCCTCCTCTTGCTCCTCCTCATCATCATCATTTAGATATCTTGGGGTGAAATCAATATCTTTAATCTCACTTTCCTCAATTGTAAAATGGGAATCATCTCTCACTGGTTTGATGGAAGGATAGAATGATTTTTTTTAAGTGACTATTCCTCAACCTCAAATCCCCAACAAAGAGACAGTCTGGATGACATCAAGGCGGTATTCGGATCTCAGGTTCCTTGCCCTCCTCCTGCCTACTTTCCTCTCTGCGCCATTGCTGCCATTTCCCACCTCCCCGTGGGGCTGGCTGGCCAAAGACAAATCCCTTCTCAGAATTATGGAAGACACACAGCCCTGGGCTGCAAATGTGCTTGTTTTTGTTTTCCTCTGGGGTTATTCCAGCTGAATCAGAATGTGAAGGGCAGGTACATCCGCTGTCAGTCCCCTCTGAATGCATGTGCAGTTCTTTCCATAAAGCTTGGGGTGATCTAAGGTGTGAGTGTGCTCACTCTTCTGTGTAAAAGTACTCAACATATTCAAAAACCACATCTATGGCAAGAATGGCAAATAGGT
This sequence comes from Ceratotherium simum simum, assembly GCF_057802395.1. Taxonomy (NCBI): domain Eukaryota; kingdom Metazoa; phylum Chordata; class Mammalia; order Perissodactyla; family Rhinocerotidae; genus Ceratotherium; species Ceratotherium simum. The sequence goes on from NC_141907.1 coordinate 12,532,278, forward strand.
TTTGTCCTTGATGCCAACACTGATGGATGGTTAGTGGCTTTCCCAGTGGAGGACTGGGTTGAAATGACCTCTGAGGCTGTCTCCAGGCTTAGCAGGAGTGCCCTGCACAATCCATTGCCATGTCTCGAGGTTGTGGCTCCTGGGTTGCAGATTTGTCATCCTCACCCTATGGAATGAAGCCTTCAGCTTTGCATTCAAGACCTTCTTTTGACTTTGGGATCTTATCTTTCATCTTCTCCTGTCAGAAGCATTCTCCTTCAGGCAACTAGTTTACTTACTGATTCTCAAGCTGAGTGAGAATAGTTCTGTCCCATAAGTTGGAAATGGCTTTGCTAAGTTGCTAAATTCCACCCAGCCTCAAGGACGTCTGTCTCAATAAGCTGACCAACTCATCAAATGCTGTGAAATTCCACTATAACTTATTATCTGGATTTGTTCCCATTTAGTGAGCACCTATTGTAGTGTAGATCTGCTGTTTTTGTCACACTTTTCTCTTTCTGTGGGTAACAGAAGCCCCCTTTTTTGTTGAGAAGTGCCCATCCTCCACTCCCTGTGTTTCTGGTGGGCTGTGCACCACGTGTCTCTGCTCCCTGCAACAGACTCAGTGAATGTACCAGGGAGGCACTATCACAGTTCTCCTGGGCATTCCTGTGGGTGCTAGGGAGATGAAAGGTCGTGTTCTGTCCTATGACAAATGGAAGGAACCTACCTGAGAATGAAACTAGACAGGGTAAAGTGCATAGATGAGAGTGCACTTTTTCTGCAGGGAGAGGCCAGAGTAAGAGAGGGAGAGAGACAGTGACAGACAGACAAACAGACAGAGACAGACGGACAGAGACTGCTTAAACCAATGGATTTGTGTGTATCTGAACCAACCTCATGCCTTATCTGGGTGAATGAGCCAATAAGTGCTTTTGTTTTTTCTCTCTATTCTTTGCGGTGGAGGAGATACAGTTTCTCAACTCATTATTAAAACAATTCTGATGAAAACTCCTACTATATGCCCCGAACTGCTGTGGATACTGAGAATGTGGAGGTACATAGGATAGCAGGGCTGGGTCTTCTCAATTTAGAATCGAGATAGATTTAGGTCTCAGAACCATTTGACAATGTCCAAAACTCTACTGGGAGGTTAATCACCAATAGCCCCAGGCCCAAGTCCAGTTTCTGTCATTCAGAGCTCTGGGGTGTTTGCCAAGGAGCTTGGGCCACATAAACCTCAGCTCCACATGTGTACTATGAGGATCCAGGGTAGACTTTCCTCCTGGGGTTCTTGTGAAAAGGAGTGATGAGCCTCTGCATAGTCAGCTCTCCAGGAGTCAGGGAGCCCCTCTGCCCTGGGAGTATGGGGAGTATGGGGAGGGGGTGGAAACCTGCTGTGAACAGCCTCGCTGGGGCTCCATACCTCTCCATTTCCCCCTGTGCACTGTAGAAGTGCATCATTTTTTCAGTATATTGAGATGTGAATTAATGTGGGGACACAGCCTCAGTACAATGCTGGCACATTATAAACACTCACTGGGGTGATGGTCTACTTCTCTCCATGAATATCCATGAAAGGGTGGGGAGCACGGGGAAGGAGCAGGGGACCAATGACACCAACAGAGAGGAGATGACATCTGAGCTGGATCTTGAAGGATGAGCTGGTGTGTGCCTAGCAAAGTGGGACTGGAAGGCATTCCAAGTAAGGCGAACAGCAGGAACAGCGGCAGGAAGAAAGCAAGTGCACAAGTATTCAAGAAATGTTGGGCGACTGGTTTACTGTGGCCAGATTGGAATGTGCTTGTGTGTGTGTGTGTGTGTGTGTGTGTGTGTGTGTGTGTGTGTGTGTGTTTGTGTCTGGAAATGAGTTTGGAATGACAGGCTGAGCCAACAGGGAAAACACTTCACAGCGTGGTCTAATAGTGTACCCCCTGTTTGGAAGATAAAGATCAAGGCAGAAGTTGGGATGGGATCACAGGAAGGTGAGGGTCCATGGGAAACCAGTGGGGGCAGTTCCATGTTACTCGCCAAAACTTAGAGACACTTCTGAGAAAAGATCTTCAAGCTCAGCTGTTTCCTTCTAAATTTGCTTTGTGTTCTGACCTACATCCTTCCTCCAGAAAAAGTCTGGCTGCCTCATGAGGAACAAGATGAATTTCTCATGTTTTCAGAGTCCACCTTGATCTATAGCTGCCCATGGAACAAGAAGCTTTATCTTGCCTATGTCCAAATAATCCCCTAAATACCACGTTGTGAAGGCCTGTGTGGGGAGGTCGTGGTTTCTATGCACTGGAGGTCAGAACAATGGGGATAGTCCTTAACTGGTCAGTTTTACAAGAGGCTTGGAGTATACAGAAATGGCCTCCTCCAGTGGAATTCATGAAGAGAGCCTTTGAAACATCGAGTGACCAGTCGACATCCATTGCTGTGGGACCTTGGAATTCACAGACAGGTGAATCGTGATTGGAAAAAAACCACTTAAGACTTTTGGTATGTATATGGTTGACCAAGGTAATGTTTTTGAAAAATTTGAATTAGATGTCAATCCAATTTCCCATAGACACCTCCACAATTTAAGACATTCCTTAAAAGTTCAGATTTCTGACAATACTATGACCCATACTCATGTGTTGTCAGTCAATTAGAGCAATCTTTAGAGAGGCAGGAATTCTTTAGTTTGCCACAATCCCCAGTGCTCCCTGTTTTTCCTATCCTAACAGCAAGGGTCACTTGCCATTTATTACCATACTTGTAGTATTGTTTTTAAAGCCCAGTAAAAGAGAAAGTGAATAATTTCTTATGCCTAAATATTCATGAATAATGAAGTGAAAAAATATAGTGAGGTTCACATGTTCTTTGTGCAAGTGAGTTGCCTTCAACATGCATAACAAGAAAACAAAATATAACCATTATTAAAGAATACAGCTTGAGACCCCATTATGAACCAAATCTGTTCTGCTTCACTTTATGTTAATAGCTCAGCCCCCTCAATAATTTAGTATGAAACCCTAAATGAGGTTCTGTTATTGTCAGCAATCTGTAGATGAGCAAGTGGAGGTTCAGAGAGGTAAAGCTCACACAGCTAAACCAATGCTGTATCCAGGCTTCCACCAGCTCATTCGGGTACCAGACTCTGCCTATAGAAGGCTGACCAGAGTGAGGTCCCTGCAAGTGACCTGAAGGTGACTATTTTCAGCAGAAATGCCTAGATCAGGAGCTCCCTCCTTACCAACCTCTCAGGGCCCCAGGATTCCTCTGCCTACACAGGAACTTCAGGTGCCTCAGTGAAAACAGGGACACAGAGACTGAGACGGCTTCCCCAGCTTCAGTTGCTCACTCACCAAATGTGTCTTGAGAGTGGCAGGTAGGAGGAGATGAGATGATGGACGCAAGGAGGTCCGGGTTTAAACTCTGGGCTCCTCCTCTTCACAGCAGGGTGACCTTGGGCAAACCCTGAATATCTCTAAGCTCCAATTTTCCTTCTGTACAATGGGGAGAATCATAGCTTACTATATCATGGAGGGGATGTGATGAGAATGAAGGGAGAGCTTTAGGAAACATGGGCCTAGCACAGTGTTTGGCAACTATGATTATTTCTCATGATGTTATTGTTAGTCCCCCAGAGATATTGCTGCTGGGGTCCTCATCCCGTCAGGGAGGGTCTTTGTAAGGATGAGCTGTCCTCCTGTTTAGGCCACTGGGGGAAAGGAGGGCCTCGAAGGAAGTAAGTGTAACTCCAGGCATGTAACCCCCCTCCCACAGGATTCCATCAATCACTTTTCCTGCAGGAACTGGCTTCCTCCAAATGGGGTGTGACTGGGAGGAATGTGATAAGGCACCACAGGTATGTCTCTTTTAAGAATCATGTCTGCCTAGGATCCTATAAAAAGGGCCTTCTGTGCCTTGTACTGTAGATGAGACAGCTGCAAGCCTGTGAGCTCACTCTGGAATCTGGGATTGCACTGGACCTGCATCCTCAGGACAAGGTAAGAGCCTGGCTCTCTTAAGAGTTTCATTCCACTCCCCTTTGCCAGCTCCCCTGAGGACCTCAGGTTCCTGGGGGCTGGATTCCATCAGGGACATGTGGGGGCTGAGTCCCAACATCCTGAGGAATGAGTGGGTCTCTGTCTGGTATACCCAGCCTTTGTCCCACCCTTCATTTCGGGAGCCCACAAGCCTGTCATTTTCTTCCCTTTCTCTATCCTAAGGGGAGGCCATACACCCAGGGTGGAAATGAGATCCAGGCAATTTTCTGGGCCTGCGGATTTGCAGACAAAATTCTGTATTTTCTTTTAAAATGGAGCACTGATATAATATGAATCATCTTATCATGAACTACACCAAACCAAACCCTGAGTAGTTTGTAGTTTTCTTATTGGCAGTCAATTTTTTCTGTAAAGTAAAGATAAAGGCAAGATCCATCAATAAGTGTTGGTCTAGAGGACCAGAGAGATAAGTTCTGGCTGTCTGTCCCAGCTTTGTCACCTGCCCACTATGGGATCTTGAGCAATTTATTTACTGGTCTGAGCCTTAACTGTCACATCTGTTACCTGGGTGTGACTTACTCTTATCTACCAGACAGGGCTCTTGAGTGGATTAAACAAGGTGATACTCAAATGCTGGTGGAGGACATAGCACATAGCAGGTGTCAAATAGAAATCCTATTTCTCTTCTCCTTTCCAGTGTGTTTCTTTTCATTGCCCCCCTGATGAAATCCATGCTATTTAGTGTAGCATTTTAGGTCATCTTGTTTCTTCAATGATATATCTTCAAGAGCACTGACTGAGGGCTTTCCATATGCCCAGCACTGTGTCACAACAGGACTCCAGAAATCAGTTAGACACGATCCTTCCCTTCAAGCCTGTAGTCTAAATGCTCTGGTGGAAATTCACCCTTCTCCCCCCGGTTCACTTTGTCCAGTCAAATTGAATGACCTCCCCTCCCTCGTGCCTTTCCTTAGACTCTTACTGCGTCCCAAATGCCCCTCACCAACCCACGCATCTCAGAGTCCCACCCCATGTATGGCCTTTCAACTCACTTAGGATGTCCTTTCTCCTCGTGTGGTGATCTGAGTCCATATGGAACTGTGAGTTAGAAATCCAGCACACTGGAGCTAGAGGACAGTTTGCCATTATCTCATCCAACATCTTGATTTCCCGATAAAGGAAGTGAGATGCAGAGACTCAGAGTGACATGCCCAAGACCTAGTTGGGGACACAGTTGGGACAGACTCCTGGTTAATGCTGTTTAAATTCCCCAAAGAGTTGCCTCCAAGTTTTTAAGATGTGCAACTTTCTTATTCACCTTGATAAATTCCACATCTAGTCTAGCGCATGGCATACAGTAGGTGCTCCATGAAGACTTATTGAATGACAAATGACGGAGTGAGTGAGTCAATGCAATTTAAATGAGTGAGTGAATGAGGGAGTGAGAGTTAATGAGGCTGAGAGAGTGAGGAAGGAATTAAGGCAGAGTAGGAGGTTTTGGACATTCAAGACTCAAGTCAATCAGAAATGTGAACAGATGAGCTGCTTTTCTAGTGATTCCAGGAGGCAGAAGGATTCTCAATCTCACTGCCAGCAGGCAGGCGTGTGTCCGGGTGGAGGGAGGGTCAGCCTGTAGCCCCGCACTGCTGAACTGCTGCCTGGCACTGAGCACCTGCCTTTTGTCAACAGGTTCCACCAAGCTGAAGCCATGAGGATCCATAGCCTCACCCTGCTGCCCTTCCTCCTTCTGCCCGCTCAGGTGCTCTTGGTGGTGGGCGCACCGAAATCACGGGACGGGGAAAGCAGTATGGCAACCAAGGATCATTGGATCCCTCTGGGCAAGCCCCAAATTGTACAGAAAGACAGGGAACACAAGCCCCTGGTCAATGGTGTCATTGTCACCCCAGACCTGGCCTCATGTACTGTGACTCTGATGGAGCATGAGGAGGGCACCGCCATGAAGGCTGTGTGCTCCCGAATGGACCATGACTTTTCCTGTGTCTTTACCAGCAACCCAACTTCCTGCATAGAGGGTTGCAAAAGTGATATGATCTACTGGAGACAAATTGCCTATCACTTGAGCTTCCAGAGGAACCTCTGTGAGGATGCCAATGTGGTCCTGAGGAGCAGGGTCTGCAGCAGGAGGTTTCCAGAATCCAATTTCAAGCTGGTGTTCTCCACTCTGATCAGCGATCTCAACCAGTGCGATGGGAACATCACGCCTTGGTGGTATATCATAATCCAAGAGGCCCCTCCCATGGGTACTACAGAAGTCATACCATTCTTTCCAAGGCAGGGGATCCAGACGGTAGCACCCACCCCTACAGAGGTGATCCAAGTCACAAAGACCACGCCAACAGTCCCCATCGTAATTGATGAGACTACCACCTCTGAACAGGTAAAAGGGAAAAAGACCACCACTACACAGCAGCCCAAGACTGAGCAGACTACCACCACAGTGCCCATCACGATTGAACAGACCACCGCTACTGAGGAGGTAAAAGTGGAAGAGACCACCACTACCCAGCAGCCCAAGATGGAGAAGACAACAGCCACAGCGCCCATCGTGATTGAACAGACCACTCCGACTGAGCAGATAAAAGTTGAAGAGATCACCACTACACAGAAGCCCAAGATTGAACAGACCACAGCCACAGTACCCATTGTGATTGAACAGACCACCCCCACTGAGGAGGTAAAAGTAGAAGAGATCACCACTACACAGCAGCCCAAGATCGAGCAGACCACAGCTACAGTGCCCATTGTGATTGAACAGACCACGCCCACTGAGCAGATAAAACTGGAAGAGATCACCACTACCCAGCAGCCCCAGGTTGAAGAGACCACCCCCACGGAGTCATTCTTCAACGAGGTTACCACCCCCAAACCCAACTGTAAAGATGACTCAGGCATCAAAATCAAGCAGATGATAATCTACCAGTCATCTCACCATATAGGTCAGAAGAAAGTCTAACAGAGTTCCCTGAGTGACTCTGATGATGCAGGGAGCGCCTTCTGAAAAGTTTTTAGTACTGTAATACAGGATGAACAACTGTAATGAGGCAAGTGCAAACGGAGTCAGTTAGGAGATGTCATGCCATTAGCCCCTCTGTGTGCTGTAAAGCTCTCCAGTTTCTCCATGAAATACATACGAACTTTTGTGCTGTGGGAATGCAGTGGATCATTAAACAAGGTTTGTAATTCTTTGTTAATGTTTGGAAATTCCTATGTATTCACTTCCTTGAATGTGATTTTCAGAAGCTGTTTACCTCAGCATATATTTTCATGGCCACAATGCTGTGTGTACATAAGCACTGAGGACCTGTCTTTGAGCTGAACAAGCCAGAGTAATGATTTCAGTGTGATGCACTTTTTCTCAAATTAATAGATAATAAAGCTTTTCTTCAAAAATATGTTCAGCCATTATTTGGTTTCTCAGTATGTAGTTCCAAATGAATCCATAAACAGTTACCCTATTTCAGTGGAGAATATTTCTTAGGAATGAATTCCTGTTCCTCATCCATCTTAAATCATCCCCAAAGGTGACCCAGGATCCCTATCTTTAAGTTTTCATCCATTGTTTGATAGTTACTGAACTCTAACACTTAGGATCCCTGACTTCAAGTGGGACACCTGGTGCGTGGTGTGATTAAGACACTTGTCAGGGTCTCACAGATGATAAAAGGGGTGGCAGGAATTGAACCCAGGGATTCTGTAAGCCAAGTCCTAAGGCTGGAGCAACATCCTCCACTGACTCAAGTCATGGCCCATTAGCACTCACCATATGCAGGACCCCTGACCTTGAGGAGCTCATTTCTGCCCTAGGAGAGAGGGATCTGAGTAAGTACTGTGCCCTGTGATGAAGATTCTACTGCAAGGGGAAAAAGGCAGCATGGAAAACCAGAGGAGCAGGCAGAAACTGCTGGACGATATCAGGTTGAGCTTCCTTGAGAAGGTGGATCAGGAGCTGGACTTTGGAGAGAGCCTCCTGAGGTAGGAAATGGGGCAGAATGGAGGCACTTTAGACAGCTGTCAGCAAGTATGAAAGCAAAGAGGTGAGAATCCTAGAAAATGTGAGAGGACACATGGCTGGAATGCGGTGGGATGCAAGGATGACACTGCTATTAGTCGTTTCCACGTTAGTACATGAAGGATCTGAAAGTGTTTTAATTCAAGAGTTGGGGAGAGAGGATGATGTGTCCCCAGTGCCTTGTCACAATTCCACACTACGAGCACTAAGTGCAGAGCAGGAACAGGTAAAAGCACTGTTTCTTAGAGTCTCTGTTGATGGCAGGGAGGAATGGCAGGTGGGGTGAAGGGTGGCCTTTTACACTCACCAACCTACCAGGAACTACCCTGAGGGTTTTCGGTGGCCAATCTAGAGTGTGACAGGCTCAGAGTGACATTTGAATGTCATCATCAACTTCATCAACACTAACATTTATCTCCCACTTCTTAGATGCCAGGCATTGTGCTAAGCTCTCCCCATGGAGTATGCATGAATTCATTCATTCACTCAATCATTCAACACATGATTTTGGGCACTGACACTGCCAGACTCTGTTCTAGGGGCTGGACACACAGCAGTGCACAGAGGATGGATGCTTTGTCCCATGAACTACAGTGAGGAAAGTGAGGATAAACTCACAAGTATACAAGTGATAGAGAGGAAAAGTAAAGGAGGGGAAGGGGGTAGAAGCGATGGAAGGTAACCAGTCTTAGATGAGATGGTCAGGGGAGGCCTTCTGTGGAGGCGACTTTTGAGCCTAGACCCAAATGAGGTGAGGACTCAAGCCAGGTGACTTTTTCGGGGCAACATCTTCCAAACAAAGTGAACAGTCAGTGGAAGTTGTCTGAAATTAATTAACTAGTTTACTTATTACCTACCCTGAGCTCCTACTATGTGCCAGACAATGTTTTGGGGGCAGAAAATAGCAGCAAACCAAAAAGCTAAAAAAATCCCTCTCTTCGTGGTGATTATATTCCAATGACTGGTTGCTGCTTGGTGTGTTCAGAAACATCAACGACTGCAGTGTCCTTATAGGGCAGGGCCCAGGACCAGACCTGTGAACCTCACCCTAACTCCCAAGAGAACTGAACCAATATCCCAGACCCTCTCCAAGCTACTCTTAGCTGCACATTGGGAAGGTCATTTTCCCTTAAGGTCTACACAGATTGTCAGCCCTGTGACTCCCCTCCCACATTCACCCATCTCACTTCACATAGTTCTGAGATAGGAAAAGTGTTAAACTCTTCCAGGGGTCATTAAATAATAACCCTATTCTGGTCTGGGTGATGTAAATATTGGAGAACCGACTAGACCAGACACGAAGCCCTCTTAAAATCCCTTCCAGCCCAGGAAGGTGATGGATCTTCTGCTCACTCACGGCCTTTGGCCACTGGCGGAACTGGGAGTACATTTATTTCCAATAAGACAGAGTCATCTGGACCTGGGCTAAAGGTTTGCCTCTGCTGCTTCCCAACCAAGGTCTCTGGCTCAATTATTTAACCTGTCTGAGCACCAGTGACTCATCTCAACAATGGGGATAATGAAAACATCTGTAAAGGTTCTTGTAAGACTGACAGAGGTTGAGAAATCTAACGCACCTAGTGTCCTTTGGCGTCCATAGTAGGTGTTCCACACAAGTGACCATCCAAAGTCCACAGCACAAGACTCATTGTGGAGGGAGGTCAAAAATTCCTTTGGTAAACTCTTTAAATGTGAGAGGTTTTTTGCCTTAGTACAAAAAGCAATGGGAGCCACTTAGGATGGGCCTGTGGCTTTGCCCCATTCTCTAATTCAATCCCTCGGCAACCCTGTCAGGTAGGTGTTATCACCCTCATTTTCTACATGAGGAAACTGAAGCTCAGAGAAGCTGAGCAACTTGCCATAGTCAGAAACCTGAAGTGGCAGAGCCTGTAAGTCAGGAGGTCCCTGGGTCGGGAGGTCCCCAAGTCCTTTCTGCCTCTCAAGCTCATGATGTTCTATGCATGATGAGAGAAGAGTGACGTCTGTGGTCTTTATTTTATTTTTGTGAGGAAGATCAGCCCTGAGCTAACATCCGTGTTAATCCTCCTCTTGTCGCTGAGGAAGACCGGCTCTGAGCTAACATCTATTGCCAATCCTCCTCCGTTTTTTTTTTCCCGCCCAAAGCCCCAGTAGGTAGTTGTATGTCATAGCTGCACATCCTTCTAGTTGCTGTATTTGGGACGCAGCCTCAGCATGGCCGGAGAAGCGGTGCGCTGGTGTGCGCCCGGGATCTGAACCCAGGCTGCCAGTAGCAGAGCGCGCACACTTAACCGCTAAGCCACGGGGCCGGCCCTGTGGTCTTTAGACATGGGCCAAGCCATAAACCGAACTCGATGCCCTAGTCCTTCTCCTTGTATATCCCCTTCTATGTCCTTACATAGAGAATGTTCCAGAAGCTAAATCTTCCATTCTTGCTCAGCCTCCCATCATAGTCACATCTCAAGAGAATGTTTTAAAAACACAGCAGAAAAAATTTTAAAAAGAGAACACAAACTTTACATTAGCTTCTATCCAACTTGGCAGTCCGTATTTTCTCTCCGAGGACTTTTCGAATAGGAAGTGGAGGAGCCAGCGTGTATGTGTGTGTGTGTGTGTCCCTTAAGAAATGATTCCCCTTGATAGCAAGACACGGGTAGCCCTGGGTCTGTGTGGTAACTCACAACTAGAGCAGTGTCAGCTTGAATCACTGGAATCCAGCACATCTCACTCGCCATCCATCTAACCACCTCTTTCCCCAATCTACCTCCTAAGTTGTTTTTGTCTGAACAAGCCATTGAGGCCTGTCAGCCAGATTCTGGTGGCTGCCAGCAATCCTTGGCACACCTTGGCTAATCTCGGCCTCTGTCATCACATGGAGTCATCCCCTGTGTCTGTCCAAATTTCCCTCTTCTTTGGACAATGCCAGCTATTGTATGCATCCCATTCTAATACACTAGGACCTCTTCTTAACTTGACTACATCTGCAAAGTCCCCATTTCCAAATAAGGTCACGTTCACAAGTTCCAGGGGTACGTGAAGTTTTGGGGACACTATTCAATCCACTGCAGTCACCCAATAGCAATAATATGGCCAAAAAGATAGAGAAGTGAACTTGAAAGACAGCAATCCTAAGACAGAAAGTAAATTAAATCAACAAAGAAAGGACAGAAAATAAGGTATTATTAGGCACATGGAAAATAGTGACTCGCTCCCCTCCAAATTTTATATTTGTCTTTATCTAAGAACATGTGAGGAGTCCACTGTTTGTGACCATAAATTGTCTCTCTGTTTCCAGGAGATGCTGATGATCCAGGAGATGCTCCACAATGAACTCAGCTAGGAGAACTTTTTAAAAATACTGATGCTTGGGGGCCGGCCCCATGGCTTAGTGGTTAAGTGCGCGCGCTCCGCTGCTGGCGGCCCAGGTTCGGATCTGGGCGCGCACTGACGCACCGCTTCTCTGGCCATGCTGAGGCCGTGTCCCACATACAGCAACTAGAAGGACGTGCAACTATGACATACAATTATCTACTGGGGCTTTGGGGAAAAAAAAAAAAAAGGAGGAGGATTGGCAATGGATGTTAGCTCAGAGCCGGTCTTCCTCAGCAAAAAGAGGAGGATTAGCATGGATGTTAGCTCAGGGCTGATCTTCCTCAAAAATAAATAAACAGATAAATTAAAAAAAAAAATACTGATGCTTGGGTCCCCTCCCCAGAGATTCTGATGTAATAGGTAGAGATGTGACTTGAACATGTGGGTCCTTAAATTTCTCCAGGTGATTCTAATGAACCGCCAAGGTTGAAAAACAGTGCCCTAGATTAATTAAATCAGAATTGCTGCCCTGTATTTTCATTTAATTCCCAGGTAATTTTCACATGTAGCCTACATTAAGAACTACTAATACAGCCTGTATCTGTATTTCATTCTCTTAACACATCTTTATCTATGATCCACTATAATCTATCAGACTAGATCCAACCTCCTAGGAGCTCAGGGAGACAGTGAGAACCAAAGTGACAGATTTGATGAGGGTGTGAGACAACATAGAAGGTTGTGGGGTTGTGTGGACAGGGGAGTTTGCTACAGTTGAGTTTCTAAAAATATATATACAACATCTACTATGACACACTTATCAAATCTGTTTCTTATAAGGGCTCTGTGCCTTTCACTTGTCCCCTCTTACGATCCTCATCACATCCCTATGGAGTAAGTAGTTTTATTCCTAGTTACGGACTAAGGTCCTCCAGCTTAGAGGAGTGAGTTGTCCTACATCCGACAGCTTGGAAGAGTTCAGGCCAGAAGAGGAATCAGGTCTGCCCAAGTCTACAGCTTGTGGCTTTCAACACATAAACATCACAGGCTTGAGTGGGTTTGGGCACAGACCGCCTTCTACCCAACTTCAAACTCACTAGAGCAACTCTCAAGAGAAAGTACTAAGAGAAACCACTATACAACTGCCTGTATTTCTTTTTTTTTTTTTTTTTTTTAAAGATTTTATTTATTCAGTTTTTTCCCCCCAAAGCCCCAGTAGATAGTTGTATGTCATAGGTTCACATCCTTCTAGTTGCTGTACGTGGGACTCGGCCTCACGTTGGATGGAGAAGTGGTGCCTCGGGGCGCTCCCGGGATCCGAACCCGGGCCGCCAGCATCAGAGCGCGCACACTTAACCGCTAAGCCACGGAGCCGGCCCCTGCCTGTATTTCTTACATGATAAAATGCAGTTTAAATCAGTGCTACTCAAAGTGTTCCCTGAGGACCAGAAGCAGCTGCCTCACTTGGGCAGCTTCGGATATGCTAATTACCAAGTCCCAACCCAGACATACTGAATCAGAGTCTCTGAAAGTGAGGCACACAAATGTGTATTTTAACAAGATTTCCAGATGAGCACAAACTCAAGTACAATTGGCCAAGCAATATTTCAAATCACCCTAAATGGAAAAGTCTTGATCCATTTAGAAAATAGTATTAATCCAAGAGATGTGACTTAGCCTGATGGCAACTCCAGATTGTTGACAAAGCAGTTTGTGTCTACGTAACTGTCATCCAAGAAAAGGGAGAAGGTGGAGGCAGTCCTGAGAGTTGTTTCATTGGCGTGTTTTACAGAGCTAACTACCAGGCTCAATTCACAATGTTCGTCTCCACTCCCATCTCCCTGTATAGGGGCTCCTCCCCCTTCTTGTGCCTTTCTTGAGCTACTGTCATGTTGTCGTGGGTCAGAATAGAGGTTCTGCCACTTCTCTGTTCTCTCTAACCAAGCATTTATTTCATAGATTTCTCCCCTAACAAAATCTCAAACACCTGTCCATGATGTTTGAGACCAAACACCTGTCTTAAGTTCCTTTGATTCCTTACCATGCTTTAAAGGCGATATGGACTGATGCTGGATTCAGAACCTTATTTTAAACATGGCTCTCCCTTAAGCAAGTAACATGAAGTCCTTAAGTCTTGTTTACTCCTCTGAGAAATGGAGAGGAGATTGCACACACCTCATTGGGTGGATGCGATGGTCGGCATGATGTCAGGCAGAGAGTAAGGCTCAAGAAATAGAAACCAATATCACTTGCCTATAGTAGGCTCTCAGTAAATAAAAGGTCAAGTTTCTCTGTGATGCAGTGAACTCGCTGTCACTGGCTTGATTCCTCCATCACTTCTACCTGCTTCCTCTCCTTTACTTTTCCTCTCTATCACTTGTATACTTGTGAGTTTATCATTGCTTTCCTCACTGTAGTTCCACGGGACAAAATAGCCATACTCTGTGCACTGCTGTGCATCCAGCCCCTAGAACAGAGTCAGGCAGAGTCAGTGCCCAATATTATGTGTTGAATGAATGAGCGAATGAATGAATGTGTGCAGACTCCATGGGAAGAAGTTAGCATAGTGCCTGGAACATAAGTGGGAGATAAATGTTAGTGTTGATGATTTTTTCAGTAAGGAAGATTAGCCCTGAGCTAACATCCATTGCCAATCCTCCTCTTTCTGCTGAGGAAGATTGGCCATGGGCTCAAATCCGTGCCCATCTTCCTCCACTTTTTATGTGGGACGATGCCACAGCACGGCCCGACAAGCCATGTGCGGGTCCACGCTGGGGATCTGAACCTGCGAACCCCAGGCCACAGAAGCAGAGCGTAGGAACTCAACCACTGTGCCACTGGGCGGCCCCTAGTGTTGATGATTTTGATTATGATATCCAATGTCACCCTGAGTCTGTCACACTCTGGATAGGCCACCGACAATCCTCAGGGTAGTTCCTGGTAGGTTGGTGAGTGTAAAGAGCCACCCTTCACCCCACCTGCCATTCCTCCCTGCCATCAACAGAGACTCTAAGAAACAGTGCTTTTACCTGTTCCTGCTCTGCACTTAGTGCTCGTAGTGTGGAATTGTGACAAGGCACTGGGGGCACATCATCCTCTCTCCCCAACTTTTGAATTAAAACACTTTCAGATCCTTCATGTACTAACGTGGAAAAGACTAATAGCAGTGTCATCCTTGCATCTCACCACATTCCAGCCATGTGTCCTCTCACATTTTCTAGGATTTTCTCACCTCTTTGCTTTCATACTTGCTGACAGCTGTCTAAAGTGCCTCCATTCTGCCCCATTTCCTACCTCAGGAGACTCTCTCCAAAGTCCAGCTCCTGATCCACCTTCTCAAGGAAGCTCAACCTGATATCTTCCAGCAGTTTCTGCCTGCTCCTCTGGTTTTCCATGCAGCCTTTTTTCTCTTGCAGTAGAGTCTTCATCACAGGGCACAGTACTTACTCAGATCCCTCTCTCCTAGGGCAGAAATGAGCTCCTCAAGGTCAGGGGTCCTGCATATGGTGCGTGCTATTGGGCTATGACTTGAGTCAGTGGAGGATGTTGCTCCAGCCTTAGGACTTGGCTTACAGAATCCCTGGGTTCAATTCTAGCCACCACTCTTACCATCTGTGAGACCCTGACAAGTGTCTTAATCACACCACGCACCAGGTGTCCCACTTAAAGTCAGGGATCCTAAGTATTACAGTGCAGGAAGCATCAAACAGCACAGTCCAATGAATGAAAACTTAAAGATAGGGATCCTGGTATGGGTTACCTTTGGGGAAGATTTAAGATGGGTGGGGAACAGGAAGTCATTCCTAAGAAATGTTTTCCAGTGAAACACGGTACCTGTTAATGAATTTATTTGGGTCCATATATAGAGAAACGAAATAATGGCTGAACATATTTTTGAAGAAAAGCTTTATTATCTATTAATTTGAGAAAAAGCGCATCGCACTGAATCATTACTCTGGCTTGTTCAGCTCAAAGACTGGTCCTCAATGTTTATGTACACACAGCATTGTGGGCCATGAAAACATATGCTGAGGTAAACAGCCTCTGAAAATCACATCCAAGGAAGTGTATATGTAGAAATTTCCAAACATTAACAAAGAATTACAAACCTTGTTTAACGATCCACTGCATTCCCACAGCACAAAAGTTCGTATGTATTTCATGGAGAAGCTGGAGAGCTTTACGGCGTGCAGAGGGACTAATGGCATGACGTCTCCTAACTGACTCTGATGCCTTTGCCTCATTAACTTGTTCATCCTGTATCACAGTGCCGAAGGTTTTTCAGAGGCGCTCCCTCATTCAGACTCACTCGGGGAACTCTGCTGGACTCTCTTCTGGCCTATATTGTGAAAGGACTGATAGATTATCCTCTCCTTGATTTTGACGCCTGACTCATCCTTAAAACTGAGTGTGGGGTGGTTGTACAGTGACTCCGTGGGGTGGTCTCTTTGATCTGGGAGTGCTGTGTAGTAGTGGTCTCTTCCACTTTTACCTGTTCAGTGGGTGTGGTCTGTTCAGTCACGATGCGTACTGTGACGGCCATCTGTTCAGTCTTGGTCTGCTGCGGAGTGGTTGTCCCATCCACTTTTATCTCCTGTGTGGATGTGGTCAATTCGATCACGATGGGCCTTCTGGTGGTGGTCTGTTCAGTCTTGGGCTGCTGTGTAGTGCTGTTCTCTTCCACTCTTATCTTCTCAGTGGGCGTGGTCTGTTCAAACACAATGGGCACTGTGATTGTGGTCTGTTCAATCTTGGGCTGCTGTGTAGTGGTGGTCTCTTCCACTTTTACCTGCTCAGTAGGGATGGTCTGTTCAATCACAGTGGGCACTCCGGCTGGGGTCTGTTCAATCTTGGCCTACTGTATAGTTTTGGTCTCTTCCACTTTTAACTGCTTACTGGGGGTTGTCTGTTCATTCATGAAGGGCAGTGTAGCTGTGGTCTGTTCAGTCTCGGGCTGCTGTGTAGTGGTGATCTCTTCCACTCTTATCTTCTCAGTGGGCGTGGTCAAGTCAATCACGATGGGCACTGTGGCTGTGATCTGTTCAGTCTTGGGCTGCTGTGTAGTGGTGATCTCTTCCACTCTTATCTTCTCAGTGGGCGTGGTCAAGTCAATCACGATGGGCACTGTGGCTGTGATCTGTTCAGACTTGGGCTGCTGTGTAGTGGTGGTCTCTTCCACTCTTATCTTCTCCGTGGTCATAGTCTGTTCAATCACGATGGGCACTGTGATTATGGTCTGTTCAATCTTGGGCTGCTGTGTAGTGGTGGTCTCTTCAACTTTTATCTGGTCAGTGGGAGTGGTCAGTTCTATCACGATGGGCCTTGTGGCTGTGGTCTGTTCAATCTTGGGCTGCTGTGTAGTGGTGGTCTCTTCCACTTTTATCTGCTCAGTAGGAGTGGTCTGTTCAATCAGGATGGGCACTCTGGCTGGGGTCTGTCCAATCTTGGGCTGCTGTATAGTGGTGGTCTCGTCCACTTTTATTTGCTTTTTGTGGGTGATCGGCTCAATTATGATGGGCACTGTGATTGTGGTCTGTTCAATCTTGGGCTTCTGTGTAGTGGCGGTCTCTTCCACTTTTACCTGCTTAGTGGGGGTAGTCAGTTCATTCACGAAGGGTACGTTGGCACTGGTCTGTTCAGTCTTGGGCTGCTGTGTAGTGGTGGTCATTTCCACTTTAATCTTCTCCGTGGGGGTGGTCTGTTCAATCACGTTGGGCACTCTGGTTGGGGTCTCTTCAATCTTGGGCTGCAGTGTAGTAGTGGTCTCTTCCGCTCTTGTCTTGTCAGTGTTGGTGGTCTGTTCTATCAGGGTGGGAACTCTGGCTGGGGTCTGTTCAATCTTGGGCTGCTGTGTACTGGTGGTCCTTTCCACTTTAATCTGCTCAGTCGCGGTGGTCTGTTCAATCCCAGTTGGCACTCTGGCTGGAGTCTCTTCAATCTTGGGCTGCTGTGTAGCGGTGGTCCTTTCCACTTTAATCTTCTCCGTGCGGGTGGTCTGTTCAATCACGATGGGCACTCTGGCTGGAGTCTCTTCAATCTTGGGCTGCTGTGTAGCGGTGGTCTTTTCCACTTTAATCTTCTCCGTGGGGGTGGTCTGTTCAATCACGATGGGCACTCTGGCTGGGGTCTCTTCAATCTTGGGCTGCAGTATAGTAGTGGTCTCTTCCACTCTGATCTGGTCAGTGTTATTGGTCTGCTCAGTCACGATGGGCACTCTGGCTGGAGTCTCTTCAATCTTGGGCTGCTGTGTAGCGGTGGTCTTTTCTACTTTAATCTTCTCCGTGGGGGTGGTCTGTTCAATCACAATGGGCACTCTGGCTGGGGTCTCTTCGATCTTGGGCTGCAGTGTAGTAGTGGTCTCTTCCGCTCTTATCTGGTCAGCGTAGGTGGTCTGTTCAATCAGGATGGGCACTCTGGCTGGGGTCTGCTCAATCTTGGGCTGCTGTGTAGCGGTGGTCTTTTCCACTTTAATCTTCTCCGTGGGGGTGGTCTGTTCAATCACGTTGGGCACTCTGGTTGGGGTCTCTTCAATCTTGGGCTGCAGTGTAGTAGTGGTCTCTTCCACTCTTATCTGGTCAGTGGGGGTGGTCTGTTCAATCAGGATGGGCACTCTGGCTGGGGTCTCTTCAATCTTGGGCTGCAGTGTAGTGGTGGTCCTTTCCACTTTAATCTGCTCA
This sequence comes from Ceratotherium simum simum, assembly GCF_057802395.1. Lineage (NCBI taxonomy): Eukaryota > Metazoa > Chordata > Mammalia > Perissodactyla > Rhinocerotidae > Ceratotherium > Ceratotherium simum. The sequence continues at coordinate 12,550,244 of NC_141907.1, forward strand.
GCCGGGGTGGTCTGTTCAATCCCGATGGGCACTCTGGCTGGAGTCTCTTCAATCTTGGGCTGCTGTGTAGCGGTGGTCTTTTCCACTTTAATCTTCTCCGTGGGGGTGGTCTGTTCAATCACGTTGGGCACTCTGGTTGGGGTCTCTTCAATCTTGGGCTGCAGTGTAGTAGTGGTCTCTTCCACTCTTATCTGGTCAGTGGGGGTGGTCTGTTCAATCAGGATGGGCACTCTGGCTGGGGTCTCTTCAATCTTGGGCTGCAGCGTAGTGGTGGTCTCTTCCACTCTGATCTGGTCAATGTTGGTGGTCTGTTCAGTCAGGATAGGCACTCTGGCTGGGATCTGTTCAATCTTGGGCTGCTGTGTACTGGTGGTCCTTTCCACTCTTATCTGCCCAGCGGGAGTGGTCTGTTCAATCAGGATGGGCACTCTGGCTGGCGTCTGTTCAATCTTGGGCTGCTGTGTACTGGTGGTCCTTTCCACTTTAATCTGCTCAGCCGGGGTGGTCTGTTCAATCCCGATGGGCACTCTGGCTGGAGTCTCTTCAATCTTGGGCTGCTGTGTAGCGGTGGTCTTTTCCACTTTAATCTTCTCCGTGGGGGTGGTCTGTTCAATCACGTTGGGCACTCTGGTTGGGGTCTCTTCAATCTTGGGCTGCAGTGTAGTAGTGGTCTCTTCCACTCTTATCTGGTCAGTGGGGGTGGTCTGTTCAATCAGGATGGGCACTCTGGCTGGGGTCTCTTCAATCTTGGGCTGCAGTGTAGTGGTGGTCTCTTCCACTCTGATCTGGTCAGTGTTGGTGGTCTGTTCAGTCAGGATAGGCACTCTGGCTGGGATCTGTTCAATCTTGGGCTGCTGTGTACTGGTGGTCCTTTCCACTTTAATCTGCTCAGCCGGGGTGGTCTGTTCAATCCCGATGGGCACTCTGGCTGGAGTCTCTTCAATCTTGGGCTGCTGTGTAGCGGTGGTCTTTTCCACTTTAATCTTCTCCGTGGGGGTGGTCTGTTCAATCACGTTGGGCACTCTGGTTGGGGTCTCTTCAATCTTGGGCTGCAGTGTAGTAGTGGTCTCTTCCACTCTTATCTGGTCAGTGGGGGTGGTCTGTTCAATCAGGATGGGCACTCTGGCTGGGGTCTCTTCAATCTTGGGCTGCAGCGTAGTGGTGGTCTCTTCCACTCTGATCTGGTCAGTGTTGGTGGTCTGTTCAGTCAGGATAGGCACTCTGGCTGGGATCTGTTCAATCTTGGGCTGCTGTGTACTGGTGGTCCTTTCCACTCTTATCTGCTCAGCGGGAGTGGTCTGTTCAATCAGGATGGGCACTCTGGCTGGGGTCTGTTCAATCTTGGGCTGCTGTGTACTGGTGGTCCTTTCCACTTTAATCTGCTCAGCCGGGGTGGTCTGTTCAATCCCGATGGGCACTCTGGCTGGAGTCTCTTCAATCTTGGGCTGCTGTGTAGCGGTGGTCTTTTCCACTTTAATCTTCTCCGTGGGGGTGGTCTGTTCAATCACGTTGGGCACTCTGGTTGGGGTCTCTTCAATCTTGGGCTGCAGTGTAGTAGTGGTCTCTTCCACTCTTATCTGGTCAGTGGGGGTGGTCTGTTCAATCAGGATGGGCACTCTGGCTGGGGTCTCTTCAATCTTGGGCTGCAGTGTAGTGGTGGTCTCTTCCACTCTGATCTGGTCAGTGTTGGTGGTCTGTTCAGTCAGGATAGGCACTCTGGCTGGGATCTGTTCAATCTTGGGCTGCTGTGTACTGGTGGTCCTTTCCACTTTTATCTGCTCAGCGGGGGTGGTCTGTTCAATCAGGATGGGTTCTCTGGCTGTGGTCTCTTCAATCTTGGGCTGCAGTATAGTAGTGGTCTCTTCCATTCTGATCTGGTCACTGTTATTGGTCTGTTCAATCCCGATGGACACTCTGGCTGGAGTCTCTTCAATCTTGGGCTGCTGTGTAGCGGTGGTCTTTTCTACTTTAATCTTCTCCGTGGGGGTGGTCTGTTCAATCAGGATGGGCTCTCTGGCTGGGGTCTCTTCAATCTTGGGCTGCAGTGTAGTAGTGGTCTCTTCCGCTCTTATCTGGTCAGCGTAGGTGGTCTGTTCAATCAGGATGGGCACTCTGGCTGGGGTCTGCTCAATCTTGGACTGCTGTGTAGTGGTGGTTTCTTCCACTTTTACCTGCTCAGTGGGTGTGGTCTGCTCAGTCACGATGGGCACTCTGGCTGGAGTGTCTTCAATCTTGGGCTGCTGTGTAGCGGTGGTCTTTTCCACTTTAATCTTCTCCGTGGGGGTGGTCTGTTCAATCACGATGGGCACTCTGGCTGGGGTCTCTTCAATCTTGGCCTGCAGTATAGTAGTGGTCTCTTCCACTCTGATCTGGTCAGTGTTATTGGTGTGCTCAGTCACGATGGGCACTCTGGCTGGAGTCTCTTCAATCTTGGGCTGCTGTGTAGCGGTGGTCTTTTCCACTTTAATCTTCTCCGTGGGGGTGGTCTGTTCAATCACAATGGGCACTCTGGCTGGGGTCTCTTCAATCTTGGGCTGCAGTGTAGTATTGGTCTCTTCCGCTCTTATCTGGTCAGCGTAGGTGGTCTGTTCAATCAGGATGGGCACTCTGGCTGGGGTCTGCTCAATCTTGGGCTGCTGCGTAGTGGTGGTCTCTTCCACATTTACCTGCTCAGCCGGGGTGGTCTGTTCAATCAGGATGGGCACTATGGCCGGAGTCTCTTCAATCTTTGGCTGCTGTGTAGCGGTGGTCCTTTCCACTTTAATCTTCTCCGTGGGGGTGGTCTGTTCAATCACGATGGGCACTCTGGCTGGGGTCTCTTCAATCTTGGGCTGCAGTGTAGTAGTGGTCTCTTCCACTCTTATCTGCTCAGTGGGGGTGGTCTGTTCAATCACGATGGGCACAGTGGCTGGAGTCTCTTCAATCTTGGGCTGCTGTGTAGTGGTGTTCTCTTCCACTCTGATCTGGTCAGTGTTGGTGGTCTGTTCAGTCAGGATAGGCACTCTGGCTGGGACCTGTTCAGTCTTGGGCTGCCGTGAACTGGTGGTCCTTTCCACTTTTATCTGCTCAGCGGGGGTGGTCTGTTCAATCCCGATGGGCACTCTGGCTGGGGTCTCTTCAATCTTGGGCTGCAGTGTAGTGGTGGTCTCTTCCACTCTGATCTGGTCAGTGTTATTGGTCTGTTCAATCCCGATGGGCACTCTGGCTGGGGTCTCTTCAATCTTGGGCTGCAGTGTAGTAGTGGTCTCTTCCACTCTTATCTGCTCAGTGGGGGTGGTCTGTTCAATCAGGATGGGCACTCTGGCTGGGGTCTCTTCAATCTTGGGCTGCAGCGTAGTGGTGGTCTCTTCCACTCTGATCTGGTCAGTGTTGGTGGTCTGTTCAGTCAGGATAGGCACTCTGGCTGGGATCTGTTCAATCTTGGGCTGCTGTGTACTGGTGGTCCTTTCCACTTTTATCTGCTCAGCGGGAGTGGTCTGTTCAATCAGGATGGGCTCTCTGGCTGGGGTCTCTTCAATCTTGGGCTGCTGCGTAGTGGTGGTCTCTTCCACATTTACCTGCTCAGCCGGGGTGGTCTGTTCAATCAGGATGGGCACTACGGCCGGAGTCTCTTCAATCTTGGGCTGTTGTGTAGGGGTGGTCCTTTCCACTTTAATCTTCTCCGTGGGGGTGGTCTGTTCAATCACGATGGGCACTCTGGCTGGGGTCTCTTCAATCTTGGGCTGCAGTGTAGTAGTGGTCTCTTCCACTCTTATCTGCTCAGTGGGGGTGGTCTGTTCAATCACGATGGGCACAGTGGCTGGAGTCTCTTCAATCTTCGGCTGCTGTGTAGTGGTGGTCTCTTCCACTCTGATCTGGTCAGTGTTTGTGGTCTGTTCAGTCAGGATAGGCACTCTGGTTGGGATCTGTTCAGTCTTGGGCTGCCGTGAACTGGTGGTCCTTTCCACTTTTATCTGCTCAGCGGGGGTGGTCTGTTCAATCCGGATGGGCACTCTGGCTGGGGTCTCTTCAATCTTGGGCTGCTGCGTAGTGGCGGTCTCTTCCACATTTACCTGCTCAGCCAGGGTGGTCTGTTCAATCAGGATGGGCACTCTGGCTGGGGTCTCTTCAATCTTGGGCTGCAGTGTATTGGTGGTCTCTTCTACTCTGATCTGGTCAGTGTTGGTGGTCTGTTCAGTCAAGATAGGCACTCTGGCTGTGATCTGTTCAATCTTGGGCAGCTGTGTACTGGTGGTCCTTTCCACTTTTATCTGCTCAGCGGGGGTGGTCTGTTCAATCAAGTTGGGCACTCTGGCTGGGGCCTGTTCAATCTTAGGCTGCTTTGTAGTGGTGGTCCTGTCTACTTTTCTCCTCTCAGTGGTGGTGCTCTGGTCAATCCCGATGGGCACTCTGGCTGGTGTCTGTTCAATCTTGGGTTGCTGTGTATTTTGGGTCTCTTCCACTTTTATCTGCTCAGTAGGGGTGGTCAGGTCAATCTTCGATGGCAGTGTGGCGGCAGCCTGTTTCATCTTGGGCTGCAGTGTAGTGGTAGTCTTTTTCCCTTTTATCTTCCCCCTGGGGGTGATCTGTTCAATGATGATAGGCACTGTGGGGCTGATCTTTGTGACTTGGATCTCCTCTGTATCTGCGGATGCTATGTTCTGAATTCCCTGCCTTGGAAAGAATGGTATTACTTCTTCAGAATCTGTTGAGGGAGGCTCTTGAATTATCATACACCACCAGGGGGTGATGTCCTCATCACACTGGTTGAGATCGTCGATCAGAGTGGAGTACACCAACTTGAAATTAGATTCTGGAAACCTCTTACTGCAGACTCTGCTCCTTAGCACCACGTGGGCGTCCTCACATAGATTCCTCTGGAAGCTCAAGTGATAGACAATTTGTCTCCAGTAGACCGTATCACTTTTACAACCCTCTATGCAGGAAGTTGGGTCGCTGGTAAAGACACAGGAAAACTTGTGGTCCATTCTGGAGCACACAGCCTTCATGGCAGTGCCCTCCTCGTGCTCCATCAGAGTCACAGTACATGAGGCCAGGTCTGGGGTGACAATGACACCATTGACCAGGGGCTTGTGTTCGCTGTTTTTCTGCACAATTTGGGGCTTGCCCAGAGAGATCCAATGATCCTTGCTTTCCATACTGCCTTGCTCTTCCCATGATTTTGGTGCGCCCACCACCAAGAGCACCTGAGCGGGCAGAAGGAGGAAGGGCAGCAGGGTGAGGCTATGGATCGCCATGGCTTCAGCTTGCTGGAACCTGTTGACAAAAGGCAGGTGAGTCAGTGCTGGGCAGCAGTTCAGCAGTGCAGGGCTGCTGGCTGACTCTCCCTCCACCCGAACACATGCCAGCCTGCTGGCAGTGAGTTCAAGAATCTTTCTGGCTCCTGGAATCACTAGAAAAGCAGCCCAACTGTTCACACTTCTGTTTAACTTGAGTCTTAAATGTCCAAAACCTCCTACTTTTTGTTCATTCCTTCCTCACTCTCTCAGCCTCATTAACCCTCATTCCCTTATTCATTTAAATTGCGTTTGCTCACTCACTCCTTCACTTGTCATTCAATAACCACTTATGGAGCACCTACTGTATGCCATGCTCTAGACTAGATGTGGAATTTATCAAGGTGAATGAGCAAGTCATGTCTTAAAGAGCTTAGAGGCAACTTGTTGGGGAATTTAAACAGCCTTAACCAGGAGTTCATCCCAACTGTGTCCCCAACTAGATCTTGGGCAAGTCACTCTCCCCCTCTGCGTCTGACTTCCTTTATCTGGAAATCAAGATGTTGGATGGGATAATTGCAAACTGTCCTCTAGCTCCAGTGTGCTGGATTTCTAACTCATAGTTCCACATGGCCTCAGATCACCACATGAGGAGAAAGGACATCGTAAGTGACGTGAAAGGCAATGTTTGACCCCAGTTTAAACACCCATAGAGTGGGTTTGTAGGAGGCATTTGGGATGATGTGAGAGTCTAAGGAAAGGCACAAGGGAGGGGAGGTCATTCAATTTGACTGGACAAAGTGAACCGGGGGGAGAAGGGTGAATTTCCACCAGAGCATTTAGACTGCAGGCTTGAAGGGAAGTATCCTGTCTAATTGATTTCTGGAGCACTGTTGTGACACAGTGCTGGGCATCCAGAAATCCCTCAGTCAGCTCTCTTAAAAATATATCATTGAATAAACAGGATGACCTAAAATGCTATACAAAACTGCATGGATTTCATCAAGTGGGCAATAAAAAGAAACACGCTGGAAAGGAGAAGAGAAATAGGATTTCTATTCGACACCCACTGTGTGCTATGTCCTCCACCAGCATTTGAGTCTCACCTTGTCTAATCCACTCAAGAACCCTGCCTGGTGGGTAATAGTAAATCACCACCAGGTGACAGATGTGACAGTTAAGGCTCAGACCAGTAAATAGATTGCTCGAGATCCCGTAGTGGGCAGGTGACAAAGCTGGGACAGCCAACCAGAGCTTATCTCTCTGGTCCTATAGACCAAATGTTATTGATGGATTGTGCCTTTATCTTTACTCTACTTTTAGGAAAAAATTGGCAACTAATAAGAAAACTATGAATTACACAGGATTTTGTTTGGTGTAGTTCATGATAAGATGATTCATATTATCAGTGCTCCATTTTAAAAGAAAACACAGAATTTTGTCTACAAACCAGCAGGCCCAGAAAATGGCCCAGATCTCATTTCCACCCTGAGCATAAGGCCTCCCCTTAGGATAGAGAAAGGGAAGACAGTGATAGGCATGTGGTCTTCCCTTGAAGGATGGGACAAAGGCTGGCTATACCAGACAGAGACCCACTCATTCCTCAGGGTGTTGGGACTCAGCCCCCACATGTCCCTGATAGAATCCAGACCCCAGGAACATGAGGTCTTCAGGGAGCTGGAAAGAGCGGGGGTGGAATGAATCTCTTAAGAGACCCAGGCTCTTACCTTGTCCTGAGAATGCAGATCCAGTGCAATCCCAGATGCCAGAGTGAGCTCGCAGGCTTATAGCTGTCTCATCTGCAGTGCGAGGCACGGAAGGCCCTTTTTATAGGAGCCCAGGCAGACAGGGTTTTTAAAAACATGTACATGTGGAGCTTTTTTCACACTCCTCTGAGTCACACCCCTTTTGGATGCAGCCAGTTCCTGCAGGAAAAGTGATTTATGTAATCCTGTGGAAGTGGGGGGTACATGCACGGCATTAGACTTACTTCCTCCAAGGCCTTCCTTTCCCCCAGTGGCCTGGAGAGGAGGACAGCTCAGCCTTGCAAAGACCCTCCCTGATGGGATGAGGACCCCAGCAGCAATATCTGTGGGAGACTAACAATAACATCGTGAGAAATAATCATAGTTGCCAAACACTGTGCAAGGTCCATGTTTCCTAAAGCCCTCCCTTCATTCTCATCACATCCCCTCCATGATATGGGAAGCTATGGTTCACCTCATTGTACAGAAGGAAAATTGGAGCTTGGAGTTATTCAGGGCTTGTCCAAGGTCACCCTGCTGGGAAGAGGAGGAGCCCAGAGTTTAAACCCGGGCCTCCCTGCATCCATCATCTCATCTCCTTCTACCTGCCACTCTCAAGACACATTTGGTGAGTGAGCAACTGAAGCTGGGGAAGCCGTCTCAGTCTCTGTGTCCCTGTTTTCACTGAGGCACCTGAAGTTCCGTGTGGGCAGAGGAATCCTGGGGCCCTGAGAGGCTGGTAAAGAGGAAGTTGCTGATCTGGGGATTCTGCAGAAGATACTCACCTTCAGGTCACATGTGAGGACCTCATTCTGGTCAGCCTTCTATAGGCAGAGTCTGGTACCCGAATGAGCTAGGGGAAGCCTGGGTACAGCATTAGTTTAGCTGTGTGACCTTAACTTGTCTGAACCTCCACTTGGACCTCTACAGATTGCTGACAATAATAGCATCTCATTTAGGGTTTCATACTAAATTATTGAGGGGGCTGAGCTATTAACCTAAAGTTAAGCATAACACATTTGGTTCGTAATGGGGTCTCAAGTTGTACCTTTTAAAAATGATTATATTTTGTTTTCTTTTTATTCATGTAGAAGGAGACTTACTTGCACAAAGAACACGTGGACCTCCCTATATTTTGTCACTTCACTATTCATGAATATTTGGGCATAAGGAATCATTCACTTTCTCTTTTACTGGGCTATAGAGAAACAATACTACAAGTATGATGATAAACGGCAAGTGACACTTGTTAGGATAGGAAAAACAGGGAGCACTGGGGATTGTGGCAAAGTAAAGAATTCCTGCCTCTCTAAATATTGCTCTAATTGACTGACAACGGGTGAGTATGGGTCATAGTATTGTCAGGTTTTCTGAACTTCTAAGAAATGTTCCAAATTGCGGATGTGTGTATGTGCAAGTGCATTGGCATCTAATTCAAATTTTTTGAAAACATCACCTTGGTCAACCATTTACAGACCAGAAGTCATAACTCTGGTTTTATTCCAATCACGATTCACCTGTTTGTGAATTCCAAGGTCACAGAGCTATGGTTGTTGCCTGGGTCTCTCAGTGTTTCAAAAGGTCTTTTTAAGAATTCCACTTGAGAAGGCCATTTCTGTATACTCCAAGCCTCTTGTAAAACTGACAAGTTAAGGACCATCCCCATTGTCCTGAACACCAGCACATAGAAGCTGTGACCTCCCCACACAGGTACCCACGATGTGGTATTTAGGGGATTATTTGGACAGAGGCAAGATAAAGCTTCTTGTTACACAGGCAGATATAGATCAAGGTGGACTCTGAAAACATGAGAAGTTCATCTTGATCCTCAGGAGGCAGCCAGACTTTTTCTGGAAGAAGGATGTAGGTCAAAATGCAACTCAAATTTAGAAGGAAACGGGTGGACGCCAGGATCTTTTCTCAGAAGTGTCTCTGAACTTTGCTGGTAACATGAAACTGCCCCCACTGGCTTCCATGGACCTTCAGCCTTCCTGTGATCCCATCCCAACTTCTGCCTTGATCTTTCTGTTCCACTCAGGGGACACACTATTAGACTAGGCTGTGAAGTGCTTTCCCTGTTGGCTCAGCCTGTCATTCCAAACTCATTTCCAGACACACACACACACACACACACACACACACACATCCTGTAATGAGGCTACACGAAACTATTTACCCTGCATTTCCTGAATACTCAGTAGACTCACCCCCTTCTTGCCCCTGCTCCTGCTCTTCCCCTTACTTGGAATGCCCTGCCAAGCCTACTTTGCTGGGTACACCTTGGCTCATCCTTCAAGATCCAGCTCAGATGTCATCTCCTCTCTGTTGGTGCAATTGGTCCCTTGCTCCTTCCCCATTCCCCCCACATTTTCATGGATGTTCGTGGAGAGAAATAGACCATCACCCCAGTGAGTGTTTACAATGTGCCAGAATTGTGCTGAGGCTGTGTCCCCATATTAATTCACATCTCAATATACTGAAAAAATGGTGCACTTCTACAGTGCACGGGGGAAACTGGAGAGGTGTGGAGACCCAGCGAGGCTGTTCATAGCAGGTTTCCATCTCCTCCCCATATTACCAGGACCCAGGGAATCCCTGACTCCTAGAGAATTGACTATGTAAAGGCTCATCACTCCTTTTCACAAGAACCCCAGAGGAAAGTCAGTCTTGGATCCTCGTGGTACACATGTGGAAGTGAGGCTTATGTGGCCCATGTTCCGTGGCAAACGCCCCAGAGCTCTGAATGACAGAGCCTGGACTTGGGCCCGGGGCTATTGGCAATTAACCTCCCAGCAGAGTATTTTTGAGGTTGTCTAATGGTTCTGAGACCTGAATCTGTCTTGTTTCTAAATTGTGCGGAAAAGATCCAGCTCTGCTGTCCTATGTACCTCCATGTTCTCAGTATCCACAGCAGTTTCTGGCATATAGGAGGAGTTTTTGTCAGAATTGTTTTAATAATGATTTGAGAAACCCAATCTCCTCCACTGAAAAGAATAGGAAAAAAGAAAACAAAACACTAATTGACTCATTCACTTAGGCTGTATAAGGAGTGAGGTTGGTTCAGATACACATGATCCGCTGCTTTAAACAATCTCTATCTGTCTATCTCTGTCTGTCTCCGTGTGTCTGTCTGTCTGTCACTGTCTCTCTCTCTTACTCTGCCTCTCCCTCTCTCTCTTCTGTGCACTGCCCCCTGTCTAGTTTTATTCTTAGGTAGGTTCCTTCCATTTGTCGTAGAACAGAACATGACCTTTCATATCCCTAGCACCCATAGGAATGCCCAGGAGAACTGTGATAGACCCTCCCTGGTACTGGAGTACCAGAGATTACTGGATTACTGCAGTAACAGATTCACTGAATCTGTTGCAGGGAGTAGAGACACAGTCCACCAGAAGCACAGGGAGTGGAGGATGTGCACTTCTCAAGCAGAGAAGAGGCTTCTGTCATCCACAGGAAGAGAAAAGGCTGACAAAAACAGCAGATTCACACTGTAACAGGTGCTCACTAAAAGGTAACAAATCCAGATAATAAGTTATAGTGGAATTTCACAGCCTTTGACTAGTTGGTTAGCCTATTGAGACAGATGTCCTTGAGGCTGGGTACAATTCAGCTAATTAGGGAAGCCATTTCCAACTCATGGGACAGAACTATTCCTAATCAGCTTGAGGATCAGTAAGTAAACTAGGTGCCTGAAGGAGAATGTTAGTGACAGGAGATGAAAGGTAAGATCCCAAAGTCAAAGGAATGTCTTGAATGCAAAGCTGAAGGCTTCATTCCATAGGATGAGGATGACAAAACTGCAACCCAGGAACCATGACCTCCAGACATGGCAATGGATTGTGCAGGGCACTCCTGTTGAGCCTAGAGACAGCCTCAAAGGTCATTTCAACCCAGTCCTCCAGAAAGCCGCTAACCATCCATCCATGTTGCCATCAAGGACAAAACCTGTTTCCCATTTCTGCCATAGATGGGGCTTTTGAATATTTTGAATACTTTTACACAGAAGAGTGAGCACACTCACACCTTAGATCACCCCAAGCTTTATGGAAAGAATTGCAAATGTATTCAGAGGGCACTTTCACGGCTGATTTACCTGCACTTCACCTTCTGATTCAGCGGGAATAACCCCAGAGGAAAAGAAAAGCAAGCACATTTGCAGCCCAGGGCTGTGAGTCTTTCATTGTTCTGAGAAGTGATTTGTCTTTGGCCAGCCAGCCCCACAGGGCAGATGGGAAATAGAAACAATGGTGCAGAGAGGAAGGTAGGTAGGAGGAGGGCAAGGAACCTGAGATCGGAATACCGCCTTGATGTCTTCCAGACTGTCTCTTTGTCGGGGATTTGAGGTTGAGAAAGAGTCACCTAAAAGAAATCATTCTATCCTTCCCTCAAACCAGTGAGAGATGATTCCGATTTTACAATTGAGGAAAGTGAGATTAAAGATATTGATTTTACCCCAAGATATCTAAATGATGATGTGGAGGAGGAGCAGGAGGAAGATACTGATAATAACTATCACTGTCATAGGGCTTCTACATTCCAAGCATCATTCTCAAACTTACCCCACTGCCATTTCATATAACCCTGTTATGACTTCATTTTTACAAATATGGAAACAAAAGCACAGTGAAGATGAGAAATTTTCTAGGCCAGTTCCTTAAACCTGGAATGTCATTCACCTCATCTGTAAATGAGGGAAAATTGTTCTTCCCTCAGGGGTTTGTGTTATTCTTAAATGAGATATGACAAAAGTGCTGAGCACAGTGCCTTACACAATTAGAGAAGAATTCAATGAGGGCCACTTCTAGTATTTTTATTAGAAATGACGTTACGTACCCATACATTGAAAAACTCCCTGTCCTTCTTTCTCTATTTTTCTCTGTCTATTCCTCTCATTCTATTACAAATTTTTAAAAATCTTAGACTCATTTTAGATTTACAGAAAAATTGCAACGATAGTTCCCCTGCTCCACATCTCACTCAGGTTCCCCTTCCACTAACCTCTTGCATTATTGTGGTACATTTATAAAAGCTATTGAGACAATATTGCTCTATTTTTATTAGTCTAAATCCATACTTTATTCAGACTTCCTTAGATTTCACCTAATGTTCTTTGTTTAGTTATTAATAGACAGTATTTTTAGAGCAGTTAGGTTCACATCAAAATTGAGCAGAAAGTACGGAGTTTCCATATACACTCTGTCCCCACACAAGCATAACACCCATGTTGTCAACATCTCCAACCAGAGTAGTACAGCTGTTACACTTGATGAACCTATGTTGACACATCATTGCCATCCCAATCCATAGTTTCCCTCGTAGTCCACTCTTAATGTTGTACAATCACGGGTTTTGGCAAATATATAACGACAAGAATCCAAAATTATAGTATCATACAGAGTAGTTTCACTACCCCACAAATCCTCTGAGCTGCACCTATTCATCCCTTCCTCACCCCAATCCCTGGATATCTCCAATCTACTGCCTCCATAGTTTCCTACCCAATGTCATATAGTTGGAATCATACAGAATTTATTCTTTTCAGATTGGCTTCTTTTAGTCAATAATATGATTTTAAGTTTCCTCCATGTCTTTTTATGTGTTGATAGCTCATTTCTTTTTAGCACTGAATAGTATTCCATTGTCTGGATGCACAGAGTATTTATCCATTGTCTTCCTGAAGGATATCCAATTTGCTCCAATGTTGTGGCAATTATCAATAAAGCTGCTATAAACATTCATGTGCAGGTTTTGGTGTGGACATAAGTTTTCAACTTCTAATGGTCTTTTCTGTCCAGCATTCCATCCAGGATTCCACGTGACATTTAGGGGTCGTGATGCCTTAGGCTCCTCTGGGCTGTGACAGTTTCTCAGACCTTCCTTGTTTTTGATGACCTTGAGAGTTTTCAGGAGTCCTGGTGAGGTGTTTTGAGGATGTGTCCCTTTTGGGATTTGTCTGGTCATTTTCTCACGATTAGGTTAGGGTTATGTCATTCTTCTCTTCATCAAAAATTTACGTGATGGAGAGCATTTCATAGGAGAGAGACTTCCTCTGGAACCCTGAACACGGTTGGTAACCACTGCAGATTCAGGCTGGTAGCTGAATGCATGTCTCATGCAGTCTGGTCACTGGTAGGCAATTTCAAGTTCAAAAGCTGATTTTACTCTCATGTGTGTTACTACCATATGGTTCCTCGACCTAGAGGGTTCCCACCTGGGGGGGCAGCCACCAGAGATTATACAAGTGGGTATGATTTTGTTCTGAAATGAGCCTTAAATGTGTATTTTACCAGGCCAAATTTAGTCAAAAATTACTCTCTCCTTCAAAAGTGACCTCAGGTACAGACAAAATGCTGAGTCACTAAATCAAAGCTATATTAATTTGCTGGGTGAAATCATATACATTAACAACTTATTCATTGTCAGAAAATGAGAAAATTGGCTAAACAAACATCAGCTCAAATCTCATGAGGTGGCAGAAAGCAGTCGTCTTAGACCTACTGAGGAGGATTGATATTCCAAATTTAAAGTGCTCTGTAGCCATGGGATTTCAGAATCCCTGTACAGCAAATCAAACCACACACAGCGCTAAAGTTTTACTTCCAAAAAATAAGAGACAGAGAGGAGTTGATTGTACGGCATTTGGTATGAATGCAACCTGAAAATCTATTAAAGTTTATTTATCTTAAAGGAATGCCCTCTACACACCCTGTAATATTGAACCCATTTTGTTAGAAGCCATGTGCAATGCTTGGTTCTGATTCTGAATCCATCTAAAAAGTAACTCACGGTTTTGTGTTAAATTAAATGAAATTACTGCTTGTGGTAAGTAAAAATAATAAAATAGCCATTTTGAATAGACCAACCTTATAATAATAATTAGAGGTTTTTTCTCAAGTAATAGAGCTGTTTCAAAGTCTTATATGTTTTTGTAAAAAAAACAATTTTGTAATGTTTTATAACAAACTCTCCACACAAGGAAAGTTCATTGATCATCTGTAGGTGTTTTACATCTCTGTTTACAGGAAATTACTCTAAAACATCTTAAACATCCTTTAAAGAAGTTAGCTCCTTTTGGATACAATTTCTGAAGCACACAGATGGCTGTGCATCTCTACACACACACACACACAAACATACATAGACGTACACACACTCTCATGCAAGTACATCATATATGGGTACACATACATATGCATGCCTGCCATCTCCATATCTTGGGGCTGAAGGAGGTTCTAGAGAGCCTCTCTTTGGAATTTTCAGTCTCTAACATATGTTTGTTACCAAGAGTGCCAGTTGCCACCCTGAGAAACTGGAAAAGGGAGAGGACAAACTGCCCTTTCTCTGCGTTAACGCTGTGAGTCACCATGCACATATGAATTGCAGCTGCTGTCATATGAAGAGGTGAATATGTTTAGATGAAAGCCATCAGAAAACAGCTCTGAAAGGCCTGTAAGGGCACCTGGGGCAAGTGGCTCTCAAGCTCAGAGAGCAGAGCACTCTCACATGCTAAGGGCTGTTTAGGGGAAGACAGGGATGGCAGAGGAAGAAGACACTGGTTGGCTCTAGGAAGAAGAGGGCTGGCCTCTAACCAGACCTCATTCATTCTGCTACTCAGTCTGTCATTCATTTGTTCTTTCATTCATCCAAAGAGCACTCTTGAAAGACCTAATGTCCCAGACTTTCTGTCATTGACTGGAATGTGGTCAAGGTGACATAGTCTTTGCCCTTAAGGAGATAGCAGACAATAAGGGGAAAGAAAAGGATCTCAATAATGACAATATAAGAGTAATTACTATGTTATATGGAGTGCTGGGTTGTTCACATCTAACCTACCCCGTAGCAGAGAGAATTTCTTTATAGCATGCAACTGGTTAAGAGACAACTCAACAGCTAGAGGAAAAAGAACAGTATTTATTCAATCATTATTCAGTAACCACTCTATGCAAAGTGCAGCATTAGTCACTGTAGGGAATGCAAAGGTGAACCTGATTAGGCTTTTGCCCTCAAGACTGGTCCACACAGTCTATGGCTCATTGTCTGATGATTGCTGTAGTGGTGACATCTCGTCACTTCCTAGCCTCAAACCTCTGGTTGTTTTTCATCTGCTTACAGAATGAGGTCCCAACTTCTGAGTCTGACATATAAGGACTTTCCCTTCTTGATCCCTGACACTTCAAGGTCAATACCCACCACACCCTCCACACATGTCCTTGGGCTCTAGCTACATCTGGCTGTCTACTCTTCCCCCCACATTTCAGGCTGTTTCAGGAGACATTGCTTCTGCCAAACTGTTATCTTTGCCTAAAATTCCATTCCACCCTTATCTACCTTGTAATTTCTCTCTCTACCTGACTCCCTGTGTCCTTAACAGAATTCGTTATTCCTCCTGTGAGTTCTCATAAATTTTACGGACTTCACCATTATTACAGTTAATTTGTTATTTTCTGTGGTTCATTCATGTGCTTGCCAGCATCATCATTATGGGGAATGACATATCTAGCCATGAAGCTCAGAAAATACTTAGCAAATATTTATTTGATTGAATTGGATTTTGTTTTATCAAGATTATTCTGATTGTAATAATGGAGAGGAAACTGAAATCAATAGAAACAAAGTTGGGAATTTATTGGAAGTGTATTATAACTAAATAAAGTTGTTTATTCTCATTAGGAATTAACTGATCCTGGGAGGGGCAGGCTCTCCTCAGATTTATAAGGTCTCCCAAGATGTTAAAACATTGTAAGATACAGAATACAAAAACATGATTAATTCAACTTGTCTTCTGTTGTTTTGATATCGTACCAAGGATACTTGGTGTGATGATCATGGAGATTTTTAGGGCGTGTGGCATAAGTTGCCCCAAAGAGCAAAGAAAGTATTTTATTATGATAGTTGCACAGAGGAACACAGGTAGAGTTATATGGGGCCAGCCCATAAAGAGGTTTTCTATTTATATGGCATAATCCAAGGAAATAGATCTGGAATTTTGGGAGGTCTCTAATAATACTTTGGTGGAACTAGAAACTACTGAAAGTATGAGTTTGACAATAATGTCTTGGTGTATTTCTTGGGTCAATGTGTATTTCTTGGTGTATTTCTGGCAGGTATGTTGTTGGAGAATATGAACCGATAAGTTAATAAAGTGTATGTTAAGATTAGTGGTAGTGTGTGTAACTAACGAGAAGGACTGGTTATGGTGTTTACAACTGAAGACGCAAGGCAGGAGGTTGTGGTGGTTAGCTGGAGGGGGTAGTAGGAGAAGGCGCTGAGGAGTGCGTGGGCCTCTCCTCAGGGGGTCGAGGGGGTTGACTGATATGAGGCTGGTGTCTCCTGGGGAAAGTGATAATCTCCATTAATTTCCAGAATGGCACAGATAGCAGTAACCTCTACCTGATTTCCCTTTAGGCGTGGCAGTATAGGCGTGTACATTTCGGCAGAGAGCAAGGAGTATACCAGAATCATGAGCTAAGCAGACGGTGAGCTCAGAAACACAATAGAATTCCTAACATCAAAGGAAGGAAAACAAAAAATGTCCTGTGTCGAATTTGTACCTTAGGAGAGGCGGGCCATGGAAAATGCTGGGGCAGAGATTTTAGATCAGGATGAAATTGTCTCTAGCTAGGGGTTGGAGGCCAAGGAAGCCTTGAGCAGGAGTGATGTCATCTTTAGGGGTGAGCTCCTAGCCAGGCGATGTCATCTGGGATGCGGGACTGGGGTATCCTTTCCAAGTGGGTAACCACTCAAATTGATGTGGGTCTAAGCATTTCCCACATTTGATGAACAATAGCCTATCTGGAGGTTTGTGTTTTGGGATTATAAACCAATGAAAGCTCCTGGACCAGGAGTAGTAGGACCAATTTTCTACAGAATGGTGTGCTGCTGCACTTAACCGGTTTTTCTTTTTGGTGAAAGTGTGGACTCAAATCAGTCGCACGTCACATGAGCAGCTACCTGGCTCTGGGACAATGTGTTTCCTGGAGATTAATGGATTTGGTTAATGGTTAATGGATTTCAGAACAATATGTGCCCTTGATCAGGCCTCCAAACCCTGTGGGATGGGGGCAAGATAGAAAATTTATAAAAATATATTAAGTCCTAGGGCAAATAGAAACACATTTAGAGGTTTATTTGCTGGACTGGAACATTCACACAAGTTCTGTGACGAGATCAGTGTGTGTCTCAATTACACCGGTCATCTGGGAACTATCAGGGACACGACAGTTCTACTGAAGCCTCTTCTAAGAGCCCAGCGTTGTGTATTCTCAGAAGTGAAATGTGTGTCTTGGTGAACATGAGTAATGTCTGTAACTCTCAAGGGAATACAGAATGTGTGGCATGGCCGTGTATCGTGACCTTAGCATATGTAGAGACATGGGTGATTTTGATCCACATTTTGGGTATTTGTGAGGCAAGAGATTCCCAGAGTTGTTTATCTGAAGGGGACAATTTTTAGACAATGGACCCACAGTTTATTATAAATGTGAAGTTAGGGCTACTTATTGGCCAAGGCATCCAGTGCTAAGAAAATGGCCTGAAGTCTGGCCAGGTGTGTTATTTCTGTGGCTCAGACCTTTGTCAGGGACATCCTGGGTAAGGGATGGAAAGCAACAACAATCCGCTGAGCTCCATCGTGTATACCATTTGCATAGTCTGCTAATATCCATTGCTGTTCACTCAGGTAATCTCAGGGGGCTTCTCAGGTAGCCAAAGGGGTCTGGGGAGGGGTGACCTCCTCCAGCACCAAGGCCTCTGGGCAGGGACTGAGGATGAGAAGCCACTCCTTCTGCAGCTGGAATATACCAGAGGTCCCAGGTTTGGCTCCCTCCTGTCTTAAGGAGGCTTTAGTAGCTGTGCTAAGCTTGTGGGGTGCTGTTTCCATGACCCAAACCATACGAGACAGCTGGATACTGAGGGTCACAGGCTCAGGGTCTGTGAGAGCCACTATTTCTGGAAAAGACCAATAGGGAGCCAGTCATTTGCTGTTTTAATGGTGTATACATGAGGCTGAGAGGGGCAGTGCCATTCATCAGAGCCCTTGGCCAACCTATGGCCTTCATAAGTGGTCCAGAGAATCCAGGGGAGAAGAGAAGAGGTTGCAAAGCCCCTACAGTGAAGGAGTCTCTGAGAGCACTATGGGAAGTGCCTGTTGATTTTAATTTGGAACTAAAGTTTGTAAACTAATGTTGCCACCAGAATCCAAAAGGGATAAAAGATGTGGAACTTGTATGTCCATGATGAGTGTGTCAAATGAATTTCCCAGGAGGAGAATGTCGTCAATGTAAGGTCAAACCTGTGCTCCTGGAGAAAGGTGGATGCAGTTAAGATCTTGTCTGCAAAGACTGTATGTGATGACAAAGCTGTCGAGCAGCTCCAAGGGTAGTCTGGAAAAGGTACATTGTTCCCTTTGGAGGTGAAGGCAAAGTGCAGCTGAGAGGCTGTTGAAAGAGGGGCTGAACAGAACACGTTAGCCAAATCTGTAAGAGCAAGGTGTTATCGGTTGTTGATTGGATAGTTAGTAATTTTAATAATATTGGATATTGGCTCTGAGGGCCCTAGAGGCTGGGAATGCAGCATTAATGTTGTAGTAATCCACCGGGGCTGCCCTTTGTTTTTCCCAGATTTAAGAGCAGGCAAAATTGAGCTGTCAAATAAAGAAGTGGGGCTAATCATCCCTTCATTAATTAGATTTTATATAACAAGTTTTAATCCTTGAAGGCTCTGTTTTAACTTACAGGGAGTATAATAACTATTTAACAGGGAGTCATTGGGTTCCATTCTATCAAGCTGATTTATAAATGCCAAAGACTTATTTTAATTTTAATTCATTATTCATTATGTTAGAGCATCTATGCCCAGTACGGCCCTCTTAGGGCAATGAGTGCTATGAGTATGGGAAATTTAGGCAAGGCTACTGTTAAAGGGAGGCATGTCTGTTTTTCTTCTACTTTATGTTTAGTTACTTTTTAAGATTACAAGGGATACAAAGTTTACATTCATTGGGACCCCCAGATATAACTATAAATGAGACCCGGTATTGATTAAGTCCATGGACTTTTGTGAATTGGTGCTTTTAGCCAATGCCAAAGTTAATTTAGAACCTATGTTGTAGAGGCACAAAAGCCAATCAACTCCTTGTTTTATCTTTTTTGTTGAGAGATCCCTCCACCCCCACACCGAATACGTGATATGTTTTCCAATTCTACTTCTCCAACATCAGTTCGGTGTCCTACAGTTGAGTTCGATTCTGACGCCACCTGGAATTTGTGGAGACCCCACAAGATAAGCACTCAGTCCCATAAGACTGCCCCCAATTCAGATGGCAGCTGCAAATGGGGTGCCCAGGCTGCCCACAGGTCTTTTGGCATGACTACAGATTCAGGGTTTCCACGACCCCCCTCAGGTTAGATAATTTGCTAGAATGAGTCACAGAACTCAGGAAATCGCTTAATTACTACTACAAGTTTATTATAAAGATAAAGCAAATGGGAGAGATGCATCGGGCAAGGTGGGGGGAGGGGTGGCGTGGAGATTCCATGCCCTCCAAGATGCACCACCCTCCAAGCACCTCCACGTGTTCAGCCAGGAAGCTCTCCAAACCCATCATTTAGAGATTTTTATGGAAGTATCATTGCTGTGGGTGTGATTGATTGAATCGTTTGTCTTTGGCGATTAGCTCAATCTCCAGCCCCTCTCCCATCCCAGGAAGTGAGGGAGTGAGGCTGAAATTCCAACCCTCTAATCACATGTTTTGGTCTTTCTGGCCACCAGCCCCCGTCCTGAAGCTGCCTAGGGGCCCTCAGCCACCACTCATAGCCTTAGTACACAAACGACACTCTCATCACTCTCATCACTCCAGAGATTCCAAGGTTTTTGGGAGCTGTGTGCCAGGAACCAGAGACAAACACCAAATATTTATTTTGTATGATACCACAGTTCTATAAATTCTTTTAGTAAGTACTTTTTGGTTTTTATATAATTATTACGTATATAATTTTTAGTATAAAAGTTTTGGTTTTCTAATTATACCAAATGACAGAATTTTGTTTTAATTTAGTTATGTACACACATACATATGTATAATTTATTTAATTACCTTTTATTTTCTCCCACTGTATTTAGGAATTTTTTTTTCTGTTTTAGACTTTTAGCCACCCAAAGCCCCAATTTTTAGTTTCTGTCTCTGGCTGATAAGAGGAAAAGAGGGGAGTGAAAGGGACCTCTAGACAGCAGCCCCTCCCTGTGACTGCCCTTGTCTGCAGCATAATCAGTCCCTTTCCTTCTCCCTCTTTTTTTCTCTTAAACAAAATCTTTTAGAATGACATATCTTCAAGAACCTAAAATTTTCTTTTTTTCCTGTTCTTTTTTTCTTTTTCTTCTGTCTGCACCTGACCATTTTATTTTCCTTGAGTATTTACCTGATAAGCTCCTGGCGGTCCCGAGTGGGCTCTGCAGTGAGTGACAGTCTCCCTTTTTAGGGTGTTCCAATCATTCAGGGGGGCTGGAGTCTACATTCAAGACAGCAACGGTGGCAGCAGCCTGATTTTTCAACATCTGGTTATGGGGGGAGGCTCCAAGGAAGAGCAAGTGGCAACTATTTAGGGGTAGACCCTGACTCATTAGTCCTGCAGAGATCAGGGATCAGCAATCCCACTCAGTTCTTGCGAGTACTGTGGGCTGAGGCTCCAGGCTGATTCCTGAGACAGTAATGGAGAAGTTACTCACTCTACAGACCCCATGACCAAAACAGGAAATCCAGACTTGATGGACTGTTTGGGAATTGGAAACAACATGTGCTTCATCCCGGTAATTTGCTGAGCCTTGAGTACTAATTGACTAGAAAATCTGCCAAATTTACCTAGGAATTGGGTCCCACGTATGCTAGAGGTAGTCCTCCAGGCTACCTAACTGGGGCACTGTTAATCCCAAGGATCTTGGTGAAACCCAGTCTCTGATGCTGAGAACTACGCTGAGTGGAGCCTCTGGCAAAGGGAAGCAGCCTCTGCTCAGTCACTCCTTCGGGTACCAACTTCTTGCCAACACGGCTGCCAGCTCTACTCCACTTGCAAAACAGCTGCTGGCCTGCTCTTGGTCCCTTGTGGAGACTGAGTGCCTTAGAGAGGACTGCCAGGTATCACTGTGTCTGGTTATCCCCATCATGCACTGATCCCCTCAGATGCTAAAGACAGAGGTGGAAAGGCAAACCGATTTCACATAAAAAAATGAAAAAGGGGGGCTGGCTACATGGCATAGTGGTTAAGTTCTGCATGTTCTGCTTCTGCAGCCCCAGTTTGTGGGTTTGGATGCTGGGTGTGGACCTACACCAGTTGTCAGCCATGCTGCAGTGGGGACCCACATATATAGTAGAGGAAGATTGGCACAGATGTTAGCTCAGGGCTAATCTTCTTCAAGCAAGAAAAAAAATGAGGAAGGTGGCAACAGATATAATCTTCCTCAGCAAAAAAAAGAAAATGGAACATTCCAGAACAGCAAGTCTGGTCCCACAGATGAGTGCTCTTTGTACAATAAGGTTGAGGCCACATTTTTAGGGATCCATTTTATCTTCCTTGATGCCTCACAGAGACAGCATTTGGCTACCTGGAGATGGCTCCCAGGAAGCCCTGGGGATGCTTAGGCCTGGTGTAAGGAAGGTTCATGCCAACTAAAAGCTGATAGAGTCCACTGGGTGGCAGCAGCCATCAGCACCAGATGTAGCCCTCAAAGTTGTACAGTGGTAGAAGCCCATCAGTAAATTGGCTAAATTGAAACCTATCGCCTTGCTTTAGATAATACTTTTAAAAACCAGGCACACACTTTTTCACCTGTTTTGGGGTTCTGGCTAGCAACCTAGCTAGGGGTTGAAATGAATTATATTAAAGACACCCCTCTGTGGAGCTGTGTGCTCTGGGAAGCTTCTGTTGCAGCCTGGCGTGACGTTTTTTGTACCCGATGTGGATCCCCATGGGAGGGTGCATACCCAAATGAGACTGAATGGAACAATGTGTCTGATCAGGCCTGCATAGCCCAGGTGGCCAGCATCAGTACCTCCATCCATTATTGGACTGCATATAGTAATCCTGCTGCTAACCCAATGGACTCAGAAGATTGGCCTCCATCTGTATGTCAAGGAGACTGAGACGGCCTATCAGGACTGTGGACCTGTCAGCAGTTGATCTGTCTGTCTGAAGGTGAACAAGGACCCCTAGGTCTAGGGTTGGACCCTGCGCATTTCTGGCATATAGAGCACGCTTGTCCTCTACTGCCATCATGTGGATACTTCTGTCATCTCTTGGCTTTTGCTGCTTCACCCCAAAACTAGAGTTCAATTCTGTGTGAGTGGCAGATTCTGACCACACTAGAACAAGAGCACTAGTGTAGCACCAGAGCGCAGGAGCACTAGTGTGGCACTAGGTAGCACTAGAGACCATGCTCTGCCATATTTGTGGCTCTCTGGATTACTTACGGTCCTATGCTGCCACACCGTTCACAGCAAAGGGGACTTGACGGTAGACTAATGAACATGACATTCAACAGACATTTCATGCCCCTTCTCATTCTCATGCTGGTGGCATCCAGAGATGGAATAAACTTTGAAAGACTTGACAAGAAAAGATTGCTGGATAGACTGTGTTGTCAGCATGGTGGACTACCCATATAGCCAGACAGTGTGAGCCTTAATTCAGCTGTTTCTCAGAGTGAATGTTCCCTTTGAAGCTATTGCTTGGAGAAGATTAGAACAGAGGAGGTAGAGGCATGAGAAGATGGGCTCTTCATATCCACGATTCCACCCTAACAACCCCAACCACTGCTCTTTCTTCTTTTTTCCCACTGACCCTACAGTGTGGAAAGCCTGACTAGTTTCATCATCAGGTGGCATGCAAGGTGACAACATGAGGAAGATATTGTTTCTACCATTACCTGCTTTTGGTTCTTACATATGGAACATCAACACACCATGAGAATTACGGTCAGTAGATAGAATTTGTAAAGCCCAGAGTATTCTTACCCTGGCTCACTTGGGAAGCAATAGGCAACATCATTGAACTTAGTAAGTTCCACTATTGCGTTCTGGCCCCATGCTTCCTGACCCAACTGGGGGAAAAGTCTGGGTGTGGGTGGGTAATTGGTTGGCTAAGGGAGATGTAGTGGTTGCCAGATTAGGACAAACAGATTATGTAATCATGAAGGGAAAGTGGTACACCCAATACCTTGGGAGAAAACACCTTTTCCATTTAGGTCTATAAGCATTGTCAGTTAACGTTTGTGTGTGAAGTGAAGTCCTGGTTGATTTTCATTTTTTTCTCGTGGATATCTAGTTATTTCAGTGTTATTGGTGAAAAGGCTTTCCTTTCCTTTACATTAAAAAAAATTTTTTTTCTAATTGTGGTAAAATACACATATAAAACTTTCCGTATTAAACATTTTTAAGTGTACATTTCAATAGTATTAAGTACATTCGTAGTGTTGTGTAACCATCACCACCATCACCACAAGAATTCTTTTCATCTTGCAGACCTGAGACTTAATACCCATTAAACAATAATTTCCCTTTCCCGTCTCCTTCCAGCCCCTGAAAACCACGATTTTACTTTCTGTCTCTACTGATATTGACCACTTTACGTACCTCATATAAGTGGAATCATATAGTCTTTGTCTTTTTGTCACTGGCTTATTTTTCTTAGTATAATGTCTTCCCAGTTCATTCATGTTGTAGCATATGTCAGAATTTCCTTACTTTTTAAATCTGAATAATATTCCACTGTGTGTATACATCACATTTTGCTTATCCATTCGTCTGTCAATGAACATTCAGTTTGCCCCCACATTTTAGCTATTGTGAGTAATGCTGCTATAAACAATGGTGTACAAATATCTCTTAGAGATCTTACATTCAATTCTTTTGAATATATCCCTAGAAGAGGAATTGCTGGATCAATGGTAATTCTAATTTTAATTTTTTGAGAAAACACCATACTGTTTTCCACTAGGGCTGTACCATTCACTTTCCTACCAAGCGTGCACACAGTTCGGATTTCTCCACATGCTCACCAACACTTGTCATTTTCTATTTTCTTCATAGTAGCCACCCTAATGATTGTGAAGTTGTAAATCATTGTGGTTTATATATATACATATATATAAAGTTTTTTTTTTACCTTTGGTCCTCTTCTGTTATATTCTGCTTTTTTTTTTTTTGCAGGAAAGATTTGCCCTGAGCTAACATTAGTTGCCAATCATCCTGGGTTTTTTTTTCCCTCCCCAAAGCCCAGTCCATAGTTGTGTGTCTTAGTTGTAAGTGTTCTAGTTCTTCTATGTGAGCTGCCACCACATCATGGCAACTGACAGACAGGTGGTGTGGTTCCGTGAGCGGGAAGTGAACCCAGACTGCTGAAGCCATGAGCACATATTGTTAACCACTAGGCCATCAGGGCTGGCTCCATTGTGGTTTATATTTGTGTTTCCCTAATGATTAATGATATTGAACATTTTCCCTGTGCTACTTGGTCATTTGTATATTTTCTTTGGAGAAACGTCTATTCAAAATTTTTGCCTATTTTTGTATTGTGTTCTTTTTTTGTTATCAATTTTAGGTGTTCTCTCTATGTTCTGGATATTATTTCCTGATCAGATACAAGATTTGCAAATATTTTCTCCCATTCTGTGGCTTGCCTTTTTACTCTATTGCTAGTGTCTTTTGACATGCAAACGTTTTTAGATATCATGAAGTCCAGTTTGTCAATTTTTTTCTTGTGTTCCTGTAGCTTTGCTGTCATATCTAAGAAATCGCTGTCAAATCCAACATTACGTAGCCTTTCCTCTATTTTTTCCTCTAAGTGTTTATAGTTTAGCCCTTATGTTTAGATCTTTGATCCCCTTTGATTTAATTTTTGTAGATGATGTTAGACTAGAGTCCAATTTCATTCATTTGCACGGCTATATCCAGTTTTCTCAGCAGCATTTGGTAAAGAATGGCCCTTTCCCATTGAATAGTCTTGGCGCCTTTGTCAAAAATCATTTGACTGTATATATGAAGGTTTATTTCTGGACTCTGTACTCTAATCCATTGGTTGATGTCTGTTTTTCTTCCAGCACCACACACTTTTGATTACTGCAGCTTTGTAGCACATTTTGAAATCAGGAAGTGTGAGTCCTCCAGCTTTGTTCTTTTTTAAGATTGTTTAGCTATTCAGGGTCCCTTGAGATTCCATATGAACTTTGAGATGAGTTTTTGTATTGCTGCAAAAAACACCATTAATATTATGATAGGGATTGCACTGAATCTGTAGATCACTTTGGGTAGTATTGACATCTTAAAAATATTCAGTCCTTCAATCCATGAACATGGGATATTTTTCCATTTATTTAGATCTTCTCTAATTTCTTTCAACAATGTTTTGTAGTTTTTCTTATATAAATTTTTCACCTCCTTGAGTAGTAAATTAGTTCACAAGTATTTTATTCTTATTGATGCGATTATAAATGGAATTGTTTTCTTAATTTTCTTTTCAGATTGTTCATATTTACTATGTAGAGAAACAGCTGATTTTTTTTTTTTTTTTTTTTGGTGAGGAAGATTGTCCCTGAGCCAACATCTGTGCCAGTCTTCCTCTATTTTGTATATGGGACGCCACCAGAGCATGGCTTGATGAGTGGTGCATGGGTCCGTGCCTGGGATCTGAACCTGCGAACTCTGGTCTGCCGAAGCAGAGCATGTGAAGTTAACCACTATGCCACTGGGCCAGCCCTAGAGAAGCAATTGATTTTTGATTTTTAACTTTGTAACCTGCTACTTTGCTGAATTTGTTTATTTAGCTCCAATAGCTTATGTGTGGGGGTGTGTGTATAATCTTTAAGGTTTTATACATATAAGATCATATCATCAGCATATAGAGAAAATTTTACTTCTTCCTTTCCAATTTTGATGCCTTTTATTTCTTTTTCTTGCCTAATTGCTCTGGATAGAACTTCCAGTACAAAGTTGAATAGACTGGTGAAACTGGGCATCTTTGCCTTGTTCCTGATCTTAGAGGAAAAATTTTTGGTCTTTCACCATTAAGTATGATGTTCAGTGTGAGATTTTCATATACAGTGTTTATTATGTTGAGATAGTTTCCTTCTCTTCCCAAGTTTTTGAGTGTTTTTTATCATCAAAGAGTACTGAGTTTAGTCAAATATTTTTTCATCATCAATTGATGTGATCATGTGGTTTTTTTCCTTCAAATCTGTTAACAGGGTGTATTACATTGATCAATATCCTTTTACTAGGCTGC
Organism: Ceratotherium simum simum; assembly: GCF_057802395.1. Taxonomy (NCBI): domain Eukaryota; kingdom Metazoa; phylum Chordata; class Mammalia; order Perissodactyla; family Rhinocerotidae; genus Ceratotherium; species Ceratotherium simum. The sequence goes on from NC_141907.1 coordinate 12,576,473, forward strand.
TGAATTCGGTTTGCTGGTATTTCATTGAGGATTTTTGTATCAACGTTTATAAGGGATATTGCTCTATAATTTTCTTTTCTCCTAGTGTCTTTGTCTGGCTTTGGTATCAGGTCATTGCAGGCCACATAGAATGAGTTAGAAAGTATTCTCTCCTTTTCAACTTTTTGGAAAAGTTTGAAAGGATTAGTGTTACTTTTCCTTTAAATACTTTGTAGAATTCACTAGTGAATTCAGGTCTTGGGCTTTTTCTTTGTCAGGATAGTTTTAATACTAATTTAATCTCCCTAGTAGTTAGAGGTCTATTCAGAATTTCTATGTCTGTACGATTCAGTCTTCGTAGGTTTTGTGTTTCTACAAACATTTGTCCATTTTGTCTAGTTATCCAATTGATACAGTTGTTTATAGTACTCTCTATAATCCTTTTTCCTTTTGTAGAATTGGTAGTAATGTCCCCATTTTCATTTCTGATTTGCAGTACTTTTGAGTTTTCTCTCCCTTGGTTTTTAGTTCTTCTACCTAAAAGTTTGTTAATTTTGTTGATCTTTTCAAAGAACGAACTTTTGGTTTCACTGCTTTTTTGTATTGTTTTCCTATTCTCTATTTCATTTCTCTCTATTGCAGTGTTATTTATTTATTTATTTTTTTGTGAGGAGGACCAGCCCTGAGCTAACATCCAAGGCCAATCCTCCTCTTTTTTGCTGAGGAAGACTGGTCCTGGTCTAACATCCGTACCCATCTTCCTCTACTTTATATGGGGCGCCACCACAGCATGGCTTAACAAGCGGTGCGTCGGTGCGCGCCCAGGATCCAAACTGGCGAACCCCGGGCCACTGCAGTGGAGCACGTGCACTTAACCGCTTGCACCACCGGGCCGGCCCCTCTATTGCAATGTTTATTATTTCCTTCCTCTTGCTAGCTTTTGCTTTATTTTGTTATTCTCTTTCTACTTCACAAAGTTGTTAGGTTAGATTGTTCATTTGAGATCTCTTTTCTTCTCTAATGTAGGTATTATAGCTATAAATTTTCCTCTTAGCACTGCTTTCACTATGTCCTGTAAGTTTTGGTGTGTTGTGTTTTCATTTCATTCATCTGCAAATATTTTTTAACTTCCCTTATGATTTCTGTTTAATCTATTGGTTGTTTAAGAATGTGTTAAGTTCCACAAATTTGTGATTTTTCTGGTTTTTATTCTCTTTTTGATTTCTAAGTGCATTCTGTTGTGGTCAAATAGAATACGTTGTTTGATATCTATCTTTTAAAACCTATTGAGACTTAAATTGTGGCCTAACATGTGGTCTATCCTGGAGACTGTCCTGTGTTCACCAGAGAAGAATGTTGTTGGGTAGAGTGCTCTGTATATGTTTTTATGTCTAGTTGGTTTATTGTGTTTTTCAAGTCCTCTATTTCCTTACTTATCTTCTCTCTAGTTTTTCTATCCATTATTGAGAGTGGGGTATTGAAATCTCCAATTATTATTGTAGAACTGTTTATTCCTCCCTTTAATTATGTCAACTTTTTCTTCAGAGGTTTTGATGGTTTGTCATTAGGTGCATAAATGTTTATAATTCTTACAACTTCTTGCTGTATTGCAGCTTGTATTAATAAATAATATTGTTCTTTGTCTCATGTAAACTTTTTTGATTTAAAGTCTACTTTGTGTGATATTAGTATAGCCACACTTGCTCTATTTTGGTTATAATTTGCATGGAACATCTTCTCCATCCTTTCACTTTTGACCTTTTTGTGTCTTTGGATATAAAGTGAGTCTCTGTAGACAGCAGAGTTGGGTGGTGATTGTTTTTCCATTCTCCCACTCTCTGTCTTTTCAATGGAGACTTTAATCCTTACATTGAAAGTGATTACTGATACGGAGAGACTTACTTTTGTCTCTATTTGCTATTTGTTTTCTGTCTGCCTTATAGCTGTTTTTGTCCCTCGTTTCCTACATTACTGTCTTCTTTTGTGTTTAATTTTTTGGAGATGAAACATATTGATTTCCTTCCTTTCTTTTTGAATATCCTATAGTAATTTTCTTTATGGTTACCATGGGGATTACATTAAACATCCTAAAGTTATAACAATCTAGTTAGAATTTATACCACCATAACTTCAATAACATGTGCGTAGTCTAATCCTACAGTTCATTTTTCATCCCTTTCAGTTGTTGATATTGCAAAATTACATCTTTAAACATTATGTGTCGAGAAACATAAACTAATCATTTTTTTTCAATGCATTAGTCTCTTAAATGATGTTGGAAACAAAATGTAGGTTACAAATCAAAGTGAAAAAATAATACTATCATTTAGATTAATAATTGTTTTTGTTAGAATTTGGGAGTTTCTTAAATCATGAAGAAAACTAAAAGTGGAGTTGTAAACTTGTTACAATCTTGCTAGCTTTTATAATTGCTCATGTATTTACCTTAATTTAGATCTTTATTTCTTCATATAGCTTGAAGTTTCTGTCGAGTGTCCTTCATTTTTATTTGCAGACTCCCTTTTACATTTCCTCCGTAGCTAGTCTAGGGGAAATGATCTCTCTCAGCTTTTGTTTTCCTGAGTAAGTCTTAATTTCTCTCTCTTGAAGGACAGTTTTGCTGAACATAGGATTCCTGGGTGACAGGTTTTTTTCTTTTACCACTTTGAGTATATCAGCTTACTGCCTCTGGCTCCCAAATTTCTGATGAGAAATCTGTTGATAATCTTATTGAGGAATGCTTGTGTGTGACAGATTGCTTCTCTCACTGCTTTCAAGATACTTTTTCTTTGGCTTTCGACGATTTGATTATAATGTGTCTAAGTGTAGGTCTATGAATTCATTCTACTTGTCTTTAGTTGAGCTTATTAGATGTTTGTGTGCATGTCATTCATCAAATTTGGGAAGTTTTCAGCCATTATTTCTTCAAATAATCTGTCTTCCTCTATCTCTCTCTTTTTCTTCTGGGACCTCACAATGCATATATTGGTCCACTGGTTGGTCCCTCAGGTCACTTAGGCTGTGTTCACTTTCCTTCAATCATTTTTCTTTTTGTTCCTCAGACTTGATAATTCCAATTGTCTTATCTTCAAGTTTGCTGATTCTGTCTTCTGCCTACTTAAATCTGCCTTGATTCCCTCTAGGGAATTTTTCATTTCAGTTATATTTTTAAGCTCTAGAATAGCGTTTGTTTCTTTTTAGGTTTTCTACTGATATTTGATATTTCCTTTTCATTCGTATATTGTTTTCTTGACTTTCTCTGCTACTTCCTTTACTTCTTTAAGCATCTTTAAGACAGTTGTTTCAAAGTATTTGTGTAGTATGTCTGCCATCTCATCTTTCTCAGGCACAGTTTCTGTTGCCTATTTTTTTTCTTTGAATGGGACACAATTCCTGTTTCTTTGTCTGCTTTCCTTTTGTTGTTGTTGTTGATGAAAATTGGACGTTTTAATCAAAGCATGTGGTAACTCTGGAATTTAGATTCTCCTCATTCCTCAAGGTTTGTTGTCTTTTATTGTTGTTCCTTTTTTTGAATATTTGTGACTGTCTTCATACCATGCATTAAATTGAGGTGCAAATCTAAGGTCTTCTCAGTGTTTTTCTGAGCCTACATCTTTACCTGGGTATGCTAATGACTTCGTAATTTCCCCTTACCTGTGCAGTTACTCTTGAATGTACTAGTCTTTGATGTCTGGATCCAAAAAGGAGAAAAAGAGAAAAATGAAGAGGAGGGGAAAAGGCACTGATTCTTCAAATTCTCTAGAAGATGCTTAAACTGAAGTGGCAGGGCTTTCAACAATGGGGAGGAAGTTAAACATTGGCTCTTCACATCTGTGTCTGCACCTCTGTGGTTAGAAGCAGCATTTTGTGATCAAAACATAGATCCCTGATATTTGGAGAACAGAATACTTATTTCCCACCCTGGCTCCCACAAACCATACGAACTGGTCTATGAGCATGTACAGAGCTATGTGCTGTGGGACTAGGGTAGAGGATGAGTAGCCACTGCCAAGAGCTGAAATTGACTTCAATTAATCACAATTTGCCCTCCAATCCATCCACTAGAATTTGTAAGCATTCCATAGACTTTAGAGTTCCAAAATAGTTACATCAGACAGATTCTGCCAGTGCAATTGTTGTCTAGGTGGAGAGCTAGACCTTGGTGCTTCCTAATCTGCCATCTTCCATTTCTTTCTGTTTTGAACTGAGTGGAGATACTTCTTGATAATATCTCATGGCTAGGTCAGCCCAGGTACCTTTGAATCCTCCAGTGACAAGGAATTCACACATCACAGAGAAACTCTACTTCTTATTTTTGGAAAGCCTACTGTAGGCAAGTGATATTGGCTCCTGTTTATTGAGCGTTACTCTATACATGACATCATACTGACCATCACACGCACCCAATGAGGTGGGTGCAATCCCCTCTCTATTTTTCAGAGAAAGAAACAACTTAGGGACTTTGTGTTACTTGCTTAAGGAAGAGCCACATTTAGAATGAGGTTGTGAATCCAGCATCAGTCCATATCGCCTCTTAAGCATGGTAAGGTATCAAAGGAACTTAAGACACGTTTTATGCACAAGTGTTAGAGATCTTGTTGGAGGAGAGAGCTATGAAACAAATGCTTGTTTAGAGAGGAAAGAGAAGTGGTAGAACATCTGTTCTGACCTAGAGGAATGTGACAGTTGTTCAGGAAATGGATGAGAAGGGGGAGGAGCCCCTGTTCAAGAAGAAAGATGGGAGTGGAGACAGACATTTTGAACTGATGGAAAACTTTGTGGTTGGTGGTAAGCCTTGTAAGTTTGGTGGTTAGTCCTGTAAAACACTTCCATGAAAACACTCTCAGGACTGCTTCCACCTTCTCCCTTTTCTGGGGTGGCAGTTACATAGGCACAGATGGCTTTGTCAACAATCTGTCATTTGCAATCAGGATTAGTCACATCTCTTGGATAAATGCTATTTCCTAAATGGATCAAGACCTTTCCCTATAGGATGATTTGAAATATTCCTTGAGCAACTGTATTGTACTTCAGACTCATCTGGAAAGTTTGTTAAAACACACCTTTGTGGGGCTGGCCTGGTGGTGTAGTGGTTAAGTTCACACACTCCACTTCCGCGGCCGGGGTTCGCAGATTCGGATCTCCGGTGTAGACCTACACACCGCTCATCAAGCCACGGAGTGGCGGCAACGCACATACAAAATAGAGGAATATTGGAGTAGACGTTAGCTCAACAACAATCTTACTCAAGCAAAAAGAAGAAGATTGGTAACAGATGTTAGCTCAGGGCCAACCTTCCTCACCAAAGGAAAAAAAAAGAAAGTACACACTTGTGTGCCTCACTTTCAGAGACTCTGATTCAGTAAGTCTACGTTGGGACTTGGTAATTAGCATTTCTAAAGCTGACCAAGTGATGCAGTTACTTCTGGTCCTCAGGGAACACTTTGAGTAGCACTGATTTAAACTGCATTCTATCATGTAAGAAATATAGGCAGTTATATGATGGTTTTACTTAGTACTTTCTCTTGAGAGTTTCTCTAGTGAATTTGAAGTTGGGTAGAAGGCAGCCTGTGCCCAAACCCATACAAGCCTGTGATGTTTATGTATTGAAATCCACAAGCTGTAGACTTGGGCGGACCTGATTCCTTTTCTGGCCTGAACTCTTCCAAGCTGTCGGATGTAGGACAACTCACTCCTCTAAGCTACAGGACCTTAGTCCATAACTAGGAGTAAAACGACTTACTTCATAGGGATGTGATAAGGATCGTAAGAGGGGACAAGTGAAAGGCACAGAGCCCTTATAAGAAACAGATTTGATAAGTGTGTCATAGTAGATGTTGATGTATATATATTTTTAGAAACTCAACTGCAGCAAACTCCCCTGTCCACATGACCCCAAAGCCTTCTATGTTGTCTCATACCCTCATCAAATCTGTCACTTTGGTTCTCACTGTTTCCCTAAGCTCCTAGGAGGCTAGACATAGTCTGAAAGATTATAGTAGATCATAGATAAAGATGTGTTAAGAGAATGAAATACAGACACAGGCTGTATTAGTAGTTCTTAACACAGATTGCATATGAAAATTACCTGGGAATTAAACAAAAATACCAGTGCCTGGGATACATTCCAGCGATTCTGATTTAATTAATCTAAGGCAGTGTTTATTAATCTTGGTATACATTAGAGTACTTGCAAAAATTTAAAAATTCAAATTCACTAGTCACATCTCTACCAATTATCAGATTCTGATCTCTGGTAGAGAGATCAGAATCTCTGGGGAGGGAACGCAAGCATCAGTATTTTTAAAAAGTTCTCCTAGGTGAGTTCATTATGTAGCAAGGGGCTGGGCATCTCTTGGCAAAGGAGAGACAATTTATGTACACAGCAGAGTATTCCCAATACGTTCTTAGATAAAGACAAATACAATATTAGGAGGGGAGCGAGTCACTATTTTGCATGTGCCTAATAAAACCTTATTTTCTGTCCTTTCTTTGTTGATTTAATTTACTTTCTGTGTTTAGGGTTGCTCTCTTTCAAGTTCACTTCTCTATCTTTTTGGCTATTTTATTGCTATTGGGTGACTGGAGTGGATTAAATAGTGTCCTCAAAATCTTCGTGTACCCCTGGAACTTGCGAACGTGACCTTATTTGGAAATGGGGACTTTGCAGATGTAGTCAAGTTAAGAAGAGGTCCTAGTGTATTAGAATGGGATACATACAATGGCTGGTGCCCTCCAAAGAAGAGGGAAATTTGGACACAGACACACAGGGGATGACTCCATGTGATGATGGAGGCCGAGATTGGGGAGATGCTTTACAAAGCCAAGGTGTGCCAATGATTGTTGGCAGCCACCAGAATCTAGCTGACAGGCCTCAATGGCTTGTTTGGCCAAAAACAACTTAGGAGGTATATTGGGGAAAGAGGTGGATAGATGGATGGCCGATGAGATGTGCTGGATTCCAGTGATTCAAGCTGGCACTGCTGTGGTTGTGAGTTACCACACAGAGCCAGGGCTACCCGTGTCTTCCTATCAAAGAGAATCATTCCTTAAGGGACACACACAAACTCATACACACACAGAAGCTAGCTACTCTACTTCATATTCAGAAAGTCCCCAGAGAAAAAATGAGTACCAATTTGGATAGAAGCTAATGTAAACTTTGTGTTCTCTTTTTACATTTTTTTTTTTTTTTTGGTGTTTTTAAAACTTTCCCTTGGGATGTGACTGTGATGGGAGGCTAAGTAGGAATGGAAGTTTTAGCTTCTGGAAATTTCTCTTTACAAGAATATAGAAGGGGATATACACCTAGAAGTACTTGTTCATCCTATTCACGTTATGGTGTGACCCAAGGCCAAAGATCTCAAATGTCACTCTTCTCTCATCGAGTGAAGAAAATCATGAGCTTCAAAGGCAGAAAGGACTTGGGGACTTCCAGACCCGGGTCTCTCGCTTACAGGCTCTGCTACTTCAGGTTTCTGACTCTGGCAAGTCGCTCAGCTTCTCCAGCTTCAGTTTCCTCATCTAGAAAAAGAGGATGATAACACCTACCTGAAAGGGTAGTGAGGGGGTTGAATTAGAGAATGGGGCAAAGTCACTGGCACATACTAGGTGGTCAATACAGTGGTTTCCATTGCCTTTTGTAGTAAGAAAAAAACCTCTCACGTTTAAAGAGTTTACCAAAGGAATTTTTGACCTCCCTCCACAACCAGTCTTGTGCTGTGGACTTTGGATGGTCACTTGTGTGGAACACCTACTGTGGACGCCAAAGGACACTAGGAGCTTTAGATTTCTCAACCACTGTCAGTCTTACAAGAACCTTTACAGATGGTTTCATTATCCCCACTGTTGAGACGAGTCATTGGCGCTCAGACAGGTTAAATAATTGAGCCAGAGACCTTGGTTGGGAAGTGGAAGAGGCAAATGTCTAGCTTAGGTCCAGTTGACTCTGTCATGTTGGAAATAAATGTCCTCCCAGTTCCGCCAGTGGCCAAAGGCCATGAGTGAGCAGAAGACCCATCACCTTCCTGGGCTGGAAGGGATCTCAAGAGGGTTTCAGGTCTGGCCTAGTTGGTCCTCCAATGTTTATATTACCCAGATCAGACCAGGATTATTATTTATTGACCCCTGGAAGTGTTTAACAGTCTTTTCCTATTTTAGGACTAGGATGAATTGAGATGTATGAATGGCGGAGGGGAGTCACAGGGCTGACAATCCATGTAGACCTTAAGAGAAATTGACCTTCCCAAAGTACAGCTAAGAGAAGCTTGGGGAGGGTCTGGGATATTGGTTTAGTTCTCTTGGGTGTTGGGGTGAGGTTCACAGGGTCTGGTCCTGAGCCCTGTCCTACAAGGACACTGCAGTCTTTGATGCTTCTGAACACACCAAGCAGTATCCAGTCGTTGGAATAAGCACCATGAAGAGAGGGATTTTTTGGTTTGCTGCTATTTTCTGCCCCTAAAATATTGGGTGGCACAGAGTACGAGCTTATAGTAGATAATAAATTAGTTAGTTAATTAATTTCAGATGATTTGCACTGACTTGTTCACTGTGTTTATAACTTGCTCACCCTAGAGAGTCACCTGGCTTGATTCCTCATTTCATTTAGATCTAGGCTCAAAAGTCACCTCCACAGAGAGATCTCCCAGACCATCTCATCTAAGACTCGTTACCCTCCATCACCTCTACCCTCTTCCCCTCTTTTTCTTATCCTCTCTATCACTTTTTTTTTTTATAGCTTTATTTATTTAATTTTTCCCCCTAAAGCCCCAGTAGATAGTTGTATGTCATAGCTGCACATCCTTTTAGTTGCTGTATGTGGGACATGGCCTCAGCATGGCCGGAGAAGCGGTGCGTCGGTGCGCGCCCAGGATCCAAACCCGGGCCGCTAGCAGCGGAGCGCGCACTTAACCGCTAAGCCACGGGGCCGGCCCCTCTCTATCACTTGTATGCTTGTGAGTTTGTAGTCGCTCTCATCACTGTCGTTCCATGGGGCAAAGCATCCATCCTCTGTGCACCGCTGTGTGTCCAGCCCCTAGAACAGAGTCTGGCAGAGCAAATGCCCAATATTATGTGTTGAATGAATGAGTAAATGAATGAATGCATGCATACTCCATGGAAAGAGCTTAGCACAGTGCCTGGCACATAAGAAGGGGGAGATAAATGTTAGTGTTGATGATGTTGATGATGACATCCAAATGTCACTCTGAGTCTGTCATACTCTGAATTGACCACCGACAACCCTCAGTGTAGGTCCTGGTAGGTTGGTGAGTGTAAAAGGCCACCCTTCACCCCACCTGCCATTCCTCCCTGCCATCAACAGAGACTCTAAGAAACAGTGCTTTTACCTGTTCCTGCTCCTCACTTTGTGCTTAGTGGAATTGTGACAAGGCACTGGGGGCACATCATCCTCTCTCCCCAACTCTTGAATTAAAACTTTCAGATCCTTCACATACTAATGTGGAAACGACTAATAGCAGTGTCATCGTTGCATCCCACTACATTCCAGCCACGTGTCCTCTCCCATTTTCTAGGATTTCCTCATCTCTTTGCTTTCATACATGCTTTCATCTGTCTAAAGTGCCTCCATTCTGGCCCATTTCCTACCTAAGGAGACTCTCTCCAAAGTCCAGCTCCAGCATCATCTCCTCCAGGAAGTTCAACCTGCTATTTTCCAGCAGTTTCTACCTCCTCTCTCTGGTTTTCCATGCTATCTTTTCCCCCTTTCATTGGAGTCTTCATCACAGGGCACTGTACTTAGTCAGATCCCTCTCTCCTAGGGCAGAAATGAGCTCCTCAAGGTCAGGGGTCCTGCATATGCTGAGTGCTAATGGGCTATGACTTGAGTCAGTGGAGGATGTTGCTCCAGCCTTAGGACTTGGCTTACAGAATCCCTGGGTTCAATTCCTGCTACCCCTTTTATCATCTGTGAGACCCTGACAAGTGCCTTAATCACACCACACACCAGGTGTCCCATTTGAAATCAGGGATCCCAAGTATTACAGTTCAGTAAGCATCAAACAGCACAGTCCAATGGATGAAAACTTAAAGATAGGGATCCTGGAATGGGTCACCTTTGGGGAAGATTTAAGATGGGTGAGGAGCAGGAAGTCATTCCTAAGAAATGTTTTCCAGTGAAATCAGGTACCAGTTTGTGAATTCTTTTGGACCACACACAGAGAAACCAAATAATGGCTGAACATATTTTTGAAGAAAAGCTTTATTGTCTATTAATTTGAGAAAAAATGCATCGCACTGAAATCATTACTCTGGCTTGTTCAGCTCAAAGACTGGTCCTCAATGCTTATGTACACACAGCATTGTGGGCCATGAAAACATATGCTGAGGTAAACAGTCTCTGAAAATCACATTCAAGGAAGTGAATACATAGGAATTTCCAAACACTAACAAAGAATTACAAAGCTTGTTTAACAATCCACTGCATTCCCACAGCACGAAAGTTCCTACGTATTTCATGGAGAAGCTGGAGAGCTTTACGGCTCAGTCCCACAGAGGGACTAATGGCATGACATCTCCTAACTGACTCCATTTGCATTTGCCTCATTAAGTTGTTCATCCTGTATTACAGCGCCAAAGGCTTTTCAGAAGGCGCTCCCTGCATCATCAGAGTCACTCAGGGAACTCTGTTAGACTTTCTTCTGACCTATATGTTGAGATGACTGGTAGATTATCGTCTGCTTGATTTTGATGCCTGAGTCATCCTTACAGTTGGGTTTGGGGGTGGTAACCTCGTTGTAGAATGACTCCGTGGGGGTGGTCTCTTCAACCTGGGGCTGCTGGGTAGTGGTGATCTCTTCAACTTTCACCTGCTCAGTGGGCGTGGTCTGTTCAATCACAATGGGCACTGTGGCTGTGGTCTGTTCAATCTTGGGCTGCTGTGTAGTGGTGATCTCTTCAACTTTCACCTGCTCAGTGGGCGTGGTCTGTTCAATCACAATGGGCACTGTGGCTGTGGTCTGTTCAATCTTGGGCTGCTGTGTAGTGGTGATCTCTTCCACTTTCACCTCCTCAGTAGGCGTGGTCTGTTCAATCACGATGGGCACTGTGACTGTGGTCTGTTCAGTCTTGGGCTGCTGGGTAGTGGTGGTCTCTTCCACGTTTACCTCCTCAGTTGGCGTGGTCTGTTCAATCACAATGGGCACTGTAGGGGTGGTCTTTGTGACTTGGATCACCTCTGTAGGGACAGGTGCTACGGTCTGGATGCCCTGCACTGGAAAGAATGGTATGACTTCTGTAGTACCCGTGGGAGGGGCCTCGTGGATTATGATATGCCACCAGGGGGTGATGTCCTCATCGCACTGGTTGAGATGGCTGATCAGAGTGGAGTACACCAGCTTGAAATTGGATTCTGGAAACCTCCTACTGCAGACTCTGCTCCTTAGAACCACATGTGCATCCTCACAGAGGTTCCTCTGGCAGCTTAAGTGATGGGCAATTTGTGTCCAGTAGATCATATCACTTTTACAACCCTCTATGCAGGAAGTTGGGTTGCTGGTAAAGACACAGGAAAAGTCATGGTCCATTCGGGAGCACACAGCCTTCATGGCGGTGCCCTCCTCATGCTCCATCAGAGTCACAGTACATGAGGCCAGGTCTGGGGTGACAATGACACCATTGACCAGGGGCTTGTGTTCGCTGTCTTTCTGTACAATTTGGGGCTTGCCCAGAGGGATCCAATGATCCTTGGTTGCCATACTGCTTTGCCCGTCCCGTGATTTCGGTGCGCCCACCACCAAGAGCACCTGAGCGGGCAGAAGGAGGAAGGGCAGCAGGGTGAGGCTATGGATCCTCATGGCTTCAGCTTGGTGGAACCTGTTGACAAAAGGCAGGTGAGTCAGTGCTGGGCAGTAGTTCAGCAGTGCGGGGCTACAGACTGACCCTCCCTCCACCTGGACACATGCCAGCCTGCTGGCAGTGAGATCAAGAATACTTCTGGCTCCTGGAATCACTAGACAAGCAGCCATCTGTTCACATTTCTGAATGACTTGAGTCTTGAATGTCCAAAACCTCCTACTCTGAATTCATTCCTTCCTCACTCTCTCAGCCTCATTAACTCTCACTCCCTCATTCACTCTCTCATTTAAATTGCATTTGCTCACTCAATCTGTCATTTGTCTTTCAATAAGTCTTCATGGAGCACCTACTACATGCCATGCACTAGACTAGGCGTAGAATTTATCAAGGTGAATAAGAAAGTCGCACATCTTAGAAACTTGGAGGCAACTCTCTGAGGAATTTAAACGCATTAACCAGGAGTCTGTCCCAGCTATGTCACCAACTAGATCTTGGGCAAGTCACTCTCCCCCTCTGCATCTCCAGTCCCTTTATCTGAAAATCAAGGTGTTGGATGAGATCATTGCACACTGTACTCTAGCTCCAGTGTGCTGGATTTCTAACTCACAGTTCCACATGGCCTCAGATACCACATGAGGAGAAATGACATTGTTAGTGACGTGAAAGGTGATGTTTGACCCCGGGTTAAACATGCATGGCGTGAGACTCTCTGGAATGGGTGGGTTGGTGAGGCGGCATTTGGGATGCAGTAAGAGTCTAAGGAAAGGCATGAGGGAGGGGAGATCATTCAACTTGACTGGACAAAGTGAATAGGGGGGATAGGGGTGAATTTCCATCAGAGCATTTAGACTACAGGCTTGAAGGGAAGGATCATGTCTAACTGATTTCTGGAGTCCTGTTGTGACACAGTGCTGGGCACGTAGAAGGCTCTCAGTCAGTACTTTTAAAGGTATATCATTGAATAAACAGGATGACCTAAAATGCTACACTAAATGCATGGATTTCATCAGGGGGGCAATGAAAAGAAACACGCTGGAAAGGAGAAGAGAAATAGGATTTCTATTCGACACCCACTGTGTGCTATGTCCTCCACCAGCATTTGAGTCTCACCTTGTTTAATTCACTCAAGATCCCTGCCTGGTAGGTAATAGTAAATCACCGCCAGGTAATAGATGTGACAGTTAAGGCTCAGATCAGTAAATACATTGCTTGAGATTCCATACTGTGCAAGTGACAAATCTGGGACAGGCGACAGATTTTATCCGTCTGATCCTGTAGACCAAGGCTTATTGATCGATTCATGCCTTTATCTTTACCTTTTAGAAAATATTGGCAACAAATAAGAAAACTATAAACTACTCAGAGTTTGGTTTGGTGTAGTTCATGAAAAGATAATTCATATTATCATTGCTCCATATTAAAAGAAAATGCAGAATTTTGTCTGCCAACCAGCAAGCCCAGACAATGACCTGGACCTCATTTCCACCCTGGGCATATGGGGTCCCCTTAGGACAGTGAAAGGGAAAACAGTGACGGGTATGTGGGATCCTGAAATGAAGGGTGGGGCAAAGGCTGGGTATACCAGACAGAGACCCACTCGTTCCTCAGGGTGTTGGGACTCAGCCCCCACATGTCCCTGATGGAATCCAGACCCCAGGAAGATGAGGTCCTTGGGGGCGCTGGCAAAGGGGGGTGGAATGAGACTCTTAAGAGAGCCAGGCTCTTACCTTGTCCTGAGGATGCAGGTCCAGTGCAATCCCAGATTCCAGAGTGAGCTAGCAGGCTTGCAGCTGTCTCATCTGCAGTGTGAGGCAGGGAAGGCCCTTTTTATAGGAGCCCAGGCAGGCAGGAATTTTACAACACACATACCTGTGGAGCTTTATTACACTTCTCCAGCCACACCCCTTTTGGATTAAGCCAGTTCCTGCAGGAAAAGTGGTTGATGGAATCCTGTGGGAGGGGGCTTACACATCTGGCATTAGACTTTGTCCCTCCAAGGCCTTCCCTTTCCAGCCAAAGTCTAGGATAGGAGGACAGCTCATCCTTACAAAGACTCTCACTGATGCGATGAGGACCCCAGCAGCAATATCTGTAGGGGAGTAATAATAAGAATAATAGAAAACAACCATATCTGCCAAACACTGTGCTAGGCCCATGTTTCCTAAAGCTCTCCCTTCATTCTCATCACACCCCTTCCATGATATAGGAAGCTATGATTCTCCCCATTGTACAGAAGGAACATTGGAGCTTGGAGATATTCAGGGCTTGCCCAAGGTCACCCTGCTGGGAAGAGGAGGAGCCCAGAGTTTAAACCCGGGCCTCCCTGCATCCATCATCTCCTCTCCTCCTACCTGCCACTCTCAAGACACATTTGGTGAGTGAGCAACTGAAGCTGGGGAAGCCATCTCAGTCTCTGTGTCCCTGTTTTCACTGAGGCACCTGAAGTTCCTGTGTAGGCAGAGAAATCCTGGGGCTCTGAGAGGCTGGTAAGGAGGGAGCTCCTGATCTGGGCATTTCTGCTGAAAATACTCACCTTCAGGTCACTTGCGGGGACCTCACTCTGGTCAGCCTTCTATAGGCAGAGTCTGGTACCCGAATGAGCTAGTGGAAGCCTGGATACAGCATTGGTTTAGCTGTGTGAGCTTTACCTCTCTAAACCTCCACTTGTTCATCTACAGATTGCTGACAATAACAGTACCTCATTTAGGGTTTCATACTAAACTATTGAGGGGCCTGAGCTATTAACATAAAGTGAAGCAGAACAGATTTGGTTCATAAGGGGGTCTCAAGCTGTATTCTTTAAAAATGGTTATATTTGGTTTTCATATTATGCATGTAGAAGGAGACTTACTTGCACAAAGAACATGTGCACCTCTTCACTGTTTGTCACCTCACTATTCATGAGCATTTAGGCATAAGAAATTGTTCACTTTCCTTTTAAGTGGGCTATAGGAAAACAATTGCATAGGTGTGATGATAAATGGCAAGTGACCATTGGTGTTAGGACTTGACAGTAGAGAGCAACGAAGACTGTGGCAAACTATAGAATCCCTGCCTCTTTATAGTCAACAACAACTCTAACTAAGGACATGTGAGTACGGAACTCAGTTTTGTCAGATTTTTTGAACTTTTAAGAAATGCTGCAATTTGCAGATAGATGTGTTTATATGAAATTGGGTTGGCATCTAATTCAAATTTTAAAAACACTTCCCTGGCCAAAAATATACACACCAAAAGTCAAAACTGTAGTTTTATTCCAATCACGATTCGCCAGTTTGTGAATTCCAAGGTCACAGAAAGATGGATGTTGACTGGCTCACTCGGTTTTTCAAAGTCTTTGCATGAATTCCACTAGAGGGGACCATTTCCCTAAACTCCAAGCCTCTTGTAAAACTGATCGGTTAATGACCATCTCCATTGTCCTGACCACCAGCCCATAGAAGCCGTGACCTCCACACACAGGCACTCACAATGTGGTATTTGGGGGATTATTTGGGCATAGGCAAGATAAAGCTCCTTTGTTCCACAGGGAGATATAGATCAAGATGGACTCTGAAAACATGAGAAACTCATCTTGATCCTCAGGAGGCAGCCAGACTTTTTCTGGAGGAAGGATATAGGTCAGAACACAAAGCAAATTAGAAGGAAACAGGTAGACTCCAGGATCTTTTCTCAGAAGTGTCTCTAAGTTTTGGAAGGGAACATGGAACTGCCCCACTGGCTTCCCATGGACCTTCAGCCTTCCTGTGATCCCATCCCAACTTCTGCCTTGATCTTTCTATTCCAAACAGGGGGCACACTGTTAGACCAGGCTGTGTAGCCCTTTTCCTGTTGGTTCAACCTGTCATTCCAAATTCATTTCCAGACAGACAGACACACACACACACGCACACACACACACACCCCTACACACTCTCCAATCTGATCACACTAAACCACTCACCCAACATTTCTTGAATACTTCATGCACTCACCCACTTCCTCCCTTTGCTCCTACTCTTCCCCTTACTTGGAATGCCCTTCCAGTCCTACTTTTCCAAGCACATACCAGCTTGTTCTTCAAGATCCAACTCAAACGTCATCTCCTCTCTATTGGTGTCATTGGTCCCCTGCTCTTTCTCCATGCCTCCACCCTTTCAGGGATGTTCATGGAGAGAAATAGACCATCACCCACAGTGAGTGCATACAGTGTGCCAGCACTGTGCTGAGGCTGTGTCCTCACATTAATTCACATCTTGATATGCTGAGAAAACGATACACTTCTACAGTGCACGGGGGAATCTGGAGATGCTTTGGAGCCTCAGTGACTCTGTTCACAGCAGGTTCCCACCCCTTCCTCATACTCCCAGGACCCAGGGGATCCCTAATTTCTGGAGAACTGTCTACATAAAGACTCATCACTCTTTTTCTCAGGAACCCCAGGAGGAAAGTCCACCCTGGATCCTCGTGGTGCACATGTGGAGCTGAGGCTTATGTGGCCCAAGTTCCTTGGCAAACGCCCCAGAGCTCTGAATGGCAGAGCCTGGACTTGGGCCTGGGCCTATTGGTGATTAATCTCCAAGCAGGGTATTTTGGACATTGTCTAATGGTTCTGAGACCTAAATCTGTCTCAATTCTAAATTGTAAGGAGAAGATCCAGCCCTGCTGTCCTATGTACCTCCACGTTCTCAGTATCCACAGCAGTTCCTGGCATATAGCAAGTGTTATCATCAAAATTGTTTTAATAATGACTTGAGAAACCCAACTTCAACCACTGCAAAGAATAGAAAAAAAAAGACTTATTTGCTTGTTCAACTGTGCTGTACAAAGAATGAGGTTGGTTTAGATACACATGGATCTATTGGATTCAACAGTCTCCTTCTGTCTGTCTCATTCTCTCTCTCTCTCTGTCTGTCTCTCTCTCTTACTCTGCCTCTCCCTGTCTCTCATCTGTGCACTTTCCCCTGTCTAGTTTTATTCTCAGGTAGGTTCCTTCCATTTGTCATAGAACAGAACATGATCTTTCATCTCCCTAGCACCCATAGGAATGCCCAGGAGAACTGTGATACAGCCCCTCCCTGGTACATTCACTGAGTCTGTTGCAGGGAGCAGAGACACATGGTGCACAGCCCACCAGAAACACAGGGAGTGGAGGATGGGCACTTCTCAACAAAAAAGGGGGCTTCTGTTACCCACAGAAAGAGAAAAGTGTGACAAAAACAGCAGATCTACACTACAATAGGTGCTCACTAAATGGGAACAAATCCAGATAATAAGTTATAGTGGAATTTCACAGCATTTGACTAGTTGGCTAGCTTATTGAGACAGATGTCCTTGAAGCTGGGTACAATTTAGGTAATTAGGGAAGCCATTTCCAACTCATGGGACAGAACTATTCCTTGTCTGTTTGAGGATCAGTAAGGAAACTAGTTGCCTGAAGGAGAATGTTTGTGACAGGAGAGGATGAAAGATAAGATCCCAAAGTCAAAGGAAGGTCTTGAATGCAAAGCTGAAGGCTTCATTCATAGGGTGAGGATGACAAATCTGCAACCCAGGAGCCATGACCTCCAGACATGGCAATGGATTGTGCAGGGCACTCCTGCTGATCCTGGAGACAGCCTCAGAGGTCATTTCAACACAGTCCTCTACTGGGAAAGCCACTAACCATCTGTCAGTGTTGGCATCAAGGAAAAAACCTGTCCTGCCATAGATGCAGCTTTGGAATATTTTGAGTGCTTTTACACAGAAGAGTGAGCACACTCACACCTTAGATCACCCCAAGTTTTATGGAAAGAACTGCACATGCATTCAGAGGGGACTGACAGCGGATGTACCTGCCCTTCACATTCTGATTCAGCTGGAATAACCCCAGAGGAAAAGAAAAGCAAGCACATTTGCAGCCCAGGGCTGTGTGTCTTCCATTGGTCTGAGAAGGGATTTGTCTTTGGCCAGCCAGCCCCACAGGGCAGATGGGAAATAGAAGCAATGGCGCAGAGAGGAAAGTAGGCAGGAGGAGGGCAAGGAACCTGAGATCCGACTACCGCCTTGATGTCATCCAGACTGTCTCTTTGTTGGGGATTTGAGGTTGAGAAATAAAAATCACCTAAAAAAATCATTCTGTCCTTCCATCAAACCAGTGAGAGATGATTCCCATTTTACAGTTGAGGAAAGTGAGATTAAAGATATTGATTTTACCCCAAGATATCTAAATGATGAGGAGGAGGAGGAGCAGGAGGAAGAGGATACTGATAATAACTATCACTGTCATAAGGCTTCTAAGTTCCAAGCATCATTCTGAAACTTACCCCACTGCCATTTCATATAACCCTTTTATGACTTCATTTCTACAAATATAGAAACAAAAGCACAGTGAAGATAAGGAACTTTCTAGGCAAGTTCCTTAAACCTGGTATGTCATTCACCTCATCTATAAATGAGGGAGATTTGTTCTTCCCTCAAGGGTTTGTGTTATTCTTAAATGAGATATGACAAAAGTGCTGAGCACAGTGCCTTACACAATTAGAGAAGAATTTAATGAGGGCCACTTCTAGTATTTTTATTAGAAATGACGTTACGTACCCATACATTGAAAAACTCCCTGTCCTTCTTTCTCTACTTTTCTGTCTATTCTTCTCATTCTCTTAAAAATTTTTAAAAATCTTAGACTAGTTTTAGATTTACAGGAAAATTGCAACTAGTTCCCCTGCTCCACATCTCACTCAGGTTCCCCTATCCCCAACCTCTTGCATTATTATGGCTATTGAGCCAATACTGCTACATTTTTACTGGTTAAATCCATACTTTATTCAGACTTAGTTCGATTTCACCCCATGTTCTTTGTTTAGTTATTAATAGACACTATTTTTTAGGGAAGTTTTAGGTTCCCATCGAAATTCAGCGGAAAGTATAGAGTTTCCATATACACCCTATCCCCACACAACCCACATTGTCAATATCTGCCACCAGAGTGGTACATTTGTTATACTTGTTGAATCTACATTGACACATCATTGCCATCCAAGTCCATAGTTTTCACTGTAGTTCACTCTTGGTGTTGTACAATTATGCATTTTGACAAATATATAATGACATGAATCTACCATTATAATATCATGCAGAGTAGTTTCACTACCTTAATCCTCTGTGCTGTACCTGTTCATTCCTTCCTCCCCTCGAATCCCTGGATATCTCCAATCTTTGTCTTCTATCTCCATAGTTTTGCCTTCCCAATGTCATGTAGTTGGAACCATACAGAATTTATTCTTGTCAGATTGGCTTCTTTCACTCAGTAATATGATTTTAAGTTTCCTCCATGTCTTTTTATGGCTTGATAGGTCATTTCTTCTTAGCACTGAATAATATTTCGTTGCATGGATGTACCACAGTTTCTTTATCTGTTCACTTCCTGAAAGACATCTCGGTTACTCTCATGCTTTGGCAGTTAAAAGTGAAGCTGCTATAAACATACATGTGCAGGTTTTGATGTGGACATAAGTTTTCAACCTCTAATGATCTTTTCTGTCTGGCATCCCATCCAAGATTCCACTTGACATCTAGGAGTCGTGACTCCTTAGGCTCCTCTTGGCTGTGACAGTTTCTCAGATGTTCCTTGTTTTTGATGCCCTTGAGAGTTTTCAGGAGTACTGGTCAAGTGTTTTGAGGATGTGTCTCTTTTGGGATTTGTCTAGTCATTTTCTCATGATTAGATTGGGGTGATGCCATTCTTCTCTTCATCAGAGATTTACATGACAGAGGGCCGGTTTCCTTTTGGGGGTTCCACAGAACTCTGAACACGATTGGTAACCACCCACAGGGTAAGACTGGTAGTTGAATGCATGTCTCGCGCAGTCTGGTCACTGGCAGATGATTTCAAGTTCAAAAGCTGATTTCACTGTCACGTGTTTTACTACCACATAGTTCCTTTACCTAGAGGGTTCACACCTGTGGGTGCAGCCACCAGAGATTTTATCATTGGGCGTTATTTAGTTGTGAGGTGAGTCTTAACTGTGCAAGAATACCACGCCAAATTTGGTCAAAAAGCAGTCCCTCCTTCAAAAGTGATGGCATGAACAGACATAGAAAATGCTGAGTTGCCACATCAAAGCAATATTATTCGGGGGGTTAAATCACATGCATTGAACACTTATTCGTTGTCAGAAAATGAGGAAATTTACTAAACAAACACCAGACAAAATATTGTTAATCTTGAAAAGAACATTCATCTTAGACCTGCTGAACAGTATTGGCTTTCCAAATTAAGAATGCCCATTAGTCAAGACTTTAGGATCCCTGTATAGCAAATCAAATGATACACAGTGTTTAAGTTTTACTTTAGAAAAATAAGAGACAGAGAGGAGTTGATGGGACAACATTTGGTGTGAATGCAAATTGTAAGCCTATAAAGTTTATTTATCTTAATAACAATGCTGTGTTTCACATCCCATAATATTGAGCCCATTTTATTAGAAGCAATGTACCATGCTTGGTTCTGATTCTAAATTCTTATAAAAAGTAACTCATAGTTTTTGTAATAAATTAAACCAAATGAAATTACTGTTTGTAGTAGGTCAAAAATGTTAGAATATCAACAATTTTGAATTGATCAAACTAATAATAATAGTAAGGTTTTTTTCTCAAATAAAAGGACTGTAATATATTCTTAAAAAAATATTTTTTAGCTCTATTGTAACAAACTCTCCCTACAAAGCAGTTTCATCGATCATCTCAGGGGTTTTCACATCTTTGTCTTTAAGGATATCATTTTTAAAAGATCCTTTTAAAGAAGTCTGCTCCTTTTGGATAAGATATTCCAAGGCACACCAATGTCTGTGATTCTCTGCATGTGCACACAGCCACACGTGCATGTGTGCAAATGCACACACATCACCTTCATATTTGGGGCAGAAGAAGGTCCTAGGAGAGTCTCCCCTTGAAATTTTCAGTCTCTAACTTACATTTGTTACAAAGAGTGCCAGTTGCCACCTTGGAAAGCCGGAAAAGGGAGAAGACAAGCTGCCCTTTCTCTGCGTTGATGCTGCGAGTCCCGATGCACATATGAATTGCAGCTGCTGTCACATGAAGAGATGAAGAGGTGAAGAGGTTTAGATGAAAGCCATCAGAAAACAGCTCTGAAAGGCCTGTAAGGGCACCCAGGACAAGTGGCTTCCAAGCTCAGAGAGCAGAGCATTCTCACGTGCTGAGGGCTGTTTAGGGTAAGATAGAGACTGTAGAAGAAGAAGACAATGGTTGACTCTAGGAAGAACAGAACTGGCCTCTAACCAGACCTCATTCACTCTGCCACTCATTCATTCATTCCATCACTCACTCATTCTTCCATTCATCCAAAGAGCACTCATGAAGCACCTAATGTCCCAAGCTCTCTCTGTCATTGACTGGAATGCAGTCAAGGTGACATGATCCTTGCCCTCAAGGAGTTGGCAGACAGACAATAGGGAGAAAGACAAGGATCTCAATCACGACAATATAAGAGTAATTGCTATGTTGGAGAGAAGCCTGGGGTGCTCAGGGTGGAGACATCTAACTTAGCCAGTGGCAAAAAATAATTCCTCAAGAGCCTATGACTGGTTAAGAGACAATTCAATAGCTGGAGGAAAAGGAACGGTATTTTTTCAATCATTATTCAATCACCACTCTATGCGAGCTGCTAATATCACTTGAGGGAATGCAAAGGTGAATGTCATTTGGCTCCTGTCCTCAAGACTGGTCAGTTTAGCCTGCAGCTCACTGTCTGATGATTGCTATAGTGAAGATACCTTATCACTTCCAAACCCCAAGCATCCATTCTGTCCTAATTTCTGGTCCCAACATGTAGGGCCTTTCCATTTTTAATCCAAGTCAAATTCAGCCTAATATCCATTACCCCCATAGGCATGCCCTTAGGGCTCCAGTAACATCTGAGTGTCCATTCTTATTTCAGAACACTTTGCCTCTGCCAAACTGTTATCTTTGTCCTAAAATTCATCCCATCATTATCTATCTGGCAAATACTCATTCTCCCTCCCTGTGCCCACAACAGAATTCTTGGCTCCTTTATCTGGGCTCCCCTAACTTTTCACAGACTTTCGCTATTATTACTATTACTATTATGACAAGTTGACTTGTCA
This sequence comes from Ceratotherium simum simum, assembly GCF_057802395.1. Classification (NCBI taxonomy): domain Eukaryota; kingdom Metazoa; phylum Chordata; class Mammalia; order Perissodactyla; family Rhinocerotidae; genus Ceratotherium; species Ceratotherium simum. Next base: position 12,598,369 of record NC_141907.1, read on the forward strand.
TCTTATTGTGGCTCATTTACGTGCTTGCCACTGTCGTCATCCTGGGAAGTGACATCTCTAGCCCAGAGCTGAAGCATGAAGCTTAGAAATGAGCAAATATTCAGCAAATATTTCTTGGATTAAATTGGATGTTGTATTTCTCAAGACTCCTTTTCTTGCAATAATAGAAATTAATAAAACAAATGAAAACAAAGAAAATTGAGAATTTATTTGAAGTTTCTTATAAATCATGGAGACAAGGGTTGGACAGGACCACTCAGACACACAGATATGGGGACTTGAATATCACCAAGACGCTCGTTCTCATATCGCATATTGGTGTTCTCTGCATGTGTGCTCTGTCTTCCCAGTCTGTTTTCTCCACATGGTTGGAAACACGGTGTCAGCAGTTCTGAGCTGAGCTGCACTGTGGAAAATCTCAGGGAGAGACTATGGTCAGTTGGGCTTGAATCACATTCCTGCCATTAGACTTATCGAACCTGGTAAAGGGCAGGATTCTGGGGTGGACAGCCCAGTCCCCTGAAACATGTGGTTGGATTTGGGGGAGAATCAACTGTTCCCAAAGATGTGGAGAGCTGTTCCCAGTGGAGAGAGACTCTGTAGGTTTCATGTCTGCACTGGAAGAAAGTTGTGGATAAGGTAGATGAGGACGTGTGCAGGAGGGCATTCTAGAATTCACCTGAGGCTGCACCCAGACCTATGGCTCCCTGTCTCTGGAAGGATGAGGACCCTTTAATGACACCCACACCCTAGGAAGACCTCCCCATCATAGCACTCACACATTTAATAAAGGTGATTGAGCAGTAATATGATGGTGAGAGCAACAGCAGCTCTCACTTTGTGCAACTTGCATGTATGATCTCACTTAATCCTTGGGCCATGCTTAGGAGGTAGGTGCTATTATTATCCACATTGTAGAGAGGAGGAAATTTAAAATCACCCAAGACCAGACAGCTAGTGAGTGGTGAAGTCAGGGTTCTAAAACAGGGCATTGAGACTCTGAAAAATCCATGCACTTAACCTAGACTGTTGTCAAAAGATGCCGCAGAGCCAATAGGAATTTGGTAATGCAGTTGGATATGCAGATAATTTACCATGATACTATTTTCTCTCACTCGAACATGAGCTGCATATCTATTTACAAGACATATTACTAATTTAAGGGTCTCATGGATCCCTGTAGCATCTGCTCTTCATACCTATGCTCTCTCTATCCTCCCACCCCTGGCAGCCCCTGCTCTGGGGCCACTTGGGACCAGTATTTAGAGAGCTCTGAAACCACACAGGTTGCCACCTTCAAAGGAGAGAGATATAGAAAGTCCATTCTGGGACTGGGAGGCGGTACAGGCACAAGGAAAGCTGTCACCATCCCATCCAGGTCATGACCTCACAACTTACAGAGCTTTTCAAGTATGGGAGAGTCAAGCTCTAAGAGTGACAGTATCATCTGAGTGTGACAATGGGGAGGGAAAGAGAATCCAACTTCAGCCAACATGAGGCCATGTTGGGTCTAGTAACATGCTCCCCTCTTCTTTTAACTTCAAATGTTCTAAAAGCAGAAAAGGAGTCAGCAAGCTTTTCTCAGTTTTTTTTTAAAACAATATCTGAATGAAGTTAATGAATTAATTTGTCTTAGACTTCAACTGGTTCTACCCAACTTTTACCACAAATTTTCATGCTTAAGCATTACGTTCAGGCCAGTTGAGGCTAATGTCCTTCCCAGTGTGATTGGGAGACTCATGTTTCCAGTTTGCAGGAGCACTCTTCTGTCAAGGCATCACCGTGTGGTGATCCTATCCTGGAAGACCTGATTGGGACGTGAAGAGTTTCGTCCTTCCCCTTCGAATATTTCATCTCTTTTCTACTTCATTGGTAATCATACTGCACATCCGCATGGCACAATTTCATTGTTAAAGCCTTCACTGTATATTGTTACATTAGACCTTTAGAACAACTCTGTAAGGAGTGGCCATTATCTATGCCCAAAATCAAGATGAGAAAATTGACTTCAGTGACTTCCCTAAAGTCACAGAGCTCATTCCTTTCAGCTGCATCCAAATTGCCTACTCCAGGGACAGTATTCTTTCTGCTCTGGTAGACAAAGTTAAATATTGACCCCATAACGCAAAACTAAGCCTGAGAGCAATTGAGTGCAGGATTCTGGGGAAAATTCAGGAGGAGAAATCCTGGTAAGACTTCAGCTCACAGCCTGGCCTGGCTTGGCTTCCAGAAGCAGAGGGGGCCTGAGAAAGGAAGGAGAGGCCAAAAGGGAACAGATATTGCCTGGGTGGTGTGGGGTATAAGGTGAGGAATTCAAAGGCTGGAGAGGGACAGGAAATATGCCTTTGCATAGAACTAGTCATTATCTTTAATATGTCTGAAGTCTTTTCCAACTCTAATTTCTAAAGCATTGATAGATGTATGACTTCAGGAGAACATACACAAATATATTATTAAAGGAACAGCCATAGACCTCCCAGCTGCCTCTAGGATGGCATCAGACTTGAGCCCTACAGACAGAAAATAGTCCTTTAAAGAGTTCCTTTGTGTTGATCATAAACTGCAAACACAGACTCACAGACCTGATATTTTTGCAAGCAGACACACAGCACTGAATTTTTCATGCTCACATTTGTCTTAGCCGTTAAACTTAAAGCAGTTAGACACCAACAATAACACATGCGTATCTCAGGCATTTCTTAAGTCCTTCCTACAGACAGTGGCATGGTTGTCTAAAAGGTCAATAATTGGCCCAGTGCCCAAAGGGGCTCAATGTTCAAATAAACTTTTAATCACTGAATGGAAGAGGAAGAATATATATGAGAGATGATGTAGTTCAATGCCATCAGTTTAAATTTATCAATTCTTGGGGCTGGCCCGGTGGTGCAAGCGGTTAAGTGTGCACGCTCTGCTGCGGTAGCCCTGGGTTTGCCGGTTCGGATCCCGGTGCACACCGACGCACTGCTTGGCAAGCCATGCTGTGGCTGCGTCCCATATAAAGTGGAAGAAGATGGGCACGGATGTTAGCCTAGGGCCAGTCTTCTTCAGCAAAAAAAAGAGGAGGATTGGCGGATGTAAGCACAGGGCTGATCTCCTCACAAAAAAAAAAAAGAAAAAAAAAATTTATCAATTCAATTAATTTGACAAATATTTACTTATGTTCCTAATAGGAGCCCAGACAGCTTATTTGTCACTGACAAAGTCCTAGAGTCTGTAAAGCAGCAGCAGAGTGTATACGTGATGCAGTTACTGTTAAAAATAAAGCCCCAAATCTCAGGGGCTTAACACGTGGAAGCTCATTTCTTCCTCACATCAAGTCCAAAATGGATGTTTCCACAGTGGATTATCAGCAACAAAATTCAATTGTTGGCTTCCATAGCTCCAACCTCTTCAGACTTTGTGACTGTAGCTAAATTGATTATCCGTTTTTGAAGCATTCTGTCTTGGACATGGCAAACGCCTTTTTCTCAATATCTTTCGCGCAAAGTGTCAATGATCAGTTTACCTGGAAGATCACCTGGACCTCCAGAAGACCTTCACTGGAGCACCTGAATTCTCCTACTACTTGCCATCAAGGAAGGGTCAAGTAAAGGGACAAGCCTTTCTCCCTTCCAGGGCTGACTGCACTGATGACATCATGCTGATAGGCTCCAATGAAGAGCAGGTGGCAGCAGCTTAGGAGTAGATTCTGACTCATCAGTCCTGAGGAGATCGGAGATCGGCCATCCAAACCAGTTCTTGGTAGTCCTGTGGGCTGAGGCTCAAAGGCTGATTCCTGAGATAGTAAAGGAAAAGTTACTCACCCTCCAGACCCCACGACTAAAACAAGAAGCCCAGACCTAGTTGGCCTCTTTGGGGATAAGAGACAGTTTGTGCCACATCCAGGTATTTTGTTGAGCCCTGGGTATTAGTTGACCAGAAAATCTGCCTAATTTACCTAGGAATTGGGTGGCAGGTATGCTAGAGGTAGTCCTCCAGGCTACCTACCCTGGGGCCCTGTTAATCCCAAGGATATTTGTGAAATCTGGTGTCTGATACTGAGAACTCCACTGAGTGGATCTTCTGGCAAAGGGAGACAGCCTCTGCCCAGTTACCTTTTAGGGTACTAGCTTCTTGCTGACATGGCTTCTGGCTCTACTCCACTTGAGAAACAGCTGCTGGTCTGCTCTTGGGCTCTTGTGGAGACCGAGTGCCTTAGAGAGGACTGCCACGTACAGTTGTGTACAGGTATCCCCACCCTGCATTGATCCCCTCAGATGCTAAAGACAGAGGTGGAAAGGTAAACAGATTTCTCATAAAAAATGGAAATGGAACATTCCAGAACAGCAAGTCTAGTCCCACAGATGAGTACTCTTTACACAGTAAGGTTGAGGCCATATCCTTAGGGACCCATTGTATCTTCCTTGATTACTCACAGGGACAGCCTTTGTCTACCTGGAGATGGTTCCCAAGAAGCCCCAAGGATGCTTGGACCTAGTTTTCTGAAGGTTCATTTCTACTAAAAGCTGATGGAGTCCATTAGGTGGCAGCAGCCACTAGCCCCAGTGACAACTCTGGAAGACCAGCTGTGTTAGGAGCCCATGAGTAAATGGGCTAAATTAAAAGCCTTTGTCCTCGCCTTAGACAATACTCTTAAGGACCAGGCGAGCCCTTTTCACTTGTTCTTGGGCTCTGACTAGCAGCCTAGCTAGAGGGTGACAATTTACTGGTACTTTCTTTTTGTATCCCATGTAGATGCCCATGGGAAAGTGCTTGCTCAGATGAGACTAAATGTTACAATGTAACAATGTGGCTATGATTCACCTGCATAGCCCAGGTGGAAGCATCAGTACCTTCATCCGTTATCAGACTAGCTATAGTAATCTTGCCAGTATTCCAATGGGCTCTAAAGATGGGCCTTCAGGGCCAGCCCCGTGGCTTAGCGGTTAAGTGCACGCGCTCCGCTGATGGCGGCCCCGGTTCCCATCCCGGGCGCGTGCCCACGCGCCGCTTCTCGGGCCATGCTGAGGCCGCGTCCCACATACAGCAGCTGGAAGGATGTGCAGCTGTGACATACAACTATCTACTGGAGCTTTGGGGGGAAAAATAAATAAATAAAATTATTAAAAAATAATAATAATAAAGATGGGCCTTCATTATGTGCCAAGGAGACTGAAATGGTCTACCAGGACTGTAATAACTCTCAGTAATTGATCTGTCTGTCTAAAGGTGAACAAGGACCCATAGGTCTCAGGATGGGTCCTGATCGTGTCTGGCAAATAGAACACAGGTCTTCTGCCTCCATCGTGTGGCTGCTTCTGGCATCTACCGGTCTTTGACACTTAATTTCACAACTAGTGTTGCCATTCCTGCAGATTCTGGCCACACCATAGTAGTGCTTGAAACTAAGCTCTGACATATTTTTGGATATCTAGAACACTTTCAGTCATATGCTGCCACATCATTCACAGCCAAGGGGCACTGACAGTGGACTAATAAACATTCCACTCAACAGACATTTCATGTCTCGTCTCATTCTCAGGCTGGTGGGGTCATCAAGAAGTGGAATATACTTTAAATATTTGACTAGAAAAGATTTCTAAATAGACTGTGTTATCAGCAGTGTGAAATACCATATAGCCAGACAGTGTGAGCATTAATACAGCTGTTCCTCAGAATGAGCTTTCCCTTTGGAGCAAGTGTTGGAGAAGATTGAGACAGAAGAGGTAGGGGTACAAGGAGACCAGTTCTCCATATCTGTGATTCTACCCTAACCATCCCAACCAGTTGTCATTTTTTTTTTCCACTGACAATTCTGCTTTGGAAGCATGACTGATTTCATCATCAGGTGGCATCATAGGTGATAACATGGAAAGAGTGACTCTAGTCTGTTGCTTCTACCACCAACTATATTAAATATAGAACATCATAGGCCATGAGAATCATGATGAGTTGGTTGAATTTGTAACTCTAGAGTGCTTTTATCCTGGCTCTTGTGGGAAGCAATAGGGGACACCATGGAACACTGTAAGTTCTCTTATTTTGCATTAACCTTGATCCACCTGGATGGAAGATCTAAGTGTGTTTGGGTAATTTGTTGGCAAGGGAGTAGTAGTGGCTACTGGATTAGTAGAAACAGATTGTGACCATGGAAAGAAAGCAACACATTCAGTAGCTGGGGAGGGAACCTCTTTTACATTTAGGTCTATAATCCATTTTCAGTTGATTTTTGTGTATGGTGTGAGATAATGGTCAATTTTCATTTGTTTCTTGTATATATCTGGCTGTTCAGTTCATTTGGTGAAAAGAATTTCCTTTTCTTTTTGAGTTGAATGGAGATATTTCTTCATGATGTGTCTTGCACAGGTGAACAGTTCAGCCAGCTTTTGCTTGAACACCCCAGGAACAAGGAGTTCCCTGCTTCACAAAGAAATTTGATCTGCTATTTGTTGGAAGCCTACTATGAGCCGGTGACATTGGCTCCCATTTACTGAGCCCTACTCAGTGCCAGGCATAATGCCGTCCATCATATCCACCCAATGAGGTGGGTGCAAATCCCTCCCCATTTTACACAGGGAAGAATGAGGCTTAGGGAGCTTGTATTGCTTCTCAAGGGAAAGCCACATTTGAACAAATGTCTTCTGAGTCCGATATCAGTCCATACTGCCTCTAAAGGGCTATGAGGAATCAAAGGAACTTAAGGCATAGGCTTTGTGGACAAGTGTTTGAGATCTTGTTGGGAGAGAGAACAATGAAATAAATGCTCATTTACAAGAGGATAGAGAAGTAGTGGGAGTCAGTGATCTGACCTAGGTCATGGTAGCAGTAGTTCAGAAAAGAATTGAGGGCATGCAGGAGCCCCTACATGGGGAAAACAGGAGTGGAGAGGGACATTTAAGACTGATGGTGACCTTTGGGTTTTGGTAGTTAGCCCTGTAAAACTCCCCCATGGACATACTCTCAGGACTGGCTCCACATTCTCCCTTTCTTGTATAGCGGTTATATAGGCACAGATGGCTTCGCCAACAATCTAGTTTGCGATCAAGTTTAGCCACATTTCTCAGGCAAATATTATTTCCTAAACACATCAGGACCTTTCCCCTTTGGATGACCTCAAATATTGCTTGGTCAACCTTATTGTGCATCAAACTCATCTGGAAAGCTTGTTAAAATACACATTCATGAGTGACATCAGCAGGACGGAGAACTAGGAAGCCCCCGTTTCTCCATGAGTTAACAACAGTATAGGACCAGAATACTTTTATGAGAACTCAAGAAACAAGTCAAGAAGTTACAGTTTCCAGACCAAAATGAAACCAAGAAGAGATTCCTGTGAAAGCAGTAGAAAAATTCATGGTGTTTTGTATTCCCATCCACATCTCACCCCCTGCCAGGCATAGTGTGGCATGACTGAGAGGAAACCTCCCATACTCGGGCTCCTTCCTGGGATTGAAATAAAAGAGTTGGCCTGCATCCAACATTCTGGCACGTCTGGGGGCTGCCGGAGGTACCGGTTTCTGTCTTGCCTGACTCAAAGCCCTGATGAGACCAGGCTTAATTTGGAAGCCACCAAAAACAGCAAGCACCTCAGCAAGCTAGAGATGTAGTTTTGCAATAAGCCGCCAGGGGGAGGAAGAGACCATCGGTTTTTGAGAAGAAGCAGGGACAAGCTCCTTAGGGAATTTGAGACAATTTAAAGACATGCATGACCATAAAACAAGAGCCAACTATAAGTTGTCTATGAGAAACCTACCTTAAATATAAAGACACGTATAGATTAAAAGTAAATAGATGGAGAAAAATATACCATGCTAACACTAATCAAAAGAAACCAAGAGTAGCTATATTAATTTCAGACAGAGGAGACTTCAAAGTAAGAAAAGTTACGAGAGATAAAGAAAGCCATTACATAATGATGAAGGGGTCAATTCTCTAAGAAGACATAACTTTATCCTTAACACACATGTGTTTAACAACATAGCATCATGTTATGTGAGGCAAAAGTAATAGATGTGCAAAGAGAAATAGATAAATCCACAATCATAGTTGAAGACTTCAACACTTCTCTATCAGAAGTGGGCAGATAAACAGGCAGAAAATCAGTAAGGACATAGTTGCACTCAACACCACCACCAATCAACTGGATCTAATTGATATCTATAGACTATTTCATCCAACAACAGCAGAATACACGTTCTTCTCAAGCTGACATGGAACATTCACCATGACAGACCGCATTCTGGGCTATAACACACACTTTAACAATTTTAAAAGAATAGTATTCACACAATATCTGCTCTCAGACTACAATGGAATTGAAGTAGAGATCAATAACAGAAAGATAACTGGAAAATCCCAAAATACCTGGAGACTAAACAACATGCTTCTAAATAACACATGAGTTAAAGAAGAAATCTCAAGAGAAGTTAAAAAGTATTTTGAACTAAATGAAAACAAAAATGCAACTTATTAAATTTGTGGGATACTGAAAAAGCAGTTCTTAGAGGAAAAGTTTTAGCATTAAATGCATGTATTAGAAAAGACAAAATATGTAAAATAGAATATCTAAGTTTCCACGTAATGAAACTAGAAAAAGAAGAGCAAATTAAATCCAAAGTAAGCAGAAGAAAAGAAAAGAAGAATTAGAGAAGAAATGAATGAAATTGAAAACAGGAAATCAAGAGAGAAAATCAATGAAATCTAAAGATGATTCTTTGAAAAGATCAATAAAATTGATAAGCCTCTAGCCAGGTTAGCTAAGAAGAAAAGAGAGAGGACACAAATTACTAATATCAGAAATGAAAGAGGAGACATCACTACAAATCCTATGGACATCAAAAGCATAACAAAAGAATACTATGGGGCCAGCCAGGTGGCTTAGCGGTTAAGTGCATGCGCTCCACTGCTGGCGGCCTGGGTTTGGATCCCCGGGCGCGCACTGACGCACTGCCTCTCCGGCCATGCTGAGGCCGTGTCCCACATACAGCAACTAGAAGGCTGTGCAACTATGACATACAACTATCTACTGGGGCTTTGGGGGAAAAAATAAATAAATAAAAAAAAAGAATACTATGAATAACTCTATGCCCACAAATTTGATAACCTATATGAAATGAACCAATTCCTTGAAAGACACATCTGCCCAAACTCATACAATAAAATAGATAATCTGAATAGGTCTATATCTATTAAAGAAATTGAATCAATATTAATAACCTTCCAAGACAAACATAGGCTAAAAGTGAAGGAACAGAAGATGATATTCCAAGCAAATGGTAAGCAAAAGAAAGTGGATGTAGCCATACTTATATCAAACAAAACAGACTTCAAGACAAAAAAGATGACAAGAGACAAAGATGGGCATTTTATGATAAAAGGGATTCCACCAAGTAGACATAACACTGATTAACATATATGCACCTAACACAGGAGTACCAAAGTGTATAAAGCAATGATTAACAGATCTAAAGGGAGAAATTGACAGCAACACAAAAAATAATAGGGGAACTTACCCCACTTACATCAATGGGTGAATCATCCAGATAGAAAGTCAACAAGGAATCAGTGGCCTTAAATGAAACACTAGACCAGATGGACTTTATATATATATATAGAATAGTCCAACCAAAAACAGCAGAATACACCCTCTTCTCATGAACACATGGAATAAGCGTATGGAACATTCTCAAAAATAGACCATAAGTTGGGAAACAAAGCAAGCCTCAATAAATTTATGAAGATTGAAATCATTTCAAGCATCCTTTCCAACCACAATGCTGTAAAACTAGAAATCAACTACAAGGAAAAAGCTGGAAAAGTTACAAATATGTGGAAACTAACACATTACTGAGCAGCTATTGGATCAATGAAGAAATCAAAGGAGAAGTGAAAAAAACTCCTAGAGACAAATGAAAATGAAAACACAACATACAAAAAGTTACAGGATGCAGCAAAAGTGATACTAGGAGGGAAATTTATAGCAATATAGGCCTACCTCAACAAACAAGAAAAATTTCAAATAAACAAGCTTACCCTATACCTAAAAGAACGAGAAAGAGAAGAAGAAACAAAGCCCAAAATCAGTAGAAGGAAGGAAATAATAAAAATCAAAGCAGAAATAAACAAAATAGAGACTAAAAAAAAATAGAAATGATCAATGAAACTAAGAGCTGGTTCTTTGAGAAGATAAACAAAATTGACAAACACTTAGCCTGACACACTAAGAAAAAAAGAGAAGACTCAAATAAAGAGAATCAGAAACAAAAGAGGAGAAATTACAACAGACACCACAGAAATACAAAGGATTATAAGAGAATACTATGAAAAGCTATACACCAACAAGGTGGATAAACTAGAAGAAATGGATAAATTCGTAGACTCATATAACCTCCCAAAATTGAATCAAGAAGAAATAGAGAATCTGAATAGATCAATCACAAGGAAAAAGATTGAAACAGTAAAAAAAAATCCCCCAAAACAAAACTTTAGGGCCAGATGGCTTCCCCAGTGAATTCTACCAAACATTCAAGTAGACTTAAAACCTATCCTTCTCAAACTATTCCAAAAAATTGAAGAGGAGGGGAAGCTTCCTAACTCATTCTATGAGACCAACATTACCTTAATGCCAAAACCAGACAAAGACAACACAAAAAAAGAACCTTACAGGCCAATATTACTGATGAACATAGATGCAAAAATCCTCAACAAAATATTAGCAAACTGAATACAACAATACATTAAAAGGATCATACACCACAATCAAGTGGGATTTATTCAAGGGATGTAGGGATGGTTCAACATCTGCAAATCGATCAATGTGATATACCACCTCAACAAAATGAGGAATAAAAATAACATGATCATTTCAATAGATGCAGAGAAAACACTTGGCAAGATCTGACATCCATGTATGACAAAAACTCTCAATAAAATGGGTATAGAAGGAAAGTACCTCAATATAATAAAGACCATATATGACAAACTCATAGCCAACATCATACTCAATAGAGAAAAATGGAAAGCCATTCCTTTGAGAACAGGAACAAAATAAGGATGCCCACTCTCACCTTATTCAACATAGTACTGGAATTTTTAGCCAGAGTAACTAGACAAGAAAAAGAAATACAAGGACTCTAAATTGGAAAAGAAGAAGTTAAATTCTCACTATTTGCAATCACATGATTCTATATATAGAAACCCTAAAGAATACATCCAAAAACTTCTAGAAACAATAAAAAAATACAGTAAAGTTGCAGAGTATAAAATCAACATACAAACCATCAGTTGCTTTTCTATACACTGATAACAAACTAGCAGAAAGTGAAGTTAAGAATACAATTCCATTTACAATCACAACACACACAAAAAATAAAATGCCTAGGAATAAATTTAACCAATGAGATGAAAGACCTATACAGTGAATACTATTAGACATTATTGAAAGTAATTGAAGAAAACATAAAGAAATGGAAAGATAGTCCATGCTTATGAATTGGAAGAATAAGCATAGTTAAAATGTCCATATTACCTAAAACAATCTACAGATTCAATGCTATCCCAATTAGAATCCCAATGACATTCTTCACGGAAATAGAAAAAATAATCCTAAAATTTATATGGAACAGCAAAGGACCCCCAATAGCCAAAACGATCCTGAGAAAAAAGAACAAAGTTAGAAGTATCACACTCCTTGAATTCAGATTATACTACAAAGCTATAGTAATCAAAACAGCATGGTACTGGCAGGAAAACAGACACACAGATCACTGAAACAGAATTTAGAGCCCAGAAATAAAACCACACATCTATGGATAGCTAATTTTTGACAAGAGAGACAAGAACATACAATGGAGAAAGGAAAGTCTCTTCAATAAATGGTGTTAGCAAAACTAGACAGCCACATGCAAAAGAATGAAAGTAGACCTTTATCCTACACCATACACAAATATTAACTCAAAATGGATTAAAGACTTGAATGTAAGACGTGAAACCATAAAACTCCTAGAAGAAAATATAGGCAGTACACTCTTTGACATCAGTCTTAATCACATTTTTCAAACACCATGTCTACTCAGACAAGGGATACAAAAGAAAAAATAAACAAATGGGACTACATCAGACTAAAAAACTTCTGCGTGGCAAAAGAAACCATAAACAAAATGAAAAGACAACCCACCAACTGGGAGAAAATATCTGCAAATCACATATCTGACAAGGGGTTAATTCCCAAAATATATAAAGAACTCATACAACTCAACAACAAAAATTGAATAACACAATCAAAAAATGGCCAGAGGATATGAATAGACATTTTTACAAAGAAGATAGACAGATGGCCAACAGGCACATGAAGAGATGTTCAACATGATTAGGGAAATTCAAGTCAAAACTACAATGAGATATCACACCACATCCATCAGAATGGCTATAATTAACAAGACAAGAAATAACAAGTGTTGGAGAGCATGTGGAGAAAAGGGAACTCTCATACACTGCCGGTTAATGCAAACTGGTGCAGCCACTGTTGAAAACAGCAGGGAAATTTCTCAAAAAATTAAAAATAGAAATACCATATGATCCAGCTATCCCACTACTGGATATTTATCCAAAGAGCATGGAATCAATAATTCAAAAAGATTTATGTACCCCTCTCTTCATTGCAGCATTATTCACAATAGCCAAGATATGGAAGCAACCCAAGTGCCCATCAACAGACGCATGAATAAAGAAAATGTGGTATATATATATATACAATGGAATGCTACTCATACATAAAAAGAAAAAATCATGCTATTTGCAATATGGATGGACCTTGAGGGTATTATGTTAAGCGAAATAAGTCATACAGAGAAAGACAACTACTATATGATTTCACACATATGTGGAAGATAAACAAACACATAGGGAAAGAGAACAGATTAGTGGTTACCAGAGGGGAAGAGGGTGGAAGGAGGGCAAAAGGGGTAAAGGGGCACATATATATCGTGACTGATAAAAACTAGACTATTGGTGGTGAACATGATGCAGTCTGTATAGAAATTGAAATATAATAATGTATACCTGATATTTACGCCATGTTATAAACCAATATGACCTCAAAAAATAATTTTTTTAAAAGATGCCAAATTGCATGACTAGATATATTCATATCACAATAAAGTGTATGCTTTTAGATGTTTAAAAAGATAATAAAATAAAATACCATGTAAAAAAAGAATAATAGTTAATAACCTTCCAAAAGAGAAAGTGTCAGGTCTAGATGGATGCTACCAAACGTTTAAGGACTAAATTATACCAATACTCTACAATCTCTTTTAGAGAATAGAAGCAGAGAGAATACTTTTGAACTCATTTTATGAGGCCAGCATTACTCTAATACCAAAACCAGACAAAGATATTGCAAGAAAAGAAAACTACAGACCAATATCACTCATGGACATGAATGTAAAAATACTCAACAAAAATTAGCAAATCAAATCCAACAATGTGTAAAAAGAATTGTACACCATGACCAAATGGGATCTATCCCAAGTATGCAAAGTTGGTTCAACATTCAAAAATCAATTAATGTAAACCATCACATCAACAGGTTAAAAGATAAAAATCACGTAATCATATCAATAGATGTAAAAAAAGTATTTGACAAAATCCAACACACATTCATGATAAAAACTCTCAGTAAACTAGGAATAGAGGGGTACTTCCTCAACTTGATAAAGATTATCTTTAAAAACTTACAACTAATATCATACTTCATGGTGGGAAACTCGAAGATTTTCTACTAAGATCAGATACAAGTAAAGGATGCCCCCTCTCAATATTGTACTGGAAATTCTAGCCAATGCAATAAGACAAGAAAAGGAAATAAAAGGTATACAGATTGGTAAAGAAGATATATAAAACTTTCTTTGTTGGCAGATGACATGATTGGTTACATAGAAAATTCAAAAGAATTGACAAAAAAAAAAAAAAGCCTCTTGGAACAATTGAGTGATTATAGCCAGATTAAAGGATATAAGGTTAATATACAAAAGTAAATCACTTTCTCACATACCAGCAATGAACAAGTGGAATTTGAAATTAAAAACACAGTACTATTTACAGTAGCATCTAAAAAAATGAAATAGGTAGAAATCTAATAAAATATGTATAGGATCTATTTGAGGAAAACGTCAAAACTCTGATGAATGAAATCAAATAAGAACTAAATAAATGGAGAGATATTTCTTGTTCACAGATGGGAAGAATCAATATTGTTAAGATGTCAGTTCTTCCCAACTTGATCTATAGATTCAGTGCAATCCCAATCAAAATTTCACAAGTTATTTTGTGGGCATCAACAAACTGATTCTAAAGTTTATATGGAGAGGCAAAAGATAGTCTCTTCAACAAATGGTGCTGGAACAAGTAGACATCCATATGCAAAAAAATGAATCCAGACACAGACCTTACGTGTCTGCGTCACAAAACCTAACTTAAAATGAATCACAGACTTAAATGTAAAATGAAAAACTATAAAACTTAAAATACAAAACTATAAAACTCCTAGATGATAACATAGGAGAAAACATAGATGACTTTAGGAATGGCAATAACTTTTTAGATATAACATCAATGGCAAGATCCATGAAAGCAATAATTGATAAGCTGGACTTCATTAAATTTAAAAACTTCTCTGTAAAAGATGATGTCAAGTGAATGAAAAGACAAGTCACAGACTGGGAGAAAATATTTGCAAGATACATCTGATAAACAAGTTTTATCTGAAATATATAGAGAACTCTTAAAATTCAACTATAAGAGAAAAATTGACCTACTAAAAAATGGGCCAAAGACCTTACAGACAACCCCTCAAAGAAAATATATAGGGCTGGCCCTGTGGCATAGCAGTTAAGTTCACATGTTCCAATTTGGCGGCCCAGGCTTCGCCGGTTAGGATCCTGGGCGTAGATCTACTCACCACCCATCAAGCCATGCTGAGGTAGCATCCCATATAGAAGAGCTACAACTCTACAACTATGATACACAGCCATGTACTGGGGCTTTGGGGAGAAAAAAGAAAAAAAGAGGAAGATTGGCAATAGATGGTAGCACAGGGCCAATCTTCCTCAAAAAAACAAAAACAAAGAAACACCAGAAGATATACAGATGGCAAATAAGCATATGAAGAGATGCTCCATGTCACATGTCATCAGGAAAACGCATATTAAAACAACAATGAGATACCACTGCATACCTGTTAGAATGTCCAAAATCCAGATGCTGATAACATCAAGATATGAAATAAAAAGAACTCTCATTCATTGCTGGTGGGAATGCAAAACAGTACAGCCACTTTGGAAGACAGTTTGCCAGTTTCTTACAAAACTAAATATATTCTTACCACATGGTCCAGCAAATGTGTTCTTTGATATCTACCCAAAGGAGTTGAAAACTTATGTCCACACAAAACATGCACATGAATGTTTATAGCAGCTTTACTCATAATTGCCAAAACTTGGAAGCAACCAGGATGTCTTTCAGTGGGTAAATGGATAAATAAACTGTGGTATATTCGGACAATGGAATATTATTCAGCATTAAATAGAAATGAACTGTCAAGTCTTGAAAAGGCATAGAGAAACCTTAAATACATCTTACTAAGTAAAAGAAGCCAATCTGTAATTCCAATTATATGACATTCCAGAAAAGGCAAAACTATGGAGATAGGAAAAGATCAGTGGTTGCTAGGGCTCGGAGGTAAAGGGAGCATAAATAGGTGGAGTACAGTGGATTTTAGTGCAGTGAAAATACTCTGCATGGCACCATTATAATGGATACATGTTATTGTACATTTGTGCAAACCCATAGAAAGTACAACAACAAAAGTGAAATGTAATGTAAACTATGAACTTTGGGTGATTATAACGTGTCAATGTAGGTTCATCAGT
Source organism: Ceratotherium simum simum (assembly GCF_057802395.1). Lineage (NCBI taxonomy): Eukaryota > Metazoa > Chordata > Mammalia > Perissodactyla > Rhinocerotidae > Ceratotherium > Ceratotherium simum. The sequence continues at coordinate 12,614,277 of NC_141907.1, forward strand.
TGTAACAAATGTAACACTCTGGTGTGGAATACTGATAATGTGGGAGGCTATGCACATTTAGGGGCAGGTGGTGTACAGGAAATCCCCATATCTTCACCTCAATTTTGCTGTGAATCTAAAACTGCTCTAAAAAATGTCTTAATTAAAAAAATAATAAAAACCCTGGTACAAACCCACAGAAGACACATTCCTAAAAAATAATTGAAAAATCCTAGAACTTCTAGCTGAGTTGATTGGTGAAGGTCTTACCCTGCATGAAGCTAGTCTGTGAACCAGGAGAGGTGGTTTTTCTCAAATGTCCAAATCTCAACAAAAGATCATAAGGCATACAAAGTAACAGGGAAACATGGCACAGTCAAAGGAACAAAATAAAACTCCAGAAACTCACTCTAAAGAAATGCAAATCTGTGAGCTACCTGAAAAAGAATTTAAAATAATTATCTTGAAGATGCTCAATGAGCTAAAGGAAAACATAGACAGGCAACCATATGAAATTAAGTAAACATTCATAAACAGAATTAGAATAGCAAGAAAGAGATAGAAAGTATAAAAAAGAACCAAACAGAAATTCTGGAGCTAAGAAACAGAAAACTGAGCTGAAAAATTCACTAGAGGAGTTCAACTTCAAACTTGATCAGAAAGAAGAAAGAATCAGTGAAGTTGAAAACAGATCATTTGAAATCATCAATCAGAGGAGAAAAAAATAATGAAGAAAAGAGAAGAGACCCTAAAGCACTTATGAGATACCATCAAGTGGACCAATGTACACATTATGGGAGTCCCAGAATTACAAAAGAGAGAGAAAGTGGCAGATAGTCATTTGAAGACATAATGGCTGACAACATCCCAAATCTGAGGAAAGCTATACACATACAAATTCAAGACGCTCAATAACTCCAACTAAGATTGACTCAAAGAAACTCACACTGAGAGACATCACAATTAAACTGTCAATGTCAAAGACAAAAAGAGAATCTTGAAAGCAGCAAGAAAAAAGTGACTCATCATATACATGGGAGCTTCCATATGGTTGTCTGTGGATTTCTCAGCAGAAACCTTGAAGACCAGAAGGGAGTGGGATAATATATTCAAAGTGTTGTGATAAAAAAAAAAATCTGTCAACCAAGAATACCATATCAAGAAAAACTTTCCTCAAAAATGAAGGAGAAATTGAGACTTTCCCAGGTAAACGGAAGCTAGGGATATAATTACAATTAGACCTGCTCCACAAGAAATGGGAAAGGGAATCACTCTAGTTTAAAGGAAAGGATGCTAGAGAGCAACATGAAGCCATATGAAAATATAAAGTTCTCTGGTAAAGGTCAATACATGGACAAATATAGTAACCCATATTATTGTAATTTTATGCAGAAATTCACTTTTAATTCTTGTATAGAACTTAAATAACAAAAACACAAAATGATAACTATAAATCTATGTTAATGGACATACAATATATAAATATGTAATTCATGATATCAGGGACATAAAGTGGAGAGGTAGAGCTGTAAATGAGCACAGTTCTTGTATGCAATTGAAGCTAAGTTGTTATCAGTATAAAATAGTTAATAATATAAAACATTAAATGTAAAATGCAAAATTATAGAACTTAAAATGCAAAACTATAAAACTCCTAGATGATAACATAGGAGAAAATGTAGATGACCTTAGGAATGGCAATGACTTTTTAGATATAACACCAATGGCAAGATCCACGAAGGCAATAATTTATAAGCTGTGCTTCATTAAATTTAAAAACTTCTCTGTGAAAGATGTCAAGAGAATGAAAAGGCTAGTCACAGACTGGGAGAAAATATTTGCAAGATACATCTGGTAAAGAACTTTTATCTGAAATATACAGAGAACTCAACTAGAAGAGAATAATTGACCTATTGAATGTTATAACTTTAAGATGTTTTATGTAAATTGCAATGGTAACCACAACAAAAATATCTATAGAATATACACAAAAAGAAATAAGAAGATAATCAAAGTATGTCACTATAGAAAATTAATGAAACACAAAGGAGGCAGTACAAGAGGAAAGGAGGCGCAGAAAAAGCCACAAGACATACAGAAAACAATTTTTAAAATAACAATCGTAAATCCTTCCATATGGTAATTACTCAACATAAATGGAATAAACTCCCTAATTAAAAGACAGTAATTGGCTGAATGGATGAAAAAAAACAAGATCTAACTATATACTGTCTACAAGAGACTCACTATACATCTAAGGGTACACATAGATTGAAATGGAAAAAATAGAAAAAGATATTTCATGCTAATGGTAAGTAAAAGAGAGCAAAGGTGGCTATACTAATATCAGATAAAATATACTTTAAATCAAAAACTGTTATGAGAGACAAAGAAGGACACTATTTAATGATAAAAGTGTCAATTCACCAAGAAAAAACTTATAAATATTTAGGCATCAACATCAGAACTCTTAAATATAGGAAGCAAACTTCGACAAAACTGAAAGGATAATTGGCAACAACACATTAATAGCAGGAGACTTCAGTACTTCACTTTCAATAATGGATAAAACAACCAGACAAAAGATAATTAAGGAAATAGAGGACTTGAACAAAACTATAGACCTAAGAGACATATACAGAACACTCCGCCCAGCAACAGCAGAACCTACATTCTTCTCAAGTGCGTATGAAACATTTTCCTGATAGACCACATACATTAGGCCACAAAACATGTCTTAACAAATTTTAAAAGATTAAATTTATACAAACTATCCCCTCTGATCACAATGGAATGAAACTAGAAATGAATAGCAAAAGTGAAATTGGAAAATTCACAAAGATGTGGAAATTAAACTATGCACTCAAACAACCAATGGGTGAAGGAAGAAGTCACAGTAGAAATGAGAAAATACCTTGAGACAAATGAAAGTAAAAACACAACATACCGAAACACATGCAATGTAGTGAAAGCAGTATAAGAGAGTTTATAGCTGTAAACATGTACATTAAAAAGGAAGAAAGCCCTCAAATCAACAATCTAACTTCACATCTCAAAGAACTAATAAAAGAAGAACAAACTAAACCCAAACCTAGCAGAGGAAGGAGATAATAAAGATTAGAGCACAGATAAATGAAAGAGAATAGAAAAAAGTCAATGAAACCGAACTGGTTTTTTGAATAGACCAACAAAATTGGCAAACCCTTAGTTAGATTGAGTAGGAAAAAAGAGAGGAGACTAAATAACTAAAATCAGAAATGAAGAGGAAACATTACAACTGATGTCACAGAAATAAAAAGGATTTTAAGAGACTATTGTGTGGGGCTGGCCTGGTGGCTTAGCGGTTAAGTGCGCACGCTCTGCTACTGGCGGCCTGGGTTCAGATCCCGGGCGCACATCGATGCACCACTTCTCCGGCCATGCTGAGGCCGCGTCCCACATACAGCAACTGGAAGGATGTGCAACTATGACATACAACTATCTACTGGGGCTTTGGGGAAGAAAAAAAAGGAGGAGGATTGGCAATAGATGTTAGCTCAGAGCCGGTCTTCCTCAGCAAAAAGAGGAGGATTAGCATGGATGTTAGCTCAGGGCTGATCTCCCTCACACACACAAAAAAATAAAAAATTAAAAAAATTAAATAAAAAGAGACTATTGTGAATCATTGTACACCAACAAACTGGACAACCTGGAAAAAATGGATAAACTCCTAGATACACAAAACCTGCTAAGACTGAATCATGAAGAACAGAAAATCTGAGCAGATCAATAACTAGTAAGGAAATTGAAGCAGTAATCAAAAACTGCCCAACAAAGAATAGCCTAGGATCAGATGGCTTCACTGCAGAATTCTACAAACATTTAAAGAATTAACAACATTCCTCAAACTTGTCCAAAAAGTTGAAGCAGAGGGAACACTTCCAAGCTTCTTCTATGGGGCCAGCATTAACTTGATACCAAAACCAGACAAAGACACTACAAGAAAAGAAAACCACAGCCCAGTATCCTTGATGAATATTGATACAAAATTTCTCAACAAAATACTAGCAAACAGAATTCAATAGCACATTGAAAGGATTACATGGCCAAGTGGATTTATCCCTGAAATGCAAGGATGATTCAAAATGAGAAAATCAACCAATGTAATACACCACATTAACAGAATGAAGGACAAAAACCACAAGATCATTTCAATTGATGCAAAAAAAGCATTTGACAAGATTCAACACCCTTAAAAACACTCAACAAACTTGGAATAGAAGGAAACTACCTCAGCATAATAAAGGCCATATGTGAAAAACCCGCAGTGAACGTCAGACTCACTGGGGAAGACTGAAAGCTTTTTCTCTATGATCAAGAACAAGATAAGGATGCCCACTCACACCACTTCTATTCTACATAATATTGGAAGTCTTAACCAGAGCAATTAGGCAAGAAATAAAAGAAAAAGAAATAAAATGTATCCAAATTGGACAGAAATAAGTAAAATTAGCTCTGTTCACAGATGACATGATCTTATATGTAGGAAACCCTAAAGATTACGCACACACACAAAACTGTTAAAACTAATAAACGGATTTAGCAAAGTTGCAAGATATAAAATTAACATGGAAAAATTAGCTTTGTTTCTATACCCTAACAATGAACACTCCAAAAAGGAAATTAAGAAAATGATTTCATTTACAATAGCATCAAAAGAATAAAATACTTAGGAATAAACCTAACCAAGGAGGTAAAAGACATGGGCACAGAAAACTACAAAACATTGCTGAAAAAAATTAAAGACAAATAATAAAAAAGACATACCATGTTCACGGATTAGAAGACAATATTGTTAAGAGGTCAGTACTACCCAAAAAATCTACAAATGCAACACAATCTCTATCAAAATCTCAATGATATATTTGCAGAAATAGGAAAAATGTATCCTAAAATGCATACGGTATCTCAAGAACCCAGAATAGCCATAATAATTTTGAAAAAGAATAATAAATTTGGAAGACTCATACTTCTTGATTTCAAAATATATTACAAGATTACAGTAATCAAAACAGTATGAAACTGGCATAAAGACTGACATATAGACCAATGAAATGAAATATAGAACCCAGCAAAAAACTCTCACACGTATGGTCAAATGACCTTCGACAAAGGTGCCAAGGCCGCTCAATGGGAAAAGGAAAAAGAATCTCTTCAATAAATGGAGTTGGAAAACTAGAAAGCCACATGCATGAAAGAAAAAAGTTGGACTCTTATCTTATACAATAAACACATACTAATTCAAAAAGAATTAAATACTTAACACAAGACCCAAAATTATAAAGCTCCTAGAAAAAAAACAGATGAAAACTTTCATGATGTTAGATTCAGCAATGATTTCTTAGATAGGACAGCAAAAGCACAGGCAACAACAGCAAAAATAGACAAATGGGACTGCATCAACCTTAACAACTTCTGTGCATCAAAGAACGCAATCAACAGAGCGAAAAGGCAAGCTATGGAATGGGAGAAAATATTTGCTAATCATATATCTGATAAGGGGTTAATATCCAGAATATATAAAGAACCCCTACAACTTAACAACAAAAAATCAAATAACTCAGTTAAAAATTGGGCAAAGGACTTGAATAAACAGTTCTCTAAAGATGATATATGAATGGCCAGCAAACATATAAAAAAGATGTTCAACATCACTAATTGTTGGAAAAGGCAGTCTTGTGCACATAGTCTTTCAAACCCCACTAGGCATCATAAGAATGGGCCTTGGGCCTGGAACATTTCCTTACCAAGAGATAAAGAGTCCACACAGCTTGTGCTGGACTTATCACCTTGTGTGGGAAACATCTTTCCCTGTTTCAGACTCAATGTTGTTCCTTTGTTCTGCTTAAATGTGTGCATCATATGGCATCTGGCCAATCCCACTACTGTATCTGTCCTCTGTGGAGAGGGCATGGAGTCCTTCTGCTGCAGCATTAGTCCTTCTGCTAACTGCCCTGTGTCAGCTGCCAGGAGGGACCTGCTGGCCATGGGGGACTGATGCCCACTACCGAAACCAATGCTGTCTCTTCTCTATGAGAGTAAAGCATTGTTCTGTCCAGTGCTTGACTGCATTATCTTTTCCTTGGCAACTCCAATACCAAGATGCACTGGGCAGAAGTGCTCAGACTTCTACTCCTGATACTAGGCAACGAGTGCCACTTGCTCAACACAAATCATCAGAGAAATAGAAATCAAAACCACAATGAGATATCACCTCACACTAATTAGGATGGCTACTATCAAAAAATAGAATATAACTAGTGTTAGCAAGGATGTGGAGAAATTGGAAATCTTGTGCTCTATTGGCCAGATTATGAAATGGTACAACCTCTGTTGAAAATAGTATGGCCTATTTCTCAAAAAATTAAAAATAGGACAACCGTATGATGCAACATTCCTGCTTCTGGGTATATTTCCAAAAGAATTGAAAGCAGAGTCTCAAAGATATATTTGCATATCCATGTTCATAACAGCACTATTCACAATAGCCAAGAGGTAGATGTAATCCAAACGTCTATCTATAGATGAAGGAAAAACAAAATGTGGTATATACATACAATGGGCTGTTTTTCAGCTTGAGAAAGGAAGGAAATCCTGTCGCACACTACAACATGAATGGACCTTGAGGACATTATGCTAAATGAATTTAGCCAGTGACAAAAATGACAAAAACTATATGATTCCACTTATAGGAAGTACCTAAGGTAGTCAAATTCATAGACACAGAAAGTAAAATGGTGGTTACCAGGCAGTGGGAGGAGGGGAAAAAAGGGAGTTTTTGTTTAATGAGTATAGAGTTTCTGTACAATGAAAAATTCTGGAGCTGTGTTTCACAGCAATGTGAATATACTCAAACTACAGAACTATACACTTAAAAAGAGAATGGTAAATTTTATGCTATGTGCTTTTATCCACAATAAAAAACAATTTTTAAACAAATCGCCATTCTTGAGCCTCACCCTCAGAGATTCTGATTTGGTATGTCTGGGGTGGAATCTGAGAATTAGCATTTCTAGAGCTGCCCAGATGCTTCTGGTCCTCAGGCCACAATTTGAGTAGCACTGATTTACATTGCATTTCATGATTTAAAAAATACCAGACTGTTATGCGGTACTTTTTCTTAGTACTCTCTCTTGAGAGTTGCTCTAGTGGGTCTGAAGTTGGGTAGAAGGCGGTCTGTGCCCAAACCCACGCAAGCCTGCGATGTTTATGGATTGGAAGCCGCCAGCTGTAGACTTGGGCAGACCTGACTCCTCTTCTGGCCTGAACTCTTCCAAGCTGTCGGATGTAGGACAACTCACCCCTCTAAGCTGGAGGACCTTAGGCCGTAACTAGGAATAAAACTACTTACTCCATAGGGATGTGATGAGGATCGTTAAGAGGGGACAAGTGAAAGGCACAGAGCCCTTATAAGAAACAGATTTGATAAGTGTGTCATAGTGGATGTTGATGTATATATATTTTTTAGAAACTCAACTGCAGCAAACTCCCCTGTCCCCACCGCCCCCGCAGCCTTCTGGGTCATCTCCTACACACATGAAATGTATTGTCTTGGTTTCCAGCACAGGTGCTGAGTTACTAGGAGGTTGGACCTAGTCTATTAGCTCACCTCTCCCCTGTCTAGTGTCTTGTACAGTGCTTGAGACATAGTAGATCATAAATAAATGTATATTAACTGAATGAAATTCATGTAGAAGCTGTATTAGTGGCTCTCAATCCAGGTTGCACATGAGAATTACCCGGGAATTAAATAAAAATACTACTTCCTGGTATAAACTCCAGAGATTCTGATTTAATTAATCTAAGGCACTGTTTCTCAACCTTCACTGTACATTACAATCACTTGGGGAAATTTAAAAATCTACTGCCCAGGCCACATCCTTACCAATTACATCAGACTCTCTGGAAGGTGGACCCAAGCATCAATATTTCTAAAAAGTTCTCCTAGCTGAGTTCATTGTGGAGAAGGGTTCAGAATCTCTTGGAAACAGAGAGACAATTTATGTTCATAAGCAGTGGATTCCTCACATGTTTTTAGATAAAGACAAACACAAAATTCAGAGGGGAGAGAGTCATTATTTTGCATGTGCCTAATAAAACCTTATTTTCTGTCCTTTCTTTGTTGATTTAATTTACTTTCTGTATTTAGGGTTGCTCTCTTTCAAGTTCACTTTATCTTTTTGGCTATTTTATTGCTATGGGGTGACTGGAGTGGATTAAATAGTGTCCCCAAAACTTCATGTACCCCTGGAACTTGTGAATGTGACCTTATTTGGAATTGGGGACTTTGCAGATGTAATCAAGAAGAGGTCCTAGTGGATGAGGATGGGATCCTGTTCAATACTGGTGACACTCTAAGAAGAGAGAAATTTGGACACAGACACAGGGAATGACTCCATGTGATGATGGAGGCCAGGAGTAGAGAGATGATCTCCAAGCTAAGGTGTGCCAAGGGTTGCTAGCAGCCTTCATTTCTTGTTTGGCCAAAAACAATTTGGGAAGGAAGTTGGGGAAGGAGGTGGATAGATGGATGGCCAGTGAGATGTGCTGGATTCCAGTGTTTCAAGCTGGCACTGCTCTGGTTGTGAGTTACCACACAGAGCCAGTGCTGAGATGTGGTTTTAAAACAGAAGGAGACGATGCCCCAGCTCTAGGGGGTGAGATGTGCCATCCCTTAGCACATCTTACCTACCTGAAAGCTTACCATCTCTTGCTATCAAGCGATTTCTTAAGGGACACACACACACACATGCATTTACACACAGAGAGATATGTACACTCACACACACTCTGTCTTACACACAGACACACAAACACAAATGTTGGCTCCTCCATTTCATATACAGAAAGTCCTCAGAGAGAAAATATGGAGTATCAACTTTGATAGAAGCTAATGTCAAATTTGTATGGTCTTTTTACATTTTTTTCCCTAGTGTTTTTAAAACATTCCCTCCGGATGTGACTACGATGGAAGGCTCAGCAGGAATGAAAGCTTTAGCTTCTGGAATTTTCTGTTTGTAAGGACATAGAAGGGGATGTGCACGTGGAAGGACTGGGGCATCGAGTTCACTTTATGGCTTGGCCCACGTGTAAAGACCACAGGTGTCGCTCTTCTCTCATCAAGTGAAGAAAATCACGAGCATGAGAGGCAGAAAGGACTTGGGGACCCCCCGACCTCAGTTTCTCACTTACAGGCTCTGCCACTTCAGGCTTCCTGACCATGGCAAGTTGCTCAGCTTCTCTGAGCTTCAGTTTCTTCATCCAGAAAATGAGGATGATAACACCAACCTGACATGGTTGTCGGGGAGATTGAATTAGAGAATGGGGCAAAGTCACTGGCACATACTAGGTGGTCAATATGGTGGTTCCCATTGCTTTTTGCACTAAGAAAAAAAAAAACTTCTCACATTTAAAGAATTTACCAAAGGAATTTTTGACCTCCCTCCACAACCAGTCTTGTCTGTGGACTTTGGATAGTCACTTGTGTGGAACACCTACTGTGGATGCCGAGGAGCACTAGGAGCTTTAGATTTCTCAATGGCTGTCAGTCTTACAACAAACTTTAAAGATGGTTTCCTAGCCCCATTGTTGAGATGAGTCATTGGAGTTCAGACTGGTTAAATTATTGAGCCAGAGACCTTGGTTGGGAAGTGGCAGAGGCAAACCTCTAGCCCAGGTCCAGCTGACTCTGTCATGTTGGAAATAAATGTCTTCCCAGTTCTGCCAGTGGCCAAAGGCCATGAGTGAGCAGAAGATCCATCACCTTCCTAGGCTGGAAGGGATCTTAAGAGGGCTTCGGGTCTGGTCTTGTCAGTTATCCAATGTTTACATCACCCAGACCAGAATAGGGTTATTATTTAATGACCCCTGGAAGAGTTTAACAGTATTTTCCTATCTCAGGACTACATGAATTGAGTTGTATGAGTGGGGGAGGGGAGTCACAGGGTTGACAAGCTGTGCAGACCTTAAGGGAAAATGTCCTTTCTGAGGAGTGGCTAGGAGAAGGGTGGGGAGGGTCTGGGATATTGGCTCAGTTCTCTTGGGAGTTGGGGCAAGGTTCACAGGTCTGGTCCTGGGCCCGGTCCTACAAGGACACTGTGATCTTTGATGTTTCTGAACACACAAAGCAGCGTCCAGTCATTGGAATATAAGCACCGTGAAGAGAGGGATGTTTTTCTTTTTTGTTTGCTGCTCTTTTCTATCCCCAGAACAGTGTCTGGCACAGAGTAGGAGCTCATAGTAAGGTAATAAATAAACTAATTAATTAATTTCAGGTGATTCACACTGACTGTTCACTCTGTTTGAAACATGCTCACCCAAGAGAGTCACCTGGCTTGAGTCCTCACTTCATTTGGGTCTAGGATTAAAAGTCACCTCCACGGAGAGGTATCCCCTGACCATCTCATCTAAGACTGGTTACCCTCCATCACTTCTACCCCCTTCCACTCCTTTACTTTTCCTCTCTATCCCTTCTATACTTGCGAGTTTATCGTCACTTTCCTCACTGGTAGTTCCATGGGTCAAAACATCCACCCTCTGTGCACTGCTGTGTGTCCAGCCCCTAGAACAGAGTCTGGCAGAGTCGGTGCCCAATATTATGTGTTGAATGAATGACTGAATGAATGAATGCAAACATAGACAAACCAAACAATGGTTGAACACATTTCTGAAAAATGCCTAGAGCTTTATTATCTTTGTTAATTCAACAGAAATTGCATTACACTGAAATCATCACTCTGTCTTATTCAATTAAAGAACACACTGTGCATGTACACATCACTTTATAGGCAATGGAAACATACCCTGTGGTAAACAGCTGCTAAAAATCACAACCAAGCAAGTGAAAGGAAATTTAAAAGGAAGTTTAAATTTATTTCCTTTAAATAAAGGAAATTTAAAAACGCAGAAACAAGGATTACAAAATCTATTTAAATATTCCACTGCACTCCCACAGCATAAAATTCATATGTATTTCGTAGAGAACTTGGAAAGCTTTACAGCATACAGGGAGACTAAGAACATGATATTTCCTAAAGACTCAACTAGCTTTTGCCTCATTACAATTATTTGTCCTGTAATACAGTGCTGAAGATTTTGCAGAAGATGCTCCTTGACTCCGCAGTAATTCAAGGTGTCTACTGGGCTATATCCTGGTATGTATACTGGGCTGTATCCTGGTCTGTCTGCTGGGGTATATCCTGGTCCATTTGCTGGACTGTATCCTCGTCTATCTGCTGGACTATATCCTGGTCCGTTTGCTGGGCTGTATCCTCGTCTATCTGCTGGACTTTCTTCTGGCCTATATTGTGAGATGACTGGTAGATTATCGGCTTCTTGACTTTGATGCCTGAGTCATCATTACAATTGGGTGTGGGGGTGGTAACCTCGTTGTAGAATGACTCCGTGGGGGTGGTCTCTTCTATCTGGGGCTGCTGTGTAGTGGTGGTCTCTTCCACTTTCACCTGCTCAGTGGGCGTGGTCTGTTCAATCTCGATGGGCACTGTGGCTGTGGTCTGTTCAATCTTGGGCTGCTGTGTAGTGGTGATCTCTTCCACTTTTACCTCCTCAGTAGGGGTGGTCTGTTCGATCACAATGGGCACTGTGGGGGTGGTTTTTGTGACATGGATCACCTTTGTAGGGGCGGGTGCTACAGTCTGGATCCCCTGCCTTGGAAAGAACGGTATGACTTCTTTGGAATCCACGTCGGGGGCATCTTGGATTATGATATGCCACCAGGGGGTGATGTCCTCATCGCACTGGTTGAGATCGTCGATCAGAGTGGAGTACACCAGCTTGAAATTGGATTCTGGAAACCTCCTACTGCACACCCTGCTTCTCAGGACCACATTGGCATCTTCACAGAGGTTCCTCTGGCAGCTTAAGCGATAGGCAATTTGTCTCCAGTAGATCAAATCGCTTTTACAACCCTCTATGCAGGAAGTTGGGTTGCCGGTAAAGACACAGGAAAAGTCGTGGTCCATTCGGGAGCACACGGCCTTCATGGCAGTGCCCTCCTCGTGCTCCATCAGAGTCACAGTACATGAGGCCTGGTCTGGGGTGACAATCACGCCATTGACTAGGGTCTTGTGTTGCCGGGTTCTCTGCACAATCTGGGGCTTGTCTAGAGTGATCCAATGATCCTTGGTTTCCATATTGTCTTGCCCCTCCCATAATTCCTGTGCACCAACCACCAAGAGCACCTGAGCCTCCAGAAGGAGGAAGGGCAGCAGGATGAGGCTATGGATCCTCATGGCTTCAGGTTGGGGGAAGCTGTTGACAAAAGGCAGGTGAGTCAGTGCCAGGCAGCAGTTCAGCAGTGCTGGGCTGCAGGCTGACCCTCCCTCCACCCAGACACATGCCAGCCTGCTGGCAGTGAGATCAAGAATCCTTCTGGCTGGTAGAATCACTAGACAAGCAGCCCATCTGTTCACATTTCTGGCTGACTTGAGTTTTGAATGTCCAAAACCTCCTACTCTTCATTCCTTCATCACTCTCTCAGCCTCATTAACTCTCACTCACTCATTTACTCCTGCATTTGCTCACTCACTCTGTCATTTGTCATTCAATAAGCATTTATGGAGCACCTACTTTATGCTATGCTCTAGATTAAATGTGGAATTTTTCACAGTGAATGAGCAAGTCATGTCTTAAAGAGCTTAGAGGCAACTCTTTGGGGAATTTAAACAGCATTAACCAGGAGTCTGTCCCAACTATGTCTCCAACTAGATCTTGGGCAAGTCACTCTCCCCCTCCGCGTCTCACTTCCTTTATTTGGAAATCAAGGTGTTGGATGAGATAACTGCAAACTGTCCTCTAGCTCCAGTGTGCTGGATTTCTAACTCACAGTTCCACATGGACTCAGATCACCACACGAGGAGAAAGGACATGGTAAGTGACAAGAAAGGTAATGTCTGACCCCAGGTTAAACATGCCTGGGGTGGGACTGTCTGAGATGAGTGGGTATGTGAGGGGGCATTTGGGATGCGATAAGAGTCTAAGGTAAATCACAAGGGAGGGGAGGTCATTCAATTTGACTGGGCAACGCAAACCTGGGAGATAAGGGTGAATTTCCACCACAGCATTTAGACTACAGGCTTGAAGGGAAGGATCGTGTCTAATTGATTTCTGGAGCCCTGTTGTGACACAGTGCTGGGCATGTGGAAGGCCCTCAGTCAGTGCTTTTAAAAATATATCATTGAACAAACAAGATGACCTAAAATGCTGTACTAAACTGCATGGATATCATCAAGGGGGCGATAAAAAGAAATACACTGGAAAGAAGAGAAATAGGATTTCTATTCAACACCTACTATGTGCTATGTCCTCTACCAGCATTTGAGTCTCACCTTGTTTAATCCACTCAAGAGCCCTGCCTGGTAGGTAAGAGTAAGTCACCCCCACATAACAGATATGACAGTTAAGGCTCAGTAAATAAATTGCTTGGGATCCCATAGTGGGCAGGTGACAAAACTGAGACAGGCAGTCAGAACCTCTGTCTCTGGTCCTGTAGACCAACACTTACTGATGGATTTTGCCTTTATCTTTACTCTACTTTTAGGAAAAAAACTGGCAACTAATAATTAAACTGTGAACTATTCAGGGTTTGGTTTGGTGTAGCTCCTGATAAGATGATTCATATTATCAGTGCTCCATATTAAAAGAAAATGCAGAATTTCATCTGCAAACCAGCAGGCCCATAAAATGGCATGGATCTCATTTCCACCCTGGGCATAAGGCCGCCCCTTAGGATAGAGAAAGGGAAGACAGTGACAGGTATGTGGGATCCCGAAATGAAGGATGGGACAAAGGCTGGGTATACCAGACACAGACCCACTCGTTCTTCAGGGCGTTGAGACTCAGTGCCTACATGTCCCTGATAGAATCCAGACCCCAGGAACCTGAGGTCCTCGGAGGAGCTAGAAAGGGGGGCAGGGCAGTGGAATTAAACTCTTAAGAGAGCCAGGCTCTTACCTTGTTCTGAGGATGCAGGTCCAGTGCAATTCCAGATTCCAGAGTGAGCTTGCAGGCTTGTGGCTGTCTCATCTGCAGTGTGAGGCAGGGAAGGCCTTTTTATAGGAGCCTAGGCAGACAGGATTCTTACAACACACATACCTGTGGAGCCTTATCACATTCCTCCCAGACACACCCCTTTTGGATTAAGCCAGTTTCTGCAAGAAAAGTGGTTGATGGAATCCTGTGGGAGGGGGGTTACATGCCTGGCGTTAGACTTACTTCCTTTGAGGCCTTCCCTTTCCCTCAGTGGCCTGCATAGGAGGACAGCTCAGCCTTGCAAAGACCCTCCCTGATGGGATGAGGACCCCAGCAGCAATATCTCTGGGGGACTAACAATAACATCATGAGAAATAATCATAGTTGCCAAACACTGTGCTAGGCCCATGTTTCCTAAAGCTCTCCCTTCATTCTCATCACATCCTCTCCATGATATAGGAAGCTATGGTTCACCTCATTGTACAGAAGGAAAATTGGAGCTTGGAGATATTCAGGGCTTGTCCAAGGTCACCCTGCTAGGAAGAGGAGGAGCCCAGAGTTTAAACCCGGGCCTCCCTGCATCCATCATCTCCTCTCCTCCTACCTGCCACTCTCAAGACACATTTGGTGAGTGAGCAACTGAAGCTGGGGAAGCCGTCTCAGTCTCTGTGTCCCTGTTTTCACTGAGGCACCTGAAGTTCCTGTGTAGGCAGAGGAATCCTGGGGCCCTGAGAGGTTGGTAAGGAGAGAGTTCCTGATATGGAGATTTCTGAAGAAGATACTTACCTACAGGACACATACTGGCACCTCACTCTGGTCAGCTTTCTATAGGCAGAGTCCGGTACACAAATGAGCTAGTGGAAGCCTGGATACAGCATTGGTTTAGCTGTGTGACCTTACCCAAAACAGTTAACCTCTCTGAACTTCCACTTGTTCATCTACTAATTGCTGACAATAACAGTGCCTCATTTAGAGCTACATATTAATATTTTTATTGGGCTGAGCTATAACATAAAGTGGAGCAGATCAATTTAGTTCATGATGTGGTCTTTAAGTTGTATTCCTTAAAACACACTTATAATGTTTATATATTAAGCATATAGAAAGACATTTACTTCCACCAAGAAGATATAGACCCCCATTATATTTTGACACTTCACATATCATTGTAATTTGGCAACAGATATTTTACACTTTCTTCTTAATTCTGCTGTAAGGAAAACAGTAGTACAAATTTGACGATAAATGGCAACTGACCTTTCAGTTTGACACAGCGCCATGGAGAATTGTGGGGACTGTGGCACACTGGAGAGTTTTGACTCTCTAAATGTCCACACTCAGTTCCAATTGACTGAGCACATTATGGGAATGGGGCTCAGTATTGTCAGACTTTCTGAACTTTTTAGGTGCCCCAATCCAGGTGTGTTTATGCGAAATTGGGTGGGCACTTAACATATATCTTCCAAAAACTGTGAATTTCCAACAATATACAGGCCAAAAGTCACAACTGTGATTGAATTCCATGCAAGGTCTACCTGTCTATGAATTCCAAGGTCACAGAGCTATGGTTGTTGACTGGGTCACTCAGTGTTTCAAAGGGTCTCTCCATGAATTCCATTGCAGGAGGCCATTTCTCCAAATTCCAAGCCTCTTTAAAGATTTATTTATTTATTTTCTCCCCAAAGCCCCAGCAGATAGTTGTATGTCATAGTTGCACAGCCTTCTAGTTGCCGTATGTGGGACGCGGCCTCAGCGTGGCCGGAGAAGCGGTGCGTCGGTGTGCGCCCGGGATCTGAACCTGGGCCGCCAGCATCAGAGAGCACGCACTTAACCGCTAAGCCACAGGGCCGGCCCCTCCAAGCTTCTTTAAAACTGACCAGTTAAGGACCATCCCCATCATCCTGACCACCAGCCCATAGAAGCTGTGACCTCCCCACACAGGCACTCACAACATGGTATTTAGAGGATTATTTGGGACATAGGCAAGATAAAATTTCTTGTTCCACAGGGAGATATATCAAGGCAGACTCTGAAAGCATGAGAAATTCATCTTGATCCTCAGGAGGCAGTCAGAGTCTTTCTGGAGGAAGGATAGAGGTCAGAACACAAAGCAAATTTAGAGGGAAACAGGTGGACTCCAGGATCCTTTCTCAGAAGTGTCTCTGAACTTGGCTGGTAACATGGAACTGCCCCCACTGGCTTCCATGGACCTTCAGCCTTCCTGTGATCCCATCCCAACTTCTGCCTTGATCTTTCTTTTCCAAACAGGGGGCACACTATTAGACCAGGCTGTGTAGCCCTTTCCCTGTTGGCTGAGCCTGTCATTCTAAACTCATTTCCAGACACACACACACACATGCACACAAACCCCTACACACTCTCTAATCTCATCACACTAAACCACTCACCAAACATTTCCTGAATGCTCAATGCACTCACCCCCTTCCTGCCTCTGCTCCTGCTGTTCCCCTTACTTGGAATGCTCTTCCAGTCCTACTTTTTCAAGCACATACCAGCTTGTTCTTCAAGATCCAACTCAAATGTCATCTCCTCTCTGTTGGTGTCATTGGTTTCCTGCTCCTTCCCCATGACCTCCACACTTTCATGGATGTTCATGGAGAGAAATAGATCATCACCCTAGTGAGTGCGTACAGTGTGCCAGCACTGTGCTGAGGCTGTGTCCCCACATTAATTCACTTCTTGATGTACTGAGAAAACGATACACTTCTACAGTGCACAGAGGAATCTGGAGATGATTTGGAGCTCCAGCAAGGCTGTTCACAGCAGGTTCCCACCCCTTCCCCATACCGCCAGGACTCAGGGGATCGCTGAGTCCTGGAGAACTGTCTATGTAAAGACTCATCACTCTTTTTCTCAGGAACCCCATGAGGAAAGTCTGCCCTGGATCCTCATGGTGCACATGTGGAGCTGAGGCTTATGTGGCCCAAGTTCCTTGGCAAACGCCCCAGAGCTCTGAATGGCACAGCCTGGACTTGGGCCTGGGGCTATTGGTAATTAACCTCCCAGGAGAGTATTTTGGACATTGTCTAATAGTTTTGAGACCTGAATCTGTCTTGTTTCTAAATTGTGAGGAGAAAACCCAGCCCTGCTGTCCTCTGTACCTCCACGTTCTCAGAATCCAGAGGAGTCTGGCATATAGTAGGAGGTTTAGTCAGAATTGTTTTAATAAGGAGTTGAGAAACCCACTTTCATCCACTGAAAAGAACAGAAAAGAAGAACACTTATTTGCGCATTCAACTGTGCTGTATAAGGAATGAGGTTGGTTCAGACACACACCGATCCAAAGGTTTAAACAGCTCCTGTGTCTCTCCCTCTATCTCTGTCTTTTCTCTTGTTCTCTCTCTGATTCTGTCTGTCCCTGTCTCTTTCTCACTCTCTTCTGTGCACTCTCCATTGCCTAGTTTCATTCTCAGGTTGGTTCCTTCCATCTGTCATAGAATGGAACATGACCTTTCATCTCCCTAGCACCCATGGGAATGCCCAGGAGAACTGTGATACAGCCCTTCACTGGTACATTCACTGAGTCTGTTGGTGGTGACATGGTACATGGTGCACAGCCCACCAGAAACACAGGGAGTGGAGGATGGGCACTTCTCAAGAAGAGAAGAGCTTTCTGTTAGCCACAGAAAGAGAAAGGCTGACAAAACAATAGATCTACACTGTAATAGGTGCTCATTAAATGGAGACAAATCCAGATGATAAGTTATGGTGGAATTTCACAGCTGCTGGCTAGTTGGCTAGCTTATTGAGAAAGACTTCCTTGAGGCTGGGTATAATTTAGTTAATTAGGAAAGCCATATCAAATTCATGGGAAAGAACAGAACTATTCCTAATCTGTTTGAGGATCAATAAGTAAACTAGTTGCTGAAGGAAAAGGTTTGTGACAGGAGAAGGTAGAAGATTAGGTTGGAGAGTCAAAGAAAAGTCTTGAATGCAAAGCTGAGGGCTTTATTCCATAGGCTGACGATGACAAATATGCAACCCCCGGAGCCATCACTTACCCCTCCACAGCCCTTGGTAGACATTGCCAATAAATTGTGAGGGCAGTCCTACTGGGCCTGGAGATAGCCTCAGAAATCATTTCAACTCAGTCCTCAAGAAAGCCACTAATGATATATCAGTCAACACAAAGGACAAAATCTGTTTGCCATTCCTGCTATAGATGGGTCTTTTGAATATTTTGAACATTTTTACACAGAATAGTGAGCAAACTCACACCTTAGAGTATCCACAAGATTTATACAAGAAATTAAATGTGTTAGAAATGAGACTTACACTGAAGACAACATTCTTTCACATTTTTATTCAGGTTAAATAACGCTAGAGAAAAAGAAAAGCAGGCAGATTTGTAGCCCAGGGCTGTGTGTCTTCCATTAGTCTGAGAAGGGATTTGTCTTTGGCCAACCATCCCCACAGGGGAGATGGGAAATAGAAGCAATGGTGCAGAGAGGAAAGCAGGCAGGAGGAGGGCAAGGAACCTGAGATACAAATTCTGCCTTGATGTCTTCCAGACTGTCTCTTTGTCAGGGATTTGAGGTTGAGAAATACTCACCTAAAAAAAATCATCTATCTTTCTATCAAACCAGTGGGAGATTATCCCCATTTTACAGTTGAGGAAAGTGAGATTAAAGATATTGTTTTTCCCTCAAGATATCTAGATGAGGAGGATGATGTTGATGATGATGATGATGACGACGATGATGGTGGTGGTGGTGATGATGATACTGATAATAACTAATAAGCACTGTCAAGGTGCTTCTACATTCCAAGCACCATTCTAAAACTTATCTCACTTCATTTTCACAATAATCCTATTATGACTCCCTTTTTATAAATGTAGGAACAAAACTACAGCAAAGATAAGAAACTTTCTAGCTAAGTTACTTCAACCTGGAATGTCAATGCCTCAGCTTCCTATGAGGGACAATTATACCTACTTCATAGAATCTTTTTATGCTCAAAAGAGAGCGACATACAATTAGAGAAGTCATAAATGAAGGCCCCTTCTAATATATTAAAAATGAAGCAATGTACCCATTCATTTAAAAAATCTCTCTCTCTCTCCCTCTTATTCTATTAAAATTTTAAAAAAATTAAAACAGCTTTGATTTACAGAAAAATTGCAATGAGAGCCAGCCCTGATGGCCTAGTGGTTAAAAGTTCAGTGCTCACCACTTCTGTGACCCAGGTTGGCTTCCCGGTTGCAGAGTCACACCACCTGCCTGTCAGTTGCCATGCTGTGGTGGCGGCTCACATGGAGGAATTAGAACGACTTACAACTAGCATATACAGCTGTGTACTGGGGCTTTGGGGAGGAAAAAAAAGAAGATTGGCAACAGATGTTAGCTCAGGGCAAATCTTTCCCTACAAAACAAAAAACCAAAAAACCCTTTCTAGCCTGGGCCTAATATAAGGTTCCTCTCTCCATAAGAAAAAAAAATTGCAATGATAGTTCCCCTACCCCACACCTCCCCCAGGTTCCTGTATAGTTAACCCTTTACATTATCATGCTATGTTTATAAAACTATTGGACCAATATTGATACATTGTTATTAAAGTCCTTATTTTATTTAGACTTCCTTAGATTTTATCTAATGTTCTTTTTTCCGTTATTAATAGACTGTTTTTAGGGAAATTTTAGGGCAGTTTTTAGTTTTCACAGCAAAATAGAGTGGAAAGTAAGCAGAGTTCCCATGTATCCCCTTCCTCACCCACATACAGCCACCCCCTCTGTCAACATCCAGTACTGAAGTGGTACATTTGTTACATTTGATGAGTCTACATTGACAGACACATCATTATCACCCAAAGTCCATAGTTTCCATTATAGATCACTCCTGGTGGTGTACATTCCACAGGTTTTGACAAATGTATAATAACATGAATCCACCATTATGGTATCACACAGTGTATTTTTACTGCCCTAAAAATCCTCTATGTGACACCTATCCATCCCTCCCTCTTCCCAACCCCTGGTAACCACCGTTCTTTGTCCTGTCTCCATAGTTTTGCCATTTCCAGAATGTCGTATGATTGGATCATGCAGAATTTAGTCTTTTCAGATTGGCTTCTTTCACTCACTAACATGATTTGAAGTTTCCTTCACGTTTCTTTATGGCTTGATAGCTCGTTTCTTCTTAGCATTGAATAGTATTCCATTGTCTGGATGTACAGAGTATTTATTCATTCACCTCCTAATGAGGAGGACATCTCATTTACTCCAATACTTTGGCAATTATCAATAAAGCTGCTATAAACATCCATGTGCAGGTTTTGGTGTGGACATAAGTTTTCAACCCCTAATGGTCTTTTCTGTCCAGCATTCCATTCAAGATTTCACTTGACATTTAGGAGTCATAATGCCTTAGGCTCCTCTTGACTGTAACAGTTTCTCAGCTGTTCCTTGTTTATGATGATGTTGACAGTTTTCAGGTGTACTAGTCAGGTGTTTTGAGGATGTGTCCCTTTTGGGATTTGTCTAGTCATTTTCTCATGATTAGATTGGAGTTACGCCATTCTTCTTTTCATCAGCGATTTACATGATGGAGAGCAGGTTTTCTTTTGGGGGTTCCATAGGAAATCTGAACACAAGTGGTAACCACCACAGGTTAAGGCTGGTAGTTGAATGCATGTCTCATGCAGTCTGGTCCCTGACAGGCAATTTCAAGTTCAAAAGCTGATTTTACTCTCATGTATGTTACTGTCATATGGTTCCTTGACCTAGAGTGTTCATACCTGTGGCTGCAGTCACCAGAGGTTCCATAAGTGAGTGCAATTTTGTTCTGAGGTTAGTCTTAACTGTGCATTTTACCAGGCCAAATTTGGTCAAAAATCAGTCCCTCCTTCAAAAATGACCTCCTGTACAGATATTAAAAATGCTGAGTCATGCATCAGAAGTGATATTAATTTTGGGGTCAAATGACGTACATTAAAGACTTATTCAGGGCCGGCCCGTGGCTTAGCGGTTAGGTGCGCGCGCGGCGCTACTGGTGGCCCGGGTTCAGATCCCGTGTGCGCACCGACGCACTGCATCTCCGGCCATGCTGAGGCCGCATCCCACATACAGCAACTAGAAGGATGTGCAACTATGACATACAACTATCTACTGGGGCTTTGGGGGAAAAAAAACAATAAAGGAGGAGGATTGGCAATAGATGTTAGCTCAGAGCCGGTCTTCCTCAGCAAAAAGAGGAGGATGAGCACGGATGTTAGCTCAGTGCTGATCTTCCTCACACACACACACACACAAAAAGACTTATTCATTGTCAGAAAATGAAGAAATAGGTAAAACAACATCAGCTAAAGTCTTATTAGTCTGGCAAAAAGCGGTCATCTTAGACCTACTGAGGAGGGTTGACATTCCAAATTTACAATGCTCAGTACTCATGAGATTTCAGAATCCCTGTATAGCGAATCAAACGATACACGGTGTTAAAGCTTTACTTTAGAAAAATAAGAGACGGGAGTTGATGGTACAGCATTTGGTATGAATGCAACCTGAAAATCTATTAAAGTTTATCTTAAAGAAATGCCCTGTGCACACCCTGTAATATTGAACCCTTTTTGTTAGAAGCCATGTGCATCACTTGGTTCTGATTCTGAATCCATCTAAAGAGAAACCCACAGTTTTTGTATCAGGTTAAACCATGTGAAATTACTGTTTGTAGAAGGTCATGAGTGGTAGAATATCAGCAATTTTGAATGGATCACACTAATAATATGAGTTTTTTAATCAAGTAATAGAGCTGTTTCAAAATCTTTTATGTTATTAAAAAGTATGGTTTTAGTGTTTTATAATAAACTCTGCCACAAAAGATTTCATTGATCATGTCTGGGTTTTCCATATCTTTGTTTTTAAGGAAATCACTGTAAAAGAGGTTAAACATGCTTTAAAGATGTTTTCTCCTTTTGGATAAAATTTCCGAGGCACACGTGTGTCTGTATCCTTCTGCATACACATGCACATACTCACATGCACACACACACACTCTCATGTACTTACATTACATGTAGGCATGCACATATATGCACCCCACCCCTTCATAATCAGAGCAGAAGAAGGTCCTAGAGAGGCAGCCTTTGGAATTTCAGTGTGTTACAAAGAGTGCCAGTTGCTACCCCGGGAAGCCGGAAAAGGGAGAAGACAAGCTGCCCTTTCTCTGCGTTGATGCTGCGGGTCCCCATGCATGTATGAATTGCAGCTGCTGTCACATGAAGAGGTGAAGAGGTTTAGATGAAAGGCATCAGAAAACAGCTCTGAAAGGCCTGTAAGGGCACCCAGGGTGAATGACTCCCACATTCAGAGAGCAGAGCACTCTCACATGCTGAGGGCTGTTTAGGGGAAGATAGAGATGGCAGAGGAAGAAGACACTGGTTGGCTCTAGGAAGAACAGAGCTGGCCTCTAACCAGACCTCATTCATTCTGCCACTCATTCATTCACTCATTCTTCCATTCATCCAAAGAGCACTCATGAAGCACCTAATGTCCCAAGCTCTCTCTGTCATTGACTGGATTGCAATCAAGGTTACATGGTCATTGCCCTCAAGGAGTTGGCAGACAATAGTGGGAAAGACAAGGATCTCAATCATGACAATATAGGAGTAATTGTTGTGTTGGAGGGAAGCCTGGGGTGCTCAGGATAGGAACATCTAATCTAGCCAGTGGCAAAGAGAATTTCTCAAGAGCATGCAATTGGTTAAGAGACAACTCAACAGCTGGAAGAAAAGGAATGGTATTTGTTCAATCATTACTCCGTAACCACTCTATATAATTTGCTAATATCACTTCAGGGAATGCAAAGGTGAATGTGATTCGGCTCCTGTCCTCAAGACTGGTCAATTTAGCCTGCAGCTCACTATCCGATGATTGCTGTAGTGACGACACCTTGGCAATCCAAACCTCAAGCTCCTCATGGATTGTCATCTGTCCACATTTCCAAATAAGTCCAACATATGGAGCCTTTCCCATTCAAATTCCAGCCCAATACTCATTCCCCACAATGGCATGACCCCCAGTTACATCTGATCTTCTCCCCAAATGTCAGGCTCTTTCTCTTCTGTTATCTTTGTCCTAAAATTCAAGCCACTATTACCTACCTGGCAAATACTCATTCCCTGTGCCCACGACAGAATTCAGGGTTCCTGTATCTGGGTTCCCCTAACTTTTTAAACTCTTCACTATTATTACAGTTGACTTGTCATCTTATTGTGGTTCATTTACGTGCTTGCCACTGTCATCAACCTGGGAAGTGACATCTCTAGACCAGAGCTCAAGCACAAAGCTTAGAAATGAGCAAATGTTTAGCAAGTATTTCTTGGATTGAATTGGATTTTGTATTTCTCAAGACTCCTCTGGTTGCAATAATAGAAGCTAACTAAAGAAATGAAAACAAAGAAAATTGAGAATTTATTTGAAGTTTCTTATAAATCATGGAGACAAGGGTTGGGCAGGACCACCCAGACACACAGAGTGGGGGACTTGAATATCACCAACATGCTCTTTCTCATATCGCATCTCCGTGTTCTCTGCACATGTGCTCTGTCTTTCTCCACATGGTTGGAAACATGGTGTCAGCAGCTCTGAGCTGAGCTGCACTGTGGAAAATCTCAGGGAGAGACTGTCAGTTGGGCATGAGTCACGTTCCTGTCATTGGACTCATCAACCCTAGTAAAGGGCATGATTCTGGGGTGAACAGCCCAGTCCCTGGAAACATGTGGTTGGATTTGAGGGAGGAGCAACTGTTCTCAAAGATGTGGAGAGCTGTTCCCAGTGGAGAGACACTCTGTAGGTTTCATGTCTGCACTGGAAGAAAGTTGTGGATAAGTAGATGAGGACGTGTGCAGGAGGGCATTCTAGAATTCACCTGAGGCTGCACCCAGACCTATGACTCCCTGTCTGTGGAAAGATGAAAACACTTTAATGACACTCCACCCTGGGCAGACCTCCCCATCATAACACTCACACATTTAATAAAGGTGATTGAGCAGTAATATGATGGCGAGAGTGACAGCAGCTCTCACTGGAGCTGTTACTCTGTGCAACTTGCATGCACGGTCTCACTTAATCCTCGTGCCATGCTTAGGAGATAGGTGCTATTATTATCCACACTGTAGACAGGAGGAAATTAAAACCACCCAAGGCCAGACAGCTAGTGAGTGGTGAAGTCAGTGTTCTAAACAAGACATTGAGACTCTATAAAATCCATGCACTTAACCTAGACTGCTGTCAAAAGGTGCCACAGAGCCAATGGGAATTTGGTAATGCAGTTGGATATGCAGATAATTTACCACAATAATATTTTCTCTCACTTGAACATGAGCTGCATATCTACTTACAAGATATATTACTAATTTAAGGGCCTCATGTATCTCTTTAGCATCTGCCCGTCATACCTACACTCTCTCTATCATCCCACCCCTGCCAGCCCCTGCTCTGAGGGTTGGGACCAGTAGTTGGAGAGCTCTGAGACCACACAGAGTGCCATCTTCAAATGAGAGAGGTATGGAAAGCCCACTCTGGGACTGGGAGGGGGTACAGGCACAAGGAACGCTGTCATCAATCCATCCAGGTCATGACCTCACAACTTACAGAGCTTTTCAACTATGGGAGAGTCAAGCTCTAAGAGTGACAGTGTCATCATCTGTGTGACAGTGAGGAGGGAAAGAGAATTCGACTTCAGCCAACACGGGAACATGTTGGGTTTAGTAGCATGTTCCCCTCTTCTATTATCTTCAAATGATCTAAAAGCAGAAAAGGGGTCAGTCACCTTTTCTAGTTTCTCTTTAAAACAATCATCTGAAGGAATTTAATGAATTAATTTGTCTTAGACTTAAACTTGTTCTAACCAACTTTTACCACAAATTTTCACCCTTAAGGGTTATGTTCAGGCCAGTTGAGGCTAATGTCCTTCCCAGTGTGATTGGGAGACTCATGTTCCCAGGTTTCGGGAGCACTTTTGACTTCAAGGAATCACCATGTGGTGATCTGTCCTGGAAGACTTGATTGGGACATGAAGAGTTTTTTCCTTCCCCTTTGAATCTGTCAATCTCTTTTCTACTTCATTGGTAATCATACTGCACATCCGCATGGCACAATTTCATTGTTAAAGGCTTCACTCTATATTGTTACATTAGATCTTTATAACAACTCTGTAAGGAGTGGCCATTATTTATGCCCGAAATCAAGATGAGAAAACTGACTTCAGTGGCTTCCCTAAAGTCACAAGCTCATTCCTTTCAGTGGCACCCAGATCACCTACCCCAGGGACAGTATTCTTTCTGCTCTGGTAGACGAAGGTGAAAAGTGACCCCATAACCCAAAACTAAGCCTGAGAGCAATTGAGTGCAGGATTCTGGGGAAAATCCAGGAGAAATCCTGGTAAGACTTCAGCTCACAGCCTGGCCTGGCTTGGCTTCTAGAAGCAGAGGGGACCTGAGGATGGAAGGAGAGGCCGAAAGGTCCTGCCTGGGAGGTGTGGGGTATAGGGTGAGGAATTCAAAGGCTGGAGAGTGATGGGGAATATGCCTTTGTATAAAACTTGTCATTATCTTTGATGGGTCTGAAGTCTTTTCCAACTCTAATTTCTAAAGCATTGATAGACGTATGACTTCAGGGGAACATAAAAAAAATATATTAAAGGAACAGCCATGGACCTCCCAGCTACCTCTAGGATGGCATCAGACTTGAGTCCTACAGGCAGAAAATAGTCATTTAAAGGGTTCCTTTTTGCTGATTATACACCACAACCATAGACTCACAGACCTGATATATTTTCAAGTATACACACAGCATTGAATTTCTCATGCTCACATTTGTCTTCACCGTTAAACTTAAAGCAGTTAGACACCAACCATAACACATGCGTCTCTCAGGCATTTCTTAAGTCCTTCCTGCAGACAGTGAGATGGTTGTCTAAAAGGTCAATAATTGCCCAGTGCCCGAATTGGCCCAATGTTCAAATAAACTTTTAATCACTGAATGGAAGAGGAAGAATATATATGAAAGATGATGTTGTTCAATGCCATCAGTTTAAATTTATCAATTCAATTAATTTGACAAATATTTACTTATGTTCGTAACTGGAGCCCAGACAGGTTATGTGTCACTGACAAAGTCCTAGAGCCTGTGAAGCAGCAGAGCGTATATGTTGGGTGATATAGTTGCTGTTAAAGTCCCAAATCTCAGGGGCTTAACACATGGAAACTCATTTCTTCCTCACATCAAGTCCAAAATGGATGTTTCCACAGTGGATTATCACCAACAAAATTCAATTGTTGCTTCTATAGCTCCAACTTCTTCAGACTTTGTGACTGTAGCTAAATTGATCAACCACTTTTGAAGTATTCTGACTTGGACATGACTAATGCCTTTTTGTCAATCTATTTCTCACCTAGGATGGGTCAAGTAAAGGGACGAGCCTTTCTCCCTTCCAGAGGTGACTGCACTGATGACATTATGCTGATAGGCTCCAATGAAGAGCAGGTGGCAGCAATTTAGCAGTAGACTCTGACTCATCAGTCCTGAGGAGATCAGGGATCAGCCATCCAAGTCAATTCTTGGGAGTCCTGTGGGCTGAGGCTCAAAGGCTGATTCCTGAGACAGTAAAGGAAAAGTTACTCACCCTACAGACCCCACGACCAAAACAGGAAGCCCAGACCTAGTTGGACTCTTTGGGGATAGGAGATAATATGTGCCACATCCAGATACTTTGTTGAGCCCTGGGTACTAATTGACCAGAAAATCTGCCTAATTTACCTGTGGGTTGGGTAGCAGGTGTGCTAGAGGTAGTCTCCAGGCTACCTACCCTGGGGCCCTGTAAATCCCAAGGATCTTGGTGAAATCTGGTCTCCGAGTCTGAGAACTTCGCTGAGTGGAGCCTCTGGCAAAGGGAAGCAGCCTCTGCCCAGTCACCCCTTAGGGTATCAACTTCTTGCAGATGTGGCTCTCAGCTCTACTCCACTTGAGACACAGATGCTGGCCTGCTCTTGGGCCCTTGTGGAGACCAAGTGGTTTAGAGAGGACTGCCAGGTATCACTGTGTCCAGGTATCCCCACCCTGCATTGATCCCCTCAGATGCTAAAGATAGAGGTGGAAAGGCAAATAGATTTCTCATAAAAAATGGAAATGGAACAATCCAGAACACCAAGTCTGGTCCCACAGATGAGTACTCTTTACACAGTAAGGTTGAGGCCATATCCTTAGGGACCCATTGTATTTCCCTTAATTAATCACAGGGACAGCCTTTGTCTACTTGGAGATGGCTCCCAGGAAGCCCTGAGGATGCTCGGGTCTGGTTTTCTGAAGGTTCATTCCAACTAAAAGCTGATGGAGTCCACTAGGTGACAGCAGCCTTCAGCCCCAGTGACAGCACTAGAGGACCTACAGTGGTAGGAGCCCACGAGCAACTTGGCTAAATTGAAAGCTATCACCGTTGTCTTAGACAATACTCCTAAGGACAAGGCATCCCATTTGTCACCTGTTTTGGGGTTCTGGCTAGGAACCTAGCTAGTGGTTGACAATGAGAAGTATATTAAAGACACTTCTCTGTGGAGCTGTGCACTCTGGGAAGACTCTGCTGCAATCTGACGAAACATTTTTTGTACCCAATGTGAATGCTCATGGGAAGGGGCATGCCCAGATGAGACTGAATGGAACAATGTGGCTGATCAGGCCTGCACAGCCCAGGTGGCCAGCATCAGTACCTCCGTCCATTATTGGACTGGGTACAGTAATCCTGCCACTAACACAGTGGACAGTAAAGTTGGGCCTCCATCTGTATGTCAAGGAGACTGAGATGGCCTAACAGGACTATGGTACCTGTCAGCAGTTGATCTGTCTGAAGGTGAACAAAGACCCCTAGGTCTAGGATCAGACCTCGTCCATTTCTGGCATATGGAACACACTTGTCCTCTACTGCCATCATGTGGCTACTTCTGGCATCTCTTGGCTTTTGCCACTTTACCCCTTAACTAGAGTTGACAATCTGTGCGAGTGGCAGATTTTGACTACCCCATAGTAGCACTAGAGATCAGGCTCTGCCATATTTCTGGACATCTCAATCATTTATGGTCCTATGCTGCTACACCGTTCATAGCAAAGGGGTCCTGACAGTGGGTTAATGAACATGACATTCAACAGGCATTTCATCCCCTTCTCATTCTCACACTGGTGGCATCATCAAGAGGTGGAAGGAATTTAAAAGACTTGACTGGGAAAGATTTCTGGATAGACTGTGTTATCAGCATTGTGCACTACCCACATAGCCAGACAGTGTGAGCACTAATGCAGCTGGACCTCAGTGGGAGTGTAACAATGGCTGCCCACTTCTGTGTCTGCACTTCTGTGATTAGAAGCAGCAATCAGCGATCAGAACACAGATCTCCAATATCTGAAGGACAGGGTCCTTATTGTCCGTCCTGGCACTCAAAGTTTGTGTATAAGCTACTCCAGGAACATATGCACAGGTGCCTGACATCAGACTAGGGTGAATGATGGGTAAGGGCTGCAGAGCTAAGTGTTGAAATTGACTAAATTAACTACAATTTACCATCCAAGACTTCCCCTGGAATTTGCAAGCCTTCAATAGACTTCAGAGTTCCAAAATAGTTGAATCAGACAGATTCTGCCAGTGCAATTGTTGTCTAGGTGCAAAGACAGATTCTGATGCTTCCTCCTCTGCCATCCTCCCTTTCCTTTCCTTTTTCAACTGAATGGAGATGCGTCCTCATGACATCTCATGGGTAGGTTGACTGGCCTTGCTTGAACCCCAGTGACAAAAAGTTCACTGCCTCACAGAGAAACTTGATCTGCAATTTATTGGAAGCTGACTGGGCAGGTGACATTGGCTCTCCTTTATTGAGTCCTACTCAGTGCCAGGCATCATGCTGACCATCACACCCACCCAATGAGGTGGGTGCAATCCCCTCCCCATTTAACTGAGAGGGGAATTAGGCTTAGGGAGCTTGTGTTGCTTCTCAAGGGAGAACCACATTTGAACCAAGGTCTTCTGAGTCCGATGTCCCTCCATACTGCCTTTAAAGGGCTGTAAGGAATCAAAGGAACTTAAGACATGGGCTTTGTGCACGAGTGTTTGAGATCTCGTTGGGAGAGAGAGTAATGAAATAAATGTTCATTTAGAAGAGGACAGGGAAGTGGTGGGAGTCAGGCATCTGACCTAGGGATGATAGCAGTAGCTCAGAAAAGAATTGAGGGCATGCAGGAGCCCCTACATGGGGAAGACAGGAGTGGAGAGGGGCATTTCAGATTGACGGTGGGCTTCGGGCCTGGTGATTAGCTCTGTAAAACTCCCCCATGGACATATTCTCAGGACTGGCTCCACCTTCTCCCTTTTCTTGGATGGCAGTTGCAGAGGCACAGATGGCTTTGCCAACAATCTATAGTTTGCAATCGGGCTTAGCCACATTTCTTAGGCAAATTATTTTCTAAGACCTTTGCCTTTAGGGTGATTTGAAATATTGTTTGGCTAATTTTACTGTGCTTCGAACTCATCTGGAAAGCTTGTTAAAATACACATTTGTGTGCCTCACCCTCACAGACACTGGTTCAGTATGTCTGGGGTGGGGTCTAAGAATTAGCATTTCAGGAGCTCCCCAGTGATCCAGATGCTTCTGGTCCTCAGGCCACACTTTGAGTAGCACTGATTTACATTGCATTTCATCATTAGAAAATATTACACAGCTATACAGTGGCATTAGTTTGAAATGTTGTTAGGAAATGGTCTGTGTTGAAACTCACCCTAGCCCGTGATGTGTGTGTACGGAGAGCCAAGAGCTGGAGAATCGGGGGATCTGGATCCTCTTCTGGCCCAAACACGTACGAGTTGTGTGATGTTGGATGACTCACCTCTCAAGCTTCAGGCCACTTAGTTTATAATTAGGAATAAAACTGCTGACCTCATAGGGATGTGGTGAGGATTAGAAGAGGGAACAAGCAAAAGGCACAGAGCCCTTATAAGAAACAGATTTGATAAGTATGTCATAGTAGATGCTTGATGTATATGTACTTTTTAGAAACTCAACTGCAGCAAATCTCCCCTGACCCCACTGCCCTACAGCCATCTGTGTTGTCTCATACCCTCGTGAAACGTGTCGTCTTGGTTTCCACCACTGGTGCTGAGGTGGGACCAATCTGTTAGCTCACCTCTCCCCTATGCGGTGTCTTGCACAGTGCTCGAGACATAGTAGATCATAAATATTTGTTAGGTGTGAATGCCTTTAGAGGCTGTTAGTAGTTCTCAACCCAGGTTGCACATGAGAATTACCTGGCATATATCCCAGAAATTCTGATTTAATTAATCTAGGGCAGTATTTGTCAACCTTGTCTGTACATTTGAATCACCTGAGTAAATTTAAAAATCCACATGCTCAAGCCACATCCCTAACCAACTACATCAGAATCCCTGGGGTGGAACCCAAGCATCAGTATTTTTAAAAAGTTTCCCTAAGTGAATCTGCTGTGTAGCAGGGGCTGGGCATCACTGAGTTAGACTGAGAGACAATTTATGTACACAGGCAATGGATGGTTAACATGTTCTCAGGTAAAGACAAACACAAAATTAAGGGGGGGTGGGTGAGTCACTATTTTGCATATATCTAATAAAATTTTTTATTTTCTGTCCTTTCCGACTTTGTTAATTTAATTCAATTTCTGTGTGTATAGTGTTGCTCTCTTTCCAGTTCACTTTTCTAACTTGTTGGCTACTTGCTATTGCTGTTGGATGACTGTGTTG
This sequence comes from Ceratotherium simum simum, assembly GCF_057802395.1. Classification (NCBI taxonomy): domain Eukaryota; kingdom Metazoa; phylum Chordata; class Mammalia; order Perissodactyla; family Rhinocerotidae; genus Ceratotherium; species Ceratotherium simum. The sequence continues at coordinate 12,645,053 of NC_141907.1, forward strand.
GGTTGAACAGTGTCCCCTCAAAATTCATGTCCACCTAGAACCTGTGAATGTTTGGAAATAGATTTTTTGCAGATGTGATGAAATTAAGATGAGGTCATTCTTGATTAGGATGGGCCCTGATCCAATAACTGGTGTCATAAGAAGAAGGACATTTGGACACAGACACACAAAGGAAAACTCCATGTGAAGACAGAGGCAGAGATTGGAGTGATAAATCTACAAGCCAGGGAATGCCATGGATTGCCAGCGATCGTCAGCATCTAGGAGAGAGGCATGGAACAGTTTCCCTCAGGCCCTCGAGGAGGAACCAACTCTGCTGACATGTTGATTTCAGACTTCCAGCCTCCACAACTGCGAGAGAATACCTTTCTGTTGCTTTAAGCCACCTAGTTTGTGAAATTTGTTATAGCAGCCCTAACAAAATAGTACAGTAACTTAACTGATATCTATAGTATCTAGGTATATTTTTCAATAAGAAGATTAGAATCATATATCTGAAATCATTCTTTTATTGTTCACACACATATCTGCCATCTGCTGAACTTTGTCTAACTACAAGTCTAAGTTCTTATGCAATAAAATGTGACAAAATTTATGTCTTGTTCCAAAGGGTAAACTGGAAATTAATGAATGTGTTACATATTTAAACTTTCTTAGAAGGTTCAGATGATTAAAGCAAAACTTGTAAAGATAAAAAATGGGTGTGCCTACTCTTCACTCTTGGGCCCATGAGTCCGCGTTCCATATGATGTCAAGGAACTCTGTAAACTCCTGAAGGGAAAGTTTCTTTTCCAATATTTGGAGATGCTGCGGATCAAGAACTCGTGCTGTTGGATCTGTTTAAAAACTTTTTTCATACAGTCGGGGTGAACTGATGTCTACGAAAACCAACATTACCATTTTCCATACTGAAACAAAAATAAATATATCAAAATCACCATGTCATCTCTAAGACGAAGTATTTACATCATGGATTACAAAGACAATGTAATGAGAAGTATCTGACAATTTGTTAAATCTACAAAGAAAGTTAAAGGTATATCTACATTTTGCTCCCTTTCAAAACCAAATACTGAAACAACCATTTTATTTATTAATAAATTTAACACATAAAATTTTCATTAATTCAACAAGTATTTCTTCAGCACCCTCCACGTGTCAGCCCTCATTTCAAGTGGCATCAGCATTTATTTTTATCTGGGCATATCTGTTGTTGCTATGTAATTTTAAGATGTTATAAATTTAGTTAAAAAAGTTTGTCATATAATAATAAAGGCCTCCCCAGTCCCATCTTATGAATAAGGTTTAAAAAAGAAAAGGCTTACTTTTTCACAGGTACAGTTTCAACACTATAAAATACAAAAAAAAAGGAGATATACAATTATTTTTCTTTACTACTACAGCTCAACCGCTGCATCCCCGATATTTTTACTCTAATATGGATGCTGACTGCAAATTCGGGAGAAACACATATGGAGAAGGAGGTGAGTGAAGTAAAAATGAAGCATACAAGTTCACCAGACAGAGTGAAGGGCAGACTACAGAGTCAAAATGAAAACTAGTCAAAACAGTTATAAAGTAAAGTGCCAAGTCCCCGACACAGAGGAGCTGCAAACGAGAAATAAGAAGGCTGGTTAAGTTAGCTGAGAAGACTAAGCAAGAGGAAAAAATAGTTAAGACGAGCATAAGAAATTCAGTACAAAGAAAACACCTGAACAGGATGACCCAGTACTCAAAAAAAAAATCAAGCTCATCAGAGCTCATCTTCAGCAGCTCTTTGAAAGCAGCACCCCTGGGAAAATGATCCCCAGCCTCTGTGGAAACTCGCCTACTTACTCATCATACACGTCCTCCGAGTCCATCCGACGATAGTACTTGGCCAACTTGACAGCAAATATGATCGCCGGAAGTAAAAATATGGTAGCTTCCCCTATGCCAAACCAAAACAAATTCTAGGGAAAAAAAGAAAATCAGGAGGATTAAATGCTTGAAGATGGGAAATGGAAAACAACAGTTGCTTGTGGGAAATAATTTTATTTTGCAATTTTTTTAATGAGTTCTAATTTTGTTTATTGAAACCATTTGTGGGCCGGCCCCGTGGCTCGGTGGTTGAGTGCGCGCGCTCCGCTGCTGGCGGCCCGGGTTCGGATCCCGGGGACGCACCGGTGCACTGCTTCTCCGGCCATGCTGGGGCCACGTCCCACATACAGCAACTAGAAGGATGTGCAACTATGACATACAACTATCTACTGGGGCTTTGGGGGGAAAAATAAATAAATAAATAAAATCTTTAAAAAAAAAAACCATTTGTGAATTTAATATGAGCCAGCCACTGTGTGAGGTGTGACCTATTATTATAACTCATTAAATCTTTCTAAAAACCTTGTATAGATCCTATTATTATTATTATATTTATTTTACAAATGAGGAACAAAGGCAGCAGGTAGTGAAGCAAGGTCTGCATCTACGACATTCCAAAACAACCGCGAACCCCCCAACTAGATGGCCTTCCTTTGCTGCCAACCATAAGGGCATGGACGGCCAGCAGGCCCGAGCCCAAATCCCTTTGATGAGTTGTTTTGATGTTAGGGTGACTAATGAAACTTTCTGGCTTTGTTCTGCATTGAACAGTGGAACAGCAGCCTCCTTATCCCAGAACATTATTGAGTGAAGGAGACGGAAGCAATGCTTAGTGCATACTGGGCTCTCAGCAATCGTTCCATGTTTAATTTAACCAATCTTCGAGGTAGATCATAGGCAGAACCCAATCCTGTTTTGTCTAAAAAGCAATGTTAAGGTACTTTTTTTAAATAGTTGCCAATATTCATAAGTCAGATTTCACATAGAAACCTGGATTTATGTCTTTTCTTGGAGAGTCTGGAGTTCGATCTCATAATGCTGAGCCCTAGTTCTCACAAGGCAACATCAACTGCAGCTCAGTGGGGGTTCTTCCTTCAAGAGGGGCATCTGTCCTCAGTTTGCCACAAGCCACATCACTAGCTTTTGCAGGGGTAACATCCAACATTATTTAACCTTATCCACCAATGAGAACAGACAAAGCTGTGCACAATCAGCATGACCTTGTGGGTACCAGACGCCGGCCAGCATCTTACACTTGGCCTGGTTTGTAAATCTACAACCTGCCAGGTTGCTGTAGAAGTTCAAATCTGTGGCCTCTGCCTTAGGATAATGCTGTAAGTAACACTAGAGCAGCCCTCCCCACCCTACAGTGACAAAAGGTAGCTTGAATATAACAACAACCGCCCAGACCTCACGGTTCAGCCACTGCATTTCTGCTTTGCTCCTGGCCCGGTTTAGTGTTGAATGGCAGTGGCACCTCTTCACCCAGAATTTCCAGTAAATTTGTGATCCTTTCCCCTCACATTCTTTTATTGGTAGATTTCTATGCTTTCAACCTTGTTTTGAGACGCTTTAGAGCATTATGACAACTGTATCCTTTTACTGGAAGCTGCCTTAATCCTTTGGGGAACAATCAAGATAGAAAAGAACATGTTAGTCAGCCTGGAGTCTATTTTCCTGGCGAAGTCAATGCTCAGAGCTCTTCCTTACTATTTAAACCACCTACTATAATGCTCTAGCCTATAATCTTCCTGACAAGCCTCCAGGCCATCCCTCCATAGGTCCCTGATTATTTGTGGAGAGGCATCTGGTAATTGGGTGGTTTTATTGGCTGGGGGTAGGCAGTGAAGACTGGATGCAAGGGGATCAATTGAGAATCAACCAGGCTAACCTAGGACTTCCCTAACAAGGGATTCAACCAAAGCTATCAGCAGGGGCTCCACGCAGTAGGACAGAAGGGGTAAGAAGTTAGAAGAGGAGGGAAGCAGCCAGGAAGCCAAGGCGTGGGGTCTGTACGGCTGGAAAAGTGGCAGGATTGTTTCCTTTCAGGTACACAAGTCCATCCCGCAGACAGATGGACATGTGGACATGGGACAGGGAGATGAATGGATAGAGCAATACCTGTTCACTGTGAAAGCTATCTGATTATCCTTTATTCATTCAGTTGCCTGTGCCAGGCAATATGCCAGATGACAGGGAAGCAACAGTGAACACTGTTGGCTCTGTGCTCATGGAGTTTAGAGTCTAATGTATGTCATGGGGAACCACACAAATGTATAATTCAAACAGCAATAACATCTCTAAAGGAAAAGCATTGAGTTCCATGGGAGTGTAGAAAAGGGAGCCCAATCTAGTTGAGAAGATCAGAAAAGATTTCCTAGAAAAAAAGATATGTTTGATCTAAGACCTGAAAACTGAACAACAGCCAATAATAGCGAACATTTATTGAGTTATGTTAATGTACTGGGAATGATGTTAAGGGCTTTACATGTTAATCGCTCACTGAATCATCAAAACAACCCAATTACATGACGAAGCTCAGAAAAGTTCAATACTTGTTCAAAGTCATAGAGTTCAGAAAATGTAGAAGTGGGATTTGAATTTGAACTCAGAGTCTGTGTTCTCAACCATTATATTAGAGGAGGTAACTGAGCGGGGTTGTGGGTGTGGAGGGGAAGAATGAGAGAGAAGGAGGAAGAGCATGTGTCCAGAATAGAGCTGAGGAATAAACTTGATTAATTGTAACTTACCACCCCAATGGTAACATCTCAAAGGGCTTTTTTTTTTTTTTGTGAGGAAGATCAGCCCTGAGCTAACATCTGATGCCAATCCTCCTCTTTTTTCTGAGGAAGACTGGCCCTGGGCTAACTTCCGTGCCCATCTTCCTCTACTTTATACGGGACGCCGCCACAGCATGGCTTGACAAGCAGTGCGTTGGTGCGTGCCCGGGATCCGAACTGGCGAACCATGGGCCGCCGCAGTGGAGCGCGCACACTTAACTGCTTGCGCCACTGGGCTGGCCCCTCAAAGGGCTTTTAAATCAAAAATTAAATTAAGTTTGCTGTAACTTTGGGGTTATATATATATATATAGCTTCACTAAGAATCCTTTTGAATATTAGCAATCTACACACCAAGGACTGTTCCTTTCCAATTATTCTGGACAAACAGGAGTTTTCTTCATGAGGGCTTCCTGACTTCTGTCAATATAATTTCTAGTAAGGAATGAAGATATGCACCTAGGTCCTTGACTTTTCTAGTCTATTAGGTATCAGAACACATTCATCTATATTTTATTTGGGGTCTTGGATTCTACAACCATAACAGACCCAAGCAAAAAACTATTTTATATTACCACGTGTACTACAATCTGGAAAAAAAAATCAAAGATGATGAGTTTATTGTGTCTCCTTATTTTGAAAGATAAAATTCTTACCACGGGGTCGATAATGTAGCTACACAGAAAGACGTCAACAGCAGAATCTAAAGCGGTGGCCACAGGTTTGCAGGCTGCAATGTGCTCAGTGATCTATGGGGGTAAGAAACAGGTAAACTTTGGCTGAGCCACACCCACAAAAAATCCACAAGAATTAGACATGCCTTCTACCTTCGGCCCATTTTCACAAAACACATCTCGATACCCTCTAAGATAGGAGCTGAGAGCTGATTTCTGTGGACGAGTTCTACGATGTATAAGAGTATCTACTTGAAAGCAAGACCCTGATTCTCTCTGAGCCTCGGTTTCCAGTTCCGTCGTTTGTTATTTGGAACAATAAGACCCATCCTACTGGACTCGTGAGAGAATGAAAAAGTACACGTGTACAGCACAGTCTGGGTCTGAATTTCTTGCCTGACAACTTTGTGATCAAGAATGTAGAAAGAAAATGGAAAGTTAGTTAATTCATAAGTGTACATTTTAGAACAAGTGTTGGCAAACTTTTTCTATGAAGGGCCAAGAGTAAATATCTTAGACTTTGCAGGCCAGACTGAGACATGTCTGTCACACCTGCTCAACTCTGCCATGGTAGGGCGAACACATCCATAGAAGATATATAAACAAATAGGAGTGGCTGTGTGCCAATAAAGTTTTATTTACGGAAACAGCAGTACCTGCTGATCCCATTTTAGAAGACAGAAAACACTGTACTAATTAACGAGGTGAGAATAAACAAGATGATCCAATCCCATTGACTTAAGAAAGCTATATTCACGCAGTCAAGAACACTTTGAAGTATAAGTAAGCTGGATGCTAGCTTTTTTGGGCTGGAGTGTGTCTTATTTCTTTTCCTTTATTGGTTGGCTCACCTTCCCCTTTTCTTCCACCAATACCTTATAAGGCAACTCATGTTAATAACCTTATGTTTCTCTAAGCTCAAACAACCCTATATATTCTCTTTATAGGCTTTTTCACTGTAAGTTTCACAAAAAGTGGGGCAGGGCTCATGTTCTGTATGTTTTTCTGCATCTTGCTTTTCTTTCTTGTCTATACCCTACGAAAATCTCTCTGAGTCCTGTGGTGTAGCTCTAATACATTTTTTACTAACGGCCACCTAATATTCCCATGGTGTGGCTCCTGTATGCCTTTACCATTCCTGTCCAGATTGGCTTTGGTTCCAGGGTGTTTGTTTTGTATTCTGGCTATAAATGTGACTGAACTGTGGTCCTTGGTCTAGTGCAGGTAACTCACAGTGGCAATGGTGGTGATGATGATAACATATTTCCTCTGCCACTACTCACCCATGTAGGTACTTCTTGTGCTAGCCCCGAGAAGACCCTGAGGTCTTCACATCTGCAGAGTGGGAGGAGGTGTCAGCACAGACATTAGGAAGCTGGGCCTTGAAGGAGAACCAGGCACATGGCCCAGATGGTGGGGACTGGAGGTGCGAACTGGGGAGGAGGATACAACACAGAGGGGATCACACAGAGAAATGTAAGTTTCAGGGACTCAAGTAGTTGAGTGTGGCTGGAATATGGGGTGGGGCAGAAAAGAGGGATGAGATGGCCAGGCAGTTTAGGCTCCCACGGTGAAGGGCCAGGAATAGGAGTGGAGAAGTTCATGGCCGCTCAGGGGTAGCCTAAATTTTCCTGAGTCTAGTCAGGAAGCCCATCTTGGCTAGCTGTACCTACCCAAGTAACTCAGCTGCAGGCATCCCCTCCAATGGAATAATCCTCAGAGGGCAGCCAGCCCAGAGCCCAAAATGACAAAAGGCATTTTCCAAGATACTATATTCTCCATAAGCTGGTTGTTGGGAGCAATGTGCTGCTTTAAAACCACTGAAAACTTCACTCTGCTCCTCCATTTTCTCTTCTGATACTTTCATGGAGACTCAACTGTCATGGATTGAATTGTGTCCCCAAAAGTCCATATGTTAAAGTCCTAACCCCAGTACCTCAGAATGTGACCACATTTGGAGATAGGGTCTTTGAAGAGGCAATTCAGTTAAAATGAGGTCGTTAAGGTGTGACCTAATCCAATATGACTGTTGTTTTCATAAAAGAAGAGGAAATTTGGACACAGACACCTACAGAAGGAAGACCACGTGAGGACACAGGGAGAAGGCGGCCATCTACAAGCCAAGGAGAGAGGCCTCAGAAGAAACCAACCCTGCTGACACCTTGATCTCAGACTTCCAGCCTCCAGAACTGTGATACAATAAATTTTTGTTGTCTAAGCCACCCCTAGTTGACTAATACACCAAAAATGTAGCAGGCTCGGTTCTGCCCAGGGCATGCCCTTATCTCCTACCAAATCACCAGGAATTTATTTTTATTTCCTCCTGATTTTATCCTAGAAAATGACTATCCTAACACATGGCCCCTTATGTTCACAAAAGACAAATTACTTACAGAGATCTTGACCCACTGCAGATAACGTTCAAAGTATCCTATTATTGTATTTGCATACTTCTTACTTTCCTGGAAAGAAATCAAAGAGTAGTAAAGATATTAAAATGACCATATGTTACTCTATTTAATCATGTAGTTATGGTCACACACACACTTATTGGCCTACCTATTTAAAAAAAGAAAACTTACTTCAACAATAACAGAGGAAGTATAGTTTGTGAGGAAGCCCTCAGCAGAATCCAAAGAGGAGAGGATCTTGTTCACTTTCACCTGGAAACAGAGCAACAATCATATGGTGTCAAGTGATAAAGGATTTCATTGGACAGTTTGCATATCAACACAAGTACTGTTAACACAACCCCACACCACAACTTGCTAGTTAAGGAGATGACAGGCCAGCCCAGTCCTGTGAGGGCAGGGGGAAGGAGGCAAGCACATATCAAGCACTTCCTTTGTGCCAGACACTGGGCTAGGTCTTGTGTCTGAATCTCCTCATTGGATACTCACAAGGCCAAAAGGAAGTATTGTTAGGCCCCTTCACAGGTAAGGTTGCTGACTACCTTGGAGGTAGTCACCAAGCTGGAAAGCATAAGACCTGGGATTTGCACCTAGTTTTGTTCACTCCCAAGTCCACACTCTTTGCACTGTCACACAAATGAGGACAAGGTCACTGCCAACCCACATGGCAGCTTAGCGCAAATTAGAAAAGGTGCCCTTTCTGCCCAGAGACCTCAGAGCACACAGCCTGGCCAGGGGGTCAAGGGCTGATTTCTGCCCCCACTCACTGCCCACGGCTGGCCCTTGTGGAGGCAACGCATGACAGCACACTGGCGCCCTGAATGTCAAGGTGCGGACGAATAGCAAACAGTCAACAGTCTGTCACAGTCAACAGTCTGTTTCCAGGTTCCCTTGGCAGGGGACACACACTCGTGAAGTGGCAACTGTGATCAGAGGTAGAGAAATGGTCCCGGAGCAGAGTAAACCTAATAGTCTTCAGAGGAACTAAGTCAGGAGCTTGGTATGCCAACAAAGTAACAGGCTGAGTGCCGCCCAGGGACTGCGAATGGACTCTAACTTAAGGAGCTCACGGTTCACTGGGGAAGACAGTCAAGTGTGGCAAGAATTCCTGTGACGAAGGTGAGCAAAGGGAGCTCTGAGAAAAGTGAAGGGAAGAATGTAGTTTTCTGTTGTGGGGTTGACAACCAACACCTCTCTTGGGCAGTCTATTCCACTCAATAAAGAAATGTTTTCTGAGTTGCCTGTTGGCGTTGCAGGTAGAAGATGAATACAACACAGCCTTGGAACTTGGTTTCTGTTGTGGGAATGTTTGCGGCCCAAGGAAGTCCCCTGTGGTCGACTGTATTAGCTGTTCATGATTAATGTGTGTGCTTTTATAACAAGACCCCGTGACAGAGAAAGAAAACAAATCCTTACCTCCAATTCGCTGCTTTTGTGCTGAAGTTCCTTGATGCTTTGGTATGCCATGTTCTGGTGAACAAACATACATAATATTTTCCAACTTGTTACATGAAGCAGCAAGATCACGTGCCTTATGACCCCCCTCCCTCTCCCAAGTCAGCCATCAAATCCGATTTTACTCTGTAATACTTTCATTCTAGAAAAAACAGATGCAAGTAACAGTGTGCACCTCACATAGCTCTGGTATGAGAAACCTGAAGAGAAAAATCAGGATTCATGTTCTAGAGCTTCAAAGAGCAGCACATCACATATAAGGTATCCAAGAAACCCCTTTGACTCAGGTTTGCTCAAAGTGGCAGGCATTACTTAAAATAGAGCCCGCCCAGCAAGAGTGGCTTCCTCTGCACGGTCTAGATCAGAGATTTGCAAACTTTATTGGTTAAGGGCCAGATAGTAAGTATTTTAGGCTTTGTGGGCCATACTCTTACCCAATTACTCAACTTTGCCCTTGTAGCCAAAAGCAGCCACAGATCATCTGTAAATAAGTGGGCGTGGCTGTGTTCCAGTAAAACTTTATTTATAAAAACAGGCAATAGTCCAGATTTGGCCCATAGGCTATAGTTTTTGGGGTCGTAGTTTGTTATCCCCCAGTTTAGACTGTAGGTCACGTGTACAGAACGACTTGCTTATTTGTACACAGGTTGCCTCAGCTATGAAAAGGCCTAGGAACCCTGTCTACTTGAAAAAAAGCATTTAAAGAACATGCAAAAACCAGCTTAAAATATTAACAAATTTGAGCTAGACATAAACAAGTACAGCAGAGAATTGTCATGAGTACAGCACACAAATTAAGAAAATTCAATAGGAAGTAGGAGGACTTTATGAATACTGTCATGAATTAGAAAGTCAGGAGACCAAAAAAAAAAAAGGGGGGGGGGAGGGATGGTTAAAACTAGTTCTGGAAGGTTCTGAAGTTGGAGTCAAGTGAACTAAGATGCTTCTCCAAACTGGAGCAAGCTGACTGTGTGACCCAGTTTCCATACAGTCTTCCCCTTGACAACTGCAAACATGACCCCCACACAAGCATAATAATAATTCCTCCTTTTTACAGAGTCCCTCGGGGACGTCAGATCCTTCTCCAGGAACCAGGTAAAAGCCAGTAGGATTTGTTCCCACCATTTTTAATGAGGAACTGAAAGCTACAAGACTTGGGAGAGGCAGAAGCAGGATTTGAAACCGGGTCTGCCTGACTCCGGAGCCCACGTTCTTTCTCTGCTACAAACTGCCCTGGAGGCATCAGGAAAGCCAGAAGGTGGGAAGAAGTAAAAGAAAGGAAAGTCAGACAACAGGGTGGAAGAGAGGAGAAAGGAAACACGCTCATCCGAACAGAGAACGGAGCTAAATGGAGGCAGAAAGAAAAGGACTTACCCTGGCCTTCACATATTTCTTGGCAGGGTTTGGAGAAAAAGCATTTGAGGATAAGTAAGAGTGAGTTCAGAGCAACAGCATCAGCACTTCAGCTAAGTGTGTGGCTTAGGGGGCCTGTTAAAGGTGACAAATCTCGAGTGAAGTGTGTCAGGCAGCCACAGATTTAATCTAACTATTTACACTCAAATGGAAAAAGGCAAGGAAATAGGCAGAAAAGGAGTGATGCAATTGAAAGTTTGTCTTCTTTAAAGCCCAGCTACTATCATTTATTTTTAAAGTAGCTCAGTTTCTTAGCCCGAGGCCAATCAGATTTGGCCTTCGTGGAATGCAAATGTATCATTAGGCCCAAGGAAAGCCAGTTAGGGAAAATGGATGTTGCTCAGGTCACAGTGAGATACCAGAGGTTGTTGGTTGTTACCATTGATTGTTCCAAAGGAACGACTTGGCCACGGTGAATCGTTCGAATAGTTTCTGCATTACTTTTCAGGGACTCTTTCAAATTTCCTTGGGGCTACAAGGAGAATAAAATAAACAAAGATCAACACCATCTTCCAGACTCTGGAGCACGCTCTCTGCCCACAGCAGCTCCCGGCAGGGCAGCCGTGACATCAGCATGAAGCCTTCCTCGTACCATGACGGCTGTGGGCATGGAGGCCGGCTGGGAGGGGCAGCGCCATGACACCCCACTTCAAATCACAGAGCCGTGGACACTCAGCAATAACCCACTCATTAGCCCTTCCCGAGTGCCAGAGGCTACATTCTCTCTTTCTCGCCTCACCATGATAGAGCCACTGTTAAGTTGCTTTACGGTGGATATACTCCATTTTACAGATGAGAAAAGCAAAGCTCAACTGAGAAATTTTTATTTAACCCACACTTAAGTAATGTTTAGTATATTGATGTATAACAATCCTATTGACCCCATTTCACAGATGAGGAAACTAAGGCACAGAGGGGTGAAATATCTTTCCCAAGCTCCCACACTTAGGAAGTGGCTGAGTGAGGATTTAAATCCCAATCTTCCTTGAGAGCCCAGGTCCCTCATCGCGAGGCTGTGCTGCTTCGTTTTTTTTTTTTTTTTTTTTTTTTTGGTGAGGAAGATCAGCCCTGAGCTAACATCCATGCCAATCCTCCTCTTTTTGCTGAGGAAGACTGGCCCTGGGCTAACATCTGTGCCCATCTTCCTCCACTTTACGTGGGACGCCGCCGCAGCATGGCCTGACAAGCAGTGTGTCGGTGCGCGCCCGGGATCCGAACCCGGGCCGCCAGCAGCGGAGCACGCACTTCACCGCTACGCCACGGGGCCGGCCCCTCTGCTGCTTCTTGAAGGGGGCCAGTTACAGCTATTTAGTCACCAACCAGCAGAGGAGCTGATGAAGGGGAAGCTTGCCTGGTGTCTTCGCCTTCCCTTAGTATTGGCGATGCAAAGCACCAAATGGAATCTCCCTCTCACGTCCTCAATTACCATTCCCTACACTGCAGGAAAAATGTGTGCATGTGTGTTTGGCAGTGGTGACATGTGTGGCTGACAGGGGTGAAAGCAGATCCAGTGCTAAAGCAGTGAGAGCACCAGCACCAGGAGCAGACGCTGGGAACAGCTGCGGGCACCCTGAAGCCGCCTGCAAACATTCACGGGCTCCCAGACTTTTGGGCCACACGGCAATCGGTGGCTGCAGATAGGAACTTCTAACACGCACAAGAGAGGCGTTTTTAAACAAGGGATGACTTGTGATGTAAGGAACCTCTTCCACATTTCCCTAAGAACAGTATTGACATTTGACATCTAGGATTACCACATTTAACTGCACCGTTTGAACTCACCAAATTGTTGGCTTTTTCTTCCAGATCATCTGCAAATACTAAAAGATTGACTTTTGTGGGAGTTTTACCAAACTACAAAAGAAGTGAAAAAAACGGTTATAGATACGGGATTTTTCAACCTTAACAACATCTAATAGGCAACAGAGTGAACATGTTCCATAACCATAAAGTAAGGCTGGAAACTCTTCCATAGACGACAAAATCTACATTCTCTTTTCTACATATAAAACCATATTATTTTTATTTAACTATATTATTCAACCATAAAGAAAAATGAAGTACTGATACATGCTTTAGCATCGATGAATCTCAAAAACTTTAGGCTACATGAAAGGGACCAGTGAAGGCCATCAGACACAAAAGGTCCCCTACTGTATGATTCCATTTATATGAAATATCCAGAATAGGTAAATTCATGGAAACAGAACATAGACTGGTGGTTGCCAGGGCCTGGCAGGGGGGAATGGGGAGCAACTGCTTAACGGGGACGGGGCTCTCTTTTGGGGTGATGAAGATTTGGAACTAGATAGAGGTGGGAGTTGTGCAACACTGTGATTATACTAAATGCTAGTGAATTGCTCACTTTAACCCAGTTAATTTTTTGTTACGTGAATCTCATCTCAATTAAAAAACAAAAAAGAAACACCCATCCAATGCCCTAATTGCCCCCCAAAAGATCAAGCATGAATACATGGGTCATACCTCAGTCAAGTAGCCATCATAATCTATTTTGTCTATTCCCGAAGAACTGAAATTCAGAAGGTTGTTTCTTCCTGCTTCTTCCAGCAGAACGATATTGTCAATATTTATATTTGTACTTTCAAAATCATTGTTTATGTTTCCGGTATACTATGTGACAAAAAGAAAAGTTATAAATAAGCCTAGTCTTCTCCAAGAATGTCACATACTTAATGCTTTAAAAGAGTAATAACATTACACAGGACAAAAAAAATCCACACACACTTGACACTTGACTGGCATTCCTTCCTGGTGGTCTGTCTCCCCTCCACCCCTTCTCTGTCTCCCTGCCTCCTTCCTTCTGCCCTCTACCAAGCACCAAGAGAGGAGCTGAGATGCAAAGCAAAATAATATTGCATCTCCACCCTCCAGGACCTCAAAGGGAAGAGGCAGTGTCATAATCAAGGCACATGAAGTGCATCAGGACCCCAGGGGAGGGGGAGAGCTTTCCAAGGGAGGGGACTGGAGAAGGCAACAGAAAGGAGGTGGCTTCTGCATGAGTCTTGACAAGCAGAGATGCTGAAAGGGGCCAGGCAGGCTGCATCCCACGGGAAGGAGGCAGCACGCACAGACTTGGGTTGTAGGGAGACTCGAGATCATGGGAACATGGTTGGTGACTTGGGGTTGCCCTAAGAGCAGTCAGTAGTTTCAGGCAGCGTGTGGTGCCTGAGGGTCCCGGGTGCTCCCAACCCTACTCATCATAGTGCACGGAGAAAATGACACATGGTATGTTGGGCAAATGAGTAGAGGGCATCTCCCTAGGGCTTGGTTACAAAATTAGATTTTATTTATGTATACACGCAAGGATTATTTAGGGAAGATAATTAATACGAAATTTGTATTCAGCTTTCAAATAAACCTCTCCACATTTGAAAACCATCAAGCCGTCATGGCCTCACGGTACCTCAGGAAGCCTTCTGTGATGCCTCAGTGGGCAAGCGGTGGCGTTTGGGGAGCAACCTCTTCCCTTTGCATCCCTTGGCATCTGCCTCCATTTTGGAAGCCCAGAAGAAAGAAGCCTTTTTAGATCTTTTCCTACACAGCCAAGACCAGAAAACATCCAGGCATGGGGGAGTGGGGACAGCCAAGTGGAGACAGGCACCCTGGGCCTGGGCAGCTCAAAACTCTCTTGTTCCTTCTTCCAGCCAGTGCACTCTGGAGTGGCCTCTCCTCAGATTCTTAAAACTCAAGACTTGGGTGTGGGCTCAGGCAAAGGAGGAGGGGAGGTCCTTCCATTCCATCCACTTCCATCCTTGTTGCCATGCTGTCTCTTGCCAAGGGCCAGCAGACCCCACCAGAGCCCACCCTGGAGTCCTGGGGTCACAGTCGTGATTCACAAGGAGTGACGATTGTGGGGGCCATAGTTCTTGGGGCCTCCTTCCCTCTTCAGGGACCTAACAGAAAAAGGTGGCCAGTCTTGGAGAGCCAACATCCCTGGGAAACAGGTGGAGTTCGTTCCTCTAGGAATGTGGATGCTCAGCAAGATAAAATCTTTCCCTGTGAAGTGTCTGCAGTGAGGCCCCTTCAGAGTATCTTGTGTAATCTACTAGAGAAACTCATGCCTCAAGAAAGACAACTGGCTGGGAGATGACGAAAATGTTTTCGAATTAGATAGAGGTGAAGGTTGCACAACCTTGTGAATGTACTAAATGTCACTTTAAAACGGTTAATTTTATCTTACGTGAATTTCACTTCTAAAAAGAAAAGGAAAGACAATTGGATTTAGTAGAGAAATCTGTCAATTTCACGATTGGTTCTAATTACTTACGTCTTGAATGTTGAGATGTTCACTGATATTGTAGCTGTTCTCTAGCTTAAGTGTGGTATAAATGCCTTTGTTTTCTTTGCAGTCACTATGGGAATAAACAGAGAAATCATGATCCAGAAAGGCAGCTGTGGCTACCTCTGTCCACTGCTAAGGATGGAGAGAGAGATTAAGTGTTTATCTTTGTTTAATCTGTGAAGATAGAAGCGGCTTCTGGTGTTGACACAGTAGGCAGTCCCCAGTGGCCACACAAATCACCCGGGCACCCACCATTCCTGATGGCGTCTCCACTTACAAATGCCCTATTTTTGGAACAGATACAATAGGATTGGTAAATACGTCCTTCTATCTGTCTCCTCTGTGCTCCTTCCAGTGCTGTGAGGGATAATAAGTTTACAAATTGGGAAGAAATAAATTCCCATTAAAAAAACCCAAAACAACGCTTGATGGAAAGAAGTGGTTATAAAGCATTTCATGGGCTTTATTAAAAGATTCTATCAAGCCCCTGCCAGACCTTCTCCCCCCATATTTCCAGGTTGAGTTTCACTTACTAAATGTATGCTTGGATGTACATGCTAATGGCAGGATGGAGATAGGGAGGGGCTACGAACGCCCAGACAGTCAGCACACTTTAGCTCTAAACCTAACTGGGACTCACCTCTCCGTGCTTCCCTAAAATGTGAAAAATGCCTCCTTGACTGAGCTAAGAAGGGTCAGCCTCATCTGATGCATATCCCTGCCACGAAGACAGCCACTTCGTGGGGGCGTCTCTTCCTTGTCCAGCAGCCAGAGCCCTCTGGTCTTGAGGGATGCCTGGGAGAGGCAACGTTCCCACAGCCCTAGGAAGTGTGATACTCCTCTCTGGGGAACCCCAAGTAGGTTGGTGTTGTTGGAACAGGGAGTTTGATACACTAACAGTCAGAGGTAAGACTGGGGAGTTCTGCAGGAGCCAGAATCACGAAGAGCTGACAGGTCAGGCCAAGACAATGGCCTTGTCCTCTCAGCCTAGGGATGGTTTAATTGGCACAGAAACTACAATGGATTGATAATGTTTGCCTAGAACATACTATTGAGAAGTATCTTGAGATTCTCTGGGCTAAGTATAAGACCACAACTGATTACCAAGGTCTGCCATGAGGGCAAGGTGCAAGGGAGTGGACATGTGTACCACATTTGCTGTCTCTGCCAAAGGCCATGGGGAGCCATTAAAAATGTAGGTTAGGTTACTATTGTCATCACCTCTATTGAACAGAGAGGACGTGGCACTGCCCAAGATCACAAAGCCCCCAGAGGCAGAGCCAGGACTGGAGCGCAGGCAGCCTGACTGCACAGCCCAGCCCTTTAGCTGCATCACTATCTGCCTGTCTGTGATTTGGACCTATCTGCTGAATTCTCGTTATATGGCATTTACTTGGGGCAGAGTGATTCTTGAACAAGAGTTCTCACAGGGTCCCATTAATGCATCTTAGGGTCACCTTAAGCAGTGAGTCCTAGTGATTACTGGACAGACAGACCTTCAGATATCACCATTCCAAGGTCTAGAAGACTTTAAGAGGAAAGATTATCTTTTTGGTCTTAATCCTACCATCTCTTTGATAAGACTAGAGAACAGCTTAATTCTGAAACTGGAAAGTCTTACCATTAATGTTAAAGATGCTTTGAAACCAAAATCTCATTCTGGAAAAACAACATCTTAAGTAGCAAAAAATGCATAATGCTGTTATTTATACCTGTAAACTTGTTCAAAAGTGAGATTAATATCTGGTTTGTTAAATACAATTCCAGAGAGATAGTATTCCCAATTCTCATCGAGTAGATATGGTGTGTCCAAAATCTAGAACAAATAAAAAAAGTTTTTTAAAAAAAGACAGTTTTCTACTAACATACATACACATAATAAAATGAATATTCTGTTAAATATATTTTGGAGATTTTCATACCATGATTTTCCTCATTGATTTTCAACTTAAACCTAGAAAATAATAGGGTGATTGGAATAAATTGATCGACCACTGGGTAGCATCAATAGGAATTATTGAAATTACTTTTTTGGAGAATACTTCTTTTTAGTAAAACAAACACATTAGAAGTGGGAGGAAAATAGACAATGTGATTCAGAATAGTTAATGGAAAGCCATGAAGCAGTTGACCCGTCTCTTCACTACTTCTCTCTAGACAAAATGAATTAAAACGGGCACACTCTCTGATGTCACATCAAACATATTTAAGGGCTAATTAGTGCACAACCCATATATGCTTGAGGAGTGTAAATGGTTTTGAAATATTCCCTACTTTTTAAGAATTCCTTTTTAATGACAACACAGTATAGAAGATAATGAAGTCTGGCTTGATGTATTATTTTTGATCAAGAGATCAAATGGAGATAGTTTGACAACTTGATGCTCCCAATTTAATTTTCCTCAACCAACTGAATAATTAAAATACCATGACAACAACTGGTTACCTTAGCAGTCATTCACCTGATTTCATAGCAGATTTGAGGTGGAAAAATATATACAACAAAACAGAAAAATAGAAATACATCTAAAAAATCAGAATCTGGAGAAAAACACTGGAAAGCCAAAGTGCGAAGACAGACACATAGACTAAAAACTTTCTCATTAATTAATGAAACTAAACAGTGAACTGGTCCCCTAGAATCTGTAGTAGATGGTATTACAGGGAATTACATTCAATTCTTAACTGCCTCGTCGGTTTTCCGCCAGGGACGATCCTCTGCCATGAGGTATGTTATTTATCAGTCTCTTTCATCAAATTTAGGGCCTCAAACCATCTGTGTGGCAACTGTCATCTGGGAAACTCTTTAAAATGTCAGAAATCTCTTGGGGTGTCAGAGGAACCCAGGAATTTATCACCTGATGCTTTCAGCCACATTTGAGAACTACTGCAGAGGAGAATTTTATTCTCCCAACATGTTACAATCCACATTGATGAGCAGGCCTTAATTTTTGCTACTGGTTTCATTTACATTCAAAAAATAAGAATACCTTATTTTTTTGCTCTGACAAATAGAAGGAATCTCAACTTCTTGAATAAAAGCCAAACTGCTCCTCTTTTTGCACTGCTCTTGAAGAAACCCACAAGATATGGGAAATCAAAGTTTCTGCTCAAGCCCTTCCATCATGGGCACAAAAACCATAATTACCTGGAATAACTTCCTGTTTTGGTAAGGTTCACAGACCAGTTTTTCCACATTTCCACCGACAACAAAAGTAACAACCACGATGATCATCAATATCCAACAAAAGAGAAAACTTATGCCAACCCCGCTGGCAAAAAAAAATAGAAATAAAGTTAATAATTCTACAAGGAATTATTTAATATTACCTGCCAGTACTTATGAATTCTACCTGTTTAATGTATTAAATGGACCTGTAGTCTTCAGCTTTTTGCAGGTTAAACGGGTCAGCCTCCCCAGGAGTGAAGACATAAAGTGGTAAGCACTGTGATCTTTCAGTTCTAGGCACATATTTAGGAAACTCTTATGATTTAGTCCCTGGGCTACTTGCAGCCCAGCTCTGTGGTTCCGACATGAGTCAGTTCAGACTCTGGTTCATGGTTCATGGTGCAGACTCTGGAGTCAGTGGAGAGAACAAATGTTTTCTGCAGAGGACACAGTGAGTGGGGAGGTTCTGAGGCAGGAAGTATACCCTTGGGAGTCTGAAAGGGGCTAACGTGGCCCTGCATCCACAGAGGTGGCCAAGAGTGGCGTGAATGGCAGCTTGTGAGGCAGGGAGGGGTGAACTGGATGGGGCCTAGCGGATCCAGGGAGGGGAAACTACGGAGAGACTTTAAGCACAGGAAGAACACAACCCAATTTATCCACCCAAGGGAAGAACACCCCTGGCAGAGTGTGAAGGATGCGATGGACAGGTGCACAAGTGGACAGGGATACCACTGAGGATGCTGTTATCTGGCCGGGGATCATGTCCTGAAGTGGCTGGTGGCAGTGGAGAGAAGTCAGCAGATGAAAGAGATATGACACAGGAGGCAGATGCAGTAGGATGTGGTGAAGTGTTGTGCACTAGAGATGAAGGAAAAGAAGGGGCCAAGGGTGATGCCAGGGCTGTTAGCAGGGACAGGGAACACTGATGCTCTGGAAGGGAAGAGAAGATGGGATTTTGGTCATGTTGCTGTAGAGGAGTCAGCCATGTTTGGAACACAGACATTTGGGTTACAGGCCTGCATCAGGGAATCAGCAGCTTGGAAATGACCATTGATCACTGGGGCTGGGATTGGAGGGAGAAGCAGCCTAGGACTGGGCCTGGGAGACTTCACCACTTAAAGAACAGGTGGTGGAAGGACAGTAGGCAAACGAGACCAAGATGAAGAGTCAGAGAGGGAGGAAGGAAACCATTAGGGTATCATGTCACTGAAGGGGAGACAAAAGAATGTTTGCAGAGGGAGGAGTCGTCAGCTGCTCCAAGCAATGCTGAGAGGACACGTTTGAGAAGGAATAAAAGAAGTCCATTGTATTGGAGACATAGAGGTCACTGTAGACCTCGAAATGGAGAGACAGGAGAGGAAGTCAAAGTAGAGTGGGTTGAGGAGTAAGTCGGGGATAAGAAAACAGAGGCAGCAAACACAGATCTTGATTCTGAGGCGCCTGAGTGGAGAGGGGAGTTAGAGGGAAGAAGTGGTATTGGTACAGGTTTTCTGTTTTCATTTTTAAAGAGGCGAGAGAATAGAACATGTTTAAGTGTTGAGAAGAAAGTCTAGGAGAGGGGAAAAGAATGAAGACGCAGGAGAGAGAAAGGATGATCCATCACATCCTCGGGACGGTGGGCAGGGATGGGATGGAGAACACAGCAGATGGGTGGGAGAGGCCTAGATGGGAGACCCCTCTGCACCTGGCATTGCATGTGTGTGAAAGCAGGTGTGTTTGGAGGTTTGGTGGTGGGAAGCTGTATGATGGCATTTATTTCCTCTGTGAAGAAGGCGGTAAAGCCGTCTCCTAAAGGAGGGGGTAGATAAGGAGGATGGATGGATCAGAGTGGAAAAAGCCACTGCAAATTAAAGGAAGAAAGGAATAAAGAAAGGAAGGAAGGAAAGAAGGAAAGAATTTGCAAGGCTTTGGAGGGTCCATCTGAGGTGAGGGGTCATAATTTTGTAGGGATACCAATGTGCCTTGTTGTATGGCTCTTCTCCAGCAGTGCTCAGTTGCCCAGGTGTAGACACAGAGAGAACAAACTCTTAAAGATTTTATTTATTTTATTTTTTTTCCCCCCAAAGCCCCAGTGGATAGTTGTACGTCGTAGCTGCACATCCTTCTAGTTGCTGTATGTGGGACTCGGCCTCAGGATGAACGGAGAAGCGGTGCCTCGATGCGCACCCGGGATCCGAACCCGGGCCACCAGCATCGCAGCGCGCGCACTTAACCACCAAGCCACAGGGCCAGCCCAGAACAAACTCTTAAATCAATCCAGGTGCAAGAGCCAAATCATCTACCATCACTGGCGCACACCAGGAATGATCCTCAGGAGTGATCTCAATAACAACAGCTCACCCTCCTAAGGGCATGATTCTCCCCAGTGCAAATACTCAAGGCATAATTACAAATATTTGCATAGCTCTGCTGAAATAGATAGCTAGATATATTCCCTGGAGGGGCCTTCTGTCAGCCTGACCTTCTCTGACCTACAAGGCTTTTGAGTTAGGGAGAGTGTAAAGACGGGAAATGTGTGTGAGGGCTATGCCAGCCACCAGGGCTTTAACTGTGTGCATGAGCGTCTGTGTGTGTGTGTGTGTGTGTGCATTAGAGTTATAAAAATTATCAAAACCTATGATAGAACATTTCAAAGCAACACTACTTCTCTAAATAGTATACTGTTAACATTTCCAGCTTTGTTTTCTAAATATGCATATATTTAGATAAGAGGTGAGCCTACAACTGCCCAGGGCCTGTTTTTGTAAGGCCAGTGAGATAAGAATGGCTAAAGTGTTGTAAAGAAGGAGAAGGAAGAGAACACGAACAAGAAAAACAAGAACAAGAAAAACAAGAACAAGAAGGAGCCAAAGAAGATGAAAAAGAGCAAGAATAAGATCCAACAAAGACTGTACGTGACCAGCGGAAAGTAAATTATCCACTATCTGGACCTTTATAGAACAAGGTTTGCCGACTCCTGATCTACATGGATGTGATAATCCACGCATAATTTTGTGAGCCCTGGTCAAATGTACTACCTTAGAAACTTTGACCAGCAATCCAGGATAGGCAACCTGGTTACCATTTCAGCGGCCGCAGGACCTCCAGTCCTCAGTAGCTGAAATTCGTCATTTTCAGTGCCTCACTGATATAAGCAAAACTGCAAACACACGTCTCCGCTCATGATGCTTTGTCCATAGTTTGGTTATGTCCTTAAAATAGATTCCCTAAGATGGGAATGACTTGACCAAGGGGATTACGGTCTCTTTATGGCCCTGTGCCAGCCTGACGAACTGCTCTCTGAGATATCTACAACCTCTGAAACTGCCACCGGCCATATGTCAGTGTGCCCATTTTGTGACACCTGTGGCAACACTGGTATTAGTTTTTCTTCAAAGGTCTGGATAATCTGGGCATTGTTTTCAGGAGCTAAAACTGGAGGTTTTGTAATGGGCTTCAGTACGAGAGATTGTCTCCTGGCTGCCGCAGTTAGTCCCCTTATCTCGGGGGAACTCTACGTCCCCACTGCATCCCATTCAGCCCCTAAAATGTTCCCCTGGACCCTCAGAAGACACAGGATCAGAGAGGACCATGCTCTTGATTGGACAGTGTCAACGTTTTTAAAGAGCAGGTAGTGTTTTGGTGGCAGCTGAACTAAATATGCTCTTTCTTTGTTTCTACAAGCAAGTAAACAGTTTTAAAGAAGAAATTTCATTCTTCTAATTAATCTAATTAGACTGACTACACTTGTATCTTTTTCCCCTTTACAACTATCCCATTTTACCAGATGTCTCAAGAGCTGGAGAATTTGCCAAGCAAAGTGGAGCATGCCGTGGCGGGCTTCAACCACACAGAAAACATAGCCACCCTCAGTCTGCAGGCCACCTGAGATGCATCTGACAGCATCTTACAGTTACCAGCCTTCTCCCTACTGCTGAGATAAACCCTGTCACCTCCAAGCCATAGGCTTCCATGTGACTTTCTCTCTTAGAGATTCCATAGTCTGCAGCAGAAGTGAGAATTACATCCAAACTGAAGGAGATTTCAGCCTCCATCAATTTGTTCATACTCCCCTTTCTTTTTTCTTTAAAGTTACGTATCACATTTTTGGTTTCATCTCTAAAAACGTGTGAGTAGAATTTTATGAAAGGTGTACCTTTTCAGAGAAATTTACTCCTCCCTTCCAGCAGTTAAAAAGATGCAATATATAAATTTACCATCAAAAGACTGACAAAACAGCCAAGTATCAGGATTATTAAATTCTTAACACTAAACTACTTTTCTATCTGTATCTGTGTACATTTAAACAAAAAAAGCAGGACACATATACTCTTCCTTGCTGGTTTAATTTGTTAAGTTTAGGCATGTGGGCAAATAGGCTTTTCCATGTGTCTGTTCAATTTTGTCCAATTCTGGCAAACTTCCAGGTCATTAGCTTTAAGGTTATTTTTAAGATTCTTTGCCTGCATTCATGTTAATAAAGGCTTATACTACACTGGAGCCTAAAGGCTTATGGGAAAGGCCTTAGAATCACAGCTCATAAGAAGTCTGATTAATTATTGTAGTGACTCGATATTTAAAAAGGCAAGTTAATGCATGTCACTTGCTCGCCAGCTTCTCCTAGCCTGGCACTAGTGACATAAAGAGAGAAATGAGAGCACGTGGCTGAGGTTTTGCTTCTCCATTGCCCAAAACACTTGTTCCAGATCTTTACCTTTCCCCTCGAGCCCCATCGCACTCTCTACTGCTGATTCTCGATGAGCTTATCAGAAAAGAGAATATCAACTTGGAACCCATACCTCTTCCTCTCTGGGGAACTTTTACCCCCATTTCTGGCTACATCTCCAGTCACACCAAGCTCATGCCCTCTATGCTTTGTCACATCTTGGTAGAGTAAAGGTTTTTTTCAAAAATATGAACTTGGATATGAATGTCCTTGAAACAGGGACAATTGCTCCAGTCTGCCTCAGGCTTGCCCCTTGCTGGTACTCACACCTGCTCTCATCTCTAACTGAGGCTACTTGTCTAAATCCCAAGGGTGCTAGGTTGGCAATCTCCGTTCTAAACCAAGCTTCTAGAGTTTCAAAGTGAACAGGGTAGCTGACCATATAGAGCAGTGTCTGATACCAGGTCAGTCCTCAGCAAGTATCTGGTGAATGAATGAATGGACGGATGGATGGAAGGATGGAAGGATGGATGGATGGATGGATGGATGGATGTAGGTAAAAAACAATGGGAATCGAGAAAGTAAACCTGGAAATAATTTCCATGATAGTTGCTTTAAAGAGGAGCTCACCATATATAAACAGTGTTTAAGCTTGTCTATCAAAGTATAACCAATTAGAATTTTCTTTTGCTTTTTATGCTTGGTGGAATTTCCCAAACCAAGGTAAGTACAATTACAAAGACGTCTACTCCATTGGAACCCAGAGTGCTTGGCCCAGAGGCCCAGGGTCCACGTGACACCAGAGCCACCTGCTCTCCTCCCTGCCCTGCCACCCCTGCATATGGCAAAGAAGAGCAAACACTCACACCATGAGGAAGACGCCTCCGGTGTTTGAGACGCAGCCTCGTCTGGTTGGGGTGGCATTCTGGTCATAGCCAAACGTGCCACACAGTAAGCCAAGGTAAAAAAAAATCACGATGAGAGTCAGCAAACAGCAGACAACCAAGCCACCCAGCCACCTGGTGAAGCAAGCACAGTGTTATTCCACATAAAAGAGGTGACACTGTCATAACACGAAAGCTGTAGGATCGGGGCTGGAGCAGTTGAGTAATACCTGCAATCAAACCTCAGACTTTTTCCTTCGTTAATTCCTCAGGGTGATACTGTCATGAAAAGAGCCCTTTCCACCCCTAGTCCTCCAATCCAAACAATAAAAAACTTTAATTTTTATCTTGGTTGTGAAGCTTTCTCACTCACTGGTCGTGAAATTATTTCTTCCTTTCTTTGCTTTGCTCCCATGGGGCTCAAAAGCAGAGTTTAGTTAACTTCTCCAAGGCTATTGATAAAAATACCCCTTAAGACTTTTAAGTTCTTTCAAAGTTCCTGATGCTGTAAGTGCTTATCATAATGATGATGAGATGCGGCTAGATCACGATAAGACGGCAGATAAAGAAACATTGAGTTCTTTCCCCTGGTCTTTCTCTAAAATATTTTGCAGTTCCAGGAATGTTTGGGGGGCATTGTGTTCTTTACTGAACCAGACACTCCCTATGTGGCAAGTGCATTGAATATTTTGGAACTTTATGAGCATCCTAAATCAACTGCCTGCAGAATGCAAATCTCAATTTTGTAATGGTCCTGGGAGACATTTTAGGATAATGGATCCTCAATTAGGTCTTACTGGCATTCCCGGAATGTACAACGCCCTTTTCCAGCAGCTGAGGAGCATTCAAGGGCAGAAACGCTTCCCAATCTTTAAAATACTAAAATATAAAGAATTTACTTCTACAACAAAAGCCACCACTAAAGCTTTTCATTCAATTAAGAGCAATCTCGATAATTATAATAATAGCCAACTGCACCCATTCTGTGGCGTTTTGTTCCAGATGCTGGGGACACAAAATTAAATAAACCACAGAACCTGGGCTCAGAAATCTTTTATAGTTAATGCATGCTTCGTCTGCTCAGTTAGATTTCTTTTTTTTTTTTTTAAAGAGTTCTTTCTTTTTTTTTTTTTTTTAATTTTTATTTATTTATTTTTTCCCCCAAAGCCCCAGCAGATAGTTGTATGTCATATTCGCACATTCTTCTAGTTGCTGTATGTGGGATGCGGCCTCAGCATGGCCAGAGAAGCGGTGCGTCGGTGCGCCCCCGGGGATCCGAACCCGGGCCGCCAGCAGCGACGCACGAGCACTTAACCGCTAAGCCACAGGGCCGACCCTAGATTTCTTTTTAAAATAAGCTTATGGAGCCAGAAAGAGAAAGACAAACATTGTATGCTCTCACTCATATGTGGAATATAAACCAACACATGGACAGAGAAAACTGTACTGTGGTTACCAGGGGCAATGGGGGTAGGGGGTGGGCACAAGGGGTGAAGGGAGACATATATATGGTGATGGACAAATAAAAATGTACAATCCCAAATTTCACAATGTTATAAACTATTAAAACAACAATTAAAAAAAAAAAGAAGATAAAATAAGCTTATGGTCTCAGGGCAGGGTGAAGTGAAAGGAAGGGGGAGCTGACGTAGACAGAAAATTGTACCATTCTATCTATTTGTGAAACTCTGACATCTAATGAGATTGTAAGTTCATTGAGAAAGGGTCTGTCTTATGTTTGTCCTTACACCTGCTGGTGTGGCCCCATGGTGGGAAAATGGCTTGTTGATTACAGGGCAATAATTACAGGCATAGTCAGGTGGGGATTGAAAACCCAACTTTGCCGTGTTCTCACTGGTCTTAAGTAAGTCCCTTCACCCCCCCGAGCCTCAATTTCCTCGTCTATGAAACAGTTATAAACAGAACACAACCCAGGGGATTTTTGAGTATTAAACGAGATGCCATGCGTGCAGCACTCGGTGGGCACACTGTAACTGTTCCCTAAATGCTAGCATTTGGATAATATTCTTTTCTTCATTGGTTTATAAAATAAACATGGAGAGGTCAGTTCTTAGAGAAAGAGCATCCTAGAAACTAGTACATTTTTCAAAGAGCTCAGGTAAGCAGCTGTTGTTCCCAGCTGTTGTGTGCCTCACTAGAAAATGCTGGGGCTGGCCCCGTGGCTTAGCCGTTAAGTGCGCGCGCTCTGCTGCTGGCGGCCCGGGTTCGGATCCCGGGCGCGCACCGACGCGCTGCTTCTCCGGCCATGCTGAGGCCAGGTCCCACATACGTGGGACAAGCAACTAGAAGGATGTGCAGCTATGACATACAACTATCTACTGGGGCTTTGGGGGGAAAATAAATAAATAAATAAAATTATAAAAAAAAAGAAAATGCTGGTGGTGGGTTTGGCTCTGGGAGATGACGGTGGACATCTCAGAGTGCCAGGGAGGAAAGGACTTAAGACTTGAGGTATTTAGAGGATCACGTGAGATGTAAGGAGCACTCTTCTCTCTGAAAGGCTCAGTACTATGACCTGCCTCTGGAACCGTTCTTACTGCCCAAATCCACGGAGATTCCCGAGACTTTCCTTCCTATTTGGGTTTTTATTATGCAAGAGCACAAGATAAATAATAAAATTATCCAAATGCCCTTCTTAATTACTTTTAAGCTTTAAAATCCTGTAACAAGCCTTAGATAATTATAACTAAGATTCAAGAAGCCACTAATAACATCAAAATTGCAAACTATTGAATATTTGGCTCAACAACTTCCAGTCTTCAAATAAAAAAAAAAAAATGGAATCCTTCACAAATTTGTGTGTCATCCTTGCACAAGGCCACGTTATTCTCTGTGTTGTTCTAATTTTAGTACACGTGCTGCCAAAGCGAACACTTCAACATTTTAAACGAACATAAACTAGGGTTAACACATATCAGTTTATGGCCTCTTTGTTCAATTTGCTCTCAAAAGATTTGCTCTGGTTTATAATGTCAAATTTTTACCCCGTTCCATAGCAAACTTCCTTCTCCTAGTTGACCGGCTCAAAGGAGGCTCTCACCTGTATGAATCATATTCTTCCAATGTAGGTAAGTTGCGGTAGATGTGAGTTTCAGTGATATTAACGTACTTCATGAAATATGACAGCTTATCCTGAATAGGAATCTGTTGGCTTATATTACTGATATTTGAACCAATGGAATTCAAGCTACTTTTGATACCTGAAAACAAAGATACCTCAGTTATGCATTTTCAAACCTAGAGGAAACAGAAACTTTGTTTTGGAACCAAATTGAAAAGCTAGAACCACTTTATTTTTCCCATGTTATGTATGTGTTTAAATATGAAAATGTTCTACAACAAGCATGAACGTAGCCAAGACCATCAAAAAGCAATCACTTAATAAAACAGCAAGCTACGAGCGCTGACTTTAATGATATGGCGCTGAAATCAAGCCAGAGTTTTCTTCTACTTACTTCACTTAAAAAAAAAAAAAAAAAATGGATCAGGTGATTGAAATGTATGGTGTGCCTACCATGGGCCAGGCACTTTTTAAAAGGTTAGCTCATTTATTCCACTGAGGTAGATATTCTTATTCTCATTTTACTAACAGTGATCTTGAGGCTCATAGAGGTTAAATTACTTGCCCCTACGTCTCTTTTTCAGAAAGCACTAGAAGTGGGATTGAAACTTGGGTTTATCTAACTCTAAAGCTTCTGTGAAATGATTTTGGTAAAAAAATTGATAATACAATAATTCCTCCCTCTAAGAAATGGCATTCAGGAACACAGTAATTCTCCAGGACTAATTTTTTGAACATGAACCCAGGTGATATTTTTGTTAAAATTTTATTTGACTCATAGAAATTGAAGCTTATTAAAAAAGTACATCTGTGTCTCTTATACACATAATAGTATTCCCAGTGGTTAAACAGTTTTTATTAATATCCATCCTAATCTTTCAGAGAGGAGATAAGTTCCAGTTTTCTGGAAAGTGTCTGTGTATTATGACAGGTTCTGGGATCAAAGGTGCCTGGGGCGAGGGGTGTCACTTGGTCCAGTGCTCACACAGGTCTGAGGCTGGCTTTCCACAGTGACTCTTGACATGAACATTCTAAGAACATACTAATCAGTTAAACACCCATGGATGCAGAAAGGGAGATAAATGTCTTTGCAGCAGAAGAGACAAGATTAGCGGTTCTCACAGTGCGATCCCGGGGCTCCTGGTGAACTTCAAGAAGATGGTAGCGTGGTCCAAAACATAATTACATAAAAATGCTGGAAATCTTTTTCAAAGTGTGCTATTCACATAGATATGAAATCTTGAGAGCTCAAAGGAGGATACGGTTATTCTGCAGTGGCTCAATGCCTCCTCTATAAGGCTTGTGTGCTGAAGACCCCAGGATCCTCGACAAGGGACTCAGTGGCTCTCTTTTTTAATTCTGGGATTTCTGCGAGTTTGAGAGATGTGGTGTGTAGACTCCCCAGTCTCCTATGTACAGTTCCCTAAACTCAGAATCCAGCCCCTTCTGCTTCTCAGGCTGTCCTGCCCTCCCACACAACCCAGGTTTCCGCTCTTGCAGCTTTGGTGATTCTATGTGGTTGGTGCCCTCTCTCAGCGAATGCCTACTGCAGGCCTCAGATTAGATGTCACTTCCTCCAGGAAGCCTTCCACTACCCCCTTTCCACCTCAGTTCCCTTACATGTACCTTGTCACTTTACCAGTGTGTGGTAAATGGCATCTGTATACATGCCTAGATGAATGGTAGGCAGGGGTCATGCCTTATTCATCTCCCATCCCCAGAGCCCAGCAGAGCCTGGCACACAGTAGGCACTCAAAATACGTGTGCAGGATAGGACCGAATGATCAAGACAGGGGAGCTAAGGGTTTTTATTTGTTTTGGAAGGACATGAAAAGAAACAGTTGATACTCAGGCTGATGGAGTGGCACTCGCCCAGACCTGGGAAAACTCTGGCTTGTGTTTAGGCAATGACACTGTGTGCAACGGGCCTTGCTCACGCATGCTGCACACCTCGCTCTGCCAGACTTACAAGGGAGGGCTGCACGTATTGGCAGAAGAAGTCCAGAAAGGAGAAACAAAGAGAGTAAACACAGAGATTAGTAAGCAGGTGGCTCTCAGGCATAAAGCGTGAGTTAGCCTTCAGGTGCCAGAATAGGAAAGCGTGAACTTTACCTTTAATACCTTAATATTTTAAAGTAGAATCTTAGATTAAATAAAAGAGAACCCACAAAACAGCTAAAGCACTGTGTAGTAGGATAAAATATTTTTTACCCCAAGTCTTAATGGGTTGAAAAAACACCATTAGGAAAAAAAAAATCAAATACCTCTAACAACATTTTAAAACCACTTGGTCAATAGATAAAAAGCACAGAAAAGTTGATTTTTTTTTAAAAAAAGAGAAGATCATCTTACATAGCTTCAGAGATCTCTTCTCTTAGCAAATAACCCAGGTTTATCCCCATTCCTGCACAAAGAGCTGTTTATGCTGCATTCTTTCATTCACCCCAAATACCATAACCTGAATACAACGTGATTGAATCATTTAAGACCAGTAGAATTGTCTCAACATCAATTCTGTCTCTCCAAAACTGTAAGCAACCTAGAGGGCAGATGAACACCTTCCTAAAAAGACAAAATGAGTCCTTACACATAGTACTCTTTAAAAAAAAGTAATGTTAAGTTCTTTTAGAAAATATGATAATCTACAGTTTTTCCCTCAGTGAAAAGAATCAGACTGTGGCCTTCCAAACTCTGGCTGTTGTGAGCTCTGACAGCTCACTACGAGGCCTCGTCTCTACAGTATGGCCCTCAACCACGCAGCTTCCGGCCAGCAGGATGATGTTTATCAGTGTTCAACAGGAGGATTACTATTTATTTAAATCTACATCACCGTGTGAAGGTGGCACAATTGAAAAGCTCTGATATTCCTTAGTATTCAAGGTTTTAATGAGACAATATTTTTTAAGAGGGAAAATGAACAACAAAATTCTTAACAATACATTTCTTTGTACTAACCATCGAATTCTTAATAAGGAGAGATAAAAATTACTTAGAACTGTGAGTCTCACCTGATATCATGTCTGTGGTTTGGTTTTGCACCATCTCAGGTATATCATTAAAGGATTTATAGCCCTAAAAAATAGTTCAAAATAAATTATATACATAGTAAGTAGAAGGGCGGTTAGTTAACTAGTACTATTTTTCAGCTTAGTATGGAGTAGAGAAACAAAATAAAAATGTAACAATCACTTTAAGGCTGAAATTATTATATGGTTATTATAAATCTAAAAAAAAACAATTCCCCCTTTTTATTTATTTATTTATTCAGTGTGTGTGTGTCTGTGTGTGTGTGTGTGTGTGTGTGAGGAAGATCAGCCCTGAGCTAACATCCATGACAATCCTCCTCTTTTTGCTGAGGAAGACTGGCTCTGGGCTAACATCTGTGCCCATCTTCCTCCACTTTATGTGGAACACTGCCACAGCATGGCCTGACAAGCGGTGCGTCAGGTGTGTGCCCGGGATCCGAACCCGGGCCGCCAGCAGCCGAGCGCGCGCACTTAACCGCTACGCCATGGGGCCAGCCCCCATGAATTCCCCTTTGGAGAGGAACTTCTTTAGATTATATCCATCAAAGATCAGTTAAAAGTTTTTAATTTTTAACTTTTAATTCATGTTAAAAGTTTACATGTATCTATACCAATGTTTCTCAATTAGGGGCAATTTTTTCCCCCAGGGGACATTTGGCAACATCTGGAGACATTATCACAATTGTGGGAGTGCTACTGGCATTGTGTGGGCAGGGGCCAGGGATGCTGATAAATATCCTGCAATGCACGGGACAGCTCTAACAACAAAGAATTATACAGTCTAAACTGTCAGCAGTGCTGAGGATAAGAAACTCTGATCTGTACAACGTACTACGCGCAGTGAATTTCTAAAAACAGAATCACTTTCCAATGCAATTCCAAAATTATATTGGAGATCTAGTCTCACAGAAAACAATAATGTCCTAAAACACAGCTTATAGAGACTACAATTTGTAGGGAGGCTAAAACGAAAACAAAAAGAGCCATGGCAACCTATATCACTTTAGGGCTAAATTCAGGACAGGCAAATGTCATCGTTTCCGAGTAACTCAATGAAACATCTCGCCTTTCCTCTGGAAGGGGTTTAATTTGTGTTTCTTAACTCTCTGCTGGTTTATTTAACCATCTGCTAGGGAACACTATGGTGATTACAACCTGTTGTGAACTGAATGTCTGTGTCTGTGCATATGCTGAAATCCTAACCCCCAATGTGATGGTATCAGGAGGGGGGTCTTTGGGAGGTGATTAGGTCATGAGAGTGGAGTCCTCATGAATGGGATTAGGGCCTTATAAAAGGCAGCCCTGAGAGCTCTCTCCATTATGTGAGAATGTAATGAGAAAACGGCCTTCTGCAACCTGGAAGGGGTCTCTCACCAGACCCCGACCCTGCTGGCACCCTGATCTCCGACTACTAGCCACCAGAACTGTGAGAAATAAATTTCTGTTGTTTATAAGACACCCAATCTATGATGTTCTTTTATAGCAGTCCAATCTAAGATACAAACTTTGTAAGATTTATGATGCCAGCAAGTTTCCACGTTAGCCTAGCAACACTGAAGCCATAAAAAGAACGTCCAGGGCCGGCCCTGTGGCCTAGCGGTTAAGTGCGCGTGCTCCGCTCCTGGCGGCCCGGGTTCAGATCCCGGGCGCGCACCGACGCACCGCTTCTCCGGCCATGCTGAGGCTGTGTCCCACGTACAGCAACTAGAAGGATGTGCAGCTATGACATACAACTATCTACTGGGGCTTTGGGGGAAAATAATAAAAAAAATTAAAAAAAAAAAAAAGTCCATGACTTGTTTCCTCAAAGGCAACTCAGCTACCCAGCACACTAGTGCTTGCATTGGTTTTCTGTACATCTGACCCCTCTACATTTATCTGCATTTGGACTTGTGGAGGTCACCCATCGTAAGAGGTTTTATGGCTGGAAGGGGACTAATAGATCTTCTGGTTCAATTCCTTCATTTAACAAACGAAGTGACACCAGAGTGTAAAGACCAAGAGTTTCTAATGCCTTGTTTAAGAAGACATTTACTTTGTCCGTATACGTAAATGAGTGTTTAATAGCTATTTGATGAATTTTTTACACCCATGCTAAAAGACATAAAGTCAAGAATAAAACTATTCTCTCCCTTTCCTACAGGCCCAGAGCATTCTTGCTGAATCATAATCTACAAAAAAATACTTATTGTGCACTCAATATATTAGTTGAATAAATAGCAACAATTGGCAGGCTATTGGGGAAATCATCAGTATTCTAGACTAATGTGGTCCCTGCCTTTTTTAGAGTTTACAGGCCAGTGAGACAATCGAGACTTTAAAACAATAATTATAGTTAATTGAAAATTAACAAAGACTCTAAGAATGTATTAAAAAGGATTTTGACCTGGTCAAGATGCCCAGGAAAGGCCTCATTAAGAAAGTGATATATAAAGCTCAAAGTAGCTAGTACTTAGTAGCCTAAATAGCTAAACACGGAGAGGGAGAAAGAAGAGAGTGCCAGGCACAGGGCACAGCATGTGCAAATGCATAGAATTGGGAAGAAACAAAACCAACATGGCTGACTCATAGGCACAGTGGGAGAACATCTTAAACAGAATCAATATG
Organism: Ceratotherium simum simum; assembly: GCF_057802395.1. NCBI lineage: Eukaryota > Metazoa > Chordata > Mammalia > Perissodactyla > Rhinocerotidae > Ceratotherium > Ceratotherium simum. Next base: position 12,677,361 of record NC_141907.1, read on the forward strand.
GGGTCCAGCACTACATCCATCAAATTTTGAGCCCAGGAAGGTGAGATCATGCTTTTGTTTTTATCTCTTATGGTCCTAGCCTGGTGCTTTGCACACAATAGATGCTTAATAAAAATGTCTTGTACTGAAATGAATGAAATTATCTGGCAGATAACAGTTACCGCCCATCTTGGCAACCCCTCTCCAGAATGTCACGGCTTTTTTGCTGTTACCTCTTTCCCTATGTACTACTCTACTCTTTAAAATGATGTAAAATAAGCTACTGTATTTTTTCTAAAAAACATACCTGTTGGACCAGGCTGGACAAATTTGTCCGAAGAACATCATTAACATTATCAATTTCCTTATCCAAAGATGGAAGCTGAAAATGTATAAAACAAAATATAAGGCAAGGTGGTTACTCACAAATTGTATCATAACAAAGAATCATCTTATATCCAAGCCCCAAAGTCTCTATATTATATGATATAATCTAAATTTCTTTCGAATGATAAGAGTATTGTGGGGAAAACACATTGAGCCCAGAATGGCCTCTACAAAAGCACTAATTTTTACATGTTTCAAGGTTTCGTGCTGCAGTCAGCTAAAAATGAAGGAAAGAAATTTAACACAGATTGAATATGTGTGAACTCACAATTTCAGGTACTGAATATTGTTGAATAAAGTAGTAAACAACTTTTTTAAAAACATATTTAAAGGTAATAGTCAGTGGTTATATTGGTGAGTGGTCTGGAATAATTTTTCATTTACAGCATTATACGTGGATTTAAAGTGTTCTGTCTCTTACCGACACTGGGACAAATATCATGGGTCTCCTGACACGATGTATCGAGAAGGACACAATATCACTTTTGTGATATTTCTGACAAATATGCATAACTCAAATCTAATCATGAGGGAACATCAGACAAACCTAAATTGAAGGTCTTTCTGTAAAATAAATGGCCTGTCGTCTTCAAAAATGTCAGTGTCACAAAAGAAAAAGACTGAGAAACTGTTCCAGATTAAAGGAACAAAGAGACATGACAACTGAAGACCATGTTTGATCCTGGAATGGACCTTAGATGGGAAAAAGAAATAACAGTTGTAGGAGGCATTTTTAGAAAAATCGGCAAAATCTGAATATAAACTGTGGATTAGATGGTAGCATTGGGTCAATGTTATATGACCTAATTTTGATAATTGCATCAAGATTATGTAAAGTTAGGAAATGCACTGAAATATTTAGGGGTAAAAGGGTATAATGTCTGCAACTTACCTACAAATGATTAAGAAAAGAGCAAAATGCATAGTATTTTATGCACACATGATAATATGAATAGATGATAGATACATAAATAGATAAACAGATAAAATGATATGATTAAGCAAATGGAGCAAAATGCTGACAATTGGTGAATTTGGGTAAAGGGTGTAGACAGGGGTTCCTTGTACCAATCTTGCAAAATTTCTGCACGTTTAAAAGTACATCAAAATAAAAAGTTACCCCAAAAGGGACTTGATCTCAAACAGTTTAAATGCAAGTATAGATTATAGGCTCTAAAAAACTGTTCAATGATAATAAAAGTGATTGTAGTAGACATGCAGACACAGATGTTGAATGTGAAATATTTAAATAAAATTGATTCATGAGGGGCTGGCCCCGTGGCATAGCGATTAAGTTCCGAAGCCCTGCTTCAGTGGCCTGGGGTTCGCAGGTTTGGATCCCGGGCACGGACCAATGCACTGCTTGTCAAGCCATGCTGTGGTGGTGTCCCATATAAAGTAGAGGAAGATGGGGGCTAGCCCCGTGGCATAGCGGTTAAGTGCGCATGCTCTGCTGCTGGCAGCCCAGGTTCGGATCCCGGGCGCTCACTGACGCACCGCTTGTCAGGCCATGCTGTGGCGGCCGTCCCACACAAAGTGGAGGAAGATAGGCACGGATGTTAGCCCAGGGCCAGTCTTCCTCAGCAAAAAGAGGAGGACTGTCATGGATGTTAGCTCAGGGCTGATCATCCTCACAAAAAAATAAATAAATAAATAAAGTAGAGGAAGATGGGCACGGATGTTAGCCAAGGGCCAATCCTCCTCAGCAAAAAGAGAAGGGTTGGCATCAGATGTTAGCTCAGGGACAATCTTCCTCACAAAAAAAAAAAAAAAATTGATTCATGAAGTGTGAGAGTGAGAAAAATATAGCTATACTAAAATTTTGTTTTATATAAAATGTGGTGTGTATATATCACTATCTTGATAAATTAAAAATCATGAGTAGACATGATTATTTTATCTACATCCCATAACTTTGTATATTCAATTTGCTCCAAATTCTTTTTTTCTAATCTTCTCTTTGGGAATATGGGGAATTACCTTATATTGAGGCATTTGTGGTTAATATACTAGGCATATAATTTTAAAATATATTTTAATTTTTAAAGGTCTACAAAAATGCGTTCTGCTTCCTTTTTTCTTTTTAAAGCTTAATTCATTCTGAACCATCAAACCAATTGCAGAGAACTCTCAGGAAGGGGTTTCCCGTTGTTCCTTCTCTCCTGCTGGGGCCATTCCAATGTGGTGAATGGATAACCAGGAAGGCCGACAGAGACCCAGGCCACTGTGCCCCTGATAGGTGTACCCACACTTAGCCCTGCCCAGCTGTCCCAATGATACTCCCCAGTAGCAAGGTCACCCTCCTCACCTGACCCAAGTTGGTATTGTCATCCAGCTGGCTTAGAGACATTCTGACGTTGTTGCAAGTGGTAGCTACCGGAGGTACAGAGCACATGGGGTCATTGAGTGATTGCTCCAGGTTCCTTTTAACGTCACTCAGGCTGGTGTTAAGTTGTGTGGTCGATTTTTTCAGCTGTCCTAAGGTACTGTTCACAGTCATCAGGGCTTCTTTGGTCTCTTTGATTGCTGTAGGAACACAGGCTGCTTCAGAACAGATGCACCCACTAGGCTGGCAACGGCAAAATCCTTCTTGTCTACAAAATTGCCCTAAAGAAACTTGAGGTGAACTTGAGAAGGACTTTGGAAGGCAACCAGAGGGGCCTGCTGTGAGGGACATTCGGAGAGGGGAATAGAGGGACATTGCTGTCCTCCTCTGCCAGCTACTCCAACCAGCTCAACTTTCCCACTGGAGGGCTCTTTCAGACAAGAAGTAGGGGGCAAGCACCAACCCAGGACTGTGACGGGGACACCTGGGCACAGCATTAACTGGCTGCCATTGGAGCAGCAGCCCCAGGAAAAGGTGTCGCGGGCCCAGCATTGCCCAGCCTTGAAGAGGCCAGACTAGACAAACTGGCATCTTCAATCCCAAGCGGTTTTAATCCACATAAAACTGGTCACACCCAGACATATTTTAGCTATGGATACTCAGAGAGCTGGAATTAAGCATACAGCAATGGTTAAGAGCACAGTTTTGGATTCAGGCAGGTCTACGTGCAGATCCTAGCTTCGCTACTTGCTGTATGACTGGAAGTCAATTCCTAAACATTCTTTGGCAACTTTTTCATCTGGAAATGGTGAAACCATCACCACATTCATCAGAAAATGTGAGTATTAGAACCATCAGATTGAAACTCCTCAACAGCAGTGAGTCTATCTGTTTTATTTTGGGAGCCCCACAGCCTAGGACATTCTTATACTAGGAAATCTCTAATAATTGTTTGCTATCCTGATTTCTCTGGAGTATAAAGCTCTGTATTCATGACTAGGGAGGTAGCAAATTACAATTCTTTTCTACAGTGAGTTAAAGCCACAGCAGAAAAAGATGTGAAATTTAAATGAGAGGACATTGCTTTTCTTCTAAGCAAGTAAGTCTTCCGGGTCACAAAACAGATGGCGGAGCATCAAGTCACAATTGGGTGTTGCTAGCAAAAGTGTGAATGCCCTTAAAAATTGGTTCCCCCAACTTTTCCTGGCAACCACATAAAACTCGAATGCTAAAACTATACAAACACACACACACTCCCACACACACACCCACTCTTTTATGCTTTCATGCTGTGGAATCTTACCATAAGTAGTCTGAGGTCTCAGCCTAGTTCCTCTACTGCCTTGTTATAGCACCTTTGGTAAACTCTTTTACTTCTCAGGACCTGGGTTTCCTCATCTGTAAATTAGGAAGCTGGTTGGGTCGTCTCCTGGTTACAAGGAGACTCTGTGACCTAGGCTGTGTCCTAGCAGGTTTGCTCTCAGGAGATGGCATCGCCTATGTTAACTAGATCTGATCTTGTAGCGGCTAGCCCTGTCATCCAAGATGGCGCCACAACTCAGCTTTGACAATTTACTCCGAGACCTGGAGAGGCTTCCAGGATTAGACTGTATGACCCGTGGTCCCAAATTCTATCACCTTATCTGAACAAATATCTAAAGTCTGCTTCAAACAATCTTTTCTCTTGAATTTTGGTCCAGTCATATCTTAACAATATTTGAGACTATAATAATATTTAAGACTTTATCAAAGAGTCACTCTGGGCCTCAGTTTCTCATCTTTTCCACCTACCTCCTAGGATTATCAGCAAAGCATGGAGCCTGTACCTGCCTCATGTTAGCAGCTCAATAAATATCTACCACAGCAAAACAAGAAACAAAGGACACAATTGCAACTAGAAACACACAACAGAATGCAGAAGAGCATGCCAAAATATTCTTAACAACACACAACACACACTTCACATTTTAATGTTGTGTAGTTTACCTCTTATAACCTTTTCCACTTTGACTTCAAGATAAGTTATTTTAAGGCAAGAAACAAACAACATAAATACACAAAATACGCAAAATTACCATACACAAAAATTAACCCAAAATGGATTAAAGACTTGAATGTAAGACCTGAAACCATGAAACTTCTAGAAGAAAACATAGGCAGTACACTCTGCAACATTGGTCTTAGCAGCATATTTTCAAATACCATGTCTCACCAGGCAAGGGAAACAACAGAAAAAATAAGCAAATGGGACTATATCAAACTAAAAATCTTCTGCACAGCAAAGGAAACCATCAACAAAATGAAAAGACAACCTAAGAATTGGGAGAAGATATTTGCAAACCATATATCTGTTAAGGGGTTAATCTCCAAAATATATGAAGAACTCACACATCTCAACAACAAAAAAACTAACCCAATTAAAAAATGGGCGAAAGATCTGAACAGACATTTCTCCAAAGAAGATACACAGATGGCCAACAGGCACATGCAAAGATGTTCAACATAATAAATATCAGGGAAATGGAAATCAAAACTACAATGAGATATCACCTCATGCCCGTCAGAATGGCTATAATTAACAAGACAGGAAACAAGTGTTGGAGAGGATGTGGAGAGAAGGGAACTCTCATACACTGCTTGTGGGAGTGCAAACTGGTGTAGCTGCTATGGAAAAAAGTATGGAGATTCCTCAAAAAATTAAGACTAGAACTACCATATGATCCAGCTATTCCACTGCTGCATATTTATGCAAAGAACATGAAAACACCAATGTGTAAAGATACATGCACCCTTACGTTCATTGCAGCATTATTTGCAATAGCCAAGACTTGGAAGCAACCTAAGTGCCTATCCAGGGGCGAATGGATAAAGAAGATGCGGTATATATACACAATGGAATACTACTCAGCCATAAGAAACGATGAAATCCAGCCATTTGTGACAAAATGGATGGACCTTGAGGGTATTACACTAAGCAAAATAAGGCAGAGGGAGAAAGTCAAATACCACATGATTTCACTCATAAGTATAAGATAAAAACAACAAAAAACAAACACATAGAGACAGAGTTTGGATTGGTGGTTACCAGAGGAGAAGGGGGGACGGAAGGGGGCGAGAGGGATGATTAGACACAGGTGTGGTGATGGACTGTAATTAGTCTTTGGGCAGTGAACGTGATGTAATCTATACAGACATTGAAATATAATGATGTACATCTGAAATTTATATAAGGTTATAAACCAATGTTACTGCAATACAAAAAACAAACAAACAAAAAAGCAAGAAACAAACAAGAACAACAAAGAATGACAGATGATAAAATGAACTGATGGCCCAGAAAATGTGTACGTTTAGGCACTGTCTATAGACATTCTGGGTTATGGGTACCATTCTGTCATGTCCCAAGAAGGACTCAGAGGCAATAAATATATATTTTTTCCAAAGGCTTCAAAGCATTTTATGTCTATAAACTTTCTGCTGGGTTACAACTCTGAGAGTCATTCTAGACCTACCAAGATCATATATATTATGTATCTGAAGTCAGTGGAAAGATATTTCAGATTCTCAATTTTAGTTAATTAACATTTCACCAATTCATAGCACACAGTTCCTTTACAGGTCCTGACCTGAGCTCAAATGCGATTTGCACAAATCAGTTTTCATGTCTCTGCTCTCTCCAAAGGCCACTAAACACACAAGGTTGCAAAGAATTTTTAGCAAAAAATTTGCCATAGCGGTTTACTAAGAAGACTTTAAGAAGGTCTGGCAACACTAGAGGCTGAACTCTAACTTATTCAGGCTGACTTAAAAAAAAAAAAAATAGAACTTTAGTACTAATACAGGAAGCACTGAAGAGAAAAATAAAATCTGGATTTTAATTGCCTTTAATCCAAGGAGAATTACAATTCAAGCATTAAAAATTGGGCACACCACGGGACAAACTGCATTGTTCATATACTTTTGCACAGCTTTTACCTTTACAGAATTTGGGAGCTGGAAGAGATCTTGGAAGACCAATATTCCCAATGCACTGACTCAGGGGGATCTGGGGTGCAGGGGTGCCTGGCATCATCCTGTGGCCACACCAGCACTTGAACTCCAGATTCCTAACTCTTCCTCCAGAATTACACCTGCTGCTTGCCGTGGATGACAAGGAAGCACCCTACATCTTCACATTCTCAAATGTACCCAAATGCCATCCGGTATGGTCCAGAGCGCACAGGCTTTATAGTCAGTTTCATGAAACTCATGGACGAGTTTCATGATCTCTGAGCCTCATTGTCACGCATTGGTAATATGAGGGTGACCATACCCATTCCACAGAGCTGTTGTGAGCATTGACTAATATGATGCAGGAAAAGCACCCGGTACATAGCATTGGCACATGGCAGGCCCTCAACATTCAATAGCTCTCTAAATACTAGTTCATGGCTAATCACTTCTACAAACACTTACAGTGAACTTTGCTGGTTGACGTCTCAGAAGCCACGTCACCCCTCTCCCACCTTGCAGCAGACCTGTGTTTGGGTAGCATGGGTCCCACACCCAGCTTAAGGAGTGGGCCCTGACTGTCCATAGCCAGCCAATTTCCCCGGCATAGCACTGGTTCAGAGGTGGCCAAGGGACCTCGGATGGCCCAACAGGAGGGAAATCTGGTTGAGGATGAGGAACAATGTGGTTGGTGTTAGCCTTCTTTCAACTACAAGGTGAGTTCACATTAGAATGATGCAGACATTGTAGAGAACAGCTAGATGGAAAAAAATCTCGCCAGTAGATCTAGCCTCAACTGAAGCTGGTATCAGTTACATAAGCCAATAAATCACTTAGTTGAAAGCCAGAGATAGATAGATTTTTCTGTATGTATCAGGTAAATGACACATGATTACTTGAGATATTTACAAGAGAATAAGAGAGGTGACTGGAGAGATTTGATTGTAAAAAGTCACAGATCTAGCCCAAATCATTATTAATCCATTGGTGAAGTACAAACACTTGAAGCTGTAATGAGAGGATCTAGAGGGTGCTCAGTAAGAGCGATGTTGGAGACATGGAAAGTGAAGGTCGGCACGTTTACATGGTTATCGGAGACGAGTGACGAAGTCTCAAGGTGAAGGAATGAGGAGCCACCAGCCCCCCCCCCCCTTTTCATAGTTCTCTTCCTGCCAATTAAGTAATATTTCCTGCTAAGACACAGGACGGGGCGAGGGCAGTGAGGGCGGGAGGAGGTGAACAACAATGGGAGGAAACCTCTCTGGGAAAAAGTCCCGGCTTCATTTTCATTTCTGCAGGAGAAATGCTCAAACAGCAAGGGACAAAATAATCACTCAAGACTATTCATTCAGCTCTAATGACAACCCAGAGCTCCTCTATTTCCCATGTAATCTGATTACGTGGATCAACCTGAACTGGTTGAGGTGAAATCAGGGGTTCTTAAACCAGCGTCTGTGGATAGAATTCAAAGGGATCCGTGAGCTTGGACTGGGAAAACAAAACCACATCTTTACTTCCATTAGCCTCTACTTAAACTTTGATTCTATTAAGAAAGTAGACAGTGGACCTCTGTCACCAAAGAAATCACAAATATTTTCTTTTTTTTTTTTTTTTTTTTAAAGATTTTATTTATTTATTTTTCCCCCAAAGCCCCAGTACATAGTTGTCTGTCATAGCTGCACATCCTTCTAGTTGCTGTATGTGGGATGCGGCCTCAGCATGGCTGGAAGAGTGGTGCCTCGGTGCGCACCCGGGATCCGAACCCGGGCCGCCGGCAGCGGAGAGCACGCACTTAACCGCTAAGCCACGGGGCCGGCCCACAAATATTTTCATTTAATATTCAGTTGTTGTCGATATCTGGCAATATTGTGTCTGCTCATCACTACTTTGAAATTCTGGTGGTTATCAGACCCTCCACCAGATGATATTAGTTGATGGGCTTAATAAAGAAGCACATGTTACTACATCGCAAATTCACTTTTTTAATATTTTGATATTTCAATCCACTTTGTCTCTTTTGTGATCTTATATCTTTTATGTTGTACATTTAAAAACATTCTGAGAAAAGGTCCAGAGAGTTCACCGTCCATAGTACCAAAAAGGTGAAGGACCATGATTTAGATCTCTATCAGGTATTAATCATGTGGGTGGTTTTCCTTAGGTAGTACAGAAAATATATGAATGGATGAATACATTATTCGAGCCATCACAGTGAGAGAAAAAAATTTCCCCAAATAACTCCTTGATGTTAAAGCGCAAATTCCAAGACACTTGGTCAATGAGAAGGCACCTTTTATTTTTTTTATTTAAAATGGTCTAAGCTTATGAAGACTGAATTTTCAGCAGACCAGGCAAGACAGACCTGCCAACTTTGGGGTAAAATTTGTTCCTCTCAAAGGGCTCCTTCCGGCCTCACAGTGGCCTGAAGCACACTTATTTGGCCAAATGAATGAATGTGCCTGGAGCAGAAGAAAGCTCTCCAAAGTCAGTTCACCCCTGCTTTTGTGTTTCCCATGTCAGCAAGGGACACTGCCTGGTGAGACAAGACAGTGGGTTCTTTCTCTGTTTTTTAAAATCTCTATCTCTGGTTTGTTCTAAAGTAAAGAAATAAGAGACATTTAGCAAGCACTGGAGAAAAGAGCACTGGATTTAACCAGAGAAGGTAGATTCCAAGCTCTGGGCATGTCACACGGCTTTTACTTGCAATATGGGGCTCACTATAGCCCCTCTGCCTGTCTCTCAGGGACACTATGATGATTACATGGAACATGGTATAGACTTTAAAAGATGTTTTAAAAGCTGCAAAATCCTATACAAATATCAGGCTTTATCTACCTACCTATAGATGGATTGTGAACAGACCATTAGCTGTGGAGGCCAAGTAGCTTTGCATGGACAATAAAGTTGAGGAGTGGTTTTTCATTACCACTGGTTGGGGGAGTCATTTGGGAGGAAGCCTTACAGGAATGGGGACTCCTTGAGTACCAGCCTGTGACAACCACTCCCAGATGAAAAGAAATGTCAACACTCAAGGAACAAGAGTGCTTCGAAATCCTCACTAGAGATAAGGGTCAGAGCAAACCTGGGCACATACCTCTCTCTCTCTCTCTATCTCTCTCTCTCTCTCTCTCTTAAATCCTTTTGTTTTGCTTTGTTTTAGTATAGATGCAAAACAGGCAAGAGGATTTAGGGAAGTGCACCTTTCCTAGGAGTGGAGGGCCACCTACCTCCCAGATCAGGGACATCCTGGCTTTAGTATAAAAATGAGCTACAACCGGGGAAGGTGGTTTTCACTGTTTCAAATATCTTTTCAAGTGAGAAAGATTCATCCTTTAATCTGTAAGTAGATCTGATGCTCTACCTATCAGGACCCTGCCAAGGTCCTTTGTTGGCTCATTTCATGACTTAAATGCCATTTAATTTTCAGTAAAGGACAATAACACACGGTTCTTGGGCCATCTCTTGGCCATGATCATGAAGAGTTCATTTTGTGTGGTAAATGTGGTTACTGGAGGAAAGAAATCTAACACTCAGTTGTAAGAAAATGTACTAATTAAAGGAAAAAGAGGTTACACTCCTTATACACTGAGTTGTTTTTCTAAAACAATGCTTCTTAATAGTCTACTGTGCTATCATTTTTGTGCATTTATTCTTTCACTCATTATTTTTTGGCTCAATAGTGGGCCATCTCTCAGTTTTTAAAGATTACTGTATTTCTCTGATTCAGTGGTTCCTTTCACTTTTTTTTTTACATTTTAATTTTAGTAAAATGAAGATGCATGTTTAATCAATAGTGCATTTAATGTAATACTTTCCTCTTTTCCCAAAAAACATATTTAGTAAACCAATGGTCTTACAATACATGCGGCCTTAAAATCAAGAAGTATTATAAATCTGATAAGGAGTCACAATAACATAGTATATATCGACTAGGGGAATGAGAAGGTTTTAGTTCTCTTTCTCCATGCTAACTAGTCATTAATAGTTTAGGAAAATAATTGGCACTGTTGAATGCCTACTGTATCAGTTATCTATTGCTGCAGAATAAATTATTCCAAAAGTCAGCATCTTGAAACTATAAACATTTATTATCCCACACAGTATCCGAGGGTCAGGAATCTGAGATTGGCTTAGCTGGGTGGCTCTGTCTCAAGATCTCCCGTGAGGTTGCACTCAAGCTGTCACTTGGGGCTGCATTCATCTGAAGCTTGACTGGGGCTGGAGGATTGGCTTCCTAACTCAATGCCTGGTTGACAAGAGGCCTCAGGTCCTCGCCATGTGGGCTTCTCTATAGGGCTGCTCATGACATGGCAGCTGGCTTCCCAGGGTGAGTGATGAGTGAGAGAGAGAGAGACTGAGATGGAAGCTCAGAAGTGACACACCATCACCTTTGCCATTGTGTACTCAAGATGACTATGCGAGCTCCAGGTACATGTGACACACTCAGTGGGAACCAGGCCAATACACTAATGATGGCACAAGGGACAATGAAGATCGGGGGCTCCCTGACAACGTTGTTGAACCCCTGAACCAACTAACCCTGAACTGCCTTACCTCTAATATCTTGTCTGTGTGTGATATGTTTCCTATTGTTTAAACCACTTAAAAGATCTTTGGCATTGATATCACATCAATGTCACCTTCAAAAGACCTCTAATTATATATAAGAATTGAATTCAAAATTCCCAAAGCAAATGAAAACAATTTTAATCTCATTTAGATAGTTGATAGATAGATAGACAGACAGACAGACAGACAGATAGATAGACAGACAGATAGATCGATCCACAGAGCACATTGAGGGCAACTAAAAAAACATGAAGTTAAAATAACTACCGACATCAAAAGTAAAAGGTCAGGAGGCTTGTAGACTCAAAAGGAGTTGCCTAGCAACTGAGGCAGGACTATGAAAGAATATAGTTCCTTTTCTAACAGTATTCTAAACTTCACTACAGTGAAATTATAGTATTCTAAACTTAGAGAATTAATGTCAGGGTTGCAGGTGCTTAGAATATCCATTCATTTATTCATTCAAGAAATGATAATGTGCTCCAGGCCAGAGACCGCGCTAGGTACAGGGAATAAAGAAGGGAACAAAATCAGCAGGGCTTGTCCTTAAGGAGCTCATCCTCTATTAAAGAGAGGCAATGCTGTCAATATAGCAGTTGAGCTGTATATTTAGGGTTGCAAAGTAAGTAGCAGCAATTTGGAGGTTGTCACACTCTATTATGGGGAAAAGAGGAGGCAGGATATGAGGAGAAGCTCTCAGAGGAGAGAACACTAGCTGTGGTTTGGTAACTAGAGAAGATGAGGTAGAGAAGGTTCTGAGGCATTTCAGGCAGAGGAAGCATATGCAGCACAGGGGTATGAGAGAATGAAACCTTAGGGACCTACACTAGAGTGAACACTGAGATTCATGGCCTGGAATGGGAGGTGGGGGGTGGCGGTTCAAGACAGGAAGTGACTGGAATGATAGGCAGAGGCCAGGTGTGGAAGGAAGGAAGGAAGGAAGGAAGGAAGGAAGGAAGGAGCTGCATGCAGAAAGCTAGGAAAGGAAGGCAGGAGGCATGGGCCTTTGCAGCCACGTCCCTCCTCTGGGCCTGAGTTTCCTTGTATGAAAAGGAAATAGTTGGTGATGAACAGAATGAGCATCTGGAGACACCCAAGGTGTCCATAGCAGAGGACACACCTTCAGATTGTAGCTGGACCCTTTGCAGGGTTCAAGGAGAAGGACAAGGAAAGACTTTCAGTTAGTTAAGACTCATCTGAACAACTCCCGGCCTGTGCCACATGGCATCCTGTCTCAGACATTCGTCTGAGTCCTTGAACTCTAAGGCGGGAGGCGGAACGCCAAAAGCAATGGGCATACTTTTCCACCTTCCACACAATTCACTCTTGTGTGGTCTGTCCTCTCAGGAATACCAGTTCATCAAAGTGAAATTCAAATTGGCACAATGACAAATGTTTTATATAGATAAAATTGTCCTCTCATCAAATACTTAGCACATTTTCTCAACATTTGGAAGAGACTGGGGTATTCTTTTTTCCACTGAAGTTGAATATGCAGTTTAATAACATCAGTATACCACTGCTCACTTACATCATTGACTGTGGTGGCTTACAATATAAATGCATATTCCTACTTTCCAAAAGTTGTTCTTTCAGGGAGAAAAGGAAGGAGTAATGAATAGACCCCAAAAGATCTAAAATCCTATAGCAGGAGTCGATAAGCTTTTTCTATGAAGGACTGGATAGTAAATATTTTCGGCTTTGTGGGGCCATATGGTCCCTGTTGGCAACTATTCAACTCCGCCATCAGTGTGGAAGCAGCCACAGATGATAGCTACACAGAGAGGCAGGCTGCGCTCCAACAACTTTATTTCCAAAAATGGGTGGCGGGCTCCTATCAAATTCTGCTACTATTATTTCAAAAGACTTTTAGATCATTGATACAATAGCTTTGGCACAATCTTTAAAAAAAAAAAAAAAAAAAACCCGTTGTGACACAGTGGGTCTTTACCGGGCCTGTTCGAATGACTATAGACTGTGGGCTCTCGCTCCAGCCGACATTCAGGGAAAACAAGGGAAAGGAGAGTGATCACAGGGAGCCTGAGGCTTCTGGGGGGAACATCCTTGGTCACTTTTGTCACTGCGCTTACCTTCTGCCATGGCCTTGATGTCATCGAGCACCGGGATCACTTTAGGCTTCAGTTGTTCATGAATTCCACCTCCTAGCAGTGATTTAATGTCTAAATTCAAAGAAACATAAGGGACTGTGAGGGTGGGCTCCACTTATCCTCCCCTCCTACCGCTCACTCTCCTCACAATGCAGGATTTCATTGCCTGGAAAACATCTTCAATCTCTCGTGCCGTGAAATCCCGTCTTTCCTTCTAGCCCCATGTTGACTCTTGTGTGGAGATTTCGTCACTCTCTTCAAAGTCTCCTCACCGGCTGTGCCCCAGTGAAAAATTACCCACCACAGCCCAGTATTTAATTGTACTAGGAACACGGTGTTTATCGTCTTGAGCCACGACTGCTGTGCCCCTCGTCTCTTCAGCTAGACCAGGGGTTCTCAACCGTGGCACTAATGACATCTTGGGACGGATAATTCTTTGTCGGGGGGCTGGCCCGTGCACTGCAGGATTTTTAGCCACGTCCCTGGTCTCGACCAACAGATGCTGGTAGCACTGTCCCCCTACCCTCACTCCGTTGGGACAGGAAAACATGTCTCTAGATGTTGCCAAATGTTGTCTCGAGGGCAAAACAGCCCCAGGTTGGGAACCACTGTGTGTGAGGGCCCTGTGGGGACAGCACTGCCCACCCCTCTACTTCTGCAGCCCACTGGATTCTCTGTGGGGCCCATTTCTGTCTTTACCAGCGGACCTGACAGAGACCCATTTCCTCTCACGTGGGGAACGAAGAACAAGCGCTCGTCAAGACAAGAAAGCAAAAACATTCTTACAATAAATGCTGGCTGTTCGTCACTGAGTAACAAACTGCAAACCATCAGTAACTCTAGGGAATTACTTTTCTGTTTTTCCCCGACTTGCACGCAGCAATTGTAGAAACAGCACACTTCATGTCTCTGTCTGTATTTTACGGGAGACGGCCATACCATCTTTTAGCCAAAACAAACAAACAGAAAAATTTGAGGCAACTTCTAATTTTACTCACTGTCCAGATCTGCGAATGCCCTTTCCTTCGTGGTGGTATACTGGCCCAGAATGTAGTCGATTTGCTAAAAATAAATAAAAAAATAGAAAATAAATTACATGAAACCTCCTCTTCTAAGGTCCAAAGCCACAATAAAAAGAGATTTAATATACAAAAATTATTTTGAATCAGAACTTTTTAGAAGAAAGCAGGTTCTTAGAGATATTTATATTTTCTGACACTCAGACTTTTTAATAACACTCCAAAGCATATTGGCTTGAGAAACATGATTTCTCACGATTCTGTGGATTGGCTATGTGGATCTTCTGTTCAGGCCAACTTGGCTGGGGACAAATGGACCCCTCTCTCTGTGTAGCCTCTCATCTTCCAAGTGGCCAGCCTGGGTGGTCCAGCATGGTGGTCCCAGCAGCAAGAGAACAAGAGTGGATGCTGCAAGGCCTCTGGAAGCTTCAGCTCAGAACTGGCACAGGGTCATGTCCACTGCATTCATTTGGTCAAAGCAAGTCACAGGGACAGTCCAGGTTTGAGAGGCTGGAAAGAGATCCACCTCTTGAAGGGAGGAACTCCAAAGAATTCGAAGCCATTTGTAATCTACCGCACTAGGACCATTTTATTTAGTGGCTATTACTGAACTGGCCTCCAAAGGGGCTCCTTATCTTCCTCTTCCCCACACCCTCTGCAACACTGGTGTTACCATTTTTAAATAACTGTTGCCAATCTGCTCAGGGAAAATGTGCATCGTTAATTTTTTCATTTCTCCAATTACTAGAGTAAGGTTAAATTTCTTTATATGTTTGGGGCCTGTTATTATTTCCTCTGTAAATTGACTATTCACATTCTCTGCCTAATTTTTTATAGATTTAAGAGCTCTTCGCATATTTTGAACTAGATAAGTTTCCTCCACAGTCATAATGATTTACTATCCTTCCCAGTTTATCAAAGCAATGTCAAAGTTCACCAGCCATGATTGCTATGTATTGAATTTTGTCAACATTTTAAGGGAAAGGTTTCACTTTGGAGTCTTTAGAATGACTCATAAAAAATATTATGAATTTTTATTCACAGATTGGGAAAATGATACATTTTCCTCTCTGTACAGGCTGTAAAACTATGGATAAAATTAGCTTCTCTAATCTCAATATTAACAAATGCCTGCACTCTTTGCTCTTTTAGTTCCAATCACGTTTTTAAAAACTAGTACAATATTTAAAGTGTTAGTATTTTTTAGAATATAATAAACTAGGAAGAACACTATCACTATGTGATGGGCCCATGGATTCTGTTGGGCTCTTATTAGTGAATCCAATAGGAGGGCATCCCTTCTCCCCATGGTGGTACCCAGGAGCTCAGCATCATATGTCTGGACTGGTTTCTGCTCAGACATTTTTAAAAACAATGTTCTGAATAGGCAAGACATCAACACGCTCCTGGGATACAGAAAAATGTGCCCTCAGGCCACCCAGTTCCCCTTCCCTAAAGACAACTTCTGTGTGTGTGTGTGTGTGTGTGTGTGCGCGTGCACGCATGCGTGTGTACCCTCCTCAAGGAATTTCACACATTTATACAGATACTACAAATGGATGTTTAGAAAGCAGATAGGTTTCATTACAAAGGCAACTTCATGTAAATGATGAAGTGTTAACTATATTGCCAAAAAGAAAGGATAATGGCACCCAAAGATTTTTTTAAGCACTTTTATAATATGTACTATAATTTTATGTTATACTTTTAAATAAAATAAAATAAAAACACCAATTCTGAAATTATGCTTTTGTAGTCTTTTAGAAACCACTTAATGGGACTTTATTTCTTCATCTACAAAATTAAAAGATAACACCTATCTACATTGATTCACTGGATTCCTAGGAGGTCCAAATGAGATGCTAAATATATACAGGAACTCCAAAAGGCCCAAAACACAAAGCATTGTGGGATGTACAGATTGTGGTTTTTACCGCGGGAGTTCCATTCAGGAGAGTTCTCAGGTCTTTGAAGTTGCTGTCGGCCAGTTGCCGACTCTTTTCGATCTGGGTCCTTAGGTGGTGGTTTGCCACAAAACCAAAGATGATACCAATGCTGCAGGAGAAGGAAAAGGGAAGGAACAGCATTTACTGTGTGATCGGTGGTCGTCTGGCCTGGTGCAGGGCAGCACCGCAGGTGGGAGAGGACAGGTCCTCTCTGCAGAGCCCCTGGAAGGACAGGACCTTCCTCCCCAACCCTGGCCTCTCCCACTGCTACAGCCGTCCTGCCTACACCCCATAATCCACTGGCCACCAACATGTGGGCCACAAAACAGGAGTCAGTCCTCTCAGAGAAGACACACATCCATTCAAGATACATTTTTATAATGTGAATCTTATAAATGGAACAATGTTCACAATAAATTGTGGAGGAAATAGAAGTTACAAAGTTATATGGCAGTGTGTGTAATATAGTCCTATTCCTGTACAGACGGGGATGTAGGTACACACCCTCCAGCACAATGCACACACAAACACACCCCACACGCGTATCTCTGCTCCCCACAAAGAAGACTATCAGGAAAATACCAAACGATCCGAGTGGGTTGGGCTTTCTGATGTTTTTGGTTTCTCTAATTGTCTCTGTTAGTTTTGTATTATCCAGGTTGAAAAGAAACGAGTTACTTGAGCGTTAGAATGTTGTATGAAAAGCCACAATAGCGTACCTGAAAAACATATTTTTCAAGCCATCTAAAATGTGTACATTTAATCACTTTAAGGGCTCTTAATGTTGACTAGTTACTATCAATCCCCTGACTTAAATTAACTTGACCAATTGGCTTGTTTTTGTGCCAAATCCTTGGAAGATTAAAAAGTTCCACTTAAAATTGCTAATTGCCACGGCGCTTTTAGATTTGGCCACTAGATGGCAGCAAAGAATTGCATAAACTCACAACACTCCCAACATTTTACCTACAGAAGTCAAAAAAATTGTTAGTTTGTAACAAATTGTTAGTTTGTACCCATCCAATGGATGGTGTGGATATGTTTCTAGAACAAAGTTTTGCAAATAATAGGCAAACTTTGGGAAAAAATTCTGATGCAGAATATCAATACTTTGCTTCTTTGTCAAAAGCAACGTCTTAAGCTTTATGCATTCGTATATTTACAGGTAGGGTGGCCAAGTGTCTGTTTTTGGATCAAAAATTCCATGCTCCCAGGAAACCTCTCAGTCTTGGGTAAAGTGGGACTGTCATTCACCCTATTTACAGTCATGATTCGTTCCAAGGAGCATTGGTTCATTGCAGTCTCACTTAAAACATATTTTCCCATAGCAGTATCACACAGGTGCATTAGGTTTTCCAAATGAATCCAAAAAAGTCTATAACACAATGTTGAACAATATTTCATATGGTTAACAAGTTGTAACGGTATGTGTACTGGAGAAGGAACATGAGACTGGGGTTCTAGTCCCAGCACTGCTACTAACCCACACTGTGTGAGCTTGAGAAAGTCACTTTCCTTCTGTGAGCCTCAGTTGGTATCACAAAACAGAAAATTAGATTAGATAAGTGTTTCTCAGGCTGCAAAGGAGAGGGGTACAGAATGTTCACAAATTCTCTAAGATTTTTTTTTGTTTGGGTTCATGCTGATGAAATGACCACCTATAATCCATTTTTGTCAGCCTCGAGTCTGCATTGGTTCTTATGAGGCAGACATTATGTCACAGCAATAATGGTTATTAAATGATGCACTCATGCCAAATAAGGCCAAATGACCCAAAACAAGGACTTTGGAGTAGTGCGAACAGGGAGGGGAAAAAAAGTTGAGTCATAGCAATGCGCCTGGAGCTTTATTTACCACGCCAAATTTCAAACATTCTATACAATGACCACCACCTGAATACATCTGCCCACCACAAGATTTCACACTGGGCGCCCTTGCTGTCTCTCCCCAGCATGTCCAAATTATCTGTCATTCACATGGTCTAGACCCATTTTGTCATTTAAGAAGTCAAAGTGAACTTGGGAAACCAACAGCAAGTTCAAGTCCACTTGGCTTTCACTGACCCCCCTGGACGGGAGAAGAAACTCCTTGCCTTGAACTCCCAGAATGATCTCCTGAAATTCTGATGGGGAATTTCTCATTTATACTCTATTTTGTCTTTATCTCTACTTATGTTTAATTTCTCTAAAAAGAAGTGGAAACTGCTTCTTTGTCAACTTGGCAGGATGTAGGGTCTCTTGTCCACGGCGGGTGTTCAATGAAGGTGGGTTTGAGGACTGGGCTTTGTTTCATTTGGTCCATTTAAAAGATTACCCATATGGTTGGAGTGTCTAAGTCAGAAACTACATTGTTCCTTTATTGAATAAATGTCTTTACTCACAAGATCATCAGTCAGTAAGATGAACTGCAACACAACATTGCAATACAACAGTGAATTTCAATGTAACACATTTAGAAAGCCCCACAATTCTGTTAATAAATTATGGACCCAATTAAAATGAAAGCATTGATCATTATTTAAAAAACTGTATGTACTGAACAGAATTCTGAAATAGAATTCAGCAACTGTCAAAGCTGATTTTCAGACCCATAATACATTGTAAATTTTATATTCAAATTAAGGATGGCAAATTCAAATGCCTACATGGGCAGGCAGAAAGCATGAAGGGGAAAGTGTGGCATGGAGCTATGGGAGCTGAGAGATCAAAGACGGGGGTGGGGGCAGCTGCTCCACAGTTCTAGCAAGTGTCACCATGATGGCAGACCTGGAAATCTGGATTCTTATGTAAAATCTCCCATTTTTAAATACTAGCAACTGATCAAAAGAAAAAAAAAACTTTAAATATTAGGCAAACCAATTGATGGTCTCCATTTGCAATCTCTAATTTAAAACTTCTATTTAAACACAAATAGAGAATGAAGAAGTTATGCTTTTTGTTGCTGTTGATTTAGAAATTCTTTATTATTCAATGTATTTTATAAGCCCCCGTCCCCAAAAAAAACACATGAATTAATGTTTTTGGTTTTTTTAACAAACGCTAGTCGACTATTAGGATTTCAGGATCCTGAAGGAAATTCACCTCATACAAAAAAGGAATAAAATTTGAATGACTATCAGTACTCTAGCATTTCACATAAAAGCCTTTAAGCTTTCAAAAACATGTACTTGTATGCAGTACAACAAAATCTCTGGAAATTTTTAGCAGAAGATAGGAATTTTAATTTTTATGGTATATTGGCATTATATGTTCTATATTTTATCATGGACAGACCAATTTTCTCACAGGCATACTTTAAAAAGTAAATACTTAAAGCTTTTACAGATTAAGACTAAACTTTTAAAATTTGTAGCAATTTTTTCCTATCAATTTCTATTGATTTAATGAAATCAGCCAATAAAAGCCTAGTAAATGCTTTCAATCTGTAACTGATCTCTTAATTTCTTTAAGATAATTTTTTAAATTTAAATTCGGATTTTAAATAACTAGCCCTTTCATTTACTTTATGAAAGTCTCATGATTTTCAGGCTTGCCAGCTCAATTTTTTTCCTAAAATCTTGTGGCCTCCAAGCCAGGAATTGACAATCATATCCTAATAAAAAATGAACTTTGAAAATAGCCATCTTCCTAAAGATGACTGAGATTCAATTTTTACCACGGTAATTGGCAAAAGCTGACTTATCATACTCGGAAACTTAGAGATATACTAGAGGAATAAAGGCACGGTGGTTCCTTTTGTTGTCTATAACCTTTTTGAAATTCTAAAAAATGCAGTGATGACAAGGGCAAAGGAAAGAAGGGAGGAGAAATTTGGCTTTTTCAGGAGCGGGACACATCTGCCTCAACAGTCTACAGTGAGAGGTGGAAACTCCATCTTCTGCTGCATAAACACGTGTCAACGCCTGTGGAATTCTAACATTCCACAGCTGCCTTTGGAAAAGCTGAGAAAGAACATGACCACAGCTATTCCGCATATACTAGGGGCTCTTTCTCCTTGACACCTATGCCTTTCTCAAAAAAAATAATAATAAATTTAACCTTTCTTAAATAAAAAAGGATGGATGAAAAATTAGAGTACTCAACACTAATTTAAAAACCAACTTCATTTTTGATTGTAACACTTAGTATAGAGCACAAAATGGAACTGAGCCTGATAAAAGGCAAGTGGGCTATTCTGGGTTTCTGAAAGGGTTTTTAAAAAATCATATACAAAGGTTATTTATCAATAGTATCCGATCTCTGCTGAGGTCAACGTAAGCCAGGAGCTAACACCTCCTTTTCTTTCTCTTTCTGTCATCTAGTTTGTTGACATTCTTTCCCCTCCTATTTTATTTGATCTTCTGACTTTGTGGCCATACTTTCTTCTCCTCTCTATCTAATTATAATATAGAAATCTTTGCTTTCCCTTGGTCTTTACTCTTCTGGGCTGGTTTTGATTACTTGCAAACAACACATAGCTATTATTCAACTCACAATGTTGAAGATACTTGCAAACCAATATGTGTTTCAAAAGGAAAACATCAAAATAGCTATTCTAAACAAAAAAAATTCAAGGCAAAGAACTTTAAACTTTTAGTCTGAATTTAAAGTAAACAAAACAATCTCAAATACTACTTTTATTTAGATCTATTTATAATTCACATATGAATTCAATCTATTATGTGAAACAAATTAGTTTTCAATTTGTCACTTAGATCAACTTTGATTTAATTATACCGAAATTTAAAATTGACTTTAAAATTAAAATTGACTTTAAGATTTTACTTGGGTGGGGAAAAAATATTTTAACTGAATGTGTAGGAGGTTATAGAATCATAGTATGTATTTTTTAAGAAGAACTTTCTAAACTAAAATACACTCAGGGGAAAAAACTTATCTAAATTTGTTGGATGGGTCTGAGTTCTCAAGAATAAAGGATTGTAGCATTTATTTTATACATAAATGAAAGCCAAGTTTATTTCTGACTTGGCAGCTTTGCTGTTTATATATTTTGGTATTTTAAACATAATGTAAATAATTCAATCAGTTTAAGGTGAACTATAATGTATATAACATTATATAGATGTATACATATGTACGTATATGTATATAATTATATGTAATGCAAATAAAGGTCCAATTTAAAAATAGAAACTCAATACAGGAAATATGCTTCATTAAAAAAAAACCCTGAAACCCCATAATTACATATGCAAACATTTATTTGGGTAAATGAGTAACTATATCCAATAAAGAATTTTCCTGCAATTACATCATATGTATTTATATCAAGTGAAAACCATGAACTTGTTAAGTAGGTAATCACACTAAGAAAAAGCCCTAAGGGCCAGTATTTTCAAATGACACTTTGTCGTCTGAGCCTCATCTTTGATGTCCAGGATGTACCGAGAGGAGAAGCACAGCTGTCCAAGTCTTTGGATGAATGAAGGATGTAGGTTTCAGGCTTACAGGAAATGCACAAGGATCTGGCCTGTCTTTGGGCTATAACTGACATTTTTCTGGTAGCGGGGCAGAAGGTAACTGTTCCCACAGCTGTAGAGTCTGTGCATTCCTGAAAATACTTCAGACGCAAAGCAGAGAGACAAGGACATCTGGAATTACCATTGACCCGATCCTGAGCTGCTTTGCAGAAATCAATGTGAAGAAACAGTTGGATTCGAATTATTTACAGAGAGACGGAGACAGAGACGGACAAGGAGACAGTAAAGAGAGAGTGAGAGATGCCCCCACCCCCAGCTTGCGGAGAAAACACAAACAACGGTGCATGAGATTATCTACCATGCTCACTGGGATCCTGTTTACAAGTACATTGCTACGGTCTAGGACTTCACTATTTTTTCAGCAAATGTATGTGTTTATTTTAAAAAATGACTGCCTTGGAAGAAGAAGTATTGCTTTGGCTTTTGTTTTTTGTGGGAATTTTTTGGTTGTTCAAGTTTAACTTTTAGTGTAATTAATTCAGTATGTAATGCCTGAGTAGGGTAGATAATTTGAGAGACAAAAAGTCTGTCTGCAGTAAAAAGTGAGTTCCCTCTCTGCCCCTCCATAACCGCCAATTTCCTTCCCAGAGGCAACCTCCATCGCCAGAGTCCTGGCAATCCTTTCATATATATTCTATGCAAATGTAACCAAGCGTTTGTGTCTCCTTCCCTTTTTGTTTGTATCAAGGATGGTGTGTCCTACGCATGGTCCACAACCGGCTTCTCTCACTTCATCTTGCTGGGGGACTGTTCCCATAAGCACATCTACAGCTGCCCAGTCCTTTCCAACGGCAATGGGTATATTGCATTCAATCTATCCCAAAGTGTCTACCTTACCAGGCCCCTACTGATGGCCACACTTAAAGAACTTTTCTTCTTGAGTTTGCAGCTAGAACTTCAGCTGGTAGGCCAGCTTAAATTCTTCTGTTTAATTTTGTTTAATTTCTCTTTAATTCTGTTTTCTGCTTAAATTTTCAAATATTAATTATTTAGCAAACCACTTGAAAAATCTTGCTCACAGCTACCGAGCAAATGCAGTGCTTAGAGATACATCAAGGAGGATGCTGACTGCCAATGCTCATTGTTTCTGTGTCTCCTTGAGGCCTAGTATTATTCAGGCGGTAGATACTTTATTTCCGTCACTAAGTGACACAACTTCCAGTGGTGGAATGAATGAGGAAATGTGGAACAATGACCAAACATCACAACCAGGGCGCCAGTGTTGTGAAGCACGTTCCTCAGCTGAAGAACCTGATTTGGACTCAACCCAAAATCATCGTCTTAAAAACAGTGTACTTCTGATCTGTCGGTCAATTGGAAAACTTTTAGCAGCAGCAGGAGCTGCAGAAAAAACATCCCAAATCATGAGGTGTGTTCCAGACCTCAAGAGGGGGTAGCAGCTTAATTGCAAATTCAAGGAAACTGGGCATATTGTTAGAAAGTAAATTCCATTCTACAATATTCTCAAATTCTCAAATTCAAGGACTGTATCCATCATTCAAGATACCCCTTGGGTGAACAAATCAACTAGCAAATACTGGCTCTGCACTGCCTATTTAAGAGGAAGGAGGGGCTATTCTGGGAGCTAAATGCTTTCTGTAGTGCAAGATTTATCAGGATGTCTTCAGGATGGAAAAATACCAAAGGGTTGGCTTATCGTGTGAGTTAGGGCAGCTTGATTACAATGTTAACTGCTGGTTACAGTGACATCTTTTTGAACCGACCTACAGAAACATTTTTTTCTCTTCTGTTTTTGGGTTTTGTTGTTGTTGCTGTTTTGTTTTAAACTCATGGGCTTAACAGTTAAAACATGAGACATTCCTCATCGACCTAAAATACAATCAGCTGTTGTCCATGATTCTACTTGCCTTATAAACACACAAATCACCAACAGGGAGACTGCGAAATATTTCCTCAGGAAGGTCCCATTTTTCTTCTGTCGCTGGTGCATTTCTCCACCACACTTGTTGCAGCAACGACACAAACCAAAGCAAAACCCCACCAGAGGCATCAGAATAATGAAGAGCAGTCCCAGGACAGCACAAATAATAATCCCGATTTCATAGGAGATAATCTGCAAGTCAAACAAAAGAAACAGCATAGACTGTAACACAAAATAGCAAGCAGAACATTCCACAACATACACGTTGCATTTTTTTAACCTATTTGCCACTATGAGTTGAATCTTAATGGGTGTGTGTGTGTATATCTACATTCCCATTGTGAAGCTCCTTGAAACAGAGGCAGCAGAGATTTGAGTTATCAGAATATGGCACCGAGCAGTTACTATCCTCTTTCAACTCCCAGGAAAATGTCCAAATTCAGGGTCAAGTTGCAAATGGTTTAATTTCAACTCCAAAGGTATTTTGTTTGTTTTTACATGGGATGACAAATTTTGGCAGAAGTACTTGCGTAATGAATAATCTGCATGTAGGGTGATTTTCACCAGAAAGATAGGCCCAGTCGACTTTATTAAGGATTCAAAGCAGATTGGATTGGATCAATTAACGACAAATTCATAGTTAGTTACAAAAGAATCCGGAATATATCTAAATATAAGAAAAAGCTCAGACTTTCTGAGTCAGACATGGCCACTCTCTTGGCTTCCCCATCCATATACTGGGAATGATAATATATACCTTGTAAGGTCATTGTGAAAATTACAGAAAATGTATGATTAGCGATAACAAGCCAAGTAAAATAATTGGCACAGAGTAGATGTTTACTAAGTGGCACCTCTCACGCCATGCCAGTGAGGCTGGGCTGGGCAGCCCGTGTCTCAGACAGTTGCTAGGTTCCTAGGAACTGGCACAACTTCTAGATAGAATCACGTGACCTAAGTATATTTACATAATCATTGCTGGCTTTATTTTGGGATAAATAAAAATTAATGCAACTGGATGACAAAACTTGAGCTCGGTCCAATTCATATATGCAGTTACTCACATTTCCATAAAGCAAGACATTTGTAAAGAATGGCAGAAAATTACAGGTTGACAGTTTGCAACTAATGGACCAGCTAGTTAGCAATAGATTCTGAAGCCAAGCTGAGCAAAATAAAACAAAACACAAGTGTTGTTCTTAGGGGCAAACGTGATATCTTGAGAGAGAGCCCTGAACTTGGAGTCAGAAGACCTGCTTTAAACCCCAGCAGGGGGCTTCTAGGTCCCTAAACTGGAAAATGTTACATTAGCATTAACCTCATAAGCATATTGTAAGGGACATATAATTAAATGATTTAATGTGAAAACAACTAGCCAAGTGCCCAGCACACCGAAATATTCAATTAATATTAGTTAACTCTGTGAGCAAATGCTTAAGAGTATTAAGCCAGGTGCACATGGCACTTCAATATTACCTACTCCAATATTAAGGTTAAAATGCTAAAAAGAAGAAAAGGTGGTAGACTTTTGCTGCATTCATCAAGCACATGCTCCTGTTTAAACTAAGTCCCCCCGCCATGGCCATGAAGAGTCATTATCTGCTGGCGCTTTTAACACTCCCTTGAGCTCTCACATCATTGGCCAATTGAGAAACCAGCCCCAGACACTCCAAACTCTTATACATTTTACTATCATTTCTCAGAAAATATTCTAACTTATTTACTATTTTTAAAGGAATTTAAAATCCTTTGTGAATTCCAGGAGACGCTGAACCCAAACCCAGCAGAGAAGGTGTATTGAAATGTTTTAAATGCACTATCTTTAGCTCCAAATACGAATTTTATATGTAACCTTTCCAATGTTACTGACTAAATTTATGTCAGACAGATCAGGAACAAGATACATTATTTCAAGAGTTCACTTCTAGGCTGAAGTCTAGCCAAGGTCTGGCAAGGACCTAAGTTATTTTCTGACACAAGATGTCCAGAGTGCTTTGTGGGTTATGTTGAAGAGAAGATCAAGATTTAAATTTGCAAAGATGGGTCGCTGTTCTTTCGTGAACTACTAAAACTGTAAGAGAAGATTAAAGATGATGGTGGAAACAAACAGGAAACAAATAATTTAAAAGCCATCACAATGGAGATGACAGTGAAGAACAGAAAGTTCTGGCAAGAGCATCACACTACTGTACTCACTGGCTTTAGACAGAGAACAACGAGAAACAGTGGACAAGGACTTTACCTTCAGAATCAAGACTATGGTTTCTGGCTGCGGAAGTCAAAGCAGTTGAGGAGTTTGCGAAAGGCAGAGGCAGCAGGCATAGAGAAAACAGAGAAAGTTCCGTGAGTGATTAACAAGTGAGAACATTAATATCCCACACCGAGAAAATCAAGTGAGAGAAGGATCAACACCAGACAGGAATATGAAAGTTGAGTGTTTATTAGAGAAATAGTGTTTTGGGTAGAGTCAAGTTTTGGAATTTACATTTGAATTTACATTTGGATTTCTTGAAAGATTCTTAATCAGTATGCTAATCAGTATGGACAGGGGATTTAGAGCGCAAGTCACCAGTGCTTAACACACTAACCCTGTGATATTCGTAACACAGAATCAGCAGATGCCTGGAACCCCAGAGCCAAAGGCAACATCTTCCAAAGTGTCCTTTCTAAAATGACAATCTGATGATATCATTTGCTTGTGAACCTCTTAACATGGTCCTATATTATTTAATCCTGGCTTCCTGTCCCCATTCTCCCTGACCATTCTAGTCCCCAGAAAGCATTATGCTCTCTCTCTCCTTCCTCACTCTGGGCTTCCTCATGCTGCCTGCTTGCCCAGAACATTATTCCCATCACTGTTCCTCTGATGAAACTCAAGTCTAAGTTTGGATGTTGCTTCTTCCAGGAAGCCTGTCTTGATAACCAGGTTTGGGTTTGCTGTATATCCCTCCTTCATGCTGCCATGGAGTCCTAACTTGCCATGTCACAGTACTTACTCCACTCAGAGTGACTGGCTCCCATGTGACCATTTCCTGAGCCACACTATACGTTCCAGAAGAGCAAGAACGATGGCAGTCACACTCACCATTCTCCCCCAGGCACCCAGCCCGGGACCTGGCATACAACAGTTGCCCAATCAGAATCAGACAACTGAGGAGTTGAGGGAGTAGAAGCCACTGCCTTAGACCAATGACTCCTAAACAGTGGTCCAGAGATGGGGGCTGGTCAGTGAGGGGGACCAATCTCAGCAAAGTAGAAAAATAAAGACAATGCAATGAGTTTCCCATAAAGCAAAATTTTCTCAATTTATAAGGCTGTCCTTTTTTGGGGAGAGCGAGGTGATATGTGTACGAAGCGGACAAAGTTATTTTTGTTGTTACGGTTGACTTTAAATGTCTTTATGTGGCAAAATAAAATGAGGTGGCTCTATTTCATTCCCCAGATTACCTTTCTGAAATTGTCTGGTCCAGGCAAGTTTGGAAACTATTGCCTTAGATGGCAGATTTTCACAGATGTGAAAGAATAATGTTCGTGATATTAATAACTTTTAAATGAGGCATCCAAAATGTGGGGGTAGGCAGTTCAGATACACCTGCTCCTTGGGTCACACGGGGCATCTTGAAAGACCTCAGCCTTCCTTCTTGGGAGTGAGCCCCACAGGCTTGTTACCTCTCCAACTCGCCAACCATAAGCACCTCTCAGGGCATATGAGACTGACTTCAGGCTCCTCCCTGGAGCGGGTGTTAGGAGATTGGGGTAAGACCGGGAATCTGACTTTAAAACGAGCCCGTGTCATGGTGATGATTAGGTGCGTTTGGGAAACCTGCTCGTGGCTCCAAGGGCTGATCACACGGGCTGTGGCCAGGGCAGAATCACCAGTAAGCCACAAGTCAGCTGATTCTTTTGTGTTTCATTTTCCCACCCAAGCGTCAGCCTGGTCTGATATGGTTAATAGGACACCAGCAAACCATTCACTGGCAGGAACTCACTGCCCTCCCCGTACTTTGCCCTCACACCCCCTGGGCACACTGCCAGACACCTTTGTTGTGCTGGCCGTTAAAGAATGCCCACCCATATGTGTGTTTTCACTGTCGTCTTGATAACCACCTTCGTACCAGGAAAGGAGAAAACAGGGTGCCTGACCCTGCAGGACTAAGAGCCTGACAAAGAGATTCAATTGCTTTTTATTATCCTAACCTTCAATTCAACAAACATTTGTTTGTTTGTTTCACTGGCAAACTACTTTCCTCATAAACAAAAATCAAAAGAACACATTCTCTGTTTAGGTAGTCAACCATCGATGCAAACAGAGTGATCTGGCAGCACCTTGGTGTTAGGTAGAGACGTGCAAGGTGACCCGACACTTCCTGAAAATACTGTCCACTCGTCTTAGCAAGGCGTCCAAGGCCTTCCGGCGATCTGGCCCCAGCTCACGTCTCCTTCCTCTCCCTCCTTGCCCACCGGCCCCATCCATGGGCCTCCTTCTTTCACACCTTGTCCTCTTTGCTCACATGGTCTCCACGGCCTGGAATGCCAGCAAAGCCACCTCCCTACCTGTTCCAGGCCTGCTTACCCATTTTACAACAAGCCCCAAGGTCAGCTCCTCACGGAAGAGCTTTTGGTCAGAATTAATTATTGTTCCTCTTCATTCCTCTGCCTGTTACTTATAAATCTACTGATTTCCTTCTTCTCCTTCCTCAAATACGTAATTAGGTACTGTCTCTGCTGTCTGCCTCTTAGCCTCTTGAGACCAAGGGCTGTCTTCCTCATCTCCATCTCCCTTCCAATCCTAGCTAAGTTCACACAC
This sequence comes from Ceratotherium simum simum, assembly GCF_057802395.1. Taxonomy (NCBI): domain Eukaryota; kingdom Metazoa; phylum Chordata; class Mammalia; order Perissodactyla; family Rhinocerotidae; genus Ceratotherium; species Ceratotherium simum. The sequence goes on from NC_141907.1 coordinate 12,705,853, forward strand.
AGAGTGCTCAGTAAACATTGTTCAAATGGGAAGCTACTTTCTAACAAACTATATTTTAAAACAAAGTATGTATGTGTCCCTGTTTGTAGGGATGTTCAAACAATTCTACTTAGTTAGAGAGTTCTCTCTTAGTTAAAAAAGTAGCATAATACTTCCTTTAAGGAAATTTTAGTTTTTAAATAACATACAGCTTGACAGGGGAATGCTTCTTCAAATGCTACTTTTGAACTCTCTGCTGTCCTTCAAAGGAGATTTATAAGGTGTTTCAATATTCCATAAAAGTTCTTAGACAAAAAAGGTTACTAAATTCACAAATTAACTGGTTGTTTAAAGACTTACTTTCAAGTCAGCCAAACTTTTGCTCATGCTTATTTTTAATAACAAATACATCAATAAAAATTACCTTCTCATATTCAGGTGAGAGGTCAAAATTCTTTTGTAGAATTTTTCTTACAGTATCTGGGGAAAAAAGCCACAAAACAATAACAAGATTACTTTTTCAGTAAAAATTATAAAATGTATATTTATAAAATGAAGGTCTATATATGCTCACAAATTATTGTACCTCTATATAATATTCTTATAATTTTATTCCTGTTTTTTAGTGTAGGTAAATAATTGAGCTAATGAGGCTCTAGCCAGAAGCAAAGAATGAAGGACAAATATTTTTGACTTACTATTTTGCCAGTGGCAGAATTAGAGTGTTGCCATTTTTAAGAGTTTTTAGTTTCTCACAATACACTTTAATATTTACCAGCAACCACATACACCTCATTAATAATCACTGATAAAATATTACATTGAAATTGATAATTATTTGGAACCACAAATGAAATTCATGAATAATTCCACATTTACATAATTTTTCACAAATTAAAGGAATCTTACAATTAACCTAATCCAAGAGTTCTTAACATGAGACATCCCTTCCTTCCCACTCCCAAGCAGTGCATGAAAAAATCCTGAAATGCCATGCAAAATCGGATTTCTCCGTGTTTGTTCATTTTGGGTGTTTTCAAATTCTCACACAGGTTAGGAGCCACCTCTCACTCTGATCCACCATTCTAGTAATAGTACAGCACAACTGATGCCCAGACAGGAGAGTGACTCCTATACAGTCAGTGATTCGTGAGGAGGTCAGACCAGGGCCCACGTCTTCCCTCCCCTGGTCCTTCCCACACTGCACACTGTCTCTCGCCCCAGAGACAAGCTTCTGAAGTTCTAGGATGGCATCCTGCATCGATCACTTTTAAAGTGAACTACTAGTGGGCAAAGGAGACCCGGGGTGAATCCTCTTTGAAAGGAAAGAAGTTCAGATTTATAGGTCAGAAAGCAAAGCAAGCCACTTCCCTCCCTACAGGGCTTTCTGGAAAATGACTCACCTCCACCCTCCCACACAGAGCAGATCTTTAAAGAGTATACTGCAGGAACAGGGAGGTTCAAACTGGTAGGTTTGGAACCCCTCACCTAATCCTAGGGTACTGGGAACCACAGTAGTTCCTCCAAGGTTCCACGAGGGTGACCCAAGGACGGGGGAGAACCTGAGGCTGCCCAGCCCCACAGGTCTCCTCCCCCTAGAACCAGTGGCTTTGCTTTGATCTGTTTTACAGATTAGCTTCTGTTTAAGATTTCATTGGATGAAAGGGTCCACCGGTGACTTAAAAGAAAAAAGATTGAAAATCATCCATTTATTAAAATATATTTAATGGCTCAGGTGATGTTCATAATATGTTTAAATTTGGGATCTTGATTTAGTTAAGAGTTGGGTTGGAGGCCAGGCTCTGCCACTTTCTGGGTCTCTAAGGTTGGGTGAAGAGTTAACTGCCACGAGCATCCTCATCTGCAAAAGGGCATGATGTAAGTCTCCACCCTCGGAGGACTGCTTAGGGTTAAGTGAGACAATATACGTAAAGAAAATCGTACAGGGCTTGGCACACAGCAGCACGCGGTACACAACGTCATTACCACTCTCTGAAGGAATTTAGAAAATGTAGGTTATAGAGCAGTGTGCATGATAAATATAGTATGGAAGGCTGTTACTTTGGCCAGGCAGTATTCATTACTTTTCTTGTCATTAGAAACCAAAACAAACAAATCCAAACAAACCCCTTTGAATTTCTTTGGGGGAAGTGCCCCTTCCTCCCTCTCAGTTCACAGGACTGGGTAAGCGGTGAGCCTAGCCCCATAAAGATGGATCCTCACTGGCCTCAGCGATTGGGTCTCCAAGTGTGGTCTATGAACCCCTTGGAATCCCCAAGATATGTTTAGGGTGCCCGCAAGGTTGAAAGACCTCTGCACTGGGAGTGCAAAGTGATGATGGCTAAGACTGCCGGTGATCTAGCATGAACTAAAGCAGTGACTAACATTTACTATATTCTTCACTGCCATGAACTCGTGGAAAATAAAAAGGCAGTTACACTTAAGAATATTCTTGAAGCATTAAAAATCATTCTTCTCTTAAATCTCAACCTGTGAGTAAACATCTTTTCATTATTCTGTGTAAGAAAACCGAAGTACACATAAGCACGTATCTGCACAGCGAAGTATGGTGGCTCTCTCCAGAATCAGCACTTGGTAACTGTTTTGAGTTGTGGGCTAAACGAGCTACATTTTCGTGGAACAGCATTTTTACTTGAAAGAATGAGAGACAAACCATGGTTATTCAGACTTGGGTATCTAGTAAACATTTTCTCTAAAATGAAGGAAGTGGAGGCTGCAACTTCAGAAAGCAACTGACAGGACTTGTTGCCAATGATAACATTTAAGAGAAAATTAGAATTTTGCAAAGTTTGTGTCCATGAGGTTGACAGATGTGGGATTTTATCACATCGTTCTCACTACATTTTAACGGGGTTCCATCAATGACACATGTAACAGGTGTTTCTCCAGCAGAGCTTTGTGGAGGGGAGCAGATATGGGAGAACATGAACCGTGCCGATGGCAGCCTCAGTGAAACCTTCCTCCAGTGTCAAACAGACTCTCCTGGCAGGACCCCCAGCCTCTCCCACGTTCTTCTGGGATCCTGGTGGTCCTGGGTGTCCCAGAAACAGTCCCAGCTACATCTAATGACACTACTCACTGGCATCTGACCCAAGGCTGATCCTTGCTGAAAAGCCATCCAAGGCTTTGGAGCAGGGATGTTCTCCCTTCCCGTGGTTTAGAGCAGCGCATATTGAGAGCCACATAAGTGATTTCACATTTCCTGGTAGCCACATTAAGAAAGTGAAAAGAAACAGGTAATTATATTAATTCATTTAAAATTAAATTAATTTTAGTGATATGTTTTCCTTTCTCCAGATATACACAAAATATTATCATTTCAATATGTAATCACTATAAAAATATTAATAGGCTATGTTACAGTCTTATTTTCATACTAAGTGTTCAAGATCTGGTGCAGGTGCACTTCAGTGCATCTCAGTGTGGACAGGCTACAATTCAAGTGTTCAATGTGCAGCTTGTGGCTTCTGTACTGGACAGCACAGGCTGCAGGTCATCCTGCCCATGCCACCCTGGAACGATGCCGCTTCACCCAAAGCACCAAGGCCTCTGTCCATTTCTTTATCCCCCCTCCCTCCCACTATACCCTGTCACGAGAACACAATGAGCACCCTTCATGCTCAAGGCCACAACACCCATTTTTCCTCTGGCTTCCCTGCGCATCTCTAATTAAATGGCTCTTAATCAGGGTAAATGAACATCAGAAGTGCCTGGGGTACACAGCCCAAGTGTCTTGATTTGTAAAGCCCCGGCATTAACTCTGCCGCTCACACCTCATTCGGGAACTCAAGGGACCCCACACCAGCAAATTCTTTCTCAGTGTAACATGTTTGTTGCTGGTGAGAACTTTGAATCGATTATGGTCCACCTCAGAAAGCATGTGGAAGAACTGGGGTCCCACATCTGCACCCGCATCCTCCACCCGCGCCCGCCACTGCTTGGTGGTTCACAAGTGTTGCACTCACTCTGCTGCACTGCAATCCTTTGTGTTTGTATTTGTCTGTGTCTGTCCTGGCCAGCTCATAAAAGGCTTCCAGTGGGAACTATCTCAACCTCTAGATCGCCTGTGTCCCCAGCAAGTTCCGGGGCTCCAGAACTGTTGGTAGTATCGATGTTGCGTAAACACAACATCACTCAACCAAAAAAACAAGTGTTGCTTCCCCTCCATAGATGAGATGGGATCCCTGAATTCTGTGACTAGTTCCTCACACTGCCTGGTAAGCAAGGGAGCCCTTAGCATGCGGGTAACCACAGTGTTATTCTGCCTTCCATGAGACCTCAGTGTGGATCATAGTGACTGCCTTGTCCTTCCTCAGCTGAGGGGGGTCTGCTGAGATGGGGCCTGACAGGCACTTAGTACCGGGCCAGACAACTCCAAGAGGCCAGTGAGTTCTCCCTGCCCTGAACTTGGGGCACTGTCTGGCCACTGTTCTCATGCGACAATTCATCTTCCACTGTGCCAGTTCCGTGCTCTGAAGATATAGCAGTGGGAGGGAAACATTTAAGCTGGTGGATGAGGAAGTTATTTTCATGATAAAGGATTGTTTCTCAGTACCTGGTCTCTTGGAGGGGCTCTGTGGGTCTTTCTGGAATGATAGTGACTGTCAGACTCTCTTCGTTCAACTCCTAGGTTTTCCAATGTCTTCTCATCTGGGACTTACTTTAAATGTCATGTGACGATGGAAACTAAGATATGGAGCAGCAAGGGCTAATTCTGTCCCCCTGTGTTACACCATCAAGTTAGAAAGTAGGTTGACTTTGTTTTGTTTGTTTTTTGCTCTGTATGTGTGTGTGTAATTTCTCTGGGAGTTTTAATGTCTGAAACCACACAAGCAAGACAAAATAAGAAAAGTGCCTTGTGCAGGATCCACATACAATGTATCCATCTTCCCTATCTTTTTTTTTATTGTGGTAACATTGCTTTATAACATTATATAAATTTCAGGTATACAGCAATATATTTTGATTACTGTGTAGATGATATAATGTTCACCACCCAAAGACTAATTACAATCCATCACTGTACATGTCATCTTCCCTATCTTGGGCAAAACTCATCTTTGACTAAGATATTTCTGTCTCCTAACTGGCTTCTTTTCACACATATGTAGGCTCTGGCCCAAGTTGGGCAAAGTGAAATTCCACTCTTGAGATGTTCTCTTGTAAAATGGATAGAGAACTTAAGTCCTGTGTGGTTGGCGGTGGATTTATCAAACTTAACTGCGACAAACTTAACTGCTCTTGGGAAGATTTTGCTGACAATAGCTATGTGACAAGACCTACCTGGTGGGTCTCTAATTAAAAGATATAACACCTATCATCTTCTAAATTGTGTTCCTGTCATTTAGCGGGAATAGAATCTCCCAAAAGTGCTAAACTATGTTAAAAAGATTTTTATAAAGAGATTTTTATGTCTGATATAAATAAGCATTTAGTATGTTGCAAATTATTCTAATATATGTAAAATAATATTATTGTAATGCAGTTCTTGATAAAATATTATGTAAATGTTAATTTTGTTCATAGCTGCTAATTTCTTCTGCCAAAAGTATTCTAATTTTAGGTGTTTTGTTTTAAAGACTTTTAAAAAAGTCTTTTAATAAAGTTTTACATTCAAGTCATTTTAATTAGTCTCTTGCTTTTTTTCTACTTGATGTTTTCTAGTCTCTTTAACCAGATGCAACAAGACAGAATTATTAAAATTAAACCTAAATTTAAGTTATAGACTTAGAAGCATTATGGTGTTAAATACTAAAATTGGAGATTAAAATGTACAGAATAGGTTCTCTTTTATGAACAAACTTGAGAGAGTGAATCATTTTTTTTCTAAATGTCAAGTTAAATTTGTTATTTGTACTCAGAACTCTTATTAATAAAAATTAAACGCACAGACACACAGTCAGCCCTCTCAGGCACTTAAAGTGTTTACTTGGAAATGTGATTAATTAAGAGCATAAATAGTATTAAGTGTCCCTCTCTGACCTTCAGTGGCGCAGCCTTAAACTCACGTGGTATGGGGGTCTCTGTACTAAGAATGACTTAATCTGTTCATTTGTGCATAAATCAACTGTGATAAAAGTGAAAGAGACTACTCACATTTTTACCAAAAGTATTAGCTGTGTAAATAGAATCAAATGATATTCAAGTTCAATCTAGAGGCTTACAAAAACTAGGTCTGTAAATGTATAACTTTAGTAAATTAAATATTAATTAAAACACAACTCTAGTTGTTCCTTTCCGGGCACAAAAGACTTTCCGTAGGCACTTAAGAATAAATTTGACAACTTCCCTCTGTCTAGACCAAATCCCTGAGGGGACAAGAGGCAGGTAGGCAAACCAAGTGGAGCGTCGGACAAGTCCAGATAAAGCACAAACCTGGACTGTTCAAAAAGTGTCAGCTTCCTGGATGTGCTGGCCTTACTCGGGGTGTGGAAGAGCGAGAGGCATCCTGCCCCAAGGAAAGGGTCTAGGGCAGTGCTTGGTACATGATATACTAACAGGAAACTGTTAGCGTCTTTCACCTCCACTCTGGTACCGCACCCCCTTCAACATTCTGCCCTTTCCAGTCCTTCAGCTTGTGGCACAGAACGTGAGTGCTCAGCCGAACCCATGTGTCCCCTCATTCTCCTTGGCCCACTGCTCGATTCCCCAGTCCCCCTGCAGTTAGATGGGACCACGTGACTTGAGATCTGGCCACTGGAATGAGGGCAGATGTGCATGCACACCACTTCCAGGCCCGGCCTCTAAAACCTCCCACCAGACCCTGCAAGCTGGCCCTCTTTACCCATCTCCCAGTCAAATATGCAGGATCCAGTGGTGAAATCTGAAGCCCAAGGGGATGGTGGAACCATTAGATACAGGAGCCTGAGTCCCCAGCCCTCTCCACTCCATCACTTCTAAACTGGACTGAGCCATGAGACATAAGCATTTTTCACTGAAATTTGGTCTTGTTTGTTGCCACAAATGGTGTCACTTACCCTGACTAAACAAGCCTTGGCCAGTTAAGACCCTCAACATTTTCCTGCTGCATATGTCCTCTCCTGCCAGCTTAGACCAAACAAGGTTAACTCATTTTTCTCAGAAGAGGGTATACATACACCTAACACAGCAGACCGAGACTTAGTGAAGCCAATGGGTTGGCACTAACATAAACTGAGATTTTAAAAGGCATCGCCGTTAAAAGATTGAAATTTCTGTATTCATAAAAGAAAATACATGAAAAGGCATTTGAACCCAGAAAAATCACCACAAAATGCAACACAGTATAGCTCAGATAAAACCCTCTTCCTGCCTGCTTCTCAGGCACGGGTCTACAAAGCGTGGGTAGTCATCCACAAGCCTGACTCATGTGTCCATAAGCCTTTCAAAAGCTTTATCACCAACTGAACTTTCCTAATCTACAAAACGCGTGTTCATCACCCATTTAAATCACAGATTCAAGCACGTCTCTACTGCCAAAACATTAAATACTCTCAGGTAACAGTGTTATTCTGGGAAAAGTGCATCAGATAGGGGTTAAGACTAAATTGGCTTAAGGTCTTGGCACCATCTCCAAGAGTTATGTGCACAAAATGGCTGGTGAGATGGGTTGGGAGCACCAGCTTCCAGGTCCAGGCTGGTCTTTCCGGAGAAGAAAGCAGGTTTAAATCAAGATGCAAAGTTAGTTGATGAAAATGTAAACGTTTCTGTGGTTTGCATGTGGTCCCAAGCACTCTCTCCAGCACTCCTATACGGAAGGGATCTTAGAGGACAGACAGAGGTACTTCACTGCAGTGGAGTCTCATCTTCCCTCCTCAGTCCAGGCTTGCTGGGGTTTGTTTTCATGCTTTAGAACTTCCTGATTCAGATTTCTAAAACAAAAATTTGTTTCTTCTCTTGACAGGAAAATATCTCATTAATTCAAATAAATTCAGAAATTTCTGGTCAGTTTACCTTTTATCAAGAAAAAAGTGTTTAAGGAGCCAACTTATTGCATGAAAATGTTTAAATCTATATTAAATCAGCCAAGTGGACATGATCAGTTGTGATAGCTGAAGGGTTAGTTGAAAAAGAAAAAGTAGGGAATCATGCCTTAGACATTTTATCTTAGGGCATATAAATGCCCATCATTTGATCTGAAGCCAAGGTCCAGTTTTGAGTATGAGTCCTCTGGCTAGAAGGGAGGTGAGTTAAGACAGCATCTATGGTAAAAGAAAGCTCCTCACTTATTTAAAGGTACATTGCGCCTACCACCCCATCTCCAAACCACAAGCTTAGAGTAGATGAAAATGACGTCATCAGCTCACAAAGTCACACCATCTACACACAGCGTGGGTACTTTAGAGAAAGCACTCAGTGATCCTAGACTCTGCCTCAAGATACAGAGGGACCTGGCTTATTTGATTGTTCAGTGATTGGAATGGGGAGAGGACGAGGCTTTCCCTCAACTACACACTCCTCCTCATCCTAGTCCCCAAACTTTGGGAATACTGCCTGTGTCAGTCAGGTTCTCCAAAGAAACAGAACCAATAAGAGATGAGAGAGAGAGAGAGAGAGAGAAAGAGAGAGATTGATTGATTTTAAGGAATTGTAGGGCCTAGCCAGTTTGAAATCTTTAGGGAAGGCTGGAAACTCAGGCAGGAGTTCATGTTACAGTCTTGAAGCAGAATTTATTTTCCTGTGGACATCTCAGTTGCTCTTATGACCTTCGCATAAAGTCAACTTACTGTAAGTGTTAACCACATTTACAAATACTTTCACAGCAACACCAAGATTAGTGTTACATTAAATCACTGGGTACAACAGCCTGGCACGGAAGGCTAACCATGACCCTGCCCAAGCCAGCTATGTTACCCATGGAATGGTTATGCCCTGTAAGTGTGTTGGAACAGAACACATCTGAGCAGCCCTGTAACAGAGCAGGTAGACTCACCATCTTAATGGCAACTCCTGACAACCTGAGACCCCTACCAAGCAAAGGGCTGCAATCAGGGCCTGGTTAGTGCATGGGCAGGGGACCACACACAGTCTCTGAGGACAACTGATCTTGAATGATAGCCTTTAACCACTCCCAAAAGTTGGTGTGCACTGAACTAAAAGGCAGGCAAATAAATGCCTTTTGAAAAGATTTCCATCGCAAATGACAGAATTAAGTTAGTTTGTCACTTGCAAGGTTAAGCGTCGCTTCTCTGAAGAAAGTACTTAGCAAGCCCACCTTCTAGCAGCCAGTTTGGTCAAACGTGTTCATTGTCCTTTGTCATTGGGATGAACACCATCCGCCTACTCCTCGGCTCACATTTTCTGGTGGCTGGAGTGAGGGAGGCTGAGCACAAAGAAGAGAATTTGGGGACCCAGACAATGCAACTGCCTCGGGTCCTGGAGTTCACCAAAGTCCTTGAGTTAAGCACATTTCCTTCTGGAGTGGCTGTGATGAGTCTGTCTGAATTTAGTACTTGAGTGATATGCATGTCAGTGTCACGGAGCACTTCATTATACCATTCAAATCTTCCGTCAACATGACTGAATGCTTTGGTTTGGTTTGTAATAAGGGGCTTGACACATTAGACACTTAGATGCCAAGCCAGGTTTATTAGAACTTGTCAAATGAATTCCTCCTGCCTCCAAGTATATGCCACATCTGGAGGGTGAGCCCCCTTTCCTTTATTTAAAATACAATCCGAGCAGCCTTGGTGTGCTTTCTCCTTCGTTACAGCTGTCCACACGTGACTGTGCGGTTCTCCTTTCATTGACGGGAGCAGCTTCTCCCCGAAGGACTGACTCACAGCAGCTTGTACTAGAATCAGTGATGGCACCAACTGCTCTCTGGGAAAAATGCTGGGAAAAAACGCCGCACAGGAAGCTCTTCTTATGAAAACATCTGGGGCCAGTCTGACCTTTGTAGCTTTCTCCCTGCCGTGTGTTCAAACCGATACGTGCCATGGATTGTATTTTGCCTTTACACAGCGCACAGCCGGCCTGTTAGTGGGGAGGCCTGCCCTTAAATCATTTGGAATTCCTTTAGAGGAAGTGGGCGCTCAGGTTGCACAGGCAAAGGGAGACTTCTGAGGTCTCCTGGAGCTGAGAGTCCTTGACAAAGCTGCACGTCACATAAGGGCTCAGGGCCCAGTGGCCTCCCTAATGATGGGAGGGGGCTGGGAAGGGGCCTCTGGACCTGGGACAGGCCTGGCACTTGTGTTGCCACCACTGGTGAATCGGGGGCCGAGGTGGAGGGAGGCCAGAGAACACAGCCAAAATATCTATGGAGTCCCAGGGTATTTGTTTCGTTTCGGACATTCCTGGAAAGCGTACTTCCATCTACAGCCTTTGTCTCTGCTGTTCACTGGCAAAGGTTTGCCTTGAGGATCTTTGAAAGGAACGCAGTGTGAACCACATTTTTCCATCTGCACCGAGGTCCATAAGAGCTCACATACATTCCTGTGAGAACATGAATCAACTAAACCCCACTTGGTTCTGCCATGTGACAGAAGGTTCAGCTATTGACAGAGGCCTCCCCTGAACCAAGGACAGAGAGTGGGGCTAGGAGCAGAGTGAACAGCGACTATTCTTCCCTGTGTATCCTTTGAGATCGCTTGAATTTTTAGAAGAATATTTAAAATTTTTTTAAACAAAGTACTTTTATTGACATACTCTTCTACCCCCCCAAAAAAAAACATAAAAAGAGACATAGTTCTTAGCACTATCAAGTTAAAAATTCTAGTTTCTGTAAATGTAAACAAGATTTTACAGCATCTTGTGTAGGATATGTAACCTGGAGCCATTTTTACAGTATTTCAGCAAGTAGTATTTGTCACTAAAAAAACAAAAAAAAAACCTAGAAAGAAATGAGGCTGAAATCTGCAAAAATTTAAATGTTGCCTGATAAATAATCATCAGAAAAGAAATTATTAAATATTCAAGATCTAGAAAAGTACAGTTTTGTCCCAATGAGTGTTTGGTCCAGTCAAAATATGCTCTTCTAGTGTTTTGTTAACGCAGCAGAACCAGATTTATTGTGGTCATGTGTCCATCCCTTCCGCCCATGCCAGCTGAGCTGCATGCCCTTGAAGAGTTTGTCCCAAACCTCTTTATGCTAGTTGTCCTTGTTGATGCAATTACATAATTTAGTTAAATATTATGTAAACAGATAAAACATGACTACAAAAAGCAAATGTCGCTGTTTATATATATTCTAAGTTGGATGTTTTTAAAAACTCAGTAAAGAGGAGTTGTTTTAAAAAGAAAAAGAGCTGTTGAATTCAGTGTAGGGGAGGCAACTTTAAAAGCTCAGAGAGAAAACTAGTAAAAATCTGGAAAAAAAATCAGCACTGAGTTTACACCACAAATTCTTGATACTTGAATAAAACCCAAACTGGAAATCATAAAAGCTGTGATGCTGGGGAAATTCTTATCAGGAGACTCATACTCACATGACATTAAAATTGTTCAATGGGGAATCAGGAAGTAGGAATCTGCAAAACAGCCTCCCTCCCCCCAGCAAGGAGAACTAGCCAGATAATACACATCATTGCTTCTCTTGGGCCCACCAGACAGCTGAGCCTACAAAGCAATCAGTTACAAAGAGCGCCATCCCTCTGAGGAGAGACAAGGGACACAAGCTGTTTCCCCTTTGAAGCACGAAGCAGGTAAGAAGAAATCACTGAAAAGGTTCACGAGCTCTTAAAGGCCAAACATGGACTAGCATGTCCGTGTGGAATACCTGGAAGGCCTGGAAACAGCAAGATTTTGCATTGGCTTGCAAGCCTCCACCGTGTGCTCATGGGAGAGACTGGGGCACGGCAGGTGACTGGAGAAAGTCCTCCTGCTGGCATAGGTATGCAGGAGGTGACGAGCCGCAGTTGAGGGACAGGCGCGAGCCCCGTCTACTTCCCTAGGCCATTCTTTCAGACAAAGCAAAAGTCTTAAAGCCACTAGGAGTGGGGCAGCCAACTCTCTCAGCCCCATGGCCAAGGCTAAACTCCATTGCTTCAAGGATGGAGATAAAAGCAAAAGGCATCTGCCTATGGGGAAGAGGTTGGAAAACCCTCTGCTGGAGGACTGGGTAGAAGCAAAACCCCTCTGCTCCTGGAGAGGAAACCACTCTTAGGCATGCTACCACTGGGGTCAGGGCAGAAAACGCGCTCCTTCCCAAGATCAACACAGATTCCAGGTAAGAGTTTGGCTGCCATGGGGAGGAAGTATAGGAACACTGAGTAAGCCCCACTCCCACTCCCCAGGCTCAGCAGCACAGGGCCTGTCTAAGCCCGAGACTGGACCAGGATAACAGAGACCCCCCGCTGCCTCCCACATGAGCCTGGCACCAAGTAACAAGCACCGCCACCATGAGGGAAGGAGCAAGAGCATGGGAGGGGCCCTCAGTGACACAGCTGAGTAGGGACTATTAAACGCTGAGGGTGGAGCAGTAACACTGAGTAAAATCCTCTGGCGTCCCTGCACACAGGGAACAGCAGTCTATTGCTGGAGGAATTTAAAGCCTGTGGTACCCTGAAGGTGATGACAGCAACAACGGACTCAACCCAGCTCAACCACTAACCAGAAGGCCTCAAACTCCCAGACTAACAGCCAGATAGGAGAGGAGGCATGTCCACATCCAGGTGTAAGGACTATTTACCCCAGTTTCTATAATTCTACACATAATGTCTAGCAGTCAATAAAAAATTGCAAGACCCACAAAAAAAGAAAGAAAAAAATGACCTATTGTCAAGAGAGAGTCAGATCCAGAGATAATCCAGATGTTAGAGAACCTACAGACAGGAACTTAAAACAAAAGATTGTTGAGGAAATTTACAGTATCATTCCTATACCCAAACGAGGAAGCTAGGGCTCAGGAAGGTTGACTAAGTTGCACGAGATCACTGAGTTAATAAATGGGGGGGAAGGAATTCAAACTCAGGATCATTTTGATGCTGAAGCCCATGCTCTTTCTACTACACAACCCTATGTGGAATCCTCTTCCAGGTTCAGCCTTGCTGCCTACGGGCAAGTAGAGTGACTTGCGCCATTGACTTGAAATCTCTAAAATCTCTATGCTTCCATTTCTTCATATGTAAAATGAGGTAATATTACCTACATCACAAGATTATTTTAAGCAATGTAAATAATACATTTTAAGCACCTAGAACAGTACCTGACACAAAATAAATGACCCTAAATCATGTTGGTGGAGGTGGTAGTGGTGATGGTGGTGGTGGTGGTGATGGTGGTGATGGTGGTGATGGTGGTGGTGATGATGGTGGTGGTGGTGGTGGTGGTGGTGGTGGTGGTGATGGTGAAGGCAGTGATGGTGGTGATGGTGAAGGTATTGATGGTGGTGATGGTGCTGGTGGTGGAGGTAGTGATGGTGGTGATGGTGCTGGTGGTGAAGGCAGTGATGGTGGTGCTGATGGTGATGGTGCTGGTGGTGGTGATGGTGAAGGTATTGATGGTGGTGATGGTGCTGGTGGCGAAGGCAGTGAGGGTGGTGCTGGTGGTGGTGATGGTGAAGGTATTGATGGTGGTGATGGTGCTGGTGGTGGAGGTAGTGATGGTGGTGATGGTGGTGGTGGTGGTGGTGCTGGCAGAGGTACTGATGGTAATGTTATTGGTGGTGGTGATGGTGGAGGTGGTGATTGTGGAGGTTGTGATGGTGGTGATGGTGGAGGTGGTGATGGTGATGGTGATGGTGATTGTAACTGTAGTGGCAGTTTATGAAAAGATAGATCTCTGGGCTTTTCAATCCAAGATAAATACTGGTAAAACATCTATTAATGGCAGGTAAGCAGATAAGACTGGGAGATGAGAGACTTTGGTCTTAGTCATGGTTCTCCATTTACTGGCTCCATTATATTTGGTAAGTCCCTTACCCTCCTGGGGCCTAAGTTTTCTCATATGTATAACGACATGGTCAGACTACACTTGCAAAAGTTCTTTTTGTTTTGTGAGGAAGATCAGCCCTGAGCTAACATCTGACGCCAACCCTCCTCCTTTTTTTTTTTTGCTGAGGAAGATTGGCCCTGGGCTAACATCCGTGCCCATCTTCCTCTACTTTATATGGGACACCGCCACAGCATGGCTTGACAAGTGGCATCAGTGCACGCCCGGGATCCAAACCTGCGAACCCTGGGCCGGCACAGCAGAGCGCGCGCACTTAACCTCTACGCCACTGGGCGGGACCCCCAAAAATTCTTAATAGGCACGAGTTTGTCCCAGACTCTGTACTGGGTGCTAAGGATACAGAGATGAAAAGATTCAATCCATGCTGTTAATGGGCTCACGGTCTACTGGGAAGACAGATAAGTAAATAAAACAAAGTAGGTGTGCTGTGTGGGAAGGTGCGGTCATAGAAGGTTCAACGTCAGTGGGCTAGGTTGGGGGCATTGTGGGGAGTAAGGAAAGACTTACCAGGGCAGATGCTATTTGAGCTGTGTCTTCAAAGAGTAATAGAAATGTATTAAGTGAAAGGAAGGAACTTCAGAGAGAGGGGACAAAGCTGGGACCCCACTCCTGTTTAGTAAGCGTGGAATTTAACAGTCTTCCAGTTATTCCTCGTGGCAGGGATGAGAGCAGAGTTAGACACTCAGAATGAGACTGGGATTAGCAGGAGCCCGGTGGCCCCTGAATACAACTTCCCAAACCCCAGTACAAACGCGACATCTGCTTATTTGCTTTGAATATTTCCTACATAAACTTCCTAAGTGTCAGGAAACAAAACCCTAATGAAGAGGGAGTGAAATGCCCAAAGTCCACCTTCTTTCAATTTAAACACAAAACAAACCAACTTCTGTGGGATCTACGTCTATGCCTGTTTATCAGCTATGGGATCAGAACCCCTGCAGCCAGTGTGGAGATGAAAGGGAATGCTTTATGACAGCTGAGCCTGGACACTGGTGAGCCCCCACTGAGAGTGCCTGGCCTAAACAAAACCTCAGCAACCGAGGAAGCACACTGCGTCTCCTCCTCTGCTGTTTCTACATCTGAGTGTAGAAGCACACATTCACTGTACTCCCACAGGATCCAAATCACCACTCACAAAGTCACCACTGAGTCCTCAGGAAATACTAGACTATGCGGGTTTCCCCAAATCCTGTAACATGGCACCAGAATGCTCCTGATCCAGCAGAATGTCCACTAACGAATGGAAAAGAAAAGACAGAACACTACCATTTTACAACCACCATAGTGATGATTTATTGTGGCAAGAATAATCTATGAATGCTAAAAGTACTAAGCAAATGATTGTTGGTGAACAGGATAGGCTATGGAAAAATCTGGAAGACATCACCTTAACCAAATAATCAAACTTAATCTCACCAATAATGGAACAAATTCACGTCAGTACCTCCTGATGTGATCCACTGACGGGATACAGCATTTGTGTAGTACCCCTGACAAAATATTTAATTTGAATCTAGTCATAAGAAATCAAGATAAATTCAAAATTGAGGGGCATTTTGGGGGAAAAATGGCTTAGGGTCTTCAAAAATATTTGTATGTTATAAAGACAAAGAAAAGGCTAGGGAACTGTTCTGGAGGAAACTAAATCAACACAGGCAAAGCAGGATTCTTGACTGAACATTGGATCTAGGGAATAAAAACTATAAAGAACATTAATAGGAAAGTTCAAGAAGTGTAATATGGACTGTATATTAGATAAAAGTGCTATTGTAATGTTAAGTGTCTTAAGCACCATACCTACACGTGTTTATGTAGCAGAACAACTTATTCTTATGAGATGGATGCTGAAGCCTTTAGGGTGTGGCAAAATAGTGACAATTGATGAATCTAGGTAAAGGATATACAGGTGTTCATTTGTACTATTCTTCTAACATTTCTAAAGGTTTGAAATTATTCAGAATAAAAATTTGGTAGGAAAAAAGTTCCTGGATCTCTTCCCATCTTTCTCTATAATCACTTTCCCTTTTCCAAATACTGTTTCCAATACCTAGTTAGCCAACTAACCTATTTTATTGTTTATTATGCTCAAAAATTTTGGATTCAGTTTTGCAGAGCCACAATGTTTTATGGTTTCTTCCTTCCTTGCTGGGATTCTGATTCAAAGGAAGAAAGGAATCAGTAAAAAGATAACTAGGAAAATGTGGAAATTAAACTTAGTAATGAGAATTAACAGTAAAAAATTAGAGTTCTTACTGATTCTGGTACGTTGGTAATGACATTGTGGATAGCGAGAAATGTCCAGGTTCCTCATAAATGTACAGTGAAGTGGAAGGTGAAACGGTATTATGTCTGAGTTTGTTTTAAATGTTCTAGCAAAGGAAAACGTCAAGAAAAAAGAAAGAAAAGAGGATAGATGAAACAAATATGATAAAATCAGATAATTATTTCATCTGGGCAAATAATACAATAGGGATTCATTGTATTATTCTTTCCTGTTTGGGGTAGCTTTGAAATTTTTCATTATAAACAGTTTATAGGAAATCTTACGTCCTTTGCACTCCATCATCCAATTCAGATCATCATCACATCTAACCTGCTTTTAATGAAGTCACCTACTAATTATTCGTTTGGCCTCTCTCATCTCCTCTACTCCATTCCTTTCTATACAGTGCTGTCAGATTAATGATTCTATAACCCTTTTTACACGGCCTCCATCAATTATCTTTAAAGCTATCTTCAATGTGCCCCTATCCTTCCAACTGAAATCAAAGCGAGCCAGGCTTTGGAGTCAGGTGACCAAACATATATCTTGGTTTGCCCAGACAGCCCTGGTTCATACCTGCTGTCCTGGCCTAATCATTACCAGGTTCCCTTGTACTCTTAAAATGTCCTGGTTGAGGTAAATTATATGGTCATGCTAAATCAGGTGGTCTTGTGTTCAAATTCCAGATCTGACACTTAATGCTGCATGACATAGGTGATCTATTTAACGTCCCTGGGCCTCAATTTTCTCATCTGTAAAATGGAAGTAATAATACCCATGGTTTAGAAGTAATACATGAAAAGCCCTGAACAAAATGTCCAGCACATATTAAGCAATCAGTAGGCAGTTACTATAATTATATCTCCCTCCAAACAAGCCCCCTCCAATCCAGCCAGATCTCTTCCCTGGTCCCCGAAACAAACATGCCTTACCCATGACCCCTCTGAGGCTTGCTGATGCTATTTCCCCACCCATCAAAGCCCTCCTTATGTCCTTCAAAATTAAAATTTGAGGTCCTCAGCCAACTTCCCTCATCACTAAATACCTACAACTCATCATTCGGTGTGACATTAATGATCTACTGGCTTACACGCTCCCTGGACTATCTCTTCTCTGTAAATACATTGTGTTTCCTCCACTAGAGACTGTTCATTCCCTAAAGTAGGAAATATTCTCTCTCCCGTGTAAATCTTGTGATCCCTAACCCAGGGCTATGCACCTGTTCAGTAACACTTGCATGTCCTAAAGAAGACACCTAAACGAGATCTAAGACACTAACATTCTTCCAGGCAAGAATATTTCCCTTGAAAAAATAATCTAGAAATACAATCATGGTACTATTCTTAAGGAGTTTTGTTTTGTTTTAAGAAGCTCCTGCATGTCTTTCATCTCAGCTTCTTTATGAAGCCCAAATGGCATTGGGATTGAGAAATCAAAGATTTCTGGCAAACTAAAACACAATTCCAATTCACCATCATTGCTAAACTTTAAAACCCCAGTCGTTCCAATGGTACATTAAACATCAGACAAAATCTGATTTCCCTACAGCTTTAAGTCCTTAATTCAGTCTGGTTTTTAAATGTGCAACCTATTTTTTTTGTCTCATTTATCATAATAAAAAATCATTAAACCCTCAAGCACAGTCAGTTCTAGATAATCTGCATACACAAGAGACCAGTGGGTAAATGGTTCAAAACCAATGACCTAACTATATTCCTGTTTTTCTTTTAGGTCGTACCTCTATGCTTATGTTCTGTATGAGGATGTAGTGTGATTTCAGTTATATAAAAAGAATACCAAGAACAACAACCTTTGCCTAGAAAATAATGTGTGAAAATAGACCAAAATGTAAACAGAGGTTACCTTTGGGTGGAGAATGGACATTTCTTTATTTCTGTTTCTGTGTTTTTTTGCACGAACATACACTACTTGTAAAATGGAAATAAATAAAGGTATGTCTGTTGTGTTTGCAATGAATGACCTTACAAAAAACGATGGAACAGTTCACTTCCCTAGTCAACAAAAGCACATTCATTCAACAAAAACTCCTACTATACTTCAAGCTCTAGGAATCCAATTTTGGACAACAAAGGAGGCTCTGCTTCCCTGTGTGCTGAGAAACCTCCTAGGCAGCACTCCCCTGGTCCTGTTTCCCACTTGCTGATCCCACCAGCTTTCATTGGGCTGTATGGTCTTAATCAAGCAAGCTTCCTATCTCTGGGCCTTAGTGTTCTCATTTATAAAACAGAAGTATGGAATTGGACAATTATTTCTACCAGATGATTTTCCCTAAATGACAAATTCCCTAAAACCAAACGGCCTAATGCCAATTCACAGTAAACAGATTAGGCAACGGGTTTCTGTATAAAGAGCTGCTGTCAAGGACTCAACACTAAAAAGACTAAAACTCTGCTACCTAACTAGGCAAAAGGCATTTCACAGACAAACTCCTCAAAAAGGAAACTAACAGACGGGAAAACAATCAACCTCACTAATAATCAGAAATATATATTAAAGTCCGGAAGTGTTCTGTCCCTTGCAATTAATTCAGTTTGTAAAATGCCCAACACATTACTGGTGTGGCATAAACCATTACAGACCTTCAGATATATTGATAACTCTTTTAAAAACTTTGAAAATGATCATATCTTTTGACTAATAACTCTACCCAAGGAAAAGAATTCTAAATGCATGAATAACCGTAGTAAAAAACTGGAAATAAACATAGGGAGGAATGAGTCAGTTTCCATGTGATTCCAGCCATTTTCTCCGTGAAGCATGAGATCACTGGCTGGCGGAGAAAGGTTCATGGTAGAAATTTGAGAAGAGAAGAGAAAGACTGGCTAGTAACAAGTGGGAAAGGGGATTTACTGAGAAATGTGTTCAGGAGGGTCAGGAGTGTGCGTGTCCTTGGAGATCTGTGGATATAGATTGAAAGTGAGGCCAGTAGGCATGGTTACAACTTTTTCTAGGAGCAGTCAGTTGCTCCGATACAGAGATGAGAAAATGGAGTAACCAGAAAATGGTACAACCAGATTTAGGATTTTGTCAGAAGAGAATCACAGTCAGAGAAGAAGGCAAGAGATGTTTACAACAGAGGACTATGGGTGCTCACAAAGTGAAGATGAGGGGGGCTCATCTTTCACTGAAAATGAAATCAGGGGTTGCTGATTTGGAGAACAATAAGTGAGGAGGTGGCTTGCTATGTTTTCTCAGAGAAGGCCACCACTGGAGCAGGAAACAGCAGAGATTTGAAAGATACAAAGGAATCGGCCACCCACTAAGAGGATGCAGAACATTGACATGGAAGGCACAGCACGTGCAAAGGCTCCAGTGTCAGGAAGGAGCTTGGAGAGTTAGAACTCAAAGGCCAGTGTGACTGCAGCACAGTGAGCAAGGGGAGTGTACAAGAGTGTATCCACTTGTGGACACAACAAATGTTTACGAGCACGTGATACATTCTAGGCACCGAGGATACAGTGTTGAAGAGGTAAACAAAATAGATCCCCACCCCTCAAATGTTTAGAGTCTAATAAGCAAGATAAACAAATATTTACTATAATACCCTGATACGTGTTACAAAGAAAAATGAAGCAAGGTAAGGGGTGGGGAGAGGGGTCCTAAATTAGTGTGGCCAGAGACGATCTCTCTGAGGAGGTGACATTTGAGCCAAGACCCGAATGACATGAGAAACAAGCCATGCAGAATAATGGTCCAAGGAAAGGGAACAGTCAGATGCTAAGGGTCTGAGGCCGGACATCGTGGGGCATGTTCCAGGAGGCGAAGGTGTGACTATTATGGCCATTAGGACGTTACTATGTACACTCTTCCCCACTGTCTGTATAAGTTAGGAGGCCTCTGCAATGGTCCAGGTGCTGGGCAGCCTCAGCTCGGGAGAGGACAGTCCCAATGAAGAAAAGTGGACAGATTGGATGTACATGCTCACAGTAGAACATCTGGATTTACCTGTGAGCAAATTAGTCTTTAGGAAGACTGGCCTGTTCCCTGCTATTGCAATGCAATACTTGGGAAGCACTCATTTCTGAAGTCACCTATTAATTTGAATTTCAGGGTAGATATTTATTTCTACTCAGCTTTATTTCTATTGCACAAGTTATATTTCGAATGGCTCTTTAAAGAAATGCAATTGCTTGCAACGCAGGCATCCCGGTATTCAGTCATTTTACACCCCCATAGATTTGGCTGCATTAAAAGCAGCATGTCACAATTAATCGCTCTCCGAGAAGCCTGCTGTTCAAATCTCATTAGGCTGAGTTTCTGGGTCAGCCAATTTCCAAGAGGATATTAAAACATATACTTCTTCCTCCTCCCCAGGATACAAGGCTGTTTACTTCCAATCAAGAAAAGAGCCTTCATCTCAATTAATAAACATGTCCTATTGACTCAGTGGCACCATCAAATTAAAATATTTTAAAATTATAATTCAGGAATGTATAGATTCCTGCATGAGGTAATGAATGCTAAAGAAATGTCAAACACGAATCGACAGTTATGTCACTACCTTTTGTCTCCCAACGTTGACTAAGAAGTTTCCTCCCCACAGAATTACTAACCAGAAGCCTTGTTTCTCAAGCTGCCTTCCGTAAACTGCCCACCACTCTCCTCGCAAGGCTGAAGAGACTCCTTTCACCCAGGCTGCTGTTCTGGGATTCTTCTCCACGTCCCCTCCTCTAGTTTTACGTTATTTAGTTCCTTTTTTTTAATCCTGCTTAATAAAAATTTGGCTTTAGGATTTTAAATGTTTATTCTTGGTCTACCTAGGCTTACAGGGGTATGTATAAAATTAAGATAACCTGAATAAGAAGAAAGGAAAAAGAGAAGCAAGCCCAGGGACACCGGAAGAAACTCCTAAGCTCCACGCAGGTGAGACCGTCTGACCCGTGTTCCATCCCTCACAGCAGGCACTCCGCGCGCGCTTGGCATTTGTGGAAAAGGAACATATGTAGCAAGGGGCACACCAGAGAGTCCTATACCTGTGGCTAAAGGGTGAGCCCCTGTTCTTAAATTCCCCAGAAACCCCTAGAATTGTTCAGGCAATTGTTCAGAAAGAACTTAAGATGAGAAAGAAGGCTTGTTCCCATGTGCTCTCACCAAAGGGAACTCTGAAACAGAATCAACAACTTCTTCAACACTGTCCTAACGGCAGCCAGAGGAACACGTTTCATTGTGCAATACGGAAAGCGATGTGGAAAGATGCAGGACGGGAGCACTCATCAGGCACCACTCTAGCTATACAGATCAAGCTTCGGACACGGCCCTGGCGGGTGGCAGAATATACAGTTGAAGACATGAAAATTTTTAAATAAATGGACCAAAAGTAACTCATGCTTGGTCTTTGTCATTTATTCCTTTTCAAAAAGGTAAAATTTATTCGATTGACATTAGTCAAACTGGGTAAAAGAGTAAATCAAAACTGGAATTATGAACTATTAGAAATTAAAAATGAGAACATCACATTTCAAAATGTACAGGATAAAGCCAATACTGTTCTCAGGAGAAATTTTATAGACTTAAATGCATTTATTAGGAAATAAGAATAAAAATGAAATAACCAAATTTTGAACTCAAAAAGTTAAAAAAATAAAATTAAATAAACGTCCAAATGTAGAATGAAAGAATTAAAAGGCACATTAGAGCCGGGAAAGGCCAGCCCCAATTCTGGAGTCTACTCCTGCTGCAGCAGAGACAACCTACTCGGAAAACAAGCACTATAACATCTAAAAAGGCACCTTGGAAATGGTCTAAAATCCACTGAGGAATAACTAGATGGAACCTTTATATCAAAAGTTTAAAGTCACTCTACTTGTTTTCCTTTCTAGAGTTCTAGGAAGTAGTAAAACTTACAAAGCATTTCCATGAGGTACACAGTTCAATCCCACTAAAAGGTATTGTGCAATAGCCTAGTCTAAGGGCATAACGAAAAGAGTAAGATTCTGAAATCAGATAGCTCTGAGCTCCTGCTCTGCCCACTCACAAGCTGTGTGACGCAGGCTGAGTGTGTTCCTCTCTCTGAGCCTCTATATCCATGTACATAACATAGACATGATGTCCACCTCACATGATACTGGACAAAATTCAGTGAGATTTTTCTGCACTGCTCATGTAGGATGAAATTGGTTCAACTTTTATGGAGAACAATTATGCAATATTGATGAAAAATGTAAATTCACAAAACTATAAATTAACCTAGAAATTCTATTTCCAGAAATTTAACCTACATACCTACTTACACATTTGTGAAATAACTGAAGTTATTTATAACAGTGTTTGTAACAACAAAATGGTGGAAACAAGTTAATAAGTAATGAACTACTTTGCAGCAATAAAAAAAAAAAAAGAATGAGGAAGCTCTTCGTGTACTAATATAAAATGATGACCAAGCTGTAGAAAGCAAGGGGCTAAATAATATTTACAATATGTTATAATTTGTGGAAGAAGACCACACACACAAATTTGCTTGTATATGGAGAAAATATATCTGAAAAGACACAGACATACATCACACACACAAAACCTGATAACAGTGGTTTCCTGTAAAGAAGCTAGCTGGGTGGCTGGGAATCAAGAATGGGATAGAAGCTTCACATTGCATACCCTTCTGTACTTTTAAATTTAGAGCAATGTAAATATGTTACTTAATCAGGAAATTAAGTATTTTTAAAATTCAGTGAAATACTGGAACAAACCAAAGTGGAAAATACCAATAATTCAATTGAAAAATGAGCAAAGTCAAGAGCAGGAAGTCCTTTGAAAAAAGAAATATAAATGTATAGAAGGATATGACTCACCAGTGATTAAAGACACACAAATTAAAATATGATTGTTTTTCATAACACACCAGACTGGCAATGATAAAAAGTCTTAAAAATAACCAGGGTTGGGAAAAGCGTTGAGAAACAGGCATTTTCATGTACTAGTACTGGGAGTACAAATTGGTGTATGAATTAGAGAACAATTCAGCAATATCAAAATTTTAAATGCTCATGCCATTTGCCACAGTAATTCCTTCTCCAGGGATTCCTTCTATTGGTTTTACGTGCCCAAGTATGCAAAGCTATACATTCGAGTGGTCTTTGTAGCAGTGTTTGAAAGAGCAAAAAACTAGAAACCCAAATATCCATCAATAACAGTGAAAAGCATTGTCTGATCAATGGAGCACTATGTAGCAGTTATAAAGATGAGGAGAAACATCTAAATACCATCACTAGGGAAGAGGATAAACACACTGTGGCTTTCTCATGCAACAGGACATCAGGGCGAAGCTCAAATGAATGGATTAGAATCCATGGGTTTCAACATGGATAGAAACCAAAAACATAACAGTGACTAAAGATAAGCAGACACAAAACAATACTCACACACAAAACAATACTTTCTCGATACGTAGTGAGTGCATAAAAACATGCATGGAGAGGATATGATTTTCTGCGGAGAAGGAAAGGAGGGGAACAGGATCATGGATGGTATGAAATGGGGATTCCAATTTTGTCAATAATGTGTTCTCTCATTTCTTTAAAACAATCTGACTACATATTCATTCTGAGATGATGAGAAAACTACCAATGTTTTACGAAATTTTTCTCTGTATGTCTCTGCATTTTGTGAAATCAAAGAGAAATGAAATGGATGTCTAGTTTTTAAGTTTTAAAAGCAAGAGGCAAAAGAGCATGTCAAATAATTCTTTTTGAAAAAAAAAATGTACGTTTGCCTATAAAACATTTTGTGAATGGTTATCCCCCAGAGCCTAGGACAGAGCCTGGCACTTGTAAGCACTCACTAAGCATCCACTGAATGAATGAATGAATGAATGGTTACATACAAAACTTGTTAGCAATCATTACATTTAAATGTTATTTGCTTTCAATGTACACATATTGCTTTTATATTTAAAAATAAATTTAGTTTTAAATTATTTTAATAAATATTGAGCATCAAAGCAATGTATATAATTGGACTCCTTTGATGATTTGGATTTAATTCAATACTTATTCTTTCTCAGTTCATGTATCTTCAGGACTCCTTGTCACCTTTGGTCTGAATCACACATGATGTTCCTCACACCACAGCTGTTCCTTGCCCTTGAGCTTTTCACAGATATTTAAGTACTGTTAAGTTTGGGAATCTCGTGGGCTAAAAAATTATGAACTTGAGTTATCCTATAAAAGTAAAAAAGCAATAATCTTTGAAATAAAGTTTTAAATCTCTGAAACATAAACAGCTATCACAAAGACCATACACTTTGATTCCTATAGGAAAAATGGAGCCACCCACTGCAACTCACCCAGACAGTTGTATACAGTGAAGTGTATAAAGTGAAGCATTAGGATTTGAAGAAAGCAGAGATGTGTTAACAGCTGACAATAGAGAAACAAAAAGAAAAAAATTGAAAAAATGACAGTCAAGGAAGTTCTAGAAAACAATTTAAAAGCAGAGCTACACACTTTAGAAAGGATCATGGCCCTGAGGGTTTTACTGTACGATGGCTCAGTGGTATCATGACACCAGTATTTCACAAAAGTAGGCATAGCAAATACTTAACCTTTGCTGAGAGAGAAAGAAATTTGGTGGGGAGGAAAAAGTACAATCTTTTTAAAAGTTCAAAAGTACCAAAATAAAAGCAAGAGATTATGAAGGATTTCTGAGATGCCAGGCACTGCTGACATCAATAAGTTTATAATCTAAGACTACAAACTATTAAAAGAGAGTGTTAAACAGGCAATAGTAAAAGTGTGTAAATGATACAGATATAGTACAGACAAAACAATGAGAAGAGAGGGATCAGATTTCCAGAATAGGTATCATGTGAGGAAAGTTTTAAAGAAACAACAGCAGTTTGCCAGGAGGCAAGTGGAGGACAGGAGGTGACAGAACCAGATGTCTGATCTCGCGGGGGGTTACGCCCTCACGTCAGGCAGGCCTGCAGTGAACAAAGAGCAGGTAGACAGGAATTGTCTATGAAAATCCCTTAAATCTCTCATCCCAAGCAAGCAGGGGCAGTTTTTCTTTTGGAGGTGGCGGCTTTTTCAGGTGAATGCTACATGATGCGATTGTAGAACAGTGGGAAGACTCATTTGTACTGTTTATTTCTCTTTTTTTCTTTTTCAGCACACAGAGTTGAATCCTCATGAATTAACTGTGTGGATGATGTGACTCTGATGTAAGTATAAATGTACAGTAGAGACTCAGGGAGCGAACCCCAATTTCCAGCTGACCAGATTACCTAGCCATTGGTCCCTTCTCTCAGAAAACATGGCTGTGTGCTGTCCCCCACCATGAAGCGACCACGTCTGCTGGTACCCTCGGATCTCTGCAAACACCCGTTCACTTGTCCGCTTACTAGACAGATTAGTTGCTAGAGCTGTTCTAACGAAGTACCACAAATGGAGTGGCTTAAACAACAGAAATTTATTGTCTCACAGTTCTGGGGGCTGGAAGTCCAAGATCAAGGTGTTGACAGGGCCATGCTCTCTCTGAAGGCTCTAGGGAAGGATCTGTTCTAGATCTCTCCTAGCTTCTGGTAGTTCCTTGGTTCGTGGCAGCATAACTCCCATCTTCACACAGTGTCCTCCCTGTGTCTGTCTCTGTCTCCAAATTTTCCTTTATAAGGACACTAGTCATGTTGGATTAGGGGCCCAGCCTACTCCAGCATGATCTCATCTTAACTAATTGCATCTGCAACAAGCTTGTCTCCAAATAAGGTCACAAGCTGAGGTACTGGGGGTTAGGACTTCAACATATGAATTTTGGGGGGAAACAATTCAATCCATAACACTCAGTTTGCTCTCAAGCTTCTTTCTGCCTCTTTATGTATAATAAGAATAATGTGTAACTAAATATTACAGAAACTGGGGAAATATGAACATAAAAGGGACAAACATTGAAAACTAAGTCAAATGTTCTATAAAAATTGAATAAATGCCAGTCAATTGGATGAAATTACATGTGAGTAAACGATAAAACTGTGAGGAGAAAAAAAGAAACTAGAAACCTAGAACTCTGAACTCTAAGTGTTTTGCTCCAATTCAAAGAATTCAAAACAAAGAAACCAAAAATTATAGAGGATGCATTTTGGGTGCTTATATCAGAAATCCTAATGGTGAAACTTCAAACAATTAACTCATAATAAAAACATTTTCAGTCTTGGCCCTACATCAAAATGTTGGTGAATGAATATTTTAAGTTCCTTGCTTAAAAGTCCTTTTAATTTTAGGCAACACACTAATAGGAACAGACGTGGACAGATGTCCATGAAACACAGTTAAGTGAAAAATTCAAGTTACAGAATATGCAAAGTATCCCATTTTTTCTTAAGAGTTTCAATATATTTGAGAGCATGTTTGCAAATGATTTTGAAAGGATTGGACTGTTATGAATGTTTAGGTCTAGACAGTGACCATCAGTGCTGCTAATATCACAAAATCAGAGAGAGCCAGACATTATCCGTCTCCTGAGGCAAATGTACAATACCATCTATAAATTGCTTTTGCCTCAAAAACTTGGTATCTGATCTTTATAAGTACTAGTTCATAGAAAATGTGGAGGACAGAGGAACATACCAAGAACACTGTGAAAATGGAATCAGCAAAGTTTAGTCTATGGGAAATACTATAGGAAAAGTAACTAGGTTCTTCAACAAATAAATTGCAGGGGGGAAAAGACATGGAGGGGCATCTTATAAATTAAAAAGAGACATAAGGAGACATATCAACCAATTGCAACAACTGTTTAAATATTGCATTTATAAGACAATCAAGAAATCTGAACACTTCTTGAATATTTGATTATATTGAAGAACTATTGTTAACCTATCACAGTATGATAGTATTGTGTCTTTACTTTTAGAGACACATACTGAAATATTTGCAGGTGAAATGATAGAAAGACTAAGATTTGCTTCAAAATGAAGAGGGTGAATAGGAGGAGTGGGTCGAGGTAGAAATAGAACAAGACTGGTCATGCATGAGCTGAAGGTTGTTGAAACTTGGGTGATGGGTAAGTGAGGGCTCATCAGACTTCTAGTTTTGTACATACTTTAAATTCTCCATAACAAAAATTAAAGGAGCCGGCCCTGTGGCATGGCAGTTAAGTTCTCGCACTCCGTTTCGGCGGCCTGGGGTTGACAGGTTCAGATCCCGGGCGTAGAACGATGCACAGCTTGTCAAGCCATGCTTTGGCGGCATCTCATATAAAGTAGAGGAAGATGGGCACGGATGTTAGCCCAGGGCCAATCTTCCTCAGCAAAAAGAGGAAGATTGGCATTGGATGTTAGCTCAGGGCTAGTCCTCCTCATAAAAAAAAAAAAATTAAAAAGAAAAGGATTCGATTGGTATATTCGCTTTGGAAAGCTGTTTGGTAGTGTTACTAAAAGTGAAAGAGGGGCTGGCCCGTGGCATAGTGGTTAAGTGCGCGTGCTCCGCTGCTGGCGGCCTGGGTTCGGATCCCGGGCGTGCACTGAGGCACTGCTTGTCAGGCCATGCTGTGGCGGCGTCCCACATAAAGTGGAGGAAGATCAGCACAGATGTTAGCCCAGGGCCAGTCTTCCTCAGCAAAAAAAGAGGAGGATTGGCATGGATGTTAGCTCAGGGCTGATCTTCCTCACAATAAATAAATAAATAAATAAATAAATAAATAAATAAATAAATAAGTAAAATAACAGTGAAAGAATGTATACTCCATGGCCCAGCAATTCACTTCTCGGTATATACTCAACAGAAAAGGGAATATAAAGTCACCAAAAGACACAGACAAAAATCATCATAGCAGCACTATGTGTAATGGCCCTGCCATGGACTGAAGGCTTGTGTCCCCCCCAAATTCACATATCAAAGCCAGTGTGATGGTATTTGGAGGTGGGAGCCTTGGGAGGTAATTAGGTTCGGAAGAAGTTGTGCGAGTGGAGCCCTCATGATGAGATTAGTGGCCTAATAAGAAGAAGAAGAGATCAGAGCCCTCTCTCTCTCTGCCACATCAGGATACAGGAGGTGAGCCATCTGCAAACCAAGAAGAGGACCCTCACCAGACACCAAATCTCCTGCACCTTGATCTTGGACTTCCAGTCTCCAGAACTGTGAGAAATACATTTCTGTTGTTTAAGCCACACGGTCTGTAGTATTTTGTTATAGCAGCCCAAGCCGACTAAAACAGGCCCCAAGTGGAAACCTCTAAAATGCCAATCCAGCAGGATGGATAAATAAATTATGGTATATTCACGTGATAGAACAGTATACAATAATGATAATGAATATTTACAACTAAATGCAACAATATGGATGAATCTCACAAATAATATGTCGAGCAAAAGAAGCCAGAAATCAAAGGGTGCATACTGTGTGCCACCAGGCATAACTAATCTATACCATTGAACGTCAGGAGAGGGTTGCCCTTGGGATGAGTTGGGGACAGTGAGCAGGAAACAAGAGAAGGTTCTTCTGGGGGCTTGTTCTTTTTCTTGATCTGGGAGCTAGTTACACAGATGTGCACAGTGTGTGAAAAGTTATCAAGCTGTAGACTTGGGGGCACTTTGCTGTATGCATGTTATGTGCTTCAACATAAAAATTTTTTTAATATTTTTTAAATTAGAAAAAGACTCTGATTTAGTAGTTCTGTGGCGGGACCTAAGAATGTACGTTTTTAACAAGCTCCCAGGCGATGCTGATGCTGTTGGTCCTAGGGCCACACCTGGAGTAGCACTGAGCTAGGCCACTAGTGTCCAAGCGTGCATGAGAATTTCCAGGAACAGGCCCGGTGGACAATGTCCACTCCACATGACCTCCTTCCTGTAGCTCTGCTCAGGGTTACGGGTTTATTGAGTGAAGCCCACTCTTCACTGTCTGTGGAACCCCATGCAGACGTGTTGGCACGACATTCCAGAGCCCGTCTTCCACTTGCCTACAAGCTACTCCCCAGGCTCATGGCCTGACAACCTCCTAGACACACAGTGCTCTAGCCTCACTGCTCTCTAGGTCATATCCTATGAGCCCCTGTCTCATTGTGCATCACTCAGGCCTCTACTTGTGCACCTGGAATGCTCCACCGGAATGCTCTCCTCTGCTTCTCAAACTCTTCCACACCCTCAGGGCTAGTTCAAATGCTACTTCCTCTGGAAGCCTTCTCTGATTGCCCCATCATGACTAATCCCGCCTCTGGACAGCCACGAGCACACTACTCACACCCGACAGTGAGCATGGACCAGCCTGCCCTGCATCACAGCCCACTGTGGAGATGGAGGTCTCCTCACTCAACATTAGCCTTTTAAGAACACGGAAACCCAGTCAACGCTGTCCTCCGCCAAACAGCACCAGGCTTGGCACCCAGTGGAGCTCACTACATAGTCACATCCACAGGACTGAAATGCGAGCACTTAGAGTCAGTCAGGTTTGAATCTGGTTCCATCATTTTTCAGATATATGACCTTGGGCACATTACTTAATATCTCTGAGTTGTTGGGGAGAACTAAAGCAGTATGTAATAGGTGAGGTGGGCTGAGCAGTGGTCCGCAAAAAGATATGTCCAAGTCCTGACCCCAGGAACCTGTGAATGTGACCTTATTTGGAAAAAAGGTCTTTGCAAATGTAATTAAGTTAAGGATCTTGAGATGAAATCATCCTGGACGTATCATCCTAAACCCAATGACAGGTGTCCTTACAGGATAAAGGCAGAGGGAGATTTGAGCCAGAGACACGGAAGGCGGCCTTGTGAAGACAGGCAGAGATTAGAACACCTGGAGCCACCAGGAGCCGGTAGCAGCAAGGAAGGACTCTCCCCTAGAGCCTTCAGAGGGAGCGCGGCCCTGCCAACACCTTGGCCATGGACTTCTGGCCCCCAGAACTGTGAGGGAATAAATTTCTGTTGGTTTAGCCCCCCAGTTTGTGATGATTTGTTACAGCAGTCCTAGGAAAGCAACACAGTGGGGGTCAAATAAAGACTTGTTCTTTTGTCCCTGTGACCACCAATTAAAAGCTTTTAATGAATATGGATTTTATACATTCCTATTTTATTTGAGAAACACTTATACAGTACGTAGTATACATCAGCTGCTATTCTAATTGCTTTATAAATATTATTTACTTAAATATTGTGACAACTCAAAAGTACTATTAGTATTATCACGTCCATGTTACAGAGGGGAAACTAAAGAACAGAGAGGTTAAGTAACTTGCCCAAGGTCACAGAGCTTGTGAACATCCCAGCCAGGATTCACACTCAGGCAGTGGCTCCAGAACGTGAGCTCTTCACCAGCACTCATGTGTTGGGCTCATTTCCAAATCTAGTCCCCAGCCAAGCAGAGGGTATGTGGCAGCCCTGCCTGGGCCCATCTCTCCTGGGAATGTCCATCCTGCTCTATGGTTCTCACCCAGCACTGCCCTGTACAGACCACACTCTACAGCTGCTGCTCCAAGCACAAATTTTAGGACTTTTCTTCCGTTCAACCCCAACAGACAAGCAATGTTTAATATCATGTTGGCTTCATCCATCAGCTGCCGGGGTGGCCTGTCTGTATTTACATTCATACTTAATCTCTCATTTCCTACACATATTTGAAGGACATCATCGCTGGAAACCAGGAGAGCAGGAAGATCCTCTTGTGTCTTTCGTGGGACCAGCACACATTGCCCAGAAGCACACAGCCCACCTCTACTGTTTACTTATGGAGAGACAGGAGCACATTTCAGCAGGACTTGGTAGACACGGTTATGGGAATACAGTCGACAGGACTAGTTTTTCAGTTTAGCTGCAAAAGCTGTACTATGAAGCAGAAGACACACAGATGGATTAGAGGAGTTCCTGTTACAGTCTGTGGACGCATCACCTCCCATTCATCCTGCCCCACACTTACAGGTCCCTGGGGACATAGAAACACAATCAGTACAGCAGATCTCCTCCACGCAGGAACGTGGCGCAGCATTGGAGGCTGGGTGTCACGGGCCCTGGGTCCAACCCCGGCTCGGCCACATAGCCCTCAGTGTGTGTGACCTTGGGACAGCCCCTTAATCTCCCTGAGTCTCACTTTTCTTATCAGCAAAATAAAAGCAGCAACTATGAGTCTGGACTCTAAAGCCGACCTGCCTGGATTCACACCCTCCCTCTGCCATTGATTAGTGTGCGACCCTGGTCATGTTAGCTCTTGGGCCTCAGCTCCCTCTTCTGAGAAATGAGAACAACAGTACCTAGGTCACTGGGTGGTTGAGTTGATCAAATCGCCGAAAGCGGGCACATAAGAGCTGTTTGCTGTTAGAATTGTTAGGACAAGAAGAGGTGACAGCTATAGACTGCCCAGCACAAGGAGTGGCACTGGGGAGGGAGGATCAACAGATATTAGTGCTTCCCCTCCGTGACCTTTATTTATGGCCAGGCACACTGCCAGTATGAGTCACATGATCTACAGGAAACAGTGCTGGCTTTGTCTGAATTAAGTAAGAACACGCAGGTGTTGGATATAACATAACATCCTGATTCCACGTGGATATCAGCATAGACACACCTACTGGGCTGTCCGCCCAGCCGCCCCTTTCCTGGGAGGCACCTCCTTGTCTGTGATGCCATGAGGACAGTGACAGCCCACAGTGCCAGGCCCACGAGGCGTGACCCTGGCCACAGGTACTCAATGGGCCCATGGTTGGTGATTGGCCTGGGTGGGACTCGAATTGGGACTTGGGACTGAACACCCAGCCACCCTCCAGGAAGCTAGCCTGAAACCTATAATGTTGGCAAGTCCTCCCTGAGGACTGCGGGAGTGGAGGAACCCTGACGGGGGGATGGGGAGGAGGAGGAATGAAGGGGCTCCATGCAGAGAGGAGCCAAGATGGGAGGCAGAGAGCGAGGTCTATTCCCCGGTGGCTGACCCCTCACCAGGTGCCATGAGATGACCTGGAGTCCTGATGATAAACTCCTTTTCTTGATTCCCTTACCTAATAGGTTTCTGTTAGCTGCAATAGAGAGAGCTCTCACTTAACACGCTGATGGCATCTCAGATTCCACGGAAACCAAGCTTCACTCTTCCCTCTGCCCACGGCCACTGACCCAGCCCCACCCCCACCCCCACCCCCACCAAATCCCAGGAGAAAACCAGATTAGCCTAAAACACTCTTAGAAATAGGTCAACCATCCTAAAATCTAATTTAAAAATATACCAAAATAGGGCAAGAATAATTTTAGAGAATTTCTATCAAAATAAAAGCAGAGGAGACATTTTTTGCTTGCTCCATTAGAATGGCTCTGATCAGGATCATGATTTGTGCCAAATCCATTACAGACACATAAAATTCAAAAAGGCACTGCTCACCAGCCAAACCAGATAATCTTCCACAACTCACGCTTTTAATGTGCAAAAATTACTGTTTTTCATGATAGCCCACGGTGATTGTAAAAGCACTCCGGTAAAATAAAAGGGAAATAAATTACCCACAAGGTAAGCTGTGGAATATAGGAGAAATAACCAGTCCTGAAACAGGGGTTTCTCAATCTGCCACTGGCTAGTTGTGTGTTTTGAACACACAATCTCATTCTGACTTAGTTTTCTAATCTGTAAAAGGGAGTATAATAAATAGAAGTTAGACCACCATCTACCGCCACCATTTACCTCCCCAGGTTGCTGGGAGAATCATATGATCTGATACTTAGCAAAGTATGCTTCACAGCAGATACTGGGGACAGCAGGAAAGAACAAAGCAACAGAAAAACAAGAGTTCATTAGATGTAGATATTTTTGTGGAGGAGTAAAGACCACTCAGTAAACCAGCATTACATCCAAGCGCTGCCTTCTCCACCCAGTTCTGCTACTGGGGGCCTTGCAGGGAGACACAGCCCACTTAAGTTCAAAAGAAATGCAAGTGTTTCTTAGGCGCCAACTCCATGTAGAATGTTCCAGAGGGAGCAGCAGCAAGGATATTTTAATGATCCCTCCTGGAGTCACCTTCTTTTTCCTACGTCCCCTCCTGATACCAATGCTGGCATCAAATTTGGTCACTTCTTCCTCTCAAATAATGATATTAATAGCAGCCACATTTATTGAGGATTTTTCTCTGTGCCTTTCAGGGATAGTTTTAAACATAGGCTTTACAAACATCATCTCATTTAAGCTTCACAGATAAAAGCTATAAAGTGAATTATGATTAGAGTCATAATACATCTACCAGACCACAGGCTCTGAAAATTAAGCAATCTGGCCAAGTCCCCCAGCAGGTGATAGGCAAGAGCTAGGATTTGAACCAAGTCCTTTGAAATGAAATCCATAAAATGGACCCTGCCTCCATTTCCTCCCATTACCTCTGCCTCGTTCTAAGTAAGGTCGTTACCACCTCCCTCTGGGCCACTGCAGGACCCTCCACCTCCCTTCGACCTCTCCTACCAGCTGCTGCCAGATTCTTTTCCTAACACCCAATTCCACTTCCACCCTGGCTCACAGCACCCAGCAAGGTGCGCCACAGAAAGCAGGGCCCTTCAATAAATGCTTGTCGAATGCACTAAACCTGTGCTCATACTGCCTCAGCTTCCTTCCCTCTACAAAACTCCCAGGCCTGCCAGTCAGGGGCCTCCAGCTCCGGATCCCTGACCTGGGCAGACTTGAATAGCCACCTCATGGGCCCACCATGAACCACTGCCTCCTCCAGTCCTCGGACATGCCATTCCCTCTGCCTGAAACACCCTTCCCTCAACTCTCCCTGGTCATGCTGCCATCCGTGCCCTTTCTAAGTTGAACAAATGGACAAACGACTCCTCCCAAACATAAGCCATGGCTCCCTTCTTAGTGAGTGCTGGCCCAGCACACTGCATCACTCTTGCAGCTCCAGACCAGGGTGGGTGTTTGTGAAGTACCCACACCAGGATCTAGAGCACGT
Organism: Ceratotherium simum simum; assembly: GCF_057802395.1. Classification (NCBI taxonomy): domain Eukaryota; kingdom Metazoa; phylum Chordata; class Mammalia; order Perissodactyla; family Rhinocerotidae; genus Ceratotherium; species Ceratotherium simum. The sequence goes on from NC_141907.1 coordinate 12,739,843, forward strand.
TCTGCCGCGGCGCACAGTTACCTGGTCTGATCTAAGCTAATCTTTTCTTGTGCCCAGGAAGTAGGCCTTTGTCTGAAGTCCCAGCTAAACAAGACCTTTCCATCTTGTACTTATGAGGATACAGAATGGGCTTCTCTTTAGAGAGTTCCAAATGCAAAATTTAGTATACCATTTTGGTTGGACACAGGATGTAAAAGTGGAAAACTCCCAAGTCCGGTGGCATGGAAAGAGGGAGCCCAGGCTTCAGGCCCTCCCTGCTCTCCCGCTCCTGCACTGGGACTTTGTATTCAAAACCCTTTGACATGAAAGAATATCCCTACGAGATAATATCTTCTGTGAAGATGTTACTTCATAGAGGACTCGCCCTGAAGTCATCTGCTTTAGTTAACGTATTTAGTTAAGCTAACGAATAGGAATCCATCTCTTTTTTTTTGCATCTTCAATTATGAAGACATCTGCCTATGGTTTGGTGCTCATGAAATGCACTGGCCCGCAATGGAAAAACCATGATTGTCTCACATGTGTCCTTTATGTTGCAAAGCACCTAATGGGCACTGAGAATATTATGAAATCTAGTGACTGGATGAAAGCATATAAATAATGGGATGGTGGAGGAAAACCAACACTCCAAGACGTCACCTGCTAAATTTAATATTATATTCTTTAAGCAACCTAGCAATCTTTTTTAAAGGGGTAGTGCTGGTCTGCTCTGGTCTACTGCTGGAACTTGCGGGCATCTCTTTCTCCGAAGTAATAAGTATGGATGAAGGTCAAGGAACAAGCAAGGCTAACACCCTCAGATTACATTAGGATTTAAATTCTTCAGACGCCTCCTTCTAGGCTAAAGATGACGTTGGAATTCAAAACCTTAGAATGCACTGGAAGTAGGATGTCTTTACCTGATCGTTTGAATGAAAACTTTTAAAAATAATAGCTTTCCCTTGTAAAATAAGTATGAGGATGCCTTCCTCTGAAATCTAGAGGAAGCAAAATTAAACAACATATGGAAAGAGATTATAGGATTAACTAATTACATGAGATGCCTAGAATGACACATGGATGCTTCACAATCTTTTTGAAGAAGCCATCATAAATTCATATTAAAAACTGAATGTTATGCCTTTTACATAAAAAAAGAAGCCAACACTAATAGAAACACTAGTAGGTATTTGTTTATGCAACAATATTTACATCAAGTCTACAAATAAACGAAGATGTGTCTACTGAGAACAGTGAATTTGTACTCAACATTAATAAATAAACTAAGCTTATTTTCTACTTCTGCCCTTTGGATTTCCAAATTTAGTCTTTTAAGCAATGACACAGGCAGTAAGCAGTGTCTGTTTGGGACTCTCTTCAATGACAATAGGGCTCAGAGGGATTTATTTCACCGAATTGAAATTTAAACTAATAGAAAATTGAGAACTACACTTCAAACTGTTTCAGTTGCTTAATCTAAGACAAATAAATGTAAAAAAAAAGTCAATATAAATGTTATTTTAATGAAAAGCTATAAATTTCCCATAATATAAACAAGTGCTGACGTTCACTAAATACATTCTTTCTCTCTGTCTCTCTGTTACACACACACACGCACACACGCACACACACACAAATAAGCCTCTTATGAATGAGCTGACCAGCTAAGAAAGATGATAAAGATTACCACAGATTTTATAATTTTTAGTAATCAATGATAGTATTCAAATCGTTTGGGTTTAAAGAACAAGCCTAGGATAGATCTAACATTAAGCCAATAAAAATTAGACTGCCAAGCCCTAGCAGCGGACACTTACCACAGACCATTTTAATTGCCATAATCTGGTTCCTGAAAACACATACCCTGAAGACTCCAGAGTACAGATGAGAAGGGTCAACAATGGTAAGAAGGCTGAAGCAGCCAAGTAGTAGTATGTAGAAAGAATAATAGCAGGATGCCATGGAAGTTCCGACAAGGGGCCATCCCTCCTTTGCTCACACTCAAACTCTTAGAACTGCAGCAAGCAGTCACTCAGGGGAACAAGTTTGGTCAGGCCTGTCCTTGCCCTCAGCAATTTTCAAAGTTGCATTTTGTGGTGGGTGGAAGAGAGTCAAATTTTTAAGTGCTAGCATAGCTATGAGAGGTAATTATTAACTTCTCATTTGATGACAGAGAATTTTCATTTTTACCCTAATTTTTACCTTTGGTGTGTGCCTGCGAATAATTCATTGCTCTAACCAAAAAAAAAAAAGAGGGAGAGAAGAAGGATAAAGAATTGGAAAACATAGCAACATAGTTTGATTTCTTGTCTTACAGTCACATCCCTGACTACCTATTTAACCTGGTACAAGTTTTCTTAACTTCTATCTAAACACTTTCTGCCCCTGGGCAGTTGAATCACTTTGAACTTCATACTTTAAAATACTGAATATACTATATATTGATTGTATTGTCATTAACAAACAATATTGTGTGCATGCACATGAGTGTGTTTGGAGACACATTCTAGCTTTTCCCACAATCAGCACTTACCTTCAGGGAAAGGATTCGGCTGCACTACGTGGAGAAAGACATTCACCATTTGAAAGAGAACGCCAGTGGGTCCAGCTTCATACGAGTCTTTGGTCTCATAGTTCATCGCAGGCAATTCAAATTCCAAAACATTGGGGCTCTTTGTGGTTGATGGGGGTTCCTCTGAAATGGTATTCCCACACAGCCCCAGCAGCAGCAGGAAGCAGAGCAGAAGGGCCATAGCTAGCAAGAGCCCCCAAACATGAGGTAGCACTGGGGGCCTCCGCCTCAGAGCTTCTGGAAGCCTTGGGTAATAGGAGCGAGTGTTTCTGTGCAGAAGAGGCGCGGGCAGGACCGGGGCTGCTGAGTCCTGTCTTCTGGCCGGGCCGGCATGCGGCGAAGGGTGTCAAAGAGCTTTCTCCAGGCGGGTCCACGGCTCAAGGCACAGCATCCCTGGCAAGGAGAGAAGGGGCAGCGGTCACTCACGCATGCAGCCTGCGTGCTCCAGGAGCTTCCCTGGAAAGGAGCCTGCAGAGCTTTCGAGCAAGCCCTTCAGCCTAATCCAGCAGGTGGGAAGCAAACACAGAGCCTGCCTCAGAGCGGCAGGGGTGTGACAGTGAGAAGGTCCCTCCGCAAGGGGCTGGACTCAGAACGCAGACCCTGCGTGGATTCAGGAAACACCCTTATGGTGTAGAGAAAGCTGTGTGGTCTTAGAAACTAGCATTTATTAAGCACTTACTGTTCTCTAGACACTGTTCTACATGCTGTACAGGTAGGACCCTGTTTAAGGCATTACCCCATTTTACAGATGAGGAAACTGGCGCAGAGAGGATTTCGGTGACTTGCCCAAGATCACTGGGCTAGAATTCAAGCCCAGTGGTTTGCCTTCAGATTCCAAGTTCTAACCACGACACCAAGACACTCTCCCTGCAGAGTCCTCCCTCTCAGGCTCCAGGCAGAGGCTCAGAAGCCCCCAGCAATAGACTATACGGTTATTTTTTCTCCAAGTTTGTATTGTTGTCCCTGTCTCTGGAGATATGTCTTCCTCGGCCTTTTATTCTACTTGTTTGCTCACTGACCTTATTTCACACATCCCCTTCCCCACTCACCCCCAACCCAAGGTAGAAGAGCATGGCCTCGAGCAGGGACTAAACTCTTCAAGGCCGGTGACCCTGGAATCTGTCTTTCTAACTCACTCACCAGGTAATGCTGACGGAAACCTTAGCCCCCAAGGCACCACCTGGACAACTAGGGGTCGCAGCGATGATTGGCAGGGCAGAGGAAGACTCCTGCCCACCCCTGGGGAGAGGGAGAAAGAAACAGCAATCCTAAAAGCAGCTACCAACCCAGTGTCCAGTGAGGGCAAGGGACCAAGACCACCTCCAAGGTGGACCCTGTCCTCCTCGTGTTTCTATCCCCAGAACTGGACACGAGGCTGGGCACGCAGTCAGGGCTCAGGAAGTGCTGCTGAATATACAACTGAATAAGCCAAAGTACCTGCTTTGCTTATGCCACTGCATAGCACTGGATGAATCAAAACAGAACCTACCAGAGGAACTGGGACGCTCCACCTGGCCTCTCTGTTCCCGGGTCAGGAACATCCTGATTTTATTTTGCACGTTAGATATACCCTTGCTAACTTTCAAAATCAGGACAGGGTGCTCCTGAAACACATTATGAGGTGGGGCAGGGGGGATCCTCAAGAAAGTGACACATTGTACAAGGGGCCAGAGGACCCTCTACCTACATTCCACCAAGTAAAAGAAAGCTCCAGACAAGAGGTGGGACTGCATGAGCTCTTTGAATGAAGATGTTAATTCATCTCTAATCCCCTTAGATATTGCCTCATCTTCTAAGTCCCGTCCCACTCCAATTACCTCTGCACCTAGCTACCAACAGAATGACCCTACACTCTCCCTTTATCAAATCATGGGCTGCTTGGATCCCCAATGGCCCCCAGTGCCAACCTCGTTAACCCCCAGCTTCCAGGTCGGCTCTCCATCTCACCCACAGATACACCAGGACCCTGGTATGTGTTTCCAAAGGGTGATCTCCCTGCCAGGCGTGGCTGCTGCAAACACCCCGTCCTCAGGCTCTGAAGTGCTCTAGTCTGTCACTGGTTCTAACAGGAATCACCATTGTGCACATTCAAACATAGGCCCACTCTGCTCAGTCTTCATACCGCTCCCAGAGAGAACAAATGAGAAGGAAACAAAGCCAGTTAGCTTCTGCAAGGACCCTCTCTGGAAGTCTCCATGGCTGCACAGGGTAGGAGGAAGATATGAAAGGAGACGGTGTGCGGTTATTCAGGTAGGATAGGACCACTCTCCTTTAAGCAGGCAGAGAGGCATGCACACGCACATCACACACAACACACACACACTAACATATACCACACATCACACATACACACAACACACACTAACACGTGTACATATACACCACACACTGACATACACTACACATACTAACACCCACCACACACACTCACACCACACATATGCACACCACACACATATTACATTAACACATGCCATGTACATATGTACCACACACTGACACTATACATACACACACCACACACACTAACCCACCACACATACACACACCACACATACATACAACACACACTAACATATGTACATATACACCAAACTGCCACACTACACATACACACACTACAAACACTAACACACACCACACACACACACCACACACATACAACACACACTAACACATGCGATGTACATATATACCACACACTGACACACTACACATATACATACCATACATACACACACCACCCACACTAACACACACCATGCATACACACAACATATACACACACAACACCTACACACACCACACTCACATCTTGTCTTGTTTTTTGCTAACAGGCAGGCAGGGAGCACAGCAGCTGGAGGGATTAAAGGCTCAGCTGCTAAGAAAGGCTGACTTCCTGGTAATGCCACCAGCCTCAGCCAGGGATAGAGAGAAACACAGCAGGGGAGAAACGGCAGGAGGCCCCTGGCAGAGCTGGGATAAACAGACCTCCAAACTCCCTCAGCGAGAAGGCGAGGAAGGGAAATCCCAAATGAAAGGCAGCGCTACTTCTCACTGCTGCGGAAATGGAGTGTCCGCCGAGTGAGTGCTCGGAGCTGCTGTCTGGATTCCTTTACATCTTGCTCCAAAGTGTAGGTCCCTCATAAATTTTAGAGTAAATTTTAAAAAAACATTAAAATCTCACTACTTATGAAAACTAGACAATTGATAAGTCAAAAAGGAGTTTTTCATCTCAGTTTTAATTGGCTGTGCCAAAAGAAAAGGTCTAGGCCCTTACGTCTGAAACCCCACTGGGGAGCAAGAGGGACTGAGAGCCGCTCCCAGAACTGCCAGCACAGAACCCAGGAAAGCCTTCCCGGACCAACAGCTGCATCAACATAAAATGGGGTGTTTACTCAAAATGCAGATTATCGGACCTAATTTCTGGGGATGAGGCCCATTAACCTGCATTTTTAACACTCTCCCTCCCATTACTGATTCTTAAGACAACTGAAGTTTGAGAGCCAGCATTGTTTCTGAGTACCCACCCACCTGGCTGAATCAGCCACCTTCCAAAAGCACATTCGGCTTCCCAAACACAACTGCAGGACAACAGACATAACGAAAAGTCCCCCAAATACCTTTCTTATATTGCATTGAACTGATCTATTCCAGCCGCTGTGTGAGGTCTCTGATTAACTCACGTCTGTACCCCTAGAGCCTGGCAGATAGTAGGCAAGCAATAAAGATTGCTGAAATCAAACGGTGGGGGGTAGAGGGAGGGCTGACACAAAATAGTCATTTTTACCTATTTCAAAATTGTGTCAGCATCTATTAGCAGTCCTATAGCCTCCGGAAGGGAGGTGTTGGATTGCTCATAGCTGTTTCCTCCAACACAAGCAGCAGACTGTCTTCCAGATTTACCCACCGCGGAACAACTGGTCAACCATTCTGGGGGCCATACCTTCTGCCGGGACCCTCAACTTTGCAGGCTTTGGAAAATGCTCCCTCAAGGGCTATCTCTTTACACAGGGACTAGACTAATCAATAAGATCGTCACACCATTTTTCTGGTTTATGGGGCACAGATTCCTGGTTTCCACTCCAAATGCACTGAATTCAAACTGGGAAAGGGGCCAAAGAGATTGAATTTTAATCAAATACCTCACATGATTCTGAGCCTGGAATCCAGAGAATAGCACTTCCACCAACAGTGGTTTAAAAGCAAATACGGTGACCATCCAGCTTCATTTCTTCTCGTCTTTTGATGGAACTTCTTTTAAAGAGATCTTTGTAGTGATGTTTGTCATCTGGGCTATTCTTGGGGGTAGAAGGGCGTGATGGGAGCTGCCCAATTTCTGAGCTACCTTTGTGAGGCCTGTGGACTGTAGCCCTGCCTCTCATTTTGAGGCCAGCTAAGGTGCCCAAACTGTGCCCTGGGGGGTGAGCCAAGCTCAGCCAATCAGATGCTTACTCCCCGGCTTGAGCAAGGAGTGACACTGGAGCAGAGGCAATTTCCAATTCATTCTAGCAATGATGGCGGCAGTGCCAGCAACCACATCCAGAGTCGCACAGTGGCAACCATGGCCATACACCAACCAGGGGTCCTGTTGCAGATCCTGAGTCCCGCTCCCCTGGGCTCCTGATCCTGGCTTCCCAGGCTTCCTGTCACTTCTCTAAGCCACCCAGTACCCAGTCCCTTTCTGACGAAATTACCCAGAGTTGGCTTCTGGCATTGTAACAAAGCATCCTGACCCTTAACATATCTCAGAGGTAGCTCTTGGCCCCCTGGAAACCTATTTCTTTCATATTTTAAACAGTACCAACAAAACAATATTTGGTTTAAAGTTTTCTTATTTTCAACCTGTTGTTTGATGCACTTATTTACTTCACTGCACTAGGACTCACAGGAATAGTCCAGGATGGAAATCAAGGAAGTTCATAAAAAAAAGTATGAGACATTAAGAAAACAAAACTAAACTAAAGGGCACTGCTGAAGTGACAACATTCCAGGCTTTGAGACAGGGCAGAGTGTCTAGTCCCATTTATTAACTCAGTGACAGTGAGCAGTTGCTTCCACTCTCCCCCCTTCCTTTGGTCATCGGTAAACTGGGGTTTCCAATCGCGCTGGAGGCTTAGAGATCGGATAGGTACAGCACGTAGCACACAGCTGGTGGTCGATAAAGGGTCTGTCCCGCCACTGCAGTATCAATACTCTAAACTCCACCGTGGCCCCTAGGCTCAACTGACAGACAGGACTGCTCCGAGGATGTTGAAAGAGGAAACTCACGAATGAGTGAGAAAAGAAAGAGAAGTGATAACTTCACACAAGCTGTATCGTAAAAAGGTGCCCATATTGCAGTCTTTGAGCCACAAAAACGGCAATTTCATATGGTTCAATCTAACATACCCGCAGCTGTTTGAGTCTCCAGTGGGTCTCTGTTGGGGCGAGGGGGTGGGGGTACGGAGGCGTTCAAGGACCCCAACCACACACCTGCTTATCCAGGAGACCTTTCTCGAGCAGCGGCAGAAGAAGGGTTAGTAGCTGCCACGGGCTACAGGCGCAACCTGTTGCTGCAGGAAGCTTGGGCGCCGGCTTCCCCTAGCCTGTCCCTCCAACCCACCGCCAGGCCGGCCCCTCCTGCCCTCGCTGCCTCCTCGGCAGGAGCCTCTCCCGGGCTGCCGAACACAAAAGAATGGGCGGCGGGGCGGGCGCAGGAAGCCTGGAGACTCGAGGAATCCGCCGCCGCCTGGGGGAGGGGGTTGCCGGAGTAACTTGGCTGCCCAGAGCGTGTCGGCGCGGGTTCCCCGCCGCGGGCCGTGTGGACGTGGTTCGGGGGCCGCAAGGGAGAAGGGGGTCCAGAGTGGTGTCTTCCCGCCAATCCGATCCCCTGCCCCTCTGGGCGCGGGCTTTCGGGGAAACTGACCTCGGGCCCCGACTCTCCTGAACCGCGAAACTCTTCCTCTGTCCACGCTTCCCTTTGTTGTCCTGGCTGGCGCCGTACTGGCGGGTGCGCCCCGAGCACCCAGTTCTTGATCCAGCAATCGCGGAAGGTCCCTGCGCTGTGCACCCAAAGGGGGCAAGGAGATGCTTCGAGCCAGGGGTGCGTGCGCTCCCCCATGGACTCAGGGAGACGGTCTCCCATTGCACCCCCAGGGCCCCCCTCCTGCTGTGATTGGTTGCGCCGCGTACTCCATTTCGCAAACCAGGTGACCCCTTTCCATACTCAGCTGGGGTGGCTCGGTGCTCCGCGCCCCAGGTGCCACTCCAGCACTCTCCTCACCGCAGAACAGTTCCCAAGCCCCTGACGAACCTCCCCTCGGTCCGCCGCTCTCCCAGAGAGCGAGCCTGTGGCCTCGGGGGTCCGGGTACCGTTCTCCTCCCACCGTCTGCTCGCACCCCCGAAGCCTGGCGAGACACAGCCGTCGGCTCCCCTCCAGTGGATGGAAAGAAGACCCACCAAGAGGCCACCAGGCAGCCGGCGAAGTTTGCGCCCGTCCCCGCCCTGCCCGGAACTCCCGCTAGCGGGGCGCCCGGACCACCTCGCCCGCCCTGCGGCCCCTCCGGCCTCCTCGCCGCTCTCCGGGCTTGTACCACCTGCCGCGGGGCCAGGGAGGAGACACCGAGGGTTGGAAGGAGAGGGGCGCAGATCGAGCCCCTCCATTCCCCATTCCCCTCTCCCAGCTGTCTGAAAGGGGGTGCGCTCAGTCCCCCGCCGGGTCCGCAGTCGCCTCTTGGGCTCCGGGATGAGGACGCGGCTACTCACCGCGCGCTGGGCTCCAGCTCCCGCCTCGACCCTTGCCGCCGCCGCCCCCTCCTCTCGCAGCCCCTCTCCCCGGGCCCCGGCTCATGAATGATTTATGAGCTGGCTTCGGGGACCACCGGGACGGCTTCCGGAGAGAGGCCGCCCCCTGCCCCGCGCCGGCCAGACTCCGGGACGCGGCGGGCCAGGAGTGGCGCCAGCCCTGGAGGCGCGCGATCAGGGCCCCGGGTGCCCGCGGAACCTGTTGCGGCCTCCCCTGCTCCCCGGCCGCGACTTGCCGATGGAGCCGCGGGAATGGCAGCGCTTCCTTGAACATGCTTACCCGCAGCAGCAGAGCCGAGCGCGCGGCCAGGCGTCTGGTGGGGTCCGGCTGGGTATTTTACCTATAGCTAAGCCTGGGGTTCTGGACGCTCTCCCGATTGGGCCAGCAGGGCAGCCTCGCCACGATGCCCCCGGACACCCAGCGCGGGACCTGGAGTGCACCCATTTCCTGCTGCAGGAGTCCTGCTCACCTGAACACGCCCTTCTCGCAGCACCCACCCTCCTTTACCCAGGCAGAGCCTCCGCTTGCAAATACCGCTACCCATCTGAAAACTCCTCCCCTCTCTCCTTCCAACTCAGACGTGCTTCGGTTGACTCCCCCCGGTCGCTTTAGACGCTTCTATTGCCACTTCCAACAGACATCTCTTTTTAATTTACCAAAACAAAACCCGAATCATTTGGTTCCTTGGTGTGTCCCAGTCACCATGCTAGTGGCTGGAGCTATATAAACGGCATAAAGCAGTCACTGCTCCCACATATGCATACAGGCGTGCTCTAGAGCATCAAGCACCCTGCGCTTCATGCGTGTCATTTCATGTCCCTCTCAAGGCTGCGAGTTGCCTTCACTCCGCAGTCTTCACCCCGCTGCTAAGCTGAGTGGTGGAACCTTCTGCCAGAAGTGTTTCCTCTTCTAACTGCACCCACCAATGTGCACCTCTTGCCTCACTCACCACTTCCTATTTCCTCTTCTAACCGCACCCACCAATGTGTACCTGAGGCCTCACTCACCACTCACAATTCTTGAATTGAGAACACTGGGAAAATAAGGTGTAAGGAAGAAAAGCACCTTCAAGTTGATGTCTAGCACACAGCAGGTATCTGATGTTTGTGATATGAATGGATAGATAGACGGATGGATGGATAGACAGACAGACAATGGAATGATGGACAGGAACATTAGCTCGATAGCTCTTTCACTTACCCCATAATCTAGCACAAAACAGGTGCTGGGAAGAGTATTGTTTGTTTGATCTAAAGTTTCAGTTGATCTTGAATGTGCATATTTCCAGGACAACAAATGCTAGTTCAGAAGACTGCTGAGAATTATGCCACAGGCGTGGCAAGGTTGGGTGGTACTCCTCCAAGGCTTCTAATCAGACCTGACTTTCCCCCTCTAAAGCCTCTGCTGCTCAGGGGCCTCGGCTTGAACTCCTCCAGGAGCCCCAGCACTCCTGCTGAAGGCAGCCCTTTCTTCTGGGGCCCAGAGGTGAGTTCTTCCTCCTGAGAGCTGCCAGCTCTGACCTGCCTCAAATTTTGATCCTGCCCCTTTTTATCACTGTCACTTTGGCTGCTTAATCTCCCTGAGCCTCAGATTCCTTGTGTGCAAAATGAAGATAATTATGCCTCACGGGGCTCCTTTTTATCCCTAATAATAATAATAATAATAACGACACCAGTAGTAGTGGTGAGCTCTAACACCTAATGAGCGTTCACTATGAATGAGGCAGGATGCCAAGTGCTTTAAGTGCTTTATTTTATGTAACCTTAGCAACAACAACAGCAGTGTGGGATGGTGGTATTAGCTCCGTCTAAAAGATAAGGCTAAAACAGATTCAGTAATTTGCCCAAGGTCACAGAGCTAGTAAGTGAAGCACTGAATATGAGCCCAGAGCTGGCCTCCAGAGCCCATGATCACCCTAACCACCCCATGCACTGAAAGATAACCTGAAACTCTCTTGGGCCTGTGCCCCCCGGAAACAACGTAGTGCAGAAGGCCAGCATTGGACTGAAGTGGTTGGCCATCTGTCCTCCTTGTAGGCGCTGAACGCTTCAACTGTTTTTATCCATTTTCATTACACCCCCGACCTCCCGCCAACACCTACTCTACCTGGACCATCATAGGTGTTCAGCAAGTGAATGAATAAATAATAAACATAGAACACAATTTTAAGATCTGTTCTGAGCAGCCTGAGGCTGACAGTGACAGGGCCTAATGATTTGTTCTGTTGATTTCTGCTCGGAGCCCACATCCCGCAGTCCCGCTATTTAGCATAACTGAATTTCTATGCAAGGCCAGAGAAAGTAACGTTATTCCCATACACACACTCAGTCATTAGATGCAAAAATTACGTCTCCCTTTCTGAAATCGCTCCTCATTTTTCCCACCCAAATGAAATCTAAACATGAGGCAGCATGGCATCCTAGAAAGAGCTAGGAGATTCATTCAGGTTCTGTCACTAACTGCCAATGTGGTCCCTTGTAAGTCACGTAACCCCCTGGGCTTCACATTCCTCATCAGTGCAATAGCTGTGCTCAATGACCACCTGGGGCTAGAGGCCACCATTTTGGACAGTGCAGATACAGGACATTTCCATCATGGCAGAAAGGTCGTTGGATAGCTGGGTTAAATAGTGAATCTTAACAAAGGAAGAATTACATCAGGACTGGGATAAGAAACTTAAGTTTCAATGAAAATTACCAGGGTTTTCTGGCATTAGAAATGAAGTGTTAATTGAGATTGCTTAATATTAAGAGTATACAACACTTGGTCATTCAACAATCCTCAATCTTTGATAAGATGTTTCTTATGAAGGACTTTGGATATTTGTTTCTGAGTCATTAAGACTAAAACAAAATAGGTTTGTGAGTATATTATTCGAGTTAATCTGATGGTTTCTACCATGAATAACTATGTTCCAAAAAAATAATGTATTTGCATGACCAACAAACATGGCAGCATATGACTCTGAAGAAAAATATGGTGGTGTCCTCTCAATACCTACTGCCCTGCCTTCTTAGGACTGAAATTTGTGTGAGAGACAGCCAGGAGAGGAGAAGGAGAAAGAGAGACAGACAGAGACAGAGAGATTGTTCTGAATAGAAATTCCACTAGTTTTGAAAGGAATGGCTTCTTGAAAGCCAGGGTTCTCCTATAAATGTTTTATACCATGATTTCCTCTTCATTTTGCTCTTATCTCGCTTGCCTCTGGGCTTAGATACCAAAAATAGCACCACTGGTGTTCAATAACCAAAAGCCAAGAAAACATTCTTCTTGTACTTCAAGAACCTTCAGGTAAGATTTGTAACTCTTTCATCAAGCCCATTGCATACTAATTCAAAGGCAGAGGAAAAAAACTTCAATCCAATTTGGACAAAGGGGAGAGGAGAGAGAAGAGACCAGACCAAGGCCAGTGCCTCAGAGCTTCTGAACCTGAAACCTGGGGAGAAGTTGGAAATCTCCATCCACTTTACTGGGGGCAGGTGTGGGGTAGGTTTGCATTTTATGTGCTGAATTTGTCTTCTGATAACCGTTTCAAATAAACGCCTCATCTTTAGGGCTGGCTTTCGTCTGTGCCTTTCCCTCTGACATCATTTTTAACATGCACTGACTCAAATGGGGCTTTAAATTTCACCTTTAGTAACCACACGGAAAAAATGAGGGCAGCAGAAGGGCAGAGAATTATAAGGTATTAGGATACTCACTTTCTCAAGAAAGGTGAGGTTTCTTCCATCTAAATGCTATTGAGAGATTGCGAGAGGAGGTAGGCAGGAAAGTTCCATGATTTCTGATTCTATAGTTGCTGGCTTTTTATCATATCCCATGAAAGGTTCACCAGGAACTTGTAATTTATACAACAGCAAAACTTATATTTATGCTATGCAGTGTTTTACCCCACTGAAAATAATTACTATTATTATTTTCCTCTAAAGAACTTCTAATTTGCACTTATCTTCATCATCATCTGAAAGTACTTATTAGGCATCAGTTAGGCAGTCAGTCAGTTATATTTACTCAGCATCTACTATAGGTCAGGAGCTAAAGACTCCAGTGACTCTAACCCAGAACACACTTATGAAAAAACAACTTTTATCCAATACTATCTTTCCTTTTATTTACTCTTTGCATATTTCCCTCATTGTGCGACTTTTTAAAAAAGGCTTCTCTGCAAAATTCTCTTTTGCTTCATACTTTATCTGCTACCTAAGCTGTAATCAGATGTTTATTTTAAACTCACTAAACTTTCTGCTAATTCAAACACTCTTCATATCTGCCAGAGCAATTAAAGAGTTAAATTATAGTCGCATCCAGCTACTTATACCACAGAGTGAAAAAGGAACAGCTATTTTCTGTGGTATAGTGGGGAAAGCATGGGATGGGAGGTTGACCAGACCTGGGAATGAGTCCTAGCTCTGCTCATTCGTTCATTCATTCACTCACTCATTCATTCACATGTACTTGTATTCAGCAAATGTTGACTGAGCACCTTCTGTGGGCCAGACTGAGCAAAGAGGTACTGCAAAGAATAAAACAGAAGAGACCTTGCCCTCCAGAGCTTACTCCCTTGTAGAGGAGGACATGAAATATGAAAGCCACCAAATTAATAAGCGTGTTCACTGGATACCCTTCAGTTAGTTACTTAACCTCTCTGAACTTCAGTTTCCTCACCTACAAAATAGAGGTTTTGCAAAGATTAAGTGAGATAATATATGCAACATGGCTGGCCCTCAGTAGGCAATAAATGGCAGCTACTATTTCTGCTCTTTCTATTTCCCTGTGAAACTCTCTTTGACCCCTAACTTCCCCCACGCTGTTTTTTATTTCCAATTTCATAAATTAGGAGTGTAGGGTTATTGGATCCACAAGCTAAATGTTCATCCCAGAAATATTTGCATAATATGTCTCAAGGATTTATAGGGCTCCAAGCCAGAAGGGCCTAAGGAGCTGGACATATTCTGACGTCTGCCCTGCAGAAGAAATTGTCTAAAACTTGGAAATGGGCAAAGGAGATGACTGGGCTTCCTTACAGTTGATTGCAGAGCATGATCTAAGGGACCTTCTGGGAATTATTGGATTCTACAGAGGTGTGTATTTGATTGTATTTCTATTGACTAAGCTATAAGTCTGTAAGGGTAGAAGTTAAATTGTTAAATTAAAGAAAACCGATAGTGCAAATGAATGTTCTCTAGTAGAGACCATTTCATTTCTACCCTATAGAAAAGATGATCCCAACCTACCATTTTATTGCCCTATGGATAGTGACAAGTTTTGCAACGAGTAGCAAATATTCATTTCAGCATTCCCGATTGCCTACATATATGTCTGTTCTTCAAAGTATCCTTTGAACCAGTCATAACCTCTTACTGGTTCCCTCATTAATTAATGAGTTGAGTAAAATCTTTGACAAGAGTTCACTATATATTTGTGTGGGGGTCATATTTTTATTTCCTTGAAAATTATAATTTAGAAGACCTAATGGAGTTTATGAACTCTAGGGAGACAAATAGCAAATTTTAAACATTAATTAACTTTTTGATTAAAATGTGAATAATTGCTAGAAATGTGAAATGCAGAGTTACCGCTAATGTTTGTGAATAGACTCTAATACTGTGATAACAGCCTCTTTCTGGGCCAGAGATGCTGCAAGCCTCACACTAGAGCTTCCTGTCAACCTTTCTTTCAGTCCCCTCCCTACAACAATCCCATTCAGAGCAATCTTTGACTCAAGGTGCCAAGAAACTGCCAGAGACAAAAGGAAATATTTAAAAAGTTAGATTACAATAAACTCCTTTTGCCTGCTGAGAAAACACAATGAGTTATTGTTTTTTAATTAAGAGGCTTGAGGTTCTTAAAGTTCAGGGAAAGTGGCTGGGAAGCCACTTCAAATGTTTAAAAAAGGCAATTCTCCCTCCATCCTCAGAATTTCAGTGGCGTTAGCTCACCCAGGAGAGATCAGGGAGCATCGAAGAAGGTTGGCTGGGCGGAGAATATGTGCACAAACTACTTGGAGATGGGACAAAACAGTGAGACTGCCTAATCCCTTCCAATAATCTGGGTAAAATCTCAGGGAGATTTCCAGAACAGTTTTCATTATGGCAGGAAGAGAAATTACAAACGAAGTGAAAAAATTGTTCTAGATCAGGGTTTTTTAACCTCAACACTCTTGACATTTTGGGCTGGATAATCCCTTGTTGTGGGGCTGTCCTGTGCATTGCAGAATGTTCAACAGCATCCCTGACTTCTACCCACCAGATGTAAGTAGCAACCCCTCTCCCAAGCTGTGACATCCAAAGATGTTCAAAACCTAGAGTTTGATTTTGTTTTAAAAAGTGACAGGAGAAATTGTTGAGCTTGATCAGAATTTTATCGGATACATTAAAGAAAGAGTCCATGGTATCGATTTTGGCAAATGCTAAGGATTACGGTCGTGAACTGAAACATATCCGTGCACCCAAGCCACAGGAGCCATTTACGTTACCTACCTGGCCCTGGCGAGTCAGCCCTAATGTTGATTGCACATCACCGGCAATGACAGCCTGCCCTGGAAGAATTGCGAAGTGAGTTACTTGGGGAATGTAGCTGACCTTCTTATATTCCCCCACTGGGACCTTCACAAACTTCCTGTGCTGGCTGCTTGTTCTGAGTACAGCCTAACACTTGGAGAAACTCAACATTTTACTTATAAGTTTGAGTGTGGACGCATTCAGAAAAATGTATACGAGGACCGTTAGTGATATTTCCCGTGGCCTGATGAGAAAGTGCCCGGCACGTTATAGGGCTTCAACAAACCTCAGAAGAAGACAAGGAGAATAAAGTGACCCTATAAGCTCATAAGAAGACAAATAAATGTAGTAACAGCGAGAAAGTGCTAAAAGATAGAGGAAGTACCTCCACAGGGCAGTTTGCGTGCTTGTTGCTACCATTTATTAACTATCTACTATCTGTCATGCACTGAGCAAAGTACTTTCCATACATTCTCTTATTTAATTAAACTGTCCTATGGGGCATTGTTAGCCCCATTTTCCGGAGAAGGAAACTGAGGCTTACAGACCCGGGCTGCACTTTATTAGTTCTGTAACAAGAATAACGGTTACCATTTATCAAGGTAACCAGTATTCTAAATATTTCGTTTAATATTTGAGAGAATCCTAGGAAGCAAGAATTATCCAAGCAAATCAAACAAAAATTTATCGAGCATCTGTCATGTGCCAGGATGGTGTCAGGCAGTGGGGACACAGCTGCAGACAGTCCCTGCCCTCATGGACTGCATAGTCTAGCAGGGAAAGTAGACACTAACTTATAAGAGGGATGATTTGTTTCAAAATCCCACCTTCTGCCTCCCAGTTGGAAGCTCTTATCCCAAGAATACAGATGGCAGCCTTCAGACTTAGGACTGGAAGTAAGACACTTTCTCAGTGGGCTTTTCAGGAGCACCTCACCTGTGCCAGGTGGGCCCTGTCCCTGGCACTTAGGGACACAATGAGAAACTCCGCTTGGACCTAGCTGCCCATACGCTGTAGCTGCTCAATTAAACTCTATTAAAAGGCAAATAACGGGCCGGCCCCGTGGCTTGGAGGTTAAGTGCGCGCGCTCCGATGCTGGTGGCCCAGGTGCGGATCCCGGGCGCGCACCGAGGCACCACTTCTCCGTCCATCCTGAGGCCGAGCCCCACATACAGCAACTAGAAGGATGTGCAGCTATGACATACAACTATCTACTGGGGCTTTGGGGGGAAAAAATAAATAAATAAAATCTTTAAAAAAAAAAAAAGGCAAATAACAATGGTGGTAAAAATTAATTTAACAAGAATAAGTAACAGGAGCAACAACAACAGCAACAAAAAATCCTGGATCTGCTGGAATGCGACAAAGCAAGGACCATAAACCTGGGGAAGGAAGGTCCTGGAAAAACTGAGCTGACGTTAGAGGATTCTAGAGATTAACTGAGACAAAAACAGAATCGTAGACTTGTGGAAGAAAATATTTGTATGCACGTCATCATGCAAAACATTTAACGATGTGTAAAAGTGCTAAAGTGCATAAACTCAAAAAGAGGATTTGTTGTTTTTAGAGGTACCTAATTTGAAGGAAGCCAGAGGAGGAAAGTAAAATTAAGGTTGAATTCTAAGAAAAAATCCCCTGGTAAGGAGACCTGGAGATGCAAGGAATACTAATGAACATTGGGAAGTGTGCACTGAAGTCAAATTTAAGTCAGGAAAATTATTGAAGCCAGGTAATAGGTATCAGGGGTTCTATTTTGTGCCAGTTTGAAATTTTCCATTATAAAAAGGCGAAAAAAAAAAAAAAAAAGAAGAAAGAAAGTCCATGACTGGAATATTTGGAAATGGGAGGTGGCACTAGGCCTATCCTTGAGCTGCACTGAGGGTGTGATGGCTGCTGGGGTAGAGGCCTAAAGGCTGAGCTGAATGTGGGATGAAAGACCAGAGTTAGCAAGCCAGGAGAGAGACCTGTCGTCAGTCTATTCTTGGCTATCTTTCTCACATTAGTTCTCAAGGAATGAAAATGCCAAATGCCTCAAAAGTTGAATAAATAAGAACCAGCGGTGGATATAAAGTTACTCCCTCACAGTTGTGGGCCAGAGAGTAACACGGACGCTGCAATAGACCAACCTGGCTTTGAATCTGATTCTATGTGTCATCTTGGACATAGTAGCTAACTCCTGAGAGCCTCAGTTTCCTCACCTGTAAAATGGAATTAACACTGGTAGTACTGCTGGGTTTTGAGAGCATTAAATGAGGTAAGGCGTATATGGCACCTGCACACAGAGGGTTCCAATAAGAGCTGGTTCTCTCCTTCTCACCACTCTACCTCTGATTGTATTTAGACTCCTGCCTTGCACTCTCCCATCCTGCAGGTCTGTGGCTGGTTGGATAAGCTGGATAAAATGGTGTCATAAAGACACTGTTGCTACAGGTTATAGGACGGCTCTGATGCCCCCCAACCCTACCCTAAGAAGGCAGCTCTTTGGCAGAACTGTGCTGGAAGGCAAAAGAGGGTCATATCATCTCTACAGCTTATCACCACCATGAAAAACAAGCCAAATGTGTCCAAGTGGCCTTCTCATGTGATAGAACCAGAACACGTCTGAACGTGAAACCAATTTAGTATTTCTCCTTTTGCCATTTTCCAAAAAATACAGGTTTGTTCCTTCTCCAGAGTTCTCCATCTTAATTAATCACTCTAAGCAGTCTCCAAAGAGAGAAATCAACCTTATCTATATTAAGTATTTGCCACGTGTTGAGTTGTCCAACACGTAACCTCGTTTCTAGCTGGGACAAGCTCCCCCTTGGTGGGGAGTAATAGTGGGTTACAGTCTGGCACCTTCCACCATGGAAGCCAGAAGATTATCCTCCCATTCACCTGTCACACACCCAAGGCATGGCCCTACCCAGGCCCAGCCAAGTGGCCACTCCTGCCTGGGACTTTGACCCTGGAGTGTGTGAGGCAGTCAATAAGGCCAATCAGAGGAGTGACAGTGATGGTGGCATAGGCAGCACCAGGTGCCAGCAGCTGTGTCCTAACCAGGCTGTGCCCACTGCCCTTGGTTCTGATTCTGTTCTTCACCCTTCTAAGTCCAGGAGCCATCCAATACCCTTCCAGCATGTTCCTTTTCTGACTAAGATTAGCCAGAGTTGCTTTCTGCTGATGCCTGATTGATAGATACACCATCTTCCCCACCTCCCTCACCGTCACTTAACTTTCTAATCCTTGCCCTCTCTCCAGGCTCATGGTGGCAGTGCCAACTCAGCCACTCAGCATGTGCTGTTGGGAGTCACCTCCTCTGAGCAAATTGCTTAGGGCTAGGACTAGGGGTTGGTGAGTGAGGAGAGTCATGCAAGTGCAGGATCAGATCCCATCTTTTTTTTTTTTTTTTTTTTTTTTGTGAGGAGATCAGCCCTGAGCTAACATCCGCCAATCCTCCTCTTTTTTTGCTGAGGAAGACGGCCCTGGGCTAACATCTGTGCCTATCTTCCTCCACTTTATATGGGACGCCGCCACAGCATGGCTTACCAAGCAGTGCGTTGGTGCGCGCCTGGGATCCGAACCAGCGATCCCCGGGCCGTCGCAGCAGAGTGCGCGCACTTAACCGCTTGCGCCACCGGGCCGGCCCCAGATCCCATCTTTATTTATCATTTTGAGATTTGTCCGTCATGGAGTTTTGAGCATAAATATGAATTTAAAAAACATTTCATTAAAATATTACTTATCTTGGGGCCAGCCCGGTGGTGTAGTGGTTGGGTTCACGTGCTCTGCTTTGGCGGCCCAGGACTCGCAGGTTTGGATCCCGGGCGTGGACCTACATACCGCTCATCAAGTCACGCTGTGGCGGGGTCCCATATAAAGTAGAGGAAGATAGGCGTGGATGCTAGCCCAGGGCCAATCTTCCTCAGCAAAAAAGAGGAGGCTTGGCAACAGATGTTATCTCAGGGCTAATCTTCCTCACACATACAAAAAATTATATATCTTAATTAATGAGCTTTTGGGGCACCTCCTTAAATTTTGTGCTGGCCCTTGTGTGACTCTATGCAATACTGGTCAGGATCAGAGCTCATGCACACATTTCTCTTTGTTCTCTAAACAAGTTCTGTAGAGTGTCACTCTGCACTTGACTATCCTAGGCTCTGAGCATGCAGAGATGATTAACACCAAGTCTAGTCCTCAAGAATGTCACCATCCAGCGGGGGAAACAAATAAAGGCCACTCTGATCTCTAGATGCACCAATAAAGGGAGAGGACAAAGTAAGTGTGGGCATGAAGATGGGAAGGAATGCTCAGTTCAACCCCGGGTGGATCCGAAAAAGCTTCCCAGGGGCTATGGTGCTCAAGCTAATTCTTTGGAAAGAGAAGTTTCACCAGACAGAGGACAGGAGAAGGACATTCTGAGTAGAGGAGTCAGCATACCCAGGTGCATTCATATTCAGTCAATGATCTCGTGGGGCTGGATTGTAATGTGCCTGGAACATAATATTGGAGACGATGAATAAGGAGAGATAAATCTAGAGAGACAGGTTGGAAGGGGTCAGGTTGTGAAGGTGCTCATACTCTGTGCTAAAGAATTGGGACCATCTAAAGGCAATGTGGGAGCCATCAAAGGTTACAAAGTAGAGGAGTGATGGCGTGATATTAGTTTTAGGAAGACCATTCCAAACGAGGGCTTGTGGGGAGAAAGGTGTACGAGGAGAGGATCCTGAGAGGAGACTACCCAGGGTGGGTACTCAGGGGCTGGTGCATGAGGGCTTTGGTGTCCTATCAAGGACTCTAGCCTTTCTCTTTTGAAGGGCTCTGGCCTTTGGAATAATCTATTAGATTTAACCCCTCCTTGTGTTGTCTCTCTTCTCCCAATTGCTGGAAGAAAAGGGCAATTATCGTATGTGAGCAATGTCTGCTGGCCTTGACATCCTGGGTCTACAAAATAAGGTCTCATTTACACTTATGTCCCAATTAGAATGACTCCATGCTCCACCCCACCTCCACCTACATAAGTAGGAAATTGGATGCCTCTTAGAGTACCTATGAGGTATTTCTGGGAGTGGCCAAAGATGTGCTTCCTACCCAGCCTGTCACCTCCGTCACCCACCACTCAGAGCCCAACATGCTCTTCAGCTCCTGCTCTGGCACCCACAGCCCACAAAACCACCTGAGGAAGCCCTTCTGCTGCTTGGTCTGACAGAGCCCATCATGAGACACCAACATCCTTGCCACCACCATCTCCAAATTCTTCCAGAGCCCTCAAAACGTGGAGCTCCAGGGGCACTGCATAGATCTGGGGTATATGGCCTCCTCCCCAAATATGGGCTATAATTTGGAACTCAAAACAGCTATGAATGTTCCTAGGGGTTCATGAATCTTGTGAACTGTTCCATCAGCATCCAGATCTTACCCTTCTAATAAGAAGGGCTCAAACCCCCAAACCTCCCATGGAGGCAGCCAGGGAAGAGGCTCCATGTCACCTCCTCCACTGTCCTCCAGGCCACTAGTTCCCTGCTTCAGATGGTGAAACATGAGACGGGGATGGTATGGAGCTCAGCCCAAGATGGCAGCCTTGGGAGGTCTACCTCCTGTGTATTTTGAGTCAGGGCCTTCTGCCCTTTCCTCTGTTACACATTACTGAAATTTTAGATTCCCACAGACTGTAAGTTCTGCAAGGGCAAGGGTTGTTATCTGCTTTGTGCACTAGAATATCCCACAAGCCTAGAACTGTGCCTGGCACAGAGGAGGAGCTCAATAAATGTGCATTGAATGATTCAATACAGGGTAAGCTCCCTTCCCCCGGTGCATGAGTCAGTATAGACTCATCACTTTACCTCTCTGCACCTACGTTTCCTCATTGGAAATGGCCCTTCAGTACTTATAGCTGCCTCCAGGAACTTCAGAAATAAAGTGAGGTATAAAGTAATACAAAAAAAATGAAATGTGACCATACAGAGTCCTTGGCACAGAGTAGGGGCTAATTTCTTTTCCTTCCTTTTTCTCTCTCTTCCTCCCTCCCACCCTTTCTTCTACATATATTTATTAAATGTCTTCTCCACGTACCAGGCATTGCCCCAAGTGTCCAGGACACACCAGGGACCAGGACAGAGGAGGGCCTGTGCTTACTGTCTGGTTTGAGAGATAGACAGAAAAATCTGTAAACGAATCAACCCAGCAGATCACTTCAGATGGTGCTACGAGCCATGCAGAAAATCAAACTGAACAGAGCAGACGACGGGGAAGATAGGGGTGGGGTTCTTCTGAGGCCCTGTTGAGATTTTAATTGCAGTGGAAACTTCTGCTCCGGCTCTGTGGGCCAATGCTACGTGCTAACTGGGGTCAGGAGCTGGAAGTCCTAGACCGCACTTCGCCTCTGGCCAGACATATAGACCTAGGGAGCCATCTGACACCTCCGGGCCTCAGTTTCCCATCCCACTGTGGAAGCTCTGAGGTTCTTCCCGCAGTCCGACGGACTGTGAGTCATTCTTTCCCCCAAGGTCAGCACGATGTCTGATCAAGTTTGTGATACGTAGGGAGCTTAATGTTTTAATTTGGGAAATGACCACTGGAGCACTTGTTAATAGACTTGCTGTCGGGCTGCCCTGCAGCTTCGTTCCTCAACCCACCCTGAGTCTTAAGTGAAAGCCAGGACCCCTGCAGTGTCGCTCAGCGTTAATGTCTGGATGTCATGAAGAGGTTTCTAAGAGCTTACATTACGCTTCCCGGCTCCCCTTCCTCACGTGTCAGCTTCTATTCTGCTCCCACTTTCTGGATGCCCCTCAGAGCAACCCACACTAGAGATGACTTTGATCGTGGTGTTTCAAAGACATTTTCAGTACTTGTGCACTCTCGGAGGCACTGCCCTGCAGCAGCAGGTTCTAGAAGCCCTTTTTGATATGACAAGTATGTTCTCTGCAGGGTCAGTTCTAGGGGAAAATGTGAAGTTGGTATAGGAGGAAGAACTTGGGATTTGGAGCCAAACAGACTTAGGTCCAAAGCCCACAGCTATAGCGCATTGTGTGATCAGGCGTGTTGTCTGATCTGTTAGAATTTCAGTTTTACCTTCCTTGAAATGGGAATAACAATGCCTGTTTTGCAGAGTTATGATGAGGACTTGATGAAAGGACCCGGTTAGTGCTCATGAGTATTTCCTCCCGGCGTCCTCTCAGGAGCTGCACTCCTGTGTTGTTCTCCGGGTTCTGCCTCCGATCCGCTTTCTCCACTCTTGCCCCAGGTTTGCACTCTCTGCCTCCTCCTCACTTTCCTTTTCCAACATGGCCCCTGGAGGTGTTCAGAGACTCCGGGGCACCTCCTTCTCCTTGGTGATTCCCTCTGTTAAAGGGATATAACCACTAACGTGGGTTAATTTTCTCAAAATTTATTTGTTCAGGTTTCAGAATGCTCATGGCATCTGGCTGTGTCTCCCTGGCTCGCCCTGTATGGTCCTTGCCCTGCTCCCCATCCAGACCCTCTGGAGAGCCCCTGGGGGCAGGAGTCTGGTCAGCACCTGGCACATTGGCCACTTCCTCCCCTTCTGCTCTCAGTGAGGCTGGGCTGGCAGGGAGCTGCCTGCCTCACCACATCGCTGGCTTTTCCTGGGTCGGATGATCATTTTCTACACACTTTAAGGTGTTCAGAGACATGGGGAACGCCTCTCCTTGATGTCGCTCTCTGTTAAAGGGACACCAAACTGGTACCGCCCATCCTTCTCCTGAGGGCACTTTGGTGAAATGCTCATTGTTTTTACCCACCACTGCCCCTCTCTGGAGAACACAGGCATAAGGCCACAGGGAACTGGGCAGGACCAAATGACTAGGTGAAGACACCACACTGATCATAGAACTGCCACTCCAACCCATGTCTGGGGCTTTGCTGCTCAGCCCAGCTTGTCTGTGGTCACTGTCTGCCCCCAGGATGAGTTCTCTCCAGGGGGCCTCTGGACCCTCCAGCCATGGCCTTCCAGGGACATGCCCACCACTTCACCAGCGATGCCTGCATTTGCATTTGCCCAGCGTTACAAATGACTTAAACTCAAGCTGCCCCCATCCGAATGGGCCACCCACAAGACGAGGAAACAGTCTCCAAGAGATTGTGTGTATTCAGTCTTTCACATCAGAGGGGTTCAAAGCATGCGTGCTGGAGGCATTTACTTGCCATGCCCCCGGGACGCGTTATTTGCCTTCTCTGTGCTTCACAGTTTCCTCGTCTGTAAATTGTGGCTGCTATTAGCACCTAAAAATGGCATAAGATTGTGAGGATTCGATGAGTTAATACATAAAAAGAGCATTGCACAGGGCCTGACAGATGTTATTATTCAGCAAGTATTTACTGAGCATGCTGGCTGGTGGCCTCCCTAATGTCACAGTGTCAGTCAGCGGCGGACAGTGATTAAACCTCAGATCTCTCTGACTCAAAACCACTGCTTTGCCTAGGACTCATGTGTGTCTGTCCTTTCAGGCAGGAGGAAGAAAGGAAGACTGCAAACACATCAAGCACGCCCTCCCTCCTCTCGGGGCCAGCACTGAGCTCCGGTGTGGCTGCTCCTGTTTCCCGGATGTACAATAGTTTAAAGAATCCCTCTGCCTCTGGCTTCAGAGTCGAGTGGAAGCCCGGAGGCTGCCAGACAGTCCTCCTCCACAAAGGGTTCCCTGCTGTGTGCTCCTGGGCACCCCATTGCTCAGGAGAGAGGAAGTTAAGGTCACAGGACTCTTGGAGAGTGCCTGGCCCAGTGGCTCTCAAACTCCAGCCCACCCATCACTGAGAGCTGGACCGAAGGATTCCTCACTAAACCCAGTGTACCTCAACTAAGCCTGGGTCTCCTTGCCGCTTAAGGCCTGCCTTGACACGCTGTGGCATTCCAGGCACAACGCCCACTTGATCTGCCTCCAAAGCGCCCTGTGTGGTGATTGTGGCCTTCTCCTGAGGGCCGCTGAGGAGACCCTCCCAGCACAGGGCCTGCGGCACTGCCTGGTACAGCCCTGCCCTTCCAACCCGGCGCCACTCAGATCTCACCCCCCCCCCACCCCGCCCCGGATCTCTTCTTTCCTCAAACTCCCCACTCACTTGGCCCTTGATGCTGGTGGCAGAAGCAGCAGGATTCAGTAGACTATAGCTAGAGATTACTGAAGACGGGTACTGAGGGTTCCAGATTCCTAAGCTTAGGAATTTTTCCTTCATCTCATGATAGGGAAAAATAGAATATTGGAAAAAGCCCAGACTAGACCCCTTCATCCTGGAATGGGAGACAGCATGGGGGACAGAATATGTGGGCATTTGGTTCTAGGATCTTGGACAAGTGATTTGCTCTGTGAGCCTCAGTTTCTGCTCCGTAAAACAAAGAGCACAAGAGGAATGTGTATCTCACAAGCTAATACTTGATAAAAGCCTGTTTACCCTTCATTACCAGAAGCTCTCCCTCCAAGGGCTTGCGGTCAGAGAGTGTGGGTTTCTAACTGTGGCACAGGGAGCCCTAGATTGGCGCAGGGTGCCGTCTAGGCTCCCAGCCCCGTTTCAAGAAGAGCAAATGCCCGGATGTCAGTTCCATATGTTAGGTTACTAAGTAAGATTTTCAATTCAGAAAAAAGCATTCTATTTTTCACCCCAACTCAACATGGAAAAACGAGTGATCTAAGAAAAGCCCTGAGCTTAACCAGTCCAAGCAGCACGCAGATGATAAGGATGTGGCCAGGACTGCTCATTACCCACAGTATCCATTCTTCCTTCTTCTCCTACTCAGAAACCTCGAACTAAGCAGCATGCATGGCCTCCTCAGTAAAGATCACATTTCCCAGCCTTCCTTGGTGCTAGGTGTGCCCGTCTGACTAACTTCTGGTCAAGCAGAATTCAGCAGGAGCGGTGTGTGCAGTCTCTGGGGAATGTCCTGAGAGGGTGTGTTGGCCGAGGGTCTCCGGAGAACAGACCCAGCAGGATATCCAGTGCATGGAGATTTATTACTAGGAATCACTCAATTGGTGACTATGGAGGCTGAGAACTTCCACAATCTGCCATCTGCAAGCTGGAGACCCAGGAAAGTCAGTGACGTAGTTCAGTCTGAGTCCAAGGGCCTGAGAAGCAGGGGAGCCGATAATGTCAATCCCAGACCAAGGGCAAGAGAAGATGAAATGAGATATCCCAGCACAAGCAATGAGGCAGGAAAAAAAGAGGCGAGTTTCTCCTTCCTCAGCCTTTTGCTCTATTCAGGCCTTTCCCAGATTGGACGATGCCCAACCACATTGGGGAGGGCAATCTACTTTACTGAGTCCACTGAATCAAAAGTTGATCTCATCTGGAAACATTCTCACAGACACACCCACATACAATGTTTAATCTGGGCACCTGTGGCCAGTCAAATCGACACATACAATTAACCATCACAGAGGGAGAGGGTGCCTCCTCCTTCATCTCTTCCTCCTACCTGCTGGCCAGAATTTGGATTGATAGCTGGAGCTCCCGCAGCCGTCTTGGGCCATGAGTTGACCCTGAAAATAGAAGCTATATGCAGTTGAGCAACAACATGGAAGGAACATGCACCACTAGAGCACCACTCCAGCCTTGCACTGGCTTCCTTTCGCCACTGTGATCATAAGTGACAAATAAACCTCTATGGGGTTTATGCTACTGTTGTTTTAGGTTTTTCTATTCCTTGTAGCTAAACTTTTCATAACTAATAAAATGCCGATATATCATATTCAGTGGAAGATGGTTCTGTGGGAGCTTCTTTGTCATTCACTTCTGCCTTTATTGCTATAGTGTGTTTGGACTTACACTGTCCCCCCCAACCACAGACTCTTCATTCAGGAACTATCCGGCTACAGTTGCTGCACACTTGTTAGAGCAAGAGGCTGGGAAGAGGAGGACAAATTCCAGATCCAGGGCAGAACAAACAGCTTCCTCTCCCCATTCATTTGGCTGTTCTTTCATTTAACCAATGCTGACTGGTTCTGTGCCGCCTACTACGCAGTATCTCACCTAATCCTCACCAACAACACAATAATGGAGGCATCTTCCCCATTTTCCAGATGAGGAAACTGAGGTTCCAAGGGGTAAAGAAATGGCCGAGCGAGAATCAGTCTGCCTCCCTTGATCCTGCGTTGATTACAGTCATCTGCCGCTTAATGACGGGGACACGTTCTGAGAAATATGTCCTTAGGCGACTTCACCATTGTACGAACATCCTAGAATGTACTTACACAAACCTAGATGGTGTAGCCTACTACACACCTAGGTTATATGGTACTCATCTTATGGGGCCACCGTCATAGATGCAGTCTGTCATTGACGGAAACGTTGTTATGTAGCATGCGACTGTATTTTTCAATCATCAAACATATTTCTGTTTGACTGTGGGAACTTGTCTTAGGTATTCCATAGATTCACTCCAACAAGGCAGAGAATGAAATAATCTGAAATGTGCCCTGTTCCCTGATCAGGGTAAGAGGATGCCACTGGTCAGTCAGTTAACCCTTATCCATTGGGTGCCTCCTCTGTGCCATGCTCTGTTCTTGGTGGGGTCATCACTCATGTGATGTTTATGGGGCACCTTTTGCTCTGAGGTGTGGGCATCACAGCTTTCTGTGCAGAACCCACATTGCCCTGGCACACTCCGGTGGTTCAGGAGGAAAAATACCAGCCAGGGGCGCAGAAAGCTGGGTCTGCTTCCATTGCTACCGCCTCCTAGCTGTGCACCTTCAGATAAGCTGATGAACCTCTCTGGGCTTCTGCCTCTCCTTTCAGAGCTGATGAGTTTCCCGCCTTTGCTTGTGGTCCTTTTGAGTGTTTCTTGATTTAGACTTGGTCAGAGCTCGTCAGGGCAGTGCTATTTAGAGTTGTCC